>NC_090396.1:28742282-31242282 GCF_036365525.1 Heterodontus francisci | reverse complement strand
GCCAGCGACATCCAGATCCCGTGAATGAATTAATAAAAATTGATTGCAGGTATATATTACGTGTAGTGTCTGAAGATGTTTAATAAACACTGAGCTGGTAAAGTGAAGGGTGAAAGGCTTCAGATTTTCCTCGCGCATTGACCCTCGCTGAGATACATTTCCACTGATTCTGCTATCCAGTACAAGCTCCTCCGAGCAATAATCCTTTACATTTCAACTTAGATAACAAGTGTCATCATGTTATTTATCAATAGCTGTGAACTTCTCTGATCAACACTTCTGAGTAGTTGTCCTTAACTTCAGATAATTTTAATTTCAAATTTGGAGAGCAACACAGTTGAGCCCAATTTTGTTCTCACCTGATGTCCCCACACTCACACATACTTTCACACAACAGTCAGTTCACAACAAGAAGGATTGGGATAAAAACAGAAAGTGCTGGAAATACTCAGCAGGTCAGGCAGCATCTGTGGAGCGAGAAGCAGAGTTAACATTTCAGAGAACTGGCAAAGGTTAGAAAAGAATTAGGTTTTAAG
Organism: Heterodontus francisci; assembly: GCF_036365525.1. Taxonomy (NCBI): domain Eukaryota; kingdom Metazoa; phylum Chordata; class Chondrichthyes; order Heterodontiformes; family Heterodontidae; genus Heterodontus; species Heterodontus francisci. The sequence goes on along the minus strand of NC_090396.1, from coordinate 31,241,746 downwards.
CAAGTGAAGGGGGTGTGAGGGGGGATGGTGGAGAAGGAGTGTTTGGGGAGTTGGACGGTGAGGAGAGAGGAGGTGAAAGGGCAGGTATTACATCTCCTGCAATTGCATGGGAAGGTGCCGTGGGAAGGGGACGAGATGTCCGGGTGATAGAGGAGTGGACCAAGGTGTTGCGGAAGGAACAATCCCTTTAGAATGATGACAGGGGAGGGGAAGGGAAGATATATTTAGTGGTGGCATCACGCTGGAGGGGAAGGGAAGATATGTTTGGTGGTGGCATCACGCTGGAGCTGGCGGAAGGATTGGGAACCCACTCGTGTTTCCTATTCCTGACCCGGGGATGGAGCCCAATCATAGCATGTGCTAATGGCTGTGAAGCCAGCATCTATTGGAATCTTCTGACCTGTTAGACTTAGTACAATGTCAGGCTGTGCCATGACCCACTGTGTCACTGGGCAATGAGCTGCTGCCCAGGATATTCCAAGGATATTGCCCGATTGGTGCTGTGGAGGCATTGTGCCCACACATTTGATTGCATCTGGACCCTGGCAGACCATCTGGCATCAGGCTAGTTATAATAACTATAGGAGGCTCCTGGCAGTGTTACCTGTCCTGTCAGGACACCTGCCTTCGGTTGATGCATGGGGGACGGGTGTGGGAAGGGAAATCACTGTAGCACAATCCAGTTCAATAATTAAAATAAATTTTCTTTTTAGATATTTACATTAGTCCAGTTACTTGAAAGCATATAATCACTCTGTAATCAATTGCACTGATCTGTGGCTCCCTTTATACCTCAATTCACCCTCAGTTGCCTTAGAAGCTCTTAATACTAGGAACAAAAGTTTAGTATCAGAAGCTAAATGAACAATTGAATCAATAGGGCGAAAGACACTTATGCAACAAATTTGCTAAGTTGTTGATGATGGAAAATATGCTGGACACATATTACAATCCCTAACATTTAATTTGGTGTATTCAGCCCCACCATCACTTCCAGAAGCACATCTCAGAAGTGACAGCAAAGACCAGGCAGTCAGTGGAAAGACTGGCAGTGAATTTACCTCATTCATCTGACAGAAACTACCCAGGTAGCTCATAAAAATCTAGGCCATTGTTTTCTGAGGCCTTGGAAATAATATTAAAGTCACATCATAATTTTTTTGAACAAATCTGCAATAGCTAAGTTAATGGATTTTTAAAAAATCAAAGTTTCTGAGCTTTTGTTTGAATTAAAGGTACAATGCCATCTGGCAAAGTCTCTTGAGTATCACTTCATCCAACTTGTAAACACAAAGTATGCACAGTGACACCTCGATTCCACTACTTCACTCATTGAATCTCTGCAATAAATATTAAAATGAAACCATCTTTCAGAACACTATATTACTGGTTGTGTCCAGAATAAAAGGTCCTCTGAACTCCCCAGTACACTGTCACTCCTTTTACTTTGCTTAAAGAAGTAACAGAGTACTCCCGTAATGACTCAGTGAGTGCATTCACTAAGTAGCTGAGCCAGGAAGGTCCCTGGTACAATCCCTAGTCTGTACTAAGCTAGCCGATCTCAGGCAGGATCGCAAGGGGTGCAATAATTGGCCTTTATGCTCCCCAATTAGAAAGTGGAAAATGCTAATTGCTATCTTACAACCCTTACTGTCAGTGTATGCTTAGATATGGCTTAAGGATAGGACCAGGCACAGATGCTATGCCTCCACAGTCAAATAGTCCATAGACACAGTCAATGGTCAAGATTTAGATGTGAATAATAGTGGTCAATGGTGGAGATACTGGAGGAAGAGCAGCACCCTTGTCATGATAAAGCACCAGAAGAGAACATTACTGAAGAAAAATGGAAGAGAAAATTAGAAGGCAGTAATACATGGCAAATTGTACTGTACAGAGGTTGCATGGCTTGCAGTCTGCCTGAGCACCATTGGATTGCCAACACTGTGCAGGTGCATTCCACTCATTAATGCTATTAATGTACGAATATCATGCTATTGAATCATATTTTCACATAGATTGGAGGTAATCTGTTTTCATCTTTCCCTGCTTTTGTCTTAACTGCATCCATCTTTTGTTGTTGTAGGTGTAGAGTTTAATTGATCTAGATTTGATTGTATTAGTCTGTCCATTGATCAGAGTTCACCGTGTTTGATTACTTAAGCCTAGTGTGTTGAAACTGAAACTAAGAAAGTCAGGGCTGGAATGTTCGACTAACCACAAGTATGGTCTGATAGAGACATTGTACTGAGATCTTGTAAGTGCTGAGATATTTTAAAGTACTGTAAATAAACCAGTTGGTGATTTAATACAAGTGCATTGCTCGGAGATAAATCTGATATATTAAATATCCAGCAAACTGGCAAAAACATAACAGTAGTGACTTTTTCCTTGCAGAGCTAGCTCCAGAAGCTTGTATTTTATGTCACCACAGAGGCCCCTGAAATGAGTGCGTGTATGTATATGCATGTAGGTGTCAGGGAGGTGGGATAAGCTTGCTTCCTTTTGCCAAGTCTAAAACCGTAAAAGGAAACCATAAGGGTAAGGCAACTTGATCCTAAGGTTTGTTTTACTGGTGAAAATTATTTGAAAATGTAAATAATTAATATCTTCAAAATTGTTTAAAAGAATTCTCCCTTAGGTGACTGGCCTTGTCTCTTTCTTTCCAAAAATGCAATACTGAGAACTCCACGTTTTAAGCCCAATTTCACTCATTGTTGGGATAAAGATTGTTGCACAATATATCCTCAGTTATCATACACTATGGTTAAATTCACTGCTAAACTGTAATTACAGAGTGTACACATAATATACAACAGGAAATTAGCAATTTTTCAATGTCAATTTCCCTTTTCTATCTATTTCAATAGGACTTATTTTACAGAGCTGAAAGCAGATCTGGAACAAAATAAAAATTGCTTAGAACTTCAGCTTATCTTATGAAAAGAATGTCAGAACTTAAATTCTTTTTAAAGCTGCACCTATTAATCAAATTTATAATTATCCTTCAATCCTGCTTTAGAAGTCCAGTTAATGATCAAATTCCATTGAGTTTCTGATATAAATCAACTGCTTTCTTTGGTCATGAGCGAAGTCATGGGAACGTAATTTGTACTTGAACAGCAGCAAAATAACAGCTCAGCATAAAGACACTCTGGAGCAGAAGAGTGGCCCTCACATTAATTAATGCTTTCATTAATTAACTTCATGAACTTTTCCTAGACAGTTCTCAGTCATTGCACAACTAACTGTTGCAGCCTGAACAAATGGAAATTGGGCCTTAATGCTCCAGCCACTTTCAGCTTTCCTAGAAAAATTACACCTCCAAAATCCAGTGCATATCACAGTACATTAACAATGCTCTGTATCCAAGCACAAGTTACACCAGCAGGATGGTGGATATAATATAAAGCTCAGAGAAAGGGATAAGTGGAAAGATCAGAGTGCAAAGAGAGTTAAAAGTAACAAATGGCTCAGGGAACAGAAAATTAGAGTAAGTAACAAAATACTGGTTAAAAAAAAGGAATAAAGAAAAATAACATTAAAATTCCTGTTTAGCAATATACAGTGCATCAGCAACAAAATGGTGAAATTGGAAGCACTAATTAGAAGTGAGATGGAATAGGGATAATGGAAACAGCGCTGCAGAAAGCTTGGGACTAATAGGGTTATAATGTATTTAGAAATGATTGGAACGGAAGAAGGGGTGGTTGGGTAGCTGTATTACTCAGAAATAACAATACAGTAGCAAGAAAGGATATCACTAACAGACAGAAACAGAATGTTTTTAGATTGAGATAAAAGATAGGAAGTAATTATTCACACTGTTATGGGTCTATTACAGATCAAATAGTGGAAAAGAAGTGGTGAGAAATATGAAGTCAAATACGTAAAATGAATAAAATTAATAGAATCAAATCCATTCTAAGGAGAATGGGATAGAGCTTTTACAATGCATAAGGTTCCTTTCATGGAATCATCGAGCACTGATGTAGGCCACTCGGTCCATCAAGTCTGCATTGGCTGTTGCGAAGAGAATTCAGTTGGTTCTTCTCCCCCACTCTGTCCCCATATCCTTGCAATGTTTTCTCCTTCCAGTATTTATCCAATTCCCTTATGAAGGCTATTATTGAATTTGTATCTACCAACCTATCAGGTAGTTCATTCCAATTCCTGACTACTCGTTGCATAAAAAGAGTTTTTTTCATTTGTTCATGGTATGGGAATGTCACTGGCAAGGTCAGTATTTATTGCCCATCCCTAATTGCCCTTGAAAAGGTGAAGGTGATTCACCTCTTGAACCGCTGCAGTCCATGTGGGGTAGGTACACCCATAATGCTGTTAGGAAGGGAGTTCCAGGATTTTGACCCAGCGACAGTGAAGGAATGGGCGATATAGTTCCAAGTCTCTACAAGATGCACTGCAGCAATGCACCAAGGCTCCTTAGACAGCATCTTCCAAACCCGTGACCTCTACCAACTAGAAGGACAAGGGCAGCAAATGCATGGGAACACCACCACCTGCAAGTTGCCCTCCAAGTCACACACCATCCTGACTTGGAGCTATATCACCGTTCCTTCACTGTCGCTGGGTCAAAATCCTGGAACTCCCTTCCTAACAGCACTGTAGGTATACCTACCCCAAATGGACTGCAGCGGTTCAAGAAGGTAGCTCACCACCACCTTCTCAAGGGCAATTAGGGATGGGCAATAAATGCTGGCCTGGCCAGCGATGCCCACATCCCATGAATGAATAAAAAAAAAGTCAGGATGGTGTGTGACTTGGAGGGGAACTTGTAGCTGTTGGTGCTCCCATGCGTCTGCTGCACTTGTTTTTCTCGGTGGTGGATGCAGCAACGATCAAGTGGGCTTCTTTGTCCTGGATGGTATTGAGCTTCTTGGAGCAGCACTCAGCCAGGCAAGTGGAAAGTATTCCATCACACTCCTGACTTGTACCTTATAGACGATGGAAAGGCTTTGGGGAGTCAGGAGGTGAGTTACACGCCACAAAATTCTCAGTCTCTGACTGCTTTTGAGCCACAGCATTTATAGATTTTTCCTTTTGACGCCTTTGGTTTTTTTGTCAATCACCTTCAATTTATACCTTCTGGTTATCGACCCTTCAGCTACTGGAAACAGTTTCTCTTTTTTTTACTCTATCTAAACTATTCATAATTTTAAACACTGCTATCAAGTCTCCTCTTACCCTTCTCTGCTCTAAAGAGAACAAACCCAGCTTCTCCAGTCTATCCATGAAATTGTAACTCTGTATCCCTGAACTATTCTGTATGCTCTCCAAAGCATTCTTTGTCCTTCCTAAAGTACGGTGCCAGAATCGGATACATTACTCCAGCTGGGGTTGAAATAGTGTTTTATATAAGTTTCGTATGACTTTCTGGCTTTTGTACGCTAAGCCTCTACTTATAAATCCCAGAATCCCCGATGCTTCTTTAAATGCTTTGTTAACCTGTCCTGGCACCTTCAAAGATTTGTGCACAAACAGTTCCAGGTCTCTCTCCTCTTGCACCCCATTTAAAATTGTACTACTTAGCAAGTATCTTCCCTCTTCATTCTTCCCACCAAAATATATCACCACACAATATTCTGCATTGAATTTCATCTGCCATGGTCCACCTGTTCCACAAGCCTGTCTCTGTTCTCTTGAAGTCAATTCATATATTGATAAAGTGAAAATAATGAAAGGGAATATGATGAGCTTGGGAACAAAGTTAAAAAAGACAATCTTGGATATATACACACTGGACTAGTATAGAAAATATCTTGCCAGGTTTGAGAGGATGCAACTATCAACAAAAATTAAGCAGGCTGGTGCTCTTTGCTCTAGAAAAGAGAGGACAAGAAGAGGCCAGATAGATGTTACCAAAATTATGAAAGAGATTTGATAGTGTGGATGTAGAGAAATCATTTCCACTTGTTAGTGAGTTCAAAACAAGAGGGCAAAATATAAAATAGTTACTAAAAGATCAAATAAAGAATTTAGGAGGAATTTCTTCACAGAGTTGGGGGAATCTGGAACTCGCTGAAATAGTTGAAGCGAATAGTATTGATGCATTTAAAGAGAGGCTAGATGTATGCATGAGGGGAAGGGAAGACAGTGTTACAGGTTTAGGATGGGAAGAGGTAATTAAAGTGGGAAGAAACTTGTTACGATCAGGTGAGGAGCGGTCACAAGGCTCCCCTCATGTTCTTCCTCTTATTTGGCCACAACAGAGTTTATTCCTTTTTAAACAATGGATGTGCTTACCACTTCAGTGAGTGTTTTACCTTTTACCTTTCTTGTAATTGTAAAAGAACCAATCGGACAGGTTTTCTTGAGTTTAAACAAGAAAGAGGTGAGTTTATTATACTTAAAAATCTAAATAAAATAATAAAATTACGCTACATGTTCTCACACACACACACACAAGAATCTCTCACACATAAATAGATAACAAAGTGATGAGGTTGGATTAGTGTCCAGAACAAATAAAAATTAATACGCAGTCTGTGGGGTTGGGTGATTCCATTGTCTTCCGGCTGAAGTCTTTGTCTTGTAGAAGTACACTTTGTGGCTGGCCCACCTGTTTTGGGGTTTTCTTGGAGGCAGAATTGTAGGTGGCTTTTGTCTTTGCCTTGGATCTAGCAACCAGCAGCTAGACTTCGCACCACAAGGCCTTCTAGAGAGAGAGAGAGAGAGAGAGAGAAAGAGATAGAGAGCCCTTCTGGCTTCTCCACAGTCTGAGTCACTGGCTGGTCTGCGTTGTCCAAGGGAAACTCCCAGCTTTCACAGCGATAGACAGACGGTCACATGACTGCCTCAGTGTATTCTCTGGTGCCTTCTAACAAGATTCAAATTTAGGAATTACAATGTCTCCCCTTCGCCCTTTCAATGTTAATGTCCCAGGATGGCTTTGAATGTCTTGCTAATGAAAGCAATCTCAGGTAGTTCAATTAATACAGCAATCCATTGTTTTGGGTACAGGATCATCAGACATGTGTCTCCTTTTTGGTGCCTTGGAATGTGCAAGGTGTTCAAATGTAAATTGCAGTGGCCATCTTGGCTGTCAGCTTTTTAAAAAGTTCACTGTAGGTTTCCAATCAATGAATTAAAAACATCCTCCTTTGGCATAACAGGTTTTCTTGACTAAGACTTGGAGTATACACACCAGCATAGACCAGTTGGACTGAATGGTCTGTTCCTGTGCTGTAGATTATATATAATTCTATGTAATGCCATGTTTGCAAATAAAATGATATGAAGCTGCACAAAAAGCCTTACTGTCGATGTCCCAATTCCAAATTGTTACAATTCCTATTTCCAAAGCTTTTACAGACCAATAAGACAAACCTTTTTCAGTTTTTCAGCTTTTTCGTGTTGTTGTTGCAGGGGTGCCAAATCAATGAGCTGAATTTTACATTTATTCCCAATTCCCCAAAATAAAAATGTCTGCGCTAGTCATTAATTCGCAAATTGCCAGCAAATATTGTCCTTTACAGAGGGTTAAACCACAAGAGTTTCAATGTCTTGTTATGAATGGTTGCAGTTTCACATTGAACTGATTACTTTTCTGGCAGCATAGCTTTTCTTCGATTGGTACCCATCGCATGGTGGGAACATGACGAACTTCTCCTGTACTCCCTGCTGCGTATTGAGTCTCAGGAAGCTTTTCTGGAGTAGTCAGATTCCCAGCTAGTCATGAAGGATGTGCTCAGTGAGATAATGCTCGTGATGAGCTCAGTGTTATCTTGAGTCTAGCAGTGCCAGTGGATAACGATCACACCTTCACTCGTCTTCTTCACCTTTAAGTGCTCTTGTCAGAACAGGAAGCAGGGAAACCTAGCAGGGGTCCAGTTTGCACTGCGTCTCAGATTAAGTTTTTATGGTGGAACTGATATTTCAGGTTGCTGAATTCACCTGGTTTGCATTATAGGGTGACTTTAAACATGATCTGGTACAATGAAGGGACTGCTCATGTGCAAGACCCATCTGTAAGTGCAGTTGTTGCAAAGTCAGAATTTAAACATTAAGTTTCTGGCTGTAGAGCTTACTTAATGTCAGGACTATTGGGGTAAGGCAAATCCCACCTTGCTGGTCTCTGAGTGAGAGGAGTGCTCAACTGGGGCTCCCTTCAGTCATAAAGTTATAATCTAAATGTAGCATCAGGTGAAAGATGCTTCCATTAGGTGAGCAGAACCTGATGTTTAGTTGAACAAATATCACCTGCTTTTAATTTAATAATGGCAACAAATTAATTTTAATATTGAGGCTTCATCCTTCTCACTTCAAAAAGGCAATGATGAAACGGTATACTTTACTTGGTAGTAAAGGTCAAGCTTGATTAATGAGTGATTCCTTCTGTGTCGTAAGGTTCTATGGTTCTATGATCTATGAAGGTTCTGCCATTTATGGTGCAGTGGAGGGAAGGGGACACAAGAAGGGTCCAGAGTCAGAAGAGAGGAAGGCTGAAGCTGAGCTTAAGTTAGAGAAGGTTGTAAATGTTGTATAAAGGAAGATATGGAGGGATTTGCAAAGGACTACAGGGAAGTTAATGTACAGGGAGAGAACAGTCAATGGACGTTGGTGAGCACAGGACCTATCTTAACTGGCTTAACTACATAAATACTATGGCGACAAGAGCAGGTCAGAGGCTCAGCATTCTGTTGCGAGTGACTCACTTTGTGACTCCCCAAAGCCTGTCCATCATTCACAAGGCACAAGTCCAGAGTGTGATTGACTACTTGCCTGGATGAATGAACTCCAACAACATTCAAGATGCTCTCCACCATCCAAGACAAAGCAGTCATAGAAACATAGAAACATAGAAAATAGGAACAGGAGTAGGCCATTTGGCCCTTTGAGCCTGCTCCGCCATTCATTATGATTATGGCTGATCATCCAACTCAGTAACCTGTTCCGGCTTTCGCCCCATACCCTTTGATCCATTTAGACCCAAGAGCTATATCTAACTCCTTTTTGAAAACATTCAATGTTTTGGCCTCAACTGCTTTCTGTGGTAGCGAATCCCACAGGCTCACCACTCTCTGGGTGAAGAAATTTCTCCTCATCTTAGTCCTGAAAAGTTTACCCCGTATCTTTAGACTATGAGCCCTGGTTCTGGACTCCCCCACCATCGGGAACATCCTTCCTGCATCTACCCTGTCAAGTCCTGTTAGAATTTTATAGGTTTCTATGACATCCCCCTTTACTCTTCTGAACTCCAGCGAATATAATCCTAACCGACTCAATCTTTCCTCATACGTCAGTCCCACCATCCCAGGAATCAGTCTTGTAAACCTTCGCTGCACTCCCTCTATAGCAAGAACATCCTTCCTCAGATAAGGAGACCAAAACTGCACACAATACTCCAGGTGTGGCCTCACCAAGGTCCTGTATAATTGTAGCAAGACATCCCCGCTTCTGTACTCGAATCCTCTCGCTATGAAAGCCAACATACCATTTGCCCTTTTTACCGCCTGTTGCACCTGCATGCTTACCTTCAGTGACTGGTGTACAAGAATACCCGGGTCTCGCTGCATATTCCCCTCTCTCAGTTTATAGCTGTTCAGATAATAATCTGCCTTCCTGTTTTTGCTACCAAAGTGAATAACCTCACATTTATCCACGTTATACTGCATCTGCCATGCATTAACCCACTCACTCAACTTGTCCAAATCACCCTGAAGCCTCTCTGCATCCTCATCACAACTCACCCTCCACCCAGTTTTGTGCCATCTACAAATTTGGAAATATTACATTTAGTTCCCTCATCTAAATCATTAATGTATATTGTGAATAGCTGGGTTCCTAGCACCGATCCCTGCGGTACCCCACTAGTCACTGCCTGCCATTCGGAAAAAGACCCATTTATCCCGACTCTTTGTTTCCTGTCTGCCAACCAATTTTCTGTCCATCGCAATACACTACCCCCAATCCCATGCTCTTTAATTTTACATGCTAATCTCTTATGTCCTCTCGATCAGCACCCCAACAACCACCTTAAACATTCAGTCCCTCCACCATGGGTGCACCATGGGTGCAGTGTGTACCATCTACAAGATGCACTGCAGGAACTGACCAAGGATTCTTCGATAGCACCTTACAAATGCATGACCTCTATCATCTAGAACGACAAGGACAGTAGGCACATGGGAACACCGCCACATCCAGATTTCCCTCCAAGTTACACGCCATCCTGATTTGAACATATATCACTGTTCCTTCATTCTTACTGGGTAAAAATCCTGGAGCTTCCTAACTGAAAGCACTGTGAGAGTACCTTCACTACATAGACTGCAGCAGTTTAAGGTGGCGGCTAATCACCCAGGGAACTAGGGATGGGAGATAAATGCAGGCCTTGCCAGAAATGCCCACATCCTGTGAATGAATAAATTAAAAAAAAAAAGCCTGGTACAAGACTCACAGTGAGACAGAATGGAGTTTTGAAATGAGTTGGAGTTTCTGCAGGATGGAGCTAGTGAGGAGAACATTGGAGAAGTTATATCAGAAGGTAACAAAGGCATGGAAGATGGTTTTCAGGAGCAATGATGGTGAGGTAAGAGAGGAAAGTAGGCAGCCTTCTTGATGCACCAGGTACAGGATTTGAACATTTCAGGAATAAGATCAAGCTCGCATACTTATAGGTTCAACCTGATCAAGCAACCCAGAAGGGAAATTGAAAATGATGGTAAAACTGGGCAAATATTAAATGAGAAATATGAGAACAACCAAATTCATTGAGAAAAATGAGGGTAACTAAATTAATCAAAAATCTTTAAGTCTGTTTTTAAAACTAATTTGTGGTATTCAATAATCATGCTATTTGAATTTGGATGGTATTTTTCTTGTATTTTGGGCTTTTTATGAGGGGGAAATGGGTGGAGGCAGAATCAAGCAGCCAGAAAAAAATATCTACCACTAGGCGCTGCTATATGGTGTTATGATTGGGTTACTGGCTGACATCAGTCAAATTAGTGTATAACTGGGCACAGAATGTTATTTTTCTTTCTTATCGAATCATAGGCTAGATTTTACCGGCCCTCCCCACCCCGAGGTGGGATTTGAGGCAGAGGGGGCACGGAGTATCGCGATGGGTGGCTGGGGGGGGGGGGGGGGGGGGGCGGAGCAGAGGGCCCGTCAACTCCCCGTCACCCAGTGATCTTCCTGGGGGCGGAATAGGCCGCGACCGTCCCACCCAATGGCCAATTGAGGCCCTTAAGTGGCCTATTAATGGCTAATTAAGGGCCTCTTCCAAACGCTGTTGGGATCTTACCAGCAGCAGGGGTGGGGTGGGGTGGGGGGGGGGTGGTGCTCCCTCCTCAGTGGGCAATTTTGGCCCACAGAGGACCCCCACCAGAATCAATTCATCTCCTGGGATGTCTCTCCCCCTGGACCGCAAGGACACCACCTCCCCCCCCACCATCCCACACCCCGCTCCCCCTTGCTGGGGCCTTCCGGTCTGGCCCTGGCAACCCCGCCTCACATACCTCGTCCTGGGTTCCACCACTGGGCCTCAGACCGAGATCTCTGCAGTACCAGCGGTGGCCACCGCTCCCGGCTGCTACCAATATTGCTGAGCTGCCGGCCCTCTGATTGGCTGGCAGCTCATGGAGCGGGATCCCCATCTTTAAAGGGACAGGAATCCCGCCTCCTGAAACTTACATTTAAAAACACCAGAGGATCGCTCCCGTGGGGCCACAAAATGAAGAGGCGGGGTGCTCCCTGCCTTTTTTGCCCATGTCGGGAGCCCCGCCTCCTACACAAAATCCAGCCCATAGAATTGATACAGCACAGAATAAGGCCATTCAATCTGTTGTATCATTGTCGGCTCTCTGAATGAGCAACTTATCTAGTTACACTCCCCTGCCTTTTCCACATAGCCCTGAAAATATTTTCTCTTCAGATAATTATCCAGTTCTCTTTTGAAGGCCTCAATTGAATCTGCCTCCACAATACTCTCAGGCAGTGCATTCCAGATCTTAACCACTCACTGAGTAAAAAAGCTTTTCCTCATGTCGTTGTTGCTTCTTTTGCCAATCACTTTAGTTTAGTTTAGTTTAGTTTAGAGATACAGCACTGAAACAGGCCCTTCGGCCCACCGAGTCTGTGCCGACCATCAACCACCCATTTATACTAATCCTACACTAATTCCATATTCCTACCACATCCCCACCTGTCCCTATATTTCCCTACCACCTACCTATACTAGGGGCAATTTATAATGGCCAATTAACCTATCAACCTGCAAGTCTTTGGCATGTGGGAGGAAACCGGAGCACCCGGAGGAAACCCACGCAAACACAGGAAGAACTTGTAAACTCCACACAGGCAGTACCCAGAATCGAACCCGGGTCCCTGGAGCTGTGAGGTTGCGGTGCTAACCACTGCGCCACTGTGCCGCCCCAATCAGTGTCCTGCGGTTCTGGATCCATCAGTCAATGGGAACAGTTTCTCCCTATCTACTCTGTCCAGACCATCATCATTTTGAACACCTCGATCAAATCTCCTCTTGATCTTCTCTTCACCAAGGACAGCAGCCCAGTTTCTCCAATCTATCCACTTAAGTGAGGTTCCTCATCCCTCGAACCATCCTCGTGAATCTTTTCTGCACTCTTTCTAATGTCTTACCATCCTTTCGATGTGTGGTGCCTAGAACTGGACACAATACTCCAGTTGAGGCCGAATCAGTGTTTTATACAGGTTTATCATAACTTCCTTGTTTTTCTACTCTATGCCCCTATTTATAAAGCCCGATTCCCATATGCCTTATCAACAAAATTCTCAACCTGCCCTGCAACCTTCAATGATGTGTGCACATATATCTCAATTCCCTCTGCTCCTGCACCCTTCGGAATTATACCCTTTAATTTATATTGCCTCTCTTCATACTTCCAGCCAAAATGAATCACTTCGCACTTTTCCGCATTAAACTTCATCTGCCACTTGTCCGCCCATTCCACCAGCCTGTCTATATCCTCTTGAGGTTTATCACTATCCTCCTCACAGTTTACAACACTTCCAAGTTTTGTGTCATTTGCAAATTTTGAAATTGTGCCCGGTATACGCAGGTCTAGGTCATTATTATATATCAAGAAAAGAGGGATTCCAATACCAAACGTTGGGGAAGCCCACTATATACCTTCCTCCAGTTAAAAAAACAACCGTTCACAACTTGATTTGGTTAATGTGATCTAATGTAAAACAGTTGACTTGTCAGATTCCGATTCCATATTTTCAGTGTCGCCTGTTGATCAACAATCAGAGCCTCAAACGTTCAGGGGCTATGCAGTAGTAGGAGTCTGAAGGCAATCATTTAGTTTATGGAACATAAGAAATAAGAGCAGGAGTAGATCATATGGCCCATCGAGCCTGCTCCGCCATTCAACACAATCATGGCTGATCTTAGGCTTCAACTCCACTTGCCCGCCCACTCGCCATATCTCTTGATTCCTTGAGAGACCAAAGATCTGTTTACCTCAGCCTTAAATGTTTAAAGTGGATGTTTCCAATTGTGGGAGAATTTAAAACTCAGGGTCACTATTTAAAAATAAGGGGTCGCCCATTTCCGACAGAGATGAGGAGAATTTTTTTCTCACAGAGAGTCATGAGTCTTTGGAACTCTCTTCGAAAGGCGAAGAAATCAGTCTTTGAATATTTTTAAGGCAGATGTAGATAGATTCTTGATAAGCAAAGGGGTGAAAGGTTATCAGAGGTAGGCAGGAATGTAGAATAATCAGTTCAGCCATGAACTTATTGAATGGCAGAACAGACTCAAGGGGCCGAGTGGCCTACTCCTGCTCCTAATTCGTATGTTTGTATGTAAATGTATTCAACGATGGAGCATCCACAACCCTCTGGGGTAGAGAATTGCAAAGATTCACAACCCTTTGTGTGAAGTAGTTTCTCTTCATCTCAGTCCTAAATGATTGGCCCCTTATCCTGAGACTGTGCCCCCGTGTTTTAGATTGTTTGAACAATGGAAACTATCTCTCAGTGTCGATCCTATCCCGCCCCTTTAGAATCTTATATGTTTCAATTAGATTGCCTTTCATTTCTCTAATCTCCAGAGATTAAAGGTCCAATTTACTCAGCATCTCATCAAAGGACAACCCCCTCATCCCAGGGACCAATCTAGTGAACCTTTGCTGTCTCCAAAGCAAGTATATCTTTTCCTAAATGTGGAGACCAAACTGCACACAGTGCTCCAGATGTGGTCTCACAAAAACCCTGTACAAGGGAAGCTCTGGGTTCAACAACAGAGCCACAATTTGAAGACCAAGGAGAAACTCAATTTGGCACTTGGTAAAACATTTCCATTGACATCAGGGGCAGGATTTTTGTTTTGGGGTCGGGACACCAAGGCCAGGATCAAATCTGGGTCATGACCCCATACCCTGTCGGAAATAGTCACCAAGGAATGGCCAATTAATGGAAAGAGGTCGAGCTCGCCTTCCAATTAAGGATGGCGGGCAGGCTTCTGACACTGGAGGGCCAGTAGGCGGTCCTCCAGTACAGAAGGAGCTTCAGCTTGCCAAAGCAGTTAAGGGAGAGAGAGGGCACCTCAAGATGGAAGCGCCCACTCAGCACTGTAAAAATGTTTAAAATAAAAATGTCCAAACCACCATTGTGGATTGGCACTGGGAGGGGGGGGAGCGGGTGGTGTGGTATTTAAATGTTTCTGGAGTGCCATGAGGCTACCTACTTTCACTGGCCATGTTTCGACCACTGCAGGGGTCTGCCAACTGGAAAATTCCAGTCAGCATGGGGGAGAGGCCTAGAGGCCTTAATACCCTTAATCGTCTTTATTGGCTACCTGCTGCTTGTGGGTGGGTAGCCATGTCACACCCAATCCATCCTTTGTGAAAATGGCTTGGAGGCGGACTGTGACGGAAAAGTGGCATACTGGCCAATGGCAGGAAATTCTGGGCCACCTAATTCCACCAAATTCCTGCCCCCACCAACCACTGATAATTCAGCCCCAAATGTCCATGATTCTTTGGGATGGGCTTCTTTTGAAAAACAAATGTTCTACTTACCAGGTCTAACATCACTCTTCATGGTCACAAAGTTATCTCCACGCAACATGAACACTCCACAAAGTACAGTTTACAAGGTTTCTAGGTATTTCTTATTATAAACAGACTTACACAGAACTCAGTTCAAAGAGAATCCCAAGCATTCACTGTTGTAAATTTTGAGTACATTAGATTGAGCTCTGCCTTTGCTAATCTATACAATGGGAATCTCTAAAACCCATTCATGATTGTCTTTGAAAGATCTGGAAAATTGCCTGACTCAATGACAATTTCTGAAAGGATTTCTAAAACTATTTAGGGATAACACATGCAGCTGAGAGAATTGTATATATCAGTAAGGTGTAATCTACTAACTACTTCATCCATACATGATCTCTAGATTTATCCTAAATATGTTTCGTAGATCTGTAATCATGGCACTAGAAATGCTTGTGCTATAATTATAGGATCAGAACCCGTTCTCATAATACCACAAGCATTCAGTCAGGCCTAATCTTACAATTCAACCATGTATTGCTCCCTCCCCAAGTTGCTTTGCTATCATTCACCTCACCCTCAGCACTCTCATTTGCTGCTCCACCCACCCACTTCCAAAGATGGGTACCAGCAGTATCCCTATTGTCCCTTTCTGTTTCCCCAAAACTGCTTTTGTTGCTTTCAAGATTCAATTCTTTAAAAAAGACTGAAGAGAAAAACTGCCTGTCTGCCTTTCCCTCACACTCTGCTGTTAAAAATTAGAATCTCTGCACATGTAGGTAATTAGCATTGACCCTTTTGGTCAACAAAACACAATGAAAGGTATTTAGTTGGCTTCAAAATTCAACCAGCATTTTAATCGAAAACTGAAGTAATTAAGTGAAGAAAAGCACAATGTCTCCCTCAGTTTAATAAACTTTAAAACTGTACAAAATACAAGACCAAAAGCTACAGTAAGTATGTATTCAGAATGTCGTCATTCATTTCTTTTACACCCATTTTCTACTTTGGAAAAAATAAACAGAAATTTTACCTCACTAAAGTTTTTCAAATTTGTTCTCGAGCTTTTCAAAACTGTTTGAAGAAAAGCAATTGAGCAGAAACTGCGAGCAAATAAAACGATTATCCCACTAGAACAGCTGACTGAATAGCACTGATGTCTCCTGAGATGTGAAGTACACTGCACATGCTCAAACCGCACAATCCAAATTCAGATCAAAGCATTAACAGCTCTGGGCATAGGCTTCTGGGAGAGGCTGAGGCCTTCAAGTCAAAGTTTAATGACAATACAAAAGACAACGCAATGGATAAATTTAACCATGTTACTGAAAAGTATATACATTTAACATTTTCTTTAAACCTTTGTTTTGGATATATAGAATAAAGTGGTGGGCAAAAAAATCTAAGAATGTTGAGTGATTTCTTGCCAGATTGCCCAATCACAGGGAGATGTACTCTCAACATAAAATAGCAGCTTTTGAGACACATTTAACATCTTATGTAATGGTGACTGTGGTAAACTATTCCTCCTCATCCTTCTCGACTTGTCTGCATTCTTTGACATCGTTGACCACACCATTTTCCTCTTAACGCCTCTCCTCTGTTGTCCAGCTGGGTGTGACTGCACTCGCCGAGTTCTATTCGTGTTTTTGCAGTGGCTTCTCTTTCCACTCCTGTACTGTTACTTCTGGGTCCCCCCCAAGGATCTATCTTTGGCGCCCTCCTATTTCTCAACTACACGATGCCCCTTGGTGACAGGTCAGGTTCCACATGTATGCTGATCACTTCAAGTTCTATCTCACCACTTAGCTCACTTACATGACAACCTCTTTTACCCCTGCACTGTCTCTGCATTGTTATGCTTCTTGTATGATCTCCAGTCCTCGATGAGCAGGAATTTCCTGCAAATAAATATTGGGACGATTAAAGTCAGTGTCGAAAATCCCCACCATAAATTCCATTCCCTAGCCACCAACTCTATCCCTCTCCCTGGTCAATGTCTGAAGCTAAACTAGACCGTTTGCATCCGTGACACCCTATTTGATGCTGATCTACTGCATCACCAAGACCACCTGCTTCCATCTCCATTACATCGAATACCCTCAGCTGTTCCAATGCTCTCCTGGCTGGTCTCCCATTATCTACCCTTCATAAACTGGAGATCATCCAAAACTCTGCTGTCCATATCCAAACTCGCACCAAGTCCCATTGACCCATCACCCCTGTGCTCACTGACCTACGTTGGCTTCCAGTCTGGCAATGCCTTGTTTTCAAATCTCTCCATGGCCTCATTCCTCCCTATCTCTGTAACCTCCACAACACTCTGAGATATCTGCACTCCTGTAATTCTGGTGTCTTGAGCATCCCTGATTTTTATTGCTCCACCATCGCCAACTGTCCCTTCAGCTGCTAGGTCCTAAGCTCTAAAATTCCATCCCTAAGCCTTCACCTTCTCTACCTTTCTTTTCCTTTAAAATGCTCCTTAAATCCTAACCCTTTGACTAAATTTTTGGTCACATGTCTCCTTAAGTGGCTCAGTTTTGATAATGCACCTGTGAAGCACCTTGGGACGCTTTAATACATGAAAGGCATTATAATTGCAAGTTATTCTTAATAATAGCCTGGATTTTTCAGTCAGTGGCAAAGCAAGTACGCTCGCTACTGACCTCAAACAAAGCTGCGCTGGGAGATCTAGTGATTTCTTCGGCGAGAACGTTACCTCTCTCACCGTGCAACTGAGTGCTTTAATGGGAATTCCCAGTATGGAGCTGCAGTGATGTTATCAAGCTGTCCAAGCAGCCAATCACATTAAAGAATTCTCACAGACCGCCAACCAGGAAAAGCACTAACATAAAATCACTTTTTAAAAATTGTACATGGAGCAAAATAAAGATTGGGACAGAGACATGGAGTGAAGGTAGCAGCGGAAATATCATGAAAAAGCTTGTTAAAAATATTTAAAGATTTAAAAATATTAATTATAATAGTAATTAATCATAATGGAGACATTTACTAGCACTCCACAAATATGAAATTATCTTTTCAGGGCTAGATCTGTTGTTCATCAATATTTATTACTCAGATCACCATTAAAAACTCAGTTACATCTCATTGAATAAGATGTAACTTTGTAATGGTGTTTCTAACAGCAGTGTGAGAGCAGAAAAGGGGACATTCTCGCCACATCAACTGATTTCACTGATTGTTGGCTCTGAGAGTGGGGCGGGGAGGAGGCTGGTGGGGGGTGTTGGCAGAGCAGTGAATGACAGACCGTAGTATTTTCACATTAATCTGTCCATGCGCTAAATCCTGAAGTTGTGGTCAGTGTCAGAGGGGGGAGTAACAGCAAACGCTGTCAGTTCGCTGCCATAAACCTCCGCTAAATCTGAGTCAATATCTTTCACAGTGCCAACTACAGGAGCAACAGTTGCTGTTTACATACCAATGACTTTTCAATGAAGCAGGTGCACCAAGTATCAAACTTAATATGAGACTGTACATCTTTATATATGTGCTGTATATAAAATAAATTCCAGGGAATATCTTTCTATTTCTTGATTAATCTATAGTGGTGATCTCAAAAACCTGTTTGATTCTGACTGCACCTCATGTATTGTATTAAGCTGTACCAACCAAGTGGTCCCAAGTTTGTTTCACGATCAGTGTTGAGTTAGCTGATTTTTGACTTGGGAAGAGGTTGGTTTGCTGCAATTAGTTTCATATCATCTGAACTGCAAAGGAGGAGAAAAAACTATTTAGCCTCCTCTCACCTCATAGCTATCTCGCGGCCCCTAATGGAAAGTGAAAGAAGACAGAATTGGAATGTGAATTTGCTGTTGTTAGAAGGTGTTTTGTCTGCATAGTGGGCAGTGGGAAGAAATCATAATTTGTTGATTAACTATAATATGAATGACAGTTATTCAGCTTTTCTTACGCTAATGCAGTGGACACAGTAAAGAGAGTATGACATTGGTAAAAGGCTAATTAAACTTGGTTGTGATGTGGAACAATGCAAATTTTTTGGTATGTAAAATTTATTTTCAGCAGCAGACTCCTGGGAAATGAATTATGCACTGCGTTTTGCATCTAATTTCAATTTATAGTTTAGACTGTCAGTCACATCATGTAAACATGGACCTAGTGCAAGTGTACATTCTAATCAGCTGTTTTTGCTTCAGGTATACGACTGTGCAGAAATCTCAACAGTACAGTGACCCTCAGGCTAAACTTGAGTTTTGGGGGGGTGGGGGTGGGTCAAAATTAATTTTTCTGATCCAACAACCAAATAGTGTAGCAACTACTGCTCTTGATTTCAGTTACTAATTCTCATACTGGACTCACAAGAGAAGTTCTCATTTCCTTTTTTTCTCTAGATTAGTGTCTTCTGAATTTGCTCTCTATTTCCTGAATCTTCCACTATTCCCTTTTGTTTAACCTTCTAACTTTCTATTTCTATCTCTTTCAAATTCTATTTCATTAGATGAAATGTCATTCATTTCAGTTTCAAGTCAGTTCAATTATTATTAAAGGCATTAATCTGCTTTGAAAGCCTCACATACACCAGATAGTCATTTTGACCACTTCGCTAAGAAATTCTAAAATGCATCAGATTGGACATCTACTCCACTCTAAACTATTATGGATCAATTTGTTTCTCCCTAGGCTATCTTGGCAATATTTAACAAACTGTGAAAAAACAATTTATTTTTATAGACACAGCTTGCATTTATATAGCAACTTTAGTGTAGAGAAAATCTCAATGTACTTTAGAGAAAAGTGTTTTAAAAGAGGACAATGCATGAGGAGAGGGAACCATTTACAAAGTTGGCTAGCATAGGGTCAAAGGACAGGAATTTGAGTAGTCTGAAGTTTAGTGGAATGGGGGTCAAAGGAGCAGGAGTTGGGCCAAATAGACAAGGTGAGATCGGAGTGGGCATGAGGGGAGATAGGGAGAAAGTAAAAGAGAAAGAAAAGTAAAAGAAATGGGTTCTGGGCAATGGTGCACAAGGGAAGGGAGGAGGATGTGATAAAGCCAACTGATTGAATGATCTCAACATCAAGTGACAAAGATGTCCATGAGCTCTTTGTACTTGTTGGAGGTGAGTGTACAACAGCCAGGGAAGGGGCTTAAGGAGATAATTAAGAGTGTAGAAAAGAAGCGAGGGTTTATGTTTACTCTCTAAGATTATCCTAATGAGTAGTTTAGGCAGAGAAGAGCCCTATAATTCTTGATCTAATCCAGCCAGATCTGATGATGGATGGCGGCACGGTGGCGCAGTGGTTAGCACCGCAGCCTCAC
This sequence comes from Heterodontus francisci, assembly GCF_036365525.1. Classification (NCBI taxonomy): domain Eukaryota; kingdom Metazoa; phylum Chordata; class Chondrichthyes; order Heterodontiformes; family Heterodontidae; genus Heterodontus; species Heterodontus francisci. The sequence goes on along the minus strand of NC_090396.1, from coordinate 31,221,439 downwards.
AGCTCCAGGGACCCGGGTTCGATTCTGGGTACTGCCTGTGCGGAGTTTGCAAGTTCTCCCTGTGTCTGCGTGGGTTTCCTCCGGGTGCTCCGGTTTCCTCCCACATGCCAAAGACTTGCAGGTTGATAGGTTAATTGGCCATTATAAATTGCCCCCCAGTATAGGTAGGTGGTAGGGAAATATATAGGGACAGGTGGGGATGTGATAGGAATATGGGATTAGTGTAGGATTAGTATAAATGGGTGGTTGATGGTCGGCACAGACTCGGTGGGCCGAAGGGCCTGTTTCAGTGCTGTACCTCTAAAACTAAACTAAATTAGTTGTGCTCCAGGTACAGTCCCTGCTGCCGTGCCCGCAATACATCCCAACTGCACCGTTCTATCAAAAAAATTCTGTGAAAAAAAGAATAAGGAAACTTTTTTATTCTGTATGTATTTGCTATTTGTATTTTTATATTGATATTAAATATTCCTTGCACCTTGCTTTCCAGATTTTTCCAGAACTCAATCTATTCCTGTTTGTTCTTCTGTTTACAGTTGTTTACCATCCTACTGAATTTATATCGAGTTTCTTCATAGACATTTTTGAGGGTCCAGACCCCTCTTGCTCCCCCACGTTGTTATCTCCTCCCTTATTCTTATTCTGTCTTCGATTTGGGAGTAAGGTAGTGGGAAACCAATTCCCAAATCTCCACCAACATCACTCCAAATCGGCTGCAACAATGGCCCATTAAAGACCCTTCCCTCTGTATTTTGGTGACTTCCATAGGGAAGCAACTGCCTTCTTCATCCACTTCTCTGTAGCAATGCATGTTTGATCAATAGCAAATCCTAAAGCAGAACAAAATCATCCCATCAAGTTTATCCAATTGTATTATAGCATTTACAATACAGACAGAGGCCATTTGATCCAACAGGTTCATGCTAGTGTTTATGTTCTGCACAAACCTCCTCCCACCCTTCAACATATCCTTCTATTTACTCCTGCATATGTTTATCTAGCTTCTCCTTAAATACATCGCTTCAACTACCCCTAATGGTATTGAGTTCCACAATCTAACCATTCCCTGGATAAAGAAGTTTCTCCTGAATTCCTTACTGGATTTATTAGTGACTATCTTATACTTATGGCCCTAGTTTTGGTCTCCTCCATAGTGGAAACATATTTTCTAAGTCTGCCCTATCAAATCCTTTCTTATTCTGAAAGACTTGTATCAGGCCACCCCTCAACTGTTTTTTCTAGAGATAAGTTCAATCTTTCTTGATTGGTGTAACCACTCAGTTTTGTTAGCATTGTAGCAAATCTTTTTTGCACCTTTGTAGTTTAGCAAATTCACATCTCGGACTTGTATTTGAATGCCCCCTAGATTTATGGGTAAATATCTTTTCACTGTCGGCTGTAAAAGTCCTAATGGCTTGGCAAGTCTCAACTATTTCATACTTCAAAACGGTCTATAAATTAGCATTAAATTGGTGATCTCATTTAAAGAGACCATAAAGATATGAGGGTCCACAGTAATTCACAGGAGAGCTTGACATTGACAATTTGCTTACATCACAAGATAGCATATAGTTCAGAACAAAAACTGAGCGAAATACTCCAGCTTCGCTCCTACTGCTGAGAACCATTTGAGACTTTGATGATATTACCCTAAAGTAATCCCTCCCAAATGTCCATTTTTTCCTATCCAATCACTGCAATATGCCCGTCAGGTGCCCATTGTCCTCCATCCGTTGGATGAAAGTTGTACAATTATCAGATTTTTCCGATCGGCTTCTCTATTTTAATATTGCCTTGTTTAAATTCCACCAATGATAGAATCACAGTGAGGTCAGACTTCACCATAATATAAATGCAGAATTTGGACTGTTTACAGTAAGGAGTTGAGGAAGCAGCTGAATATAGTCAGGCTGAGGATGCGTCCCTGTGGAACTCTGGCAGTGATGTCCTGGGGCTGTGATGGCTAGCCTCCAATAACCACTATCATCTCCCTTTGCAGCCGCATGACTGTTGCCACTGGAGGGTTTTCCCTTTAACCTCTGCCATTGTTATCAGTTTTTCTCGGGCTTTTTTCAGTGATCAGTCATGAAGAATGACAGCAGTTGACAAAAGAGCTTATTTAAAAGTCCATTTTAAAAAACACAAATAAAATTAATACCTATAAAACAACAAACATATGAGACGAAGGTTATTAGACTGAAATGTAATGCCAGGGTCAGTGGCAGAAATAAATCATCTGAGCTTTACATCTTTTCTGATAATTTGACTGCCTTAATTTCAACTGCTACCTCTTAAATCATAGAAATCATAAAACATTTATGATACAGAAGGAGACCATTCAGCCCATTGTGTCCATGTGAGTCAACAAAGAGCTCTCCAGTCTAACCCCACCTTCCTGCAGCCCTGCAGGTCACCAGCACTCCATGATATCCATTATTCAATAGTACATGGTACTTAACAACACTTTGTATGGCAGCTAGGGACTATGTTCTGTTCATAACCTAATCTTTGGGATTTCTCTATTAATAGGAACTATTAGGTCTTCGGAGATTTAAAATTTTGCTTGGGCCTCAAAGGCTTCAGCAACAGGCACTTCTTTTTAGGAAACTGTATCTTTCTAACTTTCTTCAACCGTCAATCCAATGGCTGCAAAATTTGGCTTCATAAGCAGTTTCAGTGGTACAGGAGCCAGTTGAGGCGAAGAATGGCAGGGAAGCCACTCCCGATGCGGCCCGCGCCAACCGCTATGCTGTTGTGAGTGACAGTGTGGGCGTTACATGTATGCGCCGCAGGTATGCAGTGTCTAATGCTGGTTTTGTGTAAACCTGCCATTTTGCACCTTGCCACTCCAGTTAAGCCAGCACAATTGAACATGCGTTCATCTGCATGAGAGACTATCCCACCAGTACTGTTTAAAGGGATCCATCCAACTTGCAGGTTAGTTGCTTTTGATTATCGACTTACTGTTGCAGAGTTAGTGGAAGTACTGGGTTGATAGAGGAGTTGAGAAAAGTTGGTTAAGTCACCTGGGAGTGGTGTTAGGCATTGGGAAGATGTTGTGTCTTTCTGAAAGGCCTCTAAGTATACAACTTGCTCCCAGTAATGAGGGCTATAGTTGCTGTTTCCCCTTGGGCTGCAGGATCGGAGAGAAATGGAACAGGGCCAGCAGAGACGACAAGCTGCTCACAGAAGGAGGAGGACGAGGAAAGTTCTCAGCAAGAGCCCTTTACAGGGAACACTTCTCCTACCTGCACTAAGCCAGGAGCAGTGCACGAAAGATGTGCTCACAGAACTCTGCTACCTCTTGGGCCTGGACCTACAGCCTCAGACCAGGGCCAGTGGTCGTCAAGGTGACCGTGGCCCTGAATTTTTATGTCGGTGGATCCTTTTAGGCTGGAACAGATGACAATGCAAACAGCTTGCAGTTCACCCTCCATCATTGCATCCAGGAGGTTGCAAAGGCTCTGCACACCAGGACAGGGGACTTCTTTGTCTTCTCCCTAAACAGAGAGAAGCAGGAGGCGTGGGTACATGCCTTTGCTAAGATAATGGGTTTCCCAATGATGGAGGGGGCCATCGATTTCATGCACATGGGCTTGCAGGTGCCACACCTCAATGGGGAGATGTACCAAAACTACAAGGAGTACCCCTCACTCAATGTACAATTGTGTGTGACCATGCCCAAAACATCATGATGGTGAAAACCCTCTATCCTGGAAGTAGTCATGGCACTTTCATCCTGCACCACTCCTCTGTTCCAGCAATCTGCCAGCCACCATGTCGAACCAGAAGGTGTCTGCTGGGTGACAGGGGCTATCTACTGTATGCCTGGCTCATTACTCCCCTCCATCACCCTACCACACATGTCCACCACACATATAATGAGAGCCATGTTGCAATGAGGAATATTGTTGAGCAGACCATAGGTGTGCTGAAGCAACAGTTTCACTGCCTGGACCTTTCAGGGGGAGCCCTCCAGTACTCGCCGGAGCAGGTGTCTCAATTCGTGGTGGTCCGTTGCATCCTCCATAACCTGGCCATCTTGGGGGCACCCGCACTTTCCTTTCCCCCTGCCCTGGCTGCAGCCTACTGTTGCCTGGTGACACACCATGTGCGGATCCTGCCTGCATCACTTTGATTGGGCGCAGGATAATCATGCATAGCGATCCCTGCACACAAATCCGGCAGCTAGCCGATTTAGCCCCCTATATCTTTTATTGTTGTAGAAATTCCATCTCCACTTTCACATACCATAAAATTACAAAGAGCAACCAGCACAGAAACAGGCCATTCAGTCCAACTGGCCTATGCTAGTGTTTATGCTCCATACCTCCCACCCTTCTTCATCTAACAGATCAGTGGAACCTTCTAGTCCTTTCTCCCTCATGTGTTTATTTATACATCTTTGTTATTCATCACAACTCTTCCTTGTAGTAGCAAATTCCAAATTATAGCCACTCTCTACGTAAAAAAGTTTTTCCTGAATTCCCTATTCGATTTATTAGTGACTGGCTTATATTTATGAGCCATAAACATCTTCACCACACTTACAATATTAAACTCTTCCATAATATTAAAGAACCCCATTTCACCCCTCAGCCTTCTCTTTTCTAGAAAATAGCACCCCTGCCTTTTCACTCTTTCCTGATAGACATAACCTTTCAGTTCTGGCATTAACCTTGTAAATCTACCAGAAACATGTAGGCATCAGGCTGGTACACAGATCTGCTGATCTCTCTCACTAGCGGGCACCAGTGGCACATTCGATCATGATAAGAAATATTCAGCCTTCAATCTGTCACACAGATTTACTGATCTCTCTGAGATACAGCCAAAAGCATCACACCTGTTCCCTATAAGAAACACTTAGCTGTTAAGCCGCCCCACTGAGCTCGCTCACACAGACAGCCACTCCCACTGAGAAACCGGGAGCCAACAAACTGCTCCACTGATCCGCCTACACCCGTAAGGAACACAGAACCATCAAGCTGCTCCACTGACATCATTTATACCCCTGATGGTATTACTGCCTGGTGAATCTCTCTCTCGTTCTCTGCTCACTATCATTCTATATTAATAAACAAGAATCACATAACTACTTAGTTAAATCATCATTTAAAAGTGTCTACCTACAATGCCTGTAAATATCTTCCCCAATTGAAGCTGACCATATGAGTCATGAGTATGATGATCTTTTGAGTGTATTGTTGTCATGGGGATGATCACAATATCTAACACTTGTGCTGGAACTGGAATAAACATTAAGTGTATTTTTTCAAGGTTTAGAGTTCAAGAGAATCCATTGAAGCTGCTTTGTGATGTCAAGTTTATTCTTTTATGTGGTATTTAATTTTAATATTTCCACAAACAAGTGTTACAAACACATTGTTGGAGAGTCACTATCCAACTCCTAACCTTTCTCAGTTCAGCAAAACCTTTCCCCTTTTGTCTTCTTCCATCTTGATAAAATTATGTTGAATTACCTCCATCTGCATGTTTTTTTTTAAATTTTTCTAACCGTGTCTAATCTTTTGCTTTTTCCCCATGTGGCTTGCTTAAATAGTCAAGCTCTGCTGCTTTTTATCAAATGGACAAACCATCTAAGTCTTTCTGTTGTAGATCAAAGAACTGACCAGATGTTGTTTGGTTCTTCTGATTTCCTAGTTTGTCATATGTCGTGCCCAATGAACCCTTTGCAAGCATCTGTTAGTGAAAGCATGCAGTCCCCTCCAGTACCTTGGTCACATTCCAAGTCTCCATGCTGTGGACCCTGTGCGCCAGTCCACTGCTGTTACACAACTTTAATGCAGGTTCAAGCTGATGCTGTTATGTGCCCCTGTACTCAGACTTTGAATTGAGCAGTGACCTTTTTCCATTCAAGCCTTTACTTCCTGTTGTTTTATTTCCATCGACTATTAGCAATCTGCCAAGATAGGGAACTGCTCTGCTTTTTCAATGTGACAGCTTTCCACTTGACAGTTGTACCTCTCATTTTGAACCAATTGTACCAGCACTGATGTTACTCATGCTTCTAATCCAAGCCAATCTTTGTAAGTCAATGAAAAATTTGGAATGGTCTCTTCAGCAGCTGCCTCCTCAGACTTGGAATAAACATTTTGACTCATTACCCCCCAAGCAGAACTTAAGTAAAAGGTTTCTGAACAGCACATGGCAAAGCATGTGCCAGTGAGAAACACAGCTCTTCCCTATTCATTGTGTGGACATTTCCCTTCATTCTGTTCAAGTTGTGATGTAGCAACATCTCCAAATCTTCGCTGCTCAAAACGGAAGTTGATGAATTAGTATATGAGAGAATCACATATGATAAAACAAAACCCAGATTGCAAGTGGCAAATCAGAGGAGGTAAAAAGAGACACATACATGTATGTGTACATTACACATACAACCACATATCAAAGAAGCCTAGCCTTCCTTTTTTCAAAGTGGTGCCAGGAGTATTTCAAAGGTTTTTGATGGCCCAAATAGAATACAAAAGGAGAAATAGTTTTACGTCATTGAGGGACAGTTGCAGCACAACACTAAACGTCAAAAAGAATCTGTACGGAGAATGTATCCATGAAAGATAATACACAGACAATAAAATATATCTTTTAAACAGGTACTGAGTGAGAAATTAAAAGAGCTCAATGTAAAAACACTCAGGAACTATAGATTGTTGCCAGTGTCCAATTTATCTCGCCATTAGTTGTTGGTTAAGGGGTGGGGGAACAAAAATGAAGTGAGGAATTTAATTACATTTTCCAACTGCAGAAAAATGCCTGGCAAACACCATGGTAAAATACAGTAAATTGAGAAATAATTAACACTGGTTAATCAGATGCTGCAGTGCATTAGAATATAATGTAACTGCTAATCCCAAAAGGAATATAGATTTCCCAGTAGTACAGTGAGGGCTTTAATCATAAAATTTTTTGTGTACAAATGAACAGATGAATAGGCATCAGTCATTGAACAGCCATGGACGCAATCTTTGATGATCTCTTTCACATTTATTTGCCCTTTTCAGGCAGTATCAAGAAGAATGCAGTTACCAAAATGACTGCAACATTGGGTATAACTTTCAGTGGGCATTATTCAAAATAATTGCTGCTAATAAATAAGTAATTGTAAAATGATGACCGATTAACACAAAACCTTAAAAGGCAGTTTAATTTTTTTGGGAGAAAAATTTCACTACAGAAAGCACTGATTAATGTTGGAATATAGTTGAATGGTACCAGGTACTCTTTGGTACCTCCACCTAATGACCAACCGGAAGTTGTTGACAGTAAGTGTTGACTGCTCATTCAGAAGGCAATATAGCCAAGTCTGATCCTGATCCCACTCAATGGGCTGAATTTAATGAGCCCGCCGCTGATCCCTATGGTGCAGTTCCCATCCGTCACATGGGCGTCTGCCCCACTGCGATTGCATGGAAGGTGCCCATTTTGCATACTGGAGGTTTGGGTTCCCCCCAATCACATGGCAGGATGGGATGTGATTCATTGATTACGGCCTCAGATGACTCTGGAGCAGGTGCTGGTGCCTGCCAGCCCTGTATTCACCACTGTCCTGGATATGGTGCAGCATACAACTCTGTCCTACTGTGTTCTGTATCCCCCCCATCCCCCTGAGGAAGGCAGAAGATAATGGCATAACAAAGACACGGGGCAGCCCTATGGTTCAGTGATGCCTCCCTGCAGATTCTCCTCCAGGCTGAAAGGGAAATGCAGCAGGTACATTCCCCTGGAATAGAAAGAAGAGTTCCTCCCGCCTGACCAAGCAAGCTTGGATGGAGATTGCAGAGGAGGTCAGCAGCCATGGGGGCTCCCCCAGCGCAGTTGGATCCCATGCAGGAAGAGGATCAATGACCTCCTGCATTCAGCCAAGGTGGGTGCTCCATATGAGTTGCCTCCTTGAGGCTTGCATGTGTGTTGCATGCAGGAGGGTGTACATCAGGGGAAGGGTGGCAGCGATGCAATGTTGCCTGAATGCCTAGGAGTCTATCTCTTCCTGACAGATGCATGGATATCTCTCGGCCACAGGCCACCTTACTTCATAGCTCACCCGCCTTAACTCCCCTGACAGCAAGTGTCGGCATGAGAGACATCAGATTCCCCAGTAGGGGTTGAGAAGCTGAAAAGAGCTGAACTGTCATGTTGACCTGTCTGCCTTTCTCTACCATCTTCATACTTTCTCTTCCAGGACAAGAGGGTACATAATAGGAGGGAGATGTCCTGGACAGGCAGAGGAATCCCAGATGTACGTCCGCTGACCTCCACCGAAGAAGAGGCCTTTGAGCTGGCGGACTACCAGGGCAGCCAATCAGTAGGTGACAGGGAGATTGGAGTCCCTGCACAAGAGAGTGAGGATTGTCTCCCATTGGCATGTGCATCAATGTTGGAGATCTACATAACGCTTAGTAGGCATCAGGAGAATGGCACAGCCTCAGTCTCATATGTCTGTGTTCTCTCATGCAGGTAGCCATTCGCAAGGCCCTGCAACCACTGGGGGACAGACGTCCACCTCTGAGGAAGAAGACGACTTAGAGAATGCACCGCCCCATGACTCTCTTGCACCCACCATCAGAGCAGATACTTTCACCTTGGTGGATACCCACTCGGCTTTAGAATCTGGGTCACAAGCTGTTGAGAGCATCACACACGCGTGAGCAGCTGACGGAGACTGAGACAGCTGAGGCCTCTGACAGTTGGAGGACTGTGGGTGGCCAGGCCCGTGCTGAACCCCAGGATGATGACAAGCCTCTGATGTTGATAGCACAGGGCATGCTGGAGATAGAGAGAGGTAAGGCAACACCTGTTGGAGGTGCCAGAAGCCATGCATAGCCTTGAGCAGATGATGGAGATGTCCACCCATGCCATGCCAGCTGCCATGTGAGCTCATAGCTTCCTCCATTGAGAGGTTGGAAACCCTCATCGAGAGCCAGATCCCACAGATCCGTGTGGACTTGCACACCATCGCCTTGGCCAAGAGCTCGACACAGCAGTGGCAAGGCGAGAGAAGGAACAGAAACCCAGATGATTCTGCTGCTCCTGGTCCTTCTCTGGTGAGCAAGGAGGCTCAAGAGCCTTCAAAGGGAGAAGAAGAGGCTGACAGCCAGATCTGGGGGCTCCCCTCAGGGCGCTCCAAGTCTAGCACCCGGCTTCTCAGTTCCTCCACCAGTGAGCCCAGCTCTAGCAGCTGCGACGCCTGAGGAGAATTCTGTACCAGTCCAGGGCACACCCAGGCAGCTGGGGGCCTTCCAGGCCTCAGGTAGCCAGAGGATAGTGGCTAGAGTCATCTCAAACCAAGGAACAGCCTGATTAACAGCCTTCCTCCAGTCCAGCTGCTACTGCCAGGATCACACAGCATAGAAGTACCCGCAAACAGATTGAAAAAAGTACACAGCAACACTATGGGTTCCATGGGTGTAGATTATACCTTTTGTGTTAAATAATTAAAAGCTGCTTTGATGAAATTTTTAGGCTTCGTTGTTTGAAAGCCATGTTCCATTATTCTTTAATTGTGAGATGTAGACCTCGCCCTTCTCCCTTCGGGCTATGCCAATGTGAACAAAGCCCTCATTAATATGCCAATGTGATGAGAGCCTCCCTTAACAAATGTTCCCCAATAGTACACATTGCCCATCTGCATGCACGACGGGAACCACAAATGGAAAGGATATGACAGAGTTCAGGCATTAAGGTGAGACTTTAGTTCACATTCTGTGAATGGATACTAGGATGGCTGCAAACGATTCGTTCTGAGGTTCTCTGTTGCCTCCTTCGCGTGTTCCTCTACCTGTTTGGCCTCCTGCCTTGGTACATGAGGATGTGCAAATTATGTTGACATGGTCGCTTATGGACCTCAGATCCCTGCCTAAATGAAGGCCCAACCTCTGTTCCAGCTGTATGATTGCACAGACCCACCACACAATTGTTTGCCTACCCCATACTGACCCCCCACAACCACGCTTCCCCCAAATGCAGATTTCACCCCCTTTGCAGAGCCCCCGTGACCCCGGACCCCTTTGCAGAGCCCTCCAGCAACATGCTCCCACAATGACTTCCAAACCCCCTCTTCTCCTAGGCTGCAGTGCGCAAGGCTGCCCACCCATCACGGCAATGTGCCCTCTTGCGTTTGTACTGCCAGGTTTCACTGGTCATGAAAGCAAAATACTGCGGATGCTGGAAATCTGAAACAAAAACAAGAAATGCTGGATTCACTCAGCAGGTCTGGCAGCATCTGTGGAAAGAGAAGCAGAGTTAACGTTTCGGGTCAGTGACCCTTCTTCGGAACTGACAAATATTAGAAAAGTCACAGATTATAAACAAGTGAGGTGGGGGTTGGGCAAGAGATAACAAAGGAGAAGGTGCAGATTGGACCAGGCCACATAGCTGACCAAAAGGTCACGGAGCAAAGGCAAACAATATGTAATGGTGTGTTGAAAGACAAAGCAGTTTGTTCAGTTTGCTTACCCACTGTTTTTTTCAGGTTGTTTTTCTTCAGGTTTGCACTTGCTGATGTTCAATATTCAGTATATTCACACCTAATCTGTACTAATGCTTTGTCTTTCAACACACCATTGACATATTGTTTGCCTTTGCTCCGTGACCTTTTGGTCAGCTATGTGGCCTGGTCCAATCTGCACCTTCTCCTTTGTTATCTCTTGCCCAACCCCCACCTCACTTGTTTATAATCTGTGACTTTTCTAATATTTGTCAGTTCCGAAGAAGGGTCACTGACCCGAAACGTTAACTCTGCTTCTCTTTCCACAGATGCTGCCAGACCTGCTGAGTGAATCCAGCATTTCTTGTTTTTGTTTCACTGGTCATGAAACCGGAGGCACATCAGTGTCGTCCGCTGTTCACAGAATCAGCCTTCGGAATTCGCAAATAAAATTGCTTTTAATGATATTAAAATACATTTAAATCAATACCTTAGCAATTTAAAATAGGTTCACATCGCATTCCGCGAGAGTGCTACCATTGTGCTTTCTCGCCACTGACAAAATCCGTCACAACGCCGGATTTCTGGGTGGGTGGCTGTGTTCTGATTCTCCGGTGCCTCCCTGCGGTCAGCAATCCCGCCCTCGCCGGCCGCACTCAATCCAGCGCAATTTATGCAAATGTGTACTTTCCAGCAGCAGGAACGAGATAGTGATCAGAATAGGGAACCTTGGCATATTCTTTTCCTATGGGAGGGATGCTAAGGGCAATTGTAACCCATCCCCCGACCCTACCGCCACCCCTGTCACTGTGGCTGCAATCAGCTGATGAGGCACAGAACTATGATTGAATGCGGAATCTGCGGGGGATAATTCTAACCTAACAGGCAGGATGGTGGGGTAGAATGCTGGTTTTAACACCCAGCACAATATTACTCTTCATTGACTTCAATGGAAAGTAAAATTGGGCAGGTATAACTAACATTGGACCAGATCTCGTCAGCTTCTGGATGGGCAGGTTAGTTTAAAATGACCCTCTTCCAGTCCTGCAGATCTCAGTCGCACTCTGAGCATTGCAAATACCAACTGAGCCATTAGGAGAACTATTTTAATTTCTTTAAATCCATCTGGCAGCCCACTTTCACATTAAGAATCTAAAGTTTTAAAGGATACATAAATTCCAAGCATGCATGAAAAGACAGTGCATATTTTTTTTAAGGATATTATTTTAGGAAACCTGCAGGAAAGCAAAATTCTCCGGACTCAGCAGTTCTTTAAAATGACGATTTTGCTAAGAGCTGGAAAAATACTCCGGACTCCTTTTGTGTAGTTCCCAAACACCTGGTCTGCCAGAGGAGTGTCAGCAGCCTGCTTCACCATTTCCTTTACAGAAAAGTAATGGAGGGTTTTAGCGAAGGGAAGGTCAGGATACAAGAAAAGTAATACAAAATCCTCGCCAGTACATGCTTGCAGTTAGTTATGAGAACCCATTTCATCAGCGATAACATTAGCCAATGTAATTAACATGGTTTTGGACCATTCAAGCTCAGATGAGCAAGGGATTCACCAGAACCCAAATCACTCTGGGGAATTTCAAAAAGTGAGTGGCAAATCTAAATGCAAGACACAGGAAACCTGTACAATAAATCCATGCAAAGAATTACACTGGGTGACAGCAATGCAAAGCGAGGAATGATAGATACTAATGGATTGGATAACAGAGCCATCGTTTTATGAATAAAAGCACAAAATCACAACAACAAAGTTTTGTTATCTGAACCCCAAATGATAGTGGCCACTTTAACTGACTTCAATTGTATATTATTTTGCGATATGAGTTACATATTTTGTGCATCCATTTTTTTCCTTTGTGGTAAATTTATTGATGATGTTGAGACAACATCATGAAGTGATGAAGGTGACGTAAGTTTTGGGATATAACAGCAGATGATAAGGCCTCAGCTGGAAGAAAATAAATCACATTGAAAATAAATCACTTTAATGCTGTATCAGCACATTCCCTGGAAGTAACCAAGCATGTCTTGTATTGATACTGTAGATGCAGCCAAGAGTCAGAAACAGAGTAAGTTTAAAGGGATGCTGTAGTATCATTTATATATTAAGCAGGATGATGCAGTAAGATGTCACCAATTTAATTTTCTGTTGCACTTTTTTTAATTAAAAAGTGCTGATAACATTTTTTTAAAAGGCAAAACCTATGATACAAAAAATTGCAATTATGGAGGTGTAGGTTGTGGATTGATCGCTTAAACTCTGGGCCAATTCTGCACCTCCCACTCCTGCGTAAAGTTCCATTCCACGAGCATAGTCTCGCTGAATTATCTTTTGCTCCCTGTTTTACTATAAACTCATGTCACAGTGTGGTGTCTTACACAGGAACATCCAAAATTGGTGGGCAGGAAAAAGACCAGCTGCTCTGACAATCTTGCCTCAAGTCAGCAGTTATGCCACAAGAGGCATGACTGCCTGCCTACTTTGCACAGTGAAAGTCCTTACTTTGGTTAACTTTCCACCTGAAGCACTGCCAGAATAGAAATGGGAAATTAATTGCTTTTTTGGGTTCAATTTTTATTTCTGTAATTAACAGACCCAAATCTCAACATTTGTCCATAACATTACAGCAGGAAACTAGAATATAAGTCATCTTTGGGCAGTCACCTTGATCTGCAAATTGAATCCTTGAAAAGGAAGTAAGTGCTCCTACATTAAGGGCTGCAGTCTTACTGAATCTCAACTCAGTCCCTTGGTTCAGCCTAAGTCAGAAACATTGTGTTGTGTCTGCAAGAGCCCTTCAAACCAGTCATATGCAAGGGGTTCAATAATCAGCCAGTTTGCTACCCTATTCCCACTGCTATAAAGGTAATTTGCATTGATATAACATGTGTATGTGTAACTTTCTTCAAGTCCATCCATCATAGTACACTCCTATTACAATTTCTATCATAAACTGGAGATTAACATACTTTGTTGTAAAATGTTGGCACTTGCAATTGCCTGGTGCAACAGAAGCTGCTGGCTGAAATGAGACAACAGCTTTTCTCCCAGTGGTACCATTTCTTGGATGTTTAACAACAGCACAGAGTCCTAGTAATTAAGGAAAAGGAGGCTGGCATGTATGGATCCCATGGTTTCAACTGCTCAAGGGTATGTAAGCATGAGTCATTTTAAAAATGCAAAGTATGAACTGCCTGCTCAGTGCAAAACTCACCTCAGATTGAATTTCTATTCTTTGTAATCAGACAAAAGGCAAGATTCATCAAACCTGAGTGTTAACTTGTGTGTGGAAAAAGTGTTGTTTCTGCCTGAATCTGGCTTATAAATTGAAAGAGGATTTGTCTGAGGCATTTTGTTTACAGAAGACAGTTTTTTTTTGTATTTGCCAAACTACTTAACCTCACCTCTATTGATAGTTACTGCAAGTTAGTGACAGTGCTACCTTTGTCAGATGTACATTTCTTTAAAGTAATGTTTGCACTGATAGTTTCTATACCAATCAGCCATAGAATGATGGAATGGTGCAGTAACAAGTTGGTAATCTTGACAGAGTTCAAATGATGCTATTAAGCTTGAAATAAAAAATGAGCTTGCATTTATATAGTGCCTTTCACAATATCAGCACATTCCAAAGTGCTTTGCAGCCAATACATTTGAAGTCGAGTCATTTACGGCACAGAAGGAGGGAATTTGGCGCATTGACTCCCTGTTCCCACTCCCCTGCTCGATCCCCATAGTCCTGCAAGTCTTATTTCCTTCAAGTGGCCATCCAATTTCCATTTGATGTCATTGATAGTCTCCGTTTCCACCAGCCTTGTGGGCAGCGAGTTCCAGGTCATTACTATCTGCTGCGTAAAATGTTTTTCCTCATCTTCCCCCTGCATCTCTTGTCCAAAACCTTCAAATCTGTGTCCCCTCGTCCTTGTACCATTAGTTAATGGGAACAGATTTTCCTTGTCTAACTTATCTAAGCCATTATTGTAATGTAGGAAACACAGCAGCCAATTTGCACAGCAAGATCCCACACACAGCTACTAGATAATTTGTTTTAGTGATGTTGGTTGAGGTATAGATATTGGCCAGGACACCGTCCACCCAAGAGGGCAGACGGGGGCTCGACTTGACGCCCCATCTGAAAGACAGCATTTCCGACGGTGTAGCACTCCCTCAGTGTTGCATGAATCTTTTAAAATTGGGAATCCTAGTGAAGGGCTAGGGACATGAATGCATGGTGCCACCAAATGTTAACAAGAGAAGGCAAGGTGAATCAAGAAACAGTGCCACTAACATTTAATGTAGTAAAGGAGTTGGGAAAATATAAAACTAATTATTTTAAGTTTAAAAAATGCCTCTGACATGGATGGGAGATTTTCTGCATCTGCTTCACTCCTCCCCACGCACCCCCCAGCACAATCTGCACTTTTTCACCGATTAAAGTGCAAGGTTTGATGAGTGTGGAAATGAAAATACTGGTCAGTATCTATCTGGTTATTTTTATTATTATTAAACAAAGAGAGCACAAATAAGATGGTGCTCCACTAAGGTGCACTGTGGATCTTTTATTCCACTTTCTGGATCCTATATTTCTTTGCCAGCAGTGACTGTGTTCTTGGAGTAGATGGTGTGTAATAGCATCCTCATTGAAGTTTTGTAACCGGTTTTGTGGAAATACCAGGAAGTGTACAAAATCCAGGTCAGGTTTTAGGGGCCTCGAGCATACTCAGTGATGTTTGCCTATTCAAATATAGGAGCCTGAAATTGAAACACGGATAGAATAATGGATACCCTGTAGTTATGGCAGAGTTGTAATCTAATCAAGCAGTTTCTTCTCTAAGGTTGTTGAAATTGGCATCACAAAGACCACATAGTCTAACTATCAGCCAGCAGCTTTCCCTCTAACCTCAGGCACTGAAACTCTTATATCTAACTTCATTACCTCCAGATTCAGTCGCTGCAATACTCTCCTTGCTGATCTCCCATTCTCGATCCTTTATAAACTCAAATTTTCCCAAATCTTTATTGCATGTTTCCTTTTCCCATTATCTCTTCGATTGCTGAACTACACTAGCTCCCAAGCCACATAATTAAACCTTCATCCTCATCTTTAAATCCTTCCCTAGAGTCATCTGTGAACTTTGTTCCCAAACACTCTGGTCCTCGGATTGTGGCTTCTTGTGCTTCTGTCCCGCCGATACCCTAGGCAAAGCCTTCAAGTGTCTGTATCCTACTTCCTGGAATTCTGTGCTAACGCTCTCTACCTCTCCTCCTTTAAATACCTTCTCAAAATCCATCTCTTCAACCTGGTTTGTAGTCACACCTCCTAATGTTGCCTTCTCCTTCTCAGCATCTAGTTTTCATATGGCAACCTGTGAAATGCCTTGGGATGTTCCTTACAATAAAGGAACTATAGAAATTCAAACTGTTGCCATTATAATAACTATAAACCATGAAAGCAATAACTGGGCAGTTCCTCACTATTATTCGACCTGAAATGCTTTAATGTCATTCATTGTTATTGTTTATATACAGCTATAATATATTTGGCAGCATTTCCCTATAATTGACATCTGATTGAATTTTTAAATTTGATGGCATGGTAGGATGAAGAAATTTTAAAAAGTAAAGGGATTAAGGGATATGGGGATAGTGTGGGAAAGAGGAGTTGCGGTAGAAGATCAGCTATAATCTTACTGACTGGTGGAACAGGCTCGAGGGGCAATATTGCCGACTCCTGCTTCTATTGATTACATTCTTATGTTCTCTAGTTTTGAAGTCCCAGGAACAAATGAGTTAGAGTAGGAAATGGTGTAACGAATCTTGATTTCTTCACAGTGAGGATGCCAGGAACCAGGGCTTACTAACCTCCTGTGAATACTTTATATTATTTACCTTTCGTTGCAGACATCATTATTTTTCAATGCAACAGAGCCCACCCATTGTTAGAGTCTGTCCTTGCAAACAAAAAATAGACCTTAGATACATCGGAACTAAAACACATGAACTTCAAATTAAAGAAACAGTTCTTTAAAAAAACCTAACAGTTGTTCCAGGTTGTGTTTTGATTTTAATGTTATAATATGTGAGAACTGAAGCTCCTTAAATCAGATTACACCTTTTGATCAGACATCTATTGTCCTCTGTTCAATTTTGCTTTGGTATTTTCTTCTGGCTTGAATTCATTAGGTTGACGGCAATATCGATCATTATTCACATCATCGATCATGCAGCCCATGTCACGAAGCGAGTTGATCGCATAGGTGTCACAGTCTGACAAGAAATAACTTGAATGATACAAAATTTCAGCTTACATTTTTAACCTAAACCATGTCAGCCATGGTTCAGTTGGTAACACTCTCCCAAGGGAGTCAGGAGAATGTGGGTTCAGGTCCCAGTCTGGGCTGACACTCCAGTGCCATACTGAAGGAGTGCATTGGCAGAGGTACAGTCTTTCAGATGAGATGTAAACTTTCTCGCAGGTAGATGTAAAAGATCCAATGACACTATTTCAAAGAACAGTAGGGGAGTTCTCCCTGGTGTCCTGGTCAATATTCATCCTTCAACCAACATCATTAAAACAGATGATCTGGCCATTATCATATTGATTTAGATTTAGATTTAGATATTTGTGGGAGTCTTCTGTGTGCAAATTGACTGCCACATTTTCTATATTACAACACTGACTACACTTCAAAAGTACTTTGTGATATCCAAAGGTTGTGAAAGGCACTATACAAATGCAAGTCTTTTTTTAAATAGCCTGGCAGGAATGGTATGGGATTTAGTGTGAATGGAGCATAATATCAGGATTTTGGTGTCTAGTAAATATTTAAGTGACAGTAGTTAAGTGTGGAAATGGAGTATATGTAGGTCAGTACAAAGGGTGAAACAGCCTCCAATCATGCATATACTCTTAGCGCTCCAGTATAGTACAGGAAGGCTCTTCTACTTTTGGCTGAACACAGTTTCTGCTGGTACTTCAGGCATTATCTTGCTTGCCTAGTCACCAGCAGTTTTGAAAAAACAATTAAGTGGAGCTGAGCTCTCTGCTGCCATTGCCATTGTTGGGGGGTGGGGGTGGGGGTGGGGGGGGGGGGGGGGGGGAAGGTGGAATGGAGAAGGGAGGGATTGGTTGGCATCTGGTCATATGTTAAAACATCTCCTGAGGATATTTCCAATTACAGAGTTAATTTCAAATCATGATTGAATATGGTGCTAGAGAGCGAAGGATTCAATGCTTCAGTGCAAAAAAAAATTCCAATTCTCGAAGGTCACAATCAATATTATGCATTTGTCCAAAATGCCCTTACTCACTAACATCATGACTCATGATTGGAGGGTGCTCTAATGGGCAATTTTCACAAACTAATATCTAACATGAACAAAATAGAAGAGTGCTCAAATGTACCTTATAGCTTAGTTACAATAAACATTTTGGAAGACCTAAAATATGTTATAATGTATTGCTGGTTGTATTGAATAGGAAAGAATAAGCAGCCGGCTGACCAATTTTGCTCAAGACCTATTAACAACATCACAAGTTCAGTCGTTATTTACGATATGAACAAGTCATGTCTCCAAGTTCTTAATGCAGTTACCATAATTACTCATCTATGCATTGATTCGTCAAACTAACACGAATGTTATTTTCTGTTAAGTACTGATGATTATTTCTGCATTTTTTCCCTGAAATTTGAAACAAATAGCATGTAATTCATTCACAAAGTGCTAAATGGTTCGCAGGTTTTATTATACAAACAAACAGAAACATAGATTAATGTCATCTGCATAATTGCAGGTTCACACGTGAATTAATTGAAACCACTGGAATTCAGTAATTGGTATAAATCATCCATTTATATCACCTGAACTCTCTGACCATATTTCTACCCACCTTCTTATCATGGTGATCATTCCACATGCAGAAAGTGCTTCCTACATGTCATGAACCAATATTGCTGGTTGCACCAATATTGCTCTGTGAGGGTGAGTGAAAATTATTAGATATAATTTCATCCCTGAGCATCATTAGTAAGTGGATATAATTTAATAGGAATGTCAGCAGAATCTTGAAAAGACAGTGCCTTCCTTCAAATGTTTCAGTACCCTCTTGACTATTGAAACAACCTGGGTCAAAATGAATTGTGACATCAAAAACCACGATGTTGTTCTTATTCATGATGTCATCATGTCAATGGGCCCACCCAAAAATTAAATTATATTCTAGGTCATTTTTTAAATGCCCCCTAGTGACCTCTCTAATGACCACTGATTAGATCACAACACCTGGTACAAATGGGCTGAGCTTGCATGGAAGAAATCTGCCTTTTCTATCCGAAAATTCTAATCAGGGTCCTTTACTATGATACACCAATGACCACATTTCAAAAAGTATTTCATTGGTTAAAGCACTTTGAGATATCTTGAGGCCATGAATGCTCTATATAAAAGGAAGTTCTTTCTCTGCAACTGATGGAGAACCCCAATTTCTTTATTCAAGCAGCCTCACGTCTGGCTCAGGTGGGTGGACTGCTCGCCCGATCCAAGCCCACCTGAAAATTGCATCAGAGGGATCTTGGGCTTCTTTATTGAGGTTGAACTGCTCTTCCTATTTTCAATTGCTGGCCACCAGCTTTCCAAGCGAGAAAGGAGAGGCAGGCAGTGGAAAATCACCCTCCCGCCTCCCCCATCTCTTATTCCCCTTAATTGGCTTATTTCACCAAAAATGTTAACATACTTGGTTGAATTTGCTGACAGCATTTGTTTCTGCTCTTTCTCTTGGCAGTCTTTCTCAGGGTCTGTGCCCTCTGTATTAAGTTGTAAAGTCTTAGAATCTTGACTGTTTTAATAAGATCAACACAGTCAGTTTCTGCTATGGAGAGGACAGTTGACACGGCAAAGTTCTCACTAACATCTGGGGATTCACTTCTGCCAAAATTGGGAGCGATGTCCTATAGACTAGCCCAGCCACAGCCTGATAGTCATACTAACAGAATCATACCTTTCAGCCACCATCCCAGACTCTTCCATTATCATCTTCGGGTACGTCTTGTCCCACTGGCAGGACAGACCCATCAGAGGTGCCAGCACAGTGGTAGACAGGTGAGAGGAAGAGGCCCTGGGAGTTCTCAACCTTGAGTCTGGCTCCGATGCACTCTCATTGCATCAGGTCAAACTTGAGCAAGGAAGCCTCCTGCTGATTACCACCTTCCCTCAACTGATGAATCAGTACTCCTCCACTTGGAATAAGCACTAAGGGTAGCAAGGGCACAGAATGTACTCTGGATGGGAGAGTTTAATGTCCATCATCAAGAGTGGCTCAGTAGCACCATGACTGACTGAGCTGGTCGTGTCCTGAAGGATGTAGCTGCCATACTGGGCTTGCGGGAGATGGTGACAGAACCTACTTGTCCTCATCAATCTACCTGTTGCAGATGCATCTGTCCATGACGGTACAGATAGGAGTGACTACCGCATAGTCCTTATGGAGATAAAGTCCCATTTTCACACTGAGGACACCCTCCATTGTTATGTCTGGCACTACCACTATGCTAAATGGGACAGATTCAGAACAGGTCTAGCAGTTCAAAACTGGACATCCATGAGGCTCTGTGGGCCATCAGAAGCAGCAGAATTTTATTCCACCATAATCTGTGCCCTCATGGTCCAGCATATCCCTCAATCTACCATTACCATCAAGCCAAGGGACCAGTGAGGAGTGCAGAAGAGCATGCCAGGAGAAGCACCAGGAATACCTAAATATGAAGTGCCAACCTGGTGAAGCTAAAACATAGAACCACATGCATGCTAAACAGTGGAAGCAGCATGCTCTGGACAGCACTAACAGATCCCACACCAAAAAATCAGATTAAAACTCTGCAGTCCTGCCAAATCCAGTTGTGAATGGTAGTGGACAATTAAACAACTAACAGGAGGAGGAGGCTCCATGAATATTCCCATCCAAAAATTCCAAGTGGATGATCCAACTCAGCTCCACCTGAGGTCCCCAGCATCACAGAAGCCAGTCTTGAGCCATTTAAATTCACTCCATGTTATATCAAGAAAGAGTTGAGTGCACTGACTGCAACAAAGGTAACACCAAACAGCTGGATTGCTGAAGACTTGTGCTCCAGAACGAGCTGCACCTCTAGCCAAGCTATTCTAGAACAGCTATGACACTGTCTGACAAGGTGGAAAATAGCCCAGGTATGTCTTGTCCACAAAAATCACGACAATTACCACCCAATCAGCTGATTCTCGATCATCAGCAAAGTGAAGGATGGGGTCGTTGACAGTGCTCTCAAGAAGCACTTACTAATAACATGCTCACCGATTCTCAGCTTGGCTTCCACTAGGACCACTTTGCTGCAGACCTCATTACAGCCTTGGTCCAAACATGGGCAAAAGAGATGAATTCCTGAGGTGAAGTGAGAATGACTGCACTTGACATCAAGGCAGCATTTGACCGACTGTGGCAGCAAGGAGCCCTCGTCAAATTGAAGTCAATGGAAATCAGAAGGAAGATTCTCCACTGGTTGGAGTCATACCTAGCACAAACGAATATGATTCTGGTTGTTGGAGGTCAATCATCTCAGCCCCAGGACATTGCTGCAGCAGTTCCTCAAGGCAGTGTCCTCAGCTCAAGCATCTTCAGCTGCTTCATCAGTGATCTTCCCTCCATCATAAGGTCAGAAGTGGGGATGTTTGCTGATGATTGCACAGTGTTCAGTTCCATTTGTAACTCGTCAGATAAGGAAGGAGTCTGTGCCCACATACAGGAAGATCTGGACAACATTTAAGCTTGGACTGATAAGTGGCAAATAATACCTGTGCCAAGCAATAATCATCTCCAACAAGAAAGAATCTAACCATCTCCCTTCTACATTCAAAGGCATTACCATTGCTGAATCCACCATCATCATTATCCTTCCTGGGGGTTACCATTGAACAGAAATTTAACTGTATCAGCCTCTTGAATACAGTGTCTTCAAGCCGAAATCAAAACCTTTCCACCATCTACAAGGCGCAAGTCAGCAGTGTGAAGGAATACGCTCCACTTGCCTAGATGAATGAAGCTCCAACTACACTCAAGAAGCTCAACATCATCTAGGACATAGCAGCTTGCTTGATCCACCACCAGCACACTGTGGCAACAGTGTATTTCATCTACAAGGTGCAATGCAGCAACTCACAAAAGCTTCCTTGACAGAACCTCCCAGAAGCATGGCCTCTACCATCTAGAAGAACAAGGGCAGCACGTGCATGGGAATATCCCATCTTCAGGTTCCCCGCTAAGTCACACACTAGGTCATGGTTCCTTCATCATTGCTGGGTCAAAATCCTGGAACTTCTTCCCCAACAGCCCTTGGGAGTACTTACACCACACAGGCTGCAGCAGTTCAAGAGGTGGCACACCCCACCACCTTCTCAAGGACAATTAGGAATGGGCAATAAATTCTGGCCTTGCCGGCAATGCTCACATCCTGTGAATGACAAAAAAAAATCTGCTCTGAGGCTTATCTCCTTCCATATATACTTTCGAAGCTTCCTAAGGACTTCCCTGTAACTCTAAATCCTGGTATCATTTTATTTGCCCTCCTCTATTTGTCCAAAACCAGGATGACCCTTTCCATTGCAGTAAGGTGACCAGCAATTAGTAAGAAGGGGAACAATTGATGCGACATATCAAATACATGTAATTATTAACAAATGTACCAGGAAAGAGAGAGCAGAGCATGGTAGTGACCTATCTCAGTTGAATTACCACATTTGGGCTGCATAAGTTTGGTTTTGCTGGTTCCTGCTCCATGTCTGTAAAGGTGACTATTGTACTCATATTGAAGTGAATGTACAAACAGGGACAAGAGTGGATATTGATTAGAATTAATTCTATTTCTATTGCTTCCATTAAAATAGTACATGGCCAGTGCTTCTGAGATACTAAAACAGGTCCTAACAAAGCAAATCAAGAGATGTGTGTTGGAAGTCTATTCTCATCCTGTTCATTAGCAGCACATACAAACTAACAGTTGGCAATGGATTTGTGCTTAAACAATAAAAAAGAACCATTTCAAGATTATGGGTTCATTTCACTTTGGAACATTTTGCAAGCAATATTACAAAGATGTGAAGAGGCACTTAACTCCTTGCAATTCTAAGATACGGGAATGAGCTGTGAGGAAGCACTCCCTAATGGAATGGGGAATGCAGTGCCTCTATAACAACCACAAAACAGCTCAATATTGGAGTCAGTGAATTTCAACATTAATGCTGTTGAGTAGAACTAATCAGTCTTTTAGCATGAGTGGTGCAGATTCTAAAGCCAAACTACAGTATGATGCCATATCTACACTGCTTTCCCTGGAGCCCACTTTCTTGGCAGTTGTATCAAGAAGAGAGAAAAAAGGCTGTTAGCAATTCCCTCACCTATTCTGGCAGAATTGAAATATCCTGGCTTTGGGGGATAAATAATTGATTGTGCAATTTGTTAGTAAATATGCACAAGAAGCATCTGGCTGATATTAACCTTTGCATGTTATAAACTCCAGATCAGCTTAAATTGTTGGTCGGGATTTTCCAGTAAATGGTTGTCAAGGGTTTAATCATTGGTTTTACATCAAATGAGCTTTTCCACTGCTGGTCAGGAGTTCTCCCTCCTCTCCGCATCTTCACAGTATTGAGACCCAAGACTCATCATATTGTCTCCTATTTGAATTCTTTCAGAGAATCTTTAAATGACATAACTCATTATCTTCGTCATTCCTTCCTCCCAAAATATACTAGCCATTAAAGTTGAATTTTGGCATTACTTCGAGAATTACCTCATCTCTCCCATCCTTTTGGCCCTTAGTATGTGTTTGCACCCTGGGCCTTTGTCCTTTACCTAAATTCTCAATAAAATGTCCGAATGTTGAATATTTAAGCCTCTGGTCAGTCGTAGGCTTTTTTTTCTGTCAACAGATGCAAGAATAATAGCAATGAAAAGGTAAAACTGGGACTTCTACGAAGGAGGTAAACAAATGGAACAAGATAATTGCATTTTTTTCAGGGCACAGCCAAATGCCATTGAGTCTCCTTCTCAGAGGGCCGGTCAGATCAGTCGGCTAGGTGGCTAATTCCCGTTCCAGCTGAGGTAGACTTGGGGACCTGACTCTTCACCTGCCCCTGTTGGCAAAATATGGAAGTTAGTCTGTGATGCTGACAAAGCAGAAGCACTGAAGATAACACTCCAAACTTGTACTGAGATAAGCTCTTTTATCAAAGAAAATTCTTTGTCATACTTTGTCATTTGAGGCTAAGTGCAACACTTTTAACTTCTGTGTTTTATTTTAAAAATAAAAAGAAAACTAGGCAAGGATCTGACTTCTGAAACCCTGCCCCTAATTACCTTCTTCTGCCTATAATAGTTGGTAGTTCATGATTGCTAGTCTGTAAATGGTTTTGCCACCAGGGAAAACACTCAGGAAAATCACCAATTGGATTTGCAATGTAGCCTTCTTATTTGACGTACAATTGATAGTTTCTGATCTGTGTTACCTTCTGTGACTGATTACCATCCATAAGAGATACGACTCAATAGTCAGCAAAGAGAATCGACTCTATTTAAGTCAATACTGCTGCTTAATGTATAGTTTCAGTCAAGATGTTCCATGTCTATTCATAGGGGAGCCTTTTCTATTAAGTGCAACTAAGGAGAATTTATGCAAAAACACCGCAACCTAGATCCAATTCTAACCATTATACATGCTAATTTTCTCTAGAACTTAGAGATGAGCAGTATAAATATACTCTAAGCTCCTTAGGCATTTGTAAACTGTCATATTACTGTAAATCTAATACTTCCATGCAAATTACTTTCCTTACAATAGCTGACTTCCTATTGACCCCTTTTAATCTGTATATATCTACATGAATTTGCAGAAATTGTATTATACGTTTAGAAAGGATCCCACTTTACTGTAAGAAAACTGTCAGGCACACACGCATTGACGTGAATAGGGTGAATTCAGTTGCTGATTAAGGAGATCAATAATCTAATCTATTGGTATGCCGTTGATTAGTAGTTACTAGTTTTTAATATTATTGTAATATTTGTCAACAGATCATAGAATAGTGATCAGTTTTGGGCATTTCCAGCACCTGCCACAAACCATCTCAGAGGGTTATTTTTGCAGCTAGCTTTCAGAGTTAATTGACATGACGTTAACAGAAACAGCTATTTGATGACAGACTTGAATAATTAGTGGAGTGACTTGTTTTGATAATTAGCCAAAGTTTGTCTAGTTTTCCAGTCTCATCAGTTACTTGGTCAATACACTATGTGGAATTGATTAGTTTTATTCACAGACTAAAAAGCCAAAAAAACGTGTTCAACACACTTGCCAACACTAACGTCTTCTCTCCACTATGACTTCATGAGAATTGTTCCAAGGCAGCACCGTCTTCAAACATGGTTATTTGAGCAGGGTGAGGGGACCACATGCTAGTTAAACACAGTGGCAGGGGGATGGGATACAACTTTATGGAGGACAGATTGCAGAGATTAGAGGCTGGATTTTATGTCCCCACCGCCGGAGCGGATGTGTGGACCGCGCATCACCATGCCGCCGTGATCTTCCTCATGGTGGCCCACAATAATGTGCCAGTCGGGCCACCCCCACTCCATTACACTGGAGAGGGCAGGGTCTCTGACGCCGGCAAAGGTGTCAGCTGCCTGTGCGCAGGCGCTGGCACCATTTTTAAAGGGCAGCCAGCCCTGTCGGCTAATTTACATTTTTAAGGTTATACCAGGAATCGGCAATGTGTCCGTACATGGACACTAGTGTCCGTTGTAAAAATTTTGAGATCCGTGAGTGGCAATTTCAGGAATGAGAAATTTCCCATTGACTTCTTCTTTCCAGACCAGTCCGACTTTAAAAAACCTCACAACCGTCAGTTTCAGTTTCACAGCTGACCGGTGCTGGGAGCGGGAACAGTTGCTTCTGAACTCAAGACAAGTTCAGGTTTTTCCACTGGGTTCCGATTTTAATTTTAAAAAGCCCGCCGAAAACCCCGAACTTGTCCTGAGTTCGGAAGCCATTGCTCCCGCTCTGAAAGCCTATCAGCGATGAAACTAAAACTGGCGACCGTGAAGTTTTTTTTTTATAAAACTGACCAATCACAAAGCTGCTCTGGGGAGATTTCCAGCTCTCCTCAACAGTCAGAGAGAGGAGTGGGAGTGGGAGTGGGAATGGGAATGGGAAGAGAGGAGAGGGACAAAGAGAGGGGGAGAAGAGAGAGTGGGGGAGAGAAGAGAGGGGTGAAAGAGAGGGGAAGGGGGGAAAGAGAGGGAAGAGAAAGGAGAGAGAGAGAGAGGTGAGAGGGGAAGAGATCGAGGAGAGAGAGAGCAAGAGAGGGAGAGAGAGGAACAGAGGGGGAGAGAGAGGGAGAGACAGAGGTAGAGAGAGGGAGGGAGAGGGAGGGAGAGGGAGGGAGAGGGGGAAGAGAAAGTGGGAGAGTGGGGGAGAGAGAGTGGGGGAAAGAGAGTGGGAGAGAGAGAGGGGCAAGAGAGAGGGGGAGATGGATGGACACAGAGGGAGGAGGGGGGAGACAGAAAAGGGGGAGTGAGATGGATACAGAGGGGGGAGAAAGTGAGGGGTGAGAGATGGACACAGAGAGGGAATAGGGATTAACATAGCACAGTGGCGCAGTGGTTAGCACCGCAGCCTCACAGCTCCAGCGACCCGGGTTCAATTCTGGGTACTGCCCGTGCGGAGTTTGCAAGTTCTTCCTGTGACTGTGTGGGTTTTTGCCGGGTGCTCCGGTTTCCTCCCACAGCCAAAGACTTGCAGGTAGATAGGTAAATTGGCCATTATAAATTGCCCCTAGTATAGGTAGGTGGTAGGGGAATTGTGGGGATGTGGTAGGAATATGGGGTTAATATAGGATTAATATAAATGGGTGGTTGTTGGTTGGCACAGACTTGGTGGGCCGAAGGGCCTGTTTCAGTGCTGTATCTCTAAATAAATAAATAGAGAGAGAGAACGAGAGGGGAGAGAAAGAGATCAAGATCACACCTGGCAGATGGACATCTATCCAGATTCTCTGCATCGCTACATCAAGTGTGTGGACAGACATTGACTACTGGTGCAATCAAAAACAATTCCAGATACTCACCAAATAGGGAGAAATGCATTTTAAATCGGACTGTGTTTCATTGGCATTAGGTTGGCTATACACTTTATATACAGAGTAATTGCCCCCATGTCCGTGGCTGAGTCAATAATTTTGTTAAACGTCCATGTTGGTGCCTAGCCCTGAGTTATACCCCCCACTCCACCACTGAACCGATCAAAAATCTGTCGCCCCTTCCCCCTCCACCATAACAATTAAATTCAATATTTGCCCTATCCCCCCAAAAAAACACTCAACTTCAACACTTGACCTTTCCCCCCAAAACTGACCAAAACACACCTTTCCACCATACCCTACACTAGTATTGTAAATCTGACACCCCTCCCCAGCACTAAAAATCAAAAGATCCCCCCTTCCCCACCACTGCAGTGTCTGCTTTCCCCAGACGGGAAAGTCAAGGCGTGTGACTGCCGGCCGCCACTCTGAAGATCGTGGTCTGACAGTAAGATTGCAGTGAATACTATTTAAATCTATTCATATACTTAATTTGAATATTTTAATCCGGGTCCCGTCTATAATGAGTTCTTTATATTGTCTGATGCAACATAAATGAGATGCTTGGAGTCCAATTTGCTGAAGATCTGAAACAGGTTTATTAACAGCTAAACTATTAGATACAGTACAGAGCGAACTATTTACAGAACCTTGATCAGGGTCTTGCAGTTGCAGAGTGGCTCTGGCTTGTAGTCACATGACTACATCCTGGTAATTAGCTCAATTGCATACTGAGATCTTAAAGGGACATCACTCTTAAGGCAATCATACCACAATGTCGCCCAGTGGGGGCTGCCACAGAGCCTCGCCGCTGCCGGGAACATTGGTCCCAGCCCTCCCAGCGTTGGGCTCCATAGAAGACCGCTGCCGGAATGATCTCCTGCCCCTCCCCACCCACCCCCACACCCCCCCTGCCCCCCGCCGCCACGGAGCCCGACGTAGGGAGCTCAGTAAAATCCCAGCCTAGGATTGTATCGTCCTGAGTATAGTAGATTAAAGGGTGATCCAATCGAAGTGTTTAAGATGATTAAAGAAGTTGATAGGTACATAGGGAGAAGCTGTTTCCTCTGGTGAGGGAGTCCAGAGCATGGGGACATAACCTGATAATTAGGGCAAGGCTGTTCGGGGGTGACATCAAGAAGCATTTCTTCACACAAAGGTAGAAGAAATCTGGAACTTTCTCCTCAGAAAGCTACTAAGTCTTGGCCAATTGAAAATTTCAAAACTGAGGATGATAGAATTTTGTGAGGCAAGGATTACGGAAACAAGGCGATTGGATGAAGTTAAGATAAGATTAGTCATAATTTAATTGAATGGCGGATGGGCTGAGTGGCTTACTCCTGTTCCTAAGTGGCCATGTAACTTCCCCTCCTTCTCCCCTGTCTGTGCTAATTGATATTGGATGAGTTTCATGGCACCAAGCACCCTCTGGTACCAGACCTAAATGTCCATTCTTTATGCATGAAACAAGACAACAAGCAGCATCAGGCTATTTTCCAAGTTTTAGCCCACAGCTCAGCCCAACCCCATTCTTAACATGTGTCTACATAGGAGCACTTTCCCAAAGGAGTATATGAAACAGGAACCCTGACTGAATTTTCCTTTCCTTAGCCCAGCAATACTGAGGCCAACTCTACTGCAATGGTAGTTTAGATCAACTAACTGAACCAGAAAATACTGTGCTTTGTTGTATTTCTGTAAAATAAGAGAAGCAGGAAGTAACCTCTGTGGTATCAAAGGGCTGTTTGTTTTATATATTACTCTATAAGTTAATCCTCTTTAAAAAAAAAGCATAATTTTAAACTTGGTATTGTCATGCACTGGAGTCACAGCCAGAGGTGCTGTGAATGGTACTTTTATATTTGCACGAGGGAGGCATTAGAAAGGGTACCTTATTTTAAAGTGCTTTTGTCTTGCCCAAGACCAAATAAAATGCTTGCTGTGTAACATCACATCCTTTTAAAGGGGCATTGTTTCCACAATGACATGGTTGACAAACTATTACTTAGTTACAAAGATAGAAACGTATAAACCATATTGATATGTGTCAGATGAAGAGGGGTGGGAGGAGGCTTCTGTGGAGCACAAACACCGACAAGGACCAGTTGGGTCCAGTGGCCTGTTTCTGTGCTATACATTCTACATAAGTCTCAGTAATTCTACTTCCTGAGGAAGTCACAATGAAAATTAGTCTGGATTCTTGTCCTTCCTCAAATAAACATTTTTTCAGAATGCCCATAATCTTAATTAGTTGAGCAACTAAATAGATTTCCATGTTTATAGTCCTATTTTTGTTGTGCATCGTATCCATTCAGGACTGTGCTCAACTCAGTTCACTTGAGAGCTGTTAGTGACAGAAGACAACCTTAATTTCTTTTTGCTCATCAAGGTGCCCAGGTGTTAGAGACTGAAATTAGTCTGTTAACCCTGCTGTGTCACCTTACCCTAAAGTTAAAGTGCTTGTTTGTACTGGTCAATCTGCCAATTGGATCAAAGTGACAAATTGTGAATACCTGCATGTTCGGTTCACTGACACACTTCATTCTGTGGGCTGGATTTTTGCTCCCTTAGAAGGTGCGTTTTTTTGGCGAAGGGTGCCAGAGGATCAGCACGGAGTCGTCCACCACGGAACCCAACGCCGTAATGCTAGTTTCCGATTTGCTCGGAGGTGGCGAACTTCTGTGTCGGCACCTCCACCGCAATGCGACGGGATCGTAATTTAAATCTGTTACATAATGTTTTGCATGAATTTGTATCTAATTCCTACCAGGCGTTTGCAAACTTATGCGGCACTCAGGTGCCTTCACTTCCCCGCCTTTGAAAAGCTCGCGCCACTGAGGTGAGAATCATCGGCGCCTGCAAAGGTTAGTTAAGTTATCCGTTGTTATCTTGTGGAATTGTTTTTTTCACATCGGACATTGCCACTGAGTTCAATCTGCAGATGTGAGGGAAGGAGGGAACTCTGCAAGTGGATACTGTTGGTGGGAAGGGGGGAGCTCTGTAAGTGGATACTGTTGGGGGCAGAAGGAGGGATCTTTGCAAGTGGATAATGTTGGGGGGGAAGGGGGAATTCTGCAAGTGGATACTGTTGGTGGGAAGGGGGAGCTCTGTAAGTGGATACTGTTGGGGGCAGAAGGAGGGATCTTTGCAAGTGGATAATGTTGGGGGGGAAGGGGGAATTCTGCAAGTGAATACTGTTGGGGGGTGGGGGGGGGTGCGAAGGGGGGACTCTGTAAGTGGATACTGTTGGGGAGGAAGGAGGGACCTTTGCAAGTGGATACTGTTGGAGGGAGGAGGAGGGAATTCTGCAATCCACCATCAGGCGATGCTGTTAGCGGCGACACCAATGCCGCCCCCACCACGTGACTGGGTGGGACGGCAGCTGTCATTATGCTAAACGGCCACCTGCCACATAATCGTGGCGACGCGGCCACTAACCTCACAGGCGGGTCAGCCATTTTGCGCATCCACTGCCATTCTGGGCAGCGGCATAATAAAATGCAGCCCCATGTCTCTGGATGGCAGTAATTTCTAAGTGCAGTGTACTGAGATTATGTGAGCATGGATAAATAATTTCCTCCGCAAAAAACATTTTTTTAAAAAAGAGAAAATGTTTTAAATGTCTGTGGTAATATTTGTACTTTTATGTTGTTTGACTTTTGAATTTGCAAACAGTAAAAAGAGCTGAATTCTGGTTATAGAGTGAGCTAGAACTAGGGACCAGAATTAAATTAGTTTGGGTTTTCAGTTTGGCTTTGGGAGGTCCCAAATTTGATAATTCACAAATGTGAAGCTGAAATAATAGCAAAATATTCAAATCATGAAACAGGAACCATTCTCACCTAAAGCAGGTGAAAAATAATTCAAACCACCATTGATGTGAATTTTAATACATGGGCTGAATAAATGCATCATTATAACATGATGGTCTACTTCCTTTCCCCACCTTGGTCTGATGGAAACACCATGAGCTTGATTATCAAACATTAGAGTTGTGCTCTGCCATTGCCATGAGGAATCAGATGGTCTCTACAATGCCATCTGTTAGCCTCCAGCCACGTGCGGCTGTTGCTCATTTGCAATGTCCTATTATGGTGAAGAAACCGACAATACTCAGCTGGGTAAGGCAAGGGCATACAGGTCAGGTTTAATCCCTAGTCTGTTCTGAGTTGCCTGATCTCGAACAGGACAAGCTTTTGGGAGTATTATAATTTACTTCAGCCGCTCAGTTTAGTGGGGAAAGGCAAAAACAGAAGAAATCAGCCAGCATTCTCTGTCCTTACAGCTATCTGTATCTCATGTGAGGATAGGATCAGGCTTGTGATGCTCTGTAGTCAGACTGCCTTCCTACATTCATTGACTGTGCTCATGCATGAGGAATGGCTACATGGTAGAGCGTGGCTGGTTCCCTAGCAAGGAGCAGAGGGGAAATAGATAGAGACAAGGCAGCTTTCCCTGCCCATCTCAGAAGAGTTGTAATATATGAATAGTATATGTGAATCGTGCCAGTAAAACAGAAATGGAGAAAATCAGCACCTTCAATGGAGCCTGTTCACCACATTTGGAACAGAGCAGTTTGAATTATAGATTAATATCTGCTGTTCAGTTATTAACATGATGCGTGAGATTAATTCACAGTCTTTAGGGGCAAATTGGTGAATAGCCCTGAAATTTACTTGGGGTCACAAATAAAGTGGAGGGTGTGAGGAATTCTGGATGGGAATCCTGTAAGTACGAGAGAGTTGGAGATCGGAAGGGGGATGGGGGCGTGGGGAGTCAGACATCCTGGGGGTGGGGGGAGTGGGAGATGGGGTGGAGGAAATCGAAGATTGGGGAAGTGAGAAATCGGGTAGGGGGTGGTGAATGATCGGGTGGGGGAGTGAGTGATCGGATGAGGTGAGTGAGTGATCGGGTGAGGTGAGTGAGTGATCAGGTGAGTGAGTGAGTGATCGGAAGAGGTGAATGATTGATCGGGTGAGGTGAGTGAGTGATTGGGTGGGCAAGTGAGTGATCGGGTGAGGTGAGTGAGTGATCGGAAGAGGTGAGTGAGTGATCGGAAGAGGTGAGTGAGTGATCGGGTGAGGTGAGTGAGTGATTGGGTGGGCAAGTGAGTGATCGGGTGAGGTGAGTGAGTGATCAGGTGAGGGAGTGAGTGATCAGGTGAGGGAGTGAGTGATCAGGTGAGGTGATTGAGTGATCGGGTGGGGAAACAGGCAGGCACACATTGCCAGTGGCCAACTTGGCGGAGGGAATGGAATATTGGGTGGGGGAAGTGGGAGATTGAGTGGGGTGCGTGAATTGGAGATCGTGAGGGTGTGGGGGGCTCGGAATCAGTGGGGTAGGAGGGATCAGAGTTCATGGGGGGATGTGGGAGATCGAATGGGGTGGGGTGGCTGATTGTGGGGGTTTTACAGGTTTGTTTGTTGGGCCAGTTGGGGGAGCACCCCAGCTCCTCCTGACTCACAAGCATTGCTGTAAACTACCTCACAGATCCAATCCTTCCTTTTACCTGCACCGGAAACTCGGCCTCCATGGGTTAAAAATAAAAATCCCAGTAAAATGGAGGTCCACCGCCTCAGTAAGAGCTTTTGCTGACCGACCCGCCTCATGTGGCTGGATTGGTTGCCTGCCGGAAGTGTGGATTGGGGGCGGATTGAGGTCAAGTTTGTGATTTTAAAAATATTTACTTCCCACCCGCCTACAACCCACTCACCCTTGGGATTAAAATTACCCACCTGACATATCTAACTCTCATCAGGTTTGATCCAGGAGTGTTCTATTCTACCACCAGATGATCAAAGCGAAAGTGTTATGATCACCAGCAGTGAAAGGCTTTGCTTTGATCAATTCAAAACTTGCAAGAACTCTGAAATAATATCAAACCAGACAAAAGGCAGAGATAACTTTAACTTTCACACAGATCTGACAAATATCAAATGTTAACTGGATTAAACAAGTTAAACTTTAAACAGACTCGTCGTATAAAGCAGGGTTGACCCAAAAGATGGTGACCTTCAAGTGTCTCAAAATACCAGGTTTATTTTTGTAGCTACTTTACATGATAGCTGCTATATATCTATGAATTGGAGTTATTCAACTCACTGATCAACAACTGGTAATAACTGCAGTATATTAGAATACACACCATTAGTTTTCAAGAAGGCTGAAGGTCATCAAAGGCCTATGTTCTAACATTAGTATTCAGAAAAGATTCCTCTGCCACATAGTCTAAAGTGAAGGAGCTGATAACGGGATCCTAGTGCTCTGAGAGAGGAACACTGTATTTTGGGTGCTGTGTGCACATTTTGCTGTGAGATGACCTTGTGCTATAATGAGAGGTCAGCTCTTATGTATAATATTGCAGCACTCCCACGACGCAAAGGGTGCACTATCTAGTGCCAGCGGCTAACCATTACTTTCAAACTATGCTGCTGAAGGTTGAGAATGGCTGCACCAGGTCCAGGGTGATGAATGGACCCTCCCAGGATACAGCTTAGAGGCCCTGCTGCTGGAGGTGCAGCAGAGAAGGTACTCCTCTTTGGAGAAGAGAGGCATCAGCCTCTTCAGAGTGGTCGAAGAGCAGCCTGGATGGAGGTAGCAGGGGATGAGAATGCTGCCTGACCTTGCACAGATTCTGCGGAATAGCTGAGAATGAAATTTGCTGGCCTCAGAAAGGTTGCCACGATAAGCGTGCTCACAGTTTGCTTGGCATTACAATAGTGCCTGATCATGCATCGCTATAACATCTTAATTTTGGTGGGGCATGGCAGCAGGAGAAGGTCCAGCTGCCTCGCAATTGTTCACCTACTTTACAAATGCACAAACATGCCTACAGTTTAGCAGCTGCCATGTCATTATGTTTGCCTATTTCCCATGAAATATGATAAATACCAATCACAGAACATTCTAAGACTCATGTAAAAGGCTGAAGTTCCACTGGTTAGCTTCTACCCTTCTCCACCTGTTCCAATGACAATAATCCTTTTCAGGCCGAGGTTCTGTAAGATTGCAATCATTTTGGATAGCTTGGCTGGCCTGTACTGCATGTCTACTCTGACACTGCCTTTCCTCCTCCAGAATGAGCAGCTAGAGAGGGATGGTTAGCAGGATACCCATGGGTTCTATTTAGACTGAGTTCAATTACTGATCCCTCAGCCTGTGCCCACAGATGACAGCTAAAGTGTAGCTTTAGCAGTTGAATAGCTGTAGCAGTGAAGCCCAAACAATGGGTTTGGTGGGTTAACATACAAGCTATTTAATGCAACTACCGAGCAAACTTCCCTTTAAGAAATAGGAACCAATATGGTTGAATAGGTCAACCTTCCAGCACCTACTTTATTCGGGAACTGAGCTTGGACAGCATCTGTTTATGCACTAAGACCACATTATGGGGCAAGGACTTCATCACTTATTTTTTGAAGCTATAATAAGTCTATCACAGGTTTGGTGTACAGGCCCACAGCACCACAGGCACTTACCACTGCAATATCCCACACTACATGCAATGGGTGCAGACGAAGCTTCAAACCTCAAGAATTTGGGTCACCTGTCGAATGCACGTCAGAAATATGGCTGCTGGGTCTCATGTTATCATCTCCATTCTACACAATAAAAAAGAAAATGCTGGAAACTCAGCAGTCTGGCAGCATCATGGAGAGAGAAACAGAGTTAATGTTTGAGGGCGGCGACCTTTCATCAGAACCGATCCTGAAAGGGAAGAGCATCAGCAGGTCATTTGGCAGCTGGTTTTATGAATGTTGTTAATCCAGTAACCTGTCTCTAGATGCAGAAATCAACAAGCACATGGGAAAGGCTTCCACTGCTATGTCCAGACTGGCCAAGAGAGTGTGGGAAAATGGTGCACTGACACGGAACACAAAATTCCGTGTGTATCAAGGCTGTGTCCTCAGTACCTTGCTCAATGGCAGCGAGGCCTGGACAACGTATGTCAGCCAAGAACAACGTCTCAATTCATTCCACCTTCCCTGCCTCCGGAGAATACTTGGCATCAGGTGGCAGGACCGTATCTCCAACACAGAAGTCCTCGAGGTGGCCAACATCCCCAGCATATACACCCTACTGAGTCAGCGGCGCTTGAGACGGCTTGGTCATGTGAGCCGCATGGAAGATGGCAGGATCCCCAAAGACACATTGTACAGTGAGCTTGCCACTGGTATCAGACCCACCGGCCGTCCATGTCTCTGCTTTAAAGACGTCTGCAAACGCGACATGAAGTCCTGTGATATTGATCACAAGTCGTGGGAGTCAGTTGCCAGCGTTCGCCAGAGCTGGCGGGCAGCCATAAAGGCGGGGCTAAAGTGTGGCGAGTCGAAGAGACTTAGCAGCTGGAAGGAAAAAAGACAAAAGTGCAAGGGGAGAGCCAACCGTGTAACAGCCCCGACAAACAAATTTTTCTGCAGCACCTGTGGAAGAGCCTGTCACTTATGAATTGGCCTTTATAGCCACTCGAGGCGCTGCTCCACACACCACTGATCACCTCCAGGCGCTTACCCATTGTCTCTCGAGATAAGGAGACCAAAGAAGAAGAAGAATCCCATATGGAAGAAGAGTTGTATAGACTACCACACCCAGTGAATTTTAGTATCCCCACTGGAGGCCAATCCACAATTCAGAGCCAGAACTGTCCACAGCAGAGATCAGACCATGCACCTTGTGAATAAGAGTCACAGAGTCATTTACGGCACAGAAGGAGGGCATTCAGCCCATCAAATCCATGTTGGCTGTCCACAGAGCTCTGTTGCCAGTCCCACTCCCCGGTTCGATCTCTGTTGCCCTGCAAGCCTATTTCTCTCAGGTGGCCATCCAACTTCCTCTTGAAGTCATTGATTATCTCCACTTCTACCACCCTTATGGGCAGCCAGTTCTATGTTATTACCACCCACTGCATAAAAAACTGCTTCCTCATATTCTCCCTGAATCTTTTGCCCGAAACTTTCAATCTGTGTCTCCTAATCCTTGTACCATTTGTTAATTGGAACAGCTTTTCCTTGTCTAACTTATCTAAGCCTCATAATCTTGTACACTTCTATTAAATCTCCCCTCAATCTCCTTTGTTCTAAAGAGAACAAAGCCAGCTTTTCCACTCTGATCTTGTAACTAAAATCCTCCATCCCTGGAACCATTCTGATAAATATCCTCTGCAACTTCACAAGGACCCTCACATCCTTCCTAAAGTGTGGTGACTAGAACTGGATGCAATACCCCAGTTGGGGCCTAACCAGAGCTTTATAGAGATTCAGCATAACTTCCCTGCTTTTGTACTCAATGCCTCTATTTATGAAGCACAAGATCGCATATGTTTTACTAACCACTCTCTGCACATGTACCCCAGATCTCTCTGTTGCTGCAAACTCTTTAGAACTGTGCCATTAAGTACATATTGCCTCTTCCTATTCCTTCTGCCAAAATGCATCATCTCACGCTTGTCAGTATTAAATTATATCTGCCACCTTTCTGAAACCAGCCTTTTAATGTGGTACCTTATCAAAAGCTTTCTTAAAATCCATATAAACAACATCCACCACATTCCCTTCATCAAAAATTCAATTCGATTAGTCAAGCATGATCTGTCTTACACAAATCCAAGCTGACTATTCTTAATTAACTCGAACGTCTCTAAGTGTCCATTGATATTTACTTGATTATAGTTTCTAAAACCTTACCCACCGCTGATGTTAAACTAACAGGCCTGTAGTTACTAGGACTGTCCTTACATCCTTTCTTGAATAAGGATGTCACATTTGCCACTCTCCAATCCTCTGCCACCTCCAGCATATCGAGGGAAGATTGGAAGATTATGGCAAGCCCTTCCGCTATCTCTGTCCTCACATCCTTTAGCAACCTGGGATGCAAGCCATCTGGATCAGGTGACTTATCTACCCTAAGCATCGGCAGCCTTTTTAGTAACTCCCCCCCCCACCCCCAACGTACTCAATTTTTATCCTACCCATTGCCTCTACGGTCAGTTTACTGATATTTTGTCAGCCTCCATTTCCTTTGTGAACACTGATACAGAATGCTCATGAAGTATATTAGCCTTGCCCTGCGCCTCTAAGCATATAATACCCTCTCTGTCCCTAATAGGCCCCATTCCTCCTTTTACTATGCGCTTCCTATTTACATGCCGGTTGAAGATCTGTGAGCTCCCTTTTATGTTGATGCCATTATATTTTCATATTCTCTCTTTGCCAGTCTTATTTTTCTCTTCACCTCCCCTCTCAACTTATTGTATATGGCCTGGTTCTCACTTGATGAGTTCACCTGACATGGATCATACTCCCTCTTTTTTTGTTTCATCTTCATCTCTATCTTGCTTGTCAACCAGAGAGCCCTGTTCTTGGTTACCCTACCTTTCACTCATGTTGGAATATTCCTAGCCTGCACCTGAAGCATCTCTTCCTTAAATATAACCCATTGTTCTGACACAGTCTTCCTTTCAGCCTTTGGTTCCATTCTTTCCTGGCTACATTTTGTTTATGTTTTAGAGATACAGCACTGAAACAGGCCATTCGGCCCACTGAGTCTGTGCCGACCATCAACCACCCATTTATACTAATCCTACACTAATCCCATATTCCTACCACATCCCCACCTGTCCCTATATTTCCCTACCACCTACCTATATTAGGGGCAATTTATAATGGCCAATTTACCTACTAACCTACAAGTCTTTTGGCTTGTGGGAGGAAACCGGA
The DNA here is from genome assembly GCF_036365525.1 of Heterodontus francisci. Lineage (NCBI taxonomy): Eukaryota > Metazoa > Chordata > Chondrichthyes > Heterodontiformes > Heterodontidae > Heterodontus > Heterodontus francisci. Next base: position 31,184,097 of record NC_090396.1, on the reverse strand, counting down.
GCACCCAGAGAAAACCCATGCAGACACAGGGAGAACTTGCAAACTCCACACAGGCAGTACCCAGAATTGAACCCGGGTCGCTGGAGCTGTGAGGCTGCGGTGCTAACCACTGCGCCACTGTGCAGCCTCATTGTGTTGAAATTCGCCTTCTTCCAATCTAGACAGTCTACCTTATTATGTTCCTTGCTTTTCTGCATTACTCGTCTAAACCTTATGATACGCTGATCACTCTTACCCACGTGCACCCCCACAGACTTGGTCCACTTGAATGCTAACCACTAAGCCAAAGGCTCATTTTCAGTATCACCGACCGTCCCATCTCCAACCTCACTTTTCTCTCCAGAGTCCTTGAACGTGTTGTCGCCTCCCAAATCTGTTCCCATCTTTCTCAGAACGCCATGTTTGACTGCCTCCAATCAGGTTTCCGCTCCTGCCACAGTACCGAAACAGCTCTTATCAAAGTCACAAATGACATCCTATGCAACTGTGACAAAGGTAAACCTTCCCTCCTCGTCCTCTCGACCTGTCTGCAGTCTTTTACACCATCCTCCTCCAAAGCCTCTCCACTGTCATCCAGCTGGGTGGGACTGCTCTCACCTGATTCCATTCTTATCTAATCGTAGCCAGAGAATCACTTGCAATAGCTTCACTGTTACCTCTGGTGTCCCTCAAGGATCTATCCTGGGTCCCTCCTATTTCTTGTCTGCATGCTGCCCCTCAGGGACATTATCCAAAAGTGCGCCGTTAGTTTTCACGCAAATGCTGACAATGCTCAGCTCTACCTCACCACCACTTCTCTCAACTCCTCCACTGTTGCTAAATTATCAGACTGCTTATCCAACATCGAGTACTGTATGAGCAGAAATTATCTCCAATTAAATAATGGGAAGACTGAAACCATTGTTTTCGGTCCGCACTCCAATCTCCATTCCGTAGCTACTGACTCCATCACTCTCCCTGGCAACAGTCTGAAATTAAGCCAGTCTGTTTGCAACCTTGGTGTTACATTTGACCCTGAGATGAGCTTCCAACTTCATATTCGTACCATCACTAAGACCGCCTACTTCCATCTCCGTAACATCACTCGACTTTGCCCCATCTCAGCTGAAACCCTCATTCATGCCTTTGTTACCTCTAGACATGACTATTCCAATGCACTCCTGGCTGGTCTCCCAATTCTACTCTCTGTAAACTTGAGTTCATCCAAAACGCTGCTGCCCATATCTTAACTTGCACTAAGTCCTGTTCCCCTGTCATACCTGTGCTTGCTGACCTACATTGTCCCCCAGTCAAGCAACGTCTTGATTTCAAAATTCTCATCCTTGTATTCATATCCCTCCATGGCCTCGCCCCTCCCTATCTCTGTAATCTCCTCCAGACCCACAACCCTCCAAAATATCTGCGCTCCTCTAATTCTGGCCTCTTGTGCATCCCTGATTTTAATTGCTCCACCATTGGTGGCTATGCCTTCAATTGTCTAGGCCCCAGCTCTAGAATACCTTCCCTACACCTTCCCACTTCACTTTTCTCCTTTAAGACACTCCCTATATCCTACCTCTTTGACCAAGCTTTTGATCATCTGACCTAATATCTCCTATTGTGGCTCAGTGTCATACTTTGTTTTATAATGCTCCTGGAAAGCGCCTTAGGATGTTTTATTACATTAAAAATGCTATATCAATGTAAGATGTTGTAGTGTTTGAGGAATGGAAACACTGACTCAAACATAGGTGTCTTAAGACCAACTTGTATCTTTATCTAGACTCTCTTCATCTTGTCCACAAGACCCACCTCCTGCTCGCTCATCCCTGTTCTCAGCAAACTGCTGACCCCTCCCAACTTTCCTTCCTGGTCCCGCATTAGCTGAGATTAGGCCTGATTTTACTCTCAATGGTGAACAAACGGCATCAGCCATTCCTTACACATTGACTTGTCCACAGACTTTCATGGGTTTCTGCACTGGAACTTACTATAAATTAATGAGCCAAATCAGCACAGCACCCTCTATCTGGGTCCTGAGTGAACGGGCAATAGACTTAGTATCCCCTGAACCAATCAGGTTGAAGAATCATTAACACAGAGAAACACAGGCTGGAATTTTACAGCCCCCAAACGAGCAAGCTGGGGATGGGGGGGGCTGTTCCCTAGCACACCCCCCCAGCTGCAGTTTTATGTGGGGCGGCTGCGGCGAGAAATAGCCCACCAGCCCAAGACCAATCAAGGCCCTTAAGTGGCCAATTAACTGACACTTAAGGGCCTCTTCCCGCTGCCGCGGGTATTTTACCCTCGGCGGCCAGACGGCAAAAGCCTCAAGAACCCCGCCTGGTAAAACCAGGCGGCCTTCTTGTGGGTTGGGGTGGGGGTGCTCTCCTGATCAGGCACACTGTGCCCCATGGAGGGCCGTCCCCAAAGCCCCAACTGCCCGCAAAGTACAACACCGCCCCACCCCCCCCCAACCGACCCCCTTTGCCTTGCTGGGACCCGTTTGATTCTCCCCAGCGAGGCCCTAAAAACTTACCTGTCTTCCGGGCCATCCTTCACCTTGTTTACGATGACTGGGTGTAGTGTCAACAGTGGCCACCTTAAATCAATGTTGTACCGTGTACAGAAAGCAAAATAAAGACAGGGAAAGAAAAATGGGAATAAGAGGAAGAGAGATAAAAGCGACAAAGAATTTTTATTTACATTTTTTTACTTGTTATATCTACAAAAATAATTGAAATCTGAAGGAATGAGGCTCCACATTTTTCTAAGTTAATTTTCAGTGCCAGAGAGGTTGATAATAATTAAGACTTATCACGCCATCAAAAGTTTAATTATTCTGGAATGGGCAATACCTAACCCTTTTAGGCATCTTCAATGGGTATCTATCACGTAGGTACAGAAACTTCACGCTGTTCCATGTGTTTGAATGCCAGTTCCCATGGCGAGATAGTGTTGTAGTGAAACCACTGGAGAAACAGGGCAACTCGAACAACAATTTCCTAATTTCCATATTTATCTGCGCATGTGTGTTCGCTGGAGGTTGCCGTCCGATTTACACTTTAATAACAGTGGCACCATTAGCCTTACCATTATTTCGACTGCAAAATCTAGCCCATTGTTAATGATTCCCTCTCCTGAGCTACTGTTCCCCTCCTCTTCAATTCTTCCATCAGCACCCACCACCGCCCCCCCCCCCACCCCCCCGCCTCAAAAACCCCAGCTGTGACCCCTCTGTCCCTGGAAACCACTGCCCCATCTCCAACCTCTCTTTCTTCTCCAAAGTCTTGAAACATGTTGTTGCCTCTGTAATCTATGCTCATCTTCCCTGCAACATCATGTTAGAACCCCTCCAATCTGGTTTCCATCCCTGCCACAGCACCACAACGGTTCCTATCAAAATCACAAAGGACAAACAATGTGACTGTGACAAAGGTAAACTGTCCCTCCTCATCCTTCTCGACCTGTCTGCAGCCATTGACATGGGTGGCCACACCATACTCCTCCAATGTCTCTCTTCCATTGTTTAGCTGGGTGGAACTGCTCTCAACTGGTTCCATTCCTATCTATCCCTTCGTAGCCAGTAAATCAATCACCTGCAATAACATCTCTTCCCACTTCCATAGCATTACCGGTGGGTCCGTCAGACATCTATCCTTGGCCCCCTGCTATTTCTCATCTACATGATGCCCCTCAACAACTTCATCCAAAAACATATCAGGTTTCTCGAGTACACTAACGACACCCATCTCTAACTCACCACCACCTCTCTTCACCCCTCCACTGCCTTAGATTTGTCTTGCTGCTTGTCCGACATTCAGTATTGAATTAGCAAACATTTCCTCCATTGAAATATTAAGAAGACTGAACCCATTGTTTTCAATCACCGTGACCAACTCCATCCCTAGCCACTAACTTCATCCCTGTCCATGGTCACTGTCTAAGGCTGAACAGACTGTTCACAACCTTAGCAACGAATGTGACACTGAGCTGAGTTTCTGACCCTATATCCTCTCCATCATCAGGATCACTTCCATAACATTGCCTCTTACAGCCCTGCCTCAGCTCATCTGTTGTTGAAACCCTTGAAAATCCATGCCTTTGTTACCTCTAGATTAACTACTGAAATGTTCTCCTGGCTGCTTTCCCACCTTGCATCTTTTGTAAACTTGAACTTATTTAAAACCCTATAAATTCTAATTTGCATCATGTCCCATTCACTCATCACCTTCTGTGCTCAGTCTGGCAACATCTCAATTTTAAAATTCTCACTGTTGTTTTCAAGTCGCTCTATGGCCTCGCCCCTCCCTATATCTGTTACTTCCTCCAGCCCTATGACTTTCCAAGATCTCTGCGATCCTCTTGTGCATCCCTAATTTTCATCACTCTGCCATTGGTGGCCGTGCCTTCAGCTGCCTAGGCTCTAAGCTCGGGAATTCCTTCCCTAAACCTCCCCACCTCTTTCTCCTCTTTTAAGATGCTCCTTAAAACATACCTCTTTGACAATGCTCTGGTCACCTAACCTACTATTGCCTTACATGATTGTGTCAAATTTTGTTTGATAATGCTCATGTGAAATGTCTTGGGACATTTTACTATTTTAGAGGCATGATATAAATACAAGTTGCTGTTCTTTTTATAGCATCTTGACTGCTACCTTTGCTGAGACCAGTAAACTCAGTACAAATCACAGGTCTAACCTGCCCTTTCTGATCAGTGTGGATCAATTGTACACTGGACAGTTCATTTATCAATTGAGCCACCAGAGGCATAGTAGGCTATTTTGATCGATATATTCACATTCCAGAGCCCTATGTTGAAAACCTGTGCGAGCAGACAGCAGTGCTGTTTTGGTGATTCTGAACCAGTACTAGGTATGCATGGCACACATCCTTCTGCTAATGTACTGCTCAAATGATTGTCAATGTTATTAGGAGAAGAGAATGCACACAGTGTGAATGTTAAATATATTTCCTGTTGGAGTTTCACTTTTCAGAAAGACTTTCTGACATCAATAGCCCCTCTCCCCAAGACTATCTAGAACTTGATGTATTAGAGCTGTCAAAACCTTCACTTTCATCTACAATTCAAATTTATATTCATAAAATGAATTTTGATATAGCAGAGGGTGTTAAATTTCTATACATGGAGGTGCAGTTCTTTGGTGTTGTACTGCAGGATCAGAGTTACAGTGTAGAATGTAAAAAACGTGACACTGGTACGCAGAATCACATGGGAACTGTAAGCCATTTGAACAAGAGGGATGCATCATTAGATAGGAGTCATACTACATTTATACCACTGCTATATCTATTTGAAATGCTATGCACATGAATATTAGCCTTACTATCAGCAGCGTGGCTTGTCCTACTCTTAAAACAAAAACAAGAAACTTTGGAAATACTCAGCAGGTCTGGCTACATCTGTGGAGAGAGAAGCAGAGTTAACGTTTCAGGTCAGTGACCCTTCTTCAGAACCGGCAGATATAAAACATTACTCTTAAAACATTAGCTCCACTGATATGGCAGATATGTTCAAATCACACGCAGCTTCCACAGTGCGGACTGCGACACCGACCACTCCCTGGTGTGCAGCAAGGTTAGACTCAGACCAAAGAAGTTGCATCATTCCAAGCAGAAGGGCCACCCGCGCATCAACACGAGCAGAATTTCTCACCCACAGCTGTTACAAAAATTTCTAAATTCACTTGTAACAGCCCTTCAAAACAGTCCCACAGGGGATGCTGAGACCAAGTGGGCCCACATCAGAGACGCCATCTATGAGTCAGCTTTGACCACCTACGGCAAAAGTGCGAAGAGAAATGCAGACTGGTTTCAATCTCATAATGAAGAGCTGGAACCTGTCAAAGCCGCTAAGCGCATTGCACTGTTGAACTACAAGAAAGCCCCCAGCGATTTAACATCCGCAGCACTTAAAGCAGCCAGAAGTACTGCACAAAGAACAGCTAGGCGTTGCGCAAACGACTACTGGCAACACCTATGCAGTCATATTCAGCGGGCCTCAGACACTGGAAACATCAGAGGAATGAATGATGGCATGAAGAGAGCTCTTGGGCCAACCATCAAGAAGATCGCCCCCCTCAAATCTAAATCGGGGGACATAATCACTGACCAACGCAAACAAATGGACCGCTGGGTTGAGCACTACCTAGAACTGTACTCCAGGGAGAATGCTGTCACTGAGACTGCCCTCAATGCAGCCCAGCCTCCACCAGTCATGGATGAGCTGGACATACAGCCAACCAAATCGGAACTCAGTGATGCCATTGATTCTCTAGCCAGCGGAAAAGCCCCTGGGAAGGACAGCATTACCCCTGAAATAATCAAGAGTGCCAAGCCTGCTATACTCTCAGCACTACATGAACTGCTATGCCTGTGCTGGGACGAGGGAGCAGTACCCCAGGACATGCGCGATGCCAATATCATCACCCTCTATAAAAACAAAGGTGACCGCGGTGACTGCAACAACTACCGTGGAATCTCCCTGCTCAGCATAGTGGGGAAAGTCTTTGCTCGAGTCGCTCTGAACAGGCTCCAGAAGCTGGCCGAGCGCGTCTACCCTGAGGCACAGTGTGGCTTTCGTGCAGAGAGATCGACCATTGACATGCTGCTCTCCCTTCGTCAGATACAGGAGAAATGCCGTGAACAACAGATGCCCCTCTACATTGCTTTCATTGATCTCACCAAAGCCTTTGACCTCGTCAGCAGACGTGGTCTCTTCAGACTACTAGAAAAGATTGGATGTCCACCAAAGCTACTAAGTATCATCACCTCATTCCATGACAATATGAAAGGCACAATTCAACATGGTGGCTCCTTATCAGACCCCTTTTCTATCCTGAGTGGTGTGAAACAGGGCTGTGTTCTCGCACCCACACTTTTTTGGGATTTTCTTCTCCCTGCTGCTTTCACATGCGTTCAAATCCTCTGAAGAAGGAATTTTCCTCCACACAAGATCAGGGGGCAGGTTGTTCAACCTTGCCTGTCTAAGAGCGAAGTCCAAAGTACGGAAAGTCCTCATCAGAGAACTCCTCTTTGCTGACAATGCTGCTTTAACATCTCACACTGAAGAGTGCCTGCAGAGTCTCATCGACAGGTTTGCGGCTGCCTGCAATGAATTTGGCCTAACCATCAGCCTCAAGAAAACGAACATCATGGGGCAGGACGTCAGAAACACTCCATCCATCAATATTGGCGACCACGCTCTGGAAGTGGTTCAAGAGTTCACCTACCTAGGCTCAACTATCACCAGTAACCTGTCTCTAGATGCAGAAATCAACAAGCGCATGGGTAAGGCTTCCACTGCTATGTCCAGACTGGCCAAGAGAGTGTGGGAAAATGGTGCACTGACACGGAACACAAAAGTCCGAGTGTATCAGGCCTGTGTCCTCAGTACCTTGCTCTATGGCAGCGAGGCCTGGACAACGTATGCCAGCCAAGAGCGACATCTCAATTCATTCCATCTTCGCTGCCTCCGGAGAATACTTGGCATCAGGTGGCAGGACTATATCTCCAACACAGAAGTCCTTGAAGCGGCCAACACCCCCAGCTTATACACACTACTGAGTCAGCGGCGCTTGAGATGGCTTGGCCATGTGAGCCGCATGGAAGATGGCAGGATCCCCAAAGACACATTGTACAGCGAGCTCGCCACTGGTATCAGACCCACCGGCCGTCCATGTCTCCGCTATAAAGACGTCTGCAAACGCGACATGAAATCGTGTGACATTGATCACAAGTCGTGGGAGTCAGTTGCCAGCATTCGCCAGAGCTGGCGGGCAGCCATAAAGACAGGGCTAAATTGTGGCGAGTCGAAGAGACTTAGTAGTTGGCAGGAAAAAAGACAGAGGCGCAAGGGGAGAGCCAACTGTGCAACAGCCCCGACAAACAAATTTCTCTGCAGCACCTGTGGAAGAGCCTGTCACTCCAGAATAGGCCTTTATAGCCACTCCAGGCGCTGCTTCACAAACCACTGACCACCTCCAGGCGCGTATCCATTGTCTCTCGAGATAAGGAGGCCCAAAAGAACAGCGCAGAAACAGGCCATTTGGCCTAACTGGCCTATACTGGTGTTCATGGTCCACATGAGTCTCCTCCCACCCTACGTTACCTAACTCTATCAGCATATCCTTTTATTCCTTTCTCCCTCTTGTACTTATTTAGCTTTCCCTGAAATGCATCTACTCTATTCATCCCAACTATCCATGTAGCATCAAGTGTACAACTTATCCATTTTACAGCAGGCAAATAAAGAGATTGAACTAATACTTGCACAAGCCATGTAGTGCTCGACACGAGAGATATGTCCACTTTCACCTGTTAAGAACTATACACTTCACCATCACCATGTTTTCAAAACAAAACAAGCTCTCTATAAAATTAAAGCAATCTCTGTTCCTTTTTGCACCTTGGAGAGAGTGGAATGCCTGAGGGAATGATGTGTGCTTGGAGAAGAAGGTACTCGGATAGCTGTCACATTGCAAGGCATTTACACATTCGGCAGCTTTAACAGCTAGGCAGAAATCAAACATACTGGTCTGTTATTGGCAACACATGGTTTTGAATATTAACAGCCACTTTCTGGAGTGCAGGAGTCGCTGTGCAAATGCTGCATGATGTTAAAAATTTTATGTGGTGCATTTCCTGCTACCTGTCTGCTCCTGAGGGTTCAAATTTTCAATCACATTGTCAAGATTTCAGCCACTGTGTACAGTGCTCTCCCGATGATGGCTCTTGAAATTGCTTCCTTGATATCAGTTAAACTCTGACAGTGCATTGCGAGGGTGAATATTGTATTACATCAGGGTTACAGACCTGGCACAAAGACTGCACTCTGTGCTAGTAGTCAAAATAATAAATCAAGCCAAGAAACAGACTGCAATGTGAAGGAAAACAGTACTGTTAGATATACAAATGATTTTTAAAAATATTTTAGTAATGCTAATCATGATATGATTAAAATATGAGTTGATGAATTGTCTTTCTGTGAAATTTGCTTTGCGCTTTTAAGTTCAAACATAGTTCTGGTACATTATGTACAAGACAATGGCTTGAATTTTGCAGTCAGTCAATGATTAGTGCTAGCCATTCATTACACTTACCCTTGCCCACAGGCTCACTTTAGGCTTTTACACTGCAACTTGTGGTTATTGGAATTCCAGAACAGCACGGCATCCTCTACAGGGGATCTGGAACCTGTGTGAACAGGGCAAGCAAGTATGCGTCTCCTTAACCAATCAGCTTGAAGAATCCTTACTGAGCAGTGCAGAGTCTGAATCAGAAAGTGTGAGATAGAATATTAATTTAATGAAAATCCTGAAAAGAAAGTGAAATAAAGAGAGGGAAAAAATGATAGGATTAAGAGAGAGAGATAAAAGAAACAAAGAAAACGTGAAAAAATAATTTTAATTATATTGCTTTTAAAAAAAATCTCCAAACAATAATTAAAATCTGTAGGAATGAGACTCCACACTTGTAAAAGTTAAAAATGAGTGCTACTGTTGTTTGGCAGTAAGTAAAACTTAACACTCTGTTAAATAAATGAACTTACTTGGAATTTTTACTGACGTGTTTAGTGGGTGTCTATCATGTAAATACTGCTTCTGCATGTTCTTCCATGTATTTGAATACTGAGTCTCTTGGTGAGAAACTGTTATAGCAAAGCCTCTAGAGAAGCAGGACAACTGAGACAGTAACTTCCTGAAATCTGTAATTAGCTGCACATGTGTTCACCGGAAGCTGCCCTCTGCTTTACTCTTAACAGTGAGCGCTAATATTTTACCGTTATTCAGCGTTATTTCTACCACAAAATCCTGGCCAGTGTATAATTGATAGAATTGTACAGTTTACTTAATTTTATGTTTAGTTTCTGCTTTAGGAATAATGTGAAGGGGAGAAAAGTACCAAGAGCAGAATGCATATGATCCAGGGGTAGCAGGGAATGGCAAGTGTGATAATGCCTTTTATCTCTTGAGTGACTTGCATAGGACTGTCTCACAGATGAAATGGAACAGCTGTATACATAGCAGTTTTGATGATAATGGTACATCTAAGCTTCAAAAACAGCTAAAAAGACATTTACATTACAATTTGTGGCATCGTCAGAATTTCGACAAAAGAAGTCTGAACACTTGGCCAACATTTCCAGTAAATTAGCTCTAAATACCTGGCAACTGTTTCCATGGAAATTCCTTTGACCACTTGGCCAGTATTTCCATAGAAACCCCTCTGACCACTTGACCAGTGTTTCCATAGAAACCCCTCTGACCATTTCACCAATGATTCCATGGATGTATTGGCAATAATTTTGTACTTACATCCAATGATTCAAAATTTAGAAAAAATAATGCCAATCATCTCATTTGCAGTTTGAGTAGTTATATACAGCTTGTAAGTTTTAGTCTCCAAACTTTATTTAAAAAATGGTATAGTTAAATTCCCTCAAATGGGCCTACCAATAGAATCCAGACCAAATATGGTGTGTACAAAGTATTGTGGGTAACTCATAAGAAATATAAGAAATAGGAGCGGGAATAGGCCATTTGGCCCCTCGAGCCTGCTTCCCCATTCAATAACGTCATAACTGAACTTCTACACCAACTCTACTTTCCCACCCTGTCCCCATATTCCTTGATTCTCTTACAGCCCAAAAAATCTATCAATCTCAGTCTTGAAAGTACTAGTTGACTGAGCCTTCTCAGCCCTCTGGAGTAGAGAATTCCAAAGGTTTACAGCCCTCTGAGTGAAGAAATTTCTCCTGATCTCAGACTTAAATGGCCAAACCCTTATCCTGAGACAGTGATCTCTAGTTCTAAACTCTCCAGCCAGAGGAAACAGCCTCTCAGCATCTACCCGGTCAAGCCCTTTAAGAATGTTATACATTTTAATGAGATCACCTCCTATTCTTCTAAATTCCAAAGAATATAGACCCATTCTACTCAATTTCCCCTCATAGGAAAGCCCTCTCATTCTTGAATCAATCCTTTATATGAAAATCTCTTCAGCACTTCAGATTCTATTGATTGTTAGCATTTATAATGCTTGCTGGATAGAGTTGAATGGTCTGTACTTTTTGATAAAAACTTACACTGCTCCAAGATTAATAGTGTAATCCAAAGCCCAATTATGTTAATACATATATACTAGAGTGAATATACTTAAGTTTTATGGAATAAAATGACAGGGGAGACCAGCTTCAAGTGTTATTCAGTTGCTGAGTTGCAATCATAATGCAATTAGGGGTCTATCTGTTGAGTCAAATGTATACACTTACAGCATTTAAGTGAAGCCATTTGCCCTTGTGTTCTTAAGCTGATCAATCTACGGAAAATCATAACGCATGGAAAGAACCCTTCTTGTCACCTTTTGCTGAACTCTGTTCCTGTAGTCATTGCAACATTATTTCGATTTTTGATGCTCCTTCTTCAAAATATTCAGAGCACACAGTCAGATAACAAGAAATTTAATAACTACAGGTTTACAGTTCTATGTTAAGTATCGGCTCGAGGTTTGTCTTCAAAAATGCAAGAAACTGAACAATCCACTCGGCCCTTCATGTCTGTGCTGGCTCTCTACAAAAGTAACTCAGCTAGTTCCATTCAACCCCCCTTTCCCTGTAGCCCTGCAAATTTTTTCTATTCAGATAATTAGTTAATTCCCCTTTAAAAGCCACGATTGAATCTGCCTCCATCACACTCTCAAGCAGTGCATTCCAAATCCTAACCTCTCATTGCATGAAAAAGCTTTTCCTCATGTCACCTTTGGCTCTTTTGCCATTCGCCTTACATCGGTTTCCTCTGGTTCTCGACCGTTCCACCAATGAGAACAGTTTCTCCCTATCCACTCTGTCCAAACCCCTCATGATTTTGAACACCTCTATCAAATCCCCTCTCAATCTTCTCTTTTCTAAGGAGAACAACCCCAGCTTCTCCAATTTATCCACATAACTGAAGTCCCTCGTCCCTCGAGCCTTTCTCATATATCTTTTCTGCAGTCTCTCTAATGCCTTTGCATCCTTCCAAACGTTTGGTGCCCAGAATTAGACAATACTCCAGGGAGTACTCTAATTTGTTTTGTTTACACAATCACTCCATATTGTTTCATGTACCAGTACCCTTTCAGTTGACTTAGAGGCAAGAAAATGGACACCTTATTCTATGACATACAATTTATTATGTATGCAGTTTAAAGGAACTGTTGGAAGTGATGAAAAGATTCAAACAGAGCTGGGTCTGTTGGATCTTTTGTCTACTATTGCGCCCTTGAATTTTGTATCTAACTGAGGTTAGTGATGAAGGTAAAAAAGAAACAAGAAAATGGGTGAAAGAAAACTGGTACATCACAACCTTCCCTCCAACAAACTAAATACAATTTGCATCATTTCTGATACACTTTCAATATTCCAAAAAGTTATCCCTGAGCCCCAATGACAATCTAGCAAAACTCAAGCATCAAAACCTACATTAGTCAAAGTTGACCAAATGACATTACCAAGATCCCAGAAAGACAAGTGGATACGAATTCTTTGGGCTGGAATTCCACCATAATTGTGGGGTTGGTGGATGGGCTTGGGTGTGGGGGGTGGATGGGGAGGATACAATGTGGGGCAGAGTGCAGTTCTTTTTCCTGCCCCCCTACATCCTAGCAGCAGTTTTTAGGTGCATATGGAGGGATTTCCAGGATACCCCAAGAATTCAGCCTAGCTCAATTCGCTTAGAGCTTGGGGTTCCCATGCCAACTGAGAGCAGGCTGATGTTCAGTTCTGGGCCTACTGACAGCCTCAAAGAAGTCATGGAACAAAGGTTATCGATCCCAGAAGGATTGGTCGGCTTCAGAATGTTACTCTCAATTCCCTGTAGGAATAAAGATCCGATAAGTGGAGAGCTGCAAAGGCACTGCCCTGAATTTCCAGAGGCAAGGTGAGATGGACATGTTGGTGACACCACTATTGCCATAGAATGCCTGCCCTAAACATCTTTATGAGTCCACATCTTGGATTGGGACAAGGTCACCTGCAGGGCAAATATGAGCTTAAGAACTATTGAATGAGACATGTTGTGGTTACCATTATAACCTGGCCTTAATCAGGTATCTGTCCAGTTGACTGTTACTTTCCTAAGTTCTTCCAGCTCATGTATAATACACCTTGGTTAATGGGGTTGGGTATGACTACTGATATAAGGCACAAGAGCCAGAGGGGATATGAGGAGAATTGTTTATATGCAATGAGTTGTTATAATCTGGAATGCACTGCCTGAAAAGGTTTTACAAGCAGATTCATAGTAAAGTTCAAAAGGGAACTGGATATATACTTGAAAAGGAAACTTTTCCAGGGCTATGGGGTAAGAGTGGGACATTTTGGATAGTTATTTTAAAGATCCAGCACAGGCATGATGGGGTCAAAGGCCTTCCTTTTTTGGTGTCTGGTTTTAGGATTCTATACAGGTTGGGCAGTTTGTAAATCAAGAGTCTTGCTATGGAGTGACAGTGCATTGAATTGCTTATCATTCAGACTAATGACATCACCGGCATTTTCTACAATAAAATGGCCTATACTTTTGGAGATAGTTTCGGCATTGCAGCTGAAATGCCACTAGTATCCCTGCGGATTTTAACATTAGTAGTCTTCATTCAGATTCCTATGCATATCATATCTTTATAGGCCATATAAGATATCAGTTGAAGAAATTATCCAGAATCAGGCCTTATCTTCAAAAAAACTTATATAAATGCAACTTTTCAAATTCTTCTGTCATGTACTTGTCACATCTGAATATTTACCGATGCTCTGGGCTCCCAGTTAAATCCATCATTCCCACTACATGCTCAGATCTGAATAGTCTGGATTTGCCTTATCTAATGGTAGAATGTTTCTCGGGGATTCCCTGTAAAGGAAATATATGAAAACAACTTTAAAAGCTGGACATTGTTGAGCAGGCTAAGAAATGCTCTGTTAATCTCCAAAGATAAAGAGTAGCAGGAGCCTGTGGCTAAGTGCTAAAGCATCATGTTTCAGCACCCTGTCTTCAGGAGTGATGTGGCAACATGTGAGGCATCATTCGCCATTCACAAAGATGTTTAGTTTTGATGTGGGTAATCCCATTAGTAGCGATTTAGGTGAAACAATGTAAGCTGCTTGAGCTCCACACATAGAAATAGCAAATTTCTAGTCACGAGATACAAGGTATTAATTAAACTTAAGGAGCTAAAAACATTGAGAACTAAGCTTGAATAATTTTTAATCAGCAGATTTCCTTAAAATAAATTATTTTAAGTCTTTGCTCGCTGTGTGATGATGGCTAAATTGTTGAACCTAAATCCCTTTTCAGACAATTATCGAAATGACAATCTAATTTCAGTCATAATGTTTTGCTTTTCCCATTCATAGATTTTAATACTAATTCCATGGAGCGAAAAGACTCAAGTGGCAGAAAGCATTTGCAATACTCAATCAACTATTACTTTCATTTCCCGAGTCACTCCTTCACCTAAATATGCTGTAAGTGGTGATATAAATAAAACAAAGAATTACACACGACCTCGGGAGACTGACACTTCCTGCAAATGCAGGCACAAATATCACCATAGTATTCATGCCAGAGGACCTAAACACAACAATCAAATAAGTCAGTGCCTTCCTGCAAGATTTATTTTGTAATAGCTTTTACATAAATGAGATAAATTCACCACTTATGGTTCAATACAATAAATCATTTCAAAGCCGCAGCACATTTTTTTTAGGCGACTTGGAATGGTTTCAGAACATTAGAAAAGGAATGCTGCAAACCTTTATTGACTGATACAAGTAAAAGCTTCTTCAGATAAATTTTGGTATTTGAAATGATGAAGACCTTTGAGCCAATTTCACAAAAGCACACTCCCAGCAGGGAGCCTCATCTGCTGGGACGATGCATTCATTAAATCTTCCTCACATGGAAACGTTATGGGAAACTAGTCCACCATGTTTCTATACATTTGTTACTAAATTTAATTCAAGGAACTCCGAGATGAGCTATTATTCTTATATGAATAGGTGACTTTGTTCATAATGATCTGGAATCAATTATCTTTGTTCCTTTTCTTCTTTGAGGCCATCGGTATGCCCAGGAGCCTTCTCTCAGTAGGCATGGGAACCCCCAAGGCCAAACTGAAGTGAACTGGGCTGAATTCTTTGGAACCCCCGCGCCCCCCCTCCCACCATACATGCCCCATACTGGTGCTGGGACATAGAAGACTGGGGCGGGGGGACAAGCAGAAGAAATGTGCTCTGCCCCAAATTGAACCCCACCACAGCCATGTCGGAATTCCACCCCTAAGAATTTCCACCCACATGTCTTTGAGCTGCTTTTGAGGCTGGAGATTGATCAAGAGTTTCAGTTGATGTAAATCCACAAAGGCCACACTTTACTGTTTATGGAGGTCAGATAATGGGCTGAATCTGGCGGCAAGCTTCAAAAATGGTGGGGTGCGTACGCGGCATTTGCTCCGCGAAGCTGCCGTGATGCTAAAAGCGGTGGCTCATTTACCTGGCCAGGGCGGACCACCTGCAACCAACACCCACCACCCCCCCGCCCCCCCCCCCCCCAGCCCAATGACATGGAGGGAACAGGCGCTCTGTCCCTGGCAATGGCATCCGGCACTACTGCGGAGGCACCGATGCCATTTTTAAAGGGCTTAGAGCCCTAAATGGCAACTTAAATTTTTAAAGAAGCAGTGCATTTAAAAGTATTAAAAATAATTTTTAAAATCTTTTCAGCGCCTCTCCCACCATCCCCCCAACAGCCTTACATGTCATTCCTGCCCTCTCCCCTCCCCACCAAAATACTTGCCTTCAGTACCTGACCATTCAACCCGCCAAAGTTCAGAAACTTTAGCCCTTCCCATCATCCCCTTGACCAATCATGTAAGTTTGACCCCACTCCCTACCTCCCACACTAAAATACATACCCCCTCCCCCCTCCCCACCAATGTTCCGTGCCGGCCACTAACTATAATAGCAGAGCGACTGTCGGGACGAGGTAAGTAATTATTCCTTCATTTTAATGTTTTAACATATCCAAATGGATATGCCATTGCTAAGCGGTGGGGGGGGGGGGGGGGGGGAGGGCACCATGAGACCTCACCACGGCTGGTAATATGGGGTGGGGCCTTCCCAGCGTCGAGGCCCTGGTGAGTCTCTCCTGGAGACATTTTCGGGCCCCCCCACCATGATTCCCGACGTCAGGGGGGCTGGTAAAATTCAGCCCAATGTTACAGTTCATTGCACACGTAAGCAATTGTTTCGTTGGGATGGGGAATGGGGTAGGTAGTGTGGGACTAAATTTTTGTGTTCATCGTGTCAAGGGTACCAGTTCTGAGAAACTTTTTGACAGCAAAGGGTCTCTGAGCAAGGAGCATGGGCTCAAAGTAGGATAAAGCTACTCCTCTACATCAAAATATCACCACCTACTTTATTATTGTGACGTTGCTGATTTTCAGAGCAGGCATCCTGAATACTTTTGTCCGTAAGTTTTATCAGTTTGATGCCCCTGTGGGGGTGCCCAAATCCATTGGGAAGTGTTGAATCTCTCTAAACTTTAGGGCTGTTACAGATGGTGGGGGAAGTGGCCTTCATTCCATGGGCTAGATATGAACCCTGGTACCAAAAAGGGCAAAGGACAATATGCCAGCCTTCCAAATACTATAGTACTCCCAAGGTGTTGCCCAAAGTGAGTTAAGTGGGTCTCAGTCCAGACAATGGTCCTCCCGTCTAGTTGCAGCACAACCAGAGATACTGCTACTTTGTATGTTTACTTTACAGGTTATTACATAGTATTACAGCACAGAAACTGGCCATTTTGCCCAACAGATTTATGTCCGTGTTCATGCTCCACACGAGACTCCTCCTTAAGTCATCTCATCCTATCAACATATCAAACAGGGTATATTTCTCCTTCTCTACACTAATCAATTTACAAAAGAACCTGTGTAGTTTTTTTCACAATTGGGTCTGTTTTGATTGCAAGCAATGTGCTGCATATTACCAGAAAATTTACTATTCTACATACATTCTAAAAGAATGCAATTTTCAGGGACATTCTCCACCTTGAATGGTTTGGCAGATCATGGAGACACTTACAATTGCAATTCAAGTTTATCAAGACAATACCAAAACTAAATGTGTTGTCCCATCTGAACAGAAAACCCTCAATATTTTCGCTATTTTGAAAAAAGGAAATGATGTAATGGCTGGAGACTTGGAGCTGGATGTTTAGGCCCCGATGGGGGTGAACACAGAGGCAGGCGGATGCAGAATTTTATGCCCCCAGCCAGCGTGCCAGTTTGTCCGCTCCATCCCAACTCTGGGCCATTTTCTCGTAGGTGGGATCAGAGATGGCAGAGCTAGTGGGTAACCATTTAACAAGAGTTGAAGGCCAATTAGGGCCTATTGTCAGAGGCTGACTGGAATTCTCTAGTTGGCCTCCAGGTCCCCCAGGGTGTCAGGGGCTAAGCCAGCTGTCTGGAGGTGGCCTCCTGGCAGGAGACCAGGGGGACCAGTGCTCCAGGCAGGCTTTGAGGCCCTCCCACCTGCCTGGCCTCAGCTGTAGCCAAAGGCTGTCCATGAAGGTGATTTTTTTAAGTTAGGAGATTAAAATAATTGGAGAGGGGGGTCTCCATCTTAAGGTGCTTTCTCTCTCTCTTATCTGGAAAGACAAGGTTCAGCTTCTTCAGTGCTGGAGGTCCTCCCATTGGCCCTCCAGCTTCGAGATTCCATAGGATGCCTGCCTTCTGGCCACTACTTGGCCAATTCAGGGAGAATAACTGTCAGGTGACTGTTTCCCACACAGTGTGTGCTTCTGACCCCCATTTGATCCTGATTCCAAAGCCCATTGTTTAGATAAGACAGACAAAATGGCATACTCATGACTGAACAAAATGCAGTTTCTGAAGTGATATGAGTCATTCTATACTTGCTTGTCGAAATATACTTAACCCAGACTTCAACAATGTATACTCAGGAGATGTAAAGTACTGAACACTTGCAACAGTTTTATTTTCAGACAGCACTTAACTCACCACTGCTGTGGAGAGAATGTTAGAGTCAGTGTTCATTCTCTAAGTTCATACCGCATCATTTACCATGTTATCATTCCCAGTATGTAGAACAATAGCTGGAAGAAGAAAAAATTAAATAGTTTATGCAAGAAAATTGGAATGTATTTTTGCCCTTTTGAGCTGCCACGTACCAAAGTGAGACTCGTAAATAATGCCCACCTTCCCTTGAGTATGACTTCATATTCTTATTGTTTTACCTCAAAAGAACTTCAACATTCAATGATTACATAACTCCTGATCCTTGCTACCTTTCTCCATTTCAAAGAGATGGGTGACATGAAAAGGTGAAAAACTTGCCACAAGATTCTCTTTGGAAGATACGATCGCATGTATGTACCAACTGTGCCTACTAGACAGTTAGCGTTGTGGAGTCACTGACCACTTGTCCTTGAATGCAGATGAAAACCAGCTCTGCTTTTGCATGTCAGATGTCCAGCTGACCAAAAAAAAAATCATGAGACAATTATCCAAACAATTTTGAAATAACTGCCAGAGAGTAACAGTATAAACCCGCATTAAGTCATGTGAAATTCAGGGTTATAAAAACAGAAAGTGCTGGAAATATTCAGCAGGTCTGGCAGCATCTGTGGAGAGAGAAACAGAGTTAACATTTAAATGGCAAACAACCGGAAACTCAAGGTCGTTCTTGTGGACAGGTATTCCGCAATGTGGTCACCCAATCGGCGTTTGGTCTCCCCAATGTAAAGGAGACCGCATTGTGAGCAGCGAATACAGGATACTAAATTGCAAGAAGTAAAAGTAAATTGCTGCTTCACCTGGGGGGGGGGCGGTGAATACCTTTGGCTGAGGAAAAAGGAAAACATGTCAGAAGCGCTGTTGTGGAAGGTTGCATCATTAGAACAGATGCAACAGAGAGGGAGAAACTGGGAAAATGGAATGGAGTCCTTACAGGAGGCAGAGTATGAGGAAGTGTAGTTGAGGTAGCTGTGGGAGTCAGTAGGCTTATAATGAATATTAGTAGACAACCTATCTCGAGTGGTGGAGACAGAGATGTCGAGGAAGGGAAGGGAAGTATCAGTGCTGTTTCATGCTCTCGCCCGGAACCGGAAAGCTTCAACTTTGCTTCCAACTTCCACCCTTCTCTAACCTTCACATGGTCCATCTCTGACACTTCCCTTCCCTTCCTCGACATCTCAGTCTGTATTTCTGGCGATAGTGTACAGATCTGGTCAGCACACATAAAAAGGCCACTTGACCTTATAGAGAAGAACAATGAGGCTAATCCTTGTATCAGAAAGAGCAATGTGGAACAACTTGATTAGCTTTCACTCTTCGCCCTTGGAGAGAGACAGTTGGGAGAGGATCTTAGAGATATCCTGTACTTGTTAGGATAGAATCAAACTGAGACAATACTTTCAGATATGCCAGAGCAGCAAGATTAGAATTCTGGCATAGTTTCAGGGTTATGAATGGTAAATTCAGGAACTATCTCTTTACAGAGAAAGTAACCAACAGTTGAAATGGTCACGACCGGAACTATGAGTTTATTTAAGCAACAACTGGATACTGTAAAAAATATATGGTAAGGTCAGCACTCTGGAAGGATGAAAGAAATTGGGCTGAAGGGCCTTCTTCATCCAAACCTGTCTCGTGGAATAAAATAGTCACTGTCCTTTCTGGAGGTGAGTCTGACTGCCTTCTGCCTTGTCGAGCTGCAACCGACCTACACGGTATGGTTAAAATAAAAGCAAAATGCTGCGGATGCTGGAAATCAGAAATAAAAACAGAAAGTGTTGAAAATACTCAGCAGGTCTGGCAGCATCTGTGGAAAAAACTGATGAAGGGTCACTGACGTGAAACACTAACTCTGCTTCTCTCTCCACAGATGCTGCCAGACCGGCTGAGTATTTCCAGCACTTTCTGTTTAATACGTTTAATATGTTTAACTGTTTAATATGGTTGATGTTTTGTGTTACTTGTGTTTTTTTAAATGGGCAAGAGGCTGGCACAATCTTTCTTTTGGGGGATTTTATCACAGTCTTCTTTTGGGCCTCCTTATCTCGAGAGACAATGGATACGCGCCTGGAGGTGGTCAGTGGTTTGTGAAGCAGCGCCTGGAGTGGCTATAAAGGCCAATTCTGGAGTGACAGGCTCTTCCACAGGTGCTGCAGAGAAATTTGTTTGTTGGGGCTGTTGCATAGTTGGGGATTTTATCACAGTACACAAATTGATTGCATGTGTTGCATTGTGAAAAAGTTTAATTTAATTTAATTACTTTAACATGTACATGTACTGTTAAAGTCGCTCACAGTTAATCTACCTTCCAAAACATCAATTTCTGTAGATCCATTTTTTTTCCATATTTCTTTTTTCTTGACGTGCAATGTAATCATTAATCTACTTTCTATATTAACTCATCCCCTTGCAAACTTTGACTAAAAATACTAAAACCAAGTGTTTCATCTGCATATGGATTCATTTAAATATTTCTTTGAAATATCACTCAAAAGAAAGAACTTTGTTTAAGTGGCAGCATCAACTTTGACAGATTACTGCAGGTATCTCTGAATTATAAATAGGGACGAGTTATTCTCTACAGTTCATTGAATTTAACAAGCTTTCAAAATTCAAAACAAATTGGGGGAGCGGGGAGGGTTGGTGGTGAGGAAATCACCCTCACCTTTAACTGCAATGTCAATGAATTTTGACGTTTCTGAGGCTGGATATCAAGTTTCATTTGTTATTACAAAGTGTACCTAACTCTGAAGGAAATAAAACCATAATTCTGGCAGGGAAACATCAGAAGCCAGTTAATGGAATCAGCCTTCTGGAAAGATAAAAGTGAAAGACAGAGGCACAAGACTGACACACACTCTTGAGTACCTCAATTCTTTGAAGCTGCATTTTACACAAATTAAAACATTTGATTTTTTTTGAAGCAGCCTCATAGACACATACACTTTTTCTGAGATGCACAGACTGAAATGGTGCCAGGGGATTTAAGATAGATGATGTGTTTCTAATCCAATTCTTAAAATCATCCAGAGAATAATAGAAGAAACAAGCAGAAGTGCAGACAATAAAAAAGCCATAATGGAGATGTTATAAAATAGAATTTTATCTAAAAGAAAACTGGAATTCTTCATGGATATAACAGAGTGGTGGATAGCAAATATATTGCTCACAAAGCATTTGATAAGAAAACTTGTGCCTGAACTGAAACCAGAGACTGTAAATTGGACAATTACTGCAGTTGATTTAGGGCCGAGAGGTTAATTAGATCTAACTGGAAATCACGTGCTCCTCAAAACCCAGTTGTTATAAGTACTTATTCAAGATATCAACAAAGGAATTGTAACCCTACAACTGAGATTGTATATGACACAAAGTTGCAAGGGAAGACACAGCAGGGTAAATTCGCCAATCCTACACTCCTAGTTGCGATCCTTGTTCAAAGGCAGCTTAGGTCAGAAACAGAACTACAACATTATAGTGCCCTTGCTCTGACCTAATGCTATCTTTGTGAGAGATGCTCTTATTGGGATTGCAAGATCAGTAAATTTATCCTGGTATTACAAGAGGACAGGTATGGAGCACAATTTCCCCCACTTGCTTCAGGACCCTTCCATCACCTGGCTGTGATTTTCACCAAATTGACCAATTGATGGCTAGAGGGCAGGCTTGTTGTCCAATTAAGGGCAGTGGATGGGCTCTCTAAGCTCAAGGGCCCATATTAGGACCTCCAGCTCAGAAGAAGCATCAGGATGTCTTTGCAGGTAAGTGAGAGAGCACCCTAAGTTGGATCCACCCTCGCTCCAGCTTTTTTAAATTTCAAATAAAAAGAAAAAGCCCTTAGCAGCCCATTCACCATTGTGGATGGGATTCCCCTCCATAGGACAAACTGAGGCTGCAGCTGGAGCCAGGCAAGCAGGGAGGGCCTCTAAGCCTGCCTAGAGTGCTGTCCCTCCAGTCTGCTGCCGGGAGGCCACCTCTAGGCAGCTACACTGTTCCCTGATGCCTCCAGGAACCTGGAGGCCACCTGGAAAATACCAGTCAGCTTCCAACAATAGGACTTAATAGGCCATTAACTAGCTGAATTGGCTAGCCGCTGTTTGTCCTGACAAACCCACCCCTCACCCCAACCCATGCCCCCACTCCCCATCCCGCCTCAAGGAAAATGATTAGGGGTGGGATGGTGCCAGGAAACTGGGACGCCAGCTAGCAACACAAATTTATGTGCCCAAGTATCTCTGTGCCCGCCCTCATTGGGAACTAAAAATTTAGCCCATGAACTCTCCTTCCCAGTTCTGAAAGGGGCTATGCATTGCATGTACAACAATCCCTGGTGGAAGTTGTATGTGAGTGAGTTCATGAGTGAGAACAAGAGTGGACTGAAGCATTATGCCATCCAGAGTCAAATTCCCTCTCCAGGTATACGCGGGATTAATGGCCAATTCGGTAAGGTGGAAAGAGGCTAATGGCACCAGTGAAATCATATCCAGCATAAGTCACTACCTTTAGCAGAAGAAAGATGAAAAGGAAGTCAAAAGTGTGGGGAAGAGGAAAGAATAACAACACTCAGTGCAACTAAATCATAGTTTCTAATTTTTTTTTGAACTGCAACAGCATTAACAATTTTTTTTTGTCATATGCTTTTGACTTCTTTTCAAGCAAGCAAAATCATAGGAGAAGATATTTAAACAGATGCTAAAAATTGGCATTTATATTGTATTGTATTTTCACTCCACAACCTTTTGGTATTTGCACTCTGCAATTTTAAGTAAAGGGTTCTGTATGCAAAGTTACTGATGAAGCAATACTGTGGAAGCTGGAAATCTGAAATAAAAACAGAAAGTGCTGGAAATACTCATTACTCAAATACTTCATTAATTCTGATGATAGGTCACAGACCTGAATGTTAACTCTGTTTCTCTCTCCACAGATGCTGCCAGACCTGCTGAGTATTTCCAGCACTTCCTGTTTTTATTTCAAACCAGATGAATCCTTGTAACACTGCATACTTCTTATTACAATTCCATGTTGAAAAACATGCTTCAATTTATCATGGACAACCCAACATGTGGCAATCCAATTTGATGTGTACTTTCGTCTGCATTTGCCAGTTTAATTAATTCTTCACACTGCAAGACTATCTGTCTTGGATTATGCCATAAATTGCATTAGGTAAAACAACATTAATGTACGTGTTCTATGTAAAGAGCAGTTGTTTACATACCTGTGAATGTTCCTTGATTTGATTACATCTCTTTTTCTGATAATCCGATGGACTCTTATTTTAGTGAAATACGATAATAATATGATTAAAGGCTGACCCCCGCACACCTCCCCACCACTGACTGCTAGCACATTCTGTTACTCCAGAGACATCACAGAGAAATAATGATGGGCTTGACTTATCAAGCTGTGAGTAGGATTGATGATGAATTTTTTTTGTCTACCCATCAATTTTAATACATGCCGCTTCATGTGACATCATGCCTCTGAATCATCCAACTGCAAACCTTACTAAATTGGCCCCAAGGTTACTTTAGAGGCAACCTCCTTCCGTACACTCATGTGGGAGGTTAGGAGGGCAGCATTCACATTTTTCTACTGCATAATATAACACTTAACCTCTGTCTTACTGAATTTGACTTTGTGCTGTCTGCAAGGGTTCTGTTTTGCTTTATCACCTTTCCAGGATTTTGTGTAGTGGTTTCATCTAATGAGCATTCAAATGAGTCAGTGCATCATTAGCATGCAGTTTGGCACGTTACATGTATTCACTAATGAGGAATGTGACTGGCACTTCGTTACTAGACTAGAATAGTAAATATGGCTTAGTTGATATCATAAAACCTTTTAGGTTGCATACACACCTAGGTTTGGCCTTGAATTTATTAGCTTAAAATGACCCTTTCCAACCATGCTGCAGAGCTGTTACTTTCACAAGTACTGTACTTTTCCAGCTGATTGATAGAAATAAAGAGCTGAACTTTTCTTTTCTAAAGTCAACTATAGCTGAACTGGGAGAGAACGTTGAGGAACTCAAAAGGGATTACAAAGGTTGGAGGACCGTGAAACCCCTCTTTGAGTCTCCAGTTCACTGGTGGGAAGCGATCAAGGAGAACATCAAGAGGTTCTTCATCCACAAAGGTGTTCAGAAGGCGAGAGAGAGACAGAGGGAACTGTCCCGACTCCAGAAAATTATGCAAAATCTACTCCGGTTGCAGTCAATGGGGGTCGAGGTCAAGGAGGACCTCCAAGAGGTGAAGAGCCAGCAGGCCTCGCTCTTTGCCAAGGAGGCCTCCAAGATCATCTTCCGGTCCAGAGTCCGCTCCATCGAGCAGGATGAGACGTGCTCGCGTTACTTCTTCCAAAAGGTACACAGAGAGAGCTCTGTTATCAGCAGCCTGAAGGAAGAAGATGGCTCGGTAACGTCTTCGCAGTCCGACATACTAAGGATCAGCAAATCCTTTTATGCTGGGCTGTATGACGCGAAGCCCACAGACAGCAGAGCCTCCCAGTCCTTCCTGTCATCTATCACAGAGGTCTTAGATGACAGCAGGAGGGAGGGACTGGACAAGCCGCTAACTCTGGACGAGCTGACAAAGGCCGTCGAGTCTTTCGAGGCGAGTAAAACTCCCGGGAGCGACGGCTTACCGGTCGAGTTGTACTCGGCCCTGTGGGACTGGGTCGGCCCGGACCTGCTGGAAGTATACGAGAGTATGCTCCTGGCCGGTAGCATGTCAGAATCCATGAGAAAAGGCATCATCACCCTCATTTACAAGCAGAAGGGGGAGAGGGTAGAAATCAGAAATTGGCGGCCCATCTCACTGCTTAATGTTGATTACAAGATTCTGTCCAAAGTCATAGCCAGTCGAGTCAAGTCTGCTCTGGAGCTGGTGATTCACCCCGATCAGACCTGTACTGTACCCGGCAGGAAGATCTCTGATAGCCTCGCGCTACTCAGGGATACGATCGCCTACGTACGGGACAGGAGGGTGGACACCTGCCTCATCAGCCTGGACCAGGAGAAGGCTTTTGACAGGATATCGCACACCTACATGATGGACGTGCTTTCCAAAATGGGGTTTGGGGAGGGAATCTGCAATTGGATCCAACTGCTCTACACAAACATCAGTAGCGCAGTCTCAATCAACGGGTGGGAATCTGAAAGTTTCCCGATCAAATCTGGAGTCAGACAGGGCTGTCCTCTTTCCCCGGTCTTGTTTGTTTGCTGTATTGAACCCTTTGCTGAGTCTATTAGGAAGGATGCGAGCATAAGAGGGGTGACAATCCCAGGCAGCGGAGGCACTCAGGTCAAAACCTCCCTGTACATGGATGACGTCGCCGTCTTCTGCTCGGATCCGCTGTCCGTGCGCAGACTGATGAGCATCTGCGACCAGTTCGAACTGGCCTCGGGAGCCAAAGTTAACCACGGCAAGAGCGAGGCCATGTTCTTTGGGAACTGGGCTGAACGATCCTTTGTCCCCTTCACCGTCAGGTCAGATTACCTGAAGGTGCTGGGGATATGGTTCGGAAGGGCCGGGGCGTGCACCAAAACATGGGAGGAGCGAGTAGCCAAGGTACGACAAAAGTTGGACATGTGGGGGCAGCGATCTCTCTCCATTGTGGGTAAGAACCTGGTCATCAGGTGCGAGGCGCTCACGTTGTTGCTCTACGTGGCGCAGGTCTGGCCCATACCCCACTCCTGCGCCGTGGCAGTCACCCGAGCCATTTTCCGCTTCGTCTGGGGATCTAAAATGGACCGGGTCCGGAGGGACACGATGTTCAAATCTCTGGACATGGGCGGGAAAAATGTACCCAACGTGGCCCTCATCCTGATGACCACCTTCGTGTGCGGCTGCATCAAGCTATGTGTAGATCCCCAGTACGCAAACTCCAAGTGTCACTACGTGCTGAGGTTCTATCTGTCCCCGGTGTTGCGAAGGATGGGCCTGGTCACATTGCCGCGGAACGCTCCGTGCAGTTGGGCGGCGCCGTACCACCTATCCTTCGTGGAGCAGTTTCTGCGGAAAAACACCTTTGACCACCGGTCCATCAGGCAGTGGTCTGCACGGAATGTCCTCAAGGCCCTACGGGAAAAGGAAACGGTGGATCCTGTCGGATGGTTCCCCGAGCAGACCGTCAAAGTCATTTGGCGGAATGCCTCATCACCAGAACTTTCAAACAAGCACCAAGACGTAGCTTGGCTGGTGGTGAGAAGGGCCCTCCCCGTCAGATCCTTCATGCACACCCGAAGTCTCGCCCCCTCCGCACAGTGCCCCCGCGTTGGCTGTGGTGGGGAAGAGACGGTCGCCCACCTCCTCCTGGAATGTGCCTTTGCAAAGCAGGTGTGGAAAGAGATGCAGTGGTTTTTGTCAAGGTTCATCCCAAGCAGCTCTGTAACACAGGAGTCTGTGCTCTACGGGCTGTTCCCAGGGACGCACACCGAGACAAACATCAACTGCTGCTGGAGGACTATCAATTCGGTGAAAGACGCCCTTTGGTCTGCCCGAAACTTGCTGGTCTTCCAGCGCAAAGAGTTGTCCACCACCGAATGTTGCAGACTGGCACATTCCAAGGTCCAGGACTACGTGCTGAGGGACGCACTAAAGCTTGGGGCAGCCGCAGCAAAGGCTCAATGGGGAAAGACCACAGTGTAAGGTTCCCCCACCAAGCTGGACTGAGGGGCTGGATCCATGGGAAACCCCTCGAACTGTATCGTTAATATTCTGAATTGCTGTAAATGTAAAACTGTAATTGACATGACAATTGTGAAACGGAAGGGTTGGGAAGAAACTCATGACAGTATTGAAGGAAACTGATCTCCCTTGCAATGTTTGTATTTTTTGGTGCTGTTTGGAAACTGTTTGGCAATGTAATTTTTACAGATTTTTATGAATAAAGTATATTTTGGAAATAAAAAAAAAAAAAAAAACTATAGCTGAACTGGCAGATGATAAACGGTCTTTGAGTGCAGCCAAACAGAGCTACCACTCATGTCCTTATACGCAGCTCATTGAATTCCCACAGAGCTCCTCTTGTGCATGGCAAGCAAGGTCTCTCCCTAGGTGCAAGTCTTTGCTAGTTCAAGCAGTTCAGATAAAATGAAAAGGAGCGTGTCAGCTTGTTAAACAGCTTGTGAAGGAGACCACCAGCCAGCAAGAAGGATTAAGAGCCAAAGGCGAGCCTTGGCTCAGTATGTTTGTGGGAGCTTTCTGAAGGATATCACTGCAGAGTTTCAGTCAAACTAAGGGTTAACATGTCCCCAAATTGGCATGTAAGATATCTGTTGTACATAGCAGTTGACTTTCTAACTTTTAACAGTCTGCCTAGTAGTGAGATTTGCGAGTATTTCTGTTTGCTTTCTCCCAAATAATTTGAATATGAAATGAATAGGCAGAGAAAGACGAGCTGGTTCATCAAGGCTGCCCCACATAGCATTTTAATAATAAAAACAGAAAGTGCTGGAAATATTCAGCAGGTCTGGCAGCATCTGTGGAGAGAGAAACAGAATTAATGTTTCAGGTCAGTGACCTTTCAACAGTTCTGTTTCTCTGTTTCTCTCTCCACAGATGCTACCAAACCTACTGAGTATTTCCAGCACTTTCTGTTTTTATTTCAGATTTCCAGCATCCACAGTATTTGCTTTTATTTATCCACATAGCATAATGGCTGGAACATCATAACCAGAAACGACCCTCCCCACTTCTCCACCACAAAATGCATAACTGTTGATAGGCAAATTTACACTGGACCCTTTCTTTTTCCTCTTCCCAATTTCACTATTTTGTTTCTCAGTTTTTTTGCTCTTTATATCATAATCATATACTCAAGAGCCAATGTACTATGTAACAGGTTTGCACCAAATACATTACTTTTCGTGCATTCTGGGCTCCAAATCCTTATACAAAATAACAAATAGCCAGCCCTATTCAGATATTTTCCTGAAGCTTTGGATGCAAATTGAATACAATGACCTTTTCACACGAAATTGCTAACGTGTAAAAATGTAACTGACAGGGTAGACTGACATATTTCAGTGCGCAAGTGTCACAAACAGAAATGAATGGGGGAAGACTTCACGCTTGAATCATGATCTGAAAGTTCTGCATGGATCTGATTTTGTATTGTGAATGATTAAATTCAATGCTTGGATTGTAAGTGATTTTATAAAGAGCTGGTACGCACTTGATAATAGGGGCATCTTGAAAATAGCTGGATATTTAGAGTTTGACAGGCAGTGTTGAAACGGTTAAAGCCATAGAATGGATTCCTGTTGATATCACTGCCATCAGTGTTAACATACAAATGACAAGTAATCTGGTGTGCTCTGATGCATAAAATGGTACAATAATGAGCAGTGGGATAAGCCATAGAAATAAACAGGCAAAATATCATTCGTATTTGATGTTGGACCACTGCCACTAAATTGCCAGACCACATGAAGCATCATAGAGTTAAAGATGGTCCAGCCTCTTCCAGTAGCACCAGATCAAGGCAAAATGGATAATTTTCAATAGGCATCTGTACCTGATGCTAATACATTTATAATTTATCTGTTTAATGTTATTTCAGTAGAAGTTGTTGTATTTATGTAGCACATTTCAAGTCCTTGGGACGTCCCAAACTGCTTCACAGTCAATAAATTATTTTTCGGAATATAATCACTGTTGTTTTAGTAGGGAAACACTGCTGCCAATTTCCACACAGCAAGGATCCACAAACAGCAAAGAGATAAATAGTCAGCTAATCTGTTTTGGTTGGCTTGCTGAGGGGTGCATATTGGCCAAGGCACACAAACAACTCCCTTGTCTTCTTCAAATAATGCCGCGAGACCTTTTGCATTTATTTGATCAGGTAGAAAAGGGGCTTAGTTTAATGAGCATACAGCCAACATCACTGATTGTCCTATGCCTCATTCTGCACAATCAAGGCTAACTTATATTGGTAAGCAAATATAATGGAATCAAATTCATTATAACAACAACTTGCATTTATATAACACCTTTAATATAGTTCAATGTCCCAAGGCGCTTCATAGGAGTATTCTCAAGCAAAATTCGAAACCAAACCACACAAGGAGATATCAGGACAGGCAACCAAAAGCTTGGTTAATGATATAGGTTTTACGGAGCATCTTAAAGGAAGAGATGGAGAGGTTTCAGGAGGAAACTTTAGAGCTGAACACCCAGGCAGCTGAAGGCATCGTTGCCAATTGTGGAACGATTAAAATCGCGGATGTTGAAGAGGACAGAATTGCAGGAGCACAGATGTCTCTGAGGGTACTAGGGAAGGCAGAGGTTTCAGAGATGGTGAGGGCAAGGCCATGGAGGGACTTGAAAGCAAGAGTGACAATTTAAAAATCAAGGCATTGCCGAACCGGGAGCCAGTGTAGCCCAGAGGGCACAGGGGTGATGAATAAATGGAACTTGGTGCGATTTATAGTCCTAGTGCTTTGTGCCAGCCTATGTTAGATGGAAGCTGACTGAGTGCTAAATTGAAGTAGGGCTACCATCTGATTTAGTGGATAAAAGCACTGTTATTGTAGACTGGTGCCATACCTCACAGGAAGGTCCAAGGCTCGATTTCCAGTCTGAGTGCGGAGTCCATTAATCTCAGCCAGGTTGGCAACATTAGATGCTCCACTTGACCACAACACCCTTTGGGAAAGGAGGGAAAAGAAAAATTAAGCAGAGCTCTTGTTTCACTTCCTGATTCAGTGACCTGGAACTATGCCAGCAGATTTATTTTCAGGTTGTTCTGGTACATATCCTCATACCGTTAGCACAGCACAAAGACTTGAGTATAGAAACAGTGACATTGCAATGTCTGTCAGAAATCTTTCTACAGTATTCTTCACTAATGCTAAAAATCCCTAAGCTGTTAACGGGAAGCAATGTGTTGATGAAAACTAGGATAGTTTGAAGCTAATTGTCTCATTATTCAGATTTAATCCACAATACTGATTACCAGGGTCATTAGCATTCAGTAGTGAGAATTTCCTTTCCAGCATTATCTGCCCTCTTAGGTGGGCAAACAGAACCAAGGGAGCACCAGTTTTGACTTCTAAATTTGCTTTGGTCCCCAAGTGATTGCCAACATATTTGCTCTTCGTCTCTGAAGCGCTTTGCTATAGGAAGCCTGCCCCAATTTACTGCAATAATTAGAGCTGAATGTGTTCCTGTTTCAATGCCACACATGACTAGTTATTCACATTATCAATCACAAGAAAAGAGGTGTCAGGAGCAGTGGGAGCCTAAACTACAGACAAGAGGAGACTGGCTCCTGGGGTTGTGTTATGCTGAATTTAGTTAAGTTTCTGTTTTTCCTCAAGAGTCAGTGAAATTTTATTGATAGGCTCATACAGCACAGAAAGAGACCATTTGACCCATCATGCCTGTGCTGGCTCTTTGAAACAGCTATCAAATTAGTCCCACTTCCTTGTTCTTTCCCCATAGCTCTGCAATCTTTTTCCATTTTCAAATATATCCAATCCCTTTCTGAAAGTTACTGATGAATCTGCTTCCACCATCCTTTCAGTTCAAGTCATAATTATCAGCTCGCCTCTGATTTCCACCAAATCTCAGCACAATACCAGAAGTGTACAGGAAAGAGGAGGCACATAATTTGTGGCAATAGCATTACTGCCACCTGCTAATACAAGTCAAGGGTTTTCTTTTATATGTAACCACTCCCAATTGGTCCAGTTTAAACAATCACTGAAGAAGCATTGTTCATGGCAGCTAACCGATTGTTGTAATCAGAATAAGAACATAACAAATAGGAGCAGGAGTAGGCCATCTGGCCCCTCGAGCCTGCTTCACCATTCAATAAGATCATGGCTGATCTGAATGTGGCCTTAACTCCACTTTCCTGCCTGTCCCCCATAAGCCTTTTCTCCCTTGTAGATCAAATCGCTGTCTAGCTCAGCCTTGAATATGTTCAATGACTCAGCCTCCACTGCATAAAGTAAATGTATTTCTGTTAACACACAGAGCAATGAAGAAAAATACCAACCGTAAAGTAACCGTTGTTATTGGGGTAATAAAGCATTCAGATTGGAAGCATTAACAAAAAAACTCAGACTTTAAAGGGAAACATTATTGCATGAGACAGTGCTTTCAATGCAGTTGTTCACCAGTCACGCCTAGGTTGCATTGAAGTTGGCACTGAAATCACAGGAAGTGATTCCGAGTTTGTACAGTGCACTGGTTCAGCTCCACCTGGGGTACTGTGTACAATTCTGGTCACTAGATATCGACATATTAAGACAAAAGATATTGGCAAGGGTGCAGTGAAGGGCTGCATTTTCTAGTATGCAACCATATTAGGATTAGACACCTGAGCTTGGGGGAGAGGCAGTAGAAACTGGGCCTGTTTACATTGGAGCAACTTGACTGAAGCACTCGAGATCCTAAAGGGCCTAAACAAAGTAATTGTCAATATGTTTAAGGTAGTCACAGATTCTACAAGAGAGTATATAGAGACTGAAACATAGAAGGGAGTTAAAAAGACCAAATAGATTTAACTATTTTATGCAGAGGGTGGTTAATGTATGGATTGATCTTCCAAGGGAGACAGTGCAGACTGATTACATCAGCAAATTCAAGAGAGTTGAATAGGTAATGTGAAAAACAACTGCAATATCATGATATGATATTTCCTAGACACTAGGACCAGCTAGATGGTCTTTTTCGCTCCTGCACATTTCTATGATACTTAGATTTCTAGGGCCTAATATATAGGATCGAAGAGGACGCTTGTTCTTCTATTCCCCCAACACCTCCTGAAACAATACATGAAGTGAGCAGCTATGCAATGAACTTCAGTTTCCAAGATGTCAGATCGCAATAAGACAGGAGGAAGATGCATTAAATACAGAGTTTGCTCGACCACATTAAAAAAAATATCACTTACAATCGTCTTATGTTCAAATAAACAATCAAATTGGTCTGGTCCAAGATTCTCTGGAATATTCCATCAAAAATAGCAAAGTAATATCAGAGAGTCCCTGGAGTGCAATCGTTAATATATGCTCACCCCCATCAGAGAGCCACCTAGTGTTCAATTAACAATATCCAAGTGTGATACATTTCACTTTCAGAACTACAAGATAAAAATGATAACCTTCAAGTATGAGCCTGGTTAACAGCCTAAAGAAAAAAATAAGTGAAAAAAAATTCAGCAACCACATCTGACAAAAACATGTTAAAAAGTCATAGCAACCTACTGGTAGTACTTTGGAAAAATGTGTTATGCTGGTAATAGAATCCTAATGAAATCCACTGCACTCATAAAAATCTACAAGTCCAAATGATTTGAAGGTTTCTATGACCATTGTGTGTATCTTTGAATAGTATTAACAATGGATAAAGTAGGACTAATAGGACTAACATTGTCAAGGCTCACAATTTTCTTCAGATTAATTGTTATCTCCTCAACCTGCTTCATTAAATGTTGAAACATCTGTGGTACGAGCTTGTTCAGGATGCTTTTCAATGATAAGCAAAATTGCTGTGTTTTTGGTATCTCAAGATCATCAGGAACTCCTTTCGATTCATTTTGTGACAACATTCCAAAACTTGCACAGGATGGTGCAAAGTCTCAGTCCTGCCTTGTTCAGCATTTGTGAGACAGCCAAAGATTCTTCATTCGTTTAGTCTGGCTAATCTCATCAAGAACTAAATCAGTTCACAGATGACACGAAAATTGGTGGTGTCGTAAATAGTGAGGAGGAAAGCTTTCAATTACAGGACGATATAGATGGGTTGGTAATATGGGCGGAGCAGTGGCAAATGGAATTTAATCCTGAGAAGTGTGAAGTGATGCATTTTGGGAGGACTAACAAGGCAAGGGAATATACAATGGGTGGTAGGACCCTAGGAAGTACAAAGGGTCAGAGGGACCTTGGTGTACTCGTCCATAGATCACTGAAGGCAGCAGCACAGGTAGATAAGGTGGTTAGGAAGGCATATGGGATACTTGCCTTTATCAGCTGAAGCATAGAGCAGGGAAGTTATGATGGAGCTGTATAAAATGCTAGTTAGGCCACAGCTGGAGTACTGTGTACAGTTCTGGTCACATAGGAAGGATGTGATTGCACTGAAGAGGGTGCAGAGGAAATTTACCAGGATGTTGCCTGGGCTGGAGCATTTCAGCTATGAAGAGAGAATGGATAGTCTAGTGTTGTTTTGCTTAGAGCAGAGAAGGCTGAGTGGGGACCTGATTGAGTTATACAAAATTATGAAGGGCATATATAGGGTAGATAGGAAGAAACTTTTTTCCTTAGCGGAGATGTCAATAACCAGGGGGCATAGATTTAAGATAAGACGCAGGAGCTTTAGAGGGGATTTGAGGAAAACTTCTTTCACTCAGAGGGTGGTTGGAACCTGGAACACACTGCCTGGGAGAGGCAGGAACTCTCACAACATTTAAGAAGCACTTAGATGAGCACTTGAAATGTCATAGCATACAAGGTTATGGCCCAAGTGCTGGAAAATGGGATTAGAACAGAAAGGTACTTGATGGCCGGCATGGACATGATGGACTGAAAGGCCTGTTTCTGTGCTGTATAACTCTATGACTCTATGACTATGACATTGATTGCTTGGGAACCATCTGGTTTTTGGATACCGGCAGGTATGAACTGAAAGCAAGGAGAAATTACCAGTCACACTGTATCTTGCCCTCCCAATTGAGCAATTTCTACTGCTTGTCTTTGAAGCCACCCACCAGATTCTAATCATGAATTTCTTTGATGCTGGTAACAGTGTTATAGAGTCAAAGAGTCAGCACAGAAGGAGATTATTCGACCCATGCTGTTTGTCCGTGGAGTAATCCAGTCAGCCCCATTCCCTCACTCGATCCCAGTAACACTGCAAGTTTATTTCCTTCAAGTGCCCATCCAATTTGTTTTGAAATCATTGATAGTCTCCACTTCCACCACCCTCGTGGACAGCGAGTTACAGATCATTACCACTTGCTGCGTAAAAAAGTTCTTCCTTACATTCCCCCCTGCATCTCTTGCCCAAAACCTTCAGTCTGTGTCCCCTAGTCTTTGTAACATCAGTTAATGGGAACAGTTTTTCTTTGTCTAACTTATCTAAGCCTGTCATAACCTTGTACACTTCTATCAAATCTCCCCTCAATCTCATTTGGTCCAAGGAGAACAACCCCAGCTTTTCCAGTCTAACCTTGTAACTAAAATTCCCCCATCCCTGAAACCATTCTGGTAAATCTCCTCTGCACTCTCTCAAGGACCGTCACATCCTTCCTAAATGTGGTGACCAGAACTGGACGCAGTACTCTAGTTGGGGCCTAACCAGAGCTTTATAAAGGTTCAGCATAACTTCCCTGCTTTTGCACTCAATGCCTCTATTTATGAAACCCAAGATCCCATATGCTTTGCTAACCACTCTCTCAATATGTCCTGCCACCTTTAAAGATTGATGCACATGCAGCCCCACGTCTCTCTGTCCTTGCACACTCTTCAGAACTGTACCATTAAATCTATCTTGCCTCACGCTATCCCTTCTACCAAAATGTATCACCTCACACTTGTCTGTTTATATTCCATCTGCTACTTGTCTGCCCCATTCTGCTAGCCTATCAATGTCCTGTTGCAGGTGGTTCGTATCATCTTCATGTTTGCCATTCCTCCAAGATTGATAACATGGAAAAATTTTGAGATTCTACTCTGTATTTCAAGGCCCAAGTCACTCATATATAGCAAAAAAAGCAGTGGTCCCAGCACTGCCCCTTGGGGAACACCACTGTCTATCATCGTCCAGTCGAAAAAAAAATTACCACAATTTGCTGTTTTCTGCTCTTAAGCCAATTTTTTATCCATGATGACACTGACCCTCCTATTCCATGAGCCTCAATTTTGTTAAGCAGCCTTGTGTGTGGTATTTTATAAAATGCTTTCTTAAAATCCATATAGACAACATCCACCACATTCCCTTCATCAACTTTCTCTGTTACTTAATCAAAAATTTCAATTAGATTAGTCAATCAAGATCTGCCTTTTACAAATCGGTGCTGGCTATCCTTAATTAACTCAAACCCCTCCAAGTGCCTGTTGATATTTTCCTTGATTATTGTTTCTAAAACCTTACCCAACACTGATGTTAAACTAACTGGCCTGTAGTTGCTAGGACTGTCTTTACACTGTGTACTGAGAGCTGGTGAGTCTGGTGAGAAGGAGTTTTAGGGTAAAAGCAAAATACTGCGGATGCTGGAAATCTGAAATAAAAACAAGAAATGCTGGAACCACTCAGCAGGTCTGGCAGCATCTGTGGAAAGAGAAGCAGAGTTAACGTTTCGGGTCAGTGACCCTTCATCGGAAGGAGTTTTATGGGTTAAGTTCTATCTAAAGTCTAGTTTTTTCTTAAATTTAGCAATTAACTAAAAATTAGTCCTTAAGTTAAGAGAAGTTAAGCTTTATTACAGCCTTAAAACAAGGGTATACAAGCTCTCTGGGAGCAGCTGCATCCCGTTACTTAGGTAGCTGGCTTAAACTGGTTTTAAGAAGATTGAATCAGTTGTTTTTCGGAAAATATAAAAGCAGGGCTTCCTCAGTGGAGTGGAGTGTCAGGTCAGCTTGGTCACGTGGAATGTACAATTTCAAATTGGAAGGATGTAAAGCTGGTAACAGGAAGTAGAAAAGTAGCAAGCAAAATTAGAAGGCAGGCAAAACAAAGGCAAGTATCAACTAGGCTTAGATTGCAGAATAATGTCAAAAAGACAAAGTTAAGGGCACCCTACCTGAATGCATGCAGCATTTGCAACAAGTTTGATGATTTAAAGGCACAGATAGAGGTAAATGTGTATAATCTAATTGCCATTACAGAAAGGTGGCAACAAGGTGACCAAGACTGGGAACCGAATATTCAAGGATATTTGAGATTTAGGAAGGACAGGCAAAAAGGAAAAGGAGGTGGTATTGCACTGGTAATAAGGGATGGGATCAGTACATTAGTAAAGGAGGATCTCAGACCGGAAGAACAAAATGTGTAATTTGTTTGGGTGGAGCTAAGAAACAGCAAGGGGAAGCAAACATTGAGAGCAGTTGTTTATTGGCCACGAAACAGTAGCGGGGCATGGTATTAATCAGGAGATTAAAGAAGCATGTAGCATGGGGAATGCAGTAATCATGGGTGACTTCAATCTGCATATAGACTGAGTAAACCTGATGAGCACTAATGCTGTGGAGGATGAGTTTCTGGAGTGTGTTAAGTATGGTTTTCTAGAGCAGTATGTTGAGGAACTGACTAGAGAACAGGCCATTTTAGGTCTAGTATTATGTAATGAGAAAGGGCTAATTAATAACCTGTTGTAAAGGAGACTTTCGGGATGAGTGACCATTATATGTAGAATTTTACATTCTGTTTGAAAGTAAGGTAGTTCAATCTGAAGCCAGGGTGTTAAATTTGAACAAAGGAAATTATGAAGGTAGAAGGGGCAAATTGGCTGAGGTGGATTGGGAAAATACATTAAAAGGTGTGACAGTACATGGGCAATGGATAGTCTTTAAAGAATTATTACACAGCTTACAGCAACTATACATTCCTTCAAGGCACAAAACCCCAAAACAAAAATTCAGTGGCAAACAAAGGAAATTAAGGATTGTGTAAGATTAAAAGAAAAGGCCTATAAAGTTGCCAGAAATATTCATGAACCTGAGGACTGGGAGGATTTTATAATCCAGCAAAGGAGGATCAAGAAACTTTTTTTAAAAAAAGGGAGAATAGAATATGAATGTAAAGCAGCAAAAACATAAGAACAGACTGGAAAAGCTTCTATAGGTATGCAAAAAGGAAACGTTTGGGTAAGACAAATGTGGTCCATTACAGACAGAGTCAGGAGAATTTATAATAGGGAATAGAGAAATGGCAGAGAAGCTAAATGATTACTTTGTGTCTGTCTTCACTAAGGAAGGTAGAAGAAATCTCCCAGAATTAGAGATCCAAGGGACTCAGGAGAATGAAGATTTGAAGGAAATTAGTATCAGTAAGAAGGTTGTATTGGAGAAATTAATGGGGCTGAATGGGGCTAATAAGTCCCCAGGACCTGATATTCTGGATCCCAGAGTGTTGAAAGAGGTAGCTATGGAGATAGTGGATGCCTTGGTGATCATCTTCCAAAATTCTATAGATTCTGGAATGGTTCCTACAGCTTGGAAGGTAGCAAATGTCACCCCACTATTTAAGAAGGGAGGGAGAGAAAAACCGGGGAACTATAGACCTGTTAGCCTTACATCAGTCATTGGGAAAATGCTAGAATCTATTCGAAAGGATGTGATAAATGGACACTTGGATAATAATGATCTGATTGGGCATAGTCAACATGGATTTATGAATGGGAAATCATGTTTGACAAATCTATTGGAGATTTTTGAGGATGTTACTAACAGAATCGATAAAGATGAATTGGTAGACGTAGTATATTTGGATTTTCAGAAGGCTTTTGATAAAATTGCCACAGGAGGTTGGTTAGCAAAATGGATAGGAGGTAAGGTACTGACATGGGTTAAGGGTTGGTTAAGAGGCAGAAAACAGAGTAGGAATAAATGGGTCATTCTTGCGTTGGCAGGATGTGACTAGTCGGGTACCGCAAGGATCAGTTCTTAGGCTCCAGCTGTTCACAATATATATCAATGATTTGAATGTAGGGACCAAATGTAATATTTCCAAGTTCGCGGATGACACAAAACGAGGTGAGAATGTGTGTTGTGAGGAAGATGCAAATCAGCTTCAAGGGGATTTGGACAAAATAACTGAGTAGGCAAGAACATGGCAGATGGAATATAATGTGGAAAAATGTGAGGTTATCCACTTTGGTAGGAGGAACAGATGTGCAGAGTATTTCTTAAATGTTAAGAGATTAGAAAGTGTAGATGTACAAAGGGACCCTGGGTGTCCTCGTCAATAAGTCATTGAAAGCTAACATGCAGGTGCAGCAAGCAATTAGGAAGGCTAGTAATATGTTAGCCTTTATTGCAAGAGGATTTGAGTACAGGAGTGGCAAAGTCTTGCTTCAATTGTATAGAACCTTGGTTAGACCGTACCTGGAGTACTGTGTGCAGTTTTGGTCCCCTTATCTTAGAAAGGATATCATTGCCATGTAGGGAGTGCAACAAAGGTTCACCAGACTCGTTCCCAGGATGGTGGGACTGTCCTATGAAGAGAGTTTGGGAAACTGGGCGTGTAATCTCTAGAGTTTTGAAGAATGAGAGGTGAACCCATTGAAACCTACAAAATACTTGAAGGGATAGGCAGGGTAGATGCAGGTAAGATGTTTCCCCTGTTTGTGTCCCCTGGTTCTAGACTTCCCAATTTCAAAATAAAGGGGAAGCCACTGAGGATCGAGATGAGGAGAAATTGCTTTACTCAGAGGGTTGTGAATCTTTGGAATTCTCTACCTCAGAGGGTTTTGGAAGCTCAGTCATTGAGTATATTTAAAGCAGACATTGACAGATTTCTAAATACCAATGACATAAAGGGATATGGGGATAGTTTGGGAAAAAGGCATTGAAGTGGAGGATCAGCCATGATCGTATTGAATGGTGGAGCTGGCTCGATGGGCTGAATGGCCTACTGCTGTTCCTATGTTCCTACACCCTTTCTTGAATAATGGTATCACCTTTGCCACTCTCTAATCCTCTGGCACATCTCCCATATCTAGGGAAGATTGGTAGATTATGGCAAGCCCTTCTGCTATCTCCACTCCCACTTCCTTTAACAACCTGGGATGCAATCTATCCAGGCCAGGTGACTTATCTACCCTCAGCATAACCAGCCTTTCCAGTACATCTTACCTCATTTTTTACCCTATCCATTGCCCCTACTCTCTCCACTTCTTCTGATATTTTGTCAGATTCCTCTTCCTTAGTAAACACCAATACCATGTACTCATTAAGTATTCTAGCCTTGCCCTGCACCTCTTGGCATATATTACCCTCTTTGTCCCTAATAGGCCCCACTCACCTCTTACTACCCGCTTACTACTTACATGTCGGTAGAAGATTTTTGGGTTCCCTTTTATGTTGACTGCCATTCTATTCTCATATCCTCTCTTTGCCAGTTTTATTTTCCTCTTCACCTCCCCTCTCAACTTGTATTTGACCTGGTTCTCACTTGAAGAATTCACCTGACCTGACATGACATTCTCTTCTTTTTTGTTTCATCATAATCTCTATCTCCCTCGACATTCAAGGAGCACTATTTTTGATTCCCCTACCTTTTGCCCTTGTTGCAATGTTCCTAGCTTGTACCTGAAGCATCTCTTCCTTAAAGATAACCCATTGTTTCATTTCTGTTTTTCCTGTCAGTCTTTGCTTCCATTTTTCCCTAGCAAGATCACATCTCAAGGCATTGAAATTAGCTGTACCCTATTTTGTTCCCTGCTTTTCTGCATTACTAGTCTAAACCCTATGATACAATGATCACTCTTACCTAAGTGCTCCCCCACAGACACTTGGCCCACTTCATTTCCCAGCACCAGATCCGGCAATACCTCCTTTTGATCAAGGAAGTTCTCCTGAACATATTTCCGAAGTTCCTCCCCCTCCTTCCCTCTTCTCTCTCATTATCCCAAATCGATAGTTGGGTAATTAAAGTCCCCCAATAACACCACTCTATAGTTCTTGCACATCTCTGTGATTTCCCTGTAGATTTGCTCCTTTATCTCTGTCTCACTATTTAGAGACCAATGGAATACCCACAGTACAGTGATCATATCCTATTTGCTTCTCAACTCTAACAGATTTTTTCCAACACTACAATGTCTTCCTTAATCAGTACTGCTACCCCACCTCCATTTATTCCTTCTCTATTTTTTTCTGAACACCTTATATCCTTGTATCTTAAGTGCCCAGTCCTCGCCATTTTTAAGCTACACTACCATTATTGCCACTACATCATATTCCCATACTGCTATTTGAGCTCGTACTTACCAACCTTATTCACCACACTTTGTGCGTTTATACACATTCATTGTAATCCTGTACTCACACATTATCCACCTTATTCCTCTTTTCTACTCCAAATGCTGGTGCCCATTCCCCTGCCTCCCTCTGAGAGTTGGTCTAAGATTAGTATTTTAAACTTAAATAAGGGCAACTATGTGGGCAAGAAAGCTGAGCTAGCTGAAGTGAACTGGGTTACTTGGCTAGGCGATAGATCAGTAGAGAAGCAGTGGCATACATTTAAGGGGATATTTCAGAATACTCAGAATAAGTATATTCCTACTATAAGGAAAAATTCTAAGGGAAGAACCCACCATCCGTGGTTAACTAAAGAAGCTAAAGAAAGCATCAAACTTAAGGAAAAAGCATATAATTGCGCAAAGATGAGTGACAGGTCAGATGATTGGTCAGAATACAAAGAATAGAAGAGAATGACGAAAAGGTTAATCAGGAGAAAGAAATTAGAGTATGAGAGGAAGCTAGCTAGAAATGTAAAAATGGATAGCAAGCGTTTCTACAGATATTTAAAATGGAACAGAGTAAGTAAAGTGAGTGTTGATCCTCTAGAGAGTGAGAATAGGGAGTTAATAGTAGATAATAAGGAAATAGTGGATGAAATGAACAATTATTTTGCTTCTGTCTTCACTATAGAGGATACAAAAAACATTCCAGTAATAGTTATAAATCAGGAGGTGGAAGGAAGAGAGGAACTTGGTGAAATTACAATCACCAGGGAAGCGGTACTAAACCAACTGATGGAGCTACGAACTGACAAGTCCTTGGATCCTGATGGGCTTCAGTCTTGGATCCTAAAAGAGGTGGTTAATGGGGTAGTAGATGCATTGGTGTTAATTTTTCAAAATTTGCTAGATTCTGGAAAGGTTCCATCAG
Source organism: Heterodontus francisci (assembly GCF_036365525.1). Taxonomy (NCBI): domain Eukaryota; kingdom Metazoa; phylum Chordata; class Chondrichthyes; order Heterodontiformes; family Heterodontidae; genus Heterodontus; species Heterodontus francisci. The sequence continues at coordinate 31,143,174 of NC_090396.1, read as the reverse complement.
ACTGGAAAGTAGCAAATATAACCCCTCTATTCAAGAATGGTGGGAGGCAGAAAACAGGTAACTAAAGGCCAGTTAGCTTGACGTCTGTCATGGGGAAGGTGTTAGAATCAATCATTAAGGAGGTTATAGCTGGGCACTTAGAAAAACAAGGTAATCAGAAATAGAATGTTTTGTGAAAGGGAAATTAGCCAATTTATTGGAGTTCTTTGAAGGAGTAATGTGCTGTGGATAAAGGAGAGCCCGCTGACGTACTGTACTTGGATTTCCGGAATGCATTTGACAAGGTGCCACATAAAAGGTTATTGCACAAAGTAGGAGCTCATGGTGTAGGGGATAACATATTAGCATGGATAGAAGATTGGCTGGTTGGCAGAAAACAGAGTATGCATAATTGGGTCCTTTTCTGAGTGGCAGGATGTGACGAATGGAGTCCTGCAGGTGTCTGTGCTGGGGCCTCAATTTTTTACAATTTATATCAATGACTTAGATGAGGAAGTAGTGGCGTGGTAGCTAAATTTGCAGATGACACAAAGATAGGTAGGAAAGTATGTTGTAAAGAGGACATATGGAGGTTACAGATTGATATAGATAGGTTGAGTGAGTGGACAAAAATCTGTCAGATGCAGTATAATGTGGGAAAATGTGAAGTTGTTCACTTTGGAAGGAAGAATAAAAAAGCAGAATATTATTTAAATGGAGAATGACTGCAGAATTCTGGGGTGCAGAGGGATCTAGGTATTCTAGTGCGTGAGTCACAAAAAGTTAGTATTGTCACAGAACCGTATTTATTTTCTCCTTGGATTAAAACAGTGCACCTTTAAGACAGAGTAGCTTCTGGATTTCTGAGGCACAGTGTGCCAGCTGCACTTGTTACCTAGATGACAGCAGGAGAGAGAGGTCACATGGTATAATGTTTCAATTTAACTGAGTAAAACTGGCAAAAACTAGTCTGAACCGATTAGTTTTGAGAGACTCTCCAGCGAGATGTGCTACTGAAGAAAAGAGCTGTCTATTCTTTCTCAGCAGAAATTCTACAAGGAGCTACAGGCCAGGTTGATTGCCTAAGGAGAAAAAAGCCTTATTTTTGGAGATCATTTTGTACTGCTGAAGGTAACAAAACTCCTTTTCTTTACTTCCAAGCCAGGAAGTATTGGCTTCAAGATTGAATCTCTCTTGACTGATTATTTACTGGAATTCGAAGTAAGGTTTCAGCTGAGATATTGTCAGTTTTAAAATTCAAGTTGACCTGTTGCTGTGCTCATCATTGAAAGTACAGTTTGCCTGCTACAGTTGAAGTGTTTTGAATGCCTATTAAGAACAGACTGTTTCATCAAATCTGTGTGAAGACTTCGAGAGGCATTTGATTATTTTCACATTAGAATACCTTACCGGTTCAGAATATAACTCACAAAGACTTATTTATTTATTCTTAAGAAACAGCTAATTTTAAAAAAAATTTATTAAAAGGAACTGGTTAACCATGATTTTTGAGTGTATGTGTGAATTGGGGGGGTGTTACAACCAGGTGAAAAAGGTGTCTAGGGATCTTTTGATGTCTTCACCTGGTCTTATTGTAAACAGTGTTTTGAGCTCCCCCTTTGTGAACCCTTGTTCACAGCTTTCTAATTAGAAGGCAAAGAAATGAGCATAAATAGGTGTTCTTCGGTTTAAAGGAGGTAAGTGAAATTTATTAAACCTTAAAGTTAAACTCTAGTGCGGTTAACGCCTATGGATATACAATGCACCCACGGTAGCATGCACACACGATACACACATGCAGATAGGGACAGAAAAGAAGAGAGGAAAATATATGGTGAAAGGTTTGAGGCAGTCTCTGAAGGGGATTTCTGGTTACTGTTTCTGTGGTTCCAGCTCGCAGTAGTCTTTGATTGTAGGCAGCTCTTGCTTTTTGCTGGGGCCCAGTATTCTTCTTAATCCTTGTTCAACATAGGAGACTTTTCTCTCTTTGAGATTCTCGTGTCTTCAATGGTTTCCAAACCTGGTGTGAGTGAGATGAGAGCAGACAGGAGAGAGATATTCTCAAGCCAGGAGCTTTCTGAGTTCAAATCCTCTGTTGGAAGTTCAAATTCAAAACTTCCATCAGTCAGTCATGTGACCAAAACTAGTCTGACCATTTCTTCTGTGTACTGGGGAAGCAACAACTGGGTCCCCATTGTTCCAACACTGTTGGTTGCTATGCAAATGTCTTTCCAGTCAAGGGCTTGCAATTTTAAGTTTTAATGTTCATGTGGCAAAATCATGTGCACCTCAGTCTTGGCAGGTGGGGGTTTGCCTGATAGGCAGTTAAATTAAAATAAGAAATTATAAGGCCTTTAGACATAGGTTTATCTTAATAGTGTTTAAGATTTAGTTTTTTATTAAATAGTTAATTTGTTGTCCAAAGATACCTGGTTTGGTCTGTTTATTCTGGGGGTTACTAGAGTGTTTAATTTGGCTGTTTTCCAGTTGGATGGGAAAACTTTAATATGCTGCGACCTGTGGAGTGATGGGACTGAATTGACAGTGCATTTCTCCCTCCTTGGTTGTAACAGTATGTAGGTACAGCAATTAATAAAGAAGGATAATGGAATGCCATCCTTTATTGCAAGAGGAATTGAAAATAAAAGTAAGGATGTTATGCTTCAGTTATACAGGGCACTGGTGACAGCACATCTTGAATACTGTGTGCAGTTTTGGTCTCTTTATTTAAGGAAGGATGTAAATGCCTTGGAGGCGGTTCAGAGGAGGTTTACTAGATTGATATCTGGAATGAGTTGGTTGTCTTATGAGGAAAGGTTAGTCAGACTGGGCTTGTTTTCACTGGAGTTAAGAATGAGGGGAGATTTGATTGAAGTATAAGGTCCTGAACGGTCTTGACAAGGTGGATGTGGAAAGGATGTTTCCTCTTCTGAGTGAGTCCAGAACTAGGGGGCACTGTTTTAAAATCAGGGGTCACTCTTTTAGGACAGATGAGGAGGGTTGTGTGGCATTGGAATTCTGCCTCAGAAGGAGGCAGTGGTCATTGAATATTTTTAAGGCAGAGGTAGATAGATTCTTGTTAGGCAAGGGAATCAATGGTTATCAGGGGTGTTTGGGAGTGTGGAATTCAAAACACAAACAGATCAGCCATGATCTTATTGAATGGCGGAGCAGGCTAGAGGGGCCAAATGGCCTACTTCTCCTAATTCAGATGTTCATATGACAACATTCAGGCTTGGGTTGATAAGTGGCAAGTTACATTTGTGCCACACAAGTGCAAGGCAATGACCATCTCCAATAAGAGAAGATCCAACCATCCCCTCTTGACATTCAATGGCATTACCATCGCTGAATCCCCCACTATCAACATCCTGTGGGTTACCATTGACCAGAAACTGAACTGCACCAGCCACATAAATACCGTGGCTACAAGAGCAGGTCAGAGGTTGAGAATTCTGGAGTGAGTAACTCACCACCTGACTCCCCAAAGCTTGTCCACCATCTACAAGGCACAAGTCAGGAGTGTGATGGAATACTTTCCACTTGCCTGGATGGGTGCAGCTCCAACAGCATACAAGAAGCTCAACACCCTCCAGGAAAAAGCAGCCCACTTGATTGCCACCCCATTTACCACCTTCAACATTCACTCCCTCCACCACTGATGCACAGTGGCAGGAGTGTGTACCATCTACAAGATGCACTGCAGCAACGCCTCAAGGCTCCTTCGACAGGACCTTCCAAACCTACGACCTCTACCACCTAGAAGGACAAGGGCAACAGATGCATGGGAACATCACCACCTGCAAGTTCCCCTCCAAGTCACACACCATCCTGACTTGGAACTATATTGCCATTCCTTCATTGTTGCTGGGTCAAAATCCTGGCACTCCCTAACAGCACTGTAGATGTACCAACACCTTGAGAAGATGGACATGGACTGCAGTGGTTCAAGAAGGCGGCTGACCACCATCTTCTCAAGGGCAATTAGCGATGGGCAATAAATACTGGCCTAGCCATCAATGCCCACATCCCATAAAAGAGGAAAAAAAATATTCTGCACCTTCTCCGTGATGTCCTTTACCCTAGCACGAGGGAGGTGGGATGATGACCATTACAGAAATGCCTGTCTGTCCCCATGTCTTTGGAATCTCCTGTAACAATTGCATTACTACACTTTGCTGCTCCCTCCTGGGCAGTCCCCTGCCCATTGGTACTATTGTCTAGACTGCATCCCTTTAGGGCATTATCACTCCCAGCAGTCTCCAATGTTGAGTACCTGTTTGAGAGTGGCACACACCCCGAAGACTCCTGCACATCCTGCTCTTCTGGATAGCCAGTTATCTACTATCCTGAACTCTGATTGCCTGTGGGGTGACCACCTCCCGGAAAGTGCAATCAAGGAAACTGTTACAATCTCTAATGCTCTGTAGTGACTCCAGTTGTCCCTCAAGCACTTTTAGAAACATTCTGATTAGGTTATACCACAGGCACAATCAGGCTTGCCCATTCATTGTAGTTTATTTTCTTAATCATGCCCTCATGCTCCATGTAATCCAATCCCACTGATATCCTTTTCTATTGAGCACATGGAGTCTTCAACTAATGCCAGCATGATATAAAATAAGTTCAGTGACAAGGTGGACAACAATCCAAGTAACCAAAGTGTCCAGTTTTCCACCTTTTAACAAGTGCAGTCCTTTATCCTTGTCGTCACTGTTATGTCCGAAGAAACACACACCTTGGTGTGATAAATCTAGTTGCCTTTATTTCCAGACTCTGTGAAATATTCTGTTAAAGCATAACAAAATAATACAAGAGGATCATTGGAATATAATTGCTAAAAGGTGCATCTAGTGTTCAGTTAACAATACACAGCTATTTGAAGGTTTAAATGGTGAGGGCGGTAAGGTTGATTAAGACGATTTAAGGTTTACACATGGGAATTGCTCTGAAAAGAGTAGTTGTTTTCTTGAAAGACGAATTCTTAGAACTGTTAAGACTTGCCATTTTGGGCAATGCACTCTGCCTGTTTTCTGGAGAAACTGAAGGAAGTGGGTTTATATGTGGTGGACCACATATCCTCCACCATATAAATGCACCTCTTCCACAGATCCAGTCTTTTTTCCAGAAGACATGCAGAGTACGTTGCACAAAACATCAAGTCCTAACAGTTCTAAGAATTCGTCTTTCAAGAAAACAACTGCTCTTTTCAGAGCAATTCCCATGGCGTAAACCTTAAATCATCTTAATCAATTTGCAAGTACCATAAATGATGGAATAGACTTCGTGATAGATTAGCAGACAACTCTTTTAAATATTCAGACATCTGTTCAAATACAGCCTACAATAATGGAATAAAATTGTCTCTTTTGTGAGGGTCCTATGTGGCATGAGTCTTAACCCAGTCTGTCAATACACAATACGACAACAATTGGGCATAAACAGCAATTTCAGAGAAGCTGCAAAGGTGGTACTGGGAATGTCACACTGGTATATTAGGGCATGTTCTTCTGTGGTCTTAAGGTATACTATTGGTACTAACTAGCAGGGATGTTTACTCTACTTGGTGTTTACCCATGGTAACCTAATAAACGCAAATGTCAACCAAATAGCATGAAAAGAGAAGGGACTTCATCTTCAAGCGTGGCTGGAATTTTATGGTGGATGGATGGGAGCCGAACTCCGATGTGAAAGTCGGTGACGCCCAGCCTGGGGATCCGTCTCGTATTTTACGGATCCCCAGGCTTTAATTGTCCAGAGGCAGGACTTCCACCCACTTGAGGGAGGAGGTCCCGCCTCAGTGAGCTGCCGGCCAATCAGCGGGCCAGCAGCTCTTAGTCCCAGCAGCGCCACCGGGAGCGGTGGCCACTGCTGGGACTGCAGCCCAGCTGACACCATGGATCGAGGAGGGAAGGTAAGTAGCGGCATACCTCACCAGGGGGATCGGTCCTTCCCTGGTGAGGCTGGAGTGGTCCTTTGGGGGGAGGGGGTGTCTTGGGTCCCAGGAGTGGGTTGGGAGGCAGGGGCGGCCCTCAATCGGGCACTCTGTGCCCAACTGCCATGCCCCCACCCCCCCGGGGCACAGAAAGGCCGGCAGCTATCGTTGGGTGGCCTTTCACGTCCCCAGCACACCCGCTTGCCACGGGTAAAATACCCGTGGAGGCGGGCAAGGGCCCTTAAGTGGCCGTTAAGTAGCCACTTAAGGGTCTTGATTGGCCTCGGGCGGGCGGGCGGGCTAGGCCTCCTGGAGCCTGCCGCTCAATTTTACGCTGGCCCCATGCACCGACCCGCTGGGGCAGCGTAAAATTCTGGCCCATATCGTTTATTTGTTTATAGCTCTACAGCATACAAGCTCTTCATTTTGTTATTCTACTTCATTTCATAGATATTGGTGAAAATCAGTTGAGGTCTCCGCATTCAGAAGCTCAAATGGACTCGATCAATCCCCTCTTTCCCAAATAATCTTTAGGCCCATACCAGTTAAATGTCACACCTAAAGGCAGTAAGCCACTCATTATTCTATCTCATGCATCACATAGGTTCTGAAATTCTACAGTGGCTGTTCTGCTGAGGATTTAACCTTTGTCAAGCTGAGTGGCCCACAATTTTTCCATGCGAATCACTCCAAGACCCCTGGGTCAAATTTGAAATTAAAGTTGTGGAGTCAATTAAAATTGGGATTAATTATTTTTATATAAAATGGAAGCTTTTTAAAATGCCTCAATAGGACATGCATTAGTTCTCAGTATGAGTTCTTTTAAGGCTTTTTAAGAACACAAAGGGTTAAATACCTTGAATAGTCCAGAAATGTCCCAATGCCCCCACCCTGATACTTACCTTTCACATGGGTGGAAGTCTGGAAATTGAAAAATCCAACTGGAAAATTACTGCACTTGATCTGCCTGCTCTCCAGCTTTGATCCAGGCAGGAATTTCAGGGCCATAAAAATGAAAATAGTCAATATATCCTTCTGAATGGAGACCATTAGAGCTGCAATACAGCTAAATGGTCACATCAGTTACAGGCTTGTCAAGATTCCATTGCTGATTTTAAAAGGCGCTAGGAAAGAAAGTACAGCACCTTTTTTGACAGTGGCAGGCTGGAGGTATGAGATAGATATCCGTCTTGGCGTTAATCACCAATCCTACTGTGTTACAGTAAGCATTTACAAACACAGTCTTATGGTAAAGTGAAGCCCAGCCACAGGTGGATCTAACCCCTGTTCCTTTTTGTAAAGCACCGTTCCAATCAGACAAGCGGGAGGCTTGCTGTCAGTAGCACAAGGTAGTGTTACGACCGAGGTGGGAGGAATGCACTGTCTTTTCTAGCTTCACTTCTCCACAGCTCACAACATATATTTAAATGTTTTCCCAGGTACCGATACGGTCAATCATATACTCTACTCTTTATCCCCAAATAAAATACACCAACCAGGTTTCCTCAATAAATAACAAAACTATCAATTTATTATAAAACAAGACTTATCTTGTAATGAAGCAAAGCATCAACACACAGATTGAAATATGAAAATTCCCTTTTTAAATACCCCCCCCCCCCACACACACACACACACCAGTTAACTGAAAAATAAAGAGATTTTCTCTGCAGATCTCTTTTACAAAAACAAAAAAAGGAATACTTTGGCCAAATACTTGTTAATTCTTGAAGAAAAAAGAGAAGATATGGAAGGATGTCAGTTGTTCCTTTTGGTCTGGCGTCCTGGTATACGGAGACAGATCACGGGGATCTTTTCTGGAGCAGTTCGTTCTGAAGATGTTGAGAAGTAGTCTGGTATGCTTTCCAGGAGAAATGTGACATTGGGGGTTTCAGTTATCTCACTCTGGATTCACAGGTTGAGAAGGAGGAGCTGGCAGACTGGATTTCTCTGGGTCTCTTACAGAGGTGCAGGAAAGATAAGCTGGATGTTTCGCCTTTGGCAGTTGATCTCCAACTACTTTTCAACACAGTCCACACCCAACTGCTACCTCATGAATCTTGACATGTCACTTCTCTGTAGACATCTCCCCCAAGGCACCAAGGTTTCTGTTGTTTATTGAGCTTAAGGCATGTAAAGGTTAGTTTTCAAACAAGACCTCTCAGTGATCCTTGTAAAAATGACACATCCATGGAGTCTTTTCAGTTTTCCCAACTAAACCAATGTCTATGATTCTAAAATATGAACCCATCAGCCAGATGGGCATTTAAATATCTCGATAGTTACCAAAATGGTCAGGTGTATTGCCAATGAATGAGTGGCACCACTTGGCAAGTAGAAAACACAGGCAGGTGCCCAGGAAGCCACAGTGAATAATGGGACAGCTCTCTTCAATTGCTCCATATTAATTTTGCTGAAAGGTTTCTATGCAAACCTGAACAACCTATCTTTTCAAATGTCAAATAACCAGCATTTTCTAAAAGGATAGCTTAAAAAAAAAGTTTTTCTCTTTAACATGAAAAAAATAAACTGAATTACTATTTTCAACGCAGTACATAGAACTGAAGAGCTTTTTGGGATTCTCCAGAGGACTCAATACTTGTAGGTAGATCTGATCCCATTGATCATTGTGGCTCCCCAAACTGTGGAAAATATGAATTTCTCTGATTTAACTGGCTGCAAATCATGGACAATGGTCCACTGGCAGAAAGGCAAATAAAGAAGTATTTGCTGATGTATTTTTCCCTTATTGATCCAGAGTTATTCACTTTTTTTTGCTTCTTCCAGGAGATTAGATGCCTGGGAGAGGGAAGGGTTGGGAAGTGTCTAGCCATGAGTGTGGGGAAGGCCTGATGGACCAGCTGGTCTTTTCCTGCCTGTCAATTTCATATGTTTGTATGCTTGTTAAGTCATCTCAAATTCGGGTGCAACCTATCCCAATATTAATATTGGGAAAGAACTTGTTCTCCCTGGTCCCCTAACACAGCTCCTCTGGAAACACACTGAATTGACGGAAGCAGTAATGGCTAAATAAGAGTTTGGCCTTAGACAGAGGGCAGCTATGGCCAAGTTGTCAAAATGAACAAAACTACTTCAAGGTTCCAGAGATTCCAAAGTATCATTCTTGTATTATTGCTGAAAAAAGAGACATACTATCAAAGCCTTTCATCTTGCACTCATCAGGACAGGCGCAAGAATGCCAAATTTCAAAGGGAGCAACAATTTATACTGCGTGAGAAAAGGGTGCTGATTGGTTGGCAAGTCGGCTATCATTAGTCGAGGCATTGCCATAGAGAATGCACCAGGGAACTATTGTGCCCCACACTTGGCTTAATTCAAAAAAGATGCACTACTTGCACACTAATCTTGCCTGCAGAATAAAGCATGGGGGACAATAGTGCTTTTAACATAAAACATCTCAAGGCACTTCACAGAAGCATCATTAAGAAAAATAAGACACCGAGCTACATAAGGAACTAAAACCAAAAGCTCGGTCAAAGAGGTAGCGTTTAAGGAGTGTCTTAAAGGAGGAAAGCGAGGTGGAGAAGCGGTGAGGTTTAGGGAAGGAATTCCAGAGCTTGGGGCCTAGGCAACTGAAAGTGCGGCCACCAATGATGGAAGGATTAAAATGGGGGATGCTCAAGAGGCCAAACTTAGAAGTGTGCAGATAACTCGGAGGGTTGTGGGGCTGGAGGACGTTAGAGAAATACGGAGGAGCGAGGCCATGGAGGGATTTGAAAACAAGATGTTGCTTTCTTGGAGGCAATGTAGGTCAGTGAGCACAGGGGCTATAGATGAACAGGGCTTTGTGCAAGTTAAGGCACAAGCAGCAGAGCTTTGGATGACCTCAAGTTTATGGAGGGTAGAATGTGGGAGAACGGTCAGGAGTGCATTGGAATAGTCAAGTCTTGGAAAATGTTACAGAGGTGGAAATAGGCAGGTGTGAGGTCGGAAACTCATCTCAGGGGTCAAATGTGACACCAAGATTGGGAACAGATTGCTTTAATCTCAGCCCGTTGCCAGGGAGAAGGATGGAGTCGGTAGCTAGGGAACAGAGTTTGGAGCAAGGACTGAAAACATTACTCTAAACAGTTACAAACATGATGCTTACATGCAGGAGGCATGGCCATAGCTTCAATCTGTTCAAATCTGTCAATTCTCATAATAAGATTTTATCGAGTCTGTTGAGCAAGTAGCAAACAATTGGCAGCAACCCATGTAGCGTGCATCAGTGCACCATGGATGCTGTGCCATTGCCTTGCGCATGTGCTCATTCAATCTTTCACAACACTTGTATTGAGGTCGGAACAAACGGTGCTCCAGATGGAATTAACCTACATTTCTCCCTGCACTGCTAGCTTTGTTTATTTAGTTTGCACCTGCGGGACAGTGTGCGAATGAGATACAAATTAACCAGATGCATCGCAACAGGAATTTAAGCAAAATTATAAAAATAATTATCAACCGTTAACAGAGAAAAAAAATCCAAGGTAATTCCAAAGCTACTAAAACTCTAAGCTCCACCAAGTACTTTTGTTTTGCGTTAAGAGATTATTATTCTAGTGTAGCTGATGTAAGCTGAATTTGCATGTGTTTACTTCATTGAGGTGATCCTGCCTTGTCTGTCTAAATTTAATTTGCATCAATTATGTAAGATATTTTACATTGACACAAAGTCAAATCTGCTTTGCACTAATGTAAAAAGTGTATTGTAACTGACCTATTAATAGTGAACTCTTCAGAAAGAAGTGAGAATGGGCCAGATACAATGAACTACTTTGAAGTAAAACAACTATTACTTATGCTAACATGGCAGCCATTTTATACAAAGCTAGATCCCACAAACAGCCATGAGACGAATGAATAGTTAACTATTGACTGAGGGTGAAATGTTAACTGTGACACTTTGACAGCTCACTGCTCATTTCTAAATAGTTCCTTGAGATCATTAATGCTGATTTTTGGAATGAATCCTTGGAGGTCAAATAAAAGGTGAGAATTTTGTTATGTTCAACATCAGTGAGCCTGGGGATTAAAATCCTCTACCTACACATAGTTCAAATTAAAATGTGCAAAGAACATCTTAAAACTATGTACAGAAGCTTAAATGTCATTTCAGCTCTTCAGCTAATGAAATAATAATTTAAAACCAGCAGGAGCAGACAAATACTGTATAATACACAACTGGAATGATGAAGGCTTTCATTACCTTAACCTTCGCTTGTCTTTGCATTCTCACCAGTTAATTTCGCCACAAACATTTCAAAATTAACAATCTTCCTTAGTTTAATCAGCTAACTGCATAAATTTTGTCAGTTTGGCTCAGTTGGTAGCACTATCACCTCTGAATCAGAAGGTTGGGGGTTCAAACCCCACCAAAAGGCATTAGTGCATAATCTAAACGGTAGCTGGTGTGCTACATTTCAGAAGTTCAATACTTTGGTCAGTACTGGACCCAGTAAGGGATTGTTTTGAGGTCAGCTTCCATTTTGCTCCCTGGAGCCTCTGTCACATGTTTTCAGTCTCCATGTTTGGGCTGAAATGCTGTAGGATTCTCAGCTCAGCCTTTGAACTAAGTATATCAGCATTCCCCAGTTCCCAGCTCGATCCCCTTACTGTCAAGCCTCTAGTTCGAGCCCCAACCCCCCATCCTTGTCGGTCAAACAATGACAACCATTTTTGCTAACATGAATTAATTTATTGTATGTGAAGCACTGAAACATTTTGAATAGATATGAAAAGGTAATATATCAATGCAAATCTCTGCTTTGCATTGTTACTGTAAGTACTTTCTTTCATATCCTGCTCCACACTACATTGCAGTGTAACAATGGGGAACAGACCCCTGGTCGGGGCTTCACAAGACAGTAGCCCTGCCCCAACTCTCTTGCATTTATCACCTGCCTCTGGTTTAAATTCATAAGTCAGTTTTCTAGCTAGCTAACCAGCCTGCTCTCCTTTTAAACTTCAGCCAGTGCTTTTTTTTGTACTGTAAATAAATCGAGTGATTTACATTTTCTGGATTACAATTTTTATTGAACAAATTACTCCAATGAATTTGTTCGTCATTACTGAGTAACACCCTAATAAAACATTAGAACCAGTTATTAGAAAAAAACAAAACTCCTTTTTAAAAAAAAAAATTCTGCTTTCACATCCTGAATGCAAAGCAACATAACTTGCACTGGATTTCCTATAATATTACCAGGCAGATGTACAGTGTCTTCCTACCTTTTCTGAATACCAATGTCTGAGGAACCTCAGTGATGACACATTTGCTTTTATCCTTAAGATTTCAGTATTCTATTCCCTGGACTGTTGATGTTTTCATTCATTAAAGCAATGAATTTGTGTATCACGCAGTCCTATTTCACTTCGCCCAACATGAACAGGGCCTGCACTGTGTAACATGCTAATTATAACATCCACGGATGAAGGGAAGACAGAAATGAAATGGATCGATTGTGTTTGATCACAGCTCCTGTCAGCATGAACCTTAATCCAGCAGTCAGTCTATTCTAGCGTTCCTTTCCTCTGGTGTGGCTCATACAATTAATACCCATTCAAACATCATTAGAAGATTACAAGGTTTTTTTCATTAATTTATTTTGCAACCTTTCTCTTCTGTGTTAAATTTATGTTACTGCTGTTCAAAATAGCCAACATTGTCGAAACAGTCTTCGCTGTGATCTGATTCCTCACAATCGGCAGATTCATTTAAAGGCAGTGGGAACGATGTCTTCAAACTAAAAGTTAGAAAGAAACTACTATATACTATAAAAATCGAATATAAAATTTCCAAAGTTGTACAATAATTTGTCAAATAAAATTTTGTTTTCTACAAGGTATCTCAACATGGTCCGCACCTAATTAAATTAATGTGAATTTGCTTCTTGTATAATGAGTAATTATTTTCTCTGCTGTTGGTGTTGAAATGTTGCTGTAGAAGAAAGGCTTGCATTTATATAGCACCTTTCATGACCTTAGGATGTCCCAAGGAGCTTTACAGTCAATGAAATACTTTTGAAGTGTAATCACTATTGTAATGTTGGAGATGTTGGATTATCTCTTATAGACTAATACAAACAAAGTTAAAGGGCAAGCATAAAGTTTTGAATGCAGAGCTTTAATGGAGACTTGCTGTTGCTTCAGCTTACACGTACCAGCAGACTGTGCAGGAGAACTGAATCACGTGATATTGCATCACTTCCTGTGATGACATAAAGATTAGCATAACCATGTATTTAAATGATTATAGCTGGAATTTTATGCCCTCCCCCCACTGGGAGTGAGCTGGGAGGCGGAGGGGTGTAAAATTGAGTATGAAGTGGGGGGTGCCATTCCCATCGCCTACCCTCCTGCTGCTATTTTACCAGTGGCAAGGGAGGTGGCAAATGTCCCGCCCACCACAGGCCAATTGAGGTCCTTAATTAGCCAATTAATTGCCACTTAAGGGCCTCCTCCCACTGCTGCTGGCACTTCAGCACTTGAAGAGGCCACCCAGTGAAACCTTGCAGCCTCCTTGTGGGCTGTGGGGGGGCTCCCTCCTGATCAGGCACCCTGTGCCCCACAAAGCATACCCCCCAGCAGCACAGGATGCCACTGCTAGCACTACCCCCTGCACTGCTCTCCGACTCCCACCCACTCGCCGAGGCCCAGCCGATTGTCCCTGGCAAGGCACAACCCCCACTCACTTACCATCCTGAGGGGTGATATCCATTGTCCTCTTCTTGCTGGGTGCAGTCCCAGCAGTGGCCACTGCTCCTGGTCGCACTGCTGGGGCTGAAGAGTTGCCAGCCCTATGATTGGCGACAGCTCTTGGAGGTGGCACTTCCTGCCTCGGAGGGGCGAAAGTCTTGACCGAGGCCAATTAAGCACCTGAGCCACACAAAATTACAACGTGGCTTCCAGGGCCAATGGAGACAGGTTTGCCCCTGACTGTTGAGCCAGTAGGTGGGGCCATTGTCACAATGTAAAATTCCACCCTATATTTAACATAATAATAAATACATTATCACAATATTCCCCCTTTCCCTAAATCACAACCCCATATAGTATAGCATTAATATGTACATGAACAAGCAACCCTTATGAGATATAAGAAATTTGACAACTATAACACTATTTATATAAAACATTCTACTGTAACAAGAAAATTTGGAACACTCAGATTCAAGTTGTCTATGTTCAGAACTGTACTGACCATCGGCTGACTCGATCAGACCTTTTGACAATGACATGTGGGTGTGTTCTCGAACTGTCTGTCCTCTTCTCCTGAAGATTGTATTTGGGAGGATTGTTCTCAGTTGTCAGTGTGTTGCTTGTTGTCGCTTCTTGTTCAAAATGTATACGGGTAAGTGTAGGCGATGCTGTGGTTGGTCATCTTGTGCGTGGCTAGCAGAGAGTCCCCTGAGGGGAGATTGATTCCTTCACAGTACTGCACCATTTGGTGTTGTCACCTCATATGAAAGTCGTTCTTTGCGCACTTTGAACACCTCTGCTGGGATCCATCTCTGTTCTTGTAGGTGAAGGACCCTCATCTTCTCACAAATGTATAGTAGTGATAATTCTGCACCCACATGCACCTCATGCACGTCTTTCATCTTATCTTGTTTCTGGCGTAACCGATCTGTGATCAAGGATGACTTGGTGAGATGATGGCTTGGTAGTGTAGTTCTCACTGGTTGACCAAACGTAATCTCAGCAGTTGATGCAATCCGGAATCTAATGGCATTGCGCAGAGCTGCAATAATGCAACTTGGATATCTTGCCTGGTTTCTGAACACTTCTTGATCAGCGATTTGACTGTCCTGACCATACATTCAGCCATCCCAATCAAACGAGGATATCTGGGTCAAAAACAAGAAATGCTGGAATCACTCAGCAGGTCTGGCAGCATCTGTGGAAAGAGAAGCAGAGTTAACGTTTCGGGTCAGTGACCCTTCTTCGGAACTCCACAGATGCTGCCAGACCTGCTGAGTGATTCCAGCATTTCTTGTTTTTGTTTCAGATTTCCAGCATCCGCAGTATTTTGCTTTTATTTTAGAGGATATCTGGGTGATTATTGCCCATCAGTCACACATCTGGAATGGGTTTATGGTGTATTGTGGGTCGTTGTCAGACATCACTTCTACCAGGGCACCAGAAAGACTAAAGATGGCACTAACAGCATTGGCCACTTCTGTACTTGATGAGTCTCGAAGCTTCTGCACAATAGGAAATTTGGAGTGATAGTCAGTCAATGGCAGATAGTTTTCTCTGTCCACAGAGCACAGATCGGTTGCTATCTTTATCCATGGTCATGATGATCAATCATGCGGTTGGAGAGGCTCTTTTTGTTGATTAGCCTAGTGTTCCTGAAATGCATCACAAGATCTCACCATCTGGTCAATGTCCTTGCTGATGCTGGGCCAGAATACTGACTCACGGGCGAGTCAACTCGTTCTTTCTATTCCAAAGTGTCCTTCATGGAGCTGTCCAGGTATGTCAGACTGAAGTGTTGCTGGTATGAGTACTTGGCGTCCTTTGAATAGTACTTCACTGGATACACTGATTTCATCTCTGTATGGGCAATACGTTGTTAGATCCATGGGGATCTCCTGAATGGTCATAGGCCAGCCCTCTATAATGATTTGCCATAGGGCTCAGGATTTGGGGTCTTGAGAAGTCTCACTCTGGAGTTCCTCCTGCTTTTTTTGATGGAAACACATGAGATCTATGTTGTAGAGATCCTCCAGGCTTGCACAAACTTTCTCCTCCTGGAAGTTGAATGGCATTTCTTGCACTTCCCCAGGGTTCGACAGTCTACTAACAGTATCCAAGAGGATCATCTGATGACCAGGTCTGTATCTGGCATCACAATCGTAGCTCTGAATCTTGATGAGTAACCTTTGGAGTTGAGGCAGTGCATTTGTGAACCTCACCTGATTTACTCCAGATCATCCGCAGCGGCTTATCATTTGTCTCGACCGTAAACTCTTTTTTGAATAAGTACGTGTGGAACCTGGTGATCCCGAAGATGAGAGTAAGAGTTTCTCATTTGGCATTGGAATAATTTGCTTGTGCTGGTGACAAACCTTTTGAAACAAATTCGACAGGTTTGCCGTCTTGAAGAAGACATGCACTGACACCTTTCTGCAATATGTCCACTTCTATTGTTGCTGCCTTCCCAGGGTCATAGTACTGAAGACATGAATCAGCTGACAATGCTTGTTTCAACGCATTGAAAGCATGTTGGTGATCATCCTGCCATAGGAATGGTGTGTCTTTCTTTAGCAATCTTCTTAGTAGAGATGCCTTCTCCGAGAAGCTCAGTATGTAGGCAGTAAAGAACTTGAATAGACCTTGATAATTTTGTCGGTCGTCCTTGTCCTGCGATGTCGACAATGGCTGGATATCTACGATCATCCCGAGATCCGGTCGGATACCTGAACTTGAATAAGTGGCGCCAAAGAAATTTATTTGATCAACTTTAATGGAGCACTTTTTGCTGTTGAAACCAAACCTTCACGCCTGGTGCTCTCCATTAACAAGTGTAAGTTTTTATCATGCTCTTCTTCTGTACGCCCTACTACAGTGATGTCATCCGCAATACACACAGCCCTGGACCCATTCCGTTATCTGGTCCATATGCTATTGAAATATATCCTGGCTGACTGACAGCCCGAACGGTAACTGCAGGAAATAGTACCTGCAAAGGGAGGTCTGAACATTGTTAACTCTTGAAACCCTCTTGACAAGCGTACAGACCAATATCCATTTTTTTGCGTCAAATTTGGAAAAGTGCTACACTCAGCAAACATTGGGTTTAACTCTTCTAGAATTGGTATCTTATGATGACTTCTCTTTAAGGCTTTTTTTAAGCCTCCTTGGGTCTAAATATAGTCGGATTGACCCATCCTTCTTGATCGCGGTAGTGATGGAACTGTACCAGTCCGTGTGATGTTGCAGTTGTCGAATGATGCCTTGTTTTTCCATTCCATCCAGTTCCATCTTTAACTTTTTTCGAAAGTGCACGCTGCATTTTTACAGCAAGTTGATTGACGGCATTTGACCTTCTTTAAGGAGTCAGACTGCATCCGCATGGAAATTCCCAACTGTGACAAACTGGTCCGGGTACAAACTCTGGAGGTCTTATACCAATCCAATGGATGTGCACCTGTTTTGACTGCTGTGGTCTTCTGACTGGGTCAACTCATGGATGGTGCCCATGTTAAGTTTGTTGGCACGCCAGCAATCCTGTTACTGCTGGTACTGACACATCCACTATGTAGAATATCTGAGTAGATCACATTGACTCTTTGTACCTGCATTCCACGTCTATGGAACCTAGGCACTTTATTGTTGGGCCATGTATGCCATAAGCTTCACGCTTGTGGGTTTGACAACAGACTTCCATGCCTCATGGTACATGACCTTGAGGATGTGGAAAGATAGTGTGTTGACTCTTGCACCTGTGTCAATCTTCACTCTCAGTCGATGCCATCCAGTCTTATTGGGGCAGATGATCTGGACTGTTGCAAAATCTTCCATTTTGTTAACAGAATGGACCTTTTCCACTAAGGAGATGGTGTAAAATAGCTGTTCACCTATAGTGTCTTCACCTCGATCCATCTCATCCATTTTGGTCAGATGTTCCCCCATTTCATGGATGGGTTTATGCTTTTGGCAATGCATGGAAGTGTGGCTTACTTCTATAGTTTGAGTGCTTCCCGCTCTGGCGTCTCCCCGTGTTTTTCCTGCTGTACCTTCTGCAACGTTTGGCCCAATGCCCTCTAAGCCCGTATGCCTTGCATGTGTCTGTCTATGCTGGGTATCTACGCAGTTGGTGGGAGAGCCTGCAGTTACCTTGTTCTGCCTGGGTGCCTTGTACATTGTACCACCAGGCGTTTCGGACCCTAAGGCTTGCAAACACTGTCTCCCTGTGATAATTGCCTTATATCTGTGTTCATCCTGGAGCATTGATTCCATACCGTGCCCTTTCGTCTTTTCCAGGAGGTCTTTCTGGAACGCTTCAATTGGAGCCATCACCAACTCCATAATGCATTCTGAGAGTTCAGTATCAGAGAATCGTAGAATCATAAAGTTTAAGGCATAGAAAGCGGCCACTTGGCCCATCATGTCTGTGCCGGTTGAAATCCCACCTTCCAGAATTTGGTCCGTAACTCTGAAGCTTACGGCACTTGAAATGCATATCCAGACTCCTTTCGAATGAGTTGAGGATTTCTGCCTCAGCTACCCTTTCAGGCAGTGAGTTCCAGATCATCACCCCACCTCTGGGTGAAAAGGTTTTTCCTCATCTCCCCTCTAATTTTTCTACCAATAACTTTAAATCTATGTCCCCTTGTCACTGACCTCTCTGCTAAGGTGAACAGATCCTTCACCTCCACTCTATCCACACCCCTCAAAATGTTGTACATTTCAAACAGATCTCCCCTCAGCTTCTCTGTTCCAAGGAGAACAACCCCAGCCTATCCAATCTTTCCTCATAGCTGCAATTTTCCAGTCCTGGCAACATCCTCGTAAATCTCCTCTGTACCCTCTCTAGTGCAATTACATCTTTTTTGTAATGAGGTGACCAGAACTGCATACAATACTCAAGTTGTGGCCTAACCAATGAGTTACACAGTTCCAGAATAACCTCCCTGCTCTTGTATTCTATGTCTCGGCTAATAAAGGAAAGGATTCCATATGCCTTCTTAACCACCTTATCGACCTGTCCTGCTACCTTCAGGGATCTGTGGACATTTACTCCAAGGTTTCTTACTTCCTCTAAACTTCTCAGTATTTTCCTGTTTATCATGTATCCTTTGCCTTGTTTGATCTCCCCAAATGCATCACCTCACACTTCTCAAGTTGAATTCCATTTGCCATTTTTCTGCCCATCTTATCAATATCTTACTGCAGCCTACAGCTATCCTCCTTGCCATCTACCACACGGCCAATCTTTGTGTCATCTGCAAACTTCTTGATCATGCCCCATACATTTACGTCCAAATCGTTAATAAACACCACAAAAGAAGTTGCATTCCTTTGCCTTCACTTGCATCAGTTAATGAAGTCATCCAAGCTCTCTTGTTGGCTTCCTGTGTATACCTCATGAGTTCCAGTTGGTGTAATGTGAAATTAACTTTAATCCTAAACTGACTTACTAATGTCGCCCATAGCTTTGATGGATTCTTCTGGTCAGCATCAGATAAACTAAAGGTATTGATTCTGCGCAGGCCTTTGCTTCGTATGGCAATTCTGATTTTAATCATCTGTTTCTCTGCATCCACAACCTCGTGATCTAGGAAGCATAGTTCAATCCTCTGCTTAAACAATTTGAACTTGCCTGGGACATCAGATGCTTTCCAGTCCATCTCTGGAAATCTGGCTGCCATTTCCTGAACCTTCTACTTTTTTCTTTCCCACCCCCCCACCCACCCCCCCCCCCCCCCACCCCACCCAAGGAGCAAACCTTGCTTTTTAAGTTGCAGCAAGCTGCAATGGCTGCAGAGCTGAGCAGGAGCCACGCCCTGCGCTGTGCTGCTGCAGCCACGGGCTTGTGAGCTTGCAGGCGTGAGGGGCCCTGGTGTCAGAGTCAGCTAATGGCATGCAAATGTGGCGACGGCGGAAAAGGATCTGCACCAAAACTCAATGCTGCACTGATCTCTGTGGCTGAAACTAACTATAATTTACTTGCTGGCCCAGGGCAAAACTGGGAATACACCCAAATCATCTTTGATCACTACTCACACTGTTGCTGTCCTGATTTGAGAGCTGTGATTCGGTTGCAGCACTGCAGGTAGGACGTTTGATTTGAATTTTCATTTTCAGCTGCTGATCAATGCTGTCAACTCACTACCGCTGCCACCATATTGTATTATCTCTTCTAGACTAATATAAACGAAGAGCAGGCATAAAGGTTTGAGTGAAGAGCTTTACTGGAAACTTGCTGTTGCTTCAGCTTATATGTGTTAACAGACTGTGCAGGAGAACTAAATCATATGATATTGCATCACTTCCAGATTAGCATAAACATATATTTAAATAATTATATTTAACATATTAACTAATACACTATCACAACAGGAAACAAGACAGCCAAGCTGCGCACAGCAAGCTCCCACAAAGAGCAGTGTGATAATGACCAGATAATCTGTTTGAGTGATGTTGATTGAAGGGTAAATATTGACCAGAACACCAGGGATAACTCCCTCGCTCTTCTTCGCAATAATATCGTGGAATCTTTCATATCCACCTGAGAGGGCAGACGGCCGTTCAGTTTAACGTCTCATCTGAAAGACAGCACCTCCGACAGTACAACACACTCTCTGTACTGAATTGAAGTATCAGACTCGATTTTTGTGCTCAAATCTCTGGAGTGGGGCTTAAACCCACAACCTTCAGTAGTATAGTTCAAAGGACACTGAATGTGTCCATTGTTCAAGCAGCCATTCTCTACAAGTGAGCCTGGACAGCAAGCATCAGCAGACTATTTTACTAGCGTGGCATCGCAGCCTGATTGTGACCAAGGTGTCAGCTGTGCCAGACATCCTGCATGGTTCCATCATAGAAACAATTTAAAGAGGTAGGTAACCTTTTGAATTTCCTGTTTACTTTACCTAGGCAGGGAGGAATTTTATGCTTCCACATTAATGACTATCTGGTCATTACAACATTGCTGTTTGTGGGATCTTGCTGTGCACAAATTATCTGACATGTTTCCCTACATTACCACACCTCAAAAATACTTAATTGGCTGTAAAATACTTCGGGGCATCCTGAGGTTGCGAAAGGCACTATATAAATGCAAGTACTTTCTTACCCAACATTCATACCCAACGTGCATTTCCAGTAGAAGTCACTGAAGAGTGATCAAGAATCGGGACCTTTCTAATATTTCGCCTCCATATACTTGGAGTTCTAAGGCATATTGTAGCACTCCTTCTGCCAAAATCACTGAGATCAACTGCCTCAACACAGCAGGAATCAAATTTGGGATTTTCCGAGGATTTATGGCACACTTATCAACTGATCCATGGGGAGAGTTCAATGCCTGAAAAGTCACTTGCTGTTTTCAGAAACCCAATCGGACCTTAAGTTGAAACTTGACTGTATGTGAACGTTCAATTGAAGCAGCCTTTTAAAAAAAATGAATGAAGTATTTCAGTGATGAAGGAGCACAACTCTATACTTTTCCCAGTTTGATCTGAATTCAGGTCAGAGTCAGGGAGATGAGTTCAGCTTTTCTTCTTTTGTTACTAAAAGTAGAATTTTACCACGGGGACACTTTCAAGATAAGAGTACCCATTCAAAACCTATTGGGTAGGTGATACTCCTATTTGTAATGCACTTTATTACTCCCTGATACTGAATATAGATTCATGGTCAGCAGGATACCAATCAGTGAGATCTCTCCTAGAGCCACTTGCAGATGTGGCATCACTGGAGGTGCTTGCAGCTGAACAGAGAGAACCAAACTAAAGATCCGTGTTGGTGTGGGAGAAAGCAGATTACCACAAGGGATGCATCTTACAACATGGTTAACTTGATCATGGTGCCCAAGGTTTATTTTGGAGAGGGAGGAGGAGGCGAGGAGTGCTTTCAAGTCTAAATACTTCTCCCCACAGCAGTGTTCCCTCCATACTCTTCATAAATCAGCAATCAGTTCCAATCAGCGTCCTAATGGGCATAAGCACAGAGGGTAGAACATTCCAATCTCACCAAGATACCATAAGCATTCCTGATTTAAGAAATGGAACAGGCAGTGCTATCCTATGGGGATTTTTTTTGAGATTGCTGTTAAGTAATATTGTCACCTTGAATTCTCCATTTTAACTGACCAGTTCTGTGACTGATATGGACTGTCTTCATGCTGTCAGTAAGTACACTAAGTTCCACTCTCAGCACTTGATGAGTACAAATATGCACACAGGCAAAATACAGAGCAGCTATCTGTGAATGAGTAACATCTCTTTGAGGAACCAGACAGAATTATGGCTCCAAAGACTAAAGTTTGAACAGGGATTATAAATGTCACCATTATGAATGTTCCTGCCTTTAACTAATGCCCAGGGATATTCTTAAGCATACAGTCTGTATACGTTACTAAATTTATTGGACCATTTCTTACCAGGGAGCAGAGTCTGTTGCTGCTGCCCGCTGGCTGTGAGGGAAATCAGCATGACAGCTTGACAACTATATGTTCTGGCAACTCGAAGTGGAAATAGGCCTTTTTCAGTAAAGACTTATTGCAGCAAGTGACCTCGAGCTGTTTTATAATATAATTATATTTTCCGTGTTTTAATGGAGAAAAAAACAGCAACTTTGTTGAAATACATTTTAACGTTAAAATTAACCACATGGCCGATCTCATTAAAATGACATAAACTGGAGGGTCCTGGTTTGACCCAAGAGTATCAACGGCTATCAGGTTGCATGGTATTTATTTCCTTTGCACTTAATTACTGGTCAGCCAAAGAAGAATCTGGGATGGATAAAACTTACACTATGTTATCTCTCTTACCACTTGAATCTGCTTTAATTTTCATTCAGGTTTGGATGCACCATCTGGTACATGTGCTGTCCATGTCCTGCCAAAGTTTGTCTACCACAGCATCTGTATCTCTAGCTGAAGCCACAGTGACAAGGATAAATGATCCTTTTACAAAAGCTTTTTATTTCAGACCTAATGCTCTGGGTCGGGGTGAGAATAAAGGTTGCCTGGCTCTCTGATAGTCTGATCCCCATTCACATTACAGAATTCCTTCCAGTGGAAATGGTTCTGTAATATTTTGAGGAGTCTGCGAACTTGAGGGGGGGAATTTTATGCTCTCCCCGCAGCGACTTTGGAGACAGGGAGAGCATGTAATCGGGCAGGATGGTGGCGGGAGGGACTCCACCACTTTCCCACCTCCACCCAAATTAAGTCCGGGATGGGAAGGTCTATGAATGGCTTTCCCACCCCATCACCAATTGAGGCCCTTAAGTGGAAAATTAATGCCCAATTAAGGGCGCATCCCTTTGTCGCTGGAATTAGCCGCTGTTGGCACACGGGGAACAAGAGCTCCGGGAGGTTGGGGGAGGTTCCTCGTTAAAGTGCCTGAATGAGGGACCCAGCATCGGGAAGGTGGGTGGGGGGAGCCCGCTGAGTACCATCTCCCTGCCCTTGCTGCTGATCCCCGCACACCCACCTCCCCTGTGACCCCCCACCCCACGAAACCCCTCCCACCCTGACTTACCTGTGGCCTGGTTCCAGCGCCTCAAGTGAGTCCATTACTGGCAGCAGCCACCGCTTCCAAGGTGGCGCTGCTCAGTTAAAGAGCTGTCGGCCTCTGATTGGTCGACAGCTCTCAGTAGGCGGGACTTCCGTTAACGGTCCTTGATCCTGGGAAGACCCGCCGTTGTCTACTTAAGTGCCACTGTTCTACCCACACATCAGACCCATCATCTAGGGACGATCCATAGAAGCCAATCATATTAAAATTGCAAATATGTGCTCAGTACCTGACACTCAATTCATTTGGTTCCATATTCCCAGTCGTCAAGTGAAGGTGATGCTGTGGTCATTCTACACTATATTTAATGTTAGTCTGGCTTACCTGGTTACTCCTTGTTACCTTTGCTCCACCATTGAAGGCAGATCATCCAGTCACTTTGCCATTGTCCTCTGGAACACTCCCCCAACGTCATTTAGCTTTGGTACTTTCATTCTCTGACACATAAACCCTCTTCAAGCTTCTTTAATGTGCCTTCCAACTATCCCTCTCATTTTGTCCTTGGTATCTGCCTCACGACATGACGCTGTTGTTCACTGCACTGTATTCCCTGCCATTTTAGAAAGGCTTTCGTCTGAATTAGTGGTTAAGTGAAGCTCATGCAATAGTCGAATTGCACTGTCTCCCCTCACAGTCAATGCCTCAACGCCTCCTGCACTGGCCCACTGCAGCTAAAGCCATATTTAAAACTCCAGTCCTGGATATATACCAATTCTTAACACAGAAAAAGAATGGAGCCATTCAGCCAAATCTACAACAGAGTTCATATTAAATCACGCATTGCTCAATAAAATATGCATTGTTATCAGGAGACACTGTTTGGTATGTAAATGACAAGTATTACGACCAGGTGAGAAAGGTGTCTCGTGGTCTTTCTCAGACTTCACCTAGTCTTATTGTAACAGGGTTTAATTTTAAATGCACTGTGTTTTGAGCTCCTCCTTGGTGAATTCTTGTTCACCGCTTTCCAATTATAAGGCAAAGAAATGAGCACAAACAGGCTTTCTTAGGTTTAAAGAAGAAAAATGAAATTTATTAAAACTTAAACTCTAATTCGGTTAACGCCGACAGATACACACCGCACCCCTTGCTAGCATGCATACGCAATACGCACATGCAGATAGAGACAGAAAAAAGCAGAAGAAAAGATGAAGTGGAGAGAGTTTTGAAGCTATGGCAGGAGTGTTTCTTGATACTGTGCTTCAAGATCACTGTAGTCCTTTTGTAGGTTGTTCTTGCTTATAGGTAATTCTTGCTTTTCGTTGGGGCCCAGTATTCTTCTTAAACCTTGTTCACTGTAGGAAACTTTTCTCTCGTGGGGTTCATGTGTCTTCAATGGGTCTTCAGTTCTGAGAGAGAGAGATGGGAGCAGACAGGAGAGAGATGTTCTCAGTCCAGGAGCTATGAGCTTTTCTTAATTCAAATTCTCTGTGTCAAGTTCAAATTCAAAAAACTTCAACAGCCAGTCAGTCATGTGACTAAACTGGTCTGGTCACATCTGTATGTGTATTTGGTCATTTCAGCAGTTAACCTGGAATGCTAGCCTCTCCACCTTCAATGTCTGGTAATCAAAAGTCCATTGCAGATTAAATTGGAACGGGGAGTGGCCCCTTTTGTCCTTTCCAAATACTGTCTGTTACTAGGCGAATGTCTTTCCAGTCAAGGATCTTTTTTAAAAAAAAAAACAAGTTCTTGCTTTACTCCAGTAACAGTTTAAAAATCAATGTTCATGTGGTGGAATTAATGTGTCTCATTCTTGGCAGGTAGGGGCCTCCATGACACATGAATCACCATGTATACGTATTGAATAAAAAATGAAAATGGAAGTTGCAGAAATTATAGCTTCAAAATACAATAATTGGTAACACTTTACAGAGAGTGAACATAATTCACTATTTAGATGGGTTTAGTCAGGGATTTTATCCCCCTAGGTCTCAAGAGTGTTGCCGTACTTTTTATCAGCTTTGTACTCCAGGCCAGCAATTGCTCTTATCTCACTGCCTTCCACTGGCATATGATCCTGGAGCCTTGAAGTAATTATATGTATATTTATTATTCATGAACGCAACATCATCAGGCTATCGTATCACAAAAAGACTCCCAATGTTACAGTCACAACACTCTTCTGTTGCATGTATTGCATTTGACAAATGTCACTGGAAAATAATACCTTGTGATGTAACGTCCCTGAAGAGTGTGAGGAAAGGGAGTTCACTCTGGAAGATCTCAGAACAACTTCATTTTCACTGCTGATCCTGTGCAATATGGTGAACAATGCGTTACTGTCTCAGTATGCCATCTATACAGACAAGGGAGCAAAATTTATTTTGGAAAGACTATGATTTTATTCCAAATTCCATAATTTAATATGCCTACTGAGCAACTTAAATGGTAATGGCTTTAAGGCTGCAGCAAGGAACCTCAGACAGCGCCATATGGTATTGATCTTCTCCTCACTGTGTCGTGCAACAGAGTTGGAGAGCTGTGTGCCATTTTCTGTGGCAGGTTCTATATAACATTGATCTCCTGCCTAACCCAAGAGAGAGATGTGGCTAGATTCAATTACTTTGCACTGGCATTAACAGATTACGGTATTTGTAATACATACTCTTGCAAACAGCTTTTTTCCACCAGGTTATAGAGCCTGTCAGTTTTTCTAGATGTCAGCGCAGATGTTAGATGTTTCATTTAAAGTGCTGAAGAGATGTATCTTTGTTTGGTCTTTAGAAAAGGGGGAAAGCCTAAAGGGTGTGTGTGTGTGTGTAACGGGTTAAAACATAAAGCCCCTTATGTCCAATTTATTTTATTTAAAAAGCTTTACCTGGTTGGGGATATTTCTGTTTCAATGATTCATTTTCCATCTCATAAAAGACCACAATTTCCAGTCTCCCGACTTCAACTGTCTCTGAAGAGATATATTATTTGGCAGCCTTGGAGTTCTAGAGCTGCTCTATTCAATTTTGTGGGAATTACCACTGTGTACTTACATATGTCTTTCAGATGAAATGTTAAACCAAGGCCCCTTCTGCCCTCTCAAATGGATGTAAAAGTTCCCCTGGCACCATTTTGAAGAAGAGCAGTGGAGCTTTCCAAGGTGTCCTGGCCAGTATTTGTCCCTGAAGCAATATCACTGAAAAACAGATTATTTGGTCATTATCACATTGCTGTTTGTGGGACCTTGTAGTGTGCAGATTGGCTGCTGTGCTTCTTACATTACAACACTTTGAAGAAAGCACTTCCTTGTCTGTAAACCGCTTTGGGACGTCCTGAGGTTTTGAATGGAGCTAAAGAAATTTATGTCTTTTCCTGTTTTCTTCCAGTTAGTATCATTTTTTTGTAATGATGACACTTTGGATGAGCTTCCCAGTTGGATCAAAGCAACAACTTCTGCATTAGTGAAAAGAGCAAGGCAAGGGAAAACATGGATTTCTCCAGTATTACTCAAAGTATGAGCAAAGACCCAAAATGAGGGCAAGAAACCACTTAATAATCATAACTACTGGCAAGGAAGAGACCACAGAACCATAGAACAGTACAGTACAGAAGGAAGCCATTCAGTCCATCATGACTGCACTGGTTTTCTAAAAGAGCAATCCAGTTTGTCCCATTCGACTGCTGTTTCCCCACATCCCTGCAGATTTTTCGCTTTCAAGCATTTATCCAATTGCCTTTTGAAGGCTACTAATGAATCTGTAGCCATCACCCTATTGGGCAGTGCCCACTTTCCATTTGGAAATTGAGAGAAAAACTTTAAAAGAGAAAAAAGCTTGAAAAAGTTGTTTTAAAGTCAAGTGAAAGCCCAGACATTGAAGACTGATATGGTTCTATCATAAATGTGGACAGGTCAATCATGGACATGTTTGTACATGAAAACGCTCATTCACAATGTGAATAATGCTGGCACTGGAAGGGTTACTTATCTCCAGAAGTCAGAAAAAAACACGTACTAAATCAATACTAATCAGCCAATTCACATTGACACAAATAGCAGGTCCCCATCGACACAAACTGGCGAGTCTAGACCGACACAAACTGATGAGTCCACACCGACAAAAACCGGCGAGTCCCCATCGACACAAACCAGCGAGTCCACACCGACACAAACCGGCGGGTCCACACCAACACAAACCGGCGAGTCCCCATCGACACAAACCGGCGAGTCTAGACCGACACAAACTGACGAGTCCACACCGACAAAAACCGGCGAGTCCACACCGACACAAACCAGCGAGTCCACACCGACACAAACCGGCGGGTCCACACCGACACAAACCGGCGAGTCCACACCGATACAAACCGGCGAATCCACACCGACACAAACCGACGAGTTCACACTGACACAAACTGGCAAGTCCACACTGACACAAACCGGCGAGTCCACACCGACACAAACTGGCGAGTTCACACTGACACAAACCGGCAAGTCCACACTGACACAAACCGGCGAGTCCACACCGACACAAACCGGCGAATCCACACCGACACAAACTGGCGAGTCCACACTGACACAAACCGGCGAGTCCACACCGACACAAACTGGCAAGTCCACACCGACACAAACTGGCAAGTCCACACTGACACAAACCAGCGAGTCCACACCGACGCAAACCGGAGAGTCCACACCGACACAAACCGGCGAGTCCACACCGACACAAACCGGCGAGTCCACACCGACACAAACCGGCAAGTCCACACCGACACAAACTGGCAAGTCCACACTGACACAAACCAGCGAGTCCACACCGACGCAAACCGGAGAGTCCACACCGACACAAACCGGCGAGTCCACACCGACACAAACCAGCGAGTCCACACCAACACAAACCAGCGAATCCACACTGACACAAACCGGCGAGTCCACACCGACACAAACCAGCGAGTCCACACCAACACAAACTGGCAAGTCCCCACTGACACAAACCAGCGAGTCCACACCGACGCAAACCGGAGAGTCCACACCGACACAAACCGGCGAGTCCACACCGACACAAACCGGCGAGTCCACACCGACACAAACCGGCGAGTCCACACCGACACAAACTGGCAAGTCCACACTGACAAAAAAACGGCGAGTCCACACCAACACAAACCGGCGAGTCCACACCGACACAAACCAGCGAGTCCACACCGACACAAACCGGCAAGTCCACACTGACACAAACCGGCGAGTCCACACTGACACAAACCGGCGAGTCCACACTGACACAAACCGGCGAGTCCACACCGACACAAGTTGGCAAGTCCACACCGACACAAACCGGCGAGTCCACACTGACACAAATTGGCAAGTCCACACCGACACAAACCGACAAGTTCACACTGACACAAACCGGCAAGTCCACACCAACACAAACCAGCGAGTCCACACTGACACAAACCGGCGAATTCACATCGACGCAAACCAGCGAATCCACACTGACACAAACCGGCGAGTCCACACCGACACAAACCAGCGAGTCCCACACCAACACAAACCAGCGAGTCCACACTGACACAAACCAGCGAGCCCACATCGACCCAAACTGCCGATTTCACACCAACACTTTCTGGCAAGTCCACACTGACACAAACCGGCGAGTTCACACCGACACAAACTGCTGAGTTCACACCGACACAAACTGGCAAGTCCACACTGACACAAACCGACGAGTTCACACTGACACAAACCGGCAGGTCCACACCGACACAAACCGGCGAGTTCACACCGACACAAACCGGCGAATTCACATTGACGTAAACCAGCGAATCCACATCGACGCAAACCAGCAAATCCACACCGACACAAACCGACGAATCCACACCGACACAAACCGCCGAGTTCACAGCGACACAAACCGGCGAATTCACACCGACACAAACTGCCGAGTTCACACCTACACAAACCGACGAATCCACACCGACACAAACTGCCGCGTTCACACCGACACAAACCGGCGAATTCACATCGACGCAAACCAGCGAATCCACACCGACACAAACCGGTGAGTTCACACTGACACAAACCGGCAAGTCCACACCGACGCAAACCAGCGAATCCACACCGACACAGACCGGTGAGTTCACACTGACACAAACCGGCGAGTCCACAGTGACGCAAACCGACGAGTTCACACTGACACAAACCGACGAGTTCACACTGACACAAACCGGCAAGTCCACACTGACACAAACCGGCAGGTCCACACTGACACAAGCTGGCGAGTCCACACTGACACAAACTGGCAAGTCCACATCGACCCAAACTGCCGAGTCCACACCGACACAAACCGGCAAGTCCACACTGACACAAACCGGCAGGTCCACACCGACACAAGCTGGCGAGTCCACACTGACACAAACTGGCGAGTCCGCACCGACACAAACCGGTGTGTCCACACTGACACCAACTGGCAAGTCCACATCGACCCAAACTGCCGAGTCCACACCGACACAAACCGGCGAGTTCACACCGACACAAACCGGCGAATTCACATCGACGCAAACCAGCGAATCCACACCGACACAAACCGATGAGTTCACACTGACACAAACCGGTGAATTCACACCAACACGTGGAGTTTGCAAGTTCTCCCTGTGTCTGCGTAGGTTTCCTCCGGGTGCTCCGGTTTCCTCCCACAGGCCAAAAGACCTGCAGGTTGATAGGTAAATTGGCCATTATAAATTGCCCCTAGTATAGGTAGGTGGTAGGGAAATATAGGGACAGGTGAGGATGTGGTAGGAATATGGAATTAGTGTAGGATTAGTATAAATGGGTGGTTGATGGTCGGCACAGACTCGGTGGGCCGAAGGGCCTGTTTCAGTGCTGTATCTCTAGACTAAACTAAACTAAACTAAACAAGCCAACGAGTCCTCACTGACACAAACTGACGGGTCCTACTCTCTGCTTCCTCTATCAATTAAAAATATGGGTTGCTCTTTATCATAAAAGTATTCCCTTCAGCTTTTGTTACATTCCAAGTGGGAATTTTTCAAAGATATAGCAGCATCCAGAAGTGGGAGATACAGAACAGGCACTATACCTCTATAAGCCAACTGTACTGTTGAACCATTCCAACATGTTTGTGTTCATAATTGTTTTTCAGTACGCCTATGATATGTAATTATGTATGTTCAACACTGGTAGAGAGGATAAAGCTCTGATTCATTTGTTATGCCCATTATCTTGAGTAACTCAGAGAATCTAATGTGGAAAATCAAAGAATGCCTACCTCTTTAAGAACTTGCTACCTACCCAACCTTACATGGTCAATCCTTTCCATTGACTCAGGATGTTTTGGGAATTGTGACATTGAGCAGGGTCAAATATACAAAAGATATTAGAATTGGAGACCAGGTGGGCTTCAGTTAAAGATCCGATGACTATGGTTGTGAAGTAGAAAGAGATGCTTAGATTTGCATACTTGTCAGTGACCTGTGTTTAGTTAATGATGTGACTGTATTTGATAATGTTCGCAGTTATTTTTTGTAGCAAATTCTATTTGAGCTAGCATTGAAGGTTAACTGTATCATTAGAGTGATCTTGAAATGTATATATTATTGAGTATTTATATAGGGGAACATCCAATTAGCAGCACAGAGTGGTATGAGAGTTTGCTTATCTTTATAAATTCATTCTCAGAATCTGGACATTGCTGGCAAGGCCAGAACTTACTGCCCTTCACTAATTGAACAGGTGGTGGTGAGCCTTTCTGAACTTCTGCAGTCTACATGGTGAAGGTAGTCCCACAATATTGTTAGGTTGGGAATTCCAGGAGTTTGATCCAGCGATGATGAAGGAATGATGATATATGTCCAAGTTGAATGGCGAATGACTTGGAGGGGGAATTTCCAGGTGATGGAGTTCCCATGCTTCTGCTGTCCTTGTTCTTCTAGGTTATAGAAATTGGTGGTTTGATAGGTGTTGCCAAAGCAGCCTTGTTGAGTTACTGCATATATTTTGTAGATAGTGCACACTGCAGCAATATACCAGTGATGAAGAGGGGGAGGGGGTGGATGTTTAGGCAATATAGTTAGAACTTGCATTTTCTTTTATGTAGATCTACTTTGTGTTTAGAGATCAGTTTAATACTTTTTGTTCAATTGCATGCAATATATCTTTAGTCACCCTAACAAAAAGGTGGAATGCTGAAAATATCTGGCAGGGAATTAAAAGTGAAGAAGTGTTAATTTGTCTGAAGGGTGGATTATTTGGGTCTGATCCTGCTAGGAAGGATGGCAGGTTTGGCAGTATGGCTGAACCTCAAGGTTGCTAAATCAAGTTGTTCTTTTGAATCTGATGTGATTGTGCCTTTTCTTTGAGTGTGTGGTTAGGCTTACATTAGCAATACTAACAATGTAGCAATTACCAAAGAAGCATATGCTGAATTTAAGTACAATAAAGCATATGTACTAGAAGTCAGACTGTTTTACATGGGGGCTAGAGTAAGAGAAGAACACAGTAGTTACATATTCTCATTGACTGGATGCTGCTGGATGTCGATCATAGTATTATATAGACAGACAAACCAGCAGACACATTGGCTCCAGATTGATTAGGGCCCTGCAACTGATATCAATTAGGTTGAAAATTATACAAGAATTCGACCAAGAGGGCTGAACCCCAATGATAACTGAAAATGTGCCAGGCTGGTACGTCATAACCTATTGTTAGGAAAAACTGCTTTAATACCTATATGTAGTGTTACAGCAAGCTGAAGCTTTGATAGACGAGGAGAAGCTGGGACATGGGCCAAAAGTTTCTGCGTTGGACAATCAGTGATCCAGGTGCAAATTGGCTCCACTTAAACTCATTTATGCATCACCGAATGTATCAAACAGCATTTTAGAAAGAATGTTATTTTTAAAAACTGGCATTCAAAAGTATTCCTGGATATATTTAAGAGTGGTAACCTGGCGCAGTTTGATTAATACAGCTGAAAATGGGTTTACCACAAAAATTAAGCATTTTCAATCAGAGTGTATAGTCCAACACCTGTGAGTAACCCAATGTTAAATAACTGAAAATGACTTAAAACAAAAACTATGCAGAACCATTTATTAGTTTTATTGGTGTACAATTATCAGTTTCTTAGTAAACTAAACAAAAAATTAAAAGCTTTTAAAGAGGTCCTGTTTGTGCCTTTGTGCTTAAAAAGTCCTGATTTGAGACTTTTTGAAGGCGCGCAAATAGGCGCAATTAGTGGAAACTCACCATAGTGATTAGTTTTTATGTTCTTATGGGTACTAAGGGAATTAAGGGACATGGGGAGAGTGCGGGAAGGTTGAGTTGACGTAGAAGATCAGCCATGATGTTGTTGAATAGTGGAGCAGACTTGGAGGACCAAATTACCTACTCCAGCTCCTATTTCTTGTGTTCTTAATTCAATCGGGGGCAGAGCCAGTTTAGTGGGTGAGGCCAGCTTCCAAAGATGTGTTCAAAGATCACGGAAACTCAACTTGCGCTGGACATAACTTGCCTTTGAAATTCCTCGATCTTTTCTGCTGGTTTGGCTGAATGACCAGTGCAACCTAGTGAAAACTCCAGGCAATATCCTTTTGTTGTGAATATAGATCTGCAGTTTGCTTGCTCTACAGCAACACTGTATGAACCTGAGGTTTTCATCTTCACTCATACGAAGCCAGTGATATCACAGAATGATATGGAATTAAATGGTAACAATAGAATGAATTTTCAGTTTGCAGAACACAAATATATTTACTACACATATAAATAAAGGGTTAACATAGTTTGATAATGTCACCAGAATGTTTGACAAATTTTGTATGAAACTGCATATAGACAGCAAGAAGAAGTGGGACAATAAGAGTTAGAGTTAACCAAAGACTTAGAAAATTGGAATCAATTCGAAGAGTTGCAATAATTGGAAGCTGACATGATTTTTACAGAGGACAATCACATATTGATCAAAGGGAATAGAAGAACTCCATGTCTATTCCCTCTGAGCTGTGCTGTATATGAAATAGTTTATTCAGTGACAGTCTAAAATACAGTTCTATGAGAGTCAATGCAGCGGTCAAATCAACTTTGATTCACAAATCGAGGATTTATTTGGAAGCATTGGGCTGAATTTTACCCTCCCGCTGCCAGGCACAGTGGGTGAAAAAATGGCCTTCATGTGCGTGCCACATGCTGCCATGCCGCCACGCTCTAGTGCACGGCAGCTCATCTGCATACACAGGTGGCCCAGCCCACCGCCCCCCCCCCCCCCCCCACCCCCCACTCCAATCATGTGGCAGGAGCAGGCTCTGCAACGCCGGCAACATGTCAACATGTCAGCCTCTGCGCAGGCGCTGGCGCCATTTTAAAAGCGCTGCCAGACCTGCACTGTTGAAGCCCATACCCCCTGCCCAATACAAAGAAAATAAATGGCTGCCCCGTCTCCCCCCGAAACACTTGTATTTAATATGTGACCTGCCCCCACCCCCAACTGCACAAAGTGCAGAGGTCACCCCCTTTCCCCCCTCCCCTACACTACACATGCAGATTTGACACCCCCACTCCCCTCCACTACACTGAAAATCATAAGTTCCCCCCTCCCCCACCTTGGTGGTACCAGATGGACGGGAAAGTGAAGGCCCATGAGTACAGACGGCCTCACAGAAGATTGGGGTCAGGCGGCAAGATCACAGTGAAAAGTATGTAAATGTATTAATGTCCTTTATTTCAATACCTAAAGTTGGGTCCCGTCGCCGAGCGGACGTGGGGAGCCAGCACGGAGTTTCGCTGCCGCCGGGAAGATCGGATCTGCCAATCCCAGTGTCGGGCTCCATGCAGGGCCGCTGCCTCAGCAATCTTGCAGTACCTCCCCCCCTCACCCCGCCCGAAGCCCAATGTTGGGAGCTCAACAAAATTCAGCACATCATGTCATACAGTGGTTTATGAAAAATACCTTCTGATAATCCCTTATCTACTTATTGTCCAAGCTTATTCCACATTTAAATCTATGGAGCCTAAATCTGTTTGCAGTCGAAAAATAGGTGTAATTCCAGCAGCGTGCAGTGATGGCCCACCAGAACAGATAGGGCTGAGCACCAAACTGAACTCATCTTTGAGCCCAATTATCACAATGCAGTTAGGGTGTGACTGTCCACCAGGCACCTTGATTCAGCTTACCTCTCCGGGCCTAACCAATTTTGTCGAGTGCTGAGGTAAGCAAATTCCAACTTGTGAACATGACAAGAGATATTTCTCTACAGATTGCACAGACTTGGAGGTCAAAAAATAATAGAAAAGCTGCTCAATTGATTGTAGCAGATGGAAGGCCTACTGCAATATATTTAAACTGTTTGAGTTAGCAGAATCCATTCTACCTGGTGTCATGTGTTCTTTGTGTTATCTTTAGCAAACAATGAAGTATATGGATTCCAATTCCTTGAAGATCTCAAACTTGTTTATTAACAGCGAACTAGTATATATAGTAGAGCAAACTATTTACAGAACCTTTATCTAGGGAGTTACAGTTGCAGAATAACATTGTTTACATGATTACATGATTACATTGTGGTTCTTAGTTCATTAGCATACTGAGTTCTTAAAGGGACATCACTCTTGAAGCAATCATACAAAATTCCCTTTCTTTCCAAAGATAAGTCTCATACGCTATAAGTAAAACAGATAAAGTTGGATAACATCAAAATTATTGGCATATTGATAGAGATTTTGAAATTTACACATGCAGAAGCTTAAGAGTCCGTATATCGTTTTGGTGGTTTGACAACTGTTCCAATCTTGTTATGGCATAACTTTCTGGGTTGTGGATTTCGCCCTTGGTTGTTTTTGGTTTGCAGACGTGTTGTCACTGTTGATTGTTGTCCTGTTGCTCCATCACAGCCTAATCGTCAGAGTGTGCTCTTTCAAGTCCACTGTGCCCCATTGGAATAGTGCACACTTCTCCTAATTGGCTTCGGTTCCTCCTCAACACTGCTCCGCTAGGTGTTGTAACCTCGTAGGACCTAGGCTCACTGCACACTTTGGATACCTCTGCGGGTAACCATGTTCTCATTGTGGGGTGTATGACCCTGATTTTTTGTCCTACATGTAGCTGAGGGAGTTCCACCCCTGCATGTCGGTCAGGCACCATCTTCATTCCCCCTTGATTTTCGAGCAGTGTCTCATGCATCTCGGAGAATTTGGACAGATGATGGCTTGGCAGAGTCGTTCTCACTTGTCTGCCAAACATGATCTCTGCTGGTGACGGTAAGCCCATATCCACAGGTGTAACATGGTAACACGAACATCTTGTTTCGTTGTCCTACACTTCTGAATAAGTGATTTAACCGTGTGAACCATTTGCTCGATCTAGGATAATGTGGTGAGGATGTCACATGGTTTACGCCCCATTTGGCACACATGTCCCTGAAGGGTCTGCTCATATACTGTGGGCCATTGTCCGAAATAATTTCTTCAGATGTACCGAATAGATTGAATATAGCACTCAAAGTGTCTGCGACAACCGCGCTTGAAGTGTCTTTTGGAAATTTGGAGAAATAATCGGTGACTAAGATAAAATCATCTCTATTGAGGGAAAATAGATCAGGGGTAATTTTGGACCAAGGGACTGATGGAATCTTGTGAGGGTGGAGAGGTTCTTTATGTTGTTGTGGCTGCTGGCTCTGGCATGCCTTGCACATCCTCACTAACTTCTTGATGCCACCATTGATGCCTGGGCAATAAACAGTGTCTCATGCCAGTCATCTCTCTATACCCATATGGCCTTGGTGGAGTTGAGACAGGATGTTCTGTCGGAGAGCTTTGGGCACAATCACTTGTTTTCCTTTGAAGGTGACATCTCTTGAGATATTGAGCTCATCTCTATGAGGCCAAAAGCATCTCAGGGTTCCCCTTTAAGAAATTCTATTTTATTTAGACTAGCTGCTTTGATGGAGCGTACCAGGTGCTTGAGAGTGTTTATTGTTTACTTTGCTGTCAGCATTTCAGCCTGTATGTTTAACAGCTGTTCAATAGACAGTTCAAAGGCTTTCCCCTTTGCTTTTTTTGCTAGAGATTGTTTATGTTCTTCACGATTGAGTGGCTTAATGATTTTTCTTTTTTTAGCTTTGGCTGCTAGAGTTTGTTTAAGTTCTTCACGGTTGACTGGTTTAATAGTTTTTATTAGCTTTGGCTGCATGAATGGAGACTTTGCTGTGTTGTGCTTGAGTGGTTTCATGATTTTTCAGCTTGACTGCTTCAATGGAGATGCTGCAGCATTTGTGGTTTTCCGCGCTTTTTTTTTGCATGCCTCCTGTAATGGCACCGACCTTGAGCAGACTGAGAGAGGAATTGCATTTTCCACATTTTTTTCTCTCTCCTACGGAGCCTTTAAAAATCAATTTTTGAGCACTTCAAAGCTTTTTTTAAAACCAGGATCCCTCAACCGTTGGCACAATGACTCACCCGATCATAGGAATGTATTTGTTTCCCGCAGTTGGAGATAAGTTCTTTCTTCTTTTCACTGTTTGGTCCAGTGTTTCACTCTTTTCAAGTACTTTAAAAAAAAAAGTTTCTTTGCTGGTTTGCTGTTTCGCCCATGGTCTTCAAGATTATAGCTTGTTTTTACACCACTATTGCCACCATATCATGTGTTCTTTGTGTTATCTTTTGCAACACACTGAAGTATGTGGATTCCAATTCCTTGAAGATCTCAAACAGGTTTATTAACAGCTAACTAGTATATACAGTACAGAGCAAACTATTTACAGAACCTTTATCTAGGGAGTTACAGTTGCAGAGTGACTGTGTCTCCTAATTACATGACTAGATCCTGATACTTAGCTCATTAGCATACTGAGTTCTTAAAGGACATCACTCTTGAAGAGATCATACAACACCTGGGTTACCAGCTAGTAGGAAGATAACATCTTTGCGAAGATTGAGGATACCTAAGCAAGCATAATAGTCAATACTGAGGCTAGTTTCACAAGTGTTAATCTGGAGAATGTTAATGATAACACATACATACCTACATAGGCTTATTAATCCAACAGCTGTGAAGGGGCACAAAATTGCCAAAAACAAAGGAGGGATGACTTCAGTGGAGAGTAAGAATGAATGTGTTGTAAAACCAGCATTGCACCAGATTCTGTCTGTTTCCCAATGGGTGCATTAGATTAAAATTGCCCTTGTGCTGTTTGTCATCTTGATAATCTGGCAACCTTGACTTCTGATTTTGACAGAAAAAACACTTTACGAATGTACTCTTTGACTGTAATTTGCTGCTTGACAATCTACATGACATCAACATTCACTGACAAAGCAGATTGCATATACAGCCAGTAAGCAAAAAATAAGGTCTTGCTGAATGTGCAGAGTTACACGAAACCAGGTGTGAATGGAAAATGTTCAGGTTCACATGTGCCTATGTAATGTGGAAAAAAATAGATTGGAGGATGTAGTATTGTCCTGTGCTTATCTGTACATTAAGTTTTTTTTAGTATATTGTACAAAGCATCCTGTAGCAGTTGAGAAATGGCCCAGAAATGCTTGAAACAGCAAAGAAAGGATTTGTCGGCAGCTGCAGAGGATGATGCTTTTTCGATTACACGTCTGAGAACCCTTAGGCAAAACACATTGCAGAAGAAATTGGTGAGAAGTACCAACTAACAGGCAAAATCAATGGTAAGCGAGGTTTCATAGTTAGTCAGAGAGCAGTCTGGTAGCTGAGGAAGAGGACCAAGCTTTGAAAATGAATTCTCAATGACATGGAGCAGGGAGTCTGAAAGAACCACGTGTTGCATCCACCTCTACCACGACATCACGCGTAAGCGGCGTGATGACGTTTTTGCGACGCGATGACGTTTTTCGACACAAGTTACATCATCACGACGCGAATTACGTCATCGCGTCGCGTGGTTACGAAACCAGAGAAAACCTTGCCCAGCAACAGGGCGACGAATGCCCCTCCCTGAAACCTGAAGACAACAGAAGCGGAGGACACCCAGGCAGCTGTGATCACATGGCTTAATATCGTCGAGATGCATACTGTTTTCTTCAATGGCCAAGTAACGAAAGCAAATGAGTTGGAATAGTAATTACTCTGGTTGCTCCTGTGATTAACCACTGCGTAAGAAACCACATGGCATTGGCTTGAAGATGTTACACAGAGAGGCACTTAGACCATTGCTGAGTGTAATGTTGTTTGGAATAACCAAGCTGACTCTACGCCTAATAATGTCTACAATATGGATGGAATTGTCTTCTCTTTCAACATAACGTTAAATAAGAGCCTGCACACAGTTCCTATAAATGGTAGATAAAAATGATTCATCGTGTGCCAATACAATTGGTATTCTCAAACTCAGAAGTCATGACACACAAAATGCTTCTTGAGAGATTAGATTTATAGTTTTGTTTTGTGCCATATTAATAAGACTGGTGCACAACATTTGCACTGATTGACTGAAACATTTTATCGTTGTGAGAACGTTACCAGAATTTCAATGTTTTTTTCCCTTAGAGAGAATGTATTAAATTGGAGAAAACTGTACACTTGCCTTACCTGTCTTCTGCCTTTTCCTGCATAACCCAACATGTTATTTCCAAATCATGAGATCATCAGAAATTATAAAGTGCTATTGTAAAGAACTGCTTTTGTAATACGACCATGAATTGATTGACAAGGAATAAAAAATGGAATCGTTATGAATGGAGAGATAAAAAAAAACAATTCCTATAGCAGCGATACCAGTAAAACTCTGAAAGTGACAGGGACTGATAAAGGAAAAAAACCCTCAAATCTCTGCTGACCACTGGGCTATAGACTGAGGCAAAATATATGGAGAGACCAAAGAGGGGTCAATGGCCTCTCCAAGTTGTCTATTAAATGCCAGATGATTCTGACAGCGGATATGATAACAAGATCTCATAAAATTGTGATAATCCACTTTCCTGCCATTGCCTCCATGAAGCAGATGAAGCATTTTAGGTTAACACAGAGGTTGATATAAAATATCTTAAAAGGAGTTTGACAACTGACTAAAAGATTATGTAAACTGCCCAGTCCTCGTATTAATGGATTTTTTTCTTAAGCTTATATGTCTCATATGGATACCATGTCATTAATGTCAGCCGTACATGACAGTGATGAACAAACTCTTATGGCCACAGCAATTTACAGTACAGAAGAAGAAACCATTGTGATCTATCTGCCCCTGCAGAGTTTGAAAAATCTCATGCATTTCCCTATGAGGGAATTGTGCAAGACTCTAGTCCCAGTGCAGAGCCTCGCTGGACAGCAGGTGCTGGTGGCTGAGGAAGGGTGGGTGGGGCATAGAATTGCCTCTATCTCTGGTCTACACTCCTGCCTGGCAAAGTTGCTCACTCTGGAAGCAAAGTGACACTTGAACCCGGAGTTTGCAGTCAGCGTCAAAGCCAGGGTGCTCACTGCTGACCACAAAATAAGTCTTGCTGGTCTCCCTAGCGAGAATGTCACCACTCTCACCATGCAGTGGGACTGCAGCTGATCACAGCATTTCTTTACTGGAGAGTTCACAGCGTGCAAAGAGGAAACTAAAAGCAGTAAAATAAAATCACTTTAAAAAAAATTTTATATAGAGAAAATTACAGATTGGGACATATGTATGGGGTAAAGGTAGAAGTTAAAATATTCTGAAAAAGCTTTAAAAATTATTCGAAAATTTAGTTTAAAAAGTCTATTAATTAATCATTCAACAATACTCAGTGATTATAAAATAATTTTTTTCAGGTCCAGTTCTGTTGCTCATAATTTATTCATCCCATCGCCTTTAAAAACCCAGTTACACCTGATTGTACAAGGTGTAACTTCTTAAGGGGTTTCTAACAGGGGTGTGGGAACGGGAATGTTGAAATTCTCACTGATTTCACTGATTGCCAGCTTTGGGTGGGTGAACTACAGTGCAGGCTGTGTTGGAGCCCTGAGTGACAGCCGGCAACTTCAGGATTTCTGCACTAATCGGCGCATGCTCGACATTTTGAAGTTACAGTCAGTTTCAGAGTGGTATTGGCATAGAACGCCAACTGTTCACTGCCAACCTACCACCCGGATAATCCCACCCACTGTATCTCAGACCCTTCAGCTGCTTTCTGTACCAAATATCTATATAATTCCATCCTGAATTTGCTGATTCTTATCAAAATTCCTATGTTATGCTTTACATTATGCATGCTAAGGTACTGAATGTCACTATTTATGCCATGCAGCTAAAGGAGAAGAACAAGAAGTCCATTTATTCTAATATAGTGCACAGGCAGAGATTCAGGGAGAGCACAAAAGCTTTTAGTATGAAGTACTGCACAGTATTTTAATTGGGCATGGTAGCTACAATTACAAAACAGTAGTACAAAATTTATAGTAAGCTGACTGTAACATTTACTGGCTGTTGAAAAAGGGAAGCTGGGTCTCTTTCAAAGAAACAAGACAATTGAGAACAGATTGCTTTCATCTACCTGCACTTTGACAGTGTGGTGTTTGCAGTTTTAAAAGCGCAGGTGGCCACAGTGAGAAAGCTCTGGTGCAAACCAGCTTGATAAAAAAGGATAATTGTTAATTCTGTGGCACGCTCCTCCTGTTTGTGACATGTACAAAGCTGTAAGCTTCAGATCATCGGAGATGGGGATCTGCCTAAAGAAAATGCACTTGGCTGTAAATGCAAATCAAGCAATTTGGGAGTATGCCTGAGTTATAATAAAGGTAAAATTTAACCTTCTTGTAACAAAACAAATGTTAATTTTCTTACGTTAACTTTTACTGCAAATCAACAAAATCACAAATAGAATTCCTGTCTTAAAAAGCCATGCATGTTTACGTGCCAGGGAAAGAGGAATTATTATCAGAGTCATGGGTGCAGGACATCCATGTGCATCTTATAGCAGCATGAGAGCAGTGAACCTGCCTGCTCCCTCCATGAAGAAACATTGCTTTGAGTGTACGGATGTCAATGAAGAAATATTCCTGTGTTGGCTTGCTTCTCGAAGCCTAAAATAACTGAAAATCAACTACTTGATGTCACCATATAAAAGGAAAACAATTGCATTTATGTAGCACCTTTCACAATCTCATTACACTCTAAAGCACTTAACAGCCAATGAAGTACTTCTGAACTGCGATCACTATTGTAATGTAGAAAATACGGCAACCAGTTCACAGACAACCAACTGCAACCATGTGGTAATCATCAGATAATCCAGCGGGCATTTTAACTTAAAGATATGGTGGGTAAGGGTCAGATATGGGGAAGGAGGGGCATTGAAATCTGAAAAAGCTGTTTCCTGATCCAGATCCACCCCCAACCTGTCCATTTTCCAGTTTAACTGAGGCTGGAAGTTGGTCGGGTGACCAACCCAATCCATGGAGAGGGTTTTGAAATTAAAATATGATAATGAGGCTGCTTTTCAACTTTAACTATGGTCGGCCAGGTTTCCTGACAACTTCATTGAGGCGAGGACTTGGCAGATTCAGGAGGTGAGTGTCTTTACTCCTACCTCCTGGATTCAGGTTCCTGCCTGAGGAGCTTCTGCGATCAGGCCCCCCCTTCATCGACCTTCCCCCAAGGTCTCAATCCCACCACAAGGTCCTCGATCTCTCCACCATCACCAGACCCCTGATTCCACCCCCATCACCAGGCTCTTGATTTCCCCCCACTCCCTGACCCCGACCATGAGGTTTCTGATTCTCGCACCTCCAGGACTCCAGCCTCTCCCCCAGGCCTCTAATCTTCCTCCAGACCTCCAATCCGTATCCCTCCACCACTCCATCCCCTCCCAATAGG
Organism: Heterodontus francisci; assembly: GCF_036365525.1. Taxonomy (NCBI): domain Eukaryota; kingdom Metazoa; phylum Chordata; class Chondrichthyes; order Heterodontiformes; family Heterodontidae; genus Heterodontus; species Heterodontus francisci. The sequence goes on along the minus strand of NC_090396.1, from coordinate 31,101,255 downwards.
GAACTCATGGATCAGCAACCCACTCCATCAGACCCCCGCCCCCCTCCACAAAGCAAATCCCAGCCCTGATGGACTGCCCAGCCCCCACTCTGATACAGGCCTAAAATTGCTGGCAACTTTCACAAAATGCAACTGAATAAGGCCTATGAGCAAGGGCCCTGCTTCAATTTGGAGTGTGACTGGATTTCTATTTAATGAGACAGTTATTCCTTTGGAAACTTTAACTGATCTCTCACACAGCATTTCTTTTCTCCATATCCACATTGACTTTCATGATAATCTCCTGTGGTTTAATTTGGTGCTTTGAGATTTTCCGACTTCTCACAATGGGCAGAGGGGAGTGAAGAGCTTTCAGCTTGGCTCAGATCCATTCACTGGATCAACTGCCTCACTCAATCTTTTATCCCCATCTCCAATACATTAATAAGCAATGAATGAAAGTGTTAATGAAAATATTTTTTAAAAATACTATTTATTTTAATGTCTCCATGCTTTTTCCTCTGGGTTGCACACAGCAGAGAACAGGAGGTAATCTTTAACTCCTGGAGACTCTAGGAGGGTTGACCACCATAGAACTCTATAGCCATTAGTGCTAATGCATTATCACACAATATTTTGTGTTCCTGCCATGCACATTTTGGAGGAGCATTGGCATCTTAATGCAGTGATTTGCCTGCCATTTTACTAGGTGTATAAATAGAAATCCACAGCAGTGGTGATGGGTACACACCAATTATTGTGCCCCAAACTAAAATCTGTTAGTTTCAGTATGCAAAGTGTAACAGTTCACACTATCCAGGCTGCTGCAGTGCAAATCCCAAATGGCCCTGACCTCAGTTTTTGGACTAAACTTCTCCTAATATACAAAGATGTAGCTTTAAATTAAGGATTACTTTTACATATCTGGATGATTAACTAGAAAGTGTAGGGAAAAGAACAAGTAATTTATGAGAACCATATTTCTAAAAGAAACAGTTCCATTAATCCTAATTTAAAGTAAAAAGAATGATCTGGGAAACGAGCACTTCCCCAAATGAATACCTCCTCCTTTTTAATGCTGGTGCCTTTGATAGGAAAAAATATTTAGCTTATAAATTCATTTTTTTCTCATAAATGTCAGGAGCAGGTGACACTATTCTATCACGTTGAGGACATCTATGATGGGGAAGCAAGTGTGAAGTATTTCTGCTTCATGCTAAAGTCACACCAACCACCAGCTGTTGACATGTTAAAAGGGAGTCAGAGGTAACTGATTGTTGGAGACATTAATCTGGGAAAGTGCTTGTTTCCTATCCTTCCCTACCCCATTGAACATAGGGTGCTCTACTTGATGTGAGCTATACAGTAAGTTTCTTCATTAACTGAATTCCTCTGGCGAGGTGATCGCAACAAACATGGGTTTTATTATTATCAAAGTAGGCTTTAGAAAATGATCAGAATAGCGTAATAATTCCATTGTGCTTCATCAGTCAGTGAGTACTGTGGCCAGCCACCACTGTATGCAGCAGGTGGAAGGGAATTACAAGACAGAAGATTGGCCAAGGGATTCCGATGAAATATTTGAGCTGTAAAGTTAACAATAGTAGTTAAACCCTCCGTGTTTCTGTACTGAATGATCCAGCAGGTTTTTTGCTGGACTGGGAGATAGGGAACTAATTTAATAAAGAGCTGGACTGGAGTGCTTTAATTAGCTGGAGGCCCCCTATTGCTGCATAAAACCTACAGCCATCAAAATATGTTCTGGATGAGCTGCTCTTACATTCGGGTTGCTGTTTCTGCATGAAATATGAAGGCTCTGTCATTCAGACCAAATAGCTGTCCAATTTGTAACAGCATCACCAACAGCACAGAAAAATCTGTGTCCTATTTATTTTCTCCATCAATTTTCCACCCCTTCTCTCCTGAAGTTACAAACTCAACCTGTAATATGGCTCCACAGGCAATGCATGGAGAAAGAGAGGACTTTCATAACCTCAGGTCATGCCAAAACGCTTTACAGCCAATGAAGTACCTTTGAAGATTAGACACTGTTTTAGTGCAGGAAGAGAAACAGCCAATTTGCACACAGCAAGCTTTCACAAACAGCAATGTGATAATGACCAGATAATATGTTCTATTGACATTAGTGGAGAGATAGATATAGGCCAAGACACCAAGAGGAGAACTCCCTGTTTCTTCTGGGATCTTTTACACCCACCTGGGCTTCAGTTTAAAGTCTCATCCAAAACAAGGCACTTCTTCACTCCATCAGGGGTGCACTGGAGTGTCAGGCTGGATTATTTGCTCAAGTTTCTGGAGTGGGACCTAAACCCACAACCTTCTGACTCAGAGGTGAGTGTGGTACCACTGACCCAAGGCTGGCCTGCCATCACCAAAGAGCCATTCTGCATTTGAGAACCTGAACTTCAAACGTGAGGCAACTGTATTTCCATGAGAGGCATCAGAACAGATCCTCATTCTGTTATGAGTTGGAAGTTGTATTACAGTTATATAAAGCTCTGATTAGAACCCATCTGGAACACCGTATTACATTCTGCGCACCACACCTGAGGTAGGAGAGATTGGCCTTGGAGGGAGTGCAGTGCAGATTCACCAGAACAGTACTGGAACTAAAAGGGTTAAATTATGAGGACAGGTTGCAATCTTGTATTCCCTTCAATATAGAAGATTAAATAGAAGATCTAATTGAGGTTTTTAAGATGATTAAAGGATTTGACAGGGTAGATAGATAGAAACTATTTCTTCGTGAAGGAGTCCAGAACAAGGGCTTAACCTTAAAAGTAGAGCTGGGCAGTTCATGGGTGAACACAAAGAGTAGTGGAAATCTGGAACTCTCTCCCCAAAAAGCTGTTGAGGCTAGGTCAGTTGAAAATGTCAAAACTGAGATTGATAGATTTTTGTTAGGTAAGGGTATTAACAGTAAGGACATGGTAGCATAGTAGCAATGTTACTGGCTGAGTAATTCAGAGGGCCATACTAATGCTCTGGAGACATTCAAATCCAACCATGGTAGGTGGTTGAATTTAAATACAATTAATTAGTAAATCTGGAAGGGAAAAAGCTAGTCTCAGTAATGATGACCATAAAACTACCGGATTGTTGTAAAAACCCTTCTGGTTCATTAATGTTCTTTAAGGAAGGAAATCCAGCTTCCTTACCTGGTCTGGCCTACATGTAACTCCAGAACCTCAGCAATGTGGTTGACTCTTAACTGCCCTCTGAAATGGCTTAACAAGCCACTCAGTTGTGTCAAACCGCTGCAGAAAAGTCAAAGAAGAACGAAACCAGACAGACCACCTGGCATCAACCTAGGCACCGGAAATGACAAAGGCACACCCAGCAAAATCCTCCTTAGTCCCATGTGGGGACTTGTGCCAAACTTGGGAGAGCTCTCTCACAGACTAGTCAAGCAACAGCCTGACATTGTTATACTCACTGAATTATGGGCGGCACAGTGACGCAGTGGTTAGCACCGCAGCCTCACAGCTCCAGGGACCCGGGTTCAATTCTGGGTACTGCCTGTGCGGAGTTTGCAAGTTCGCCCTGTGTCTGCGTGGGTTTTCGCCGGGTGCTCCGGTTTCCTCCCACATCCAAAGACTTGCAGGTGATAGGTAAATTGGCCACTGTAAATTGCCCCTAGTGTAGGGAGGTGATAGGGAATATGGGATTACAGTAGGGTTAGTATAAATGGGTGGTTGTTGGTCGGCACAGACTCGGTGGGCCGAAGGGCCTGTTTCAGTGCTGTATTTCTAAATAAAAAATAAATAAAAATAAAATAAAATAAAAATAACTAACAGACAATGTGCCAGTCCCATCCATTACCATCCCTGGGTATCTCCTGTCCCACCAGAGGTAGTGGCGCAATGGTATATAGTTAGGAGGGAGCGGCCCTGGGAGTACTCAAGATTGACTCTGGACCCCATGAAGTCTCATGGCATCAAGTCAAACATGGACAAGGAAACCTCCTGCTGATTACCACCTACCGCCCTCCCTTAGCTGATGAATCAGTACCACTCCATTTTGATAGCATCACTGTTGACCACGCCAGCCGAGTCCCAAAGGGCATATCTGCAAGACTGGGCCTGTGGCAGGTGGTGAGACAACCAACAAGGGGGATAAATGTATTTGACCTCGCCCCCACCAATCTACCTGTCGCAGATGCATTTGACCATGACAGTATTGGTAGGAGTGACCACTGCATTGTACTGTCGAGACAAAGTCCCGTCTTCACACTGAGGATACCCTCCATTGAGTTGTGTGGTGCTACTACTGTGCTAAATGGGATAGATTCAGAACAGATCTAGCAGCTCAAAACTGGGCATCCATGAGGCGCTGTGGGCCATCAGCAGCAGCAGAATTGTATTCAATCACAATCTGTAACCTCATGGCCCATCATATCCCTTACTCTACCATTATCATCAAGCCAGGGTTTCAACCCTGGTTCAATGAGAAGAGCACGAGAGCATACCTGGAGCAGCACCGGGTATACCTAAAAATGAGATGCCAACCTGGTGAAGTTACAACACAAGGTTACATGCATGCTAAACAGCAGAAGCAGCATGCGATAGAGCTAAGTGATCCACAATTAACTGATCAGATCAATGCTCTGTAGTCCTGCCACATCCAGTCATGAATGGTGGTGGGCAATTAAACAACTAGCTAGAGGAGGAGGTTCCACAAATATCCCCATCCTCAATGATGGGGGAGCCCAACACATCAGTGCAAAAGACAAGGCTGAAACATTTGCAACCATCTTCAGACAGAATTGCCAAGTGGATGATCCATCTCGGCCTCCACCTGAGGTCCCCAGCATCACAGATGTCAGTCTTCAGCAATTCAATTCACTCCATCTCATAGAAAGAAATGGATACAGCAAAGTCTACGAGCCCTGACAACATCCTCGCTGTAGTACTGAAGACTTGTGCTCCAGAACTAGCTGCACCCCTAGCCAAGCTGTTCCAGTACAGCTAAAACACTGGCATCTACCTAGCAATGTGGAAAATTGCCCAGGTATGTCCTGTTGACATAAAACAGTACAAATCCAATCAGGTCAATTACCACCCCATCAGTCTCTTCTCAATCATCAGGCATCATTGAGAGTACTATCAAGTGGTGCTTACTACAGCAATAACCTGTTCACTGATGCTCAGTTTGGGTTTCGGCAGGGGCACTCAGCTCCAGACCTCATTACAGTGTTACTGCCACATGGTGTGGCATGGGTGGTTCCCACTGTTCAACTCCCCATCTGACCACAGCAAGTGTATTTGTATTAAGAGTTTAGCCCTTGTTTTCTTATTTTTCAAATAAACAGACAGCGACAGGTTTTCTTGTAGGTTTTAAGAACAGAGAAACATAGAAAATAGGTGCAGGAGTAGGCCATTCGGCCCTTCGAGCCTGCTCCGCCATTCATTATGATCATGGCTGATCATCCAACTCAGCAGCCTGTTCCGGCTTTCGCCCCACACCCTTTGATCCCTTTAGACCCAAGAGCTATATCTAACTCCTTTTTGAAAACATACAATGTTTTGGCCTCAACTGCTTTCTGTGGTAGCGAAATCCACAGGCTCACCACTCTCTGGGTGAAGAAATTTCTCCTCATCTCAGTCCTGAAAGGTTTACCCCGTATCCTTAGACCATGACCCCTGGTTCTGGACTCCCCCACCATCGGGAACATCCTTCCTGCATCTACACTGTCAAGTCCTGTTAGAATTTTATAGGTTTCTATGAGATCCCCCATCACTCTTCTGAACTCCAACGAATATAATCCTAACCAACTCAATCTCTGCTCTTACGTCAGTCCCGCCATCCCAAGAATCAGTCTAGTAAAACAGAAAGTCAATTGTTTATTGATCAATACGCCTTATCCCGATATTGTCGCAGTTGCATCCATTAATGCATTTGCTCGCGCGTGCGCACACACAAAAAGAATCAGATAGAGAAGGGAAAATGGTAGGTGGGTTTTCATGGGGGAGAAGGGTTATGATAAACTTGTTGAATTCTCTTGAGACTCAAGTTTTAGATAGTTGCAGACCTGAGACAATTGTAGATTTCTCTCTTGATTGAAGGTTCCGTTGAAGATGGTGGGTCACTTCCGGCTCGCTCTGCTGTATAATGTACAGGTCGGATTTTTACAGCAGAGCATGTGCTTTCTGGCTTGCTGGAATGTCAGCTGTTACAAGTAGCTTCACCTTCCCGGTCAGTCTCACTCTCTCTCTCTCTCTGGCTGTCTTTGTTTTAAGCTAAAATTGTGTCACCTCGCACCTCCTGTTATGGTCCAAGCATGGACAAAAGAGCTGAATTCTAGAGCTGAGGGGAAAGTGACGGCCCCTGACATCAAGGCGGCATTTGACCGAGTGTGGCATCAAGGAGCCCGAGCAAAATTGACGTCAGTGGCAATTGGGGGAAAACTCGCCACTGGTTGGAGTCATACCTAGCACAAAGGAAGGTGGTTGTGGTTTGTAATGAGTGCTTTTATGTTGTCTGATGCAATATAAATGAGATGCAGGGAGCCCAGTTTGTTGAAGGTCTCAAACAGATTTATTACAGCTAACTATTATATACAGTACTACTTACAAAACTTTACTCTGGGTGTTACAGTTGCATAGTGACTCTGGCTCTTAGTCACATGACTGTGGCCTGGTACTTGGCTCATTAGCATCCTAAGATCTTAAAGGGACTTCACTCTTAAAGGCAATCATACAACATCCCCCTTTTTTCAAAAGATAAGTTTCGTATGCTAAAAGTAAAAACACATAAAATTAGATAAAATTATTCACACAGGTATAGATATTGTGAAATTTACAATCATATAGGCTCAAAAGTCCATACATTGTTTTGGTGGTTTGACAACTCTTGCTTGGCAAATTTGCGTCTCATCCGTTGCTGTTCATTCCGAAGTTTCTCCCTCTCTGCATTCAGTTTCTGTTGCTCTGCCTTTCTGTTCTGGCTTGTTGCAGTGCTGGCAGTTCTTTAGAGAGCAGAAGTGAAGACACAGCACAGTTGTGCTGTTGCTGGGTTTCCAGACTGCACCGCTTGATGCTGGCTAGAGTCTGCAAGCTGGTTCTGGTCCTTAGAGATTTTCCCTTGTCAGTGCTTCCCACTGCCAGCCTTTGCTTCTAAGTAGTGACAATGTCAGTCTCTTCTTCTGAGTCACTGGAGTGTGAGGAAACACTGCCTGTTGATGAAGAACTTTCATCAGCTTAGTTTGGATCTTCATTCTTTTGGTGTGGCATCTCTGAGAAAGGGCTGATACTCTCCAAACCAGAACTACTGAAATTTTGGAGGAACTGTGACTCAATGCGTGTACCCTTGGTCTCTTCTGCTGTATTTATTACCTTGGTGACATCGTGGATGATTATGATGTTGAGCTCCTTACACGCTGGTAGTCCTGCCACTGCTGGTCCGCTCGTGTCTATAGGTAGAATGATTGTGGTTTCCATGCTGACTTGCCAAATCTGCATTGCATTGTTAGTGTGCCACTACAAGGAATGGATGACCCATTTATATGCAGATAACTTGGTTGTTGTTGGTTGCATCCTTGATTTCCAATGGCTTAGCTACATATCTTTGAGTATTCAGACTGGTAGGATATTTGTACTAGCACCGGTGTCAATCTTGACCCTGAGTGTAAGTTTGCCAGCTTTCTTTGGGCACGTGATGTTAATAATGGTGAAAGCTTCCAGTTGTTTGAATTCATCAACGTGATGTGTAAGGATCACAATGAGGAATACCTATTCGTCTTCTGACTGAGAATTACCCCTTGTTCAGTTTTTCTCAGGTCTGTTTCACTATGGACTTTGTGTATCGGCTTGCTTCTACGCAGGTCTCTGGCGCTTTCCTTGCTGCTATTGCCCTGTTGCTGCGCCTGTCTTCTGTTTGTCTGTGCCCTGCTCTGGCTTCTAGCTGCATCTTTGGAGCCATATTTCTTGCATAGGCAGGCTCAGTGTCGTTTTGTACCACACACCTTGCACAGGTCATGGAATGCAGGGCAATTGCACCATGAGTGGGACAGACTGCACTTACCACACAGTTTACTTGCTCTTTTCAACCTGGCTATGGTGCCAATACTGTTGGCTGCACCTAGTGCTTGCAGGTGCTCTTGTCCAGCTACAATGGCTTCATATTTACTGCCATCTTCCAGCAGTGCATCAATGCTGTGACTTCCCCAAGAAGTCTTTCTGAAATGCTTCAGTGGGTGTTGATACAATCACTAGCTCCATTATTCGGTCCGACAGCTCAGTTCTGTGAAGTTGCATTCATTACCCTTACTACGGCATCTACTGATGAACTGGTCTATTGGTTCCTGTGGCTGTTACTTGTTGGACATCAATTCCAGGCAGTGAATTCAAAAATTCACTCTTAATCAGAATTGATTTTCCAGCACTTTCCATATCTTTGTGGGCTCTTTCTGGTCCTTGACAGATTGTCCAGAGGTGTTGATTCTGTGTAATCCCTCACTTCCAACTGCTATTAGTATTTTACAGCCTGCTTTTCTGGTTCTACAATTACTTGGTCTGTGAAGAATCACTGCATTCATTTTTTGAACAGCTGGAACTTGGATATGATATCCAAGGCCTTCCAGTCCATGCTGGGAAATTTGGTATCCATATTTATGCTGTTCTTTTGCTTTAAAACTTGTGCTATGACTCTGCACTGTTTCCACTTTAAGAGACTCTCTGTTATTTATACTAGCTGCTTCGATTGACAGGAGCAGGTGTTTGCTCATGTTGTGTGTTTATCTTGTTTCCAGCACTTAAGCCTATTCTGTTTGTATTGCTGTTCAATAGACAGTTCAATGTTTTTTATGAGTTTTTATATGTTCTTCACACTTGAGTGGTTTTAATGTATTTTTTTTACTGTGGCTTCGTGAATGGCAGCTCTTACTCACGCTCGAGTAGTTTAATGGGTTTTCAAACTTTGGCTGCATGGATGAAGGCTCTGCAGTGATCTAGGTTTTCCCGCATTTTTTCTAATGGGCGCCTCCTGTAATGGCGTCGACCTCAATCAGCTCGGGAAAGGTGTCGGACCTTCCTTTTTTTTCTACACAGAGGTTTTGAAAAAAATACACAATCCTTTGAAGGACTTCAAAGCTTTTTTTTAAAGCATCATGCTCATCAGCACAATGACTCACCCGATTTATTTGCAGCCTGTTGTTCTGTGCTCTGTCTTCTACAGCTTGAGGGAAGTTCTTTTTTCACTGTTTGAGCCAGTATTTTCTTGAACTTTCTCTCTACTGGATGTAGCAAAAGTCGTTTTCAGAGCTGTTTTACCTGTGGTCTTCAACTTAGACTTTTTTTCACCACAGCTGCCACCACCGAATGAGTTCTTTTATGTTGTCTAATGCAACGTAAATGAGATGCGTGGAATTCAGTTGGTTGAAGGTCTCAAACAGGTTTATTACAGGTATACTAATATATACAGTACAGAGCTAACTATTTACAGAACATTACTCTGTGTGTTACAATTGCAGAGTGACTCTGGCTCTGAGTCACATGGCTACATCCTGGTACTTGTCTCATTTGCAGACTAAGATCTTAAAGGGGCTTCACTCTTAAAGGCAATCATACAACAGCAGCGGAGGCTGTGGCATAGTGGTAATGTCACTGGACTAGTAGTGCAGACGCCAAGGCTAGTGCTCTGGGGACATAGGTTTGAATCCCACAGCAGATGGTGAAATTTGAATTCAATTAATAAATCTGGAATTTGAAAAAAAAGCTAGTCTAAGGGTGACATGAAACCATTGTCGATTGCTGTTAAAAAGAAACCTGGTTCACTAATGTCCTTTAGGGAACAAAATCTACCATCATTACTTGGTCTGGCCTACTGTGACTCCAGATCCACAGCAATGTGGTTGGCTCTTAAAGGCCCTCTGAAATGGCCTAGCAAGCCACTCAGTTCAAGGGAAATTAGGGATGGACAATAAATGCTGGCCTAACCAGTGACACCCATATCCCATGAATGAATAAAAGAAACCAACATGGTTGTTGGAGGCCAATGATCTCAGCTACAGCAGTTCCTCAAGGTAGTGTCTTAGGCCCAACCATCTTCAGCTGCTTCATCAGTGCCCTTCCTCCATCATAGGGTCAGAAGTGGGGATAGTCGCTAAGGATTGCACAGTGTTCACTACCATTCGCGACTCGTCAGATATTGAAGCTGTCCGTGTCCACACGCAGCAAGATTTGGATGACATTCAGACTTCGGCTGATAAATGGTAAGAAACATTCGTGCCACACAATGCCAGGCAAAGACCATTTCCAACAAGAGAAAATCTAATCATTTGCCCTTGACATTCAATGGCATTACCATCACTGAATTCCTCACCATTGACATCCTGGGGGTTACCATAGACCAGAAACTTAACTGGACCAGCCATATAAATAGTGTGGCTACAGCAGGTTAGAGGCTGGAAATTCTGGGTAACTCGCCTCCTGACTCTCCAAAGCCTTTCCATCATCTACAAGGCACTAGTCAGGAGTGTGATGGAACACTCTGCACTTGCCTGGATGAGTGCAGCTCCAGCAACTCTCAAGAGCCTTGACAACATTCAGAACAAAGTAGCCCACTTGATCGGCACCCCATTCACCCCCTTGAACATGCACTCCTTCTTCCCTACCACACAGTGCCAACTTTGTGTAACATCTACAAGATGCAAAGCAGCAACTCGCCAAGGCTGCTTCAACAGCACCTTCCAAACCTGTGATCTTTACCACCAGAATGGCAAGGACAACAGACACATTGGAACATTTGTAAGTTCCTCTCCAATTCACACACCATCCTGACTTGGAACAATATTGCCATTTCTTCAGTGTCAATGAGTCAAAAACCTCAACTCCCTCCCTAACAGCACTGTGGGTGTACCTGCACCGCATGGACTGCAGCAGTTCAAGAACACAGCTCATCACCATCTCCTCAAGGCCAATTAGGGTGGGCAACAAATGCTGGCCTTGCCAGCAATACTAACAACCCATAAAAGAATAAAAAGACAAATTAAGAGGTATGGAACCAAGGTGGGTTGCTGAAGCTAAGATACAGATCAGTCATAATCTGATTCAATGGCTGAGGGCTGAATGACCTTACTCCTATTCCTATTTTCTCACTGATGATTACACATCCACTTTCCGGTAGGAAGATTGCAAATGAGCCAGGGACCACAATTGATTTTTACCCTTCCCAACCCACAAGTCCTACAGTCAACTGCAGGACTGCTAATATAATCCTACTTAAACTTCAATCAATTGGTAAAAGATTGAGAACCAGAACACTGGACTTCCCTGATCCCATGTGGTTCAGTTCCACATTGAGCATGCTATTTATCAAGCAAACCCTCAAGCAAAGCAGAAACAACATGAACCTTCACCCAGCACAACTTACTACAAAATAATTCATTCTGAGGTACATGAAGAAATACTATGTCAGTACCTAGCTTCTGCTCTTGGATAAAAGACTCTGAGCTGATTACAACAGGCGGTGCTAGCTGAGTACATCAATCAGCTCTCTGTTCCTTATCAGTATATAGAATTTATTCCAGAGTAAGCTATAGCCTTAGTTTCTTGAAAAACATTTCTCCACTGTTACTTGACAGAAATCATGGTCATTCTGAAAGCTATGAAGAAAATTTAACAAACCCAAGGTAACGTAATGAAAAAAAATACACATCAAGTTGCTATGATCTGGAATGCACTGCCTAAAACAGATTCAATAGTATTTATCGATAGCGAATTGGATAAATACTTGAAGGGGGAACATTTCCAGGGCTCTAAGGAAAGAGCAGGGGGGGTGGAACTAATTGGACAGCACAGGTACGATGGGTGGAAAGAGTTGTGGCAACCAATCCACTCACAGGGGGCAAGTTTGTCATTTAAATATTAACGGGAGGCCGTATGCCTTCATTTTAACCACAGTCGGCCAGATTACCCAGGCCTCAAAAACCCTGCAAGCGAAAAGAGACACAAAGGGTTAAATGCATAACTTAAGTGTCTTTACAGCACTGCTTGTGAGCCAAGAGGAGCAGGAGTGTCGGCAATCTATCTGCTTCCTACCTACCCACCTCCTTCTTCCCCCCCCCAAGCCCGTTATCCGACACCCCGACTACCAGCTTGTTCTGTGCCGTATTATTCTATAATTGTCTGATTCTATTTAAAGGAATGTCAGTTTGGTGGTGTAAGGCTTTCAGGATCATTAGTTTTGTCGTGTAGGATCTGAAGTATTACCAAGTTGATATCAATGCTGAATGGTAAAATAATTTATTCCAGAATATTTTTATTAACCATCGATGAGTTCTGTGACTGTTGCAACAATGAAAGCCATAATATCGGCTGAGCTGAGGCAGTTCAAAGCTTTAGATGAAATCCTACTGGGGCTCAGATGAAACCCTGGATGTCTTTCAGTTTTAAAGCAACACATGTGAATCATAGCTGATTGCCTATTATGTACAGATTAAGGTTGGTGGCATATCACGACAATCTGTAGTTCGTGTCGACCTCCTGTCTGATAAGCAAACAGCTAAACTAATGGAATAAAAGCAAAATACTGCGGATGCTGGAAATCTGAAATAAAAACAAGAAATGCTGGAACCACTCAGCAGGTCTGGCAGCATCTGTGAAAAGAGAAGCAGAGTTAACGTTTCGGGTCAGTGACCCTTCCTCGGAACTGACAAATATTAGAAAAGTCACAGGTTATAAGCAAGTGAGGTGGGGGTGGGGCAAGAGATAACAAAGGAGGTCTAGATTGGACCAGGCCACATAGCTGACCAAAAGGTCATGGAGCAAAGGCAAACAATATGTTAAGGGTGTGTTGAAAGACAAAGCATTAGTACAGATTAGGTGTAAATACACTGAATATTGAACAGCAGCAAGTGCAAACCTGAAAAAAAACAGTGGGTAAGCAAACTGAACAAACTAAGATGAAATGAAATAAATGCAAAAAAAGATTGTAAAAAATGTAAAAAAGAATGTAAAAACAAGGAAGAAAAAATAACTAAAAATGAAAGTAAAATGGGGGGCTGTCATGCTCTGAAATTATTGAACTCAATGTTCAGTCCGGCAGGCTGTAGTGTGCCTAATCGGTAGATGAGATGCTGTTCCTCGAGCTTGCATTGATGTTCACTAAACTAATGGGTTCTGCACAAAATGTACATTCACATTCGCACTTTCATAAACTTAATAAATCGCATTGATTTTCTTTCTTTTTTTCTTAATAAACATGCGACTGTCTGATTAACAATATTGAAACAGATCTGATGAGGGGACAAGAATTTTATAGACTTCGTGACTGTTTCCAATGGAGAATTATTTTTCTCATTCACCCTTTTTATTGACACACTTTGTTAGTTAGGATTACACTGGAGTGCCACAGTTAACAGTTAACACTTCTGGGGAAGGAGTTGTGGGGTTGGGGAGGAGGCAATAATCTGGAATTCCAGTTCATGGTCATTATCCAGCGATTCCTGCTAAAAAAAAAACTATTTGGATGGCAACTGGCTTGAGCTCAGCTCTGATACCTCCTCCACAACCCCGTCAAAACACTACTGACACTTGGAGCAATTTTAACCCCCCAAACCCGGGCTGGGTTTAGTTGCATTGGGAGGTTATAAAGCTAAAATAGATAAACCTCAAATCTGCCCGCTTCTGGTTTTAATAGAGCCGGAACAAGGGCCGAAATTTTACGGACCATAATCGGGTCAGCTCGGAGGCGTCTGATGACGTTGGGTCGGGTCCCCGGTCTCATCATGCACAGACGCAATTTCACAACCCAGGAACTCAGGCGAGATCGAGTCGCCACTCGCCGCCCGATTGCATGAAATTTGAAGGTAATTAAAATAGTTGAAAACCCAATTGACTGGAAATTTACTTGGCTGTCTGATTTTACGGCCGTAAATCGGGTCACTGATCGTGTCGGGGACCCGGCAGCTTTAAAAGGACGGAAGGCCGGCAATCAGTGAGGATATTGGAGGAAAGCTTTTGGTGTTGCTTATCTGTGAGAGTTTTTGTGTGTTATATAAATTGTAGACATCTGTAGCTTGTACAGAGGGCTCCAACTGAGTCTGATTCACTGCAACTCAGGACCTATCTGTTCTGAGTCAGTGCGTGGAAGGAAGCGGGTTGTGTGTGCCTGTCCTGACAGCTGGAACTTAAGAGATTTTGTCATTGAATCTGGTAACCAGTCCAACGATGGAAATTGTACATTCTGGAGGCAGCTCTTCAGAGGAGGAGGACCATGCCCCAATCAGGGACAGAAGGACAGCTGGGCATGGGCATGCACATGCAGCTGGTCAAGTGGCTCCCCGTTATGTGGGAGGAGGAGCAGGTGGCATAGTTGGGCAAGAGTGAACACGTCAGGAGACGCGCCTGCCCAACAAACAGGGGTCTGAGCTACCTGCACCTGTCGGAACGCCAGTGCAGAGGAAGGCTACGTCTGTCACGTGAGACCATGACATCTCTCTGTGAGATGCTGGCAGTGGATGCAGCCTCAAACTGCCTCAGTGGCCATCCAATGCCGGTCGCTCTAAAGGTGACTGTCGCCCTTAATTTTTATGCATGTGGCTCTTTCCAGGCTTCGACGGCAGACTTGTGTGGAGTCTCCCAAGCAGCTGTGCACTGCTGCATAAAGGTTGTAACTGATGCACCGTTCACATGTGCTAACAATTTCATTTGTTTCAAAATGGACAACACCAGCCAGGCTGAAAAGAGCAAGAGGATTCAGCGCAATAGCTGGGTTCCCAATGGTTCAGGGCGTGATAGACTGTACGCATGTGGCAATTAGGTCACTAGCAGGTCATTCGGGGCATTCATTAACTGAAAAGGCTTTCATTTATTGAACGTTCAGCTTGTATGTGATCATTGGAAGAGAATCATGCAGGTTTGTGGATGGTACCCAGGGAGTTGCCACGGTGCATACATTCTCAGAAACTCCCAGATGCCTGCTCTTTTCAGTCCCCTGGACAGACTGGAAGGTTGGATACTTGGAGACAGGGGTTGTCCTTTGAAGACATGGCTTATGACACCCATGAGAAGCCCAAGGGGTCATACTGAGGAACACTTCAATGACAGCCATGCGGCCACAAGAGTGACAATTGAGCAAACGATTGGCCTGCTCGAGATGAGATTTAGGTGTCTGGACCACTCAGGAGGATCACTGCAGTACGCGCCAGCACGGGCATCCAGGATTATCATCGTTTGCTGCGCCTTGCATGACCTGGCGATGGAAAGCGGAGATGCCATTGAGGAGGTTCAAGGTAACCATGAGGCGTCATCAGATGAAGATGGAGATTCTGATGAGGACGATGGGCACCACCCACATAATGGCAGGGAAGAGGAAGAAGAATGTCCTCTGGAATTAAGAGCAAGAGAGACCCGGGATGCCCTACTAGGCTGGTGTTTCTCTTGAGAGGATCGCTCCATGCAAAGATTTTTCATTGTGACATGCAATGAGCCATTGTGGGATTGCGAGAGGGGAAAGACACGCACATCCAAGGGAAGAGATGATCCGATTAAAAACACCATGTCATAATGAACACAATGCGAATGTGTGACATCTCATATATAACCACTTCAGCAGCGCAACCATGTCTGATGCAACCTCATGGACGATATATGCAAAGTTAAATGTTCAAACCACAGATTTATTTACAGTGTTATAATATCCAATTGAAATAAATAATCGGAAGGTAACCCAATGAACCAGATGTGATGTTACAGTGATTTCTTAAAACGTTTGCGGGTGCTCTTATGTGTGGATGATCCCTCGCCACCAGACTCACCAGAGGCAGGTGGCTGATTGGGCTTCCGCCCTGTCCTTGATGACTTTGGTGGACATCCTCTGCCTGCTCATGGCCGTGCAGGCCGCGGCATATCAGGGTGCTCATGAGAAATATCAGGAGCACCCTTTAACCCCCTGGGAGTTTGCGGTTAATATGTCACTAGTGGAGGGAGCAAGGGGCTGCATGATGCATCAGGAGTGCCTTGAGAGGAGCTCCCATGTGCTATTGGCTGCTGCCCCTATGCCCTCCAGAGGCTCGACTGGTCCTCCAAGCTGACCTCAGAGGGATGAGCAGCCTCGACCTGCCGCATGCGCATCTGAGTTTGCTCTCTGATGGCCTAGTCCAGGGATGCTATACTCCCCCCTGAGATCACGGATGGCTTCCAGTACTGGCCCCTCCACTGCAGCCGCCAATCTGTCAACGTAGGATGCCAGATGGACAAACGCCTGAGAGTTACAGCTGACATGCCCTGGATGGATGTTTCCAGGGCATGTGCTCAGCCTCGCAGCGTCTCTGGCAACTCCGCCAGATTTTCATGCACAGCATGTTGAACCTGCAACATCACCCGCCGAATGGATGTTCTCAGAAGTGTGTCATCAGCTTGCGGCTCTGCACTGGCCTGGCCTCCCACATTCCTCCAAGTGTGTGAGGCATCGGCCGGTTCTGCCTCTTGTGGCTGGTCTGGTGACTGTGCTGTGCTAACACCCGTAAGTGGCAACGTTTCCGCGGAGACACTATCCCAACCGTGGTGGAAGTCTCTGCGCCCCGTTTGGTGAGATTTTATTAGCACACTTCAGTGTATGAGACAATCAACACTTCAACTGCTCCCCCAAACTCCCCCCTTACACCCTCCCACCACATTATGGGTCCCTCACTCTGATGGCCAGGGCCGCCAACCTCGCCATCTGCTATGGTACGTCTTCCGTCTTCCCCTGTCAGCATCAAGGCATCCTCCTCCATACTGGTCATGCCTGAATGCCATGGCCACCACCGGTCCGGGACTTCTCTCGGGCATTGTGAGCCCTCTTCTGCTATTTAAACAAGCACATCTAGTTTAGACATATGATCTAGTATCTCACACCCTCACCCATTGGGTGTGTTGTTGTATTTCACCGCTACTGCAATGCAGTGCCCAATTTGAACACATATGGATCACCACGCATCCCAGACCTGTCCATCTTGCGTCCCAATACAATGCAGCAGGCAAGGACTGCTCATTGCTGGTTTCCACCTTGCATCATTAGGACAGACTGACCCTTCCCTGACACATTCACAATGAGATTAATGAGGAGTACCCCTTACCCGGGCAGAGCGAAGCATGTCATTGAGCCACTTGCGACACTGGAGCCATGTCCTCCATACCACACTGCGGCTTCTGAACTTCTCGGCGACCTCCAGCCAGACCTTCTTGGTCACTTCTGCGGGCCTTCTTCAGTCATCAGTGTTGAATAAAATATCACGCCTCGCTTCCACAGCCTGGAGGAGGACCTGCAGAGATTCCTCTGAGAATCTGGGGGCTGTGGTTAAACTTCTCCCCTCCATCAATCTGGATTTCTTCTGCTGCCTGCAAATCTTTTCTCCTTTCCTGCCCCTAGGCACTGTCAGTCTTCCTTAACTCCTTGACTTTACAGTCAGTCGGTCACCTTGGAAGTTCCCGCAGTTACAGTCATAGCTCCTCCTCCGATATACTCCCTTATGTGGCTGCTCAATTGCAATGCTCAAGGCCTGTTTAAAGGACTTACATTGGCCCCGTCCCCAAATCTACTGATTGACCCGCCCACGCACACCCGAATACGCCGAGGGGCCACTGATTGGCTGCTCCTCACATGATGCTGGTGGGCGGGCGACACGGAGAGGATTCGGGTTACTCGGCCACTTCCGCCCCTCCGTCCCGGAGTCGCCGGGAGCTGAAAAATTCCGCCCAAGGTGTGGGCCACCAATCTGCTCGCAGGAGGCAGGTTTGTTGTTTACATATTTTAAATGAGGCTTCAGGTCTTCATTTTAACAGCGATTCTAATTTTAACCACAGTCTGCCAGGTTCCCCAGGCCCTGAAAACCTGGCAAGTGAAAGGAGACACAAAGGGCTGAATCCATGAGATAAGTGCCTTTACAGCACTTCTTGTGGGCCAAGAGGAGCAGGAGTCTTTCCTCCAAGCCCAACAAGGTGCCCAGTAAACCCCAACAGTAATCTATCTGCTTCCCACTCTTCCTCCATTATCAGACCTGACTACCCCATCTGCTGCCCCCCAACCATCATTTGTCCCAACCCCACTATTGGAGCCACCAGACTACCATCTGATCCCACGATTAGAGCTCTGCCTGCGATTAAAGCTCCACAACCACCACCCATAATCTCTTCCATGCCACCCATTAGACCTACCTACTATCAGTCCAGGCTACATCCTGTGTTGCAGGTTTTCCCACCTGATAAGCAGCCAGCCTGTCAATCAACCTGCCAATCAAGTTGAGTGTGGATGGGAACCCTATAGAAAAAGATTTAAAGACATCCTGCAGTTAAAACCCTGTACATTTAGGTTTCCTAACCTCAAAACAGTCCCTCCGCTCCATCCCTCCAACCTAATTTCTATCCTCCAATGTCTAAGCTCATGGATGGTAAATGATTGCTTGAGTGAGGTACAGCAAAACTACAGTAACCAATTGTAGCCAATAACACCCTAAGGCAGATGTATGAACATACAAAAGTGGCAGGCAGGGAAAGACCAGCTGGTCCATCAAGCCTGCCCCATACTGCGATGGCCGGGGCATCATGACTAAACACTTCCCTCCTTCCTCCCTCCATTCCTACCCCCACAACCATGTAATCTCCCAGGAGAGGCAGAAAATGGGACAATAACGAAAAAAATACTCTGGTAAAATCCTTTCCAATCCACTCAGATGACTGAAACCCATCCAGGATGTCACATGGACCAAATGCTAACTATAAAGACAGTTACCTTTCATATGATGTGATCCCTGCCCCAGTCAAGAAGCGGTCCAGCTCCCTCTTCAAGGTATGCAGAGAGTACATCATATATGCCAATATGTCCCACCAGAAAAATTAAACCAATATTTCCCTCCCCTTGGTTTTCCAGGGTTCATTTTAAAAGAGAATTTGAAAAATACCTAAGATACATTGCACCATGACAGCCATCATTATCCTGATAGTGGCCTGGCTACTTAGAAGCATGGGGCGGAATTTTACGGCCACCCAACACGCCAACTGGTGGCGTGTTGGAGGGGCGAGGGCTTAAAATTGAGTAGGAGGTGGAGGGGTGGGGGGCGTGCTGTTCCCAACCCCCTCTCGCCCCAGCTGCAATTTTATGTGGGGCGGCGGAGGCGAGAAATGACCCACCCGCCCCAGGCCAATCAAAGCCCTCAAGTGGCCAATTAACAGGCTTGGGGAGCAAAAAATCTCAGCCTGGCTCCCCAGGCCCGGCGGATGCGGATTCACCACCGCCTTTTCAGCTGGTGGGCTGGGCCTCCCGCCCAACGTAAAATTCTGGCCATGCTGCAGAGTCCAATCTGTTCTTTGACCAATTTTGGCCCTGCACAATATTCCATGAATATAATTTAGACAGTCATAAAACATACCCAATGGCCAAAGCCAAAAAGAACAAAAAAAAACACATTTGCTCTTTTAGAATTTTTGATAACTGGTTTATAGAAGCTAATTAACAAGACTCAAATAATGTAATTAAACATTAAGCTGTGAGTGGTGCTTTCAATATTTCCCCTGGGCTTGGCTGTTACTATGACCGCAAAAATGAAGCCCAAACTACTTTTCATTATTTGGATGGAGACAACAATTTGCTTGTTGTCCATGTCCTTGTAGGAACAGCTGCCTGCAGTTCGAAACAGTGCCATCTGAGGCATTCAGCCAATATAAATTAAATGTTGCAAAGGACCATGTGTTGAAAGAAATTTGTTATTATAGAAGTGAAATTCTGTTTTTCAAAAGAAGCACTGGAATACTATTATCTAAAATGGCAACTACACCATAAGCTGGAATGACTTTCACAGTTAGATCATTAGGCTGATTCTTCAATGAAATGTGTATTTTACACAGATCTTTCTCTCTCTCTCTGTATGCACTGACCCCACCAAACATACGAGAGACTTTACAAGACTAACCTTTTTCCTAACCTCCAACCTTTCAAACTATGAAATGGCAGAATGCAACTGAATGAAGACAACATGATAGACTCTCTCCCCTTCAGACCTGACAACTATGTACATTTATTCCAATCCCCACTGAATATATTTTGGGAATAGTGTATATTAAGGCTGAATTCTATAAATCTTGCAGCAAATGAATGGAGCAAAATTGCCCACACAAAAAGAAATGCAGATTTTAGTTCTTTCACTTCTCTTAGGGTTAGCTTGTAGTTTTGGGCTGACGTAACCATGGAAACATTTATGCAGGTATAATTTATAATTTTTTTGCATGTGCTACTCAAGAGCTCAGTCTGGTATCACACAAAAGGACAAGTCATGCATCATGGTCATGATACACAGAGGTTTCATTTCCATTTCAACACTATGCAGATCTCTGTAACTGGGAGAGGGAAAGACACTGAACTGCATTGGTTCAATGTATTCAGTAGGTTATAGGTACACGTCTTCTATTCATAATAATGTAGGAAAAGATAAGCAGTGCCCACAACCGCTGACAAAAAATGGAGTAAAATGTACGCGGAACTCAGCACTGTCCCCCAACCTGATCAGTTTGTTGTGTGAAGTATTTATCCACATCATTTGAATTCTGTAACAATCTAAGTGGAAAACTGTTGATTTTTTTTTTGTCTTGAAAATGTTTTGAGGGTAAAATCCATTCAAAGCATTTTGCCATCTTAGAGATGTGAATAGTTACTAGCAACCTTCAATCTGTGCAAAATTCCAGTTTCATTTACTTGTTATTTGGTCCTTCTATAATTACCGGCCTAAATTCTTTGGGACTTTTCATTAACTAGAATAGCTTTGCCTGGCAGCTTGGCATCAACTTGAAGGCCAAGGATAGGGAGACATCAAATTGGAACGATGTGGGCTGTTCTGAGAATGGAGACACCTTTTGTAGTGAGGTTTATAGGGTAGAAATTTGTATTGAATGGTAGCACAAAGCAGATGTTATCGCATCGCGGACCAGTTACACATCCTGCCTGACATTCAGTTCTCTTGACATCAATGGAACTGAATATTGGACAGCAGATATAAAGGATGGTTGATTTAATAGCTCCCGTTTTGTGCTCCAGCCCAAGATGAATTTCTACTTCATGCAAAGGGAGAATATACATTTCTAAAAATGCTACTACTGATTATAACCGAGGCTCATTTATTTCTATGAGAAAATCCAACTCATGTTCCATCACTGTCAGCATAACGGGATCAAAAGATATGGGCGGAAAGCGGGAACAGGTTACTGAGTTGGATGATCAGCCATGATCGGAATGAATGGTGGAGCAGGCTCGAAGGGCCAGATGTCCTACTCCTGCTCCTACTTTCTATGTTTCGATGTAACAGTCAAAGATTGGAAGATTGATGTCATGTTGCCAAGACCAACAACAGACATGCTGCTATCATGCAAGAAATTGATTCTGTGTCCATTGAGATTCGGGTGTGCTGCTTGGAAGAAAAGCTATTGTCAATTATTGTACTCATCTCGGTGACACATGTTAACACTGGGGGATGGACCAATTTCCATTGCTGCTAGTGTCAGCATCACTCTCTCTCAGATAACGGAGATGCAAAATAAATCTCCCTCTACTCTGCTCTAACCCACACAACCCAGCTCTGCCCAGCAAAACTGGCACAATATTTTCCATTCACCACAGCAGTGATCCTGCAGCCTCACTGAATGAGATTTAGGGTCACTTTTGTGCAGTGGCCTCATGTCCACCAGGAAGTGGCCACAATAGGACGCTTACAGCCAAACAGAAAATACTTTTGTCCCATCAGTTTGGGTTGGATTTGAACCTAAGTCTCAGGGGTAGCAGGTCAATAACCCACTGTGCCACCCAGTGTACTAACATCAAAACTCTTTAATTATGCCATTACGTTGATCCAATGTAGACAGTGATGCATCAAAATATTAGTTAGTAAATATTAGAAGTAAATAAACTTAAAAGAATATATAAAGTGCTTTTTATGACCTCAGGACAATGTGCTTTACAGCCAATGAAGTACTTTTGAAGTTTAGTCACCAGTGTAATGTTGGAAACACAGCTTCCAATTTGGGCATTGCAAGTCCCACAGACAGCAATGAGATATAAATCAGATAATCTGTTTTAGTGATTTTGGTTGAGGGATAATTCTTTTCCAGGACTCGGGAGAAAGCTCCCCTGCTCTTGTTTGAAATAATACCATCGGAACATAGGGCTGAATTTACCAGCCCCTTGACGCCGTAGGTCATGCGGGGAGGCTTGTAAAATGTTCACGGGAGTGGCCCACCACGACCCAAGATGCCGAGAAGGCGCTGCCGGATATTAGCGGCGGCAGCAAGGCCTTGGTGTGGCACCCCACCCCCCCCCCCCCACCCCCCCGCCACTTGGTGGCGGGGCCTTCATTAAAATATTAAAATGAGGATAATTAAAATGCAAATTAACTTACCGGCCAACGGCGGCCATCCCACACCGATTTTACAGCCGCAACTCGTGCGCCTTTGAGGCGAGACTCTGGTGGGTGGGTGGGGGGGGAGGGGGTCAAGGAATAAAAATATCAGGAAAGTTCGGAATTTCAAAATGTGTATTTTTGAGGGTTAGGTCAAGTGATGGGCTGAGGACTCAGTTGCGGGAGGGGGAGGGATAAGGGATCCAATATTAAATTAAATGTTTATTAATTATTTTACTCACACCAGCGCCTTTAAATATGTTAATATCCTGAAGGGCTTGAAGCCCTTTAAAAATGGCACTGGTGCCTACGCAGTGAGGCCGGACGCCGTTGCCGGGGATGCGGTGGCTACCCCCTCTATTTAAATGAGCCCATGTGCCGGGGCCTGTGCAGCGGCACTTCCGCATTGGGAGGCCTTCGCCGTGGAGTGCAGCGCGCTGATAAAATTCAGCCCATAGAAACGGTAGTATGCCATTCAGCCTCTCACGTTTGTTCCAGCATTCTATTAGATCTCAGCTTATCTCTATCTCAACTCCATTTACCTACCTTTGTTCCATATCCCTTAATATCCTTAACTAATAAAAATCTATGAATCTCAATTTTGAATTGACCCAACTGCTACAGCTTTCTGGGAAACAGAGTTCCAGATTTCCACTATCTTTTGTGTTGAAGAAATGCTTCCTGACATCACCCCTGAATAGCCTCGCTCGAACTTTGGTATTGTCCCCTTGTCTGCCCCACCAGAGGAAATAACTTTTCTCTATTGACCCTATCAAGAACTTTAATCAGCTTAAGCACCTCAATTAGATCACCCCTTAATCATCGACATTCGAGGGAATACAAGCCTTGTCTATGCAACCTGTTTTCATAATTTAACCCTTTTAACCTCGGTATCATTCTGGTGAATCTGCACTGCATTCCCCCCAAAGTAAATCATCCTTCCTGCAGTGCACAGAACTGAAAGCAATACTCCAGATATTGTCCAACCAGAACTTTGTACAACTGTAGCATAAGTTCAAGCCCGTTGTATTCCAGCCCCCTAGACATAAAGGCAGACATTCCAATGGCTTTTTTAAATGATCTTTTGTACCTGTCCACTAACTAGTAGCGATTTCTGCACATGGACCCCTGAATCATATTACATTCACCAGAAAGGGAAGGCGTCTCACCCAAAAGAGGACACCTCCAACAGTGCAACGATCCCTCAGTAATGCACTGGAGTGTCAGCCTAGATTTTGTGGTCAAATCTCTCCAGTGGGACTTGGACCCACAACCTTTTGACCTGGAGGTGTGAGTGCTACCTCTGAGCCTTGACTGTGTTTTGTTCATATACAGCGTTTTCCCCATCTTTGATGGAACACTTTTCTTGTGTCTGTACACTGTAACAGCCTGTGATCTATCCTCTTATATTGGAATTGTTTTTACACGGGGCTACTTGGATTGAAATTACACTTTCACCATAAAATAATTAACTGTAGGCACAAATCCCAAATCAACCTTTTCTATTTTAAAGAATGAATCTAATCTGGGTTTTGGATGACAGTTTGAAACCAACTCAAGTGTCGCTTCTGTAGTTTATGACATCATTTGATATGTTTGATCAGATGTCCATCATGCAATTGCCCCCAGGAGCCCAATATTTTTTTTAATGGTGTATTGCAAGGATTCAATTTTATGCTGACAAATGCAAATCAAGGACTCAATTTTGTGCTGAGAAGTATATTTGATATACAGGGCTGTATTGGTAAACAGTGTTCAAATCACACGCAGCTTCCACAGTGCGGACTGCGACACCGACCACTCCCTGGTGTGCAGCAAGGTTAGACTCAGACCAAAGAAGTTGCATCATTCCAAGCAGAAGGGCCACCCGCGCATCAACACGAGCAGAATTTCTCACCCACAGCTGTTACAAAAATTTCTAAATTCACTTGTAACAGCCCTTCAAAACACTCCCACAGGGGATGCTGAGACCAAGTGGGCCCACATCAGAGACGCCATCTATGAGTCAGCTTTGACCACCTACGGCAAAAGTGCGAAGAGAAATGCAGACTGGTTTCAATCTCATAATGAAGAGCTGGAACCTGTCATAGCCGCTAAGCGCATTGCACTTTTGAACTACAAGAAAGCCCCCAGCGATTTAACATCCGCAGCACTTAAAGCAGCCAGAAGTACTGCACAAAGAACAGCTAGGCGTTGCGCAAACGACTACTGGCAACACCTATGCAGTCATATTCAGCTGGCCTCAGACACCGGAAACATCAGAGGAATGTATGATGGCATGAAGAGAGCTCTTGGGCCAACCATCAAGAAGATCACCCCCCTCAAATCTAAATCGGGGGACATAATCACTGACCAACGCAAACAGATGGACCGCTGGGTTGAGCACTACCTAGAACTGTACTCCAGGGAGAATGCTGTCACTGAGACTGCCCTCAATGCAGCCCAGCCTCTACCAGTCATGGATGAGCTGGACATACAGCCAACCAAATCGGAACTCAGTGATGCCATTGATTCCCTAGCCAGCGGAAAAGCCCCTGGGAAGGACAGCATTACCCCTGAAATAATCAAGAGTGCCAAGCCTGCTATACTCTCAGCACTACATGAACTGCTATGCCTGTGCTGGGACGAGGGAGCAGTACCCCAGGACATGCGCGATGCCAACATCATCACCCTCTATAAAAACAAAGGTGACCGCGGTGACTGCAACAACTACCGTGGAATCTCCCTGCTCAGCATAGTGGGGAAAGTCTTTGCTCGAGTCGCTCTGAACAGGCTCCAGAAGCTGGCCGAGCGCGTCTACCCTGAGGCACAGTGTGGCTTTCGTGCAGAGAGATCGACTATTGACATGCTGTTCTCCCTTCGTCAGATACAGGAGAAATGCCGTGAACAGCAGATGCCCCTCTACATTGCTTTCATTGATCTCACCAAAGCCTTTGACCTCGTCAGCAGACGTGGTCTCTTCAGACTACTAGAAAAGATCGGATGTCCACCAAAGCTACTAAGTATCATCACCTCATTCCATGACAATATGAAAGGCACAATTCAACATGGTGGCTCCTCATCAGAGCCCTTTCCTATCCTGAGTGGTGTGAAACAGGGCTGTGTTCTCGCACCCACACTTTTTGGGATTTTCTTCTCCCTGCTGCTTTCACATGCGTTCAAATCCTCTGAAGAAGGAATTTTCCTCCACACAAGATCAGGGGGCAGGTTGTTCAACCTTGCCCGTCTAAGAGCGAAGTCCAAAGTACGGAAAGTCCTCATCAGAGAACTCCTCTTTGCTGACGATGCTGCTTTAACATCTCACACTGAAGAATGCCTGCAGAGTCTCATCGACAGGTTTGCGTCTGCCTGCAATGAATTTGGCCTAACCATCAGCCTCAAGAAAACGAACATCATGGGGCAGGATGTCAGAAATGCTCCATCCATCAATATTGGCGACCACGCTCTGGAAGTGGTTCAAGAGTTCACCTACCTAGGCTCAACTATCACCAGTAACCTGTCTCTAGATGCAGAAATCAACAAGCGCATGGGTAAGGCTTCCACTGCTATGTTCAGACTGGCCAAGAGAGTGTGGGAAAATGGCGCACTGACACGGAACACAAAAGTCCGAGTGTATCAGGCCTGTGTCCTCAGTACCTTGCTCTACGGCAGCGAGGCCTGGACAACGTATGCCAGCCAAGAGCGACGTCTCAATTCATTCCATCTTCGCTGCCTTCGGAGAATACTTGGCATCAGGTGGCAGGACTATATCTCCAACACAGAAGTCCTTGAAGCGGCCAACACCCCCAGCTTATACACACTACTGAGTCAGCGGCGCTTGAGATGGCTTGGCCATGTGAGCCGCATGGAAGATGGCAGGATCCCCAAAGACACATTGTACAGCGAGCTCGCCACTGGTATCAGACCCACCGGCCGTCCATGTCTCCGTTATAAAGACGTCTGCAAACGCGACATGAAATCGTGTGACATTGATCACAAGTCGTGGGAGTCAGTTGCCAGCATTCGCCAGAGCTGGCGGGCAGCCATAAAGACAGGGCTAAATTGTGGCGAGTCGAAGAGACTTAGTAGTTGGCAGGAAAAAAGACAGAGGCGCAAGGGGAGAGCCAACTGTGCAACAGCCCCAACAAACAAATTTCTCTGCAGCACCTGTGGAAGAGCCTGTTACTCCAGAATTGGCCTTTATAGCCACTCCAGGCGCTGCTTCACAAACCACTGACCACCTCCAGGCGCGTATCCATTGTCTCTCGAGATAAGGAGGCCCAAAAGAAATTGGTAAACAAGTGCCAGAATGCCACTGATGTGGAATGGAATATTGAGCCATCTTTCACCTTGATTAGCATAGAAAAGTAAAGCAAATGAAGGCTTTGCAGCCTAATAAAGCATAGACTGTTACCAATGATACTGTCAATGCCCAGGAAGCTTTATTGCCAAGAATAAACAAACTACATTTGACGGAACAGGTCCTCTGAGGGTAACAGACTTAGTGGATTTAGAAAATGCCATCATATTGTTCCTAGCTTTAGAGCAGTACAGGGATTTATTTAATATCAGGGATAAACAATAAACAGAGAATAAGTCTTTGTTGTGAGAAATTGCAATTAAGATGTATTTTAACACAGATATTCTGTCAGTCAGTATCATGGTGTCAGCTTTTGCGTCATAAATAATTTTGTAATGTTAACATTTTAAAAAGACAGACAGAGAATGTCATTTAGGATGAAATTAAGAACTGCAGGACTATGTAGCTAGAAAAACAGCCAAGACTAGTCAAGTCAGCTTGGCATGTTCTGTCCTGCCACGGCTCACACTCAACTCAGCCAATGAACTGCCACCTCCCCCAGTAGAAGTAGTAACCTCGCACGAATGTGATTCTGGTCAAACCCTGGAGAGTTTTGCAGTACTTCATGTACCAGTTACAGAATTCTGTTGTCCTACCGCTAATTTGGAAAATTTGCTTCCAGCATAACTATCATTTACCTCTTTCATCTTCGCGCATTGCTCCAAAAGAGCATCCCCAACTTCAGGGTAGATAGAATGATAGAAATTAGGAAGATCAGTACAGATCTGCCACCCAAACATAAGCTCAGCTGGGGATGGAATCGTAGCACTCAACGGAGTTGCATGTAGGTGGAGCAAGTCTTGAGCCAGCCGCTGGTATTTAGTAATTAGCGATTTGACTGAGGTAATCATATGTTCCATAAGACCATTGGAAAGCAGATAATGAGGTGAAGATGTGGTATGCGAAACACCCCATTTCTAGCACATGTCAGGTGCCATACAGACCCCCACCTGCCAAGAATGAGGCATATTAATTTTGTCACATGAACATTGATTTTTAAACTGTTGCTGGAGTGAAGAAATAACTTGTTTGAAGATCACCAGACATTTGCATACAAAGAGACAGTGCTTGGAGAGACTAAAGAATTGCTCACTGAGTCAGTTAACAGAGATTGGGTTGGGCGATGGTGATCCCCATCTTGTCAGGTAAAGAAAAAGCCCTACACCACCCCACCAAGAGCTTTGAAGCCCACAAAGACAGCACTTGTTAAACCAACTGGTCATATGACTGACTGGCTGATCCAGGCTTTTGAATGAGACACAGGACAGTTTGAATTCAGATGGCAGTTTGCAACTGAAGATGGAACAAGCAAGCCTCTCTCCTGGCTGTCTCTGTCTCCCTTTCTCCCAAGCACCCGGATCCACGGAAGACACATAAACCTCAAGAGAGAAAAGACTCCAACATCAGAACAAGTTGAAGTGTGCATTGGACCCCAACAAATTGCAGGATTTACTGCTAACCAAAGACTCCACATTGAACACAAAGGACTGTAATTATAATCCCAATAATGCCTCAAACTTTTTGTTTTATTCTTTTCTAATTTTTCTGTCTCTATCTGCATGTGTGTTTATCACGTATGCTTGCTGGCGTGGTCGCATCGCATATTCATAGTTGTTAACTGGATTCGAGTTTAAGATTAATAAACTTCCACCTTTCTTGTTTAAATCTAAGGAAACCTGTCTGATTTCTTTGCCTTAAAATTGGAGCAGTGAACAAGGATTCACTGAGGGGGGAGCTAAAAACATGGTGTTTATAAAATTAAACCCTCTTACGGTTAAACCAGGCAAAGGCTGAGAGGGAACCCCTAGACCCCTTCTCACCTGGTCATAACATCAGGGAATGATTTCCCAGTGTATTGAGGCCAATTATTGGAAATCACCTCTTCAGATGCCCCAAATAAATTGAAAACAGCACTGATGGTGCTTGCTACCATAAGACTCGATGTGTCATGTAGCCATCGGATAATCGGACATTTCAAAAAATAATCTGACAATGAGGTTATCAGTGCCATTAACACGGAATAGATCAGTGGCAATCTTCGCCCATAGGAATGCAGGAATCTCATGAGGAATGAGAGGTTCCTGACATTGACTTGGCTGGTGAACCTGACATGCCTGACAGGTCTGAACAATGGATGCAATATCATCGTTGATACCCAGCCAATATACCATCTCCCTGGCCCACTGCTTGGTATGTTCAATGCTCATATGCAATTGGTGAAGCTGTTGGAGTATGTCAGTCCGTAATGATGCAAGGATCAGGAGTTGCCTGCCCTTAAAATGACACTGTGCGCAATTCCAAGCTCATCTCTGAAGTTCTAGAATGACCTGATGGATTTACATCTTGGGGTCCGGCCAACCTTCCACTATAGACTTCCATAGCTCCTGGAATGTGGGATCGGCTGCCGTCTCCGCTCGAGTTGGTCACATTTTCGATCCCCGATGTGGACCAGGTCAAAAGGCCGTACATCCTTGAGCTCCACATCGCCGAGGTCAACCCGCTAGTCGACTGAAACATCTTTGGCCTTCACTGGGTTAGGCAACTGACTTTGCGTGTCAGAGGCGTTCATCAATTTGCTCTGTTTATACTTCATGTCACAATCATACCCTTGTATTTTCACTAGCAAGTGCTGAAGGTGTGTTGGTGCACTCATCAAAGCTTCCTCTAAATCATTTGCAGAGGCTTATGGTCAGTTTCCACCACAAAGCACTTACCAAAGAGGTATGTGTGGAAATGTGCAATGCCCACAAAAGATGATATTGCGTCCAGAAATGTCAAAGACCCAAAACAGCAATGGTGATTTTTCCTCCATTCCATGTTTTAAATCTCACCTTTTCCTCAGTTCACCGTCAGACTGTGACACTATTAATATTAAAGCTGGCCCATTTCGTGCTTGACTGGTAGCCCACTATTGCTATGGTACTCACCTGTTCAACGCACCTCTCAATCAAGGGTCTGTTTAACCTGTACAGTGTCCAGCACATTCAGACCTTCCTTAGTTGCTCCCGATGTGAGAAATCTGGCCCTCAGAATCTCTGGAGTCTGTAATTGTCCAACCTCACAGCCCAAAGTGCACTCAAACGTATCCAGCTGGCTTCCTTGCTGCTGTTGTGTGAAGCAATGGAACCAATATTCAAGCCCTTGAAGTTCTCAGAGTTGGCAATGGCTGTGGCTAGCACTTCTTCAATGGTGTGTAAGAGTACTCAAAAGGTTGAGACATTGAAATTCCCACAAGCTGCCGCCATCTTGTGTTTTCTTAACCTCTTTGTTTTTTTTTTTGGATGGTTCTGCATGCAAACACAGGTCTTCACTGTCCAGATACTTTCTTCAGACCACCCACACACCATGGTGTGTTACATCACAGCTGTGCATTATAACATAACCACACCTCTTAAAGGTATACCCAAAATCCTATCGTGGCTTAATATTTTATGGCCTCTTCTTAAGCTCATAACTGACTGCATGTTTTCAGCATACTGCACAAACTGCGAGGCATCAGCTAAGTTTTGAAGGATGGAGCAGAATTGGAGGGGGTGGGAGGGAATGGTGCAATCGAAAGCTGGCAGTGCCAGCAGTAACGCACTCCTGTTCTATTGACACCACACTAAGGTAGATGGCTACTTTAAAAAGGAACTTGTTGGCGATTACTTGTTAGGTTGCAGCAAACACCTAAAAACCCAAGCGGAGCAGGCCTGGTGCCCGGTGCTTGCTCTGCTCAGCGCTAGCGAATTTCTCCAATAGGCATTTCGCCTTTCACTAATATTCAAGACACCAAACATCTGCTGTATCAGCCACCAAGGCCACCTAAATTAAGGGAAATATGGCAGTGGTCCAAACTCATGTGCGGATCAGATGGTGGCCATCACATTCACACTGCCAGATTTGTCATTGCTGCACACATTTCACGCCTTCTCCTGGATTCATATTCATTAAGTAGAGGGGACCTTACAGCTGGTTAGTGCCATCTTGTGTCCTGCGAGTTCAATATGTGGTGAATGAAGCACTGTGCTATTCAGAAACTGGTCTTGCTACGCATGCAAGACAATAATTTAAATAATAAATTAATATTTTCCCAACTTCCATCTTACTCTTATGGTATGGAGTTGTTGGTTATTAAGATATTTTCATCAATAGCAAAGGAAATACTGGAACTCTAGTCATACCTCACCTTCTCCACCATCTCAATCCAGGTTTGACAACCATATTTTAAAATCCAAGTTTATTCCAAAGTTAGCACACAAAGTTACACAGAAAATAATTTGAATAATTTAATAATGTTAATAATTTAAATAAATTGTTCTGCATTTAAAACCTTCCTTGACGTGCACTGCTGCTGCCAGCACATCTACCTTATCCAATACAGTGGACAGAAGTGTACCCACATTTCCTGCCTGCCATTCCGGGATTATAGAAGACTGTTCAGTGCCCGAAAAATGGGTGCTATGTGGCTGAATTTCTAAGCCCATGTTAGTTCTGCTCTGATGCAGAAGCAGAATCAGGAACATAATTTTATGCTTTTGTAATCACAAATAAGTTGTTTTTTTATGCAGCAAGATAAACAGTATAATGCAGCTTACATCGAAATACACAAGCACTGTGCTTAATCCAATGCATCATTAAAAAGATTCTTCAAGGGCGAGACTGATTTACTTGAGCTGCAAGCTGACAGCACAAATCTCTTCTACATATGGTTACAGGACCATATTGCTATTGGAATAAAAACAGAGAATGCTGGAAATACTCAGCATGTCTGGCAGCATCTGTGGAGAGAGAAACAGAGTTAACGTTTCAGGTTGATGACCTTTCATCAGAAAGTATTGCTGTTGGTCTGTTCTGCTTTTTGAACAGGCAGTCCGTTTGCTGAGTGTGCTTTGGGGAAATTGCTCCTTATGGTCAAATAGGTGGCTGACATTCACTGTCTAGATTCATACATGAAGAGTGGATTTTTGGGTGAGGTATAGCGGGAAAGAACACCCAAGAAACCATGCCCCAGGAAGGGTAACCAACCTTAGGAAAGGGCAGGGAATATTGTAAAACAAAAGAAGTAAAATACAAAAAAAAAAAATTTCTCAACTTACATCTTACTGTTATGGTACGGAGAGATATTGGTTATTAAGACATTTTCATTAACAGCAAAGCAAAGGAGACCAAACACAGATTGGGTGACCGCTTTGCGGAACACCTCTGCTCAGTCTGTAAGCATGACCCCGAGCTTACGGTTGCTTGCCATTTCAACACCCCACCCTTGCTCTCATGCTCATATCTCTGTCCTGGGATTGCTGCAGTGTTCCAGCGAACATCAATGCAAGCTCGAGGAACAGCATCTCATTTCCCAATTAGGCACTCTACAGCCTGCCGGATTTAACATAGAGTTCAATAATTTCAGAACATGATGGGCCCCCCTTTTTATTTTTAGTTCTTTTTTCTTTTTTTTTAATTTGTTTATTTTATTTTAGTTTGTTTCTACTGTGCCTACCCACTGTTTTTTTTGAATGTTTGTGCTTGGAGCCAGGGCTGTTCATTTAACAGTCATTCACACCCTCTCTGTACTAATGCTTTGTCTTTCACCGCACCATTAATATACTGTGTGCCTTTGCTCCATGACCTTCTGGTTGGTTATTCTCTGTGACCCTGTCCTATCAACACCTTTGCTTTTGTTATCTCTTGCCCCACCCCCACTTTACTTTCTTAAAACCTTTTACGTTTCTAATATTTGTCAGTTCTGATGAAGGGTCACTGACCTGAAATGTTAACTCTGCTTCTCTCTCCACAGATGCTGCCAGACCTGCTGAGTATTTCCAGCATTTCTTGTTTTTATATCAGAACTGTAGCCATATTTCTCTTTAAGTGCCATCCCTATCTATGGTTGACAACTATATTGTAGAACCCAAGTATATCCCATTGTAAACCTACAAAGTTACTCAGAAAATATAACCTAGTTCAAATACCTCTAAAGGAGACTCAATGTCTTAACTTTTAATTTGCACCATTGTTCTTAGTAACATGCACAGTAACACATTTCACCTACTCAATTGGGCAGTTTCCATGTTGCTAAGAAGGTTACTAAGATACTGAAGCCGATTTTTCAGTTGTTTAAAATCCCATCGTATATTTCCAGTTCATGGATACAATATCAATTGTTAATCGTTATGTGTTGATTCTCTTTTTAAAGTTATGAAACAAGAAGACAACAAGGTCTTATGCACCTCTCTGATCTCCAATAAAAAAACTGCATTCCATTCCACAGCAAACCTGCAATTCCATCCCCTAACCAGTGGTGTCCCGAATGCACAGTAATAGAACGTCTTTCAGGGAATAGAATGTACAGCAGAAGATTAAACAGAACTTTCACCAAAAGAGTTAGTTTCTGTCCTGTGCCCACCGAATAAAGAACCCAAATGGAAAAGGAAATACTCCCTATTCGTTCTTCACCTTGAAAGGATTTATCTGTCCTGCTATAATTACCTGAGAGGCTGCTGTGTTTAATCAGGGCCGTCCTTAAGATTGATATTCAAAAAATGTACTTTAGATTTATCTCTATAACTAAAGAATCTTACTCCATCTTCCAGTCTCTATGTGAAACAAAGGTGATCTTAAGGCTGTTTTCTGCTAGAACTGGAATCTCCTACTCCGTACTTACTCCAATTGTATTCTTCTTCTGTGCCTCAGTATTACAAATTTGAGCTCTACTATAGATATTCAATGCAGTAGCAATAGTTGATCTCGTAAATGGACCCATATCATTTACATTCTGAAATTAACACACATTGACTGATATTTACTTATACGATTGTGTAACATCGGGTATGTAACATTGTACCTCATGCACCACCCCCCCCGCCACTTGACATGCTAACTAGATTATCACGACCAAAGAAATTGGGCCTTGCTGAACTCATTCTCTGGCTGTAAAACAAACACAAAGCGAGACAATTTCGAGGACCAATGCCCTGCATTGCAAAGATGCCTGAAAGACTGAGTTTACTGAGCTTAAACTGTGAGTGTGTGGTCAATGATCACTGATTTTTTTTTCTCCATCTCTATTGCCTTTAGCCAACACTCGCTCACATTGTATTCTGCATCCTTATTTTCTTTACCTGTATACATATGTTTCTACATAAAAGATGTTTCCTAAACATAGGCCCACTTCCTCATTCTATCCAGTTACAGTCAAGTTCCTTCTTCTGGGTTGCTGTCTCTGTGTCTTCTGAAAAAAATAACTTAAGTGCTTTCTATCCCTTCCTCTTGATCATCAATGAATGTAATAAACAGAAGGGTGCCAACACTGAACGATGGTGCACCCCACTCGTGACCAGACCCTATTGGGCAGTTACTCCATTTAAAGGCATCCTTTCCTGACAGTCCTTTATCCAATTTTTAATCCATCTTCCCATTTCTCCCCACATGGTGAAGTGTGATTTTCCCACATAAATCCCCATGTGACATGTTAGCCAAAGCTTTTTGGAAATTCGAGTAGATGATATCTACCAGGTCTGCTAATCCACCATTCTAATTACCCCTTCAATAAACTGGATCAGGTTTGTCAAATATGACCTTTTCTTTCTAACGTCATGTTGTGAGTTCTCTACAATTCCAACACGTTGTAAATACTCACATATTGGGCTGGATTTTACCTTAGGCAGATGGGAATTCACCACCAACGTAAAAGTCGGTGGCAAACCCGCTTCCGCCTAGTCTGAGGATCCGTCCCATATTTTACGGGTCCCCAGGCTTTAATTGTCCCAAAGCAGGACTTCCGGCTGGACTTCCATCTGCTTGAGGGAGGAAGTCCCGACTCAGTGAGCTGCCGGCCAATCAACGGGCCGGCAGCTCTTAGTCCCAGCAGCGCCACCGGGAGTGGTGGCCACTGCTAGGACTGCAGCCCAGCCGACGACATGGAGCCAGGAGTGAAGGTAACTTGGGCATGCCTCACCAGTGGGATTGGTTGTGCCCTGGTGAGGCTAGAGTGGTCGTTCGTGGGGTGAGAGTGAGGGTCTTGGGTCCCGGGGGTGGGTTGGGAGGTGGGGGAGACCCTCAATCGGGTACTCTGTGCCCGACGGCCATAGCACCCTCAGGCACGTGGAAAGGCCGGCAGCTATCGTTGGGTGGCCTTTCACATCCCCAGCATGCCCGCTTGCCGCAGGTAAAATATTCATGGGAGGGGGGGTTCCCTAAGTGGCCAGTTAAGGGCCCAGATTGGCCGATTACCCCCCACCCCGCCCGACCACCGTAACGTTGGCCGGAGGCGGGATTGGGGTGGGAAGGCCTCCCGGAGCCTCCCGCTCAATTTTTTATGCCGCCTCCATCCGCCCCCACTTCACTATCCGACCCACTGGAGCAGCATAAGATTCAGCCCATAGCATCTCTTATAGTGGCTTCCATTAACTTCCCCAACACTGAGTGGATCACAGTGTATAGTTCCAATGATTTGCCTTTGTCCCTCTTGAATAGGGGGCCATGTGTACTTTCATTCAAACTGTTGTCATTGTTGAGCACTACAACAGTTCTCAGCGAGCTAATAACATTTTATTCAGGGCATAGTAGACCTCTGCCATTTCGTTCAGCAGCCTGGGAGAAATTAATTCAGGCCTGTTGCTTTTTCTACATTGACCTCTTTAATATATATTTAACACCAATTCCCTTGTTACCTGAAAGAAACTGATTTGGAATTGGTCTAATCCACTGGGCAAGAGGCACAAGCAACCCTGTCATAATTAAAAAAGTAAATGGTAAGCGTCTGTTCAACTCTCCAACCAGGCCTTTATCATCATTCATTATCCCTCCCAAGTCAGCCTGTAATGGTACTATTAGTTCCTTAACTGACCTTTTCCACTGCCTTGCAAATTGTCACCATCCTCCTCTCTAGATTAACTTTAGCTTCTCTTTATTAATGCTGTTTCTTGAAACTTTCTCAATCTGAATGGCTGTCGTAAATCTGTCTATAAATCCTAAACACCTCTTCAAGCGCCAGTGCTGAATCATCTTCCCATTTAAATAGTGTCCTCTTCTCATCATTCATTCTTTTCTACTTTTTAGGGATAAAAAGTCTTATTGACACTTTTTTAAATGAGGTATCCTTTTCTCTGGATGTTGTAGCTATCTGCTTACAAATACTGCTCCTACCTCACCCATGTTTAAGTGAGAAGTATGTTAGTAGAGAAAGAATTAAGCGGAGTTAGGACTTGTAGATTGTGCAAATGTCAGGAGAATTTATAATGGGGAATAGAGAAATGGCAGAGAAGCTAAATGATTACTCTGTATCTGTCTTCACTAAGGAAGATACAAAAAATCTCCCAGAATTAAAGATCCAAGGGACTAGGGAGAATGAGGAATTGAAGGAAATTAGTATTAGTAAGAAGGTTGTATTGGAGAAATTAATGGGGCTGAAGGTTGATAATCCCCAGGACCAGATACTCTACATCCCAGAGTGTTGAAAGAGTGGATGCACTGGTGATCATCTTCCAAAATTCTATAGATTCTAGAACGGTTCCTGCAGATCCGAAGGCAGCAAATGTCACCCCACTATTTAAGAAGGGAGGGAGAGAGAAAACAAGGAATGACAGACCTGTTAACTTTACATCAGTAGGAGGGAAAATGCTAGAATCTATTCTAAAGGATGTGATAAATGGACATTTGGATAATAATGATCTGATTGGGCATAGGCAACATGGATTTATGAATGGGAAATCATGTTTGACAAATCTGTTGGAGTTTTTTTGAGGATGTTACAAACAGAATTGTTAAAGGGGAGTTGGTGGACATAGTATACTTGGATTTTCAGAAAGCTTTTGAAAGTCCCCCATAGGAGGGCCGTTAGCAAAATTAAAGCACATGAAATCAGAGGTAATATACTGGCATGGATTAAGGATTGGATAACAGGCAGAAAACAGAGAGTAGGAATAAATAGGTCATTCTCATGCTGGCAGGCTGTAGCTGGTGGGGTACCACAAGGATCAGTTCTTGGGTCCCAGCTGTTTACAATATATATCAATGATTTGGATGTGGCGACTAGATGTAATATTTCCAAGTTCACGGATGATACAAAACTAGGTGGGAATGTGTGTTGTGAGGGAGATGCAAAGCAGCTTCAAGGGGATTTGGATAGACATAGTGAGTGGGCAAGAACAAGGCAGATGGAAAATAATATGGAAAAATGTGAGGTTATCCACTTTGGTCGGAGGAATAGATGTGCTGAGTATTTTTTCTTAAATGGTAAGAGATTAGAAAGTGTAGATGTACAAAGGGACCTGGGTGTCCTCGTCAATAGGTCAATGAAATCTAACATGCAGGTGCAGCAAGCAATCAGGAAGGCTAGTGGTATGTCAGCCTTTAGCACAAGAGGATTTGAGTACAGGAGTAGCAAAGTCTTGCTTCAATTGTATAAAACCTTTGTTAGAACCCACCTGGAGTACTGTGTGCAGTTTTGATCCCCTTATCTTAGGAAGGATATTATTGCCATGGAGGGAGTAGAACGAAGGTTCACCAGACTCGTTCCCAGGATGGTGGGACTGTCCTTTGAAGAGAGATTGGCGAAATTGGACCTGTATTCTCGAGAGTTTCGAAGAATGAGAGGTGATCTCATTGAAACCGACAAAATACTTAAAGGGATAGACAGGGTAGATGCAGATAAGATGTTTCCCCTGTTTGGGGAGGCTAGAACCAGGGGACACAATTTCAAAATAAGGGGGAAACCACTTAGGACTGAGATGAGATGAAATTTCTTTACTCAGATGGTTGTGAATCTTTGGAATTCTCTACTCCAGAGGGCTGTGGAAGCTCAGTCACTGATTGTGTTTAAAGCAGAGAATGATAGATTTTTAAATACCAATGACGTAAAAGGGTATGGGGATAGTGTGGGAAAAAGGCATTGAAGTGGATAATCAGCCATGATTGTGTTGAATGGCGGAGCAAGCTCGATGGGCTGAATGGCCTACTCCTGTTCCTATGTTCCTATGGTCCAATGTTCCAATGTTAGAGAGAATAGTCAATGCAAATACAACATGTGGGGCTGGATTTTAAGTTGGGCGGATGGGAGCTGGCCACCAACTTAACTTTTATGGGTCCCCAGGCTTAATTGTTCTGAGGCGGGACTTCCACCTGTTTGAGGAAGTCCTGCCTCATTGAGCTGCCGGCCAATCAGTGGGCCAGCAACTCTTACTCCCAGCAGCGCCACCGGGTGCGGTGGCCACTGCTGGGACTGCCGCCCAGCCGAGGACATGGAGTAAGTTTGGGATGCCTCGCTGGGGGTAATCGGTCAGGCCCCGGTGAGGCGAGGGTGGTCATTTGGGGAGAAGGGGGGCGTCTTGGGTCTTGGGGGTGGTTGAGGAAGTGGGGGCAGCCCTCAATGGGGCACCCTGTGCCCGAATGTCAGGACCCACCCCGGGGTTCTGAGAAGCCACCAGCTTTTCCCGTGGCCTTTCCTGGCTCCAGGACGCCCGCTTGCCAGGCGTAAAATCTGCATGGAGCTGGGCGAAGGCCCAAAGTGGCCATTAATTGGCAACTTAAGGGCCTTGATTGGCCTGGGGTGGGCGGCCCGATTTTCGTCCCCCCGCGCCCTACGTAAAGTGGGGCGGAGGGGGGAGAGGGTCGGGAAGGCCTCTTGGAACCTCCCACTCCATTTTACACCACCCCCTACCACCTTCCGGCTCATTGGGGTGGCGTAACATTCCAGCCGTGGTGTATTACAGCTTTGTGACATGTTGTTTCTGTCGTCCTGTATAAATATTAATAAGCTGATGCAATGAAATTGTTTGCATTTACATAGTTCTTTATTTATAAATGGTTCAATGCAAAGGACTATTAAAGAAGTAATATGACTGAATTAGCATTGCTGGTAATAGAATCACAAATGTATCTCCAACAATCTGACCAAAAGCCTTGGACTGAAAAGTGTTATGTATTATTCCAGCTGATCTTTTGTTCGGAAGTGTGAAGAATGAGGGTATATGAAGGAAAGAATAACTTGTATTTGGATAGTATCTTATATCTCTCATATTACCTCAAAGCACTTCACTCGCGGCAAATAATTTTAAAGTGCAGTGACTGTTGCTATGTAGGCAAAGACAGCGTACCTTTTGCACACTAGATTCCACATACAGAATGAAATAAATGCCCACTTAATCTGTTTTGGCAGTATTTGGTTGAGAGAGGATAGATTGGGAAAAATCCCTCCCCCCACCTTCATTCTTTGAATAATTCCATAGCTTATTTAATATCTGTCTAAATTGTCAGAGTAGGCATGCTGAGCCTTGGTTTAATGCCTCATTTGAAGGATGGCATCACTGACAAGTCAGCACTCCCTCAGAATTGCACTGGAGTGTTAGCTGCTAGTATGTGCTCAAATCGTGGTCTGGGGTTTGTTGTGAGCTGAGAGCCACCCCCGTGCCCTTGCTGCCAACCAACCCCCCCCCCCCCTTGACCCCTCACCCCTATGATCATCACCCTGCCATCACTTACCTCTGGCCTGGGTCGCTCCACGTTCTTGGTGGGTGCCGTTCCAGCAGCAGCCACCACCTCCACGGTGATGCTGCCGAGCAAAAGAGCTGTCGGCCTCTGATTGGCCGACAGCTCTCGACACGCAGACTTCCTGTCCCCTGGGGCCTGACCCGCGAAAGGCCCACCACTGGCCTCTCAAGTGCCTGATTGGCCCATGATACGGCAGGCCTTCCCCAAAGGGGGCAAGGTGGATCTCTTGCGGCTCTTCAGCTGGCAGCCGAGACCCCCATCATTTCCATGAAATTCCCCCCATGTCTCTAATGACCTCAACTCTACTAATTCACTGAAGCTTCCAACCAAGTTCCTGCAGTAATTCCACTGGTGGTTAGCAAATTATATCCCAGTGCTGTACAAACATTTTTTTGCCCATTCTGGTTTTAACGATTTCCCACACAGAGCATTTAGAAACCCATATTGATTTAAATTTAAACTCTCTAGACCGTTTCAGGTGGGAAAAGGGTTAACAATAAAATCACAAATATTCCAGCAGCTGGAAGGATCACTTCAGAATGTGAGAAGGAACAGTGGATGACATCTCAGAAAAACTCAACCATTTCTAGAAAGTAATGTAGCTAAAACGTCTCATTTACATCTCCCCAACCCCAAATTATTACTTTAAAATCAATAGCAATCCCAAAATAAATTGTTTTGGTAAACATTATGATTGAAATTGCTGTTAATATTTTAACGTCTGAAATGATTTTAGTGACTCAATAAGTTTAAGTTTGGCTGACTGAGGAGGTGAACAAATCCAAAATGCTGTACAGCCAAACATATGCACCTCATTCATTGTTAATTGTGTTTAATATCATTAAGTCTGACACGTCTATCCAGAAGCGTGTTTCAGCCTCCCTTTGTTTATAGAGGATTTCAAGGTATGGGAAAATAAAGTGTTGTCACAAACAGAGGCTCGTCAATAAATCATTCAAAAAATAAAAGAAATCCACGATATTCTTCGTTACAGGCTGTGAGCTCAGTGCGTGAGCTTGCCAGTAACAAAGTTCACAGTCTGTCTTCCTACAAGTATATTTTTTGTTGCAGCGATGGCATCTGTCAGTGCAAACAAGGAGAAAGAGATCCATGGCTTCAAGAACTAAAGCCTGAAGCTTATGCAAACAGCAACACGGAGTCTGGGAAACCGTATTTAAAGCAATGCCACGAATAGTATACAAGATCCAATCTCAGTCTCCTTCCCAAGGCTATGAGGCATGGAAGATAAAACAGGGGATAAAACAGAATTTAAAAATAGCAAGAAACAGTAGGGTACAATCTCCTTCCCATGCATTGAGTGAAGTGCTCACCTCCAGCTAAGTTCCAGGATCAGCTCATTTAATAATTCTTCAAAGCTCCCTGCAAGGATTACCCCTTATGCAGCAAGCCTGCCTAATTGGAGCTAGAGGCAGGAATGCTCACAAACATGCAGTTTTAAAAAAGGTGCAGCTCAATCTTAAAGCAATGTTGCTACTTAAAGGTAAGAAGTGGAAAATGCAAGCTACAATTTGAAGTGTTTTTTTTATGAACACAGGGGAGAGGTGGCAGGCAAAAATAATATGAGGCAAACATAGGCAGGAATTTTATGATACCCTAATGAGCCAGATGGTGGTGGAGGGGTGGCGTAAAATGGAGCGGGAGGCTCCGGGATGCTTTCCCGACCCGCTTCCCCCTCCGCCCCCCCTTTATGTAGGGCAGGCATGGGGGGGGGGGGGGTGGTGCAACGGCCCAATCAAGGCCCTTAAGAGGCCACGTAACAACCACTCAAGGGCCTTTGCCCGCCTCTACGCAGATTTTATGTGCGGCGAATGGGCGTCCTGGATCTGGGAAAAGCCGCCTAGGAAAAGTAGACGGCTTCTGATTGTCTCGGGGGTGGGGGGGCGGGGGTCTTGCTCATCGAGCACAGGGTGCCCGCTGGAGGGTCGCCTCGCTACCCAAACTACCCCCAGGACCCAACACAGCCCCCTTCCCCCCCCCCGCAAACGACCAGCCTCGCCTCGCTGGGGCCCGACTGATTACCCCCGGTGAGGCAACCAAAACTTACCTGCCTTCCCAGCTCCCAGGTATCTTCTGAGCATGCTGGGCTGCAGTCCCAGCAGTGGCCACCGCTCTTGGTGGTGTTGTTGGGACTAAGAGCTGCTGGCTTGCTGATTGGCCGGCAGCTCAATGAGGCGGGACCTCCTCCCTCAAGTGGGTGGAAGTCCGCCTCGGAGCAATTAAAGCCTGGGGACCCGTAAAATACGGAACGGATCCCCAGGTGAGGCGGAAGCGGGTTCACCACCAACTTTTACGTCGGAGGCCGGCTCCCATCCATTCACCGTAAAATTCCGGCCATAATGTGGAAACACAAGTGGGAATTTATGGGCCGCATGTTATCTGATTCCCTATTTGATGGCTGGTGAAGTGGACGGCCACATGAAATGGATGCAAGGAGGCCATTTGGCACTCCAAAGTCCCCCTCCCCAAGGATGGCAGTGCATCATACCAAACCTAAGGCAGCATCCAGCCTGAATGTTATGTGTACAAGCGGAGAAAAGATGCAAGATAAGAGAGCATGGTTTAAGGAAACTCCAGATTAGGAACATAGGAATAGGAGTAGGTCATTCAGTCCCTCAAGCTCACTCCACCATTCAGTTAGATCATGGCTCATCTGTACCTCAGCTCCATTTACCTGCCTTAGCTCCATATCCCTCCTGAGGGAGAGAATTGTAGTTTTCTACTACCTCTCATGTGAAACATCTATCAGTAAATGTATTCTTCTTCAACTTACAACATCTCAAGTCTTATTCTTGACTTGCGCAAGCAGGCACACAAAGAAGAGAACAGACCCAAACTGGGAGCAGAGCTTAGAAATCATAAACTCTTGATGCCATGGAAGAAGTTACCCTAAATATATTGGCAGATGAGGGCATGGCGATAGCAGAGAATGATGAAACACCAGGGGCGGAATTTTATGGGCCCCCCTAAGGATGGGAACGGAGGCAGGGGGCCCAAAAAATTGTGTGGGTAGGCAAGGGTGGAGTGCCCATCACCTTCCTGATGCCTTCCAATTTCATCCGGTGTGGGGAAGACTGAGAACGGCTTTCCCGGCCAATTGAAGCCATTAAGTAGCCAATTACTGGTGGGAGGTGCCTCCAAAATATAGGGAGATTGCCCAGTAAATCAAGGTAATCTTCTTGCAGGCTTGGTGGGGGGCCCTCCTCCATGGGCAATCTGTAGCTCACGGAGAGTCCCTGGCAGCAAAGGCCATTCCTCTCCCATCACCTGCTCCTCTGCCCTCACTATCCCACTAGCACCTCTCACAACCCCCACCTTGCCAGGGCCTAGCTGGGTGGCCCTGGCGAGCCTGCCACCACTAACCTTGAATCCAGGCTCTATGGCTGCTCCTCTTCAACTCCCTGTTGCATTTGCAGCAGTGGCATCTGCTCCCGGGGGTGCTCTAATTGGCCAGCAGCTCTTGGAGGCGTGAACCCCCATCCGTAAAGGCATGGGGACCCCGGTGCACCTGAGCACCATTAAATACAGCCTGGAAGGTTCTCCAAAGAGCTGAGGCTGGGTTCCCCTCGTCTTTTGGCTCTGCGTGGGGAACCCTGCTAGCTCCATAAAATCCAGCCCCAGGTCTCCTCCAAGTTGAATGGTACATCCGGGTATTATATCTCCTCCCACTTCTCATTCACTCCAACATGGGCATGCACACAAACATTATACACTGCTTGCAATGCAAACTTTGTTTGAAGATGCGACTGGTGGCAGATATTTTAACATTGCTACCTTTTGTGTCATCGTAGGCTTGGAACACCAGCCTTAGAATGAGGTAGCAGCACACATCACCCTGGTTTGCAAGCACCAGCACAGCCACGCACATCCAGGGGGAGGCACTTAGTGAGTTTGAAGAGGCACAAATTGGGAGGAACAGTGTGGTAATAGCAGAAGAGGTGCACAGACCTATTGGTCAGGTGTCCACATGGCCACCATCAGCCACCCCATGTAGTTTCTCATTTACAGCAGTGTGGTGAAATTGGGCAGCTCCATTAGTCTTCAGTGGACAGGGAGATGAAAATTATTCCCGCTGCTGATGGAGGCATCAGTCAACCAATGAGTACATGTGTAGGCAACGCATTAGTTGATAGCCGCCCAGAGGTAGAAGAGTTTAAAATGGTAGTGACCTTGACTACCAGTGACAGTGCCGTACATATGTTAAAAGTTGACTGCAGATGGCAAAGCTCTGCCACTGGCTCCCTGACTCTGGAGTCTGTATTGGGAGTAGTTAGTCCAGCGGCATTGGCACAGAGTGTACCCAAGCTTAAAAATAGAGTTTGCAGCATTATGGCAGTAGCCCCACAAAAATATTTCAGAAATACATATTATGAATAAAAATTTCAGAATTAAAATAAATGTCTGCAAGAAAAATGACATGGTCCTAGAACCATGCTGTGGATCATGGAACAACTGCATTCTAAAGCTTC
Source organism: Heterodontus francisci (assembly GCF_036365525.1). Classification (NCBI taxonomy): domain Eukaryota; kingdom Metazoa; phylum Chordata; class Chondrichthyes; order Heterodontiformes; family Heterodontidae; genus Heterodontus; species Heterodontus francisci. Next base: position 31,057,604 of record NC_090396.1, on the reverse strand, counting down.
TTCCCCTTTAAGAGTTCCGTCGCTTCTTGTGTGACCATTCAAAATGGACCAGAAGGCAAGAGTATAAGCCCAATGCAAACATCAGGAAACTACACCACATGATCATTTACATATACTGGAAGCATGCACTCTGTAGCTTCAATAAAGCTATGCACAAAGTACAGCCATCCGAAAAATACCAAGCCATTGATATCAGGTGGGTAATATGCTTCATCATAAGAGCATAAGAAATAGGAGCAGGAGTAGGCCACATGGTCCCTTGAGCCTGCTCTGCCATTCAATAAGATCATGGTTGAACTTCACTGCATCAGCCATTTCTTAAACCCTATCCACCTATTCTGTGCTTGAGCAACCAGCAGAATTCATTGGAAAATCCTCGTACCCTAACAATGCTGTTGTCTGCAATTGTGTTAATTTCCTCCCTCCCAATGCCCCTAGCCCCATTCTTTATTAATCTAGACCATATGCAGATGCAAAAATTGTGGTCAGCATGGTAACAGAGGTCACAAACCAATCTGAGAAATAAAAATGGCAACTGAAGCTGGAAACAAAGAATGTTCAGTAAAAATCAAGCAGAAGGAAGAAGCAGATTCAACGATGACATGAAGATCACAATTGTTTAAAATTATAGCTCCTGTTGAATGGACTGAATGTTCTGGCATGTATATCATCATGCAAGTAGTCATGATACTCCAGCTGGCTGATTTATGTGATAATTTACATATGGAAAGAATATTTTTTGCCACTAAGCTATGCAATTAACATTTTTTTCCACTGGATTACATGCACAGAATAAAATGGTGCACTCAGGTCATATAAATCACTGTTGCCTTAAATTATAAATCTGCAAAAATTCACAAAGTAGGGTAACAGCCATGTGACCTGGCTCTTGAGCCGATTAATGATGGAACCAGTAAGTGTTCTCAAAGAAAGCATAAATCAACTGTGTGGTCATCCCATAAAGTAAAAGGAAAGAAAAATAGCTGGTGGGTACTCACTCAAAGCTGGTCCACCATCCATTATCAGTGAAACAGGAGATTATCTCGCACCTGTATTTGAAAGTTATGGGGAAGCAGAAGGAATTAAATGTGTCCAAGTGATGTCTTTTCAAACCAAAGGTTTGATTCTAACTCAGTACCCATTTTCTGTTGATATATGTGCCAGTCTTTCATGACGGGCAGAATTGACTCCAATCCTTTTCCTTTTTTCTAGACTGTTTCAGAGATCCTTTCCAATATTCCAAACCAACAAGCCATAAGGAACAAATTGCATATCTGGACTGGGAGGCCAAAAACGTTCAGAGGTTTCCCCAAAGATACAGAGAACTTGGATCCCTTGGTATGTCAAATTTCTCAACTTCCATGCCCTGACCTCTCCAAAACAGTGCTCAGTATGCAAAAAGGTGCCAATGATATTTTCCTCCACTTCTCCAGCACTGTACAAATTCACATTCTCTGCCACCACTAACACATCTAAGAAATGCTGTGAAGTACCTTAAACTGCAGCAATCTAATGCTCGAATTAACAAAAGCCTTGTAAGTGCACTCTGTGAGAATAGCATGGAAAATGTTTAATGTGTTCAACCAAAATTCATCCCTCTGCTATTTTAACACTTTAACTCATCTGAAGTAAATCAGTTGACACCTCGGCTAAAACTGAAAACAGTAATTTCAGGCAAAGGTGTTAAACATTATTACATTATCATCCTGCAGTATAAAACCAAAGTCAGAGGTTTGACAGATCTGCTAAAATCAAGTCTCTATAATTTGGCTGTAAATGTTTTTTTTCTCTCTCAGTAAAATATCTGCAAGTAAACAGTTGCAAAAAGCTGGGCAGGCTTTTTTGGCAGATTCACAAGCACTTTATGAGCAGGTGCCTAAGGCTAAGGTATACTTTTTCAGGTGTACTAAAATGATTCTTTGTCACAGCAGCTGAACATTTTAATGAAAGCAGATGTATCTGGTTCCACATGAAATCTTTGAGAAAGTTCTAAAAACACTTTCTTTGTACATGCAGAGGACAAAGCATTGTGGATGTGTTTGATTTATGACATTAGGCTATCAGTTACTGTTGGTAATGTGTTTGTATCAAATTTCTCTGTTATTTTGATGGACATATTAAGCATTGATAGGACATTGTCAGCAATGGGAATCTCCAGGCTATAGTAACAAACTCCAACTTCACCCTGACAGATAAAAACAAGCAAATTTATGAATTCTTAACAACGTAACGGTGTTTGACAGGCTTTACCCTTTTCCTGAAAATACCACGAGTAATCATTATCTGTGTTCATTTTAGCCTCATTCGTCTTTCATAGACACTTAATGATTTCACATTGTGTCATTTTTTTGTAAACAGCTTTCACTGGTACCTAGAAGAAGTAAAAAGTAAACCTTGAATTGTCAAAGAAAATCATTACAGGTGCAGTGGATTTACACTCTGTCCTTTTATTTCTGTGATCTGGAAACCTGAAGTTAACTGCAGTCCAGGCCAATTAGATGAAGCTCAATTCTCCTTCTGCTGTCAGTGATGGTCCTAAATAAAATGAAACAGGCAGAGTCTTAACTCAGCTCCTAATGGGTGCAAGTCTAAAGCACAACACTGCCCACAGTTTGGGCGGCACAGTGGCGCAGTGGTTAGCACCGCAGCCTCACAGCTCCAGCGACCCGGGTTCAATTCGAGGTACTGCCTGTGTGGAGTTTGCAAGTTCTCCCTGTGTCTGCGTGGGTTTTCTCCGGGTGCTCCGGTTTCCTCCCACAAGCCAAAAGACTTGCAGGTTGGTAGGTAAATTGGCCATTATAAATTGCCCCTAGTATAGGTAGGTGGTAGGGAAATATAGGGACAGGTGGGGATGTGGTAGGAATATGGGATTCGTGTAGGATTAGTATAAATGGGTGGTTGATGGTCGGCACAGACTCGGTGGGCCGAAGGGCCTGTTTCAGTGATGTATCTCTAAACTAAACTAAACAGTTAGGCAGTTATTTGCACTATATTGAGTTTGAGTCAGACAGGACACAAGATGGCTGCTGTGGGAAATGAGAAGGGCACACTTTTGCACACTGGGGTAATACGTTTCACAGATTTAGAAGTGATTAAATGTGGACGGTGCTGCCACTGTTCCTGTAAGCTGAATATAATGGAAACATTTATTACATAAGGGCAGATTTTTTCAGTATGCACAGCTGGAAGGAAGCCAGGCAGCACATAGTTGGAAAATTATCCCCATGAGCTTACTTTTGCTGTGATGTGTAAGTTGTAGCGAAGGTGTGACTGACTATTATAAATTGAGATTAAAGTCATCTGTGTCGAATGCTGCACTGCATGAACAAGGATAGATAGAATGGTAAGTTATGATACTTTTTTTCTTTGTATTACATTTTGAAATAAACTTAATTTAAACAGGATAAAAGCAAAATACTGCGGATGCTGGAAATCTGAAATAAAAACAAGAAATGCTGGAACCACACAGCAGGTCTGGCAGCATCTGTGAAAAGAGAAGCAGAGTTAACGTTTCGGGTCAGTGACCCTTCTTCGGAACCGAAGAAGTTCCGAAGAAGTGTCACTGACCCGAAACGTTAACTCTGCTTCTCTTTTCACAGATGCTGCCAGACCTGCTGAGTGGTTCCAGCATTTCTTGTTTTAATTTAAACAGGAGGGGGAATCGGACAGCACAGTATGCCAGTGCACCAGAGAACCAGGCTGTAGCACAGTAAGACAGTGTTTTAGAAATCAAATCTGAAGCACAGTGGTACAGTGTGTTAGAGAAGCAGTCTGTAGAACAGTGGGTTAGAGAATCAGTCTGTAGCACAGTGGGAGAGTGTGTTAGAGAATCAGTCTGTAGCACAGTGGGACAGTGTGTTAGAGAATCAGTCTGTAGCACAGTGGGAGAGTGTGTTAGAGAATCAGTCTGTATCACAGTGGGAGAGTGTGTTAGAGAATCAGTCTGTAGCACAGTGGGACAGTGTGTTAGAGAATCAGTCTGTAGCACAGTGGGAGAGTGTGTTAGAGAATCAGTCTGTAGCACAGTGGGACATGGTGTGAGAGAATCACTCTGCAGCGCAGTGGGACAGTGTGTTAGAGTATCACTCTGTATCACAGTGGGACAGTGTGTTAGAGAATCACTCTGCAGCACAGTGGGACATGGTGTTAGAGAATCACTCTGCAGCACAGTGGGACAGTGTGTTAGAGAATCACTCTGTAGCACAGTGGGACAGTGTGTTAGAGAATCACTCTGTAGCGCAGTGGGACAGTGTGTTAGAGAATCACTCTGCATCACAGTGGGACAGTGTGTTAGAGAATCAGTCTGTAGCACAGTGGGAGAGTGTGGAAGAGAATCACTCTGCAGCGCAGTGGGACAGTGTGTTAGAGTATCACTCTGTAGCACAGTGGGACATGGTGTTAGAGAATCACTCTGCAGCACAGTGGGACAGTGTGTTAGAGAATCACTCTGTAGCACAGTGGGACAGTGTGTTAGAGAATCACTCTGTAGCGCAGTGGGACAGTGTGTTAGAGAATCACTCTGCATCACAGTGGGACAGTGTGTTAGAGAATCAGTCTGCAGCACAGTGGGACAGTGTGTTAGAGAATCACTCTGCAGCACAGTGCGACAGTGTGTTAGAGAATCAGTCTGTAGCACAGTGGGAGAGAGTGTTAGAGAATCACTCTGTATCACAGTGGGACAGTGTGTGAGAGAATCATTCTGTCGCACAGTGGGACAGTGTGTAAGAGAATCACTCTGTATCACAGTGGGACAGTGTGTTAGAGAATCACTCTGCATCACAGTGGGACAGTGTGTTAGAGAATCACTCTGTAGCACAATGGGACATGGTGTTAGAGAATCACTCTGTAGCACAGTGGGAGAGTGTGTTAGAGAATCAGTCTGTAGCACAGTGGGAGAGTGTGTTAGAGAATCAGTCTGTAGCACAGTGGGAGAGTGTGTTAGAGAATCACTCTGTAGCGCAGTGGGACAGTGTGTTAGAGAATCACTCTGCAGCGCAGTGGGACAGTGTGTTAGAGTATCACTCTGTATCACAGTGGGACAGTGTGTTAGAGAATCACTCTGTAGCACAGTGGGAGTGTGTGTTAGAGAATCACTCTGTAGCACAGTGCGACATGGTGTTAGAGAATCACTCTGTAACACAGTGGGACAGTGTGTTAGAGAATCACTCTGCATCACAGTGGGACAGTGTGTTCGAGAATCACTCTGGAGCACAATGGGACAGTGTGTTAGAGAATCACTGTAGCACAGTGGGACAGTATGTTAGAGAATCAGTCTGTAGCACAGTGGGAGAGTGTGTTAGAGAATCACTCTGTAGCACAGTGGGATAGTGTGTTAGAGAATCACTCTGCAGCAAAGTGGTACAGTGTGTTAGAGAATCACTCTGCATCACAGTGTGACAGTGTGTTAGAGAATCAGTCTGTAGCACAGTGGGACAGTGTGTGAGAGAATCACTCTGCATCACAGTGGGACAGTGTGTTAGAGAATCACACTGCATCACAGTGGGACAGTGTGTGAGAGAATCACTCTGTAGCGCAGTGGGGCATGGTGTTAGAGAATCACTCTGTAGCACAGTGGGACAGTGTGTTAGAGAATCACTCTGTAGCACAGTGGGAGAGTGTGTTAGTGAATCACTCTGTAGCGGAGTGGGACAGTGTGTTAGAGAATCACTCTGCATCACAGTGGGACAGTGTGTTAGAGAATCAGTCTGTAGCACAGTGGGACAGTGTGTCAGAGAATCACTCTGCATCACAGTGGGACAGAGTGTTAGAGAATCACTCTGTAGCACAGTGGGAGAGTGTGTTAGAGAATCATTCTGCATCACAGTGGGACAGTGTGTTACAGAATCAGTCTGCATCACAGTGGGACATGGTGTTAGAGAATCAGTCTGTACCACAGTGGGAGAGTGTGTTAGAGAATCATTCTGCATCACAGTGGGACAGTGTGTTACAGAATCAGTCTGTATCACAATGGGACATGGTGTTAGAGAATCAGTCTGTACCACAGTGGGAGAGTGTGTTAGAGAATCACTCTGTAGCACAGTGCGACAGTGTGTTTGAGAATAACTCTAGCACAGTGCGACAGTGTGTTAGAGAATCAGTCTGTCGCACAGTGGGAGAGTGTGTTAGAGAATCACTCTGTATCACAGTGGGATAGTGTGTTAGAGAATCAATCTGCATCACAGTGGGACAGTGTGTTAGAGAATCACGCTGCAGCACAGTGGGACAGTGTGTTAGAGAATCAGTCTGTCGCACAGTGGGAGAGTGTGTTAGAGAATCACTCTGTATCACAGTGGGATAGTGTGTTAGAGAATCAATCTGCATCACAGTGGGACAGGGTGTTAGAGAATCACTCTGTAGCACAGTGGGACAGTAAGTTAGAGAATCAGTCTGTAGTACAGTGGGACAGTGTGTTCGAGAATCACTCTGTAGCACAGTGGGATAGTGTGTTAGAGAATCACTCTGTTTCAAAGTGGTACAGTGTGTTAGAGAATCACTCTGCATCACAGTGCGACAGTGTGTTAGAGAATCACTCTGTAGCACAGTGCGACAGTGTGTTAGAGAATGACTCTGCAGCACAGTGGGATAGTGTGTTAGAGAATCAGTCTGTAGCACAGTGGGAGAGTGTGTTAGAGAATCACTCTGTATCACAGTGGGACAGTGTGTTAGAGAATCACTCTGCATCACAGTGGGACAGTGTGTTAGAGAATCACTCTGGAGCACAATGGGACATGGTGTTAGAGAATCACTCTGTAGCACAGTGGGAGAGCGTGTTAGAGAATCAGTCTGTAGCACAGTGGGACAGTGTGTTAGAGAATCAGTCTGTAGCACAGTGGGAGAGTGTGTTAGAGAATCAGTCTGTATCACAGTGGGAGAGTGTGTTAGAGAATCAGTCTGTAGCACAGTGGGACAGTGTGTTAGAGAATCACTCTGGAGCACAATGGGACATGGTGTTAGAGAATCACTGTGTAGCACAGTGGGAGAGTGCGTTAGAGAATCAGTCTGTAGCACAGTGGGACAGTGTGTTAGAGAATCAGTCTGTAGCACAGTGGGAGAGTGTGTCAGAGAATCAGTCTGTATCACAGTGGGAGAGTGTGTTAGAGAATCAGTCTGTAGCACAGTGGGAGACTGTGTTAGAGAATCAGTCTGTAGCACAGTGGGACGTGGTGTGAGAGAATCACTCTGCAGCGCAGTGGGACAGTGTGTTAGAGTATCACTCTGTATCACAGTGGGACAGTGTGTTAGAGAATCACTCTGTAGCACAGTGGGAGAGTGTGTTAGAGAATCACTCTGTAGCACAGTGCGACAGTGTGTTAGAGAATCACTCTGTAGCACAGTGGGACAGTGTGTTAGAGAATCACTCTGTAGCACAGTGCGACAGTGTGTTAGAGAATCACTCTGTAGCACAGTGGGACAGTGTGTTAGAGAATCACTCTGTAGCGCAGTGGGACAGTGTGTTAGAGAATCACTCTGCATCACAGTGGGACAGTGTGTTAGAGAATCAGTCTGTAGCACAGTGGGAGAGTGTGGAAGAGAATCACTCTGCAGCGCAGTGGGACAGTGTGTTAGAGTATCACTCTGTAGCACAGTGGGACATGGTGTTAGAGAATCACTCTGCAGCACAGTGGGACAGTGTGTTAGAGAATCACTCTGTAGCACAGTGGGACAGTGTGTTAGAGAATCACTCTGTAGCGCAGTGGGACAGTGTGTTAGAGAATCACTCTGCATCACAGTGGGACAGTGTGTTAGAGAATCAGTCTGTAGCACAGTGGGACAGTGTGTTAGAGAATCACTCTGCAGCACAGTGCGACAGTGTGTTAGAGAATCAGTCTGTAGCACAGTGGGAGAGTGTGTTAGAGAATCACTCTGCATCACAGTGGGACAGTGTGTGAGAGAATCATTCTGTCGCACAGTGGGACAGTGTGTAAGAGAATCACTCTGTATCACAGTGGGACAGTGTGTTAGAGAATCACTCTGCATCACAGTGGGACAGTGTGTGAGAGAATCACTCTGTTGCGCAGTGGGGCATGGTGTTAGAGAATCACTCTGTAGCACAGTGGGACAGTGTGTTAGAGAATCATTCTGTAGCACAGTGGGAGAGTGTGTTAGTGAATCACTCTGTAGCGGAGTGGGACAGTGTGTTAGAGAATCACTCTGCATCACAGTGGGACAGTGTGTTAGAGAATCAGTCTGTAGCACAGTGGGACAGTGTGTCAGAGAATCACTCTGCATCACAGTGGAACAGAGTGTTAGAGAATCACTCTGTAGCACAGTGGGAGTGTGTGTTCGAGAATCATTCTGCATCACAGTGGGACAGTGTGTTACAGAATCAGTCTGCATCACAGTGGGACATGGTGTTAGAGAATCAGTCTGTACCACAGTGGGAGAGTGTGTTAGAGAATCATTCTGCATCACAGTGGGACAGTGTGTTACAGAATCAGTCTGTATCACAATGGGACATGGTGTTAGAGAATCAGTCTGTACCACAGTGGGAGAGTGTGTTAGAGAATCACTCTGTAGCACAGTGCGACAGTGTGTTTGAGAATAACTCTAGCACAGTGCGACAGTGTGTTAGAGAATCACGCTGCAGCACAGTGGGACAGTGTGTTAGAGAATCAGTCTGTCGCACAGTGGGAGAGTGTGTTAGAGAATCACTCTGTATCACAGTGGGATAGTGTGTTAGAGAATCAATCTGCATCACAGTGGGACAGTGTGTTAGAGAATCACTCTGTAGCACAGTGGGACAGTAAGTTAGAGAATCAGTCTGTAGTACAGTGGGACAGTGTGTTCGAGAATCACTCTGTAGCACAGTGGGATAGAGTGTTAGAGAATCACTCTGTAGCAAAGTGGTACAGTGTGTTAGAGAATCACTCTGCATCACAGTGCAACAGTGTGTTAGAGAATCACTCTGTAGCACAGTGCGACAGTGTGGTAGAGAATGACTCTGCAGCACAGTGGGATAGTGTGTTAGAGAATCAGTCTGTAGCACAGTGGGAGAGTGTGTTCGAGAATCACTCTGTATCACAGTGGGACAGTGTGTTAGAGAATCACTCTGCATCACAGTGGGACAGTGTGTTAGAGAATCACTCTGGAGCACAATGGGACATGGTGTTAGAGAATCACTCTGTAGCACAGTGGGACAGTGTGTTAGAGAATCAGTCTGTAGCACAGTGGGAGAGTGTGTTAGAGAATCAGTCTGTATCACAGTGGGAGAGTGTGTTAGAGAATCAGTCTGTAGCACAGTGGGACAGTGTGTTAGAGAATCACTCTGGAGCACAATGGGACATGGTGTTAGAGAATCACTCTGTAGCACAGTGGGAGAGTGCGTTAGAGAATCAGTCTGTAGCACAGTGGGACAGTGTGTTAGAGAATCAGTCTGTAGCACAGTGGGAGAGTGTGTCAGAGAATCAGTCTGTATCACAGTGGGAGAGTGTGTTAGAGAATCAGTCTGTAGCACAGTGGGAGACTGTGTTAGAGAATCAGTCTGTAGCACAGTGGGACATGGTGTGAGAGAATCACTCTGCAGCGCAGTGGGACAGTGTGTTAGAGTATCACTCTGTATCACAGTGGGACAGTGTGTCAGAGAATCACTCTGTAGCACAGTGGGAGAGTGTGTTAGAGAATCACTCTGTAGCACAGTGCGACAGTGTGTTAGAGAATCACTCTGTAGCACAGTGGGACAGTGTGTTAGAGAATCACTCTGCATCACAGTGGGACAGTGTGTTCGAGAATCACTCTGGAGCACAATGGGACAGTGTGTTAGAGAATCACTGTAGCACAGTGGGACAGTATGTTAGAGAATCAGTCTGTAGCACAGTGGGAGAGTGTGTTAGAGAATCACTCTGTAGCACAGTGGGATAGTGTGTTAGAGAATCACTCTGCAGCAAAGTGGTACAGTGTGTTAGAGAATCACTCTGCATCACAGTGTGACAGTGTGTTAGAGAATCAGTCTGTAGCACAGTGGGACAGTGTGTTAGAGAATCACTCTGCATCACAGTGGGACAGTGTGTTAGAGAATCACTCTGCATCACAGTGGGACAGTGTGTGAGAGAATCATTCTGTCGCACAGTGGGACAGTGTGTAAGAGAATCACTCTGTATCACAGTGGGACAGTGTGTTAGAGAATCACTCTGCATCACAGTGCGACAGTGTGTTAGAGAATCACTCTGTAGCACAATGGGACATGGTGTTAGAGAATCACTCTGTAGCACAGTGGGAGAGTGTGTTAGAGAATCAGTCTGTAGCACAGTGGGACAGTGTGTTAGAGAATCAGTCTGTAGCACAGTGGGACAGTGTGTTAGAGAATCAGTCTGTAGCACAGTGGGAGAGTGTGTCAGAGAATCAGTCTGTATCACAGTGGGAGAGTGTGTTAGAGAATCAGTCTGTAGCACAGTGGGAGACTGTGTTAGAGAATCAGTCTGTAGCACAGTGGGACATGGTGTGAGAGAATCACTCTGCAGCGCAGTGGGACAGTGTGTTAGAGTATCACTCTGTATCACAGTGGGACAGTGTGTCAGAGAATCACTCTGTAGCACAGTGGGAGAGTGTGTTAGAGAATCACTCTGTAGCACAGTGCGACAGTGTGTTAGAGAATCACTCTGTAGCACAGTGGGACAGTGTGTTAGAGAATCACTCTGCATCACAGTGGGACAGTGTGTTCGAGAATCACTCTGGAGCACAATGGGACAGTGTGTTAGAGAATCACTGTAGCACAGTGGGACAGTATGTTAGAGAATCAGTCTGTAGCACAGTGGGAGAGTGTGTTAGAGAATCACTCTGTAGCACAGTGGGATAGTGTGTTAGAGAATCACTCTGCAGCAAAGTGGTACAGTGTGTTAGAGAATCACTCTGCATCACAGTGTGACAGTGTGTTAGAGAATCAGTCTGTAGCACAGTGGGACAGTGTGTTAGAGAATCACTCTGCATCACAGTGGGACAGTGTGTTAGAGAATCACTCTGCATCACAGTGGGACAGTGTGTGAGAGAATCATTCTGTCGCACAGTGGGACAGTGTGTAAGAGAATCACTCTGTATCACAGTGGGACAGTGTGTTAGAGAATCACTCTGCATCACAGTGCGACAGTGTGTTAGAGAATCACTCTGTAGCACAATGGGACATGGTGTTAGAGAATCACTCTGTAGCACAGTGGGAGAGTGTGTTAGAGAATCAGTCTGTAGCACAGTGGGACAGTGTGTTAGAGAATCAGTCTGTAGCACAGTGGGAGAGTGTGTTAGAGAATCACTCTGCAGCGCAGTGGGACAGTGTGTTAGAGAATCACTCTGCAGCGCAGTGGGACAGTGTGTTAGAGTATCACTCTGTATCACAGTGGGACAGTGTGTTAGAGAATCACTCTGTAGCACAGTGGGAGTGTGTGTTAGAGAATCACTCTGTAGCACAGTGCGACAGTGTGTTAGAGAATCACTCTGTAGCACAGTGGGACAGTGTGTTCGAGAATCACTCTGGAGCACAATGGGACAGTGTGTTAGAGAATCACTGTAGCACAGTGGGACAGTATGTTAGAGAATCAGTCTGTAGCACAGTGGGAGAGTGTGTTCGAGAATCGCTCTGTAGCACAGTGGGATAGTGTGTTAGAGAATCACTCTGCAGCAAAGTGGTACAGTGTGTTAGAGAATCACTCTGCATCACAGTGTGACAGTGTGTTAGAGAATCAGTCTGTAGCACAGTGGGACAGTGTGTGAGAGAATCACTCTGCATCACAGTGGGACAGTGTGTTAGAGAATCACTCTGCATCACAGTGGGACAGTGTGTGAGAGAATCACTCTGTTGCGCAGTGGGGCATGGTGTTAGAGAATCACTCTGTAGCACAGTGGGACAGTGTGTTAGAGAATCATTCTGTAGCACAGTGGGAGAGTGTGTTAGTGAATCACTCTGTAGCGGAGTGGGACAGTGTGTTAGAGAATCACTCTGCATCACAGTGGGACAGTGTGTTAGAGAATCAGTCTGTAGCACAGTGGGACAGTGTGTCAGAGAATCACTCTGCATCACAGTGGAACAGAGTGTTAGAGAATCACTCTGTAGCACAGTGGGAGTGTGTGTTCGAGAATCATTCTGCATCACAGTGGGACAGTGTGTTACAGAATCAGTCTGCATCACAGTGGGACATGGTGTTAGAGAATCAGTCTGTACCACAGTGGGAGAGTGTGTTAGAGAATCATTCTGCATCACAGTGGGACAGTGTGTTACAGAATCAGTCTGTATCACAATGGGACATGGTGTTAGAGAATCAGTCTGTACCACAGTGGGAGAGTGTGTTAGAGAATCACTCTGTAGCACAGTGCGACAGTGTGTTTGAGAATAACTCTAGCACAGTGCGACAGTGTGTTAGAGAATCACGCTGCAGCACAGTGGGACAGTGTGTTAGAGAATCAGTCTGTCGCACAGTGGGAGAGTGTGTTAGAGAATCACTCTGTATCACAGTGGGATAGTGTGTTAGAGAATCAATCTGCATGACAGTGGGACAGTGTGTTAGAGAATCACTCTGTAGCACAGTGGGACAGTAAGTTAGAGAATCAGTCTGTAGTACAGTGGGACAGTGTGTTCGAGAATCACTCTGTAGCACAGTGGGATAGAGTGTTAGAGAATCACTCTGTAGCAAAGTGGTACAGTGTGTTAGAGAATCACTCTGCATCACAGTGCGACAGTGTGTTAGAGAATCACTCTGTAGCACAGTGCGACAGTGTGGTAGAGAACGACTCTGCAGCACAGTGGGATAGTGTGTTAGAGAATCAGTCTGTAGCACAGTGGGAGAGTGTGTTCGAGAATCACTCTGTATCACAGTGGGACAGTGTGTTAGAGAATCACTCTGCATCACAGTGGGACAGTGTGTTAGAGAATCACTCTGGAGCACAATGGGACATGGTGTTAGAGAATCACTCTGTAGCACAGTGGGAGAGTGTGTTAGAGAATCAGTCTGTAGCACAGTGGGACAGTGTGTTAGAGAATCAGTCTGTAGCACAGTGGGAGAGTGTGTTAGAGAATCAGTCTGTATCACAGTGGGAGAGTGTGTTAGAGAATCAGTCTGTAGCACAGTGGGACAGTGTGTTAGAGAATCACTCTGGAGCACAATGGGACATGGTGTTAGAGAATCACTCTGTAGCACAGTGGGAGAGTGCGTTAGAGAATCAGTCTGTAGCACAGTGGGACAGTGTGTTAGAGAATCAGTCTGTAGCACAGTGGGAGAGTGTGTCAGAGAATCAGTCTGTATCACAGTGGGAGAGTGTGTTAGAGAATCAGTCTGTAGCACAGTGGGAGACTGTGTTAGAGAATCAGTCTGTAGCACAGTGGGACATGGTGTGAGAGAATCACTCTGCAGCGCAGTGGGACAGTGTGTTAGAGTATCACTCTGTATCACAGTGGGACAGTGTGTCAGAGAATCACTCTGTAGCACAGTGGGAGAGTGTGTTAGAGAATCACTCTGTAGCACAGTGCGACAGTGTGTTAGAGAATCACTCTGTAGCACAGTGGGACAGTGTGTTAGAGAATCACTCTGCATCACAGTGGGACAGTGTGTTCGAGAATCACTCTGGAGCACAATGGGACAGTGTGTTAGAGAATCACTGTAGCACAGTGGGACAGTATGTTAGAGAATCAGTCTGTAGCACAGTGGGAGAGTGTGTTAGAGAATCACTCTGTAGCACAGTGGGATAGTGTGTTAGAGAATCACTCTGCAGCAAAGTGGTACAGTGTGTTAGAGAATCACTCTGCATCACAGTGTGACAGTGTGTTAGAGAATCAGTCTGTAGCACAGTGGGACAGTGTGTGAGAGAATCACTCTGCATCACAGTGGCACAGTGTGTTAGAGAATCACTCTGCATCACAGTGGGACAGTGTGTGAGAGAATCACTCTGTAGCGCAGTGGGGCATGGTGTTAGAGAATCACTCTGTAGCGCAGTGGGACAGTGTGTTAGAGAATCACTCTGTAGCACAGTGGGAGAGTGTGTTCGTGAATCACTCTGTAGCGCAGTGGGACAGTGTGTTAGAGAATCACTCTGCATCACAGTGGGACAGTGTGTTAGAGAATCAGTCTGTAGCACAGTGGGACAGTGTGTCAAAGAATCACTCTGCATCACAGTGGGACAGAGTGTTAGAGAATCACTCTGTCGCACAGTGGGACAGTGTGTTAGAGAATCATTCTGCATCACAGTGGGACAGTGTGTTACAGAATCAGACTGTATCACAGTGGGACATGGTGTTAGAGAATCAGTCTGTACCACAGTGGGAGAGTGTGTTAGAGAATCATTCTGCATCACAGTGGGACAGTGTGTTACAGAATCAGTCGGTATCACAATGGGACATGGTGTTAGAGAATCAGTCTGTACTACAGTGGGAGAGTGTGTTCGAGAATCACTCTGCAGCACAGTACGACAGTGTGTTTGAGAATCACTCTGTAGCACAGTGCGACAGTGTGTTAGAGAATCACTCTGCAGCACAGTGGGACAGTGTGTTAGAGAATCAGTCTGTAGCACAGTGGGAGAGTGTGTTAGAGAATCACTCTGTATCACAGTGGGACAGTGTGTTAGAGAATCAATCTGCATCACAGTGGGACAGTGTGTTAGAGAATCACTCTGTAGCACAGTGGGACAGTAAGTTAGAGAATCAGTCTGTAGCACAGTGGGATAGTGTGTTAGAGAATCACTCTGTAGCAAAGTGGTACAGTGTGTTAGAGAATCACTCTGCATCACAGTGCGACAGTGTGTTAGAGAATCACTCTGCAGCACAGTGCGACAGTGTATTAGAGAATCACTCTGCAGCACAGTGGGACAGTGTGTTAGAGAATCACTCTGTATCACAGTGGGACAGTGTGTTAGAGAAACACTCTGTCGCACAGTGCGACATGGTGTTGGAGAATCACTCTGTAACACAGTGGGACATGGTATTAGAGAATCACTCTGTAGCACAGTGGGACATCGTGTTGGAGAATCAGTCTGTAGCACAGTGGGAGAGTGTGTTGGAGAATCACTCTGTATCACAGTGGGACAGTGTGTTAGAGAATCACTCAGTAGCACAGTGGGACAGTGTGTTCGAGAATCTGTCTGTAGCACAGTGCGACAGTGTGTTAGAGAATCACTCTGTAGCACAGTGGGACAGTGTGTTAGAGAATCACTCTGTATCACAGTGGGACAGTGTGTAAGAGAATCACTCTGTATCACAGTGGGACAGTGTTTTCGAGAATCTCTCTGTAGCACATTGCGACAGTGTGTTAGTAAATCACTCTGCATCACAGTGGGACAGTGTGTTAGAAAATCACTCTGCAGCACAGAGGGACATGGTGTTCGAGAATCACTCTGTAGCACAGTGGGACATGGTGTTAGAGAATCAGCGTGTTGCACAGTGGAAGAGTGTGTTCGAGAATCACTCTGCAACACAGTGCAACAGTTTGTTAGAGAAACACACTGTAGCACATTGGGACAGTGTGTTAGAGAATCAATTTGTCGCACAGTGCGACATGGTGTTAGAGAATCACTCTGTAACACAGTGGGACATGGTATTAAAGAATCACTCTGTAGCACAGTGGGACATCGTGTTAGAGAATCAATCTGCATCGCAGTGGGACAGTGTGTTAGAGAATCACTCTGTAGCACAGTGGGACAGTAAGTTAGAGAATCAGTCTGTAGCACAGTGGGATAGTGTGTTAGAGAATCACTCTGTAGCAAAGTGGTACAGTGTGTTAGAGAATCACTGCATCACAGTGCGGCAGTGGGTTAGAGAATCACTCTGTAGCACAGTGCGACAGTGTATTAGAGAATCACTCTGCAGCACAGTGGGAGAGTGTGTTAGAGAATCACTCTGTATCACAGTGGGACAGTGTGTTAGAGAATCACTCTGTAGCACAGTGCGACAGTGTGTTAGAGAATCACTGTGGAGCACAATGGGACATTGGGTTAGAGAATCACTCTGTAGCACAGTGGGACAGATGTTAGAGAATCAGTCTGTAGCACAGTGGGACAGTGTGTCAGAGAATCACTCTGTAGCACAGTGGGATAGTGTGTTAGAGAATCACTCTGTAGCAAAGGGGTACAGTGTGTTAGAGAATCACTCTGCATCACAGTGGGAGAGTGTGTTAGAGAATCAGTCTGTAGCACAGTGGGACAGTGTGTTAGAGAATCAGTCAGCATCACAGTGGGACAGTGTGTTAGAGAATCACTCTGTAGCACAGTGGGAGAGTGTGTTCGAGAATCACTCAGCATCACAGTGGGACAGTGTGTTAGAGAATCACTCTGCATCACAGTGGGACAGTGTGTTAGAGAATCACTCTGTAGCACAGTGGGAGAGTGTTTTAGAGAATCATTCTGTAGCACAGTGGGAGAGTGTGTTAGAGAATCACTCAGCATCACAGTGGGACAGTGTGTCAGAGAATCACTCTGCATCACAGTGGGACAGTGTGTTAGAGAATCACTCTGCATCACAGTGGGACAGTGTGTTAGAGAATCAGTCTGTAGCACAGTGGGACAGTGTGTCAGAGAATCACTCTGCAGCACAGTGCGACAGTGTGTTTGAGAATCACTCTGTATCACTGTGGGACACTGTGTTAGAAAATCACTCTGCATCACAGTGTGACAGTGTGTTAGATAATCACTCTCTATCACAGTGGGACAGTGTGTTAGAGAATCACTCTGTAGCACAGTGTGAAATGGTTTTAGAGAATCACTCTGTAACACAGTGGGACATGGTGTTGGAGAATCACTCTGCATCACAGTGGGACAGTGTGTTAGAGAATAACTCTGTAGCACAGTGGGGCAGTGTGTTAGAGAATCACTCTGTATCACAGTGGGACAGTGTTAGAGAATAACTCTGTAGCACAGTGGGGCAGTGTGTTAGAGAATCACTCTGCATCACACTGGGACAGTGTGTTGGAGAATCACTCTGTAGTGCAGTGGGACAGTGTCTTAGAGCATCACTATGCAGCAGAGTGCGACAGTGTGTTTGAGAATCACTCTGTATCACTGTGGGACACTGTGTTAGAGAATCACTCTGCATCACAGTGGGACAGTGTGTTAGAGAATAACTCTGTAGCACAGTGGGGCAGTGTGTTAGAGAATCACTCTGTATCACAGTGGGACAGTGTTAGAGAATCACTCTGTAGCACAGTGGGACAGTGTTTTAGAGAATCTCTCTGTGGCACAGTGCGACAGTGTGTTAGAGAATCACTCTGTATCACAGTGGGGCAGTGTGTTAGAGAATCACTCTGCATCACAGTGGGACAGTGTGTCAGAGAATCACTCTGTAGCACAGTGGGACATGGTGTAAGAGAATCACTCTGTAGCACAGTGGGACATGGTGTTAGAGATTCAGCGTGTAGCACAGTGGGAGAGTGTGTTCGAGTATTACTCTGCATCACACTGGGACAGTGTGTTGGAGAATCACTCTGTAGTGCAGTGGGACAGTGTCTTAGAGCATCAATATGCAGCAGAGTGCGACAGTGTGTTAGAGAATCACTCTGTATCACAGTGGGACAGTGTGCTAGAGAATCACTCTGTCGCGCAGTGGGACAGTGTGTTAGAGAATCACTCTGTATCACAGTGGGACATGGTTTTAGAGAATCACTCTGTAACACAGTGGGACATGGTGTTGGAGAATCACTCTGTAGCACAGTGGGACATGGTGTTAGAGAATCAGTCTGTAGCACAGTGGGACAGTGTATTAGAGAATCAGTCTGTAGCACAGTGCGACAGAGTGTTAGAGAATCACTCTGTATCACAGTGGGACATGGTTTTAGAGAATCACTCTGTATCACAGTGGGACAGTGTGTTAGAGAATCACTCTGTCGCACAGTGGGACATGGTGTTGGAGAATCACTCTGTAGCACAGTGGGACATGGTGTTAGAGAATCACTCTGCAGCACAGTGGGACAGTGTGTTAGAGAATCACTCTGTAGCACAGTGGGACAGTGTGTTAGAGAATCACTCTGTAGCGCAGTGGGACAGTGTGTTAGAGAATCACTCTGCATCACAGTGGGACAGTGTGTTAGAGAATCAGTCTGTAGCACAGTGGGAGAGTGTGTAAGAGAATCACTCTGCAGCGCAGTGGGATAGTGTGTTAGAGTATCACTCTGTAGCACAGTGGGACATGGTGTTAGAGAATCACTCTGCAGCACAGTGGGACAGTGTGTTAGAGAATCACTCTGTAGCACAGTGGGACAGTGTGTTAGAGAATCACTCTGTAGCGCAGTGGGACAGTGTGTTAGAGAATCACTCTGCATCACAGTGGGACAGTGTGTTAGAGAATCAGTCTGTAGCACAGTGGGACAGTGTGTTAGAGAATCACTCTGCATCACAGTGGGACAGTGTGTTAGAGAATCACTCTGTAGCACAATGGGACATGGTGTTAGAGAATCACTCTGTAGCACAGTGGGAGAGTGTGTTAGAGAATCAGTCTGTAGCACAGTGGGACAGTGTGTTAGAGAATCAGTCTGTAGCACAGTGGGAGAGTGTGTTAGAGAATCACTCTGTAGCGCAGTGGGACAGTGTGTTAGAGAATCACTCTGCAGCGCAGTGGGACAGTGTGTTAGAGTATCACTCTGTATCACAGTGGGACAGTGTGTTAGAGAATCACTCTGTAGCACAGTGGGAGTGTGTGTTAGAGAATCACTCTGTAGCACAGTGCGACAGTGTGTTAGAGAATCACTCTGTAGCACAGTGGGACAGTGTGTTCGAGAATCACTCTGGAGCACAATGGGACAGTGTGTTAGAGAATCACTGTAGCACAGTGGGACAGTATGTTAGAGAATCAGTCTGTAGCACAGTGGGAGAGTGTGTTAGAGAATCACTCTGTAGCACAGTGGGATAGTGTGTTAGAGAATCACTCTGCAGCAAAGTGGTACAGTGTGTTAGAGAATCACTCTGCATCACAGTGTGACAGTGTGTTAGAGAATCAGTCTGTAGCATAGTGGGACAGTGTGTGAGAGATTCACTCTGCATCACAGTGGGACAGTGTGTTAGAGAATCACTCTGCATCACAGTGGGACAGTGTGTGAGAGAATCACTCTGTAGCGCAGTGGGGCATGGTGTTAGAGAATCACTCTGTAGCACAGTGGGACAGTGTGTTAGAGAATCACTCTGTAGCACAGTGGGAGAGTGTGTTAGTGAATCACTCTGTAGCGCAGTGGGACAGTGTGTTAGAGAATCACTCTGCATCACAGTGGGACAGTGTGTTAGAGAATCAGTCTGTAGCACAGTGGGACAGTGTGTCAGAGAATCACTCTGCATCACAGTGGGACAGAGTGTTAGAGAATCACTCTGTAGCACAGTGGGAGAGTGTGTTAGAGAATCATTCTGCATCACAGTGGGACAGTGTGTTACAGAATCCGTCTGCATCACAGTGGGACATGGTGTTAGAGAATCAGTCTGTACCACAGTGGGAGAGTGTGTTAGAGAATCATTCTGCATCACAGTGGGACAGTGTGTTACAGAATCAGTCTGTATCACAATGGGACATGGTGTTAGAGAATCAGTCTGTACCACAGTGGGAGAGTGTGTTAGAGAATCACTCTGTAGCACAGTGCGACAGTGTGTTTGAGAATAACTCTAGCACAGTGCGACAGTGTGTTAGAGAATCACGCTGCAGCACAGTGGGACAGTGTGTTAGAGAATCAGTCTGTCGCACAGTGGGAGAGTGTGTTAGAGAATCACTCTGTATCACAGTGGGACAGTGTGTTAGAGAATCAATCTGCATCACAGTGGGACAGTGTGTTAGAGAATCACTCTGTAGCACAGTGGGACAGTAAGTTAGAGAATCAGTCTGTACTACAGTGGGACAGTGTGTTCGAGAATCACTCTGTAGCACAGTGGGATAGTGTGTTAGAGAATCACTCTGCAGCAAAGTGGTACAGTGTGTTAGAGAATCACTCTGCATCACAGTGCGACAGTGTGTTAGAGAATCACTCTGTAGCACAGTGCGACAGTGTGTTAGAGAATGACTCTGCAGCACAGTGGGATAGTGTGTTAGAGAATCAGTCTGTAGCACAGTGGGAGAGTGTGTTAGAGAATCACTCTGTATCACAGTGGGACAGTGTGTTAGAGAATCACTCTGCATCACAGTGGGACAGTGTGTTAGAGAATCACTCTGGAGCACAATGGGACATGGTGTTAGAGAATCACTCTGTAGCACAGTGGGAGAGTGTGTTAGAGAATCAGTCTGTAGCACAGTGGGACAGTGTGTTAGAGAATCAGTCTGTAGCACAGTGGGAGAGTGTGTTAGAGAATCAGTCTGTATCACAGTGGGAGAGTGTGTTAGAGAATCAGTCTGTAGCACAGTGGGACAGTGTGTTAGAGAATCACTCTGGAGCACAATGGGACATGGTGTTAGAGAATCACTCTGTAGCACAGTGGGAGAGTGTGTTCGAGAATCACTCAGCATCACAGTGGGACAGTGTGTTAGAGAATCACTCTGCATCACAGTGGGACAGTGTGTTAGAGAATCACTCTGTAGCACAGTGGGAGAGTGTGTTAGAGAATCAGTCTGTACCACAGTGGGAGAGTGTGTTAGAGAATCACTCTGTAGCACAGTGCGACAGTGTGTTTGAGAATAACTCTAGCACAGTGCAACAGTGTGTTAGAGAATCACGCTGCAGCACAGTGGGACAGTGTGTTAGAGAATCAGTCTGTCGCACAGTGGGAGAGTGTGTTAGAGAATCACTCTGTATCACAGTGGGACAGTGTGTTAGAGAATCAATCTGCATCACAGTGGGACAGTGTGTTAGAGAATCACTCTGTAGCACAGTGGGACAGTAAGTTAGAGAATCAGTCTGTACTACAGTGGGACAGTGTGTTCGAGAATCACTCTGTAGCACAGTGGGATAGTGTGTTAGAGAATCACTCTGTAGCAAAGTGGTACAGTGTGTTAGAGAATCACTCTGCATCACAGTGCGACAGTGTGTTAGAGAATCACTCTGTAGCACAGTGCGACAGTGTGTTAGAGAATGACTCTGCAGCACAGTGGGATAGTGTGTTAGAGAATCAGTCTGTAGCACAGTGGGAGAGTGTGTTAGAGAATCACTCTGTATCACAGTGGGACAGTGTGTTAGAGAATCACTCTGCATCACAGTGGGACAGTGTGTTAGAGAATCACTCTGGAGCACAATGGGACATGGTGTTAGAGAATCACTCTGTAGCACATTGGGAGAGTGTGTTAGAGAATCAGTCTGTAGCACAGTGGGACAGTGTGTTAGAGAATCAGTCTGTAGCACAGTGGGAGAGTGTGTTAGAGAATCAGTCTGTATCACAGTGGGAGAGTGTGTTAGAGAATCACTCTGTAGCACAGTGGGACAGTGTGTTAGAGAATCACTCTGGAGCACAATGGGACATGGTGTTAGAGAATCACTCTGTAGCACAGTGGGAGAGTGCGTTAGAGAATCAGTCTGTAGCACAGTGGGACAGTGTGTTAGAGAATCAGTCTGTAGCACAGTGGGAGAGTGTGTTAGAGAATCAGTCTGTATCACAGTGGGAGAGTGTGTTAGAGAATCACTCTGTAGCAAAGTGGTACAGTGTGTTAGAGAATCACTCTGCATCACAGTGCGACAGTGTGTTAGAGAATCACTCTGTAGCACAGTGCGACAGTGTGTTAGAGAATGACTCTGCAGCACAGTGGGATAGTGTGTTAGAGAATCAGTCTGTAGCACAGTGGGAGAGTGTGTTAGAGAATCACTCTGTATCACAGTGGGACAGTGTGTTAGAGAATCACTCTGCATCACAGTGGGACAGTGTGTTAGAGAATCACTCTGGAGCACAATGGGACATGGTGTTAGAGAATCACTCTGTAGCACAGTGGGAGAGTGTGTTAGAGAATCAGTCTGTAGCACAGTGGGACAGTGTGTTAGAGAATCAGTCTGTAGCACAGTGGGAGAGTGTGTTAGAGAATCAGTCTGTATCACAGTGGGAGAGTGTGTTAGAGAATCAGTCTGTAGCACAGTGGGACAGTGTGTTAGAGAATCACTCTGGAGCACAATGGGACATGGTGTTAGAGAATCACTCTGTAGCACAGTGGGAGAGTGCGTTAGAGAATCAGTCTGTAGCACAGTGGGACAGTGTGTTAGAGAATCAGTCTGTAGCACAGTGGGAGAGTGTGTTAGAGAATCAGTCTGTATCACAGTGGGAGAGTGTGTTAGAGAATCAGTCTGTAGCACAGTGGGAGACTGTGTTAGAGAATCAGTCTGTAGCACAGTGGGACATGGTGTGAGAGAATCACTCTGCAGCGCAGTGGGACAGTGTGTTAGAGTATCACTCTGTATCACAGTGGGACAGTGTGTTAGAGAATCACTCTGTAGCACAGTGGGAGAGTGTGTTAGAGAATCACTCTGTCGCACAGTGCGACAGTGTGTTAGAGAATCACTCTGTAGCACAGTGGGACAGTGTGTTAGAGAATCACTCTGCATCACAGTGGGACAGTGTGTTCGAGAATCACTCTGGAGCACAATGGGACAGTGTGTTAGAGAATCACTGTAGCACAGTGGGACAGTATGTTAGAGAATCAGTCTGTAGCACAGTGGGAGAGTGTGTTGGAGAATCACTCTGTAGCACAGTGGGATAGTGTGTTAGAGAATCACTCTGCAGCAAAGTGGTACAGTGTGTTAGAGAATCACTCTGCATCACAGTGTGACAGTGTGTTAGAGAATCAGTCTTCAGCACAGTGGGACAGTGTGTGAGAGAATCACTCTGCATCACAGTGGGACAGTGTGTTAGAGAATCACTCTGCATCACAGTGGGACAGTGTGTGAGAGAATCACTCTGTAGCGCAGTGGGGCATGGTGTTAGAGAATCACTCTGTAGCACAGTGGGACAGTGTGTTAGAGAATCACTCTGTAGCACAGTGGGAGAGTGTGTTAGTGAATCACTCTGTAGCGCAGTGGGACAGTGTGTTAGAGAATCACTCTGCATCACAGTGGGACAGTGTGTTAGAGAATCAGTCTGTAGCACAGTGGGACAGTGTGTCAAAGAATCACTCTGCATCACAGTGGGACAGAGTGTTAGAGAATCACTCTGTAGCACAGTGGGACAGTGTGTTAGAGAATCATTCTGCATCACAGTGGGACAGTGTGTTACAGAATCAGACTGTATCACAGTGGGACATGGTGTTAGAGAATCAGTCTGTACCACAGTGGGAGAGTGTGTTAGAGAATCATTCTGCATCACAGTGGGACAGTGTGTTACAGAATCAGTCGGTATCACAATGGGACATGGTGTTAGAGAATCAGTCTGTACTACAGTGGGAGAGTGTGTTCGAGAATCACTCTGCAGCACAGTGCGACAGTGTGTTTGAGAATCACTCTGTAGCACAGTGCGACAGTGTGTTAGAGAATCACTCTGCAGCACAGTGGGACTGTGTTAGAGAATCAGTCTGTAGCACAGTGGGAGAGTGTGTTAGAGAATCACTCTGTATCACAGTGGGACAGTGTGTTAGAGAATCAATCTGCATCACAGTGGGACAGTGTGTTAGAGAATCACTCTGTAGCACAGTGGGACAGTAAGTTAGAGAATCAGTCTGTAGCACAGTGGGATAGTGTGTTAGAGAATCACTCTGTAGCAAAGTGGTACAGTGTGTTAGAGAATCACTCTGCATCACAGTGCGACAGTGTGTTAGAGAATCACTCTGCAGCACAGTGCGACAGTGTATTAGAGAATCACTCTGTAGCACAGTGGGACATCGTGTTAGAGAATCACTCTGTCACGCAGTGGGACAGCGTGTTAGAGAATCACTCTGTATCACAGTGCGACAGTGTGTTAGAGAATCACTCTGTAGCACAGTGCGAAATGGTTTTAGAGAATCACTCTGTAACACAGTGGGACATGGTGTTGGAGAATCACTCTGTAGCACAGTGGGACATGGTGTTAGAGAATCAGTCTGTAGCAGAGTGGGACAGTGTGTTAGAGAATCAGTCTGTAGCACAGTGCGACAGTGTGTTAGAGAATCACTCTGTATCACTGTGGGACACTGTGTTGGAAAATCACTCTGCATCACAGTGTGACAGTGTGTTAGAGAATAACTCTGTAGCACAGTGGGGCAGTGTGTTAGAGAATCACTCTGTATCAAAGTGGGACAGTGTGTTAGAGAATCACTCTGCAGCACAGTGGGACAAGGTTTTAGAGAATCTCTCTGTAGCACAGTGGGACAGTGTGTTAGAGAATCACTCTATATCACAGTGGGGCACTGTGTTAGAGAATCACTCTGCATCACAGTGGGACAGTGTGTCAGAGAATCACTCTGTAGCGCAGTGGGACATGGTGTTAGAGAAACACTCTGTAGCACAGTGGGTCATGGTGTTAGAGAATCAGCGTGTAGCACAGTGGGAGAGTGTGTTCGAGAATCACTCTGCATCACAGTGGGACAGTGTGTTAGAGAATCACTCTGTTGCGCAGTGGGAGAGTGTCTTAGAGAATCTGTCTGTAGCACAGTGCGACAGTGTGTTAGAGAATCACTCTGTATCACAGTGGGACATGGTTTTAGAGAATCACTCTATCACAGTGGGACAGTGTGCTAGAGAATCACTCTGTAGCACAGTGGGACAGTGTGTTAGAGAATCACTCTGTATCACAGTGGGACAGTGTGTTAGAGAATCACTCTGTAGCACAGAGGGACAGTGTGTTAGAGAATCACTCTGTAGCACAGTGGGACAGTGTTTTCGAGAATCACCTGTCGCACATTGCGACAGTGTGTTAGTAAATCACTCTGCATCACAGTGGGACATGGTATTAGAGAATCACTCTGTAGCACAGTGGGACATCGTGTTGGAGAATCAGTCTGTAGCACAGTGCGACAAAGTGTCAGAGAATCACTCTGTAGCACAATGGGACATGGTGTTAGAGAATCAGCGTGTTGCACAGTGGAAGTGTGTGTTCGAGAATCACTCTGCAACACAGTGCAACAGTTTGTTAGAGAAACACACTGTAGCACATTGGGACAGTGTGTTAGAGAATCACTCTGTCGCACAGTGGGACAGTGTGTTAGAGAATCACTCCGTATCACTGTGGGACACTGTGTTAGAAAATCACTCTGCATCACAGTGTGACAGTGTGTTAGATAATCACTCTGTATCACAGTGGGACAGTGTGTTAGAGAATAACACTGTAGCACAGTGGGGCAGTGTGTTAGAGAATCACTCTGTATCACAGTGGGACAGTGTGTTAGAGAATAACACTGTAGCAAAGTGGTACAGTGTGTTAGAGAATCACTCTGCATCACAGTGCGACAGTGTGTTAGAGAATCACTCTGCAGCACAGTGCGACAGTGTATTAGAGAATCACTCTGTAGCACAGTGGGACATCGTGTTAGAGAATCACTCTGTCACGCAGTGGGACAGCGTGTTAGAGAATCACTCTGTATCACAGTGCGACAGTGTGTTAGAGAATCACTCTGTAGCACAGTGCGAAATGGTTTTAGAGAATCACTCTGTAACACAGTGGGACATGGTGTTGGAGAATCACTCTGTAGCACAGTGGGACATGGTGTTAGAGAATCAGTCTGTAGCAGAGTGGGACAGTGTGTTAGAGAATCAGTCTGTAGCACAGTGCGACAGTGTGTTAGAGAATCACTCTGTATCACAGTGGGACAGTGTGTTAGAGAATCACTCTGTCGCACAGTGGGACAGTGTGTTAGAGAATCACTCTGTATCACTGTGGGACACTGTGTTGGAAAATCACTCTGCATCACAGTGTGACAGTGTGTTAGAGAATAACTCTGTAGCACAGTGGGGCAGTGTGTTAGAGAATCACTCTGTATCAAAGTGGGACAGTGTGTTAGAGAATCACTCTGCAGCACAGTGGGACAGTGTGTTAGAGAATCACTCTATATCACAGTGGGGCACTGTGTTAGAGAATCACTCTGCATCACAGTGGGACAGTGTGTCAGAGAATCACTCTGTAGCGCAGTGGGACATGGTGTTAGAGAATCACTCTGTAGCACAGTGGGTCATGGTGTTAGAGAATCAGCGTGTAGCACAGTGGGAGAGTGTGTTCGAGAATCACTCTGCATCACAGTGGGACAGTGTGTTAGAGAATCACTCTGTTGCGCAGTGGGAGAGTGTCTTAGAGAATCTGTCTGTAGCACAGTGCGACAGTGTGTTAGAGAATCACTCTGTATCACAGTGGGACATGGTTTTAGAGAATCACTCTATCACAGTGGGACAGTGTGCTAGAGAATCACTCTGTAGCACAGTGGGACAGTGTGTTAGTGAATCACTCTGTATCACAGTGGGACAGTGTGTTAGAGAATCACTCTGTAGCACAGAGGGACAGTGTGTTAGAGAATCACTCTGTAGCACAGTGGGACAGTGTTTTCGAGAATCTCTCTGTCGCACATTGCGACAGTGTGTTAGTAAATCACTCTGCATCACAGTGGGACATGGTATTAGAGAATCACTCTGTAGCACAGTGGGACATCGTGTTGGAGAATCAGTCTGTAGCACAGTGCGACAAAGTGTCAGAGAATCACTCTGTAGCACAATGGGACATGGTGTTAGAGAATCAGCGTGTAGCACAGTGGAAGTGTGTGTTCGAGAATCACTCTGCAACACAGTGCAACAGTTTGTTAGAGAAACACACTGTAGCACATTGGGACAGTGTGTTAGAGAATCACTCTGTCGCACAGTGGGACAGTGTGTTAGAGAATCACTCCGTATCACTGTGGGACACTGTGTTAGAAAATCACTCTGCATCACAGTGTGACAGTGTGTTAGATAATCACTCTGTATCACAGTGGGACAGTGTGTTAGAGAATAACACTGTAGCACAGTGGGGCAGTGTGTTAGAGAATCACTCTGCATCACAGTGGGACAGTGTGTCAGAGAATCACTCTGTAGCACAGTGGGACAGTGTTTTAGAGAATCTCTCTGTGGCACAGTGCGACAGTGTGTTAGAGAATCACTCTGTATCACAGTGGGGCAATGTGTTAGAGAATCACTCTGCATCACAGTGGGACAGTGTGTCAGAGAATCACTCTGTAGCACAGTGGGACATGGTGTTAGAGAATCACTCTGTAGCACAGTGGGACATGGTGTTAGAGAATCAGCGTGTTGCACAGTGGGAGAGTGTGTTCGAGAATCAATCTGCATCACAGTGGGACAGTGTGTTAGAGAATCACTCTGTAGTGCAGTGGGACAGTGTTTTAGAGAATCTCTCTGTGGCACAGTGCGACAGTGTGTTAGAGAATCACTCTGTATCACAGTGGGACATGGTGTTAGAGAATCAGCGTGTAGCACAGTGGGAGAGTGTGTTCGAGAATCAATCTGCATCACAGTGGGACAGTGTGTTGGAGAATCACTCTGTAGCACAGTGGGACAGTGTTTTAGAGAATCTCTCTGTGGCACAGTGCGACAGTGTGTTAGAGAATCACTCTGTATCACAGTGGTGCAGTGTGTTAGAGAATCACTCTGCATCACAGTGGGACAGTGTGTCAGAGAATCACTCTGTAGCACAGTGGGACATGGTGTTAGAGAATCACTCTGTAGCACAGTGGGACATGGTGTTAGAGATTCAGCGTGTAGCACAGTGGGAGAGTGTGTTCGAGAATTACTCTGCATCACACTGGGACAGTGTGTTAGAGAATCACTCTGTCGCGCAGTGGGACAGCGTGTTAGAGAATCACTCTGTATCACAGTGCGACAGTGTGTTAGAGAATCACTCTGTAGCACAGTGCGAAATGGTTTTAGAGAATCACTCTGTAACACAGTGGGACATGGTGTTGGAGAATCACTCTGTAGCACAGTGGGACATGGTGTTAGAGAATCAGTCTGTAGCAGAGTGGGACAGTGTGTTAGAGAATCAGTCTGTAGCACAGTGCGACAGTGTGTTAGAGAATCACTCTGTATCACAGTGGGACAGTGTGTTAGAGAATCACTCTGTCGCACAGTGGGACAGTGTGTTAGAGAATCACTCTGTATCACTGTGGGACACTGTGTTGGAAAATCACTCTGCATCACAGTGTGACAGTGTGTTAGAGAATAACTCTGTAGCACAGTGGGGCAGTGTGTTAGAGAATCACTCTGTATCAAAGTGGGACAGTGTGTTAGAGAATCACTCTGCAGCACAGTGGGACAGGGTTTTAGAGAATCTCTCTGTAGCACAGTGGGACAGTGTGTTAGAGAATCACTCTATATCACAGTGGGGCACTGTGTTAGATAATCACTCTGCATCACAGTGGGACAGTGTGTCAGAGAATCACTCTGTAGCGCAGTGGGACATGGTGTTAGAGAATCACTCTGTAGCACAGTGGGTCATGGTGTTAGAGAATCAGCGTGTAGCACAGTGGGAGAGTGTGTTCGAGAATCACTCTGCATCACAGTGGGACAGTGTGTTAGAGAATCACTCTGTTGCGCAGTGGGAGAGTGTCTTAGAGAATCTGTCTGTAGCACAGTGCGACAGTGTGTTAGAGAATCACTCTGTATCACAGTGGGACATGGTTTTAGAGAATCACTCTATCACAGTGGGACAGTGTGCTAGAGAATCACTCTGTAGCACAGTGGGACAGTGTGTTAGAGAATCACTCTGTATCACAGTGGGACAGTGTGTTAGAGAATCACTCTGTAGCACAGAGGGACAGTGTGTTAGAGAATCACTCTGTAGCACAGTGGGACAGTGTTTTCGAGAATCTCTCTGTCGCACATTGCGACAGTGTGTTAGTAAATCACTCTGCATCACAGTGGGACATGGTATTAGAGAATCACTCTGTAGCACAGTGGGACATCGTGTTGGAGAATCAGTCTGTAGCACAGTGCGACAAAGTGTCAGAGAATCACTCTGTAGCACAATGGGACATGGTGTTAGAGAATCAGCGTGTAGCACAGTGGAAGTGTGTGTTCGAGAATCACTCTGCAACACAGTGCAACAGTTTGTTAGAGAAACACACTGTAGCACATTGGGACAGTGTGTTAGAGAATCACTCTGTCGCACAGTGGGACAGTGTGTTAGAGAATCACTCCGTATCACTGTGGGACACTGTGTTAGAAAATCACTCTGCATCACAGTGTGACAGTGTGTTAGATAATCACTCTGTATCACAGTGGGACAGTGTGTTAGAGAATAACACTGTAGCACAGTGGGGCAGTGTGTTAGAGAATCACTCTGCATCACAGTGGGACAGTGTGTCAGAGAATCACTCTGTAGCACAGTGGGACAGTGTTTTAGAGAATCTCTCTGTGGCACAGTGCGACAGTGTGTTAGAGAATCACTCTGTATCACAGTGGGGCAATGTGTTAGAGAATCACTCTGCATCACAGTGGGACAGTGTGTCAGAGAATCACTCTGTAGCACAGTGGGACATGGTGTTAGAGAATCACTCTGTAGCACAGTGGGACATGGTGTTAGAGAATCAGCGTGTAGCACAGTGGGAGAGTGTGTTCGAGAATCAATCTGCATCACAGTGGGACAGTGTGTTAGAGAATCACTCTGTAGTGCAGTGGGACAGTGTCTTAGAGAATCACTCTGCAGCACAGTGCGACAGTGTGTTAGAGAATCACTCTGTATCACAGTGGGACAGTGTGTTAGAGAATCACTCTGTCGCGCAGTGGGACAGTGTGTTAGAGAATCACTCTGTATCACAGTGCGACAGTGTGTTAGAGAATCACTCTGTAGCACAGTGCGAAATGGTTTTAGAGAATCACTCTGTAACACAGTGGGACATGGTGTTGGAGAATCACTCTGTAGCACAGTGGGACATGGTGTTAGAGAATCAGTCTGTAGCACAGTGGGACAGTGTGTTAGAGATTCAGTCTGTAGCACAGTGCGACAGTTTGTTAGAGAATCACTCTGTATCACAGTGGGACATGGTTTTAGAGAATCACTCTGTAGCACAGTGGGACAGTGTGTTAGAGAATCACTCTGTCGCACAGTGGGACAGCGTGTTAGAGAATCACTCTGTATCACAGTGGGACATGGTTTTAGAGAATCACTCTGTAGCACAGTGGGACAGTGTGTTACAGAATAACTCTGTAGCACAGTGGGGCAGTGTGTTAGAGAATCACTCTGTATCAAAGTGGGACAGTGTGTTAGAGAATCACTCTGTAGCACAGTGGGACAGTGTGTTAGAGAATCTCTCTGTGGCACAGTGCGACAGTGTGTTAGAGAATCACTCTGTATCACAGTGGGGCAGTGTGTTAGAGAATCACTCTGCATCACAGTGGGACAGTGTGTCAGAGAATCACTCTGAAGCACAGTGGGATATAGTGTTAGAGAATCACTCTGCAGCACAGTGGGACATGGTGTTAGAGAATCAGCGTGTAGCACAGTGGGAGAGTGTGTCCGAGAATCACTCTGCATCACAGTGGGACAGTGTGTGAGAGAATCACTCTGTAGCGCAGTGGGACAGTGTGTTAGAGAATCACTCTGTATCACAGTGCGACAGTGTGTTAGAGAATCACTCTGTAGCACAGTGCGACATGGTGTTAGAGAATC
Source organism: Heterodontus francisci (assembly GCF_036365525.1). Classification (NCBI taxonomy): domain Eukaryota; kingdom Metazoa; phylum Chordata; class Chondrichthyes; order Heterodontiformes; family Heterodontidae; genus Heterodontus; species Heterodontus francisci. The sequence continues at coordinate 31,027,208 of NC_090396.1, read as the reverse complement.
AGTCTGTAACACAGTGGGACATGGTGTTGGAGAATCACACTGTAGCACAGTGCGACATGGTGTTAGAGAATCACTCTGTAACACAGTGGGACATGGTGTTATAGAATCAGTCTGCAGCACAGTGGGACAGTGTGTTAGAGAATCAGTCTGTAGCACAGTGCGACAGTGTGTTAGAGAATCACTCTGTATCACAGTGGGACATGGTGTTAGAGAATCACTCTGCAGCACCGTGGGACAGTGTGTTAGAGAATCACTCTGTAGCACAGTGCGACAGTGTGTTAGAGAATCACTCTGTATCACAGTGGGACATGGTGTTAGAGAATCACTCTGTAGCACCGTGGGACAGTGTGTTAGAGAATCACTCTATAGCACAGTGGGACAGTGTGTTAGAGAATCACTCTGTATCACAGTGGGACAGTGTGTTAGAGAATCACTCTGTAGCGCAGTGGGACAGTGTGTTCGAGAATCTGTCTGTAGCACAGTGCGACAGTGTGTTAGAGAATCACTCTGTATCACAGTGGGACATGGTTTTAGAGAATCACTCTGTAGCACAGTGGGGCAGTGTGTTAGAGAATCACTCTGCATCACAGTGGGACAGTGTGTCAGAGAATCACTCTGAAGCACAGTGGGATATGGTGTTAGAGAATCACTCTGCAGCACAGTGGGACATGGTGTTAGAGAATCAGCGTGTAGCACAGTGGGAGAGTGTGTCCGAGAATCACTCTGCATCACAGTGTGACAGTGTGTTAGAGAATCACTCTGTAGCGCAGTGGGACAGTGTGTTAGAGAATCACTCTGTAGCACAGTGCGACATGGTGTTAGAGAATCACTCTGTAACACAGTGGGACATGGTGTTGGAGAATCACACTGTAGCACATTGCGACATGGTGTTAGAGAATCACTCTGTAACACAGTGGGACATGGTGTTATAGAATCAGTCAGCAGCACAGTGGGACAGTGTGTTAGAGAATCAGTCTGTAGCACAGTGCGACAGTGTGTTAGAGAATCACTCTGTATCACAGTGGGACATGGTGTTAGAGAATCACTCTGTAGCACCGTGGGACAGTGTGTTAAAGAATCACTCTGCATCACATTGGGACAGTGTGTTCGAGAATCACTCTGCATCACAGTGGGACAGAGTGTTAGAGAATCACGCTGCATCACAGTGGGACAGTGTGTTAGAGAATTACTCTGCATCACAGTGGGACAGTGTGTTAGAGAATCACTCTGTAGCACAGTGGGACAGTGTGTCAGCGAATCACTCTGTTGCACAGTGGGACAGTGTGTTAGAGATTCAGTCTGTAGCACAGTGGGAGAGTGTATTAGAGAATCACTCTGTAGCACAGTGGGACAGTGAGTTAGAGAATCAGACTGCATCACATTGGGACAGTGTGTTAGAGAATCACTCTGTATCACAGTGGGACGTGGTTTTAGAGAAACACTCTGTAGCACAGTGGGACAGTGTGCTCGCGAATCACTCTGTAGCACAGTGGGACAGTGTGTGAGAGAATCACTCTGTATCACAGTGGAACAGTGTGTTAGAGAATCACTCTGTAGCACAGTGCGACATGGTGTTAGAGAATCACTCTGTAACACAGTGGGACATGGTGTTGGAGAATCACTCTGTAGCACAGTGGGAGAGTGTGTTAGAGAATCACTCTGCATCACAGTGGGACAGTGTGTTCGAGAATCACTCTGCATCACAGTGGGACAGTGTGTTAGAGAATCACTCTGCATCACAGTGGGAGTGTGTGTTCGAGAATTACTCTGCATCACAGTGGGACAGTGTGTTAGAGAATCACTCGATAGCACAGTGGGACAGTGTGTTAGAGAATCACTCTGTATCACAGTGGGACAGTGTGTTAGAGAATCACTCTGCAGCACAGTGGGTCAGTGTGTTAGAGAATCACTCTGTCGCACAGTGCGACATGGTGTTAGAGAATCAGTCTGTAGCACAGTGGGACAGTGTGTTAGATAATCAGTCTGTAGCACAGTGCCATAGTGTGTTAGAGAATCACTCTGTATCACAGTGGGACATGGTGTTAGAGAATCACTCTGTAGCACCGTGGGACAGTGTGTTAGAGAATCACTCTGCATCACAGTGGGACAGTGTGTTAGAGAAACACTCTGTATCACAGTGGGACAGTGTCTTAGAAAATCACTCTGCATCACAGTGGGACAGTGTGTTCGAGAATCACTCTGTAGCACAGTGGGACATGGTGTCAGAGAATCACTCTGTAACTGCATGGGACATGGTGTTAGTGAATCACTCTGTCGCACAGTGGGACATGGTGTTAGAGAATCAGTCTGTAGCACAGTGGGACAGTGTGTTCGAGAATCAGTCTGTGGCACAGTGCGACAGTGTGTTAGAAAATCACTCTGTATAACAGTGGGACATGGTTTTAGAGAATCACTCTGTAGAACAGTGGGACATTGTGTTAGAGAATCACTCTGTAGCACAGTGGGACAGTGTGTTAGAGAATCACTCTGTATCACAGTGGGACAGTGTGTTAGAGAATCACTCTGTAGCGCAGTGGGACAGTGTGTTCGAGAATCTGTCTGTAGCACAGTGCGACAGTGTGTTAGAGAATCACTCTGTATCACAGTGGGACATGGTTTTAGAGAATCACTCTGTAGCACAGTGGGACAGTGTGTGAGAGAATCACTCTGTAGCACAGTGGGACAGTGTGTTAGCGAATCACTCTGTATCAAAGTGGTACATGGTGTCAGAGAATCAGTCTGTAGCACAGTGGGAGAGTGTGTTAGAGAATCGCTCTGCATCACAGTGGGACAGTGTGTTCGAGAATCACTCTGCATCACAGTGGGACAGTGTGTTAGAGAATCACTCTGCATCACAGTGGGAGTGTGTGTTAGAGAATCACTCTGTAGCACAGTGGGACAGTGTGTTAGCGAATCACTCTGTATCACAGTGGGACATGGTGTTAGAGAATCACTCTGTAGCACCATGGGACAGTGTGTTAGAGAATCACTCTATCGCACAGTGGGACAGTGTGTTACAGAATCACTCGGTATCACAGTGGGACAGTGTGTTAGAGAATCACTCTGTAGCGCAGTGGGACAGTGTGTTCGAGAATCTGTCTGTAGCACAGTGCGACAGTGTGTTAGAGAATCGCTCTGTATCACAGTGGGACATGGTTTTAGAGAATCACTCTGTAGCACAGTGGGACAGTGTGTGAGAGAATCACTCTGTAGCACAGTGGGACATGGTGTCAGAGAATCACTCTGTAACAGAGTGGTACATGGTGTTAGAGAATCAGTCTGTAGCACAGTGGGAGAGTGTGTTAGAGAATCACTCTGCATCACAGTGGGACAGTGTGTTCGAGAATCACTCTGCATCACAGTGGGACAGTGTGTTAGAGAATCACTCTGCATCACAGTGGGAGTGTGTGTTAGAGAATTACTCTGCATCACAGTGGGACAGTGTGTTAGAGAATCACTCTGTTGCACAGTGGGACAGTGTGTTAGCGAATCACTCTGTTGCACATTGGGACAGTGTGTTAGAGAATCAGTCTGTAGCACAGTGGGAGAGTGCATTAGAGAATCACTCTGTAGCACAGTGGGACAGTGAGTTAGAGAATCACACTGTAGCACAGTGGGACAGTGTGTTAGAGAATCAGTCTGCATCACATTGGGACAGTGTGTTAGAGAATCACTCTGTATCACAGTGGGACATGATTTTAGAGAAACACTCTGTAGCACAGTGGGACAGTGTGCAAGAGAATCACTCTGTAGCACAGTGGGACAGTGTGTTAGAGAATCACACTGTATCACAGTGGGACAGTGTGTTAGAGAATCACTCTGTAGCACAGTGGGACAGTGTGTTAGAGAATCACTCTGTAGCACAGTGCGACATGGTGTTCGAGAATCACTCTGTAACACAGTGGGACATGGTGTTGGAGAATCACTCTGTAGCACAGTGGGACATGGTGTTAGAGAATAAGTCTGTAGCACAGTGGGACAGTGTGTTAGATAATCAGTCTGTAGCACAGTGCGACATGGTGTTCGAGAATCACTCTGTAACACAGTGGGACATGGTGTTGGAGAATCACTCTGTAGCACAGTGGGACATGGTGTTTGAGAATCAGTCTGTAGCACAGTGGGACAGTGTGTTAGATAATCAGTCTGTAGCACAGTGCGATAGTGTGTTAGAGAATCACTCTGTATCACAGTGGGACAGTGTGTTAGAGAATCACTCTGTAGCACAGTGGGACATGGTGTCAGAGAATCACTCTGTAACAGAGTGGGACAGTGTGTTCGAGAATCAGTCTGTAGCACAGTGCGACAGTGTGTTAGAGAATCACTCTGTATAACAGTGGGACATGGTTTTAGAGAATCACTCTGTAGAACAGTGGGACAGTGTGTTAGAGAATCACTCTGGAGCACAGTGGGACAGTGTGTTAGAGAATCACTCTGTATCACAGTGGGACAGTGTGTTCGAGAATCAGTCTGTAGCACAGTGCGACAGTGTGTTAGAGAATCACTCTGTATAACAGTGGGACATGGTTTTAGAGAATCACTCTGTAGAACAGTGGGACAGTGTGTTAGAGAATCACTCTCTAGCACAGTGGGACAGTGTGTGAGAGCATCACTCTGTATCACAGTGGGACAGTGTGTTAGAGAATCACTCTGTAGTGCAGTGGGACAGTGTGTTCTAGAATCTGTCTGTAGCACAGTGCGACAGTGTGTTAGAGAATCTGTCTGTAGCACAGTGCGACAGTGTGTTAGAGAATCGCTCTGTATCACAGTGGGACATGGTTTTAGAGAATCACTCTGTAGCACAGTGGGACAGTGTGTGAGAGAATCACTCTGTAGCACAGTGGGACATGGTGTCAGAGAATCACTCTGTAACAGAGTGGTACATGGTGTTAGAGAATCAGTCTGTAGCACAGTGGGAGAGTGTGTTAGAGAATCACTCTGCATCACAGTGGGACAGTGTGTTCGAGAATCACTCTGCATCACTGTGGGACAGTGTGTTAGAGAATCACTCTGCATCACAGTGGGAGTGTGTGTTAGAGAATTACTCTGCATCACAGTGGGACAGTGTGTTAGAGAATCACTCTGTAGCACAGTGGGACAGTGTGTTAGCGAATCACTCTGTTGCACATTGGGACAGTGTGTTAGAGAATCAGTCTGTAGCACAGTGGGAGAGTGCATTAGAGAATCACTCTGTAGCACAGTGGGACAGTGAGTTAGAGAATCACACTGTAGCACAGTGGGACAGTGTGTTAGAGAATCAGTCTGCATCACATTGGGACAGTGTGTTAGAGAATCACTCTGTATCACAGTGGGACATGATTTTAGAGAAACACTCTGTAGCACAGTGGGACAGTGTGCGAGAGAATCACTCTGTAGCACAGTGGGACAGTGTGTTAGAGAATCACACTGTATCACAGTGGGACAGTGTGTTAGAGAATCACTCTGTAGCACAGTGGGACAGTGTGTTAGAGAATCACTCTGTAGCACAGTGCGACATGGTGTTCGAGAATCACTCTGTAACACAGTGGGACATGGTGTTGGAGAATCACTCTGTAGCACAGTGGGACATGGTGTTAGAGAATAAGTCTGTAGCACAGTGGGACAGTGTGTTAGATAATCAGTCTGTAGCACAGTGCGACATGGTGTTAGAGAATCACTCTGTAACACAGTGGGACATGGTGTTGGAGAATCACTCTGTAGCACAGTGGGACATGGTGTTTGAGAATCAGTCTGTAGCACAGTGGGACAGTGTGTTAGATAATCAGTCTGTAGCACAGTGCGATAGTGTGTTAGAGAATCACTCTGTATCACAGTGGGACAGTGTGTTAGAGAATCACTCTGTAGCACAGTGGGACATGGTGTCAGAGAATCACTCTGTAACAGAGTGGGACAGTGTGTTCGAGAATCAGTCTGTAGCACAGTGCGACAGTGTGTTAGAGAATCACTCTGTATAACAGTGGGACATGGTTTTAGAGAATCACTCTGCATCACAGTGGGACAGTGTGTTAGAGAATCACTCTGCATCACAATGGGAGTGTGTGTTCGAGAATTACTCTGCATCACAGTGGGACAGTGTGTTAGAGAATCACTCTGTAGCACAGTGGGACAGTGTGTTAGCGAATCACTCTGTATCACAGTGGGACATGGTGTTAGAGAATCACTCTGTAGCACCGTGGGACAGTGTGTTAGATAATCACTCGATAGCACAGTGGGACAGTGTGTTAGAGAATCACTCTGTATCACAGTGGGACAGTGTGTTAGAGAATCACTCTGCAGCACAGTGGGTCAGTGTGTTAGAGAATCAATCTGTCCCACAGTGCGACATGGTGTTAGAGAATCAGTCTGTAGCACAGTGGGACAGTGTGTTAGATAATCAGTCTGTAGCACAGTGCCATAGTGTGTTAGAGAATCACTCTGTATCACAGTGGGACATGGTGTTAGAGAATCACTCTGTAGCACCGTGGGACAGTGTGTTAGAGAATCAGTCTGCATCACAGTGGGACAGTGTGTTAGAGAAACACTCTGTATCACAGTGGGACAGTGTGTTAGAAAATCACTCTGCTTCACAGTGGGACAGTGTGTTCGAGAATCACTCTGTAGCACAGTGGGACATGGTGTCAGAGAATCACTCTGTAACAGAATGGGACATGGTGTTAGTGAATCACTCTGTCGCACAGTGGGACATGGTGTTAGAGAATCAGTCTGTAGCTCAGTGGGACAGTGTGTTCGAGAATCAGTCTGTAGCGCAGTGGGACAGTGTGTTCGAGAATCTGTCTGTAGCACAGTGCGACAGTGTGTTAGAGAATCACTCTGTATCACAGTGGGACATGGTTTTAGAGAATCACTCTGTAGCACAGTGGGACAGTGTGTGAGAGAATCACTCTGTAGCACAGTGGGACAGTGTGTTAGCGAATCACTCTGTATCAAAGTGGGACATGGTGTCAGAGAATCACTCTGTAACAGAGTGGTACATGGTGTCAGAGAATCAGTCTGTAGCACAGTGGGAGAGTGTGTTAGAGAATCGCTCTGCATCACAGTGGGACATTGTGTTCGAGAATCACTCTGCATCACAGTGGGACAGTGTGTTAGAGAATCACTCTGCATCACAGTGGGAGTGTGTGTTAGAGAATCACTCTGTAGCACAGTGGGACAGTGTGTTAGCGAATCACTCTGTATCACAGTGGGACATGGTGTTAGAGAATCACTCTGTAGCACCATGGGACAGTGTGTTAGAGAATCACTCTATCGCACAGTGGGACAGTGTGTTACAGAATCACTCGGTATCACAGTGGGACAGTGTGTTAGAGAATCACTCTGTAGCGCAGTGGGACAGTGTGTTCGAGAATCTGTCTGTAGCACAGTGCGACAGTGTGTTAGAGAATCGCTCTGTATCACAGTGGGACATGGTTTTAGAGAATCACTCTGTAGCACAGTGGGACAGTGTGTGAGAGAATCACTCTGTAGCACAGTGGGACATGGTGTTGGAGAATCACTCTGTAGCACAGTGGGACATGGTGTTTGAGAATCAGTCTGTAGCACAGTGGGACAGTGTGTTAGATAATCAGTCTGTAGCACAGTGCGATAGTGTGTTAGAGAATCACTCTGTATCACAGTGGGACAGTGTGTTAGAGAATCACTCTGTAGCACAGTGGGACATGGTGTCAGAGAATCACTCTGTAACAGAGTGGGACAGTGTGTTCGAGAATCAGTCTGTAGCACAGTGCGACAGTGTGTTAGAGAATCACTCTGTATAACAGTGGGACATGGTTTTAGAGAATCACTCTGCATCACAGTGGGACAGTGTGTTAGAGAATCACTCTGCATCACAATGGGAGTGTGTGTTCGAGAATTACTCTGCATCACAGTGGGACAGTGTGTTAGAGAATCACTCTGTAGCACAGTGGGACAGTGTGTTAGCGAATCACTCTGTATCACAGTGGGACATGGTGTTAGAGAATCACTCTGTAGCACCGTGGGACAGTGTGTTAGATAATCACTCGATAGCACAGTGGGACAGTGTGTTAGAGAATCACTCTGTATCACAGTGGGACAGTGTGTTAGAGAATCACTCTGCAGCACAGTGGGTCAGTGTGTTAGAGAATCAATCTGTCCCACAGTGCGACATGGTGTTAGAGAATCAGTCTGTAGCACAGTGGGACAGTGTGTTAGATAATCAGTCTGTAGCACAGTGCCATAGTGTGTTAGAGAATCACTCTGTATCACAGTGGGACATGGTGTTAGAGAATCACTCTGTAGCACCGTGGGACAGTGTGTTAGAGAATCAGTCTGCATCACAGTGGGACAGTGTGTTAGAGAAACACTCTGTATCACAGTGGGACAGTGTGTTAGAAAATCACTCTGCTTCACAGTGGGACAGTGTGTTCGAGAATCACTCTGTAGCACAGTGGGACATGGTGTCAGAGAATCACTCTGTAACAGAATGGGACATGGTGTTAGTGAATCACTCTGTCGCACAGTGGGACATGGTGTTAGAGAATCAGTCTGTAGCTCAGTGGGACAGTGTGTTCGAGAATCAGTCTGTAGCGCAGTGGGACAGTGTGTTCGAGAATCTGTCTGTAGCACAGTGCGACAGTGTGTTAGAGAATCACTCTGTATCACAGTGGGACATGGTTTTAGAGAATCACTCTGTAGCACAGTGGGACAGTGTGTGAGAGAATCACTCTGTAGCACAGTGGGACAGTGTGTTAGCGAATCACTCTGTATCAAAGTGGGACATGGTGTCAGAGAATCACTCTGTAACAGAGTGGTACATGGTGTCAGAGAATCAGTCTGTAGCACAGTGGGAGAGTGTGTTAGAGAATCGCTCTGCATCACAGTGGGACATTGTGTTCGAGAATCACTCTGCATCACAGTGGGACAGTGTGTTAGAGAATCACTCTGCATCACAGTGGGAGTGTGTGTTAGAGAATCACTCTGTAGCACAGTGGGACAGTGTGTTAGCGAATCACTCTGTATCACAGTGGGACATGGTGTTAGAGAATCACTCTGTAGCACCATGGGACAGTGTGTTAGAGAATCACTCTATCGCACAGTGGGACAGTGTGTTACAGAATCACTCGGTATCACAGTGGGACAGTGTGTTAGAGAATCACTCTGTAGCGCAGTGGGACAGTGTGTTCGAGAATCTGTCTGTAGCACAGTGCGACAGTGTGTTAGAGAATCGCTCTGTATCACAGTGGGACATGGTTTTAGAGAATCACTCTGTAGCACAGTGGGACAGTGTGTGAGAGAATCACTCTGTAGCACAGTGGGACATGGTTTTAGAGAATCACTCTGTAGAACAGTGGGACAGTGTGTTAGAGAATCACTCTGTAGCACAGTGGGACAGTGTGTGAGAGCATCACTCTGTATCACAGTGGGACAGTGTGTTAGAGAATCACTCTGTAGTGCAGTGGGACAGTGTGTTCGAGAATCTGTCTGTAGCACAGTGCGACAGTGTGTTAGAGAATCTGTCTGTAGCACAGTGCGACAGTGTGTTAGAGAATCGCTCTGTATCACAGTGGGACATGGTTTTAGAGAATCACTCTGTAGCACAGTGGGACAGTGTGTGAGAGAATCACTCTGTAGCACAGTGGGACATGGTGTCAGAGAATCACTCTGTAACAGAGTGGTACATGGTGTTAGAGAATCAGTCTGTAGCACAGTGGGAGAGTGTGTTAGAGAATCACTCTGCATCACAGTGGGACAGTGTGTTCGAGAATCACTCTGCATCACAGTGGGACAGTGTGTTAGAGAATCACTCTGCATCACAGTGGGAGTGTGTGTTAGAGAATTACTCTGCATCACAGTGGGACAGTGTGTTAGAGAATCACTCTGTAGCACAGTGGGACAGTGTGTTAGCGAATCACTCTGTTGCACATTGGGACAGTGTGTTAGAGAATCAGTCTGTAGCACAGTGGGAGAGTGCATTAGAGAATCACTCTGTAGCACAGTGGGACAGTGAGTTAGAGAATCACACTGTAGCACAGTGGGACAGTGTGTTAGAGAATCAGTCTGCATCACATTGGGACAGTGTGTTAGAGAATCACTCTGTATCACAGTGGGACATGATTTTAGAGAAACACTCTGTAGCACAGTGGGACAGTGTGCGAGAGAATCACTCTGTAGCACAGTGGGACAGTGTGTTAGAGAATCACACTGTATCACAGTGGGACAGTGTGTTAGAGAATCACTCTGTAGCACAGTGGGACAGTGTGTTAGAGAATCACTCTGTAGCACAGTGTGACATGGTGTTCGAGAATCACTCTGTAACACAGTGGGACATGGTGTTGGAGAATCACTCTGTAGCACAGTGGGACATGGTGTTAGAGAATAAGTCTGTAGCACAGTGGGACAGTGTGTTAGATAATCAGTCTGTAGCACAGTGCGACATGGTGTTAGAGAATCACTCTGTAACACAGTGGGACATGGTGTTGGAGAATCACTCTGTAGCACAGTGGGACATGGTGTTTGAGAATCAGTCTGTAGCACAGTGGGACAGTGTGTTAGATAATCAGTCTGTAGCACAGTGCGATAGTGTGTTAGAGAATCACTCTGTATCACAGTGGGACAGTGTGTTAGAGAATCACTCTGTAGCACAGTGGGACATGGTGTCTGAGAATCACTCTGTAACAGAGTGGGACAGTGTGTTCGAGAATCAGTCTGTAGCACAGTGCGACAGTGTGTTAGAGAATCACTCTGTATAACAGTGGGACATGGTTTTAGAGAATCACTCTGCATCACAGTGGGACAGTGTGTTAGAGAATCACTCTGCATCACAATGGGAGTGTGTGTTCGAGAATTACTCTGCATCACAGTGGGACAGTGTGTTAGAGAATCACTCTGTAGCACAGTGGGACAGTGTGTTAGCGAATCACTCTGTATCACAGTGGGACATGGTGTTAGAGAATCACTCTGTAGCACCGTGGGACAGTGTGTTAGATAATCACTCGATAGCACAGTGGGACAGTGTGTTAGAGAATCACACTGTATCACAGTGGGACAGTGTGTTAGAGAATCACTCTGTAGCACAGTGCGACAGTGTGTTAGAGAATCACTCTGTATAACAGTGGGACATGGTTTTAGAGATCACTCTGCATCACAGTGGGACAGTGTGTTAGAGAATCACTCTGCATCACAATGGGAGTGTGTGTTCGAGAATTACTCTGCATCACAGTGGGAGTGTGTGTTAGAGAATCACTCTGTAGCACAGTGGGACAGTGTGTTAGCGAATCACTCTGTATCACAGTGGGACATGGTGTTAGAGAATCACTCTGTAGCACCATGGGACAGTGTGTTAGAGAATCACTCTATCGCACAGTGGGACAGTGTGTTACAGAATCACTCGGTATCACAGTGGGACAGTGTGTTAGAGAATCACTCTGTAGCGCAGTGGGACAGTGTGTTCGAGAATCTGTCTGTAGCACAGTGCGACAGTGTGTTAGAGAATCGCTCTGTATCACAGTGGGACATGGTTTTAGAGAATCACTCTGTAGCACAGTGGGACAGTGTGTGAGAGAATCACTCTGTAGCACAGTGGGACATGGTTTTAGAGAATCACTCTGTAGAACAGTGGGACAGTGTGTTAGAGAATCACTCTGTAGCACAGTGGGACAGTGTGTGAGAGCATCACTCTGTATCACAGTGGGACAGTGTGTTAGAGAATCACTCTGTAGTGCAGTGGGACAGTGTGTTCGAGAATCTGTCTGTAGCACAGTGCGACAGTGTGTTAGAGAATCTGTCTGTAGCACAGTGCGACAGTGTGTTAGAGAATCGCTCTGTATCACAGTGGGACATGGTTTTAGAGAATCACTCTGTAGCACAGTGGGACAGTGTGTGAGAGAATCACTCTGTAGCACAGTGGGACATGGTGTCAGAGAATCACTCTGTAACAGAGTGGTACATGGTGTTAGAGAATCAGTCTGTAGCACAGTGGGAGAGTGTGTTAGAGAATCACTCTGCATCACAGTGGGACAGTGTGTTCGAGAATCACTCTGCATCACAGTGGGACAGTGTGTTAGAGAATCACTCTGCATCACAGTGGGAGTGTGTGTTAGAGAATTACTCTGCATCACAGTGGGACAGTGTGTTAGAGAATCACTCTGTAGCACAGTGGGACAGTGTGTTAGCGAATCACTCTGTTGCACATTGGGACAGTGTGTTAGAGAATCAGTCTGTAGCACAGTGGGAGAGTGCATTAGAGAATCACTCTGTAGCACAGTGGGACAGTGAGTTAGAGAATCACACTGTAGCACAGTGGGACAGTGTGTTAGAGAATCAGTCTGCATCACATTGGGACAGTGTGTTAGAGAATCACTCTGTATCACAGTGGGACATGATTTTAGAGAAACACTCTGTAGCACAGTGGGACAGTGTGCGAGAGAATCACTCTGTAGCACAGTGGGACAGTGTGTTAGAGAATCACACTGTATCACAGTGGGACAGTGTGTTAGAGAATCACTCTGTAGCACAGTGGGACAGTGTGTTAGAGAATCACTCTGTAGCACAGTGTGACATGGTGTTCGAGAATCACTCTGTAACACAGTGGGACATGGTGTTGGAGAATCACTCTGTAGCACAGTGGGACATGGTGTTAGAGAATAAGTCTGTAGCACAGTGGGACAGTGTGTTAGATAATCAGTCTGTAGCACAGTGCGACATGGTGTTAGAGAATCACTCTGTAACACAGTGGGACATGGTGTTGGAGAATCACTCTGTAGCACAGTGGGACATGGTGTTTGAGAATCAGTCTGTAGCACAGTGGGACAGTGTGTTAGATAATCAGTCTGTAGCACAGTGCGATAGTGTGTTAGAGAATCACTCTGTATCACAGTGGGACAGTGTGTTAGAGAATCACTCTGTAGCACAGTGGGACATGGTGTCTGAGAATCACTCTGTAACAGAGTGGGACAGTGTGTTCGAGAATCAGTCTGTAGCACAGTGCGACAGTGTGTTAGAGAATCACTCTGTATAACAGTGGGACATGGTTTTAGAGAATCACTCTGCATCACAGTGGGACAGTGTGTTAGAGAATCACTCTGCATCACAATGGGAGTGTGTGTTCGAGAATTACTCTGCATCACAGTGGGACAGTGTGTTAGAGAATCACTCTGTAGCACAGTGGGACAGTGTGTTAGCGAATCACTCTGTATCACAGTGGGACATGGTGTTAGAGAATCACTCTGTAGCACCGTGGGACAGTGTGTTAGATAATCACTCGATAGCACAGTGGGACAGTGTGTTAGAGAATCACACTGTATCACAGTGGGACAGTGTGTTAGAGAATCACTCTGTAGCACAGTGCGACAGTGTGTTAGAGAATCACTCTGTATAACAGTGGGACATGGTTTTAGAGAATCACTCTGCATCACAGTGGGACAGTGTGTTAGAGAATCACTCTGCATCACAATGGGAGTGTGTGTTCGAGAATTACTCTGCATCACAGTGGGACAGTGTGTTAGAGAATCACTCTGTAGCACAGTGGGACAGTGTGTTAGCGAATCACTCTGTATCACAGTGGGACATGATTTTAGAGAAACACTCTGTAGCACAGTGGGACAGTGTGCGAGAGAATCACTCTGTAGCACAGTGGGACAGTGTGTTAGAGAATCACACTGTATCACAGTGGGACAGTGTGTTAGAGAATCACTCTGTAGCACAGTGGGACAGTGTGTTAGAGAATCACTCTGTAGCACAGTGCGACATGGTGTTCGAGAATCACTCTGTAACACAGTGGGACATGGTGTTGGAGAATCACTCTGTAGCACAGTGGGACATGGTGTTAGAGAATAGGTCTGTAGCACAGTGGGACAGTGTGTTAGATAATCAGTCTGTAGCACAGTGCGACATGGTGTCAGAGAATCACTCTGTAACAGAGTGGTACATGGTGTTAGAGAATCAGTCTGTAGCACAGTGGGAGAGTGTGTTAGAGAATCACTCTGCATCACAGTGGGACAGTGTGTTCGAGAATCACTCTGCATCACAGTGGGACAGTGTGTTAGAGAATCACTCTGCATCACAGTGGGAGTGTGTGTTAGAGAATTACTCTGCATCACAGTGGGACAGTGTGTTAGAGAATCACTCTGTAGCACAGTGGGACAGTGTGTTAGCGAATCACTCTGTTGCACATTGGGACAGTGTGTTAGAGAATCAGTCTGTAGCACAGTGGGAGAGTGCATTAGAGAATCACTCTGTAGCACAGTGGGACAGTGAGTTAGAGAATCACACTGTAGCACAGTGGGACAGTGTGTTAGAGAATCAGTCTGCATCACATTGGGACAGTGTGTTAGAGAATCACTCTGTATCACAGTGGGACATGATTTTAGAGAAACACTCTGTAGCACAGTGGGACAGTGTGCGAGAGAATCACTCTGTAGCACAGTGGGACAGTGTGTTAGAGAATCACACTGTATCACAGTGGGACAGTGTGTTAGAGAATCACTCTGTAGCACAGTGGGACAGTGTGTTAGAGAATCACTCTGTAGCACAGTGTGACATGGTGTTCGAGAATCACTCTGTAACACAGTGGGACATGGTGTTGGAGAATCACTCTGTAGCACAGTGGGACATGGTGTTAGAGAATAAGTCTGTAGCACAGTGGGACAGTGTGTTAGATAATCAGTCTGTAGCACAGTGCGACATGGTGTTAGAGAATCACTCTGTAACACAGTGGGACATGGTGTTGGAGAATCACTCTGTAGCACAGTGGGACATGGTGTTTGAGAATCAGTCTGTAGCACAGTGGGACAGTGTGTTAGATAATCAGTCTGTAGCACAGTGCGATAGTGTGTTAGAGAATCACTCTGTATCACAGTGGGACAGTGTGTTAGAGAATCACTCTGTAGCACAGTGGGACATGGTGTCTGAGAATCACTCTGTAACAGAGTGGGACAGTGTGTTCGAGAATCAGTCTGTAGCACAGTGCGACAGTGTGTTAGAGAATCACTCTGTATAACAGTGGGACATGGTTTTAGAGAATCACTCTGCATCACAGTGGGACAGTGTGTTAGAGAATCACTCTGCATCACAATGGGAGTGTGTGTTCGAGAATTACTCTGCATCACAGTGGGACAGTGTGTTAGAGAATCACTCTGTAGCACAGTGGGACAGTGTGTTAGCGAATCACTCTGTATCACAGTGGGACATGGTGTTAGAGAATCACTCTGTAGCACCGTGGGACAGTGTGTTAGATAATCACTCGATAGCACAGTGGGACAGTGTGTTAGAGAATCACACTGTATCACAGTGGGACAGTGTGTTAGAGAATCACTCTGTAGCACAGTGCGACAGTGTGTTAGAGAATCACTCTGTATAACAGTGGGACATGGTTTTAGAGAATCACTCTGCATCACAGTGGGACAGTGTGTTAGAGAATCACTCTGCATCACAATGGGAGTGTGTGTTCGAGAATTACTCTGCATCACAGTGGGACAGTGTGTTAGAGAATCACTCTGTAGCACAGTGGGACAGTGTGTTAGCGAATCACTCTGTATCACAGTGGGACATGATTTTAGAGAAACACTCTGTAGCACAGTGGGACAGTGTGCGAGAGAATCACTCTGTAGCACAGTGGGACAGTGTGTTAGAGAATCACACTGTATCACAGTGGGACAGTGTGTTAGAGAATCACTCTGTAGCACAGTGGGACAGTGTGTTAGAGAATCACTCTGTAGCACAGTGCGACATGGTGTTCGAGAATCACTCTGTAACACAGTGGGACATGGTGTTGGAGAATCACTCTGTAGCACAGTGGGACATGGTGTTAGAGAATAGGTCTGTAGCACAGTGGGACAGTGTGTTAGATAATCAGTCTGTAGCACAGTGCGACATGGTGTTAGAGAATCACTCTGTAACACAGTGGGACATGGTGTTGGAGAATCACTCTGTAGCACAGTGGGACATGGTGTTTGAGAATCAGTCTGTAGCACAGTGGGACAGTGTGTTAGATAATCAGTCTGTAGCACAGTGCGATAGTGTGTTAGAGAATCACTCTGTATCACAGTGGGACAGTGTGTTAGAGAATCACTCTGTAGCACAGTGGGACATGGTGTATGAGAATCACTCTGTAACAGAGTGGGACAGTGTGTTCGAGAATCAGTCTGTAGCACAGTGCGACAGTGTGTTAGAGAATCACTCTGTATAACAGTGGGACATGGTTTTAGAGAATCACTCTGCATCACAGTGGGACAGTGTGTTAGAGAATCACTCTGCATCACAATGGGAGTGTGTGTTCGAGAATTACTCTGCATCACAGTGGGACAGTGTGTTAGAGAATCACTCTGTAGCACAGTGGGACAGTGTGTTAGCGAATCACTCTGTATCACAGTGGGACATGGTGTTAGAGAATCACTCTGTAGCACCGTGGGACAGTGTGTTAGATAATCACTCGATAGCACAGTGGGACAGTGTGTTAGAGAATCACTCTGTATCACAGTGGGACAGTGTGTTAGAGAATCACTCTGCAGCACAGTGGGTCAGTGTGTTAGAGAATCAATCTGTCCCACAGTGCGACATGGTGTTAGAGAATCAGTCTGTAGCACAGTGGGACAGTGTGTTAGATAATCAGTCTGTAGCACAGTGCCATAGTGTGTTAGAGAATCACTCTGTATCACAGTGGGACATGGTGTTAGAGAATCACTCTGTAGCACCGTGGGACAGTGTGTTAGAGAATCACTCTGCATCACAGTGGGACAGTGTGTTAGAGAAACACTCTGTATCACAGTGGGACAGTGTGTTAGAAAATCACTCTGCTTCACAGTGGGACAGTGTGTTCGAGAATCACTCTGTAGCACAGTGGGACATGGTGTCAGAGAATCACTCTGTAACAGAATGGGACATGGTGTTAGTGAATCACTCTGTCGCACAGTGGGACATGGTGTTAGAGAATCAGTCTGTAGCTCAGTGGGACAGTGTGTTCGAGAATCAGTCTGTAGCGCAGTGGGACAGTGTGTTCGAGAATCTGTCTGTAGCACAGTGCGACAGTGTGTTAGAGAATCACTCTGTATCACAGTGGGACATGGTTTTAGAGAATCACTCTGTAGCACAGTGGGACAGTGTGTGAGAGAATCACTCTGTAGCACAGTGGGACAGTGTGTTAGCGAATCACTCTGTATCAAAGTGGGACATGGTGTCAGAGAATCACTCTGTAACAGAGTGGTACATGGTGTCAGAGAATCAGTCTGTAGCACAGTGGGAGAGTGTGTTAGAGAATCGCTCTGCATCACAGTGGGACAGTGTGTTCGAGAATCACTCTGCATCACAGTGGGACAGTGTGTTAGAGAATCACTCTGCATCACAGTGGGAGTGTGTGTTAGAGAATCACTCTGTAGCACAGTGGGACAGTGTGTTAGCGAATCACTCTGTATCACAGTGGGACATGGTGTTAGAGAATCACTCTGTAACAGAGTGGGACAGTGTGTTCGAGAATCAGTCTGTAGCACAGTGCGACAGTGTGTTAGAGAATCACTCTGTATAACAGTGGGACATGGTTTTAGAGAATCACTCTGCATCACAGTGGGACAGTGTGTTAGAGAATCACTCTGCATCACAATGGGAGTGTGTGTTCGAGAATTACTCTGCATCACAGTGGGACAGTGTGTTAGAGAATCACTCTGTAGCACAGTGGGACAGTGTGTTAGCGAATCACTCTGTATCACAGTGGGACATGGTGTTAGAGAATCACTCTGTAGCACCGTGGGACAGTGTGTTAGATAATCACTCGATAGCACAGTGGGACAGTGTGTTAGAGAATCACACTGTATCACAGTGGGACAGTGTGTTAGAGAATAACTCTGTAGCACAGTGCGACAGTGTGTTAGAGAATCACTCTGTATAACAGTGGGACATGGTTTTAGAGAATCACTCTGCATCACAGTGGGACAGTGTGTTAGAGAATCACTCTGCATCACAATGGGAGTGTGTGTTCGAGAATTACTCTGCATCACAGTGGGACAGTGTGTTAGAGAATCACTCTGTAGCACAGTGGGACAGTGTGTTAGCGAATCACTCTGTATCACAGTGGGACATGATTTTAGAGAAACACTCTGTAGCACAGTGGGACAGTGTGCGAGAGAATCACTCTGTAGCACAGTGGGACAGTGTGTTAGAGAATCACACTGTATCACAGTGGGACAGTGTGTTAGAGAATCACTCTGTAGCACAGTGGGACAGTGTGTTAGAGAATCACTCTGTAGCACAGTGCGACATGGTGTTCGAGAATCACTCTGTAACACAGTGGGACATGGTGTTGGAGAATCACTCTGTAGCACAGTGGGACATGGTGTTAGAGAATAAGTCTGTAGCACAGTGGGACAGTGTGTTAGATAATCAGTCTGTAGCACAGTGCGACATGGTGTTAGAGAATCACTCTGTAACACAGTGGGACATGGTGTTGGAGAATCACTCTGTAGCACAGTGGGACATGGTGTTTGAGAATCAGTCTGTAGCACAGTGGGACAGTGTGTTAGATAATCAGTCTGTAGCACAGTGCGATAGTGTGTTAGAGAATCACTCTGTATCACAGTGGGACAGTGTGTTAGAGAATCACTCTGTAGCACAGTGGGACATGGTGTATGAGAATCACTCTGTAACAGAGTGGGACAGTGTGTTCGAGAATCAGTCTGTAGCACAGTGCGACAGTGTGTTAGAGAATCACTCTGTATAACAGTGGGACATGGTTTTAGAGAATCACTCTGCATCACAGTGGGACAGTGTGTTAGAGAATCACTCTGCATCACAATGGGAGTGTGTGTTCGAGAATTACTCTGCATCACAGTGGGACAGTGTGTTAGAGAATCACTCTGTAGCACAGTGGGACAGTGTGTTAGCGAATCACTCTGTATCACAGTGGGACATGGTGTTAGAGAATCACTCTGTAGCACCGTGGGACAGTGTGTTAGATAATCACTCGATAGCACAGTGGGACAGTGTGTTAGAGAATCACTCTGTATCACAGTGGGACAGTGTGTTAGAGAATCACTCTGCAGCACAGTGGGTCAGTGTGTTAGAGAATCAATCTGTCCCACAGTGCGACATGGTGTTAGAGAATCAGTCTGTAGCACAGTGGGACAGTGTGTTAGATAATCAGTCTGTAGCACAGTGCCATAGTGTGTTAGAGAATCACTCTGTATCACAGTGGGACATGGTGTTAGAGAATCACTCTGTAGCACCGTGGGACAGTGTGTTAGAGAATCACTCTGCATCACAGTGGGACAGTGTGTTAGAGAAACACTCTGTATCACAGTGGGACAGTGTGTTAGAAAATCACTCTGCTTCACAGTGGGACAGTGTGTTCGAGAATCACTCTGTAGCACAGTGGGACATGGTGTCAGAGAATCACTCTGTAACAGAATGGGACATGGTGTTAGTGAATCACTCTGTCGCACAGTGGGACATGGTGTTAGAGAATCAGTCTGTAGCTCAGTGGGACAGTGTGTTCGAGAATCAGTCTGTAGCGCAGTGGGACAGTGTGTTCGAGAATCTGTCTGTAGCACAGTGCGACAGTGTGTTAGAGAATCACTCTGTATCACAGTGGGACATGGTTTTAGAGAATCACTCTGTAGCACAGTGGGACAGTGTGTGAGAGAATCACTCTGCATCACAGTGGGACAGTGTGTTAGAGAAACACTCTGTATCACAGTGGGACAGTGTGTTAGAAAATCACTCTGCTTCACAGTGGGACAGTGTGTTCGAGAATCACTCTGCATCACAATGGGAGTGTGTGTTCGAGAATTACTCTGCATCACAGTGGGACAGTGTGTTAGAGAATCACTCTGTAGCACAGTGGGACAGTGTGTTAGCGAATCACTCTGTATCACAGTGGGACATGGTGTTAGAGAATCACTCTGTAGCACCGTGGGACAGTGTGTTAGATAATCACTCGATAGCACAGTGGGACAGTGTGTTAGAGAATCACACTGTATCACAGTGGGACAGTGTGTTAGAGAATCACTCTGTAGCACAGTGCGACAGTGTGTTAGAGAATCACTCTGTATAACAGTGGGACATGGTTTTAGAGAATCACTCTGCATCACAGTGGGACAGTGTGTTAGAGAATCACTCTGCATCACAATGGGAGTGTGTGTTTGAGAATTACTCTGCATCACAGTGGGACAGTGTGTTAGAGAATCACTCTGTAGCACAGTGGGACAGTGTGTTAGCGAATCACTCTGTATCACAGTGGGACATGGTGTTAGAGAATCACTCTGTAGCACCGTGGGACAGTGTGTTAGATAATCACTCGATAGCACAGTGGGACAGTGTGTTAGAGAATCACACTGTATCACAGTGGGACAGTGTGTTAGAGAATAACTCTGTAGCACAGTGCGACAGTGTGTTAGAGAATCACTCTGTATAACAGTGGGACATGGTTTTAGAGAATCACTCTGCATCACAGTGGGACAGTGTGTTAGAGAATCACTCTGCATCACAATGGGAGTGTGTGTTCGAGAATTACTCTGCATCACAGTGGGACAGTGTGTTAGAGAATCACTCTGTAGCACAGTGGGACAGTGTGTTAGCGAATCACTCTGTATCACAGTGGGACATGATTTTAGAGAAACACTCTGTAGCACAGTGGGACAGTGTGCGAGAGAATCACTCTGTAGCACAGTGGGACAGTGTGTTAGAGAATCACACTGTATCACAGTGGGACAGTGTGTTAGAGAATCACTCTGTAGCACAGTGGGACAGTGTGTTAGAGAATCACTCTGTAGCACAGTGCGACATGGTGTTCGAGAATCACTCTGTAACACAGTGGGACATGGTGTTGGAGAATCACTCTGTAGCACAGTGGGACATGGTGTTAGAGAATAAGTCTGTAGCACAGTGGGACAGTGTGTTAGATAATCAGTCTGTAGCACAGTGCGACATGGTGTTAGAGAATCACTCTGTAACACAGTGGGACATGGTGTTGGAGAATCACTCTGTAGCACAGTGGGACATGGTGTTTGAGAATCAGTCTGTAGCACAGTGGGACAGTGTGTTAGATAATCAGTCTGTAGCACAGTGCGATAGTGTGTTAGAGAATCACTCTGTATCACAGTGGGACAGTGTGTTAGAGAATCACTCTGTAGCACAGTGGGACATGGTGTATGAGAATCACTCTGTAACAGAGTGGGACAGTGTGTTCGAGAATCAGTCTGTAGCACAGTGCGACAGTGTGTTAGAGAATCACTCTGTATAACAGTGGGACATGGTTTTAGAGAATCACTCTGCATCACAGTGGGACAGTGTGTTAGAGAATCACTCTGCATCACAATGGGAGTGTGTGTTCGAGAATTACTCTGCATCACAGTGGGACAGTGTGTTAGAGAATCACTCTGTAGCACAGTGGGACAGTGTGTTAGCGAATCACTCTGTATCACAGTGGGACATGGTGTTAGAGAATCACTCTGTAGCACCGTGGGACAGTGTGTTAGATAATCACTCGATAGCACAGTGGGACAGTGTGTTAGAGAATCACTCTGTATCACAGTGGGACAGTGTGTTAGAGAATCACTCTGCAGCACAGTGGGTCAGTGTGTTAGAGAATCAATCTGTCCCACAGTGCGACATGGTGTTAGAGAATCAGTCTGTAGCACAGTGGGACAGTGTGTTAGATAATCAGTCTGTAGCACAGTGCCATAGTGTGTTAGAGAATCACTCTGTATCACAGTGGGACATGGTGTTAGAGAATCACTCTGTAGCACCGTGGGACAGTGTGTTAGAGAATCACTCTGCATCACAGTGGGACAGTGTGTTAGAGAAACACTCTGTATCACAGTGGGACAGTGTGTTAGAAAATCACTCTGCTTCACAGTGGGACAGTGTGTTCGAGAATCACTCTGTAGCACAGTGGGACATGGTGTCAGAGAATCACTCTGTAACAGAATGGGACATGGTGTTAGTGAATCACTCTGTCGCACAGTGGGACATGGTGTTAGAGAATCAGTCTGTAGCTCAGTGGGACAGTGTGTTCGAGAATCAGTCTGTAGCGCAGTGGGACAGTGTGTTCGAGAATCTGTCTGTAGCACAGTGCGACAGTGTGTTAGAGAATCACTCTGTATCACAGTGGGACATGGTTTTAGAGAATCACTCTGTAGCACAGTGGGACAGTGTGTGAGAGAATCACTCTGTAGCACAGTGGGACAGTGTGTTAGCGAATCACTCTGTATCAAAGTGGGACATGGTGTCAGAGAATCACTCTGTAACAGAGTGGTACATGGTGTCAGAGAATCAGTCTGTAGCACAGTGGGAGAGTGTGTTAGAGAATCGCTCTGCATCACAGTGGGACAGTGTGTTCAAGAATCACTCTGCATCACAGTGGGACAGTGTGTTCGAGAATCAGTCTGTAGCGCAGTGGGACAGTGTGTTCGAGAATCTGTCTGTAGCACAGTGCGACAGTGTGTTAGAGAATCACTCTGTATCACAGTGGGACATGGTTTTAGAGAATCACTCTGTAGCACAGTGGGACAGTGTGTGAGAGAATCACTCTGCATCACAGTGGGACAGTGTGTTAGAGAAACACTCTGTATCACAGTGGGACAGTGTGTTAGAAAATCACTCTGCTTCACAGTGGGACAGTGTGTTCGAGAATCACTCTGCATCACAATGGGAGTGTGTGTTCGAGAATTACTCTGCATCACAGTGGGACAGTGTGTTAGAGAATCACTCTGTAGCACAGTGGGACAGTGTGTTAGCGAATCACTCTGTATCACAGTGGGACATGGTGTTAGAGAATCACTCTGTAGCACCGTGGGACAGTGTGTTAGATAATCACTCGATAGCACAGTGGGACAGTGTGTTAGAGAATCACACTGTATCACAGTGGGACAGTGTGTTAGAGAATCACTCTGTAGCACAGTGCGACAGTGTGTTAGAGAATCACTCTGTATAACAGTGGGACATGGTTTTAGAGAATCACTCTGCATCACAGTGGGACAGTGTGTTAGAGAATCACTCTGCATCACAATGGGAGTGTGTGTTTGAGAATTACTCTGCATCACAGTGGGACAGTGTGTTAGAGAATCACTCTGTAGCACAGTGGGACAGTGTGTTAGCGAATCACTCTGTATCACAGTGGGACATGGTGTTAGAGAATCACTCTGTAGCACCGTGGGACAGTGTGTTAGATAATCACTCGATAGCACAGTGGGACAGTGTGTTAGAGAATCACACTGTATCACAGTGGGACAGTGTGTTAGAGAATAACTCTGTAGCACAGTGCGACAGTGTGTTAGAGAATCACTCTGTATAACAGTGGGACATGGTTTTAGAGAATCACTCTGCATCACAGTGGGACAGTGTGTTAGAGAATCACTCTGCATCACAATGGGAGTGTGTGTTCGAGAATTACTCTGCATCACAGTGGGACAGTGTGTTAGAGAATCACTCTGTAGCACAGTGGGACAGTGTGTTAGCGAATCACTCTGTATCACAGTGGGACATGATTTTAGAGAAACACTCTGTAGCACAGTGGGACAGTGTGCGAGAGAATCACTCTGTAGCACAGTGGGACAGTGTGTTAGAGAATCACACTGTATCACAGTGGGACAGTGTGTTAGAGAATCACTCTGTAGCACAGTGGGACAGTGTGTTAGAGAATCACTCTGTAGCACAGTGCGACATGGTGTTCGAGAATCACTCTGTAACACAGTGGGACATGGTGTTGGAGAATCACTCTGTAGCACAGTGGGACATGGTGTTAGAGAATAAGTCTGTAGCACAGTGGGACAGTGTGTTAGATAATCAGTCTGTAGCACAGTGCGACATGGTGTTAGAGAATCACTCTGTAACACAGTGGGACATGGTGTTGGAGAATCACTCTGTAGCACAGTGGGACATGGTGTTTGAGAATCAGTCTGTAGCACAGTGGGACAGTGTGTTAGATAATCAGTCTGTAGCACAGTGCGATAGTGTGTTAGAGAATCACTCTGTATCACAGTGGGACAGTGTGTTAGAGAATCACTCTGTAGCACAGTGGGACATGGTGTATGAGAATCACTCTGTAACAGAGTGGGACAGTGTGTTCGAGAATCAGTCTGTAGCACAGTGCGACAGTGTGTTAGAGAATCACTCTGTATAACAGTGGGACATGGTTTTAGAGAATCACTCTGCATCACAGTGGGACAGTGTGTTAGAGAATCACTCTGCATCACAATGGGAGTGTGTGTTCGAGAATTACTCTGCATCACAGTGGGACAGTGTGTTAGAGAATCACTCTGTAGCACAGTGGGACAGTGTGTTAGCGAATCACTCTGTATCACAGTGGGACATGGTGTTAGAGAATCACTCTGTAGCACCGTGGGACAGTGTGTTAGATAATCACTCGATAGCACAGTGGGACAGTGTGTTAGAGAATCACTCTGTATCACAGTGGGACAGTGTGTTAGAGAATCACTCTGCAGCACAGTGGGTCAGTGTGTTAGAGAATCAATCTGTCCCACAGTGCGACATGGTGTTAGAGAATCAGTCTGTAGCACAGTGGGACAGTGTGTTAGATAATCAGTCTGTAGCACAGTGCCATAGTGTGTTAGAGAATCACTCTGTATCACAGTGGGACATGGTGTTAGAGAATCACTCTGTAGCACCGTGGGACAGTGTGTTAGAGAATCACTCTGCATCACAGTGGGACAGTGTGTTAGAGAAACACTCTGTATCACAGTGGGACAGTGTGTTAGAAAATCACTCTGCTTCACAGTGGGACAGTGTGTTCGAGAATCACTCTGTAGCACAGTGGGACATGGTGTCAGAGAATCACTCTGTAACAGAATGGGACATGGTGTTAGTGAATCACTCTGTCGCACAGTGGGACATGGTGTTAGAGAATCAGTCTGTAGCTCAGTGGGACAGTGTGTTCGAGAATCAGTCTGTAGCGCAGTGGGACAGTGTGTTCGAGAATCTGTCTGTAGCACAGTGCGACAGTGTGTTAGAGAATCACTCTGTATCACAGTGGGACATGGTTTTAGAGAATCACTCTGTAGCACAGTGGGACAGTGTGTGAGAGAATCACTCTGTAGCACAGTGGGACAGTGTGTTAGCGAATCACTCTGTATCAAAGTGGGACATGGTGTCAGAGAATCACTCTGTAACAGAGTGGTACATGGTGTCAGAGAATCAGTCTGTAGCACAGTGGGAGAGTGTGTTAGAGAATCGCTCTGCATCACAGTGGGACAGTGTGTTCGAGAATCACTCTGCATCACAGTGGGACAGTGTGTTAGAGAATCACTCTGCATCACAGTGGGAGTGTGTGTTAGAGAATCACTCTGTAGCACAGTGGGACAGTGTGTTAGCGAATCACTCTGTATCACAGTGGGACATGGTGTTAGAGAATCACTCTGTAACAGAGTGGGACAGTGTGTTCGAGAATCAGTCTGTAGCACAGTGCGACAGTGTGTTAGAGAATCACTCTGTATAACAGTGGGACATGGTTTTAGAGAATCACTCTGCATCACAGTGGGACAGTGTGTTAGAGAATCACTCTGCATCACAATGGGAGTGTGTGTTCGAGAATTACTCTGCATCACAGTGGGACAGTGTGTTAGAGAATCACTCTGTAGCACAGTGGGACAGTGTGTTAGCGAATCACTCTGTATCACAGTGGGACATGGTGTTAGAGAATCACTCTGTAGCACCGTGGGACAGTGTGTTAGATAATCACTCGATAGCACAGTGGGACAGTGTGTTAGAGAATCACACTGTATCACAGTGGGACAGTGTGTTAGAGAATAACTCTGTAGCACAGTGCGACAGTGTGTTAGAGAATCACTCTGTATAACAGTGGGACATGGTTTTAGAGAATCACTCTGCATCACAGTGGGACAGTGTGTTAGAGAATCACTCTGCATCACAATGGGAGTGTGTGTTCGAGAATTACTCTGCATCACAGTGGGACAGTGTGTTAGAGAATCACTCTGTAGCACAGTGGGACAGTGTGTTAGCGAATCACTCTGTATCACAGTGGGACATGATTTTAGAGAAACACTCTGTAGCACAGTGGGACAGTGTGCGAGAGAATCACTCTGTAGCACAGTGGGACAGTGTGTTAGAGAATCACACTGTATCACAGTGGGACAGTGTGTTAGAGAATCACTCTGTAGCACAGTGGGACAGTGTGTTAGAGAATCACTCTGTAGCACAGTGCGACATGGTGTTCGAGAATCACTCTGTAACACAGTGGGACATGGTGTTGGAGAATCACTCTGTAGCACAGTGGGACATGGTGTTAGAGAATAAGTCTGTAGCACAGTGGGACAGTGTGTTAGATAATCAGTCTGTAGCACAGTGCGACATGGTGTTAGAGAATCACTCTGTAACACAGTGGGACATGGTGTTGGAGAATCACTCTGTAGCACAGTGGGACATGGTGTTTGAGAATCAGTCTGTAGCACAGTGGGACAGTGTGTTAGATAATCAGTCTGTAGCACAGTGCGATAGTGTGTTAGAGAATCACTCTGTATCACAGTGGGACAGTGTGTTAGAGAATCACTCTGTAGCACAGTGGGACATGGTGTCTGAGAATCACTCTGTAACAGAGTGGGACAGTGTGTTCGAGAATCAGTCTGTAGCACAGTGCGACAGTGTGTTAGAGAATCACTCTGTATAACAGTGGGACATGGTTTTAGAGAATCACTCTGCATCACAGTGGGACAGTGTGTTAGAGAATCACTCTGCATCACAATGGGAGTGTGTGTTCGAGAATTACTCTGCATCACAGTGGGACAGTGTGTTAGAGAATCACTCTGTAGCACAGTGGGACAGTGTGTTAGCGAATCACTCTGTATCACAGTGGGACATGGTGTTAGAGAATCACTCTGTAGCACCGTGGGACAGTGTGTTAGATAATCACTCGATAGCACAGTGGGACAGTGTGTTAGAGAATCACTCTGTATCACAGTGGGACAGTGTGTTAGAGAATCACTCTGCAGCACAGTGGGTCAGTGTGTTAGAGAATCAATCTGTCCCACAGTGCGACATGGTGTTAGAGAATCAGTCTGTAGCACAGTGGGACAGTGTGTTAGATAATCAGTCTGTAGCACAGTGCCATAGTGTGTTAGAGAATCACTCTGTATCACAGTGGGACATGGTGTTAGAGAATCACTCTGTAGCACCGTGGGACAGTGTGTTAGAGAATCACTCTGCATCACAGTGGGACAGTGTGTTAGAGAAACACTCTGTATCACAGTGGGACAGTGTGTTAGAAAATCACTCTGCTTCAAAGTGGGACAGTGTGTTCGAGAATCACTCTGTAGCACAGTGGGACATGGTGTCAGAGAATCACTCTGTAACAGAATGGGACATGGTGTTAGTGAATCACTCTGTCGCACAGTGGGACATGGTGTTAGAGAATCAGTCTGTAGCTCAGTGGGACAGTGTGTTCGAGAATCAGTCTGTAGCGCAGTGGGACAGTGTGTTCGAGAATCTGTCTGTAGCACAGTGCGACAGTGTGTTAGAGAATCACTCTGTATCACAGTGGGACATGGTTTTAGAGAATCACTCTGTAGCACAGTGGGACAGTGTGTTAGCGAATCACTCTGTATCAAAGTGGGACATGGTGTCAGAGAATCACTCTGTAACAGAGTGGTACATGGTGTCAGAGAATCAGTCTGTAGCACAGTGGGAGAGTGTGTTAGAGAATCGCTCTGCATCACAGTGGGACAGTGTGTTCGAGAATCACTCTGCATCACAGTGGGACAGTGTGTTAGAGAATCACTCTGCATCACAGTGGGAGTGTGTGTTAGAGAATCACTCTGTAGCACAGTGGGACAGTGTGTTAGCGAATCACTCTGTATCACAGTGGGACATGGTGTTAGAGAATCACTCTGTAGCACCGTGGGACAGTGTGTTAGAGAATCACTCTATCGCACAGTGGGACAGTGTGTTACAGAATCACTCGGTATCACAGTGGGACAGTGTGTTAGAGAATCACTCTGTAGCGCAGTGGGACAGTGTGTTCGAGAATCTGTCTGTAGCACTGTGCGACAGTGTGTTAGAGAATCGCTCTGTATCACAGTGGGACATGGTTTTAGAGAATCACTCTGTAGCACAGTGGGACAGTGTGTGAGAGAATCACTCTGTAGCACAGTGGGACATGGTGTCAGAGAATCACTCTGTAACAGAGTGGTACATGGTGTTAGAGAATCAGTCTGTAGCACAGTGGGAGAGTGTGTTAGAGAATCACTCTGCATCACAGTGGGACAGTGTGTTCGAGAATCACTCTGCATCACAGTGGGACAGTGTGTTAGAGAATCACTCTGCATCACAGTGGGAGTGTGTGTTAGAGAATTACTCTGCATCACAGTGGGACAGTGTGTTAGAGAATCACTCTGTAGCACAGTGGGACAGTGTGTTAGCGAATCACTCTGTTGCACATTGGGACAGTGTGTTAGAGAATCAGTCTGTAGCACAGTGGGAGAGTGCATTAGAGAATCACTCTGTAGCACAGTGGGACAGTGAGTTAGAGAATCACACTGTAGCACAGTGGGACAGTGTGTTAGAGAATCAGTCTGCATCACATTGGGACAGTGTGTTAGAGAATCACTCTGTATCACAGTGGGACATGATTTTAGAGAAACACTCTGTAGCACAGTGGGACAGTGTGCGAGAGAATCACTCTGTAGCACAGTGGGACAGTGTGTTAGAGAATCACACTGTATCACAGTGGGACAGTGTGTTAGAGAATCACTCTGTAGCACAGTGGGACAGTGTGTTAGAGAATCACTCTGTAGCACAGTGCGACATGGTGTTCGAGAATCACTCTGTAACACAGTGGGACATGGTGTTGGAGAATCACTCTGTAGCACAGTGGGACATGGTGTTAGAGAATAAGTCTGTAGCACAGTGGGACAGTGTGTTAGATAACCAGTCTGTAGCACAGTGCGATAGTGTGTTAGAGAATCACTCTGTATCACAGTGGGACATGGTGTTAGAGAATCACTCTGGAGCACAGTGGGACAGTGTGTTAGAGAATAACTCTGCATCACAGTGGGACAGTGTGTTAGAGAATCACTCTGTATCACAGTGGGACAGTGTGTTAGAAAATCACTCTGTATCACAGTGGGACATGATTTTGGAGAAACACTCTGTAGCACAGTGGGACAGTGTGCGAGAGAATCACTCTGTAGCACAGTGGGACAGTGTGTTAGAGAATCAGTCTGCATCACATTGGGACAGTGTGTTAGAGAATCACTCTGTATCACAGTGGGACATGATTTTAGAGAAACACTCTGTAGCACAGTGGGACAGTGTGCGAGAGAATCACTCTGTAGCACAGTGGGACAGTGTGTTAGAGAATCACACTGTATCACAGTGGGACAGTGTGTTAGAGAATCACTCTGTAGCACAGTGGGACAGTGTGTTAGAGAATCACTCTGTAGCACAGTGCGACATAGTGTTCGAGAATCACTCTGTAACACAGTGGGACATGGTGTTGGAGAATCACTCTGTAGCACAGTGGGACATGGTGTTAGAGAATAAGTCTGTAGCACAGTGGGACAGTGTGTTAGATAATCAGTCTGTAGCACAGTGCGACATGGTGTTAGAGAATCACTCTGTAACACAGTGGGACATGGTGTTGGAGAATCACTCTGTAGCACAGTGGGACATGGTGTTAGAGAATCAGTCTGTAGCACAGTGGGACAGTGTGTTAGAGATTCAGTCTGTAGCACAGTGCGACAGTTTGTTAGAGAATCACTCTGTATCACAGTGGGACATGGTTTTAGAGAATCACTCTGTAGCACAGTGGGACAGTGTGTTAGAGAATCACTCTGTCGCACAGTGGGACAGCGTGTTAGAGAATCACTCTGTATCACAGTGGGACATGGTTTTAGAGAATCACTCTGTAGCACAGTGGGACAGTGTGTTACAGAATAACTCTGTAGCACAGTGGGGCAGTGTGTTAGAGAATCACTCTGTATCAAAGTGGGACAGTGTGTTAGAGAATCACTCTGTATCACAGTGGGGCAGTGTGTTAGAGAATCACTCTGCATCACAGTGGGACAGTGTGTCAGAGAATCACTCTGAAGCACAGTGGGATATAGTGTTAGAGAATCACTCTGCAGCACAGTGGGACATGGTGTTAGAGAATCAGCGTGTAGCA
Organism: Heterodontus francisci; assembly: GCF_036365525.1. NCBI lineage: Eukaryota > Metazoa > Chordata > Chondrichthyes > Heterodontiformes > Heterodontidae > Heterodontus > Heterodontus francisci. The sequence continues at coordinate 30,997,138 of NC_090396.1, read as the reverse complement.
CAGTGGGAGAGTGTGTCCGAGAATCACTCTGCATCACAGTGGGACAGTGTGTTAGAGAATCACTCTGTAGCGCAGTTGGACAGTGTGTTAGAGAATCACTCTGTATCACAGTGCGACAGTGTGTTAGAGAATCACTCTGTAGCACAGTGCGACATGGTGTTAGAGAATCACTCTGTAACACAGTGGGACATGGTGTTGGAGAATCACACTGTAGCACAGTGCGACATGGTGTTAGAGAATCACTCTGTAACACAGTGGGACATGGTGTTATAGAATCAGTCTGCAGCACAGTGGGACAGTGTGTTAGAGAATCAGTCTGTAGCACAGTGCGACAGTGTGTTAGAGAATCACTCTGTATCACAGTGGGACATGGTGTTAGAGAATCACTCTGCAGCACCGTGGGACAGTGTGTTAGAGAATCACTCTGTAGCACAGTGCGACAGTGTGTTAGAGAATCACTCTGTATCACAGTGGGACATGGTGTTAGAGAATCACTCTGTAGCACCGTGGGACAGTGTGTTAGAGAATCACTCTATAGCACAGTGGGACAGTGTGTTAGAGAATCACTCTGTATCACAGTGGGACAGTGTGTTAGAGAATCACTCTGTAGCGCAGTGGGACAGTGTGTTCGAGAATCTGTCTGTAGCACAGTGCGACAGTGTGTTAGAGAATCACTCTGTATCACAGTGGGACATGGTTTTAGAGAATCACTCTGTAGCACAGTGGGGCAGTGTGTTAGAGAATCACTCTGCATCACAGTGGGACAGTGTGTCAGAGAATCACTCTGAAGCACAGTGGGATATAGTGTTAGAGAATCACTCTGCAGCACAGTGGGACATGGTGTTAGAGAATCAGCGTGTAGCACAGTGGGAGAGTGTGTCCGAGAATCACTCTGCATCACAGTGTGACAGTGTGTTAGAGAATCACTCTGTAGCGCAGTGGGACAGTGTGTTAGAGAATCACTCTGTAGCACAGTGCGACATGGTGTTAGAGAATCACTCTGTAACACAGTGGGACATGGTGTTGGAGAATCACACTGTAGCACATTGCGACATGGTGTTAGAGAATCACTCTGTAACACAGTGGGACATGGTGTTATAGAATCAGTCTGCAGCACAGTGGGACAGTGTGTTAGAGAATCAGTCTGTAGCACAGTGCGACAGTGTGTTAGAGAATCACTCTGTATCACAGTGGGACATGGTGTTAGAGAATCACTCTGTAGCACCGTGGGACAGTGTGTTAGAGAATCACTCTGCATCACATTGGGACAGTGTGTTCGAGAATCACTCTGCATCACAGTGGGACAGAGTGTTAGAGAATCACTCTGCATCACAGTGGGACAGTGTGTTAGAGAATTACTCTGCATCACAGTGGGACAGTGTGTTAGAGAATCACTCTGTAGCACAGTGGGACAGTGTGTCAGCGAATCACTCTGTTGCACAGTGGGACAGTGTGTTAGAGATTCAGTCTGTAGCACAGTGGGAGAGTGTATTAGAGAATCACTCTGTAGCACAGTGGGACAGTGAGTTAGAGAATCACACTGTAGCACAATGGGACAGTGTGTTAGAGAATCAGTCTGCATCACATTGGGACAGTGTGTTAGAGAATCACTCTGTATCACAGTGGGACGTGGTTTTAGAGAAACACTCTGTAGCACAGTGGGACAGTGTGCTCGCGAATCACTCTGTAGCACAGTGGGACAGTGTGTGAGAGAATCACTCTGTATCACAGTGGAACAGTGTGTTAGAGAATCACTCTGTAGCACAGTGCGACATGGTGTTAGAGAATCACTCTGTAACACAGTGGGACATGGTGTTGGAGAATCACTCTGTAGCACAGTGGGACATGGTGTTTGAGAATCAGTCTGTAGCACAGTGGGACAGTGTGTTAGATAATCAGTCTGTAGCACAGTGCGATAGTGTGTTAGAGAATCACTCTGTATCACAGTGGGACAGTGTGTTAGAGAATCACTCTGTAGCACAGTGGGACATGGTGTCAGAGAATCACTCTGTAACAGAGTGGGACAGTGTGTTCGAGTATCAGTCTGTAGCACAGTGCGACAGTGTGTTAGAGAATCACTCTGTATAACAGTGGGACATGGTTTTAGAGAATCACTCTGTAGAACAGTGGGACAGTGTGTTAGAGAATCACTCTGGAGCACAGTGGGACAGTGTGTTAGAGAATCACTCTGCAGCACAGTGGGTCAGTGCGTTAGAGAATCACTCTGTCGCACAGTGCGACATGGTGTTAGAGAATCAGTCTGTAGCACAGTGGGACAGTGTGTTAGATAATCAGTCTGTAGCACAGTGCCATAGTGTGTTAGAGAATCACTCTGTATCACAGTGGGACATGGTGTTAGAGAATCACTCTGTAGCACCGTGGGACAGTGTGTTAGAGAATCACTCTGCATCACAGTGGGACAGTGTGTTAGAGAAACACTCTGTATCACAGTGGGACAGTGTCTTAGAAAATCACTCTGCATCACAGTGGGACAGTGTGTTCGAGAATCACTCTGTAGCACAGTGGGACATGGTGTCAGAGAATCACTCTGTAACAGCATGGGACATGGTGTTAGTGAATCACTCTGTCGCACAGTGGGACATGGTGTTAGAGAATCAGTCTGTAGCACAGTGGGACAGTGTGTTCGAGAATCAGTCTGTGGCACAGTGCGACAGTGTGTTAGAGAATCACTCTGTAGCACAGTGCGACATGGTGTTAGAGAATCACTCTGTAACACAGTGGGACATGGTGTTGGAGAATCACTCTGTAGCACAGTGGGACATGGTGTTTGAGAATCAGTCTGTAGCACAGTGGGACAGTGTGTTAGATAATCAGTCTGTAGCACAGTGCGATAGTGTGTTAGAGAATCACTCTGTATCACAGTGGGACAGTGTGTTAGAGAATCACTCTGTAGCACAGTGGGACATGGTGTCAGAGAATCACTCTGTAACAGAGTGGGACAGTGTGTTCGAGTATCAGTCTGTAGCACAGTGCGACAGTGTGTTAGAGAATCACTCTGTATAACAGTGGGACATGGTTTTAGAGAATCACTCTGTAGAACAGTGGGACAGTGTGTTAGAGAATCACTCTGGAGCACAGTGGGACAGTGTGTTAGAGAATCACTCTGTATCACAGTGGGACAGTGTGTTCGAGAATCAGTCTGTAGCACAGTGCGACAGTGTGTTAGAGAATCACTCTGTATAACAGTGGGACATGGTTTTAGAGAATCACTCTGTAGAACAGTGGGACAGTGTGTTAGAGAATCACTCTGTAGCACAGTGGGACAGTGTGTGAGAGAATCACTCTGTAGTGCAGTGGGACAGTGTGTTCGAGAATCTGTCTGTAGCACAGTGCGACAGTGTGTTAGAGAATCACTCTGTATCACAGTGAGACAGTGTGTTCGAGAAACAGCGTGTAGCACAGTGGGACAGTGTGTGAGAGAATCACTCTGTAGCACAGTGGGACATGGTGTCAGAGAATCACTCTGTAACAGAGTGGTACATGGTGTTAGAGAATCAGTCTGTAGCACAGTGGGAGAGTGTGTTAGAGAATCACTCTGCATCACAGTGGGACAGTGTGTTCGAGAATCACTCTGCATCACAGTGGGACAGTGTGTTAGAGAATCACTCTGCATCACAGTGGGAGTGTGTGTTCGAGAATTACTCTGCATCACAGTGGGACAGTGTGTTAGAGAATCACTCGATAGCACAGTGGGACAGTGTGTTAGAGAATCACTCTGTATCACAGTGGGACAGTGTGTTAGAGAATCACTCTGCAGCACAGTGGGTCAGTGCGTTAGAGAATCACTCTGTCGCACAGTGCGACATGGTGTTAGAGAATCAGTCTGTAGCACAGTGGGACAGTGTGTTAGATAATCAGTCTGTAGCACAGTGCCATAGTGTGTTAGAGAATCACTCTGTATCACAGTGGGACATGGTGTTAGAGAATCACTCTGTAGCACCGTGGGACAGTGTGTTAGAGAATCACTCTGCATCACAGTGGGACAGTGTGTTAGAGAAACACTCTGTATCACAGTGGGACAGTGTCTTAGAAAATCACTCTGCATCACAGTGGGACAGTGTGTTCGAGAATCACTCTGTAGCACAGTGGGACATGGTGTCAGAGAATCACTCTGTAACAGCATGGGACATGGTGTTAGTGAATCACTCTGTCGCACAGTGGGACATGGTGTTAGAGAATCAGTCTGTAGCACAGTGGGACAGTGTGTTCGAGAATCAGTCTGTGGCACAGTGCGACAGTGTGTTAGAAAATCACTCTGTATAACAGTGGGACATGGTTTTAGAGAATCACTCTGTAGAACAGTGGGACATTGTGTTAGAGAATCACTCTGTAGCACAGTGGGACAGTGTGTTAGAGAATCACTCTGTATCACAGTGGGACAGTGTGTTAGAGAATCACTCTGTAGCGCAGTGGGACAGTGTGTTCGAGAATCTGTCTGTAGCACAGTGCGACAGTGTGTTAGAGAATCACTCTGTATCACAGTGGGACATGGTTTTAGAGAATCACTCTGTAGCACAGTGGGACAGTGTGTGAGAGAATCACTCTGTAGCACAGTGGGACAGTGTGTTAGCGAATCACTCTGTATCAAAGTGGGACATGGTGTCAGAGAATCACTCTGTAACAGAGTGGTACATGGTGTCAGAGAATCAGTCTGTAGCACAGTGGGAGAGTGTGTTAGAGAATCGCTCTGCATCACAGTGGGACAGTGTGTTCGAGAATCACTCTGCATCACAGTGGGACAGTGTGTTAGAGAATCACTCTGCATCACAGTGGGAGTGTGTGTTAGAGAATCACTCTGTAGCACAGTGGGACAGTGTGTTAGCGAATCACTCTGTATCACAGTGGGACATGGTGTTAGAGAATCACTCTGTAGCACCGTGGGACAGTGTGTTAGAGAATCACTCTATCGCACAGTGGGACAGTGTGTTACAGAATCACTCGGTATCACAGTGGGACAGTGTGTTAGAGAATCACTCTGTAGCGCAGTGGGACAGTGTGTTCGAGAATCTGTCTGTAGCACAGTGCGACAGTGTGTTAGAGAATCGCTCTGTATCACAGTGGGACATGGTTTTAGAGAATCACTCTGTAGCACAGTGGGACAGTGTGTGAGAGAATCACTCTGTAGCACAGTGGGACATGGTGTCAGAGAATCACTCTGTAACAGAGTGGTACATGGTGTTAGAGAATCAGTCTGTAGCACAGTGGGAGAGTGTGTTAGAGAATCACTCTGCATCACAGTGGGACAGTGTGTTCGAGAATCACTCTGCATCACAGTGGGACAGTGTGTTAGAGAATCACTCTGCATCACAGTGGGAGTGTGTGTTAGAGAATTACTCTGCATCACAGTGGGACAGTGTGTTAGAGAATCACTCTGTAGCACAGTGGGACAGTGTGTTAGCGAATCACTCTGTTGCACATTGGGACAGTGTGTCAGAGAATCAGTCTGTAGCACAGTGGGAGAGTGCATTAGAGAATCACTCTGTAGCACAGTGGGACAGTGAGTTAGAGAATCACACTGTAGCACAGTGGGACAGTGTGTTAGAGAATCAGTCTGCATCACATTGGGACAGTGTGTTAGAGAATCACTCTGTATCACAGTGGGACATGATTTTAGAGAAACACTCTGTAGCACAGTGGGAAAGTGTGCGAGAGAATCACTCTGTAGCACAGTGGGACAGTGTGTTAGAGAATCACACTGTATCACAGTGGGACAGTGTGTTAGAGAATCACTCTGTAGCACAGTGGGACAGTGTGTTAGAGAATCACTCTGTAGCACAGTGCGACATGGTGTTCGAGAATCACTCTGTAACACAGTGGGACATGGTGTTGGAGAATCACTCTGTAGCACAGTGGGACATGGTGTTAGAGAATAAGTCTGTAGCACAGTGGGACAGTGTGTTAGATAATCAGTCTGTAGCACAGTGCGACATGGTGTTAGAGAATCACTCTGTAACACAGTGGGACATGGTGTTGGAGAATCACTCTGTAGCACAGTGGGACATGGTGTTTGAGAATCAGTCTGTAGCACATTGGGACAGTGTGTTAGATAATCAGTCTGTAGCACAGTGCGATAGTGTGTTAGAGAATCACTCTGTATCACAGTGGGACAGTGTGTTAGAGAATCACTCTGTAGCACAGTGGGACATGGTGTCAGAGAATCACTCTGTAACAGAGTGGGACAGTGTGTTCGAGAATCAGTCTGTAGCACAGTGCGACAGTGTGTTAGAGAATCACTCTGTATAACAGTGGGACATGGTTTTAGAGAATCACTCTGTAGAACAGTGGGACAGTGTGTTAGAGAATCACTCTGGAGCACAGTGGGACAGTGTGTTAGAGAATCACTCTGTATCACGGTGGGACAGTGTGTTCGAGAATCAGTCTGTAGCACAGTGCGACAGTGTGTTAGAGAATCACTCTGTATAACAGTGGGACATGGTTTTAGAGAATCACTCTGTAGAACAGTGGGACAGTGTGTTAGAGAATCACTCTGTAGCACAGTGGGACAGTGTGTGAGAGCATCACTCTGTATCACAGTGGGACAGTGTGTTAGAGAATCACTCTGTAGTGCAGTGGGACAGTGTGTTCGAGAATCTGTCTGTAGCACAGTGCGACAGTGTGTTAGAGAATCTGTCTGTAGCACAGTGCGACAGTGTGTTAGAGAATCGCTCTGTATCACAGTGGGACATGGTTTTAGAGAATCACTCTGTAGCACAGTGGGACAGTGTGTGAGAGAATCACTCTGTAGCACAGTGGGACATGGTGTCAGAGAATCACTCTGTAACAGAGTGGTACATGGTGTTAGAGAATCAGTCTGTAGCACAGTGGGAGAGTGTGTTAGAGAATCACTCTGCATCACAGTGGGACAGTGTGTTCGAGAATCACTCTGCATCACAGTGGGACAGTGTGTTAGAGAATCACTCTGCATCACAGTGGGAGTGTGTGTTAGAGAATTACTCTGCATCACAGTGGGACAGTGTGTTAGAGAATCACTCTGTAGCACAGTGGGACAGTGTGTTAGCGAATCACTCTGTTGCACATTGGGACAGTGTGTTAGAGAATCAGTCTGTAGCACAGTGGGAGAGTGCATTAGAGAATCACTCTGTAGCACAGTGGGACAGTGAGTTAGAGAATCACACTGTAGCACAGTGGGACAGTGTGTTAGAGAATCAGTCTGCATCACATTGGGACAGTGTGTTAGAGAATCACTCTGTATCACAGTGGGACATGATTTTAGAGAAACACTCTGTAGCACAGTGGGACAGTGTGCGAGAGAATCACTCTGTAGCACAGTGGGACAGTGTGTTAGAGAATCACACTGTATCACAGTGGGACAGTGTGTTAGAGAATCACTCTGTAGCACAGTGGGACAGTGTGTTAGAGAATCACTCTGTAGCACAGTGCGACATGGTGTTCGAGAATCACTCTGTAACACAGTGGGACATGGTGTTGGAGAATCACTCTGTAGCACAGTGGGACATGGTGTTAGAGAATACGTCTGTAGCACAGTGGGACAGTGTGTTAGATAATCAGTCTGTAGCACAGTGCGACATGGTGTTAGAGAATCACTCTGTAACACAGTGGGACATGGTGTTGGAGAATCACTCTGTAGCACAGTGGGACATGGTGTTTGAGAATCAGTCTGTAGCACAGTGGGACAGTGTGTTAGATAATCAGTCTGTAGCACAGTGCGATAGTGTGTTAGAGAATCACTCTGTATCACAGTGGGACAGTGTGTTAGAGAATCACTCTGTAGCACAGTGGGACATGGTGTCAGAGAATCACTCTGTAACAGAGTGGGACAGTGTGTTCGAGAATCAGTCTGTAGCACAGTGCGACAGTGTGTTAGAGAATCACTCTGTATAACAGTGGGACATGGTTTTAGAGAATCACTCTGTAGAACAGTGGGACAGTGTGTTAGAGAATCACTCTGGAGCACAGTGGGACAGTGTGTTAGAGAATCACTCTGTATCACAGTTGGACAGTGTGTTCGAGAATCAGTCTGTAGCACAGTGCGACAGTGTGTTAGAGAATCACTCTGTATAACAGTGGGACATGGTTTTAGAGAATCACTCTGTAGAACAGTGGGACAGTGTGTTAGAGAATCACTCTGTAGCACAGTGGGACAGTGTGTGAGAGCATCACTCTGTATCACAGTGGGACAGTGTGTTAGAGAATCACTCTGTAGTGCAGTGGGACAGTGTGTTCGAGAATCTGTCTGTAGCACAGTGCGACAGTGTGTTAGAGAATCACTCTGTATCACAGTGGGACATGGTTTTAGAGAATCACTCTGTAGCACAGTGTGACAGTGTGTGAGAGAATCACTCTGTAGCACAGTGGGACATGGTGTCAGAGAATCACTCTGTAACAGAGTAGTACATGGTGTTAGAGAATCAGTCTGTAGCACAGTGGGAGAGTGTGTTAGAGAATCACTCTGCATCACAGTGGGACAGTGTGTTCGAGAATCACTCTGCATCACAGTGGGACAGTGTGTTAGAGAATCACTCTGCATCACAATGGGAGTGTGTGTTCGAGAATTACTCTGCATCACAGTGGGACAGTGTGTTAGAGAATCACTCTGTAGCACAGTGGGACAGTGTGTTAGCGAATCACTCTGTATCACAGTGGGACATGTTGTTAGAGAATCACTCTGTAGCACCGTGGGACAGTGTGTTAGAGAATCACTCGATAGCACAGTGGGACAGTGTGTTAGAGAATCACTCTGTATCACAGTGGGACAGTGTGTTAGAGAATCACTCTGCAGCACAGTGGGTCAGTGTGTTAGAGAATCAATCTGTCCCACAGTGCGACATGGTGTTAGAGAATCAGTCTGTAGCACAGTGGGACAGTGTGTTAGATAATCAGTCTGTAGCACAGTGCCATAGTGTGTTAGAGAATCACTCTGTATCACAGTGGGACATGGTGTTAGAGAATCACTCTGTAGCACCGTGGGACAGTGTGTTAGAGAATCACTCTGCATCACAGTGGGACAGTGTGTTAGAGAAACACTCTGTATCACAGTGGGACAGTGTGTTAGAAAATCACTCTGCTTCACAGTGGGACAGTGTGTTCGAGAATCACTCTGTAGCACAGTGGGACATGGTGTCAGAGAATCACTCTGTAACAGAATGGGACATGGTGTTAGTGAATCACTCTGTCGCACAGTGGGACATGGTGTTAGAGAATCAGTCTGTAGCTCAGTGGGACAGTGTGTTCGAGAATCAGTCTCTAGCACAGTGCGACAGTGTGTTAGAAAATCACTCTGTATAACAGTGGGACATGGTTTTAGAGAATCACTCTGTAGAACAGTGGGACATTGTGTTAGAGAATCACTCTGTAGCACAGTGGGACAGTGTGTTAGAGAATCACTCTGTATCACAGTGGGACAGTGTGTTAGAGAATCACTCTGTAGCGCAGTGGGACAGTGTGTTCGAGAATCTGTCTGTAGCACAGTGCGACAGTGTGTTAGAGAATCACTCTGTATCACAGTGGGACATGGTTTTAGAGAATCACTCTGTAGCACAGTGGGACAGTGTGTGAGAGAATCACTCTGTAGCACAGTGGGACAGTGTGTTAGCGAATCACTCTGTATCAAAGTGGGACATGGTGTCAGAGAATCACTCTGTAACAGAGTGGTACATGGTGTCAGAGAATCAGTCTGTAGCACAGTGGGAGAGTGTGTTAGAGAATCGCTCTGCATCACAGTGGGACAGTGTGTTCGAGAATCACTCTGCATCACAGTGGGACAGTGTGTTAGAGAATCACTCTGCATCACAGTGGGAGTGTGTGTTAGAGAATCACTCTGTAGCACAGTGGGACAGTGTGTTAGCGAATCACTCTGTATCACAGTGGGACATGGTGTTAGAGAATCACTCTGTAGCACCGTGGGACAGTGTGTTAGAGAATCACTCTATCGCACAGTGGGACAGTGTGTTACAGAATCACTCGGTATCACAGTGGGACAGTGTGTTAGAGAATCACTCTGTAGCGCAGTGGGACAGTGTGTTCGAGAATCTGTCTGTAGCACTGTGCGACAGTGTGTTAGAGAATCGCTCTGTATCACAGTGGGACATGGTTTTAGAGAATCACTCTGTAGCACAGTGGGACAGTGTGTGAGAGAATCACTCTGTAGCACAGTGGGACATGGTGTCAGAGAATCACTCTGTAACAGAGTGGTACATGGTGTTAGAGAATCAGTCTGTAGCACAGTGGGAGAGTGTGTTAGAGAATCACTCTGCATCACAGTGGGACAGTGTGTTCGAGAATCACTCTGCATCACAGTGGGACAGTGTGTTAGAGAATCACTCTGCATCACAGTGGGAGTGTGTGTTAGAGAATTACTCTGCATCACAGTGGGACAGTGTGTTAGAGAATCACTCTGTAGCACAGTGGGACAGTGTGTTAGCGAATCACTCTGTTGCACATTGGGACAGTGTGTTAGAGAATCAGTCTGTAGCACAGTGGGAGAGTGCATTAGAGAATCACTCTGCAGCACAGTGGGACAGTGAGTTAGAGAATCACACTGTAGCACAGTGGGACAGTGTGTTAGAGAATCAGTCTGCATCACATTGGGACAGTGTGTTAGAGAATCACTCTGTATCACAGTGGGACATGATTTTAGAGAAACACTCTGTAGCACAGTGGGACAGTGTGCGAGAGAATCACTCTGTAGCACAGTGGGACAGTGTGTTAGAGAATCACACTGTATCACAGTGGGACAGTGTGTTAGAGAATCACTCTGTAGCACAGTGGGACAGTGTGTTAGAGAATCACTCTGTAGCACAGTGCGACATGGTGTTCGAGAATCACTCTGTAACACAGTGGGACATGGTGTTGGAGAATCACTCTGTAGCACAGTGGGACATGGTGTTAGAGAATAAGTCTGTAGCACAGTGGGACAGTGTGTTAGATAATCAGTCTGTAGCACAGTGCGATAGTGTGTTAGAGAATCACTCTGTATCACAGTGGGACATGGTGTTAGAGAATCACTCTGGAGCACAGTGGGACAGTGTGTTAGAGAATAACTCTGCATCACAGTGGGACAGTGTGTTAGAGAATCACTCTGTATCACAGTGGGACAGTGTGTTAGAAAATCACTCTGTATCACAGTGGGACATGATTTTAGAGAAACACTCTGTAGCACAGTGGGACAGTGTGCGAGAGAATCACTCTGTAGCACAGTGGGACAGTGTGTTAGAGAATCAGTCTGCATCACATTGGGACAGTGTGTTAGAGAATCACTCTGTATCACAGTGGGACATGATTTTAGAGAAACACTCTGTAGCACAGTGGGACAGTGTGCGAGAGAATCACTCTGTAGCACAGTGGGACAGTGTGTTAGAGAATCACACTGTATCACAGTGGGACAGTGTGTTAGAGAATCACTCTGTAGCACAGTGGGACAGTGTGTTAGAGAATCACTCTGTAGCACAGTGCGACATGGTGTTCGAGAATCACTCTGTAACACAGTGGGACATGGTGTTGGAGAATCACTCTGTAGCACAGTGGGACATGGTGTTAGAGAATAAGTCTGTAGCACAGTGGGACAGTGTGTTAGATAATCAGTCTGTAGCACAGTGCGACATGGTGTTAGAGAATCACTCTGTAACACAGTGGGACATGGTGTTGGAGAATCACTCTGTAGCACAGTGGGACATGGTGTTTGAGAATCAGTCTGTAGCACAGTGGGACAGTGTGTTAGATAATCAGTCTGTAGCACAGTGCGATAGTGTGTTAGAGAATCACTCTGTATCACAGTGGGACAGTGTGTTAGAGAATCACTCTGTAGCACAGTGGGACATGGTGTCAGAGAATCACTCTGTAACAGAGTGGGACAGTGTGTTCGAGAATCATTCTGTAGCACAGTGCGACAGTGTGTTAGAGAATCACTCTGTATAACAGTGGGACATGGTTTTAGAGAATCACTCTGTAGAACAGTGGGACAGTGTGTTAGAGAATCACTCTGGAGCACAGTGGGACAGTGTGTTAGAGAATCACTCTGTATCACAGTGGGACAGTGTGTTCGAGAATCAGTCTGTAGCACAGTGCGACAGTGTGTTAGAGAATCACTCTGTATAACAGTGGGACATGGTTTTAGAGAATCACTCTGTAGAACAGTGGGACAGTGTGTTAGAGAATCACTCTGTAGCACAGTGGGACAGTGTGTGAGAGCATCACTCTGTATCACAGTGGGACAGTGTGTTAGAGAATCACTCTGTAGTGCAGTGGGACAGTGTGTTCGAGAACCTGTCTGTAGCACAGTGCGACAGTGTGTTAGAGAATCTGTCTGTAGCACAGTGCGACAGTGTGTTAGAGAATCGCTCTGTATCACAGTGGGACATGGTTTTAGAGAATCACTCTGTAGCACAGTGGGACAGTGTGTGAGAGAATCACTCTGTAGCACAGTGGGACATGGTGTCAGAGAATCACTCTGTAACAGAGTGGTACATGGTGTTAGAGAATCAGTCTGTAGCACAGTGGGAGAGTGTGTTAGAGAATCACTCTGCATCACAGTGGGACAGTGTGTTCGAGAATCACTCTGCATCACAGTGGGACAGTGTGTTAGAGAATCACTCTGCATCACAGTGGGAGTGTGTGTTAGAGAATTACTCTGCATCACAGTGGGACAGTGTGTTAGAGATTCACTCTGTAGCACAGTGGGACAGTGTGTTAGCGAATCACTCTGTTGCACATTGGGACAGTGTGTTAGAGAATCAGTCTGTAGCACAGTGGGAGAGTGCATTAGAGAATCACTCTGTAGCACAGTGGGACAGTGAGTTAGAGAATCACACTGTAGCACAGTGGGACAGTGTGTTAGAGAATCAGTCTGCATCACATTGGGACAGTGTGTTAGAGAATCACTCTGTATCACAGTGGGACATGATTTTAGAGAAACACTCTGTAGCACAGTGGGACAGTGTGCGAGAGAATCACTCTGTAGCACAGTGGGACAGTGTGTTAGAGAATCACACTGTATCACAGTGGGACAGTGTGTTAGAGAATCACTCTGTAGCACAGTGGGACAGTGTCTTAGAGAATCACTCTGTAGCACAGTGCGACATGGTGTTCGAGAATCACTCTGTAACACAGTGGGACATGGTGTTGGAGAATCGCTCTGTAGCACTTTGGGACATGGTGTTAGAGAATAAGTCTGTAGCACAGTGGGACAGTGTGTTAGATAATCAGTCTGTAGCACAGTGCGACATGGTGTTAGAGAATCACTCTGTAACACAGTGGGACATGGTGTTGGAGAATCACTCTGTAGCACAGTGGGACATGGTGTTTGAGAATCAGTCTGTAGCACAGTGGGACAGTGTGTTAGATAATCAGTCTGTAGCACAGTGCGATAGTGTGTTAGAGAATCACTCTGTATCACAGTGGGACAGTGTGTTAGAGAATCACTCTGTAGCACAGTGGGACATGGTGTCAGAGAATCACTCTGTAACAGAGTGGGACAGTGTGTTAGAGAATCAGTCTGTAGCACAGTGGGACATGGTTTTAGAGAATCACTCTGTAGAACAGTGGGACAGTGTGTTAGAGAATCACTCTGGAGAACAGTGGGACAGTGTGTTACAGAATCACTCTGTATCACAGTGGGACAGTGTGTTCGAGAATCACTCTGTAGAACAGTGGGACAGTGTGTTAGAGAATCACTCTGTAGCACAGTGGGACAGTGTGTGAGAGCATCACTCTGTATCACAGTGGGACAGTGTGTTAGAGAATCACTCTGTAGTGCAGTGGGACAGTGTGTTCGAGAATCTGTCTGTAGCACAGTGCGACAGTGTGTTAGAGAATCACTCTGTATCACAGTGGGACATGGTTTTAGAGAATCACTCTGTAGCACAGTGGGACAGTGTGTGAGAGAATCACTCTGTAGCACAGTGGGACATGGTGTCAGAGAATCACTCTGTAACAGAGTAGTACATGGTGTTAGAGAATCAGTCTGTAGCACAGTGGGAGAGTGTGTTAGAGAATCACTCTGCATCACAGTGGGACAGTGTGTTCGAGAATCACTCTGAATCACAGTGGGACAGTGTGTTAGAGAATCACTCTGCATCACAGTGGGAGTGTGTGTTCGAGAATTACTCTGCATCACAGTGGGACAGTGTGTTAGAGAATCACTCTGTAGCACAGTGGGACAGTGTGTTAGCGAATCACTCTGTATCACAGTGGGACATGGTGTTAGAGAATCACTCTGTAGCACCGTGGGACAGTGTGTTAGAGAATCACTCGATAGCACAGTGGGACAGTGTGTTAGAGAATCACTCTGTATCACAGTGGGACAGTGTGTTAGAGAATCACTCTGCAGCACAGTGGGTCAGTGTGTTAGAGAATCAATCTGTCCCACAGTGCGACATGGTGTTAGAGAATCAGTCTGTAGCACAGTGGGACAGTGTGTTAGATAATCAGTCTGTAGCACAGTGCCATAGTGTGTTAGAGAATCACTCTGTATCACAGTGGGACATGGTGTTAGAGAATCACTCTGTAGCACCGTGGGACAGTGTGTTAGAGAATCACTCTGCATCACAGTGGGACAGTGTGTTAGAGAAACACTCTGTATCACAGTGGGACAGTGTGTTAGAAAATCACTCTGCTTCACAGTGGGACAGTGTGTTCGAGAATCACTCTGTAGCACAGTGGGACATGGTGTCAGAGAATCACTCTGTAACAGAATGGGACATGGTGTTAGTGAATCACTCTGTCGCACAGTGGGACATGGTGTTAGAGAATCAGTCTGTAGCACAGTGGGACAGTGTGTTCGAGAATCAGTCTGTAGCACAGTGCGACAGTGTGTTAGAAAATCACTCTGTATAACAGTGGGACATGTTTTTAGAGAATCACTCTGTAGAACAGTGGGACATTGTGTTAGAGAATCACTCTGTAGCACAGTGGGACAGTGTGTTAGAGAATCACTCTGTATCACAGTGGGACAGTGTGTTAGAGAATAACTCTGTAGCGCAGTGGGACAGTGTGTTCGAGAATCTGTCTGTAGCACAGTGCGACAGTGTGTTAGAGAATCACTCTGTATCACAGTGGGACATGGTTTTAGAGAATCACTCTGTAGCACAGTGGGACAGTGTGTGAGAGAATCACTCTGTAGCACAGTGGGACAGTGTGTTAGCGAATCACTCTGTATCAAAGTGGGACATGGTGTCAGAGAATCACTCTGTAACAGAGTGGTACATGGTGTCAGAGAATCAGTCTGTAGCACAGTGGGAGAGTGTGTTAGAGAATCGCTCTGCATCACAGTGGGACAGTGTGTTCGAGAATCACTCTGCATCACAGTGGGACAGTGTGTTGGAGAATCACTCTGTATCACATTGGGACAGTGTGTTAGGGATTCACTCTGTTGCACAGTGGGACATGGTGTTAGAGAATCAGTCTGTAGCACAGTGGGAGAGTGTGTTGGAGAATCACTCTGTAGCACAGTGGGACAGTATTTTAGAGAATCACTCTGTAGCACAGTGCGACAGTGTGTTGGAGAATCACTCTGTATCACAGTGGGACAGTGTGTTAGGGATTCACTCTGTAGCACAGTGGGACATGGTGTTAGATAATCACTCTGTAGCACAGTGGGACATGGTGTTAGAGAATCAGTCTGTAGCACAGTGGGACAGTGTGTTAGAGAATCAGTCTGTAGCACAGTGGGAGAGTGTGTTAGAGAATCAGTCTGTAGCACAGTGGGAGAGTGTGTTGGAGAATCAGTCTGTAGCACAGTTGGACAGTGTGTTAGAGAATCACTCTGTATCACAGTGGGACAGTGTGTTAGAAAATCACTCTGCATCACAGTGTGACAGTGTGTTAGATAATCACTCTGTATCACAGTGGGACAGTGTGTTAGAGAATCACTCTGTCGCACAGTGGGACAGTGTGTTCGAGAATCACTCTGCATCACAGTGGGACAGTGTGTTCGAGAATCACTCTGTATCACAGTGGGACAGTGTGTTAGAGAATCACTCTGTATCACAGTGGGACAGTGTGTTAGAAAATCACTCTGCATCACAGTGTGACAGTGTGTTAGATAATCACTCTGTATCACAGTGGGACCGTGTGTTAGAGAATCACTATCTAGCACAGTGGGACAGTGTGTTACAGAATCACTCTGTATCACAGTGGGACAGTGTGTTAGAGAATCACTCTGTAGCACAGTGGGACAATGTGTTAGAGAATCACTCTGTATCACAGTGGGACAGTGTGTTAGAAAATCATCCTGTAGCACAGTGGGACATGGTGTTAGAGAATCACTCTGTAGCACAGTGGGACATGGTGTTAGAGAATCAGCGTGTCGCACAGTGGAAGAGGGTGTTCGAGAATCACTGCATCACAGTGGGACAGGGTGTTAGAGAGTAACTCTGCAGCGCAGTGGGACAGTGTCTTAGAGAATCACTCTGTAGCACAGTGCGACTGTGTGTTAGAGAATCACTCTGTAGCACAGTGCGACAGTGTGTTGGAGAATCACTCTGTATCACTGTGCGACAGTGTGTTACAGAATCACTCTGTAGCACAGTGCGACATGGTGTTAGAGAATCACTCTGTAACACAGTGGGACATGGTGTTGGAGAATCACTCTGTAGCACAGTGGGACATGATGTTAGAGAATCAGTCTGTCGCACAGTGGGACAGTGTGTTAGAGAATCACTCTGTATCACAGTGGGACATGGTGTTAGAGAATCACTCTGTTGCTCCGTGGGACAGTGTGTTAGAGAATCACTCTGTAGCACAGTGGGATATGGTTTTAGAGAATCACTCTGTAGTACAGTGGGACAGTGTGTTAGAAAATCACTCTGCATCACAGTGGGACAGAGTGTTCGAGAATCACTCTGTAGCACAGTGGGACATGGTGTTAGAGAATCACTCTGTAACAGAGTGGGACATGGTTTTAGAGAATCAGTCTGTAGCACAGTGGGAGAGTGTGTTAGAGAATCACTCTGCATCACAGTGGGACAGTGTGTTAGAGAATCACTCTGCATCACAGTGGGACAGTGTGTTAGAGAATCACTCTGCATCACAGTGGGAGTGTGTGTTACAGAATATCTCTGCATCACAGTGGGACAGTGTGTTAGAGAATCACTCTGTAGCACAGTGGGACAGTGTGTTAGAGAATCACTCTGTTGCACAGTGGGACATGGTGTTAGAGAATCACTCTGTAGCACAGTGGGAGAGTGTGTTAGAGAATCACTCTGTAACACAGTGCGACAGTGTGTCAGAGAATCACTCTGTAGCACAGTGCGACATGGTGTCAGAGAATCACTCTGTAACACAGTGGGACATGGTGTTAGAGAATCACTCTGTAGCACAGTGGGACATGGTGTTAGAGAATCAGTCTGTAGCACAGTGGGACAGTGTGTTAGAGAATCAGTCTGTAGCACAGTGGGACATGGTGTTAGAGAATCACTCTGTAGCACAGTGCGACAGTGTGTTAGAGAATCACTCTGTAGCACAGTGCGACAGTGTGTTGGAGAATCACTCTGCATCACAGTGCGATAGTGTGTTACAGAATCACTCTGCAGCACAGTGCGACATGGTGTTAGAGAATCAGTCTGTAGCACAGTGGGACATGGTGTTGGAGAATCACTCTGTAGCACAGTGGGACATGATGTTAGAGAATCAGTCTGTCGCACAGTGGGACAGTGTGTTAGAGAATCACTCTGTATCACAGTGGGACATGGTGTTAGAGAATCACTCTGTTGCACAGTGGGACATGGTGTTAGGGAATCAGTCTGTAGCACAGTGGGAGAGTGTGTTGGAGAATCACTCTGTAGCACAGTGGGACAGTATTTTAGAGAATCACTCTGTAGCACAGTGCGACAGTGTGTTGGAGAATCACTCTGTATCACAGTGGGACAGTGTGTTAGGGATTCACTCTGTAGCACAGTGGGACATGGTGTTAGATAATCACTCTGTAGCACAGTGGGACATGGTGTTAGAGAATCAGTCTGTAGCACAGTGGGACAGTGTGTTAGAGAATCAGTCTGTAGCACAGTGGGAGAGTGTGTTAGAGAATCAGTCTGTAGCACATTGGGAGAGTGTGTTAGAGAATCAGTCTGTAGCACAGTGGGAGAGTGTGTTGGAGAATCAGTCTGTAGCACAGTGGGACAGTGTGTTAGAAAATCACTCTGCATCACAGTGTGACAGTGTGTTAGATAATCACTCTGTATCATAGTGGGACAGTGTGTTAGAGAATCACTCTGTCGCACAGTGGGACAGTGTGTTCGAGAATCACTCTGCATCACAGTGGGACAGTGTGTTCGAGAATCACTCTGTATCACAGTGGGACAGTGTGTTAGAGAATCACTCTGTATCACAGTGGGACAGTGTGTTAGAAAATCACTCTGCATCACAGTGTGACAGTGTGTTAGATAATCACTCTGTATCACAGTGGGACAGTGTGTTAGAGAATCACTCTCTAGCACAGTGGGACAGTGTGTTACAGAATCACTCTATATCACAGTGGGACAGTGTGTTAGAGAATCACTCTGTAGCACAGTGGGACAATGTGTTAGAGAATCACTCTGTATCACAGTGGGACAGTGTGTTAGAAAATCATCCTGTAGCACAGTGGGACATGGTGTTAGAGAATCACTCTGTAGCACAGTGGGACATGGTGTTAGAGAATCAGCGTGTAGCACAGTGGAAGAGTGTGTTCGAGAATCACTGCATCACAGTGGGACAGGGTGTTAGAGAGTCACTCTGTAGCGCAGTGGGACAGTGTCTTAGAGAATCACTCTGTTGCACAGTGGGACAGTGTGTTAGAGAATCACTCTGTAGCACAGTGCGACAGTGTGTTGGAGAATCACTCTGTATCACTGTGCGACAGTGTGTTACAGAATCACTCTGTAGCACAGTGCGACATGGTGTTAGAGAATCACTCTGTAACACAGTGGGACATGTTGTTGGAGAATCACTCTGTAGCACAGTGGGACATGATGTTAGAGAATCAGTCTGTCGCACAGTGGGACAGTGTGTTAGAGAATCACACTGTATCACAGTGGGACATGGTGTTAGAGAATCACTCTGTTGCTCCGTGGGACAGTGTGTTAGAGAATCACTCTGTAGCACAGTGGGATATGGTTTTAGAGAATCACTCTGTAGTACAGTGGGACAGTGTGTTAGCAAATCACTCTGCATCACAGTGGGACAGAGTGTTCGAGAATCACTCTGTAGCACAGTGGGACATGGTGTTAGAGAATCACTCTGTAACAGAGTGGGACATGGTTTTAGAGAATCAGTCTGTAGCACAGTGGGAGAGGGTGTTAGAGAATCACTCTGCATCACAGCGGGACAGTGTGTTAGAGAATCACTCTGCATCACAGTGGGACAGTGTGTTAGAGAATCACTCTGCATCACAGTGGGAGTGTGTGTTACAGAATATCTCTGCATCACAGTGGGACAGTGTGTTAGAGAATCACTCTGTAGCACAGTGGGACAGTGTGTTAGAGAATCACTCTGTTGCACAGTGGGACATGGTGTTAGAGAATCAGTCTGTAGCACAGTGGGACAGTGTGTTAGAGAATCAGTCTGTAGCACAGTGGGACATGGTGTTAGAGAATCAGTCTGTAGCACAGTGGGACAGCGTGTTAGAGAATCACTCTGTATCACAGTGGGACATGGTTTTAGAGAATCACTCTGTAGCACAGTGGGACATGGTGTTAGAGAATCAGTCTGTAGCACAGTGGGACATGGTTTTAGAGAATCAGTCTGTAGCACAGTGGGACATGGTGTTAGAGAATCACTCTGTCGCACAGTGGGACATGGTGTTAGAGAATCAGTCTGTAGCACAGTTGGACAGTGTGTTAGAGAATCACTCTGTATCACAGTGGGACAGTGTGTTCGAAAATCACTCTGCATCACAGTGTGACAGTTTGTTAGATAATCACTCTGTATCACAGTGGGACAGTGTGTTAGAGAATCACTCTGTCGCACAGTGGGACAGTGTGTTCGAGAATCACTCTGCATCACAGTGGGACAGTGTGTTCGAGAATCACTCTGTATCACAGTGGGACAGTGTGTTAGAGAATCACTCTGTATCACAGTGGGTCAGTGTGTTAGAAAATCACTCTGCATCACAGTGTGACAGTGTGTTAGATAATCACTCTGTATCACAGTGGGACAGTGTGTTAGAGAATCACTCTCTAGCACAGTGGGACAGTGTGTTACAGAATCACTCTGTATCACAGTGGGACAGTGTGTTAGAGAATCACTCTGTAGCACAGTGGGACAATGTGTTAGAGAATCACTCTGTATCACAGTGGGACAGTGTGTTAGAAAATCATCCTGTAGCACAGTGGGACATGGTGTTAGAGAATCACTCTGTAGCACAGTGGGACATGGTGTTAGAGAATCAGCGTGTAGCACAGTGGAAGAGTGTGTTCGAGAATCACTGCATCACAGTGGGACAGGGTGTTAGAGAATCACTCTGTAGCGCAGTGGGACAGTGTCTTAGAGAATCACTCTGTAGGACAGTGCGACAGTGTGTTAGAGAATCACTCTGTAGCACAGTGCGACAGTGTGTTGGAGAATCACTCTGTATTACTGTGCGACAGTGTGTTACAGAATCACTCTGTAGCACAGTGCGACATGGTGTTAGAGAATCACTCTGTAACACAGTGGGACATGGTGTTGGAGAATCACTCTGTAGCACAGTGGGACATGATGTTAGAGAATCAGTCTGTCGCACAGTGGGACAGTGTGTTAGAGAATCACTCTGTATCACAGTGGGACATGGTGTTAGAGAATCACTCTGTTGCACCGTGGGACAGTGTGTTAGAGAATCACTCTGTAGCACAGTGGGACAGTGTGTTAGAGAATCACTCTGTTGCACAGTGGGACATGGTGTTAGAGAATCACTCTGTAGCACAGTGGGAGAGTGTGTTAGAGAATCACTCTGTAACACAGTGCGACAGTGTGTCAGAGAATCACTCTGTAGCACAGTGCGACATGGTGTCAGAGAATCACTCTGTAACACAGTGGGACATGGTGTTAGAGAATCACTCTGTAGCACAGTGGGACATGGTGTTAGAGAATCAGTCTGTAGCACAGTGGGACAGTGTGTTAGAGAGAATCAGTCTGTAGCACAGCGGGACAGTGTGTTAGAGAATCAGTCTGCAGCACAGTGCGAGAGCGTGTTAGAGAATCAGTCTGTAGCACAGTGGGAGAGTGTGTTGGAGAATCAGTCTGTAGCACAGTGGGACAGTGTGTTGGAGAATCACTCTGTATCACTGTGCGACAGTGTGTTACAGAATCACTCAGTAGCACAGTGCGACATGGTGTTAGAGAATCACTCTGTAACACAGTGGGACATGGTGTTGGAGAATCACTCTGTAGCACAGTGGGACATGATGTTAGAGAATCAATCTGTCGCACAGTGGGACAGTGTGTTAGAGAATCACTCTGTATCACAGTGGGACATGGTGTTAGAGAATCACTCTGTTGCACCGTGGGACAGTGTGTTAGAGAATCACTCTGTAGCACAGTGGGACATGGTTTTAGAGAATCACTCTGTAGTACAGTGGGACAGTGTGTTAGAAAATCACTCTGCATCACAGTGGGACAGAGTGTTCGAGAATCACTCTGTCGCACAGTGGGACATGGTGTTAGAGAATCACTCTGTAACAGAGTGGGACATGGTGTTAGAGAATCAGTCTGTAGCACAGTGGGAGAGTGTGTTAGAGAATCACTCTGCATCACAGTGGGACAGTGTGTTAGAGAATCACTCTGCATCACAGTGGGACAGTGTGTTAGAGAATCACTCTGCATCACAGTGGGAGTGTGTGTTACAGAATATCTCTGCATCACAGTGGGACAGTGTGTTAGAGAATCACTCTGTAGCACAGTGGGACAGTGTGTTAGAGAATCACTCTGTTGCACAGTGGGACATGGTGTTAGAGAATCACTCTGTAGCACAGTGGGAGAGTGTGTTAGAGAATCACTCTGTAACAAAGTGCGACAGTGTGTCAGAGAATCACTCTGTAGCACAGTGCGACATGGTGTCAGAGAATCACTCTGTAACACAGTGGGACATGGTGTTAGAGAATCACTCTGTAGCACACTGGGACATGGTGTTAGAGAATCAGTCTGTAGCACAGTGGGACAGTGTGTTAGAAAATCAGTCTGTAGCACAGTGGGACATGGTTTTAGAGAATCACTCTGTAGCACATTGTGACAGTGTGTCAGAGAATCACTCTGTATCACAGTGGGACAGTGTGTTAGAAAATCACTCTGCATCACAGTGTGACAGTGTGTTAGATAATCACTCTGTATCACAGTGGGACAGTGTGTTAGAGAATCACTCTGTAGCACAGTGGGACAGTGTGTTAGAGAATCACTCTGCATCACAGTGGGACAGAGTGTTCGAGAATCACTCTGTCGCACAGTGGGACATGGTGTTAGAGAATCACTCTGTAACAGAGTGGGACATGGTGTTAGAGAATCAGTCTGTAGCACAGTGGGAGAGTGTGTTAGAGAATCACTCTGCATCACAGTGGGACAGTGTGTTAGAGAATCACTCTGCATCACAGTGGGACAGTGTGTTAGAGAATCACTCTGCATCACAGTGGGAGTGTGTGTTACAGAATATCTCTGCATCACAGTGGGACAGTGTGTTAGAGAATCACTCTGTAGCACAGTGGGACAGTGTGTTAGAGAATCACTCTGTTGCACAGTGGGACATGGTGTTAGAGAATCACTCTGTAGCACAGTGGGAGAGTGTGTTAGAGAATCACTCTGTAACACAGTGCGACAGTGTGTCAGAGAATCACTCTGTAGCACAGTGCGACATGGTGTCAGAGAATCACTCTGTAACACAGTGGGACATGGTGTTAGAGAATCACTCTGTAGCACACTGGGACATGGTGTTAGAGAATCAGTCTGTAGCACAGTGGGACAGTGTGTTAGAAAATTAGTCTGTAGCACAGTGGGACATGGTTTTAGAGAATCACTCTGTAGCACATTGTGACAGTGTGTTAGAGAATCACTCTGTATCACAGTGGGACAGTGTGTTAGAAAATCACTCTGCATCACAGTGTGACAGTGTGTTAGATAATCACTCTGTATCACAGTGGGACAGTGTGTTAGAGAATCACTCTGTAGCACAGTGGGACAGTGTGTTAGAGAATCACTCTGCATCACAGTGGGACAGTGTGTTAGAGAATCACTCTGTTGCACAGTGGGACATGGTGTTAGAGAATCAGTCTGTAGCACAGTGGGACATGGTGTTAGAGAATCAGTCTGTGGCACAGTGGGACAGTGTGTTAGAGAATCAGTCTGTAGCACAGTGTGAGATTGTGTTAGAGAATCAGTCTGTAGCACAGTGGGACAGTGTGTTAGAGAATCAGTCTGTAGCACAGTGGGACAGTGTGTTAGAGAATCAGTCTGCAGCACAGTGCGAGAGCGTGTTAGAGAATCAGTCTGTAGCACAGTGGGAGAGTGTGTTGGAGAATCAGTCTGTAGCACAGTGGGACAGTGTGTTAGAGAATCACTCTGTAGCACAGTGGGCAGTGTGTTAGAGAATCACTCTGTTGCACAGTGGGATATGGTGTTAGAGAATCAGTCTGTAGCACAGTGGGAGAGTGTGTTGGAGAATCACTCTGTAGGACAGTGGGACAGTATTTTAGAGAATCACTCTGTAGCACAGTGCGACAGTGTGTTGGAGAATCACTCTGTATCACAGTGGGACAGTGTGTTAGGGATTCACTCTGTAGCACAGTGGGACATGGTGTTAGAGAATCACTCTGTAGCACAGTGGGACATGGTGTTCGAGAATCAGTCTGTAGCACAGTGGGACAGTGTGTTAGAGAATCAGTCTGTAGCACAGTGGGACATGGTTTTAGAGAATCAGTCTGTAGCACAGTGGGACATGGTGTTAGAGAATCAGTCTGTAGCACAGTGGGACAGTGTGTTAGAGAATCAGTCTGTAGCACAGTTGGACAGTGTGTTAGAGAATCACTCTGTATCACAGTGGGACAGTGTGTTAGAAAATCACTCTGCATCACAGTGTGACAGTGTGTTAGATAATCACTCTGTATCACAGTGGGACAGTGTGTTAGAGAATCACTCTGTATCACAGTGGGACAGTGTGTTAGAGAATCACTCTGTCGCACAGTGGGACAGTGTGTTCGAGAATCACTCTGCATCACACTGGGACAGTGTGTTAGAGAATCACTCTGTATCACAGTGGGACAGTGTGTTATAGAATCACTCTGTATCACAGTGGGACAGTGTGTTAGAAAATCACTCTGCATCACAGTGTGACAGTGTGTTAGATGATCACTCTGTATCACAGTGGGACAGTGTGTTAGAGAATCACTCTGTAGCACAGTGGGACAGTGTGTTACAGAATCACTCTGTATCACAGTGGGACAGTGTGTTAGAGAATCACTCTGTAGCACAGTGGGACAATGTGTTAGAGAATCACTCTGTATCACAGTGGGACAGTGTGTTAGAAAATCATTCTGTAGCACAGTGGGACATGGTGTTAGAGAATCACTCTGTAGCACAGTGGGACATGGTGTTAGAGAATCAGCGTGTAGCACAGTGGAAGAGTGTGTTCGAGAATCACTGCATCACAGTGGGACAGGGTGTTAGAGAATCACTCTGTAGCGCAGTGGGACAGTGTCTTAGAGAATCACTCTGTAGCACAGTGCGACAGTGTGTTAGAGAATCACTCTGTAGCACAGTGCAACAGTGTGTTGGAGAATCACTCTGTATCACAGTGCGACAGTGTGTTACAGAATCACTCTGTAGCACAGTGCGACATGGTGTTAGAGAATCACTCTGTAACACAGTGGGACATGGTGTTGGAGAATCACTCTGTAGCACAGTGGGACATGATGTTAGAGAATCAGTCTGTCGCACAGTGGGACAGTGTGTTAGAGAATCACTCTGTATCACAGTGGGGCATGGTGTTAGAGAATCACTCTGTTGCACCGTGGGACAGTGTGTTAGAGAATCACTCTGTAGCACAGTGGGACATGGTTTTAGAGAATCACTCTGTAGTACAGTGGGACAGTGAGTTAGAAAATCACTCTGCATCACAGTGGGACAGAGTGTTAGAGAATCACTCTGTAGCACATTGGGACATGGTGTTAGAGAATCAGTCTGTTGCACCGTGGGACAGTGTGTTAGAGAATCACTCTGTAGCACAGTGGGACATGGTTTTAGAGAATCACTCTGTAGTACAGTGGGACAGTGTGTTAGAGAATCACTCTGTATCACAGTGGGACAGTGTGTTAGAGAATCACTGTATCACAGTGGGACAGTGTGATAGAAAATCACTCTGCATCACAGTGTGACAGTGTGTTAGATAATCACTCTGTATCACAGTGGGACAGTGTGTTAGAGAATCACTCTGTAGCACAGTGGGACAGTGTGTTACAGAATCACTCTGTATCACAGTGGGACAGTGTGTTAGAGAATCACTCTGTAGCACAGTGGGACAATGTGTTAGAGAATCACTCTGTATCACAGTGGGACAGTGTGTTAGAAAATCATTCTGTAGCACAGTGGGACATGGTGTTAGAGAATCACTCTGTAGCACAGTGGGACATGGTGTTAGAGAATCAGCGTGTAGCACAGTGGAAGAGTGTGTTCGAGAATCACTGCATCACAGTGGGACAGGGTGTTAGAGAATCACTCTGTAGCGCAGTGGGACAGTGTCTTAGAGAATCACTCTGTAGCACAGTGCGACAGTGTGTTAGAGAATCACTCTGTAGCACAGTGCGACAATGTGTTGGAGAATCACTCTGTATCACAGTGCGACAGTGTGTTACAGAATCACTCTGTAGCACAGTGCGACATGGTGTTAGAGAATCACTCTGTAACACAGTGGGACATGGTGTTGGAGAATCACTCTGTAGCACAGTGGGACATGATGTTAGAGAATCAGTCTGTCGCACAGTGGGACAGTGTGTTAGAGAATCACTCTGTATCACAGTGGGACATGGTGTTAGAGAATCACTCTGTTGCACCGTGGGACAGTGTGTTAGAGAATCACTCTGTAGCACAGTGGGACATGGGTTTAGAGAATCACTCTGTAGTACAGTGGGACAGTGTGTTAGAAAATCACTCTGCATCACAGTGGGACAGAGTGTTAGAGAATCACTCTGTAGCACAGTGGGACATGGTGTTAGAGAATCACTCTGTAACAGAGTGGGACATGGTGTCAGAGAATCAGTCTGTAGCACAGTGGGAGAGTGTGTTAGAGAATCACTCTGCATCACAGTGGGGCAGTGTGTTAGAGAATCACTCTGCATCACAGTGGGACAGTGTGTTAGGGATTCACTCTGTAGCACAGTGGGACATGGTGTTAGAGAATCACTCTGTAGCACAGTGGGACATGGTGTTAGAGAATCACTCTGTAGCACAGTGGGACATGGTGTTAGAGAATCAGCGTGTAGCACAGTGGAAGAGTGTGTTCGAGAATCACTGCATCACAGTGGGACAGGGTGTTAGAGAATCACTCTGCAGCGCAGTGGGACAGTGTCTTAGAGAATCACTCTGTAGCACAGTGCGACAGTGTGTTAGAGAATCACTCTGTAGCACAGTGCGACAGTGTGTTGGAGAATCACTCTGTATCACAGTGCGACAGTGTGTTACAGAATCACTCTGTAGCACAGTGCGACATGGTGTTAGAGAATCACTCTGTAACACAGTGGGACATGGTGTTGGAGAATCACTCTGTAGCACAGTGGGACATGATGTTAGAGAATCAGTCTGTCGCACAGTGGGACAGTGTGTTAGAGAATCACTCTGTATCACAGTGGGACATGGTGTTAGAGAATCACTCTGTTGCACCGTGGGACAGTGTGTTAGAGAATCACTCTGTAGCACAGTGGGACATGGTTTTAGAGAATCACTCTGTAGTACAGTGGGACAGTGTGTTAGAAAATCACTCTGCATCACAGTGGGACAGAGTGTTGGAGAATCACTCTGTAGCACAGTGGGACATGGTGTCAGAGAATCAGTCTGTAGCACAGTGGGAGAGTGTGTTAGAGAATCACTCTGCATCACTGTGGGGCAGTGTGTTAGAGAATCACTCTGCATCACAGTGGGACAGTGTGTTAGAGAATCACTCTGCATCACAGTGGGAGTGTGTGTTACAGAATATCTCTGCATCACAGTGGGACAGTGTGTTAGAGAATCACTCTGTAGCACAGTGGGACAGTGTGTTAGAGATACACTCTGTTGCACAGTGGGACATGGTGTTAGAGAATCACTCTGTAGCACAGTGGAAGAGTGTGTTAGAGAATCACTCTGTAACAAAGTGCGACAGTGTGTCAGAGAATCACTCTGTAGCACAGTGCGACATGGTGTTAGAGAATAACTCTGTAACACAGTGGGACATGGTGTCAGAGAATCACTCTGTAGCACAGTGGGACATGGTGTTAGAGAATCAGTCTGTAGCACAGTGGGACAGTGTGTTAGAGAATCAGTCTGTAGCACAGTGGGACATGGTTTTAGAGAATCACTCTGTAGCACATTGTGACAGTGTGTTAGAGAATCACTCTGCAGCACAGTGGGACAGTGTGTTAGAGAATCACTCTGTATCACAGTGGGACAGTGTGTTAGAAAATCACTCTGCATCACAGTGTGACAGTGTGTTAGATAATCACTCTGTATCACAGTGGGACAGTGTGTTCGAGAATCACTCTGTATCACAGTGGGACAGTGTGTTAGAGAATCACTCTGTAGCACAGTGGGACAGTGTGTTAGAGAATCACTCTGTTGCACAGTGGGACATGGTGTTAGAGAATCAGTCTGTAGCACAGTGGGAGAGTGTGTTAGAGAATCAGTCTGGAGCACAGTGGGACAGTGAGTTCGAGAATCACTCTGTTGCACAGTGGGACACGGTGTTAGAGAATCAGTCTGTAGCACAGTGGGAGAGTGTGTTAGAGAATCAGTCTGTAGCACAGTGGGACAGTGTGTGAGAGAATCAGTCTGCAGCACAGTGGGACAGTGTGTTAGAGAATCACTCTGTATCACAGAGGGACAGTGTGTTAGAGAATCACTCTGTATCACAGTGGGACAGTGTGTTAGAGAATCACTCTGTTGCACAGTGGGACATGGTGTTAGAGAATCACTCTGTAGCACAGTGGGACAGTATTTTAGAGAATCACTCTGTAGCACAGTGCGACAGTGTGTTGGAGAATCACTCTGTATCACAGTGGGACAGTGTGTTAGGGATTCACTCTGTAGCACAGTGGGACATGGTGTTAGAGAATCACTCTGTAGCGCAGTGGGACATGGTGTTAGAGAATAACTCTGTAACACAGTGGGACATGGTGTCAGAGAATCACTCTGTAGCACAGTGGGACATGGTGTTAGAGAATCAGTCTGTAGCACAGTGGGACAGTGTGTTAGAAAATCACTCTGCATCACAGTGTGACAGTGTGTTAGATAATCACTCTGTATCACAGTGGGACAGTGTGTTAGAGAATCACTCTGTAGCACAGTGGGACAGTGTGTTAGAGAATCACTCTGCATCACAGTGGGACAGAGTGTTCGAGAATCACTCTGTCGCACAGTGGGACATGGTGTTAGAGAATCACTCTGTAACAGAGTGGGACATGGTGTTAGAGAATCAGTCTGTAGCACAGTGGGAGAGTGTGTTAGAGAATCACTCTGCATCACAGTGGGACAGTGTGTTAGAGAATCACTCTGCATCACAGTGGGACAGTGTGTTAGAGAATCACACTGCATCACAGTGGGAGTGTGTGTTACAGAATATCTCTGCATCACAGTGGGACAGTGTGTTAGAGAATCACTCTGTAGCACAGTGGGACAGTGTGTTAGAGAATCACTCTGTTGCACAGTGGGACATGGTGTTAGAGAATCACTCTGTAGCACAGTGGGAGAGTGTGTTAGAGAATCACTCTGTAACACAGTGCGACAGTGTGTCAGAGAATCACTCTGTAGCACAGTGCGACATGGTGTCAGAGAATCACTCTGTAACACAGTGGGACATGGTGTTAGAGAATCACTCTGTAGCACACTGGGACATGGTGTTAGAGAATCAGTCTGTAGCACAGTGGGACAGTGTGTTAGAAAATTAGTCTGTAGCACAGTGGGACATGGTTTTAGAGAATCACTCTGTAGCACATTGTGACAGTGTGTTAGAGAATCACTCTGTATCACAGTGGGACAGTGTGTTAGAAAATCACTCTGCATCACAGTGTGACAGTGTGTTAGATAATCACTCTGTATCACAGTGGGACAGTGTGTTAGAGAATCACTCTGTAGCACAGTGGGACAGTGTGTTAGAGAATCACTCTGCATCACAGTGGGACAGTGTGTTAGAGAATCACTCTGTTGCACAGTGGGACATGGTGTTAGAGAATCAGTCTGTAGCACAGTGGGAGAGTGTGTTAGAGAATCAGTCTGGAGCACAGTGGGACAGTGAGTTCGAGAATCACTCTGTTGCACAGTGGGACATGGTGTTAGAGAATCAGTCTGTGGCACAGTGGGACAGTGTGTTAGAGAATCAGTCTGTAGCACAGTGTGAGATTGTGTTAGAGAATCAGTCTGTAGCACAGTGGGACAGTGTGTTAGAGAATCAGTCTGTAGCACAGTGGGACAGTGTGTTAGAGAATCAGTCTGCAGCACAGTGCGAGAGCGTGTTAGAGAATCAGTCTGTAGCACAGTGGGAGAGTGTGTTGGAGAATCAGTCTGTAGCACAGTGGGACAGTGTGTTAGAGAATCACTCTGTAGCACAGTGGGCAGTGTGTTAGAGAATCACTCTGTTGCACAGTGGGACATGGTGTTAGAGAATCAGTCTGTAGCACAGTGGGAGAGTGTGTTGGAGAATCACTCTGTAGCACAGTGGGACAGTATTTTAGAGAATCACTCTGTAGCACAGTGCGACAGTGTGTTGGAGAATCACTCTGTATCACAGTGGGACAGTGTGTTAGGGATTCACTCTGTAGCACAGTGGGACATGGTGTTAGAGAATCACTCTGTAGCACAGTGGGACATGGTGTTCGAGAATCAGTCTGTAGCACAGTGGGACAGTGTGTTAGAGAATCAGTCTGTAGCACAGTGGGACATGGTTTTAGAGAATCAGTCTGTAGCACAGTGGGACATTGTGTTAGAGAATCAGTCTGTAGCACAGTTGGACAGTGTGTTAGAGAATCAGTCTGTAGCACAGTTGGACAGTGTGTTAGAGAATCAGTCTGTAGCACAGTTGGACAGTGTGTTAGAGAATCAGTCTGTTGCACAGTGGGACATGGTTTTAGAGAATCAGTCTGTAGCACAGTGGGACAGTGTGTTAGAGAATCAGTCTGTAGCACAGTTGGACAGTGTGTTAGAGAATCACTCTGTATCACAGTGGGACAGTGTGTTAGAAAATCACTCTGCATCACAGTGTGACAGTGTGTTAGATAATCACTCTGTATCACAGTGGGACAGTGTGTTAGAGAATCACTCTGTATCACACTGGGACAGTGTGTTAGAGAATCACTCTGTCGCACAGTGGGACAGTGTGTTCGAGAATCACTCTGCATCACACTGGGACAGTGTGTTAGAGAATCACTCTGTATCACAGTGGGACAGTGTGTTATAGAATCACTCTGTATCACAGTGGGACAGTGTGTTAGAAAATCACTCTGCATCACAGTGTGACAGTGTGTTAGATGATCACTCTGTATCACAGTGGGACAGTGTGTTAGAGAATCACTCTGTAGCACAGTGGGACAGTGTGTTACAGAATCACTCTGTATCACAGTGGGACAGTGTGTTAGAGAATCACTCTGTAGCACAGTGGGACAATGTGTTAGAGAATCACTCTGTATCACAGTGGGACAGTGTGTTAGAAAATCATTCTGTAGCACAGTGGGACATGGTGTTAGAGAATCACTCTGTAGCACAGTGGGACATGGTGTTAGAGAATCAGCGTGTAGCACAGTGGAAGAGTGTGTTCGAGAATCACTGCATCACAGTGGGACAGGGTGTTAGAGAATCACTCTGTAGCGCAGTGGGACAGTGTCTTAGAGAATCACTCTGTAGCACAGTGCGACAGTGTGTTAGAGAATCACTCTGTAGCACAGTGCGACAGTGTATTGGAGAATCACTCTGTATCACAGTGCGACAGTGTGTTACAGAATCACTCTGTAGCACAGTGCGACATGGTGTTAGAGAATCACTCTGTAACACAGTGGGACATGGTGTTGGAGAATCACTCTGTAGCACAGTGGGACATGATGTTAGAGAATCAGTCTGTCGCACAGTGGGACAGTGTGTTAGAGAATCACTCTGTATCACAGTGGGGCATGGTGTTAGAGAATCACTCTGTTGCACCGTGGGAAAGTGTGTTAGAGAATCACTCTGTAGCACAGTGGGACATGGTTTTAGAGAATCACTCTGTAGTACAGTGGGACAGTGTGTTAGAAAATCACTCTGCATCACAGTGGGACAGAGTGTTAGAGAATCACTCTGTAGCACAGTGGGACATGGTGTTAGAGAATCACTCTGTAACAGAGTGGGACATGGTGTCAGAGAATCAGTCTGTAGCACAGTGGGAGAGTGTGTTAGAGAATCACTCTGCATCACAGTGGGGCAGTGTGTTAGAGAATCACTCTGCATCACAGTGGGACAGTGTGTTAGAGAATCACTCTGCATCACAGTGGGAGTGTGTGTTACAGAATATCTCTGCATCACAGTGGGACAGTGTGTTAGAGAATCACTCTGTAGCACAGTGGGACAGTGTGTTAGAGATTCACTCTGTTGCACAGTGGGACATGGTGTTAGAGAATCACTCTGTAGCACAGTGGAAGAGTGTGTTAGAGAATCACTCTGTAACACAGTGCGACAGTGTGTCAGAGAATCACTCTGTAGCACAGTGCGACATGGTGTTAGAGAATAACTCTGTAACACAGTGGGACATGGTGTCAGAGAATCACTCTGTAGCACAGTGGGACATGGTGTTAGAGTATCAGTCTGTAGCACAGTGGGACAGTGTGTTAGAGAATCAGTCTGTAGCACAGTGGGACATGGTTTTAGAGAATCACTCTGTAGCACATTGTGACAGTGTGTTAGAGAATCACTCTGCAGCACAGTGGGACAGTGTGTTAGAGAATCACTCTGTATCACAGTGGGACAGTGTGTTAGAAAATCACTCTGCATCACAGTGTGACAGTGTGTTAGATAATCACTCTGTATCACAGTGGGACAGTGTGTTAGAGAATCACTCTGTAGCACAGTGGGACAGTGTGTTAGAGAATCACTCTGCATCACAGTGTGACAGTGTGTTAGAGAATCACTCTGTTGCACAGTGGGACATGGTGTTAGAGGATCAGTCTGTAGCACAGTGGGAGAGTGTGTTAGAGAATCAGTCTGGAGCACAGTGGGACAGTGAGTTCGAGAATCACTCTGTTGCACAGTGGGACATGGTGTTAGAGAATCAGTCTGCAGCACAGTGGGACAGTGTGTTAGAGAATCAGTCTGTAGCACAGTGTGAGATTGTGTTAGAGAATCAGTCTGTAGCACAGTGGGACAGTGTGTTAGAGAATCAGTCTGCAGCACAGTGGGACAGTGTGTTAGAGAATCAGTCTGCAGCACAGTGCGAGAGCGTGTTAGAGAATCAGTCTGTAGCTCAGTGGGAGAGTGTGTTGGAGAATCAGTCTGTAGCACAGTGGGACAGTGTGTTAGAGAATCACTCTGTAGCACAGTGGGACAGTGTGTTAGAGAATCACTGTTGCACAGTGGGACATGGTGTTAGAGAATCAGTCTGTAGCACAGTGGGAGAGTGTGTTGGAGAATCACTCTGTAGCACAGTGGGACAGTATTTTAGAGAATCACTCTGTAGCACCGTGCGACAATGTGTTGGAGAATCACTCTGTATCACAGTGGGACAGTGTGTTAGGGATTCACTCTGTAGCACAGTGGGACATGGTGTTAGAGAATCACTCTGTAGCACAGTGGGACATGGTGTTAGAGAATAAGTCTGTAGCACAGTGGGACAGTGTGTTAGAGAATCAGTCTGTAGCACAGTGGGACATGGTTTTAGAGATTCAGTCTGTAGCACAGTGGGACATTGTGTTAGAGAATCACTCTGCAGCACAGTGGGACATGGTGTTAGAGAATCAGTCTGTAGCACAGTGGGACAGTGTGTTAGAGAATCAGTCTGTAGCACAGTTGGACAGTGTGTTAGAGAATCACTCTGTATCACAGTGGGACAGTGTGTTAGAAAATCACTCTGCATCACAGTGTGACAGTGTGTTAGATAATCACTCTGTATCACAGTGGGAAAGTGTGTTAGAGAATCACTCTGTCGCACAGTGGGACAGTGTGTTCGAGAATCACTCTGCATCACAGTGGGACAGTGTGTTAGAGAATCACTCTGTATCACAGTGGGACAGTGTGTTAGAGAATCACTGTATCACAGTGGGACAGTGTGTTAGAAAATCACTCTGCATCACAGTGGGACAGTGTGTTAGAGAATCACTCTGTAGCACAGTGGGACAATGTGTTGGAGAATCACTCTGTCTCACAGTGGGACAGTGTGTTAGAAAATCATTCTGTAGCACAGTGGGACATGGTGTTAGAGAATCACTCTGTAGCACAGTGGGACATGGTGTTAGAGAATCAGCGTGTAGCACAGTGGAAGAGTGTGTTCGAGAATCACTGCATCACAGTGGGACAGGGTGTTAGAGAATCACTCTGTAGCGCAGTGGGACAGTGTCTTAGAGAATCACTCTGTAGCACAGTGCGACAGTGTGTTAGAGAATCACTCTGTAGCACAGTGCGACAATGTGTTGGAGAATCACTCTGTATCACAGTGCGACAGTGTGTTACAGAATCACTCTGTAGCACAGTGCGACATGGTGTTAGAGAATCACTCTGTAACACAGTGGGACATGGTGTTGGAGAATCACTCTGTAGCACAGTGGGACATGATGTTAGAGAATCAGTCTGTCGCACAGTGGGACAGTGTGTTAGAGAATCACTCTGTATCACAGTGGGACATGGTGTTAGAGAATCACTCTGTTGCACCGTGGGACAGTGTGTTAGAGAATCACTCTGTAGCACAGTGGGACATGGTTTTAGAGAATCACACTGTAGTACAGTGGGACAGTGTGTTAGAAAATCACTCTGCATCACAGTGGGACAGAGTGTTAGAGAATCACTCTGTAGCACAGTGGGACATGGTGTTAGAGAATCACTCTGTAACAGAGTGGGACATGGTGTCAGAGAATCAGTCTGTAGCACAGTGGGAGAGTGTGTTAGAGAATCACTCTGCATCACAGTGGGGCAGTGTGTTAGAGAATCACTCTGCATCACAGTGGGACAGTGTGTTAGGGATTCACTCTGTAGCACAGTGGGACATGGTGTTAGAGAATCACTCTGTAGCACAGTGGGACATGGTGTTAGAGAATCACTCTGTAGCACAGTGGGACATGGTGTTAGAGAATCAGCGTGTAGCACAGTGGAAGAGTGTGTTCGAGAATCACTGCATCACAGTGGGACAGGGTGTTAGAGAATCACTCTGCAGCGCAGTGGGACAGTGTCTTAGAGAATCACTCTGTAGCACAGTGCGACAGTGTGTTAGAGAATCACTCTGTAGCACAGTGCGACAGTGTGTTGGAGAATCACTCTGTATCACAGTGCGACAGTGTGTTACAGAATCACTCTGTAGCACAGTGCGACATGGTGTTAGAGAATCACTCTGTAACACAGTGGGACATGGTGTTGGAGAATCACTCTGTAGCACAGTGGGACATGATGTTAGAGAATCAGTCTGTCGCACAGTGGGACAGTGTGTTAGAGAATCACTCTGTATCACAGTGGGACATGGTGTTAGAGAATCACTCTGTTGCACCGTGGGACAGTGTGTTAGAGAATCACTCTGTAGCACAGTGGGACATGGTTTTAGAGAATCACTCTGTAGTACAGTGGGACAGTGTGTTAGAAAATCACTCTGCATCACAGTGTGACAGTGTGTTAGATAATCACTCTGTATCACAGTGGGACAGTGTGTTAGAGAATCACTCTGTAGCACAGTGGGACAGTGTGTTAGAGAATCACTCTGCATCACAGTGGGACAGTGTGTTAGAGAATCACTCTGTTGCACAGTGGGACATGGTGTTAGAGGATCAGTCTGTAGCACAGTGGGAGAGTGTGTTAGAGAATCAGTCTGGAGCACAGTGGGACAGTGAGTTCGAGAATCACTCTGTTGCACAGTGGGACATGGTGTTAGAGAATCAGTCTGCAGCACAGTGGGACAGTGTGTTAGAGAATCAGTCTGTAGCACAGTGTGAGATTGTGTTAGATAATCAGTCTGTAGCACAGTGGGACAGTGTGTTAGAGAATCAGTCTGCAGCACAGTGGGACAGTGTGTTAGAGAATCAGTCTGCAGCACAGTGCGAGAGCGTGTTAGAGAATCAGTCTGTAGCTCAGTGGGAGAGTGTGTTGGAGAATCAGTCTGTAGCACAGTGGGACAGTGTGTTAGAGAATCACTCTGTAGCACAGTGGGACAGTGTGTTAGAGAATCACTGTTGCACAGTGGGACATGGTGTTAGAGAATCAGTCTGTAGCACAGTGGGAGAGTGTGTTGGAGAATCACTCTGTAGCACAGTGGGACAGTATTTTAGAGAATCACTCTGTAGCACCGTGCGACAGTGTGTTGGAGAATCACTCTGTATCACAGTGGGACAGTGTGTTAGGGATTCATTCTGTAGCACAGTGGGACATGGTGTTAGAGAATCACTCTGTAGCACAGTGGGACATGGTGTTAGAGAATAAGTCTGTAGCACAGTGGGACAGTGTGTTAGAGAATCAGTCTGTAGCACAGTGGGACATGGTTTTAGAGAATCAGTCTGTAGCACAGTGGGACATTGTGTTAGAGAATCACTCTGCAGCACAGTGGGACATGGTGTTAGAGAATCAGTCTGTAGCACAGTGGGACAGTGTGTTAGAGAATCAGTCTGTAGCACAGTTGGACAGTGTGTTAGAGAATCACTCTGTATCACAGTGGGACAGTGTGTTAGAAAATCACTCTGTATCACAGTGGGAAAGTGTGTTAGAGAATCACTCTGTCGCACAGTGGGACAGTGTGTTCGAGAATCACTCTGCATCACAGTGGGACAGTGTGTTAGAGAATCACTCTGTATCACAGTGGGACAGTGTGTTAGAGAATCACTGTATCACAGTGGGACAGTGTGTTAGAAAATCACTCTGCATCACAGTGTGACAGTGTGTTAGATAATCACTCTGTATCACAGTGGGACAGTGTGTTAGAGAATCACTCTGTAGCACAGTGGGACAGTGTGTTACAGAATCACTCTGTATCACAGTGGGACAGTGTGTTAGAGAATCACTCTGTAGCACAGTGGGACAATGTGTTGGAGAATCACTCTGTATCACAGTGGGACAGTGTGTTAGAAAATCATTCTGTAGCACAGTGGGACATAGTGTTAGAGAATCACTCTGTAGCACAGTGGGACATGGTGTTAGAGAATCAGCGTGTAGCACAGTGGAAGAGTGTGTTCGAGAATCACTGCATCACAGTGGGACAGGGTGTTAGAGAATCACTCTGTAGCGCAGTGGGACAGTGTCTTAGAGAATCACTCTGTAGCACAGTGCGACAGTGTGTTAGAGAATCACTCTGTAGCACAGTGCGACAATGTGTTGGAGAATCACTCTGTATCACAGTGCGACAGTGTGTTACAGAATCACTCTGTAGCACAGTGCGACATGGTGTTAGAGAATCACTCTGTAACACAGTGGGACATGGTGTTGGAGAATCACTCTGTAGCACAGTGGGACATGATGTTAGAGAATCAGTCTGTCGCACAGTGGGACAGTGTGTTAGAGAATCACTCTGTATCACAGTGGGACATGGTGTTAGAGAATCACTCTGTTGCACCGTGGGACAGTGTGTTAGAGAATCACTCTGTAGCACAGTGGGACATGGTTTTAGAGAATCACTCTGTAGTACAGTGGGACAGTGTGTTAGAAAATCACTCTGCATCACAGTGGGACAGAGTGTTAGAGAATCACTCTGTAGCACAGTGGGACATGGTGTTAGAGAATCACTCTGTAACAGAGTGGGACATGGTGTCAGAGAATCAGTCTGTAGCACAGTGGGAGAGTGTGTTAGAGAATCACTCTGCATCACAGTGGGGCAGTGTTTTAGAGAATCACTCTGCATCACAGTGGGACAGTGTGTTAGGGATTCACTCTGTAGCACAGTGGGACATGGTGTTAGAGAATCACTCTGTAGCACAGTGGGACATGGTGTTAGAGAATCACTCTGTAGCACAGTGGGACATGGTGTTAGAGAATCAGCGTGTAGCACAGTGGAAGAGTGTGTTCGAGAATCACTGCATCACAGTGGGACAGGGTGTTAGAGAATCACTCTGCAGCGCAGTGGGACAGTGTCTTAGAGAATCACTCTGTAGCACAGTGCGACAGTGTGTTAGAGAATCACTCTGTAGCACAGTGCGACAGTGTGTTGGAGAATCACTCTGTATCACAGTGCGACAGTGTGTTACAGAATCACTCTGTAGCACAGTGCGACATGGTGTTAGAGAATCACTCTGTAACACAGTGGGACATGGTGTTGGAGAATCACTCTGTAGCACAGTGGGACATGATGTTAGAGAATCAGTCTGTCGCACAGTGGGACAGTGTGTTAGAGAATCACTCTGTATCACAGTGGGACATGGTGTTAGAGAATCACTCTGTTGCACCGTGGGACAGTGTGTTAGAGAATCACTCTGTAGCACAGTTGGACAGTGTGTTAGAGAATCACTCTGTATCACAGTGGGACAGTGTGTTAGAAAATCACTCTGCATCACAGTGTGACAGTGTGTTAGATAATCACTCTGTATCACAGTGGGAAAGTGTGTTAGAGAATCACTCTGTCGCACAGTGGGACAGTGTGTTCGAGAATCACTCTGCATCACAGTGGGACAGTGTGTTAGAGAATCACTCTGTATCACAGTGGGACAGTGTGTTAGAGAATCACTGTATCACAGTGGGACAGTGTGTTAGAAAATCACTCTGCATCACAGTGTGACAGTGTGTTAGATAATCACTCTGTAGCACAGTGGGACAGTGTGTTACAGAATCACTCTGTATCACAGTGGGACAGTGTGTTAGAGAATCACTCTGTAGCACAGTGGGACAATGTGTTGGAGAATCACTCTGTATCACAGTGGGACAGTGTGTTAGAAAATCATTCTGTAGCACAGTGGGACATGGTGTTAGAGAATCACTCTGTAGCACAGTGGGACATGGTGTTAGAGAATCAGCGTGTAGCACAGTGGAAGAGTGTGTTCGAGAATCACTGCATCACAGTGGGACAGGGTGTTAGAGAATCACTCTGTAGCGCAGTGGGACAGTGTCTTAGAGAATCACTCTGTAGCACAGTGCGACAGTGTGTTAGAGAATCACTCTGTAGCACAGTGCGACAATGTGTTGGAGAATCACTCTGTATCACAGTGCGACAGTGTGTTACAGAATCACTCTGTAGCACAGTGCGACATGGTGTTAGAGAATCACTCTGTAACACAGTGGGACATGGTGTTGGAGAATCACTCTGTAGCACAGTGGGACATGATGTTAGAGAATCAGTCTGTCGCACAGTGGGACAGTGTGTTAGAGAATCACTCTGTATCACAGTGGGACATGGTGTTAGAGAATCACTCTGTTGCACCGTGGGACAGTGTGTTAGAGAATCACTCTGTAGCACAGTGGGACATGGTTTTAGAGAATCACTCTGTAGTACAGTGGGACAGTGTGTTAGAAAATCACTCTGCATCACAGTGGGACAGAGTGTTAGAGAATCACTCTGTAGCACAGTGGGACATGGTGTTAGAGAATCACTCTGTAACAGAGTGGGACATGGTGTCAGAGAATCAGTCTGTAGCACAGTGGGAGAGTGTGTTAGAGAATCACTCTGCATCACAGTGGGGCAGTGTGTTAGAGAATCACTCTGCATCACAGTGGGACAGTGTGTTAGGGATTCACTCTGTAGCACAGTGGGACATGGTGTTAGAGAATCACTCTGTAGCACAGTGGGACATGGTGTTAGAGAATCACTCTGTAGCACAGTGGGACATGGTGTTAGAGAATCAGCGTGTAGCACAGTGGAAGAGTGTGTTCGAGAATCACTGCATCACAGTGGGACAGGGTGTTAGAGAATCACTCTGCAGCGCAGTGGGACAGTGTCTTAGAGAATCACTCTGTAGCACAGTGCGACAGTGTGTTAGAGAATCACTCTGTAGCACAGTGAGACAGTGTGTTGGAGAATCACTCTGTATCACAGTGCGACAGTGTGTTACAGAATCACTCTGTAGCACAGTGCGACATGGTGTTAGAGAATCACTCTGTAACACAGTGGGACATGGTGTTGGAGAATCACTCTGTAGCACAGTGGGACATGATGTTAGAGAATCAGTCTGTCGCACAGTGGGACAGTGTGTTAGAGAATCACTCTGTATCACAGTGGGACATGGTGTTAGAGAATCACTCTGTTGCACCGTGGGACAGTGTGTTAGAGAATCACTCTGTAGCACAGTGGGACATGGTTTTAGAGAATCACTCTGTAGTACAGTGGGACAGTGTGTTAGAAAATCACTCTGCATCACAGTGGGA
Source organism: Heterodontus francisci (assembly GCF_036365525.1). Classification (NCBI taxonomy): domain Eukaryota; kingdom Metazoa; phylum Chordata; class Chondrichthyes; order Heterodontiformes; family Heterodontidae; genus Heterodontus; species Heterodontus francisci. The sequence goes on along the minus strand of NC_090396.1, from coordinate 30,957,532 downwards.
CAGAGTGTTGGAGAATCACTCTGTAGCACAGTGGGACATGGTGTCAGAGAATCAGTCTGTAGCACAGTGGGAGAGTGTGTTAGAGAATCACTCTGCATCACTGTGGGGCAGTGTGTTAGAGAATCACTCTGCATCACAGTGGGACAGTGTGTTAGAGAATCACTCTGCATCACAGTGGGAGTGTGTGTTACAGAATATCTCTGCATCACAGTGGGACAGTGTGTTAGAGAATCACTCTGTAGCACAGTGGGACAGTGTGTTAGAGATACACTCTGTTGCACAGTGGGACATGGTGTTAGAGAATCACTCTGTAGCACAGTGGAAGAGTGTGTTAGAGAATCACTCTGTAACAAAGTGCGACAGTGTGTCAGAGAATCACTCTGTAGCACAGTGCGACATGGTGTTAGAGAATAACTCTGTAACACAGTGGGACATGGTGTCAGAGAATCACTCTGTAGCACAGTGGGACATGGTGTTAGAGAATCAGTCTGTAGCACAGTGGGACAGTGTGTTAGAGAATTAGTCTGTAGCACAGTGGGACATGGTTTTAGAGAATCACTCTGTAGCACATTGTGACAGTGTGTTAGAGAATCACTCTGCAGCACAGTGGGACAGTGTGTTAGAGAATCACTCTGTATCACAGTGGGACAGTGTGTTAGAAAATCACTCTGCATCACAGTGTGACAGTGTGTTAGATAATCACTCTGTATCACAGTGGGACAGTGTGTTCGAGAATCACTCTGTATCACAGTGGGACAGTGTGTTAGAGAATCACTCTGTAGCACAGTGGGACAGTGTGTTAGAGAATCACTCTGCATCACAGTGGGACAGTGTGTTAGAGAATCACTCTGTTGCACAGTGGGACATGGTGTTAGAGAATCAGTCTGTAGCACAGTGGGAGAGTGTGTTAGAGAATCAGTCTGGAGCACAGTGGGACAGTGAGTTCGAGAATCACTCTGTTGCACAGTGGGACACGGTGTTAGAGAATCAGTCTGTAGCACAGTGGGAGAGTGTGTTAGAGAATCAGTCTGTAGCACAGTGGGACAGTGTGTGAGAGAATCAGTCTGCAGCACAGTGGGACAGTGTGTTAGAGAATCACTCTGTATCACAGAGGGACAGTGTGTTAGAGAATCACTCTGTATCACAGTGGGACAGTGTGTTAGAGAATCACTCTGTTGCACAGTGGGACATGGTGTTAGAGAATCACTCTGTAGCACAGTGGGACAGTATTTTAGAGAATCACTCTGTAGCACAGTGCGACAGTGTGTTGGAGAATCACTCTGTATCACAGTGGGACAGTGTGTTAGGGATTCACTCTGTAGCACAGTGGGACATGGTGTTAGAGAATCACTCTGTAGCGCAGTGGGACATGGTGTTAGAGAATCAGTCTGTAGCACAGTGGGACAGTGTCTTAGAGAATCACTCTGTAGCACAGTGCGACAGTGTGTTAGAGAATCACTCTGTAGCACAGTGCGACAATGTGTTGGAGAATCACTCTGTATCACAGTGCGACAGTGTGTTACAGAATCACTCTGTAGCACAGTGCGACATGGTGTTAGAGAATCACTCTGTAACACAGTGGGACATGGTGTTGGAGAATCACTCTGTAGCACAGTGGGACATGATGTTAGAGAATCAGTCTGTCGCACAGTGGGACAGTGTGTTAGAGAATCACTCTGTATCACAGTGGGACATGGTGTTAGAGAATCACTCTGTTGCACCGTGGGACAGTGTGTTAGAGAATCACTCTGTAGCACAGTGGGACATGGTTTTAGAGAATCACTCTGTAGTACAGTGGGACAGTGTGTTAGAAAATCACTCTGCATCACAGTGGGACAGAGTGTTAGAGAATCACTCTGTAGCACAGTGGGACATGGTGTTAGAGAATCACTCTGTAACAGAGTGGGACATGGTGTCAGAGAATCAGTCTGTAGCACAGTGGGAGAGTGTGTTAGAGAATCACTCTGCATCACAGTGGGGCAGTGTGTTAGAGAATCACTCTGCATCACAGTGGGACAGTGTGTTAGGGATTCACTCTGTAGCACAGTGGGACATGGTGTTAGAGAATCACTCTGTAGCACAGTGGGACATGGTGTTAGAGAATCACTCTGTAGCACAGTGGGACATGGTGTTAGAGAATCAGCGTGTAGCACAGTGGAAGAATGTGTTCGAGAATCACTGCATCACAGTGGGACAGGGTGTTAGAGAATCACTCTGCAGCGCAGTGGGACAGTGTCTTAGAGAATCACTCTGTAGCACAGTGCGACAGTGTGTTAGAGAATCACTCTGTAGCACAGTGCGACAGTGTGTTGGAGAATCACTCTGTATCACAGTGCGACAGTGTGTTACAGAATCACTCTGTAGCACAGTGCGACATGGTGTTAGAGAATCACTCTGTAACACAGTGGGACATGGTGTTGGAGAATCACTCTGTAGCACAGTGGGACATGATGTTAGAGAATCAGTCTGTCGCACAGTGGGACAGTGTGTTAGAGAATCACTCTGTATCACAGTGGGACATGGTGTTAGAGAATCACTCTGTTGCACCGTGGGACAGTGTGTTAGAGAATCACTCTGTAGCACAGTGGGACATGGTTTTAGAGAATCACTCTGTAGTACAGTGGGACAGTGTGTTAGAAAATCACTCTGCATCACAGTGGGACAGAGTGTTGGAGAATCACTCTGTAGCACAGTGGGACATGGTGTCAGAGAATCAGTCTGTAGCACAGTGGGAGAGTGTGTTAGAGAATCACTCTGCATCACTGTGGGGCAGTGTGTTAGAGAATCACTCTGCATCACAGTGGGACAGTGTGTTAGAGAATCACTCTGCATCACAGTGGGAGTGTGTGTTACAGAATATCTCTGCATCACAGTGGGACAGTGTGTTAGAGAATCACTCTGTAGCACAGTGGGACAGTGTGTTAGAGATACACTCTGTTGCTCAGTGGGACATGGTGTTAGAGAATCACTCTGTAGCACAGTGGAAGAGTGTGTTAGAGAATCACTCTGTAACAAAGTGCGACAGTGTGTCAGAGAATCACTCTGTAGCACAGTGCGACATGGTGTTAGAGAATAACTCTGTAACACAGTGGGACATGGTGTTAGAGAATCAGTCTGTAGCACAGAGGGACAGTGTGTTAGAGAATCAGTCTGTAGCACAGTGGGACATGGTTTTAGAGAATCACTCTGTAGCACATTGTGACAGTGTGTTAGAGAATCACTCTGCAGCACAGTGGGACAGTGTGTTAGAGAATCACTCTGTATCACAGTGGGACAGTGTGTTAGAAAATCACTCTGCATCACAGTGTGACAGTGTGTTAGATAATCACTCTGTATCACAGTGGGACAGTGTGTTAGAGAATCACTCTGTATCACAGTGGGACAGTGTGTTAGAGAATCACTCTGTAGCACAGTGGGACAGTGTGTTAGAGAATCACTCTGCATCACAGTGGGACAGTGTGTTAGAGAATCACTCTGTTGCACAGTGGGACATGGTGTTAGAGAATCAGTCTGTAGCACAGTGGGAGAGTGTGTTAGAGAATCAGTCTGGAGCACAGTGGGACAGTGAGTTCGAGAATCACTCTGTTGCACAGTGGGACACGGTGTTAGAGAATCAGTCTGTAGCACAGTGGGAGAGTGTGTTAGAGAATCAGTCTGTAGCACAGTGGGACAGTGTGTGAGAGAATCAGTCTGCAGCACAGTGGGACAGTGTGTTAGAGAATCACTCTGTATCACAGAGGGACAGTGTGTTAGAGAATCACTCTGTATCACAGTGGGACAGTGTGTTAGAGAATCACTCTGTTGCACAGTGGGACATGGTGTTAGAGAATCACTCTGTAGCACAGTGGGACAGTATTTTAGAGAATCACTCTGTAGCACAGTGCGACAGTGTGTTGGAGAATCACTCTGTATCACAGTGGGACAGTGTGTTAGGGATTCACTCTGTAGCACAGTGGGACATGGTGTTAGAGAATCACTCTGTAGCGCAGTGGGACATGGTGTTAGAGAATCAGTCTGTAGCACAGTGGGACAGTGTGTTAGAGAATCAGTCTGTAGCACAGTGGGACATGGTTTTAGAGAATCAGTCTGTAGCACAGTGGGACATGGTTTGAGAGAATCACTCTGTAGCACAGTGGGACATGGTGTTAGAGAATCAGTCTGTAGCACAGTGGGACAGTGTGTTAGAGAATCAGTCTGTAGCACAGTGGGACAGTATGTTAGAGAATCACTCTGTATCACAGTGGGACAGAGTGTTAGAGAATCACTCTGTAGCACAGTGGGACATGGTGTTAGAGAATCACTCTGTAACAGAGTGGGACAGTGTGTTAGAAAATCACTCTGCATCACAGTGGGACAGAGTGTTAGAGAATCACTCTGTAGCACAGTGGGACATGGTGTTAGAGAATCACTCTGTAACAGAGTGGGACATGGTGTCAGAGAATCAGTCTGTAGCACAGTGGGAGAGTGTGTTAGAGAATCACTCTGCATCACAGTGGGGCAGTGTGTTAGAGAATCACTCTGCATCACAGTGGGACAGTGTGTTAGGGATTCACTCTGTAGCACAGTGGGACATGGTGTTAGAGAATCACTCTGTAGCACAGTGGGACATGGTGTTAGAGAATCACTCTGTAGCACAGTGGGACATGGTGTTAGAAAATCAGCGTGTAGCACAGTGGAAGAGTGTGTTCGAGAATCACTGCATCACAGTGGGACAGGGTGTTAGAGAATCACTCTGCAGCGCAGTGGGACAGTGTCTTAGAGAATCACTCTGTAGCACAGTGCGACAGTGTGTTAGAGAATCACTCTGTAGCACAGTGCGACAGTGTGTTGGAGAATCACTCTGTATCACAGTGCGACAGTGTGTTACAGAATCACTCTGTAGCACAGTGCGACATGGTGTTAGAGAATCACTCTGTAACACAGTGGGACATGGTGTTGGAGAATCACTCTGTAGCACAGTGGGACATGATGTTAGAGAATCAGTCTGTCGCACAGTGGGACAGTGTGTTAGAGAATCACTCTGTATCACAGTGGGACATGGTGTTAGAGAATCACTCTGTTGCACCGTGGGACAGTGTGTTAGAGAATCACTCTGTAGCACAGTGGGACATGGTTTTAGAGAATCACTCTGTAGTACAGTGGGACAGTGTGTTAGAAAATCACTCTGCATCACAGTGGGACAGAGTGTTGGAGAATCACTCTGTAGCACAGTGGGACATGGTGTCAGAGAATCAGTCTGTAGCACAGTGGGAGAGTTTGTTAGAGAATCACTCTGCATCACTGTGGGGCAGTGTGTTAGAGAATCACTCTGCATCACAGTGGGACAGTGTGTTAGAGAATCACTCTGCATCACAGTGGGAGTGTGTGTTACAGAATATCTCTGCATCACAGTGGGACAGTGTGTTAGAGAATCACTCTGTAGCACAGTGGGACAGTGTGTTAGAGATACACTCTGTTGCACAGTGGGACATGGTGTTAGAGAATCACTCTGTAGCACAGTGGAAGAGTGTGTTAGAGAATCACTCTGTAACAAAGTGCGACAGTGTGTCAGAGAATCACTCTGTAGCACAGTGCGACATGGTGTTAGAGAATAACTCTGTAACACAGTGGGACATGGTGTCAGAGAATCACTCTGTAGCACAGTGGGACATGGTGTTAGAGAATCAGTCTGTAGCACAGTGGGACAGTGTGTTAGAGAATCAGTCTGTAGCACAGTGGGACATGGTTTTAGAGAATCACTCTGTAGCACATTGTGACAGTGTGTTAGAGAATCACTCTGCAGCACAGTGGGACAGTGTGTTAGAGAATCACTCTGTATCACAGTGGGACAGTGTGTTAGAAAATCACTCTGCATCACAGTGTGACAGTGTGTTAGATAATCACTCTGTATCACAGTGGGACAGTGTGTTAGAGAATCACTCTGTATCACAGTGGGACAGTGTGTTAGAGAATCACTCTGTAGCACAGTGGGACAGTGTGTTAGAGAATCACTCTGCATCACAGTGGGACAGTGTGTTAGAGAATCACTCTGTTGCACAGTGGGACATGGTGTTAGAGAATCAGTCTGTAGCACAGTGGGAGAGTGTGTTAGAGAATCAGTCTGGAGCACAGTGGGACAGTGAGTTCGAGAATCACTCTGTTGCACAGTGGGACACGGTGTTAGAGAATCATGCTGTAGCACAGTGGGAGAGTGTGTTAGAGAATCAGTCTGTAGCACAGTGGGACAGTGTGTGAGAGAATCAGTCTGCAGCACAGTGGGACAGTGTGTTAGAGAATCACTCTGTATCACAGAGGGACAGTGTGTTAGAAAATCACTCTGTATCACAGTGGGACAGTGTGTTAGAGAATCACTCTGTTGCACAGTGGGACATGGTGTTAGAGAATCACTCTGTAGCACAGTGGGACAGTATTTTAGAGAATCACTCTGTAGCACAGTGCGACAGTGTGTTGGAGAATCACTCTGTATCACAGTGGGACAGTGTGTTAGGGATTCACTCTGTAGCACAGTGGGACATGGTGTTAGAGAATCACTCTGTAGCGCAGTGGGACATGGTGTTAGAGAATAACTCTGTAACACAGTGGGACATGGTGTTAGAGAATCAGTCTGTAGCACAGTGGGACAGTGTGTTAGAAAATCACTCTGCATCACAGTGTGACAGTGTGTTAGATAATCACTCTGTATCACAGTGGGACAGTGTGTTAGAGAATCACTCTGTAGCACAGTGGGACAGTGTGTTAGAGAATCACTCTGCATCACAGTGGGACAGTGTGTTAGAGAATCACTCTGCATCATAGTGGGACAGTGTGTTAGAGAATCACTCTGCATCACAGTGGGAGTGTGTGTTACAGAATATCTCTGCATCACAGTGGGACAGTGTGTTAGAGAATCACTCTGTAGCGCAGTGGGACAGTGTGTTAGAGAATCACTCTGTTGCACAGTGGGACATGGTGTTAGAGAATCACTCTGTAGCACAGTGGGAGAGTGTGTTAGAGAATCACTCTGTAACACAGTGCGACAGTGTGTCAGAGAATCACTCTGTAGCACAGTGCGACATGGTGTCAGAGAATCACTCTGTAACACAGTGGGACATGGTGTTAGAGAAATCACTCTGTAGCACACTGGGACATGGTGTTAGAGAATCAGTCTGTAGCACAGTGGGACAGTGTGTTAGAAAATTAGTCTGTAGCACAGTGGGACATGGTTTTAGAGAATCACTCTGTAGCACATTGTGACAGTGTGTTAGAGAATCACTCTGTATCACAGTGGGACAGTGTGTTAGAAAATCACTCTGCATCACAGTGTGACAGTGTGTTAGATAATCACTCTGTATCACAGTGGGACAGTGTGTTAGAGAATCACTCTGTAGCACAGTGGGACAGTGTGTTAGAGAATCACTCTGCATCACAGTGGGACAGTGTGTTAGAGAATCACTCTGTTGCACAGTGGGACATGGTGTTAGAGAATCAGTCTGTAGCACAGTGGGAGAGTGTGTTAGAGAATCAGTCTGGAGCACAGTGGGACAGTGAGTTCGAGAATCACTCTGTTGCACAGTGGGACATGGTGTTAGAGAATCAGTCTGTGGCACAGTGGGACAGTGTGTTAGAGAATCAGTCTGTAGCACAGTGTGAGATTGTGTTAGAGAATCAGTCTGTAGCACAGTGGGACAGTGTGTTAGAGAATCAGTCTGTAGCACAGTGGGACAGTGTGTTAGAGAATCAGTCTGCAGCACAGTGCGAGAGCGTGTTAGAGAATCAGTCTGTAGCACAGTGGGAGAGTGTGTTGGAGAATCAGTCTGTAGCACAGTGGGACAGTGTGTTAGAGAATCACTCTGTAGCACAGTGGGCAGTGTGTTAGAGAATCACTCTGTTGCACAGTGGGACATGGTGTTAGAGAATCAGTCTGTAGCACAGTGGGAGAGTGTGTTGGAGAATCACTCTGTAGCACAGTGGGACAGTATTTTAGAGAATCACTCTGTAGCACAGTGCGACAGTGTGTTGGAGAATCACTCTGTATCACAGTGGGACAGTGTGTTAGGGATTCACTCTGTAGCACAGTGGGACATGGTGTTAGAGAATCACTCTGTAGCACAGTGGGACATGGTGTTCGAGAATCAGTCTGTAGCACAGTGGGACAGTGTGTTAGAGAATCAGTCTGTAGCACAGTGGGACATGGTTTTAGAGAATCAGTCTGTAGCACAGTGGGACATGGTGTTAGAGAATCAGTCTGTAGCACAGTGGGACAGTGTGTTAGAGAATCAGTCTGTAGCACAGTTGGACAGTGTGTTAGAGAATCACTCTGTATCACAGTGGGACAGTGTGTTAGAAAATCACTCTGCATCACAGTGTGACAGTGTGTTAGATAATCACTCTGTATCACAGTGGGACAGTGTGTTAGAGAATCACTCTGTATCACAGTGGGACAGTGTGTTAGAGAATCACTCTGTCGCACAGTGGGACAGTGTGTTCGAGAATCACTCTGCATCACACTGGGACAGTGTGTTAGAGAATCACTCTGTATCACAGTGGGACAGTGTGTTATAGAATCACTCTGTATCACAGTGGGACAGAGTGTTATAAAATCACTCTGCATCACAGTGTGACAGTGTGTTAGATGATCACTCTGTATCACAGTGGGACAGTGTGTTAGAGAATCACTCTGTAGCACAGTGGGACAGTGTGTTACAGAATCACTCTGTATCACAGTGGGACAGTGTGTTAGAGAATCACTCTGTAGCACAGTGGGACAATGTGTTAGAGAATCACTCTGTATCACAGTGGGACAGTGTGTTAGAAAATCATTCTGTAGCACAGTGGGACATGGTGTTAGAGAATCACTCTGTAGCACAGTGGGACATGGTGTTAGAGAATCAGCGTGTAGCACAGTGGAAGAGTGTGTTCGAGAATCACTGCATCACAGTGGGACAGGGTGTTAGAGAATCACTCTGTAGCGCAGTGGGACAGTGTCTTAGAGAATCACTCTGTAGCACAGTGCGACAGTGTGTTAGAGAATCACTCTGTAGCACAGTGCGACAGTGTGTTGGAGAATCACTCTGTATCACAGTGCGACAGTGTGTTACAGAATCACTCTGTAGCACAGTGCGACATGGTGTTAGAGAATCACTCTGTAACACAGTGGGACATGGTGTTGGAGAATCACTCTGTAGCACAGTGGGACATGATGTTAGAGAATCAGTCTGTCACACAGTGGGACAGTGTGTTAGAGAATCACTCTGTATCACAGTGGGGCATGGTGTTAGAGAATCACTCTGTTGCACCGTGGGACAGTGTGTTAGAGAATCACTCTGTAGCACAGTGGGACATGGTGTCAGAGAATCACTCTGTAGTACAGTGGGACAGTGTGTTAGAAAATCACTCTGCATCACAGTGGGACAGAGTGTTAGAGAATCACTCTGTAGCACAGTGGGACACGGTGTTAGAGAATCACTCTGTAACAGAGTGGGACATGGTGTCAGAGAATCAGTCTGTAGCACAGTGGGAGAGTGTGTTAGAGAATCACTCTGCATCACAGTGGGGCAGTGTGTTAGAGAATCACTCTGCATCACAGTGGGACAGTGTGTTAGAGAATCACTCTGCATCACAGTGGGAGTGTGTGTTACAGAATATCTCTGCATCACAGTGGGACAGTGTGTTAGAGAATCACTCTGTAGCACAGTGGGACAGTGTGTTAGAGATTCACTCTGTTGCACAGTGGGACATGGTGTTAGAGTATCACTCTGTAGCACAGTGGAAGAGTGTGTTAGAGAATCACTCTGTAACACAGTGCGACAGTGTGTCAGAGAATCACTCTGTAGCACAGTGCGACATGGTGTTAGAGAATAACTCTGTAACACAGTGGGACATGGTGTCAGAGAATCACTCTGTAGCACAGTGGGACATGGTGTTAGAGAATCAGTCTGTAGCACAGTGGGACAGTGTGTTAGAGAATCAGTCTGTAGCACAGTGGGACATGGTTTTAGAGAATCACTCTGTAGCACATTGTGAAGTGTGTTAGAGAATCACTCTGCAGCACAGTGGGACAGTGTGTTAGAGAATCACTCTGTATCACAGTGGGACAGTGTGTTAGAAAATCACTCTGCATCACAGTGTGACAGTGTGTTAGATAATCACTCTGTATCACAGTGGGACAGTGTGTTAGAGAATCACTCTGTAGCACAGTGGGACAGTGTGTTAGAGAATCACTCTGCATCACAGTGGGACAGTGTGTTAGAGAATCACTCTGTTGCACAGTGGGACATGGTGTTAGAGGATCAGTCTGTAGCACAGTGGGAGAGTGTGTTAGAGAATCAGTCTGGAGCACAGTGGGACAGTGAGTTCGAGAATCACTCTGTTGCACAGTGGGACATGGTGTTAGAGAATCAGTCTGCAGCACAGTGGGACAGTGTGTTAGAGAATCAGTCTGTAGCACAGTGTGAGATTGTGTTAGAGAATCAGTCTGCAGCACAGTGGGACAGTGTGTTAGAGAATCAGTCTGCAGCACAGTGCGAGAGCGTGTTAGAGAATCAGTCTGTAGCACAGTGGGAGAGTGTGTTGGAGAATCAGTCTGTAGCACAGTGGGACAGTGTGTTAGAGAATCACTCTGTAGCACAGTGGGACAGTGTGTTAGAGAATCACTCTGTTGCACAGTGGGACATGGTGTTAGAGAATCAGTCTGTAGCACAGTGGGAGAGTGTGTTGGAGAATCAGTCTGTAGCACAGTGGGACAGTGTGTTAGAGAATCACTCTGTTGCACAGTGGGACATGGTGTTAGAGAATCACTCTGTAGCACAGTGGGACATGATGTTAGAGAATCAGTCTGTAGCACAGTGGGACATGGTTTTAGAGAATCAGTCTGTAGCACAGTGGGACATTGTGTTAGAGAATCACTCTGCAGCACAGTGGGACATGGTGTTAGAGAATCAGTCTGTAGCACAGTGGGACAGTGTGTTAGAGAATCAGTCTGTAGCACAGTTGGACAGTGTGTTAGAGAATCACTCTGTATCACAGTGGGACAGTGTGTTAGAAAATCACTCTGCATCACAGTGTGACAGTGTGTTAGATAATCACTCTGTATCACAGTGGGACAGTGTGTTAGAGAATCACTCTGTCGCACAGTGGGACAGTGTGTTCGAGAATCACTCTGCATCACAGTGGGACAGTGTGTTAGAGAATCACTCTGTATCACAGTGGGACAGTGTGTTAGAGAATCACTGTACCACAGTGGGACAGTGTGTTAGAAAATCACTCTGCATCACAGTGTGACAGTGTGTTAGATAATCACTCTGTATCACAGTGGGACAGTGTGTTGGAGAATCACTCTGTATCACAGTGCGACAGTGTGTTACAGAATCACTCTGTAGCACAGTGGGACATGGTGTTAGAGAATCACTCTGTAACAGAGTGGGACATGGTGTCAGAGTATCAGTCTGTAGCACAGTGGGAGAGTGTGTTAGAGAATCACTCTGCATCACAGTGGGGCAGTGTGTTAGAGAATCACTCTGCATCACAGTGGGACAGTGTGTTAGGGATTCACTCTGTAGCACAGTGGGACATGGTGTTAGAGAATCACTCTGTAGCACAGTGGGACATGGTGTTAGAGAATCACTCTGTAGCACAGTGGGACATGGTGTTAGAGAATCAGCGTGTAGCACAGTGGAAGAGTGTGTTCGAGAATCACTGCATCACAGTGGGACAGGGTGTTAGAGAATCACTCTGCAGCGCAGTGGGACAGTGTCTTAGAGAATCACTCTGTAGCACAGTGCGACAGTGTGTTAGAGAATCACTCTGTAGCACAGTGCGACAGTGTGTTGGAGAATCACTCTGTATCACAGTGCGACAGTGTGTTACAGAATCACTCTGTAGCACAGTGCGACATGGTGTTAGAGAATCACTCTGTAACACAGTGGGACATGGTGTTGGAGAATCACTCTGTAGCACAGTGGGACATGATGTTAGAGAATCAGTCTGTCGCACAGTGGGACAGTGTGTTAGAGAATCACTCTGTATCACAGTGGGACATGGTGTTAGAGAATCACTCTGTTGCACCGTGGGACAGTGTGTTAGAGAATCACTCTGTAGCACAGTGGGACATGGTTTTAGAGAATCACTCTGTAGTACAGTGGGACAGTGTGTTAGAAAATCACTCTGCATCACAGTGGGACAGAGTGTTGGAGAATCACTCTGTAGCACAGTGGGACATGGTGTCAGAGAATCAGTCTGTAGCACAGTGGGAGAGTGTGTTAGAGAATCACTCTGCATCACTGTGGGGCAGTGTGTTAGAGAATCACTCTGCATCACAGTGGGACAGTGTGTTAGAGAATCACTCTGCATCACAGTGGGAGTGTGTGTTACAGAATATCTCTGCATCACAGTGGGACAGTGTGTTAGAGAATCACTCTGTAGCACAGGGGGACAGTGTGTTAGAGATACACTCTGTTGCACAGTGGGACATGGTGTTAGAGAATCACTCTGTAGCACAGTGGAAGAGTGTGTCAGAGAATCACTCTGTAACAAAGTGCGACAGTGTGTCAGAGAATCACTCTGTAGCACAGTGCGACATGGTGTTAGAGAATAACTCTGTAACACAGTGGGACATGGTGTCAGAGAATCACTCTGTAGCACAGTGGGACATGGTGTTAGAGAATCAGTCTGTAGCACAGTGGGACAGTGTGTTAGAGAATCAGTCTGTAGCACAGTGGGACATGGTTTTAGAGAATCACTCTGTAGCACATTGTGACAGTGTGTTAGAGAATCACTCTGCAGCACAGTGGGACAGTGTGTTAGAGAATCACTCTGTATCACAGTGGGACAGTGTGTTAGAAAATCACTCTGCATCACAGTGTGACAGTGTGTTAGATAATCACTCTGTATCACAGTGGGACAGTGTGTTAGAGAATCACTCTGTATCACAGTGGAACAGTGTGTTAGAGAATCACTCTGTAGCACAGTGGGACAGTGTGTTAGAGAATCACTCTGTTGCACAGTGGGACATGGTGTTAGAGAATCAGTCTGTAGCACAGTGGGAGAGTGTGTTAGAGAATCAGTCTGGAGCACAGTGGGACAGTGAGTTCGAGAATCACTCTGTTGCACAGTGGGACACGGTGTTAGAGAATCAGTCTGTAGCACAGTGGGAGAGTGTGTTAGAGAATCAGTCTGTAGCACAGTGGGACAGTGTGTGAGAGAATCAGTCTGCAGCACAGTGGGACAGTGTGTTAGAGAATCACTCTGTATCACAGAGGGACAGTGTGTTAGAGAATCACTCTGTATCACAGTGGGACAGTGTGTTAGAGAATCACTCTGTTGCACAGTGGGACATGGTGTTAGAGAATCACTCTGTAGCACAGTGGGACAGTATTTTAGAGAATCACTCTGTAGCACAGTGCGACAGTGTGTTGGAGAATCACTCTGTATCACAGTGGGACAGTGTGTTAGGGATTCACTCTGTAGCACAGTGGGACATGGTGTTAGAGAATCACTCTGTAGCGCAGTGGGACATGGTGTTAGAGAATCAGTCTGTAGCACAGTGGGACAGTGTGTTAGAGAATCAGTCTGTAGCACAGTGGGACAGTGTGTTAGAGAATCACTCTGTATCACAGTGGGACAGTGCGTTAGAAAATCACTCTGCATCACAGTGTGACAGTGTGTTAGATAATCACTCTGTATCACAGTGGGAAAGTGTGTTAGAGAATCACTCTGTCGCACAGTGGGACAGTGTGTTCGAGAATCACTCTGCATCACAGTGGGACAGTGTGTTAGAGAATCACTCTGTATCACAGTGGGACAGTGTGTTAGAGAATCACTCTGTAGCACAGTGGGACAGTGTTTTAGAGAATCTCTCTGGAGCACAGTGCGACAGTGTGTTAAAGAATCAGTCTGTAGCACAGAGGGACAGTGTGTTAGAGAATCAGTCTGACGCACTGTGTGAGATTGTGTTAGAGAATCAGTCTGTAGCACAGTGGGACAGTGTGTTAGAGAATCCGTCTGTAGCACAGTTGGAGAGCGTGTTAGAGAATCAGTCTGTAGCACAGTGGGACAGTGTTTTAGAGAATCTCTCTGTAGCACAGTGCGACAGTGTGTTAGAGAATCAGGCTGTAGCACAGAGGGACAGTGTGTTAGAGAATCAGTCTGACGCACAGTGTGAGAGTGTGTTAGAGAATCACTCTGTAGCACAGTGGGACAGTGTGTTAGAGAATCACTCTGTATCACAGTGGGACATGGTGTTAGAGAATCACTCTGTTGCACCGTGGGACAGTGTGTTAGAGAATCACTCTGTAGCACAGTGGGACATGGTTTTAGAGAATCACTCTGTAGTACAGTGGGACAGTGTGTTAGAAAATCACTCTGCATCACAGTGGGACAGAGTGTTGGAGAATCACTCTGTAGCACAGTGGGACATGGTGTTAGAGAATCACTCTGTAACAGAGTGGGACATGGTGTCAGAGTATCAGTCTGTAGCACAGTGGGAGAGTGTGTTAGAGAATCACTCTGCATCACAGTGGGGCAGTGTGTTAGAGAATCACTCTGCATCACAGTGGGACAGTGTGTTAGGGATTCACTCTGTAGCACAGTGGGACATGGTGTTAGAGAATCACTCTGTAGCACAGTGGGACATGGTGTTAGAGAATCACTCTGTAGCACAGTGGGACATGGTGTTAGAGAATCAGCGTGTAGCACAGTGGAAGAGTGTGTTCGAGAATCACTGCATCACAGTGGGACAGTGTGTTAGAGAATCACTCTGCAGCGCAGTGGGACAGTGTCTTAGAGAATCACTCTGTAGCACAGTGCGACAGTGTGTTAGAGAATCACTCTGTAGCACAGTGCGACAGTGTGTTGGAGAATCACTCTGTATCACAGTGCGACAGTGTGTTACAGAATCACTCTGTAGCACAGTGCGACATGGTGTTAGAGAATCACTCTGTAACACAGTGGGACATGGTGTTGGAGAATCACTCTGTAGCACAGTGGGACATGATGTTAGAGAATCAGTCTGTCGCACAGTGGGACAGTGTGTTAGAGAATCACTCTGTATCACAGTGGGACATGGTGTTAGAGAATCACTCTGTTGCACCGTGGGACAGTGTGTTAGAGAATCACTCTGTAGCACAGTGGGACATGGTTTTAGAGAATCACTCTGTAGTACAGTGGGACAGTGTGTTAGAAAATCACTCTGCATCACAGTGGGACAGAGTGTTGGAGAATCACTCTGTAGCACAGTGGGACATGGTGTCAGAGAATCAGTCTGTAGCACAGTGGGAGAGTGTGTTAGAGAATCACTCTGCATCACTGTGGGGCAGTGTGTTAGAGAATCACTCTGCATCACAGTGGGACAGTGTGTTAGAGAATCACTCTGCATCACAGTGGGAGTGTGTGTTACAGAATATCTCTGCATCACAGTGGGACAGTGTGTTAGAGAATCACTCTGTAGCACAGGGGGACAGTGTGTTAGAGATACACTCTGTTGCACAGTGGGACATGGTGTTAGAGAATCACTCTGTAGCACAGTGGAAGAGTGTGTCAGAGAATCACTCTGTAACAAAGTGCGACAGTGTGTCAGAGAATCACTCTGTAGCACAGTGCGACATGGTGTTAGAGAATAACTCTGTAACACAGTGGGACATGGTGTCAGAGAATCACTCTGTAGCACAGTGGGACATGGTGTTAGAGAATCAGTCTGTAGCACAGTGGGACAGTGTGTTAGAGAATCAGTCTGTAGCACAGTGGGACATGGTTTTAGAGAATCACTCTGTAGCACATTGTGACAGTGTGTTAGAGAATCACTCTGCAGCACAGTGGGACAGTGTGTTAGAGAATCACTCTGTATCACAGTGGGACAGTGTGTTAGAAAATCACTCTGCATCACAGTGTGACAGTGTGTTAGATAATCACTCTGTATCACAGTGGGACAGTGTGTTAGAGAATCACTCTGTATCACAGTGGAACAGTGTGTTAGAGAATCACTCTGTAGCACAGTGGGACAGTGTGTTAGAGAATCACTCTGTTGCACAGTGGGACATGGTGTTAGAGAATCAGTCTGTAGCACAGTGGGAGAGTGTGTTAGAGAATCAGTCTGGAGCACAGTGGGACAGTGAGTTCGAGAATCACTCTGTTGCACAGTGGGACACGGTGTTAGAGAATCAGTCTGTAGCACAGTGGGAGAGTGTGTTAGAGAATCAGTCTGTAGCACAGTGGGACAGTGTGTGAGAGAATCAGTCTGCAGCACAGTGGGACAGTGTGTTAGAGAATCACTCTGTATCACAGAGGGACAGTGTGTTAGAGAATCACTCTGTATCACAGTGGGACAGTGTGTTAGAGAATCACTCTGTTGCACAGTGGGACATGGTGTTAGAGAATCACTCTGTAGCACAGTGGGACAGTATTTTAGAGAATCACTCTGTAGCACAGTGCGACAGTGTGTTGGAGAATCACTCTGTATCACAGTGGGACAGTGTGTTAGGGATTCACTCTGTAGCACAGTGGGACATGGTGTTAGAGAATCACTCTGTAGCGCAGTGGGACATGGTGTTAGAGAATCAGTCTGTAGCACAGTGGGACAGTGTGTTAGAGAATCAGTCTGTAGCACAGTGGGACAGTGTGTTAGAGAATCACTCTGTATCACAGTGGGACAGTGCGTTAGAAAATCACTCTGCATCACAGTGTGACAGTGTGTTAGATAATCACTCTGTATCACAGTGGGAAAGTGTGTTAGAGAATCACTCTGTCGCACAGTGGGACAGTGTGTTCGAGAATCACTCTGCATCACAGTGGGACAGTGTGTTAGAGAATCACTCTGTATCACAGTGGGACAGTGTGTTAGAGAATCACTCTGTAGCACAGTGGGACAGTGTTTTAGAGAATCTCTCTGGAGCACAGTGCGACAGTGTGTTAAAGAATCAGTCTGTAGCACAGAGGGACAGTGTGTTAGAGAATCAGTCTGACGCACTGTGTGAGATTGTGTTAGAGAATCAGTCTGTAGCACAGTGGGACAGTGTGTTAGAGAATCCGTCTGTAGCACAGTTGGAGAGCGTGTTAGAGAATCAGTCTGTAGCACAGTGGGACAGTGTTTTAGAGAATCTCTCTGTAGCACAGTGCGACAGTGTGTTAGAGAATCAGGCTGTAGCACAGAGGGACAGTGTGTTAGAGAATCAGTCTGACACACAGTGTGAGAGTGTGTTAGAGAATCACTCTGTAGCACAGTGGGACAGTGTGTTAGAGAATCACTCTGTATCACAGTGGGACATGGTGTTAGAGAATCACTCTGTTGCACCGTGGGACAGTGTGTTAGAGAATCACTCTGTAGCACAGTGGGACATGGTTTTAGAGAATCACTCTGTAGTACAGTGGGACAGTGTGTTAGAAAATCACTCTGCATCACAGTGGGACAGAGTGTTGGAGAATCACTCTGTAGCACAGTGGGACATGGTGTTAGAGAATCACTCTGTAACAGAGTGGGACATGGTGTCAGAGAATCAGTCTGTAGCACAGTGGGAGAGTGTGTTAGAGAATCACTCTGCATCACAGTGGGGCAGTGTGTTAGAGAATCACTCTGCATCACAGTGGGACAGTGTGTTAGAGAATCACTCTGCATCACAGTGGGAGTGTGTGTTACAGAATATCTCTGCATCACAGTGGGACAGTGTGTTAGAGAATCACTCTGTAGCACAGTGGGACAGTGTGTTAGAGATACACTCTGTTGCACAGTGGGACATGGTGTTAGAGAATCACTCTGTAGCACAGTGGAAGAGTGTGTTAGAGAATCACTCTGTAACAAAGTGCGACAGTGTGTCAGAGAATCACTCTGTAGCACAGTGCGACATGGTGTTAGAGAATAACTCTGTAACACAGTGGGACATGGTGTCAGAGAATCACTCTGTAGCACAGTGGGACATGGTGTTAGAGAATCAGTCTGTAGCACAGTGGGACAGTGTGTTAGAGAATCAGTCTGTAGCACAGTGGGACATGGTTTTAGAGAATCACTCTGTAGCACATTGTGACAGTGTGTTAGAGAATCACTCTGCAGCACAGTGGGACAGTGTGTTAGAAAATCACTCTGCATCACAGTGTGACAGTGTGTTAGATAATCACTCTGTATCACAGTGGGACAGTGTGTTAGAGAATCACTCTGTAGCACAGTGGGACATGGTGTTAGAGAATCACTCTGTAGCACAGTGGGACAGTGTGTTAGAGAATCACTCTGCATCACAGTGGGACAGTGTGTTAGAGAATCACTCTGTTGCACAGTGGGACATGGTGTTAGAGAATCAGTCTGTAGCACAGTGGGAGAGTGTGTTAGAGAATCAGTCTGGAACACAGTGGGACAGTGAGTTCGAGAATCACTCTGTTGCACAGTGGGACACGGTGTTAGAGAATCAGTCTGTAGCACAGTGGGAGAGTGTGTTAGAGAATCAGTCTGTAGCACAGTGGGACAGTGTGTGAGAGAATCAGTCTGCAGCACAGTGGGACAGTGTGTTAGAGAATCACTCTGTATCACAGAGGGACAGTGTGTTAGAGAATCACTCTGTATCACAGTAGGAAAGTGTGTTAGAGAATCACTCTGTTGCACAGTGGGACATGGTGTTAGAGAATCAGTCTGTAGCACAGTGGGAGAGTGTGTTAGAGAATCAGTCTGTAGCACAGTGGGAGAGTGTGTTCGAGAATCAGTCTGTAGCACAGTGGGAGAGTGTGTTAGGGATTCACTCTGTAGCACAGTGGGACATGGTGTTAGAGAATCACTCTGTAGCGCAGTGGGACATGGTGTTAGAGAATCAGTCTGTAGCACAGTGGGACAGTGTGTTAGAGAATCAGTCTGTAGCACAGTGGGACATGGTTTTAGAGAATCAGTCTGTAGCACAGTGGGACATGGTTTGAGAGAATCACTCTGTAGCACAGTGGGACATGGTGTTAGAGAATCAGTCTGTAGCACAGTGGGACAGTGTGTTAGAGAATCAGTCTGTAGCACAGTGGGACAGTGTGTTAGAGAATCACTCTGTATCACAGTGGGACAGTGCGTTAGAAAATCACTCTGCATCACAGTGTGACAGTGTGTTAGATAATCACTCTGTATCACAGTGGGAAAGTGTGTTAGAGAATCACTCTGTCGCACAGTGGGACAGTGTGTTCGAGAATCACTCTGCATCACAGTGGGACAGTGTGTTAGAGAATCACTCTGTATCACAGTGGGACAGTGTGTTAGAGAATCACTCTGTAGCACAGTGGGACAGTGTTTTAGAGAATCTCTCTGGAGCACAGTGCGACAGTGTGTTAAAGAATCAGTCTGTAGCACAGAGGGACAGTGTGTTAGAGAATCAGTCTGACGCACTGTGTGAGATTGTGTTAGAGAATCAGTCTGTAGCACAGTGGGACAGTGTGTTAGAGAATCCGTCTGTAGCACAGTTGGAGAGCGTGTTAGAGAATCAGTCTGTAGCACAGTGGGACAGTGTTTTAGAGAATCTCTCTGTAGCACAGTGCGACAGTGTGTTAGAGAATCAGGCTGTAGCACAGAGGGACAGTGTGTTAGAGAATCAGTCTGACGCACAGTGTGAGAGTGTGTTAGAGAATCACTCTGTAGCACAGTGGGACAGTGTGTTAGAGAATCACTCTGTTGCACTGTGGGACATGGTGTTAGAGAATCAGTCTATAGCACAGTGGGAGTGTGTGTTAGAGAATCAGTCTGTAGCACAGTGTGAGAGTCTGTTAGAGAATCACTCTGTGGCACAGTGGGACAGTATTTTAGAGAATCACTCTGTAGCACAGTGCGACAGTGTGTTGGAGAATCAGTCTGTATCACAGTGGGACAGTGTGTTAGGGATTCACTCTGTATCACATTGGGGCAGTGTGTTAGAGAATCACTCTGCATCACAGTGGGACAGTGTGTCAGAGAATCACTCTGTAGCATAGTGGGACATGGTGTTAGAGAATCACTCTGTTGCACAGTGGGACATGGTGTTAGAGAATCAGTCTGTAGCACAGTGGGAAAGCGTGTTAGAGAATCAGTCTGTAGCACAGTGGGAGAGTGTGTTGGAGAATCACTCTGTAGCACAGTGGGACAGTGTGTTAGAGAATCACTCTGTTGCACATTGGGACATGGTGTTAGAGTATCAGTCTGTAGCACAGTGGGAGAGTGTGTTGGAGAATCACTCTGTAGCACAGTGGGACAGTATTTTAGAGAATCACTCTGTAGCACAGTGCGACAGTGTGTTGGAGAATCACTCTGTATCACAGTGGGACAGTGTGTTAGGGATTCACTCTGTAGCACAGTGGGACATGGTGTTAGAGAATCACTCTGTAGCACAGTGGGACATGGTGTTGGAGAATCAGTCTGCAGCACAGTGGGACAGTGTGTTAGAGAATCAGTCTGTAGCACAGTGGGACATGGTTTTAGAGAATCACTCTGTAGCACAGTGGGACATGGTGTTAGAGAATCACTCTGTAGCACAGTGGGACATGGTGTTAGAGAATCAGTCTGTAGCACAGTGGGACAGTGTGTTAGAGAATCAGTCTGTAGCACAGTTGGACAGTGTGTTAGAGAATCACTCTGTATCACAGTGGGACAGTGTGTTAGAAAATCACTCTGCATCACAGTGTGACAGTGTGTTAGATAATCACTCTGTATCACAGTGGGACAGTGTGTTAGAGAATCACTCTGTCGCACAGTGGGACAGTGTGTTCGAGAATCACTCTGCATCACAGTGGGACAGTGTGTTAGAGAATCACTCTGTATCACAGTGGGACAGTGTGTTAGAGAATCACTCTGTATCACAGTGGGACAGTGTGTTAGAAAATCACTCTGCATCACAGTGTGACAGTGTGTTAGATAATCACTATGTATCACAGTGGGACAGTGTGTTAGAGAATCACTCTGTAGCACAGTGGGACAGTGTGTTACAGAATCACTCTGTATCACAGTGGGACAGTGTGTTAGAGAATCACTCTGTAGCACAGTGGGACAATGTGTTAGAGAATCACTCTGTATCACAGTGGGACAGTGTGTTAGAAAATCATTCTGTAGCACAGTGGGACATGGTGTTAGAGAATCACTCTGTAGCACAGTGGGACATGGTGTTAGAGAATCAGCGTGTAGCACAGTGTAAGAGTGTGTTCGAGAATCACTGCATCACAGTGGGACAGGGTGTTAGAGAATCACTCTGTAGCGCAGTGGGACAGTGTCTTAGAGAATCACTCTGTAGCACAGTGCGACAGTGTGTTAGAGAATCACTCTGTAGCACAGTGCGACAGTGTGTTGGAGAATCACTCTGTATCACAGTGCGACAGTGTGTTACAGAATCACTCTGTAGCACAGTGCGACATGGTGTTAGAGAATCACTCTGTAACACAGTGGGACATGGTGTTGGAGAATCACTCTGTAGCACAGTGGGACAGTGTGTTACAGAATCACTCTGTAGCACAGTGCGACATGGTGTTAGAGAATCACTCTGTAACACAGTGGGACATGGTGTTGGAGAATCACTCTGTAGCACAGTGGGACTTGATGTCAGAGAATCACTCTGTTGCACCGTGGGACAGTGTGTTAGAGAATCACTCTGTAGCACAGTGGGACATGGTTTTAGAGAATCACTCTGTAGTACAGTGGGACAGTGTGTTAGAAAATCACTCTGCATCACAGTGGGACAGAGTGTTAGAGAATCACTCTGTAGCACAGTGGGACATGGTGTTAGAGAATCACTCTGTAACAGAGTGGGACATGGTGTCAGAGAATCAGTCTGTAGCACAGTGGGAGAGTGTGTTAGAGAATCACTCTGCATCACAGTGGGGCAGTGTGTTAGAGAATCACTCTGCATCACAGTGGGACAGTGTGTTAGAGAATCACTCTGCATCACAGTGGGAGTGTGTGTTACAGAATATCTCTGCATCACAGTGGGACAGTGTGTTAGAGAATCACTCTGTAGCACAGTGGGACAGTGTGTTAGAGATTCACTCTGTTGCACAGTGGGACATGGTGTTAGAGAATCACTCTGTAGCACAGTGGAAGAGTGTGTTAGAGAATCACTCTGTAACACAGTGCGACAGTGTGTCAGAGAATCACTCTGTAGCACAGTGCGACATGGTGTTAGAGAATAACACTGTAACAGAGTGGGACATGGTGGCAGAGAATCAGTCTGTAGCACAGTGGGAGAGTGTGTTAGAGAATCACTCTGCATCACAGTGGGGCAGTGTGTTAGAGAATCAGTCTGTAGCACAGTGGGACATGGTTTTAGAGAATCACTCTGTAGCACAGTGGGCGAGTGTGTTAGAGAATCAGTCTGGAGCAAAGTGGGACAGTGAGTTCGAGAATCACTCTGTTGCACAGTGGGACACGGTGTTAGAGAATCAGTCTGTAGCACAGTGGGACAGTGTGTTAGAGAATCAGTCTGTAGCACAGTGGGACAGTGTGTGAGAGAATCAGTCTGCAGCACAGTGCGAGAGCGTGTTAGAGAATCAGTCTGTTGCACAGTGGGATAGTGTGTTGGAGAATCAGTCTGTAGCACAGTGGGACAGTGTGTTAGAGAATCACTCTGTAGCACAGTGGGACAGTGTGTTAGAGAATCACTCTGTTGCACAGTGGGACATGGTGTTAGAGAATCAGTCTGTAGCACAGTGGGAGAGTGTGTTAGAGAATCAGTCTGGAGCACAGTGGGAGAGTGTGTTCGAGAATCAGTCTGTAGCACAGTGGGAGAGTGTGTTGGAGAATCACTCTGTAGCACAGTGGGACAGTATTTTAGAGAATCACTCTGTAGCACAGTGCGACAGTGTGTTGGAGAATCACTCTGTATCACAGTGGGACAGTGTGTTAGGGATTCACTCTGTAGCACAGTGGGACATGGTGTTAGAGAATCACTCTGTAGCACAGTGGGACATGGTGTTAGAGAATCAGTCTTTAGCACAGTGGGACAGTGTGTTAGAGAATCAGTCTGTAGCACAGTGGGACATGGTTTTAGAGAATCAGTCTGTAGCACAGTGGGACATGGTGTGAGAGAATCACTCTGCAGCACAGTGGGACATGGTGTTAGAGAATCAGTCTGTAGCACAGTGGGACAGTGTGTTAGAGAATCAGTCTGTAGCACAGTGCGACAGTGTGTTAGAGAATCACTCTGTATCACAGTGGGACAGTGCGTTAGAAAATCACTCTGCATCACAGTGTGACAGTGTGTTAGATAATCACTCTGTATCACAGTGGGAAAGTGTGTTAGAGAATCACTCTGTCGCACAGTGGGACAGTGTGTTCGAGAATCACTCTGCATCACAGTGGGACAGTGTGTTAGAGAATCACTCTGTATCACAGTGGGACAGTGAGTTAGGGAATCACTCTGTAGCACAGTGGGACAGTGTTTTAGAGAATCTCTCTGGAGCACAGTGCGACAGTGTGTTCAAGAATCAGTCTGTAGCACAGAGGGACAGTGTGTTAGAGAATCAGTCTGACGCACAGTGTGAGATTGTGTTAGAGAATCAGTCTGTAGCACAGTGGGACAGTGTGTTAGAGAATCCGTCTGTAGCACAGTTGGAGAGCATGTTAGAGAATCAGTCTGTAGCACAGTGGGACAGTGTTTTAGAGAATCTCTCTGTAGCACAGTGCGACAGTGTGTTCGAGAATCTGGCTGTAGCACAGAGGGACAGTGTGTTAGAGAATCAGTCTGACGCACAGTGTGAGAGTGTGTTAGAGAATCACTCTGTAGCACAGTGGGACAGTGTGTTGGAGAATCACTCTGTTGCACTGTGGGACATGGTGTTAGAGAATCAGTCTATAGCACAGTGGGAGTGTGTGTTAGAGAATCAGTCTGTAGCACAGTGTGAGAGTCTGTTAGAGAATCACTCTGTAGCACAGTGGGACAGTGTGTTAGAGAATCAGTCTGTAGCACAGTTGGACAGTGTGTTAGAGAATCACTCTGTATCACAGTGGGACAGTGCGTTAGAAAATCACTCTGCATCACAGTGTGACAGTGTGTTAGATAATCACTCTGTATCACAGTGGGAAAGTGTGTTAGAGAATCACTCTGTCGCACAGTGGGACAGTGTGTTCGAGAATCACTCTGCATCACAGTGGGACAGTGTGTTAGAGAATCACTCTGTATCACAGTGGGACAGTGAGTTAGGGAATCACTCTGTAGCACAGTGGGACAGTGTTTTAGAGAATCTCTCTGGAGCACAGTGCGACAGTGTGTTCAAGAATCAGTCTGTAGCACAGAGGGACAGTGTGTTAGAGAATCAGTCTGACGCACAGTGTGAGATTGTGTTAGAGAATCAGTCTGTAGCACAGTGGGACAGTGTGTTAGAGAATCCGTCTGTAGCACAGTTGGAGAGCGTGTTAGAGAATCAGTCTGTAGCACAGTGGGACAGTGTTTTAGAGAATCTCTCTGTAGCACAGTGCGACAGTGTGTTAGAGAATCAGGCTGTAGCACAGAGGGACAGTGTGTTAGAGAATCAGTCTGACGCACAGTGTGAGAGTGTGTTAGAGAATCACTCTGTAGCACAGTGGGACAGTGTGTTGGAGAATCACTCTGTTGCACTGTGGGACATGGTGTTAGAGAATCAGTCTATAGCACAGTGGGAGTGTGTGTTAGAGAATCAGTCTGTAGCACAGTGTGAGAGTCTGTTAGAGAATCACTCTGTAGCACAGTGGGACAGTATTTTAGAGAATCACTCTGTAGCACAGTGGGACAGTGTGTTAGAGAATCAGTCTGTAGCACAGTTGGACAGTGTGTTAGAGAATCACTCTGTATCACAGTGGGACAGTGCGTTAGAAAATCACTCTGCATCACAGTGTGACAGTGTGTTAGATAATCACTCTGTATCACAGTGGGAAAGTGTGTTAGAGAATCACTCTGTCGCCCAGTGGGACATTGTGTTCGAGAATCACTCTGCATCACAGTGGGACAGTGTGTTAGAGAATCACTCTGTATCACAGTGGGACAGTGTGTTAGAGAATCACTCTGTAGCACAGTGGGACAGTGTTTTAGAGAATCTCTCTGGAGCACAGTGCGACAGTGTGTTAAAGAATCAGTCTGTAGCACAGAGGGACAGTGTGTTAGAGAATCAGTCTGACGCACAGTGTGAGATTGTGTTAGAGAATCAGTCTGTAGCACAGTGGGACAGTGTGTTAGATAGTCCGTCTGTAGCACAGTTGGAGAGCGTGTTAGATAATCAGTTTGTAGCACAGTGGGACAGTGTTTTAGAGAATCTCTCTGTAGCACAGAGGGACAATGTGTTAGAGAATCAGTCTGACGCACAGTGTGAGAGTGTGTTAGAGAATCACTCTGTAGCACAGTGGGACAGTGTGTTAGAGAATCACTCTGTTGCACTGTGGGACATGGTGTTAGAGAATCAGTCTATAGCACAGTGGGAGTGTGTGTCAGAGAATCAGTCTGTTGCACAGTGTGAGAGTCTGTTAGAGAACCACTCTGTAGCACAGTGGGACAGTATTTTAGAGAATCACTCTGTAGCACAGTGGGTCATGGTGTTAGAGAACCAGCGTGTCGCACAGTGGAAGAGTGTGTTCGAGAATCACAGCATCACAGTGGGACAGTGTGTTAGAAAATCACTCTGCATCACAGTGTGACAGTGTGTTAGATAATCACTCTGTATCACACTGGGACAGTGTGTTAGAGAATCACTCTGTAGCACAGTGGGTCATGGTGTTAGAGAATCAGCGTGTCGCACAGTGGAAGAGAGTGTTCGAGAATCACTGCATCACAGTGGGACAGAGTGTTAGAGAATCACTCTGTAGCGCAGTGGGACAGTGTGTTAGAGAATCACTCTGTATCACAGTGCGACCTGGTGTTAGAGAATCACTCTGTAACACAGTGGGACATGGTGTTGGAGAATCACTCTGTAGCACAGTGGGACATGGTGTTAGAGAATCAGTCTGTAGCACAGTGGGATAGTGTGTTAGAGAATCAGTCTGTAGCACCGTGGGACAGTGTGTTGGAGAATCACTCTGTAGCACAGTGGGACAGTGTGTTAGAAAATCACTCTGCATCACAGTGGGACAGTGTGTTCGAGAATCACTCTGTAGCACAGTGGGACATGGTGTTAGAGAATCACTCTGTAACAGAGTGGGACATGGTGTTAGAGAATCAGTCTGTGGCACAGTGGGAGAGTGTGTTAGAGAATCACTCTGTATCACAGTGGGAGAGTGTGTTAGAGAATCACTCTGTATCACAGTGCGACAGTGTGTTAGAGAATCACTCTGTAACACAGTGGGACATGGTTTTAGAGAATCACTCTGTCGCACAGTGGGACAGTGTGTTAGAGAATCAGTCTGTAGCACAGTGGGAGAGTGTGTTCGAGAATCAGTCTGTAGCACAGTGGGAGAGTGTGTTGGAGAATCACTCTGTAGCACAGTGGAACAGTATTTTAGAGAATCACTCTGTAGCACAGTGCGACAGTGTGTTGGAGAATCACTCTGTATCACAGTGGGAAAGTGTGTTAGAGAATCACTCTGTCGCACAGTGGGACAGTGTGTTCGAGAATCACTCTGCATCACAGTGGGACAGTGTGTTAGATTATCACTCTGTATCACAGTGGGACAGTGTGTTAGAGAATCACTCTGTAGCACAGTGGGACAGTGTTTTAGAGAATCTCTCTGGAGCACAGTGCGACAGTGTGTTAAAGAATCAGTCTGTAGCACAGAGGGACAGTGTGTTAGAGAATCAGTCTGACGCACAGTGTGAGATTGTGTTAGAGAATCAGTCTGTAGCACAGTGGGACAGTGTGTTAGAGAATCCGTCTGTAGCACAGTTGGAGAGCGTGTTAGAGAATCAGTCTGTAGCACAGTGGGACAGTGTTTTAGAGAATCTCTCTGTAGCACAGTGGGAGAGTGTGTTAGAGAATCAGGCTGTAGCACAGAGGGACAGTGTGTTAGAGAATCAGTCTGACGCACAGTGTGAGAGTGTGTTAGAGAATCACTCTGTAGCACAGTGGGACAGTGTGTTAGAGAATCACTCTGTTGCACTGTGGGACATGGTGTTAGAGAATCAGTCTATAGCACAGTGGGAGTGTGTGTTCGAAAATCAGTCTGTAGCACAGTGTGAGAGTCTGTTAGAGAATCACTCTGTAGCACAGTGGGACAGTATTTTAGAGAATCACTCTGTAGCACAGTGCGACAGTGTGTTGGAGAATCAGTCTGTATCACAGTGGGACAGTGTGTTAGGGATTCACTCTGTATCACATTGGGGCAGTGTGTTAGAGAATCACTCTGCATCACAGTGGGACAGTGTTTTAGAGAATCTCTCTGTATCACAGTGGGACAGTGTGTTAGAGAATCACTCTGTATCACAGTGGGACAGTGTGTTAGAAAATCATTCTGTCGCACAGTGGGACATGGTGTTAGATAATCACTCTGTAGCACAGTGGGTCATGGTGTTAGAGAACCAGCGTGTCGCACAGTGGAAGAGTGTGTTCGAGAATCACTGCATCACAGTGGGACAGTGTGTTAGAAAATCACTCTGCATCACAGTGTGACAGTGTGTTAGATAATCACTCTGTATCACAGTGGGACAGTGTGTTAGAGAATCACTCTGTAGCACAGTGGGACAGTGTGTTAGAGAATCACTCTGCATCACAGTGGGACAGTGTGTTAGAGAATCACTCTGTTGCACAGTGGGACATGGTGTTAGAGAATCAGTCTGTAGCACAGTGGGAGAGTGTGTTAGAGAATCAGTCTGGAGCACAGTGGGACAGTGAGTTCGAGAATCACTGTGTTGCACAGTGGGACACGGTGTTAGAGAATCAGTCTGTAGCACAGTGGGACAGTGTGTTAGAGAATCAGTCTGTAGCACAGTGTGAGATTGTGTCAGAGAATCAGTCTGTAGCACAGTGGGACAGTGTGTTAGAAAATCAGTCTGCAGCACAGTGCGAGAGCGTGTTAGAGAATCAGTCTGTAGCACTTTGGGAGAGTGTGTTGGAGAATCAGTCTGTAGCACAGTGGGACAGTGTGTTAGAGAATCAGTCTGTAGCACAGTGGGACAGTGTGTTAGAGAATCACTCTGTTGCACAGTGGGACATGGTGTTAAAGAATCAGTCTGTAGCACAGTGGGAGAGTGTGTTAGAGAATCAGTCTGTAGCACAGTGTGAGAGTCTGTTAGAGAATCACTCTGTGGCACAGTGGGACAGTATATTAGAGAATCACTCTTTAGCACAGTGCGACATTGTGTTGGAGAATCACTCTGTATCACAGTGGGACAGTGTGTTAGGGATACACTCTGTAGCACAGTGGGACATGGTGTTAGAGAATCACTCTGTAGCACAGTGGGACATGGTGTTAGAGAATCAGTCTGTAGCACAGTGGGACAGTGTGTTAGAGAATCAGTCTGTAGCACAGTGGGACATGGTTTTAGAGAATCAGTCTGTAGCACAGTGGGACATGGTGTTAGAGAATCACTCTGTAGCACAGTGGGACATGGTGTTAGAGAATCAGTCTGTAGCACAGTGGGACAGTGTGTTAGAGAATCAGTCTGTAGCACAGTGGGACAGTGTGTTAGAGAATCACTCTGTATCACAGTGGGACAGTGTGATAGAAAATCACTCTGCATCACAGTGTGACAGTGTGTTAGATAATCACTCTGTATCACAGTGGGACAGTGTGTTAGAGAATCACTCTGTCGCACAGTGGGACAGTGTGTTCGAGAATCACTCTGCATCACAGTGGGACAGTGTGTTAGAGAATCACTCTGTATCACAGTGGGACAGTGTGTTAGAGAATCACTCTGTAGCACAGTGGGACAGTGTTTTAGAGAATCTCTCTGGAGCACAGTGCGACAGTGTGTTAAAGAATCAGTCTGTAGCACAGAGGGACAGTGTGTTAGAGAATCAGTCTGACGCACAGTGTGAGATTGTGTCAGAGAATCAGTCTGTAGCACAGTGGGACAGTGTGTTAGAGAATCCGTCTGTAGCACAGTTGGAGAGCGTGTTAGAGAATCAGTCTGTAGCACAGTGGGACAGTGTTTTAGAGAATCTCTCTGTAGCACAGTGCGACAGTGTGTTAGAGAATCAGTCTGTAGCACAGAGGGACAGTGTGTTAGAGAATCAGTCTGACGCACAGTGTGAGAGTGTGTTGGAGAATCACTCTGTAGCACAGTGGGCCAGTGTGTTAGAGAATCACTCTGTTGCACAGTGGGACATGGTGTTAGAGAATCAGTCTGTACCACAGTGGGAGAGTGTGTTAGAGAATCAGTCTGTAGCACAGTGTGAGAGTCTGTTAGAGAATCACTCTGTAGCACAGTGGGACAGTATTTTAGAGAATCACTCTGTAGCACAGTGCGACAGTGCGTTGGAGATTCAGTCTGTATCACAGTGGGACAGTGTGTTAGGGATTCACTCTGTATCACATTGGGGCAGTGTGTTAGAGAATCACTCTGCATCACAGTGGGACAGTGTGTCAGAGAATCACTCTGTAGCATAGTGGGACATGGTGTTAGAGAATCACTCTGTTGCACAGTGGGACATGGTGTTAGAGAATCAGTCTGTAGCACAGTGGGAGAGCGTGTTAGAGAATCAGTCTGTAGCACAGTGGGAGAGTGTGTTGGAGAATCAGTCTGTGGCACAGTGGGACACTGTGTTAGAGAATCACTCTGTGGCACAGTGGGACAGTGTGTTAGAGAATCACTCTGTATCACAGTGGGAAAGTGTGTTAGAGAATCACTCTGCAGCACAGTGGGACAGTGTTTTAGAGAATCTCTCTGTATCACAGTGGGACAGTGTGTTCGAGAATCACTCTGTATCACAGTGGGACAGTCTGTTAGAAAATCATTCTGTCGCACAGTGGGACATGGTGTTAGATAATCACTCTGTAGCACAGTGGGTCATGGTGTCAGAGAATCAGCGTGTCGCACAGTGGAAGAGTGTGTTCGAGAATCACTGCATCACAGTGGGACAGAGTGTTAGAGAATCACTCTGTAGCGCAGTGGGACAGTGTGTTAGAGAATCACTCTGTATCACAGTGCGACCTGGTGTTAGAGAATCACTCTGTAACACAGTGGGACATGGTGTTGGAGAATCACTCTGTAGCACAGTGGGACATGGTGTTAGAGAATCAGTCTGTAGCACAGTGGGATAGTGTGTTAGAGAATCAGTCTGTAGCACCGTGGGACAGTGTGTTGGAGAATCACTCTGTAGCACAGTGGGACAGTGTGTTAGAAAATCACTCTGCATCACAGTGGGACAGTGTGTTCGAGAATCACTCTGTAGCACAGTGGGACATGGTGTTAGAGAATCACTCTGTAACAGAGTGGGACATGGTGTTAGAGAATCAGTCTGTGGCACAGTGGGAGAGTGTGTTAGAGAATCACTCTGTATCACAGTGGGAGAGTGTGTTAGAGAATCACTCTGTATCACAGTGCGACAGTGTGTTAGAGAATCACTCTGTAGCACAGTGCGACATGGTGTTAGAGAATCACTCTGAAACACAGTGGGACATGGCTTTAGAGAATCACTCTGTAGCACAGTGGGACAGTGTGTTAGAGAATCACTCTGTAGCACAGTGGGACAGTGTGTTAGAGAATCACTCTGTATCACAGTGGGACAGTGTGTTAGAAAATCACTCTGCATCACAGTGTTACAGTTTGTTAGATAATCACTCTGTATCACAGTGGGACAGTGTGTCGGAGAATCACTCTGTAGCACAGTGGGACATGATGTTAGAAAATCAGTCTGTCGCACAGTGGGACAGTGTGTTAGAGAATCACTCTGTATCACAGTGGGACATGGTGTTAGAGAATCACTCTGTTGCACCGTGGGACAGTGTGTTAGAGAATCACTCTGTAGCACAGTGGGACATGGTTTTAGAGAATCACTCTGTAGTACAGTGGGACAGTGTGTTAGAAAATCACTCTGCATCACAGTGGGACAGAGTGTTAGAGAATCACTCTGTAGCACAGTGGGACATGGTGTTAGAGAATCACTCTGTAATAGAGTGGGACATGGTGTTAGAGAATCAGTCTGTAGCACAGTGGGAGAGTGTGTTAGAGAATCACTCTGCATCACAGTGGGACAGTGTGTTAGAGAATCACTCTGCATCACAGTGGGACAGTGTGTTAGAGAATCACTCTGCATCACAGTGGGACAGTGTGTTAGAGAATCAGTCTGTAGCACAGTGGGAGAGTGTGTTAGAGAATCAGTCTGTAGCACAGTGTGAGAGTCTGTTAGAGAATCACTCTGTAGCACAGTGGGACAGTATTTTAGAGAATCACTCTGTAGCACAGTGCGACAGTGTGTTGGAGAATCAGTCTGTATCACAGTGGGACAGTGTGTTAGGGATTCACTCTGTATCACATTGGGGCAGTGTGTTAGAGAATCACTCTGCATCACAGTGGGACAGTGTGTCAGAGAATCACTCTGTAGCATAGTGGGACATGGTGTTAGAGAATCACTCTGTTGCACAGTGGGACATGGTGTTAGAGAATCAGTCTGTAGCACAGTGGGAGAGCGTGTTAGAGAATCAGTCTGTAGCACAGTGGGAGAGTGTGTTGGAGAATCAGTCTGTGGCACAGTGGGACAGTGTGTTAGAGAATCACTCTGTGGCACAGTGGGACAGTGTGTTAGAGAATCACTCTGTATCACAGTGGGAAAGTGTGTTAGAGAATCACTCTGCAGCACAGTGGGACAGTGTTTTAGAGAATCTCTCTGTATCACAGTGGGACAGTGTGTTAGAGAATCACTCTGTATCACAGTGGGACAGTGTGTTAGAAAATCATTCTGTCGCACAGTGGGACATGGTGTTAGATAATCACTCTGTAGCACAGTGGGTCATGGTGTTAGAGAATCAGCGTGTCGCACAGTGGAAGAGTGTGTTCGAGAATCACTGCATCACAGTGGGACAGAGTGTTAGAGAATCACTCTGTAGCGCAGTGGGACAGTGTGTTAGAGAATCACTCTGTATCACAGTGCGACCTGGTGTTAGAGAATCACTCTGTAACACAGTGGGACATGGTGTTGGAGAATCACTCTGTAGCACAGTGGGACATGGTGTTAGAGAATCAGTCTGTAGCACAGTGGGATAGTGTGTTAGAGAATCAGTCTGTAGCACCGTGGGACAGTGTGTTGGAGAATCACTCTGTAGCACAGTGGGACAGTGTGTTAGAAAATCACTCTGCATCACAGTGGGACAGTGTGTTCGAGAATCACTCTGTAGCACAGTGGGACATGGTGTTAGAGAATCACTCTGTAACAGAGTGGGACATGGTGTTAGAGAATCAGTCTGTGGCACAGTGGGAGAGTGTGTTAGAGAATCACTCTGTATCACAGTGGGAGAGTGTGTTAGAGAATCACTCTGTATCACAGTGCGACAGTGTGTTAGAGAATCACTCTGTAGCACAGTGCGACATGGTGTTAGAGAATCACTCTGAAACACAGTGGGACATGGCTTTAGAGAATCACTCTGTAGCACAGTGGGACAGTGTGTTAGAGAATCACTCTGTAGCACAGTGGGACAGTGTGTTAGAGAATCACTCTGTATCACAGTGGGACAGTGTGTTAGAAAATCACTCTGCATCACAGTGTTACAGTTTGTTAGATAATCACTCTGTATCACAGTGGGACAGTGTGTCGGAGAATCACTCTGTAGCACAGTGGGACATGATGTTAGAAAATCAGTCTGTCGCACAGTGGGACAGTGTGTTAGAGAATCACTCTGTATCACAGTGGGACATGGTGTTAGAGAATCACTCTGTTGCACCGTGGGACAGTGTGTTAGAGAATCACTCTGTAGCACAGTGGGACATGGTTTTAGAGAATCACTCTGTAGTACAGTGGGACAGTGTGTTAGAAAATCACTCTGCATCTCAGTGGGACAGAGTGTTAGAGAATCACTCTGTAGCACAGTGGGACATGGTGTTAGAGAATCACTCTGTAATAGAGTGGGACATGGTGTTAGAGAATCAGTCTGTAGCACAGTGGGAGAGTGTGTTAGAGAATCACTCTGCATCACAGTGGGACAGTGTGTTAGAGAATCACTCTGCATCACAGTGGGACAGTGTGTTAGAGAATCACTCTGCATCACAGTGGGACAGTGTGTTAGAGAATCAGTCTGTAGCACAGTGGGAGAGTGTGTTAGAGAATCAGTCTGTAGCACAGTGTGAGAGTCTGTTAGAGAATCACTCTGTAGCACAGTGGGACAGTATTTTAGAGAATCACTCTGTAGCACAGTGCGACAGTGTGTTGGAGAATCAGTCTGTATCACAGTGGGACAGTGTGTTAGGGATTCACTCTGTATCACATTGGGGCAGTGTGTTAGAGAATCACTCTGCATCACAGTGGGACAGTGTGTCAGAGAATCACTCTGTAGCATAGTGGGACATGGTGTTAGAGAATCACTCTGTTGCACAGTGGGACATGGTGTTAGAGAATCAGTCTGTAGCACAGTGGGAGAGCGTGTTAGAGAATCAGTCTGTAGCACAGTGGGAGAGTGTGTTGGAGAATCAGTCTGTGGCACAGTGGGACAGTGTGTTAGAGAATCACTCTGTGGCACAGTGGGACAGTGTGTTAGAGAATCACTCTGTATCACAGTGGGAAAGTGTGTTAGAGAATCACTCTGCAGCACAGTGGGACAGTGTTTTAGAGAATCTCTCTGTATCACAGTGGGACAGTGTGTTAGAGAATCACTCTGTATCACAGTGGGACAGTGTGTTAGAAAATCATTCTGTCGCACAGTGGGACATGGTGTTAGATAATCACTCTGTAGCACAGTGGGTCATGGTGTTAGAGAATCAGCGTGTCGCACAGTGGAAGAGTGTGTTCGAGAATCACTGCATCACAGTGGGACAGAGTGTTAGAGAATCACTCTGTAGCGCAGTGGGACAGTGTGTTAGAGAATCACTCTGTATCACAGTGCGACCTGGTGTTAGAGAATCACTCTGTAACACAGTGGGACATGGTGTTGGAGAATCACTCTGTAGCACAGTGGGACATGGTGTTAGAGAATCAATCTGTAGCACAGTGGGATAGTGTGTTAGAGAATCAGTCTGTAGCACCGTGGGACAGTGTGTTGGAGAATCACTCTGTAGCACAGTGGGACAGTGTGTTAGAAAATCACTCTGCATCACAGTGGGACAGTGTGTTCGAGAATCACTCTGTAGCACAGTGGGACATGGTGTTAGAGAATCACTCTGTAACAGAGTGGGACATGGTGTTAGAGAATCAGTCTGTGGCACAGTGGGAGAGTGTGTTAGAGAATCACTCTGTATCACAGTGGGAGAGTGTGTTAGAGAATCACTCTGTATCACAGTGCGACAGTGTGTTAGAGAATCACTCTGTAGCACAGTGCGACATGGTGTTAGAGAATCACTCTGTAACAAAGTGGGACATGGTTTTAGAGAATCACTCTGTAGCACAGTGGGACAGTGTGTTAGAGAATCACTCTGTAGCACAGTGGGACAGTGTGTTAGAGAATCACTCTGTATCACAGTGGGACAGTGTGTTAGAAAATCACTCTGCATCACAGTGTTACAGTTTGTTAGATAATCACTCTGTATCACAGTGGGACAGTGTGTTGGAGAATCACTCTGTAGCACAGTGGGACATGATGTTAGAGAATCAGTCTGTCGCACAGTGGGACAGTGTGTTAGAGAATCACTCTGTATCACAGTGGGACATGGTGTTAGAGAATCACTCTGTTGCACCGTGGGACAGTGTGTTAGAGAATCACTCTGTAGCACAGTGGGACATGGTTTTAGAGAATCACTCTGTAGTACAGTGGGACAGTGTGTTAGAAAATCACTCTGCATCACAGTGGGACAGAGTGTTAGAGAATCACTCTGGAGCACAGTGGGACATGGTGTTAGAGAATCACTCTGTAATAGAGTGGGACATGGTGTTAGAGAATCAGTCTGTAGCACAGTGGGAGAGTGTGTTAGAGAATCACTCTGCATCACAGTGGGACAGTGTGTTAGAGAATCACTCTGCATCACAGTGGGACAGTGTGTTAGAGAATCACTCTGCATCACAGTGGGAGTGTGTGTTACAGAATATCTCTGCATCACAGTGGGACAGTGTGTTAGAGAATCACTCTGTAGCACAGTGGGACAGTGTGTTAGAGAATCACTCTGTTGCACAGTGGGACATGGTGTTAGAGAATCACTCTGTAGCACAGTGGGAGAGTGTGTTAGAGAATCACTCTGTAACACAGTGCGACAGTGTGTCAGAGAATCACTCTGTAGCACAGTGCGACATGGTGTTAGAGAATCACTCTGTAACACAGTGGGACATGGTGTTAGAGAATCACTCTGTAGCACAGTGGGACATGGTGTTAGAGAATCAGTCTGTAGCACAGTGGGACAGTGTGTTAGAGAATCAGTCTGTAGCACAGTGGGACATGGTTTTAGAGAATCACTCTGTAGCACATTGTGACAGTGTGTTAGAGAATCACTCTGTTGCACAGTGGGACAGTGTGTTAGAGAATCACTCTGTATCACAGTGGGACAGTGTGTTAGAAAATCACTCTGCATCACAGTGTGACAGTGTGTTAGATAATCACTCTGTATCACAGTGGACAGTGTGTTAGAGAATCACTCTGTAGCACAGTGGGACAGTGTGTTAGAGAATCACTCTGCATCACAGTGGGACAGTGTGTTAGAGAATCACTCTGTTGCACAGTGGGACATGGTGTTAGAGAATCAGTCTGTAGCACAGTGGGACAGTGTGTTAGAGAATCAGTCTGTAGCACAGTGTGAGATTGTGTGAGAGAATCAGTCTGTAGCACAGTGGGACAGTGTGTTAGAGAATCAGTCTGCAGCACAGTGGGACAGTGTGTTAGAGAATCAGTCTGC
Organism: Heterodontus francisci; assembly: GCF_036365525.1. NCBI lineage: Eukaryota > Metazoa > Chordata > Chondrichthyes > Heterodontiformes > Heterodontidae > Heterodontus > Heterodontus francisci. Next base: position 30,921,788 of record NC_090396.1, on the reverse strand, counting down.
AGCACATTGCGAGAGCGTGTTAGAGAATCAGTCTGTAGCACAGTGGGAGAGTGTGTTGGAGAATCAGTCTGTAGCACAGTGGGACAGTGTGTTAGGGAATCACTCTGTAGCACAGTGGGACAGTGTGTTAGAGAATCACTCTGTTGCACAGTGGGACATGGTGTTAGAGAATCACTCTGTAGCACAGTGGGAGAGTGTGTTAGAGAATCAGTCTGTAGCACAGTGTGAGAGTCTGTAAGAGAATCACTCTGCAGCACAGTGGGACAGTATTTTAGAGAATCACTCTGTTGCACAGTGCGACAGTGTGTTGGAGAATCACTCTGTATCACAGTGGGACAGTGTGTTAGGGATTCACTCTGTAGCACAGTGGGACATGGTGTTAGAGAATCACTCTGTAGCACAGTGGGACATGGTGTTAGAGAATCAGTCTGTAGCACAGTGGGGCAGTGTGTTAGAGAATCAGTCTGTAGCACAGTGGGACATGGTTTTAGAGAATCAGTCTGTAGCACAGTGGGACATGGTGTTAGAGAATCACTCTGTAGCACAGTGGGACATGGTGTTAGAAAATCAGTCTGTAGCACAGTGGGACAGTGTGTTAGAGAATCAGTCTGTAGCACAGTTGGACAGTGTGTTAGAGAATCACTCTGTATCACAGTGGGACAGTGCGTTAGAAAATCACTCTGCATCACAGTGTGACAGTGTGTTAGATAATCACTCTGTATCACAGTGGGACAGTGTGTTAGAGAATCACTCTGTCGCACAGTGGGACAGTGTGTTAGAGAATCACTCGGCATCACAGTGGGACAGTGTGTTAGAGAATCACTCTGTATCACAGTGGGACAGTGTGTTAGAGAATCACTCTGTATCACAGTGGGACAGTGTGTTAGAAAATCACTCTGCATCACAGTGTGACAGTGTGTTAGATAATCACTCTGTATCACAGTGGGACAGTGTGTTAGAGAATCACTCTGTAGCACAGTGGGACGTGTGTTACAGAATCACTCTGTATCACAGTGGGACAGTGTGTTAGAGAATCACTCTGTAGCACAGTGAGACAATGTGTTAGAGAATCACTCTGTATCACAGTGGGACAGTGTGTTAGAAAATCATTCTGTAGCACAGTGGTACATGGTGTTAGAGAATCACTCTGTAGCACAGTGGGACATGGTGTTAGAGAATCAGCGTGTCGCACAGTGGAAGAGTGTGTTCGAGAATCACTGCATCACAGTGGGACAGGGTGTTAGAGAATCACTCTGTAGCGCAGTGGGACAGTGTCTTAGAGAATCACTCTGTAGCACAGTGTGTTAGAGAATCACTCTGTAGCACAGTGCGACAGTGTGTTGGAGAATCACTCTGTATCACAGTGCGACAGTGTGTTACAGAATCACTCTGTAGCACAGTGCGACATGGTGTTAGAGAATCACTCTGTAACACAGTGGGACATGGTGTTGGAGAATCACTCTGTAGCACAGTGGGACATGATGTTAGAGAATCAGTCTGTCGCACAGTGGGACAGTGTGTTAGAGAATCACTCTGTATCACAGTGGGACATGGTGTTAGAGAATCACTCTGTTGCACCGTGGGACAGTGTGTTAGAGAATCACTCTGTAGCACAGTGGGACATGGTTTTAGAGAATCACTCTGTAGTACAGTGGGACAGTGTGTTAGAAAATCACTCTGCATCACAGTGGAACAGAGTGTTAGAGAATCACTCTGTAGCACAGTGGGACATGGTATTAGAGAATCACTCTGTAACAGAGTGGGACATGGTGTTAGAGAATCAGTCTGTAGCACAGTAGGAGAGTGTGTTAGAGAATCACTCTGCATCACAGTGGGGCAGTGTGTTAGAGAATCACTCTGCATCACAGTGGGACAGTGTGTTAGAGAATCACTCTGCATCACAGTGGGAGTGTGTGTTACAGAATATCTCTGCATCACAGTGGGACAGTGTGTTAGAGAATCACTCTGTTGCACAGTGGGACATGGTGTTAGAGAATCACTCTGTAGCACAGTGGGAGAGTGTGTTAGAGAATCACTCTGTAACACAGTGCGACAGTGTGTCAGAGAATCACTCTGTAGCACAGTGCGACATGGTGTTAGAGAATCACTCTGTAACACAGTGGGACATGGTGTCAGAGAATCACTCTGTAGCACAGTGGGTCATGGTGTTAGAGAATCAGTCTGTAGCACAGTGGGACAGTGTGTTAGAGAATCAGTCTGTAGCACAGTGGGACATGGTTTTAGAGAATCACTCTGTAGCACATTGTGACAGAGTGTTAGAGAATCACTCTGTAGCACAGTGGGACAGTGTGTTAGAGAATCACTCTGTAGCACAGTGGGACAGTGTGTTAGAAAATCACTCTGCATCACAGTGTGACAGTGTGTTAGATAATCACTCTGTATCACAGTGGGACAGTGTGTTAGAGAATCACTCTGTAGCACAGTGGGACAGTGTGTTAGAGAATCAGTCTGCATCACAGTGGGACAGTGTGTTAGAGAATCACTCTGTTGCACAGTGGGACATGGTGTTAGAGAATCAGTCTGTAGCACAGTGGGAGAGTGTGTTAGAGAATCAGTCTGGAGCACAGTGGGACAGTGAGTTCGAGAATCACTCTGTTGCACAGTGGGACGTGGTGTTAGAGAATCAGTCTGTAGCACAGTGGGACAGTGTGTTAGAGAATCAGTCTGTAGCACAGTGTGAGATTGTGTTAGAGAATCAGTCTGTAGCACAGTTGGACAGTGTGTTAGAGAATCACGCTGTATCACAGTGGGACAGTGTGTTAGAAAATCACTCTGCATCACAGTGTGACAGTGTGTTAGATAATCACTCTGTATCACAGTGGGACAGTGTGTTAGAGAATCACTCTGTCGCACAGTGGGACAGTGTGTTAGAGAATCAGTCTGCAGCACAGTGGGACAGTGTGTTAGAGAATCAGTCTGCAGCACAGTGCGAGAGCGTGTTAGAGAATCAGTCTGTAGCACAGTGGGAGAGTGTGTTGGAGAATCAGTCTGTAGCACAGTGGTACAGTGTGTTAGAGAATCACTCTGTAGCACAGTGGGACAGTGTGTTAGAGAATCACTCTGTTGCACAGTGGGACATGGTGTTAGAGAATCAGTCTGTAGCACAGTGGCAGAGTGTGTTAGAGAATCAGTCTGTAGCACAGTGTAAGAGTCTGTTAGAGAATCACTCTGTAGCACAGTGGGACAGTATTTTAGAGAATCACTCTGTAGCACAGTGCGACAGTGTGTTGGACAATCACTCTGTATCACAGTGGGACAGTGTGTTAGGGATTCACTCTGTAGCACAGTGGGACATGGTGTTAGAGAATCAGTCTGTAGCACAGTGGGACAGTGTGTTAGAGAATCAGTCTGTAGCACAGTGGGACATGGTTTTAGAGAATCAGTCTGTAGCACAGTGGGACATGGTGTTAGAGAATCACTCTGTAGCACAGAGGGACATGGTGTTAGAGAATCAGTCTGTAGCACAGTGGGACAGTGTGTTAGAGATTCAGTCTGTAGCACAGTTGGACAGTGTGTTAGAGAATCACTCTGTATCACAGTGGGACAGTGTGTTAGAAAATCACTCTGCATCACAGTGTGACAGTGTGTTAGATAATCACTCTGTATCACAGTGGGACAGTGTGTTAGAGAATCACTCTGTCGCACAGTGGGACAGTGTGTTCGAGAATCACTCTGCATCACAGTGGGAGAGTGTGTTAGAGAATCAGTCTGTAGCACAGTGTGAGAGTCTGTTAGAGAATCACTCTGTAGCACAGGGGGACAGTATGTTAGAGAATCACTCTGTATCACAGTGGGACAGTGTGTTAGAGAATCACTCTGTAGCACAGTGGGACAGTTTGTTACAGAATCACTCTGTATCACAGTGGGACAGTGTGTTAGAGAATCACTCTGTAGCACAGTGGGACAATGTGTTAGAGAATCACTCTGTATCACAGTGGGACAGTGTGTTAGAAAATCATTCTGTAGCACAGTGGGACATGGTGTTAGAGAATCACTCTGTAGCACAGTGGGACATGGTGTTAGAGAATCAGCCTGTAGCACAGTGGAAGAGTGTGTTCGAGAATCACTGCATCACAGTGGGACAGGGTGTTAGAGAATCACTCTGTAGCGCAGTGGGACAGTGTCTTAGAGAATCACTCTGTAGCACAGTGCGACAGTGTGTTAGAGAATCACTCTGCAGCACAGTGCGACAGTGTGTTGGAGAATCACTCTGTTGCACAGTGGGACATGGTGTTAGAGAATCAGTCTGTAGCACAGTGGGAGAGTGTGTTGGAGAATCAGTCTGGAGCACAGTGGGACAGTGAGTTCGAGAATCACTCTGTTGCACAGTGGGACGTGGTGTTAGAGAATCAGTCTGTTGCACAGTGGGACAGTGTGTTAGAGAATCAGTCTGTAGCACAGTGTGAGATTGTGTTCGAGAATCAGTCTGTAGCACAGTTGGACAGTGTGTTAGAGAATCACGCTGTATCACAGTGGGACAGTGTGTTAGAAAATCACTCTGCATCACAGTGTGACAGTGTGTTAGATAATCACTCTGTATCACAGTGGGACAGTGTGTTAGAGAATCACTCTGTCGCACAGTGGGACAGTGTGTTAGAGAATCAGTCTGTAGCACAGTGGGACAGTGTGTTAGAGAATCAGTCTGCAGCACAGTGCGAGAGCGTGTTAGAGAATCAGTCTGTAGCACAGTGGGAGAGTGTGTTGGAGAATCAGTCTGTAGCACAGTGCGACAGTGTGTTAGAGAATCACTCTGTAGCACAGTGGGACAGTGTGTTAGAGAATCACTCTGTTGCACAGTGGGACATGGTGTTAGAGAATCAGTCTGTAGCACAGTGGCAGAGTGTGTTAGAGAATCAGTCTGTAGCACAGTGTGAGAGTCTGTTAGAGAATCACTCTGTAGCACAGTGGGACAGTATTTTAGAGAATCACTCTGTAGCACAGTGCGACAGTGTGTTGGAGAATCACTCTGTATCACAGTGGGACAGTGTGTTAGGGATTCACTCTGTAGCACAGTGGGACATGGTGTTGGAGAATCAGTCTGTAGCACAGTGGGACAGTGTGTTAGAGAATCAGTCTGTAGCACAGTGGGACATGGTTTTAGAGAATCAGTCTGTAGCACAGTGGGACATGGTGTTAGAGAATCACTCTGTAGCACAGAGGGACATGGTGTTAGAGAATCAGTCTGTAGCACAGTGGGACAGTGTGTTGGAGATTCAGTCTGTAGCACAGTTGGACAGTGTGTTAGAGAATCACTCTGTATCACAGTGGGACAGTGTGTTAGAAAATCACTCTGCATCACAGTGTGACAGTGTGTTAGATAATCACTCTGTATCACAGTGGGACAGTGTGTTAGAGAATCACTCTGTCGCACAGTGGGACAGTGTGTTCGAGAATCACTCTGCATCACAGTGGGAGAGTGTGTTAGAGAATCAGTCTGTAGCACAGTGTGAGAGTCTGTTAGAGAATCACTCTGTAGCACAGTGGGACAGTATGTTAGATAAACACTCTGTATCACAGTGGGACAGTGTGTTAGAGAATCACTCTGTAGCACAGTGGGACAGTGTGTTACAGAATCACTCTGTATCACAGTGGGACAGTGTGTTAGAGAATCACTCTGTAGCACAGTGGGACAATGTGTTAGAGAATCACTCTGTATCACAGTGGGACAGTGTGTTAGAAAATCATTCTGTAGCACAGTGGGACATGGTGTTAGAGAATCAGCGTGTAGCACAGTGGAAGAGTGTGTTAGAGAATCACTCTGTAGCGCAGTGGGACAGTGTGTTAGAGAATCACTCTGTAGCACAGTGGGACAGTGTGTTAGAGAATCACTCTGTAGTACAGTGGGACAGTGTGTTAGAAAATCACTCTGCATCACAGTGGAACAGAGTGTTAGAGAATCACTCTGTAGCACAGTGGGACATGGTATTAGAGAATCACTCTGTAACAGAGTGGGACATGGTGTTAGAGAATCAGTCTGTAGCACAGTAGGAGAGTGTGTTAGAGAATCACTCTGCATCACAGTGGGGCAGTGTGTTAGAGAATCACTCTGCATCACAGTGGGACAGTGTGTTAGAGAATCACTCTGCATCACAGTGGGAGTGTGTGTTACAGAATATCTCTGCATCACAGTGGGACAGTGTATTAGAGAATCACTCTGTTGCACAGTGGGACATGGTGTTAGAGAATCACTCTGTAGCACAGTGGGAGAGTGTGTTAGAGAATCACTCTGTAACACAGTGCGACAGTGTGTCAGAGAATCACTCTGTAGCACAGTGCGACATGGTGTTAGAGAATCACTCTGTAACACAGTGGGACATGGTGTCAGAGAATCACTCTGTAGCACAGTGGGACATGGTGTTAGAGAATCAGTCTGTAGCACAGTGGGACAGTGTGTTAGAGAATCAGTCTGTAGCAAAGTGGGACATGGTTTTAGAGAATCACTCTGTAGCACATTGTGACAGAGTGTTAGAGAATCACTCTGTAGCACAGTGGGACAGTGTGTTAGAGAATCACTCTGTAGCACAGTGGGACAGTGTGTTAGAAAATCACTCTGCATCACAGTGTGACAGTGTGTTAGATAATCACTCTGTATCACAGTGGGACAGTGTGTTAGAGAATCACTCTGTAGCACAGTGGGACAGTGTGTTAGAGAATCAGTCTGCATCACAGTGGGACAGTGTGTTAGAGAAACACTCTGTTGCACAGTGGGACATGGTGTTAGAGAATCAGTCTGTAGCACAGTGGGAGAGTGTGTTAGAGAATCAGTCTGGAGCACAGTGGGACAGTGAGTTCGAGAATCACTCTGTTGCACAGTGGGACGTGGTGTTAGAGAATCAGTCTGTAGCACAGTGGGACAGTGTGTTAGAGAATCAGTCTGTAGCACAGTGTGAGATTGTGTTAGAGAATCAGTCTGTAGCACAGTTGGACAGTGTGTTAGAGAATCACTCTGTATCACAGTGGGACAGTGTGTTAGAGAATCACTCTGTCGCACAGTGGGACAGTGTATTAGAGAATCAGTCTGCAGCACAGTGGGACAGTGTGTTAGAGAATCAGTCTGCAGCACAGTGCGAGAGCGTGTTAGAGAATCAGTCTGTAGCACAGTGGGAGAGTGTGTTCGAGAATCAGTCTGTAGCACAGTGGTACAGTGTGTTAGAGAATCACTCTGTAGCACAGTGGGACAGTGTGTTAGAGACTCACTCTGTTGCACAGTGGGACATGGTGTTAGAGAATCAGTCTGTAGCACAGTGGCAGAGTGTGTTAGAGAATCAGTCTGTAGCACAGTGTGAGAGTCTGTTAGAGAATCACTCTGTAGCACAGTGGGACAGTATTTTAGAGAATCACTCTGTAGCACAGTGCGACAGTGTGTTGGAGAATCACTCTGTATCACAGTGGGACAGTGTGTTAGGGATTCACTCTGTAGCACAGTGGGACATGGTGTTAGAGAATCAGTCTGTAGCACAGTGGGACAGTGTGTTAGAGAATCAGTCTGTAGCACAGTGGGACATGGTTTTAGAGAATCAGTCTGTAGCACAGTGGGACATGGTGTTAGAGAATCACACTGTATCACAGTGGGACAGTGTGTTAGAAAATCACTCTGCATCACAGTGTGACAGTGTGTTAGATAATCACTCTGTATCACAGTGGGACAGTGTGTTAGAGAATCACTCTGTCGCACAGTGGGACAGTGTGTTCGAGAATCACTCTGTATCACAGTGGGACAGTGTGTTAGAAAATCATTCTGTAGCACAGTGGGACATGGTGTTAGAGAATCACTCTGTAGCACAGTGGGACATGGTGTTAGAGAATCAGCGTGTAGCACAGTGGAAGAGTGTGTTCGAGAATCACTGCATCACAGTTGGACAGTGTGTTAGAGAATCACGCTGTATCACAGTGGGACAGTGTGTTAGAAAATCACTCTGCATCACAGTGTGACAGTGTGTTAGATAATCACTCTGTATCACAGTGGGACAGTGTGTTAGAGAATCACTCTGTCGCACAGTGGGACAGTGTGTTAGAGAATCAGTCTGTAGCACAGTGGGACAGTGTGTTAGAGAATCAGTCTGCAGCACAGTGCGAGAGCGTGTTAGAGAATCAGTCTGTAGCACAGTGGGAGAGTGTGTTGGAGAATCAGTCTGTAGCACAGTGCGACAGTGTGTTAGAGAATCACTCTGTAGCACAGTGGGACAGTGTGTTAGAGAATCACTCTGTTGCACAGTGGGACATGGTGTTAGAGAATCAGTCTGTAGCACAGTGGCAGAGTGTGTTAGAGAATCAGTCTGTAGCACAGTGTGAGAGTCTGTTAGAGAATCACTCTGTAGCACAGTGGGACAGTATTTTAGAGAATCACTCTGTAGCACAGTGCGACAGTGTGTTGGAGAATCACTCTGTATCACAGTGGGACAGTGTGTTAGGGATTCACTCTGTAGCACAGTGGGACATGGTGTTGGAGAATCAGTCTGTAGCACAGTGGGACAGTGTGTTAGAGAATCAGTCTGTAGCACAGTGGGACATGGTTTTAGAGAATCAGTCTGTAGCACAGTGGGACATGGTGTTAGAGAATCACTCTGTAGCACAGAGGGACATGGTGTTAGAGAATCAGTCTGTAGCACAGTGGGACAGTGTGTTGGAGATTCAGTCTGTAGCACAGTTGGACAGTGTGTTAGAGAATCACTCTGTATCACAGTGGGACAGTGTGTTAGAAAATCACTCTGCATCACAGTGTGACAGTGTGTTAGATAATCACTCTGTATCACAGTGGGACAGTGTGTTAGAGAATCACTCTGTCGCACAGTGGGACAGTGTGTTCGAGAATCACTCTGCATCACAGTGGGAGAGTGTGTTAGAGAATCAGTCTGTAGCACAGTGTGAGAGTCTGTTAGAGAATCACTCTGTAGCACAGTGGGACAGTATGTTAGATAATCACTCTGTATCACAGTGGGACAGTGTGTTAGAGAATCACTCTGTAGCACAGTGGGACAATGTGTTAGAGAATCACTCTGTATCACAGTGGGACAGTGTGTTAGAAAATCATTCTGTAGCACAGTGGGACATGGTGTTAGAGAATCAGCGTGTAGCACAGTGGAAGAGTGTGTTAGAGAATCACTCTGTAGCGCAGTGGGACAGTGTGTTAGAGAATCACTCTGTAGCACAGTGGGACAGTGTGTTAGAGAATCACTCTGTAGTACAGTGGGACAGTGTGTTAGAAAATCACTCTGCATCACAGTGGAACAGAGTGTTAGAGAATCACTCTGTAGCACAGTGGGACATGGTATTAGAGAATCACTCTGTAACAGAGTGGGACATGGTGTTAGAGAATCAGTCTGTAGCACAGTAGGAGAGTGTGTTAGAGAATCACTCTGCATCACAGTGGGGCAGTGTGTTAGAGAATCACTCTGCATCACAGTGGGACAGTGTGTTAGAGAATCACTCTGCATCACAGTGGGAGTGTGTGTTACAGAATATCTCTGCATCACAGTGGGACAGTGTATTAGAGAATCACTCTGTTGCACAGTGGGACATGGTGTTAGAGAATCACTCTGTAGCACAGTGGGAGAGTGTGTTAGAGAATCACTCTGTAACACAGTGCGACAGTGTGTCAGAGAATCACTCTGTAGCACAGTGCGACATGGTGTTAGAGAATCACTCTGTAACACAGTGGGACATGGTGTCAGAGAATCACTCTGTAGCACAGTGGGACATGGTGTTAGAGAATCAGTCTGTAGCACAGTGGGACAGTGTGTTAGAGAATCAGTCTGTAGCACAGTGGGACATGGTTTTAGAGAATCACTCTGTAGCACATTGTGACAGAGTGTTAGAGAATCACTCTGTAGCACAGTGGGACAGTGTGTTAGAGAATCACTCTGTAGCACAGTGGGACAGTGTGTTAGAAAATCACTCTGCATCACAGTGTGACAGTGTGTTAGATAATCACTCTGTATCACAGTGGGACAGTGTGTTAGAGAATCACTCTGTAGCACAGTGGGACAGTGTGTTAGAGAATCAGTCTGCATCACAGTGGGACAGTGTGTTAGAGAAACACTCTGTTGCACAGTGGGACATGGTGTTAGAGAATCAGTCTGTAGCACAGTGGGAGAGTGTGTTAGAGAATCAGTCTGGAGCACAGTGGGACAGTGAGTTCGAGAATCACTCTGTTGCACAGTGGGACGTGGTGTTAGAGAATCAGTCTGTAGCACAGTGGGACAGTGTGTTAGAGAATCAGTCTGTAGCACAGTGTGAGATTGTGTTAGAGAATCAGTCTGTAGCACAGTTGGACAGTGTGTTAGAGAATCACTCTGTATCACAGTGGGACAGTGTGTTAGAGAATCACTCTGTCGCACAGTGGGACAGTGTATTAGAGAATCAGTCTGCAGCACAGTGGGACAGTGTGTTAGAGAATCAGTCTGCAGCACAGTGCGAGAGCGTGTTAGAGAATCAGTCTGTAGCACAGTGGGAGAGTGTGTTCGAGAATCAGTCTGTAGCACAGTGGTACAGTGTGTTAGAGAATCACTCTGTAGCACAGTGGGACAGTGTGTTAGAGAATCACTCTGTTGCACAGTGGGACATGGTGTTAGAGAATCAGTCTGTAGCACAGTGGCAGAGTGTGTTAGAGAATCAGTCTGTAGCACAGTGTGAGAGTCTGTTAGAGAATCACTCTGTAGCACAGTGGGACAGTATTTTAGAGAATCACTCTGTAGCACAGTGCGACAGTGTGTTGGAGAATCACTCTGTATCACAGTGGGACAGTGTGTTAGGGATTCACTCTGTAGCACAGTGGGACATGGTGTTAGAGAATCAGTCTGTAGCACAGTGGGACAGTGTGTTAGAGAATCAGTCTGTAGCACAGTGGGACATGGTTTTAGAGAATCAGTCTGTAGCACAGTGGGACATGGTGTTAGAGAATCACACTGTATCACAGTGGGACAGTGTGTTAGAAAATCACTCTGCATCACAGTGTGACAGTGTGTTAGATAATCACTCTGTATCACAGTGGGACAGTGTGTTAGAGAATCACTCTGTCGCACAGTGGGACAGTGTGTTCGAGAATCACTCTGTATCACAGTGGGACAGTGTGTTAGAAAATCATTCTGTAGCACAGTGGGACATGGTGTTAGAGAATCACTCTGTAGCACAGTGGGACATGGTGTTAGAGAATCAGCGTGTAGCACAGTGGAAGAGTGTGTTCGAGAATCACTGCATCACAGTGGGACAGGGTGTTAGAGAATCACTCTGTAGCGCAGTGGGACAGTGTCTTAGAGAATCACTCTGTAGCACAGTGCGACAGTGTGTTAGAGAATCACTCTGCAGCACAGTGCGACAGTGTGTTGGAGAATCACTCTGTTGCACAGTGGGACATGGTGTTAGAGAATCAGTCTGTAGCACAGTGGGAGAGTGTGTTGGAGAATCAGTCTGTTGCACAGTGGGACAGTGTGTTAGAGAATCAGTCTGTAGCACAGTGTGAGATTCTGTTCGAGAATCAGTCTGTAGCACAGTTGGACAGTGTGTTAGAGAATCACGCTGTATCACAGTGGGACAGTGTGTTAGAAAATCACTCTGCATCACAGTGTGACAGTGTGTTAGATAATCACTCTGTATCACAGTGGGACAGTGTGTTAGAGAATCACTCTGTCGCACAGTGGGACAGTGTGTTAGAGAATCAGTCTGTAGCACAGTGGGACAGTGTGTTAGAGAATCAGTCTGCAGCACAGTGCGAGAGCGTGTTAGAGAATCAGTCTGTAGCACAGTGGGAGAGTGTGTTGGAGAATCAGTCTGTAGCACAGTGCGACAGTGTGTTAGAGAATCACTCTGTAGCACAGTGGGACAGTGTGTTAGAGAATCACTCTGTTGCACAGTGGGACATGGTGTTAGAGAATCAGTCTGTAGCACAGTGGCAGAGTGTGTTAGAGAATCAGTCTGTAGCACAGTGTGAGAGTCTGTTAGAGAATCACTCTGTAGCACAGTGGGACAGTATTTTAGAGAATCACTCTGTAGCACAGTGAGACAGTGTGTTGGAGAATCACTCTGTATCACAGTGGGACAGTGTGTTAGGGATTCACTCTGTAGCACAGTGGGACATGGTGTTAGAGAATCAGTCTGTAGCACAGTGGGACAGTGTGTTAGAGAATCAGTCTGTAGCACAGTGGGACATGGTTTTAGAGAATCAGTCTGTAGCACAGTGGGACATGGTGTTAGAGAATCACTCTGTAGCACAGAGGGACATGGTGTTAGAGAATCAGTCTGTAGCACAGTGGGACAGTGTGTTAGAGATTCAGTCTGTAGCACAGTTGGACAGTGTGTTAGAGAATCACTCTGTATCACAGTGGGACAGTGTGTTAGAAAATCACTCTGCATCACAGTGTGACAGTGTGTTAGATAATCACTCTGTATCACAGTGGGACAGTGTGTTAGAGAATCACTCTGTCGCACAGTGGGACAGTGTGTTCGAGAATCAGTCTGCATCACAGTGGGAGAGTGTGTTAGAGAATCAGTCTGTAGCACAGTGTGAGAGTCTGTTAGAGAATCACTCTGTAGCACAGTGGGACAGTATGTTAGATAATCACTCTGTATCACAGTGGGACAGTGTGTTAGAGAATCACTCTGTAGCACAGTGGGACAGTGTGTTACAGAATCACTCTGTATCACAGTGGGACAGTGTGTTAGAGAATCACTCTGTAGCACAGTGGGACAATGTGTTAGAGAATCACTCTGTATCACAGTGGGACAGTGTGTTAGAAAATCATTCTGTAGCACAGTGGGACATGGTGTTAGAGAATCACTCTGTAGCACAGTGGGACATGGTGTTAGAGAATCAGCGTGTAGCACAGTGGAAGAGTGTGTTAGAGAATCACTCTGTAGCGCAGTGGGACAGGGTGTTAGAGAATCACTCTGTAGCGCAGTGGGACAGTGTCTTAGAGAATCACTCTGTAGCACAGTGCGACAGTGTGTTAGAGAATCACTCTGCAGCACAGTGCGACAGTGTGTTGGAGAATCACTCTGTATCACAGTGCGACAGTGTGTTACAGAATCACTCTGTAGCACAGTGCGACATGGTGTTAGAGAATCACTCTGTAACACAGTGGGACATGGTGTTGGAGAATCACTCTGTAGCACAGAGGACCGTGATGTTAGAGAATCAGTCTGTAGCACAGTGGGAGAGTGTGCTAGAGAATCACTCTGCATCACAGTGGGACAGTGTGTTAGAGAATCACTCTGCATCACAGTGGGACAGTGTGTTAGAGAATCACTCTGCATTACAGTGGGAGTGTGTGTTACAGAATATCTCTGCATCACAGTGGGACAGTGTGTTAGAGAATCACTCTGTAGCACAGTGGGACAGTGTGTTAGAGAATCACTCTGTTGCACAGTGGGACATGGTGTTAGAGAATCACTCTGTAGCACAGTGGGAGAGTGTGTTAGAGAATCACTCTGTAACACAGTGCGACAGTGTGTCAGAGAATCACTCTGTAGCACAGTGCGACATGGTGTTAGAGAATCACTCTGTAACACAGTGGGACATGGTGTTAGAGAATCACTCTGTAGCACAGTGGGACATGGTGTTCGAGAATCAGTCTGTAGCACAGTGGGACAGTGTGTTAGAGAATCATTCTGTAGCACAGTGGGACATGGTTTTAGAGAATCACTCTGTAGCACATTGTGACAGTGTGCTAGAGAATCACTCTGTAGCACAGTGGGACAGTGTGTTAGAGAATCACTCTGTATCACAGTGGGACAGTGTGTTAGAGAATCACTCTGTAGCACAGTGGGACAGTGTGTTAGAGAATCACTCTGCATCACAGTGGGACAGTGTGTTAGAGAATCACTCTGTTGCACAGTGGGACATGGTGTTAGAGAATCAGTCTGTAGCACAGTGGGAGAGTGTGTTAGAGAATCAGTCTGGAGCACAGTGGGACAGTGAGTTCGAGAATCACTCTGTTGCACAGTGGGACATGGTGTTAGAGAATCAGTCTGTAGCACAGTGGGACAGTGTGTTAGAGAATCAGTCTGTAGCACAGTGTGAGATTGTGTTAGAGAATCAGTCTGTAGCACAGTGGGACAGTGTGTTAGAGAATCAGTCTGTAGCACAGTGGGACAGTGTGTTAGAGAATCAGTCTGCAGCACAGTGCGAGAGCATGTTAGAGAATCAGTCTGTAGCACAGTGGGAGAGTGTGTTGGAGAATCAGTCTGTAGCACAGTGGGACAGTGTGTTAGGGAATCACTCTGTAGCACAGTGGGACAGTGTGTTAGAGAATCACTCTGTTGCACAGTGGGACATGGTGTTAGAGAATCCGTCTGTAGCACAGTGTGAGAGTCTGTTAGAGAATCACTCTGTAGCACAGTGGGACATTATTTTAGAGAATCACTCTGTAGCACAGTGCGACAGTGTGTTGGAGAATCACTCTGTAGCACAGTGGGACATGGTGTTAGAGAATCACTGTGTAGCACAGTGGGACATGGTGTTCGAGAATCAGTCTGTAGCACAGTGGGACAGTGTGTTAGAGAATCAGTCTGTAGCACAGTGGGACATGGTTTTAGAGAATCAGTCTGTAGCACAGTGGGACATGGTGTTAGAGAATCACTCTGTAGCACAGTGGGACAGTGTGTCAGAAAATCACTCTGCATCACAGTGTGACAGTGTGTTAGATAATCACTCTGTATCACAGTGGGACAGTGTGTTAGAGAATCACTCTGTAGCACAGTGGGACGTGTGTTAGAGAATCACTCTGTTGCACAGTGGGACATGGTGTTAGAGAATCAGTCTGTAGCACAGTGGGAGAGTGTGTTAGAGAATCAGTCTGGAGCACAGTGGGACAGTGAGTTCGAGAATCACTCTGTTGCACAGTGGGACATGGTGTTAGAGAATCAGTCTGTAGCACAGTGGGACAGTGTGTTAGAGAATCAGTCTGTAGCACAGTGTGAGATTGTGTTCGAGAATCAGTCTGTAGCACAGTGGGACAGTGTGTTAGAGAATCAGTCTGTAGCACAGTGGGACAGTGTGTTAGAGAATCAGTCTGCAGCACAGTGCGAGAGCGTGTTAGAGAATCAGTCTGTAGCACAGTGGGAGAGTGTGTTGGAGAATCAGTCTGTAGCACAGTGGGACAGTGTGTTAGGGAATCACTCTGTAGCACAGTGGGACAGTGTGTTAGAGAATCACTCTGTTGCACAGTG
The DNA here is from genome assembly GCF_036365525.1 of Heterodontus francisci. NCBI lineage: Eukaryota > Metazoa > Chordata > Chondrichthyes > Heterodontiformes > Heterodontidae > Heterodontus > Heterodontus francisci. The sequence continues at coordinate 30,906,605 of NC_090396.1, read as the reverse complement.
GGACATGGTGTTAGAGAATCCGTCTGTAGCACAGTGGGAGAGTGTGTTAGAGAATCAGTCTGCAGCACAGTGTGAGAGTCTGTTAGAGAATCACTCTGTAGCACAGTAGGACAGTATTTTAGAGAATCACTCTGTAGCACAGTGCGACAGTGTGTTGGAGAATCACTCTGTATCACAGTGGGACAGTGTGTTAGGGATTCACTCTGTAGCACAGTGGGACATGGTGTTAGAGAATCACTCTGTAGCACAGTGGGACATGGTGTTCGAGAATCAGTCTGTAGCACAGTGGGACAGTGTGTTAGAGAATCAGTCTGTAGCACAGTGGGACATGGTTTTAGAGAATCAGTCTGTAGCACAATGGGACATGGTGTTAGAGAATCACTCTGTATCACAGTGGGACAGTGTGTTAGAGAATCACTCTGTAGCACAGTGGGACGTGTGTTACAGAATCACTCTGTATCACAGTGGGACAGTGTGTTAGAGAATCACTCTGTAGCACAGTGGGACAATGTGTTAGAGAATCACTCTGTATCACAGTGGGACAGTGTGTTAGAAAATCATTCTGTAGCACAGTGGGACATGGTGTTAGAGAATCACTCTGTAGCACAGTGGGACATGGTGTTAGAGAATCAGCGTGTAGCACAGTGGAAGAGTTTGTTCGTGAATCACTGCATCACAGTGGGACAGGGTGTTAGAGAATCACTCTGTAGCGCAGTGGGACAGTGTCTTAGAGAATCACTCTGTAGCACAGTGCAACAGTGTGTTGGAGAATCACTCTGTATCACAGTGCGACCGTCTGTTACAGAATCACTCTGTAGCACAGTGCGACATGGTGTTGGAGAATCACTCTGTAGCACAGTGGGACATGATGTTAGAGAATCAGTCTGTCGCACAGTGGGACAGTGTGTTAGACAATCACTCTGTATCACAGTGGGACATGGTGTTAGAGAATCACTCTGTTGCACCGTGGGACAGTGTGTTAGAGAATCACTCTGTAGCACAGTGGGACATGGTTTTAGAGAATCAATCTGCATCACAGTGGGACAGTGTGTTAGAGAATCACTCTGCATCACAGTGGGAGTGTGTGTTACAGAATATCTCTGCATCACAGTGGGACAGTGTGTTAGAGAATCACTCTGTAGTACAGTGGGACAGTGTGTTAGAGAATCACTCTGTTGCACAGTGGGACATGGTGTTCGAGAATCACTCTGTAGCACAATGGGAGAGTGTGTTAGTGAATCACTGTGTAGCACAGTGCGACAGTGTGTCAGAGAATCACTCTGTAGCACAGTGCGACATGGTGTTAGAGAATCACTCTGTAACACAGTGGGACATGGTGTTAGAGAATCACTCTGTTGCACAGTGGGACATGGTGTTCGAGAATCACTCTGTAGCACAGTGGGAGAGTGTGTTAGTGAATCACTCTGTAACACAGTGCGACAGTGTGTCAGAGAATCACTCTGTAGCACAGTGCGACATGGTGTTAGAGAATCACTCTGTAACACAGTGGGACATGGTGTTAGAGAATCACTCTGTAGCACAGTGGGACATGGTGTTAGAGAATCAGTCTGTAGCACAGTGGGACAGTGTGTTAGAGAATCAGTCTGTAGCACAGTGGGACATGGTTTTAGAGAATCACTCTGTAGCACATTGTGACAGAGTGTTAGAGAATCACTCTGTTGCACAGTGGGACAGTGTGTTAGAGAATCACTCTGTATCACAGTGGGACAGTGTGTTAGAGAATCACTCTGTTGCACAGTGGGACATGGTGTTAGAGAATCAGTCTGTAGCACAGTGGGAGAGTGTGTTAGAGAATCAGTCTGGAGCACAGTGGGACAGTGAGTTCGAGAATCACTCTGTTGCACAGTGGGACGTGGTGTTAGAGAATCAGTCTGTAGCACAGTGGGACAGTGTGTTAGAGAATCAGTCTGTAGCACAGTGTGAGATTGTGTTAGAGAATCAGTCTGTAGCACAGTGGGACAGTGTGTTAGAGAATCAGTCTGCAGCACAGTGGGACAGTGTGTTAGAGAATCAGTCTGCAGCACAGTGCGAGAGCGTGTTAGAGAATCAGTCTGTAGCACAGTGGGAGAGTGTGTTGGAGAATCACTCTGGAGCACAGTGGGACAGTGTGTTAGAGAATCACTCTGTAGCACAGTGGGACAGTGTGTTAGAGAATCACTCTGTTACACAGTGGGACATGGTGTTAGAGAATCAGTCTGTAGCACAGTGGGAGAGTGTGTTAGAGAATCAGTCTGCAGCACAGTGTGAGAGTCTGTTAGAGAATCACTCTGTAGCACAGTGGGACAGTATTTTAGAGAATCACTCTGTAGCACAGTGCGACAGTGTGTTGGAGAATCACTCTGTATCACAGTGGGACAGTGTGTTAGGGATTCACTCTGTAGCACAGTGGGACATGGTGTTAGAGAATCAGTCTGTAGCACAGTGGGACAGTGTGTTAGAGAATCAGTCTGTAGCACAGTGGGACTTGGTTTTAAAGAATCAGTCTGTAGCACAGTGCGACATGGTGTTAGAGAATCACTCTGTAGCACAGTGGGACATGGTGTTAGAGAATCAGTCTGTAGCACAGTGGGACAGTGTGTTCGAGAATCAGTCTGTAGCACAGTTGGACAGTGTGTTAGAGAATCACGCTGTATCACAGTGGGACAGTGTGTTAGAAAATCACTCTGCATCACAGTGTGACAGTGTGTTAGATAATCACTCTGTATCACAGTGGGACAGTGTGTTAGAGAATCACTCTGTCGCACAGTGGGACAGTGTGTTCGAGAATCACTCTGCATCACAGTGGGAGAGTGTGTTAGAGAATCAGTCTGTAGCACAGTGTGAGAGTCTGTTAGAGAATCACTCTGTAGCACAGTGGGACAGTATGTTAGATAATCACTCTGTATCACAGTGGGACAGTGTGTTAGAGAATCACTCTGTAGCACAGTGGGACAGTGTGTTACAGAATCACTCTGTATCACAGTGGGACAGTGTGTTAGAGAATCACTCTGTAGCACAGTGGGACATGGTGTTAGAGAATCACTCTGTAGCACAGTGGGACATGGTGTTAGAGAATCAGCGTGTAGCACAGTGGAAGAGTGTGTTGTAGAATCACTGCATCACAGTGGGACAGGGTGTTAGAGAATCACTCTGTAGCGCAGTGGGACAGTGTCTTAGAGAATCACTCTGTAGCACAGTGCGACAGTGTGTTAGAGAATCACTCTGTAGCACAGTGCGACAGTGTGTTGGAGAATCACTCTGTATCACAGTGCGACAGTGTGTTACAGAATCACTCTGTAGCACAGTGCGACATGGTGTTAGAGAATCACTCTAACACAGTGGGACATGGTGTTGGAGAATCACTCTGTAGCACAGTGGGACATGATGTTAGAGAATCAGTCTATCGCACAGTGGGACAGTGTGTTAGAGAATCACTCTGTATCACAGTGGGACATGGTGTTAGAGAATCACTCTGTTGCACCGTGGGACAGTGTGTTAGAGAATCACTCTGTAGCACAGTGGGACATGGTGTTAGAGAATCACTCTGTAGTGCAGTGGGACAGTGTGTTAGAAAATCACTCTGCATCACAGTGGAACAGAGTATTAGAGAATCACTCTGTAGCACAGTGGGACATGGTGTTAGAGAATCACTCTGTAACAGAGTGGGACATGGTGTTAGAGAATCAGTCTGTTGCACAGTGGGAGAGTGTGTTAGAGAATCACGCTGTATCACAGTGGGACAGTGTGTTAGAAAATCACTCTGCATCACAGTGTGACAGTGTGTTAGATAATCACTCTGTATCACAGTGGGACAGTGTGTTAGAGAATCACTCTGCAGCACAGTGGGACAGTGTGTTAGAGAATCACTCTGCATCACAGTGGGACAGTGTGTTAGAGAATCACTCTGTTGCACAGTGGGACATGGTGTTAGAGAATCAGTCTGTAGCACAGTGGGAGAGTGTGTTAGAGAATCAGTCTGGAGCACAGTGGGACAGTGAGTTCGAGAATCACTCTGTTGCACAGTGGGACATGGTGTTAGAGAATCAGTCTGTAGCACAGTGGGACAGTGTGTTAGAGAATCAGTCTGTTGCACAGTGTGAGATTGTGTTAGAGAATCAGTCTGTAGCACAGTGGGACAGTGTGTTAGAGAATCAGTCTGTAGCACAGTGGGACAGTGTGTTAGAGAATCAGTCTGCAGCACAGTGCGAGAGCGTGTTAGAGAATCAGTCTGTAGCACAGTGGGAGAGTGTGTTGGAGAATCAGTCTGTAGCACAGTGGGACAGTGTGTTAGAGAATCACTCTGTAGCACAGTGGGACAGTGTGTTAGAGAATCACTCTGTTGCACAGTGGGACATGGTGTTAGAGAAACAGTCTGTAGCACAGTGGGACAGTGTGTTAGAGAATCAGTCTGTAGCACAGTGTGAGAGTCTGTTAGAGAATCACTCTGTAGCACAGTGGGACAGTATTTTAGAGAATCACTCTGTAGCACAGTGCGACAGTGTGTTGGAGAATCACTCTGTATCACAGTGGGACAGTGTGTTAGGGATTCACTCTGTAGCACAGTGGGACATGGTGTTGGAGAATCACTCTGTAGCACAGTGGGACATGATGTTAGAGAATCAGTCTGTCGCACAGTGGGACAGTGTGTTAGACAATCACTCTGTATCACAGTGGGACATGGTGTTAGAGAATCACTCTGTTGCACCGTGGGACAGTGTGTTAGAGAATCACTCTGTATCACAGTGGGACAGTGTGTTAGAGAATCACTCTGTATCACAGTGGGACAGTGTGTTAGAAAATCACTCTGCATCACAGTGTGACAGTGTGTTAGATAATCACTCTGTATCACAGTGGGACAGTGTGTTCGAGAATCACTCTGCATCACAGTGGGAGAGTGTGTTAGAGAATCAGTCTGTAGCACAGTGTGAGAGTCTGTTAGAGAATCACTCTGTAGCACAGTGGGACAGTATTTTAGAGAATCACTCTGTACCACAGTGGGACAGTGTGTTAGGGATTCACTCTGTAGCACAGTGGGACATGGTGTTAGAGAATCACTCTGTAGCACAGTGGGACATGGTGTTAGAGAATCAGTCTGTAGCACAGTGGGACAGTGTGTTAGAGAATCAGTCTGTAGCACAGTGGGACATGGTTTTAGAGAATCAGTCTGTAGCACAGTGGGACATGGTGTTAGAGAATCACTCTGTAGCACAGTGGGACATGGTGTTAGAGAATCAGTCTGTAGCACAGTGGGACAGTGTGTTAGAGAATCAGTCTGTAGCACAGTGGGACAGTGTGTTAGAGAATCACTCTGTATCACAGTGGGACAGTGTGTTAGAAAATCACTCTGCATCACAGTGTGACAGTGTGTTAGATAATCACTCTCTATCACAGTGGGACAGTGTGTTAGAGAATCACTCTGTCGCACAGTGGGACAGTGTGTTCGAGAATCACTCTGCATCACAGTGGAACAGTGTGTTAGAGAATCACTCTGTATCACAGTGGGACAGTGTGTTAGAGAATCACTCTGTAGCACAGTGGGACAGTGTTTTAGAGAATCTCTCTGTAGCACAGTGCGACAGTGTGTTAGAGAATCAGTCTATAGCACAGTGGGAGAGTGTGTTAGAGAATCAGTCTGTAGCACAGTGTGAGAGTCTGTTAGAGAATCACTCTGTAGCACAGTGGGACAATATTTTAGAGAATCACTCTGTAGCACAGTGCGACAGTGTGTTGGAGAATCAGTCTGTATCACAGTGGGACAGTGTGTTGGAGAATCACTCTGTATCACAGTGGGACAGTGTGTTAGGGTTTCACTCTGTATCACAGTGGGACAGTGTGTTAGAGAATCAGTCTGTAGCACAGTGAGACAGTGTGTTAGAGAATCAGTCTGCAGCACAGTGGGAGAGCTTGTTCGAGAATCAGTCTGTAGCACAGTGGGAGCGCTTGTTCGAGAATCAGTCTGTAGCACAGTGGGAGAGTGTGTTAGAGAATCAGTCTGCAGCACAGTGGGACAGTGTGTTAGAGAATCACTCTGTAGCACAGTGGGACAGTGTGTTAGAGAATCACTCTGTATCACAGTGGGACAGTGTGTTAGGGAATCACTCTGCAGCACAGTGGGACAGTGTTTTAGAGAATCTCTCTGTATCACAGAGGGACAGTGTGTTAGAGAATCACTCTGTATCACAGTGGGACAGTGTGTTAGAAAATCATTCTGTCGCACAGTGGGACATGGTGTTAGATAATCACTCTGTAGCACAGTGGGTCATGGTGTTAGAGAATCAGCGTGTAGCACAGTGGAAGAGTGTGTTCGAGAATCACTGCATCACAGTGGGACATAGTGTTAGAGAATCACTCTGTAGCGCAGTGGGACAGTGTGTTAGAGAATCACTCTGTATCACAGTGCGACAAGGTGTTAGAGAATCACTCTGTAACACAGTGGGACATGTTGTTGGAGAATCACTCTGTAGCACAGTGGGACATGGTGTTAGAGAATCAGTCTGTAGCACAGTGGGATAGTGTGTTAGAGAATCAGTCTGTAGCACCTTGGGACAGTGTGTTGGAGAATCACTCTGTAGCACAGTGGGACAGTGTGTTAGAAAATCACCCTGCATCACAGTGGGACAGTGTGTTAGAGAATCACTCTGTAGCACAGTGGGACATGATGTTAGAGAATCACTCTGTAACAGAGTGGAACATGGTGTTAGAGAATCAATCTGTGGCACAGTGGGAGAGTGTGTTAGAGAATCACTCTGTATCACAGTGGGAGAGTGTGTTAGAGAATCACTCTGTAGCACAGTGGGACATGGTGTGAGAGAATCACTCTGTAACAGAGTGGGACATGGTGTTAGAGAATCAGTTTGTAGCACAGTGGGAGAGTGTGTTAGAGAATCACTCTGCATCACAGTGGGGCAGTGTGTTAGAGAATCACTCTGCATCACAGTGGGACAGTGTGTTAGAGAATCACTCTGCATCACAGTGGGAGTGTGTGTGACAGAATATCTCTGCATCACAGTGGGACAGTGTGTTAGAGAATCACTCTGTAGCACAGTGGGACAGTGTGTTAGAGAATCACTCTGTTGCACAGTGGGACATGGTGTTATAGAATCACTCTGTAGCACAGTGGGAGAGTGTGTTAGAGAATCACTCTGTAACACAGTGCGACAGTGTGTCAGAGAATCAGTCTGTAGCACAGTGCGACATGGTGTTAGAGAATCACTCTGTAACACAGTGGAACATGGTGTTAGAGAATCACTCTGTAGCACAGTGGGACATGGTGTTAGAGAATCAGTCTGTAGCACAGTGGGACAGTTTGTTAGAGAATCAGTCTGTAACACAGTGCGACATGGTGTTAGAGAATCACTCTGTAACACAGTGGAACATGGTGTTAGAGAATCACTCTGTAGCACAGTGGGACATGGTGTCAGAGAATCAGTCTGTAGCACAGTGGGACAGTTTGTTAGAGAATCAGTCTATAGCACAGTGGGACATGGTTTTAGAGAATCACTCTGGAGCACATTGTGACAGTGTGTTAGAGAATCACTCTGTAGCACAGTGGGACAGTGTGTTAGAGAATCACTCTGTATCACAGTGGGACAGTGTGTTAGAAAATCACTCTGCATCACAGTGTGACAGTGTGTTAGATAATCACTCTGTATCACAGTGGGACAGTGTGTTAGAGAATCACTCTGTAGCACAGTGGGACAGTGTGTTAGAGAATCACTCTGCATCACAGTGGGACAGTGTGTTAGAGAATCACTCTGTTGCACAGTGGGACATGGTGTTAGAGAATCAGTCTGTAGCACAGTGGGAGAGTGTGTTAGAGAATCAGTCTGGAGCACAGTGGGACAGTGAGTTCGAGAATCACTCTGTTGCACAGTGGGACATGGTGTTAGAGAATCAGTCTGTAGCACAGTGGGACAGTGTGTTCGAGAATCAGTCTGTTGCACAGTGTGAGATTGTGTTGGAGAATCAGTCTGTAGCACAGTGGGACAGTGTGTTAGAGAATCAGTCTGTAGCACAGTGGGACAGTGTGTTAGAGAATCAGTCTGCAGCACAGTGCGAGAGCGTGTTAGAGAATCAGTCTGTAGCACAGTGGGAGAGTGTGTTGGAGAATCAGTCTGTAGCACAGTGGGACAGTGTGTTAGAGAATCACTCTGTAGCACAGTGGGACAGTGTGTTAGAGAATCACTCTGTTGCACAGTGGGACATGGTGTTAGAGAATCAGTCTGTAGCACAGTGGTAGAGTGTGTTAGAGAATCAGTCTGTAGCACAGTGTGAGAGTCTGTTAGAGAATCACTCTGTAGCACAGTGGGACAGTATTTTAGAGAATCACTCTGTAGCACAGTGCGACAGTGTGTTGGAGAATCACTCTGTATCACAGTGGGACAGTGTGTTAAGGATTCACTCTGTAGCACAGTGGGACATGGTGTTAGAGAGTCAGTCTGTAGCACAGTGGGACAGTGTGTTAGAGAATCAGTCTGTAGCACAGTGGGACATGGTTTTAGAGAATCAGTCTGTAGCACAGTGGGACATGGTGTTAGAGAATCACTCTGTTGCACAGTGGGACATGGTGTTAGAGAATCAGTCTGTAGCACAGTGGGACAGTGTGTTAGAGAATCAGTCTGTAGCACAGTTGGACAGTGTGTTAGAGAATCACTCTGTATCACAGTGGGACAGTGTGTTAGAAAATGACTCTGCATCACAGTGTGACAGTGTGTTAGATAATCACTCTGTATCACAGTGGGACAGTGTGTTAGAGAATCACTCTGTCGCACAGTGGGACAGTGTGTTCGAGAATCACTCTGCATCACAGTGGGAGAGTGTGTTAGAGAATCTGTCTGTAGCACAGTGTGAGAGTCTGTTAGAGAATCACTCTGTAGCACAGTGGGACAGTATTTTAGAGAATCACTCTGTAGCACAGTGCGACAGTGTGTTGGAGAATCACTCTGTATCACAGTGGGACAGTGTGTTAGGGATTCACTCTGTAGCACAGTGGGACATGGTGTTAGAGAATCACTCTGTAGCACAGTGGGACATGGTGTTAGAGAATCAGTCTGTAGCACAGTGGGACATAGTTTTAGAGAATCAGTCTGTAGCACAGTGGGACATGGTGTTAGAGAATCACTCTGTAGCACAGTGGGACATGGTGTTAGAGAATCAGTCTGTAGCACAGTGGGACAGTGTGTTAGAGAATCAGTCTGTAGCACAGTGGGACAGTGTGTTAGAGAATCACTCTGTATCACAGTGGGACAGTGTGTTAGAAAATCACTCTGCATCACAGTGTGACAGTGTGTTAGATAATCACTCTCTATCACAGTGGGACAGTGTGTTAGAGAATCACTCTGTCGCACAGTGGGACAGTGTGTTCGAGAATCACTCTGCATCACAGTGGGACAGTGTGTTAGAGAATCACTCTGTATCACAGTGGGACAGTGTGTTAGAGAATCACTCTGTAGCACAGTGGGACAGTGTTTTAGAGAATCTCTCTGTAGCACAGTGCGACAGTGTGTTAGAGAATCAGTCTGTAGCACAGAGGGACAGTGTGTTGGAGAATCAGTCTGACGCACAGTGTGAGATTGTGTTAGAGAATCAGTCTGTAGCACAGTTGGAGAGCGTGTTAGAGAATCAGTCTATAGCACAGTGGGAGAGTGTGTTAGAGAATCAGTCTGTAGCACAGTGTGAGAGTCTGTTAGAGAATCACACTGTAGCACAGTGGGACAGTATTTTAGAGAATCACTCTGTAGCACAGTGCGACAGTGTGTTGGAGAATCAGTCTGTATCACAGTGGGACAGTGTGTTGGAGAATCACTCTGTATCACAGTGGGACAGTGTGTTAGGGTTTCACTCTGTATCACAGTGGGACAGTGTGTTAGAGAATCAGTCTGTAGCACAGTGGGACAGTGTGTTAGAGAATCAGTCTGCAGCACAGTGGGAGAGCGTGTTCGAGAATCAGTCTGTAGCACAGTGGGAGAGCTTGTTCGAGAATCAGTCTGTAGCACAGTGGGGGAGTGTGTTAGAGAATCAGTCTGCAGCACAGTGGGACAGTGTGTTGGAGAATCACTCTGTAGCACAGTGGGACAGTGTGTTAGAGAATCATTCTGTAGCACAGTGGGACAGTGTGTTAGAGAATCACTCTGTTGCACAGTGGGACATGGTGTTATAGAATCACTCTGTAGCACAGTGGGAGAGTGTGTTAGAGAATCACTCTGTAACACAGTGCGACAGTGTGTCAGAGAATCAGTCTGTAGCACAGTGCGACATGGTGTTAGAGAATCACTCTGTAACACAGTGGAACATGGTGTTAGAGAATCACTCTGTAGCACAGTGGGACATGGTGTTAGAGAATCAGTCTGTAGCACAGTGGGACAGTTTGTTAGAGAATCAGTCTGTAACACAGTGCGACATGGTGTTAGAGAATCACTCTGTAACACAGTGGAACATGGTGTTAGAGAATCACTCTGTAGCACAGTGGGACATGGTGTTAGAGAATCAGTCTGTAGCACAGTGGGACAGTTTGTTAGAGAATCAGTCTATAGCACAGTGGGACATGGTTTTAGAGAATCACTCTGGAGCACATTGTGACAGTGTGTTAGAGAATCACTCTGTAGCACAGTGGGACAGTGTGTTAGAGAATCACTCTGTATCACAGTGGGACAGTGTGTTAGAAAATCACTCTGCATCACAGTGTGACAGTGTGTTAGATAATCACTCTGTATCACAGTGGGACAGTGTGTTAGAGAATCACTCTGTAGCACAGTGGGACAGTGTGTTAGAGAATCACTCTGCATCACAGTGGGACAGTGTGTTAGAGAATCACTCTGTTGCACAGTGGGACATGGTGTTAGAGAATCAGTCTGTAGCACAGTGGGAGAGTGTGTTAGAGAATCAGTCTGGAGCACAGTGGGACAGTGAGTTCGAGAATCACTCTGTTGCACAGTGGGACATGGTGTTAGAGAATCAGTCTGTAGCACAGTGGGACAGTGTGTTCGAGAATCAGTCTGTTGCACAGTGTGAGAATGTGTTGGAGAATCAGTCTGTAGCACAGTGGGACAGTGTGTTAGAGAATCAGTCTGTAGCACAGTGTGAGAGTCTGTTAGAGAATCACTCTGTAGCACAGTGGGACAGTATTTTAGAGAATCACTCTGTAGCACAGTGCGACAGTGTGTTGGAGAGTCACTCTGTATCACAGTGGGACAGTGTGTTAAGGATTCACTCTGTAGCACAGTGGGACATGGTGTTAGAGAGTCAGTCTGTAGCACAGTGGGACAGTGTGTTAGAGAATCAGTCTGTAGCACAGTGGGACATGGTTTTAGAGAATCAGTCTGTAGCACAGTGGGACATGGTGTTAGAGAATCACTCTGTTGCACAGTGGGACATGGTGTTAGAGAATCAGTCTGTAGCACAGTGGGACAGTGTGTTAGAGAATCAGTCTGTAGCACAGTTGGACAGTGTGTTAGAGAATCACTCTGTATCACAGTGGGACAGTGTGTTAGAAAATGACTCTGCATCACAGTGTGACAGTGTGTTAGATAATCACTCTGTATCACAGTGGGACAGTGTGTTAGAGAATCACTCTGTCGCACAGTGGGACAGTGTGTTCGAGAATCACTCTGCATCACAGTGGGAGAGTGTGTTAGAGAATCTGTCTGCAGCACAGTGTGAGAGTCTGTTAGAGAATCACTCTGTAGCACAGTGGGACAGTATTTTAGAGAATCACTCTGTAGCACAGTGCGACAGTGTGTTGGAGAATCACTCTGTATCACAGTGGGACAGTGTGTTAGGGATTCACTCTGTAGCACAGTGGGACATGGCGTTAGAGAATCACTCTGTAGCACAGTGGGACATGGTGTTAGAGAATCAGTCTGTAGCACAGTGGGACATAGTTTTAGAGAATCAGTCTGTAGCACAGTGGGACATGGTGTTAGAGAATCACTCTGTAGCACAGTGGGACATGGTGTTAGTGAATCAGTCTGTAGCACAGTGGGACAGTGTGTTAGAGAATCAGTCTGTAGCACAGTGGGACAGTGTGTTAGAGAATCACTCTGTATCACAGTGGGACAGTGTGTTAGAAAATCACTCTGCATCACAGTGTGACAGTGTGTTAGATAATCACTCTCTATCACAGTGGGACAGTGTGTTAGAGAATCACTCTGTCGCACAGTGGGACAGTGTGTTCGAGAATCACTCTGCATCACAGTGGGACAGTGTGTTAGAGAATCACTCTGTAGCACAGTGGGACAGTGTTTTAGAGAATCTCTCTGTAGCACAGTGCGACAGTGTGTTAGAGAATCAGTCTGTAGCACAGAGGGACAGTGTGTTGGAGAATCAGTCTGACGCACAGTGTGAGATTGTGTTAGTGAATCAGTCTGTAGCACAGTTGGAGAGCGTGTTAGAGAATCAGTCTATAGCACAGTGGGAGAGTGTGTTAGAGAATCAGTCTGTAGCACAGTGTGAGAGTCTGTTAGAGAATCACACTGTAGCACAGTGGGACAGTATTTTAGAGAATCACTCTGTAGCACAGTGCGACAGTGTGTTGGAGAATCAGTCTGTATCACAGTGGGACAGTGTGTTGGAGAATCACTCTGTATCACAGTGGGACTGTGTGTTAGGGTTTCACTCTGTATCACAGTGGGACAGTGTGTTAGAGAATCAGTCTGTAGCACAGTGGGACAGTGTGTTAGAGAATCAGTCTGCAGCACAGTGGGAGAGCGTGTTCGAGAATCAGTCTGTAGCACAGTGGGAGAGCTTGTTCGAGAATCAGTCTGTAGCACAGTGGGAGAGTGTGTTAGAGAATCAGTCTGCAGCACAGTGGGACAGTGTGTTAGAGAATCACTCTGTAGCACAGTGGGACAGTGTGTTAGAGAATCACTCTGTAGCACAGTGGGACAGTGTGTTAGAGAATCACTCTGTTGCACAGTGGGACATGGTGTTATAGAATCACTCTGTAGCACAGTGGGAGAGTGTGTTAGAGAATCACTCTGTAACACAGTGCGACAGTGTGTCAGAGAATCAGTCTGTAGCACAGTGCGACATGGTGTTAGAGAATCACTCTGTAACACAGTGGAACATGGTGTTAGAGAATCACTCTGTAGCACAGTGGGACATGGTGTTAGAGAATCAGTCTGTAGCACAGTGGGACAGTTTGTTAGAGAATCAGTCTGTAACACAGTGCGACATGGTGTTAGAGAATCACTCTGTAACACAGTGGAACATGGTGTTAGAGAATCACTCTGTAGCACAGTGGGACATGGTGTTAGAGAATCAGTCTGTAGCACAGTGGGACAGTTTGTTAGAGAATCAGTCTATAGCACAGTGGGACATGGTTTTAGAGAATCACTCTGGAGCACATTGTGACAGTGTGTTAGAGAATCACTCTGTAGCACAGTGGGACAGTGTGTTAGAGAATCACTCTGTATCACAGTGGGACAGTGTGTTAGAAAATCACTCTGCATCACAGTGTGACAGTGTGTTAGATAATCACTCTGTATCACAGTGGGACAGTGTGTTAGAGAATCACTCTGTAGCACAGTGGGACAGTGTGTTAGAGAATCACTCTGCATCACAGTGGGACAGTGTGTTAGAGAATCACTCTGTTGCACAGTGGGACATGGTGTTAGAGAATCAGTCTGTAGCACAGTGGGAGAGTGTGTTAGAGAATCAGTCTGGAGCACAGTGGGACAGTGAGTTCGAGAATCACTCTGTTGCACAGTGGGACATGGTGTTAGAGAATCAGTCTGTAGCACAGTGGGACAGTGTGTTCGAGAATCAGTCTGTTGCACAGTGTGAGATTGTGTTGGAGAATCAGTCTGTAGCACAGTGGGACAGTGTGTTAGAGAATCAGTCTGTAGCACAGTGGGACAGTGTGTTAGAGAATCAGTCTGCAGCACAGTGCGAGAGCGTGTTAGAGAATCAGTCTGTAGCACAGTGGGAGAGTGTGTTGGAGAATCAGTCTGTAGCACAGTGGGACAGTGTGTTAGAGAATCACTCTGTAGCACAGTGGGACAGTGTGTTAGAGAATCACTCTGTTGCACAGTGGGACATGGTGTTAGAGAATCAGTCTGTAGCACAGTGGTAGAGTGTGTTAGAGAATCAGTCTGTAGCACAGTGTGAGAGTCTGTTAGAGAATCACTCTGTAGCACAGTGGGACAGTATTTTACAGAATCACTCTGTAGCACAGTGCGACAGTGTGTTGGAGAGTCACTCTGTATCACAGTGGGACAGTGTGTTAAGGATTCACTCTGTAGCACAGTGGGACATGGTGTTAGAGAGTCAGTCTGTAGCACAGTGGGACAGTGTGTTAGAGAATCAGTCTGTAGCACAGTGGGACATGGTTTTAGAGAATCAGTCTGTAGCACAGTGGGACATGGTGTTAGAGAATCACTCTGTTGCACAGTGGGACATGGTGTTAGAGAATCAGTCTGTAGCACAGTGGGACAGTGTGTTAGAGAATCAGTCTGTAGCACAGTTGGACAGTGTGTTAGAGAATCACTCTGTATCACAGTGGGACAGTGTGTTAGAAAATGACTCTGCATCACAGTGTGACAGTGTGTTAGATAATCACTCTGTATCACAGTGGGACAGTGTGTTAGAGAATCACTCTGTCGCACAGTGGGACAGTGTGTTCGAGAATCACTCTGCATCACAGTGGGAGAGTGTGTTAGAGAATCTGTCTGTAGCACAGTGTGAGAGTCTGTTAGAGAATCACTCTGTAGCACAGTGGGACAGTATTTTAGAGAATCACTCTGTAGCACAGTGCGACAGTGTGTTGGAGAATCACTCTGTATCACAGTGGGACAGTGTGTTAGGGATTCACTCTGTAGCACAGTGGGACATGGTGTTAGAGAATCACTCTGTAGCACAGTGGGACATGGTGTTAGAGAATCAGTCTGTAGCACAGTGGGACATAGTTTTAGAGAATCAGTCTGTAGCACAGTGGGACATGGTGTTAGAGAATCACTCTGTAGCACAGTGGGACATGGTGTTAGAGAATCAGTCTGTAGCACAGTGGGACAGTGTGTTAGAGAATCAGTCTGTAGCACAGTGGGACAGTGTGTTAGAGAATCACTCTGTATCACAGTGGGACAGTGTGTTAGAAAATCACTCTGCATCACAGTGTGACAGTGTGTTAGATAATCACTCTCTATCACAGTGGGACAGTGTGTTAGAGAATCACTCTGTCGCACAGTGGGACAGTGTGTTCGAGAATCACTCTGCATCACAGTGGGACAGTGTGTTAGAGAATCACTCTGTATCACAGTGGGACAGTGTGTTAGAGAATCACTCTGTAGCACAGTGGGACAGTGTTTTAGAGAATCTCTCTGTAGCACAGTGCGACAGTGTGTTAGAGAATCAGTCTGTAGCACAGAGGGACAGTGTGTTGGAGAATCAGTCTGACGCACAGTGTGAGATTGTGTTAGAGAATCAGTCTGTAGCACAGTTGGAGAGCGTGTTAGAGAATCAGTCTATAGCACAGTGGGAGAGTGTGTTAGAGAATCAGTCTGTAGCACAGTGTGAGAGTCTGTTAGAGAATCACACTGTAGCACAGTGGGACAGTATTTTAGAGAATCACTCTGTAGCACAGTGCGACAGTGTGTTGGAGAATCAGTCTGTATCACAGTGGGACAGTGTGTTGGAGAATCACTCTGTATCACAGTGGGACAGTGTGTTAGGGTTTCACTCTGTATCACAGTGGGACAGTGTGTTAGAGAATCAGTCTGTAGCACAGTGGGACAGTGTGTTAGAGAATCAGTCTGCAGCACAGTGGGAGAGCGTGTTCGAGAATCAGTCTGTAGCACAGTGGGAGAGCTTGTTCGAGAATCAGTCTGTAGCACAGTGGGAGAGTGTGTTAGAGAATCAGTCTGCAGCACAGTGGGACAGTGTCTTAGAGAATCACTCTGTAGCACAGTGGGACAGTGTGTTAGAGAATCACTCTGTAGCACAGTGGGACAGTGTGTTAGAGAATCACTCTGTATCACAGTGGGACAGTGTGTTAGGGAATCACTCTGCAGCACAGTGGGACAGTGTTTTAGAGAATCTCTCTGTATCACAGAGGGACAGTCTGTTAGAGAATCACTCTGTATCACAGTGGGACAGTGTGTTAGAAAAACATTCTGTCGCACAGTGGGACATGGTGTTAGATAATCACTCTGTAGCACAGTGGGTCATGGTGTTAGAGAATCAGCGTGTAGCACAGTGGAAGAGTGTGTTCGAGAATCACTGCATCACAGTGGGACAGAGTGTTAGAGAATCACTCTGTAGCGCAGTGGGACAGTGTGTTAGAGAATCACTCTGTATCACAGTGCGACAAGGTGTTAGAGAATCACTCTGTAACACAGTGGGACATGGTGTTGGAGAATCACTCTGTAGCACAGTGGGACATGGTGTTAGAGAATCAGTCTGTAGCACAGTGGGATAGTGTGTTAGAGAATCAGTCTGTAGCACCGTGGGACAGTGTGTTGGAGAATCACTCTGTAGCACAGTGGGACAGTGTGTTAGAAAATCTCCCTGCATCACAGTGGGACAGTGTTTTAGAGAATCACTCTGTAGCACAGTGGGACATGATGTTAGAGAATCACTCTGTAACAGAGTGGGACATGGTGTTAGAGAATCAGTTTGTAGCACAGTGGGAGAGTGTGTTGGAGAATCACTCTGTAGCACAGTGGGACAGTGTGTTAGAAAATCACCCTGCATCACAGTGGGACAGTGTGTTAGAGAATCACTCTGTAGCACAGTGGGACATGATGTTAGAGAATCACTCTGTAACAGAGTGGGACATGGTGTTAGAGAATCACTCTGTAACAGAGTGGGACATGGTGTTAGAGAATCAGTTTGTAGCACAGTGGGAGAGTGTGTTAGAGAATCACTCTGCATCACAGTGGGACAGTGTGTTAGAGAATCACTCTGCATCACAGTGGGAGTGTGTGTTACAGAATATCTCTGCATCACAGTGGGACAGTGTGTTAGAGAATCACTCTGTAGCACAGTGGGACAGTGTGTTAGAGAATCACTCTGTTGCACAGTGGGACATGGTGTTAGAGAATCACTCTGTAGCACAGTGGGAGAGTGTGTTAGAGAATCACTCTGTAACACAGTGCGACAGTGTGTCAGAGAATCACTCTGTAGCACAGTGCGACATGGTGTTAGAGAATCACTCTGTAACACAGTGGAACATGGTGTTAGAGAATCAGTCTGTAGCACCATGGGACAGTGTGTTGGAGAATCACTCTGTAGCACAGTGGGACAGTGTGTTAGAAAATCACCCTGCATCACAGTGGGACAGTGTGTTAGAGAATCACTCTGTAGCACAGTGGGACATGATGTTAGAGAATCACTCTGTAACAGAGTGGGACATGGTGTTAGAGAATCAATCTGTGGCACAGTGGGAGAGTGTGTTAGAGAATCACTCTGTATCACAGTGGGAGAGTGTGTTAGAGAATCACTCTGTAGCACAGTGGGACATGGTGTTAGAGAATCACTCTGTAACAGAGTGGGACATGGTGTTAGAGAATCAGTTTGTAGCACAGTGGGAGAGTGTGTTAGAGAATCACTCTGCATCACAGTGGGGCAGTGTGTTAGAGAATCACTCTGCATCACAGTGGGACAGTGTGTTAGAGAATCACTCTGCATCACAGTGGGAGTGTGTGTTACAGAATATCTCTGCATCACAGTGGGACAGTGTGTTAGAGAATCACTCTGTAGCACAGTGTGACAGTGTGTTAGAGAATCACTCTGTTGCACATTGGGACATGGTGTTATAGAATCACTCTGTAGCACAGTGGGAGAGTGTGTTAGAGAATCACTCTGTAACACAGTGCGACAGTGTGTCAGAGAATCAGTCTGTAGCACAGTGCGACAGGGTGTTAGAGAATCACTCTGTAACACAGTGGAACATGGTGTTAGAGAATCACTCTGTAGCACAGTGGGACATGGTGTTAGAGAATCAGTCTGTAGCACAGTGGGACATGGTTTTAGAGAATCACTCTGTAGCACATTGTGACAGTGTGTTAGAGAATCACTCTGTAGCACAGTGGGACAGTGTGTTAGATAATCACTCTGTATCACAGTGGGACAGTGTGTTAGAGAATCACTCTGTCGCACAGTGGGACAGTGTGTTCGAGAATCACTCTGCATCACAGTGGGAGAGTGTGTTAGAGAATCTGTCTGTAGCACAGTGTGAGAGTCTGTTAGAGAATCACTCTGTAGCACAGTGGGACAGTATTTTAGAGAATCACTCTGTAGCACAGTGCGACAGTGTGTTGGAGAATCACTCTGTATCACAGTGGGACAGTGTGTTAGGGATTCACTCTGTAGCACAGTGGGACATGGTGTTAGAGAATCACTCTGTAGCACAGTGGGACATGGTGTTAGAGAATCAGTCTGTAGCACAGTGGGACATAGTTTTAGAGAATCAGTCTGTAGCACAGTGGGACATGGTGTTAGAGAATCACTCTGTAGCACAGTGGGACATGGTGTTAGAGAATCAGTCTGTAGCACAGTGGGACAGTGTGTTAGAGAATCAGTCTGTAGCACAGTGGGACAGTGTGTTAGAGAATCACTCTGTATCACAGTGGGACAGTGTGTTAGAAAATCACTCTGCATCACAGTGTGACAGTGTGTTAGATAATCACTCTCTATCACAGTGGGACAGTGTGTTAGAGAATCACTCTGTCGCACAGTGGGACAGTGTGTTCGAGAATCACTCTGCATCACAGTGGGACAGTGTGTTAGAGAATCACTCTGTATCACAGTGGGACAGTGTGTTAGAGAATCACTCTGTAGCACAGTGGGACAGTGTTTTAGAGAATCTCTCTGTAGCACAGTGCGACAGTGTGTTAGAGAATCAGTCTGTAGCACAGAGGGACAGTGTGTTGGAGAATCAGTCTGACGCACAGTGTGAGATTGTGTTAGAGAATCAGTCTGTAGCACAGTTGGAGAGCGTGTTAGAGAATCAGTCTATAGCACAGTGGGAGAGTGTGTTAGAGAATCAGTCTGTAGCACAGTGTGAGAGTCTGTTAGAGAATCACACTGTAGCACAGTGGGACAGTATTTTAGAGAATCACTCTGTAGCACAGTGCGACAGTGTGTTGGAGAATCAGTCTGTATCACAGTGGGACAGTGTGTTGGAGAATCACTCTGTATCACAGTGGGACAGTGTGTTAGGGTTTCACTCTGTATCACAGTGGGACAGTGTGTTAGAGAATCAGTCTGTAGCACAGTGGGACAGTGTGTTAGAGAATCAGTCTGCAGCACAGTGGGAGAGCGTGTTCGAGAATCAGTCTGTAGCACAGTGGGAGAGCTTGTTCGAGAATCAGTCTGTAGCACAGTGGGAGAGTGTGTTAGAGAATCAGTCTGCAGCACAGTGGGACAGTGTGTTAGAGAATCACTCTGTAGCACAGTGGGACAGTGTGTTAGAGAATCACTCTGTAGCACAGTGGGACAGTGTGTTAGAGAATCACTCTGTATCACAGTGGGACAGTGTGTTAGGGAATCACTCTGCAGCACAGTGGGACAGTGTTTTAGAGAATCTCTCTGTATCACAGAGGGACAGTGTGTTAGAGAATCACTCTGTATCACAGTGGGACAGTGTGTTAGAAAAACATTCTGTCGCACAGTGGGACATGGTGTTAGATAATCACTCTGTAGCACAGTGGGTCATGGTGTTAGAGAATCAGCGTGTAGCACAGTGGAAGAGTGTGTTCGAGAATCACTGCATCACAGTGGGACAGAGTGTTAGAGAATCACTCTGTAGCGCAGTGGGACAGTGTGTTAGAGAATCACTCTGTATCACAGTGCGACAAGGTGTTAGAGAATCACTCTGTAACACAGTGGGACATGGTGTTGGAGAATCACTCTGTAGCACAGTGGGACATGGTGTTAGAGAATCAGTCTGTAGCACAGTGGGATAGTGTGTTAGAGAATCAGTCTGTAGCACCGTGGGACAGTGTGTTGGAGAATCACTCTGTAGCACAGTGGGACAGTGTGTTAGAAAATCACCCTGCATCACAGTGGGACAGTGTGTTAGAGAATCACTCTGTAGCACAGTGGGACATGATGTTAGAGAATCACTCTGTAACAGAGTGGGACATGGTGTTAGAGAATCAATCTGTGGCACAGTGGGAGAGTGTGTTAGAGAATCACTCTGTATCACAGTGGGAGAGTGTGTTAGAGAATCACTCTGTAGCACAGTGGGACATGGTGTTAGAGAATCACTCTGTAACAGAGTGGGACATGGTGTTAGAGAATCAGTTTGTAGCACAGTGGGAGAGTGTGTTAGAGAATCACTCTGCATCACAGTGGGACAGTGTGTTAGAGAATCACTCTGCATCACAGTGGGAGTGTGTGTTACAGAATATCTCTGCATCACAGTGGGACAGTGTGTTAGAGAATCACTCTGTAGCACAGTGGGACAGTGTGTTAGAGAATCACTCTGTTGCACAGTGGGACATGGTGTTAGAGAATCACTCTGTAGCACAGTGGGAGAGTGTGTTAGAGAATCACTCTGTAACACAGTGCGACAGTGTGTCAGAGAATCACTCTGTAGCACAGTGCGACATGGTGTTAGAGAATCACTCTGTAACACAGTGGAACATGGTGTTAGAGAATCAGTCTGTAGCACCATGGGACAGTGTGTTGGAGAATCACTCTGTAGCACAGTGGGACAGTGTGTTAGAAAATCACCCTGCATCACAGTGGGACAGTGTGTTAGAGAATCACTCTGTAGCACAGTGGGACATGATGTTAGAGAATCACTCTGTAACAGAGTGGGACATGGTGTTAGATAATCAATCTGTGGCACAGTGGGAGAGTGTGTTAGAGAATCACTCTGTATCACAGTGGGAGAGTGTGTTAGAGAATCACTCTGTAGCACAGTGGGACATGGTGTTAGAGAATCACTCTGTAACAGAGTGGGACATGGTGTTAGAGAATCAGTTTGTAGCACAGTGGGAGGGTGTGTTAGAGAATCACTCTGCATCACAGTGGGGCAGTGTGTTAGAGAATCACTCTGCATCACAGTGGGACAGTGTGTTAGAGAATCACTCTGCATCACAGTGGGAGTGTGTGTTACAGAATATCTCTGCATCACAGTGGGACAGTGTGTTAGAGAATCACTCTGTAGCACAGTGTGACAGTGTGTTAGAGAATCACTCTGTTGCACATTGGGACATGGTGTTATAGAATCACTCTGTAGCACAGTGGGAGAGTGTGTTAGAGAATCACTCTGTAACACAGTGCGACAGTGTGTCAGAGAATCAGTCTGTAGCACAGTGCGACATGGTGTTAGAGAATCACTCTGTAACACAGTGGAACATGGTGTTAGAGAATCACTCTGTAGCACAGTGGGACATGGTGTTAGAGAATCAGTCTGTAGCACAGTGGGACATGGTTTTAGAGAATCACTCTGTAGCACATTGTGACAGTGTGTTAGAGAATCACTCTGTAGCACAGTGGGACAGTGTGTTAGAGAATCACTCTGTAGCACAGTGGGACAGTGTGTTAGAGAATCACTCTGTATCACAGTGGGACAGTGTGTTAGAAAATCACTCTGCATCACAGTGTGACAGTGTGTTAGATAATCACTCTGTATCACAGTGGGACAGTGTGTTAGAGAATCACTCTGTAGCACAGTGGGACAGTGTGTTAGAGAACCACTCTGCATCACAGTGGGACAGTGTGTTAGAGAATCACTCTGTTGCACAGTGGGACATGGTGTTAGAGAATCAGTCTGTAGCACAGTGGGAGAGTGTGTTAGAGAATCAGTCTGGAGCACAGTGGGACAGTGAGTTCGAGAATCACTCTGTTGCACAGTGGGACATGGTGTTAGAGAATCAGTCTGTAGCACAGTGGGACAGTGTGTTAGAGAATCAGTCTGTAGCACAGTGTGAGATTGTGTTAGAGAGTCAGTCTGTAGCACAGTGGGACAGTGTGTTAGAGAATCAGTCTGTAGCACAGTGGGACATGGTTTTAGAGAATCACTCTGTAGCACAGTGGGACAGTGTGTTAGAGAATCACTCTGTTGCACAGTGGGACATGGTGTTAGAGAATCAGTCTGTAGCACAGTGGGAGAGTGTGTTAGAGAATCAGTCTGTAGCACAGTGTGAGAGTCTGTTAGAGAATCACTCTGTAGCACAGTGGGACAGTATTTTAGAGAATCACTCTGTAGCACAGTGCGACAGTGTGTTGGAGAATCACTCTGTATCACAGTGGGACAGTGTGTCAGGGATTCACTCTGTAGCACAGTGGGACATGGTGTTAGAGAGTCAGTCTGTAGCACAGTGGGAGAGTGTGTTAGAGAATCAGTTTGTCGCACAGTGGGACATGGTTTTAGAGAATCAGTCTGTAGCACAGTGGGACATGGTGTTAGAGAATCACTCTGTTGCACAGTGGGACATGGTGTTAGAGAATCAGTCTGTAGCACAGTGGGACAGTGTGTTAGAGAATCAGTCTGTAGCGCAGTTGGACAGTGTGGTAGAGAATCACTCTGTATCACAGTGGGACAGTGTGTTAGAAAATCACTCTGCATCACAGTGTGACAGTGTGTTAGATAATCACTCTGTATCACAGTGGGACAGAGTGTTAGAGAATCACTCTGTCGCACAGTGGGACAGTGTGTTCGAGAATCACTCTGCATCACAGTGGGAGAGTGTGTTAGAGAATCAGTCTGTAGCACAGTGGGAGAGTGTGTTAGAGAATCACTCTGCATCACAGTGGGGCAGTGTGTTAGAGAATCACTCTGCATCACAGTGGGACAGTGTGTTAGAGAATCACTCTGCATCACAGTGGGAGTGTGTGTTACAGAATATCTCTGCATCACAGTGGGACAGTGTGTTAGAGAATCACTCTGTAGCACAGTGGGACAGTGTGTTAGAGAATCACTCTGTTGCACAGTGGGACATGGTGTTATAGAATCACTCTGTAGCACAGTGGGACAGTGTTTTAGAGAATCTCTCTGTAGCACAGTGCGACAGTGTGTTAGAGAATCAGTCTGTAGCACAGAGGGACAGTGTGTTGGAGAATCAGTCTGACGCACAGTGTGAGATTGTGTTAGAGAATCAGTCTGTAGCACAGTTGGAGAGCGTGTTAGAGAATCAGTCTATAGCACAGTGGGAGAGTGTGTTAGAGAATCAGTCTGTAGCACAGTGTGAGAGTCTGTTAGAGAATCACTCTGTAGCACAGTGGGACAGTATTTTAGAGAATCACTCTGTAGCACAGTGCGACAGTGTGTTGGAGAATCAGTCTGTATCACAGTGGGACAGTGTGTTGGAGAATCACTCTGTATCACAGTGGGACAGTGTGTTAGGGTTTCACTCTGTATCACAGTGGGACAGTGTGTTAGAGAATCAGTCTGTAGCACAGTGGGACAGTGTGTTAGAGAATCAGTCTGCAGCACAGTGGGAGAGCGTGTTCGAGAATCAGTCTGTAGCACAGTGGGAGAGCTTGTTCGAGAATCAGTCTGTAGCACAGTGGGAGAGTGTGTTAGAGAATCAGTCTGCAGCACAGTGGGACAGTGTGTTAGAGAATCACTCTGTAGCACAGTGGGACAGTGTGTTAGAGAATCACTCTGTAGCACAGTGGGACAGTGTGTTAGAGAATCACTCTGTATCACAGTGGGACAGTGTGTTAGGGAATCACTCTGCAGCACAGTGGGACAGTGTTTTAGAGAATCTCTCTGTATCACAGAGGGACAGTGTGTTAGAGAATCACTCTGTATCACAGTGGGACAGTGTGTTAGAAAAACATTCTGTCGCACAGTGGGACATGGTGTTAGATAATCACTCTGTAGCACAGTGGGTCATGGTGTTAGAGAATCAGCGTGTAGCACAGAGGAAGAGTGTGTTCGAGAATCACTGCATCACAGTGGGACAGAGTGTTAGAGAATCACTCTGTAGCGCAGTGGGACAGTGTGTTAGAGAATCACTCTGTATCACAGTGCGACAAGGTGTTAGAGAATCACTCTGTAACACAGTGGGACATGGTGTTGGAGAATCACTCTGTAGCACAGTGGGACATGGTGTTAGAGAATCAGTCTGTAGCACAGTGGGATAGTGTGTTAGAGAATCAGTCTGTAGCACCGTGGGACAGTGTGTTGGAGAATCACTCTGTAGCACAGTGGGACAGTGTGTTAGAAAATCACCCTGCATCACAGTGGGACAGTGTGTTAGAGAATCACTCTGTAGCACAGTGGGACATGATGTTAGAGAATCACTCTGTAACAGAGTGGGACATGGTGTTAGAGAATCAATCTGTGGCACAGTGGGAGAGTGTGTTAGAGAATCACTCTGTATCACAGTGGGAGAGTGTGTTAGAGAATCACTCTGTAGCACAGTGGGACATGGTGTTAGAGAATCACTCTGTAACAGAGTGGGACATGGTGTTAGAGAATCAGTTTGTAGCACAGTGGGAGAGTGTGTTAGAGAATCACTCTGCATCACAGTGGGACAGTGTGTTAGAGAATCACTCTGCATCACAGTGGGAGTGTGTGTTACAGAATATCTCTGCATCACAGTGGGACAGTGTGTTAGAGAATCACTCTGTAGCACAGTGGGACAGTGTGTTAGAGAATCACTCTGTTGCACAGTGGGACATGGTGTTAGAGAATCACTCTGTAGCACAGTGGGAGAGTGTGTTAGAGAATCACTCTGTAACACAGTGCGACAGTGTGTCAGAGAATCACTCTGTAGCACAGTGCGACATGGTGTTAGAGAATCACTCTGTAACACAGTGGAACATGGTGTTAGAGAATCAGTCTGTAGCACCATGGGACAGTGTGTTGGAGAATCACTCTGTAGCACAGTGGGACAGTGTGTTAGAAAATCACCCTGCATCACAGTGGGACAGTGTGTTAGAGAATCACTCTGTAGCACAGTGGGACATGATGTTAGAGAATCACTCTGTAACAGAGTGGGACATGGTGTTAGAGAATCAATCTGTGGCACAGTGGGAGAGTGTGTTAGAGAATCACTCTGTATCACAGTGGGAGAGTGTGTTAGAGAATCACTCTGTAGCACAGTGGGACATGGTGTTAGAGAATCACTCTGTAACAGAGTGGGACATGGTGTTAGAGAATCAGTTTGTAGCACAGTGGGAGAGTGTGTTAGAGAATCACTCTGCATCACAGTGGGGCAGTGTGTTAGAGAATCACTCTGCATCACAGTGGGACAGTGTGTTAGAGAATCACTCTGCATCACAGTGGGAGTGTGTGTTACAGAATATCTCTGCATCACAGTGGGACAGTGTGTTAGAGAATCACTCTGTAGCACAGTGTGACAGTGTGTTAGAGAATCACTCTGTTGCACAGTGGGACATGGTGTTATAGAATCACTCTGTAGCACAGTGGGAGAGTGTGTTAGAGAATCACTCTGTAACACAGTGCGACAGTGTGTCAGAGAATCAGTCTGTAGCACAGTGCGACATGGTGTTAGAGAATCACTCTGTAACACAGTGGAACATGGTGTTAGAGAATCACTCTGTAGCACAGTGGGACATGGTGTTAGAGAATCAGTCTGTAGCACAGTGGGACATGGTTTTAGAGAATCACTCTGTAGCACATTGTGACAGTGTGTTAGAGAATCACTCTGTAGCACAGTGGGACAGTGTGTTAGAGAATCACTCTGTAGCACAGTGGGACAGTGTGTTAGAGAATCACTCTGTATCACAGTGGGACAGTGTGTTAGAAAATCACTCTGCATCACAGTGTGACAGTGTGTTAGATAATCACTCTGTATCACAGTGGGACAGTGTGTTAGAGAATCACTCTGTAGCACAGTGGGACAGTGTGTTAGAGAACCACTCTGCATCACAGTGGGACAGTGTGTTAGAGAATCACTCTGTTGCACAGTGGGACATGGTGTTAGAGAATCAGTCTGTAGCACAGTGGGAGAGTGTGTTAGAGAATCAGTCTGGAGCACAGTGGGACAGTGAGTTCGAGAATCACTCTGTTGCACAGTGGGACATGGTGTTAGAGAATCAGTCTGTAGCACAGTGGGACAGTGTGTTAGAGAATCAGTCTGTAGCACAGTGTGAGATTGTGTTAGAGAGTCAGTCTGTAGCACAGTGGGACAGTGTGTTAGAGAATCAGTCTGTAGCACAGTGGGACATGGTTTTAGAGAATCACTCTGTAGCACAGTGGGACAGTGTGTTAGAGAATCACTCTGTAACACAGTGGAACATGGTGTTAGAGAATCACTCTGTAGCACAGTGGGACATGGTGTTAGAGAATCAGTCTGTAGCACAGTGGGACATGGTTTTAGAGAATCACTCTGTAGCACATTGTGACAGTGTGTTAGAGAATCACTCTGTAGCACAGTGGGACAGTGTGTTAGAGAATCACTCTGTAGCACAGTGGGACAGTGTGTTAGAGAATCACTCTGTATCACAGTGGGACAGTGTGTTAGAAAATCACTCTGCATCACAGTGTGACAGTGTGTTAGATAATCACTCTGTATCACAGTGGGACAGTGTGTTAGAGAATCACTCTGTAGCACAGTGGGACAGTGTGTTAGAGAACCACTCTGCATCACAGTGGGACAGTGTGTTAGAGAATCA
This sequence comes from Heterodontus francisci, assembly GCF_036365525.1. Classification (NCBI taxonomy): domain Eukaryota; kingdom Metazoa; phylum Chordata; class Chondrichthyes; order Heterodontiformes; family Heterodontidae; genus Heterodontus; species Heterodontus francisci. The sequence goes on along the minus strand of NC_090396.1, from coordinate 30,880,067 downwards.
CTCTGTTGCACAGTGGGACATGGTGTTAGAGAATCAGTCTGTAGCACAGTGGGAGAGTGTGTTAGAGAATCAGTCTGGAGCACAGTGGGACAGTGAGTTCGAGAATCACTCTGTTGCACAGTGGGACATGGTGTTAGAGAATCAGTCTGTAGCACAGTGGGACAGTGTGTTAGAGAATCAGTCTGTAGCACAGTGTGAGATTGTGTTAGAGAGTCAGTCTGTAGCACAGTGGGACAGTGTGTTAGAGAATCAGTCTGTAGCACAGTGGGACATGGTTTTAGAGAATCACTCTGTAGCACAGTGGGACAGTGTGTTAGAGAATCACTCTGTTGCACAGTGGGACATGGTGTTAGAGAATCAGTCTGTAGCACAGTGGGAGAGTGTGTTAGAGAATCAGTCTGTAGCACAGTGTGAGAGTCTGTTAGAGAATCACTCTGTAGCACAGTGGGACAGTATTTTAGAGAATCACTCTGTAGCACAGTGCGACAGTGTGTTGGAGAATCACTCTGTATCACAGTGGGACAGTGTGTCAGGGATTCACTCTGTAGCACAGTGGGACATGGTGTTAGAGAGTCAGTCTGTAGCACAGTGGGAGAGTGTGTTAGAGAATCAGTTTGTCGCACAGTGGGACATGGTTTTAGAGAATCATTCTGTAGCACAGTGGGACATGGTGTTAGAGAATCACTCTGTTGCACAGTGGGACATGGTGTTAGAGAATCAGTCTGTAGCACAGTTGGACAGTGTGTTAGAGAATCAGTCTGTAGCGCAGTTGGACAGTGTGTTAGAGAATCACTCTGTATCACAGTGGGACAGTGTGTTAGAAAATCACTCTGCATCACAGTGTGACAGTGTGTTAGATAATCACTCTGTATCACAGTGGGACAGAGTGTTAGAGAATCACTCTGTCGCACAGTGGGACAGTGTGTTCGAGAATCACTCTGCATCACAGTGGGAGAGTGTGTTAGAGAATCAGTCTGTAGCACAGTGGGAGAGTGTGTTAGAGAATCACTCTGCATCACAGTGGGGCAGTGTGTTAGAGAATCACTCTGCATCACAGTGGGACAGTGTGTTAGAGAATCACTCTGCATCACAGTGGGAGTGTGTGTTACAGAATATCTCTGCATAACAGTGGGACAGTGTGTTAGAGAATCACTCTGTAGCACAGTGGGACAGTGTGTTAGAGAATCACTCTGTTGCACAGTGGGACATGGTGTTATAGAATCACTCTGTAGCACAGTGGGAGAGTGTGTTAGAGAATCACTCTGTAACACAGTGCGACAGTGTGTCAGAGAATCAGTCTGTAGCACAGTGCGACATGGTGTTAGAGAATCACACTGTAACAAAGTGGAACATGGTGTTAGAGAATCACTCTGTAGCACAGTGGGACATGGTGTTAGAGAATCAGTCTGTAGCACAGTGGGACAGTTTGTTAGAGAATCAGTCTGTAGCACAGTGGGACATGGTTTTAGAGAATCACTCTGTAGCACATTGTGACAGTGTGTTAGAGAATCACTCTGTAGCACAGTGGGACAGTGTGTTGGAGAATCACTCTGTATCACAGTGGGACAGTGTGTTAGAAAATCACTCTGCATCACAGTGTGACAGTGTGTTAGATAATCACTCTGTATCACAGTGGGACAGTGTGTTAGAGAATCACTCTGTAGCACAGTGGGACAGTGTGTTAGAGAATCACTCTGTATCACAGTGGGACAGTGTGTTAGGGAATCACTCTGCAGCACAGTGGGACAGTGTTTTAGAGAATCTCTCTGTATCACAGAGGGACAGTGTGTTAGAGAATCACTCTGTATCACAGTGGGACAGTGTGTTAGAAAAACATTCTGTCGCACAGTGGGACATGGTGTTAGATAATCACTCTGTAGCACAGTGGGTCATGGTGTTAGAGAATCAGCGTGTAGCACAGTGGAAGAGTGTGTTCGAGAATCACTGCATCACAGTGGGACAGAGTGTTAGAGAATCACTCTGTAGCGCAGTGGGACAGTGTGTTAGAGAATCACTCTGTATCACAGTGCGACAAGGTGTTAGAGAATCACTCTGTAACACAGTGGGACATGGTGTTGGAGAATCACTCTGTAGCACAGTGGGACATGGTGTTAGAGAATCAGTCTGTAGCACAGTGGGATAGCGTGTTAGAGAATCAGTCTGTAGCACCGTGGGACAGTGTGTTGGAGAATCACTCTGTAGCACAGTGGGACAGTGTGTTAGAAAATCACCCTGCATCACAGTGGGACAGTGTGTTAGAGAATCACTCTGTAGCACAGTGGGACATGATGTTAGAGAATCACTCTGTAACAGAGTGGGACATGGTGTTAGAGAATCAATCTGTGGCACAGTGGGAGAGTGTGTTAGAGAATCACTCTGTATCACAGTGGGAGAGTGTGTTAGAGAATCACTCTGTAGCACAGTGGGACATGGTGTTAGAGAATCACTCTGTAACAGAGTGGGACATGGTGTTAGAGAATCAGTTTGTAGCACAGTGGGAGAGTGTGTTAGAGAATCACTCTGCATCACAGTGGGACAGTGTGTTAGAGAATCACTCTGCATCACAGTGGGAGTGTGTGTTACAGAATATCTCTGCATTACAGTGGGACAGTGTGTTAGAGAATCACTCTGTAGCACAGTGGGACAGTGTGTTAGAGAATCACTCTGTTGCACAGTGGGACATGGTGTTATAGAATCACTCTGTAGCACAGTGGGAGAGTGTGTTAGAGAATCACTCTGTAACACAGTGCGACAGTGTGTCAGAGAATCAGTCTGTAGCACAGTGCGACATGGTGTTAGAGAATCACTCTGTAACACAGTGGAACATGGTGTTAGAGAATCAGTCTGTAGCACCATGGGACAGTGTGTTGGAGAATCACTCTGTAGCACAGTGGGACAGTGTGTTAGAAAATCACCCTGCATCACAGTGGGACAGTGTGTTAGAGAATCACTCTGTAGCACAGTGGGACATGATGTTAGAGAATCACTCTGTAACAGAGTGGGACATGGTGTTAGAGAATCAATCTGTGGCACAGTGGGAGAGTGTGTTAGAGAATCACTCTGTATCACTGTGGGAGAGTGTGTTAGAGAATCACTCTGTATCACAGTGGGAGAGTGTGTTAGAGAATCACTCTGTAGCACAGTGGGACATGGTGTTAGAGAATCACTCTGTAACAGAGTGGGACATGGTGTTAGAGAATCAGTTTGTAGCACAGTGGGAGAGTGTGTTAGAGAATCACTCTGCATCACAGTGGGGCAGTGTGTTAGAGAATCACTCTGCATCACAGTGGGACAGTGTGTTAGAGAATCACTCTGCATCACAGTGGGAGTGTGTGTTACCGAATATCTCTGCATCACAGTGGGACAGTGTGTTAGAGAATCACTCTGTAGCACAGTGTGACAGTGTGTTAGAGAATCACTCTGTTGCACAGTGGGACATGGTGTTATAGAATCACTCTGTAGCACAGTGGGAGAGTGTGTTAGAGAATCACTCTGTAACACAGTGCGACAGTGTGTCAGAGAATCAGTCTGTAGCACAGTGCGACATGGTGTTAGAGAATCACTCTGTAACACAGTGGAACATGGTGTTAGAGAATCACTCTGTAGCACAGTGGGACATGGTGTTAGAGAATCAGTCTGTAGCACAGTGGGACATGGTTTTAGAGAATCACTCTGTAGCACATTGTGACAGTGTGTTAGAGAATCACTCTGTAGCACAGTGGGACAGTGTGTTAGAGAATCACTCTGTTGCACAGTGGGACAGTGTGTTAGAGAATCACTCTGTATCACAGTGGGACAGTGTGTTAGAAAATCACTCTGCATCACAGTGTGACAGTGTGTTAGATAATCACTCTGTATCACAGTGGGACAGTGTGTTAGAGAATCACTCTGTAGCACAGTGGGACAGTGTGTTAGAGAACCACTCTGCATCACAGTGGGACAGTGTGTTAGAGAATCACTCTGTTGCACAGTGGGACATGGTGTTAGAGAATCAGTCTGTAGCACAGTGGGAGAGTGTGTTAGAGAATCAGTCTGGAGCACAGTGGGACAGTGAGTTCGAGAATCACTCTGTTGCACAGTGGGACATGGTGTTAGAGAATCAGTCTGTAGCACAGTGGGACAGTGTGTTAGAGAATCAGTCTGTAGCACAGTGTGAGATTGTGTTAGAGAGTCAGTCTGTAGCACAGTGGGACAGTGTGTTAGAGAATCAGTCTGTAGCACAGTGGGACATGGTTTTAGAGAATCACTCTGTAGCACAGTGGGACAGTGTGTTAGAGAATCACTCTGTTGCACAGTGGGACATGGTGTTAGAGAATCAGTCTGTAGCACAGTGGGAGAGTGTGTTAGAGAATCAGTCTGTAGCACAGTGTGAGAGTCTGTTAGAGAATCACTCTGTAGCACAGTGGGACAGTATTTTAGAGAATCACTCTGTAGCACAGTGCGACAGTGTGTTGGAGAATCACTCTGTATCACAGTGGGACAGTGTGTCAGGGATTCACTCTGTAGCACAGTGGGACATGGTGTTAGAGAGTCAGTCTGTAGCACAGTGGGAGAGTGTGTTAGAGAATCAGTTTGTCGCACAGTGGGACATGGTTTTAGAGAATCAGTCTGTAGCACAGTGGGACATGGTGTTAGAGAATCACTCTGTTGCACAGTGGGACATGGTGTTAGAGAATCAGTCTGTAGCACAGTGGGACAGTGTGTTAGAGAATCAGTCTGTAGCACAGTTGGACAGTGTGTTAGAGAATCACTCTGTATCACAGTGGGACAGTGTGTTAGAAAATCACTCTGCATCACAGTGTGACAGTGTGTTAGATAATCACTCTGTATCACAGTGGGACAGAGTGTTAGAGAATCACTCTGTCGCACAGTGGGACAGTGTGTTCGAGAATCACTCTGCATCACAGTGGGAGAGTGTGTTAGAGAATCAGTCTGTAGCACAGTGGGAGAGTGTGTTAGAGAATCACTCTGCATCACAGTGGGGCAGTGTGTTAGAGAATCACTCTGCATCACAGTGGGACAGTGTGTTAGAGAATCACTCTGCATCACAGTGGGAGTGTGTGTTACAGAATATCTCTGCATCACAGTGGGACAGTGTGTTAGAGAATCACTCTGTAGCACAGTGGGACAGTGTGTTAGAGAATCACTCTGTTGCACAGTGGGACATGGTGTTATAGAATCACTCTGTAGCACAGTGGGAGAGTGTGTTAGAGAATCACTCTGTAACACAGTGCGACAGTGTGTCAGAGAATCAGTCTGTAGCACAGTGCGACATGGTGTTAGAGAATCACACTGTAACAAAGTGGAACATGGTGTTAGAGAATCACTCTGTAGCACAGTGGGACATGGTGTTAGAGAATCAGTCTGTAGCACAGTGGGACAGTTTGTTAGAGAATCAGTCTGTAGCACAGTGGGACATGGTTTTAGAGAATCACTCTGTAGCACAGTGGGACATGGTGTTAGAGAATCACTCTGTAACAGAGTGGGACATGGTGTTAGAGAATCAGTTTGTAGCACAGTGGGAGAGTGTGTTAGAGAATCACTCTGCATCACAGTGGGGCAGTGTGTTAGAGAATCACTCTGCATCACAGTGGGACAGTGTGTTAGAGAATCACTCTGCATCACAGTGGGAGTGTGTGTTACCGAATATCTCTGCATCACAGTGGGACAGTGTGTTAGAGAATCACTCTGTAGCACAGTGTGACAGTGTGTTAGAGAATCACTCTGTTGCACAGTGGGACATGGTGTTATAGAATCACTCTGTAGCACAGTGGGAGAGTGTGTTAGAGAATCACTCTGTAACACAGTGCGACAGTGTGTCAGAGAATCAGTCTGTAGCACAGTGCGACATGGTGTTAGAGAATCACTCTGTAACACAGTGGAACATGGTGTTAGAGAATCACTCTGTAGCACAGTGGGACATGGTGTTAGAGAATCAGTCTGTAGCACAGTGGGACATGGTTTTAGAGAATCACTCTGTAGCACATTGTGACAGTGTGTTAGAGAATCACTCTGTAGCACAGTGGGACAGTGTGTTAGAGAATCACTCTGTTGCACAGTGGGACAGTGTGTTAGAGAATCACTCTGTATCACAGTGGGACAGTGTGTTAGAAAATCACTCTGCATCACAGTGTGACAGTGTGTTAGATAATCACTCTGTATCACAGTGGGACAGTGTGTTAGAGAATCACTCTGTAGCACAGTGGGACAGTGTGTTAGAGAACCACTCTGCATCACAGTGGGACAGTGTGTTAGAGAATCACTCTGTTGCACAGTGGGACATGGTGTTAGAGAATCAGTCTGTAGCACAGTGGGAGAGTGTGTTAGAGAATCAGTCTGGAGCACAGTGGGACAGTGAGTTCGAGAATCACTCTGTTGCACAGTGGGACATGGTGTTAGAGAATCAGTCTGTAGCACAGTGGGACAGTGTGTTAGAGAATCAGTCTGTAGCACAGTGTGAGATTGTGTTAGAGAGTCAGTCTGTAGCACAGTGGGACAGTGTGTTAGAGAATCAGTCTGTAGCACAGTGGGACATGGTTTTAGAGAATCACTCTGTAGCACAGTGGGACAGTGTGTTAGAGAATCACTCTGTTGCACAGTGGGACATGGTGTTAGAGAATCAGTCTGTAGCACAGTGGGAGAGTGTGTTAGAGAATCAGTCTGTAGCACAGTGTGAGAGTCTGTTAGAGAATCACTCTGTAGCACAGTGGGACAGTATTTTAGAGAATCACTCTGTAGCACAGTGCGACAGTGTGTTGGAGAATCACTCTGTATCACAGTGGGACAGTGTGTCAGGGATTCACTCTGTAGCACAGTGGGACATGGTGTTAGAGAGTCAGTCTGTAGCACAGTGGGAGAGTGTGTTAGAGAATCAGTTTGTCGCACAGTGGGACATGGTTTTAGAGAATCAGTCTGTAGCACAGTGGGACATGGTGTTAGAGAATCACTCTGTTGCACAGTGGGACATGGTGTTAGAGAATCAGTCTGTAGCACAGTGGGACAGTGTGTTAGAGAATCAGTCTGTAGCACAGTTGGACAGTGTGTTAGAGAATCACTCTGTATCACAGTGGGACAGTGTGTTAGAAAATCACTCTGCATCACAGTGTGACAGTGTGTTAGATAATCACTCTGTATCACAGTGGGACAGAGTGTTAGAGAATCACTCTGTCGCACAGTGGGACAGTGTGTTCGAGAATCACTCTGCATCACAGTGGGAGAGTGTGTTAGAGAATCAGTCTGTAGCACAGTGGGAGAGTGTGTTAGAGAATCACTCTGCATCACAGTGGGGCAGTGTGTTAGAGAATCACTCTGCATCACAGTGGGACAGTGTGTTAGAGAATCACTCTGCATCACAGTGGGAGTGTGTGTTACAGAATATCTCTGCATCACAGTGGGACAGTGTGTTAGAGAATCACTCTGTAGCACAGTGGGACAGTGTGTTAGAGAATCACTCTGTTGCACAGTGGGACATGGTGTTATAGAATCACTCTGTAGCACAGTGGGAGAGTGTGTTAGAGAATCACTCTGTAACACAGTGCGACAGTGTGTCAGAGAATCAGTCTGTAGCACAGTGCGACATGGTGTTAGAGAATCACACTGTAACAAAGTGGAACATGGTGTTAGAGAATCACTCTGTAGCACAGTGGGACATGGTGTTAGAGAATCAGTCTGTAGCACAGTGGGACAGTTTGTTAGAGAATCAGTCTGTAGCACAGTGGGACATGGTTTTAGAGAATCACTCTGTAGCACATTGTGACAGTGTGTTAGAGAATCACTCTGTAGCACAGTGGGACAGTGTGTTGGAGAATCACTCTGTATCACAGTGGGACAGTGTGTTAGAAAATCACTCTGCATCACAGTGTGACAGTGTGTTAGATAATCACTCTGTATCACAGTGGGACAGTGTGTTAGAGAATCACTCTGTAGCACAGTGGGACAGTGTGTTAGAGAACCACTCTGCATCACAGTGGGACAGTGTGTTAGAGAATCACTCTGTTGCACAGTGGGACATGGTGTTAGAGAATCAGTCTGTAGCACAGTGGGAGAGTGTGTTAGAGAATCAGTCTGGAGCACAGTGGGACAGTGAGTTCGAGAATCACTCTGTTGCACAGTGGGACATGGTGTTAGAGAATCAGTCTGTAGCACAGTGGGACAGTGTTTTAGAGAATCAGTCTGTAGCACAGTGTGAGATTGTGTTAGAGAGTCAGTCTGTAGCACAGTGGGACAGTGTGTTAGAGAATCACTCTGTTGCACAGTGGGACATGGTGTTAGAGAATCAGTCTGTAGCACAGTGGGAGAGTGTGTTAGAGAATCAGTCTGTAGCACAGTGTGAGAGTCTGTTAGAGAATCACTCTGCAGCACAGTGGGACAGTATTTTAGGGAATCACTCTGTAGCACAGTGCGACAGTGTGTTGGAGAATCACTCTGTATCACAGTGGGACAGTGTGTTAGGGATTCACTCTGTAGCACAGTGGGACATGGTGTTAGAGAGTCAGTCTGTAGCACAGTGGGAGAGTGTGTTAGAGAATCAGTCTGTAGCACAGTGGGACATGGTTTTAGAGAATCAGTCTGTAGCACAGTGGGACATGGTGTTAGAGAATCACTCTGTTGCACAGTGGGACATGGTGTTAGAGAATCAGTCTGTAGCACAGTGGGACAGTGTGTTAGAGAATCAGTCTGTAGCACAGTTGGACAGTGTGTTAGAGAATCACTCTGTATCACAGTGGGACAGTGTGTTAGAAAATCACTCTGCATCACAGTGTGACAGTGTGTTAGATAATCACTCTGTATCACAGTGGGACAGAGTGTTAGAGAATCACTCTGTCGCACAGTGGGACAGTGTGTTCGAGAATCACTCTGCATCACAGTGGGAGAGTGTGTTAGAGAATCAGTCTGTAGCACAGTGTGAGAGTCTGTTAGAGAATCACTCTGTAGCACAGTGGGACAGTATTTTAGAGAATCACTCTGTAGCACAGTGCGACAGTGTGTTGCAGAATCACTCTGTATCACAGTGGGACAGTGTGTTAGGGATTCACTCTGTAGCATAGTGGGACATGGTTTTAGAGAATCAGTCTGTAGCACAGTGGGACAGTGTGTTAGAGAATCAGTCTGTAGCACAGTGGGACAGTGTGTTAGAGAATCAGTCTGTAGCACAGAGGGACATGGTTTTAGAGAATCAGTCTGTAGCACAGTGGGAGAGTGTGTTAGAGAATCACTCTGTATCACAGTGGGAGAGTGTGTTAGAGAATCACTCTGTATCACAGTGCGACAGTGTGTTAGAGAATCACTCTGTAGCACAGTGCGACATGGTGTTAGAGAATCACTCTGTAACACAGTGGGACATGGTTTTAGAGAATCACTCTGTAGCACAGTGGGACAGTGTGTTAGAGAATCACTCTGTATCACAGTGGGACAGTGTGTTAGAAAATCACTCTGCATCACAGTGTGACAGTGTGTTAGATAATCACTCTCTATCACAGTGGGACAGTGTGTTAGAGAATCACTCTGTCGCACAGTGGGACAGTGTGTTCGAGAATCACTCTGCATCACAGTGGGACAGTGTGTTAGAGAATCACTCTGTATCGCAGTGGGACAGTGTGTTAGAGAATCACTCTGTAGCACAGTGGGACAGTGTTTTAGAGAATCTCTCTGTAGCACAGTGCAACAGTGTGTTAGAGAATCAGTCTGTAGCACAGAGGGACAGTGTGTTGGAGAATCAGTCTGACGCACAGTGTGAGATTGTGTTAGAGAATCAGTCTGTAGCACAGTTGGAGAGCGTGTTAGAGAATCACTCTGCATCACAGTGGGGCAGTGTGTTGGAGAATCACTCTGCATCACAGTGGGACAGTGTGTTAGAGAATCACTCTGCATCACAGTGGGAGTGTGTGTTACAGAATATCTCTGCATCACAGTGGGACAGTGTGTTAGAGAATCACTCTGTAGCACAGTGGGACAGTGTGTTAGAGAATCACTCTGTTGCACAGTGGGACATGGTGTTATAGAATCACTCTGTAGCACAGTGGGAGAGTGTGTTAGAGAATCACTCTGTAACACAGTGCGACAGTGTGTCAGAGAATCAGTCTGTAGCACAGTGCGACATGGTGTTAGAGAATCACACTGTAACAAAGTGGAACATGGTGTTAGAGAATCACTCTGTAGCACAGTGGGACATGGTGTTAGAGAATCAGTCTGTAGCACAGTGGGACAGTTTGTTAGAGAATCAGTCTGTAGCACAGTGGGACATGGTTTTAGAGAATCACTCTGTAGCACATTGTGACAGTGTGTTAGAGAATCACTCTGTAGCACAGTGGGACAGTGTGTTGGAGAATCACTCTGTATCACAGTGGGACAGTGTGTTAGAAAATCACTCTGCATCACAGTGTGACAGTGTGTTAGATAATCACTCTGTATCACAGTGGGACAGTGTGTTAGAGAATCACTCTGTAGCACAGTGGGACAGTGTGTTAGAGAACCACTCTGCATCACAGTGGGACAGTGTGTTAGAGAATCACTCTGTTGCACAGTGGGACATGGTGTTAGAGAATCAGTCTGTAGCACAGTGGGAGAGTGTGTTAGAGAATCAGTCTGGAGCACAGTGGGACAGTGAGTTCGAGAATCACTCTGTTGCACAGTGGGACATGGTGTTAGAGAATCAGTCTGTAGCACAGTGGGACAGTGTTTTAGAGAATCAGTCTGTAGCACAGTGTGAGATTGTGTTAGAGAGTCAGTCTGTAGCACAGTGGGACAGTGTGTTAGAGAATCACTCTGTTGCACAGTGGGACATGGTGTTAGAGAATCAGTCTGTAGCACAGTGGGAGAGTGTGTTAGAGAATCAGTCTGTAGCACAGTGTGAGAGTCTGTTAGAGAATCACTCTGCAGCACAGTGGGACAGTATTTTAGGGAATCACTCTGTAGCACAGTGCGACAGTGTGTTGGAGAATCACTCTGTATCACAGTGGGACAGTGTGTTAGGGATTCACTCTGTAGCACAGTGGGACATGGTGTTAGAGAGTCAGTCTGTAGCACAGTGGGAGAGTGTGTTAGAGAATCAGTCTGTAGCACAGTGGGACATGGTTTTAGAGAATCAGTCTGTAGCACAGTGGGACATGGTGTTAGAGAATCACTCTGTTGCACAGTGGGACATGGTGTTAGAGAATCAGTCTGTAGCACAGTGGGACAGTGTGTTAGAGAATCAGTCTGTAGCACAGTTGGACAGTGTGTTAGAGAATCACTCTGTATCACAGTGGGACAGTGTGTTAGAAAATCACTCTGCATCACAGTGTGACAGTGTGTTAGATAATCACTCTGTATCACAGTGGGACAGAGTGTTAGAGAATCACTCTGTCGCACAGTGGGACAGTGTGTTCGAGAATCACTCTGCATCACAGTGGGAGAGTGTGTTAGAGAATCAGTCTGTAGCACAGTGTGAGAGTCTGTTAGAGAATCACTCTGTAGCACAGTGGGACAGTATTTTAGAGAATCACTCTGTAGCACAGTGCGACAGTGTGTTGGAGAATCACTCTGTATCACAGTGGGACAGTGTGTTAGGGATTCACTCTGTAGCATAGTGGGACATGGTTTTAGAGAATCAGTCTGTAGCACAGTGGGACAGTGTGTTAGAGAATCAGTCTGTAGCACAGTGGGACATGGTGTTAGAGAATCACTCTGTTGCACAGTGGGACATGGTGTTAGAGAATCAGTCTGTAGCACAGTGGGACAGTGTGTTAGAGAATCAGTCTGTAGCACAGTTGGACAGTGTGTTAGAGAATCACTCTGTATCACAGTGGGACAGTGTGTTAGAAAATCACTCTGCATCACAGTGTGACAGTGTGTTAGATAATCACTCTGTATCACAGTGGGACAGAGTGTTAGAGAATCACTCTGTCGCACAGTGGGACAGTGTGTTCGAGAATCACTCTGCATCACAGTGGGAGAGTGTGTTAGAGAATCAGTCTGTAGCACAGTGTGAGAGTCTGTTAGAGAATCACTCTGTAGCACAGTGGGACAGTATTTTAGAGAATCACTCTGTAGCACAGTGCGACAGTGTGTTGGAGAATCACTCTGTATCACAGTGGGACAGTGTGTTAGGGATTCACTCTGTAGCATAGTGGGACATGGTTTTAGAGAATCAGTCTGTAGCACAGTGGGACAGTGTGTTAGAGAATCAGTCTGTAGCACAGTGGGACAGTGTGTTAGAGAATCAGTCTGTAGCACAGAGGGACATGGTTTTAGAGAATCAGTCTGTAGCACAGTGGGAGAGTGTGTTAGAGAATCACTCTGTATCACAGTGGGAGAGTGTGTTAGAGAATCACTCTGTATCACAGTGCGACAGTGTGTTAGAGAATCACTCTGTAGCACAGTGCGACATGGTGTTAGAGAATCACTCTGTAACACAGTGGGACATGGTTTTAGAGAATCACTCTGTAGCACAGTGGGACAGTGTGTTAGAGAATCACTCTGTATCACAGTGGGACAGTGTGTTAGAAAATCACTCTGCATCACAGTGTGACAGTGTGTTAGATAATCACTCTCTATCACAGTGGGACAGTGTGTTAGAGAATCACTCTGTCGCACAGTGGGACAGTGTGTTCGAGAATCACTCTGCATCACAGTGGGACAGTGTGTTAGAGAATCACTCTGTATCGCAGTGGGACAGTGTGTTAGAGAATCACTCTGTAGCACAGTGGGACAGTGTTTTAGAGAATCTCTCTGTAGCACAGTGCAACAGTGTGTTAGAGAATCAGTCTGTAGCACAGAGGGACAGTGTGTTGGAGAATCAGTCTGACGCACAGTGTGAGATTGTGTTAGAGAATCAGTCTGTAGCACAGTTGGAGAGCGTGTTAGAGAATCACTCTGCATCACAGTGGGGCAGTGTGTTAGAGAATCACTCTGCATCACAGTGGGACAGTGTGTTAGAGAATCACTCTGCATCACAGTGGGAGTGTGTGTTACAGAATATCTCTGCATCACAGTGGGACAGTGTGTTAGAGAATCACTCTGTAGCACAGTGGGACAGTGTGTTAGAGAATCACTCTGTTGCACAGTGGGACATGGTGTTCTAGAATCACTCTGTAGCACAGTGGGAGAGTGTGTTAGAGAATCACTCTGTAACACAGTGCGACAGTGTGTCAGAGAATCAGTCTGTAGCACAGTGCGACATGGTGTTAGAGAATCACACTGTAACAAAGTGGAACATGGTGTTAGAGAATCACTCTGTAGCACAGTGGGACATGGTGTTAGAGAATCAGTCTGTAGCACAGTGGGACAGTTTGTTAGAGAATCAGTCTGTAGCACAGTGGGACATGGTTTTAGAGAATCACTCTGTAGCACATTGTGACAGTGTGTTAGAGAATCACTCTGTAGCACAGTGGGACAGTGTGTTGGAGAATCACTCTGTATCACAGTGGGACAGTGTGTTAGAAAATCACTCTGCATCACAGTGTGACAGTGTGTTAGATAATCACTCTGTATCACAGTGGGACAGTGTGTTAGAGAATCACTCTGTAGCACAGTGGGACAGTGTGTTAGAGAACCACTCTGCATCACAGTGGGACAGTGTGTTAGAGAATCACTCTGTTGCACAGTGGGACATGGTGTTAGAGAATCAGTCTGTAGCACAGTGGGAGAGTGTGTTAGAGAATCAGTCTGGAGCACAGTGGGACAGTGAGTTCGAGAATCACTCTGTTGCACAGTGGGACATGGTGTTAGAGAATCAGTCTGTAGCACAGTGGGACAGTGTTTTAGAGAATCAGTCTGTAGCACAGTGTGAGATTGTGTTAGAGAGTCAGTCTGTAGCACAGTGGGACAGTGTGTTAGAGAATCACTCTGTTGCACAGTGGGACATGGTGTTAGAGAATCAGTCTGTAGCACAGTGGGAGAGTGTGTTAGAGAATCAGTCTGTAGCACAGTGTGAGAGTCTGTTAGAGAATCACTCTGCAGCACAGTGGGACAGTATTTTAGGGAATCACTCTGTAGCACAGTGCGACAGTGTGTTGGAGAATCACTCTGTATCACAGTGGGACAGTGTGTTAGGGATTCACTCTGTAGCACAGTGGGACATGGTGTTAGAGAGTCAGTCTGTAGCACAGTGGGAGAGTGTGTTAGAGAATCAGTCTGTAGCACAGTGGGACATGGTTTTAGAGAATCAGTCTGTAGCACAGTGGGACATGGTGTTAGAGAATCACTCTGTTGCACAGTGGGACATGGTGTTAGAGAATCAGTCTGTAGCACAGTGGGACAGTGTGTTAGAGAATCAGTCTGTAGCACAGTTGGACAGTGTGTTAGAGAATCACTCTGTATCACAGTGGGACAGTGTGTTAGAAAATCACTCTGCATCACAGTGTGACAGTGTGTTAGATAATCACTCTGTATCACAGTGGGACAGAGTGTTAGAGAATCACTCTGTCGCACAGTGGGACAGTGTGTTCGAGAATCACTCTGCATCACAGTGGGAGAGTGTGTTAGAGAATCAGTCTGTAGCACAGTGTGAGAGTCTGTTAGAGAATCACTCTGTAGCACAGTGGGACAGTATTTTAGAGAATCACTCTGTAGCACAGTGCGACAGTGTGTTGGAGAATCACTCTGTATCACAGTGGGACAGTGTGTTAGGGATTCACTCTGTAGCATAGTGGGACATGGTTTTAGAGAATCAGTCTGTAGCACAGTGGGACAGTGTGTTAGAGAATCAGTCTGTAGCACAGTGGGACAGTGTGTTAGAGAATCAGTCTGTAGCACAGAGGGACATGGTTTTAGAGGATCAGTCTGTAGCACAGTGGGAGAGTGTGTTAGAGAATCACTCTGTATCACAGTGGGAGAGTGTGTTAGAGAATCACTCTGTATCACAGTGCGACAGTGTGTTAGAGAATCACTCTGTAGCACAGTGCGACATGGTGTTAGAGAATCACTCTGTAACACAGTGGGACATGGTTTTAGAGAATCACTCTGTAGCACAGTGGGACAGTGTGTTAGAGAATCACTCTGTATCACAGTGGGACAGTGTGTTAGAAAATCACTCTGCATCACAGTGTGACAGTGTGTTAGATAATCACTCTCTATCACAGTGGGACAGTGTGTTAGAGAATCACTCTGTCGCACAGTGGGACAGTGTGTTCGAGAATCACTCTGCATCACAGTGGGACAGTGTGTTAGAGAATCACTCTGTATCACAGTGGGACAGTGTGTTAGAGAATCACTCTGTAGCACAGTGGGACAGTGTTTTAGAGAATCTCTCTGTAGCACAGTGCAACAGTGTGTTAGAGAATCAGTCTGTAGCACAGAGGGACAGTGTGTTGGAGAATCAGTCTGACGCACAGTGTGAGATTGTGTTAGAGAATCAGTCTGTAGCACAGTTGGAGAGCGTGTTAGAGAATCAGTCTATAGCACAGTGGGAGAGTGTGTTAGAGAATCAGTCTGTAGCACAGTGTGAGAGTCTGTTAGAGAATCACTCTGTAGCACAGTGGGACAGTATTTTAGAGAATCACTCTGTAGCACAGTGCGACAGTGTGTTGGAGAATCAGTCTGTATCACAGTGGGACAGTGTGTTGGAGAATCACTCTGTATCACAGTGGGACAGTGTGTTAGGGTTTCACTCTGTATCACAGTGGGACAGTGTGTTAGAGAATCAGTCTGTAGCACAGTGGGACAGTGTGTTAGAGAATCAGTCTGCAGCACAGTGGGAGAGCGTGTTCGAGAATCAGTCTGTAGCACAGTGGGAGAGTCTGTTAGAGAATCACTCTGTAGCACAGTGGGACAGAGTGTTAGAGAATCACTCTGTCGCACAGTGGGACAGTGTGTTCGAGAATCACTCTGCATCACAGTGGGAGAGTGTGTTAGAGAATCAGTCTGTAGCACAGTGTGAGAGTCTGTTAGAGAATCACTCTGTAGCACAGTGGGACAGTATTTTAGAGAATCACTCTGTAGCACAGTGCGACAGTGTGTTGGAGAATCACTCTGTATCACAGTGGGACAGTGTGTTAGGGATTCACTCTGTAGCATAGTGGGACATGGTTTTAGAGAATCAGTCTGTAGCACAGTGGGACAGTGTGTTAGAGAATCAGTCTGTAGCACAGTGGGACAGTGTGTTAGAGAATCAGTCTGTAGCACAGAGGGACATGGTTTTAGAGAATCAGTCTGTAGCACAGTGGGAGAGTGTGTTAGAGAATCACTCTGTATCACAGTGGGAGAGTGTGTTAGAGAATCACTCTGTATCACAGTGCGACAGTGTGTTAGAGAATCACTCTGTAGCACAGTGCGACATGGTGTTAGAGAATCACTCTGTAACACAGTGGGACATGGTTTTAGAGAATCACTCTGTAGCACAGTGGGACAGTGTGTTAGAGAATCACTCTGTATCACAGTGGGACAGTGTGTTAGAAAATCACTCTGCATCACAGTGTGACAGTGTGTTAGATAATCACTCTCTATCACAGTGGGACAGTGTGTTAGAGAATCACTCTGTCGCACAGTGGGACAGTGTGTTCGAGAATCACTCTGCATCACAGTGGGACAGTGTGTTAGAGAATCACTCTGTATCACAGTGGGACAGTGTGTTAGAGAATCACTCTGTAGCACAGTGGGACAGTGTTTTAGAGAATCTCTCTGTAGCACAGTGCAACAGTGTGTTAGAGAATCAGTCTGTAGCACAGAGGGACAGTGTGTTGGAGAATCAGTCTGACGCACAGTGTGAGATTGTGTTAGAGAATCAGTCTGTAGCACAGTTGGAGAGCGTGTTAGAGAATCAGTCTATAGCACAGTGGGAGAGTGTGTTAGAGAATCAGTCTGTAGCACAGTGTGAGAGTCTGTTAGAGAATCACTCTGTAGCACAGTGGGACAGTATTTTAGAGAATCACTCTGTAGCACAGTGCGACAGTGTGTTGGAGAATCAGTCTGTATCACAGTGGGACAGTGTGTTGGAGAATCACTCTGTATCACAGTGGGACAGTGTGTTAGGGTTTCACTCTGTATCACAGTGGGACAGTGTGTTAGAGAATCAGTCTGTAGCACAGTGGGACAGTGTGTTAGAGAATCAGTCTGCAGCACAGTGGGAGAGCGTGTTCGAGAATCAGTCTGTAGCACAGTGGGAGAGCTTGTTCGAGAATCAGTCAGTAGCACAGTGGGAGAGTGTGTTAGAGAATCAGTCTGCAGCACAGTGGGACAGTGTGTTAGAGAATCACTCTGTAGCACAGTGGGACAGTGTGTTAGGGAATCACTCTGCAGCACAGTGGGACAGTGTTTTAGAGAATCTCTCTGTATCACAGTGGGACAGTGTGTTAGAGAATCACTCTGTATCACAGTGGGACAGTTTGTTAGAAAATCATTCTGTCGCACAGTGGGCCATGGTGTTAGATAATCACTCTGTAGCACAGTGGGTCATGGTGTTAGAGAATCAGCGTGTAGCACAGTGGAAGAGTGTGTTCGAGAATCACTGCATCACAGTGGGACAGAGTGTTAGAGAATCACTCTGTAGCGCAGTGGGACAGTGTGTTAGAGAATCACTCTGTATCACAGTGCGACAAGGTGTTAGAGAATCACTCCGTAACACAGTGGGACATGGTGTTGGAGAATCACTCTGTAGCACAGTGGGACATGGTGTTAGAGAATCAGTCTGTAGCACAGTGGGATAGTGTGTTAGAGAATCAGTCTGTAGCACCGTGGGACAGTGTGTTGGAGAATCACTCTGTAGCACAGTGGGACAGTGTGTTAGAAAATCACCCTGCATCACAGTGGGACAGTGTGTTAGAGAATCACTCTGTAGCACAGTGGGACATGATGTTAGAGAATCACTCTGTAACAGAGTGGGACATGGTGTTAGAGAAACAATCTGTGGCACAGTGGGAGAGTGTGTTAGAGAATCACTCTGTATCACAGTGGGAGAGTGTGTTAGAGAATCACTCTGTATCACAGTGCGACAGTGTGTTAGAGAATCACTCTGTAGCACAGTGCGACATGGTGTTAGAGAATCACTCTGTAACACAGTGGGACATGGTTTTAGAGAATCACTCTGTAGCACAGTGGGACAGTGTGTTAGAGAATCACTCTGTATCACAGTGGGACAGTGTGTTAGAAAATCACTCTGCATCACAGTGTGACAGTGTGTTAGATAATCACTCTCTATCACAGTGGGACAGTGTGTTAGAGAATCACTCTGTCGCACAGTGGGACAGTGTGTTCGAGAATCACTCTGCATCACAGTGGGACAGTGTGTTAGAGAATCACTCTGTATCACAGTGGGACAGTGTGTTAGAGAATCACTCTGTAGCACAGTGGGACAGTGTTTTAGAGAATCTCTCTGTAGCACAGTGCAACAGTGTGTTAGAGAATCAGTCTGTAGCACAGAGGGACAGTGTGTTGGAGAATCAGTCTGACGCACAGTGTGAGATTGTGTTAGAGAATCAGTCTGTAGCACAGTTGGAGAGCGTGTTAGAGAATCATTCTATAGCACAGTGGGAGAGTGTGTTAGAGAATCAGTCTGTAGCACAGTGTGAGAGTCTGTTAGAGAATCACTCTGTAGCACAGTGGGACAGTATTTTAGAGAATCACTCTGTAGCACAGTGCGACAGTGTGTTGGAGAAACAGTCTGTATCACAGTGGGACAGTGTGTTGGAGAATCACTCTGTATCACAGTGGGACAGTGTGTTAGGGTTTCACTCTGTATCACAGTGGGACAGTGTGTTAGAGAATCAGTCTGTAGCACAGTGGGACAGTGTGTTAGAGAATCAGTCTGCAGCACAGTGGGAGAGCGTGTTCGAGAATCAGTCTGTAGCACAGTGGGAGAGCTTGTTCGAGAATCAGTCTGTAGCACAGTGGGAGAGTGTGTTAGAGAATCAGTCTGCAGCACAGTGGGACAGTGTGTTAGAGAATCACTCTGTAGCACAGTGGGACAGTGTGTTAGAGAATCACTCTGTATCACAGTGGGACAGTGTGTTAGGAAATCACTCTGCAGCACAGTGGGACAGTGTTTTAGAGAATCTCTCTGTATCACAGTGGGACAGTGTGTTAGAGAATCACTCTGTATCACAGTGGGACAGTGTGTTAGAAAATCATTCTGTCGCACAGTGGGACATGGTGTTAGATAATCACTCTGTAGCACAGTGGGTCATGGTGTTAGAGAATCAGCGTGTAGCACAGTGGAAGAGTGTGTTCGAGAATCACTGCATCACAGTGGGACAGAGTGTTAGAGAATCACTCTGTATCACAGTGCGACAGTGTGTTAGAGAATCACTCTGTAGCACAGTGCGACATGGTGTTAGAGAATCACTCTGTAACACAGTGGGACAGTGTGTTAGAGAATCACTCTGTAGCACAGTGGGACAGTGTGTTAGAGAACCACTCTGCATCACAGTGGGACAGTGTGTTAGAGAATCACTCTGTTGCACAGTGGGACATGGTGTTAGAGAATCAGTCTGTAGCACAGTGGGACAGTGTGTTAGAGAATCAGTCTGGAGCACAGTGGGACAGTGAGTTCGAGAATCACTCTGTTGCACAGTGGGACATGGTGTTAGAGAATCAGTCTGTAGCACAGTGGGACAGTGTTTTAGAGAATCAGTCTGTAGCACAGTGTGAGATTGTGTTAGAGAGTCAGTCTGTAGCACAGTGGGACAGTGTGTTAGAGAATCACTCTGTTGCACAGTGGGACATGGTGTTAGAGAATCAGTCTGTAGCACAGTGGGAGAGTGTGTTAGAGAATCAGTCTGTAGCACAGTGTGAGAGTCTGTTAGAGAATCACTCTGCAGCACAGTGGGACAGTATTTTAGGGAATCACTCTGTAGCACAGTGCGACAGTGTGTTGGAGAATCACTCTGTATCACAGTGGGACAGTGTGTTAGGGATTCACTCTGTAGCACAGTGGGACATGGTGTTAGAGAGTCAGTCTGTAGCACAGTGGGAGAGTGTGTTAGAGAATCAGTCTGTAGCACAGTGGGACATGGTTTTAGAGAATCAGTCTGTAGCACAGTGGGACATGGTGTTAGAGAATCACTCTGTTGCACAGTGGGACATGGTGTTAGAGAATCAGTCTGTAGCACAGTGGGACAGTGTGTTAGAGAATCAGTCTGTAGCACAGTTGGACAGTGTGTTAGAGAATCACTCTGTATCACAGTGGGACAGTGTGTTAGAAAATCACTCTGCATCACAGTGTGACAGTGTGTTAGATAATCACTCTGTATCACAGTGGGACAGAGTGTTAGAGAATCACTCTGTCGCACAGTGGGACAGTGTGTTCGAGAATCACTCTGCATCACAGTGGGAGAGTGTGTTAGAGAATCAGTCTGTAGCACAGTGTGAGAGTCTGTTAGAGAATCACTCTGTAGCACAGTGGGACAGTATTTTAGAGAATCACTCTGTAGCACAGTGCGACAGTGTGTTGGAGAATCACTCTGTATCACAGTGGGACAGTGTGTTAGGGATTCACTCTGTAGCATAGTGGGACATGGTTTTAGAGAATCAGTCTGTAGCACAGTGGGACAGTGTGTTAGAGAATCAGTCTGTAGCACAGTGGGACAGTGTGTTAGAGAATCAGTCTGTAGCACAGAGGGACATGGTTTTAGAGAATCAGTCTGTAGCACAGTGGGAGAGTGTGTTAGAGAATCACTCTGTATCACAGTGGGAGAGTGTGTTAGAGAATCACTCTGTATCACAGTGCGACAGTGTGTTAGAGAATCACTCTGTAGCACAGTGCGACATGGTGTTAGAGAATCACTCTGTAACACAGTGGGACATGGTTTTAGAGAATCACTCTGTAGCACAGTGGGACAGTGTGTTAGAGAATCACTCTGTATCACAGTGGGACAGTGTGTTAGAAAATCACTCTGCATCACAGTGTGACAGTGTGTTAGATAATCACTCTCTATCACAGTGGGACAGTGTGTTAGAGAATCACTCTGTCGCACAGTGGGACAGTGTGTTCGAGAATCACTCTGCATCACAGTGGGACAGTGTGTTAGAGAATCACTCTGTATCACAGTGGGACAGTGTGTTAGAGAATCACTCTGTAGCACAGTGGGACAGTGTTTTAGAGAATCTCTCTGTAGCACAGTGCAACAGTGTGTTAGAGAATCAGTCTGTAGCACAGAGGGACAGTGTGTTGGAGAATCAGTCTGACGCACAGTGTGAGATTGTGTTAGAGAATCAGTCTGTAGCACAGTTGGAGAGCGTGTTAGAGAATCAGTCTATAGCACAGTGGGAGAGTGTGTTAGAGAATCAGTCTGTAGCACAGTGTGAGAGTCTGTTAGAGAATCACTCTGTAGCACAGTGGGACAGTATTTTAGAGAATCACTCTGTAGCACAGTGCGACAGTGTGTTGGAGAATCAGTCTGTATCACAGTGGGACAGTGTGTTGGAGAATCACTCTGTATCACAGTGGGACAGTGTGTTAGGGTTTCACTCTGTATCACAGTGGGACAGTGTGTTAGAGAATCAGTCTGTAGCACAGTGGGACAGTGTGTTAGAGAATCAGTCTGCAGCACAGTGGGAGAGCGTGTTCGAGAATCAGTCTGTAGCACAGTGGGAGAGCTTGTTCGAGAATCAGTCAGTAGCACAGTGGGAGAGTGTGTTAGAGAATCAGTCTGCAGCACAGTGGGACAGTGTGTTAGAGAATCACTCTGTAGCACAGTGGGACAGTGTGTTAGGGAATCACTCTGCAGCACAGTGGGACAGTGTTTTAGAGAATCTCTCTGTATCACAGTGGGACAGTGTGTTAGAGAATCACTCTGTATCACAGTGGGACAGTGTGTTAGAAAATCATTCTGTCGCACAGTGGGCCATGGTGTTAGATAATCACTCTGTAGCACAGTGGGTCATGGTGTTAGAGAATCAGCGTGTAGCACAGTGGAAGAGTGTGTTCGAGAATCACTGCATCACAGTGGGACAGAGTGTTAGAGAATCACTCTGTAGCGCAGTGGGACAGTGTGTTAGAGAATCACTCTGTATCACAGTGCGACAAGGTGTTAGAGAATCACTCCGTAACACAGTGGGACATGGTGTTGGAGAATCACTCTGTAGCACAGTGGGACATGGTGTTAGAGAATCAGTCTGTAGCACAGTGGGATAGTGTGTTAGAGAATCAGTCTGTAGCACCGTGGGACAGTGTGTTGGAGAATCACTCTGTAGCACAGTGGGACAGTGTGTTAGAAAATCACCCTGCATCACAGTGGGACAGTGTGTTAGAGAATCACTCTGTAGCACAGTGGGACATGATGTTAGAGAATCACTCTGTAACAGAGTGGGACATGGTGTTAGAGAAACAATCTGTGGCACAGTGGGAGAGTGTGTTAGAGAATCACTCTGTATCACAGTGGGAGAGTGTGTTAGAGAATCACTCTGTATCACAGTGCGACAGTGTGTTAGAGAATCACTCTGTAGCACAGTGCGACATGGTGTTAGAGAATCACTCTGTAACACAGTGGGACATGGTTTTAGAGAATCACTCTGTAGCACAGTGGGACAGTGTGTTAGAGAATCACTCTGTATCACAGTGGGACAGTGTGTTAGAAAATCACTCTGCATCACAGTGTGACAGTGTGTTAGATAATCACTCTCTATCACAGTGGGACAGTGTGTTAGAGAATCACTCTGTCGCACAGTGGGACAGTGTGTTCGAGAATCACTCTGCATCACAGTGGGACAGTGTGTTAGAGAATCACTCTGTATCACAGTGGGACAGTGTGTTAGAGAATCACTCTGTAGCACAGTGGGACAGTGTTTTAGAGAATCTCTCTGTAGCACAGTGCAACAGTGTGTTAGAGAATCAGTCTGTAGCACAGAGGGACAGTGTGTTGGAGAATCAGTCTGACGCACAGTGTGAGATTGTGTTAGAGAATCAGTCTGTAGCACAGTTGGAGAGCGTGTTAGAGAATCATTCTATAGCACAGTGGGAGAGTGTGTTAGAGAATCAGTCTGTAGCACAGTGTGAGAGTCTGTTAGAGAATCACTCTGTAGCACAGTGGGACAGTATTTTAGAGAATCACTCTGTAGCACAGTGCGACAGTGTGTTGGAGAAACAGTCTGTATCACAGTGGGACAGTGTGTTGGAGAATCACTCTGTATCACAGTGGGACAGTGTGTTAGGGTTTCACTCTGTATCACAGTGGGACAGTGTGTTAGAGAATCAGTCTGTAGCACAGTGGGACAGTGTGTTAGAGAATCAGTCTGCAGCACAGTGGGAGAGCGTGTTCGAGAATCAGTCTGTAGCACAGTGGGAGAGCTTGTTCGAGAATCAGTCTGTAGCACAGTGGGAGAGTGTGTTAGAGAATCAGTCTGCAGCACAGTGGGACAGTGTGTTAGAGAATCACTCTGTAGCACAGTGGGACAGTGTGTTAGAGAATCACTCTGTATCACAGTGGGACAGTGTGTTAGGAAATCACTCTGCAGCACAGTGGGACAGTGTTTTAGAGAATCTCTCTGTATCACAGTGGGACAGTGTGTTAGAGAATCACTCTGTATCACAGTGGGACAGTGTGTTAGAAAATCATTCTGTCGCACAGTGGGACATGGTGTTAGATAATCACTCTGTAGCACAGTGGGTCATGGTGTTAGAGAATCAGCGTGTAGCACAGTGGAAGAGTGTGTTCGAGAATCACTGCATCACAGTGGGACAGAGTGTTAGAGAATCACTCTGTATCACAGTGCGACAAGGTGTTAGAGAATCACTCCGTAACACAGTGGGACATGGTGTTGGAGAATCACTCTGTAACACAGTGGGACATGGTGTTAGAGAATCAGTCTGTAGCACAGTGGGATAGTGTGTTAGAGAATCAGTCTGTAGCAGCGTGGGACAGTGTGTTGGAGAATCACTCTGTAGCACAGTGGGACAGTGTGTTAGAAAATCACCCCGCATCACAGTGGGACAGTGTGTTAGAGAATCACTCTGTAGCACAGTGGGACATGATGTTAGAGAATCACTCTGTAACAGAGTGGGACATGGTGTTAGAGAATCAATCTGTGGCACAGTGGGAGAGTGTGTTAGAGAATCACTCTGTATCACAGTGGGAGAGTGTGTTAGAGAATCACTCTGTATCACAGTGCGACAGTGTGTTAGAGAATCACTCTGTAGCACAGTGCGACATGGTGTTAGAGAATCACTCTGTAACACAGTGGGACATGGTTTTAGAGAATCACTCTGTAGCACAGTGGGACAGTGTGTTAGAGAATCACTCTGTAGCACAGTGGGACCGTGTGTTAGAGAATCACTCTGTATCACAGTGGGACAGTGTGTTAGATAATCACTCTGTATCACAGTGGGACAGTGTGTTAGAGAATCACTCTGTAGCACAGTGGGACAGTGTGTTACAGAATCACTCTGTATCACAGTGGGACAGTGTGTTAGTGAATCACTCTGTATCACAGTGGGACAGTGTGTTAGAAAATCATTCTGTAGCACAGTGGGACATGGTGTTAGAGAATCACTCTGTAGCACAGTGGGACATGGTGTTAGAGAATCAGCGTGTAGCACAGTGGAAGATTGTGTTCGAGAATCACTGCATCACAGTGGGACCGGGTGTTAGAGAAACACTCTGTAGCGCAGTGGGACAGTGTGTTAGAGAATCACTCTGTTGCACAGTGGGAAATGGTGTCAGAGAATCAGTCTGTAGCACAGTGGGAGAGTGTGTTAGAGAATCAGTCTGTAGCACAGTGTGAGAGTCTGTTAGAGAATCACTCTGTAGCACAGTGGGACAGTATTTTAGAGAATCACTCTGTAGCACAGTGCGACAGTGTGTTGGAGAATCACTCTGTATCACAGTGGGACAGTGTGTTAGGGATTCACTCTGTAGCACAGTGGGACATGGTGTTAGAGAATCACTCTGCATCACAGTGGGACAGTGTATTAGAGAATCAGTCTGTAGCACAGTGGGACAGTGTGTTAGAGAATCAGTCTGTAGCACAGTGGGACATGGTTTTAGAGAATCACTCTGGAGCACATTGTGACAGTGTGTTAGAGAATCACTCTGTAGCACAGTGGGACAGAGTGTTAGAGAATCACTCTGTATCACAGTGGGACAGTGTGTTAGAGAATCACTCTGTAGCACAGTGGGACAGTGTGTTAGAGAATCACTCTGTCGCACAGTGGGACAGTGTGTTCGAGAATCACTCTGCATCACAGTGGGACAGTGTGTTAGAGAATCACTCTGTATCACAGTGGGACAGTGTGTTAGAGAATCACTCTGTAGCACAGTGGGACAGTGTTTTAGAGAATCTCTCTGTAGCACAGTGCAACAGTGTGTTAGAGAATCAGTCTGTAGCACAGAGGGACAGTGTGTTGGAGAATCAGTCTGACGCACAGTGTGAGATTGTGTTAGAGAATCAGTCTGTAGCACAGTTGGAGAGCGTGTTAGAGAATCAGTCTATAGCACAGTGGGAGAGTGTGTTAGAGAATCAGTCTGTAGCACAGTGTGAGAGTCTGTTAGAGAATCACTCTGTAGCACAGTGGGACAGTATTTTAGAGAATCACTCTGTAGCACAGTGCGACAGTGTGTTGGAGAATCAGTCTGTATCACAGTGGGACAGTGTGTTGGAGAATCACTCTGTATCACAGTGGGACAGTGTGTTAGGGTTTCACTCTGTATCACAGTGGGACAGTGTGTTAGAGAATCAGTCTGTAGCACAGTGGGACAGTGTGTTAGAGAATCAGTCTGCAGCACAGTGGGAGAGCGTGTTCGAGAATCAGTCTGTAGCACAGTGGGAGAGCTTGTTCGAGAATCAGTCTGTAGCACAGTGGGAGAGTGTGTTAGAGAATCAGTCTGCAGCACAGTGGGACAGTGTGTTAGAGAATCACTCTGTAGCACAGTGGGACAGTGTGTTAGAGAATCACTCTGTATCACAGTGGGACAGTGTGTTAGGGAATCACTCTGCAGCACAGTGGGACAGTGTTTTAGAGAATCTCTCTGTATCACAGTGGGACAGTGTGTTAGAGAATCACTCTGTATCACAGTGGGACAGTGTGTTAGAAAATCATTCTGTCGCACAGTGGGACATGGTGTTAGATAATCACTCTGTAGCACAGTGGGTCATGGTGTTAGAGAATCAGCGTGTAGCACAGTGGAAGAGTGTGTTCGAGAATCACTGCATCACAGTGGGACAGAGTGTTAGAGAATCACTCTGTAGCGCAGTGGGACAGTGTGTTAGAGAATCACTCTGTATCACAGTGCGACAAGGTGTTAGAGAATCACTCCGTAACACAGTGGGACATGGTGTTGGAGAATCACTCTGTAGCACAGTGGGACATGGTGTTAGAGAATCAGTCTGTAGCACAGTGGGATAGTGTGTTAGAGAATCAGTCTGTAGCACCGTGGGACAGTGTGTTGGAGAATCACTCTGTAGCACAGTGGGACAGTGTGTTAGAAAATCACCCTGCATCGCAGTGGGACAGTGTGTTAGAGAATCACTCTGTAGCACAGTGGGACATGATGTTAGAGAATCACTCTGTAACAGAGTGGGACATGGTGTTAGAGAATCAATCCGTGGCACAGTGGGAGAGTGTGTTAGAGAATCACTCTGTATCACAGTGGGAGAGTGTGTTAGAGAATCACTCTGTATCACAGTGCGACAGTGTGTTAGAGAATCACTCTGTAGCACAGTGCGACATGGTGTTCGAGAATCACTCTGTAACACAGTGGGACATGGTTTTAGAGAATCACTCTGTAGCACAGTGGGACAGTGTGTTAGAGAATCACTCTGTATCACAGTGGGACAGTGTGTTAGAAAATCACTCTGCATCACAGTGTGACAGTGTGTTAGATAATCACTCTCTATCACAGTGGGACAGTGTGTTAGAGAATCACTCTGTCGCACAGTGGGACAGTGTGTTCGAGAATCACTCTGCATCACAGTGGGACAGTGTGTTAGAGAATCACTCTGTATCACAGTGGGACAGTGTGTTAGAGAATCACTCTGTAGCACAGTGGGACAGTGTTTTAGAGAATCTCTCTGTAGCACAGTGCAACAGTGTGTTAGAGAATCAGTCTGTAGCACAGAGGGACAGTGTGTTGGAGAATCAGTCTGACGCACAGTGTGAGATTGTGTTAGAGAATCAGTCTGTAGCACAGTTGGAGAGCGTGTTAGAGAATCAGTCTATAGCACAGTGGGAGAGTGTGTTAGAGAATCAGTCTGTAGCACAGTGTGAGAGTCTGTTAGAGAATCACTCTGTAGCACAGTGGGACAGTATTTTAGAGAATCACTCTGTAGCACAGTGCGACAGTGTGTTGGAGAATCAGTCTGTATCACAGTGGGACAGTGTGTTGGAGAATCACTCTGTATCACAGTGGGACAGTGTGTTAGGGTTTCACTCTGTATCACAGTGGGACAGTGTGTTAGAGAATCAGTCTGTAGCACAGTGGGACAGTGTGTTAGAGAATCAGTCTGCAGCACAGTGGGAGAGCGTGTTCGAGAATCAGTCTGTAGCACAGTGGGAGAGCTTGTTCGAGAATCAGTCTGTAGCACAGTGGGAGAGTGTGTTAGAGAATCAGTCTGCAGCACAGTGGGACAGTGTGTTAGAGAATCACTCTGTAGCACAGTGGGACAGTGTGTTAGAGAATCACTCTGTATCACAGTGGGACAGTGTGTTAGGGAATCACTCTGCAGCACAGTGGGACAGTGTTTTAGAGAATCTCTCTGTATCACAGTGGGACAGTGTGTTAGAGAATCACTCTGTATCACAGTGGGACAGTGTGTTAGAAAATCATTCTGTCGCACAGTGGGACATGGTGTTAGGTAATCACTCTGTAGCACAGTGGGTCATGGTGTTAGAGAATCAGCGTGTAGCACAGTGGAAGAGTGTGTTCGAGAATCACTGCATCACAGTGGGACAGAGTGTTAGAGAATCACTCTGTAGCGCAGTGGGACAGTGTGTTAGAGAATCACTCTGTATCACAGTGCGACAAGGTGTTGGAGAATCACTCTGTAGCACAGTGGGACATGGTGTTAGAGAATCAGTCTGTAGCACAGTGGGATAGTGTGTTAGAGAATCAGTCTGTAGCACCGTGGGACAGTGTGTTGGAGAATCACTCTGTAGCACAGTGGGACAGTGTGTTAAAAATCACCCTGCATCACAGTGGGACAGTGTGTTAGAGAATCACTCTGTAGCACAGTGGGACATGATGTTAGAGAATCACTCTGTAACAGAGTGGGACATCGTGTTAGAGAATCAATCTGTGGCACAGTGGGAGAGTGTGTTAGAGAATCACTCTGTATCACAGTGGGAGAGTGTGTTAGAGAATCACTCTGTATCACAGTGCGACAGTGTGTTAGAGAATCACTCTGTTGCACAGTGGGAAATGGTGTCAGAGAATCAGTCTGTAGCACAGTGGGAGAGTGTGTTAGAGAATCAGTCTGTAGCACAGTGTGAGAGTCTGTTAGAGAATCACTCTGCAGCACAGTGGGACAGTATTTTACAGAATCACTCTGTAGCACAGTGCGACAGTGTGTTGGAGAATCACTCTGTATCACAGTGGGACAGTGTGTTAGGGATTCATTCTGTAGCACAGTGGGACATGGTGTTAGAGAATCACTCTGTAGCACAGTGGGACAGTGTGTTAGAGAATCACTCTGTAGCACAGTGGCACAGTGTGTTAGAGAATCACTCTGTAGCACAGTGGGACAGTGTGTTAGAGAATCACTCTGCATCACAGTGGGACAGTGTGTCAGAGAATCACTCTGTAGCACAGTGGGACAGTGTTTTAGAGAATCTCTCTGTAGCACAGTGCGACAGTGTGTTAGAGAATCAGTCAGTAGCACAGTGGGACAGTGTGTTAGAGAATCAGTCTGTCGCACAGTGTGAGATTGTGTTAGAGAATCAGTCTGTACCACAGTGGGACAGTGTGTTAGAGAATCAGTCTGTAGCACAGTGGGACAGTGTGTTAGAGAATCAGTCTGCAGCACAGTGGGAGAGCGTGTTAGAGAATAAGTCTGTAGCACAGTGGGAGAGTGTGTTGGAGAATCAGTCTGTAGCACAGTGGGACAGTGTGTTAGAGAATCACTCTGTAGCACAGTGGGACAGTGTGTTAGAGAATCACTCTGTTGCACAGTGGGACATGGTGTTAGAGAATCAGTCTATAGCACAGTGGGAGAGTGTGTTAGAGAATCAGTCTGTAGCACAGTGTGAGAGTCTGTTAGAGAATCACTCTGTAGCACAGTGGGACAGTATTTTAGAGAATCACTCTGTAGCACAGTGCGACAGTGTGTTGGAGAATCACTCTGCATCACAGTGGGACAGTGTGTTAGGGATTCACTCTGTATCACAGTGGGGCAGTGTGTTAGAGAATCACTCTGCATCACAGTGGGACAGTGTGTTAGAGAATCAGTCTGTAGCACAGTGGGACAGTGTGTTAGAGAATCAGTCTGTAGCACAGTGGGAGAGTGTGTTGGAGAATCAGTCTGTGGCACAGTGGGACAGTGTGTTAGAGAATCACTCTGTATCACAGTGGGACAGTGTTTTAGAGAATCTCTCTGTATCACAGTGGGACATTGTGTTCGAGAATCACTCTGTATCACAGTGGGACAGTGTGTTAGAAAATCATTCTGTCGCACAGTGGGACATGGTGTTAGATCATCACTCTGTAGCACAGTGTGTCATGGTGTTAGAGAATCATCGTGTAGCACAGTGGAAGAGTGTGTTCGAGAATCAGTGCATCACAGTGGGACAGAGTGTTAGAGAATCACTCTGTAGCGCAGTGGGACAGTGTGTTAGAGAATCACTCTGTATCACACTGCGACCTGGTGTTAGAGAATCACTCTGTAACACAGTGGGACATGGTGTTGGAGAATCACTCTGTAGCACAGTGGGACATGGTGTTAGAGAATCAGTCTGTAGCACAGTGGGATAGTGTGTTAGAGAATCAGTCTGTAGCACCGTGGGACAGTGTGTTGGAGAATCACTCTGCATCACAGTGGGACAGTGTGTTAGAGAATCACTCTGTAGCACAGTGGGACATGGTGTTAGAGAATCACTCTGTAACAGAGTGGGACATGGTGTTAGAGAATCAGTCTGTAGCACAGTGGGATAGTGTGTTAGAGAATCAGTCTGTAGCACCGTGGGACAGTGTGTTGGAGAATCACTCTGTAGCACAGTGGGACAGTGTGTTAGAAAATCACCCTGCATCACAGTGGGACAGTGTGTTAGAGAATCACTCTGTAGCACAGTGGGACATGATGTTAGAGAATCACTCTGTAACAGAGTGGGACATGGTGTTAGAGAATCAATCTGTGGCACAGTGGGAGAGTGTGTTAGAGAATCACTCTGTATCACAGTGGGAGAGTGTGTTAGAGAATCACTCTGTATCACAGTGCGACAGTGTGTTAGAGAATCACTCTGTAGCACAGTGCGACATGGTGTTAGAGAATCACTCTGTAACACAGTGGGACATGGTTTTAGAGAATCACTCTGTAGCACAGGGGGACAGTGTGTTAGAGAATCACTCTGTATCACAGTGGGACAGTGTGTTAGAAAATCACTCTGCATCACAGTGTGACAGTGTGTTAGATAATCACTCTCTATCACAGTGGGACAGTGTGTTAGAGAATCACTCTGTCGCACAGTGGGACAGTGTGTTCGAGAATCACTCTGCATCACAGTGGGACAGTGTGTTAGAGAATCACTCTGTATCACAGTGGGACAGTGTGTTAGAGAATCACTCTGTAGCACAGTGGGACAGTGTTTTAGAGAATCTCTCTGTAGCACAGTGCAACAGTGTGTTAGAGAATCAGTCTGTAGCACAGAGGGACAGTGTGTTGGAGAATCAGTCTGACGCACAGTGTGAGATTGTGTTAGAGAATCAGTCTGTAGCACAGTTGGAGAGCGTGTTAGAGAATCAGTCTATAGCACAGTGGGAGAGTGTGTTAGAGAATCAGTCTGTAGCACAGTGTGAGAGTCTGTTAGAGAATCACTCTGTAGCACAGTGGGACAGTATTTTAGAGAATCACTCTGTAGCACAGTGCGACAGTGTGTTGGAGAATCAGTCTGTATCACAGTGGGACAGTGTGTTGGAGAATCACTCTGTATCACAGTGGGACAGTGTGTTAGGGTTTCACTCGGTATCACAGTGGGACAGTGTGTTAGAGAATCAGTCTGTAGCACAGTGGGACAGTGTGTAAGAGAATCAGTCTGCAGCACAGTGGGAGAGCGTGTTCGAGAATCAGTCTGTAGCACAGTGGGAGAGCTTGTTCGAGAATCAGTCTGTAGCACAGTGGGAGAGTGTGTTAGAGAATCAGTCTGCAGCACAGTGGGACAGTGTGTTAGAGAATCACTCTGTAGCACAGTGGGACAGTGTGTTAGAGAATCACTCTGTATCACAGTGGGACAGTGTGTTAGGGAATCACTCTGCAGCACAGTGGGACAGTGTTTTAGAGAATCTCTCTGTATCACAGTGGGACAGTGTGTTAGAGAATCACTCTGTATCACAGTGGGACAGTGTGTTAGAAAATCATTCTGTCGCACAGTGGGACATGGTGTTAGATAATCACTCTGTAGCACAATGGGTCATGGTGTTAGAGAATCAGCGTGTAGCACAGTGGAAGAGTGTGTTCGAGAATCACTGCATCACAGTGGGACAGAGTGTTAGAGAATCACTCTGTAGCGCAGTGGGACAGTGTGTTAGAGAATCACTCTGTATCACAGTGCGACAAGGTGTTAGAGAATCACTCCGTAACACAGTGGGACATGGTGTTGGAGAATCACTCTGTAGCACAGTGGGACATGGTGTTAGAGAATCAGTCTGTAGCACAGTGGGATAGTGTGTTAGAGAATCAGTCTGTAGCACCGTGGGACAGTGTGTTGGAGAATCACTCTGTAGCACAGTGGGACAGTGTGTTAGAAAATCACCCTGCATCACAGTGGGACAGTGTGTTAGAGAATCACTCTGTAGCACAGTGGGACATGATGTTAGAGAATCACTCTGTAACAGAGTGGGACATGGTGTTAGAGAATCAATCTGTGGCACAGTGGGAGAGTGTGTTAGAGAATCACTCTGTATCACAGTGGGAGAGTGTGTTAGAGAATCACTCTGTATCACAGTGCGACAGTGTGTAAGAGAATCACTCTGTAGCACAGTGCGACATGGTGTTAGAGAATCACTCTGTAACACAGTGGGACATGGTTTTAGAGAATCACTCTGTAGCACAGTGGGACAGTGTGTTAGAGAATCACTCTGTAGCACAGTGGGACAGTGTGTTAGAGAATCACTCTGCATCACAGTGTGACAGTGTGTTAGATAATCACTCTGTATCACAGTGGGACAGTGTGTTAGAGAATCACTCTGTAGCACAGTGGGACAGTGTGTTACAGAATCACTCTGTATCACAGTGGGACAGTGTGTTAGTGAATCACTCTGTATCACAGTGGGACAGTGTGTTAGAAAATCATTCTGTAGCACAGTGGGACATGGTGTTAGAGAATCACTCTGTAGCACAGTGGGACATGGTGTTAGAGAATCAGCGTGCAGCACAGTGGAAGATTGTGTTCGAGAATCACTGCATCACAGTGGGACCGGGTGTTAGAGAAACACTCTGTAGCGCAGTGGGACAGTGTGTTAGAGAATCACTCTGTTGCACAGTGGGAAATGGTGTCAGAGAATCAGTCTGTAGCACAGTGGGAGAGTGTGTTAGAGAATCAGTCTGTAGCACAGTGTGAGAGTCTGTTAGAGAATCACTCTGCAGCACAGTGGGACAGTATTTTAGAGAATCACTCTGTAGCACAGTGCGACAGTGTGTTGGAGAATCACTCTGTATCACAGTGGGACAGTGTGTTAGGGATTCACTCTGTAGCACAGTGGGACATGGTGTTAGAGAATCACTCTGCATCACAGTGGGACAGTGTATTAGAGAATCAGTCTGTAGCACAGTGGGACAGTGTGTTAGAGAATCAGTCTGTAGCACAGTGGGACATGGTTTTAGAGAATCACTCTGGAGCACATTGTGACAGTGTGTTAGAGAATCACTCTGTAGCACAGTGGGACAGTGTGTTAGAGAATCACTCTGTATCACAGTGGGACAGTGTGTTAGAGAATCACTCTGTAGCACAGTGGGACAGTGTGTTAGAGAATCACTCTGCATCACAGTGGGACAGTGTGTCAGAGAATCACTCTGTAGCACAGTGGGACAGTGTTTTAGAGAATCTCTCTGTAGCACAGTGCGACAGTGTGTTAGAGAATCAGTCAGTAGCACAGTGGGACAGTGTGTTAGAGAATCAGTCTGTCGCACAGTGTGAGATTGTGTTAGAGAATCAGTCTGTACCACAGTGGGACAGTGTGTTAGAGAATCAGTCTGTAGCACAGTGGGACAGTGTGTTAGAGAATCAGTCTGCAGCACAGTGGGAGAGCGTGTTAGAGAATAAGTCTGTAGCACAGTGGGAGAGTGTGTTGGAGAATCAGTCTGTAGCACAGTGGGACAGTGTGTTAGAGAATCACTCTGTAGCACAGTGGGACAGTGTGTTAGAGAATCACTCTGTAGCACAGTGGGACAGTGTGTTAGAGAATCACTCTGTTGCACAGTGGGACATGGTGTTAGAGAATCAGTCTATAGCACAGTGGGAGAGTGTGTTAGAGAATCAGTCTGTAGCACAGTGTGAGAGTCTGTTAGAGAATCACTCTGTAGCACAGTGCGACAGTGTGTTGGAGAATCACTCTGCATCACAGTGGGACAGTGTGTTAGGGATTCACTCTGTATCACAGTGGGGCAGTGTGTTAGAGAATCACTCTGCATCACAGTGGGACAGTGTGTTAGAGAATCAGTCTGTAGCACAGTGGGACAGTGTGTTAGAGAATCAGTCTGTAGCACAGTGGGAGAGTGTGTTGGAGAATCAGTCTGTGGCACAGTGGGACAGTGTTTTAGAGAATCTCTCTGTATCACAGTGGGACATTGTGTTAGAGAATCACTCTGTATCACAGTGGGACAGTGTTTTAGAGATTCTCTCTGTATCACAGTGGGACATTGTGTTAGAGAATCACTCTGTATCACAGTGGGACAGTGTGTTAGAAAATCATTCTGTCGCACAGTGGGACATGGTGTTAGATAATCACTCTGTAGCACAGTGTGTCATGGTGTTAGAGAATCAGCGTGTAGCACAGTGGAAGAGTGTGTTCGAGAATCAGTGCATCACAGTGGGACAGAGTGTTAGAGAATCACTCTGTAGCGCAGTGGGACAGTGTGTTAGAGAATCACTCTGTATCACACTGCGACCTGGTGTTAGAGAATCACTCTGTAACACAGTGGGACATGGTGTTGGAGAATCACTCTGTAGCACAGTGGGACATGGTGTTAGAGAATCAGTCTGTAGCACAGTGGGATAGTGTGTTAGAGAATCAGTCTGTAGCACCGTGGGACAGTGTGTTGGAGAATCACTCTGCATCACAGTGGGACAGTGTGTTAGAGAATCACTCTGTCGCACAGTGGGACATGGTGTTCGAGAATCACTCTGTAACAGAGTGGGACATGGTGTTAGAGAATCAGTCTGTGGCACAGTGGGAGAGTGTGTTAGAGAATCACTCTGTATCACAGTGGGAGAGTGTGTTAGAGAATCACTCTGTATCACAGTGCGACAGTGTGTTCGAGAATCACTCTGTAGCACAGTGCGACATGGTGTTAGAGAATCACTCTGTAACACAGTGGGACATGGTTTTAGAGAATCACTCTGTAGCACAGTGGGACAGTGTGTTAGAGAATCACTCTGTAGCACAGTGGGACAGTGTGTTAGAGAATCACTCTGTATCACAGTGGGACAGTGTGTTAGAAAATCACTCTGCATCACAGTGTGACAGTGTGTTAGATAATCACTCTGTATCACAGTGGGACAGTGTGTTAGAGAATCACTCTGTAGCACAGTGGGACAGTGTGTTACAGAATCACTCTGTATCACAGTGGGACAGTGTGTTAGAGAATCACTCTGTCGCACAGTGGGACAATGTGTTAGAGAATCACTCTGTCTCACAGTGGGACAGTGTGTTAGAAAATCATTCTGTAGCACAGTGGGACATGGTGTTGGAGAATCACTCTGTAGCACAGTGGGACATGGTGTTAGAGAATCAGCGTGTAGCACAGTGGAAGAGTGTGTTCGAGAATCACTGCATCACAGTGGGACAGGGTGTTAGAGAATCACTCTGTAGCGCAGTGGGACAGTGTCTTAGAGAATCACTCTGTAGCACAGTGCGACAGTGTGTTAGAGAATCACTCTGTAGCACAGTGCGACAGTGTGTTAGAGAATCACTCTGTAGCACAGTGCGACATGGTGTTAGAGAATCACTCTGTAACACAGTGGGACATGATGTTGGAGAATCACTCTGTAGCACAGTGGGACATGATGTTAGAGAATCAGTCTGTCGCACAGTGGGACAGTGTGTTAGAGAATCACTCTGTATCACAGTGGGACATGGTGTTAGAGAATCACTCTGTTGCACCGTGGGACAGTGTGTTAGAGAATCACTCTGTCGCACAGTGGGACATGGATTTAGAGAATCACTCTGTAGTACAGTGGGACAGTGTGTTAGAAAATCACTCTGCATCACAGTGGGACAGACTGTTAGAGAATCACTCTGTAGCACAGTGGGACATGGTGTTAGAGAATCACTCTGTAACAGAGTGGGACATGGTGTTAGAGAATCAGTCTGTAGCACAGTGGGAGAGTGTGTTAGAGAATCACTCTGCATCACAGTGGGACAGTGTGTTAGAGAATCACTCTCCATCACAGTGGGACAGTGTGTTAGAGAATCACTCTGCATCACAGTGGGAGTGTGTGTTACAGAATATCTCTGCATCACAGTGGGACAGTGTGTTAGAGAATCACTCTGTAGCACAGTGGGACAGTGTGTTAGAGAATCACTCTGTTGCACAGTGGGACATGTTGTTAGAGAATCAGTCTGTAGCACAGTGGGAGAGTGTGTTAGAGAATCACTCTGTATCACAGTGCGACAGTGTGTCAGAGAATCACTCTGTAGCACAGTGCGACATGGTGTTAGAGAATCACTCTGTAACACAGTGGGACATGGTGTTAGAGAATCACTCTGTAGCACAGTGGGACATGGTGTTAGAGAATCAGTCTGTAGCACAGTGGGACAGTGTGTTAGAGAATCAGTCTGTAGCACAGTGGGACATGGTTTTAGAGAATCACTCTGTAGCACATTGTGACAGTGTGTTAGAGAATCACTCTGTAGCACAGTGGGACAGTGTGTTAGAGAATCACTCTGTATCACAGTGGGACAGTGTGTTAGAAAATCACTCTGCATCACAGTGTGACAGTGTGTTAGATAATCACTCTGTATCACAGTGGGACAGTGTGTTAGAGAATCACTCTGTAGCACAGTGGGACAGAGTGTTAGAGAAT
This sequence comes from Heterodontus francisci, assembly GCF_036365525.1. Taxonomy (NCBI): domain Eukaryota; kingdom Metazoa; phylum Chordata; class Chondrichthyes; order Heterodontiformes; family Heterodontidae; genus Heterodontus; species Heterodontus francisci. The sequence continues at coordinate 30,843,772 of NC_090396.1, read as the reverse complement.
CACTCTGCATCACAGTGGGACAGTGTGTCAGAGAATCACTCTGTAGCACAGTGGGACAGTGTTTCAGAGAATCTCTCTGTAGCACAGTGGGACAGTGTGTTAGAGAATCACTCTGTTGCACAGTGGGACATGGTGTTAGAGAATCAGTCTGTAGCACAGTGGGAGAGTGTGTTAGAGAATCAGTCTGGAACACAGTGGGACAGTGAGTTCGAGAATCACTCTGTTGCACAGTGGGACATGGTGTTAGAGAATCAGTCTGTAGCACAGTGGGACAGTGTGTTAGAGAATCAGTCTGTAGCACAGTGTGAGATTGTGTTAGAGAATCAGTCTGTAGCACAGTGGGACAGTGTGTTAGAGAATCAGTCTGCAGCACAGTGCAAGAGCGTGTTAGAGAATCAGTCTGTAGCACAGTGGGAGAGTGTGTTGGAGAATCAGTCTGTAGCACAGTGGGACAGTGTGTTAGAGAATCACTCTGTAGCACAGTGGGACAGTGTGTTAGAGAATCACTCTGTTGCACAGTGGGACATGGTGTTAGAGAATAACTCTGCAGCACAGTGGGACAGTATTTTAGAGAATCACTCTGTAGCACAGTGCGACAGTGTGTTGGAGAATCACTCTGTATCACAGTGGGACAGTGTGTTAGGGATTCACTCTGTAGCACAGTGGGACATGGTGTTAGAGAATCACTCTGTAGCACAGTGGGACATGGTGTTAGAGAATCAGTCTGTAGCACAGTGGGACAGTGTGTTAGAGAATCAGTCTGTAGCACAGTGGGACATGGTTTTAGAGAATCACTCTGTAGCTCATTGTGACAGTGTGTTGGAGAATCACTCTGTAGCACAGTGGGACAGTGTGTTAGAGAATCACTCTGTATCACAGTGGGACAGTGTGTTAGAAAATCACTCTGCATCACAGTGTGACAGTGTGTTAGATAATCACTCTGTATCACAGTGGGACAGTGTGTTGGAGAATCACTCTGTAGCACAGTGGGACAGTGTGTTAGAGAATCACTCTGCATCACAGTGGGACAGTGTGTCAGAGAATCACTGTAGCACAGTGGGACAGTGTTTTAGAGAATCTCTCTGCAGCACAGTGCGACAGTGTGTTAGAGAATCACTCTGTAGCACAGTGGGACAGTGTGTTAGAGAATCACTCTGTTGCACAGTGGGACATGTTGTTAGAGAATCAGTCTGTAGCACAGTGGGAGAGTGTGTTAGAGAATCACTCTGTATCACAGTGCGACAGTGTGTCAGAGAATCACTCTGTAGCACAGTGCGACATGGTGTTAGAGAATCACTCTGTAACACAGTGGGACATGGTGTTAGAGAATCACTCTGTAGCACAGTGGGACATGGTGTTAGAGAAGCAGTCTGTAGCACAGTGGGACAGTGTGTTAGAGAATCAGTCTGTAGCACAGTGGGACATGGTTTTAGAGAATCACTCTGTAGCACATTGTGACAGTGTGTTAGAGAATCACTCTGTAGCACAGTGGGACAGGGTGTTAGAGAATCACTCTGTATCACAGTGGGACAGTGTGTTAGAAAATCACTCTGCATCACAGTGTGACAGTGTGTTAGATAATCACTCTGTATCACAGTGGGACAGTGTGTTAGAGAATCACTCTGTAGCACAGTGGGACAGAGTGTTAGAGAATCACTCTGCATCACAGTGGGACAGTGTGTCAGAGAATCACTCTGTAGCACAGTGGGACAGTGTTTCAGAGAATCTCTCTGTAGCACAGTGGGACAGTGTGTTAGAGAATCACTCTGTTGCACAGTGGGACATGGTGTTAGAGAATCAGTCTGTAGCACAGTGGGAGAGTGTGTTAGAGAATCAGTCTGGAACACAGTGGGACAGTGAGTTCGAGAATCACTCTGTTGCACAGTGGGACATGGTGTTAGAGAATCAGTCTGTAGCACAGTGGGACAGTGTGTTAGAGAATCAGTCTGTAGCACAGTGTGAGATTGTGTTAGAGAATCAGTCTGTAGCACAGTGGGACAGTGTGTTAGAGAATCAGTCTGCAGCACAGTGCAAGAGCGTGTTAGAGAATCAGTCTGTAGCACAGTGGGAGAGTGTGTTGGAGAATCAGTCTGTAGCACAGTGGGACAGTGTGTTAGAGAATCACTCTGTAGCACAGTGGGACAGTGTGTTAGAGAATCACTCTGTTGCACAGTGGGACATGGTGTTAGAGAATAACTCTGCAGCACAGTGGGACAGTATTTTAGAGAATCACTCTGTAGCACAGTGCGACAGTGTGTTGGAGAATCACTCTGTATCACAGTGGGACAGTGTGTTAGGGATTCACTCTGTAGCACAGTGGGACATGGTGTTAGAGAATCACTCTGTAGCACAGTGGGACATGGTGTTAGAGAATCAGTCTGTAGCACAGTGGGACAGTGTGTTAGAGAATCAGTCTGTAGCACAGTGGGACATGGTTTTAGAGAATCACTCTGTAGCTCATTGTGACAGTGTGTTGGAGAATCACTCTGTAGCACAGTGGGACAGTGTGTTAGAGAATCACTCTGTATCACAGTGGGACAGTGTGTTAGAAAATCACTCTGCATCACAGTGTGACAGTGTGTTAGATAATCACTCTGTATCACAGTGGGACAGTGTGTTAGAGAATCACTCTGTAGCACAGTGGGACAGTGTGTTAGAGAATCACTCTGCATCACAGTGGGACAGTGTGTCAGAGAATCACTGTAGCACAGTGGGACAGTGTTTTAGAGAATCTCTCTGCAGCACAGTGCGACAGTGTGTTAGAGAATCACTCTGTAGCACAGTGGGACAGTGTGTTAGAGAATCACTCTGTCGCACAGTGGGACATGGTGTTAGAGAATCAGTCTGTAGCACAGTGGGAGAGTGTGTTAGAGAATCAGTCTGGAGCACAGTGGGACAGTGTGTTCGAGAATCACTCTGTTGCACAGTGGGACAGTGTGTTAGAGAATCAGTCTGCAGCACAGTGCGAGAGCGTGTTCGAGAATCAGTCTGTAGCACAGTGGGAGAGTGTGTTGGAGAATCAGTCTGTAGCACAGTGGGACAGTGTGTTAGAGAATCACTCTGTAGCACAGGGGGACAGTGTGTTAGAGAATCACTCTGTTGCACAGTGGGACATGGTGTTAGAGAATCAGTCTGTAGCACAGTGGGAGAGTCTGTTAGAGAATCAATCTGTAGCACAGTGTGAGAGTCTGTTAGAGAATCACTCTGCAGCACAGTGGGACAGTATTTTAGAGAATCACTCTGTAGCACAGTGCGATAGTGTGTTGGAGAATCACTCTGTATCACAGTGGGACAGTGTGTTAGGGATTCACTCTGTAGCACAGTGGGACATGGTGTTAGAGAATCACTCTGTAGCACAGTGGGACATGGTGTTAGAGAATCAGTCTGTAGCACAGTGGGACAGTGTGTTAGAGAATCAGTCTGTAGCACAGTGGGACATGGTTTTAGAGAATCACTCTGTAGCACATTGTGACAGTGTGTTAGAGAATCAGTCTGTATCACAGTGGGACAGTGTGTTAGGGATTCACTCTGTATCACAGTGGGGCAGTGTGTTAGAGAATCAGTCTGTAGCACAGTGTGAGAGTCTGTTAGAGAATCACTCTGTAGCACAGTAGGACAGTATTTTAGAGAATCACTCTGTAGCACAGTGCGACAGTGTGTTGGAGAATCACTCTGTATCACAGTGGGACGGTGTGTTAGGGTTTCACTCTGTATCACAGTGGGACAGTGTGTTAGAGAATCAGTCTGTAGCACAGTGGGACAGTGTGTTAGAGAATCAGTCTGCAGCACAGTGGGGGAGCGTGTTAGAGAATCAGTCTGTAGCACAGTGGGAGAGTGTGCTGGAGAATCAGTCTGTAGCACAGTGGGACAGTGTGTTAGAGAATCACTCTGTAGCACAGCGGGACAGTGTGTTAGAGAATCACTCTGTTGCACAGTGGGAAATGGTGTTGGAGAATCAGCGTGTAGCACAGTGGGACAGTGTGTTAGAGAATCACTCTGCATCACATTGGGACAGGGTGTTAGAGAATCACTCTGTAGCGCAGTGGGACAGTGTGTTAGAGAAACACTCTGCAGCACAGTGCGACAGTTTGTTAGAGAATCAGTCTGTAGCACAGTGGGAGAGTGTGTTAGAGAATCAGTCTGGAACACAGTGGGACAGTGAGTTCGAGAATCACTCTGTTGCACAGTGGGACATGGTGTTAGAGAATCAGTCTGTAGCACAGTGGGACAGTGTGTTAGAGAATCAGTCTGTAGCACAGTGTGAGATTGTGTTAGAGAATCAGTCTGTAGCACAGTGGGACAGTGTGTTAGAGAATCAGTCTGCAGCACAGTGCAAGAGCGTGTTAGAGAATCAGTCTGTAGCACAGTGGGAGAGTGTGTTGGAGAATCAGTCTGTAGCACAGTGGGACAGTGTGTTAGAGAATCACTCTGTAGCACAGTGGGACAGTGTGTTAGAGAATCACTCTGTTGCACAGTGGGACATGGTGTTAGAGAATAACTCTGCAGCACAGTGGGACAGTTTTTTAGAGAATCACTCTGTAGCACAGTGCGACAGTGTGTTGGAGAATCACTCTGTATCACAGTGGGACAGTGTGTTAGGGATTCACTCTGTAGCACAGTGGGACATGGTGTTAGAGAATCACTCTGTAGCACAGTGGGACATGGTGTTAGAGAATCAGTCTGTAGCACAGTGGGACAGTGTGTTAGAGAATCAGTCTGTAGCACAGTGGGACATGGTTTTAGAGAATCACTCTGTAGCTCATTGTGACAGTGTGTTGGAGAATCACTCTGTAGCACAGTGGGACAGTGTGTTAGAGAATCACTCTGTATCACAGTGGGACAGTGTGTTAGAAAATCACTCTGCATCACAGTGTGACAGTGTGTTAGAGAATCACTCTGTATCACAGTGGGACAGTGTGTTAGAGAATCACACTGTAGCACAGTGGGACAGTGTGTTAGAGAATCACTCTGCATCACAGTGGGACAGTGTGTCAGAGAATCACTGTAGCACAGTGGGACAGTGTTTTAGAGAATCTCTCTGCAGCACAGTGCGACAGTGTGTTAGAGAATCACTCTGTAGCACAGTGGGACAGTGTGTTAGAGAATCACTCTGTCGCACAGTGGGACATGGTGTTAGAGAATCAGTCTGTAGCACAGTGGGAGAGTGTGTTAGAGAATCAGTCTGGAGCACAGTGGGACAGTGTGTTCGAGAATCACTCTGTTGCACAGTGGGACATGGTGTTAGAGAATCAGTCTGTAGCACAGTGGGACAGTGTGTTAGAGAATCAGTCTGCAGCACAGTGCGAGAGCGTGTTCGAGAATCAGTCTGTTGCACAGTGGGAGAGTGTGTTGGAGAATCAGTCTGTAGCACAGTGGGACAGTGTGTTAGAGAATCACTCTGTAGCACAGGGGGACAGTGTGTTAGAGAATCACTCTGTTGCACAGTGGGACATGGTGTTAGAGAATCAGTCTGTAGCACAGTGGGAGAGTCTGTTAGAGAATCAATCTGTAGCACAGTGTAAGAGTCTGTTAGAGAATCACTCTGCAGCACAGTGGGACATATTTTAGAGAATCACTCTGTAGCACAGTGCGATAGTGTGTTGGAGAATCACTCTGTATCACAGTGGGACAGTGTGTTAGGGATTCACTCTGTAGCACAGTGGGACATGGTGTTAGAGAATCACTCTGTAGCACAGTGGGACATGGTGTTAGAGAATCAGTCTGTAGCACAGTGGGACAGTGTGTTAGAGAATCAGTCTGTAGCACAGTGGGACATGGTTTTAGAGAATCACTCTGTAGCACATTGTGACAGTGTGTTAGAGAATCAGTCTGTATCACAGTGGGACAGTGTGTTAGGGATTCACACTGTATCACAGTGGGGCAGTGTGTTAGAGAATCAGTCTGTAGCACAGTGTGAGACTCTGTTAGAGAATCACTCTGTAGCACAGTAGGACAGTATTTTAGAGAATCACTCTGTAGCACAGTGCGACAGTGTGTTGGAGAATCACTCTGTATCACAGTGGGACGGTGTGTTAGGGTTTCACTCTGTATCACAGTGGGACAGTGTGTTAGAGAATCAGTCTGTAGCACAGTGGGACAGTGTGTTAGAGAATCAGTCTGCAGCACAGTGGGGGAGCGTGTTAGAGAATCAGTCTGTAGCACAGTGGGAGAGTGTGCTGGAGAATCAGTCTGTAGCACAGTGGGACAGTGTGTTAGAGAATCACTCTGTAGCACAGCGGGACAGTGTGTTAGAGAATCACTCTGTTGCACAGTGGGAAATGGTGTTGGAGAATCAGCGTGTAGCACAGTGGGACAGTGTGTTAGAGAATCACTCTGCATCACATTGGGACAGTGTGTTAGAGAATCACTCTGTAGCGCAGTGGGACAGTGTGTTAGAGAAACACTCTGCAGCACAGTGCGACAGTTTGTTAGAGAATCACTCTGTCGCACAGTGGGACAGTGTGTTAGAGAATCACTCTGTAGCACAGTGCGACAGTGTGTTAGAGAATCACTCTGTAGCACAGTGCGACGGTGTGTTACAGAATCACTCTGTATCACAGTGCGACAGTGTGTTCGAGAATCACTCTGTAGCGCAGTGGGACAGTGTGTTAGAGAATCTCTCTGTAACACAGTGGGACATGGTGTTAGAGAATCACTCTGTAGCACAGTGGGACATGGTGTTGGAGAATCAGTCTGTAGCACAGTGGGACAGTGTGTTCGAGAATCAGTCTGTAGCACAGTGGGCCATGGTTTTAGAGAATCACTCTGTAGCACAGTGGGACAGTGTGTTAGAGAATCAGTCTGTAGCACAGTGGGACAGTGTGTTAGAGAATCACTCTGTATCACAGTGGGACAGTGTGTTAGAAAATCACTCTGCATCACAGTGTGACAGTTTGTTAGATAATCACTCTGTATCACAGTGGGACAGTGTGTTAGAGAATCACTCTGTAGCACAGTGGGACAGTGTGTTAGAGAATCACTCTGCATCACAGTGGGACAGTGTGTTAGAGAATCACTCTGTAGCACAGTGGGACAGTGTTTTAGAGAATCTCTCTGTAGCACAGTGCGACAGTGTGTTAGAGAATCACTCTGTATCACAGTGCGACAGTGTGTTAGAGAATCAGTCTGTAGCACAGTGAGACATGGTTTTAGAGAATCACTCTGTTGCCCATTGTGACAGTGTGTTAGAGAATCACTCTGTAGCACAGTGGGACAGTGTGTTAGAGAATCACTCTGTATCACAGTGGGACACTGTGTTAGAAAATCACTCTGCATCACAGTGTGACAGTGTGTTAGATAATCACTCCGTATCACAGGGGGACAGTGTGTTAGAGAATCACTCTGTAGCACAGTGGGACAGTGTGTTAGAGAATCACTCTGCATCACAGTGGGACAGTGTGTCAGAGAATCACTCTGTAGCACAGTGGGACAGTGTTTTAGAGAATCTCTCTGTAGCACAGTGGGACAGTGTGTTAGAGAATCACTCTGTAGCACAGTGGGAGAGTCTGTTAGAGAATCAATCTGTAGCACAGTGTGAGAGTCTGTTAGAGAATCACTCTGCAGCACAGTGGGACAGTATTTTAGAGAATCACTCTGTAGCACAGTGCGATAGTGTGTTGGAGAATCACTCTGTATCACAGTGGGACAGTGTGTTAGGGATTCACTCTGTAGCACAGTGGGACATGGTGTTAGAGAATCACTCTGTAGCACAGTGGGACATGGTGTTAGAGAATCAGTCTGTAGCACAGTGGGACAGTGTGTTAGAGAATCAGTCTGTAGCACAGTGGGACATGGTTTTAGAGAATCACTCTGTAGCACATTGTGACAGTGTGTTAGAGAATCAGTCTGTATCACAGTGGGACAGTGTGTTAGGGATTCACTCTGTATCACAGTGGGGCAGTGTGTTAGAGAATCAGTCTGTAGCACAGTGTGAGAGTCTGTTAGAGAATCACTCTGTAGCACAGTAGGACAGTATTTTAGAGAATCACTCTGTAGCACAGTGCGACAGTGTGTTGGAGAATCACTCTGTATCACAGTGGGACGGTGTGTTAGGGTTTCACTCTGTATCACAGTGGGACAGTGTGTTAGAGAATCAGTCTGTAGCACAGTGGGACAGTGTGTTAGAGAATCAGTCTGCAGCACAGTGGGGGAGCGTGTTAGAGAATCAGTCTGTAGCACAGTGGGAGAGTGTGCTGGAGAATCAGTCTGTAGCACAGTGGGACAGTGTGTTAGAGAATCACTCTGTAGCACAGCGGGACAGTGTGTTAGAGAATCACTCTGTTGCACAGTGGGAAATGGTGTTGGAGAATCAGCGTGTAGCACAGTGGGACAGTGTGTTAGAGAATCACTCTGCATCACATTGGGACAGTGTGTTAGAGAATCACTCTGTAGCGCAGTGGGACAGTGTGTTAGAGAAACACTCTGCAGCACAGTGCGACAGTTTGTTAGAGAATCACTCTGTCGCACAGTGGGACAGTGTGTTAGAGAATCACTCTGTAGCACAGTGCGACAGTGTGTTAGAGAATCACTCTGTAGCACAGTGCGACGGTGTGTTACAGAATCACTCTGTATCACAGTGCGACAGTGTGTTCGAGAATCACTCTGTAGCGCAGTGGGACAGTGTGTTAGAGAATCTCTCTGTAACACAGTGGGACATGGTGTTAGAGAATCACTCTGTAGCACAGTGGGACATGGTGTTGGAGAATCAGTCTGTAGCACAGTGGGACAGTGTGTTCGAGAATCAGTCTGTAGCACAGTGGGCCATGGTTTTAGAGAATCACTCTGTAGCACAGTGGGACAGTGTGTTAGAGAATCAGTCTGTAGCACAGTGGGACAGTGTGTTAGAGAATCACTCTGTATCACAGTGGGACAGTGTGTTAGAAAATCACTCTGCATCACAGTGTGACAGTTTGTTAGATAATCACTCTGTATCACAGTGGGACAGTGTGTTAGAGAATCACTCTGTAGCACAGTGGGACAGTGTGTTAGAGAATCACTCTGCATCACAGTGGGACAGTGTGTTAGAGAATCACTCTGTAGCACAGTGGGACAGTGTTTTAGAGAATCTCTCTGTAGCACAGTGCGACAGTGTGTTAGAGAATCACTCTGTATCACAGTGCGACAGTGTGTTAGAGAATCAGTCTGTAGCACAGTGAGACATGGTTTTAGAGAATCACTCTGTAGCCCATTGTGACAGTGTGTTAGAGAATCACTCTGTAGCACAGTGGGACAGTGTGTTAGAGAATCACTCTGTATCACAGTGGGACACTGTGTTAGAAAATCACTCTGCATCACAGTGTGACAGTGTGTTAGATAATCACTCCGTATCACAGGGGGACAGTGTGTTAGAGAATCACTCTGTAGCACAGTGGGACAGTGTGTTAGAGAATCACTCTGCATCACAGTGGGACAGTGTGTCAGAGAATCACTCTGTAGCACAGTGGGACAGTGTTTTAGAGAATCTCTCTGTAGCACAGTGGGACAGTGTGTTAGAGAATCACTCTGTAGCACAGTGGGACAGTGTGTTAGAGAATCACTCTGTTGCACATTGGGACATGGTGTTAGAGAATCAGTCTGTAGCAAAGTTGGAGAGTGTGTTAGAGAATCAGTCTGGAACACAGTGGGACAGTGTGTTCGAGAATCACTCTGTAGCGCAGTGGGACAGTGTGTTACAGAATCACTCTGTATCACAGTGCGACAGTGTGTTCGAGAATCACTCTGTAGCGCAGTGGGACAGTGTGTTAGAGAATCTCTCTGTATCACAGTGCGACAGTGTGTCAGAGAATCACTCTGTCGCACAGTGGGACAGTGTGTTAGAGAATCACTCTGTAGCACAGTGGGACAGTGTGTTAGAGAATCACTCTGTATCACAGTGGGACACTGTGTTAGAAAATCACTCTGCATCACAGTGTGACAGTGTGTTAGATAATCACTCCGTATCACAGGGGGACAGTGTGTTAGAGAATCACTCTGTAGCACAGTGGGACAGTGTGTTAGAGAATCACTCTGCATCACAGTGGGACAGTGTGTCAGAGAATCACTCTGTAGCACAGTGGGACAGTGTTTTAGAGAATCTCTCTGTAGCACAGTGGGACAGTGTGTTAGAGAATCACTCTGTAGCACAGTGGGAGAGTCTGTTAGAGAATCAATCTGTAGCACAGTGTGAGAGTCTGTTAGAGAATCACTCTGCAGCACAGTGGGACAGTATTTTAGAGAATCACTCTGTAGCACAGTGCGATAGTGTGTTGGAGAATCACTCTGTATCACAGTGGGACAGTGTGTTAGGGATTCACTCTGTAGCACAGTGGGACATGGTGTTAGAGAATCACTCTGTAGCACAGTGGGACATGGTGTTAGAGAATCAGTCTGTAGCACAGTGGGACAGTGTGTTAGAGAATCAGTCTGTAGCACAGTGGGACATGGTTTTAGAGAATCACTCTGTAGCACATTGTGACAGTGTGTTAGAGAATCAGTCTGTATCACAGTGGGACAGTGTGTTAGGGATTCACTCTGTATCACAGTGGGGCAGTGTGTTAGAGAATCAGTCTGTAGCACAGTGTGAGAGTCTGTTAGAGAATCACTCTGTAGCACAGTAGGACAGTATTTTAGAGAATCACTCTGTAGCACAGTGCGACAGTGTGTTGGAGAATCACTCTGTATCACAGTGGGACGGTGTGTTAGGGTTTCACTCTGTATCACAGTGGGACAGTGTGTTAGAGAATCAGTCTGTAGCACAGTGGGACAGTGTGTTAGAGAATCAGTCTGCAGCACAGTGGGGGAGCGTGTTAGAGAATCAGTCTGTAGCACAGTGGGAGAGTGTGCTGGAGAATCAGTCTGTAGCACAGTGGGACAGTGTGTTAGAGAATCACTCTGTAGCACAGCGGGACAGTGTGTTAGAGAATCACTCTGTTGCACAGTGGGAAATGGTGTTGGAGAATCAGCGTGTAGCACAGTGGGACAGTGTGTTAGAGAATCACTCTGCATCACATTGGGACAGTGTGTTAGAGAATCACTCTGTAGCGCAGTGGGACAGTGTGTTAGAGAAACACTCTGCAGCACAGTGCGACAGTTTGTTAGAGAATCACTCTGTCGCACAGTGGGACAGTGTGTTAGAGAATCACTCTGTAGCACAGTGCGACAGTGTGTTAGAGAATCACTCTGTAGCACAGTGCGACGGTGTGTTACAGAATCACTCTGTATCACAGTGCGACAGTGTGTTCGAGAATCACTCTGTAGCGCAGTGGGACAGTGTGTTAGAGAATCTCTCTGTAACACAGTGGGACATGGTGTTAGAGAATCACTCTGTAGCACAGTGGGACATGGTGTTGGAGAATCAGTCTGTAGCACAGTGGGACAGTGTGTTCGAGAATCAGTCTGTAGCACAGTGGGCCATGGTTTTAGAGAATCACTCTGTAGCACAGTGGGACAGTGTGTTAGAGAATCAGTCTGTAGCACAGTGGGACAGTGTGTTAGAGAATCACTCTGTATCACAGTGGGACAGTGTGTTAGAAAATCACTCTGCATCACAGTGTGACAGTTTGTTAGATAATCACTCTGTATCACAGTGGGACAGTGTGTTAGAGAATCACTCTGTAGCACAGTGGGACAGTGTTTTAGAGAATCTCTCTGTAGCACAGTGCGACAGTGTGTTAGAGAATCACTCTGTATCACAGTGCGACAGTGTGTTAGAGAATCAGTCTGTAGCACAGTGAGACATGGTTTTAGAGAATCACTCTGTAGCCCATTGTGACAGTGTGTTAGAGAATCACTCTGTAGCACAGTGGGACAGTGTGTTAGAGAATCACTCTGTATCACAGTGGGACACTGTGTTAGAAAATCACTCTGCATCACAGTGTGACAGTGTGTTAGATAATCACTCCGTATCACAGGGGGACAGTGTGTTAGAGAATCACTCTGTAGCACAGTGGGACAGTGTGTTAGAGAATCACTCTGCATCACAGTGGGACAGTGTGTCAGAGAATCACTCTGTAGCACAGTGGGACAGTGTTTTAGAGAATCTCTCTGTAGCACAGTGGGACAGTGTGTTAGAGAATCACTCTGTAGCACAGTGGGACAGTGTGTTAGAGAATCACTCTGTTGCACATTGGGACATGGTGTTAGAGAATCAGTCTGTAGCAAAGTTGGAGAGTGTGTTAGAGAATCAGTCTGGAACACAGTGGGACAGTGTGTTCGAGAATCACTCTGTAGCGCAGTGGGACAGTGTGTTACAGAATCACTCTGTATCACAGTGCGACAGTGTGTTCGAGAATCACTCTGTAGCGCAGTGGGACAGTGTGTTAGAGAATCTCTCTGTATCACAGTGCGACAGTGTGTCAGAGAATCACTCTGTCGCACAGTGGGACAGTGTGTTAGAGAATCACTCTGTAGCACAGTGCGACAGTGTGTTAGAGAATCACTCTGTAGCACAGTGCGATGGTGTGTTACAGAATCACTCTGTATCACAGTGCGACAGTGTGTTCGAGAATCACTCTGTAGCGCAGTGGGACAGTGTGTTACAGAATCACTCTGTATCACAGTGCGACAGTGTGTTCGAGAATCACTCTGTAGCGCAGTGGGACAGTGTGTTAGAGAATCTCTCTGTATCACAGTGCGACAGTGTGTCAGAGAATCACTCTGTAGCACAGTGCGACATGGTGTTAGAGAATCACTCTGTAACACAGTGGGACATGGTGTTAGAGAATCACTCTGTAGCACAGTGGGACATGGTGTTAGAGAATCAGTCTGTAGCACAGTGGGACAGTGTGTTCGAGAATCAGTCTGTAGCACAGTGGGACATGGTTTTAGAGAATCACTCTGTAGCACAGTGGGACAGTGTGTTCGAGAATCACTCTGTATCACAGTGGGACAGTGTGGTAGAAAATCACTCTGCATCACAGTGTGACAGTGTGTTAGATAATCTCTCTGTATCACAGTGGGACAGTGTGTTAGAGAATCACTCTGTAGCACAGTGGGACAGTGTGTTGGAGAATCACTCTGCATCACAGTGGGACAGTGTGTTAGAGAATCACTCTGTAGCACAGTGGGCCAGTGTTTTGGAGAATCTCTCTGTAGCACAGTGCGACAGTGTGTTAGAGAATCACTCTGTATCACAGTGGGACAGTGTGTTAGAGAATCACTCTGTATCACAGTGGGGCAGTGTGTTATAGAATCACTCTGCATCACAGTGGGACAGTGTGTTAGAGAATCACTCTGTAGCACAGTGGGACATGGTTTTTGAGAGTCACTCTGTAGCACAGTGGGACATGGTGTTAGAGAATCAGCGTGTAGCACAGTGGGAGAGTGTGTTCGAGAATCACTCTGCATCACAGTGGGACAGTGTGTTAGAGAATCACTCTATAGCGCAGTGGGACAGTGTCTTAGAGAATCACTCTGTAGCACAGGGCGACAGTTTGTTCGAGAATCACTCTGTAGCACAGTGGGACAGTGTGTTAGAGAATTATTCTGTCGCACAGTGGGACATTGTGTTAGAGAATCAGTCTGTAGCACAGTGGGACAGTGTGTTAGAGAATCACTCTGTAGCACAGTGCGACAGTGTGTTAGAGAATCACTCTGTAGCACAGTGCGACGGTGTGTTACAGAATCACTCTGTATCACAGTGCGACAGTGTGTTCGAGAATCACTCTGTAGCGCAGTGGGACAGTGTGTTACAGAATCACTCTGTATCACAGTGCGACAGTGTGTTCGAGAATCACTCTGTAGCGCAGTGCGACAGTGTGTCAGAGAATCACTCTGTAGCACAGTGCGACATGGTGTTAGAGAATCACTCTGTAACACAGTGGGACATGGTGTTAGAGAATCACTCTGTAGCACAGTGGGACAGTGTGTTAGAGAATCACTCTGTAACACAGTGGGACATGGTGTTAGAGAATCACTCTGTAGCACAGTGGGACATGGTGTTAGAGAATCAGTCTGTAGCACAGTGGGACAGTGTGTTCGAGAATCAGTCTGTAGCACAGTGGGACATGGTTTTAGAGAATCACTCTGTAGCACAGTGGGACAGTGTGTTAGAGAATCACTCTGTAGCACAGTGGGACAGTGTGTTCGAGAATCACTCTGTATCACAGTGGGACAGTGTGGTAGAAAATCACTCTGCATCACAGTGTGACAGTGTGTTAGATAATCTCTCTGTATCACAGTGGGACAGTGTGTTAGAGAATCACTCTGTAGCACAGTGGGACAGTGTGTTAGAGAATCACTCTGTAGCACAGTGGGACAGTGTTTTGGAGAATCTCTCTGTAGCACAGTGCGACAGTGTGTTAGAGAATCACTCTGTATCACAGTGGGACAGTGTGTTAGAGAATCACTCTGTATCACAGTGGGGCAGTGTGTTATAGAATCACTCTGCATCACAGTGGGACAGTGTGTTAGAGAATCACTCTGTAGCACAGTGGGACATGGTTTTTGAGAGTCACTCTGTAGCACAGTGGGACATGGTGTTAGAGAATCAGCGTGTAGCACAGTGGGAGAGTGTGTTCGAGAATCACTCTGCATCACAGTGGGACAGTGTGTTAGAGAATCGCTCTATAGCGCAGTGGGACAGTGTCTTAGAGAATCACTCTGTAGCACAGGGCGACAGTTTGTTAGAGAATCACTCTGTAGCACAGTGGGACAGTGTGTTAGAGAATTATTCTGTTGCACAGTGGGACATTGTGTTAGAGAATCAGTCTGTAGCACAGTGGGAGAGTGTGTTAGAGAATCACTCTGCATCACAGTGGGACAATGTGTTCGAGAATCACTCTGTGGCACAGTGGGACATGGTGTTAGAGAATCAGTCTGTAGCACAGTGGGAGAGTGTGTTAGAGAATCAGTCTGTCGCACAGTGTGAGAGTGTGTTAGAGAATCAGTCTGTAGCACAGTGGGACAGTGTGTTGGAGAATCAGTCTGCAGCACAGTGGGACATGGTGTTAGAGAATCAGTCTGTAGCATAGTGGGAGAGTGTGTTAGAGAATCAGTCTGTAGCACAGTGGGACAGTATTTTAGAGAATCACTCTGTAGCACAGTGCGACAGTGTGTTAGAGAATCACTCTGTGGCACAGTGGGACATGGTGTTAGAGAATCAGTCTGTAGCACAGTGGGAGAGTGTGTTAGAGAATCACTCTGTATCACAGTGGGACAGTGTGTTAGAGAATCAGTCTGTAGCACAGTGGGACAGTGTGTTAGAGAATCACTCTTCATCACAGTGGGACAGTGTGTTAGAGAATCACTCTGCATCACAGTGGGACAGTGTGTTAGAGAATCACTCTGTAGCACAGTGGGACAGTGTGTTAGAGAATCACTCTGTAGCACAGTGGGACAGTGTGTTAGAGAATCAGTCTGTATCACAGTGGGACAGTGTGTTAGAGAATCACTCTGTAGCACAGTGGGACATGGTGTTAGGGAACCAAGCTGTCCTTCAATGGGGCAATGCATTAGAGCTCCAACCTGCAGCACAATGATGTAGTGAGATGTGGGTCATTGAGAACGTCACAACTGAGTTACATGTTGAATGAGGAGAGGAAACAGAAGAGCAATATTCACAGTAGGGACGAATATAGTTATTTTTTCCAAAGTTGTTCTGTGTCTTCTCAATAAAATTTTTCACATCACCTCCCTGTCTTAATGTATTTACTGTTGCCAGACATTCCAGATCAGAAATTGAGATATTGATGAATGGTCTTGGTTAGGATAATTCCTGACTAGAAATGAAGTTCAAATATTTAGCCTACAAAATAAAATAACATAAATTACTTGTAATTATGCTGGATCATGAATGTGTTCAAAGGTCTTGCATTATTTGAGTTTGTAGAAATATTGGATTCCTTCAGCATCTGCACTTGAAGAAGGAGCAAGAGAGATTTGAGTACAGTTTCAGCCTGATACACTCCTCTGCAGACTAATTTTAACCCACAGTCAAAATGTGGATTAAGATGATGAGTTTTGATAAACAATAACCCACCATGGCTGCACCCAAACATACTCACTTTTATCTGGATTAACAGAAGTTCTGAGGGTAACTCTAGTTAAATGGCAATTTTAGTTACCTCATGCAAAATTCTTAGGCATTCAACGCCCCAAATTTTCTATACTACAATATTTTACTTCCTGTGGCATTAGCATTAGTGTTTGCTTGGAATGGTAGCATAGTGGTAATGTTACTGAACTAATACTTCAGAAATCTGGACCAATGCTCCAAGGACATGACTTCAAATTCCACCATGATAGTTGGGGGAATATAAATTCAACTAATTAATAAAACAGGAATAACAATAATTTATACAGTGCACTTAATGTAATAAAACATTCCAAGGTGCTAAACAGGAGCATTATAAAGCAAAGTATGACACTGAGCCACAAAAGGAGATATCAGATCAGATGACCAAAAGCTTCATCAAAGAGGTAGGTTTTGAGAAAAGTGTTGAAGGAGAGGCAGAGAGGTGCAGGGAGGGAATTCCAATACTTGGGACCAAGGCAACTTAAGCTAAAGTCACCAATGGTGGAGTGATTAAATCAGGGATGCACAAGAGGCACAGATGGTTGTGGGGCAGGAGGAGATTACAGAGATAGAGATAGGGAAGGGAGGCCATGAAAGGATAAACTGTTTATCTCATTAATAATGATCATGAAATTACTGGATTTTCATAAAATCCCAACTGGTTCACTAATGACCTTCAAGGAAGGAAATCTTCCACCTTTACCCAGTCTGGCCTACATGTGACTCCAGATCAATGTCATTGATTCTTAACTGCCCACTGAAATGGTGAAGCGAGCTGTTAGTTTGCATCAAACTATTGCAGACTAAAGCACTGTGGGTGTACCTCCATGGCATGGAATGCAGCAGTTCAAGAAGAGGGCTCACCACCACCTCCTCAAGGACTATTAGGGATGGGCAACAAATGTAGGCCTTGTGAATGACACTCACATTCCAAGACCAAATAAATAAAGCTCGTAGAACTGTACAAATATATTGGAACTTTGGAGGATAGCAGCATGGATACTTCATGTAGAATATCATGACTGACTTATTTATATAGAAGTACACAGAATATACAGTGCAGAAAAAGGCCATTTGGCCCAACCAGTCCATGCCAGCATTTATTTATTTTATTCATTCATGGGATGTGGGCCTCGCTGGCCAGGCCAGCATTAATTGCCCATCCCCAATTGCCCTTGAGAAGGTGGTGGTGAGCTGCCTTCTTGAACCGCTGCAGTCCATGTGAGGTAGGTACACCCACAGCGCTGTTAGGAAGGGAGTTCCAGGATTTTGACCCAGCGACAGTGAAGGAACAGCGATGTAGTTCCAAGTCAGGATGGTGTATGACTTGGAGGGGAACTTGCAGGTGGTGGTGTTCCCATGCATTTGCTGCCCTTGTCGTTCTAGTTGGTAGAGGTCGTGGGTTTGGAAGGTGCTGTCTAAGGAGCCTTGGTTCATTGCTGCAGTGCATCTTGTGGATGGTACACACTGCTGCCACTGTTCACCACTGGTGGGTGAGGTGAATGTTTAAGGTGGTGGATGGGGTGTCGATCAAGCGGGCTGCTTTGTCCTGGATGGTGTCAAGCTTCTTGAGTGTTGTTGGAGCTGCACCCATCCAGGCAAGTGGAGAGTATTCCATCACACTTCTGACTTGTGCCTTGTAGATGGTGGACAGGCTTTGGGGAGTCAGGAGGTGAGTTACTCGCCGCAGAATTCCTAGTCTCTGACCTGCTCTTGTAGCCACGGTATTTATATGGCTACTCCAGCTCTGTTTCTGGTCAATGGTAGCCCCTAGGATGTTGATAGTGGGGGATTCAGCGATGGTAATGCCATTGAATGTCAAGGGGAGATAGTTAGATTCTCTCTTGTTGGAGATGGTCATTGCCTGGCACTTGTGTGGCACGAATGTTACTTGCCACTTATCAGCCCAAGCCTGGATATTGTCCAGGTCTTGCTGCATTTCTACACAGACTGCTTCAGTATCTGAGGATTTATGCTCCACTTAAGCCTCCTCCCATGCTTCCTAACTCAATCAGCATAATCCACTATTCCCTTCTCCATCATATGCTTAACTAGCTTCCCCTTAAATGCATCTATGGTTATCCACCTTACCTATTCCCTTTGATAGCCAGTTCCACATTCTAACCATTCTCGAGGTATAGAACTTTCTTCTGAATTCCCTATTTGATTTCTTGATGACTATCTTATACTAATGGTCTCTAGGAATGTAGGAACAGGAGTAGTACATTTAGCCCCTCAGGCATGTTCCACAATTCAATTAGACCAGTTTTTTTCTTCACCACAAGTGGAAATAACCTCTCGGGGTGGAATTTTACAGAGGCAACAGGGGTCTCGGCTACCAGCCGGATAGCCTGTGAGAGACCGTTGTTCCTCCTTTGGGGAAGGCCTGTCATATGACGAGCCAATCAGGCAATTAACAGGCTACTGGCAGGCCTTTCCCGGGATCAGGTCCCCGGGGGCAGGAAGTCCTGCCCGCCAAAAGCTACCAGCCAATCAGAGGTCGGCAGCTCTTTTGCTCAGCAGCGCTACCTGGGAGGCAGTAGCTACTGCTGGAGCGACACCTACCGGAGGCCCAGGATCGCACAGTGACCCAGGCCTTAGATAAGTAATGGCGGAAGGAGTTTCGTGGGGTGGGGGGGGGGGGGGGGGTCACTGGGAGGGGGGTATAGGGGGGTCAGTGGTAAGGGCAGGTGGGTGGCTGTCAGCAGGCCCCTCCTTTCCCAATGTCAGGTGCCTTGAGCAGGACCTCACCCCCACCCGAGGAGACCACAAGCAATCCGCACAGGTTTGCACGTCATGCTCCCTGTGTGGCGAAAGGCCCATCTGCCATTGGGTTAATACCAGCAGCGGTGGGAAGGGGCCCTTAATTGGGCATTAATTGCCCCGTAAGAGCCTCAATTGGCGGCGGGGCGGGAAGGCCATTGACTGACCTTCCCACTATTGACTCAATTGTGGGGGAGGTGGGAAGGTGGAGGGGTCCCCACCCGCCACCATCCCGCCCAATTAAATGCCTTTCCTGCCTCCAAACTTGCCACAGGGGGCAGCATAAAATAACACCCTCTGTCTCTGTTCTATCAAAACCTTCCATAACTTTAAAAACTTCTGTTAGGTCACCGCACAACCTTCCCTTTTCAAGGGAAAAGAGACCCAGCCTGTACATTCTTTCCCGATAGGTACAACCTCCCCATTCTGGTATAATTCTTGTGAATCTTTTTTGGATGTTTTCCGTTGCCTCTATATGCTTATTATAATATAATATAATAATGCAACCAGAACTGTTCGCAGTATTTCACATGTGGTCTAATTAAAGTTCGATACATGTTTAACATAACTTCTCCACATTTCAAACAAAATCAGAAAATGCTGGAAATCCTCAGCAGGTCTGGCAGCATCTGTGGAGAGAAAAATAGAGCTAACGTTTCAGATCATGACGTTTCATCAGTTCTGAAACATTAACCTCCTTATTTTACTTATCAAAATGTAATAGTTTAGTTTTAGTTTAGAGATACAACACTGAAACAGGCCCTTCGGCCCACCGAGTCTGTGCCGACCATCAACCACCCATTTATACTAACCCTACACTAATCCCATATTCCTACCACATCCCCACTTGTCCCTATATTTCCCTACCACCTACCTATACTAGGGGCAATTTATAATGGCCAATTTACCTATCAACCTGCAAGTCTTTTGCCTTGTGGGAGGAAACTGGAGCACCCGGAGAAAACCCACACAGACACAGAGAGAACTTGCAAACTCCACACAGGCAGTACCCAGAATTGAACCTGGGTCGCTGGAGCTGTGAGGCTGCGGTGCTAACCACTGCGCCACTGTGCCGCCCATACTTCACACTTTTGCCAAATATATGCCCATTCTGCCATTATTAGTGTCTTTTCTAATTTGTTGCAGTCCTCCTCAGTATTGACTATCCCCCCACAATTTGATGTTGTCCACACATTTAGAAATTGTGTTTTTTGATCCCAAAGTCTAAATCGTTAAATGTAAAGTGTGAACCAGTGCTCCCAGCATTGATCCTTCTGGGACCCCACTTTCCACCCTCTGCTGCTCTGAATCGCTACCCTTTACCCCCGCGCTCTGCTTTTCGTCTTGTGGTCAGGTAGCTCTCCATTCTATTTGTTGCCTGACTCCGCATGCACTGACCTTATTCATGAGTCTACAACGTAGTACCTATCAAAGGCCTTTTGGAAATCCAAATGAATTACATATACTGCATTACCCTTGTCTACTCTCTCTGTTGGTTCTTCAAAGAATTCAATGAAGTTGGTCAAGTAAGACATCCTGTTTTTTTAATTCATCCATGTGATGTGGGTGTCACTGGCAAGGCCAGCATTCATTGTAAAATGCAAATTGACCTTGAGAAGGTGTTGGTGAGCTGCCTTCTAGAATACAACTGAGTGGCTTGCTAGGTTATTTCGGAAGGCATTTGAGAGTCAACCACATTGTTGTGGGTCTGTAGTTACATTTAGGCCAGATTGTTCAAGGACAGCAGATTGCCTTCCTTAAAGGGACTTAGTGAACCAGATGGGTTTTTACAACAATCCAGTAGTTTCATGGTCACCAATACTGCTACTAGCTTTTTATTCCAAATTTTTTAAATTAACACAGCTACCGTGGTCGGATTTGAACTCATGTCTTCGAGTCATTAGTCCAGACCTCTGGATTATTGCCCAATTTTTAAAAAATTATTCATTCATGGCATGTGTCACTAGTAAGGCCAGCATTTATTGCCCATCCCTAATTGCCCTTGAATAGGTGGTGGTGAGCCGCCTTCATGAACTGCTGCAGTCTATTTTGTGGTGCTACGCTCACAGTGTTGTTAGGGAGGAAGTTCCAGGATTTTGACAGTGAAGGAACGGTGATATAGTTTCAAGTCAGGATGGTGTGTGGCTTGGAGTGGAACTTGCAGGTGGTGGTGTTCCCATGCATCTGCTGCCCTTGTCCTTCTAGGTGGTAGAGGTTGCAGGTTTGGAAGGTGCTGTCAAAGGAGCCTTGGCGAGTTGCTGCAGTGTATCTTGTAGATGGTACACACTGCTGCCACTGTTCACCAGTGTTGGATGGGGTGAATGTTTAAGGTGGTGGATGGGGTGCCGATCAAGCGGGCTGCTTTGTCCTGGATGGTATCGGACGCCATTGTGTGTTGTTGGAGCTGCACTTATCCAGGCAAGTGGAGAATATTCCATCACACTCCTGACTTTTGCCTTGTAGATGATGGACAGGCTTTGGGGAGTCAGGAGATGAAATACTCACTGCAAAATTCCCCACCTCTGACCTGCTGTTATAGTCACAATTATTACAACCTCAGTTGAGACCGTTTACTTTAAAACAAGAAATATGAACTCCCCAAAACCGATTAAAGGATTACACAAGATTTCATGTTTTAAAACTTTTGTTATTACGACTCAACTAAAAATCAACATTAGCTAAACAGCGCTTAGTAGGTAGCTAATATAGTCAATTACAGAGAAAGGCATTATTAACACACTCAAAAACCCAACAACACATTTGTTCAGTGTTCTTATTGAAAAGGCATCCTTGCAGTTAAAAGTCCCAAAATCCTCCCCATTGCAAGGGTTAGATCTCCCAGTCCTTATCAAAGTTAAGACTTCCTCTTCACTCACTTCTTCTGAGAACATTCAACTAATAAGGCAATCTCTGGTCTTTTCTCCTCTGCATACCTCCAGCCGTACTGGACCTGGTATTGGGGAATGAGCCCGGCCAGGTGGTCGAAGATTCAGTCGGGGAGCATTTCGGGAACAGTGACCATAATTCCATTTGTTTTAAGGTACTTGTGGATAAGGAAAAGAGTAGTCCTCGGGTGAAGGTGCTAAATTGGGGGAAGGCTAATTATAACAATATTAGGCAGGAACTGAAGAATTTAGATTGGGGGCGGCTGTTTGAGGGTAAATCAACATCTGACATGTGGGAGTCTTTCAAATGTCAGTTGATTAGAATCCAGGACCGGCATGTTCCTGTGAGGAAGAAAGATAAGTTTGGCAAGTTTCGGGAACCTTGGATAACGCGGGATATTGTGAGCCTAGTCAAAAAGAAAAAAGAAGCATTCATAAGGGCTGGAAGGCGAGGAACAGACGAATCCCTTGAGGAATGTAAAGACAGTAGGAAGAAACTTAAGCAAGGAGTCAGGAGGGCTAAAAGGGGTCATGAAAAGTCATTGGCAAACAGGATTAAGGAAAATCCCAAGGCTTTTTATACGTATATAAAGAGCAAGAGGGTGACTAGGGAAAGGGTTGGCCCACTCAAGGACAGAGAAGGGAATCTATGTGTGGAGCCAGAGGAAATGGGTGAGGTACTAAATGAGTACTTTGCATCAGTATTCACCAAAGAGAAGGACTTGGTGGATGATGATCCTAGGGAAGGGAGTGCAGATAGTCTCAGTCATCTCATTATCAAAAAGGAGGAGGTGTTGGGTGTCGTGCAAAGCATTAAGGTAGATAAGTCCCCAGGGTCTGATGGGATCTACCCCAGAATACGAAGGGAGGCAAGGGAAGAAATTGCTGGGGCCTTGACAGAAATCTTTGTATCCTCATTGGCTACAGGTGAGGTCCCAGAGGACTGGAGAATAGCCAATGTTGTTCCTTTGTTTAAGAAGGGTAGCAAGGATAATCCAGGAAATTATAGGCCGGTGAGCCTTACGTCAGTGGTAGGGAAATTATTAGAGAGGATTCTTCAGGACAGGATTTACTCCCATTTGGAAACAAACAGACTTATTAGTGAGAGGCAGCATGGTTTTGTGAAGGGGAGGTCGTGTCTCACTAATTTGATTGAGTTTTTTGAGGAAGTGACAAAGATGATTGATGAAGGAAGGGCAGTGGATGTTATCTATATGGACTTCAGTAAAGCCTTTGACAAGGTCCCTCATGGCAGACTGGTACAAAAGGTGAAGTCACACGGGATCAGAGGTGAGCTGGCAAGATGGATACAGAACTGGCTCAGTCATAGAAGACAGAGGGTAGCAGTGGAAGGGTGCTTTTCTGAATGGAGGGATGTGACTAGTGGTGTTCCGAAGGGATCAGTGCTGGGACCTTTGCTCTTTGTAGTATATATAAATGATTTGGAGAAAAATGTAGCTGGTCTGATTAGTAAGTTTGCGGATGACACAAAGGTTGGTGGAGTTGCGGATAATGATGAGGATTGTCAGAGGATACAACAGGATATAGATTGGTTGGAGACTTGGGCGGAGAAATGGCAGATGGAGTTTAACCCGGACAAATGTGAGGTAATGCATTTTGGAAGGTCTAATGCAGGTGGGAAGTATACAGTAAATGGCAGAACCCTTCGGAGTATTGACAGGCAGAGAGATCTGGGCGAACAGGTCACTGAAAGTGGCAACGCAGGTAGTTAAGGTAGTCAAGAAGGCATACGGCATGCTTGCCTTCATCGGTCAGGGCATAGAGTATAAAAATTGGCAAGTCATGCTGCAGCTGTACAAAACTTTAGTTTAGTTTTTTACTTTAGTTCAGAGATACAGCACTGAAACAGGCCCTTCGGCCCACCGAGTCTGTGCCGACCATCAACCACCCATTTATACCAATCCTACACCAATCCCATGTTCCCTACCACATCCCCACCTGTCCCTATATTTCCCTACCACCTACCTATACTAGGGGCAATTTATAATGGCCAATTTACCTACCAACCTGCAAGTCTTTTGGCAGGAAACCGGAGCACCCGGAGAAAACCCACGCAGACACAGGGAGAACTTGCAAACTCCACACAGGCAGTACCCAGAATTGAACCCGGGTCGCTGGAGCTGTGAGGCTGCGGTGCTAACCACTGCGCCACTGTGCCACCCAAAAGGCCACACTTAGAATATTGCGTGCAATTCTGGTCGCCACACTACCAGAAGGACGTGGAGGCTTTGGAGAGGGTACAGAAGAGGTTTACCAGGATGTTGCCTGGTCTGGAGGGCATTAGCTATGAGGAGAGGTTGGATAAACTCGGATTGTTTTCACTGGAACGACGGAGGTGGAGGGGCGGCATGATAGCGGTTTACAAAGTTATGAGCGGCATGGACAGAGTGGATAATCAGAAGCTTTTTCCCAGGGTGGAAGAGTCAGTTACTAGGGGGCATAGGTTAAAGGTGAGAGGGGCAATGTTTAGAGGGGATGTGCGAGGAAAGTTCTTTACACAGAGGGTGGTGAGTGCCTGGTACTTGCCACCGGAGGTGGTGGAAGCAGGTACGATAGTGACGTTTAAGAGGCATCTTGACAAATACATGAATAGGATGGGAATAGAGGGATACGGTTCCCAGAAGTGCAGAAGATTTTAGTTTAGACAGGCATCAAGATCAGCGCAGGCTTGGAGGGCCGAATGGCCTGTTCCTGTGCTGTACTGTTCTTTGTTCTTTGTTCGAACTGGGCTCAAATCCTAGCATTCTTTTCCTAAATCGGTGGTCTGTGAGAAGCTGCTTTCTCAGAAACAATCACTGGTCCTCTCTCTCTCTTCAGGCTGTGTAGCTTTGCTTGCTGGTCTTCATTTCTTTCTTTCAGCTGCCAGACCTAGGAAAGCCTGTCAAATTTATTCAGATCAAAAGTCGATAGTCGTTTGCCTTTTACACTTCTCAGAGTCCATAAGTTTGACCATAGCAAAACCACCTGGGCGTTTTTTAGTTTCCAGGTGTTAAAAGTTGCAACTCAAATTTGCATTTTAGAGCCCTTGTGTCCTTGTTTATAATCTGTGAGTCTGAGAGAGTGAAACCCATTATCCTTTAGGTGTTACAACCTTGCATCTTGCTTTCAAAAGGGTCTTTGATCTGGGTTCCTTGTTCCCATGGTAACCAATATCCCTGGTTTTTCTCTGGGTAAAATTGGTGTGAAGTCACATGTCCCCTCCAAATGTCCATTTTACACTGCATTAAAGATCACCATTTTTAAAAAAGTAACCATATTACAAAGTCCAGTGTTCATAACATATTAAACTACGTTTTTGGCCTAATAATGAAAGCAAAATACTGCGGATTCTGGAAATGGGAAACAAAAACAGAAAGTGCTGGAAATACTCAACAGGTCTGGGAGCATCTTTGGAGAGAGAAACAGAGTTAACAT
Source organism: Heterodontus francisci (assembly GCF_036365525.1). Lineage (NCBI taxonomy): Eukaryota > Metazoa > Chordata > Chondrichthyes > Heterodontiformes > Heterodontidae > Heterodontus > Heterodontus francisci. The sequence continues at coordinate 30,818,698 of NC_090396.1, read as the reverse complement.
TTCAGGTCGATGACCTTCCTGCACAGGAAGCAATAGGTGATGTTTGCTATCAGTTTGAAACAGATCTGCAGACTCACGGATCCATTAGGTCTGCACTGCTCTAACTGTGAAAATGACCATGGCTATCAACCTTCATGCAATGGGGTCATTCCAAATAGCAGTTGATGTATCTCGACTCAGTTTGCTGATCACTGCTGTATAAGGGAGTAAGAGGTCGCAGAAGCCTGTTTCAGACATGCCAACAACTGCACTGTGACCAGCAATAGAGACCTCTTCCATTATTATGGCTTCCCCATGGCATTGTGAACTGTACCCAGATAGCAATTTATGCCCCATTCCACAATGCTATGACCTACAGAATCAGGAAAGGACTGTACTGTGAAAACATTCTTAGTTGGAGATCACCAACAGAAGATCATGCAGATTAATGCCCATTTCCTAGGGATTTTACAAAATACACTTCCTATACAGTACCCATATTTTTTGAAGGTGGAAGAAGGCTGGAAGTTTGGCTATTGGGAGTCTTATTACCCACTGTAGCTGTGGATAATGACACCTATGTGTAGCTCTATGCAGCAGACAACTATAAAAAGGCATTTGCATGAGAAGGAATCCTGATTGAGTAAAAGTTAGCAATGCAATTCTTCAGATGTCTCAATTGCTTAGGGAGAACATTGCAGTGTGGATCAGACCAAACTTCATTAATTGTAGAAATATGCCACATGCTACACACTTCAGTCAGAGATGACGGCCTCCCCCGGTAAAGAGTGAGGAGCAATATGACACCAGAGAGGTGCAGAGGATATATTAAAGGCACAAGCAAAGGAACAGACTGGTAAAATGAGAATTACTAATTACTATTATCTTCCCTTGAACAATAAGGACAGAAGTCAGTCTTGCCCATTACAAAACAAATTGCATAAACCACATGAAGATTCCTCACAGTAAGACACAATGCATGCAGTAATTAAGATTCTGTGAAACAATGCAGTTTACACAAAATGGGCTGGATTTTCTTCTCCCTCCGTCAGGAGCAGCGGTGGGTGAAAATAATGGTGGGCCACGCGCCGCTGCTATCTTCCTCGCGGCAGCCCAGGATAATGAGCCAGTCAGGCCACCCACCCCATTCAGGTGGAGGGGGTGGGCCCTCTGACGCCAGCAATGGCATCAGCTGCCTGATGGCTCATTTAAATTTGTAAAGGGCTGCCCCCCCAATGTACCACCATAAGTCTATCACCCCTTCCCCCCAATAACAATTAAATTCAACATTTGCCCTCTCCCCCCACAAAAGACTTACCTTCAACATTTGACCTTCCCCCGCCAAACCAAAGTGCAGAGCTCTCCCCTTCCCACCCTCCCCTACACTAGTAATTTGCATTAGAACCATAGAAAAGTTACAGCACAGAAGGAGGCCATTCAGCCCATTGTGTCCGACTCAGTTGAAAAAAACTAGCCACCCAATCTAATCCCACCTTCCAGCACCTTGTCCATAGCCTTGCAGGTCGCAGCACTTCAGGTGCATATCCAGGAACCTTTTAAAACAGTTGAGGGTTTCTGCCTCCACCATTGATCCGGGCAGTGCATTTCAGCCACCCACCACCCTCTGGGTGAAAAAGATTTTCCTCATGTCCCCTCTAATCCTTCTACCAATCACCTTAAATCTGTGCCCCCGGTAATTGATCTCTCTGCTAGGGGAAACAGGTCCTTCCTGTTTTCTCTATCTATGCCCCTCATACATTTTGTACACCTCAATTACGTCACCCATCAGCCTTCTCTGTTCGAAGGAAAATAACCCTAGCCGATCCAATCTTTCCTCATAGCTGCAACTTTCAAGTCCTGGCAACATTCTTGTAAATCTCCTCTATACTCTCTCCAGAGCAATTACGTCCTTCCTGTAATGTGGTGACCAGAACTGTACTCCAGCTGCGGCCCAACCTGTGTTTTATACAGTTCCAGCATCACATTCCTGCTTTTGTATTCTATACCTCGGCCAATAAAGGAAAGTATTCCATATGCCTTCTTCACCATTCTATCTACCTGTCCTGCCACCTTCAGGGTTCTGTGGACATGCAGTTCAAGGTCTCTCACTTCTTCTACCCCTCTCAATATCCTCCCAATTATTCTGTATTCACTAGCTTTGTTTTCCCTTCCCAAATGTATTACCTCGCACGTTTCTGGATTGAATGCCATTTGCCACTTTTCTGCCCACTCAACCAAACCATTGATATCATTCTGGAGTCTGCAACTATCCTCTTCATGATCAACTACAAGGCCAATTTTTGTGTCATCAGCAAATGCCTCCCACATTGAAGTCCAAATCATTAATATATACCACAAACAGCAAGGGACCCAACACTGAGCCCTGTGGAATGCCACTGGAAACTGCTTTCCAATCACAAAAACATCCATCGACCACAACCCTTTCTTTCCTGTCACTGAGCCAATTTTGAATCCAACTTGCCACATTCCCCTGTAGCCCATGGGCTTTCATTTTTTTGACCAGTCTGCTATGTGGGACCTTATAAAATGCCTTACTAAAATCTATGTAGACCACATCCACTGCACTACCCTCATCAATCCTCCTTGTTACTTCCTCAAAAAATTCAATCAAGTTAGTATGACACGACCTTCCTTTAACAAATCCATGCTGACTATCCCTGATTAATCCACGCCTTTTTAAGTGGCAGTTTATTCTGTCTCTCAGAATTGATTCTAATAATTTACCCACCACTGAGGTCAGACTGACCGGCCTATAATTAATTGGCCTATCCCTCGCACCCTTTTTAAACAATGGTACAACGTTCGCAGACCTCCAATCATCTGGATCTTCGCCTGTATCTCGTAAAGATTTGAAGATGACCCTCAGAGCATCTGCTATTTCCTCCCTGGATTCCTTTAACAACCTGGGATTTATCCAATTTCAAGGATGGCAGACCTTCTAATACTTCCTCTTTCATTATGCATATCATATCTAATATTTCACACTCCTCTTTTACTACAATGTCTGCACCATGCCTCTCCTTTGTGAAGACAGAGATAAAAAACTCATTAAGAACCCTGCCCACATCTTCTGCATCCACACATAAGTTCCCTTGTACATCTCTGATAGGACCTACCCTTTCCTTGGTTATCCTCTTGCTCTTAATGTACTGATAAAACATCTTTGGGTTTTCCTTGATTTTACCCGCTAATAATTTTTCATGTCCTCTCTTTACTTTCTTAATTTCCTTTTTTACTACACCCCTGCACTTTCTATATTCCTCTAGGCTTGCTAAAGTATTACGTTTTTTGTGACCGTCATAAGCTTTCTTTTTCTGCTTTATCTTACCCTGTATGCTTCTAGATTTTGCCGTACCACCCTTTATCTTTGTGGGGACATGTCTACACTGTGCCTGTAGTATCTCGCTTTTGAATGTCTCCCACTGGTTTTCCACTAATTTTCCTTCAAGTAGCTGTATCCAGTCCACTTTTGCCAGATCACCTCTCAGCTTCGTAAAATTTGCCTTCCTCCAATTTAGAACTTTTACTCCTGTTTATCTTTGTCCTTTTCCATGATTATGCTAAAACTAACTGTATCATGGTCACTACCTCCAGAATGGTCACCCACTGCTACTTTATCCACTTGCCCAACTTCATTTCCGAAGATTCAATCTAGAATTGCGCTCCCTCTCACTGGGCTTGTTACGTGCTGACTAAAAACATTCTCTTGAATGCAGTTCAGAATTTTGTCCCCTCTGTGCCCTTCACACTGTTTGTATCCCAGTTGATATTAGGGTAGTTGAAATCCCCAACTATTACTGCCCTATAGTTTTTGCACTCAGAAATTTGCCTACATATTTGTTCTTCTATCTCCCTCTCACTATTTAGGGGTCAATAGTGCACTCATAGTAGTGTGGTTGTCCCTTTTTTATTTCTGAGCTCAACCCATATGGCCTCATTAGATGATTCATTTAGAATATCATCCTTCCTCACAGCTGTTATTGATTCCTTAACCAATAATGCTACACCCCCTCCTTTTTTATCCCCCTCTTCATCCCGCCTGAAAACTCTATATCCAGGAATGTTGAGTTGCCATTTTTGCCCCTCTTTCAGCCAAGTTTCTGTTATAGCAATGATATTGTGTTGCCGTGTGTCTATCTGTGCCCTTAGCTCATTGGCTTTATTTGTTATACACCTTGCATTTAAATAAATACTTTTTAACACTGCCAAATTCCGTGCTGCACACTTTTTAACCTTTGCTTCTTCTGTCTTTCAGAGTCACTCAGTAATTTTCTCCCTCCCATTCCCTGGCCTGAATTTGTTCTATCTGAAACTGCCCTCAGGTTCCCATCCCCCTGCCAATCTAGTTTAAACCATCCCCAACAGCACTAGCAAACCTTCCTGCAAGGATACTCATCCCAGTCCTGATCAGGTGTAGACCATCTGACTTGTACAGGTCCCACCTTCCCCAGAACCGGTCCCAATGTCCCAGAAATCTGAAGCCCTCCCTCCTGCACCATCTCTCCAGCCACGCATTCATCTGGTATATTCTCCTATTTCTATACTCACTAGCATGTGGCCTTGGGAGCAATCCGGAAATTACTACCTTTGAGGTACTGCTTAGTAATCTCTTTCCTAACTTCCTAAACTCAGCCTGCAGGACCTCATCCCTCTTTCTTCCTATATCGTTGGTACCAATGTGGACCATGACCTCTAGCTGTACACTCTCGCCCTCCAGAATGCTCTGCAGCTGCTCAGTGATGTCTATGACCCTTGCACCAGGGAGGCAACATACCATCCTGGAATCACGTCTGTGACCACAGAAACGCCTGTCTCTTCCCCTAACTATAGAATCCCCTACCATTATTGCTCTCCTGTCTTTTCTCCTTCCTCCTTGCATGGCTGAGCCACCCATGGTGCTCTGACTCTCACTGCATTCTGCAATGGAACCCTCTCTCCCATCGGTACTCAGAACTGAATACCGGTTAGAAAGTGGGATGCCCTCCGGGGACTCCTGCACTACCTGCCTTGACCTTCTTGTCTGTCTGGCAGTCACCCAGTCCCTCTCTGCCTGTGCCCTCTTAAGCTCCGGGGTGACTACCTCCTGAATCACATAGTTCTCTGCCTCGCGGAACATCACAGTGACCCCAGCCACTGCTTGAGTTCCAAAACCCGGAGCTCAAGCTTCTGCAGCTGGTGACACTTTCTGCAGATGTGTTTATCAATGACACATGGTGCGTCCACGACTTCCCACATACCACAGGAGGCACATTTCACTTAGCCGAACTATCCTGCCATACCTTAGCTTTACAATTATTGCTAGTGTAATAAGCAGAATAACTTACCAGTTACTTACCAATCAGCTTCTTCTCCTGTACCATGGAGGCTGAAAAGGCAGAAAAGAAAAGAAAGAGATCAAAGATCACCTCCTTCCCCTAGTCAGTAAAGTCCCTCACACAACTCACAGCCTCACACTCTGTCCAAACAGCACTTTCTAATGAGTAATTACAAATAAATTACACCAACTAAAACCTTAGAAGTACTAACCTTACCACTTATAAGGTAGCTATTTGAGGGTTTAAAAAAGAACTTTTTTTTCTGACGTTTGAGCTATTTACAGGCACTAACTAACAGCTGTTACTCACCAACCAATCAGCTTATGTATTTCCCATGATGTCACGGTTAGGTTTCTTTTCTCATTTTCAAGCCCAGCGTGCTCCGACACAGACAGAGCCACAGACTGACTGCCTCTCCAGGCTTCAGGTGAGTGAGGGCCTCGAGACCCCCTCTCGATTTTTAAAGCTCCCACTCCGGTTCCACTTCCTCCCAGGGCCACCGACTGCCTCGCCGGTCTTCAGGTAAGTTCACTAGAGCTTGCTTCCCCCCGCCATTGCACTAAAAATCATAAGTTCCTCCCTTCCCCATCACAGTGGCGCCTGTTTTCCCTGGACGGGAAAGTGAAGGCGCTAGAGTGCCGGCCACCGCTCGGAAGATCGTGGCCCGAAGGTAAGATCACTGTTGATTTTATTTAAATGTATTCATTTCATTAATTTAAATATGTTAATCCGGGTCCTGTTGCCGAGTGGTGGGGCAAGGGGGGAGGCCGCCACGGAGCCTCACCGCCGCCGGGAAGATCAGGCCCGGCATTCCCGGCATCGGGCTCCATGGCGGGTCGCTGCTGGAACGATCTTCTGGCCCCACCCACCCCTCCGCCATGGAGACCGACATCGGGAGCTCAGTAAAATCCTAGCCAATACCTCTGCAGAACCCAAATTTGAAATTCTTAATCCCTTGCATATAGTTTCCTCACTCTTAAATCCATATAGACAGCCATATCATTTTTTGTACTACTGTCTGCTTTCCTGATGAGAACGATAAAAGTAACAATGATTTTAAACTTACAGAAAAATTAAATGCTTTTAATCATGTAATACTGCGTGCAACCAATGTGTTTTACGTATAGTGCAATGATGCTATCCTCTTCTGCTGTGTTTTGTATGGCGTGACCCACCTTGTGAATTAGTTCTAAGTGAGTCACCGATGGAGGGAGTAAGTGGCTGGCAGCAAAGGTTGTCAGGGACTGGTTTGGGATTGGGATAATCTACAACCTCCATAGTTTTCACTGGTGGCAGGAAAGCTGTGCATAATTCTAGCTATTTGGATTTGGAGGCATTAGAATATCCATTGTCACTTGTACAGATGCATGCGCTGGGCAAGGTGGGTTGAGTGAGTGGGCAAAAATCTGGCAGATGGTGTATAATGTGGGAAAATGTGAAGTTGTTTACTTTGGCAGGAAGAATTAAAAAAGCAGAGTATTTCTTAAACGGAGAACAACTAAATAATTCCGAGGTGCAGAGGGATCTAGGTGTTTGAGTGCATGAGGCACAAAAGGTTAGTATGCAGGTACAGCAAGTAATAAAGAAGGCTCATGGAATGCTGTCCTTTATTACAAGAGGAATTGAAAATAAAAGTAAGGATGTTATACTTCAGTTATACAGGGCATTGGCGAGACCACATCTCGAATACGGTGTGCAGTTTTGGTCTCCTTATTTAAGGAAGGATGTGAATGTGTTGGAGGTGGTTCAGAGGGGGTTTACTAGATTGATACCTGGAATGAGCGGGTTGTCTTATGAAGAAAGATTGGACAGACTGGGCTTATTTTCACTGGAGTTTAGAAGAGTGAGGGGAGACTCGATTAAAGTAATTAAAATCCTGAACGGTCTTGACAGGGTGAATGTGGAGGGGATGTTTTCTCTTGTGGGAGAGTCCAGAACTAGGGGGAACTGTTTTAAAATTAGGGGTCGCCCTTTTAGGACAGAGACAAGGAGAATTTTTTTCTCTCAGAGGATTGTGCGACTTTGGAATTCTCTGCCTCAGAAGGTGGTGGAGGCGGGGTCATTGAATATTTTTAAGGCAGAGGTAGATAGGTTCTTGTTAGGCAAGAGAATCAAAGATTATCGGGGGTAGATGGGAGTGTGGAATTCGAGACAGAAACAGAACATCCATGACCTTATTAAATGGTGGAGCAGGCTTGATGGGCTGAATGGCCTACCTCTGCTCCTAATTTGTATGGTCGTATGCACAGGTGGCAGGACATCCTGAGAGTCAGCTACCTCTTCCTGGGATAGTGAATGCATACCGCTGCATGAGGAGAGGTCTTCAAGGTGGCCACTGGCCTGTGTTTATACAAAATATTGTCCTTTTGCAAAGTCTCCAAATCCTCGTAGTTGCCTGTAACCACTAAGCAGGATATTGGAAGCTGGCCACAATGCTCCAAGGAAATTCCTGGCCCGTGTTTGCAAGGGGCAACACCTTGATCACTTTCTCCATGGAAATGGGGCATCAGTGGGACAAAGCACTGAGCTTTCATCCGGTGACAGGGTTGACTTGATTGTAAGTTATTGAAGATGGCACCTATGTGGACACGAGAGCTCCTCACATCTACATCATAGCTTACTTAAATTCTTGAACTGATGGTATTTGATTCCAGAAACATCATGTGGCATGTCAATGCTGGTTACCCGGAAAGTAGTCATGATGCGGCTGGCTACAATGCCTGCATAATGCAAAACAGATAAACATTGGGAGGATACCTCTTAGCAGAACTGGACAATCCTCTGTATATAGTCCGCTGGTTGCACTGGAAACTTTTCAACAACAGAAGAGCACCTCAGTCTGGATGCCTCGAAAGCTGCTTGCTGTTCTTCAATCGCCAGTACAAATTCAAGGAAAGTGTGTTTTTCAGCTTTAACATAATGAACATTGTAGTATCAGGACATGTAAGGGTCAATGTTGGAAACAATGAGAACAATCCCTCCCACGGTAAGGGTGATGAACCAATAGTCACATGGTAATAGGCTTGGGGAAGAAGAGGTAACAGCATGAAGATGCCAACTAAGGAGGCTTAAGGACAGCTTAAATAGTAATGTGTATATATAATAAAGAGTTACTAGTTGACCTACTATTTACTCCTAGGCTGGAATTTTACTGCCCCCCCCACAACGAGCGGGCTGGTGTCGGGGGCGGGGGGTGTTAAATTGAGTGGGAGGTTGTGGGGCTGTTCCCGATCCACTTCCGCCCCCACTGCAATTTACGTGGGGCAGTGGTGGCAAGAAACGGCCCACCTACCCCAGACCAATCAAGGCCCTTAAGTCGCCAATTAACTGCCACTTCAGCAAGTTTTGAACATCACCTTACATCGTGCAGTCATGCCGGGAGAACCACAGAACTTGTCGGGGACTGCTACAAGCTCCAGAGCTTTTCCGCGGCCAAAGGAAACATGGACAGATTGCACCACAGAAGCGCGGTGGTCTGCAATGAGGCATCCAGGTCCAGTGATCAGGTTCCAAGTCTCAACACTGGGCAACAAATCAGGATCGGGTGAGAGAATTTCAAAGAGGCTATTCTTGGCTAATGGCGCATTGGGTTGAAAAAAAAACGGGGAGAGAGGCCGATTGGGCGAAAAGGCGATTTGGGAGTCGGGTGGAGTCGGCAGCCATTACTCAGCCAGACCATGGAGAGAAAGCACATGAATGTTCGGAAAGTGTGGGAAAACCCCAGAAAGAGCGCAAACACCTCCATTGAAGCCTGTAAAATTTAAAAGCCTAATTAAGCTTGGGAAACAGAATGGATTCAAAATTTGAAATCTTTGAAAGCTTTCTCGATCAGGAAGGACACAATCAGATACAAAATTGGGCCATTTGGAGGAAAAGATTCTGACAATTTAGGATCTCTTCCCAACACCATTGCAAATCTGGAACAGAACAACTAAATACGCTTTTATATTCTATTGAGTCAATTGCAGACAATGTGACTGTGAGGCAAAGGATAAACGAGGCTTCTGATAAATTTGAAGACGTAATTCAAACTTTTGATAAATATTTTAAGCTACGCAGTAATAAAATTCAGGAGAGAGCAAAATTTAACAAGAGAGTCACGAGAATTGGCGTAATAAAAACAGAAAGTGATGGAAATACTCAGCAGGTCAGGCAGCATATGTAGAGAGAGAGAAGCAGAGTTAATGTTTCAGGTCTGTGACCTTTCATCAGAACTGGCAAAGGTTAGTAAAGAATTAGGTTTTAAGCAAGTGAAGGTGGGGGGAGGTTTGGTGGGGAAGCAACAAAAGAGGTGTATGATAGGGAAGAGGGCAGGAGAGATTAAATAACAAAACTGTCATGGGACAAAGGCAAAGAGCGTGCTAATGCTTGTTTTGAAAGACAAAGTATTAGTCCAGAGACAGTGTTAATGGCAGAATAATGAGCAGCTCTGTCCAATGATAAACAGGCACGTGGTTAAAAAATAAAATAAAATTTTTAAAAATAGAAAAATATACAAAAAGGCCAGTCATCCTCTGAAATTGTTGAACTCAAGGTTGAGTCCGCAAGGCTGTGGAGTGCCTATTCGAAATATCAGGTGCTGTTTTGCGTTGATGTTCACTGGAACACTGCAGCAGGCCAAGGACAGAAATGTGGGCATGAGAGCAGAGGGGTGTGTTGAAATGGCAAGCAACCAGAAGCTTGGGGTCATGCTTTCGGACTGAGCGGAGGTGTTTCGCAAAGCGGTCACCCAATCTGCATTTAGTCTCCCCAGTGTAGAGGCAACCGCATTGTGAACTGTGAATACAGTATGCTAAATTGAAGGAAGTAAAAGTAAATCGCTGCTTCACCTGAAAGGAGTGTTTGGGCCCTGGGTTGGTGAGGAGAGAGGAGGTCAAAGAGTAGGTATTGCACCTCCTGCGATTGCATGGGAAGGTGCCATGGGAAGGGGACGAGGTGTCAAGGGTGATGGAGACGTGGACCAGGGTGTCGGAGAGAACGTTCCTTTCGGAATGCTGACAGGGGAGGGGTAGGAGGGATGTGTTTGGTGGTGGCATCATGCTGGAGGTGGCAGAAATGGTGGAGGATGATCGTTTGGAAGTGAAGACTGGTGGGATGGAAAGAGAGGACAAGGGGAACCCTGTCGTAGTTCTGGCAGGGAGGGGAAGGGGTGAGGACAGAAGTGCGGGAAATGGGTTGGACACGGTTGAGGGCACTGTCAACCACAGTTGGGGGGAATCCTCAGTTGAGGAAAATGGAAGACATGTCAGAAACACTCTTGTGGAAGGTTGCATCATCAGAACAGATGCATCGGAGACAGAGGAACTGGGAGAATGGGATGGAGTCCTTACAGGAAACAGGGTGCAAAGAAGTGTAGTCAAGGTAGCCGTGGGAGTCGGTGGGCTTATAATGAATATTAGTGGACAGCCTATCCCCAGAGATGGAGACAGAGAAGTCGAGAAAGGGAAGATAAGTGTCAGAAATAGACCATGTAAAGGTGACAGAAGGGTGAAAATTGGAAGCAAAGTTGATGAAGTTTTCCAGTTCGGGGCGAGAGCAGGAAGTAGCACTGATACGGTCACCAACGTACCAGAAAAAGAGTTGGGGGAGGGGGCTTGAGTAGGACTGGAACAAGGAATGTTCAACATATCCCCACAAAAAGACAGGCATAACTAGGACCCATGTGGGTACCCATAGCAACACTTTTTATTTGAAGGAAGTAAGTGGAGTTGAAGGAGAAGTTGATCAATGTAAAAACAAGTTCAGCCAAGTGGAGGAGGGTGGTGGTGCATGGGGACTGGTTGGGCCTCTGTTCAAGGAAGAAGCAGAGAGCCCTCAGACCGTCCTGGTGGGGGATGGAGGTATAGAGAGATTGGACGTCCATAGTGAAGGAGACGGTTAGGGCCAGGAAACTGGAAATTGTCGAAATGACGTAGAGCGCCAGAAGAGTCACGAATGTAGGTGGGAAGAGACTGGACCAGGGGAGAAAAGATTGAGTCAAGATAAAAATAAATAAGTTCAGTGGGGCAGGAACAGGCTGAAACAATGGATCTATCAGGACAGTCCTGATTGTGGATTTTGGGAAGGAGGTAGAAGTGGGCTGTTCGGGGTTGCGGGACTATGAAGTTGGAAGCTGCAGAGGGAAGATCTCTGGAGGAGATGAGGTCAGTAACAGTCCTGTGGACTGTGGCTTGATGTTTGGTCTGGGGTGCTGGTCCAGGGGGAGGTAGGAAGAAGTGTCTGAGAGTTGGCGCTCAGCCTCTGCAAGGTAGAGGTCAATACACCAGACAACAACAGCACCACTCTTGTCAGCAGGTTTGATCACAATGCCGAGGTTAGACCTGAGAGAATGGAGTGCAGCAGGTTCAGAGGGAGACAGCTTAGAGTGAGTGAGGGGAGTGGAGAATTTGAAACGGTCGATGTCACGCCAATAGTTCTCAATAAAAAGATCAAGAGTAACAGGCAAAGGGAGGGGTCCAAGTGCAGGGAGAATACTGGAGGTGGGTGAAAGGGTCCGCTGGTCAGAGGGAACACTCCTGGACAAAGAAGTGAGCCTGGAGACAGAGACGAAGACGATGGAAGAAGAGCTCAACGTTACGCCGAGCGTGAAATTCATTGAGGTGGGGGTGCAAGGGGTTAAAACTGAGTCCTTTGTTAACTACAGAGAATAGGCAAATCCATAGATTCCTTTATAAAAGATCTATATTAGATTAGCAGAGGATTCTAATATGCAGAATTAAAGGCAGAACTGATAAGGGACCAAATAGTTGTCGGCATAGCTGATGAATCTCTGTCAGATCTTTTGCAGTCCAAAGATGACCTTACACTCGAGAAGGCAATTCAGATCATATAACAAGCAGAAGTATGAAGACAAAACAGAGCCGTTCTGCGGGCTGAAGAGCATTCTTGAATTAGAAGGAATCCAATGTCTGTACAGTTCTTGAAGCCAAAGACAGAGAGGCAATCTGTCAAGAAGACACACACAGGTGAGAAGATACATGACACCGGGAAACCGTACCAGTGCTGTGGAGTGAGGAAGACCCATAGAAGGGAGCTGTGCCCTGCTAGTAAAGCAGAGTGCTTCAATTGTAAAAAGACTGGACACGATAGGAAAATGTGCCAGAGCAACACCTCTTTGCACAACTTTGTTAACCAGAACACCTACACACAAAGAGCAGTGAATGAAGTGGACCAACCTCTAGAAGAAAATGAACCAGGAGATTTCCTCGGAGAAGTGAATGACCCAAATCAAGGATTTTGGCCGGCGGACATCTACATAAATGGACACCTAACGAATTTTTAACTGGACACATGTGCTAGTGTCACAGTTCTGTGAGACCAAGAGCCATGTTTGTTGAGACATTGCCTACAACCGGCAGACACACAGTTGAATGGTCCAGGCGGGACCCAACTGAAAGTGAAGGGTAAGCTTCAAGCAACTCTCCAATATAGAGGGAGACAAATTATGCAGACATTATACATCTTGCAAAACCAAGAATTTTCCTTCCTAGGTAGAAAAGCATGCTTAGACCTGCATCTGATCAAGAAGACTGACGAAGTCAAACAGCTACCGGTAAACAGTCACTTTCAAGCAAACTACCTGAAAGTTTTTACAGGTCTCGGAAGACACAAGACAGAGTATAGAATCACATTTAAGGACAATGCCAGACCAGCATGCATCTTCACACGCAGAAAGATACCTCACCCGTTGATGAACCAAGTTCAAGACCAGTTGGAAGAAGTGACCAGACAGGGAGTCATTTCTCTGGTTACACAACCTATGGAATGCTGTTCAGCCATGGTTCATGCCTGAAACAAAATGGAACTCGACATATTTGTGTAGATTTAACATAGCTTAACAAAGCAGTGGCACTCGAGATTCACCCAATGTCCACAGTAGATGACAGCTTGGCAAAATTGTCTCAGAGCACCATCTTTAACAAACTCAATGCCAATAATGGGTTTTGGCAGGTACCCTTAGATGAGACCTCATGATCACTAATCACATTTATAACACCTTTCGGGAGGTTTTGTTTCAATCCATTTTGACTAAGTTCAGCACTAGAGCTCTTCAAAAGGGCTATGTCTAACATCTTAGAGGGGCTCAAAGGAATTATTTGTCACATAGATGACATCCTGATACATGGACAGTCAGTAGAGGAATATGACCAAACAGTTCGAGCAGTTCTAAACAGACTTCAAGAAGCAGGGCTAACACTGAACGAGAAGTGCGAATTTTCCAAGATCAATTTGTTTCTTGGGACACATAGTGAGCAGAAAGGTATAATGGCAGATCCACAGAAGAACGGACCATTACAGAATTCCCTACTCCTACTTCCGTTCAACAACTCCAAAGATTTCAACTCCAAAGAAGGTGAATTAATTAGCAAAGTTTTTACCTCATCCAGCACAGGTAACAGAACCACAAAGACAATGTATCTGAAAAGATCAAATGTGGTGTTGGAGTTCACACCAAGAACAAGTATGCCAGAAGATTAAAAACAGGTTCATATCTCCAGACATTTTAACACACTATAACCCTAAACTACCAACAACGATAGCGCTTAGACACCTCCTCTATGGGATTAGGGTCAGTTCTGTTGCAGGAATAACCTGCTGGTTCTTGTAGGCCAATATACTACACATCTAGAGCTTTGTCTAACACAGAGACAACGTATGCAGTAATTGAAAAAGAAGCACTTGCCGTCACATGGGCATGTGAGAAATTTTCTGATTACATTGTTGGATTGAGAGTCGTCATCGAGACAGACCATAAACTTTTGGTCGCTTTATTAGATGAAAAGGAGATTGCAACAATGCCTCCAATAATCCAAAGATTTTGTTTAAGGTTGATGAGATATACATGAGACAGTATATGTCCAGGGAAAGATGCAAACATCTGCTGATGCGCTATCGAGAGCAACAGTAGACCATCCGTCACAACAAGCTGAGAATTTTGTGCATGAAATAGCATCCTATTCACAGTGTACTACATAAAGTTGGCCAGCAAGCATACAGAAATTGCAAGAAATCTGTCAAGCTCAAAAAAGCGATGAAGAATGTATTCGTAAAGCAGCATTGCACACAAGGGTGGCCACAAGAACGTCTTTGTGGGAAAACCAAGAAAACCTTCTTTGAGTATAGGAAATACTTCACAATTATTGATGACTTGCTAGTTTACAATGACAAACTAGTCATTCCTAGTTCACTGAGATCGATATCTGAGAACGTCTACATCAAGGTCATATGGGAATAACAAAGTGCAGAGCAAGGGCACAATCATCAGTGTGGTGGCCAGGAATATCCAAAGGCATTGAACATGTGATCCAGAATTGTCAGATCTGTGCAATACAAAGACCAGAACAGCGTGAACCTCTGATAACTACTCAATTTCCAACCAGACCTTGGCAACTTCTGGATATGGATTTATTCATGATCAACAGGCAGGCCTGCATAATCATCAGTGATTACTTCTCAAGGTGGATCGAAGTGAGAAGGTTATAATCAACGACAACCAAAGCAGTTATAAGTGTTCTACAAGACATCTTTGCGACACATGGTATCCCTGATGAAATCTTGTCAGACAATGGACTACAGTTTGCGAATGAAAGTTTCACACAGTTTGCAACAAGAATGGGATTTCAACATCTCAAGTTCACCACAGTATCCACAGTCAAATGGTGAAGTGGAAAGAGGTCTAAGAACCATAAAGTCATTTCTGAAGAAGAATGAAGATCTTCCAACTTCACTTCTAATTTATCGATCAGCTCTGTTGATGTCTGGACTATCACCTTAGAGTTACTGATGGTAAGGAAGATCAGAATGCAACTTCCTGTGTTCCCTAAAAAAATGCTTCCAGGGTTGAATGTCTGGGACTACGAGAGAGTAAGAGACTGGGAAAACTCTCTTATAGAAGGCAACAAACTAGAAATTCCAACAAAAGATATCATGCCAGGGACTTATGGAAACTGAATGAAGGCCGAAGACTATGGATACGTGACCTAGAAAGGGAAGGTAGTGTAATCCATAGAGATGAAAACTACCAGACATCATATGTGATGCATACAACTGAAGGAAACATACATCAAAATAGGAGAAATATTATCCCTATTCCACAGAAACAACAGCCAAACATTCATTTGGAAGACCCAAATGAAGATGAACAAACCTAAAGCAAACAGAATACTACAGTCTTTAGTGAAGATCAACCAAGTCAACAACCCAGACTTACAAGGAAGACTACTGAGCATCCTATTCAGACTACAACCAGATTGTGGAGAGTCATGAAACCTCTGAATAGACTAAATCTGTGAAGTCAGAGACTTGGGGAGAGAAAGGGTAGTAGATAAGTCAAGAATGTATGTATGTTTAAAGAAAATGTTGGATAAAGACCTGGGGGGAAACGTTGTATAAGGATATGTAAGGCTTAATGTTGGAAAGAGTGAGAGCAACCGTTCATTCCTCAGGGCAATGCCTTGACCAGAGTCAAGCTGCCTGGTTTAAATTTTAAACAAAGCTTGTCAGTTAACTGTCAGTTACCGTAAACTGGTGCATTCGCCATGTCAATGCCTCTACCAATCAGAGTTCACTTGCCAACCTATCAGCACTCTCTTCTCATGCAGTATAAGTTGTTTATCCCTTACATTGGTTATTCTTGTGATTGTCCTGAAGAGTGCAGGATGAAAAGCTTTGACAACATGTTTCTATTTTCAGCAATACTCAAGTTCTGTACTACTAAACGATTAAAGTGTTATTAGTTGATCTACTATAGACTCCTAGAGCCAGATCATGTGCTCATCCAGACGACAGGTTTCATTGGTGGGGTGGGGGAGAGAAAGGAAAATCAGAGCAGATTCACCTGCCACAGAACCCGACGCCGGGATTCTTGGTTCCAATCTTCCTGGGGGCAGGATAGGCTGACGACATCCTTCCCGTCCAGAGGCCAATTGAAGCCTTTAAGTGGCCTATTAACATCCCACTGCCGCTGGGATCTTACCAGCAGTGGGGGGGGGGGGGGGGGGGCCTCCACTGTACAGGGAAGACGCCTTGTAAAACGAGGTGTCCTCCCTGTGGGCTTGGGAGGGGTTCCTCCTTCATGGGCAATTTGTGGCCCACTGAGGACCCTCCCTCCCCGGGACAACTTTAGCCTTGGGACCCAGTTCCCCTTGATCTGAACGACCACCCCCCACTCCCCCTGCCAGGGGCTTCCAGACTGGTTCTAGCGATCCCGCCTCATCTATCTGCGTTCTTAGGTTCCACTGTTGGGTCTGGGTCTCAGGCCTCTGCAGTACCGGGAGTGGCCACCACTGGCTCTGTGATTGGCTGGCAGCTCTTGGAGGCGGGATCCCCATCCCTGTAAAGGGACAGGGATCCCGCCTCCTTAAACGTTGGCCCCAAATGACGGGAGAAGTGCTGTGGGGGGAGGGCTGTAAAAAAATGCAGAGGCTGGTTCCCCAGCCTTTTCAGCCTGGCACCTGGAGCCTACCTCGTGCACAAAATCCATCCCCTGGACTTTATCTGCAATGCCCTAGCTATACGACGACGACGACGACGACGACGGACGACAACCATAAGGGCGATGGTTGTCTACAATATTTTACATGATACCTCCCAGAATGGGTGGGAGTTTCTAAATTATGCTTCTGCCATGGTTGACGGGCCACAAAAGAAATGTGGACAAATGTGAGGTGCACAGTCACCTCCAACTGCCATTCCGAAACCAAAAAATATCTTTCTCATTTGCAGCCAGGTACGAGAGATCTGGGTGACTGCACTGAGACAGTCAATGGCCTTCATCCGTGCAACTTGCACGTATGCTTTTACGGATAGCTGGCCTTCAATCCCACAAAGGCCATTTGCCATTTAGTGCATCTTCTGCAACGGGACCTCCAGCCTATCAGCATCAAGTAGCAGTGTTGGCACCATGACTCCACTGTACTGTCGTAAACATCCAGTCAATTTCTTAGCTAGGCCAGATCATTTGAACATGTTGATAGCCCTCAACACAATTGGTCATTTTCCTTCATCCAAAATGGTTCAACACTGCCCTCACTTCTGCTCTAGTCTGGTTATCAACTATTATAAAAATCAATCAGCACAGGCATCATCTCAAAGTAATTAAAAACAAGCACAAAACTGGCTTTGGGCATTTGTTCCACAACAATTTAATGTACCTTTATGGAAAATATCATTTTGTTGCAATGAGATATTTTAGCAGACCAAGAAAACACAGCAGATTCAATTCCCTTTTCAAATTAAAAGCCTGAAGTAAACACAAGGAGACCCCAAATATGTTCAAGCAGAACTGAGGGTGATTGATGTGATTCAAACAGTCATTACCTCAGGTTATGTACAATCATTCTTATTTGTGACTTAGGGTCAGATTCAGAAATGTACCTGTAATTAGTTTTTTGTTGCAATTTAAGACCTCACTTGTTAACAAGGGTCATTTGCTCTGCAACATTATTGTAAAACAGTGTTCTTTACTTTCTTGGCCCACTGCAACAATAGTCTCTGGTATTTTATTGAACCACTAAAAGTGCAAAGTAAAAATACTCTTAATGCATCGATTCTTCTATCCTAAGGCATCAACATTGCAAGGTTTAGATAACACAGGAATTGTGTCAGTAGAGGCCAAATTGCATAATCGTTCTATGAGTTACAATATTGCCCTCTCACCCTCTGAATCTTGGTTTGACTCCAGCACAGAGTGAAAGTATCTGCTCACTGTAAGGATTAGAAGTAAAATGATTTTGGACAGGCTCAAACTGTTTGCTGAGGAATGGAAATGTCACACTGGTGCAGCAGAAAATGCTGTTGTAGGGTTGGAGCTGAGACACATTACTGGGACAGAGTAGAAGAAGCTCAACAGTCCCTCCAGGTATGCTATACCTGACCCGGGAGTGCTTGATGCTAACATAGGTTGTGCAAAATGGAAAAGGATTCCAGCAGACATCCATATGACTTAACACTGTCTCCTATCCCATGGGATGTTTCAGTGTTTCACAAATCAGCAGAGAACTGATAAAACGCACCCAGCTGAGTTACATGGGTTAGAATGACGGATGGCTGGTACTCAAATTCACAATCTTCTGGTTGGACTTCAAGCTTTGAGGCCAGCTCCAAAGCTGGCTTAATCCCTTTCAGAGTGTAAGTGAATCCTTTTGTGTACTAAGCTTGTACTATTAAAGACTCATGTTCTTAGACAAGGCATTGAAGCTCAAGGAATGGAACATTACTTCACCCTCATGATCCCTCATCTCACAAATGCTCTTGATCTTAGTGATACTGCAGGGGAGACATGAAAGCCGAGCCAAGGTACTTTTCCACAGGGCAAGATGGAAAATTGGAGGGCGAGTTGCCATTCTCGTGCCCTTCCTATGAACACTGAGGAACGAGAGGTGCGAACTGAAGAAAGGGGGAAAATTCCTTAAAACCGAGGGCGCACCACCCTCACAAAAAGTAAAAAACAACTTTATATTGCAAATACATGGACTACAAAATACAATATTAAACTAATCAGAACAGTGAATCAAAGTCACTTGATCTACATAAAATATTGATTGTTTCACAGACATTTTACCACAAACTTACCAATTATATTTATTCTTATTTGCAAATCTTACCATACTTTATTCCACCCTGTGTAAATGATCTGCTCCAACCCTGTGTCCTTACTCATACCCATTCCTCTTCTGACTCTGGATTACTGCTACACACATTTGCTTCACCTTTGGAGTTTGATCTTTTAGGTACTGTATCTCTGACCCTGCAATTCTGTGGCTACATCAATTTGTCATTAAAATTCCTTCTTATGCTTCAGAAGTACCTTAAGCATTCAGATTTTGATCACGGGTCTTCCCCAACTTTCAATGCCCAACACTTTCCTCCATTTGTTCACTCGGTGTCCACCTCTCCTTTCTGTAAAGTGCCTTCTTTTGCACAGGAAGTACGATAATCAATGGACAGTGATGCTACACAACAGCGATCCCCTGACAACACAGCCAAGAATCAGAACCTAACTACATGACATATTTACTTGCAAAATGAAGTTGCAGAAAAACAGTCTCTTTCCCTGATAGAAAATGCAGCGCAGGTTTGTGGCAAATGATATTTTTAATTAAAAATCTGAAATATGTGGCATGATGGCAGTAAACCTGAAAATATTTCAAGTGTACTTGGGAATAAATGACGGTTGCTCTGAAAAAAAAAGCAAGGCTATGGGCCTAGCATTTTGTTGAGTGCGCTGGAGCCTTTTAATTCCTTCTATTCTCAAGCAGACTACTGGATTTTAGCTTGAATATCTACATAAATGATCTTCTGTAAGCTTCTGGTGTGGAGAATGTTGTAGATCATAGATAATTCAATTCACATCCTTTTCAAAAGATCAGTGGGTAAATGTCTGGGTGTACTGTGGCACTGAGTTATACAGACAGAAAAAAATTTGGGTTTTGATCCTTGTTCTATGCTGAGTTATGCCATCTCAAACAGGACAACAAAAGTGGAAATAGGCTTCAGTGTCCCTGGAAAAGAAAAGAACATTTTCCAGGGTTCTTACTCGTGTTCACTACCTAGTAATTCTTTCTGGAAAGATTCATATGAATAGTGATGAGCAGAGTTGGGTAGGAATACAAGAACAGCAGTTGGCCGTTCAGGCTCTGGAGTCTTCTCCACCATTCACTTAGATCAAGGTTGATCTGTACCTCAACTCCATTTACCTATCTTGAGTCTACATCTTTTGATACACTTACCTAACAAAAATCCAGTGATCTTAGTCTTGACAGCTTCAGAATCCACAGCCTTTTGGGTGGAGAAGGGAATTCTCAATTCCTACTACCCTTTGTGTATAAAAATGATGCCCCTCTTACTGAATAACATGCCAAAATCCTCCCCCAATCCAGGCCCTCACATGCAGAAAGTAACTATGTGGGTAGTGGAGGTGGAGAGGGGGGATAGTTATACACCTAAATGTCAGCACCAGTCCAAAGCTCCAGGAAGAAGAGGATGAGGGAGAAAATCATAGGGAGATGGAAGAGGGAAGGATTTCAGTCTGTGTGTATTTCAGTCTGATATAAAAGTACTCCTCCAACACTGAAAGAATATTAACATTCTGAATTCAACCTGGTATGCATTGGACTTCCCTTTTCAATAGTTTTGAAGTGCACACTTTAATTATAGATTTCTTTCTAGTTGTTATCAATGCCACAGTCAGCACAGTCGCAGCTGCAGAAAAGAGCACGAGTCACCTATTGGCCAAGACATCTCCCAGACAACTCCCCAACTCTTCTTTGAACAGAATACTGAGGGGAAAGGTATGGCCACTGTTCTCGTTTGAAGGACAGCACCATTAACAATGCAGCACCCCAGTGTCAGCCTCGATGACATGTTTAAATCTCTGGAGTGCAGCTTGAACTAACTACCTTCTGGCTTAGTAGTGAGAGTGCTATCTCCAAGCCAAACCTGAAACCTCAGGAATCAGCTTGTACTGTTACTGAAGATGGCCATCATCGCTTTCTACAGTATGCATTGTATTTATTCTGTTGGTTCATAGACCGAGTAATTCCTACCAGAATTACCCGATTCACAAATGCGTCAGGATATCGCCACTGTCACAATTAAATGCGGGGTCAGGATGTTGGCCTAATTTCTATTTTGCCTTCATCCTTTTGTGGAAGATCTCTTCTGCACCTTTTTTTGGAAATCTTCAATTGGAAACATTACAACAAAGGAAGACAACTTGCTAACAGAGGGAAGAAACAGGACTTTTGAAATTTTGAGTGTGGAAGGAGGAATCTTATTTTACTGGTGGTTTACTGGCAATAACATGCCAAAAGAAAACATGATCAACAATGACAAACTGTCAAGAGAGCAGCAGAGGTAGAGCTCCCACAACAAGACAGTGAACACAGGAAAAGGAGACCAGTGGAACTCTGCTCAACCGTATTTTTTTTTTATTCATTCATGGGATGTGGGCATCACTGGCTAGGCCAGCATTTGCTGTAGCCTTCCTTGCTGAATAACTGGTGTACACAACTGGATCAAAGATGATGACTGGGAGTTGGTGCATCATGTACTACATCATTGTGGAACTTGCATTTGTTGTATAAATCTGAAATTTTCATATTGTGATATCGGAATGTTGCAATCCACAATTAATTATGCTATTCCTTGTTGTCATTACTTCCAATTACAAATCTGCTTACCTCTGCCGTCTGCTTATTACAACATCTTGAACAATACAGCTCACTTAAATGATGATGATTCCTCCTCTACTCTACGTTTACTAGCTACCAGTTGGGACGAATGGATGTCCTGGGCCCTTGTTAATCTGGGCCTTGTAATGAATATGAATGGATTTGTCAATATCATGATTGCTAAATCTCATGACTTTGTTAACAGATTAGCAAGTTTTGTTATTGCTTTAATACATATGATTCATAGAGTCAGCGTCAATTATGGCACAAGAGGCCATTGGGCCCATCAAGTCCATGCCAGCTCTCCATGGAGCTATTCAGTCCCAATCTGTAGCCTTGCAAGACTATTTCCTTCAAGTGGCCACCAATTCCTTTTGAAATCACTGATTTTCCCCGCTTCCCCAACCCTTGTGGGCAGTGAGTTCCAGGTCATTACCATCTGCTGTGTAAAAAGTTCTTCCTCACATTCCTCCTGCATCTCTTGCCCAAAACCTTCAATCTGTGTCCCCCTAGTCCTTGTATCATCAGTTAATAGGAATAGCTTTTCCTTGTCTAACTTACTTAAGACTGTCATAGTTTTGTACACGTCTATTAAATCTCCCCTCGATCTCCTTTGTTTTAAAAGGAGAATAAGCCTAGCTTTTCCAATTTGTTACTAAAATCCCCCATCCTTAGAACCATTCTGGTAAATCTCCTCTGCATCCTCTCAAGGACCCTCACATTCTTCCTAATGTGTGGTGACCAGAACTGGATGCATGACTCCAGTTGGAGCCTAACCAGAGCTTTATAAAGGTTCAGCATAACTTTGCTGCTTTTGTACTCAATGCTTCTATTTATGAAGCCCAAGATCCCATATGCTTTACTAACCACTCTCTCAATATGTCCTACCACCTTCAAAGATCTATGCCCATGTACGCCAGGTCCCTCTATTCCTGCACACTCTTTAGAACTGTGCCATTAAGTATATATTGCCTCTCCCTATTCCTTCTGCCAAAATGCATCATCTCACACTTGTCAGTATTAAATTATTCTGCCACCTGGCTGCCAATTCTGCTAGCCTATCTATGTCCTGTTGCAGGTGGTTCACATCATCCTCACTGTTTGCCACACCTCCAAGTTTGATGTCATCGGCAAATTTTGAGATGCTACTCTGTATTCCAAGATCCAAGTCATTTGTATATAACAAAAAATGCAGTGGTTCCAGCACTGACACTTGGGGAACACCACTGTCTACCATCCTCTAGTCTGACAAACAATCATTTACTGCTGGACTGAACATTGAGTTCAATAATTTCAGAGTATGATGGCTCCCCCCCACCGCCCCCTCCCCATTTGACTTTTATTTTTAGTTATTTTTTCTTCTTTCTTTTTTTTGTGTTTATTTTATTTTATCTTAATTTGTTCAGTTTGCCTACCCACTGTTTTTTCATGTTTGTGCTTGTGGCTGTTCCGTTTTCAGTCCATTAACAGCCTATCTGTACGAATGCTTTGTCTTTCAACACACCATTAACATATTGTTTGCCTTTGCTCCATGACCTTCTGGTCGGTTATTATCTGTGACCTTGTCCTATCTACACCTTCTCCTTTGTTATCTCTTGCCCCACCCCCGCTTTACTTGTTTAAAACGTTTCACATTTCTAATATCTGCTAGTTCTGAAGAAGGGTCACTGACCTGAAATGTTAACTCTGCTTCTCTCTCCACAGATGCTGTCAGACCTGCTGAGTATTTCCTGCATTTCTTGTTTTTATTTCAGATTTCCAGCATCTGCAGTATTTTGCTTTTAATTTAACCATTTACTACGACTTGCTGTTTTCTGTCCTTAAGCCAATTTTCTATCCAACTGGATACTGACCCTCCTATTCCGTGAGCCTCAATTTTGTTAAACATCCATTTATGTGATACCTTAGCAAACACTTTCTTAAAATCCATATAAACAACATCAACCACATTCCTTTCATCAATCTTCTCTGTTACTTCATCAAAAAATTAAATTAGATTAGTTAAGCACGATCTGCCTTTTATAAGTCTGTACTGACTATCCTTAATTAACTTGAACCTCTCCAAGTATGTGTTGATTTTTCCCTGAATATTGTTTCTAATACCTTACTCACCCACATGTTAAACTAATGGGCCTGTAGTTGCTAGGACTGTCCTTACACCCTTTCTTGAATAACAGTGTCACATTTGCCATTCTACAATCTTCTGGCACCTCCCCCATATCCAGGAAAGATTGCAAGATTATGGCAACCCTTTTCTGCTATCTCCATCCCCACTTCCTTTTGCAACCTGGGATATAAGCCATCCGGCATAGCCAGCCTTTTTACTACCTCCCCCCTCACAATTTTTACCCTATCGATTGCCTCTACTCTCTCCTCTTCTACCAATATTTTGCTCGATTCCACTTCCTTAACGAACACTGATACAAAGTATTCATTAAATATATTAGCCTTGCCCTGTGCCTATAAACATATATTACGCTCTTTGTCCTGAATAGACCCCACTCCTCCTCTTACTACCCACTGACTATTTAAATGCCAGTAGAAGATTTTTGGGATAGAAGGGAGATAGAAAAGCTGAAATAAAAACAGAAAGTGCTGGAAATACTCAGAAGGTCTGGCAGCATCTGTGGAGAGAGAAGTAGAGTTAACGTTTCAGGTCTGTGACCTTTCATCAGATAGAAAAGCTGCTTTTATACTGGAGCAATTTAAATTCAGATTCTGAGGGAGTAGGGGAGCAGGCCACACGTGTTTACATTGCTAAATCTGAATCTTTTATCCCAGCTTGCAGACCAAAGTGAAAACTGTCGACAGGATTGTTGCCAGAAAAATCAAAATCGGATTTGGTTGCATAAATACTAGGACCCAATTCACAGACAGTGAACTCCTGGGATGCAAATTAGAATGGCAGCAACACGAAAGCAGCCAGAGAAAGACAACTTTTCTTTCTTTTCTTCTACTATCGCAAATGGATTGTTCACATTACAACAATAAAGTAAAAATCAATAAATCAGTGACATTGCAAGTGTTGGCTCAGTATTTTGCTGCATAAATGTTCAACCACTCATATACAATTGAAATGATGTTTGTAGAAATCTAATTTGCTCATATTTAGTTTTACTTTACTCCTTGTTTCTTTATGTTCCAGGCAATCATCACCACAATTATAATCACTTGGGACTGATCAGTCCAATTCAAACTCCCACAAATGGTGAGTACAAAGTGTCAGTATTGTTGAGGGACAGGAGTCTAATTCGTTGGGGCTTTTCATTCATTCCACGCCCTTTGTATTGGCAGCGGCAATGCTTGAATATAAATATCTGGGAACTGGCTGATTCAGCAGATGAACACTGATTTCATGTTATTTTAAAACTTAAACAGAAGTTAGGAATCTACATTATATCAAAGTTTGATAAACACTCTCCTGTTCCAACTTTACATTAACATTTTGTTGTGTCCTGTGTCCTCCTTTTCTTTACTCTAGACTTTGGATGAAGGACATCAGTATTAAACAAAGAATGAAATGCATTGATATAGCAGTTTATTCTCAGGGTGCCCCAAAACACTTTACAGCCAAGGAGTCACATTTGAAGGGAAGTTACTGTTGCAATGTAGGAAAATCTAGCAGCCAATTGGTGCGTAGCAAGTTCTATAAACAGCAATGAAATGAATTAGAAGATAATCAATAGCCTCATTAATGTCGAAGCATATTTTCCTAACTGACCTGGGTAAAGTGGCCAGGAAATGTAAAGGGTTATCTATCTCTTGAAAATGTTTCTGTGAAGGAAGCCCAACTTCATTTAAAAATAATGATTACTACACCAGGAGCTGAGCAATCCACTATATTACCTCAGAATATTCAGAGAAAAGTTATTTGGTGCTACAGAGCCACCCTGCAAGGTAAAGTACTCCCACCTACTCTAAGTTGCTAAAAGGTTACCCAACATTGAGTTTTTTTTTAAATATGCTCACACAACAATTTTCTCTGCATCACAATGCATAGGTTGGTATCTATGGCAACATCAGAAACCTATTCATTTTCTGTCAGGTATTTCTGTCAAAATGTTAATTACCTTTTAATCTCCCACGGTGTTGCGAGTGGAAAGACCAATCGAAGTCTTCAGGTGCAATGGGGTTCGAAGGTAGCAGATTATTGAACTAGGGTATGGAAATATAATTCACTTCCTATTTTTAAGTCTTATATCTGGTCCTTATTTTATGTGATACTTTGGTTTTAAATTATTTGTAGTCAAACAGCTAATCTTACAGCAATGTGGAAAGCAAGGTAAGTAGAGTTTGTTGCAACCTAAGAGTTTCTCTGCAATGCAGTCTGAAGAGCTGAGAGACATAAAACTGAGGCACTACATTGTTATGAATGGTGGGGCAGTAACAAGAGTGTTACAAGTTTATATGTTCAGTGCTCATTAAAAAACTGTGGATATGGGAATTTATAATGGGAAGGAGTTGACACAAAAGTGTGAGGAAAATGTGACAATAGGAAGTAAGGTATTGTAGACAGGAAGTGCACATAAGATTTTTAGTATATTGCATAGATGTTTTTAAAATTGTATTTATGATTATGCTAGAAATACTAAATAAAAGGAATTACTGATGAAGACGTCTACATAGTGACCAGAGTAATCCTTAGTCCACTGTGGTTGATATTGTTCTCTGTTACCTGAAAAACGTCTGTGTGAGTACACCTATTGTACAGGTATTTTAGACAGCTGTGTGGTAAATCCGTCACCAAGAAGCTCATTCAGACTGAGATCTGTTGCCTTAATTAGACTCATCATTCAATTCTGTCCTGACAACATCAGTGGGCTGCATTGTTTATATTTCTAGGCATTTACAGGGGAGTATTTATTATTAAAAATAATAAGCATGTATAGCATATTAATCTGCAGTAGATATTGCCTATACATAATAAAAACTATTAAAATTGAGTTGAGGAACTTCAATGTGGTTGCAATAAGACCAGCTGTGTGTAATGGTTAGTAACAGGGAGATTGGCAATTTATAGATTGGCTATCTGGAGATCGGAGTTCATTATCTAACTTGCATCTTCTTCCATAAATGCAACATCCCAGCTAAGGATAATTGGACTATTATAGTGCCAATCAAATATCGTCTCCAGTACCAAAGCTGGGGTAAATTTGCAGCAAATTGGAACAGTATGGTTAGAGGTGAGGCAAGTGTAAGTTCTGAGATTGTCATGCCACCATGTCTTAGTCCTTTGGCCCATCTTCAGTTACACTGACAAGTACCTTTTCTTTGATCAACTGGGTTTCTCATGTGTGGAAAGCCATCTTCAAGTTTAAGAGCATCCATATCAAAATACTGAAACAGTTGTAGTCTTTTTCTTTAATTCTTTCATGGGATGTGGGCATTGCTGGCAAGGCCAGCATTTATTGCCCATCCCTAATTGCCCTTGAGAAAGTGGTACTGAACTGCTTTCTTGAACCACTGAAGTCTATGTGACACCCACAGTGCTATTAGGAAGGGAGTTCCAGGATTTTGACCCAGCAACAGAGAAGGGATGGTGATATAGTTCCAAGTCAGGATGGTGTGTGGATTGTAGGGGAATTTGCAGGTGATGGTGTTCCCATACATCTGCTGCCCTTGTCCTTCTAGGTGGTAGACGTCGCGGGTTTGGAAGGTGCTGCCTGAGCAGCCTTGGTGCATTGCTGCAGTGCATCTTGTAGATGGTATACACTGCTGCCACTATGCGTCAGTGATGGAGGAGTGAATGTTGTGGATGAGGTGCCAATCAAGCAGGTTGCTTTGTCCTGGATGGTGTCGAGCTTCTTGAGTGTTGTTGGAGCTGCACCCATCCAAGCAAGTGGAGAGTATTCCATCACATTCCTGACTTATGCCTTATTGATGGTGGACAGGCTTTGACCTGCTCTTGTAGCCACGGTATTTATATGGCTGTCCAGTTCAGTTTCTGATCAATGGTAACCCCCCAGGATGTTGATAGCGAGGGATTCAGCGATTGTAATGCCATTGAATATCAAGGAGAGGTTGTCTCTTGTTGGAGATGGTCATTGCCTGTCACTAGTGTGGCGCAAATGTTACTTGCCACTTATTGCCCAAGCCTGGATATTGTCCAGGTCTTGTTGCATTTCTACGCGAACTGCTTCAGTATCTGAGGAGTCGCGAATGGTGCTGATCATTGTGTAATCATCAGTGAACATCCCAACTTCTGACTTTATGATTGAAGGAAGGTCATTGATAAAGCAGTTGAAGATGGTTGGGCCTAGGACACTACCCTGAGGAACTCCTGCAGTGATGTCCTGGAGCGGAGATGATTGACTTTCAACTACCACAACCATCTTCCTTTGCGATTCCAACCAGCGGAGAGTTTTGCCCCGGTTTCCATTGACTCCAATTTGCTAGGACTCCTTGGGACCATATTCGGTCAAATGCCGCCTGATGTCAAGGGCAGTCACTCTCACCTCAACTCTTGAGTTCAGCTCATTTGTCCATGTTTGAACCAAGGCTGTAATGAGGTCAGGAGCTGAGTGGCCCTCGCAGAACCCAAACTGAGCATCACTGAGCAGGTTATTGCTAAGCAAGTGCTGCTTGACAGCATTGTCAATAACACCTTCCATCTCTTTACTCATGATCGAGAGTAGACTGATGGGGTGGTAATTGGTCAGGTTTGATTTGTCCTGCTTTTTGTGTACAGGATATACCTGGGCAATTTTTCACATTGCCGGGTAGTTGCCAGTGTTGTAGCTGTACTGGAACAGTTTGGCTAGGGGCGCAGCAAGTTCTGGAGCACAGGTCTTCAGTACTGTTGTCGAAATGTTGTCAGGGCCTGTAGTCTTTGCAGTATCCAGTGCCTTCAGTCGTTTCTTGATATCATGTGGAGTGAATCGAATTGGCTGAAGACTGGCATCTGTGATGCTGGGGACTTCAGGAGGAGGCCAAGATGGATCATCCACTCAGCACTTCTGGCTGAAGATTGTTGCAAATACTTCAGTCCTATTTTTTGCACTGATGTGCTGGGCTCCCCCATCATTGAGGATGGGGATATTTGTGGAGCCGCATCCTCTTGTTAGTTGTTTAATTGTCCACCACCATTCATGACTGGATGTGGCAGGACTGCAGAGCTTAGCTCTGATCCATTGGTTGTGGGATCGCTTAGCTGTCTATCGCATGCTGCTTACACTGTTTGGCATGCAAGTAGTCCTGGGTTGCAGCTCACCAGGTTGACACCTCATTTTGCTGTATGCCTGATGCTGCTCCTGGCATGCCGTCCTGCACTCTTCATTGAACCAAGGTTGATCCCCCGGCGTGTTGGCAATGGTACAGTGGGGTATACGCCAGGCCATGAGGTTACAGATTGTGGTTGAGTACAATTCTGCTGCTGCTGATGGCCCACAGCGCCTCATGGATGCCCAGTTCTGTAATGCTAGGTCTGTTCTAAATCTATCACATTTAGCACGATGGTAGTGCCACACAACACGATGGAGTGTATCCTCAATGTGAAGACAGGATTTCGTCTCCACAAGGACTATGCGGTGGGCACTCCGACCAGTACTGTCATGGACAGATGCATCTGTGGCAGGAAGATTGGTAAGGATGTGGTCAAGTATGTCTTTCCCTCTTGTTGATTCCCTCACCACCTGCCGCAGACCCAGTCTAGCAGCTGTGTCCTTTACGACTCGGCTAGTTCAGTCAGCAGTGGTGCTACCAAGCTACTCTTGGTGAGAGACATTGAAGTCCCCCACGCAGAGTACATTCTGTGCTGTTGCCATCCTCAGTGCTTCCTCCAAGTGCTGTTCAACATGGAGGAGTACTGAGGAGGGCGGTAGGTGGTAATCAGCAGGAGGTTTCCTTGCCCTTGTTTGTCCTGATGCCATGAGACTTCATGGGGTCTGGAGTCAATGTTGAGGACTCCCAGGGTAACTCCCTCCCGACTGTATACCACTGTGCCACCACCTCTGTTGGGTCTGTCCTGCCGGTGGGACAGGACATACCCAGGGATGATAATGGTTGTGTATGGGACATTGTCTGTAAGGTATGATTCCATGAGTATGACTATGTGAGGCTGTTGCTCAACTAGTCTGTGGGACAGCTCTCCCAACTTTGGCACAAGCACTCAGATGTTAGTAAGGAGGACTTTGCAGGGTCGACAGGGCTGGGTTTGCCATCGTCGTTTCCGGTGCCTAGGTCGATGCCGGCTGGCCTGTTCAGTTTCATGCCTTAGAGTTTTTGGTGGTTAGGTACAACTGAGTGGCTTGCTAGCCATTTCAGAGGCATTTTAAGAGTCAACCACATTTCTGTGGGTCTGGAGTCACATGTAGACCAGACCAGGTCAGGACAGCAGATTTCCTTCCCTGAAGGACATTAGTGAACCAGATGGGACAATCGACAATGGTTTCACGACCATCATTAGACTAGCTTGATGCCACATTCGGTCAAATGCTGCCTTGATGTCATGAACAGTCACTCTCACCTCATCTCTTAAGTTCAGCTCTTTTATCCATGTTTAAACCAAGACTGTAATGAGGTAATGAGTCAAGTGGCCCTCGCGGAACCCAAACTGAGCGTCAATGAGCAGGTTATTGTTGTTTAAGTGGGGCTTGATAGCACTATCAATAACACCTTCAATCACTTTGCTGATGATCGAGAGTAGACTGATGGGGTGGTAACTAGCTGGGTTGGATTTGTCCTGCTTTTTGTGTACAGGACATACTTGGGTAATTTTCCACATTGTCAGGTAGATGCCAATGCTGTAACTGTACTGGAACAGCATGGCTAGGGACACGGCCAGTTCTGGATCTCAGGTCTTCAGGTCTTATGCCAAAATGTTGTCAGGGTCCATAGTCTTTGCAGTATCCAGTGCCTTCAGTCATTTCTTGCTATTACATGGAGTGAATCGATCCATATTTTGCAGTCAGTGGTCAAGTGATAGCACTTGCTGCTGACCTTGAAGGAAGCTGGCCACAAAGATCTAGCGATCTTTTGTGGTGTGGATTTCACCTTTCCTGATATTAATTTAATTCTGGAGCTAATGATAGGGGTTTTCTGGCATTCAGCAACAGAAATGTCATCAAGCAGGCTAAGCAGCCAATCACATTGAAGAATTCTCACAGATAGCAAACTAGGAAGTAAAAAACTCTGATTATCCTTCACTTCTTAATCACTTTACAAAGAGCAAAATAAAGATTGGAACATATGCAAGGGATGAAGGTAAAAGCTAAAATATCAAACAATTCAAAAAAATTTTAAAAATCTGGAATTTTTATTATGGAATGGAAAAATCTTTCAGGTCCAGAGAGGTGTTTCAGCAGTAATTATAACTTAGTATGCCGTTAAAAGCTCAGTTACAGCACATTCAACAAGACGTAACTTTTTCAAGGCTTTGTACAGTGAGAATAATTGTGTAAAAAGTGGAAGTTCACATCAAATCGGTGATTTATAATTGATTTCCATCTGTAAGGACTGCAATAGCACACACTGTGGAGGAGTGGAGAACCACTTCTAGATTTCTGCATTTAGCTGCCAAAAGTTGCTGTCAATTTCACAGAGTAATGATGGCGACGCAGGCAATTTCACCATCATTACAACCTGGATCAATCATTTGCTCTGCCAACACTTAGAAAGGAGACATTTAAGCTAATTTTCAGACAATATTGCAAAATACCCTTGCTAAGATAATATGCCATTTTGCCAAATTATATACTCAGGTCTAATGAATAAAATCAGTTTTTTTGAAAACCAAGGAGTCCAGTTGACCCCTGGAGAAAATGTTAGGCTATATTCATAATAGTTTATGCCAGTTGCAATTCAGTCCATTAGGAAGGAACATGGATTAGGAGTATGCCTTACAACCCCTCAAGTCTGTTCTGTCACTTTATTCGATCATGGCTGATTTGTATCTGAACTCCATATACCTAGCTGGGGTCACTCACCCTTAATGCCCTTGCCTAACAAAAATCTATTAATCTCAGTTTTGAAATTAACTATGGACCTAGCCTCAACAAGTTTTGGGGAATAGAGTTCCAGCTTTCCAATACCCCTTGTATGTAGTAGCCCTTTGTAAAATCCCCTTGAATGGCTTAACCCTCATTTTAATATTAAGTCCTTATTCTGGAGCAGAGGAAATAGTTTCTCTCTATCTATTCTATCAATGCCTCTAATCATCTTAAATATCTCAATTAGATCATTCCTTACTCTTCTATATGCAAGGAAATACAAGCCTGTTCTGTGCTATCTGTCCTCATAATTTAGCCCTTTTAGCTAGAGTATCATTCTGGTGATTTTGTGCTGCATCTCCTCCAAGGCCAACACAATCTGCCTGAGGTGCAATGCTCA
This sequence comes from Heterodontus francisci, assembly GCF_036365525.1. Taxonomy (NCBI): domain Eukaryota; kingdom Metazoa; phylum Chordata; class Chondrichthyes; order Heterodontiformes; family Heterodontidae; genus Heterodontus; species Heterodontus francisci. The sequence goes on along the minus strand of NC_090396.1, from coordinate 30,786,885 downwards.
AAACCAAATGCAATTATTTTTGTACCTCTCCACTAGCTTTTAATGATTAATGTTCCTGTATCCCTAAATCTGTCTCACCTTCCATAGTTCCTAGCTTCTGTCCATTTGGAAAATACTCTGGTCTATCTTTCTTTGGTCTAAAATGGATGAACGCATGCTTCTCCATATTGAACTCCATCTGCTGCAGTTTTGCCCACTCACTGCGCTGGATTGTGTTGAGGTCGTGACATCGGTATCCATGGCGGGGGCGGGTTCAGAAGATTGTACCGGCAGAGGCCCACCACGGAGCCGGATGCTGGGAGTGCCAGACCCAATCTTCCCGCCAGCGGTGAGGCTCCGTGGCAGCACTGCCCCCACCCCCGCCACTGCGTGACAGGACCTGACTTTGAATATGTAAATTAAGAAAATGAATACACGTAAATAAAATTGTCAGCGATCTTACCTGTTGCCCGGGGTCTTCTGAGCGGTAGCTGGCACTCACATGCCTTTACTTTCCCATCCAGGGAAAGCTGGCACCACCGAGATGGGGAAGAGGGCTTTCAGTGTTGTTTGGGAGTGGGGGGGGGTGGGGGTACGGGGTCAAACATGCATTAATAGTGTAGGGAAGGGGGCGAAGGGTGACCTTTGCACTTTGAACAGTTTGGTGGCGAGGAGAGGGTGGAAGATCAAGTCTTGCATTCAAGTCTTTTAGGGAGAAGGCAACTATTATCCATAAGTAAATATAAGAAATGCTGGAAATACTCAGCAATTCTGGCAGCATCTGTGGAGTTCTGATGAAGGGTCACTGACTTGAAACTTTAGCTCTGCTTCTCTCTCAACAGATGCTGCCAGACCTGCTGAGTATTTCCAGCATTTCTTGTTTTTATTTCAGATTTCCAGCATCTGCAGTATTTTGCTTTTATTATCCCTAAGTGTTTTTTGGGGAGGAAGGAGCGATATTTTTTTTATTGCCGTGGACTTGGTGGGGGTACGGTTTTAAATATTTAAATATAGCAGTAGGTCTGGCTGCCCTTTAAAAATGGGCAGCGCAAATGGCATATCATCTTGAGCTGCTACACAATAGATTGTGGCAGCATGGCAGTGTGTGGCCCACAATTTTTTCGCCCGCAGCCACTCCGAGCAGCAGGAGAATAAATTCCAGCCACGGAATCCATCAATTTCCGCTCCCATCTACATTGTTTACGGCGCCATCTAACTTGGTATCACCAACAATATTGCCCTCTGTTCATCCATCCAAGTCATTGACAAATACACTGTAAAGCTGAGGCCCCAATACAGATTCCTGGGGAACACCATAAGTCGCATCTTGCCATTTGGACTGCATATCCATTACCTTTACTCTCTGCTTTCTACCTCTTAACAGTTCCCAACCCATGTAAATAGGTTTCTTCCAATTCCACACATTTTCATTTCTGTTAATAGTCTGTCACATGGAACCTTATCAAATGCCTTCTGGAAGTCCATATAAATAACATCCATAGACAGCCTTTACCTACCACATCAGTTATCTGCTCAAAAATTTCAACTGGCTTCATTCGACAAATCCATGCTGGTTCTCTTTTAACAATTCATGTTTGTCCAAGTGCCCAGTAATTCTGACCCTAATAATAGATTCTGCGATGTTCTCACACTTCACAAACTCGTTTAAATGAATAACTGCTAAGTGAATGTTCTTAAGTGAATAGAAGCTGAACCTCACATGGTAAGCACAGCAACATTATGGTGTGCTTTACATTTTGGAAAATCTTTCAATGCTATTAAAATATATGCAAGAACTTCTGCAATGGAAATTCTTATTAACATCTCAGCATGAATCCCAGTTTAGTATAGTGAATAAAATGGATAAAGCTGATTTATTCACTGAGCATGAATTGGCTGCGACATGAAAGCTGCTATAATATACACTGAAACCGTACGTAATGTACCTTCTATTAGACATCTGAGGTACTGGGCAGGATTTTACTATGGGCTTAGGTACCCCGATGTCGAGACAAAATGAAGGTCCTGAGCCCACACTTACGGGCAACGAGACCGGCTCGATTATTTTCCCAGAGGCGGCCTCCTAATAGGCCGCATCCAGGCCTGCCATCCAATTAAAGATGGTGGGTGGGATGTAGATGCTGCTGACGCAATCAGAGGATCAGCAGCTCTAGAGCCTCGGCAGCCCCACTAGGAGAGGTGGGTGCTGCTAACGCAGGTCGCCTATCGAGAGGGAACCTCAACATGGAGACACCCCCAGAAAGGTAAGTTTTAATTTGAAAGATTTGAGGGGCCAAGCAGACAGGCCCCTCCAGATGGCCCAATGGGGCCTTCCCTCCCTGCGGCCCCCCTCTTTGGGCTATGGAGCCTCCAGCTCCGATGGTCCCCCTGGGATGCCGCAGGGAGGCCGCCTCCATGAAGCTGACTGCTTCACCACGTGGTGTGGTGGAGTGGGGGCGGAAGGAGTTCCAGTGGCCCCGAGAAATTGACCCTAAGTGGGTCATTAATGATTTAAATTGTCTGCCCGCCTCCATTCAGTGGGCAGCCATTCTGCATCTAGTTCGCCACTGCACAGTGGGCGGCACAGTGGTGCAGTGGTTAGCACCGAAGCCTCACAGCTCCAGGTTCAATTCTGGGTACTGCCTGTGTGGAGTTTGCAAGTTCTCCCTGTGTCTGCGTGGGTTTTCGCTGGGTGTTCCGGTTTCCTCCCACAGCCAAAGACGTGCAGGTTGATAGGTAAATTGGCCATTATAAATTGCCCCTAGTATAGGTAGGTGGTAGGGAAATATAGGGACAGGTGGGGATGTGGTAGGGAACATGGGATTGGTGTAGGATTGGTATAAATGGGTGGTTGATGGTCAGCACAGACTCGGTGGGCCGAAGGGCCTGTTTCAGTGCTGTATCTCTAAAAAAAAAGAAACCTCCCTAGCAGCGGGACTGCTTCGGAGAACCGTCCGGACGCGTCTCCTCATTATTTTCCCAACTCCTCCACCTCCCGGCCCAGCACCCCGGGGCCGGGAAATCCCTGCCCACTGTCTCTTTCGGTAGATTTAGGGCTTCCTGAAGTAGCAGCACAACCATGCTTACCATACAACATTAACAGCAAAAACAGCAGTTCTATAAGAAACAGCTAATATTTTCCAAAGGTCGTATGGATTTTAAGTTGTAATCTTGTGGTCATTTGCACTATTTCAGAGATTGGAATGGTATTTTTTTTCAGCTCAATGTTACAAAACGCACAAGATTGTACTGGATGGTCAATTTCGCACTTTATATTGTAAAATAATTTTAGGTCCAAGATGCCTTGTAAGCTAAATTGAGCATCACGTCAATTGCCTTTTGTCCTTTTACTCTCATTTGTGTGAAGGGTCATGCAAACTCATTCATGCCACTCTGGGGGCTGAATTTTGTTGAGCTCCCAACATCAGGCACTGTGGTGGGTGTGTGTGGGGGGGGGGTGGGGGGGTGGTGGTTGGTGCCAGAAGATCGTAGCGGCTGCGGCCTGTCACAGAGCCCGATGCTGGGATTGCCAGACCAAATCTTCCCGGCGATGACGAGGCTCCGTGTCGGCCTCCCGCCACTCGGTGATGGGACCCAACTACAAATATTTAAATAAACCTCATGAATACGTTTACATACAATTCCCCACAATCTTACTGGCTGTCCAGCATCTTCTATGCGACGGGTGGTACTCACGCGCCTTCACTTCCCCATCCAGGGAAAGCTGGCGCCATTGAGGTGGGGAAGGGGGGATCTTAGGGTATTTCGTGTTGTAGCGGGGGTGGGAGGTGGGGGTGGAAATGAGGACAATTCTGCATTTCTAGTGTGGTGGGGGTGGAGGAAGGGGTGACCTTGGCACTTTGTGCAGTTGGGGCCAGGAAAAAATCAACTCTGCAATTTAAGTGTTTTGGGAGGGGGAGCGGGGCAAGAATTTATTTACGATGTAGTGGGGGGTGGGGGGTGGTGCAGGCTTCATCGCTAGTTTCAGTGCTGGTCTGGCAGCCCTTTAAAAATGGCGCCTGCACAGAGGCAGCTGACGCTGTTCATGGTTTCGTTGAGGCCACCCCCGCCTTGTGATTGGGGTGGGTCAGCCCATCCTGCATATTTAAATGAACCGCTGCACGATAGATTACGGCGGCGTGGCAGCGCACGGCCCATGCGTGTGGGCCACCATTTTGTTCGCCCACCGCTGCGCCCGGTGGCGCGATAAGAAAATTCAGCCCTAAGTTGTGCCTGCTGCTGTGTACATGGTGCGAGTGATAAGGTCGTCATTGATGGGAAATCACCTCTCAAATTCCTTCGTGCTTTTATCCCTTCTGGTGATACACCTGCTGAATCCCAACTGACTTAAATTACATATATTGTGATGAGGGCCAATGGTGCTGCAGTTCAGAGATGCACTCAATGAACCCTGCCCTGTTGCTTTGCCAGTTGCTGCAGAATACTCGACTCCACAGGAAGGGCTGCCACTCTCTCAACATACAGATTGCACGTAACAACGTGCAGACATTGTTGGGTTTAGTTGTATTTGTAGGAGTAGCGTTGCAGGGCGATCTAGAGAAAATCATAGACTCCGGTAAAGGATAACTAACAGCTCTTGATTATTTACAGTTACGAAACACCTAAGCTAGCATCTTGCTGTATCATCTTCTCATGCCTGTGTCATGTGACTGTTACATCATTGCTCGTACCATAGGAGGGGGTCTCTCACTGTCGTTGGTATTAACCCTTTACATCCTTATACTACAGACATGTCAATGCACATTTTATACTGGGAATGATCCCAGGGAAAACAACACTTCTTAATACTCATGCGGTTTTGGTCACAGTCTGTGCCCTCGATTGTCGATTGCACCCAAAGCAGAAACTCTACCCCAGGAAAACTTAGACTGAAAATTATAAGCTGCAGGTACTGCTAGTATCAGCTGAGACAGGTGGAGAAGGGAGTTTTTGAGTCTGGAAAGTTTCAGTAGTGATTTCTACAGCTGGAAAAGACATCCCATAGCAATGTTTCTTGGCATTCTGCTTATACACATTTGGACGTTCTCCTCTCTGGCCAGAATTTTTTTGTTGGGCAGGAGGCCCCGTTCACCAGTCGAAAAGTGAGTGACGAACCCGCCTCTGCCAGGCCTGGGGAGCCAGGCTGGGATTTTTTGCTCCCCAGGCCTTTAATTGGTCTTGGGCAGGACTTCCACTTCCTTGAGGCAGAAAGCCCCACCTAATTGGCTGGCAGCTCCATCAGCAGGCCAGCAGCACCACCAGGAGCAGTGACCACTGCTGGGACTACACCCAGCCATCGGAGGAAGAGGAAGGTGACTCGGCAAAGGAGTTAAGTTTTTGGGGCTTCGCCGGGGACAATTGGTCTGGCCTCGGTGAGGCAAGGAGGATCGGTTAGGGGGCGGGGGAGTGTGGTGCATTGGGGGTAGTTGGGGCTTTGGCAGCGGCCCTGTGGTGAACAGGGTGCCCAATCAGGAGGTTCCCCCCCCACCAGCCTGCAAGAAAGCTGCCTGATTTCACCAGGCGGGTTTCTTGAGGTCTTAGCCACCCAGCAGCCAAGGGTAAAATACCCATGGCAGTGAGCAGAGACCCTTAAGTGCCAAGTAATTGGTCACTTAAGGGCTTTGATTGGCCTAGGCCAGGTGGGCCGTTTCTAGCCGCCACCGCCCAGCGTAAAATTGCAGCGGGGACAGGAAGGGGTGGGAAACGCCCCCCCCCCCCCCCCCCCCCCCCCCCCACCCACCCCCGACTCTCACTCAATTTTACACTACCCCCACCACCAGCCTGCTCGTTTGGGGGGCGTAAATTTCCGGCCTCTGTTTCAGAGAGTGCCAAAACAGATAATCAGCCCCCTACCCAGAGGTTTTTATAGGAGCAGGTATGGCATTTGTCATTCCTAGTGGGCATAGTCTTGTATGCCACTTCCCTGGCAGAGAAGAAACACAGGATGCAGGAGAGTCAGACAGTGTTTAAGAAAGTTGCAGCTCATAAGATATACACCCCACATGGAACATACAGGTCATGTAATGTCATTGTGTATAAGAGATTGAGTGTGACAACATGCCTATGTGTCAATGCATGATTTGCTGGAAGTTTTTACAATGACCTCATCTTTCAAAATTTGGCTTTCACTGTCCTTTAAGGAAGAAAATCACATCAAAGCATGGTTTCTTTCTGATAAAGCCGAGCCCTTTGCTTCCACTACCAGTGGCATGAACAGCAGCAGTGGAAGACAGTCTAAATCAAATTTACATCCATGCCTCTCAGTATTTTAAAGATCTGCATCACCGCATTCCCTTTCCCATTTTTGTTTTATCATTGGGATGTGAAAAAGATACACACGAGCTAGTTGCCTCAGTCATTGCTAGACAGAAGGAAAGCAAAATGAAATTCAACCCGATTAGCTCATCCTGATATTTAGATCCATGTTCAACCATTCTGCTCCCCTGTGCTGGCACTCCACCTGAGAAGATCTACTCCCTATTAAATCTGAAATCTATCCACATCTCTTTAAAATGCTTCACCTCAAATTGCATTCAAACCCATTAGGTAGCAGTCAACGCCACAAATTATCAACATCTCAGGGGGAAGTAGTCAATTCATTTAGCTGCAAGTTTCTTTAGCTTATAATCATATTTTCTTTGCAATCACATTCATAAAAGGAGATGTTAACAAGTGAGTTCTTTATTAATTTTAATACTCTTTAAGATAATCAACCAATTTATCAACAATCAAAATACTTGGGACTGAAATCCTATTGTGTGCAATTTCAAAATAATGACTTAAAGCATTACACACAATAATTTGCATGAACTAAAAACAGCACATAGAGCAACTTCAGTTCCTGTTGTATATTGTGCATCTCCAATGACAGCTTGCAGTTATACCTCAAAGACTTGCATTTCATTAGCACCTGTCATGACCTCAGGGTGTTGCAAAGCAATCAGCAGCCAATGAAGTATTTTTGAAGTGTAGTCATTGTTGTAACATGGGAAACGCAGCAGCCAATTTGTGCAGAGCAAGCTCCCACAAACAAATGTGATATGACCAGATAATGTTTTTGTGATGCTGAATGAGGAATAAATCTTAGGCAGGACACCTTAGATAACTCCCCTGTTCTTTCATAAAGTACCATTGGATCTTTTATGTCCACCTGAGGGCAAACAAGGCCTCGGTTTAACATCTCATCCAAAAGATGGCACCTCCGACAGTGCAGCACTCCCTCAATACTGCACTGGAGTGTCAGCCTGGAATTTTGTGGTGACTGGAATTTTACGTTGAGTGGGAGACCCGGCCAAAAAGTCAGTGGTGAGGCTGCCAAGCCAGGATTTAACGTGCCTGAGGCCCTTAATTGGCCTTGGGTGGGACTTACACCCCTCTGAGACAGGAAGTCCCACCTCCAAGAGCAGCAGGCCAGCAGCTCTCAGACACAGCAGCACCACCAGGAGCGATGGTCACTACTGGGACTGCACCCAGCCACACCAGCAAGGGGGGCTCCAGCCTGGAAACAAGGTAAGTATCTGGGGACAATTAGCCAGGCCCCGGCGAGGCAAGGGAGCATTGGTTGGGTGGAGGGGTGGAGGGGTGGGGGGGGGGGTGTGGGAGTGTAGTGCAGTGGTGGCAGTTGGGCCATGGGGTGGGCCCTCCATGAGGTACAGAGTGCCTGATCAGGAGGACACCCCCCCATCCCCAGTCCACAAGGAGGCTGCCACATTTTACTGGGCGGTCTCCGGGGGGTCTTCAGCTGCCCACCGGCCGCTGGTAAAATACCAGCAGCGGCAGGAGGAGGCCCTTAAGTGGCAGTTAATTGGCCACTTAAGGTCCTTGATTGACCTGGGGTGGGCAGGCCGTTTCTCGCCACTGCCACCCCGTGTAAGATTGCAGCAGGGGTGGGAAGGCATGGAAACAGCAACCCCCAACTCCCACTCAATTTTACAACCCCTCCCAGCAGGGGTGTAAAATTCCAGACAAAGTCTCTGGCGTGGGATGTGAACCTGAAACCTTTTGACTCAAGAGTGTGAACAACTAAGCCATGGCTGGCACTCAAAATATCCCACAGTATTTCAGAGCATAATCAGACAATAATGGACGCTGAGCCAGAGAAGGAGATGGTAGAAAGGCTGACCAAAAATTTGATCAAAGTGGTGGGTTTTATGGAGGGTCACAGTAAAGTCATGGTGGCAAGGCTTTGTTTGCAAATGCATGGACATTCTGGAGGAAAATGCAGAGAAGAGTTTCTCAGAACTTTGAAATGGTTTCCTGATCTCACCTGTTAAAAGGCATCATGCGGGATGGCAGGAAAATCAAAGGCAATGCAACGTGGCAACCTTCTTAGCCACAGGAATTGGAAGACATGAATTAGGACAAAATTGAGCAATTTCATATCACTACAAACTTAGTGTCATAGAGAGTCAGAGTCAGAGAGATACAGCACTGAAACAGGCCCTTCGGCCCACCGAGTCTGTGCCGACCAACAACCACCCATTTATTCTAATCCTACATTAATCCCATATTCCCTACCACATCCCCACCATTCTCCTACCACCTACCTACACTAGGGGCAATTTACAATGGCCAATTTACCTATCAACCTGCAAGTCTTTGGCTGTGGGAGGAAACCGGAGCACCCAGTGGAAACCCACGCGGTCACAGGGAGAACTTGCAAACTCCCTCACAGGGAGAATTTAAAATAAACTTTGGTGGAATTAGTTTACAGATGAATTAAGGTTAGAGTTGAATAAACAAGCCATATTAATACAAATGGGGGTTTTCATACACTCTGATGTACCATCATCAGAAGACTCCACAGAAGAAATGTTTTATATCAGTTATTATGTAGGCAGATTGTGAATTGCTTAATGTGGCAGCACATTGTAAAGACAACCAATTAAATGTCCATCAGACAGTTTGATTAACATCAAATCACTCATGTAAAAAGCAGGCAACATATAATTTCCTTTTACCAAGACAGGCTATTAATATTTGTGATTTGAGGTTTACAACCTTGCTGACTATCAAGATTCATTGCCATTTTCAATATGTCAGCTTTAGACAGGAATTTTAAAGCATTTTAGTTATTTGCCCATAGTTTTCTTTTTGAACTTATTCACCTTTGTGCTTCAAAGGTCTCAAAGAAAACTCTATCATTTTGAAGTTGCATGAAACCTCTCAAATGATTAAAGTCTCTGATTTGCAATTAAAATGCCAATAGTAACTAGCCAGGGTAGAATCATTGCTTTTGATTTTCATGAGAAATCTCAGTGAAGGGTCAAGGGCCATAAGACAGGACATCACTAAGGTTGGAAACAGTGGGAGAGAAAAATTGGATAAATAAAGTGGTAGTGAGATGACACCAAGTCTCAGAATTATTCAACACAGAGGAGGCAATTTAGCCCATCATGCCTGTGCTGGATCTTTTTAGTCACACTCTCCTGCTCTATAGCCCTGAAATCTTTCCTTTTCAAGTATATATTTGAAAGTTACTATTTGAATCTGCATCCTTCTCTTACAGGCAGTGCATTCCATATCATAACTTGCTGCATAAAATAAATTCCCATCTCCCCATGATTCCTGACCCAATTTATTTGCACCTGTATCCTCGAGTTATGAACCCTCCTGCCAATGGCAACAGTTTCTTCCTATCTATTCTATCAAAACCCCTCAATTTTGAACACCTTTATCAAATCTCCTTTTAACCTTCTTTGCCCTAAGGACAACAATCCCAGCTTCTCTTGTCTCTTCACGCAACTGAAGTCCCTCATCCCTGCTCTGTAACCACTCCAAGTTTTATTATAAAAATATGTTAATTGTAGGAGAGGGTGGTAAATAGTTCCATTGTTTTAAGGTCCTAGGAAAGAATGTGTTAAAGTAAGAGGTAGTGCAGTGATTTCAAATGAAAGGTTCACAGAAGTGTTATTCATGCCAGTTCTCCATGTACCAGCAGGGTTTGAAGTGGGTCCTGATATTTTTCATGTGAGCCAGGGGACCACTCGGTTCCCAGGCATAAAGGAAAGGAAGAGAGGACTGATTCCGCAATGTAGAGTCTCCACCTACTTTGTTGCCTCGGAATTTCCAGTGGGGGTGGCGTGCATAAAGATGTTGACAGTAGCACATATGGTGCCAGGCTGCTGCCCGGCCCACCCCCTTAAATTGAAGAGTTTGATTGGGGCAAGCAGCATATTCTGGGATGCCTCAAAAAGCTGAAGTGAAATCCATTAGCAAGTTTCCACTTAATCCTTGGCCAGGTGATTCCTATAGCTGGCAGCCATTGCCTTCAAGCCTGCAGCACCAGTTCAAATCCCACACTAGGTGCAGGCTCCTGCCAAGGAGTGGGCCTCCACCTGGGGAATGTTTAAACTAATCGAATGGCCTGCTTGTCGAAAGCGAGAAGATGTTAGGCAGTGCAAACGGAAAGGAGGAAAATCAAGGTCATGGATTGCTCAGACCTTTAGGCATGAATTAGAGTAACAAACATGTTACTGAGAGAGTGTGGATTGACAAATTCACAAAGAAGTCCTCATTTCATTCGTAAGAGTACAGGAAACATGTTAGGGGAAAGCTCATGCGAGAAACAAACAAATCAGAAAAAATGTGATGGGGTAATTTTCATCATGGTTTGCAGGTGTTAAACTGGTGATCGTGGATCAAATGCCCATTATACATCCCACGCAAGTTTACTCTCTAATCGGACAGAGTGTGAAGCAGACGGCCAATCTTCAGCTGTCAGTTTTCTGTCCATGCCCAGGTGAAAATTACCCCCATTGAAACTTAAGTCATAAATTTATTTTTAAAGGATCAATTTTACAAACTAAGGATTTATTTCCCCCATTCAACACCTCTCCGTCAGCAAAGTGGGTGAGGTAATGAAGACACTGCGCGCTTGTGGACAAGTATGATGCGAATCATCATATATCCTGAGTACAAGATACATTAACAGCTACCTCTTTGATGTAAACACCTTACATAGAATTCTGGTTGGAAGAATAAGGAGGCCACACTGCTTGGAAAACAGGAGTCTAAAAGGGTAGAAGGGCAATGAGACCTCAGGGTGCAGATACACAAATCATCAAAAGTAGAGACATAGTGCTGAATTCACGACTGGTGAATAAATGAGGGCCGCACGCCAAAGAGCCACTGCAGTTCCAAGCGCAGAGGCTCATTTAAATGGCCGGGGCAGGCCAGCCCTGACCACAGAGGGGGCGGGGCTCTCCATCCCTGGCAATGGCGTTAGCTGCCTGTGCACAGGTGCTGATGCATTTTTAAAGGGCCGTTAACCCTACCAGTAAATTGAAATATTTAAAGATACATTAAATAAAATAAAAACATCTCTTTTTCCCCTCTCCCACCCCCATAACAATTAAATTAATTTGCCCTTCCCCCCCAAAACACTTACCTTTACTCCCTGACCTACCCCGCCCTCCAACTGCACAAACTTCAAACTATTAACCTTCCCACCATCACCTACACCCGTGACGTTCATTTGACCCCGTTCTCCCCTCCCCACCTCCCGCACTGAAAACTACCTCCTCCTGCCTCCCCACCAGTGTTGCATCTTGTTTCCCTGGGCGGGGATCCAAAGGCGCGGCAATGCCAGGGTGAAGATTGCGGCGGGACCTCAAGAGGCAACAGGAAAGTCACTAATGCAGGTAATTTAAATTTATTCTAATATTTAGATTATAGTCCCGTCCCCGAGCGGCAGGGGGCCGCCATGAGGTCTCGTGCCACTGGCAATATCGGGCCAGGCCCTGCCAGCGCTGAGGTGTATGGCAGGCCTCATCCAGGGCCATCTTCAGGCTTCGCCCCTGCCACGGATCCAGACGTCGAGAGCTCCTTAAAATCCAGCCTATAGTTTAATAAGGCCATGCAAGGAAGAAAAGTACTGAGGTTCATTTCAAGGGGATAGAATTGAAAGCAGGGAAGTTATGTTGAATCTGTATAGAACCTTGGTTACATCACACTTGGAGTACTGTGCAAAGTTCTGGTCTCCATATTATAAAAAAGACATAGAAACATTGAAAAAGTTACAAGATCAACAAGGATGATAGTGGAACTGAAAAATTATACCTATTAAGAAAGATGTTTGTAAAGTGCACATTATCCCACAAAGAATGATCATCCGCATAACATTCAATGGGTATCCTACCTCCAGTCTGTCCCTTGTTCCGAATCACACCTAAAATATTTGACAAACAGAACCCCATATCCACTACCTCCACAAGACAGTATTTCCACAGCTAAAGTGCTTTTAACAATCTTATTTTCTTAGCTTCCCAAGCTAAAAAGGACAACATCTCCCATTTTCACCCATCAGAAATATTATGAAAGCAGCTGCACTCGAATACCCATCAGGAAGCATCACATGTGAAGCATCACTAAAAATTATTAGCTTCATGTTTTTTGGATCACCTAAGGATGGGAACTTCAGTACACATTTCTCCAGATTTAGTTTTTTTTTAAACTTTTATTTGCCTTTAAAACAAACATTCTCAACTTTCTGGTATTTCATCATCATAATTAACTCCAGCACATCAAAACTCGCATCAGGTCTCAGACAAGCAGGTTAATTAACTAACCAAGCTTCGTAATTGCTCGGTCTCCTTAGATATATCATTATCTTTCAGTGATGACCCAACACAATTAACCAGGATGGGAGCAATACTCTCCAAATAGGATTGTTGACAGTTATTCCAGACTTATCCTGCTTAATATCTAAATCAATATATTTAAAAGGCCCCACAAGCCTCACTCCCAATATTTTTAATCTTAACATTTCTCAATCTGCAGTACCACCCCATTAAAGAGATCAATGTACATCATGAAGAATGCCTGAAAGTTTCCCTTTATGATACCAAAATTGCATTGCAGGATCTGCCTTTAGTTGAACACAGCCAATTTTCAGCAAACCAGATCTCACTGAGAAATACCACACCCTGGAAGAATCATTAAGGCCAAAAACACATTTGTTCAGTTTCCATAGTTTTCCTTCTGCATCTGCTGCCTCTTTAGGTGGTTTCAGATGCATTTCTCTGAAAAGTATCACCTTGCAGAAATGCAGCTTTTATGCCAATTGATCTACACTCCCATGAATATGTGGCCAAAAGAGCTAAAAAGATTTTCAAGATTACTTTTCTAGCCGTGGGAGAGCCCACTCTAACATTGGTATCACCCAGTTGTTCTTCAAAACCCCTCGCAACTAGCCTCACTTTAGCTTTATAAGTCCCACCTAAAGGACTTTTTCAGTACAAATCCATCTACTTGATAAGACTGGCCATCTCCTATCTGGTACCTCAGAAGAAACACCAAACTCACTCCGACTCTCTAATTTCTTATGTTTTGCTTCTCATATTAGCTTATCCTCAGGTTTATTGGTAGCCACTAAAACTTCCCAGTCATGAGGACTTCTGTTTCTAGTTCTATCCTGAGACTGCTCTCTAGCTTTCATTTCATTGTGGAATCTACTCAAACTATGGCCTCTACTAGTACTTTGATGTCTTTGGAGACTACTATTGTAAGATCTCCCTCTTGCACTATTGGAGGTTCTTTCTCCAGTACATGATCGTTTTCTGATGCACGAGTCACTTCCAGACCCACTATTAGAACTTGCACTGCGCTTTCTTATATTCCACTCTTTCACTCCATTCTGCCAGTCCATGGTTCTGGCTTCTTGGCCATTATCTTGAACATGCAGCCAATATTTAAACTTGCCAGTAGATTTTCCTGTATGTCCCATAATTGTTGCATCCCTCCATTCATTAGACTTCTCTGAATAGATGTCACCTGAGCTCTTTCCTGAGTATCATGATCGCTCATTACTATCCAACCCTTGATCAACCATATTCTCTTCCTCAGGACCTTCATCACAAAACACATAAGCATTTGAGGTACAAGGTGTCACATTTCCCTCTATCTGTTGCTCAGATTGAGATTTTGAATCAACTCCAATTAATCATGAGGAATGAACCTTAATAATTTGATTTCCATGCTTGATAACTACTGTCTTACTATCATGATCTATTACCTTACCTGGGCTCTTCCATTCCCTATGATGCTCTCTTTTATAAAGACCAAATCTCATGAATTAAATTCTGCCTCAAATAGCTTTATATGATGCCTTAGAGCTCACCGAATTTTCTCAAGAGACCTCAGCCTTGATGAAAACAGGTCTCCCAGCATGCAAAGCATTCAAGTGTGCAGAAAAAAATGGAACTAATTGTAGTACCTTCTAGAACATATGAACGTATGAATTAGGAGCAGAAATAGGTTCTCAGCCCCTTGGGCCTGCTTCGCATTCAATAAGATCATGGCTGATCGGATTGTAACCTTGACTCCACATTCCTGCCTACCCCCAATAACCTTTCACCACCTTGCTTACCAAGAATATATCGATCGCTGCCTTAAAAATATTTAAAGACTCTGCTTCCACTGCCTTTTGAGGAAGAGAGTTGAAAGACACACGACCCTCTGATAAAAAAAATCTCTCACCTCAGTCTTAAATGGGTGACCCCTTATTTTAAATAGTGACCCCTAGTTCTAGATTCTCCCACAAGGGGAAACATCCTTTCCACATCCACCCTGTCAAGTCCCCTCTGGATCTTATATCTTTCAATCAAATTGCCTCTTACTCTTCTACACTCCAGTGGATATTCCTCACAAGACAACCCTCCCATTCCATGTATTCATCTAGTAAACCTTCTCTGAACTGCTTCCAAAGCATTTACATCCTTCCTTAAATAAGGAGATCAATACTGCACATAGTACTCCAGATTGGGTCACACCAATGCCTGGGAAAACTGAAGCATAACCTCTCTACTTTTGTATTCAGCTCCCCTCGCAATAAACGACAACATTCTATTAGCTTTCCTAATTACTTGCTAAACCTGCAGACTAACATTTTTGCAATTCATGCACAAGGACACCCAGATCCCTCTGCATCTCAGAGCAGGAGAATTATCACACAGTGCAGAAGGCAGTTTGGGATTTTGACCATGGACCAATTGATAGGAACTAAATTCGTCCATCTGAAGAGAATTCTTTGCATGAACCACATATGATAGGGCTGTTGTCAACTTGGAGTTTAGTTGGTCAGCTAAGATTTTATGCAGCATTTCATCAGTCACTGCGTGATTCCTTTCACAGATCCCATTGCTGAAAGGACTTTCAGCTGCAGTATTCATAACCGTAATGTTCATGTTTTCACACGTCTCTGAACTAGTCATTGGCAAATTCCCCTCCATTATCAGTCAGCAACTTAGCTGGTGCTCAAGTCTGGTCCCTATCCATTTCTCCATGATTTTGTCTATAACCACCCTTTTGATCTTGCTATGTATTATTGTAGAAAGACTAAATCTAGTTGCTAGGTCGCTAAATTGTGGAATGAAAATATTCCTGTTTTTATTCCATACCTTTAAATCCCTGGCAACTACCTCATTAAAGTCACATGCCAATGGAAGGCTTATAGGAGGACATGACTGTGTCCAATACTTTTTACAGATTCAACACTTTTCACTAATCTCTTCTATTGTCTTCGTATACTCTTCATGAATCACACCTGCATCCTTTGGCAGGTTTTTAATCTTGACAAGATGGATGAGCAAATTGTCTGTTTAACTAAGACAGTTTGCTTTTTTCCTCTGATTCTCATCACCTGATGCCATTAATAGATGCCATTAATACTTGTCTAGACATTCCAACAAGAAAGATCAGGTTTTGTTAAGGGGATACAATAATGCCCTGACTGAGTAAACTGCAAATTCAATGATTTTGAAAATACAATTGCCTTATCATGCTCCATATCAAGTTTTATTTGTGCCTTTTTCATTGAAGGTTTTCTCAACAGTAAAGGTATCTCACAAGAGACTACTTCAGTAGTGATAAAAAGTGGCTTACTCCAGCTATTTTACATGGAATTACTACTCTATTCAGTGACTTGAATGTATTGTCATCATCAAATCTAAAGCTGGTAGTACTTTTACACTCCTTAAGCTAGCATTGGTACTCAATACTAAGTGAATCCAGATAACATTTTAACCATTCTGTTCCATACACTGTCAGCATGCAAGTACTATCCAATATAGCATAGTTGAACGAATCCACAACTAGCACATTCATCACAGGACTAAAATTCCTTGTGACCGGTACAGTTCACTCAGATTCATCAGTATTGTCCTCTTCTGCCTCAGAATTCTCTGAGCCATGTTTTATTTCAAGGACTCTGCCCCTCCGCTTTGGGCAGTTCATTGCATAATGATACTTTGAGGCACACCTGAAGCACCTATTAACTGTTCCTTGAGCATTCCTGGGATTCATTCACTTATGATTGCTGTTCCAATCCTGTCTTCTATTGTAATAGTCAGACCTGCTAAAGGTCCTTTCATCCTCATTCCTCATGTTTTTAACTCTTCCATTGTACTTAGCCAATATCTGGACCATTTTGAAATTCCGTAATCATAGAGTCCTCCATTCTTCGTGCCACTGCAGAATGCCCTGTTTGTTGTACCAGGGCTGCAGGAAATGACTTTCCCCAGGAATTTCTTTAGGGTAGCAGACTTTTGATCTAACAGGGAGTCTTTTTCCAATAACCAAACCCTAGATAGAACCAGGAGCCTGTCCATATGCAACACCCTAACACAATATAGCAACTTAAATGCTAGCACTGAATCAGGGATCTCCATAATGAACCAAAACAAGAAATGCTGGATTCACTCAGCAGGTCTGGCAGCATCTGTGGAAAGAGAAGCAGAGTTAACGTTTCGGGTCAGTGACCCTTCTTTGGAACTGGCGTTAACTCTGCTTCTCTTTCCACAGATGCTGCCAGACCTGCTGAGTGAATCCAGCATTTCTTGTTTTTGTTTCAGATTTCCAGCATCCGCAGTATTTTGCTTTTATCTCCATAATGAATTTCTTCAATCTTTTATACAGTCTGTTAAATTCCATAATATATTCCACCATTGAATAACCATCTGTTTTTCAAAATCTATCAAAGTCTGACCATGCCTCATGCGCATTCAATAGGTCATCTTGTAAATTTCATCCACTTTACTTCTGGATTTTACTTTTGGTAAAAAATGACAACACCAAGGCCATATCTCATTTCCTCAAAACTTTCACCAGTCTCCATAAGTGCTCAAGTAAGACCCCAATTAACATCCTCCACCTGCATATAATTAATCAGTTGATACCGGTTTAACAACTGAGGCCCTTTTCCACAGAAAAGAGAAGGCTGATTGATAAACTGATAGAGGTCTTTAAGATTATGAAAGGTTTTGATAGGGTAGACGTAGAGCAAATGTTTCCAATTCTAGGTAAACTCCTTGATAATGTTGCAAAAATAGTTTAATGGTTAGAGATGATGTGCTGGTGATAAATGTAGGGGATTATTTGGCAATATAAATTGCTGTTAGGGAGAGATAGAACATCTCTTAAACAATGATTAGTCAGAGTTATACATTGATTCTAACCATATTTAGTTTTAATTAATTCATGGTTGAAATGCACTGTTATGTCAATGTGGGAGGGTGTATTTGTCCCTCATAACAATTACTTTCTGAGGCTTTTCACTGTGGTAATAACACCAGATTTGAATGGATGATGCACATTTCAAAACACTAAATGAATGACTAATTTGATAAGAGACTGGAAATTACCCTGTGATATAATGATCACAGTGCATTTGTAAGAAATTCTGTTGTCTGCATTTTTAAACAGAGGTTTTAATTACTGTTGGTGATATCAGTGGAGAAATACTGAACATTATTCACTATTTTAATAGAAAGACCTTCCAATTTTTGTGCCTTTCACAGCCTCAAGGCATTCCAAAGTATTTCACATCCAATTAATTACTTTTAGTTTAGTTTAGTTTAGAGATACAGCACTGAAACAGGCCCTTTGGCCCACCGAGTCTGTGCCGACCATCAACCACCCATTTATATACTAATCCTACACTAATTCCATATTCCTACCACATCCCCACCTATCCCTATCACCTACCTATACTAGGGGCAATTTATAATGGCCAATTTACCTATCAACCCGCAAGTCTTTGGCATGTGGGAGGAAACCGGAGCACCCGGAGGAAACCCACGCAGACACAGGGAGAACTTGCAAACTCCACACAGGCAGTACCCAGAATTGAACCCGGGTCGCTGGAGCTGTGAGGCTGCAGTGCTAACCACTGCGCCACTGTGCCGCCCCAATTTTGAAGTATGTTATGCAGCTAAACATAATGACAGCAAAGTCTCACAAACAATAATGGCATAAATGACCAGGTAATCTGTTTTAGTGATGTTTTGGTTGGAGATATTGGCCAAACCACATATAGTACCATGGGATGTTTTACATTTACCTGAACAGGCAGATGGGGCCTCAGTTTAACATCTGATCTAAGGGAGAGCACTTTTGCCAATGCAGCTTTCCTTCAGTATGGCAATGAAATGTATGCCTAGGTTGAAATGCACTGCCTTCTGCCACAGACACAAGTAAGATACTACTGAGCCAAAGCTAACACTAGTCACAATAATGTAGGAGCTGCTACTTCTGCTAAAAGAGTGAACAGAGGAATCTTGTACGTGTGCGGAAAGTCTTTATCCACTGATATCTGTGGCTGCTAGGCTTTAAACTACAAACTTCACACCCAATCATAGTATGAAGGTCTGTCAATCCTATCTGCAGCATGGCCTCTGACATTAGGCAGGTTTAATAAAGAACAGAAATAGAGGAAGATATGACAGAATAACTAAGAATCAGAGGGAAATATAAGGGAGATTATAGGTTAAAAGTATGAGAAAGTAAGTTGCAAAAATGCTGCAAAAAGCACTAATGGGAAGGAGGAGTGAAGGCTTGAAAGCCCAGGTGTTAATACTGTTTAAGTGTCTGCCTGTCAGAATGAGCAGATGAAATTCATTTATAGCCCAGGGAATTCATATTTAGGCTAGCGAGAATATCACTTTAATTATTTTCCCAAAAGCATTTTACTGTAACCTGGAAACATTTCTGTTACAGCCTAAATGGAATGAAATACAATACTTGCCCATTAATGGCAATTCTGTTAATGGGTTTATTCGTCTTTCTATGACATTCATGCTTTTATTGTACGATACTGCAAGGACCCATGTTCTGACAAACACTATTTTATAGCATTGGGCTTAATTTCCAGCCCCCACTGCCGTGAACGGAGGTGGTCGGGCACTAAAAGTAGTGCTGCCAGCCTGCGTGCTAGTTCCCAGGCTCCATCCACCCAGGGCCATTTTGCTGGAGGCAGGATTGTGGGGAGGGGGTTGCTGGGGGGGAGTTCAGCAGGGCTACCCACCGCATGTGGCGGGGAGCCGATTAAACCAATTAAGGGCACAGTAATGCCTGTGAACGGAAGCTGACTGGGATTTTCCAGTTGACCTCCAGGTTCCCGGTGTTGTGTTTCTCTTTCTTTAACACAAACACACCAGCCACACAAGGAGATTTGGTAACTAAATTAAGTGGGTTCTTTATTTGAAGAGATGAAACTATACACAACAATAATTGAGAAACAAACTAACACATCTGGTCTCTCTGACTTTTCCTAACTTCTGCCCAATGATTACATGAGTCTTCTTCTTCTTCTTCTTCTTCTCTTCTTTGGCCTCCTTGTCTCGAGAGACAATGGGTAAGCGCCTGGAGGTGGTCAGTGGTTTGTGAAGCAGTGCCTGGAGTGGCCATAAAGCCAATTCTAGAGTGACAGACTCTTCCACAGGTGCTGCAGATAAAATTGGTTGTCGGGGCTGTTACACAGTTGGCTCTCCCCTTGCGCTTCTGTCTTTTTTCCTGCCAACTGCTAAGTCTCTTCGACTCGCCACACTTTAGCGCCGCCTTTATGGCTGCCCGCCAGCTCTGGTTATCACTGGCAACTGACTCCCACGACTTATGATCAACGTCACAGGACTTCATGTCGCATTTGCAGACGTCTTTAAAGTGGAGACATGGATGGCCGGTGGGTCTGATACCAGTGACGAGCTCGCTGTACAATGCGTCCTTGGGGATCCTGCCAGCTTCCATGCAGCTCACATGGCCAAGCCATCTCAAGCACCACTGGCTCAGTAGGGTGTATAAGCTGGGGATGTTGGCTGCCTCGAGGACTTCTGCGTTGGAGATACGGTCCTGCCACCTGATGCCAAGGATTCTCCGGAGGCAGCAAAGATGGAATGAATTGAGACGTCACTTTTGGCTGACATACGTTGTCCAGGCCTTGCTGCTGTAGAGCAAGGTACTGAGGACACAGGCTTGATACACTTGGACTTTTGTGTTCCGTGTCAGTGCGCCATTTTCCCACACTCTCTTGGCCAGTCTGGACATAGCAGTGGACGCCTTTCCCATGCACTTGTTGATTTCTGCATTGAGAGACAGGTTACTGGTGATAGTTGAGTTTAGGTAGGTGAACACTTGAACCACTTCCAGAGCGTGGTCGCCGATATTGATGGATGGAGCATTTCTGACGTCCTGTCCCATGATGTTCATTTTCTTGAGGCTGATGGTTAGGCCAAATTCGTTGCAGGCAGCCGCAATCCTGTCGATGAGTCTCTGCAGACACTCTTCAGTGTGAGATGTTAATGCAGCATCGACAGCAAAGAGGAGTTCCCTGATGGGGACTTTCCGTACTTTGGTCTTCGCTCTTAGACGGGCAAAGTTGAACATCCTGCCATCTGATCTTGTGTGGAGGAAAATTCCTTCTTCTGAAGACTTGAACACATGTAAGAGTAGCAGGGAGAAGAAGATCCCAAATAGTGTAGGGAACACCGCTCTGTTTCACACCACTCAGGAGAGGAAAGGGGTCTGATGAGGCGCCGCAATGCTGAATTGTGCCTTTCATATTGTTATGGAATGAGGTGATGATACTTAGTAGCTTTGGTGGACATCCGATCTTTGCTAGTAGTCTGAAGAGACCACATCTGCTGACGAGCTCAAAGGTTTTGGTGAGATCAATGAAAGCAATGTAGAGGGGCATCTGTTGTTCGCGGCATTTCTCCTGTAGCTGGCGAAGGGAGAACAGCATCTCTCTGCACGAAAGCCACACTGTGCCTCAGGGTAGACACGCTCCAGCCAGCTTCTGGAGCCTGTTTAAAGCAACTCGAGCGAAGACTTTCCCCACTATGCTGAGCAGGGAGATTCCACGGTAGTTGTTGTAGTCACCGCGGTCACCCATGTTCTTATAGAGGGTGATGATATTGGCATCACGCATGTCCTGTGGTACTGCTCCCTCATCCCAGCACAGGCAAAGCAGTTCGTGCAGTGTTGAAAATATAGCTGGCTTGGCACTCTTGATGATTTCAGGAGTAATGCCGTCCTTCCCAGGGGCTTTTCCACTGGCTGAAGAATCAATGCCATCACTGAGTTCCGATTTTGTTGGCTGTTCGTCCAGCTCATCCATGACTGGCAGAGACTGGGCTGCATTGAGGGTGGTCTCAGTGACAACATTTTCCCTGGAGTACAGTTCGAGGTAGTGCTCCACCCAGCGGTCCATTTGCTTGCGTTGGTCAGACTTGAGGGGGGCGATCTTCTTGATGGTTGGCCCAAAAGCTCTTTATATGCCATCATACATTCCTCTGATGTTTCCGGTGTCGGAGGCCAGCTGCATACGACTGCATAGGTGTTGCCAGTAGTCATTTGCGCAGCGCCTGGCCGTTCTTTGTGCAGCGCTTCTGGCTGCTTTAAGTGCTACGGATGTTAACTCGCTGGGGGCTTTCTTGTAGTTCAACAGTGCAATGCGCTTAGCGGATTTGACAGGCTCCAGCTCTTCAAAGTGAGATTGAAACCAGTCAGCATTCTGCTTCACATGTTTGCCACAGGTGGTCATTGCTGAGTCACCGATGGCACCTCTGATGTGGGCCCACTTGGTCTCTGCATCCCCTGTAGGAGTGTTTTGAAGGTTTTTTTCAAGATTACATGAGTATGGACATCTAAACCTATATGGTGAGAGACAGCAGTTTTAGACACGCCCCTTAAAGGTATACCACAGCACCGAGAGGCAGCAGGGGACAATTTAGCTGCCTGGAAGCAGCCTCCAGGTGGCAGACCGGGGTGGGTGGCAATGCTGCAGGCAGGCTTAGAGGCCCTCCCTGCCTGCCTGGTTTCAGCAGCAACTGCAGACCGCCCTGTGGAGGTGTTCCCCCATCCCCCTCACAACAGTGGTGGCCTGGCTGCAAAAGCTATTTTTTATTTTAATTATAAAAAAGTTGGAGAAAGGGTGGATTGAATTTGACCAGCCCCTTGATGCCGGGCGTCTTGGCGGGGGAGGGCCCATAAAATACTTCCGGGACAGGCCTCCCATGATCTCCAACACCGAGAAGGCCCCGCTGCATTTTACCGCCGGTGGCGTGGCCAAGCGACGGTGTCGATATTTCCCTACTAAAACATGCAAAAAAATGTTAATTAACCTACCTGGACCAGGCGACTGTCCAACGCCGATATTCTGGCTTGTGGCCGGATGTCCGGTGTCTTCCGATCCCCGTTTGGGGATTCAAGGTGAGACACTGATGGGGAGGGTGGAGGAGTTTAATTATTGCTGCGTTTGCTGACAACACAACCACGAGGTGGCGCAGTACCTGCACATGTGCAAATGCAGGCTCTTCAAATGGAACGTCACTGTCTGCGACATTCAGGCAGCTGCTAGGATTAAAGATGGTGCTGCTCAATTTATCACAGGGCATGCTCAAGGCTAGATCATTCTAGCAAACTAACCTTACATTACGTTGGATGGAAGCCCAGTAATATACTAGCATGTAGAATAGGATACTAACTGTAATCCTCAGATCCATTTAATATTCCAGTAATCCTATTAAATACAAAAGGAATATTATGATTGAATTTCCATTGAAAGATGGTGAATTGGCATCCCAATTGATGGAAAAGAAAATCGGCCAGAGTATAAAATGTGCTGCCAATTCGTTATCGTGATTCATTTATATGACTGATTTCACCAGAACGCAGCCTCTCGCTCCCACCCTACTGGCCGCTCTCCCCCCTCGGCTACTCGCTTTCTCTCCGTCCTCCCCACCAACTGCTTCCCCTCCCCTAGCCACTCACTCCAGATCTAGCTGCTCCCCCCCACTTCCCTGGCCGATTGTTCCCCGCTCGCACCACCCTGCTCTCTGGTCGCTCGTTTGCTCCCAGCACCGGTGCCCCCCCGCCGCTAGTTACAGGCCGCGCCGCTTCCCTCCTCTCGGCCACTCACTCCCACGTTTGATCAGTCACCACGCGCCACCTGAAGAAGCAAGGCGGGCTGCAAGGGGCGACATAGGAGCGAGTGGCCAAGAGGAGGGAACCGGCGCGGCTTAGAGCTAGTGGCTGGAGGGGGGGGAGAAGGGATGGGGGGGAGAAGGGAGGGAGGGGGAGAAGAGGGGGGAGAAGAGGGAGGAAAGAAGAGAGCTGGGGAAGAGGGAGTGGGGGGAAAGAGGTGGGGGAAGCGGGGGCGGGGGGGAGGAAGCGGGAGCGAGCGGCTGGAGAGCGGGGTGGCGCAAAGCAAGGAACAATCAGCCAGGGGAGTGGAAGGGAGCAGTGATGTCTGGAGCGAGCGGCTGAGAGAAAGAAGTATCGAGGTCTGTAGCGAGTTGCCGAAGGGGGAGAGCGGCTAGTGGGGCAGGAGCAAGTGACAGGGATCGAGCTCCAGCCTCAAAGTCTTGCATTCAGTCACTTCCTCCAGCCGAGTGGGGGGCTGGATACCCGATGGCACTTTATCACGCATGTGCGAAGATGGACCTGGCGTGGATACACGATGTCATCATCCCGCCCATGCGGCACTTAGTCCTGGCAAGATGTAGCTTCGCATGTGCGCAGCTTGGCGCACTCTGATGACATCAGCTGGCCGCTGCGTTGTCAGGAATCACTTTGTTTAATTATCCGGGCAGGGGGGAGGGAAAGCAGGAAAAACTCTTTTTATTAGCAGTGAAGATGGTGGAAAGGGGTTGATGGGCAAATGTGAGGGGGGTGGGTAAGATCAGGTTGGGAATGAAGTAAATTTTCGATATATAGGCCAGTAAAAAAAACATTGAGTTGGGGGGGGGGAGCGGGTTGCGGGGGGGACTGGGAAAGGGCCTCCATCTTTTAATTATTTTTATGAAGAGAATGCACATAAATGTAATTTTAAAAATTCATTTTTTTCCTAAGGGCTTGAAGCCCTTTAAAAATGGCGCCAGCGCCCGCACGGTGGCGCTAGGCGCCATTGCTGGGGAAAAAACAACCACCCACTCTAAGTGATCGGGGGTGGCCGCTCTGCCCCCTCCATTTAAATGAGCCCCCGGGTGAAATATTGCGGGGGCTCACTGATGGCACATCCACACCTGAAGTTCGTCGACTTTAAAGCATGCCGCCGCGATTTGCAGCCTGCGAATAAAATTCAGTCCCATGTCTCCATTTTGAAGTACTCTCTCCCTCACTTACCTGTCGTGCCATCTTGCTGCTGCTTTCAAGCTGGAAGGCCTTCGATTGGCCCTCCAGCTTCGAGAGCCTGTCGCCGTCCCTATTTGGATGGCGAGCCCGCCCTCTGGTTAACAATTGGCCGCTCCGGTGAATATCACAATGAGTGACTGTTTCCTACACAGTGCGAGCTTCTGACCCACATTTGAGTCAGACGATGGGGTTCAGAAGCCTTCAGGGAAAATCTTGTCCAATGTTTCAATAGGGAGACTTAGCGAGAGGCCAAGGTGCATTGTGTAGGGTTATGAAGTTGGAAAGAAGAGCAGATCAAGTAAATCAAGAAATAAAGTTAAATGATACCAAGCTTTGGCTATAAGGACTGAATTTTAACCAGAAACCACTGGTGGGTTTGAGTTGGGTGAGGGGTGGGGGCGGGGGTGGGGGGGGCGTTAAAGTCTGAGAAACATATTTTACAAAACAAACCTGTCCCCAACCCACACATTTCCAGCTTTAACTGAGGCTGGAAGACAGGCAGGCGACAACATGATCGTAGAAAGCAGGTTGAAACGTTTAATATGATAATGAGACTGCGAGCCTCATTGTCATTCAGGTCAACCACACCCTCACTGCCAATTGACCATCCCTTCTTTCACAACTCCCAAGCAAACCTCTCCCCTGCTGGTGCAGACTTACCTGGTGCTGTAGCCTTCAGAACCAGTTCCCTGTCCAACTGGAAGCCAACCTGTCAATAAGGCTTGACCTCTGCGTGAGGAACTGATCAGTGAAGTTACGTGTCTGAGTTACAACTCCAGTGTGCAGGGGTATCCTGATTTCCAGGTTTCCCACATCTTTTGGACTCCACTGCACCTGGCTGATCAGGTGAGTAAAAATTCCGCCCTAAAAGTCTGAAGGTTGAATGAAAGATCAAAAGAGGCCTCTGCCACCTGCAAATGGAGATTTGCGAAATCACCCTATGGTGACCTGGCTGCAACCTTTTCCCTCTCAGGGGTATGTTCACTCTGCACGTCTCTCATGATGATCTAGTCAGGACAGAGAACTTGCCATGTGAAAAATCAACAACAACTTGCATTTATATAGCGCCTTTAAATTAGTGAAACTTGTCAAGGTGCTTCCCAGGTGTGTAATCTGGGCAGTAACTGATAGCAAGCTAAAGAAGGAGACATTAGCACAGGGGGCAAAGAGGTAGGTTTTAGGCAGCATCGTGAAGGAGGAGAGGTTCAGGAAAGGAATTCCAGAGTTTAGGGCCTAGATATCTGAAGGCACAGCTACCAACACGGCCTGAATCAAAAAACGTTTCCTTTAAACAAGAGCAAAATACTGTGTATAATAATAATACTTCCTTTAAACAGTCTGCTTGATGATACATTCCTTCCCAGAACAGCTTAAGAATTTAAGAATATGCAGCAACGGGAAAGGCCTACTAGGCCACAACACATCCTTACTTTTTTGTTTGCCTATTTTGAATTGAAATCTGGTAACCAATCCTGCTAACTGAAGTGGTCCTCAGGACTGCTTTACAATTAGACGCCTGCTGTACCACATCCTTCATTGTGAATTATCCCCTGCGTTCTCCGTGTGTGAAAATGGATTCCTAGAGAGATAACAATGTGTTGCCTTTTTGCAAATGCTATTACAATTACACTGTACAGGTGTGGTGATTAAGTGATGGAATTATATTTGAGTTCGCATGCTGCTGTAGCAAAATATCTAATTAGTGCATACTGCGATATTCGCCTGCCGTGGAAATGCACACAATCTGTGCAAGTTTTCAATCAGAAGCTATGGAAACTGGATAGTCACAGCTTGGTTAACCAGTTGGTATTTATCTGGTGTTTTGTGCAGGCATATGTAAGTGCACACGTAAATGGGTCAGTGTGTGCATTCATTTGCGTGTGTGGTTTTTCTAGTCAGGCTATAAAAAAAAGGTTAGGTTAATCCTTGCCAACTTACTCGTTATATAATTGTAATCCTTATGACTACCCTTGTCTTTGTGTTAAGCTTATATCAATAACTGGTGCTTTTCCTTTAACTTACAACACACTCAGCCCTTTGAGACAATGTCAAGTTAAATCTTGAATTCCTGAAGTGTGGATTAGTCATGATACCTCCTGTTTGTCTGGTCTGCCAGATGTATAGTTACCAGTTCCTGGACTTTGATTAAAAGTCTCAATGTTTAATCAATTCTGATGCCATTAATTTGCCTGACCTATTTGAAACAGTGTTGCCACTTAACTTTCAATATTGTTTTATTTCCTTTTTATTAATAGCTAGGAGAATAATTTAAAACATTGTCTATAAGTTTTCAAGAAGATTTGAACATTAAATAACATGAGCAATGATCTGGGGAAAGAAAGCAGCTACAAGACTAATGTTGGCATATGATATGTTAGAGGTTCATTGTTCAGGTAGAGTTTCCTTCTGAGAGCATGGGAGTACCCATCCAGTCCAATAGGTGATGAAGCTCTCCATGAAGAGTCATCACTTTCAGGAAAAGTAGCAAGGGTGAAAATTAGATGCAACAGTGCAAGTGCAAGGTGTACAAGTGTGTCTGGTGAAAAGCCAGGATTGTTGCAATGATGTAATGATGCCTTGAAACAATTACAATTGGTACAAAAGCCACAGTGACTATATCACTGGTAGTCAGTGAAACATTACGAGTATGTAGACAGGGGAACATCATGTGTTCTCTGTATGATTTCCAGGACTGGTTTTAATCGACTGAGGGGGTCAGGGAGCATTTTGCATTGTATCTCTTCCCCTCTTGGCCCTGGGCTTTTCCTTAGGTGTTTCTGCCTCTCCTGGGAGATTACATGGTTGCAGGGGTGTCAGGTGTCGGGGGGGGGGGGGGGGCAGGGGTGAGGGGGAGGGGTGGTGGAGGTTGGTGGAGGATCTGGTGGTGGTAGTTTGTGTCTAGTGATGATACTCCAGACATTATGAGTGTGGGACAGGCTTGATGGAGCAGCTGCCTTTTATAGAACAATGAACAAAGAACATTACAGCACAGGAACAGGCCCTTCGGCCCTCCATGCCTGCGCCGATCCAGATCCTCTATCTAAACATGTCGCCTATTTTCTAAAGGTCTGTATCTCTTTGCTTCCTGCCCATTCATGTATCTGTCTAGATACATCTTAAAAGACGCTATCGTGCCCGCGTCTACCACCTCCGCTGGCAACGCGTTCCAGGCACCCACCACCCTCTGCGTAAAGAACTTTCCACGCATATCCCCCCTAAACTTTTCCCCTCTCACTTTGAACACATGACCCCTAGTAATTGAATCCCCCACTCTGGGAAAAAGCTTCTTGCTATCCACCCTGTCTATACCTCTCATGATTTTGTACACCTCAATCAGGTCCCCCCTCAACCTCCGTCTTTCTAATGAAAATAATCCTAATCTACTCAACCTCTCTTCACAGCTAGCGCCCTCCATACCAGGCAACATCCTGGTGAACCTCCTCTGCACCCTCTCCAAAGCATCTACATCCTTTTGGTAATGTGGCGACCAGAACTGCATGCAGTATTCTAAATGTGGCCGAACCAAAGTCTTATACAACTCTTATAGCCGGTCATTTTCATATGTTTGTAGTGTGACAATTCTAAAACGGGGCTACATCATTTTGCAAATCTTCAACATGGAGGGCGCTGCTAATTGGGTTTGTGACAGGCTGATATTTGTCAAAGTATCCTTAAGGAGGTTTAACTTAATTATTCAGTAATTAGAATTAAGCAGTGGATCTGAGTGATATTTCGAGCAAAGCTATATTTACACAAGGAAAGGCAAAATACTCATGTCAGAGCATGTGTCGACACACCTGCCCTCCAAAATAAAACATTCGTCAAATATATTTTCATTTAGAAATGTAGCTGTTCAAAATACTGGCTGTGTGTGTGTAATTTTGGTAAAATGTTACCATTATCCCACAACCAGAGAGAATCTCACCAAAACAAAATCTTGATTTGCAGCTTAACCATGATTTGAGTGGCAGCACTTTTCGTTTCTTGTAGCGTATTTGCAAGCAAACCGGGTAAGATTGCCAACTGTCCTGACGTCTCCAGGAATTGGAGGTGAATCTCCAGGTCATTGCTGTGAGCAAACCCAGGAGAAATATTATAGGAACATTAAAAAAAAGTGTTTTTTTTTTAATTTTCATTGAACACTTCTGTTTAATAGTTATAAAAATACTGGAGATGGAGGAAAAAGGTTGTTTAACAGACAGTCAAGAATTAGCATGGGAAAGGTAGGCACCATGAGGATGGATGTGTTGGTTGACCAATGGCAAGAATATGGGAACGGGGCAGTTGGAGGCTGGCAGTCATGTGATGAAACCTCCAGGAATACATTCAACCAGAACTGGCAAACCTAATGGCAGGACATACATTGCAACCAACAGGTCCCAGTCTCAGCCTGACTGTTGGGGGTACATGTTGAGCATAGCATCTCTGCACATATTGAGCATCACATCTGCCTCCCAGCAAAGTGGTTATCAAACAACACCGATAGAGGTCCAAAAATGGGTTTGCCTGCCAGTCTGCCTGAGCCCTCTCCAGTGCAAAAAGTGTTTTGAGGCTTAGGGAATCTAAAGAGAGAAGAAAGTAACTTCAAATTTACAGTTTCAATGCATCCCTCAATTTATTTTATTTATTTAGCGAATGCAAATCCCTGGAGCCAAGCGATAGCCTCCTCATTTGCTGAATTTAAGGTGATTAGTCTGTCACTTAGTCTGTAGAGGGGTCACTCTAAGTGTTCAATTTATTGAATTAACGGTATAACCCAAACACCGTGGAGGTGATTTTAATATGGCCAAATCGATATTAACATGTCATCAACAATGTTTCAAGTGGCAGGTCCTTTTCCTATGCAAATCAGAGTCCTATAATATACATTGGACCCCAGCTGACATTTTGGGAGACAACTGGGGGAAGCACGTGCTGTGTACACCCCACCTAGTTTTATTGCCTATAGCAGAAGAAGCACCAATAAGGTAGGTTTAAAATTGGGGACAGGAAGAAATGAAATTGTCCTCTGAACCCCACCAGAAATAATCAAAGCTGCCCGGCTTACCCCTTCCCGCTCCTCCCCACCCAGGTTGCTGTCAGCCTCCTGGTCGTGGGTCAGCACAAATCAAGCGAGCTTCGTCGTTTGGCACCCACCAGTTCTATTTAATTGAAACCTGATGTAGAAATGGCTCCAACGTCTTCGCTCTCATTAAGGGTAGGCAGTGGGCGGGCTCTGCCGATTGGTCGACTGATACGTCAAAATCGGCCTCAGCAGGTCCATAACCACCTGCAACGAGTAGAGGGAATTGGGGGTATCAAACTTGTGCACAGAAGTTCTAGCTGTTTTCTCCATTGTTGCATATAGCTGTGGTACAGCATGTACTTGCACCATCTAGCCTGAGGCTCATTGGTTCCATTAGCTGTATGAACCTGTACTGAATGCAGCTGTCACTTTTGCCAATAGCAGCATTAATATTAGGCATTGTGTCACATCTGTGAAAATAAGCTTGCGGCCTCCATCTAATGCAAGGCCCAGTATCAAGGTGTCTCATGTCCATTTTCCGCCTGTGCTAACAGTTTACACTATTTGAGGGAAGTATTTAGATGTTTCATCTTTTGCTATCTCACCTGCACAACCTGTAGGGGACTTTGAATTTGTCACCTCTGACACTGCAGGTTCAGATACAATTTGACCTGGTTTACATCTTATAAATAGTTTTATTAAATTAAGAGTTATGAAATTCCTCATAGCTTGATGGTTAAATCCACAACATAGCATGTTACTAAGCTGTACAAATTTGTAAGTTCCATGTTTGGTCCCAGCCTACAGTCAGTTATCTAATTACAGTAAAGGTAGCAGTGGGAGCACTACTTCTTCCCCGCTACATCACCCCCTCCACCCCCACCCCCTCAGAAAACTGGGGGGAGAAAAATCACCCAAGATTCCCACTGCTGGTTGCTAAGAAATGTCCCTCACTGGGATGTGTGGAGATGGAGGTTAGATTGGGTCAGGTGTCCATTTAGAAAAATCACTTGGACGAGGTATTAGAGGGCGACCATGGAGCTACACTTCAGAAAACACCAGCCTCTTCAAGAGTGGAGTGGAAGAGAGAAAATTGATTGAAAAGCTGTTGGACTCTCACCTTACCTGTTCTTACAAAACTCTTCCTTTTTATCTCTCCTCCCACCCCATCTCCACAGAAAAACCTCGGATGAACAGTATTCTTACTTCTGCGACCGAACCATATGATCTGTCTTTCTCAAGATCCTACCAGAGTTTGTCGCACCTTCCACCATCTTATGAATCTGCAGTCAAATCTGACTTAAGCAAGTATTCTTCACTAAAACGATTAAGTAGGTGTGCCATAATTTTCCATTAACATTATTTTGCATCATACCTAGGAACTTGGATCTGGTAATTTATTTTATTATTAACTGCTGCTACTTTTCAACCGCTTCAGTCTTGCAGTGTCCCAGCTGCTGCACAAACCAGAGTGGCAACTGTTCAACTTCATGGTGAGCCATCATTCATTGATGGCCAAGCTCTTATGGTCAATCGAAAATCCCATAGACAATTTAGCTCATTTCGGGGGTGGAAAAAGTTAAATGTGCTTTTACCTCACCTTAGGGCATAATTTCTTTACAGAGCTGTTGCTTGACCATGATTTTGTTAGCCACGTCATAAGGCAAATGAGTCATGACTGCTTCCTGTAGGGGCATCAAATAAATAACCCTCTTTAGGTGGCTAGCAACAGTGCTCCCAATGGCAAATATGAACATTACCACCTGAAGCAGAGGCTGGTATTTTTTTCAGGGTACAGGTATGCTAATTCACCAGCTTGCCCAATGGGCCCAGTGATGTGCTGTCTTAATTTCTGGCCTGTTTTGACAATTGGGGAAGGCCTATTGGTCAGGATGATATACTGTTGCTATGGAGCCCCCCAATCCTTTCCTCCCCACCCCCACCACCTCACCCCACAATGTGAATGGAGCCCATTTCACAGCACCAGGAGTTCCAGGGTATCACAGAACCACCTTTCCTTAAAGTGGTTCTATCTGGTAAAGGGCATTCATTGTCGGCCCTGGAGCCTGATGTTGCAGTTGCAATTGTTGTAAAAAAAAATCTGGTTCACTAATGTCCTTTAGGGAAGGAAAACTGCTTTCCTTACCTCGTCTGGCTTACATGTGACTCCAGACCCACAGCAATGTGGTTGATTCTTACATGCCCTCTGAAATGGCCTAGCAAGCCACTCAGTGGTATCTAACCGCTACAAAGTCAATAAGGAATGAAAGCAGACAAACCACCCAGCATCAACTTAGTCACCGGAAATGACAACGGCAAACCCAGCCTTGCTGACCCTGCAAAGTCCTCCTTACTAATATCTAGGGGCTTGTGCCAAAGTTGGGAGAGCTGTCCAAAAGACAAGTCAAGCAACAGCCTGCCATAGTCATACGTACCGAATCATACCTTACAGACAATGTCCCAGACACCGCCATCACCATCCCTGGGTATGTCCTGTCCCACCGGCAGGACAGGCCCAGCAAAGGTGGCGGCACAGTGGTATATAGTCGGGAGGGAGTTGCCCTAGGAGTCCTCAATATTGATTCTGGACCCCACGAGGTCTCATGGCATCAGGTCAAACATGGGCAAGGAAACCTCCTGCTGATTACCACTTACAGCACCACCTCCCCCCCACCCCACCTCCCCCCCCCCCACCCCCGTCTGACGAATCAGTACTCCTCCATATTGAACAGCAGTTGGAGGAAGCACTGAAGGTGGCAAGGGCGCAGAATGTACTCTGGGTAGGGGACTTCAATGTCTATCACCAAGAGTAGCTCGGTAGCACTATTACTGACCAAACTGGCCATCAACAAGAGGGAAAAATATACTTGACCTTGTCCTCACCAATATGCCTGCCGCAGATGCATCTGTCCATGACAGTATTGGTAGGAGTGACCACCGCACAGTTCTTGTGGAGACAAAGTCCCATCTTCCGATTGAGGATACCCTGCATCGTGTTGTGTGGCACTACAACCATGCTAAGTGGGATAGATTTCGAACAGATCTAGCAATGCAAAACTGGGCATCCATGAGGCGCTGTGGGCCATCAGCCACTGCAGAATTGTACTCAACCTCAATCTGTAACCTCATGACCCGTCATATCCCCCACTCTACCATTACCATCAAGCCGGGGGACCAACACTGGTTCAATTAAGAGTGCAGGAGGGCATACCAGGAGCATGACCAGGCATACCTCAAAATGAGGTGTCAAATTGGTGAAGCTACAACACAGGACTACTTGCGTGCCAAACAGCTGAAGCAGCATGCTACACGATCCCATAATCAACAAATCAGATCTAAGCTATGCAGTCCTGCCACATCCAGTCGTGAATGGTGGTGGACAATTAAGCAACTAATTGGAGGAGGTGGCTCCATAAATATTCCCATCCTCAATGATGGGGAGGCTCAGCACATCAGTGCAAAAGATAAGACTGAAGCATTTGAATCCATCTTCAGCCAGAAGTATTGAGTGGATGATCCATCTTGGCCTCTTCCTGAAGTCCCCAGCATCACAGATGCCAGACTTCAGCCAATTCGATTCACTCTGCGTGATATCAAAAAATGACTGAAGGCACTGGATACTGAAAAGGGTATGGGCCCTAACAACATTCCGGCAAAAGTGCTGAAGATCTGTGCTTCAGAACTTGCTGTGCCCCTAGCCAATCTGTTCCAGTACAGCTACAACACTGACATCTACCCGGCAATGTGGAAAATTGCCCATTTATGTCCTGTACACAAAAAGTCCAACCCGGCCAGTAATCGCCTCATCATTCTACACTTGATCATCAGTAAAGTGATGGAAGGTGTCGACGACAGTGCTATCAAGCAGTACTTGCTTAGCAATAACCTGCTTGGGTTCAGTTTGGGTTCTGCCAGGGCCACTCAGCTCCTGACCTCATTACAGCCTTGATTCAAACATGGGCAAAAGAGCTGAACTCAAAAGGTGAGGTGAGAGTGACTGCCCTTGACCTCAAGGCAGCATTTGACTGAGTATGGCATCAAGGAGCCCTGGCAAAATTGGAGTAAATGGGAATCAAGGGAAAACTCTCCGCTGGATGGAGTTGTACCTAGCGCAAAGGAAGATGGTTGTGGGTGTTGGAGGTCAATCATTGCAGCCCCAGGACATCACTGCAGGAGTTTCTCAGGGTAGCGTTCTAGGCCCAACCATCTTCAGCTGCTTCATCAATGACCTTCCTTCAATCATAAGGTCAGAAATGAGGATGTATGCTGATGATTGCACAATGTTCAGCACCATTCGTGACTCCGCTGATACTGATGCAGTCCATGTAGAAATGCAGCAAGACCTGGACAATATCCAGGCTTGGGCTGATAAGTAGCAAGTAACATTTGTGCCATACAAGTGCCAGGCAATGACCATCTCCAACAAGAGAGAATCTAACCATCTCCCCTTGACATTCAAGGGCATTACGATCGCTGAATCCCCCACTATCAACATTCTGGGGGTTACCATTGACCAGAAACTGAACTGGAGTAGTGATATAAATCCTTCCTTTTTGGCCTCCTTGTCTCGAGAGACAATGGGTAAGCGCCTAGAGGTGGTCAGTGGTTTGTGGAGCAGCGCCTGGAGTGGCTATAAAGTCCAACTCTAGAGTGACAGACTTTTCCACAGGCGCTGCAGGTAAAGTTGGTTGTCGGGGCTATTACACAGTTGGCTCTCTCCTTACACTGCTGTCTCTTTTCCTGCCAACTGCTGAGTCTCTTCAACTCGCCTCACTTCAGCACCATCTTTATAATTGTCCACCAGCTCTGGCGATCACTGGCAACTGGCTCCCACAACTTGTGGTCAATATCACAAGACTTCATGTCACGTTGCAAACATCTTTAATGTGGAGACATGGACAGCCGGTGGGTCTGATACCAGTGACGAGCTCGCAATAGAATACGTCCTTGGGGATCCTGCCAGCTTCCATGTGGCTCACATGGCCAAGCCATCTCAAACGCCGCTGGCTCAGTAGGGCGTACATGCTGGGAATGTTGGCTACCTCGAGGACTTCTGCGTTGGAGATACGGTCCTGCTACCTGATGCCAAGAATTCTGCGGAGACAGCGAAGATGGAATGCGTTGAGACGTCACTCTTGGTTGACACACGTTGTCCAAGCCTCGCTGCCATGGAGCAAGGTATTGAGGACACAGGCTTGAAACACTCGGACTTTTGTGTTCCATGTCAGTGCGCCATTTTCCCACACCCTCTTGGCCAGTCTGGACATAGCAGCAGATGACTTTACCATGCGTTTGTTGATTTCTGCATCGAGAGACAGGTTACTGGTGATGGTTGAGCCCAGGTAGGTGAACTCTTGAACCACTTCCAGAGTGTGGTCACCAATATTGATGGATGGAGCATTTCTGACGTCCTGTCCCATGATGTTCGTTTTCTTGAAACTGATGGTTAGGACAAATTCGTTGCAGGCAGCCGCAAGCCTGTCGATGACTCTCTGCAGACACTCTTCCGTGTGGGATGTTAATGCAGCATTGTCAGCAAAGACGAGTTCCCTGATGAGGACTTTCTGTACTTTCGTCTTTGCTCTAAGATGAGCAAGGTTGAACAACCTGCCATCTGATCTTGTGTGGAGGAAAATTCCTTCATGGCTACAAGTGCAGGACAGAGGCTAGGAATCCTGTGGTGAGTAACTCACCTCCTGACTCCCTAAAGCCTGTCCACCATCAACAAGGCATAAGTCAAGAGTGTGATGGAATATTCTCCACTTGCCTGGATGGGTGCAGCTCCAACAACACTCAAGACGTTCAACACCATCCAGGACAAAGCAGCCCGCTTGATTGGCACCCCATCCACCACCTTCAACATACACTCTCTCCACCACAGACGCACAGTTGCAGCAGTGTGTACCATCTACAAGATGCACTGCAGCAACGCACCAAGGCTCCTTCGGCAGCACCTTCCAAACCCGTGACCTCTACCACCTAGAAGGACAAGGGCAGCAGGTGCATGGGCACACCACCTGCAAGTTCCCATCCAAGTCACACACCATCCTGACTTGGAACTATATCGCTGTTCCTTCACTGTCACTGGGTTAAAGTCCTGGAACTCCCTCCTTAACAGCATTGTGAGAATACCTACCCCACATGGACTGCAGCGATTTAAGAAGGCAGCTCACCACCACCTTCTCAAGGGCAATTAGGGATGGGCAATAAATGCTGTCCTAGCCAGCGACATCCACATCCCAAGAACAAATTTTTTAAAGTCAGGGTCTGCAAGCCAAGCCTTCCAGAGGATTCCAGCCACATTAACAAGAACGATAAACAGTCTAAAAATGAAAAATTATGGATACTGTAAGGAGAAAAAAGAAATCTAGGAATACAAAAATAAAATAACTGAAGAAAAAAACAAAGAAAATTGTAGATAAAGAAATAGAACAAAACAAAAAAGGAACAGAAAATATTGAAAAAGCAAAGGAAAAATTATGAAGGTTCTTAAAAGCACCAAAATAATTAACATTTCAGATAGAAAAGGAAAAGGAAAGTGGAAAGTTAGAAATATGGAGAAACCATACAAAGTATAAGATATCAAGAAATAAAATCTAAAATACATAAAGAAAATAAGCAAGAGCTTTTTTGAAGTGTTTAACGGCATTTGTAACTAAAAAGAATTTTTTTTAAATGCAAATACGGAGAACTGAAACTAAAAAGGAGAAAGAAATATGCCAGCCTTTTGCACTGGATGTAAGAAGTCAGCAGGTAGTGAGGAGCCTAGTGGGGTATAATCTAATCAGTAGGTGACTAGGAACTACAAATAATGTATGCATGGATAACTTGATATTCAACCACAAGAAATTCTAGAGCCTTTTGCAGAATTGTGGGCTTACTGGAATATTTTAAAACCACTAAATAGGACTGCCAGATTGAGCTAAAAGAAAAATGTTACTGCAACTGTTTGTGAACCGTGACTCATTCAGGTCCATCACTCAGAGGATATGGACAGGCACTTGAAATATAAGTCTAAGCAAACCCTGCAGTACAAGTGTGGTTTAACCATAGAACATGGTACCAATCGTCCTGGGAATTGTAACTGTACTTTGCTAGAAAAAAGCATAAGGAGATCAAGTTTCATATTGGGCAACTGAGCAAAGGGTGATGTATGTACCATGAGAGTTGCAGTTACTCTACTGATGCCTGTCTGCTTCCGCTATGTATTTTCATTGATACATGTCCTCATGGGAGACTTTTCTGTCAGTATTTATCTGTGAGAATGGCAGCTCATGCATCCCACGATCAAATGCATTCAACATTACACATTTCCCTGCATGAATGTCTGATGTAGAATTCTGTTTATAAATGAAAACATAAATCTCTGCTGTGCATATTGAAGACACAAATGGAATTATTGAGTGCAGCCTGAAATCTATTGTGGTTTAATTATCCTAAATAAAATTGCAATTAGGGCTGCTGTATTTTTAACAAATCCAGGATTGGATGGGCGAGTGGGTGGGTGGTGATGGGACAGTCAAGGTAGGATTATGGCATGAGCTTTTATGGGTTTTTTGCTGCTGTTGAAAATACAACTAACCAATTCCTCTATATTGTAAGGTACTGCAAGAACTGATAAATACAGACCTCCTCTCCAGACTATTGGCATCTAGTTTATACTGTGGAAATTTACAGGCATCTTACTTAAAAATTGGACTGCCTGATCAAAAACTGGATAAGTGGCAGCCCTAACTATGATAACTGCTACCTTTCAGAAATGTGAAATATTTGCTGGGTGACATAACAAGGCCATTCTAAAATGTGTTTTTCATCATTCCTACAGGTGAAAAGGAGATTGATGAATACTATATGAAAAGAAGACACCTCCCAGACTTGGCAGCGAGAGGAACCTTGCCCCTCCACATTATGAAAATAAATCAGGAACACAGTAACTCCAGAGAGAGGCCTAGACGACCAGTGCGGGCCATGTCACAGGACAGAGTCCTGTCTCCGGAGAGAGACGCGCCTCAAGAATGTGTCATGTCTTATGAGCGCATCCTGTCAGATGAACAACTATTGTCAGCTGAACGTCTTCAGTCCCAGGATCCTCTGCTCTCTCCTGATAAAGTTATGTCTCTCCAACGCTCTGGGTTCCGTGAAAAGGCCATGTCCAGGGCCTTGTCCCAGTCCCACACAGATGTCTTTGTATCCACTCCCGTCTTAGATCGTTATAAGATGACAAAAATGCACTCGCATCCCAGTGCCTCAAACTCTTCGTACAATACCTTAAATACAAATCAAACAAATCACACTGCTGCTAAGCGACATGCCTTTGCTTCACGTCGGCACAACACAGTGGAACAACTCCACTATATCCCAGGACATCACCGTAATTACCATACAGCCAGCAAAACAGAAGTAACTGTTTGATCTTAGAAAACGCATTACCAATTCCACAATAATAAGAGTCCGGAATATTTGCCAGTGAGCCAGAGGACAATGGCACTGTCAGACCACACTAATTACTCATGCCCTAATTTCTGACATGCTATTCGAGCAAATGCATTTGTTTTATCTAAACAAAGTGGCATACTATATGAGGCTTCAGTCTTTCCAGAGACACTTAACATCAGTTCCTTGTTTTATTCAAGGTTTTCATTTTAGTTGGTACATTAGCACAACAGATGGTAGCGTACCATCCAGGTCACCTGACAGTTTCTATCAAAGGAAGCCATGTGATATGGTAGTCAATTAAAAGGGCTTATAGAGTAACAAAGTCAATGGTTGAATTTCTAGCCAACTGGTATTCCTACTTTTAGAGATTGAAGCTATTTGATTGGGGGAATACTGGATTACTAGTTTGGTAATTAGTCAGAATTGTGTGTGTTTCCTCAACAAAAAATAAAGGAAGCTTGTACCATATCATTCCAAATTAAACACATACAGTATGTGAAAAATTTCCATATTCTAAGCATGTACAGTAAAATTATAAGTAGACCAATTCACGGGCAACCATTTCCATATACAAGTTTGGGGCACAGCTGGCTTTTCCTCCATGTGTTCCTCTGCCCCTTCAAATGATGAAATGGTTGCTGTGAATTCTAGGCCTAGTGAGATAAGATGTCTTGGATAGTTTCATCTTAGCAAGAATATAACTGCTTGTTGCCAAGCATACCTCTACCATTTTCTATCAGTGGTAATGAGTTGTGTGGTGTTTTTCTCAAGAGAATGAAAGACTCGTTTCTTTTTTGCTGAGTAAAAGAATGCCAGAGGACTTTGCAGCATTGACAAAATATTGAGTATTCTGTGGACACGTAACTCTGCAAATGGATTTTCGAACCTGGGAGGCCATTACTGACCTATCTTTTTTTTTACTTCCATTATTATCAAGTTTATTACTGGAATATGAAATGCTAATCGCGTGGGCATTGAAACCACCAATCATGCCAATAGGCTACATTCAGTGACAGTTTGAAGTGAACCAATTGAAGATTTAACATTTGTCAGTCACCTAGACCTGGGAGCCAAAAACTGTCAGGCCTTCAGACAAATCACTACAAGTTTTAGCAAACCCATAGGTGGTAGAAGCAGATTTTTGTTCATTTTTGATGCCACGAGTGCCCTTTATCCTCACCCTTTCTTCTCTCTCCTTTCATTTCCCTTTCCCATCCTTGCTTCTGTTATTTTTAATGTCACTGTGGCACTACCCTTCCTTTTTTCAGAATGCCCATTCTTCCTGAAAACATTGATTCTTCTGCCTTCATTTTTGGTAATGTTCTTAAACATTCAGTTATGTTTTTCCAATATTCTTATTCCTTCAATTTGTTAACATGTTCCCCTTGCTCTTTTGCGTTTTGTTCACCTTTGTTCCCTTTTACCACCGATGATGCTTCTAATACTTCTGATCAGATGGGCACCACACTAGCACTGTATCTGCAGTGAAGCATGTTGTGGAGATTTAGACACTGGCACAATATGATGATGAAATTTGGGATATTTTAAAAACAGGATGCACAGGATGTTTTGGAGGTGGGTCTGAAAATTGATATTCCCACAGATTAGCATGTTAAATATTCAGACTTCTCCCACTCACAAAGATGGTGGAGTCTCTGGATTTGTAAAACAACGTTTGTGAAAATTGTGGTATACAAATTTGAAGTTATATATAAATATTGGACCAGTGCCTGTTGAGGCATTTGTTGTATAGTGGTGAACAATTTTTAAGTCATTTGGCCTCCGGAATGAATGACTTGTGATGACTTTTCACACAAAAGACACATTCCTATCATGAAACAATGGTGTGATCTTCTGCAGTATATGGGCAGCCTTGAAATGTACTTGGGGATTTGTGTGCAAAATAGGCCATTAAGTGATAATGAATTACATTAAAGATGGATTTTACCTTCATTAGGAAGTTCCTGAGCAGTGAAAGTACTACAGATAAAAATGCAATTGGGATCATTTTTATTTGAAACCAAATGTTATTTTAATTATCTAGACACTTTCAAAACTTTATTTTTATTATAGATACAGCACTGAAACAGGCCCTTCAGCCCACCAAGTCTGTGCCGACCAACAACCACCCATTTATACGTATCCTACATTAATCCCATATTCCCTACCACATCCCACCATTCTCCGACCACCTATCTACACTAGGGGCAATTTACAATGGCCAATTTACCTATCAACCTGCAAGTCTTTGGTTGTGGGAGGAAACCGGAGCACCTGGTGGAAACCCACGCGGTCACAGGGAGAACTTGCAAACTCCGCACAGGCAGGACCCAGAACTGAACCCGGGTTACTGGAGCTGTGAGGCTGCGGTGCTAACCACTGCGCCACTGTGCCACCCGGTCATGTTTCCATAGTGACATGTGTCAAACCATAAAATTGTCAGCAACATTACACAGTACCCAGCAATATGTATGAGACCACATTTCATAGCCATACAACTAATTAAGGGTTGAGAATTGAAATTTACATTGGCTGAAAGGCCTAAAAGACTAGCTGACACTCAAGTCAACACAGCATGAATATAATTATGTTGGTGATTTAAGCTATCAAGCTTGGAGGCCATGGTTCAAATCCTGGTTTCCACTGATACTTATATTTTCCATGTATTAAGCCAGGTTGGTAGAGATAGTTGTTCACAGAAATGGATTAATACACCTTGGAAGGCTGACAGGCAAAGGAAAAGTCATTAAAGAATAAGTCAACCCTTTATCACCCAATGCAGAGACATTTTGATGGCAGGGGTACAGACGTCAATGGTCAAGGCTTTCAGACTCAAAGAGGACATCATTAATACATGGATATAGTAGAGATGGTAATATAAAAGGGGGAGTTATTTCTTTTGGAAAATAGTTAATACCCCAGACACAATTTCCTCTTCTGTTGATGCTGCTTAGTAGACCAAGTGACAGTTTTTCTAAGACCTTAATTCTTGTTGGTCACATTAGACCTGTGGTTGACAGTGTGAGTAGTTAATTGCATATAATATTATAATACCAGTCCCGTTCTTTCTTGTAGTCATTGCAATGAAACGGAAGACCAACCATAAAATATGTTGTACAGGAAAAGCCAATGCTTACAAAGCACCTGTGTGGCCAATTTTCAAGTGAAACCCGGTGCCTGTGTTGCTCAGTACAGATTATGTCAGTCACAATGTTTAGTAAAGCAAGGACAACCCTCAAATGAGTGATTAACTCATCCGCTGCCCTGCAGAGTGGTGGTATTGGTAAGAATTGCAATGTCTGAGGTAGAGGTCAAATTGACAGGAGGATGCAAAGGTGGAAGGGAATTTGTAGCTTTGAAAGGATATAGTACACCTCTGTTATACTTTGTAATATTATCTGTAAATAATACAGTGATACCAACTAAATAAAAGTGATGCTTTCAAGCTAATGTACATTTTATTGTTTAAAGCACAACAGTAGTTACAACTTACTATTTAGAAGATGGTGTTTGATAGTCTATTTGACAATATTAAAGTGATGTTGCAAGTCTTAAATGGAATGTTAAAAAATGACTTAGATTGTTGACAGAGGATATCATAATGTGGAATCTACAAGGAGAGAATTGTAGGCAGGTGCTCTTATGAAATTGCATTCTACCGTATAAATCGGTACAAATCTGGCATGTGAAATGGAGACAGAGTAATTGTTTGAATAATTTTCAAATAATGGAGTAGTCAACATAGTAGTTGATTTGAAAATTGAATAATTGTTTTGGTAATTAGCTGATTGCTCTTACCATCGTAAATCATGTTCTGAGGTAACTTGCATCAGCAATGCTTCTAGAATCAGAAAGTAAAAGTCCCTTCCTGTTGT
This sequence comes from Heterodontus francisci, assembly GCF_036365525.1. NCBI lineage: Eukaryota > Metazoa > Chordata > Chondrichthyes > Heterodontiformes > Heterodontidae > Heterodontus > Heterodontus francisci. The sequence continues at coordinate 30,745,185 of NC_090396.1, read as the reverse complement.
TATCCAAACAGTGAAGCTGCCTCACCTCAGAATAATGAGTGAAAAGCCTAGCGTTAGTTAGCTGCCTCAGTCTACAAGCAGCTATCTTTAACAATTAGTAAGAGCTCAAACTGTCCCCAGTGTAAAAAACGCCCACCTTTCGATGTTATTGCTGCCTTCGGATGACAGCTACTTTTTTAAACTTTTATTATGCATCCCAACTTACTGAGATAATTACACCATTTACTACGAGTTTAATCTAAGTTTCCACCAGTTGGAAAATGTTAGATTTGGAATACCTCCAATTTAGCTACAAAACCAACTCGACATCAGATCCCTCCATTATGTTGATGGTTTCTTTAGTAAGACATTTTCATTGCACTCCTGGTTATTTTCTCACTGTGAAACATTATCCTGTCCTTCTCCTGCACCTTCCCCCACTCCATTTTGCATATTGTTCATTCCCATATCCGTAAGTGCACCCCCATCTGTCACCAATGTCAAGATTCAGTGGGCAAGCAGGTGAGTTATTCCCAAGCTTTCAGCTACATTGCTCTTAACCAAGAAATTTTCCTTCCTGTTTTAGCTCAGTACCACCCCTGACAACCTGTCTGAGATTGGGAAGTCTCAGGACTGGGAAAGCAGGCTGATCAGTGAACAGTGCATGAGTACACTGGGCAGTTTGGCTGCTTACATTACGACTAGTTCCAAAAATGCAAACTTTCTTAAAGGCACATTGTTATCTGACAGGGGGCCATTATACAGGACAGATCAGGTCCCGAAAAAAACCCAAACAGACTGATTCCACCAAAACAGCAGGGAAAGAAGTGTCTAAATTTAATTATCAAAAAAAATACAGTAATTCAAGCACCAGTGATAACAAGCTGTAAACTATGTGATGAGACAAAAGAAACACAAAGGATTGACAATGCAGCACAAGTTGAAAGGAAAGTCTGTGGGTCTAATTAAGTATTACCAAGGAGATAGGTAATTCATTGTGACCTTAGTCCAAGAGCCCAAACGTTTTGCTGTCTAAATGTTACGAGACAACATCAGAATAAAAATTGGGAGCACAAAAGATAAAAAGAGCTAACGCTGAAACATTTTAGTTCATTCAGTACATCTTGCACACACTCTGCAATATAATTCACTGACCAGGAGTTGCAATGAAAGTAATCTGAAATGGCACATTTTGAAATGGATAAGTTTTTGGGTGTGATAGGTGCCCTGCATCAGGTGACAGGATTCACTATCCATGTCACCCTTCTACTGGTTTATTACCTACAGAAGCCCAACAGTGCACCATGAATATGGGAGAAAAGTGTGGAAGATCAACAAGAATGATAAAGGTACGTGTGCAGGGAATAATACTGATCAATCAAAATATCAGGAGGTGTTAAATAGTGGAATGTGCAACACTGTAACCTGATTATCAAAGGTTCATCTTTTTTTTGAATTTTATATAAGACTACCAAGTAATATTTTAGATTAGCAAGCTTGTTTGATAAAGATTTAAATTTGTACACCACAGAAAAAGTAACCTATGTGTCGTGTAGCATTGTGGTGGAGGGTGAGGTTTTGAGTATTAAAGGTTTAAATTGTACTAAAGTACATTGAAAAGATGCTGTGATTAGGCTATAACATTGGATATGCTGAGGAGCAATTAGAGAGTTACTGCTGTAGTCAGATACAGTTTAACCTGGACAACACATTTTCTTCAAGTCCTGTAATGGATTTGTGGCTTTGTTTGATGGAAACTGTGATATTTACTGCAAAGTGGATGCACCTCCACCTTGGGAAAACTGTATCATGTTATGTTCACTCTACTTAATATTAATCCAATCCAAATGACCTGTAAGGTCTGCTACAATAGTCTCTTTTTTCTGCGTACCTCTTCAGTGTAGGATTTGTAGCAGCCGTTCAGCCTTCTCACCATATATAAATTTGGGTGAAGTTTTATATTCACAGTTTTGAATTAGCTTCAGAACCAGTTGCAGTGTAATAGCTAAATATCTTGATTAATAATAAAAATACAGATTAGATGTTTTTGTAGCAAGTACTTAACTGGCTATAAGACAAACTATTGTTACTATAACATTTTTACTTTAGTATGGGGAAAATGTATTTGCTAAGAGAAAGACAGGTGGTGATTTTGTGTTTTTGGTCATTTTATGGATTGTTTATGGTAGTATACATGACAATGTACCTTTGTAGCTGTTCCTTTGCACAAACTATTGGTTGAAAATTGAGTAAGCTTCAGGATGAACAGTACTTGACTGTTTCTCTGTAACTTAATTGTTGTTCTAATTACCTGTAAAAGCACATTCTGTATGTACTGTATAGAAAACTGTAATGAGTTTAGTAAAACTTATATAGTCTTAAAGACATTTTTTCACTTTGTCAATTACAATTATTTATGGATTCACTAAAAAAAATAAACCAATTTAAACAAAATCAAACTGGCTCTGTGGTTAAATTTTTGAAATGCTTCTGCTTTTAGTACCATGAGTACAGCTTGCCTCCAATGCTGGGTACCTCTTTTCTAGCAGGAAGAATGGGCGTTCACCCACATATCCATTAACACCTCACTACTAAAGTTTCAGTGTCTGTATGTTAACTTGCAGGAGAAACCAATAAAAGTGCACGGTCTTTCTCTAGTTCCACTTCTCCACAGGTCACAACATATATTTAAATGTTTACCCAGTTACCGATACTGCCAATTATATATTCTATTTTTATTTCAGAATAAAATCAACCAACCAGGTTTCTTTAATAAACAATGACCTTATCAATTTATTATCAAACAAGCCGCATTCAGTAAAGATGCAAAGCATTAATGCACAAAATGAAATATAAAAGTTCCCTTCTAACTTAGGCCAACACTTTCACACACAAACACCGCTTAAAGGAAAAAAAGGGTTTATCTCTGCAGAGATCGCTTTACAAAAAAAAGACAAAAAAACTTTGGCCAAATACTTGTTAATTTTTGAAGGAAAAGGATAAGATATGGAATGATATCAGTTGGCATCCCAAATGTGCATTGATGGCTGTCACTGGGATCTTTTTGGAGCAGTTCTCGTCAGGCGATGTCAAGGATTAGTTGGGCAGGCTTTCCAGGAGAAATGCGGCATCAGGAGTTTCAGCTGTCACACACTGGATTCTCAGGGTTTCTCTGAGAGTTGGAGAAAGGATGAGCTGGGTGCATCTCTCAGCAGGCTGCAAGCACAACTGGCTCAAAACAATATCCAAACCGAAACCAACTTGACCGCCTTAAATTCTGACATGTCACTTCTCTGTAAACAACTCCCATAGTCAGAAGGCACCTGTTGTTTACTTAGCTGAAGACATGTGACTTCCAGTAAGTGTTTTTAAACAAAGTCCCAAAGTCCTTCCAGTGACCTTTTACGAAAAAAACAAAGTCCAGCATCTCACTTCAATCCTCCAAAGGAATCCATTTCCATAATTTTAAAACATGAGTCCTCACAAAAATATTAGAAAATGGAAGAACTTTCATAACAAGACAGAGCAAGGTCCAAGAGTTTGTAACATTTGTAAAGTCTAATCCTCACATCCAAAGTGACCAGTTAAGGTGCTGTTTCTTTTGCTTCAGAGGATCACAGCAGGAGATCATAACTATGGACTCCTAATCCTGACCTGACTTCTCAGGGGAGAAGTACAAGACCACCTTGGAGGAGGCAATCTCACACCACTTGAGTTGACAACCCATGTTGCAGTTCACCTTTGCAATGTCAAGCCAGGCTTTGAAAAGAACTGACAGGCTCCCGTAGGGGTATCCTGGGCATTTTCTGACCCTTCACAGAATTACTTTTAAATGCTTTGAGAATGTTTTATATTTAATGACCAGGATAGGAATTTTGTGCATGAGAGAATTTGATTATGAATCAGGCAAGAGCCAGACAAACAAGGTTTTGTCTGCCTTGAATCAATTGTGTAGCTACCACTTTCAGATGGTCCTGAACCTTTAAACTAATTTATTCCATATCTATTTTCAGTCCTGTAAAATCAGCTGGAGCTCACTGAAATTAATATACACAGCAAATAAAATCACAACATTGTCCGGAAGTATTCTAGATGAGACCCCTTTGCAATGATAAACATTTTATTCTCAAATGAAAATTTTGGTTGCATTTTCCAATGAAATATAGCCCCATTCATGTATTTACACTCAGCACTTTTGCTTCTTGAGTCATATGGCTGTGGGTTCAAGCCCCACTATGGGCTTGAGCATTCAATGTAGCCTGACACTTGAGTGCAGTACTGCATCATTGGACTTGTTGTCTCTCAGGCGAGATATTAAAACCAAGCCCCTGTAAAAGATCCCTGGTTACTTTCTGTGAGGAAGAGCAGAATGCTTCTATTGGTGCCCTGGTCAAATTTCATCCCTCCATCAATATCACCAAAACGGTTCATAACTGGTCATTTATCTCAGTTGCTGTTTATGGGACTTTGCTGTTCACAGACTGGCTGTTGTGCATCCCTTCATAACAATCGTGATTGCATTTCCAAATTCATTTATTGACTGTGAAACACATTGGGATGTCCTCTAGATATAAAAGGCAGTATATAAATGCAAGTTCATTCACTCTAATGTAAAAACTAAGGGCTGGATCTTGTTCTCCTGATGGCGGGCTCCGTGGCAGGAGGGGCTGGAGAATCGGAGCAGCCACCACGGAACCTAACATCGGATTGCCGGGCCCGATCTTCCCGGAAGTGGGATAGACCAACAATGGCCTTGCCGCCCAGAGGTCAATTGAGGCCCTTAAGTGGGCTATCAACGATCACTTAAGGGCTTCTTCCCACTGCCACTTGGAATGCACTGGAATGTCAATCTAGATTATATGCCAAAGCTCTGGAGTGGGACTTGAACCCATTTGTTTGTAACTATTTTTAGTAAGGGCTGACCTCACCTGAATGATGTAGATCAGCAGTACACTTGCTGCATCTGGCTGCTAATCAGTGCGGTAGGGCTGTCACACACAATGTTAGTTGTGCCCCAATAGTTCATATAAGTCACACTCAGTATTACCTACAAACACTGTGCCTTCGGAAGTTTATAGAAGCTCAATGTTTCTCATATCTAATGATATAATTTTATTGCACATGATCTTACAGAAGCAAACCTAAAGAAACCTAATATTTTATTTAGTTTTCTTCAGTAAACGACAGCTCCATGGGCAATTTGTGGCCCACGGAGGACCCCCACCAGGAACCAATTCACCCCCTGGGACGCCGCTCTCCTTGGAGCTAACGCCCACACTCCCACTCCCTCTCGCCGGGGCTATCCGGCCTGGCCCTGGCAGCCCCACCTCACCTAACTCTTCTCCAGAGTCCTAGCACTGGGCCTGGTCCAAGGCCTCTGCAGCACTAGCATTGGCCAACGCTCCCAGTGTCACTGCTGATACTGCTGAGCTGCCAGTCCTGTGAATGGCCGGCAGCTCTTGGGGGCAGGATCCATCCCTATTAAATCTCTAAAGGGATGGGGATCCCGCCTCTTTAAACTTTCACCCCAAAAGACCGGGGGGCTTGAAAAATACAGAGGTGGGTATTCCTCCGCCTTTTCAGCCCGCCGCCCAGAGTCCCACCTCCTGCACAAAATACAGCCTTGAGGGAGAATATTAAACTCTCATAGAGGCAGTTAATGGGCGATAATCAGATCTGCCACCCATTGTACACCCTGTCTAATTTTCAATTCTATCAACTTAAATGCAAAGAGAAATTGGGTGGGATCTATAATAGCCAATCCACTATCATCTACTACATATCCCCATTGAGCTTGAACGCTCCAGCCTAACAGGCCTTTTCCAGAAACAAATGACACCAAAATATTACAGTTAATTTTAACAGAACTTTGTTGGCCAAATAAAACAGATATGAATCATTTTATGCAGCATGGTGTTCCCATAATCGAAAGACTGCAAAATCACAATTTCACTTATTGATATATCAGACACTTTCTTATATACACTTACACACCATTGAAATGAAGCTCCTCATATTCCCCCCACCCCACAATATTTAAAAGCAACAGTAATTTTTGAGCAATAATTGTGGATTGCAAAATGTAACAAGATATCCGTGTCTATATCTTTAGCAAGTCTTGAGCTTTAAATGTCAAGAAACCTGCAGCTTGAAAGTGACTTCAATGCATGCATTGAAATATTGCACTGATATAACCAGAAAAGTATCAGGGTGACAGGTTGAGAACTATTTCATGCATCACAATTGCCTGCACAGTAAACTGAGAGGAAATGGTTGAAACTTGTGCGCCAAGATGTGTGATGTCAATGTGTTAATGAAACACTTTACCACTTTTTTGACCCAATGTTAAAAACCGGTCTAGCTGCAGACTAAAGCTTCTCCAAACCAATAATAAAGTTGATCCAGGCTCAACATTTCCTCTCATGCAATTACACTCTATTTCTCACACCAGGAAACAAGATTGCCAATTTATCATTGACTTATGTCCAGTTTTGTGTTCGGGGACTGTGCCCACCAGATTGAAAGCTTACAAATTAATTTCTCACAGGATCTGTAGAGCAAGTATTTTCATCCATCAGCCTGCTCTGGTCACAGAGGCAAATGGATATTATACTAACCACCTGGATCATAATGCTCCAATGTTTGATTATAAAAATATAATGTTGCTCTTTTTTACTGACGAAAACTAAACAAAGTATTAGGTTTTTTTAGGTTTGCTTCTGTAAGATCATGTGCAATAAAATCATATCATTAGATATGAGAAACATTGAGCTTCTGTAAACTTCCAAAGGCACACTGTTTGTAGGTAATACTGAGTGTGACTTATATGAACTATTGAGGCACAACTAACATTATGTGTGACAGCCCTACTGCACTGATTAGAAGCCAGATGCAGCAAGTGCACTGCTGATCTACATCATTCAGGTGAGGTCAGCCCTTACTAAAAATAGTTACAAACAAATGGGTTCAAGTCCCACTCCAGAGCTTTGGTATATTATCTAGACTGACATTTCAGTGCATTACTGAGGGTGTTGGCATTGTTGGAGATGCCAACTTTTGGCTAAGATGTTAAACTGAGGCCCTATTTGCCTTGTCACACACACCGGATGTGCCATGATACAGATTATGGACTAACTCTGACGAGTTATAAAAACTAACTTTGTCTTTTAAAAAATGAACCTTTATTTTAAAAAGTGAACAATGGCCCAAAATGGCCACCAAAGTAAAGGGACTGGCCTTTGTGTATTCAAACTGTCTGACAAAGGACAAATCTTCAAAGCTAAGAGGTGTCAATTGGACCCCATCCTAAAACATTCCAGAATTGAATGTCTTCTTCTGAAACAAAGATGGTGTGAAGTAGCCACATCCTGGGCCATTGTGCGATCATCATAGGTGAGAGATGAGAATGTCCCCTACCAGGAGGTGAGAAGTGACACAGCTTTACCTGAAAAAATGACAGCCTGAAGCCAGGGAGAAAGAGAGAGAGAGAGAAGGAACATCTACCAGCATGTGCTCCAGCAAGCCAGAAGGCTAAAAGACACCTTCCTTTTTCCCTTTCTATCTGTCTCTTCATGTGTGTGTGTGTGCGCATGCAAGTGAATGCGTGAATGGATGTGGTTGTGACAATTTCGGGACAAGGCATATTGATCAATAAACAATTGATTTTCTGTATTTTAAAACCTACAAGAAAACCTGTCACTGTCTGTTTATTTGAAAAAGATAAAACACCAGGGGATTAAACCCCAGTAACAAAATACTTGCTATGGTCAGGTGGGGAATTGAACAGTGGGAACCAGCCACATTGCACCATCTGGCCATTACAGCCTGTTCAAATAAACGTAAAAGGTCCCACATCACTATTCAAATAAGAACAGGGGAGTTCTCCCAGTGCCCTGGCCAGCATTTATCATTCAATGAACACTACTAAAAATAGATTGTCATGAAAACCACACCTGCCAAAATGAGACATATTAATTTCATCATATGGAACATTATTTTTAAACTGTTACTGAACTGAAAAAATAACTTGTTTAAAAAGACCACTGAAACATGGCTGCTCATTTCCATTCTAAAAGACAGTTGATAAAGAGAGACAATGGAACTGCTCACTGATTCAATTAACAATGATTGGTCTGGGCAACAGTGATGATCCGCATCTTGCCTGTATGAGAGACAGCACTACATCACCCCCACCACCCCCCACCAAGAGCTTTAAAATCCACAAACTGCAGGAAAGGTTGTTCCATATAAGGAGTTAGTCACATGACTAACTTGCTGGCCAACTTGGAGTTAATTGAATTGTGCTCACAGAAAAGTTTGAGCAGAGACTGTAATTTGAAGGCAACAGAGAAGGAAGGTCTCTCCCTGTTTCCCTCTCTCTCTCTCATGAAGTTTCAGGGATCCATGGAAATCATTCAAACCTCAAGAGAGAAGACTCCTGCTGCTAAACAAGTTTGAAAGTGTGCACTGGGCCCCAACGAGAACTGCAAGACAACTGCAATCAAACCCAAAAGCCAGTAACTGACTTCCAGCTATTACTTTAAACTTTTCCCTTTCTTTCTCCTCCTCTGTCTCTATTTGCATGTGTGTTTATCACGTATGCATGCTCGCGTGGTCGCGTCACGTGTTTCTAGTAGTTTTAACCAAATTAGAGTTTTAAGGTTAATAAACTTACATCTTTCTTGTTTAAATGTAAGAAAACCTGTCTGGTTGCTTTCTTTGCCATCACAATTAGAGGGCAATGAACAAGGATCCACTGAGGGGAAGCTTAAAACACAGTGTTTTAAAAATTAAATCCTGTTACAGCCAAACCAGGAAAAGGCTAAGAAGAGAGCCCTAGACCCCTGCCTCACCAGGTTGTAACAAGATTAACGAGTAATTGATCTCACTCTTTGCCAGACATGGCCAAGCCATCTCAAGCGCCACTGACTCAGTAGTGTGTATAAGCTGGGGATGTTGGCCGCCTCAAGGACTTCTGTGTTGGAGATATAGTCCTGCCACCTGATGCCAAGGATTCTCCGGAGGCAGCGAAGGTGGAATGAATTGAGACGTCTCTCTTGGCTGACATACGTTGTCCAGGCCTCGCTGCCATAGAGCAAGGTACTGAGGACACAGGCCTGATACACTCGGACTTTTGTGTTCCGTGTCAGTGCGCCATTTTCCCACACTCTCTTGGCCAGTCTGGACATAGCAGTGGAAGCCTTTCCCATGCACTTGTTGATTTCTGCATCGAGAGACAGGTTACTGGTGATAGTTGAGCCTAGGTAGGTGAACTCTTGAACCACTTCCAGAGCGTGGTCGCCGATATTGATGGATGGAGCATTTCTGACATCCTGTCCCATGATGTTCGTTTTCTTGAGGCTGATGGTTAGGCCAAATTCGTTGCAGGCAGCCGCAAACCTGTCGATGAGTCTCCGCAGACACTCTTCAGTGTGAGATGCTAGTGCAGCATCGTCAGCAAAGAGAAGTTCCCTTATGAACAACCTGCCACCTGATCTTGCATGGAGGAAAATTCCTTCTTCTGAAGACTTGAACGCATGTGAGAGCAGCAGGGAGAAGAAAATCCGAAACAGCGTAGGTGCGAGAACACAGCCCTGTTTCACGCCACTCAGGATAGAAAAGGAGTCTGATGAGGCGCCGCTATGCTGAATTGTGCCTTTCATAGTGTCACGGAATGAGGTGATGATACTTAGTAGCTTTGGTGGACATCCAATCTTTTCTAGTAGTCTGAAGAGACCACATCTGCTGACGAGGTCAAAGGCTTTGGTGAGATCAATGAAAGCAATGTAGAGGGGCATCTGCTGTTCGCGGCATTTCTCCTGTAGCTGACGAAGGGAGAACAGCATGTCAATGGTCGATCGCTCTGCTCGAAAGCCACACTGTGCCTCAGGGTAGACACGCTCGGCCAGCTTCTGGAGCCTGTTTAAAGCGACTTGAGTGAAGACTTTCCCCACTATGCTGAGCAGGGAGATTCCACGGTAGTTGTTGCAGTCACCGCGTGGTCACCTTTGTTTTTAAAGAGGGTGATGATATTGGCATCGCGCATGTCCTGTGGTACTGCTCCCTCATTCCAGCACAGGCAAAGCAGTTCATAGAGTGCTGAGAGTATGGCAGGCTTAGCATTCTTAATTATTTCAGGGGTAATGCCGTCCTTCCCACGGGCTTTTCCGCTGGCTAGAGAATCAATGGCATTACTGAGTTCCGATTTTGTTGGCTGTACGTCCAGCTCATCCATGACTGGCAGAGGCTGGGCTGCATTGAGGGCGGTCTCAGTGACAACATTCTCCCTGGAGTACAGTTCTAGGTAGTGCTCAACCCAGCTGTCCATTTGCTTGCGTTGGTCAGTGATTGTGTCCCCTGATTTAGATTTGAGGTGGGCGATCTTCTTGATGGTTGGCCCAAAAGCTCTCTTAATGCCATCATACATTCCTCTGATGTTTCCGGTGTCTGAGGCCAGCTGAATATGACTGCATAGGTGTTGCCAGTCCTTTACTGGACTCTAAATTGCTCCCAATCCTCAGGCTTACCACTTTTTCTAGCAACCTTCGAAGCTACTTCCTTTGATCTAATGCAATCTTTAACTTATTTTGATTGCCACAGTTGATTCATCTTTCCTGTTGGGTCTTTGTGTCTTAGAGGAATGTAAATTTGTTGTAGATCATGTAATACTTCTTTAAATACTAGCCATTGCCCGTCTACTGTCAAATCTTTTAGTGTATTTTCCTAATTCTCCATAGCCAATCTGCCTCTCATACCTTCATAATTTCCTTTGTTCAGACTTCAGACCCTAGTTTCAGAATGAACTATATCACTTTCAAACTTAACGTAAAATTCTATCATATTATGTTCACCATTTCCCAAAGGTTCTTTTACAGCAATGTTATTAATTAGCCCTTTCTCATTACATAATACTAAATCTAAAAAAGCCCGATCCCTGGTTGGTTCTTCAACGTACTACTCCAGAAACCCATCTCGTACACACTCCAGGAACTCATCCTCCACAACATTAGTGCTGATTGGCATTACCCAGTCTATATGTAAATTGAAGTCGTTCATTATTCCTGTATTACACGTGTTCCATGCGCCTCTAATTTCCTGTTTTATACCATGTCCAACATTACCTCTACTGTTTGGTGGCCTATCAACAACTCACATCAATGTTTGCTGCCTCTTGCTGTTTCTTAGCTCCACCCAAATTGATTCTACTTCTTGATCCTTTGATCTAAGATCCTCTCTCACTACTGTACTGATCCCATCCCTTATTAAGAGCACTACCCTACCTCCTTTTCCTTTCTGCCTGTCCTTCATAAATGACGAATATCTTTGAATATTCAGTTCCCAGTCTTGGTCATCCTGTAACCACGTCTCTGTAATGGCAATTAAATCATACCCATTTACCCCTATTTGTGCCTTCAAATCATCTACCTTGTTGCGAATGCAGCGTGCATTCAGATAGAGAGCCCTTAATGGTGTCTTTTCAACATTATTCCGCATTCTGATCTTATTTGATGCTTGCCTTTGCTTTGTCTGCCTTCTAATTTTGCTTACTACTTTTCTACTTCCTGTTACTAGTTTTGCTTCCCTCCAATCTTCCTTTCCTGTCACGCTCAGATTATCAATTCTCTTGCTGCTACCTTGCTCTCTTGCATTCTTTCTCTCTAAATTATCACATCTTCCCTCACTTAATGCCTCACCCCTCCCTCACTATATAGTTTAAGCCCTCTCTACTGCCCCAGTTATACAAATTGCCAGAACACTGGTCCCAGCATGGTTCAGGTGAAGACTGTCCCAACAGTTATGTTCTATGTTCTATATGGGGTATAGATTAAATTGTCCTTGACAGAGGACAAAGGATCGGCACAACATTGTGGGCCGAAGGGCCTGTTCTGTGCTGTATGTTCTATGTTCTATGTACAGCTCCCACATTCCCCAGTACTGGTGCCAGTGCTTCTGAATCGAAACCCATAAGAACCCTTCATCAAATAACTGTAGACTACCAGCAACATGGAATCTATCTCCACAAATCACTGTGCCAGTGACACATGTTTTGAAGTGGAACAAATGATAAGAAAACTTACCAGAGAATTCTGTCCTTGTAGGAAAATCAACAGAAAAAAAACAGCTTGGTCCCCACAACTGAAAGGGAATTTTGGATCTAGCACTATCTCCCTGGCCCCTGTCTGACAATATAATTTGGGCCTACCCCACTCTCCACTGACTGGAGAAACAATACACAGAATGTAATTAGACAAAATCCCTCCCATGGAGTACGGAAAACAGCCAAAAATTATGCCCCAGCTGAGAAGAAAAATAGGCCCCTTAGCCCCCTCCATTCCTCCCTCTTCCTCTTCACCTACCTTTCACGTCATCTTCCAACATTGTCTTCTTCTCTCCTGTCCCCTCCTCTATTTCACACCTTTCCTCTTCTCCCCTCCTTTTTTCTTCTCTGTCCCTCTTTTCCTCATGCCCTTCCTCCTCGATCTCCTTCCATTCCCTCCTCTTCTGCCTACCTCCTCCTGCACCTGGGTCCAATTACCCCCCTTGCTCTCTAATGCTGCTGAGCTGAATAATGCAGTTGGACTTAACTCCCTGTGTGAGAAACCATGGTAGACTGACCAGTAAAAGTAAATACCTTACATCTGTCCACACTTACTGTACACAAAACCTTACTTCTTGTTGCCAACTTTTTCCATTATAAATTCCAATGGCGACATTTATACTGGAACCTCATTATGGAAATGTGCCATGTTGTATTTGCGCCCACCTACCAAAAACAGCATTAAAGCAGCTCAGTTTTGCATCTCCCAGCTCTTTCACCTCTACAGTAGAGTGTTTCAATACTACCTCAACAATGTAAAATTAAGGACCAAGTGTTTAATTTTAAAATCGGGACTAAATTATGTCTGCATGCCCTGGTGCGATTATCCCTCATCTTGTATTCCTGCTTCACTTGGCTTGATTTCCCATGTGCAACACCACTAGAGATTGACTTGTATTGAAGTCCAAGTAACTTGAACTCCAGCCAGGCACGGGCTTGCAGTATTTCTTACCTCTCCCATTCTCTCCATTGTCAAACCAATACTCATCCTCACTGACATGCTGATAAAATTCCACACTTCAGTCATTGTGGACGGAATTTCAATTCCGGGGTCGGGACCCTGACGTTGTGTTCATTTCTGGGTCCTGCCCCTGCACCGTGTTGGCAGGAGACACACATTGCAATTCTGATATGATAAGTAGCTAATTGGCCTAGAGTCACATTTGTCATCCAATTAGCAGTGGCGGATGTGGGAAGGAGGAGGGAGCATCAGCAGGTCAGATATAAAGGACAAGTGGCAGTCATTGTCATAGAGTCATAGAGTTATACAGCACAGAAACAAGCCCTTCGGCCCACCGTGTCTGTGCCGGCCATCAAGCACCTAACTATTCTAATCCTATTTCCCAGCACTTGGCCCGGAGCCTTGTATGCTATGGCGTTTCAAGTGCTCACCTAAATACTTCTTAAATGTTATGAGGGTTCCTGCCTCTACCACTCACTTAAGCAGTTCCAGATTTCAACCACCCTCTGGGTGAAAAAATGTTTCCTCAAATCCCCTCTAAACCTCCTGCACCTTACCTTAAATCTATGCCCCCTGGTTATTGACCCCTCCACAAAGGGAAAAAGTTTCTTCCTATCTAACCTATCAATGCCCCTCATAATTTTGGATACCTCAATCAGATCTCCCCTCAGCCTTCTCTGCTCTAAGGAAAACAACCCTAGCCTTTTCAGTCTCTCTTCATAGCTGAAATGCTCCAGCTCAGGCAACATCCTGGTGAATCACCTTTGCACCCTCTCCAGTGCAATCACATCCTTCCTATAGTGTGGTGCCCAGAACTGTACACTGTACCCAAGCTGTGGCCTAACTAGCGTTTTATACAGCTCTATCATAACCTCCCTGCTCTTATATTCTATGCCTCGGCTAATAAAGGCAAGTATCCCAATGCTTTCCTAACCACCTTATCTACCTATGCTGCTGCATTCAGTGATCTATGGTCAAGTACACCAAGGTCCCTCTGACTCTCTGTACTCCCGAGGGTCCTACTATCCATTGTATATTCTCTTGCCTTGTTAGTCCTCCCAAAATGCATCACCTCACACTTCTCAGGATTAAATTCCATTTGCCACTGCTCCGCCCATCTTATCAGCCCATTGATATCGTCCTGTAATCTAAGGCGTTCTTCCTCACTATTTATGACATCACTAATTTTCATGTCATCTGCGAACTTACTGATCATACCTGCTATATTGACGTCTGAATCATTAATGTACACTACAAATAGCAAGGAACCCAGCACCAATCCCTGCAGTACACCACTGGTCACAGGCTTCCACTCGCAAAAACAACCCTCGACCATCACCCTCTGCCTCCTGCCACTAAGCCAATTTTGGATACATGGGCTCTCACCTTCTTAACCAATTTCCCATGCGGGACCTTATCAAAAGCCTTACTGAAGTCCAAAAAGGTGCACGGCCACTGTGACTTTTATAGGAAGGTCACGCCGATGGTTCCAGTGAACCCTCGGATGACTCTCAACAAGGGCACACAAGACAGCAACTATTTGCCTGAATGGGTGCAGCCTTCTGTGGCACTGACACTCCGACATGTCCAGGTAGCTTCTCCATTGGTGGTAGACCCTCAGCTGAGGGTATTGCCTTTGTTGCCGACCTGTCCTTCATTCCTGACACATGCCCAGTGATCTGTCTTTCCTTCTGGAGATGCTGCTCCTCATCATTATTCGATCCTATCTCAATGTAGCTTAATTCCATTTCCTGTTATGTCCTTCCTTCCTTTCTATTGGAATGTGCAGTCTTCCTGAACCCCCCTCTTATGAATCGATGAGGCATGTAAGCAGATGGGCCAGTCCAACTCCACCCCCCCCCCCCCCCCCACCCCACAAACATGCCCTTGTTTGTGTAAGGAGATAAGATGGATAATTCTCCTGACTCTGTACGACTGGTTGCCTGTGAATGAGGGCCTTTCCTGAGCCTTCCATCTTTAGTGGAGCCTCTTGCTGCTGTCCCACCATTCTGAGTGGCGTCCAACTTTGTTTGTGCCTGCTCTTCCCTGTCATGCCTTGGATCCTGCGTGGATCCTGTGACTCTGAAAGAAAATTCAAAACTGGCCTTTAACAAGTTGACAACAAGCTCGTTAAGTGGCTTAACTGGCCATTTAGTGATCTCGGATTGTTTGGCTTCTCGCTGTAGCCTTCTAAAATTTCAGTGTGCCAGTTTTGCATCAGGAAACTGGCATACTGACCTGAGGGGTGGATTGAAGTGACCACCCGCCCTTGTTCCCGCCCTCGCATTCAAATAAAAATCCCGCCCTGTGTCTCCCTGCCTGTTAACCCCTGCTAGCTCCAGTGTACATAGTTACACAGTTATTTCTTCCGTTTTTTTCATCAATAGACATGAACTTCTCAACCTAATTCATTCTTCTTTCTGAGCAGCAGCAATAGTAAATCTCTGTTTGGCAAACTGCATGATCTCACACTCATCAGTGATGGACTGTTGAAAGGTATATAAGTGACAGTGAAAATGAGGAAAAACTTAAACTCCACATTTTCAGATGTTTGTTATTGACAGAGCAGGGTGCAGATGTGAATCCAAAATTCCTCACACTGTGAATTTCCAAGCTTAACTGAGCAGTCAGGTGCACGAATCAAGTAAAAGCTAGGAATAGCCCTACAGAAACAGAGGGAAGCCTGAGACGGAGCCACCTCAGTCTGTCCTTGTGCATCTTGTGGCTGTCTGGATTAAAGCAGCACCCGTGGCAGGTAATTGCAGCTTCTTTTTGCAAAAGGCAACTCAAGTCTGTCACAGTTTCACTAGAAAAGCAAAGCTTCCTTATGTACTTCTCTTCAAACAATTGCAGGTCCGTGTCCTGGGACTATAAGCTCTTGTGTGGCGTGGTGGTGAGGGGCGTTGGTGGTTGAAGATTCATGCAAGTCGACTTTGTCTCCTTCCAGCTACAGATGTCTTTGCTTCTTTCTCCTGATGCTGCTTTTCCTCTTTTTCTTGCTAGAATGGGATTTGCAAAATTATCACCCACCTTGCCAGCCATGAAGAAAGTAATACACTGCCATCAGCCCTTTAAAAAGTTCACAAGATCCAACAGCAGCTACATACACTGAAAGTTTCCAAGTAGCAAAACAACTACTTATCCAATGCAGGAAAACTATCTCCTTAAAGCTTTCTTGTTTTCCCCCCAGAGCAGCTGATGATTCCTTTAAATAATGGCTGAACAGCCATCTCCTGATGACTACCACCCATGACTTGTGGGCAGGAGCAGACGCTTGCAGTAGCAATGTGGGCAGAGAGGAGAATGATGTCAGGGGTCATAACTATGTCATTTCACTCCATTAGCATGTATTAACAAGGCTCCAATCAGTTTTGAGTGGGCGTTCTGGGCCGCCTATAAATTGACGAGGTCAGGAATGAGCACTAAGTCGGCAAATCAATTGTGTGAGCTATTTTGCTTCCACCACCTTCCCAATTTTTAACTCCCTGAGACACAAAACCACCACTAATCAAAAGAAGTAGAAAAGCACAGGGTTGTTAAAAAGCAGCAGGGAGATGAGGAATTTTTTTTTAAGCAGCAACTGTTATGATTTGGATTGCCCTGCCTGAACAGATGATGGAAATAGATTCAACAGTAACTTACAAAAGAAAATTGAATTTGTACTCGGCAAGGAAACATTTGCAGGGCTCTGGGAAAGACCAGGGAGTGGGGCTAATGGAATAGTGCTTTAATAAGAGCCAGTACAGGAATGATGGACCAAATGGCCACCTCCTGTGCTGCAGGTTCTAACCAACCATGGGAATCAGATGTACTCCATTAAATGGACACTAGAAAGAGACTACGGGGGAGAAATTAATTCGTGTAGCACCAGTTCTAGTGATATGATTGAAGAACAAAACACAGGCCATGCATGTTGCAGCCCAGGACGCTGCTTGCTTCCAGGGAATGGCGGTAAGTCTGCGCAGCACGTTACACAAACAAATTTCTCCTCTATTACTTCTGTTGCAGTCACTGCTTGACACCTATGCCCATCACAGCACAAACAATCCTTTGCCAACAAAGACAACTTGGAACCACCAAAGTGCAGAAAAGCACTTTGACCTTTGTGCATGCCCAATACTATTTTGTTCGATATTTTTAAAGGCAAAAGTGGGCCTGAATCAAACTACTCTACATTGGAATGCATCTTCCATGCAAATTAAACCAGTCCATCTGTCTTTTCAGGATTACTACTTATCCCAGTCACAATTTAAGAGCAAGCCCATTAAGACTTAACGTGTCAGTGCTCTATTGTCCAATTAGAACTACTGTTCTATCATTAATCATTGTCCTTTGTTTCCCATCATGAAACCATTATCAAATTTTCAACTTTTCCTTTAACCCAATAGCTTTCACTTGAGACTAGAGTCTTCATTAAGACACTGGCTGAACAGTGCACAGGGCAATCACAGCCAGCCAGAAAACAATAGCTTGACAGTAAATGTTGCAGAGCAGATTCGGGACTGGAAGTCGGCAGGTAGATGGGCTGGTCAATAAATCATGAGTTATAATAACAATCCAACATTTCTCAGAAACAGCCTGAAAATTTTTTACAGTGATACTTTTATCACATGAAGAACTAAATTAAAATAGGCTTCAGAGACAGCTAAATTCTGCTAGGTTTGCAGTTTAAGTTACAGATGGGAAAGCTGCCATTTTACTGAATACAGGTTGTTATCTGGGTTGTTTATCCTGGGAGTGGAATGGCACAATAATTGATTACAACTATTCATCCTTCAGGATTTTAGAAAAACTTCCACAGGACTTTGAGACAATAATGTCTCACAAATTCCCATAAATTCTACAACATGCAACATTTTATACTCACATTCGTAAACTGTTCTGTTTGGACCAGCTCAAAGAAGATTTGATGTGATCGGCCAAATATATTCTGTTGAACTAGTCGAAAGCAAATACCATTATCTTTCAGTAATAACCGTAAATATCTCTTTGCACATCTAAATATCATAGCACCTTTTTAAGGGAAGTAGATAGTAGAAGAGGGTAATGTGAGAAGGAGGAAGGAAACAGGTTCAGAATGTGGCCGATGCCTCTCCCAACCGCCTTCGACGAATCAAGCTCTATTAGGGCAGGACAAAAGCTTCACATGGCATTGTTCAGAGAGTGGCCAAAGATTAGGTAGCCACAGAACCTCTGCTTGGGCCTCGTGTCTGCAATTCGACATTGAAACATGACATGCGTTTGTGGGGGATTATTCAGGGCAGGTGACAATTTTGAAGCTTGAACAAGACAATTGCTCTGTAGTTACGACATTTAAAGGACACAGTGGCAGCATCACCGCACTTCGTTGGGACCCAGTTCAACGGGCACTGTTCTCAAGCAGCTCTGATCATTCTATTATTATGTGGGATATAGGAGGAAGAAAGGGAACTGCTATTGAATTACAAGGCCACAATGACAAAGTTCAGTCCCTTTGTTATGCACATCATACTCGGCAGCTGATCTCTTGTGGTGCAGATGGTGGGATTGTTGTGTGGAACATGGATGTAAAAAGGCAAGAGTGAGGAATTTTTAAAAAAAATTATTTTATGGGATGTGGGTGTCACTGGCTAAGTCAGTATTTCTTGCCCATCCCTAATTGCCCTTGAGAAGCTGATGGTGAGCTGCCTTCTTGAACCACTGCAGCTCATGTGCTTCGGGTACACAGCTGTTAGGGAGGGAGTTCCAAGATTTTGATCCAGCAACGGTGAAGGAATGGTGATATAGTTCTAAGTCAGGATGGTGTGTAACTTGGAGGGGAACTTGCGGGTGGAGGCATTCCCATGTGTCTGCTGCCCTTGTCTTTCTAGGTGGAAGAAGTCAGGGGTTTGGAAGGTGCTGTCAAAGGAGATGTGGTGAGTTCCTGCAGTGCAATTTGTAAATGCTACACACTGCTGCCACTGTGCATTGGTGGTGGAGGGAGTGAATGTTGAAGGTGGTGGATGGGGTGCTGATTAAGTGGGCTGCTTTGTCCTGGATGATGTTGAGCTTCCTGAGTGGTGTTGGAGCCGCACTTATCCAGGCTAGTGGAAAGTATTCCCTCACACTCCCGACTTGTGCCTGAAAGGTGGTGGACAGGCTTTGGGGAGTCATGATGTGGATTACTCGCTGCAGAATTCCCGGTCTCTGACCTGCTCTTGTAGTCAGTGGGGGGAAAGCACCTAGGCGGCATTGCCGCTCCAATACGACGGAAATGGAATTTTAATTATACAACACTTACTTTTAATAATTTTGCATCTAATTCATTGCAATTCAATGGGGGCCTTGGGATTAAGTGGGCGGTGGGCGGCACTCACATGCCTTGGGATTCCCAATCGTTGAAAGCTGGCAGCACCATGGTGAGGCTTCAGTGTTGCGATGGGTAGGCAGCTATGTCCAGTATTGCGTAGGGAAAGCGCGAGGTGCAGAGGCCATTGTCAGCCAAAAGTGCTGTGCACTCTGCAAGGGAGGTCTGGTTCTCTGGTTCTCGGGTGCTCTGCAAGGGGAGCCGGGGTCTCAGCTGGAAGTGCTGGTTGAGCAGGGTCTCGGGTCGTCCGCAAGGGGATGAGGAGGGCTGCCGCTTGGGTTTGCATGGCTGCATCGGGTGACCACACTGTTGGGTGGGATGTTTGGTTGCCTATACTGCTAGATGCGAGGGTCGGCTATCAGCAAGGGTGGGCACTGAGGGTCATCAGAGATTCTGCCAGGAGAAATAGCAAAAGCTCAGCGGCCATGGCCGGGTCATCTCTGTATCAACAGAACTATGTTGGCCCACTGGTGACCATGCATGGGTCTCGTACACCCTGTCTTTTTGGATCCAGTGGCGTGATCCGGCACCTCCGAAGGCGGGTGGGCCAAGAGGCAGCTGCGCCTGCCCGTGAAGCATCACGATGAGAACAGCTGGCCGTGCCAGGAATGCACACCTGTGCCAGAGAGTGTACTGGACTCAAGTAAGGTACCTGCAAATGTCCAAGTGGCAGTGTCAGTGAAGACTATGCCTCTCCAAAGTGGCTGTCACCGATTTATGAGCCCTGCTGCAGGACGAATTATGACCTATGGGATTTGGGGTCACCCTATGCCAGTGTCTCTGAAGATCACAGTAGAACTGAACTTTTACGCATTTTGATCATTCCAAGAATCCACTGGGGACGTATGTGGGGTCTCACAGGCAACAGCCAACTGCTACATCAAGGAGGTGACCAATGCTCTATTCAAGGTGGCCAGCGACTATGGGCACTACCGGAACGACCCTGACAATCAGACTGAGAGGGCCATTGGATTCAGCTTCATTGTGCAAAAGTGATTATTCTATCATGCATTAATTGTGAGCCATTGCTAAATTTCCCCAGGTGCAAGGTGTGATAGACTGCACACATCTGGCCATCAAAGCTCTAACAATCAATTTGTCTGCAACCATTGAATGCGTTTCCTGCAGGTGTGTTCCCACTTCCCAGGAAGCATCCATGATGCCTACATACTTCGACATCTCAGGTGTCACAACTTTTCAGGGTCCAGCTCGCTTTCAGGATGGATTCTCAGGGATAAAGGCTACCAATTGAAGACTTGTCTACTCACGCCTGTAAGGAACCCTTGCAATGCAGCGGAGGAGAGGTACAACACTTGCCACGGGTCCACCCGAGTAACCATCGAGCAGGCCATTGGGCTGCTGACTTTGAGATCCTGCTGCCTGGATCGATCCAGTGGAGCCCTGCATTATGCCCCAGCGAGGGTTTTGTGTATCGTTGTGATCTGCTGTGCTGTGTATGATGATGGCATGACTAAGCGAGACTCCTCCACTGACGAGGAGGGGGCAAAGGAGGAAGATGAGCAAACAGCACTGGATGTTGAAGCCCCTGCACCGGAGGCCAGGCAGATTGAGCGAAAGGCCAAGGAGGCAAGGGACAATCTCATACTTACCCATTTCCAGCCACCCTGATGACCTCTCAGAGAAAAAAAAAACAAAAGACTGACCTCAATTCATGCAGTCTGTTGCTTCCTTTATATTTATGTACCATGCCTAGTGCCCAGCTGAACCATGTGCTAGTGCCCATGGGAGATTATATTCAAATGAGGACTATGCCTACACTAACATCCATTAAGGGGGAAGGGCAAAGTCAGCAGCTCACAATTAATGCATGATAGAATAATCACTTTTGCACAATGAAGGTTAATGGCTTGAAAAAAATAACTTTATATGATGCCGCACATGTCAAATTTCGAACACCCGTGAATGCCCAAGTGTCTCTAGGTGTTTTTCTTGATGCATATATGAGTGCTTCTATGAAGTGATCCCAGCAGTAGCAACTGGGCTGGAGGTAGGCTGCTGATCAGGCTGCCCCTTGGTCTGGGATGACTGCGGCAGCTGTCTTCTGGCTGCCTGAGGCCTGGAAATCCCCAGGTGCCTGATGGCTTCCTGCAATGGTGCAGGACTCTCCTCAGGCATCGCGGCTGCTGGAGCTGAGTTCACCGGCAGAGGGGCTGACGAGCCAGTGTACACAATTGGAGTTCCCTGAGGGGATCCCCCAGCTGTGGAGGTCAACCTCTCCTCCTCCCTTTCAAGGCTCGCTTGACCCTCCCCACTCACCGGAGAAGGACGAGGAGCTGGAGAAGAATCCAGGTGCCTCATTCTACCCTTGCCTTGCCACTGCTGCATAGAGGTCATCGCCAAGGTGATTGTGTGCATGTTTGAATTCATTTGTGGGATCTGGCTCTCCATGAGCGTGACCAACTTCTTGATGAAGGAAGCCATGCATTCACATGCCTGAGACACGGCACCTGTCATGGCATTGATCGTTTGCTTATGGCTGCGCATTGTCTCCAGAATCTCCGTCATAGGTTGTCTTACATCTGTCTGCAACTCCAGCATGCCTTGTTGCTGTTGACATCAGAGTCTCGTCATCAGCCTGGGGCTCAGCATGGGCCTGGCCACCCACAGTCCTTCGACTTGTCTGCAACTCCAGCATGCCTTGTTGCTGTTGACATCAGAGTCTCGTCATCAGCCTGGGGCTCAGCATGGGCCTGGCCACCCACAGTCCTTCGACTGTCAGAGGCCTCGGCTGTCTCAACCTCAGCCAGCTGCTCGGGTTTGTGTGTGGTGATCTCACCAGCTTGTGACCCTGATTCTAAAACCAAGCAGAAATCCACTGAGGTGAAAGTATCTTCACGGGTGAAAGGTGGAGGTGAATCATGGGATGGTGCATCCTCTGAGTGCTCCTCGTCCTCAGAGGTGAACGGCTGTCCCCCTTCTGGTTGAGTCTCCTGCAGACGTCGACTTGTATGAGAGAACTCAAATGTGTGCGTTGGGCGTGCAGATCTTGTCATGTCAACAGTACATGATGTGGGTCTCCAGCCAGAGGACATAGGTGAGGTTTTAAATGATTACTTTTCATCTGTGCACACTATAGAGGACAATGTTGGTGAGAGATCAGGGAGGGGGATTGTGATATACCTGAACAAATTAGCATTGAAAGGGAGGAGGTATTAGCGGTTTTAGCAGGTTTAAAAGTGGATAAATCCCCAGGCCCAGATGAGATGTATTCCAGGCTGCCATGTGAGGCAAGGGAGGAGATTGCAGGGGCTCTGACACAAATTTTCAAATCCTCTCTGGCCACAGGAGAGGTGCCAGAGGATTGGAGGACAGCAAATGTGGTACCATTATTCAAGAAGGGTAATAGGGATAAACCAGGTAATTACAGGCCAGTGAGTCGAACATCAGTGGTAGGGAAACTATTGAAAAAAATTCTGAGGGACAGGATTAATCTCCACTTGGAGAGGCAGGGATTAATCAAGGATAGTCAGCATGGCTTTGTCAGGGGAAATCATGTCTAACAAATTTGATAGAATTTTTGGAGGAGGTGACTAGATGTGTAGATGAGGGTAAAGCAGTTGATGTAGTCTACATGGACTTCAGTAAGGCTTATCATAAGGTCCCGCATGGGAGATTGGTCAAGAAGGTAAGAGCCCATGGGATCCAGGGTAATTTGCCAAACTGGATCCAAAATTGGCTTAGTGGCAGGAGGCAGAGGGTGATGGTCGAAGGTTGCTTTTGCGATTGGAAGCCTGTGACCAGTGGTGTACTGCAGGGATCGGTGCTGGGACCCTTGCTGTTTGTAGTGTACATTAACGATTTAGACATGAATATAGGAGGTATGATCAGAAAGTTCACAGATGACACAAAAATTGGTGGTGTCATAAATAGTGAGGAGGAAAGCCTTAGATTACAGAATGATATAGATGGGCTGGTAAGATGGGCGGAGCAGTGGCAAATGGAATTTAATCCTGAGAAGTGTGAGGTGATGCATTTTGGAAGGACGAACAAGGCACGACAATATACAATGGATAGTAGGACCCTAGGGAGTACAGAGGATCAGAGGGATCTTGGTGTACTTGTGCATAGATCACTGAATGCAGCAGCACTGGTAGATAAGATGATTAAGAGGGCATATGGGATACTTGCTTTTATTAGCTGAGGCATAGAATATAAGGGCAGGGAGGTTATGATGGAGCTGTATAAAACATTAGTTAGGTCACAGCTGGAGTACTGTGTACAGTTCTGGGCACCACACTACATCAAGAATATGATTGCACTGGAGAGGGTGCAGAGGAGATTCACCAGGATGTTTTAGTTTCGAGATACAGCACTGAAACAGGCCCTTCGGCCCACCGAGTCTGTGCTAACCATCAACCACCCATTTATACTAATCCTACACTAATTCCATATTCCTACCACATCCCCACCTGTCCCTATATTTCCCTACCACCTACCTATACTAGGGGCAATTTATAACGGCCAATTTACCTATCAACCTGCAAGTCTTTGGCATGTGGGAGGAAACCGGAGCACTTGGAGGAAACCCACGCACACATAGGGAGAACTTGCAAACTCCACACAGGCAGTACCCAGAATTGAACCCGGGTCGCTGGAGCTGTGAGGCTGCGGTGCTAACCACTGCGCCACTGTGCCGACCCAGTGCGTACACTGTTGCCTGGGCTGGAGCATTTCAGCTATGAAGAGAGACTGGATAGGAGAATACTGAGATTCAGGCTACTAGGCTAGATGGGATTGAGGTTCACAAGGAGGAGGTGTTATCAATTTTGGAAAGTGTGAAAATAGATAAGTCCCCTGGGCCAGATGGGATTTATCCTAGGATTCTCTGGGAAGCTAGGGAGGAGATTGCAGAGCCTTTGTCCTTGATCTTTATGTCGTCATTGTCGACAGGAATAGTGCCGGAAGACTGGAGGATAGCAAATGTTGTCCCCTTGTTCAAGAAGGGGAGTAGAGACAGCACTGGTAATTATAGACCTGTGAGCCTTACTTCGGTTGTGGGTAAAATGTTGGAAAAGGTTATAAGAGACAGGATTTATAATCATCTTGAAAAGAATAAGTTCATTAGCGATAGTCAGCACGGTTTTGTCACGGGTAGGTCGTGCCTCACAAACCTTATTGAGTTTTTCGAGAAGGTGACCAAACAGGTGGATGAGGGTAAAGCAGTGGATGTGGTGTATATGGATTTCAGTAAGGCGTTTGATAAGGTTCCCCATGGTAGGCTACTGCAGAAAATACGGAAGTATGGGGTTGAAGGTGATTTAGAGCTTTGGATCAGAAATTGGCTAGCTGAAAGAAGACAGAGGGTGGTGGTTGATGGCAAATGTTCATCCTGGAGTTTAGTTACTAGTGGTGTACCGCAAGGTTCTGTTTTGGGGCCACTGCTGTTTGTCATTTTTATAAACGACCTGGATGAGGGTGTAGAAGGGTGGGTTAGTAAATTTGCGGATGACACGAAGGTCGGTGGAGTTGTGGATAGTGTCGAAGGGTGTTGTAGGGTACAGAGGGACATAGATAGGCTGCAGAGCTGGGCTGAGAGATGGCAAATGGAGTTTAATGCGGAGAAGTGTGAGGTGATTCACTTTGGAAGGAGTAACAGCAATGCAGAGTACTGGGCTAATGGGAAGATTCTTGGTAGTGTAGATGAACAGAGAGATCTTGGTGTCCAGGTGCATAAATCCCTGAAGGTTGCTACCCAGGTTAATAGGGCTGTTAAGAAGGCATATGGTGTGTTAGCTTTTATTAGTAGGGGGATCAAGTTTCGGAGCCACGAGGTCATGCTGCAGCTGTACAAAACTCTGGTGAGACCGCACCTGGAGTATTGCGTGCAGTTCTGGTCACCGCATTATAGGAAGGATGTGGAAGCTATGGAAAGGGTGCAGAGGAGATTTACTAGGATGTTGCCTGGTATGGAGGGACGGTCTTACGAGGAAAGGCTGAGGGACTTGAGGTTGTTTTCGTTGGAGAGAAGGAGGAGGAGAGGTGACTTAATAGAGACATATAAGATAATCAGAGGGTTAGATAGGGTGGATAGTGAGAGTCTTTTTCCTCGGATGGTGATGGCAAACACGAGGGGACATAGCTTTAAGTTGAGGGGTGATAGATATAGGACAGATGTCAGAGGTAGTTTCTTTACTCAGAGAGTAGTAGGGGCGTGGAACGCCCTGCCTGCAGCAGTAGTAGACTCGCCAACTTTAAGGGCATTTAAGTGGTCATTGGATAGACATATGGATGAAAATGGAATAGTGTAGGTCAGATGGTTTCACAGGTCGGCGCAACATCGAGGGCCGAAGGGCCTGTACTGTGCTGTAATGTTCTAATTCTAATTCTAGTTAGGGTTGTTTTCCTTCGAGCAGAGAAGGCTGAGGAGGGACCTTATTGAGGTATAAAAAATTATGAGGGGCATAGATAGGCTAGATAGGAAAAAATGTTTTCCCTTAGTGGAGGTGCCAATAACCAGAGGCCATAATTTAAGATAAGGTGCAGGAGGTTTAGAGGGGATTTGAGGAAACATTTTTTCACCCAGAGGGTGGTTGGAATCTGGAACGCACTGCTTAAGTGGGTGGTAGAGGCAGGAACCCTCACAACATTTAAGAAGTATTTAGATAAGCACTTGAAATGCCATAGCATACAAGGCTACAGGCCAAGTGCTGGAAAAGGGATTAGAATAGATTGGTGCTTGATGGCTGGCGCAGACACGGTGGGCCGAAGGGCCTGTTTCTGTGCTGTATAACTCTATGACTCTAAATGAACTGTCCTCACTCTCTTGCGTGGAGACTCCAGTCTCTCCATCTGATATGGAGAGGCTGCCCTGGGATGCCTCCACCAATCTGGACTGTCTCCCTGCTGTTGTGGGCCCTCTTCTCCTGCAAGCGGAAAGAGGGAGATATTCATACTTCACAGAGAGACCAACATGACAGTTCTGCTAGTGGCAGCTCCTCTTCCCCTACTGGGGTATCCTACATAGCTCATGCTCCCGTTAGCAGTCAGGGGAATTAACGGGGGTGAGTTGTGAAAGAAGGTTCAGCCATGTATCTGTCAGGCTGAGGTGATGCCTAACCCCCTCTGCCACTGTCATGGCAGTGCCTCTCTCTCCATGTCCCGCTTCCTCCTGTATAGCCACTTATAAGCAATAAAAAAGAGAGAGGTGCAGAGCACTCATCTTGGCAGAACACAAAAGGTCATTGACCCCCTTGCGTCATTGTTCTGGTGCGTGATCGCCTTGGGCCGGCCACCCACGTGACTAGAGGGAACAGTGCACAATTCAGCCCATTCTGTGCAATCCTCACTGAAAATTATGATTACAGCCTCCAATGGTTTTTCTCACCACCATACAGCTCCATACCATATCACCCACCTTCTCCTGCCTGTCAGGAATAATAAAGTAAAAGAGAATAGGAGAAGTGAAGAAGAAACAAAAGCAGATGAGGTGGAAGAGGGAGATAGAGTGAGAGAGACAAGTAGCAACAGAATGACAGCAGAGATCAGCATGAGAAAATCCATACATTTCAGCTTGCCATATGTAATACCAAGGCAGATCAATACAATCAGTATAGTCTATACAATCATGGTGAAGTAATTATCTGACACAGAGCATTTAATTTCCTTCAACTTTTCAGTAATGAAGAAGAGTCTATTCTAGAATCTATGCAGTTAACAGAGTTGGGCATGCTCCAAAATAATTTTTCTTGAATTCAGACTAATTTACAATAATTTAGAGAATGAGAATTACATAAGGAATATGGTATCTTTCGGATGATGAAGTTCAACCATATTTCATAGCAGTAAATAACAGTGGTGGTGATGATACTTTAGCACTACCAAATAATTTAATCTATATTTAAAAATCTTGCACCTAGTTTGTTTCCGCTGGACCACACCTCTAAAAGGAAGAAAGGAAATATCTTGCATTTACATGGCATCTTTCACAACTGCACAACGTCTCATTGTGCTTTAGAACTGTATTCACTGTTTAAGGAAACGTGGCAGCTAATTTGCGCACTGCAAGGTCCCATAAACAGCAATATGATAATGGCCAGATTATCTGTTTCAACAATGGTGATCGAGGGATAAATACTTGCCGAGGCACTGGGGAGAACGCCACTGATCTTCTTCGAAATAGTGCCATGGGGTCTTTCATGTTCACCTGAAAGAACAGACAGGGCCTTGGTTTAACATCCTAAACTAAAGACAGCCTCTCCAATGTTGCAGCTCTCCTTCAGTACAGCACTGAAATGCCATCATAGATTAGTGTTCAAGTCTCTGGAGTGATTCAGCGGCAAGAGTGCTACCACTAAACCATGGCTGACACTGTGGCTTCACACATAAAAGGTGTCACATCTCACAGCATCATGCCTTCAGAGTGTTACACTTCCTAAGTGTAATACATTAGGGCACCATACCTCCAAAGGGTCATCCTACCAAAGCTTCATACCTGAACTGATCAAATAATAATTGGTTAAAGCCATCAAATATCTGCGTGAATAAATGTGAACCATCAAAAACAACCAAGAGGAATGAGTAACCAGGAGAAAAAGCAAGCAAAGCCTTCAACTTCTTTAACGCAACATTCAGAAACCAGCAACTATCACAAAACCAGCCAAATTACTAAAATAATTTCTTCACACTATTTTCAATCATCATCTTCTTTCTTCAGTCAGGTCAATGTGTATAGTTAAGTTCAACATCCGAACATAACAAAAGCATTTTAAAAATTCTGAAAACATATAACTTAACTTACTCATAAAAATGATTGTTATTTTCAGATCTTTACAATCTTTCCTTTGGGGATTAGTGTGAAGGGGCTGAATTTTACCAGCCCCTCGACAATGTGGGTTGCAGCAGGGGGACCAGTAAAATTCTGTGGGGAGAGGCCCGACTCCACCCGTGACATCGAGAACAGCCTGCCGCATATTACCGGCAGCGGGGAGACCTTGGTGTGGCCCGCCTGATGCCTGGTGGTGGGCCCTTCAGCTGCATATTTAAATCAACCTAAATGATATGTAAATAAACTTACCTGCAGGCGGAGGCCGTCCCACGCGGATTTTACTGCCACCGAACGTAGCTCGCGCACCTTTGGAACTCCATACGGAGTGCAAAGTTTGGGGTTTAAAGGTCGGGACTGTGAAAAATGGTTTTTCGGTGGGGGGGAGAGGGAAATAAATTTATTTTGTGATCGGTTGGGGGGTGGAAGTAGTGCTTTTATGTCAAATTTAATGTTTTTATTGACATTTAAAGTGCTGGTCCCTTTAAAATTCGTAATCAGCTGTCAGGGCTTGAAACCCTTTAAAAATGGCGCCAGCACCTGCGCGGTGGCGCCGGACGCCGTTGCTAGGGACACAGCGGCCGCCCCCTATTCGTCGTCAGGGGCGGCTGCTCTGCCCCCTCTATTTAAATCAGCCCCCGCGCATAATATCGCGGGGGCGATGCGGCGGCACTTCCATGTCATGGAGCGCAGCGCACTAATAAAATCCAGCCCAAGTAGTGGAATGCCTGACAAGCTGATTAACCAGGCCACAACATGAAAACTCCTTCATGGCGATCACCATATTTGTACGAGCCAGTTGTGGGGTAGTTATCCCTACTAGGTGCAAAAGTTTTATGGGGTTACAACCCATATATTAAACCAAGACACCATCTGCATGCTTCAGGTGGATATTGGAAGCTTATGGATCAGATGTTATCTTTCACTCAGTGGTAGCAGATGTGCTTCCTAGTCAAAAGGTTTGAGTTCAAGTCTGACTCTGGGACTTGAAGGAGTGGTCCTGTCTTTCAGATGAGGCATTAAGCAAATCTCCACCTACCCTCTCAATAGATCCTAAATTGTTTTCTTATATTAAAATGTGTTTCTTTATGTTACAACAGTGGCAACACTTCAAAATGACTCAATTTCTATGAAGCATTTTGGGATACCCTGAGGCAATGATAGGCACTATATAAATGCAGTTAGTATTCTAAGATGCTTTACAAAGGCGTAATAAACCATTTCACTGTTTGAAGGACCTTGCCGTGTGAAAAATGTCAAGTAATTGCATGAGACACTCAGAGAGACAACGATAAAGCATCATACGAATGTTGGTCTTCCCTTTTTATAAATAATGATTAATAATTAACAGCTGCATACTGGTCGGACACAGCATTCCAAACAAAACTGCCTTTCTATAGCTAAATATATAAATGTAAATCTACACAGCACTTGGCAGGTTTTAATGTTATGTATTTTGTTGGCTGGGATTACAAGCTAAGTCTAAAATATGTATTTCTGCATATATTGATTTCCAGTGAAGAATCAAAGGTTCCTCTTAATTACTCATACAACAATAAAAGTAATATGTTTTTAAATAAATTATGGTGCATGTTGGATGGGACAGGTGGTGTGGTAGAAAGGGCCAAATGAATAGAGGGGCCTCCGTGACTAATCTCATTGATAGAAGACCTCCAAAATTATACAGCCAACTTCTGTTGTGATGGATCAGAAAATAGAATGGCGCCATAGCTCACCATCAAAGAACTTGATTAGTCAGACATGATCTGTCTTTCATTAATCTAACTTGAAATGCTTCCTTTATTGTCTATTGTACTTCCCTCTGTATATCTCACGTCAACAGCTCTATAATTCCTGAATTCGAATGATATTAATTATTTTGCAGCTTCTACAACATGTCTCGTGCTCAGTGAGCTGGAACATATTTCTGCCACAGCCCCCTAGTTGTACCTTTATTTTTTTCCAAGTCCTAAGGCCTCATGAATTTTCAAGCTCTCCGCCATTTTAATGATTATTTCATTATTAAGATATGCACTGGAGTTCTTCTCATATCTCTGCAGTAACAGTACAGAGAATATGACTTTTACTAGGCCTTACCACAAAATCGTCATGTGCCATTATCATTGAATAATTATTTCAGTCATATTCCTTACCTCCTCATTTATTTCACCTTTCTTAGCTGGAGGGCCCTTTCCTTTTCCTTAATACTTTGCTGGCTAAGAACATTTCCCTCATAACTCTCACTTTATTTTTTCCTATCAGTTCTTGCATTCTGTTGCATTAATTTTAAAATCATTCTATTTATCCATGAAAATATTAATGTTTTCATTGTCTTTGGCCTATGGAGATGTATGATGTACAGATATATACTTAAAGTATCCAACTGTTCTTGTGTTTATTTTTCCATTATTACTTCCCTTTTCCCACTCATGAAAATCAGTTTTCCCTTTGTATTCCTCTTATGATCCCTTGCCCTTACTCATTCCAGGATATTGTGTGAAGAAGTACTTCCTAAAATCACCCCTGCACAGATTAGTTCTAATGTTAAGGTACACCCCTCGTTCTGGATTCCCCCACCAGAGGAAATGATTTCTATCAACTCCTTTAATCATCTTAAACCCCTCAATTAGATCACTTCTTAATATGTTTTACTCAAGGGGTATATTCCCAGTCTATGCAAACTGTTCTCATAAGTGAGCCCTTTTAGCCCAGGTCTCATTCTAGTGAATCTACGCTGCATTTCCCTCAACCAACATCACCAGAACAGATTATAAAAACCTAAGAAATAGGATCAGGATTAGGCCCCTCGAGCCTGGTCTGCAATTCAATAAGATTATAGCTTATCTTCTAACTCAGTTATATAGAATGGTTACAGCACAGAAAGAGTCATTCAGCCCATCGAGTCTGCACCTGAACTATCCCCATACCCCTTGATTCCCTTTGCATCCAAAGACTTATCAATTTCATTTGAATATACTCAACAACTGCACCTCCACAGCTCTCTGGGGTAGAGAATTCCACACGTTCACAACCCTGTGAGTGAAGAAATTTCTCAACTCAGTCCTGAATTCTATTCTGAGACTGTCACCCCTTGTTCTAGACTCCCTAGCCAGGGGAAACATCCTCCCAACATCTACATTGTCAAGCCCTTTAAGAATTTTATATGTTTCAATGAGATCACCTCTCACTGTTCTAAACCCAAAGGAATATATGCCTAATCTACTCAATCTCTCCTCGTACGACAAGCTCTACATTTCAGGAATCCATCTAGTGAACCTTCGTTGCACTCCCTCTGAGGCAAGTATATCCCTCCTCAAGTATGGAAACCAAAAGTGTACACAGTACTCCAGGTGTGATCTCACCAATGCCTTATTCAACTGTAGTAAGAGTTCCTTCCTCTTGTACTCCAATCCTTTTGAAATAAAGGCTGACATACAATTTGCTTTTATAATTGCTTGTTATACCTACATGATAACTTTCTGTGATTTGTGTACAAGGACATCCAGGTTCCTCTGAATACCAACATTTCCCAGTCTCTCACCATTTAAAAAGTATTCTGCTTTCTTATTTTTTTCTGCCAGAATGAATAACTTCACATTATATTCCATTTGCCATGTCCTTGTGCACTCATTTACCCTGTCTATTTCTGTTTGCAGCCTCTTTGTGTCCTTCTCACAGCTTACTTTCCCACCTAACTTTGTTTCATCAGTAAACCTGGAAGCATTACACTTGGTACTGTAAGAGGTTCAATTCCCGTATCCCCTGACTTCAGTTCTTGGACTTTAGGAATTACAAGAACAAAATTGCACATGACAGAGGGTTTGGCTTAACCATGAATTGTTGTTTAATTGAATCCAATAACATCCCTAATACAGATACCTCTATGGTTAGTTGAAACAGAAATAAAACAAAACTGCCCTCAGTACAAAACCTCCTGCAGTAACTTAAAATTGACACCCTCCAATTCCCAGCTGAACCCTTCAGCTATTTGACCACTGTTCCCAGTTACCCAAAACAAAGTCACTACGACTTGGCTCTTCACTTCCAGTTACCCAAAACAAAGTATGTTTTATTGATCATAGCAATTGCCATTCAGAGCCTAGCATTCAAGAGTAGCTACTCTAAAATCTGATAGCCTGTCTTCAGCATCTCAAAGAGCACAGACAAGACAAACATCAATATGGTTAACATAGTCATTGATGCTAACAGAAGGTGGCAAAATTAGAATACGGAGGATGAAGATATTTAACTACAAATGTAAAATGTAGTGTATGTTTGGGAAACGGATTCCCAATGGAGGCATTGGTATCTGATTCTAGCAGAAAATTAGAGATAGCTGGATATATACCTGAAAAAAATTGTTAGAGGCATATAAGAGCTTTGTGTGCTATGATGTGTTTTTAGACACTGGCACCACTCAGATTGTCCTGTATGTTCCTATGAAATTGGATTTTCATAGTAGGAGAATCACTGCATGATTTGTTTGACTTGTATTTTGCACAAGTTGTAAACCAACAGCTGTTCCAATAAAACATAAACAGGTATTCAGAAAAATTCGAATGAGTAACAAAGTAGTTGTTTTGGCGTTCACAGTTGTTTAATTTCTATCTATGGTAGAGTTCTTGGAGGGAGGTTACAAAAATCTTCTTATTAAAGACACAGACATTGAATGAGCTAATAGAGTGATCACTAATGTATTTGCACAAAGGGATTTTGTAGTAATGTATGATAGATGGGGGAAGAATGTAAGGTATTAATTGTGGCATCAAAAAGGAGGTACAATTGCGTCACTATGGTACAGAAACAAAGTGAAAGGAAAAGATACTTGTGATATGCTGTTAAATATTTAATATTTTAAGGTCAAGTAAAGGTTCTATTTGCTGCATTTTGGTTGAAGCAGGCAGCAGTAATTTTACCCTGAATGGAAATAAGCTCTGCTGTGGAAAAGGACAGCACAGTGGCGCAGTGGTTAGCACCGCAGCCTCACAGCTCCAGCGACCTGGGTTCGGTTCTGTGTACTGCCTGTGCAGAGTTTGAAAGTTCTCCCTGTGACCACGTGGGTTTCTGTCGGGTGCTCCAGTTTCCTCCCACAGCCAAAGACTTGCAGGTTGATAGGTAAATTGCCCCTAGTGTAGGTAGGTGGTAGGAGAAGGGTGGGGATGTGATAGGGAATATGGGATTAAAGCAGGATTAGTATAAATGGGTGGTTGTGGGTCAGCAGAGACTCAGTGGGCCGAAGGGCCTGTTTCAGTGCTGTATCTCTCTATAAAAAAAAAAGTCACTATGACTTGGCTCAAACTTACAAATTTCAGGCAACAACACTACGCATTTGTCCCAGCCCCTCAGACCAAGATCATTAGGATTTGGCTGAAACACAAATATAGCCAAAAACACTACACTTTTGTCCCAACCCCTCAGACCAAAATCACTACGATTTGATCGATTGGTTGATTGTAGGTCCTGAGTCAAGATGACCAGTCTTGATCCTTCTTCCGACTGCAGCCCCCACAGTATAAACCCCTTCAAGATTTGACTGAGAAACTGACAATCATCCACATGGCTGATCATTACCAATGTTGATTGTAGGCCTGGACCTGAGATGACCAGTCCCTGTCCTTCTCCACATAACTGCAGCACAGTCACTCCGATGTGGCTGCTTTTTATAATAAAATGACTCAGGACTTCTAAGACACATGTTCTATTGTTCATGTTGTGCTGTATGCAGTAGGTAAACATCCTTAGTTTATTTCACGCCTAGCACAGACGAAATTGATCAGCTCATACTGGGAGAAATAACGTGGAAGAAATAACTCAAACAAATAACAAAGAACAAAGAACAGTACAGCACAGGAACAAGCCATTCGGCCCTCCAAGCCTGCGCCGATCTTGATGCCTGCCTAAACTAAAACCTTCTGCACTTCCGGGGACCGTATCCCTCTATTCCCATCCTATTCATGTATTTGTTAAGATGCCTCTTAAACATCACTATCATAGCTGCTTCCACCACCTCCCCCGGCAGCAAGTTCCAGGCACTCACCACCCTCTGTGTAAAGAACTTGCCTCGCCCATCCCCTCTAAACTTTGCCCCTTGCACCTTAAACCTATGTCCCCTAGTAACTGACTCTTCCACCCTGGGAAATAGCTTCTGACTATCCACTCTGTCCATGCCCCTCATAACTTTGTAAACCTCTATCATGTCGCCCCTCCACCTCCGTCGTTCCAGTGAAAACAATCCAAGTTTATCCAACCTCTCCTCATAGCTAATGCCCTCCAGACCAGGCAACATCCTGGTAAACCTCTTCTGTACCCTTTCCAAAGCCTCCACGTCCTTCTGGTAGTGTGGCGACCAGAATTGCACGCAATATTCTATGTGTGGCCTAACTAAAGTTCTGTACAGCTGCAGCATGACTTGCCAATTTTTATACTCTATGCTCCGACCGATGAAGGCAAGCATGCCGTATGCCTTCTTGACTATCTTATCCACCTGCGTTGCCACTTTCAGTGACCTGTGGACCTGTACGCCCAGATCTCTCTGCCTGTCAATACTCCTAAGGGGTCTGCCATTTACTGTATGCTTCCCACCTGCATTAGACCTTCCAAAATGAATTACCTCACATTTGTCCAGATTAAACTCCATCTGCCATTTCTCCGCCCAAGTCTCCAACTGATCTATATCCTGCTGTATCCTCTGACAATCCTCATCACTATCCGCAACTCCAACAACCTTTGTGTTGTCCGCAAACTTACTAATCAGACCAGTTACATTTTCCTCCAAATCATTTATATATACTACAAACAGCAAAGGTCCCAGCACTGATCCCTGCGGAACACCACTAGTCACAGCCCTCCATTCAGAAAAGCTGTCAGAAAATCTTCAGACCAATCTGATCAGTGCAGCAACACAGTCCTTCCTGGCAGAAATAACCCAGACAAATCTTCAAACTCTGATGTTATTTAAAATAAAACCTCCTGCTGTTTGAAGCAATACAGTAACCACCTGGCTCTGAAGTTGCTGGAAGGTGTGAGCGTCTCATCTCTCTCCTCGAGAGGGATCAATCGCAGTTACAATGGCCAGATTCCAGTACCATTGTCTATGATGCTGGCCTTAATTATCATAATGATGACATGCCCCTTGTACCATTGTGCAGGGTAATCAGTCTCTTAATTCCAATAGCTGATGGTAGGTGATGGCTTTTCTTTTGGTGCCATTGTTCCATTGAAAGCACTGTCAATGTTTGAATTCCTTTTGATGGCCACTGTCTTTTCTGCCCAGCCTGTGGTGCTGGCTGCAGCTTGGCTTTTTGTATTGTAATCCAAACATGTTATCAAAACAGGTCAGTGGGTCTGCATTTTATCGTCCATAAATTTTCCAAGTACCCTCATCTAAATAATAATATTGATTGTAAATATTTAAGGCTCAAGCACTGATCCTTTATCAGCCTGTCAACCTGAGAATGACTAATTTATTGATACTCTTTTTTTCTGTCTGTTAACTAATCCTCAATCCATGTGAATATATTACACCACACCCCACCCCCCCCCCCCAATCCCATAAACCCTAATTTTGTGCAATAACCTCTTGTGTGGCACCTTATCAAATGGTTTTTGAAAATCCAAATACACTTCATCCACTGGTTTCCCCCTTATTCAAACAGTTATAACCTCAAAAATCTGTAACAGATTTATCAAACATGATTTCCTTTTCAGAAATTTGTGTGGATTCTGCCCAGTATATTATGATTTTCTAAGTACCCAGTTATCACCTTAATAATAGATTCTAGCATTTACTCCACTTCTGATGACAGACTAATTGGCCTATATTTCCCTGTGTTCTCTCTCCCTCCTGTTTTGAGTAGTGGGGTTACATTTTCTACTTTCCAATGCACAGGGACTGTTCTGGAATCTAGGGAATTCTGGAAGATCAAAACTAATGCATCCTCTATCACCTTTAAAAACTTGAGTGTAGACCATCAAGGGATTTGTTGGCTTTTAATCCCATTAATTTCTCCAGTACTATTTCTTTACTAATACTAATTTCTTTATGTTCTTCTTTTCCCTACTACTTCCAGAATGAGATACAAAAGTATTTGTTAATGTCTCTCTGCCATTTTGTTATTCCCCATTATAATTTCTCTTGTACATGCCCCTAAGGGACCCATGTTAACTTTTGCTAATCTCTTCCTTTTACATACCTATAGAAGCTTTTACAATCTGTTTTTATGTCTCTTGCCAGTTTACTCTCATATCCTATTTTTTCTTTCTTTGTCATCCTTTGCTGAATTTTAAAAACTCCCAATCCTCAGGCTTTGTACTTTTTTTGGCAAAATTATAGGACTCCTCCTTTAATCTCAATTATCTTTAACTTCTCTTGTTAGCCAATGGTTGGACCACGTTTTCCTTGGGGTTTTTATTCCTTAAGGGAATGTACATACATTGTGAATTATGAATCAATTCCCAATCTCCCTTAGTCAACTTGTCGCTCATACCGACAAAGTTTGCTTTCAGATTTAAGACCTTAGTTTCAAACTGAATTAAATCATTCTCAAACTCAATATATAATTATACAGTATTATGATCACTCTTCCTCAGAGGCTCATTTACTACAAGGTTATTAATTAATCTACTCTCATTGCATAACACTAGACCTAAAA
This sequence comes from Heterodontus francisci, assembly GCF_036365525.1. Classification (NCBI taxonomy): domain Eukaryota; kingdom Metazoa; phylum Chordata; class Chondrichthyes; order Heterodontiformes; family Heterodontidae; genus Heterodontus; species Heterodontus francisci. The sequence continues at coordinate 30,708,390 of NC_090396.1, read as the reverse complement.
TAGCCTGTTACTATTTGGTCTCTTGACATGCTAATCTAGAAAATTATCTTGTATACACTCCATGATTCGTCCTCAACACTATTAATGCAAATTTTCTTTGGCCAGTCTATATGAAGATTAAAGTCCCTCATGATTACTATATTACCCTTGTTGCATGCAAGTCTAAATTCCCGAATTCTACTCTGCCTAGCACTGCAACTATTGTTAGGGAGCCTATAAACTACTCCCACCAGTGGTTTCTGTCCCTTGTTGTTTCTTGGCTCCAAACTGATTCTATATCATGATTTTCCGAGATAAGCTTCTTTCTCTCTACTGTCTTTATCCAATTCTCACCAAAGGTCCTTCAACAGCTTCCTTCAACCTTCCAAACCCACAACCTCTACCACTTAGAAGGACAAGGGCACCATATGCATGGGAACGCGACCACCTGCAAGTTCCCCTCCAAGCCAAACACCATCCTGACTTGGAACTATATTGTTGCTCCTTCACTGTTGCTGGGTCAAAATCCTGGAACTCCCTTCCTAACAGCACTGTTGGTGTACCTGCACCCCAAGGACTGCAGAGGTTCAAGAAGGCAGCTCGCCACCAGCTTCTCAAGGGCAATCAGGGATGGGCAATAAATGCTGGTGTGGCCAGCGATGCCCACATCCCATGAATGAATTTTGAAAATTAATTAGCCATCTATCTTGTTTGCTATCTATGGGACTTTGCTGTGTGCAAATTGTGTGTTTGGCTTTGTACTTTGAGCTGTAGTGTATATGGACTAATTCAGTACAGAACACCAGAATAAAGGTGTTTAGGATTCTGCCCACCAGATCAAAGACATTGAAGAAATTTCTAATACAAGCAGCAACAGAGTAAGGAATTCTAACAGAGGGAAATGAAACCACATCATGCCCTAGATTTGGTAAATTCAGGAGCCTGTAGTGCCTGGGAATTCAGTGTGATTTCCTTGACTTGATTACTGTGTAGTTAGTTCAAGCAATATTTTTTTCCCTTGGCTTTCTGTAACACAAATGTATCTGCCTCCAGCACTGTCCTGGTATCACTCGCATCTTTTAGCACAGGTCATTACAATTGCAGATTTCAATGGGTCCAGCTTAACAAGATCAATAAGTTTATCTTTGAAAAATTAGATCTTCACATGGCTCTGTTGTGCTTTTTGTTTCTCCATTGTTTGCTGCATTGGCTCCCAAGGATCTCTTTTGCTGCCCTGACTGAAATATTTATTGCAGTAGGAGGATGAAAGATCATGCAGTTTCCCAATTCTGTTACTGCAGACATTGAAAGGCTCGGGGTCGACTTAACTGCTTATAAATCTCAGCTTTAAAGCAATTTACAGACAGGAGGAGAAACTCATTTTATTCAAATACTGGGAGGTGTAAGCAGCTCTTTTCCAAACACAACAGACCTGCTCTATAATGGTACCTTTGGGACCACAGGAAAAGCAAGAGCAACGGTGTTTTATGTCCTTTTTAAAAAAAACTCCATTCAGAAACTATAAACTGTCTGTTTTACCAAAGGTCACTGTGCATCAGAGATGTTTATTTTGAGAAGACCTTCTACAAAAGATGTTATTTCAACTCTGGTACCTTCCTCTTCAAAATTCCCACTGTATTTTAATAGATTTTCAATCTGCATCTTGCACCCACACAATGCAACACAGTTCATGAAGTCAGTATATACTTGGTTGATTTGAAATAGTTAATAAAATGTCGCTCTTGTTACGGACTGGTGGAAGTTGGGTGACTTCCACTTTTTACCTCTTAACTGACTGCAAATAGTGTTTTAAAAATAGTGCTTTAATCCCTGAGTGTTTTAAGAGTCAAATAAATAGACAAATGACAGGTTTTCTTATTGGTAAAAAAAGATAAATATTTATTTTTACACAATAACTGAAAAATGTTCGCAACTTCACCAACTCACTCATTCACACACACAAGAAAAGACAGAAAGTAAAGGGTGGCATGCAATTAGAGTCCAATTGTTGTAAAAGAGTTTGTTATTTTAAAAGCCTTTAGAGGTTTTTCAGGAGGAAATCTTTTAGCGGTGCAGGCCTGAACATTTGCCTTGAAAAGAATGAAGTGTCACAGGTTCCTTGTGGTTAAGCCTCAATCCAAAGTCGACAGTAGAAATCCTGTTTCACTTTCGCAAATGGGGAGTTCCAAAGTCACCTTGCAATTTCTCTGCTGCAGTTCATTTCATATTTCATCACTGTTCCCTTTGTGAACGTGACACTATTTTCAATAAAATGCTGGCTTAGCACAGAGAATAGCATTCCTGGCTCTTGGTTGGAAGGTTGTGGGTTTGAACCTCTTACAAGGACCTAAACAAATGAGGCTGGATTTTAAAGCCTCTCGGATGCCAGGAACGGTGGCGGGGCGGTAATGAAGATAGCAACGGAGGAGGCCTCATATCGATCCCGGAGGCCTCATGGCGACAGGACTGCGATTTCAATATTTAAATTAATTTACATACCTGATTTAATGAAGGTCCCATCACCTACTTATTCACCGCACTGATCTTCCTTTGGGTCGCCGGCAATGCCGCGCCTTTGAATCCCTTTCCGGGGAAAATGAGGCTCGACTCCCATGGGAATGGGGGAGGAGGAACTTTTCTCAGTGCAGAATTGGGGGGGAGTGGGGTCAAAATACTCGGATTGGTTGGGGAGGTTGATTGGAAGGGGTAAAGGCAAAGTGTCGGAACTTTGAGGAGGGGGGAAACAGGTCATTCAATGACAGTAGGTATTCCGGGGAGAGGAAAAAGGGCAGAAATGAAGGTTAATGGTATTGGCGAGGTTGGGGGGGTGGGGGTGGGAGAGGGCCTGGGAAGACTTTTCAATTCATTTTTAAAAATTTGCATTAACTGGCCCTTTAAAAATGTAAAGTGTCATTTGGGGCTCAAAGCCCCTTAAAAATGGTGCCAGTGCCTGCGCATTGGAGCTGGACTCTGTTGCCAGGGATAGCTCTCCCACCCCTTCCACATCATCAGACATGGTAATGAGCCGCTGCGTTTGGAATCGCGGCGGCTGCGCAACATGGGCACTGCGCGTGCGGGCCACAAATTTTAACACCGCCGCCTACTTTGGCAGCGGGCTTTTAAAATGCAGCCGATGGTTTTCAATGAAGTTGGTGTGCAGCACTGAAGGAGAGCAGCATTGTTGGAGACACTATATTTCAGGCAAAAGATTAGCCATGTTGCAATGTAAGTTGAAGATTCCATTGAAAGCAAGGAGTTTGAATCATAGGGCCATACAGCACAGAAGGAAGTTATGTAGCCCGTCATAATGTCAGTACTAGTTTTCTTCAGGAGCCAGCCATTTAGCCGCCTGCTCCTGTTAATTGTGTATCAATTGTGTCATGCTGGGCCCCCACCTGCCAAGAATGAGGCATATTAATTTTGCCACATGGACATTAAATTTCAAATTGTTGCTGGGAAGCAGAGAAGGCCTGTTACAAGGGCTGCCAGACTTGGCTAGAAGACATTTACATACCAATAGGGACAAGAGAGGTTATTCCCCTTATCCATTTAATCCACAATGGACTTTGAGCACTAGACATTGAAGGCAGGGAAATGCATTCCAGGCCCTGCTAAGATGATACAATCCAGAGAGCCAAGACGTGTTCAGACCAGTTAGTCACATGACTAACCTGCTTGGCAACCTGGGTTTTTCTGAATTGGACAAACAGTTTGAACTCAGAGTGCCTGTTTGCTCCTGGAAAGAAAAGAGCTCTCATGGCTGGCTTGCCACAGCCTCTCCAGTCTGCTTCCATCTCTTTCTCACGGAACTCCAAATCCACTGAAGACACATTAACCCCAAGAGAGAGAAGTCTCCTACAGCAAACAAGGTTTAAGAAGAATACTGGGCCCCAATAAAAAGCAAGATCTACCTAAAATCAAGGACTGTACAGTGAGCTCGAAGAACCGTAACAAAAACTCTTCAGATATTGCCTCAAACTTTTCCACTTTATTTTTCTTCTGCTCTTTTCTATCTCTATTTGCATGTGTGTATCATGTATGCATGCTAGTGTTGGCGTGTCGTCAACCGAATTAGAGTTTAAGTTCAAGTTTAATATATATCAACTTTTCTTCTTTAAACCTAAGAAAATCTGTTTGTGCTGGTCACTTTGCCTTATCATTGAAAAGCGGTGAACAAGGATTCACCAAGGGGGAGCTAAAAACAGTGTGTGGTTAAAAATAAAACCCTGTTACAGTAAGACCAGGTGACGGCTGAGAGGGATCCCTGGACACCTTTCTCACCTGGTTGTAACAATTGTTTATATATATGCAAGTGAAGGGTGGTAATTGGGGTCTTACTTGTGCACTTAAAAGGAGACTCTTACCAAGACTGATGGAGGTCTTGAGTGAGGAGCTACTTGTTAGTAATCCTTTTAACTCTGTACAGTAAAGGTGGAACTGAGTAAAGACAGGCTCCAACACCATCCTTCCATAACAAGCTTTCTGGAATTTATCAGCTCCTGCCCCTTCCCCTAACCCTTTTCACTTATCAGGTATTTGTTCAATTACTTTTAAAACGCGTTATGGATTATGCCACATAAAGCAAATGATCAACATTGTTCTCTGACGAATTTCATCAAAAGCAGTTTGGTGATTCATTCCATGATTGTTTTTGTAAAGCATTGCTGACACTATGTTTTCCTACATTACTTTGTTACCATATCAGGATATCTGTTTGAGGATGTGAATTGAAAAGCATTCCTTTACACCAGCAAATCAGATTATCAGTTCGATCTAGAAGAGGCAGTGGGCTGGATTTTACCAAGCCCACGACATTGGGCTCCCTGGCGGGGGTCAGAGGGGTAGAGGAAGATGTGTGCGGCAGAGACCCGCCACGGAGGCCGATGCAGAAGGGCTCGGCCCAATCCTCCCTGCGGCAACGAGGCTCCGTGTCCCCCCACCGCTGCTGGATGCGGGACCTGGATTTAAATATTTAAATTAATGAGATGAATAAATTTAAGTCAACTTACCTTGAATCTTCCGGGCCCGCCATGATCTTTGGCACAGGGGCTGGCACTCCCGCGCCTTCAATCTTCAATCCCCCACGTAGGGAAAGCAGGCGTGACACTGGTGGGGAGGGGAGAGGAGCTAAGATTTTTACTGCAGGCCGGGGATGGGGTCAAATAAGTATCATCAGTGTGGGGGATGGTGGGAAGGGGTGCACTTTCAACTTTGTGCGGTTTGGTGGGGGGGGAGGTCAGAATTCAAAGTTTTGGGAGAGGGGCAAAATGTACTGTAATTTTTGTTGGGGGTTGGAAAGGGGCGATACAATTTCATTTTGTAAATTTCCAGGGGATTCACTTTAAAAATTCAAATTTGCCGACATGGCTGCCTGCGCTTTACAAATGGCGCCAAATGGACTGTGGGATCTTGAAATCCAGCCCAGTAAATCTACTAAGATGGAGGTTGTAAGCAAGCATTGAGCTGCTGATCATGATGGCATCTGAAGTTGCTTTCAACTCCAATAAATCTAGTTATTTATTGCCTTATAATTCACTGTTAGATTATGAGAAGCCCTTGGAACTATTAATGTACACTAAAGCAAAGTGCTTTGGGCACACTGAAGTTGTGAAAGGCATTATATAAATGCAAGTCATTTTCTTTTATACAATGACACCAAGTAATTGATTTTTGGGTTTTTTTAGGCTTTGAGAAGCAAGCCAACAGAGAGATTTTTCTGACCCATGTATTTCTGCATTCACTCGCTTACCTTCAAAGCAAACCCTTCATGGAGACAGCCAGCAGGTTAACTGCTGTCATGTTGCCCAGAAACGCACATGGATGTCTTGGACTCATCTCTTCCTGGCACATTAACACACTACAGCACAGCAGGACTTTTTATGGCAGAGGCCGGAATCTTACGTCTGCGGTCGGGGTCCCACTGCCGGGGCCGACAGTGGGGGCGGCTGAAGTCGCTTCGGCGGTCAACGAGACCCGGGGCGGCATCTTGCCAGCAGCGGCCAATTAAGTGGCACTGCTGGGGCTGCTGCCCCTATTAAGAATGGTGGCCCACCCCTCCCAAGAGCTCCGAGCCAACCAGAGGGCCGGCAACTCAGCAGTGCCACCACTAGCGGTGGCCATCACCTTGGCCATGAGTTCAAATGAGCAGTGGCAAGGTGAGAGAAGGACCAGGCATCTGCAATCTTCTCCAGCTCCTCATCCTTCTCTGGTCAGCCTTGAAAGGGCAGAGGAGAGGCTGACCTCCTGGTCAGCCTTGAAAGGGCAGAGGAGAGGCTGACCTCCATAGCTGGGGGCTCCCCTCAGGGTGTTCCGAGTGTGGACAGCGGATCCTCAGCCCCTCCATCAGTGACCCCAGGTCCAGTAGCTGCGATGCCTGAAGACAGTCCTGCACCTGTGCAGGAAAACTTCAGGCAGCCGGGCCCTCCAGGCCTCATGCAGCCAGAGGACAGCAGCCGAAGTCATTTCAGGCCAAGGGGCAGCCTGATCAGCACCCTCCCTCGAGCCTAGCTGCTAGTGCAGGGTCACACCTCGTATAAGCACTCAAAAAAGTTTTTTTTAAATATTCGTTCGGGGGATGTGGGCATCGCTGGCTAGGCCAGCATTTATTGCCCATCCCTAATTGCCCTTGAGAAGGTGGTGGTGAGCTGCCTTCTTGAACCGTTGCAGTTCTTGGGGTGTAGGTACACTCACACTACTGTTAGGAAAGGAGTTCCAGGATTTTGACCCAGCGACAGTGAAGGAATGGCAATTTAGTTCTAAGACAGGATGCTGTGTGGCTTGGAGGGGAACTTGCAGGTGCTGGTGTTCCCATGCATCTACTGCCCTTGTCCTTCTAGGTGGTAGAGATTGCGGGTTGGGAAGGTGCTGTATAAGGAGCCTTGGTGAGTTGCTGCCGTGCTTCTTGTAGATATTCACACTGCTTCCAGTGTGCGTCAGTGGTGGAGGGAGTGAATGTTGAAGGTTGTGGATGGGGTGCCAATCAAGTGGGCTGCTTTGTCCTGGATGGTATCGAGCTTCTTGAGTGTTGTTGGAGCTGCACCCATCCAGGCAAGTGGAGAGTATTCCATCACACTCCTGACTTGTGCCTTGTAGATGGTGGACAGATTTTGGGGAGACAGGAGGTGAGTAACCCACCAGAGAATTCCCAGCCTCTGACCTGCTCTTGTAGCTACAGCATTTATGTGGCTGGTCCAGTTCAGTTTCTGGTCCCCCAGGATGTTGATAGTGGGGGATTCAGCGATGGTAAAAGAGGGGGGGTGTGGCATTGTTAATCAAGGAGAGTATTACAGCGACAGAAAGGACGTTTGAGGACTCATCTACTGAGGTAATATGGGCCGAGGTTAGAAACAGGAGAGGTGAGGTTACCCTGTTGGGAGTCTTTTATAGACCTCCGAATAGTTCCAGAGATGGAGAGGAAAGGATAGCGAAGATGATTCTCGAAAGGGGCGAGAGTAACAAGGTAGTTGTTATCGGGGACTTTAACTTTCCAAATATCGACTGGAAATACTATAGTTCGAGTACTTTAGATGGGTCAGTTTTTGTCCAGTGTGTGCAGGAGGGTTTTCTGACACAGTATGTAGACAGGCCAACCAGGGGTGATGCCACATTGGATTTGGTACTGGGAAATGAACCCGGCCAGGTGTTAGATTTAGAGGTAGGTGAGCACTTTGGTGATAGTGATCACAATTCGGTTAGGTTTACCTTAGCGATGGGCAGGGACAGGTATATACCGCAGGGCAAGAATTATAGCTGGGGGAAAGGAAATTATGATGCGATTAGGCAAGATTTAGGATGCGTAGGATGGGGAAGGAAACTGCAGGGGATGGGAACAATCGAAATGTGGAGCTTATTCAAGGAGCAGCTACTGTGTGTCCTTGATAAGTATGTACCTGTGAGGCAGGGAGGAAGTTGTCGAGCGAGGGAGCCGTGGTTTACTAAAGAAATTGAAGCGCTTGTCAAGAGGAAGAAGAAGGCTTATGTTAGGATGAGACGTGAAGGCTCAGTTAGGGCGCTTGAGAGTTACAAGCTAGCCAGGAAGGATCTAAAGGGAGAGCTAAGAAGAGCAAGGAGAGGACACGAGAAGTCATTGGCGGATAGGATCAGGGAAAACCCTAAGGCTTTCTATAGGTATATCAGGAATAAAAGAATGACTAGAGTTAGATTAGGGCCAATCAAGGATAGTAGTGGGAAGTTGTGTGTGGAATCAGAGGAGATAGGGGAAGTGTTAAATGAATATTTTGCGTCAGTATTTACAGTAGAGAAAGAAAATGTTGTTGAGAATACTGAGATTCAGGCTACTAGGCTAGATGGGATTGAGGTTCACAAGGAGGAGGTGTTATCAATTTTGGAAAGTGTGAAAATAGATAAGTCCCCTGGGCCAGATGGGATTTATCCTAGGATTCTCTGGGAAGCTAGGGAGGAGATTGCAGAGCCTTTGTCCTTGATCTTTATGTCGTCATTGTCGACAGGAATAGTGCCGGAAGACTGGAGGATAGCAAATGTTGTCCCCTTGTTCAAGAAGGGGAGTAGAGACAGCCCTGGTAATTATATACCTGTGAGCCTTACTTCGGTTGTGGGTAAAATGTTGGAAAAGGTTATAAGAGACAGGATTTATAATCATCTTGAAAAGAATAAGTTCATTAGAGATAGTCAGCATGGTTTTGTGTCGGGTAGGTCGTGCCTCACAAACCTTATTGAGTTTTTCGAGAAGGTGACCAAACAGGTGGATGAGGGTAAAGCAGTGGATGTTGTGTATATGGATTTCAGTAAGGCGTTTGATAAGGTTCCCCATGGTAGGCTATTGCAGAAAATACGGAAGTATGGGGTTGAAGGTGATTTAGAGCTTTGGATCAGAAATTGGCTAGCTGAAAGAAGACAGAGGGTGGTGGTTGATGGCAAATGTTCATCCTGGAGTTTAGTTACTAGTGGTGTACCGCAAGGATCTGTTTTGGGGCCACTGCTGTTTGTCATTTTTATAAATGACCTGGTAGAGGGTGTAGAAGGGTGGGTTAGTAAATTTGCAGATGACACTAAGGTCGGTGGAGTTGTGGATAGTGCCGAAGGATGTTGTAGGGTACAGAGGGACATAGATAGGCTGCAGAGCTGGGCTGAGAGATGGCAAATGGAGTTTAATGCGGAAAAGTGTGAGGTGATTCACTTTGGAAGGAGTAACAGGAATGCAGAGTACTGGGCTAATGGGAAGATTCTTGGTAGTGTAGATGAACAGAGAGATCTTGGTGTCCAGGTGCATAAATCCCTGAAGGTTGCTACCCAGGTTAATAGGGCTGTTAAGAAGGCATATGGTGTGTTAGCTTTTATTAGTAGGGGGATCGAGTTTCGGAGCCACGAGGTCATGCTGCAGCTGTACAAAACTCTGGTGAGACTCTGGTGGAGTATTGCGTGCAGTTCTGGTCACCGCATTATAGGAAGGATGTGGAAGCGATGGAAAGGGTGCAGAGGAGATTTACTAGGATGTTGCCTGGTATGGAGGGAAGGTCTTACGAGGAAAGGCTGAGGGACTTGAGGTTGTTTTCGTTGGAGAGAAGGAGGAGGAGAGGTGACTTAATAGAGGCATATAAGATAATCAGAGGGTTAGATAGGGTGGATAGTGAGCGTCTTTTTCCTCGGATGGTGATGGCAAACACGAGGGGACATAGCTTCAAGTTGAGGGGTGATAGATATAGGACAGATGTCAGAGGTAGTTTCTTTACTCAGAGAGTAGTAAGGGCGTGGAATGCCCTGCCTGCAGCAGTAGTAGATTCGCCAACTTTAAGGGCATTTAAGTGGTCATTGGATAGACATATGGATGAAAATGGAATAGTGTAGGTCAGATGGTTTCACATGTCGGCGCAACATCGAGGGCCGAAGGGCCTGTACTGCGCTGTAATGTTCTAATTCTAAATTGAATGTCAAGGAGAGATGGTTAGATTCTCTCTTGTTGGAGATGGTCATTGTCTGGCACTTGAGTGGCACAAATGCTACTTGCTACTTATCAGCCCAAGCCTGGATATTGTCCAGTTCTTGCTGCATATGGACATGGGCTGCTTCAGTATCTGAGGAGTCGTGAATAGTGCTGGACATTGTGCAATCATCAGCAAACATCCCCACTTCTGACCTTATGATGGAGGGAAGGTCATTGATGAAGCAGCTGAAGATGGTTGGGCCTAGAACTCTACCCTGAGGAACTCCTGCTGTGATGTCCTGTGACTGAGATGATTGACCTCCAACAACCACAACCATCTTCCTTTGTGTTCGGTATAACTCCAACCAACGGAGAGTTTTCCCCCTGATTCCCATTAACTCCAGTTTTGCTAGGGCTCATTGATGCCATACTCGGTCAAATGCTGTCTTGATGTCAAGGGCCATCACTCTCACCTCACCTCTGGAGTTCAGCTCTTTTGTCCATGTTTGGACCAAGGTTATAATGAGGTCAGGAGCTGAGTGGCCCTGGCGGAACCAAACTGAGCATCAGTGAGCAGGTTATTGCTGAGCAAGTGCCGCTTGATAGCACTATTAACGACCCCTTCCATCACTTTGTTGATGATCGGAAGTAGACTGATAGGGCAGTAATTGGCTGGGTTGGACTTGTCCTGCTTTTTGTGCACAGGACATACCTGGGCAATTTTCCACATTGCCGGGTAGATGCCAGTCTTGTAGCTGTACTGGAACAGCTTGACTATAGGTGTGTCTAGTTCTGGAGCACAAATTTTCATTACAATTGCTGAAATTTTGTCAAGGCTCATAGTCTTGCAGTATCCAGTGCCTTCAGTCGTTTCTTAATATCACATGGAGTGAATAAGATTGGCTGAAGACTAGCATCTGTCATGTTGGGGACCTCAGGAGGAGGCTGAGATGGATCATCCACTCGGCACTTCTGGCTGAAGATGGATGCAAATGCTTCAGCCTTGTCTTTTGCACTGATGTGCTGGGCTCCCCCATCTTTGAGGAGAGGGTTATTTGTGGAGCTTCCTCCTCCTGTCGATTATTTAATTGTCCAACACCATTCACGACTGGATGTGGCAGGACTGCAGAACTGATCCGATAGTTGTGGGATCACTTAGCCCTGTCTATTGCATGTTGCTTCCAGTGTTTGGCATGCAACTAGTCCTGTGTTGTAGCTTCACCAAGCTGACACCTCATTTTGAGGTGTGCCTGGTGCTGCTCCTGGCATGCCCTCCTGCACTCTTCATTGAACCAGGCTTGATCCCATGGCTTGATGGTAATGGTAGAGTGGGGGATATACAGGGCCAGAAGTTACAGGTTGTGGTTGAATACAATTCTGCTGCTGCTGCTGATGACCCACAAAACTGGATGCCCAGTTTTGAGTTGCTAGATCAGTTCAAAATCTATCCCATTCAGCATGGTGGTAGTGGCACATAACACGATAGTGGGTACCCTCAGTGTGAAGACGGGACTTTATCTCCACAAGGACTGTACGGTGGTCACTCCTATCAATACTGTCATGGATAGATGCATCTGTGGCAGGTTGATGCAGCAGTGAGCTGCTGCTTGGGAAACCCCACACATGGTGGATTCTTTGAATGAACACAAGAACACAAGAAATAGGGAGCTGGAATAGGCCATATGGTCCATCGAGCCTGCTCCATCATTCAAAATGATCATGGCTGACCTTAGGATTTAACTCCATTTTCCCGCCCGCTCTCCATATCCCTTGATTCCCTGAGAGACCAAAAACCTGTCTATTCCAGCCTTAAATGTATTCAATGATAGAGCATCCACAACCCTCTGGGGTAGAGAATTCCAAAGGTTAACAACCCTTTGCGTGAAGTAATTTCTCCTCATCTCAATCCTAAATGATCGGCCCCTTATCCTGAGACTGTGCCCTCGTGTTTTAGATTCCCCGAGCTGTGAAAATAATCTCTCAGTGTCTACCCTATCCAGCCCTTTAGAATCTTATATGTTTCAATGAGATCACCTCTCATTCTTCTAAAATCCAGAGAATACAGGCCCAATTTACTTAGTCTCTCATCATAGGACAACACGATCATTCCAGGGACCAATCTTGCGAACCATCACTGCACTGCCTCCAATGCAAGTATATCCTTTCTTAAATGTGGAAACCAAAACTGCACACAGTATTCCAGATGTGGTCTCACTAAAACCCTGTACAAGTGTAGCAATGCTTCCTTATTCCTGTACTCCAATCCGCTTGCAATAAAGGCCAACATGCCATTTACTTTCCTAATTGCTTGTTGTACCTGGCTGTTAACTTGCTGTGTTCCTTGTACAAGCACACACAAGTCTCTTTAACATGAACACTTACAAGTTTCAAACCTTTTAAAAATATTCTGCTTTTCTATTCTCACAACTAAAGTGCGTAACTTCACACTTCCCGACATTATACTCCATCTGTCATCTTATTGCCCATTCTCTTAACCTGTCTATATCTCTTTACAGCCTCTCTGTGTGCTCCCCAAAGTTTACCTTTCCACCTCCCTTTGTATCATCAGCAAACTGAGAAACATTGCTCTCCATCTCTTCATCTAAGTCGGTAATATAGATTGTAAACACCTAAGGCCCCAGCACTGATCCTTGCAGCAATCTAGGATTTACTACCTGCCAACTTGAAAATGCCCTGTTTATGCCCACTTGTGTCCTGTCTGTTAACCAATCATCTATCCATGCTAATATATTATCCCCAACTTCATAAGCCCTTATCTTGCCAGTTAACCTTTTGTGTGGCACCTTATTGAATGCCTTTTGGAAATCCAGGTATATTACATCTGCAGGTTCTCCTTTATCTACCCTACTAGTTACATCTTCAAAAAACTCTAACAATTTTGTCAAACAGGATTTCCCTTTAGTAAAACCATGTTGACTTGTTCTAATCATACTGCGCTTTTTTAAGAGCATTGTCAAGACTTCCTTCATAATAGATTCCAGCATTTTCTCACAGACTGATGTGAGGCTAACTGGCCTGTAGTTTCCCCATTTTCTCTCTCCCTCCTTTCTTGAAAAGCGGTGTATCATTTGTCAACTTCCTATCTGATGGGACCATTCACAAAAATAAGAAATTTTGGAAAATCATTGCTAACGCATCCACTATATCTGCAGCTATCTCTTTTAGAAACCTAATATGTAGGCGATCAGGTCCTGGAGATTTGTCAGATTTTAAGTTTCTCCAATACTTTTTCTCTGCTGCAATGAATTTCCTTAACTTGTTCACTGTTTTTATCCCCAGGTAACTGTCTATTTCTGGTATGGAACTTGTGTCTTCTACTGTGAAGACAGACACAAAATATTTGTCCAATGCCTCTGCATTTCCTCATTCCCCACGATAATTTGTCCTGGCTCTGCTTCTAAGGGACCAACATTTACTTGAGCTGCTCTCTTCCTTTTATATTCCTATAAAAGCTCTTACAATCTTTTTTTTATATTACTGGCTAGTTTACTCTCACATTCTATTTTTTCCTTTTTTGTCAACTTTTTGGTGGCCCTTTGCTGGTTTCTAAAACATTCCAAATCCTCAGACTTGCTACTCTTTTTTGCAACATTGTAAGCCTTTTCTTTTAATCTAATACTATCCTTAACTTCCTGAGTGAGCCACGGATGGGTCTTTCTGGATGAGTTTTTGGTTTTCAAAGGAATGTATTTTTGTTGAACATTTTGAATTGTTTCTAGAAAGGTTTCCCACTGTTCATTTACAGCCATACCTTTTCGTCTATTTCCCCAATTTACCTTAGCCAGTTCTCCCCTCATGCCAACGTAATTGGCTTTGTTTAAGTTTAAGTTTCTTGTTTGTGATTGGAGCCTGTTACTTTCAAACTTAACATGGAATTCAATAATATTATGATCACTGTTTCCCTGTGGACCTTTTACTATGACATTGCTTATTAATCCTGCTTCATTGCACAATACTCGATCCAAGATAGTTTTATCCCTAGTTAGCTCCACAATGTATTGCTCCAAGAAACTGTCCACAAAACATTGCACAAACACATCTTCTAGACCACTCCTGACAATTTCATTGTCCCAGTCAAGATAAAGATTAATTTTCCCCACAATTATTATATTGCCTTTGTTACAAGCTTCAATAATTTCTTGCTTAATGTTCTGTCCAACGGTATAACTACTGTTAGGGGCCTATAAACGACTCCCACCAGTGTTTTATGATTCTTGCTATTCCTTATTTCCAGTCATACTGATGCTACTTCATTCTCTTCTCAGGAGAGATCCTTTCTCACGAATGCCGTTATGTCATCCTTTACCAACAGTGCTGCCCCTCCTCCTTTGCTATTCTGTCTGTCTTTCTGAAATATTGTGTACCCTGGAATATTTATTTTCAAACCTTGATCACTATGTAACCACATCTCTGTAATGGCGATTCGATCTAAATCATGTACCTCTATTTGTGCTACTAGTTCATCTATCTTATTGCAGATGTTTCGGTCATTCAGATACAGAGCCTTTAATTTCATTTTTTTTTGCTTCTATTCCCTTCCATGACCTTATTTGCTGATGTACAATTTCTGTTAAACTCTGTCCCTTCCTGTCCCATTCTGCTTGCCTTTACCCACAATGCTATACTGCTCCGATGCCTTGGCCTTTCTCTGGATTTCTAAATCTCACATCTCCAGAACCCTCCCACCACTCTGTGAGTTCACAACCTCTAGTTTTATCTGCTGGCTCACTCTTGCATTTGTACGCACTGTCCCTTCCTGTCACACCTTGATTATCATTATCTTTATTGCTATCTTGCTCTCTTGCCTTCTCCTCTCTCTCTAAATTATCACATCTTCCCTCAATTGATCCCTCGCCCTCACTATTTAGTTTAAAGCCCTCTCTACTGCCCTAGTTATACGATTCGCCAGAACACTGGTCCCAGCATGGTTCAGGTATAGACCGTCCCAACAGTACGGCTCTCACTTTCCCCAGTACTGGTGCCAATGCCCCATGAATCAAAACCCATTTCACCAACACCAATCTTTGAGCCACGTATTTAACTGTTTGATCCTATTTGCCACATGCCAATTTGCTCGTGGCTCAGGTAATAACCCAGAGATCATTACCTTTGAGGTAAAGGCCTGCTACTCGACCCCAAACCCGATAGGATCCGACGACCTGTGTCAGGTTCGGGTCGCACTTCCAGGTCCGGCATTCAGACTCGGGTCGGGTCAGGCCAAGTCCAACACACTCTATCACAACCTCAGGTAAGTGGCTCCAATGTTAATGTAATTTTTGGACTAGAAAGGTGGTTTTGTTACAGTTATTTTAAGCTTATCAGCAACAAAGTGAAAAACGGAAGGTAGGTTAACTGATAGTCAGGTCGGGTCGGGCGCGGGAAAAAATGGAAGGACTCGGGTTGGGTTGGGTCAAGCTCGGGGTCAGATGTGGTTCTGTTGGGCTCAGTTTGGGTTTCATTTGCAGTTCTGCTTTGTCATTTAGCTCCTAGCTGCTCAAAATCCCTGTGCAGAACCTCTTCCCTAGTCCTATCTATGTCATTGGTATCCACGTGGAACCACGACAATTGGATCCTCCCCTTCCCACTGCAAGTTCCTCTCCAGCCTTGAGCAGATGTCCAAACCGTGGCTCCGAGCATACAACACAGCCTTCTCGACTCTCACTCTTGTCTGCAGAGAACGCTGTCTATCCCCCTCACTATACTGCCCCCTACTCCCACTACATTCCTATTTACTCCCCCCACTTGAATGGCGTCTTGTACCACAGTGCCATGGTTAGTTTGCTCATCCTCCCTGCAGCCCTCGCTCTCATCCATGCAAGCTGAAAGAACCTCAAACCTATTGGACTATCGCAAGGACTGAGGCTCCTCCACTTCTACCTTCTCCATCCCCTTACCTGCCTCACTCGCAGTCACACCTTCCCGTCCCTAACCACTGATCAAATCAGAAGACACTATCCTATGTGGTGTGACTGCCTTCTGGAACAAAGTATCCAGGCAACCTTCCCCCTCCCTGATGCATTACAGTGTCTGTAGCTCGGCCTCCAGCTCAGTGACTCTGAACCGAAGCTCCTCGAGCTGCAAACACTTACTGCAGACATGTTTGCCGTGGATCACATTGATGTCCATGAGCTCCCATGTACTGCAGCTGCAACACATCACCTGCCCTGCCATCCTGATTGTATTTTAAATAACTATTTAATTATTTACTTAATTAATTACCTGGAAATATTCACCAGCCAATCTATTAAGCTTTACTACTATTAGTAAATAAAACCTTACTCAGATTGAATTAAAAGCTCAGTGACATGGTGATCTTCAAGGCCACAAGGACAGGGTGACCACCAAATCCCATAGGTCTCAACTTGTCCTGCAGCATGGTGCATAAGTCGGTGACGGCCTCCCTGAAGAGCCACAGTTTTCACTGGCACTGCCACTCGGACATTTGGAGGAAGCTGATTTGAGTCTGGTAAGCTCTGGTGGGACCTTCTTGGCATGGCCAACTGCTGTTGCTCTTGTCACGGAGCTTCACGGATTGGAGCAACTGCCTCCTGGCGCTCCCTCCATCGGAGGCACTGCATCATGCCACGGGAGTCCAAAAAGACAGGATGTATGAAATTCATGCCAGGTGATTAGTAGGCCTCCAGAGCGCGGATAGCCAAGCCTCTCACCCCAATAGTATGGCAACCCGACCCTCCCACCCCAGACCAAGCTCACCTGGTACTGGTATTAGTGAGACAGCCAAGAGGAGTAGCAAAGGCAATACTGCCAAGGCAGGTTCATCTCTGCAAGGATCATGCAGTGCTGATCAAGGTTGCTGACCTGTCGCAGTCAGCTTTCAATGGCTGACGATCTGAAGGTACGTGAGACCACCTGTCATACACTTAATTCCTATCCACCATTGAATTGCGATCAATTAGATGTTAATGTATTAAAAATAACTATTCTACAATTTAAATTACATTCCCGTCGCATGAGGGTGGTGATGCTGCCTTGGTCCTTTCCCGCCGCTGACTAAATACGGAACCAACGTCACGACGTCAGATTTCCAGGCAGTCATGTCCGACACTGTTCTCCAGCTCCCTATGCTTCCATTCCCACTCCAAACTGCCTCACTAAATTCAGCCCATCATGTGCAGGAGAAAGTACATCAAACATCATATGTTACACTTGAAAATGTCACGTGCAAAATTTTGTTCGTACTTACCTCATCGGCTCAAAAAACTGCTATTGGCGAAGTTATGATTTACTCAAACGTAGATTGAAAAATCACCAACCTACACAAAATTAACCAATCAAAACCCTCAATTTCATTTTCAAAACTATGAGTCAGAACCAACAACTGCACCAAAACAAACCAATCGAATCCCTAGGTTTGATGGAGTACTATGCCCAGTTCCAGGCAATATACGTTAGGAAGGACAGGAAGGCCTTGGAGATGGTATAGAAGAGATTTACTGCAATGGTTCCAGGGATGATGTATTACAGCTATGTGGATAGGCTCGAGAAACTGGAGTTATTCTCTTTGGAGCAGAGAAGACTTCAAGGAGATTTGATGGAAGTGTTTAAAATCATGATGGGTTTAGATAGAGTAAATAAAGATAAACTGTTTCCAATAGCTGAAGAGTCAATAACCTGAATGGCTGAAGAACCAGAGGTGACCTGAGGAAAAACATTTTTATACAACAAATGATAAGGATTTGGAATGCACTGCCTGACAAGAGTGGTGGATACAGAGTCAATAGTAATCTTGAAAAGAAAATTGCATAAATACTTGAAGGAAAAAAATTGCACAGATATGGGGAAAGAGTAAGGAAAGAGCTGGATCAGACTCAGTCAAATGACTTCCTTTTGTGCTGCACTATTTGATGATTTTGTTCAGATTTCATTTAGCCCCAGTGTTGTTCTTTAACTAATACGTAAGTGAAAAAAATACTTGACCCCACTTCACTGCCGTAAGTGCAATGGAGCATTCTCGACCTTTGCTCCTGATCCATAACCACTCACAAGTACAAATCCTGCACCCAACCTCCACCCTGCACCCCCCCAACCCCCTGCCTTTGCCCAATCCTTCCAACACCAAGCCCTTAGCTACTTTCTCTCTCAGTTTTATGTTCCATTGCCTATCAGATGGCCTTTCGCTGCCTCACCCACATGCTGACCTCCAGTGTCGATCATGCCGTTCACCACCTTGTGCTGTTTTCTCAGTTTACGACAAAAGCAATTAGAAGTACAAATTGAGGCCTAGAAATTCCATGGGGTGAGAGGCAGAATCACACCTTCTGCTGAACTCCCTCCCAACCCTGCTAAAGTTCATGGGGTCAAAGGAGACGCTTTTGGTGGTATTGAGGCACCATAGAGAAATATAGAGCATGGCCCGCTCACTATGGGGCTGGGAGGGTGTCCCCCTTCTAACAAGGTACACACATTCCTAACTCTAATGCTACAGCGGGTCTCAATTGAGAGCTAATGAGTGGAAATGCCCGATCCTATCCCCACCTCCTTTATGCTGTTGGCCCTTGTAGGGGTAGTTTGAAGCTGCACCCCGCCATGAGCTCATAAAAGGAGCCATAAATGCAGCACCCGATGTTCCTCCCTAACTTGCACCCATTCAGAGGGAGGTCCTCCAAACCATGGTTTGAGTCCATTGGAATAATCATGGGCCAATTACGTGCTAAGGTTCTATCTGTCCCTGGTGTTGCGAAGGATGGGTCTGGCCACATTGCCACAGAATGCTCCATTCAGTTGGACCTTGCTGTACCACCTGTTATTCATGGAAAAGTTTGTGCAGAAAAACACCTTTGACCACCAATCCATCAGGCAGTGATCCGCACGGATGTCTTCAAGGCCCTGCAGGAAAAGGTTCCCCGAGAAGACTGCCAAAGTCATTTGGTAGAATGCCTCATCACCTGAACTTTCAAACAAGCACCAGGACGTAGAATTAGAATTAGAGCATTACAGCGCAGTACAGGCCCTTCGGCTTTCGATGTTGCGCCGACCTGTGAAACCATCTGACCTACACTATTCCATTTTCATCCATATGTCTATCCAATGACCACTTAAATGCCCTTAAAGTTGGCGAGTCTACTACTGCTGCAGGCAGGGCGTTCCACGCCCCTACTACTCTCTGAGTAAAGAAACTACCTCTGACATCTGTCCTATATCTATCACCCCTCAACTTAAAGCTATGTCCCCTCGTGTTTGCCATCACCATCCGAGGAAAAAGACTCTCACTATCCACCCTATCTAACCCTCTGATTATCTTATATGTCTCTATTAAGTCACCTCTCCTCCTCGTTCTCTCCAACGAAAACAACCTCAAGTCCCTCAGCCTTTCCTCGTAAGACCTTCCCTCCATACCAGGCAACATCCTAGTAATTCTCCTCTGCACCCTTTCCATAGCTTCCACATCCTTCCTATAATGCGGTGACCAGAACTGCACGCAATACTCCAGGTGCGGTCTCATCAGAGTTTTGTTGAGCTGCAGCATGACCTCGTGGCTCCGAAACTCGATCCCCCTACTAATAAAAGCTAACACACCATATGCCTTCTTAACAGCCCTATTAACCCGGGTTGCAACCTTCAGGGATTTATGCACCTGGACACCAAGATCTCTCTGTTCATCTACACTACCAAGAATCTTCCCATTAGCCCAGTACTCTGCATTCCTGTTACTCCTTCCAAAGTGAATCACCTCGCACTTATCCGCATTAAACTCCATTTGCCATCTCTCAGCCCAGCTCTGCAGCCTATCTATGTCCCTCTGTACCCTACAACATCCTTCGGCACTATCCACAACTCCACCGACCTTAGTGTCATCCGCAAATTTACTAACCCACCCTTCTACACCCTCATCCAGTTCATTTATAAAAATGACAAACAGCAGTGGCCCCAAAACAGATCCTTGCGGTACACCACTAGTAACTAAACTCCAGGATGAACATTTGCCATCAACCACCACCCTCTGTCTTCTTTCAGCTAGCCAATTTCTGATCCAAAGCTCTAAATCACCTTCAACCCCATACTTCCGTATTTTCTGCAATAGCCTACAGTGGGGAACCTTATCAAACGCCTTACTGAAATCCATATACACCACATCCACTGCTTTACCCTCATCCACCTGTTTGGTCACCTTCTCGATAAACTCAATATGGTTTGTGAGGCACGACCTACCCGTCACAAAACCGTGCTGACTATCACTAATGAACTTATTCTTTTCAAGATGATTATAAATCCTGTCTCTTATAACCTTTTCCAACATTTTACCCACAACCGAAGTAAGGCTCACAGGTCTATAATTACCAGGGCTGTCTCTACTCCCCTTCTTGAACAAGGGGACAACATTTGCTATCCTCCAGTCTTCCGGCACTATTCCTGTCGACAATGACGACATAAAGATCAAGGGCAAAGGCTCTGCAATCTCCTCCCTAGCTTCCCAGAGAATCCTAGGATAAATCCCATCTGGCCCAGGGGACTTATCTATTTTCACACTTTCCAAAATTGATGACACCTCCTCCTTGCGAACCTCAATCCCATCTAGCCTAGTAGCCTGAATCTCAGTATTCTCCTCGACAACATTTTCTTTCTCTACTGTAAATACTGACGCAAAATATTCATTTAACGCTTCCCCTATCTCCTCTGATTCCACACACAACTTCCCACTACTATCCTTGATTGGCCCTAATCTAACTCTAGTCATTCTTTTATTCCTGATATACCTATAGAAAGCCTTAGGGTTTTCCCTGATCCGATCCGCCAATGACTTCTCGTGTTCTCTCCTTGCTCTTCTTAGCTCTCCCTTTAGATCCTTCCTGGCTAGCTTGTAACTCTCAAGCGCCCTAACTGAGCCTTCACGTCTCATCCTAACATAAGCCTTCTTCTTCCTCTTGACAAGCGCTTCAATTTCTTTAGTAAACCACGGCTCCCTCGCTCGACAACTTCCTCCCTGCCTCACAGGTACATACTTATCAAGGACACGCAGTAGCTGCTCCTTGAATAAGCTCCACATTTCGATTGTTCCCATCCCCTGCAGTTTCCTTCCCCATCCTACGCATCCTAAATCTTGCCTAATCGCATCATAATTTCTTTTCCCCCAGCTATAATTTTTGCCCTGCGGTATATACCTGTCCCTGCCCATTGCTAAGGTAAACCTAACCGAATTGTGATCACTATCACCAAAGTGCTCACCTACATCTAAATCTAACTTGGCTGGTGGTGAGAAGGGCCCTCCCCGTCAGATCCTACCTGCACGCCTGGAGTCTCACTGCCTCAGCATGCTGCCCTCGAGATGGCAGTGGTGGGGAAGAGACTGTTACCCACCTCCTTCAGGAATGTGCCTTTGCAAAGCAGGTGTGGAAAGAAATGCAGTGGTTTTTGTTGAGGTTCATCCCGAGCAGCTCTGTAACACAGGACTCTGTGCTCTACGGGCTGTGCCCAGGGATGCACACTGAGATAAACATCAGCTATTGCTGGAAGACCATCAACTTGGTGAAGGACGCACTTTGTGTCAGCCTGAAACCTGCTGGTCTTCCAGAGAAGTGAGTTGACCATGACCATTCCAAGGTCCAGGACTACGTGCTGAGGGATGCACTAAAGCCTGGGGCAGCCGCTGCAAAGGCACAATCGGGAAAGACCACAGTGTAAGGTCCTCCCACCATAGTATACTGTAGGGTTGGAACCTGTGAAAAAACCCTCAGGCTGTATGCACCAAAATGTTTTTTGCTATGTAATGCCGATGTACATTGCATTTAAAATGGAATGGCAAGAATTGTGAGGCTCTTCATCTTTTTCTTTATCCAAAAAATCTGAACTTTATTGTGCTTTCCCAAATGTGAAATTTGAACTGTTTTTGATTTAGAGATACAGCACTGAAACAGGCCCTTCGGCCCAACATGTCTGTGCTGACCATTAACCACCCATTTATACTAATGCTACACTAATCCCATATTCCTACCACATCCTCACCTGTCCCTATATTCCCCTACCACCTACCTATACTAGTGGCAATTTATAATGGCCAATTTTCCTATCAACCTGCAAGTCTTTTGGCTGTGGGAGGTTTTGTAATGTAAAATTGAAATTTTTTATGAATAAAGTATATTTTTGAAAAAAATTATCTTGGGCCAATGTAAAACAAAGAGCATGAAAGATATACCAACAGATTGGGAGAGATAGAGAAGAAAGAGGAGACACAACAAATAAGGGAACCACACAAAGAGTGAAACATACTGACAGAGAGATCTCAATAAGAATAATATTCGAGAGCCATAACCAGAGCAATAAAGAGTGTAAGATAAATAGAAAACCACAGAGGATAAGAAAGGAGTAAAGTAAGAAAGAAAAGAGATAGTTGCAGAAAGAGGATTTGCTTTTTAAAATCGTGTTCTGTGAATGCCAGCAGAAGAGATTAATTGTAATACGTAATTCATTGCATGTTTCATAGGGCTGAATTTTATCAGCCCTGTAGGGACAGTGGAGGGGTGGGGGAGTGCTGGGTGGTGGTGCAGAGGGGCCCATAAAATAGCAAGGGAAGTGGGGGCCCACTTGCTTGGGCAATGTGTGGCCTAGGGAAGACCCCCAAAGGCAAAGGCCACCTCTGCACAATGTCACCCAACCCCTTACCCTCAGTAATCACCCTCCACCCCTTACCAGGGCCTGCCTGACTGGCCCTGGCAAGCCTGCCGCACTTAACTGTGGTGCGGGGTTCCGTGGCTGCTCCTGGTCCTGAGCCTCCTGCAGTACCAGCAGCGGCCACTGCTTCTGGTGGTGCTGTTGAGACAGCTGAGCTGCCAGCCCTCTGATTGGTCAGCAGCTCTTGGGGTGTGTGATCTTGCCCCTTAAAGGGGAAGGTATCCCCGATGCTGGGCAGTTAATTACCTGCCCACCATTCAATTCGGCTGGTGATCCGCTTAAGGGCCAAGGCAGGGTCGCCGCCGGCCTTCCAACCCGCCGCCAGGACCTCCATCGCCGAAATAAAATCCAGTCCATCGTGTCACATCTTATCCATGTTATCCATATCCTCCAACTGATGTTGAGCAGAACAACATAATAATGTCACCACATTTCAAAAAGTAATTAATTGTGTTTTGAGATATTTTGAAGTTAAAGGCTGCAGATAATTACAATTCTTTAACTGAAATAGTTTCCTATCATGAGGTTTTGCCCAATTATTTCATATTCGACTTACAGTCTCATTTCTATGTATAAACTTCCTGTACCTAAGGGAGAAAAAAGGTTTCTATCAGGACAAGGTGTACATTATAGGAAACAAATTAACAATGAAATATAATAGCAAAACAACAAAGATTGCTCAGAGCCTGCAAAGAAAATAAATAATTCTGTACTTCTTTCCAATGGGAAAATGAAATAAGTGCACAATCCTTTAATATCTACTCTTATAATGTAGCTACTGTTCTCTGATCTTAGCTGACACATGAGTTTGTAAGAGTTCTACAAAGACCCCTATCCTCCCCAAATTGTACCTGCTATCTTGTGTGCTGGTATAGATTTACCCTCGAGACTTTCTTATAGCTGCTACTGGCTTGTAATGACTTCTGAGCACTAAAGGTATAGTTACACTGTTATTCCCAGACTGACAGCTGCAGTGTTCATTTGCTGCTGTCAGTATCTTGTTCGTACTCTCCGGGTATTGGTGAGACTGCCAGACCCAGGAGAGAGCTCGGTGTGTCTGGACTTAGGTACATCAGCAGAACTCCAATCCCAGGTGTCTAAGCAAGTATGTTGACAGTGCAGGCAGATGCATCTGCACCCTAAATCCATTTGTAGAAGTTCTGGGTAAGCTTACAAAGTGATCAGCAAGTCCAATGAACTCCCTAAGCTATTTGTAACCTGATTTGACATTATATTGGAGTTAAGCTCCATGTCGTTTCAAACCCAAGTTGTCACACCACTTGCCTCCAGAGCAACTTTCAGCTTTAATGTCACTGTATCGCTTTGCAGTAATACTTAATTATAGCCAAACAAATTTCATAAAGTATAACTTTGTTCTTGGGTTCAGTCCCTCTTTTAAAATAAACACCTTCTTTCCTCACTATGTTACAATGTCATAGGCCACAGTTTTAAATGCAGTCCCACCATCTGAAGTGTACTTCACAGTTTACTTTACTTTTGTTCCTTTTATCAAAAAAAAGAACATTTCTCCCCCTTTTCAGATCCCCTGTCCAGACCGCACAACAATCCCTACGTCATAAAAGTCAGCAAAGAACCTATTTGTTCCCAGATTTGTGCATTTCTATAACCAGCTACTGGAGGAGAGTAGCACAAGATCACTCCTCACTTTCCAATTTTCCCCATACAGGCTCCACCCACCAACTCCTTTGACCAACGTGGCCAAGATTAGGAACTCTCTTGAGTGGGCAATCACTTTAATAATTTTGCTTTGAACAAACTCTTCATTTTAATGTTTCCAGTCTCCTGAAGATGAATGATACAGCACAGCAGGAGGCCATTCAGAGCATTGTGCTTGTGCTGGCTCTTTGAAAGAGCTATCCAACTACTCCTCATGTCCCGCTCTTTCCCCTTTGCCCTGTAATTTCTTTCCCTTCATGTATTTATCCTAACCCATTTTTAAATGTTACTACTGAATCTGCTTCCACCACACTTTCAGGCAGTGCATTCCAGATCACAACAATACGCTGTGTAAAACAACATTTCCACGTGTCACCTCTTTTGCCAATCACCTTAAATCTGTGTCTTCTGGTCACTAACCCTTCTGCCATTGAAAACAATTTCTCTTTATTTACTCTTTCAAAACCATTCTATCAAATTTCCTCTTAACCTTCACTGCTCTAAGGAAAATAATCCAAACTCCTCCAGTCTCTACATGTAACTGAAGTTCCTCAACCCTGGTACCATTCTAGTAAATCCCTTCTGCGTGCTCCCCAAGGCCTTGACATCCTTCCTAAAGTGTAGTGCCCAGAATTGAACGCAGTAATCCATCTGAGCCTAAACAGTGTTTTATAAATGTTTAGCACAAGTTCCTTGCTTTTGAACTTTATTCCTTTTTAAATAAAGCCAATGATCTCCTATGCTTTTTTAACTGCCTTCTCAAATTGTCCTGCCACCTTGAAAGATTTGTGTGCATACGCGCCCAGCTCTCTCTGTTCCTGCACCTCCTTTAAAATTGTAACATTTAATTTATATTGCCTCTGCACATCCTTTCTACCAAAGTGTATCACTTCACAATCCTCTATGTTAAATTTTATCTACCATGTTTCTACCCAGTTCATTAGTCTGTCTACGCCCTCCTGAATTCTGTTACAATCCTCCTCACTGTTTACCACATTTCTGAGTTTTGTGTCATCTGCAAACTTTGATATTATGCCCTGTATATCCAAATCTAGGTCATTAATGTACAGCAAAAAAAGCAATGGTCCTAAGTGGAGAGCACCACTGTATGCTTCCCTCCAGGCTGAAAAATTATGTAAAATCATGCAGCAATTTGTTAGCAATGTAACACAGACAACAAGCTGTCATGCTTTAGTGATGCTTTAATGCTTCGGATTTTATAGAGGACGATTTTAGGCAGAAGAAAGCGTGAAAGGCATCATTTACTGCTGTACTACAAAATGGAACATTAACCTTCAAACGTCACAGAACTATGATGAGATTTTTCTGTACTATTTGGAAGTGTAAAGTCTTTGGCCTGTGGCATATTTCATTCTATAATGATACTTTATTGCAAATGACTGCCTTTTGTTCATTTATCACCCATTCACTCCCCTCCACAGAAAAAAAAACACATGGATGCATTGAGTTTTTGCATGGAACATTGTCAGTATTTTGAATGATCTGTATCCAGAAGAGGGTTTGGTGTTATTGCTCCAAGTGATAAATGCGCTCGATAAATCCTTTTCTCTTCTAATGGATTGTGGAGCAGCAGTTTCTACTTTTTTCAGAGAAACTCATAATTTATTTTAGCTATTGATTTTTGAAGACTTCAATAATTGAGATGTTTATGAAAAATAAAGTCCAATCTCAAAAGGTGCCCAAGTTTCCCAGCAAGAAGCAAAGAGGCATCCTTCCTCACCAACCTGATAAACATCAATACATGCTGATCACACAGCCATCTGAAACTGTCTGCACGTTCACCACTGCATCAGTGCACTGCACCACTAAACAAGAAACACATCCACTCCCTTAACCATACTAATAGGGACTGAACATATTCATGGTATAAGCATGTTGGATACCAGCAATTATTTTTCTACTTCTTAACATCCTACAATCATGGCTCTATGCAGAGAGTGTTTCAGCAACAAACCTACACAGGACAGAAGAACTGGAGGTCAATGTCCACGTAGGAAGCATTTTTTTTAAAGGGGGGAGGATGTTATCTAATTAATTCAGTGGTGATATGGGTTCACGTTATAAATGGTAATCTCTCTTTCGCTCTCAGGTGCTCCTTGAACTATTGTTAATTTCCAGCAATTTTCTGTTTTTATACTAAATTAATTTGCCTGAATTCCACACCACACCAAGTCCCACTTACCCATCACCCCGGTCTTTTCTGACCTACAATTCTCATCTTTGTGTTTTAATCCCTTCATGGCATCACCCCTATCTCTTCAACCTCATCCAATGTAACAATGCCCCTCACACTCTCCAACTGCTGTCTCTTGTACATTGTTCCCTGTCTTTTCCCATTAGCAGCTGTACCTTAAGCCACTAAGTCTGATTCATGGTCAGGATGTGGGCATCACTTGCAAGGCTGGCATTTATTTCCCATCCCGGGTGGCCCTGTTTGAAACAACTGAGTAGCTTGCTAGGCCACTTCAGTTAAGAATCAACCACATTGGTGTGGGATAGGGGTCACATATAGGCCAAATTGGTTATGTTTCCTTTTTTTTTTAGAAAGGACATTAATCAGTGCACTCTTTGGGTTTTTACAACAATTACTGACGCCAGGGGTGGGATTTTTATTTAAATACGAGGGTTGGAACTGGGGCTGGTCGCTTAAACCCACCCCTCGGGTTGGCATGCCAGATTCCTGCTCAAAGTTTAAAAGGCTCTGCCAAGAACTGGAAGAGCCAACTTGCCTGAGACCATTAAATGGCCAGTTAAGCCACGTAATGAGCTTATTGTCAGCTCGTTAAGCACCAGTTTTGATTTTTTTTCCAGACACGGGATCGACGCAGAGTCTGAACCACAACAGGGAGAAGGAGGTGCAAAGTAGGAAACTACTCAGAATGGTGGGACAGCAGCAAGACGCTCCGTTAAAGAGGGGAAGCACAGACAAGGCTCTCATTCACAGGCAACCATTCCCACAGATTCAGGAGAATTATCCATCATATCTCCTCAATCTTGATAAGGGCATATGGAGGGGGAAGCTTTGTTGGGGGTTGGGGACAGGCCGATGCAGGGGTCCCTCTGCTTAAGGACCTCATGGGCTCATAAGAGGAGGGTACAGGTAGACTGCCCTTTCCAATAGAAAAGAAATGGGACTAAGCTACTCTGTGATAGGAGCAACTGGCAATGAGGAGCTGCAACTCCAGGAACAGAGGCAGACCTCTGGGAAACAGGGTCACAGGGGTCAGGAACAATGGGAAAGAAGGCAATACCCTCAGCAGAGAGACTAGCTCAACACGAGAAGCCACATGGACATGTTGAACTGTCAGACTGAAGCAGTCCATGTCCACATGCAGCAAGACCTGGACAACATCCAGTCTTGGGCTGATAAGTGGCAAGTAACATTCGTGCCACACAACTGCCAGGCAATGACCATCTGAAACAAGATAGAATCTAACTCTCTCCCCTTGATGTTCAATGGCATTACCATCATTGAATCCCCCACTATCAACATCTAAGGTGTTACCATTGACGAGAAACTGAACTGGATCAGCCATGTAAATCAAATTATTTCTGACAACACAATGGCCCGCTGATGTCATCAGAGTGCGCCAAGCTGCGCACATACGCAGCTACATCTTACCAGGACTAAGTGACGCATGGGCAGGATGACGTCATTGTGTATCTGACCTGCTCCATCTTCACGTATGCGCGGTAAAGCGTCATCAGGTATCCAGACCCCAATCGGCTGGAGGAAGTGGCTGAATGTGAGACTTTGAGGCTGGAACTCTCCCCCTCCAGCTGCTAGCTCCAGGCCGTGCCACTTTGCTCCACTTGGCCACTTGCTGCTACATCACCCCGTCACCCCTTGCGGCCCGCCTTGCTTCTTCAGGTGGCGCGTGGAGACTGATCAAACATGGGAGTGAGCGGCCAAGAGGAGGGAAGCGGCGAAGCCTCGAGCTAGTGGCTGGGGGAGGTGGGGGCGGTGGTGCGGGGGAAGTGGGGAGTGGGAGGTAGTAGCTGCGTTCTTTCTATTTCTATCTAGAGATACAGCACTGAAACAGGCCCTTCGGCCCACCGAGTCTGTGCCGACCAACAACCGCCCATTTATACTAACCCTACAGTAATCCCATATTCCCTACCACCTACCTACACGAGGGGCAATTTACAATGCGCAATTTACCTATCAACCTGCAAGTCTTTGGCTGTGGGAGGAAACCGGAGCACCCGGCGGAAACCCACGCGGTCACAGGGAGAACTTGCAAACTCCGCACAGACAGTACCCAGAATTGAACCTGGGTTGCTGGAGCTGTGAGGCTGCGGTGCTGGTATGTGACCACAGTAAGAGCTTCATGTAGGTGTGTGCACGCTATCCTGAAAGCTGCCATGACGCCTTCATCCTTCGGCAACCACAGGTGCTGCAGCTTTTCATGGAGCAATCGGAAATCCGTGCACGGCTGTTAGTGGATAAGGCTTATTCCATGAGGAGATGGCTGATGACTCTGTTGTGTTATCCTGCCATAGAGGCTCAGAGAAACTACAACAATGTAACCTGAGCTCAAGGCTCATTATCGAGCAGGTCATCGGCCTCCTGATGATGAGGTTTAGGTGCTTTTACCTCTTGTGTGGCACCCTCCCGTACACTCCCTCAAGGTTCTTGCGCATGTGGTGGTCTGCTGCGCTCTCCATAGCATGGTCATCCAGAGAGGTATGGACCTGGAAGTGGGAGAAGCATTGGAAAAGCACAGTTCCTCAGAGGGGGAAGGGGATAAAGAGGAGGAAGAAGATGAGGATGAGGAGGAGGCTGAAGGAGAACAGGAGAATGGTCATCATGCTTTGCAGGTATGTCACTGTGGTAGGCTCAGGAGATCTATGGCACGGATGCTTGGGCCACTCTGATCCAGACATGTTTCACCTGAGCGATACTCAGTCTGCAGGACTTTTGGAGAGGTGATTCTCCTTCATCTGAGTGACAGCAAACATCCATTAAGAGCAAAAGTCAGCAACCTTCCAATGGCACAAACACTGAAGGCTCCAGGTTCTCCATGCGACACAGTCTTCCCCATTACACTCCTTTGCTTTGCTGACTCTTATTTCCCCTTCCCCTGCCTTTCACCATGATGAAATGAAGACACACAAGTCTGCCTAGTGCAGCAACATGTCCAGCGCTTTATTGAAGTACAGTGTGATATTATTTACAACAGACACACGCAAGTGACCCATAAAGTGACATCACCAGCACAGCGGCCTGTGCTCACAAACACTCCTATGAGTTGCACCCCCATGGCAGAGGATAAGGTGGAGCAGACTGCTTGCTAGTGCCTGCCTGGGACTGAGATGCCTGCGGTGGCCAGCCTCGTCGTGGGGGTGCGGGGGTGAGCACCTCCATAGGCAGCTGCACCAGCATCACCGCAGGGGCAGCCGCTGACACCAGAATTGCCACTCGACAGATGCTTCGTCCATTAGAGGGGCCATGGATATGGATGATAGTTGCGGAGCCCCATGAGGGGTGGCCCTCTTATCATCATCTGTCACTACCCCAGCCCTTTTGTGGTGCCCTTGATCGCTAGAGAGAAACACCAGCTGGGGTGCAGCTTGTATCCACTCCATGCTTTGTTGTGCCATTTTTGCCATGGACTTGTCAATGCTACAGACTGCGGTATGCATTCTGTGCATATCAGTGCGCTGTTCCTGCATCCATCCTGAGTGATGCCGCACATGGCTCTCCATGAGGTTAGCGACTCTCGCAATGGAGGAGCTCAGATACTCAAAGCACTGAGACATTGTGGAGCACATGAGATCAATGGACTCCTCCATTCTCATGCCATGACTCCACAGAGCCTCAGGTAACTCCGACATGTGGACTCCTTTCTCGCACTGGTTCCCAAGTAAAACCATCAGTTTTGTGACTCCCGAGGCTCTGCATTTCCACCCTGTGGAGCAGGGCTGCACCTGTCTTCCATCTAAGGGGGACTGGTCACAGCTGACTCTGCCTCCCCCGTCTCCTCCTGCTCTGAAGTTATGTGCACTTCAGCTTGCGCCATCGTCTCTAATAATGCATGAGGACCACCGCAGTGCGAGTATCCATGCTGGTGCAGGGTGCACAAGAAAGATGTGACGGTGCAAGGTCCGAGGTGTCTTCCTCCTCTGACTCCTCCAGAATAGGTTGGCACTGTCTTGACTTCTCCCACTCTGCAGCTGGCCCTGTGGGAGACCTAACAGAAGCTGATTATGAGAAATTAGCACAATCAACAGATACTTCAGCTGCATGAAACAATGAAATGACCACTTATACACTGACAGCTCATGGCACGAGGAGGATTGCCATGCATCCCCTAAAGCTTGGGCTGTTGAAATCTGTTCATCCTGTCTATGATGGACTCTGGTTTCTCTGTCTCCAACGTCGCAGTGGCCAGCTCCTCGAAATGCATCAGTGACTTGAGCTAGGGGCTCCCACCATCCAAGCGTACCTCTCGCTCTCCCTGGCATTGTTCTCCTGTTTGGCCTGCGAGGTGAAAACAGATGCTGTTGGGACAATACCTCTCTCCTTTACCATTTGCAGCTTTTCATTTGCAAAGTATGTTGCAGACCTCTCCATATCCCACTGTCCAACAGCACGAGGGTTCTAACCTCTGCTTATGGGTGACCAATGCGGCTGAACACACATTTCTCCCCTGCCCACTGCCCTCTGCTCAGCATCAGCCTCCATTCTTGGGGTGAGTGGCAACAACAGTAATGGCTGCTGCTTACCATTTAAATCGGGTCTACTCCTCCCCGTGCCCGCCACCGCTAACTGGGTGGCGAATGGGATTCTGGGCAAATTAACTGCTGTGGCAATTAAAATTGCAACGTGTGCCACTGCTGACATGGTGCGAGGTCGGGACCCGGAAGTGAACGCAATGTCGGGGTCCCGACCCAGGAATGGAAACCTTGCTCCAGCTTTTTATTTCCAAATTTTTAAAATTAAATTCAATTCTCATATGGTCATCGTGGGATGTGAATTCACATTCTGTAGATTACTAATCTAGTAAAATTAACCACGACACCACCATAGCTGCTGTTGTTTTCTAGCACTCTAGTGATATGCTCATGTCAATGACTCATCGTGCATGGGTCCCACACCGTCACCAGCAACTCTAACTAGATTTGTGAAGGCTGGTGACAAAGTAGACACATTTTCCTTTTCTGGGATCTCAGCAAATCTAGTAAATTTCCTTTGGTGTTGGCAAGGGCTGCTAGACACCCACATACCGGTAGTTTGAAATACTTACACGGAACTAAGCATAACATAAAAGCAGCTTAAGTGTGTGCCAGTTTTAACAGGACAGAGTTGACACATTGTGTGCATGACAACTAAAAGGCCATATTGAGTTTGTTGTTGAGGATGGGGGAAGAGGAAGGGGGAATTCCTGTTAGTTAAGGTACTGGGAAATAGAGTCTTATCTGCTTTGGGCATTCAGTGTTCACAACTAGCATGCCTGGGTCAGGTATAACATCAGCTATATGGAAATACACTGCACCAACAAAAAGCCTTGTTTCTCCAGAGGAACGCTAACTGATGCAACTTGTCCAACAATTCCATTTCCCGCATTGGCCATCTTTACAGTCCCCTGCAATAAACCTGACAATTTTAGTGCCAATTAGCCCAGAAGTATGTATTGTGGATTTGTGTCCACTTGGAAATTGGCTCAGGTGGCTTAAATCCATTTTATTATAGCCCTTATAATTGAGAGAAAGGAGACTTTTCACCCTTCAGTCTGGGCTGAACCTCTCAGCGCTGAAAGGTCAGATGTAACGCTAATCCATTGCAGGCACTCAATTTTTTTCTGGATCATATTATGATTTTCTTTTAAAACTAATAATCTTCAGGGCTCGGAGTAGGAGCTTGTGGTTTACTGTCTGCTGCAATAACTTCCACGACCTGTCTAATCAGCTAGTCAACTGAGTTTTTGAGCTCCCAGCAACAAATTTCGAAACAACTGCAAGAGACGATAGAATAAGCAAGACAAGTGCAACATAAGAGCTGCACGAGATGGTAACAGCTTCAGCCATCAGCTTTTGTAAGCATTAAGCAGGAAAGAAATGATTACACCTTCTCCCCATGGTGACGTGCGAGGGAGCAGACCCACTGGTGCATCGCAATTAAAAGAATAATTGGTTGAAGGTAAAACTGAGGCAAAGATGTGCAGAACGCCCAGTTCTGTTGACATCTGGCAGCAGCACTCTAAACCTTATGTCATATTAAATTAGTTCCTGGTAGAAAACCAGTCACTAACATGCTCCTGTGGCTGAATGCTGAGATACCGCATTTGTTCTTGCACATTTTACTTTAATGAGGCACTATCTAACACTTTCAAATGAAAAAGAAAATGAAAGTCATAAAACAGAGGCAGGCAGCATTAAAAGAATGTAGATGGATCCAAGAACTGTTCCGTTTGCAGAATTTGGTGGAAAAGAAAATGTGGGATTTGACTGGAAAATAAGTCATAGGAGAAGGTTACAGCTGTAATCTTCCAGGAGTAGTGTGTATCTGTTTTTCCTGTATTCTCTATTCCATATCTATAGAATTAAAGGTTTGCATCTGTAAGGATGTAGAAATGTGTAATTGTGATGCCCTTTCAACCAGTCAGATCTTGGAAATAGAAACAATTGTCCTTTCATCCAATAGCATGCAAGGACATTGACCAATAGGATCCCAGATACGACTTTAATTAAAAGCAAAATACTGCGGATGCTGGAAATCTGAAATAAAAACAAGAAATGCTGGAGTTCCGAAGAAGGGTCACTGACCTGAAATGTTAACTCTGCTTCTCTCGCCACAGATGCTACCAGACCTGCTGAGTATTTCCAGCATTTCTTGTTTTTATTTCAGATTTCCAGCATCCGCAGTATTTTGCTTTTAGTTAAAGTTGTATCTGGGATCCTATTGGACCTGCTGAGTATTTCCAGCATTTCTTGTTTTTATCCCAGATACGACTCTTGGGGTCATTGTAGAGTGATGGTCTTTCAGGTACAAGTTTAGTTCTTTACTATATTGGTGATGCTATCAGTGGATAGTAACAATATGAAATGCTCCTTAAAAATGGTATTATCAAAAAAAATTCTGTTGCAAAAACCTACAACTCTCAAATAATATGAAAGTCAATATTACAAAATGTCTAATCACCAAAATTATTACCTCGTTATTAGCCAGATTCCAGTAATACATGTTTCCTATAAGCAGAAAGCAAAATACTTGCAATGTACAAATGGTTACTCTGGCTTCTAACTTCAGTCCTGGATCCCATAACAGGTTTTGAATCTTCTCTCCCTGTATCTACCCTACTGGACTGTTTCTCAATTTAAAACCTCCGTCCCTGTATTCCTGTGTTATGTAATATTGCAGCGAGTATATTAATTTGTTAATAATTCCTTCACCTATTTGAAAAAAATCATAACTGGTTTATTTTATAAAGGCTAAACCCTACAAAAAAATAGCAGATAAGCTTGTTAACTTGCTTGTTACGAATGTTGTACAGTAAAATTTCAATCTATGGCCAATGGTGGCAATTGACCAATCTAGCAAAGGCGACATGACGTGTGGTAAGTGGAATTTGCTTGAGAGGAACAGGTGACTTTGGACCTATGGTCCTCAAAGCTCTCCACCACTGGTGTTTTCCTCACCTCATGTCTGGGTCTGTTGTAGACTTTTTGATAGAGGTTAATTGCCATGATTAGTTAACAATTCCATTATCATTTATATCGTGTGACTACCAAGATGATAGGAGGTGTATTAGATAGACCGTGGGCTTTGTTTGTGTAGCAATTCCTATGCTCCTTTCTGTTTTCCCCAAGTTGGGAGCAGCATTCACAGGGAGTGCATCTTGTGTAATTGTTGCCTTGTAGCCTGTGATTTTTGAGTCCATTTAAAGTAGGGGCCCCGGGGCAGACAGTCATCCTTCAAGCAGGAATGCTTTCATATGAATGGAATTGTACTGGTAACAGTGGAAAAGCCATAGATTTCCTGCAGCCTAATGCAGGCTACAGCAATTCTACCAACAAAAGCCAAGGTAAACTCCCCACTTCAAAGGTAACAGCTCCAGGTGAAGACATCATTTGTGAATTAGTTCTACAAGCGGAGAAATAGCAAGTCAATCTTTGCAGCTTGTATTCTGCGAGGGCTTTACTAACCTGTGTGAGCCAGTGAAAACCTCTCACAGTGGCCGAATTTGTACCATAACAGAAGGAAAAAAGAAAGAGAAAAAGTAGAACAGAGTTCGATTTATACAGCTTCTTTCATGACTTCAGAGTAATGTAGTGCAGTACAACACCACACTCAGGATGTCCCAAGTGCTGTACAGCCAATTACGTACTTTCAAAGCGCTGCCACCGCCATAAATGAGGGAAACACGGCAGCCAATTTGCACGCAGCAAGGTTCCACAAACAGCAATGTGATAATGACCAGATAATTATGTTGGTTGAAGGATAAATATTTTCCAGGATGCTAATGGAGGACTCCTCTGCACTCAATTCGAAATAGTTCCACAGGATCTTTTATGTCCACCTGAGAGGGAAGACAGGACAGTGTAGCACTCCTTCAATACTACACTGGAGTGTTGAAGATCCAATGGCCTTACAATAAGAAATCAACTAGAAAAAATAACATATACAGAGAGGAGATCATTCTAATGGTAGCCTCACTGTGGGCTGTCTCATCAATAACAGCCAGAGACACACATCCAAACTGAAACATTTTTGCTTTCACTCTTGATTGAGGATCTGTTCCGGTATTGATTGGTTGCAGGTCTCCTGCTGGTGTACACTCTGTGAGCACAGACTAGTTCACTGATGTATCTGCCCTTTGCTATGAATGGTCTAACTTTAATTGCACTACCGCCACAGCTGTTGGCCCTGGATCTAGGCTTTGTTTCTCTTTCATTTTCATAATATAAATATTCAGTTCCTTCCGAGCTCTGTTTTAAATTCTTTTCGTAAAATATTCAGTCGTGTTGTGGCAATGTCCGACTGTAACACATTCAGTGTGGCTTGCAGTGTGTGTGTTCCAAGTATTTCTGCATCATACCATTTTTCTGTGTTTACATCTGCAAATTTATCTGTAGCCTTATCTATAGTGATTGGCCTAAGTTGCTAGAACTGGCCTTTCAATAAGCTGAACTCTGCTGGTTCGTTATCTAATTTTTTTCATACACACAGAATAAATTTTCTGTTTAGTCCCCGTGGTGCTATTAAATAGATTTCTATCAGGACATTCATTACAAACACTGTAAAAAGTAACAATTTATGCTGTAATGATGTGCATTTTTTCATTGTCCATTATAAAATGGTTTCATTTTAGCTGCCCACTGATTTACCTGGTAAATTTAATATCTAGTGTGCAACTGAGCCATTGCAGATGAAAAAGGTTCCCACTCAATCCCCAGCCTGTGTTTAATTAACTAATTGTAGCCACAGTGAGATGGAAGAAGTGCTGCAACTATCTCACTGTCCCAAGTCTAGGGAGGAAGGGGATTAATTAGTCAGGGTTCCTGTTTGGATCACTATGCAGTGAATGGTACTGTAGGAGTTCTCTACGATGCCCTCCCTCGGTGATGAATTGGCCTGCTGACACAGTGTTCAGGCCATCGCAGGAAGAATGGGCATAGGTGATGTGCTGGAGGTCAACAACCACTCAGGGAATTGTAGTATAAGGACCGGAAAGAGTTAACATTTGAGACAGTGAAAGTAAACCCCTCCCACTGTAGTGATGACAAGGTAATTCTTTCTTCTTTTGGGCCTCCTTATCTCGAGAGACAATGGATACGCGCCTGGAGGTGGTCAGTGGTTTGTGAAGCAGCACCTGGAGTGGCTATAAAGGCCAATTCTGGAGTGACAGGCTCTTCCACAGGTGCTGCAGAGAAATTTGTTTGTTGGGGCTGTTGCACAGTTGGCTCTCCCCTTGCGCCTCTGTCTTTTTTCCTGCCAACTACTAAGTCTCTTCGACTCGCCACAATTTAGCCCTGTCTTTATGGCTGCCCGCCAGCTCTGGCGAATGCTGGCAACTGACTCCCACGACTTGTGATCAATGTCACACGATTTCATGTCGCGTTTGCAGACGTCTTTATAACGGAGACATGGACGGCCGGTGGGTCTGATACCAGTGGCGAGCTCGCTGTACAATGTGTCTTTGGGGATCCTGCCATCTTCCATGCGGCTCACATGGCCAAGCCATCTCAAGCGCCGCTGACTCAGTAGTGTGTATAAGCTGGGGGTGTTGGCCGCATCAAGGACTTCTGTGTTGGAGATATAGTCCTGCCACCTGATGCCAAGTATTCTCCGAAGGCAGCGAAGATGGAATGAATTGAGACGTCGCTCTTGGCTGGCATACGTTGTCCAGGCCTCGCTGCCGTAGAGCAAGGTACTGAGGACACAGGCCTGATACACTCGGACTTTTGTGTTCCGTGTCAGTGCGCCATTTTCCCACACTCTCTTGGCCAGTCTGGACATAGCAGTGGAAGCCTTACCCATGCGCTTGTTGATTTCTGCATCTAGAGACAGGTTACTGGTGATAGTTGAGCCTAGGTAGGTGAACTCTTGAACCACTTCCAGAGCGTGGTCGCCAATATTGATGGATGGAGCATTTCTGACATCCTGCCCCATGATGTTCGTTTTCTTGAGGCTGATGGTTAGGCCAAATTCATTGCAGGCAGACGCAAACCTGTCGATGAGACTCTGCAGGCATTCTTCAGTGTGAGATGTTAAAGCAGCATCGTCAGCAAAGAGGAGTTCTCTGATGAGGACTTTCCGTACTTTGGACTTCGCTCTTAGACGGGCAAGGTTGAACAACCTGCCCCCTGATCTTGTGTGGAGGAAAATTCCTTCTGACAAGGTAATATCCACTTGGGTATTAGGCTTGGAAGAAGCTGGAAGCAACATGAGAAGTGCTGGCTAGATAGAATTGTGGAGAGTGTAAATAGTTAAATGTATATCATAAATGAGTTATTCTTCAGCCCTATAAAGACTCCGAGACTTCTGTAGACAACACTCGATCTACGTTACAACAATACACAACAGGATTGGATTCCATCAGGCATGATCTGAGCAGAAGATAAAAGGGAAGGCAATTGGAGGGTGGATGTTGGAGGAAGTGAAGGAAATACATCGACTGTTGGTTTTGGTCACACAATTTTGATGTTGTTGTTCAAATCAGTAAATAAAGATGGTGTTACACAACAATGGTTGCTAATGGTTCTTTTCATGCTAAGTCTGCAGGCCTGGATTGCACAAGGCGGTGGTGAATGTTTGGAACATGTGCCTGTCCTGTTCTGCTCCACACCTGGTTTACCTTACTTGTTAGGAGGGTCCAGGTGGGAAAGTTGCTTCTCTCCCAACATTAAAAAGGATTGGAAAATAAATTTCTAAAATACCAATGCATTGTGCGAGGCTGGAGTTAAGGAACATAAGAACATCCAAATGGCCAGACTGAATGGGAGTGCAGATTAAAGAATTAAGAGCAGATGTCAGCACAACTGACTCATGACACATCCAATTTTCAGAGTGTTAAATCAATGAGCAGAAAGTCAGGAACATTGCAAATTGGGCATATGCTCCTGTTGAGTGAGACCCATAATTACAAGGCTTTAGTGCTAGTCCACCCGCTAGATGTGACCTCATACCCTGACTAAAGCCTGCTCAGGAATCAAATCAGAGTCCAAGAGATATTACCACTTCTTCCAAGTGGTCATATAATGGCACTGTAACCGATGCCTCAGTTTTGGTGGCGGTGAAAGCATTGTCTTGGTCTGATGTTTGTTGCCAGAGATGGAAGGTTACCTTCTGGAGTTGTATGGATATTTTTAATCGTGGTATCATTTCATTCTTCATTTTAAATCATAATTAATTGCGCGTTGAAATTCAAACTCAAACTATTTGTTACTTATTCGTTCTCAGGCTGCTGTGGGACTACGCGAAGAGGTTAAAAATGCTATAAATCAATATATGGATGTGTACATATTGATAATTTTTAATTCCCGTTGGTCTTATGGAGGAGCCTAAATCTGACTGTCTAATGCAATTTTCTAGCCTTATTTCCACGTTCACTGTGTGTTCTAATAAAAAATGTTTGGGTATTTGCTACATGTAGTTTTCATCATATGTCCTCAAGTGTGTCAGGTGAGTGTGTTCAGCTGGTTACCATAGAGACAGGCAGCATGCCCATGGATAAAGAAAGCAACTTGAGAAGGTTTGGTTTTTTTTAAATTTGTCTCAGTTGTTTAATGATAGCGATTTTTGCTGGTGATACTGATACCACAGAAAGCTCAGCGGTAGTTATTTAGTGAGAGTTGCTATGGTTACAGCTAGCACAAATAGGCAATGAAAGCAGACACAAAACTGCTTCAAATTTTACTTCCAAATGGTAATGGCTTCAGTTCTAGTTCCAGTGAGATTGTTGCGTTACATATGTGCAGAGACATACTGATCTATCAGGATTGGAGGCCTGGGGCTAGATCTGAAATGAACAGGTCCAAGTCACAGCAACAAGACCAATCTAATTCGAAGGCCAGGCCAAGCTGGATCACAGACAGCACTGGTATATTTAGTGAGATACGCTTAATTGAAAAAAAAAAATCCTTATTTCTCCTGGTTCTTTTGCCAATTATTTTAAATTTATGTCCTCTGATTAACGACCCACCTGCCAGTGGAAACAGTTTCTCCCAATTTACTTCATTAAAACCCCTCAGAATCTGGACCAGCTCTTTTAAATCTCCACTTAACATTCCCTGATCGAAGGAGCACAATCCCAGCTTCTCTAATCCTCTCCAGTCCGTTTGATAATTGGCATTACAGATGTGTCAATTCAATTAGATGTAGGAGATTTAAATTGCTTAAGGAAAATTAGAGCGTGATTGAATTACAATTTATCAAGATGAGATATCAAGTAGTATTGTAGTGAGGGTGTAAATAAATATCAGAACACATCATTTTGTAACTGTACAGTAGAAGCCTTCTGAGATTATTAAATGTTTTTAGCTTTATCATTGTCTAGATCTCTGTACAAACTATGTAAATATTAAACGTTCTATATAAACAGTACCAAATGTTGGTCTAGAATTTCCTCTGTGAGCCCACCCAGAAGTTAGGTCTGAAAATTCTCCATTCCTACGCCCATTCTGCCGACATCAAGTTACACTCAACAGTCTCATTGGAATTCACCAGAATGTAAAATGGGTGTAACTGGGAAGAAACAATCGGTACTCTTCTTTAAGTACGAAAATTTAAGTTTCAACACATTTAACCATCATTCGTGCACATCTGGCAAAGCATGTATAGGCACCTGTAACTGGGGAAGCCTTTTAATTTTTAGCGTGACTTAATCATATGCCACAAAAGTACATGAAAGGAACAGAAAATACAGAGCAAGTCTCCATGAGGATAATTTACAAGAAACCACAAGTTAAAAAATTGCAAAAGGCAAGAAAAATACACGTTGTTCCTGTTGAGTTTAAAAATCTGGTAGTAATTTGAAGCGAGTCTCTGAGCAAGTGAAATTGTAGGTAACTTGTATAAAGCTGTGTAACTGGGCGGAGTGCGGAGAGCCAGTTGAATGGATGGAGGGATTGGTAGATGGCCAGAAGAGGTCAGGGCGATTTGGGTGAATTTTACTTATGTATGCAACTCACTTTTGTCCAAAATTCCGCGATCCTTTAGGCTGTATAATTTATTTACGTTCTGGTTACATGTTTCTCCAGAGTAAATACGAAAGATACACGAGGCCATTGTGTCAATCAGAATCGTCTTACAAATGAACATTTCCCAGTTCAATATCTTGTATTTATTGATATGCTTTCCCAATCTTTCACATTCCACTAAATAAAACTTCACTGTCAAGGCAGGGTCCTTTTCTTTGGAAGACCTACAAATACAGGATCTTTATTTCTCCAAGACCATGTAACTTACTCTGACTGAATGACAAATTAAAGTCATACAGATTGGCATTATGCTTTTGTCATTCCCTATCCTTTGTAATACTAACTTTATGTCTCAATAATTTAAAAATCATAATGTCCTATAATGTATTTAGTAGATACCAGACAATGTAGAGCAGTACGGAGCATGATACAAATGAGCGTAACAGGGTTAAAGCACTAGTTAATAAGATTTAGATAAGCTTGGTAATTATCTCACTTTATTTAAATTCTCAGCTATAGCTTGTGAAAAGGGAACATTTTGATGAACTTTTGTTTCAGCCAAATACATGCAGCAAAGCTGTAGCTTTTCTACCTGACAACTGGCTGCTTATCCAATTAGTGATGGTATTTCAGTAATCAAATAAGGATGGCTGTTTTTCATCACCTCAACTTCAAGGGGCATGAGACCAAATAAGTATAAAATGATGTTTGGCTTGGAGCACAGTTGAACGCTACTTGGACATGGTATGCAGTGAAAGGTCAATTGTACTCGGCCCTGTGGGACTGGGTCGGCCCGGACCTGCTGGAAGTATACGAGAGTATGCTCCTGGCCGGTAGCATGTCAGAATCCATGAGAAAAGGCATCATCACCCTCATTTACAAGCAGAAGGGGGAGAGGGTAGAAATCAGAAATTGGCGGCCCATCTCACTGCTTAATGTTGATTACAAGATTCTGTCCAAAGTCATAGCCAGTCGAGTCAAGTCTGCTCTGGAGCTGGTGATTCACCCCGATCAGACCTGTACTGTACCCGGCAGGAAGATCTCTGATAGCCTCGCGCTACTCAGGGATACGATCGCCTACGTACGGGACAGGAGGGTGGACACCTGCCTCATCAGCCTGGACCAGGAGAAGGCTTTTGACAGGATATCGCACACCTACATGATGGACGTGCTTTCCAAAATGGGGTTTGGGGAGGGAATCTGCAATTGGATCCAACTGCTCTACACAAACATCAGTAGCGCAGTCTCAATCAACGGGTGGGAATCTGAAAGTTTCCCGATCAAATCTGGAGTCAGACAGGGCTGTCCTCTTTCCCCGGTCTTGTTTGTTTGCTGTATTGAACCCTTTGCTGAGTCTATTAGGAAGGATGCGAGCATAAGAGGGGTGACAATCCCAGGCAGCGGAGGCACTCAGGTCAAAACCTCCCTGTACATGGATGACGTCGCCGTCTTCTGCTCGGATCCGCTGTCCGTGCGCAGACTGATGAGCATCTGCGACCAGTTCGAACTGGCCTCGGGAGCCAAAGTTAACCACGGCAAGAGCGAGGCCATGTTCTTTGGGAACTGGGCTGACCGATCCTTTGTCCCCTTCACCGTCAGGTCAGATTACCTGAAGGTGCTGGGGATATGGTTCGGAAGGGCCGGGGCGTGCACTAAAACATGGGAGGAGCGAGTAGCCAAGGTACGACAAAAGTTGGGCATGTGGGGGCAGCGGTCTCTCTCCATTGTGGGTAAGAACCTGGTCATCAGGTGCGAGGCGCTCACGTTGTTGCTCTACGTGGCGCAGGTCTGGCCCATACCCCACTCCTGCGCCGTGGCAGTCACCCGAGCCATTTTCCGCTTCGTCTGGGGATCTAAAATGGACCGGGTCCGGAGGGACACGATGTTCAAATCTCTGGACAAGGGCGGGAAAAATGTACCCAACATGGCCCTCATCCTGATGACCACCTTCGTGTGCGGCTGCATCAAGCTATGTGTCGATCCCCAGTACGCAAACTCCAAGTGTCACTACGTGCTGAGGTTCTATCTGTCCCCGGTGTTGCGAAGGATGGGCCTGGTCACATTGCCGCGGAACGCTCCGTGCAGTTGGGCGGCGCCGTACCACCTATCCTTCGTGGAGCAGTTTCTGCAGAAAAACACATTTGACCACTGGTCCATCAGGCAGTGGTCTGCACGGAATGTCCTCAAGGCCCTACGGGAAAAGGAAACGGTGGATCATGTCGGATGGTTCCCCGAGCAGACCGTCAAAGTCATTTGGCGGAATGCCTCATCACCAGAACTTTCAAACAAGCACCAAGACGTAGCTTGGCTGGTGGTGAGAAGGGCCCTCCCCGTCAGATCCTTCATGCACACCCGAAGTCTCGCCCCCTCCGCACAGTGCCCCCGCGTTGGCTGTGGTGGGGAAGAGACGGTCGCCCACCTCCTCCTGGAATGTGCCTTTGCAAAGCAGGTGTGGAAAGAGATGCAGTGGTTTTTGTCAAGGTTCATCCCAAGCAGCTCTGTAACACAGGAGTCTGTGCTCTACGGGCTGTTCCCAGGGACGCACACCGAGACAAACATCAACTGCTGCTGGAGGGCTATCAATTCGGTGAAAGACGCCCTTTGGTCTGCCCGAAACTTGCTGGTCTTCCAGCGCAAAGAGTTGTCCACCACCGAATGTTGCAGACTGGCACATTCCAAGGTCCAGGACTACGTGCTGAGGGACGCACTAAAGCTTGGGGCAGCCGCAGCAAAGGCTCAATGGGGAAAGACCACAGTGTAAGGTTCCCCCACCAAGCTGGACTGAGGGGCTGGAACCATGGGAAGCCCCTCGAACTGTATCGTTAATATTCTCAATTGCTGTAAATGTAAAACTGTAATTGACATGACAATTGTGAAACGGAAGGGTTGGGAAGAAACTCATGACATTATTGAAAGAAACTGATCTCTTTTGCAATGTTTGTATTTTTTCGTGCTGTTTGGAAACTGGTTGGCAATGTAATTTTTACAGATTTTTATGAATAAAGTATATTTTGGAAAAAAAAACAGCAATTTCCAACTTTATTTTCTGCACCCCATTATTGAAACTCACTAAAGCATTTGTATGTTGGTAAAGGGGAGAGAAAAGATAGAATCATAGGGCTGAACTTAACCTTGGGCGGACGGGAATTCGCCACCGACATGAAAGTCGGTGGTGAACCCACTACTGCCTAGCCTGGGGATCCGTCCCATCTTTTACGAGTCCCCGGGCTTTAATTATCCCAAGGCGGGACTTCCACCCGCTTGAGGGAGGTGGTCCCACTTCAGTGAACTGCCGGCCAATCAGCGGGCCGGCAGCTCTTTGTCCCAGCAGCGCCACCGGGAGCGGTGGCCCCTGCTGGGACTGCAGCCCAGCCGACACAATAGACCCTGGAGAGTGACTGAGTTGGGCATGCCTCACCAGGGGTATCGGTCCTTCCCTGGTGAGACTGGAGTGGTAGTTTGGGAGGAGGGGGCGGCGTCTTGGATCCCGGGGGTGGGTTGGGAGGCGGAGGCAGCCCTCAAGAGGGCACCCTGTGCCTGACTGCCATGCCCCCCCACCCTCTGGGGCGCGGACAGGCCGGCAGCTATCGCTGGGCAATCTTTCGTCCCCAGCATGCCCGCCTGCCATGGGTAAAATACCTGTGGAGGCAGGCGCGGGCCCTTAAGTGGCCACTTAAGGGCCTTGATTGGCCTCGGTGGGTGGGCCGTTCTCTTCCCTCGCGCCCAGCCCCTCCCAACCGCCGTAAAGTCAACCGGAGGTGGGAGCGGGGTGGGTAGGCATCCAGGAGCCTCCCGCTCAATTTTACACCGCCCCCACACCACCAACTGACCAGCTGGAGCGGTGTAAAATTCAGCCCATACAGCAGGAGGTGGCCATATGACCCATCCTGCATGTGCCATCTCTTTGAAAGAATAAACCAATCAGTTCCACTTCCCTGCTCTTGCCCCCTCACTCTGCAAATTTTTCCTTTTCAGGTATATCCAAATTTCTTTTGCAAGTTAATATTGAATCTGTTTTCCTCACCTTTTCAGGCAGTGCATTCCAGATCATAACAACTCACTGAATCAAAAAAAACCTCATTTCTCCTGGCTCTTTTGCCAATTATTATAAATTTATGTCCTCTGATTAGTGACCCACCTGCCAGTGGAAACAGTTTCTCCCGATTTACTTCATTAAAACTCCTTAGAATCTGGAGCAGCTCTTTTAAATCTCCACTCAACATTCTCTGATCTAAGGAGCACAATCCCAGCTTCTCTAATCACAAGTACACAAGAAGTAGGAGCAGGAGTAGGCCATTCAGCCCCTCGAACCTGCCCCGCCATTCAATAAGATCATGGTGATCTGTCCCAGGCCTCAACTCCTCTTTCAGGCCTGCTCCGCATAAACCCTCGTCTCCCCAAGATTTCAAAACTCTATCTACCTCCTCCTTAAATACAATTAGTGACCTAGCCTCCACAACTCTCTAAGGTAGAGAATTCCAGAGATTCACCACGCTCTGAGAGAAGAAATTCCTTCGCATCTCAGTTTTAAATGTGTGCCCCCTTATTCTGTAACTATGTCCCCTAGTTTGAGATTCCCCCACCAG
Source organism: Heterodontus francisci (assembly GCF_036365525.1). Taxonomy (NCBI): domain Eukaryota; kingdom Metazoa; phylum Chordata; class Chondrichthyes; order Heterodontiformes; family Heterodontidae; genus Heterodontus; species Heterodontus francisci. The sequence goes on along the minus strand of NC_090396.1, from coordinate 30,663,933 downwards.
TGGAAACATATTGTCAACATCTACCCTGTCAAGCCCTCTTAGAATCTTATACGTTTCAATAAGATTACCTCTGTCTTCTAAACTCCAATGAACAGAGGTCTAACCTGTTTAGCCGTTCTTGATAAGACAACTCCTTCATCCCAGGAATCAGCCGAGTGAACCTTTTCTGAATTGCCTCAAATGCTAGTATATCCTTCCTTAAATACGGGGACCAAAACTGTACACAGTACTCCAGTTGTGGCCTCACAAACACCCTGTACAGTTGTAATAAGACTTCCCTATTTTTAAACTCTAGCGATAAAGGCCAAAATTCCATTTCTCTTCCTAATTACCTGCTGCACCTCCCTGCTAACATTTTGTGTTTCCTGTCCAAGAACACCCAGATCCCTCTGTACTGCAGTATTTTGTGGTCTTTCTCTATCTAAATAATAATCTACTTTTTTATTCTTGCTACCAAAATGGATGACCTCACACTTTCCCACATTGAACTCCATCTGCCAAGTTTTTGCCCACTCACTTTGCAGATTCTTTGTGTCCTCATCACAACATGCCTTCCCAACTATTTTTGTATTGTCCGCAAATTTGGATACACTACACTCTGTCCGTTCCTCCAAGTCATTAATATAGATAGTAAATAGTTGAGACCCGAGGACCAATCCTTGTGGCACCCCACTAGTTATGGCTTTCCAACCTGAAAAAGACCCATTAATCCTGACTGTCTGCCTTCTGTGTGTTAGCCAAACCTCAATCCACGCCAACACATTACCCCCAATACCCTGAGCTCTTATTTTGTGCAATAACCTTTTATGTGGCAACTTATCGAACGCCTTCTGAAAATCCTAATTCACTACATCTACCAGTTCCCCTTTACCCACTCTGCTTCTTATATCCTCAAAGAACTCTAACAAATTTGTCAAACATGATTTCCCCTTCATAAAACCATGGTGACTCTGTTTGATTGCATTATGTTTTTCTAAATGTCCTGCTATTTCTTCCTTAATAATAGACTCTAGCATCTTCCCAATGACAGATGTTAAGCTAGCTGGTCTATAGTTTTCTGCTTTCTGTCTCCCTCCTTTCTTGAATAGGGGCGCCACATTAGCAGTTTTCCAATCTGCTGGTACCCTACCGGAATACCAGTGAGTTTTGGTATATTACGATCAATGCCTCCACTATCGCTGCAGCCACTTCTTGTCTGTCTTTAGTCCCATCAGTTTGTCCAGCACCTTTTCCCTCGTGATAGAGATTGTTACAACTTCCTCCCTCCCATTTACACCTTGCTCATCTATTATTGTTGGGATGTTTATAGTGTCCTCCACTGTGAAGACCATATTCCTCTCTGGATGGTTTGATAATTGGCATCGAGGCTGCCACATTAGCCATTACAGGAAAAAGCTTCACTATTGACTTCCACCAGTGAGGATACGTAATATCAGCACAGAATGTTAACCAAGTAACTTGCCAGGGTAGAACATCCCTTTCCCTTAATGAATACCATAAAAAGGAATATTATTGTGCCTTATCTTTGTGAGCTGTGTTCAGGGAATTAATTAATCAGAGCAAAAAGTTTTGTTATGAGTAAGGTAATGCCTTTGGCACCAATAGGAAACATAGAAACGAACCTCACCAGATGATGAGTAATGGTGTGGAATGGGCTGAGCTGCATTGGGAATAATTATTTGCTTCCTCGGGTGCTACAGTCTTTCCTCTGTTCTGACAGGCTCAGGCTACCTAAGGATCCACATAAAGGATATTAATGGTTTTCGAGGAATTCCAAAATTGCATTTCCAAATCCCAAGGCTTACATCTCTTCCTGAGAAAGAATGTCACTTACTGAAAGAGGAAATCCATTTGTAAATATGGGCACAAGTAAGGAAGCAATAGTAGTGCAGTTAATGGTGAATGGCATGCATAGGCCAGCTACAGTAAACCTGACCAAGTTCATCAGGACTAGTGTGCACATATAATTTATCAGTAAAAACATAAATTACCAAAAATGTGCTCATTTATGTTAGCAATAATACCATTTAAAAAGAATAAAATTTAAAAAAAAAATTAAAGTATAGCAACAGTATCCTATTACTGTAATAAATCTGGGCATCTTTATTTTTCAGGGTTGACTCAGAAGCAAATTTCGTAAAGAAAAAAAAAAATCTTGATCCATTTGAGGACAAATAGCAGCAATGACAAAGTTGTATCTGTCTGGTCGCTGGCCATTACTGAGCCAAATCTTCCGCTTGCAGTGTGCATCTATAATTCAGATATTTTATATTAACATTTTTTATGTTGTTTCTCAAGCAGATAAAAGATAAGCCCATGCAGTCTGGTGTGATCCAGGATTTCCACAATGAATGGAATCAGCCATGAAGAACGTCAGCGATGAGGCTGGCAATATCCACGGGTGGCATTGTACTGGTCTCCAAGTGGTATACTGTCTGTACAATAACAGTTCTGTGAAATGTCAGTGCTTTTGCCGAATAAATGCCATTTCTTTTTGAATATGTATACATTTTACTTTGTGTCAGTGCCTGACATAGACCAGCAACAAGCAGAAGGCCTCATTGAAGCCACCATTATCACTTAACTATTTCTTATAAAAAAACTCAGTAATCTTAACTTTTCATAGCTGAAAATATTTATCAGCATTTTTCAATATTGTTGTACGAGTCATTTCTGGAACTCTCTCTCATAGAAAGCTTGGAATCTGTTATGGCTGGGTGAGGGAGGGGTCTCAGGCTCCCCTCTCGTTTGGTTTTGGTTTGGCTGTAACAGGGTTTAACCTTTAAAAGTGTTTTTAGCTTCCCCTCAGTGAGTCCCTGCTCACTGCTCTCTAATTATAATTGTAAAGGAACCAATCAGATAGGCTCTCTCAGGTTTAAACCAGAAGGGTGTAAGTTTATTAACCTTAACACTCTAAATCAGTTAACACTACTAACAAATACATGACACAACCACGCTAGCATGCATATGCAATAAATACACATACAAATTGATACAGTGGAGGAGAAAGAATTAAATGGGTGGGGGGGGGGGGGGGAAGGTTTGAAATAGAAGATGAAATTCAGTTACTGTTTTTGGTTTGGATGTAAAGTCCTTGATTGAAGTTAAGCCTTGCAGTTCTTGTTGGGGCCCAGTGCACATTTTCAAACTTATTTCGCTGGTACCAGAAGGCTGCAGGGGTCTTCTGTCTTGAGGCTTAAGTTGCTTCCGTGGGTCCCTGGAACTTTGCTAGAGAGAGAAAGAGCAGTGCTTTCTTCTTGAAGTTCAATTGCAGTCTGCTCCAAACTTTTCTGTGAGGCACAATTCAGTCAATTTCCAGGTTGGCCAGCAGGTTAGTCATGTGACCATCTCTTTGTTTGAAACAGCATCGCCTGCGAGGATTGTTGATTCTTCAAAGCTTACTAGACACACACAGTGATGGTGGAGTGCTGGCTGTTACACAGTCAATGACTCTCAATGTCTTTTGATCATCACTATTGACAAAACCCATCTGGCTAATTGAATCAGGGAGCACTCCCATTGCCTCTCTATTCAACTGTTTCTCAGACTGTAAATGTGCAGCGATATTTTCAGCCATTCAGCTCTGTGGTCTTTTTTTAAACAAGTTATGTTCAATGTCCAATAAAAGGACAAATCGTGTTCCATATGACAAAATTAATACGTTTCCGTTTGGCAGGCGTGGTGTCATCACAGAATCTCTTGTTGATTTTACTTGGAGATTACAATTCATGCATCATATTCTAATTTGCCCCAAAAAAAGTCTTCACATCTTCTCTCCATCCATAAATAATATAGTCTTCACGTACAGAAAGGCAATCTTCAGAAATTTTGATTTTAACGCAGTCTTTCTCGGTACTGCTGCCAATTGATAGATACATTTCTGAACCTTAAGACTTTCCCTAACACAACGCCAGCATTGGTGTAAAGCAATTTTCACTTTGTATTGATGGTAAACTCAAGTGGGTAATGTTGACTGAGGGCAATTGTGTAAAATGGGCGATATCAGATCATCTACCCATCATACGTCTCTCCCTTTGACTTCATTGGAAATGGAAATTGGGAGAGATGTACACCAGGAGGTTGGTGCAATATTGCCCATTTTATAGTCCAAAGTCTTGCATTGTGTAAACGTGGAGTTGAGACTCAATAGGCCATCACAATGAGACTCCCTCTTCATTGCTCTGCTTTGCTGATAGGTTAGGCCCTGACTCCAGAGTTAGGCTGCACTTACACTACAGGGTAAATTTTACATGACAAGACATCTGATGCAGAAACCTGCTTGAGTGGAACCAGAATTGAAAGATTGAGCACAGCAGTCAGAGTGCCTGATCTGTCGCACTTCCAATTTTCTCGTGATTTTCCATTCAATCAAATTCATCACAAGTGCCTTGAATCAGGTGTGCTGACTTCTCCACTTGATTCTCCATTCTGGGCTTCCATTAAATGAGGCTGTATGCTGGAAGCAGAATGTGTAAAATTAACACTAAAACTGCACTAACTAGAGCAGTAGTGTAAATGCTCCCTTAAATCTCAGTTTTACTGTCATAAGCTTTCACAGCACATTTTAACTAATAATATGCACATTGTCGAGAAAACTTGCTATTTCAAGGGGGGGATTTTTAAATTAAATCGATTGGAAACCAATGTTGCGACCAGGTGAGAAATGTGTCTAGGGGTCTGTTACTATCTTCACCTGGTCTTATTGTAACAGGGTCTAATTTTAAACACACTGTGTTTTGAGCTCCCCCTTTGTGAATCCTTGTTCACAACTTTCCAATTACAAGGCAAAGAAATGAGCACAAACAGGCTTTCTTTGGTTAAAAGAAGAAAGATGAAATTTATTAAACCTTAAACTTAAACTCTAATCTGGTTAACGACTACGAATATACAATGCGCCCACCCTAGCATGCACACGTGATACACACCTGCAAATAGGGACAGAAAACAGAAGAAAAGAAAAGTAGAACAGTTTGGGGCAATACCTTGTTACTGTTTCTCAAGCTCGCTGTAGTCCTTGCTGGAAGATGTGAGGCTGAATTTTATGCCGCCCCAGCGGGTCAGATTGTGGCATGGGGGCAGATGGGGGTGGTGTAAAATTGAGCACGAGGCCCTCTCGCCCTGCTCCTGCCTCCAGCCAACTTTACGCCGGGGATAGAAACTGGGTTGCCCAGGTTTTTTTGGCACAGGATTCACAACCTGCAAATCGTGGTGGGCAGAACACAATTTTGGTCCATCCACCTCATTTTGCTGATGTAGCATTGGGCCGAGAAGGTCTGGCACTGCTCCGCTCTTCTCCATGCTGCCTGTGACGTTACGCATTGACAGGCCTCCGGTCACTGTCAAGGAGCACAGAGGAGTACAGCTGCAACATGGCAGAGAGCATCATACAGAGCTTGGAACCTATCATTTCCAGTGTGGAAGCAATGGATAATTCCACGACCGCACTAGTTGACCCAACTATGATGAAGCGTCTCGTGGTCACTGTCTCAGCTTGCACTGCGGCATGGGTGGAATCTTCCCGATGTCTCAGTGCCGCAGCAGAAGCTCAGACAGAGGTCATGAGATCCATGGTGCTGCCATGCAGGCTCAGACTGCTGCCATCGTGGGTGAGGATCTCAATGCATAAAGGGGCATGCAGGCTCTCACAGCAGTCCAGCAATCTGTGCTCTAGCAAACTGTTGAGGTTTTGCTCCAAGAGAGTATCAGTGGCACCATGGAGCATCAACTTGTTCTCTCTCAGAATGAGAGCATTTGAGCTCCCACCACTGCCACTGTGCCAGTGCCCTTGATGGTGCCTCTCATCCAGCCAGTGCAGATTACTGCTGCCTATGCCGAGGTGGTGCAGACCAAAGCCAGGACTTCTGGGCCCAGAGCTGCTCGAGGGTGTCCTGCAAGGCCATCTGCAGTCACTTCCACTGATGTTTAGCAGCCTTCCACCAGCTATGCTGCAAATAGGGTGGCATTGTGTAAGAGCACTAACCAGGCAATGGCACCTACAAGATAGGCATGAAGTGATTGCACAAGGGTGATTGGTTTATTGGTGTTGTAGAATTGGTTGCGTTGTTGCATAAAGATGCTTCGTGAAGTTTCTTGTTGGTGGCCTTTATTGCTGGATGTTGGAGAAGAGGACATTGTGATGGAGAGTGTGAAATGGACGAGAGGTTGGTGAATGGTGGATCCAGGTTGGGATGGGAATTTATTTGAAGTGGAAGGGGAGCCCCAGCCTCCACTGTCGGATTATCTGACCAGTTACACAAGGTCTAGGATGCCTCCTCCCTAGCTCCTCCTCCACATTCCTTGCAGAGCTTCCCTTCCTTGCCTTCTTCATTACACTTCCTGGTCATGCTGCAGACGAGGATGCAATAAAAGAATTGTCCCCATACCTGGGTTAGATAGTCATCTCTTCTCCTTGGCTGCATTCCTAAATGCGGAGTGGCGCAGTGGTTAGCACCGCAGCTTCACAGCTCCAGCGACCCAGGTTCAGTTCTGGGTACTGCCTGTGCGGAGTTTGCAAGTTCTCCCTGTGACCGCTTGGGTTTTTGCCGGGTGCTCCGGTTTCCTCCCACAGCCAAAGACTTGCAGGTTGATAGGTAAATTGACCATTGTAAATTGCCCCTAGTGTAGGTTGGTGGTGGGAGAATGGTGGGGATGTGGTAGGGAATATGGGATTAATGTAGGATTAGTATAAATGGGTGGTTGTTGGTCAGCACAGACTCCGTGGGCCGAAGGGCCTGTTTCAGTGCTGTATTTCTAAATAAATAAATAAACTGTACCCAAGGAGAAGTCACTGAAAATCACCTCACCTGCAACTTGTGGAGTGGCCCTTTAATTAGCACAGGTTCAGGTCTCATCTTGCAGCTGCATGCCCAATCTTTGGTAAGTGATGTCCAAATCATGGCTGGACTTTCAGCCAAGTTTCCAACCCTGGTGCTGCATCAGCCAGTAGAGCTGTGCAACGTCAGAATAGCATCGCTTCAAGCTCTTCTAGCGCATGGGTCCTCCTTCTGCATTTACACCACACTGTCTGTGTAGGAAGTGACTGGTGGTACAGCCCACACTTGGAAAACAACACAAGGCCTCGGTAGCACTGGGGCACTACAAGAACCAAATTTACGCCCATGATCTCTCTGGTGCAGATAACTGGGGATGCAACTGCTGTGTTAATGGGCCAAAACTGTCCCCGTCAAAAGGCAGCACTGATGAAGATTAGTGAAAGCATGATTGAGGGAGTTGCCACCTTTTTCTGGTGCAAGAGACTGAAATCAAACCTGATGAACCAATAATGGAAAGCACCAGAGGAGCATTGAGACTTGAATCATAAAAAGGTGGATGATAAAGAGAGAGGAAGGAAGTCATGCAAGCTAAAACAAATAAATGACAAAGAGGGTGAGAAATAATTTATATAACAGCAGGTAAAAACCTGCAAGGTTAGGACGAGGAAGGAGAGACAGAAACAAAAAATGTTGGAACCCATGTTCAACACCAGTGATACCATCAGTTCTCCATCAATAAATATAATATTCCAGAATTACATACAGAAGTTGAAATCATATATTCACTTTCATACCAAGGACAATATTTCATCTTTTGTACAGCAGGGTTTTGCATGAGAAGGTCAAAGAGTAAATCTTTGCACTTTAGTGAAAATTACGGTAATTTTGAAGCCATTCTTGACAGCACTTTCTTAGTTTGCAATTGATAGTCAGTGTATAAATCTTAACTACCTTTTTTTAAAAAAAACATTCATAGCTTCCCAAAGAGCAAAGATCAGAAGAACTCCACTATCATTAAAATGAGGATCGGTCTCAAGTTTTTACTGGAGCTAGGATGAGGATTAAAGGCTATTTCAGCTTCCAGTGTGATGCATTATAAAAATGTGATGTATTATAAAAAAAAATGATACAGCAGATCTATCACAAGATCTGAGTTTAGCTGAGATAATGATAAGAACAAATATATTGAAAATACAAATGATACCAATTTGAATGTATCAGCTGTGTAAAGATGAATAGAATGAAAAATTGTCCCTCATTATCTTCTGATCTGCAAGATCCACACTCCATGCACAATAGTGAAAAAGACATTTGTAACATTTTGGTTTGTACAGCAATTTAACTTGATCAAAAATAGAAATTCTACTTCTGAACCAAAATACATTGTGGGGGAAGAGAAGGGAATAGTGTGGAACTGGAAAGAATAAGTCAAAGTCTGTCTGCCCAAGATAATTCAAATGTTTAATAGCTGGATTTTTATTCATGAGAAAAACTTCCTATCTGCACTTATCCAGCTGGATGAAAGGAACATTGGTATGTATCCCACCAAGGCTGGCTGAGCTGTAATCAGCTTTCAATGCTGGTGGACCTTAAAGGGTGGAATTGTCCTCGCATCACAAAGTTACTACTTTAGCTTTAAACTATTTTGGCAGTTACCATTATTAAGTCCTGTTTAACACTTCTAATGACTGTGTAAATTATGCTAGCCCAATTAATGAAGTTCCAGTTAAACTAATAACTAATAGGCTGAATGGACCAAAAGAAACCAATTCCAATTTTACAAAACCTTTCAGCTGCTAAATCACAATCGTGCAGCACAGAAGGAAGTCACTTGGCCCACTGTCATCATGTTGGCTCTTTGAAAGAGCTATCCAATTAGTCCAACTCCCCTGCTCTTTCTTCGGTCATAACTCTCTGTTGTTAAATTCTCATTTTCCCTTTGGCTCTTTTGCCAATTCTCTGAAATCTGTGGCCTCTGGTTATCAAACCTACTGCCAGTGGAAACAATTTCTCCTTATTTGGGTTATCAAAATGTCTCATAATTTCAAACACCTCTATTAAATCTATCCTTAACCTTCTCTGCTCTAAGGAGAGCAACCGAGCTTCTCTCGTCCCTCAGCCATGGTACCATATGGTAAATCTCTTCTACACCCTCTCCAAGGCTTTGATATCCTTCATAGAGTATATTGTCCAGGACTGGACACAATACTCCAGGTGAGGTCTAATGAGTAACTTTTAAGCTTTAAACAAGTGCACGATTAAGTTATGTGTAAAATAGAGCTCTGTATCTCTTGTCTGTAAAATAAATGCTTATACTTCATTTATATTGAAAGAAAAGGAAACAACTTGCATTTATAATTGAGCCTTTCATGGCCTCAAAGCACTTTACAGCCAATTAAGCACTTTTGAAGTGTGTTCACTGTTATAATGTAGGAAACACAGCAGCCTATTTGTATACAGCAAGCTCCACAAACAAAATGCAATCAAGACCAGATAATCTGTTCTTAGTGATGTTGATTGAGGGATAAATATTGGTAGGACCCCAGGGAAAATTTCTTCCAAATAGGAACATAGGATCTTGAATGCTCACCTTAGAGTTTAATATCTCACCCGAAAGACAGCACTTCTAACAGTGCAGCGCTCCCTCAGTAGTGCACTGGAGCATCAACATAGATTTTGTGCTTAAGTCTCTGTAGTGGGACTTGAACTCAAAATCTTCTGACTCTCAGTGCTACAAACCGAGGCACAGTTGGTACACATATTGCACAATTGCTTCTTTTTAAAGTGGCATTGTGTTGGGCTGCAGCTGACAATGGTCAGGAATTTGTCCATTTTGCATCCCAGGGCCAGTTTCAACAACACAAGAACAAACAAAACAGTTCTTGTGCGGGTTCAGTTTCAACTTCAATGCCCAGGCCATGAATTTCATCTGATGTTGGTAGTAAAACCACATTACTGCCTTCAACTGAGCAGCTGAATGCTCAGTCACCCTGCGATTAGTAGATGTGGCACTCTGCTGACATTCTGTTCGTGGCTGATGGAGCAATATCCCCATGCAGTGCAGGGAAGGCTACCTCTTGAAGTGATACTTCATGCTGTTAAAGGCACCGATATGCAACAGTAGCAGCAGCAGTCCAGGAATATAAAAGTAGCATTATGCGAAATCTGCGAGGGCTGCAATTTACAGAACTGGTGAATTTACTGATAACAACTGTAATCCTTCTCAGCCAGATGTAATATACAGTGCAAGGAAAACAGGGAAAAAGAGAAAAATAGGAAACAAACTGGGTTGCTTCATCATGAGGGATAAAGAACAAAGCACAAAGAAAATTACAGCACAGGAACAGGCCCTTCGGCCCTCCAAGCCTACGCCGATCCAAATCCTCTATCTAAACCTGTCGCCTATTTTCTAAGGGTCTGTATCTCTTTACTTCCTGCCCATTCATGTATCTGTCTAGATACATCTTAAAAGACGCTATCGTGCCCGCGTCTACCACCTCCGCTGGCAAAGCGTTCCATGCACCCACCACCCTCTCCATATTCACTGTCAGTCACCCTTTGTATTACAATAGGTTTCATAGCAATTACTTTAACTGCATAAGAATAGCCACTTAAGATAGATGGGGCTCAGTTAAATGGGGATTATTATTTGATTGGAACAAATTGATGGAGTTATATTTGAGCTGTAAATTCATCATTGCCTTTTTTCATAATTATAGCAACCAACTGTAAAACTAATTTCACAACAGGCTGATGCTTTATATCTTATGTCCTAACAACAAAGGAATCATTTTCAAATATAGGCAAATTATGTACTCGTTTCACTGAAAACATTTACGAAACCTAGGAGGTCTCTGACTGCATTGTTCATTAGCAATCTGCAATCTGAAGCACACTTGTTATGCTCAACTGCTGAGATGGAGTTTTGTGGAGCCTCTTCATAGGAACATAGGAATGAGTGAACTATTTAGCCCCTTGAGCCTGTTCCGCCATTCAATGGGAACATAATCTGTGACCGAGCTCTATATACAATATGGGCCTTTGCCCAATATCCCATAATATCTTTGGATAACAAAAATCTATCAATGTCAGATTTAAAATTTGTAATTGATCTCGCATCAATTGTTGTTTGCAGAACAGATCTCTAAACTTCTACCACCCTTTATGTGTAGAAGTGATTCCTAATTTCATTCATGAAAGTTCTGGCTCTAATTTTTAGACTCTGCCCTCTAGTTTTAGACTTCCTAACCAGCAGAAATAGTTTCTCTCTATCTAACCTGTCTGTTCCCCTTAATATCTTGAAGACTTTGATCAAATCACCCCTTAACCCTCTAAATTCCAGGGAATACAGTCCTATTTTGTGTAATCCCTCCTCATAATTTAACCCTTGGAGTCCAGGAATTAATTTGGTAAACATGCACTGTACTCCCTCCAAAGCCAATATATTCTTCTTAGAGTGTGGTGCCCAGAAAAGCTCACAGTAGACCAGGTGTGGTCTAACCAGAGCTTTGTATTGCTGAACAATGGTTTCTATCCCCTTGTATTCTAGTACTCCAGATATAAAGGCCAACCTTTCATGAGCTATTTTAATTATTTTCTGTACCTGTTCACGACATTTTAATGAACTATATACCTGGACCCAAGTTTCTTTGGACCTTCACTGTTTCTAGCTTTTCACCATTTAGAAAGTAACCTGTTCTCTACTTTTTAAGACCAAAATGGATGGCCTCACATTTGTCTATGTTGAAACCCATTTGCTTCAGTTTTGCTCGTTCACTTAATCGATCAACATCTCTTCATAGTTTTATGCTTCCATCTGCACTGCTTACAATGCCACCTATTTGTGTTATTGGCAAATTTGGACTTGCAGAATTCTATCCCATCATTTAAGTCATTAATAAATACTGTGAATAGTTGAGGCCCCAATTCAGACACTTGTGAGACACCACTAGTCACATCCTGCCAATTAAGGTAAGCTATTGCCCATTATCCCTACTCTCGCTCTCATCCTGCTCAGTCAATTTCCTAACCAGGTCAATAATTTACCTTTAATTCAGCAAGCTTCAACCTTAGCTAACAGTCTCTTATGAGAGACTTTATCTAATGTCTTCTGGAAGTCCACATCAATAACATCCATAGACATTCCCCTGTCCACTACTTTAGACACTTCTTCAAAAAAGACAAATTTCGTGAGATATGACCTACCCTATAAATCCATGCTGGCTCTCTCTGATCAGCTGAAAATTTTCAAGGTATTCAGTCACCCTATCATTAATTGTAGACTCTAGTAATTTCCCATCATCAGATGCCTGGCTAACTAGTCTATCATTCTCTATGTTTCTCTTGGCTTTCTTAAAAGGCTGATTGACATGTTCAATTTTCCAATTGCTATGAAAGTACTTCCATTTTTTAATGTTTTTTGAGGACTCGTGTTTTCAAATTGTGGAGATAGATTCATTGGAGGACTGAAGTAATTCCATAGATACTGGACTTTTTTTTTTGAAAGAGTCACTGCAGGATTCTGTTTAAAAACAACATTTAGTGGATGTCACGTCTTCAGCTAAGTAAACAACAGGTGCCGTCTGACTATGGGAGTTGTTTACAAGAGAAGTAACATGCCAAGATTTATGGTGTTCAAGAGTGGGTTTCATTTTTGAATACTGTTTTGAGTCAGTTCGATTTGTAGCCTGCTGAAAGAAACATCCAGGTCATCTTTTCTCCACCTCTCTGAGAAACCCTACTTGTTCAAAATTCTTGTTACTACCCTATTTATCCTTTCCTTAGGACCGAGGTCCCAGCCTGGTTCAGGTGGAGCCTATCCCAACTGTACAGTTACTTCCTGTCCCAGTACTGGTGCCTGTGTCCCATGAAATGGAACCCCTCTTTCCCACACCGCTCCTTCAGTGACAGATTCACATCCCTAATCTGTTTATCCCTATGCCAATTTGCACATGGTTCAGGTAATAACACAAGAACACAAGTGATAGGAGCAGGAGTAGACCATATGGCCCATCAAGCCTGCTCCGCCATTCAAAACAATTATGGCTGATCTTAGAATTCAAATCCACTTTCCTGCCCACCCCTTGATTCCCTGAGACACTAAAAATCTGTCTATCCCAGTCTTAAATGTATTCATCGATGGAGCATCCACAACCCTCTGGGGTAGAGAATTCCAAAGATTCACAACCCTTTGCATGAAGTAATTTCTCCTCATCTCAGTCCTAAATGATTGGCTCCTTATCCTGAGACTGTTCCCCCATGTTTTAGATTCCCTGACCAGCGGAAATAATCTCTCAGTGTCTACCCTATCCAGCTCCTTTAGAATCTTATATGTTTCAATCAGATCACCTCTCATTCTTCGAAGCTCCAGAGAATACAGGCCCAATTTACTTAGCCTCTCATCATAGGACAACCCCATCATCCCAGGGATTAATCTAGTGAACCTTTGCTGCACTGCCTCCAATGCAAGTATATCCTCTCTTAAATGCGGAAACCAAAACTGCACACTGTATTCCAGATGTGGTCGCACCAAAACCTTGTACAATTAGAATTAGAATTAGAATTAGAATATTACAGCGCAGTACAGGCCCTTCGGCCCTCGATGTTGCGCCGATCATCTGACCTACACTATTCCATTTACATCCATATGTCTATCCAATGACCACTTAAATGCCCTTAAAGTTGGCGAGTCTACTACTGTTGCAGGCAGGGCGTTCCATGCCCCTACTACTCTCTGCGTAAAGAAACTACCTCTGACATCTGTCCTATATCTTTCACCCCTGAACTTAAAGCTATGTCCCCTCGTGTTTGCCATCCTCATCCGAGGAAAAAGACTCTCACTATCCACCCTATCTAACCCTCTGATTATCTTGTATGTCTCTATTAAGTCACCTCTCCTCCTCCTTCTCTCTAACGAAAACAACCCCAAGTCCCTCAGCCTTTCCTCGTAAGACCTTCCTTCCATACCAGGCAACATCCTAGTAAATCTCCTCTGCACCCTTTCCAAAGCTTCGACATCCTTCCTATAATGCGGTGACCAGAACTGCACGCAATACTCCAGGTGCGGCCTCACCAGAGTTTTGTACAGCTGCATCATGACCCCGTGGCTCTGAAACTCGATCCCCCTACTAATAAAGGCTAACACACCATATGCCTTCTTAACAGCCCTATTAACCTGGGTAGCAACTTTCAGGGATTTATGTACCTGGATACCAAGATTTCTCTGCTCATCTACACTACCAAGAATCTTCCCATTAGCCCAGTACTCTGCATTGCTGTTACTCCTTCCAAAGTGAATCACCTCACACTTCTCCGCATTAAACTCCATTTGCCATCTCTCAGCCCAGCTCTGCAGCCTATCTATGTCCCTCTGTACCCTACAACACCCTTCGACACTATCCACAACTCCACCGACCTTCGTGTCATCCGCAAATTTACTAACCCACCCTTCTACACCCTCATCCAGGTCGTTTATAAAAATGACAAACAGCAGTGGCCCCAAAACAGAACCTTGCAGTACACCACTAGTAACTAAACTCCAGGATGAACATTTGCCATCAACCACCACCCTCTGTCTTCTTTCAGCTAGCCAATTTCTGATCCAAAGCTCTAAATCACCTTCAACCCCATACTTGCGTATTTTCTGCAATAGCCTACCGTGGGGAACCTTATTGTAGCAATACTTCCTTATTCCTGTACTCCAATCCCCTTGCAATAAAGGCCAACATGTCATTTGCCTTCCTAATTGCTTGTTATACCTGCATGTTAACTTTCTGCGTTCCTTGTACAAGCACACCCAAGTCTCTTTGAACATCGACACTTACAAGTTTCACATCTTTTCAAAAATATTCTGCTTTTCTATTCTTACGACCAATGTGCATAACTTCACACTTCCCTACATTATACTCCATCTGCCAGCTTGTTGCCCATTCTCTTAACCTGTCGAAATCTTTTTGCAGCCTCTCTGTGTCCTTCCCACAGCTTACCTTTCCACCTACCTTTGTATCATCAGAAAACTTAAATACATTACTCTCTGTCTCTTCATTTCAGTCATTGATACAAATTATAAATAGCTGAGGTCCCAGCATTGATCCTTGCGGCACTCCAGGATTTACTGCCTGCCAACTTGAAAATGTCCCGTTTATGCCCATTCATTACTTCCTGTCTGTTAACCAGTCATCTATCCATGCTAATATATTACCCCAACTCCGTGAGCCCTTATTTTGCCAATTAACCTTTTGGGTGGCGCCTTATCAAATGCCTTTTGGAAATCCAGGTATACTACATCTACTGGTTCCCCTTTATCTACCCTACTAGTTACATCCTCAAAAAACTCTAATAAATTTGTCAAACAGGATTTCCCTTTAGTAAAACCATGTTGACTTGTTCTAATCATACTCTGTTTTTCAGAGCGCATTGTTAAGATTTCCTTAATAATAGATCCCAGCATTTTCCCAACGATTGATGTTAGGCTAACTGGCCTGTAGTTCCGTATTTTATCTCTCCCTCTTTTCTTGAAAAGCTGTGTAACATTTGCCAACTTCCAATCTGATGGGACTGTTCCCGAATCTAAGGAATTTTGGAAAATCATAGCTTGTGCATCCACTATATCAGTAGCTATCTCTTTTAGAACCCCAGGATATAAGCTATTAGGTCCTGGAAATTTGTCAGATTTTAGTCCTTTAAGTTTCTTCAATACTTTTTCTCTGCTGCTATGAATCTCTTTAATTTCCTCACTCTTTTTAGCCACTAGAGGATATTGTCTATTTCTCATATGGAACGTGTGTCTTCTACTGTGAAGACAGACACAAAATATTTGTTCGATGCCTCTGCCATTTCTTCATTTCCCATGATAATTTTTTCTGTTTCTGCTTCCAAGGGACCATCCTCAGACTTGCTACTCTTTTTTTGTGACATTGTAAACCTTTTCTTTTAATCTAATATTATCCTTAACTTCTTGAATGAGCGACGGATGGGTCTTTCTGGCTGAGTTTTTATTTTTCAAAGGAATATATTTTTGTTGAACATTTCAAATTGTTTCTTTAAAGGTTTCCGACTGTTCATTTACCACCATACCTTTTAGTCAATTTACCCAATTTACCTTAGCCAGTTCTCCCCTCATGCCAACGTAATTGGCTTTGTTTAAGTTTAAGATTTTTGTTTGTGATTGGAGCATGTCACTTTCAAACTTAATATGGATTTCAATGGTATTATGATCACTGTTTCCCAGTGGATCTTTTACTACACTTTGCTTATTAACCCTGCTTCATTACACACCACTAGATAGAAGATAACTTAATCCCTAGTTGGCTGCACAACATATTGCTCCAAGAAACTGTCCAGAAAACATTCTACAAACTCATCTTCTAGCTACTCCTGCCAATTTCATTGTCCCAGTCTATATGAAGATTAAATTTCCCCACAATTATAACATTGCCTTTGTTACAAGCTTCAATAATTTCTTGTTTAATGCTCTGTCCAACGGCATAACTACTGTTAGGGGGCCTATAAACTACTCCCACCAGTGTTTTCTGATTCTTGCTATTCCTTATTTCCACCCATACTGATTCTACTTCATGATCTTCTGAGTCAAGATCCTTCCTCACTAATGCAATTATGTCATCCTTTACCATCAGTGCTGCCCCTCCTCCTTTGCTATTCTGTTTGTCTTTCCGAAATATTGTGTACCCTGCAATATTTATTTCCCAATCTTGATTACCATGCAAACATGTCTCGGTGATGGCGATTAGAACTAAATCGTGGACCTCTATTTGTGCCACGAGTTCTTCTATCTTATTGCAGGTGCTTCGCGCATTCAGATATAGAACCTTTAATTTCATTATTTTGCTTCTGTTTCCTTCAATGACCTTATTTGCTGATGTACAATTTCTGTTAAACTCTCTGTCCCTTTCTGCTTGTCTTTACCCACAATGCTGTACTGTTCCAATGCCTTGGCCTTTCTCTTTGGATTTCTAAAGCCAGAGATTATAACACTTGTGGTCCTTTTCCTTAATTTAGCTCCTAGTTCTTGGCATTCCATGAACAGGACCTCTTGCCTCCAATTCCCTAACCTGTTGGTCCCAATGTGGATCACAACGTCTGGATCCTCCCCCTCCCTTTCCAATATGCTTTCAAGCCAGTTCGAAATGCCCCTCACCCTGACACCAGGCAGGCAGCATACCATGTGGGACTCTTCATCCTATTTACAAAGGATACTATGGGCTGGATTTAGCTCTCCCCCAGGCGTCAGGGTCCGTGGCGGGCGGGCGGGAGCTGAAGATGCCTCCGGGAGAGGGCTGCCACGCACCCAGATGCCAGGAGGGCCCGGCCCGATATTGCCGGTGACGGCGAAGCCTTGTGCCGCCCCCAACCCCGCCCCCGCCCCACTCAGCGACAGGATCCCAATTTGCATATTTAAATAAATTAAAATGAATTAATCATACTTGTGTCGCCACCTGAGTTCCCAATCTGATCTTCAGCCCGGTGGCTGGCACTCCCGTGCCTTTGGATCCCTGTCTAGGGAAACGAGGCATCACACTGGTGAGGAGGGGGGAGGAGGTAGGTTTCTCAGTGCAGGGGTGGAACAGGGTCAAAGTAACATCAATGGTGTAAAAGATGGTGGGAAGGGCTGGAGTTTAAGCACTTTGTGGGGGGAGGGGAAGGTCAGATTGTAAAGGTAAGTGTTTTGGCGGGGGGGAAAAAAAAGAGGGAAAATTAATAATTTTATGGTTATTGAGGGGTTGGAGAGGAACAAAATAAATGTATTCAATTTCTTCTTATTTACTTTATCTTTAAATATTTAAATCAACCAGTAGGGCTGACAGCCCTTTAAAAGTGGCATCAACGCCTGCGCACAGGCAGCCGACGTCATTGTTGGGGACAGACAGCCTGCCCCCTCCACATGATCGTTTGGGGGGGTGGGGGGGGTGCCTCCCCGTCTATTTAAATGAGCCGCCGCATGGAAGATTGAGGTGGCTATGTGACATGTGGCCGGCACAGGCGGGCCGACGTTTTTAATTGCAGGGCACAGAAGATTCAGCCCTATATGTTCCCCTAATTATTGAATACCCTATAACTACCACATTACACCTCTCCTCCTCCCCCTCTCTGCCCCTCCCCGCCCCACCACCCCCGCCCTCACAACCACGCCACCCGGCTTTGGACAGTCTTCTGCTCCAAGGTGCCATGGTCTGCATTATGGCTGTCCTTCCAACAGCCTTTATCCTTATCCTAACACATAGCAAGTGCATTCTACCTGTTAAATAACAGCAGTCTCTGCAGATCCTCATTCTCTATCTTACCTGGGATCGCCTTACTCTTATCAATCACACCAAACCCATTCTAAACTTGTATCTCTCCAGAAGGTGTGAGTGAACTCTGCAGCAAACTGTCCAGATGCTGTTCACCCTCCCTTATGGATCAGACTGTCTCCAACTCTCAACTCATCCTTGTAAGAATAAAAGTAAAATACTGCAGATGCTGGAAATCTGAAACACAAACAAGAAATGCTGGAAATACTCAAGACATTTTTTGAAGGGCAGATACTAGACGGTGCAGTGCCTACTCAGGAGCACATCAACTATTAGAAAGGCACCGGCAGCAAGAATTTGACAGTATTGATTATGAAATCTGATTTTTAGCCTCTTTCATTTTAACAATCTTGCCTCGGTGCCCCTTCCAAGGAGCTGTGCAGAATGTAATTTTTCCCCAAGCTATTTTCAAAAATACATTTTTGTAGAAAGGGACAAACTCAGTGAGACCAGATATGGAGCTGACAGCATTAGT
Organism: Heterodontus francisci; assembly: GCF_036365525.1. NCBI lineage: Eukaryota > Metazoa > Chordata > Chondrichthyes > Heterodontiformes > Heterodontidae > Heterodontus > Heterodontus francisci. Next base: position 30,645,376 of record NC_090396.1, on the reverse strand, counting down.
ATTGGGATACATTTTAATATTCTGCTGATAACTAGCTAGCCAGCTGTTAGGCTGGCAATCAATTGTAAGGTGTTCAATGTTATCTTTAAAAAGATAATTTAATAAGCATCCCCTTTGTGTGCGTCTGTGTATTTTTTGCTACAAATTCCTCAGCCCAGTAACTTCCAATATAATTGACTTCAAATTAACATTTTATTTCCATAAGTAAATCATCTTTTGACTTGGAAGCAGAGCTGCTGTCTGCAGATGAATTGTGACCATTGGCTGTTCCACATGGGCTGGATTTTGTTCTCCCCAGGCATCAGGTTCTGTGGCGGGAGTGTGCCTGAAGATGGTTCTGGATGAGGCCTGCCACGGACCTCAACGCCGTGAGGGCCTGGCCCGATCCTCCCGGTGGTGGCGAGGCTCTGTGGCGATCCCTCCCACCGAGGTCGATGGGACAACAATTTAAATATTCAAATGACTAAAACTATTACATTTAAATAGATTTACCTGCGAACTTGAGGGCCTGCCACGATCTTTGCCGCAGTGGCCGGCACTCCCGCGCCTTCAGATCCCCGTCCAGGGAAACACAGTGGGGAGGGGGAGGAGGTAAGTTTGTCAGTGCAGAGGGACGGTGTGGGGGTTGGGAGGGATGGCCTCGGCTATTTTAATTAGCCACCACGCTTGAGATTGCGGGAGCTCTTTGGCATGTGCCCCACACGGGTTGGCTGCCATTTTTTGAGCTCGCCACCAAGATCGGCAGCGGGCTCTTAAAATCCAGCCCTTGAATGTTAAGAATGTGTGTAATTGGGGTTTATATTTGTACTTTTGTTGGATCTCTTTTCAAGAAACCTTTATATTTTGGAGTTGTGATCTTATTAGCTTTAAAGAGACATTTAATTTGAATGGAGTGATTCATTGTAAATGAACAATCACGAAGTACAAATTGAAAGGTAAAATCATTCAAACCACTCGTGACAATTCAGGATCGGGACGGTGCTATTATAAAAATATTTGAATTGCTGCATAAGTTTGAGAATATTCAGTAAATAATGGAATGTAATTGACTGAGAATGACAGATATCGAAGCATTTAGCAAACAGTATATGGATAATGGCGAAGAGCTGAATAAGACAGGTCACTGTACACTCCCTTTTAAACTGAGCATGATAAATGAAGGAGAAGACATAATAGCATACATCAGTTCAAATGAAAGTTAAAGCAGAATACACTCACCAATAAACATCTGTTAACACCATTAAATTGTATTTATGGCTCTCTGTGGAAAGGATGACAAGTGGAGACGACTGTTTACTGTGGACTTAACAAAGGATATTAAAAATAAACAAGTACTTGATTTTATGTTTAGTGTAAGTGAATCGTGCAACTTATCTCCGCCTCGTTTTCCTTCCATTTGAAGCCAATGGGAAGGAAAATTGGGCGGGTTGTATAATGAGCAGCCAACTTGACATCGCCTGTTTTACGCTATTTCCAAAAGTTAAAATGGTTCCCAGTGAATCACTAAGAACTAAACCAGTGAGTGAGTCAGGCCTGTATAACTCACAGAATCACAATCGATACAGCACAGAAGGAGGTCATTTGACACAATGTGTCTGCACCGACTCTGAGTGAGCAATTCACTTTGTGCCATTTCCCTGACTTCTTTTCATGAGTGGGAACAGTTTCTCCCTATCTACTCTGTCCAGACCCCTCATGATTTTGAATACCTCTAACTGATCTCCTCTCAGCCTTCTCTTCTCCAAGGAAAACAGTGCCAACTTCGCCAATCTGCCTTTGCAAATGAAGTTCCTCATCCCTGAAACCATTCTTGTGAATCTTTTCTGAAGTCTCTACAACGCCTCCACATCTTTCCTTAAATGCTGCACCCAGAACTCACGTTTCATAAGTTACTAAATCTCATCATGTACCTTTGATGGAATCCAGGCTGGCGAATACTAGGTGATCCAAACTAAACTAAATACACACCAAAAGATCTGAAACTTTGGATTAAACACAACCAGAATTTGGAGTTTTAATTTTCTACAAAGCTTTGCTTGATTTTTGTTTTAAATTGAGGATGTTGTAAAAAGTGTATAAAGTTAATTGCATTGCCCTAACTTGACCAGCTAGGTAATTATCAGTGCATTAATTCACTTTTAAACAACTTTCCAGGACCTATTGATCATCCTTTTAATTTGTAGATGGGAGGTAAACTTGAGCAAAATAATAATTTGATTTATTTACTTTAAAAAAAATCAATCATTTATTGATTCTTACAGGAAATATGTATGCAGCACCTAATGGCTTTGGGGCATCTTTTCCTTCCTAAAATTTCTCTTCTAAATAAAAACCAGAGAGCACCTGTTTCCCTCTGTACTTAACAATCCAATGGCAAAATTATATATTCAGAAATCATAGGTGTCAAAGCTACAAATTGACACAATCATTAGGTCTAATTGGAGGTGAGAAAATGTATTCTCCTGTTTCCAGATCTTCCACATCCATGTATCTGCATTAAATAAGTGTGGATGCAAGAGGAATATTATTTTCAGTAGACCAGGGTATTCGCACTCAATAGCACGTCCATTGTTCCCTCGGGTATATACAGTTCAACATGAAGTTGTTCGAACACATCCTGATTTTACTACTGCAGGTAGATTTCCAACTGACTTCATGATGCTGGAAAGCTACTCATTCTTTATTCACTGACAAAATACCTTCTTTTTCTCCTCTTTGTTGCTTCCATCTCAAATAGAACACATCTCAAGTATTGACTCATAGGGACCAACTATCCTTTATGTCATTCAAAGTCTCCCAGTATTGCCTGCTCGACTTTGATGTTCATATAGTCACTGTGCACCCAAAGTGATTAACTGTGTGAAGCAATTTAAGATTATTCATTCTGATAAGGGGCTATATAAATACAAGAATTAATCTAAAAATATATCCTTTTTTGGGATTTGTTAATTGCACATTAATAACTACAACATATGAGGAATTAAAAAATTGAAAAAAAAACAATTTTACATGATGTATATCGGAATGACAATACTGTAGAAACAAACAATTAACTGAAACCTATGTGGTAACAGGCAAAGAGCAAGATTAAGTAATTAACAATAACTTTGAAAGACAAAATGAATTAGGACTGGTGATACCTTAGTAAATGTACCACCAAGGAGAATCACAAGCACCTATTCAGGCCTCATGTTGGCAGGGCTGATTATGATCAGGGCAGCAAGCCATGGAATTTAAACCAGGAATGATCTTGGGTATGATTTTCAAAGCATCAATCCAAAAGGAATCTGCAGGAGCTTCAGGCAAGATGGGAAAAGCACATGATTCAAAGAGACACACAGCTGGCTCAGTACATGGAACAGAGAAAAAATATACCACCACCAAGTCCAAACATGGAACAGATTCAAGGGTCAATTAGAAATATCATTACCAATGCAATCAGTGCACAATTATTTACATGTGAATTTTGTTAAAGGGGTCTATTCTCTCTGACTTCAGCTGAACCACCTTTCATAATAATTGCATCATTAGTTGCCCCTGGAGAACACGAAGACAACAGCACACTGCAAACAACAGGAGATTAATTAAATGACCTGTTTCCAAATCCAATGGCACATTCACAGGATAAAGCAATGCACTGGGTTAGGCGTTAAGCTGTGATAGGCTTCATTTCCTGCAGTAGAATGGGTAACAAGAATGAACTAAAGAACAAGTATTAAAGGTATAAATGAATATGATATGAATATAATGAGGTATTAAATGAATACTTTGCATCTGTCTTTACCAAGGAAGAAGATGCAATGCAGGCAATGGTGAAAGAGGAGGTAATTCAGACACTAGAAGGGTTTAAAATTGATGAAGAGGATGTATTAGATAAGCTGTCTCTACATAAAGTGGATAAAGCACCAGGACCAGATGAGATCCATCCAAGGATACTGAAGGAAGTGACAGTGGAAATTGCAGAGCCACTGGCCATAATTTTTCAGTCTTCCTTAGATTCAGGGGTGATGCCAGAGGACTGGAGAATTGCAACCATGACAACCTTGTTCAAAAAAGGGTGTAAAGATAAGCCCAGCAACTGCAGGCCAGTCAGTTTAACTTCAGTGGTGGGGAAACTTCTAGAAAAAATAATTCAGGACAAAACTAATAGTAAAATGGACAAATGTGGGTTAATTAAGGAAGGTCAGCACAGAATTCTTAAGGGAAAATTATGTTTAACTAACTTTTTGGAGTTTTTTGAGGAGGTAACATAGAGGGTTGATGAAGGCAATGGTGTTGATGTGGTGTACATGGACTTTCAAAAGGCTTTTGATGCAGTGCCACACAAAAACTTTATGAGCAAACTTATAGCTCATGGAATAAAACGGACAGTAGCAACATGGATATGGAATTGGTTGAGTGGCAGGAAACAAAGAGTAGTGGTTAATGGATGATTTTTGGGCTGGAAGAAGGTTTGTAGTGGAGTTCCCCAGGGGTCGGTGTTGGGACCCTTGCTTTTCCTGATATATATTAATGACCTAGACCTTGGTGTACAGGGCACACTTCCAAAGTTGGTGGATGATATGAAACTTGGAAGCAATGTGAACTGTGAGGAGGATAGTGTTGAACTTTAAAAGGACATAGTCAAGTTGGTGGAATGGGCAGACAGGTGGCAGATGAAGTTCAATGCAAAGAAATGTGAAATGATTTATTTTGGTAGGAAGAACATGGAGAGACAATATAAAATAAAGGGTACAATTCTATTGGGGCTGCAGAACTAGAGGGACCTGGGTGTAAATGTGCATAAATCATTGAAGGTGGCAGGACAGGTTGCGAGAGTGTTTAATAAATCCTGGATTTTATCAATAGGGGCATAGTGTACAAGAGCACGGAAGTTATATTGAACTTGTATAAGGCACTAAATTGGCCTCAGCTGGAGTATTGTGTCCAGTTCTGGGCACTGTGCTTTAGGAAAGACGTGAGGGCATTGGAGAGAGTACAGAAAAGATTCACGAGAATAGTTCCAGGGATGAAAAATTTCAACTATGAAGATGGATTGGAGAAGTTAGGGCTGTTTTCCTTGAAAAGAAGGCTGAGAAGTGATTTGTTAGAGGTATTCGAAATCATGAGGGATCTGGACAGAGTAGATAGAGAGAAACTGTTCCCACTTGTGAAAGGATCAAGAATGGGAGGGCACAGATTTCAAGTATTTGGTAAGAGAAGCAAAAGTAAATGAGGAAAAAATATTTTCACGCAGAGAGTGGTTAAGGTCTGGAATGCGCTGCCTGAGAGTGCAGTGGAGGCAGGTTCAATTGAAGCATTCAAAAGGAAATTAGACTGTTATACGAAAAGGAAGAATGTGCAGGGTTACGGGGCGAAGGCAGGGGAATGGAACTGAGTGAATTGTTCTTTCGGAGAGCCGGTGCGAACACAATGGGCTGAATGGCCTCCTGCACTGTAACAATTCTGTGATTCTGTCAAGTCCAGAACATCTGTTGGCAGAGCCAATTTCACACTCTGACTATCACTATCACCATGCTTCTTTTGAGCAATTCTAATTTTTCTTTCAGAAAGCAGAAATATGTCTAAGCCAGGAGGTGCAGTTGTACTTCAGAGCATGGTCTTTACATCTCCGCCTGACGTGATCGAAGGCGTCTCTCTGGTGGCTGAAAGTCAATTGGGTTTGGATGGTCACGGCCAGGTACTGAGCAGATACACTGAACTAAGCTGCTCACAATGGCACAAAAGAAAATCAAATTATCAACTTCAGTCAGCGAGGTTGAATAGCTGGTTTTGGGTGTGAAAAATTCACATTGATGCAGTAAGAGGGTATTGTTCCAAAGCTAGGTTTCAGGCACAATTGTTGGCTGACAGTTATTTAGGTTTTATTGTGCTATGACTGTTTTAATTTGGAATGGCGTGGGAATTCTTGATAACAGCACTAAGTGCCCAGAGCAAAAATGTTTTCTATTTTGCACACTTAATGAGGAATAACTGGTCAGATTCCAAAAGGTCAGTGAAGAAACAGGCAATAGTTCCAACAGCCATGTTTTCTAACATATACCCACTTGTCTCTCACTTCCTCTCCTGGTATCTTTTACATGAATGCATTTTTGTTCAAGAGAAAATACTTGTGTGACCTCCCCAGCAATCTCTGACTACTCTCAATCCCATCTCTATGTTCTCCCTGCCCCGTTATCTCTTTCCCCTGAATAACGCCTCCATGTAGGCTTTCTGCAAGGTGGTAAATCAGGTGAAGAAATTTTGAATCGTGTCCTACTGCTAATTTCTGCAGGACATCTGGGAAACCCATACATGTACGTTTCCGATCCAGAACTCATCCTCCCACAACTCTCACTTTCCCATAAAAATTTGGGCCAGAACTTTCATTTCAACACCTATATCTTGCGTAAGACAACAGCACAAGTACTTTCTCTTGAACAAAAATGCATTCATGTAAAATGTACCAGGAGAGGACGTGATGAGACAAGTGGGTATATGTTAGAAAACATGGCTGTTGGAAGTTCTATTTCCAAAATGAGAACAAAGTTATTTTAAAAAAATCATAGGGGAGAAATCCTATTTGGCTACCAAAGAAAGCTGTTGGTTTTCATCACTTTAAACATTTCAGTACAACATGATAAATAGCTTAATCAATCATGCCTGAGAATGATACAATTTTTTTTGCTATCAGTATTTGGCTACTATTACATGCTCATGATTTTCTTCATTTAAATGTTCTTCAATCCAGTCACTGACTATAAAAACTAAAATCATATTACATCAATTCGGAGCAAGCATCTGTTATTGCGTACCTGCCAACAAAACCAAATTGTTTAAAAGATTGCTCTCCTGTTTAGGTCTGTGCTCCTTGACTTCCATCATCATCCTAAATTCAGGGGTATAAAAGATTCTGAGCTGTATGCTCTTACGTGGCTTCCTTCAGTGTTACTTAGATTGGTGGACAGGGCAGAAGGTGTGTTTCTATGAGGCAAAGTTATTTACTGCTGGGTATGCCTCCTTACTGTACTGATCTGCTCCTGCATCAGTCCTAGGTTTTTCAGCTTGGGTTAACAGCGTGCTCATCCTCTGGGAAAGTGAATTGAATAAACTTCGACATTCCTGTGCTAAACATACTAGAAGAAGCAGTGCTGGATACAGCCATTTATTGTCTGTTCCATTATAACTTTTCCTCATGAGGTGGGTCTCTCTGCTTCTGGAGATACCAGTGTTGTCTCACATTACAGCACTTCCTCTAAATCCCGTTTTACACTTAAATAAACTGTGAGCAACACAATCAAGCAGTCCAATTTCAAGTCCTGCTTGCTTTTGCTTTGAGAAAATCCTTTAACAGAGTCAGATATGTGGGCAGGGTTAAAGTGGCAGTGAATGGGAGGGAACAGGAAGCTAGTGGTGGGAAGGAGTCATGACTAGGGCCTGTTGATGGGCAGGGATATAGGTTAAATGTTTTGTCCAGCTAATATAGTAATTTATTTTGTATAATTACTTAATGTGCACATTTGGATTACAATATATTGCACTTCATTTTGTCATCTAATTAAACTATTTGATTGAATCTTTATCTGTAAAAAGACATTGCACTTAACATAAGACTTTGATTCCCATGTTATGTCATCTCAACCACTGGCAAACAAGAGTCTCCAGGGCATCACAATCTTCAGTATCACCTCCTCTATTATTTAATTCAGGATCATATTCCAGACCAACAACGACTATTTCCACTGAGACAGAATGGAAGGGCAGGGCTTCTGGGCAGGAAGTCAAGGAAAGGTCTGACTGGCCAGTCTTGCTGTCAATCGTGAAAAAAAATCTAAGTAATTCATTCCCCATTCATTAAATGTTTCATATACTTTGTGAAGATTTTATATGTTTCTAAATCAACTTATTGAGGTAGAAGTATTTTTCATGATTGATAACAAGATTGGCCATTCTCACAATGTACCTCGACTTCCTGTTTATAAGTCCCACCCACTATTCTATTTCCAAAAAGCAGAAAGTGGCAGCTTTCTAAAATCCTGGCAGTATTTCTCACCTTTCATCACTCAGTGTACAGAGAGGGCAAGTATGGTCCTGGACCCAGCAAAAGTTGCTATTCATAGCTTCAGGATGCATAAGATAAATGGGGCAGGCAGCAGTTGTTGGGGGGTGGGGAGGGTCGTCCTTCAGCTGTTTCCCTTTCTTCCTTGGATCCGTGTGTGTCCAAGTGGCGCTGGAGTGGGATTATGCAGTGTCTACTGGTTTGCCTCAAGCCTTTCATGACCAGAGGCACTGCTGGACATACCACGTTTTATTGATAGCCAAGACAGAATCATATTTTATTTAGTGATGCATTTCTAGTTTGTTTTGAAACAGTTGCTTTACTGTTACGCTCTGTGTAGAAGGGGCTACTTGTCAGAAACTGATCTTTGTATTGCGGGGGAACTCTGCTCTCTACTGGGTTCAAATAAAATAGGACTAGGCTTCAAGCTGTGAGTTTTAGTCCACAGAATTTCACTGGTGCATTCTTGGAGCTGTAGTTCACTAGTTGGTTCAACCTCTTCATTGAGGGAAGGGCCAGGAACAATATGTTATGGAAGTGAACTCAAGAGCCTAAATACTAGGATTTGTGGCAGCATTTTGAGGCTATTACTAATTTTTTTGTTTGTTCTTTGTTTCCACTAAGTTTGATAGGAAGCTTTGTGTCCGGTGTTTCTGGCACGGCCACAGTTCTGAAACAATGGGTTTCAAATGGGCATCCACTTTTTTTTTTGAAGAAAGGTGCAACATAGGGATTCCACTAAAGTCAGTCCTGGCCACATTCACAGGCGATGGCACATCTACCTGGCAATTAGAACGTGGAAGCAGCTGATCAGACTCCGGCCACAATATAACCAGATGAAGATCTATGTGACCTGCCGCAAGGATGCCTTCAGTTAACATGCACAATAGGACAGACATTACCAGTAGCAAGAATGAACAATTGGGCCCTTCTGCCTCTTTCTATATAGGTTGCAATGCTTTTCTATTGGGACAAACAGGCCCCAAATCCCTTGCTATCAACTAATTCTGCAGCACCTTCACTTTTATTCTTCATGGAGTTGGAGAATAATGTTATTTCATTACTTGGCCACAGATTTTAGATTTTCCCAACACCCCTTGGAAGCAGCTTTTAACTGGAGGTCCATAGTATGTACTGGCATAGAAAGAGGTTGCTCAGTGTAATAGTGGCTTTCTCCACATGAGAAAGACATGAGCCACCTCACTTTGTCTCACATTAGGGCAGGAATTTTATGCTGTCCCCCCACAGCAAGTTTGGAGGTGGGGAAAGCATAAAATCAGGTAGGATTTGCCTCCGCCAAAATTTAGTCCGGGGCGGGAAGGCTTGTGAACGGCCTTCCTGCCCCACCACCAACTGAGGTCCTTAACTGGGCAATTAACCCCCAATCTCCGTGTCGCAGCCACAATTAGCTATGTGATGGGCAGCCCTGTCACTGCACAGAAAGCACGTCACAAAAAACCATGTGGGCTCCTTCCTAGCTCCCGGGGAGGGGGGTGGGGGGGTGGTGGCAGTGGGGGGTGGGGGGCGGGAGCGTGCTGGGGGTCCCTCATTAAAAGGCACCTAGTGCCTGAATGAGGGACACGGCATCAGGAAGAAGGGTGCCCACTGAGGGCCACCTTCCTGCCCTTACTGCAGACATTCCCCTGCAACCCCCACCCCGCAAGACCCCTCCCGCCCTGACCTACCTTAGGCCTGGTTCCAGCAACGTTCCTTGGCCTCCGTAAGGTGCACCTGCAGCAGCCTCCGCGGTGGCACTGCAGCTGCCGACCTCTGATGGACTGGCAGCTCGGCAAAGGCGGGACTTCCAGAGATGGGGTCCTTGATCCTGTGGAAGGCCCACTGCTGTCCATTTAAGTGCCTAATTGTCACTAAATTCAGTGGGCCTTCCAGAGAAGAGGCGACAGGGGGATCTCGCTGTCAGTTTCTCTGGACGTCGAGACCCACGCCGCCAGAATAAAACTCTCCCCCAGATGTTGGTCTTGGCTCAGTGGTAGCATTCTTGCCTTTGACTTAGAAACTTGTGGGCACAAGCCTCACTCCAGAGGCTTGAACACATAATCTATGCTAACACTTCAGCTCAGTACTGAATGAGTTCTGCACTGTTGGGGGTGATGTCTAATGGATGCAATGTTAAACCGAAGCCCTAATTGCACTCTTAGTGGACGTAGAAGATCCCATGGCACGACTTAAAGGAGAGCTCCACTGGCCAACATCACTTAAAAAAGATTATTTGGTAATACTCATTGCTTTCGTGGAACCTTGCTCTGTGCAAATTGGTTTCAGTATTTCCTTACCTTACAACAATGACTACAGTTCAAAACCACGACATTGACTGAAGTGCGTTGGGATATTCTTAAAATGTGCTCTATAAATACAGGTTCCTCTTTATCCTACTTTCTTCCAATATACTTTTTCATGCAAGTATTGAAGTCCATTTTGACAATTGTAGATTAGTTCAATCGCAGCGTGGTTAACAAGCTTCCATTAAGCAAGTCACGTTCTATGAATTGAATCGTTTGAAATTACACAGCAATCAGACTTCTCCAGAGCCACAGACCCTTGGAATTTGTGAATATTTTGAAAGTGCTTTGGTTCTTACAAACTGTCACAATTCCAAAATGTATCTCCCCCCCACCCCCTCCTCCATATGTTGTATAGTAAGGCCCTGGATGTGAGTTCCTGACAAGATGCCTGTATAGAGAAAAATTAGCCAGGTTTCCCACTCTTGATCACTAAACAATTGGAATGTGTGTGTGTATATTATATATATATATATATTCTTCATCTTTGGCCTCCTTGTCTCGAGAGACAATGGGTAAGCACCTGGAGGTGGTCAGTAGTTTGTGCAGCAGCGCCTGGAGTGGCTATAAACGCCAATTCTAGAGTGACAGACTCTTCCACAGGTGCTGCAGATAAAATTGGTTGCCGGGGCTGTTACACAGTTGGCTCTCTCCTTGCGCTTCTGTCTTTTTTCCTGCCAACTGCTAAGTCTCTTCAGATAAGGACACAGGTAGGCCCGGCTATAATGCTGTCCACAGTCAAGTTATTTGTTGATGCAGGCTGTGTTGGCTGTCAGATGAAGAAAATCTTCTTGGGCAAGGTACTAAAGGGTAGTTAGTAATGATTGAACTGTACCCAATGTAAATCAGAGCCCTCTGAAAATGGGGAGTGAAAATTTGGAATGGCATTAAAAAACAAACAAGTAAAGAAATTCATTAGATTGCTGAATAACTAAGATGAAGGAACACTTCATTTACTGCCAGCTTATTACAGAAACAACTTATAACCCCTTTACAGCCTCTTGTATTGATGCCAAAGCTTTTATTTTGCCCATACATTGAGTGTTATCAAACCTTCGTTTGCAGCTTACTTAATTAAAGATTCATATGTGCTCAATTCACAGAAACTCATAAGTTGTGAAAGTGGAATAGTCAACTGTTCCACCATCAAGGCTTTATGTCATCCAGGAAGCTGTATATTCACACTTAACACAAGACAGTGCCAACATACTGTGTTGTATTTACTCATTAATTTCACAGTGTAAAATCAACTGGGAGTAAGATCCAAATGTGCATCATATAAAAGCACCATATTAAGAGAGAATTGGAAATGGCTCTTTATTAAGAAAAAAAGGCATTTAAGTGGCACATAAGATATAGTTCTGTAGCCTCAAGTTATATTTGTATGTGATTCAAATTGATAAATCACAAATAAAGTGCAAAATTTTGTTCCGAGTATTCACAGAACCATTCATTGCTAGTCATTTTTAAAATACTAACAAAAAAATTAATCTTTATATTAAATTGAGTGATCTAGATTCGAGTGACATTAATGGGTAGTCTTTCCTGCCAGTGTAGTGAAGAATGTACAAACTCTATTGCTTAAATTTGCAGAAGCAGTGAAACTCCAGCCAGCACCCATTTGGATGGCTTTTCCTTGGTCTTCAGATTGAAAGTCCAGACGTAAGTTGGGCCTCGGAGACGTGTTTTGTAAACTGGGCAAGGATACATGTTGCGAGTATCCTGCTTGTCCACAGGAATAGCTTTGATGAAAATGACTGGCATTGTTGGGGTCAGTTCCTTCAAACGTGCATCAGCAATAATCCCACTCTGGGGAAAAAAGAAAAGAGATTGTTAAAAATATGTAGATCAAACATGTCACCTTACATGGTGTTTTACAGCTGGATTTTCTGGCAGAAAGTACAACTGAATCTATTTTCTTGCTTGATAATCTCAGTCCTCAGAGAAGTACATAATTATCTCATTAGAACCTTGCTGACAATTTTCTATATTAAAACAGTGACTACACTTCCGAAGTACTTAATTGGCTGTAAGGTGCGTTGGACGCCCTGAGATCATGAAAGATGCTATATCAATGCAGGTTTTTCTTTTTGATGTGAAAACTCTGACAAAACAAGCGCTCCTCCTCTCCAACACAATTCAGATTGGTTATAGTTCCCCAGTGCTAACTTCCCTCCAGTATTTTGTCCAAGCAGCTATTCACCTGAGAGCTAAGACAGCTCGTGTTAGTAATGAGAGAGAAAACTAGCTAATTTTGTCCCATTCTGGTCAAGGGCACTGATATCTCCTGCTTTATGTTAAACCTTCATAAAAATACTGGTTGGACCCTCGCAGCGGTATTGCAGCCAATTCTGGGCATCACCCTTTAGGAACGATGTCAAGGCCTTAGAGAAGGTTTACTGGATTAGTACCGGGGTGAAAGACTTCAGTTATGTGGAGGGACTAGGTCAACTGGGATTATTCTCCTTAGAGCAGAGAAAGGGAAGGGGAGATTTGATAGACCTGTTCAAAATCATGAACGACTTTGAGTAAATAAGGAGAAACTGTTTCTTCTGGAAGAAGGGTCGTTAACCAGAGGACAAAAATTTAAGATAGTTGGCAAATGAACCCAAGCAACATGAGGAAAACAACGTTTACGTAGCAAGTTGTTTTGATCTAGAATGCACTGCCTGAAAGAGTGGTGGATCTAATGAGTTCCTTGTGTTGTCTGATGCAACATAAATGAGATACGTGAAGCCCAGTTATGCTGAAGATCTCAGAGGTTTATTACAGCTGAACTATTATATACAATACAGAGCAAACTATTTACAGAACCTTCCTCTAGGTGTTGCAGTTGCAGAGTGACTCAGGCTTTGAGTCACATGACTACATGTTGGTGCTTAGCTCATTAGCATACTAAGATCTTAAAGGGACATCACTCTTAAAGGCAATCATACAACAGTGGAAGGAGATTCAACAATAATTTTCAAAAGGGAATTAGATAAATACTTGAAGGGGAAGGTTTTGCAGAGCTAGAGGGAAAGGACAGGAAAACAGAATTAATTGGATAGTTCTTTCAAAGAACTGGCACAGACACAATAGGCTGAATGGATTTACTTCTGTGCTACATCATTCTATGAATCTATGGCCACTGGTTGAAGTGGCAGTCAACAAAAACCATTTCACTTTCCAGTATATGTACATAGTTTTGCCACCACTCAGCTGTGATGTGAGAGCTTAGTTGGGGCCAAAACAGACAGTTCTGCCAAACACATCCTAATTGTGCATGTTTCTTAGTGGCTGACTAATAGAGTATGAGAATTGTTGGTGAGCACCACTAACAATGTCTATGTTTGGAATAAGCAAGATGAGCTAACCACACAGAGCCTCACATAAGAGTACTCTCATAACCCTACAATCACATGATTAAACTCTGCTGAAAATGTTAGACAGTGAGCCCATCCTTTGGTCTTGTGAAAACACTAAGACCAAGTTCTAACAAAGTGCATTCTACATGGGCTATTAATCAGGATGATGTTACATTGAGGGAGTTCTGTCTAAATTGAGGCATTTTATATTCTCTTGCTAACAATTCTAAATCAGCATAGCCCATGCTGTATCTCTAAAACTAAAAACTAAAACTAAAAAAACATGGGAGAACTTCACTCTGCATCTAACCATACTGTATCTAGTCTAGGAATACTGTATGGATGCCCAAAAGATGAAGTTTTCCATTCCCCAAGCACCAGCAGCCATCATCTTGATAAATCCATTACATGCACAGCTATAGACTTAAGTTTGTTCATACAAGGCATTTTCTTCAGGAGAAAGTTATACAAACAGCACTGCCAAAGAGGCTATTTTACTCCAATCAGCTCAGCCATTAAAGTCAAATACATGTTTATTTAAAAGTTAACTGGGGAAATATAAACATACTCTTCTCGTAAATGTTTTCTAAATTCTAGCCTATTAGAGTTTGTATGTAATATACACTCAATAAAGAAAGATTTATGGCAAAATGGTTAACTTAGTCTGTGAAAGTTGAAATAATTCAACAAGTAAACAAAAGTCCAATCAAAAACTCCAGTCCAGCTTCATTCAGCTCATTGAGATCAATAGTATCTCATTAAACTCACAGAAATCATTTACGACTGGTGATTAGATTATGTCTAACTATATTAAAGACTGTTTGGAGGAGCTTAATAGAACCAACATTTGCTAAAGAAAGAAAGAAAGTGCCAACAGCTGCAGGCTTTTCACCAGGAATAACTTGACATATGGTAAGTTTTATCTCCTAAACACTTCCCTGCCAGTTTTGACCATTGACTTTTTGTCAGGGTATTGTTTCCAGGGTGCTCATTGTTCTCTGGTACCATGCCCAGTGGCCATGATTCATGAGACCCTCAACAGTGAGTACTGGCCAGTTATTTGTCCAAGGAGACGGCACCACAGCCAAGCTTGGTTTTTTCCTCATCTGATGTCCACAAGCACCCATAGTAGAGACTTCTGGATAATGGTGAGGATTGTTTCTCCCTCCTGAACACAGGAGTACTGCCGCTAACAGTGGCATCCCCACCATCATCTCAGCTGAAATCAGCTAGGCATCAAACCTGAGACTTTCATGGTTTATATGGCTCGCACAGGATAAATTTAATTCAGAATGACTTGTGACATTAAATCAGTGCACATTTCTCACAATAATCCCAGTTCCTCCTGCATAACTAATGGTTTTCTATAAAACTGAAATGAAAGAATTGGGATTGTACTCACATGTGCCTGTTGATAAAGTAGGAATGTATTAGATAATCTATGCTTGAATAAGCAAGCAGGAGGGGCAATGACATGCAAAATTTAATATGGACAATTGGAAAGTGCTGCACATGGAAATAAAAACAGTAGCATTGGTACTCCATGAATAATGTTGAAATAGCTAAGAGTGAAATGAAAGAGATCTAGAATTGATGTTTTCAATCATTGCAGAGAAACAATCAACAAAGCTAATAGCATGCTGAACTATACAACTAAACATAAGTTTTGGTGAGGGATGCACAAACTGGGTCTGTGTATACATACATAAATATATATAAAAATTCCTTGAGTTCTTGTCACAGAGACACATGCAAGTCATGGAGGCAGTTCACAGTAGAACCACAAAACTGATTCCTAATATCATCTAACCAACTTACAAAGAAAGTGTTTAGAAACTTGAGCTTCTGGCCTTGAACGTAAGTGATCTTAAAGACATAAAATTCATAAAGAAAGTGAAAAAAGTAAATCTAGAACACTGGCCGGAATTTTACGTTGGGTGGGAGGTCCCACCCACCAGCCAAAAAGTCGGGGGCAAGCCCGCCTCCACCTGGGGAGCCAGACCAGTATTTCACACCCCCAGCCCCTTAATTGGCCTCAGGCAGCACTTCCACCCATCTGAGGCAGCAACTCCCGCCTCCAAGAGTTGCTAGCCAATCAGTGGGCTGGCAGCTCTCAGTCCCTGCAGTGCGACCAGGAGCGGTGGCCACTGCTGGGACTGCACCCAGCTAACAGCAAGAGGGATAATAATAATAAGAAATGCTGGAATCACTCAGCAGGTCTGGCAGCATCTGTGGAAAGAGAAGCAGAGTTAACGTTTCGGGTCAGTGACCCTTCTTTGGAACCCTTCTTCCGAAGAAGGGTCATTGACCCGAAACGTTAACTCTGCTTCTCTTTCCACAGATGCTGCCGGACCTGCTGAGTGGTTCCAGCATTTCTTGTTTTTATTTCAGATTTCCAGCATCTGCAGTATTTTGCTTTTATTATAACAGCAAGAGGGACGCTGGCCCCAGAAAGAAGGTAAGTGTCTGAGGCCTCACTGGGGACAATCGGCCGGGTCCCGTGAGGCAAGGGGTGTCGGATGGGACGCGTGGGTGGAAGAGTGTTCTGCAGTGGGGGCGTTTGGACCATGGGGGCGGGCCTCAGTGAGGAACAGGGTGCCCGATCAGGAGGGCCCCGTCCAGCCCGCAAGGAGGCCGCCGGGTTTTACTGGGCGGCCTCCTGGAGGGCCTTAGCTGCCTGCTGGTAAAATAGCAGCGGCAGCAAGAGCAGGCCCTTAAGTGGCAGTTAATTGGCCACTTAAGGGCCTTGATTGGAGTGGGCAGGCCATTGGGAACTGCTCCCCCCCCCCCCCCCACCTCCCACTCAATTTTATGACCCTCCCTACCAGCTCGCTCTTGCACAGGGGCTGTAAAATTCTGGCCATTACTTCCAATTAAGCCATTACTGTAGAATGAGTGACATGGACTCAAAATTCTGGACTGATTCAGGAGCTTTTTTGTCCACAGAATGAGTACTCCACACCTGGTGAAGATAAAAATCAATGAATATTTAAGTACCAATTGGATACTGTGATGAGGGACACAGAAAGGTCCTTCTTGATGAAGCAGCTAGGATGGGTCGAGTACCTATCTTGTGATTCAGAAGCTGAGTGCTTGTACTTTTGAAACTGCAGAAGTAACCCATGAAACATCTCATATTGGGTAGCAATGAACAAAAACAGACCTTCATTTATATAATGTTAAATGAAACACTGTGCACATCAGCGGGGGTTGGGGGGGGGGGGATTTTATGTAGGCGATGGGGCTCTCAACCACCAACTAAAGAGCCGGCGAGAACCCCGTATCACCTTTTTTGGGGAAGGCCTGCCACCTTATGTGCCAATTAGGCACTTAAATGGACAGCGGTGGGCCTACCCTAGGATTTGGATTCCGGCGATGGGATCCCGTCCACTGAGAGCTGTCGGCCAATCAGAGGATGGCAGCACTTTTAATGAACAGCGCTACCGTGGAGATGGTGGCTGCTGCTGGTTATACACCCACCCAAGGCCCAGAAGAATCTAGCTATCTCCCCTTGTCATTCAATGGCATTACCATTGCTGAATCCCCCACCATCAACATCCTGGGGGTTACATTGACCAGAAACGTAACAAGGACCAGCCATATAAATTCTGTGACTACAAGAGCAGATCAGAGGCTGGGAATTCTGGGATGAGTAACTCGCCTCCTGACTCCTCAAAGACTGTCCACCATCTACAAGGCACAAGTCAAGAATGTGATGGAATACTCTCCACTTGCTTGGATGGATGCAGCTCCAACAACATTCAAGAAGCTCGACATCATCCAGGACCAAACAGCCCACTTGATTGCACCCCCCTACCGCCCCATCCATCACCCTCAACAATCACTCCCTTCACCACCAACGCACAGTGGCAGCAGTGTGTACCATATACAAGAAGCACTGCCTCAACTCACTAAGGCTCCTTTGACAGCACCTTCCAAACCAGTGACCTTTGCCACCTAGAAGGACAAAGGCAGCAGGCGCATGGGAACACCATCACCTGCAAGTTCCCCTCCAAGTTACACACCATCCTGACTTAGACCTATATCACCATTCCTTCACTGTCGCTGGGTCAAAATCTTGGTATTCCCTTCCTATCAGTACTGTGGATGTACCTACACCAGATGGCTTGCAGCGATTCAAGAAGGCAGCTCATCACCACCTTCTCGAGGGCAATTAGGGATGGGCAATAAATGCTGGCCTTGCCAGCAATGCTCACATCCCATGAAAGAATTTTAAAAATGATCTTCGAGTGTTACCAGCAATGTAACAGCACTGTAGCTGTTGTAAACCGCTCTGTCCTCTGTATTGTGGAATACAGAATGGGAGAGCATGTCTGCAAAATGTAACAGCCAAGATGGGGACAGAAGACCCAAACTGCTAATTCAAAACAGCAACATGATGTGAAAATTGTGTTCATTATGGAAATAAATTCTGCTCAGAATCTGGAAGCTGTAATATACGATTAGATATCTTATGATTGAAGTGCTTGATTATTGGAATTTCAATTTGAACCTTTTAAGTGTGCTAACATTCTTGTAAAACCTTCCCAGAGTTGGCTGTTCACTACACTACTGGACAGGACATTTTAGAAGATGCTGAAATTAAAGGGTTAATCCTCATAATCCACATTTCAGGATATCTCTTAGGAAATGCAAGGCATACACGCAGTCTGGTACAGTCAGGTGTAACTAATTAGCATCCTTGCACCAACTGAAGCTAGGGGGCTGTCAACACTGCAGATTGAAGACAACTGACATGTCATAGTTGGTGGACAGCTAGCCCTTAATGAGGCCTTCAAAGATAGCTTGTTATTAGATTCCTGTCTCCTCCTCATGAGGCACTGGGAAAGCAAAAAGGAGAGAAGAGATAATTGGAAGTATTTTTAATTAAAATCTGATTTCTGATGTGTGTCTGTTTATTGAATGACACCTTTGAATGTGATCCACATAGCTGGGCTGAGCACTTTGGTCAATATTGGTCATGTCACTTGGAGTGGGACTTCCTGTGTGATACCTTACGGAATTTAACGCCAGCCTTACTTCACCTAAATTGGAAGGTTTCCAGAAGGAGGTTGGAGGGCCCAAGTTGATCTTTGAATGTGCAGAGACTGTTGAAAGAGAGTAAGGTTGAAGTTTTTTGAATCTTCAGATCAAACATTGCAAAGAAAGGAAGCCTAGTACAGCTCAGTATGAAAGTATGTGTGTAGTTAATTAATGTTAGGAAGAGAAAATAAAGGTAATGCTCATGGATGAGTGTGCTGCAGAATCTCCCGAGATGAAGTGTGTCCCAGAGGAAGGCTGAAGTATCCAAATTCAAGGAGAGAGTTTATATGAATTTATTCTCACATAACAAGAGCACAGCCTTGATACTGGAAACGTAGCAGTGATATATTCAGTACATGCCATGAACTTAATATTGTGCTGAGTCTGTATTATAATCTTGGGGACATTGAATGCAAATGTTTTCTCTTCAGATAATTATCCATTTTCTTTTGAAGGCCTCAATTGAATCTGTCTCCACCACACTCTCAGGCAGTGCGTTCCAGATCCTAACCACTCGCTGCGTAAAAAACACTTTTCCTCATGTCATTGCTTCTCTTGCCAATCAGAACACAGTGATGCTAAGATATGATGTTACATCAAACCTAACTTTATTATGCTGCTACAAAGTCATCTATATCTGATATACTTCAATTATTGTTGTAATGACTTTAATTTGATATTAAATATCCATTTTCTTTTATTTTTACAACCAATACTTAAATCTGGCAATACTGCTACAATAATAATTATTGCAGAGGTAATTAAATAAAACAATGTTAGTCAATGCATCTCCTGCCTCAGGCAGGTTTGACTTGACAGTGTTATCTGTGGCCCTGGATTGGCTCACAATCAATGGGGGCAAAATTGGATAGACCCGAAAATGGGTGTGGCAATTGGGATGTGTGATTACCCCGCACCCGTTTGATATAGTGCAGGTAGCTCAGCATCGTCGTGCTGCCTGCTTATCATAATTTCTGCATGCAGCCAGCATTAACCGTGACTGTGTTGTTGATTGGCTGCATGCAACAGCTGGCGCGGGGGGTTGGGGGGGTGGGGGGGTGGTGCGGTGGGGAGGTGTGCAAAATTGCAACTAGCTAGCACTACTTAAACATAGCCTGCACCTTCACTGTGGGTGAATCAGGTGCTGAGAGTCCTTTGTGAGCTGAATCTGACATGGGAAAAGAGAGAAGAATGGCTGAAATGGGAGCACATGGACAAGAAGTTTTTCCGACACTGCACTGCAGGCCTTGGTGGAGGAGGGGAAAAGGAGGAGAGATGTCCTGTGGGCTGGAGGGGGGGGGGGAGGGGGCGGTGCTGGAGGCGGGCAGGTGGCCCTCCAGACACATGGTATGAAAACGTGGGAACAGATAGCTGTGAAGATCAATGCCAGGAGTTTAGCCCTGAAGACTTGGATGCAGTTCCGCAAGAAGTTTAATGACCTCACACGAGTGGTCAAGATCAGTGGATTCAACTTCAAATGCCATATCCCACCAACTGCACCACTAGCCTCACACACTACTCAATTCACCACATCCCATCACTCACCTTCCAACAACTTCTATCAACTAGGACTCGTACATAATACAAAGTGATTCATGACAGCGCAGCCGGCCTCAGACGTCATCAGACTGTATCAAGCTGCGCACAAGCGCAAACGGGATCCCGCTCTCTGCATTAGCGCAGCATTCCACATTGCCAGGACTGGTTGGTGCATGCGCAGATGACTCCATCACGTAACGCAGGGAAGCAGGGAGAGAGCGGTGTTTGGGGAAGTGGGGAGAGAGCGGGGTGCGGAGCGGGTGGGGGGAAGCGGAGAGCGGGGTGGGGGGGAAGCGGGGAGAGAGCGGGGTGGGGGAAGTGGGAAGCGGGGAGAGAGCGGGGTGGGGGGAAGTGGGAGTGGGGGGAGCGGGGAGAGCGGGGAGGGGGGGAGAAGCGGGGAGAGGGGGGGTGGGGGGCGGAGCGGGGTGAGGGCGGAAGCGGGAGAGGCGGGGTGGGAGGGGGGAGAAGCGGGGAGAGAGCGGGGTGGGGGGAAGCGGGGAGAGGGTGGGGTGGGGGAGAGGCGGGGAGAGAGCCGGGTGGGGGAAGTGGGGAGAGGGCGGGGTGGGGGGAAGCGGGGGGAGGGGGGGAGAGCGGGGAGGGGGGAGAAGCGGGGAGAGGGCGGGGAGGGGGAGAAGCGGGGAGAGTGCAGGTAGGGGGGGGGAGAAGTGGGGTGGGGGGGGAAGCGGAGAGAGGGCGGGGTGGAGGGAGAGAAGCGGGGAGAGAGTAGGGTGGGGGAAGCAGGAGAGAGCGGGGGGAGAATGGGAGAGAGCGGGGTGGGGGGGAAGCGGGGAGAGGGTGGGGTGGGGGGGTAGCGGGGAGAGGGCGGGGTGGGGGGAGAGAAGCGGGGAGAGAGTAGGGTGGGGGAAGCAGGGAGAGAGCGGGGGGGAGAATGGGGAGAGAGCGGGGTGGGGGGGAAGCGGGGAGAGGGTGGGGTGGGGGGGTAGCGGGGAGAGGCGGGGGAAAATGGGGAGAGAGCGGGGTGGGGGGGGGGGGAAGCGGGGAGAGAGCGGGGAGGGAAATGGGGAGAGAGCCGGGTGGGGGGGAAGCGGGGAGAGAGCGGGGAGGAAATGGGGAGAGAGCCGGGTGGGGGGGAAGCGGGGAGAGGGCGGGGGGGGGGAAATGGGGACAGAGCGGGTGGGGGGGGAAAGTGGGAGAGGGGCGGGGGGGAAAACGGGAGAGAGCGGGGTGGGGGGGAGAGAGCGGGGTGGGGGGGGAGAGAGCGGGGTGGGGGGGAAGCGGGAGATGGCGGGGTGGGGGGAAGCGGGGAGATGGCGGGGTGGGGGGAAGCGGGGAGGAGAGCACCCCCCAAACCCTGGCCGCTGCCTGCAGGCTGCTCACTTCCCGCTCTACCCCTCGCGCTCTCCAGCCGCTCGCTCCCCGCTCCTCCCCAACACCCCCCACTCTTCCCCCCCTCCCGTTCTCCTCCTCTCTCCCCACCTCCGCTCCCCCTGCTCCCCCCATCCCCCCTCTCTTCCCCCACGCCCGCTCCCACCAGCCCCCCCCCGCTTCCCTGCCCGCTCGCTCCCTCCCCGCTCCCCTGCCTGCTTGCTCCCCCAGTCTGCTCGCTCCCTGCTTCCCCCACCTGCTCACCCCCCCCGCCCCGCTTCCCCCAGTCCTCTCGCTCCCTGCTTCCCCGCTTCCCCCACCTGCTCACCCCCCCGGCCCGCTTCCCCCAGTCCTCTCGCTCCCTGCTTCCCCCGCTTTCCCCGCTTCCCCCACCTGCTCATCCTCCCCGCCCGCTCGCTGCCCGCTTCCCCCAGTCCGCTCGCTCCCCACTTCCCCCAGTCCTCTCGCTCCCTGCTTCCGCCGCTTCCCCCACCTGCTCACCACCCCCGCCCGCTTGCTCCCCCGCTTCCCCCACCTGCTCACCCCCCTCGCCCGCTCACTCCCCGCTTCCCCCTGTCCGCTCACTCCCCGCTTTCCCCAGTCCGCTCGCTCCCTGCTTCTCCCGTTTCCCCCACCTGCTCGCCCCTCCCGCCCGCTTGCTCCCCGCTTCCCCCGTCCGCTCGCTCCCTGCTTCCCCCGCTTCCCCCACCTGCTCACCCCCCTCGGCCGCTCACTCCCTGCTTCTCCCAACCGCTCGCTCGCTCCACGCTTCTCCCGCCCACTCTCCGGCCATTGTGTGCTGCCGTGTGTTTACGTTGCCTAGCTGTGATTATATGAGCAGCGCCATTTTTAGTCCTGGCATCTTCATGAACATCGCAGACTGTGACGTTTTAGTGGAACAGGCTACATTTGCGCATGTGCCAGTACAGCACCACCTAGCGGTTGCATTGTCAGCAAATGCAGCCTACCTAATATTCATATGCCTCATTTCACTCCTACACACTTAGCACTGTTGCAAGCCTTACACCCACATCTCACAGCTCCCAGGGACTATCAGCGATCCAACCATGACAGTCATATCACCCAAACAATTGCATGACACTCAGTGACATACTTTCCTCTCTCTTTCAGGCGAAGGTGACATAGTGTGGGGTAGGGGATCACTAATACTGTCACCATGAGAGAGTAAAACAGCTCGTGCTCAATGGAGCAAACACCGCGGACATCACTTTGGATGCCCAAGAACATGCATAACAACCATAAGATGGGCACAACTGACCCAATTTCTCTCTCCGTATCTTTTGACTGACATACAGGCGTCAGTTTGATGAGAGTTAAATTAATCATTGTATATGAGACCTTAGACATGAATGGTAAATCCCATTCTAAATCTCTAATACATCACCTCATGATGTATAAAAAGTGATAAAAAGAAAGTTTTGTCTTACACACTTCAAAGAATATAGATAACATAACAGAATTTTTAAAAATATATATTTCTTACATATTGTGAGGGATTTAGTAGTCATACATCCTACAGTATTTAAATACCATCAGATTCTGATAATGTGGGCAAGGTGTATTTTACAGTTTTGTGCCAGTGTTAATGTCCCCTCACCTCCAACAAAGTTTGATCTGACACTTCTGTGATGTAGTTTCAGTTTTTTTCAAAACAATATGCCTTGTACAAGCGGTCAATACATTTTCACTTAAAACCCTTGAATCACTTTTGTAACCCAATTTCCTGTAAACTCAATTAAATGCAAACTCCATTAAATGCTATTACAGATTAAGATAAAAAAAGAACAGAATTTTCTAATTTGTTTGTCACGGTGCACAGTATTATTTGAATGAGCTGACCTAGATCTTCTTGTGCCATTGGTGAGAACCTGCACAAAGAAAGCACTGCACTCACTTCAAATATTTATACAACAGAAATTGGAGACAGAAAACAGAGTGGTAACATTCTGATCCTTTGTGGAAATCCTCAAGGTAGAGAAGTCAAAAGGTATTGGGTGAGAAATTCGACTCGTTATTGTCTGCTTTTTGAGTGCTACAAATGCCCTTAGAGCTCCAAAACGACATTCGCAACCCATGCACACACTTGTAGGGAAAATCACGTTAGAGATCACATTTGTGAAAGCGTTAGTGCGTGTGCAGTGAACGGCTGCTGGAAGTACGCAGAACAGACAGATCATGATGTCAATCAGTGTGCAACTCTGATTTGACATCAGCACTTACATTTTGAAGCTCAGGGCTCCAGTTACCGTCCTCTCTTAACGCCACACTATTGAACATGGATTAAGCAGCAGGAAGGACCCCCCACCCTCTTCTTCTTTTGCCTCCTTGTCTTGAGAGACAATGGGTAAGCACCTGGAGGTGGTCAGTGGTTTGTGGAGCAGCGCCTGGAGTGGCTGTAAAGGCCAATTCTAGAGTGACAGACTCTTCCACAGGTGCTGCAGAAGAAATTGTTTGTCGGGGCTGTTACACAGTTGGCTCTCCCCTTGCACTTCTGTCTTTTTTCCTGCCAACTGCTAAGTCTCTTCGACTCACCACACTTTAGCCCCGCCTTTATGGCTGCCCGCCAGCTCTGGCGATCGCTGGCAACTGACTCCCACGACTTGTGATCAATGTCACAGGACTTTATGTCGCTTTTGCAGACGTCTTTAGAGCGGAGACATGGACGGCCGGTGGGTCTGATACCAGAGGTGAGCTTGCTGTACAATGTGTCTTTGGGGATCCTGCCATCTTCCATGCGGCACACATGGCCAAGCCATCTCAAGCGCCGCTGGCTCAGTAGGGTGTATAAGCTGGGGATGTTGGCCGCCTCGAGGATTTCTGTGTTGGAGATACGGTCCTGCCACCTGATGCCAAATATTCTCCGGAGGCAGCGAAGATGGAATGAATTGAGACGTCGCTCTTGGCTGATATATGTTGTCCAGGCCTCGCTGCCATAGAGTAAGGTACTGAGGACACAGGCTTGATACACTCGGACTTTTGTGTTCCGTGTCAGTGCGCCATTTTCCCACACTCTCTTGGCCAGTCTGGACATAGCAGTGGAAGTCTTTCCCATGCGCTTGTTGATTTCTGCATCGAGAGACAGGTTACTGGTGATAGTTGAGCCTAGGTCGGTGAACTCTTGAACCACTTCCAGAGCGTGGTCGCCGATATTGATGGATGGAGCATTTCTGACATCCTGTCCCATAATGTTCATTTTCTTGAGGCTGATGGTTAGGCCAAATTCATTGCAGGCAGCCGCAAACCTGTCGATGAGACTCTGCAGACAGTCTTCAGTGTGAGATGTTAATGCAGCATCGTCAGCAAAGAGGAGTTCCCTGATGAGGACTTTCCGTACTTTGGTCTTCGCTCTTAGACGGGCAAGGTTGAACAACCTGCCACCTGATCTTGTGTGGAGGAAAATTCCTTCTTCTGAAGACTTGAACGCATGCGAGAGCAGCAGGGAGAAGAAAATCCCAAATAGTGTAGGTGTGAGAACACAGCCCTGTTTCACGCCATTCAGGATAGGAAAGGGGTCTGATGAGGTGCCGCTATGCTGAATTGTGCCTTTCATATTGTCATGGAATGAGGTGATGATACTTAGTAGCTTTGGTGGACATCCGATCTTTTCTAGTAGTCTGAAGAGACCACGTCTGCCGACGAGGTTAAAGGCTTTGGTGAGATCAATGAAAGCAACGTAGAGGGGCATCTGTTGTTCACGGCATTTCTCCTGTATCTGACGAAGGGAGAACAGCATGTCAATGGTCGATCTCTCTGCACGAAAGCCACACTGTGCCTCAGGGTATACGTGCTCGGCCAGCTTCTGGAGCCTGTTTAAAGCGATTCGAGAAAAGACTTTCCGCACTATGCTGAGCAGAGAGATTCCATGGTAGTTGTTGCAGTCACCGCGGTCACCTTTGCTTTTATAGAGGGTGATGATATTGGCATCGCACATGTCCTGAGGTACTGCTCCCTCGTCCCAGCACAGGCAAAGCAGTTCATGGAGTGCTGAGAGTATAGCAGGCTTGGCACTCTTGATTATTTCAGGGGTAATGCCGTCCTAGCACCAGTGCTATTTAAAGGGATCATCAACAAATTACAGGTTAGTTGCTGATTGGTTTCTTCTGGCTGTTGCTTCAATTCTGCAAGAGTTCATTACTTTCTATAGTTGTTTCAAGTTGCAGAAGTCTACAGGGAGTGGTGTGTGAGGTGGGGTGAAGCACATTTTGCTGACTTCAAAGCTTCTGGACATAACAGTTGCTCCCAAACATGGGTGCACTAGTGGGCATTCCCCTTGTAATACAGCATGGCTTGGAAAATGAACAGAGGGCATATAGCGCAGGCCAAGCTGCTAGAAGAGAGAGTGGCAGTAGGAGGACGGGAAGGGTCCTTAACAAGTGGTTATATCTGCCCAAGGTGTTCAGGAGGCAATTCTTCTACCTGACCCTCAGCGACGATTAATGTGCGAGACATCTGTGCTTCAGTACGAGCATCCTCACTGAAATTTGCCACCTGCTGCAGCCACAAATGCAACCTCAGAGCAGGGCAAGGACTGTCTGTAAAATTGACCCTGGCTATGAACTTTTATGCATCTGGCTCCTTCCAGGCTGGAACTGGAAATATTTGCAACATCTTGCATTTTGCCAGCCACTGTTGCGTAAGGGAAGTCACTGAGCCTCTCCACTCATTGAGACTAACTACACTTCTCTCTTGCCAGAGACAAGTAGGTGGAACAAGCACACAGCTTTGCTAGGATTTCAGGCTTCCCCATGGTGTAGGTGCCATTGACTGCACACACTTCGCATTGCAGGGTGCTGCATGTCAATTTTGTCCTGTACCAGAACCATGAGATTTCATGGGGTCTTGAGTCAACGTTGAGGACTCCCAGGGCCACTCCCTCCCAAATATATACCACTGTGCCACCACATCCGGTGGGTCTATCCTGCTGGTGGGACATAACCAGGGATGGTGATGGAGGAATCTGGGACATTGGCTGTAAAGTATGATTCAATGAGTGTGACTATGTCAGGCTGTTACTTGACTAGTCTGTGGGGCAGCTGTCCCAATTTAGAGACAAATCCCCAGATGTTAGTGAGACGGACTTTTTGAACTGGGTTGTCATGTCCAGTTCCGAGGTCAATGCTGGGTTGTTCATCAGGTTTAATTCTAATTTGAATTTTCTGTGGTTGTTTGATACAAGTGAATGTCTTGCTAGGACATTTCATAGAGCAGTTAAGAATCAACAACATTGCTATGGGTCTGGAGTCACATACAGGCCAGACCAGGTAAGGACATTAGATTTCCTTTCCAAAAGGACATTGGTGAACCATGTGGGTTTTTACGACAATCCCATAGTTTCATGGTCACCATTACTAGGATGAGCTTCTTATTCCAATTTTGTTTAATTAATTGAATTTCAATTCCCTAGCTGCTGTGGTGGATTTGAATTCATGTCTCTGGATGATTGGTCCATGCCTCTGGATTACTACTCACTATGCTCCCATACTCCATTTAGCCCCCACATAGTGGTGACTTTCCAAATCCCATGCCTGTGAGAAGCTGAATTCTTTTTTTTAATCTGATATAATGGGCTGAATTTTCCTGGCCCATTGACAACAGGCTGGGAGGTGGGAGGGTTGGTAAAATGGCAGGTGGGGGGGAGCGCGACGACTTCCTGCTGCTATGCCGTATTGCTAGCAACAGGAAATGTGGTGGCTCAGCCGCACATCTGGTGGCCAATCAAAGGCCACTACCCGCCTCCGTGGGCATTTTACCTATGTCGGGAGGGCCCAGCATCAAGTGGGGAGCCCGCCAGGTGAAACCTCCTGGCAGGTTTCGGGATTCATGAGGCCCTCCTTTATGGGCACTCCATGGCCCACAGCGCAGCCCCCTGTCGGCAATGGCTGTCCCCACTGTAACGGCACCCCTGTGCATCACGACCCTGCTATCGCTGGGGGCTACCTGCCAGGCCCTGGCTTCCCCCACTCAACTCACCAGCCTTCAAGGGAGCCCTGTCATTAAAGCACCCTCTCTCTGGAGCTGCAGCCTCAGCAATGGCCACCGCGAACAGAGGCGCTGCTGAGCTGCCGACCCTCTGATTGGGTTGGCAGCTCTCGAGGGCAGGCCACCATCCTCAATTGGATGGCGGCCCTGGCGGCGACCCCTTAGTTGGCTGTCGCTGGCAATGTGCCACCCAGGGTCCTGCCGCCGGCTGAAGCGGGGTCAGCTCCCGCTTTCGGCCCCAGCAGCGGGACTTCCAGGTGAACGGCAAAATTCAGCACAATGATGCTGCGAGCCTGTATTTCCATTCTACATTTGAAACCAAATCAAATGGGTCAAAATGAAACAAGACTCTTTCTTGAAGTGTGGTTACAGTGAAAGCACATGTATGTCTCCAGGGGAAAGGATAAATTTTGGAAGGGCAATTGTCCTCTTTTAAAGATCGATACAAAGTTGTACTATCAGATCCAGTTTATTCATTCAAACCCAGTTGGTTGTTAGTCCTTTCTCTCAGTAAGCAAAGTGATTCAAAGGTAAATCAGTAGAAGAAAACACCGTAGAATCCTGTCACACATCATAGGCCAGGAATGTTAGAAATGGCAACATTGGTAATGACTAGGCTTCCATTCACCATCATTTAGTAGCATTACACAGATTTGTGTAGTCGCATCATTTTAAGCTAATCAAAAAAAACTGCAACAAAATCTGCAGATGCAAAGGCAGGTACCACAGTTAATATAACGTAGACTGCATTCAAATTACCTTCATTATTCAAACTGCGGAGCTTTCAACCAATCACAGATGAGTTACTGTTCCATAAATGTCAGCCATGCTTCTCCTGACGTGATCTGAGCATTATTTTTAATGCCAAAGGTGACCTACTGGGATAATTACTTCTTCAGTGTGGCATACAACTGTCTCTGGGAGATTTAAACCAGACCGAACACAACAAATTTCAATTGGCTAAAAAATTGGGCTGACAAAAGGCAAATTAAATTTAACGCTGTAAAGTGTGCATATTAGAATTTTCCTGTTTGTGGCATGACAGTGTTCTGCAGCCACCACATCTATCATCACACTAAGGACCTCTCGGTGTTTTCATCTGCCAATTCAGTAGCTGTCACAGTATACGCATATTGTACTTTATTTTAACTAATGTCCGGTTTTGATGAGAGGTGTCTAGCTTTTGCTTGTGTCAGCTCCTGTAAATCAGAAATGAATAAGGCCAAACATGTTTGACGGAACGTCGGTTTTGGGCTGTTAAGGTGTGTATGTTTCAACACTAAAGCAGAGAAAAAAATTCATTAGGGGTAATTTTCACCTTCAACTTCATCACCTGGGCAGTAATCTAGCAGAGCAGATTTTAATCAATTTAAACAATAGGCAGGCAGTCTGCTCTGCTAGATTACTATCTAGCAATCAGGCGATGAAGGTGAAAATTACTTTCATTATCTCTATGTGAATAACAGAGATATTTTGAAAGAAAGAGAATTTGGGGTAGATTTTCATGTCCTAGCAAAATTCAACCCAGAATGTTTGAAAAACTGATACAATTCATGCCAGAAGTATCGTGTGCTAATTGTTAACTTTCCCTGGGTCATCTCATTTGCATAAATGTTCACAGCTCCAGGTGCAGTTTAGACATGTTGGTGTTGGTTCATTTTAATGGTGCACCACTACTTAAAGAGAAGTGGTCACATTGGAACAAAAATTCTTACAGCTGTTAGAAAAGACTTTTAAATTGATGTCAATGGTAGGGGAGGTAGTTTGGGGTAAATAGTGACAGGCTGAAGACAACCCTTGTGTTTAGGCACCATATGCAGTTACAGGGCAAGTGATGAAGTGGCTCACGATGCTATCAGAGGTGTCTGAAGAAACTTGCCTCAATGTGGCATTCCTGCAATTCACCCGACATGGTTTTGTGAAAGGGAAATCATGTTTAACCAATTTATTGGAGTTCTTTGAAGAAGTAACATGTGGCATTTGATAAGGTACCACATCAAAGGTTATTGCGGAAAATAAGAGCTCTTGGTGTAGGGGTTAACATTTTGGCATGGATAGAAGATTGGCTAGCTAACAGGAAACAGAGAGTAGGCATAAATGGGTCATTTTCTGGTTGGCAAGATGTAATGAATGAGTGATGTGCCACAGG
Source organism: Heterodontus francisci (assembly GCF_036365525.1). Taxonomy (NCBI): domain Eukaryota; kingdom Metazoa; phylum Chordata; class Chondrichthyes; order Heterodontiformes; family Heterodontidae; genus Heterodontus; species Heterodontus francisci. Next base: position 30,615,634 of record NC_090396.1, on the reverse strand, counting down.
AATCTGTGCTGGGGCCTCAACTTTTTACAATTTATATAAATGACTTAGATAAAGGGACCAAAGGTATGGTTGCTAAATTTGCTGATGACACAAAGATAGGTAGGAAAGTAAGTTGTGAAGAGGACATATGGCTACAAAGGGATATAGATAGGTTAAGTGAGTGGGCAAAGACCTGGCAAATGGATTATAATGTGGGAAAATGTGAAACTGTCCATTTTGGCAGGAAGAATACAAAGGAAGCATATTGTCTAAATGGTGAGAGATTACAGAGTTCGGAGATGAAAAGGGGTCTGGGTGTCCTAATGCATGAATCGCAAAAGGTTAATATGCAGGTACAGCAAGTAATTAGGAAAGCTAATAGAATGTTATCATTTATTGTGAGGGGAATTGAATACAAAAGTAGGGAGGTTATGCTTCAGCTATACAGGGTATTGGTGAGACCACATCTGGAGTACTGTGTACAGTATTGGTCTCCTTATTTAAGGAAGGATGTAAAATACCTTGGAGTCATTTCAGAGAAGGTTTATTAGACTAATACCTGGAATGGGCGGGTTGCCTTATGAGGAAAGATTGGACAGGCTAGGCTTGTATTCGCTGGAGATTAGAAGAGTAAGAGGCGACTTGATTGAAACATATAAAATCCTGAGGGGTCGTGACAGAGTTGATGTGGAAAGGATGTGTCCTTTTGCGGGAGAATCTAGAACTAGGGGTTACTGTTTAAAAATAAGGGGTCGCCTACTTAAGACAGAGATGAGAAGTTTTTTCTCTCAAAGGCTTGTGAGTCTTTGGAACTCTCTTCCTCAAAAGGCAGTGGAAGCAGAGTCTTTGAATATTTTTAAGACAAAGGTAGATAGATTCTTGATAAGCAAGGGGGTGAAAGGTTATTGGGGGTTGGTGGGAGTATGGAGTTGAAGTTACAATCAGATCAGGCATTATCTTTTGAATGGCGGAGCAGGCTCGAGGGGCTGAGTGGCCTACTCCTGCTCCTAATTCATATGTTCGTATGTAAAGAAAGTCAGGGTTGAAGAGACCTTAGTAGCCACTGATTATGCTGTGTCACAGTGTCGTTTGTCACACAGGTCAGATTGCAGCAGCCTATCAGTGCATCATTACATCAAGCAAAGCATTATGGATCTCATCAACATGCTATCTAAGGGTTGACAGTTATTTAAATCCATAAAACAGATGTGTTTAAACATTTTGCGGGAAAACTCATTCACATAGTGCCGCTTGAAGTGGCACTACACAGACAACATCAATTTCCTGGGGAAGAAAAGACTTTTTACAATGATATCAATGAGGAATACCACCGAGGTCATGTTGGTAGCGGCTCACGGTATTGACGTAAGTCAGCATAGCGTCACTTCCGCGAATGGATTTTTTTCCTCTATCTCTCAGCGAATTAATTTGTTACATATCAAGGACCCCCAGAGGGTCCATAATAATGGATTACAAAATATAACAAATTTAAGGAATATACATAAAATGCACTCACCCTCCCCCTCCCCCCCCCCCACCCCTCAACTAAGTTTAAATGGTTTTGTATTTAGCATAAAAGTTTGAATTTGCAGCTCTGCAAGACTACAAGAAGCTCTGACACTGGGATTTTGGGGGCTGGGTAGCACAGCACATGTGGGCCTTAGGTGATTCACAGACATCATCACCACCAACAACTTATATTTATGTAGTGCCTTTAACATAATAAAACGTCCCAAGGCACTTCACAGGAGTGTTATCGAACAAAATTTGGCACCAAGCTACACAAGCAGATATTAGGATAGACAACCAAATCATTGATAGGTTTTGAAGAGTGTTTTAAATGAGGAAAGCAAGATAGAAAGGCAGAGAGGTTTAGGCAGGGAATTAGACAGCTTATGGCCTTGGCATCTAAAGGTTCCCTTGCTGGAGCAATTAAAATTGGGGATGCTCAAGAGGCAAGAATTGGAGGAGTGCAGACAGCTTGGAAAGTTGTAGGACTGGAGGAGATTACAGAGATAGGGAGGGGTGAGGCCATGGAGGGATTTGAAAACAAGAATGAGAATTCCAAAATTGAGGCGTTGCTTAACTGGAAGTCAGTGTAGGTCAGCAAGCACATGGGTAATGGGTGAATGGCATTTGGTGCGAGTTGGGACACAGACAGTGGACTTTAGGCTGCCCTTAAGTTTACGGAGGGTAAAAAGGGGGAGGCTGGCCAAGATTGCATTGGAATAGTCAAGTCTGGAGGTAACAATGGCACGAATGAGGGTTTCAGCAGTAAATGAGCTGAGGTGGGGTGGAGACGGGTGATGTTTTGGAGGTGGAAATAGGCGGTCTAGATGATAACACGTATGTGGTGTGGAGCTCATCTTGAGGTCAAATAAGACACCGAGGTTCAGAACAGCATGGTATAGTCTCAAGGCAGTTGCCAGGGAGAGGAATGGAGTCAGTGGCTGGGAAAGAGAGTTTGTGGAAAAAAAACAGTGGCTGGAACTTTACGGGGTGTGGCGGTGACCTCGCACACTGGCTTAAAAGTTGGGGGCGAGCCCCCTCCGCCGGGCCTGGATTTTGCATGGCCCAGGCCCTTAATTGGACTTAGGTGGGGCTTCCACCCCACTGAGGGAGCGGTAGCCACTGCTGGGACTTCACCCAACCAGAAAAGAACCGTGGACGTCAGCCTCCATAAAGGTGAGTGGGGTTTCAGGCCTCACCGAGGACAACTGGCTGAGCCTCGGCCGAGGAGAGTGGGGGTATCTTCAGGAGGGTGGGAGGGAGGTGCTCCATCGGGGCTGGCTTGTTCTGCTGGGAGGGCTGGGGTTGGGGTGCCCTCTGTGGGGCACTGGGTGCCTGAACAGTAGGCTCACCCCACTTCCAAGGCCCCTCTGGAGGCTGCCAAGTATTACCGGGAGACCGCTGCTGGTAAAATGGCAGCAAGGGCGGGTAGGTGACGGGAACAGCACCCCCTGCCTCCCACTTAATTTTATGCCTCCCCACCACCTGCCTCCAGCTCACTCCCTGGTTGGGGTGGGGATGGGGAGGTTGGGTTGAATGGGGGGCATAAAATTCCAGCCAGTGGCTTCGGTCTTCCCAATATTTAATTGGAGGACTGTTCATCCAGTACTGGATGTCGGACCATAATTTCAACATTCCTGTCATTAGGATATGCCCAGTTTTATATCACCTTGTGCACCGCAGTTGGAGGTAGAAAACACAAAAACTGTCTGCATGTCTGTGAAGCTGCTCCCCTGAAAAGCTCATGTAGTTCCATAAAGATCACAGTTACTCCATCACAGGCCAGCTAGGCGATCTGGGATAACAGCCTGACACCAAATAGCCACATCAACCATCTCAGTGGCTATCATTCATTTCAGCAATCTGGTTATCACAAAGAATGACAGAGACCTTAAACACAGGGGACACAGTAGCTCAGTTTTTTTGCAAGGCTTCCAGCCGCTGATCAGTATGTTTGACAGATCCAGCCTTTGCTGGCACAGTAAAAAATAAATCAAAAAGGGTCAGTAAAAAAAATCTATAAATAATGTAGCAACTGAATTTAGAAGTCATTCTGCCATTTAGTACAAACATTGCTCTATTAAGATGGCTGAGTACAAATTTGGTTAGTTTTCCCTTCCGCTCAATGCATTTTGAACATCCAATATTATCACTGTGAGGGGAAACGGGGCAGCAAAAATCTTATTAGGACAAATGATGTGGATAGTAAATATGAGGAGATGTGGCTCAGTCACAAAGGCAGTGAGCCAGATGGGTTATATCAGAGATATCAACATTAAAGAGGTTTGAGGACCATCAACCAAAAGGCATATTAATACCATTTGAAGCAGCATGGAGTAAGGGAGAAGGATATGAAAAGGAAAATAGAAAGGGGTGGGGGAGGGGTTAATACTAGATGGGATGCTAAGAGGAAAAATAATAAATTATCTTTTTTTTCCTTCCATTAAAGTAAGTCTGGCATTTAAATATGGTCTCCTGACAATCTGCTACACCAGGAATGCATATGCTGCAGTGGTCCCAGGTGGCACTTAACAGAAGGCCACATTAAACCTAGAGGTTTATTTAATTGGAACAAATTAAAATTGGACAGCACTGTCAACTCAGTATTAATTTGGGTCAATTTGCATCTTCACTCATGGCCAGTGTGGGAAATGGAATACCTCACACTGGAGCAGTTGGGAGTGCTTTTCTGAGCTTGGGATTAAGGTACATTGCTGATACTGGGCACTGATAATTGAAAAGATATTTCCACTCCCAGCACCGGTATCCCTAACTAGAATGAGTAGAAGAATCAGCGATAGATGAATATTGCCAGAATGATGATAAATTCAAACATAAGGGAAGATTTTGGTTTCACAGGCAATGTCAAAAAAGCTAATAGTTACTTTCATCAATTATCACAATAAATCCATCTGATATAATTATTGAGGTATCTGGAAACAGCATCCAAATATTTGGTTTAAAGCATCGTGGTAACTGTTCAAAAGGCAGCAGCAGGAAGGACAATGTCTTAATTAAAAGAAAATGAATGAAGGTATAACTTGGACGTGGGATAAAAATGGATGAAAGGTAACATGAAGGACATTGCACAGTTTTAACAACACATCAAAGCTGCCTTTCCTGCTGTCATCTGTATGCTGAATCACTCCACCATTTACAAGTCATATATTTACAATCAGCACTTACTGGCTAACAGTAGGTCAGTTCCCTATTTGCAGAGGTAAATTTTATATTGCTTGGAGTTGAGAATATTAATTCCTTGAACAAGAACTCGGCATTTCTTTTTATAATAAGCTGTTTATAGCTTATTAAGCTCTGATTTTTTTTTTAAAGCAGCAATGCAAGGTTTCATCAATATACATGAATATTTAACCTGATAGCCGATATGAAATGCCGCTGTCGTTGTGCAAACTATTTGCTAAGTGCTCCGAAATATCACATTCCACACCGCATCCCTCAGAGGAATTTTGTTAATCTGCATACCGCAGAATGAATAAATAAAAGCTTTTGGTTGCTGAATGCTATGTAGTGATAATGAGGATGGAATGTCAAGTAACATCCACTTATTTTAAAAAAAAAAGCAATCTTCCACATTTAATATGCATTATTTAAACATGAGATAAATGGCCAGGCTTACATTAGGAACTGAAGAATCATCTCCACCAATGGATACAGTCGTAGAAAAGCAACTGTTACATTTAATGCATTAGAATCTTAAGCAAAACATAGGCCCAATAACACTATCTCTTTTTAGAGATCAAAGCCCCTCCAATCTGTTACTAAATCCTTCAAACTCTTCTCATTTAGTGTGAATTCTCATGGCAAGTTTGATGTCAGTGCAGAGTGGTTTCAGCTGTACGTTGATACTAAACTTGTCCTAACCAATTACATAGTGAAGCAGAGGGACACTACCTCTTAGCTTGGGTATTATATCAGGCCTTGTCTCCGGATTCAGGCTGCATTTATATTACAACCACAGTGTAACCTCTTCACACCAACACGACACTTGCAGGTCGCTGACACTGCCTAGCCTGTATTTCCCTCCTCCTGCCCTCATCAGGAACACTGTTGGTCTCTGCCACATGCATATGATGGTTGGTAAGGTGGGGGTGCAAGCAGGTGGAAGAGTCTGGATGACCAGTGATTTTTTTTTTCCTGTCTGCCTGTGTTAGCCCCACCCAATGACCCTGGACGTAGTGGTAACGGCCTTGAATGCCCCTGTAGCGCAGCCTCTTCCTCCAGTTTGACCCCAATGTTATGACCAGTTGAGGAAGGGGTCTAGGGCTCCCCTCTCGGCCTTTTCCTGGTTTGGTCATAACAGGGTTTAACTTGTAAAACACAGTGTTTTTAGCTTCCTCTCAGTGAGTCCTTCCTCACTGTTCTCTAATTGTAATTGTAAAGAAATCAACCAGACAGGTTTTCTTAGATTTCAACATGAAAGGTGTAAGTTTATTAACTTTAAAACTCTAACTCAGTTAAAACTACTAAGGATACGCGACCACGCTAGCATGCATACGCGACAAACACAAATGCAAATAGATACAGAGGAGGAGAAAGAATTAAAAGGGTGGGGGGAGGCTTGAAGTAGTAGATGGAAATTCAGTTACTGGTTTTGGGTTAGATGTAAAGTCTTTGATTGAAGTTAAGTTGAGCAGTTCTCGTTGGGGCCCTGTGCACACTTCCAAACTTGTTTTGCTGGCCTTCTGTCTTTAGGCTTAAGTTCCATGGACCCATAGAAGTAACTTTGCGTGAGAGAGGTGCTCTCTTCTTGAAGTTCAATTGCAGTCTACCTCAAACATTTTCTATGAGCACAATTCGATCAACTCCAGGTTGAAACAGTCTCGCCTGCAAAGTTTGTAGATTCTTCCAAGCTCACCAGACATTCTCAGTGGGGGAGGGGGGGGGAGTTGGAATGCTGGCTCTTCCACATTCAATGACTCTCAATGTCTCTTGATCATCACTATTGACAAAATTCATCTGGCTAATAGGATCAAGGAGTACTCCCATTGTCTCTCCATGCAACTGTCTTTTAGAATGCAAATGTGCAGGCATATTTTCAGCCACTGTTCTGTGGTCTTTTTCAAACAAGTTATGGTCAATGTCCAGTAAGCGTTCAAAAATAGTGTTCTATATGACTAAATCAATATTTCATTTGGCAGGTGTGATTTACCTGGTGGGGTCCACAGTCTCGACTGAGGCCTTCAGTGGGCATCACTTCTGATCGCCGGCATGCTTCTACCATTTTAGATCCCTCACTGGCTCTTCTGGTGCTACAGCAGCAGTGTTTGCATTCTACTGTATAGACTGTCTCCCCTGTGGCAGTGAGATTTCCACCATAAGCCAGTTGTGCGCAACTGATGACCCCCGAGCCAGGGATATGGGTCAGAGTTGGGGCAGATGTGAAGAGTCGGGCAGCAGTCCTGCTCTGCCAGAACCCTGCCCCAAAGAAAAGAATCCTAGCCATAATTTCAGAAACTTAAATTACCTCCTAAACACATCTTGGATCAATACACAGCAAATGGGTAATAATAGATCCAAGTGAATTCAAGGCACAGGAGCAACTGTAGAGCTCATTTAACATCCAGAGAGTATTTGGCAATGGTTTCATAGCTTATGGTGTTACCTAAACCCCTTGTTTAGATTCTTGTACTGTGTATCATTTAGGGCAACATCTGCCATATCCCCTAGATTACTTTATGTTCCACACTCCAATGCTGCTTTATGATTTAGATGCTGAGGTTGACATATTAATGTCTCATTGTTCCAAATTTGCAGATGCATCATACTGCAGTATATAGATTATAACTTGGAGATTCCATCACCTATATTGTTCTTTCTGTTTATCTGTCAAAAAGGAACCTGTACAATTAAGCCACGACCCCTACAAGAGCTTTGTAACACACGAATATTTGGCCTGTTAATCATGGTGCTCCAAATATATACTTGCACTACAATTTGCTGGAAAATAATTAGTAAATGTTACAACGAGCATGGCAGTGGATCAGGAATGGTGTGGCAAATAGATAGTGAGAATTAATTTTGCTTGCTGATTTCTGCGGAAATTCCAACCTAATTCTTTTCTTTATTTATATCTGGCAGCAAACTGCTAAAAGACATAAACAGGGATAAATATTGAGTAACAGCCACAAAAACAACCAGTTCTGTGGCTCTCAGCCTGTAACACAAGGCTATTGTTACAGTCAAGTGAGGAGGGGTCGAAGGGCTTCCCTCTTTTCCTTCTCCTTGTTTGACTACAACAAGTTTAATTCTTCCTTAAAGTGGATGTACTGGCCAATTCAGTAGGTGTTTGATTACTTACTTGCTATGATCATAACCAGAACCAATCGGACAGGTTTTCTTGAGTTAACAAAGAAAGAGGTTAACTTTACTGTACCTAAACCAAATTAACAAAATAACAACGTGCCAACTTTCACTCACACACACACTAGTGGTTTACACATACACAAATAAGTTACAGAGTGGGGAAATGTAGATTGGTTGAGTTAGAGTCCATAAAACAAAATTTTTGTCTGTGGCGTTTGATGATTTGGCTGGTTTCCAGCTGAATTCGGTGGTCCTGTGGCTTTTAGTTTAAAGAGGTAGATGACTGGTTCAGTGGGTCTCTTTGGAGACAGCGATGTGGATGATTTCCTCCAACGGGGTTTTTGATTGTAGCCGGAGTATACTAAGGTGGTCAATCAACAAGCAGGATTTGAAAACCGTCAAGCTGGAAGAGAGAGAGAGAGACCCCTACTTAAGGTCTGCACATGTCAGAGTCCAAAAGCTTCTGTTTTGCTGCAGAGAAAACACCAGTTTAAAACCACAGTTGGGGAGGGGCTTGTCACATGACAGTCACTCAGATTCAAACTTAGCAGTTAGCAGTATTTCTTCATCTTGCTGAGAGAACAGGTAGTTCCTTTAAACTTCTTGGGTCTTGGTTCTTGCTGGGGACTTAGCAGACATCTTGTCTCTCTCCTCACAAGCATTGCAGTGTAGGATACAGTGTTGCAAATTAGGTGATCATCTTAAGCTTGTCTTTTACAAATGTCTTTTAAAAAATATAAATTCAGATCTCCAGTCAGTGGATTAAAGAAAATTATCATTCAACAAAACACATTGGTGTAACACTATGAGTACGAGCTGTGCATTTTAAGAGTGCTGTACTTTACCTGCGATTGACATCAGAAAGCAATGTCAGAAAACAATGCAAAAGACAGTCACCCCAACAGATAATTTCAATGTTTCAAGCATTGCTGTAGCTTTTCTTTCTGATTGCATTGTGTAGCAATGTGAGAAGTAAGTATAAATGACAATCACATTTGTATGACATTAAACCTTCCAAAATGGGCTCTGTTTTGATCAATTTAGAGATGAGATACTAACTGTATTAAAATTCCCAGAAGTGATATTGCTTCTTTTAAATGGACTCCTATTGTGATTCCTATATACTCAGCCCCCTTCTGCAATGACCTAAGCAATTTCAGTTGCTTTAACTAAACAGGACTTGAACTTCCAAATAGTATGGATTTAGTTCCTAACCTTGTAACCTGTTCACAAAAACATTGAAGAGTTTTAGATCTTAATTAGCTCCAGTGAGAGAAAATCTATTGAGTACCTGAGAATCCCAGCGTGCACCCTCCATGAACAGACCATGCACATAGGCACCTTCACGAGGTGGACTGCTGCAATCCTCGCGGGTTTTCTTTGTAACATCACACTGAAGACACATTTTGTCTAAAGGCCACTCATTCCTCCTGGCCATAGACTGCATGATGGCCGTGAGGAAAGACTGTGGGTTGAAAAAGCCAGCGAGCCACACTGCAGAAGGAAGGGCGAAGTCGGATGTCCAGGTTTCCAGTTCCTTAATACGACTAAGGAGGTCAACAAACCAGTTGGCTAGTCCAGCCATTGATGGGTAGGCCCGTTTATTCCAAGAATCTGGTACTTGATCAAAGAAGATGGCATTTTGCAGATTCTCCATGTCACTAGTCATGGTCAGCTCTCCCTAAGTAGAATAAGCAGCAGTAAGTAAAACATCATGGAAGTGATTGACTCAGAGCATTAGGGTTTCTGTCTATTTTTATTGTCTTTGGCCTAAAATTGGTCCAGAAAATCATGCTGATATGAGATATTGTTTTTATGATTAATTAAGAACATTAAGTTTGAGCATTTGTTTCAATTATCTGAACAGATTATATACTTAAACTTAACATTACATGCTTCAGCAATGCATTAAATGCACAGCGCTTGGTTGGAGCAAAGAAAGGTGTAGTTCCCTCCTGATAGTGCAGTAGAGGAAGGAATAAAATGGTGAATGTGTCTCTGTGTTCTTGGCAATGGGATGTACATATTTGATTTCTGAAGACTTGTGGATAAACCTTCCCAGGTGGTTTGTATAGGCTTATGTCAGTTAGTCTGTGCAATTGAACTTCAACTTCATGAACAGACACATGGGCGAGATTTTAACCCATTCAAAACCCATCCGCTTGCATGGAGTTAACATGGGTCCTGTGGGATCTCTGAAGCTAAAGTCTCAAAGTTCACATCTGCTAGTAAGCTGCCATTAAAAAAAAACTGTTGTTGCTTTTCACATTTGAACAGTGGATAAGAGTGCATGGGGGCTCGTGCAATACTCTGTAGGGAATTCAGGCTGTAACTGACTTTGGGCAATAGTTTAAAACAAGTGATATTGATGAGCTGCATGTTACACACTCTCAATTCCTCTGTGATTCAACCTTCTGCATTCTCCAACTGTTTACATTTCTAATTGTCCCTATATGCATCTGGGCAAATACAGAGCTGCCTCCTAAATAGGACAATTTAAGCCAGGCAGGAGCCAAGCAATGCAGACATCCAATACTTTGTTAAGCGGTTTATGATTTTTAAGAACCACAAGTTTCTTCACAGTGGCTTTTAACACAAATCAAAAAGTGTAAACATGAGTTTCAGCTTCGCACTCTCGCCTCAGTAATTGTCAGGTTAGGCCTCATTCCAGGTATTCAACATTTCATCCCATTACTGAGGGAGTGCTGCTTTGTCAGAGATGCCATCTTTAAAATAGGTTCCATCTGTCTCCTCAGGTGGACATTGAAGATCCATGGCATTATTTAAAGATGACCAGGGAAGGTTCTCCTGGTGTCCTGGCCAACATTTATCCCTCAAATCAGATTAACTCATCACTATCTCATTGCTGTTTGTGGAACCTTGCTGTGCATACATTGACTGTGTATTGATCTATATAACAACGGTGACTATACTTGAAAAGTCATTGATTCACTGTAAAGATATTTGGTGCATCTTGAAGTCATGCAAGATGCTATATAAATATAAGTTCTTTCTTCGTAAACACATGCATGTACTGTACACTTTAAATTCTTCCATGGCAAGAAAAATGCTGTATAATAATTGATAATCAAACAGTAACAGTTATATTTATGGATCATTATTCAGAGTTTTCTCTCAGTAATCCCAGGCTTACTAAGATCCTCAAGAAATTAATACTTTTCATAAATTTATTTTCTTTTTATTCCCCCAATGATAAATACCAAATGGTTTTATTTAGCCGTTAGGATGTTTCTCAATGTACCTTCAATCCCAAGTCCAGCTCCTTAAGTGAGCGCTTGATCTCTAATGTAAGAACATTCATTCGCTCACACTCCTGAAAAGCCACCACGATGTAGGGTGTCCGCTCCTCCGCCTTGCTCATTAGCTCTAGGATGTTAAACTCCTCTGGCAACTTTTCCATTACCTCGTCCAAAATAGCCTTTACCTAGAATGCCAAAGAACAGGAAGGAGAGCTGTTAATATCTCCGCATTATTGAGCCCTGGGAAGTTTCTGAATAATGGGACAGAACTTGGCTCTTCTATCACGACTGAAATTTACTGCTTTAAAGGTGATCCACTTTCCACTCTGGATTTGGTGGTGAACAGGCAATTTAACAGCAGATATAATTTATGAGTCAGCGCTTTCAACAGTGAGAGTTAGTTGCAAGTTTTGAAGGGCAGATTTGAAAAAGGATTACAGATAAATCAGCAATGGATGGCATGCATTGGAGAAAAAAACCCTCTTAGCTTCCAGGGTCCGTGCCTCTATTTAACTGAATTACTGGGATTGTTCAACAATTGTTTAATTGAAGAGAGTATATTTACAGTTTCACTAACCAGTGAAACATCAGAATTGATATTTTAAATTCCATAAAGTTGTTCTTTATTTCAACTTCTTCAGATTTTCTTTCCTTCAAAAGCCTTTTTCAGGGTCTCTGACTACACAAGCAAGTATTACGTGACTGATTCTTTTGCACTGGATTTCATTGGAGCTTCAACTAAGTCAGTTCCTCAGACTAAACCTTTACAATAACCTTGTCCTAAATACAATAGATTTGACTGAACTGAAGAGCATAGAACTGCAACCCTGATATAACTGCAACCCTGATATAACTGCTCCAGACAGCTTCGTACGCCCCCGCAACAAGCCAATTTTTCTGATCCAGGCCAAGACAGCTAGTCACCGTAATCTTAAATGCCAACATGGTGCAACACAGACATGGGCCACAGGTTAATGCCTGTATTTCACACATAGTGGTCATTAGGGAACCTCTGGGCAGGAATGAAGCACAAGGACGCAGCTTGGACTCCAGTCCACGGTTGTGACTTGATCACAGTGCACTTACCTCCCCGCCAGCTCTTAATATTCTTAAACTTTTTTAGCAGGCAGGTTTGGATCATCTTGCCTCATGTTATAGATAAAGGTTGAGCTCTTCACTTACTAAAGAATGGTTTGAAAGACTTGCATTTGTATAGCGTCTTTCAGGATCTCAGGACATCCCAAAATGCTTTACAGCCAATGTGGTAACTTATAAGTGTAATCACTGTTGCAATGTATAAAAAGTGGCAGCCAATATATGCACAGGAAGTTGCCATAAACAGCAATGTGATAATGACCAGAGGCTTTGTTTTAGCGATGTTGTTTACTACAGAACAACTTACTTCACCGAAAGTCACATATCCTTACACATTACAAATTGACATAATTTAGCATTCTCTGGTTACTGAGTTTCATGTTTTAACTATCCTACATATTGTACCTGCAGCACAAACACAAAAAAGTCCCTGCCGACTCATGACAGAGTGGCTAGTTCAGTTAACAGAGTGATCTTTGAACACAGTCAAGTCTGGCAGAGCTGTCAGGCTAGATTTCTTGGTCTCACTGTGGGTCTCACTCATGTTTTTCTCTCTCTCTTGCCCCCTTTTCTCAGGCTGCCTTTCCTCATCAGCTGCTCTCAGTGCTCTCGCTCGATTGCAACACTGTCGGGGCAGAGTAGAGGAAGTTGTATACTGCATCAGTTCCCTGTTGTACGTGACCTGAAAGTGCTTGATGATGACCCTAGCTACGATGTAAAAATATTCTATGCTCAGGAATTAATAACCTCAACATGTTAAACTCTAAAATGCATCAAAAAATCTAAATTTCCTTGAACATCTTTCCCACCAGATTTGGAATTATCTGCCTTTAAACTGATTTTGACATTTCATAAAAACACTAGGTACTGCTATTAAATGTACTCTGTCATCCTTAATGGTTTCTGGTTACCTTCTGTACACTGAGCAATTGTGGAACTGACACTAATTTGCTCCTTGTTTTCATTATACTGTATTGCATGTTAACATTGCCCAATTTTGGTTGACATATTTAGAATGTATACTTTTGATCCTTTCAGCAGAATTGCAGTAGCAGCTAGTTCAGCTGCTCTCTGGATTCATGTCTGAGAAATTAAAAGAAAAAAGGGAAAAATAATTTGCTTCTGTATTATATTGCACACACCTTCCTCACCATGTGTGTTGTCACGAGATAATAGTTTCTATCAGCAGTTTGAATTCCTTATCAACTTAAATTTGCATCTTTTTCATCAAGAGTTTTTAGGCTATTGTGGCCAGGTTTGAAAATTATTAGCCCCTAATGGTAGTGTTTTGTTTGTTGAACTCGGGGAGAGAAATCACAAAAAATATTCTACATTTCATCTCTTTTTAAACTGAGAGATTATCAAATTTAAACTGGTTTCTGCTAATTATTTTCTGAAAATGTCATGCTGTCTGAGCAAATACACACATATTTGCCCCAATTTCACCTCAGAGGCAGGGAGGGAGCAGGGATAAGGGGTGCAATTTTGCAGTGCAGAAATACAGAAGAACAGGTCTCCTTAAGGTCCTGCTGAATTTAACGGCAGGAGCTGATTAGCATTTTTTCTGTCTCAGTTTCCTGGCCGCAGCCAGGGCAGTAGGCCTTCGGCACCAGGGTCAAGCTGGGGAGCAGAGGGATTGGAATGGTCAGTTTGATGTGGCAGTGGAGGGGGTAAGATCAGAGGCCAGAGTGGGGGGACATCAGAGCTCAGAAAGCAGATAGGAATGGTTGGGGGTAGGGGGGAGGGGGGCGGTCTGTCCAATCACAGGATGGTTGATGAATCAGGTAAGCAGGATCCAGCTCGTAAGTGGAAAGGCACTACCTCCTGGATCCAGCAGTCTTCGCCTCCCTTTAACCTATCTCATTGAAGCTCGACAGGGTTGATACAGGATGTTTCGCCTGGCTGGGGTGTCTAGAACCCAGGGGAGTCTCAGAATAAGAGGTAGGCCATTTAAGACTGAAATAAGGAGGAATTTTTTCACTCAGAGGGTGGTGAATCTGTGGAATTCTCTACCCCAGAGGGCTGTGAAGGCTCAGTCATTGAGTATGTTCAAAACAGAGATCGATAGTTTTTAAAAATTCATTCATGGGATGTGGGCGTCACTGGCAAGGCCAGCATTTGTTGCCCATCCATAATTATCCTTGAGAAGGTAGTGGTGAGCTGCCTTCTTGAACCGCTGCAGTCCTTGGAGTGTAGGTACACCCACAGTGCTGTTAGGGAGGGAGTTCCAGGATTTTGGCTCAGCGACAGTGAAGGAACGGTGATATAGTTCAAGTCAGGATGGTGTTTGGCTTGGAGGGGAACTTGCAGGTGATGGTGTTCCCATTCATTTGCTGCCCTTGTGGTAGAGGTCGCGGGTTTGGAAAGTGCTGTGGAAGGAGCCTTGGTGAGTTGCTGCAGTGCATCTTGTAGATGGTACACACTGCTGCAACTGTGTGTCAGTGGTGGAGGGAGTGAATGTTGATTTCTGGATATTAATGATATCAAGGGATATGGGGTTATTGTGGGAAAATGGGGTTGAAGTAGAAGATCAGTCATGATCTAGTTGAATGATGGAGCAGGTTCAAGGGGCCAAATGGCCTACTCCTGCTCCTATTTCCTATGTTTCCAGAGACCCAGTAAACTCAGCCGGCCAAGGTGAAATATAAAATCGGTGGTAATATATTAGGCACTCAGCCTTGTTATAATATTTAATTGGATGACCCACCTCCTGGCAGTGGGTTGGTAGCTCCCTCCACTCACCCCCAACACCAATCCCACCTCTGCTAAATCTGGAAGTACACAGTGCTGGAGGGTTATGGTGGGAGTTCAGCAGTACCTTTGAGTAAATTTGGAGCCCATGTTGCCGATGGGTCTATTAGTGACATTTGCCATATCCATCTTAAAACAAGAACGACGTTGAATAAAGTCTTCCTCTGTCTTTTATAATGGTATCTGAAGTCAAATTGTTTCAGAGAAAAGTGGCAAAAGTAAGTTGTGGGAGTAGAAAAGATGGAAGAAACTGAAGATAAATCCTTCTGATCTGCTTTGTTTTACAGCTATAGCTGTGGCTTTATTACAAGGATTCTTGTTTTCCCTGAGCAAAACACTAGCAGTGAAATTAACTGTTTTGGCACTTGTCAGCACTCTTCCCAGGATTTCAAGCAGAAAATTTCAATAAAAGGCTGGCATGCTAGGAATCTTAAAATGCGTACATGGTCAGTTTAATTTAATGATTAGTTGGACACAAAAATATTTAGGCTATTAGCATTCAGTGGAAGAACTGTGCAGTAGTGAAGGGTAGATCCGTACTTGCCGAAGCAGTACGATTGGTGAATTCAGTAAACTGGTCCCTGTTGGATTGATGACACGAGCACCAAAAGAGACTGCATTTTTCCCCAAAACTTGCTACATGCTATTTTTTAAGAAAGTATATCAAGAGCTTGTGCAACATTCCCCCTGGAATTTGCATTTGTCACTGTATATGAACAGTATTTACACTAATGGCCTGCTACCCAACCCGGATCTGAACCCGTTGGGACCCGACGACATGTGTCGGGTTTGGGTCAGGTTGGGTCGCACTTCCGGGTCCGGCCGGGTTTGATACGCTCTATCACCACCTCAGGTAAGTAACTCTAATGTTAATTTACTTTTTGGACTTTAAAGGTGGTTTTGCTACAGTTATTTTAAGCTTCTGGAGGTAAGGAACAGAGTGAAAAATGGAAGGTAGGTTAACTGATGGTTGGGTCGGGGCGGGTGCGGGAAAAAAATGGAAGGACTCGGGCCGGGTCGTGCCGGGCTCGGGGTTGGATGCGGTTCTGTCGGACTTGGGTCGGGTCTCATTTACAGACACGAGCAGGCCTTTAATTTACACACACTGCCCTGTAATAATCACATCTGGACACAGAGAGATTTGAGGATTTTAATAAGAAAATTATTAGTCAAATTTGCCATGAAGTGGAGTTCATTAAAAGCAACAATTTCACCGAAAGGAATGCCAACTGCTTAGTCTGGCTCAGTATTTCTTCAAGGGATTAGAAGCCTGAAGAACAATGATTATGAAGGTCAGAAAATATGAAGGAGAGGTCACACATTAACTCTGTAGTTGCTGCTACCCCAGAAATATTGTATTCTTTATCTATATAGAAAATGCAATCCAATTTCAAATCTAAGCCATAGGCATAAAGTGGACTGAAGAATTTTCATAGCTGAATATATTAAAAAGAAAAAAATATGATCCCATTATGAGATTTTACAAGTACAATCTATTTGCAGATACAATTTAGAATGCACATTATTTGCCACCTGCTCATGCATAGGTACATAGGAAGATAGGAACAGGAGTAGGCCGTTCAGCCGATCGAGCCTGTCCTGCCATTCAATGAGGTCATGGCTGATCCGCGGCCTAACTCCATATATCTGCCTTTGGCCCATATCCCTTAATATCTTTGCTTAACAGAAATCTATCTATCTCAGATTTAAAATTAACAACTGTTCTAGCTTCAACTGCTGTTTGTGGGAGAGAGTTCTAAACCTCTACCACCCTTTGCATGAAGAAATGCTTCCTAACATCTCTCCTGAACGGTCTGGTCCTAATTTTTAGACTATGCCCCCTAGTTTTAGAATCTCCAACCAGTGGAAATAGTTTATCTTTATCTAGCCTGTCTTTTCCTGTTAATAACTTGAAGACTTCAATCAGATCACCCCTTAACCTTCTAAATTCTAGCAAAAACAGGCCTAATTTGTGTGGTCTCTCCTCATAACTTAACCCCTGTGGTCCAGGTATCATTCTTGTAAACCTACATTGCACTTTCTCCAAGGCCAATATATCCTTCCTAAGGTGTGGTGCCCAGAACTGCTCACAGTACTCCAAGTGGGGTCTAACCAGGGTTTTGTACAGCTGCAGCATAACCTCTGTGTCTTTATACTCCAATCCTCTAGATATAAAGGCTAGCATTCCATTAGCCTTTTTGATTATTTTCTGCACTTGCTCATGACATTTTAAAGATCTATGCACCTGAACCCCTAAGTCTCTTTGGACATCCACTGTACTTAACCTCTTCATTTAGAAAGTACCCTGTTTTATTCTTTTTTGGTCCAAAATGGATAACCTCACACTTGCCCGCATTGAAATCCATCTGCCACAGTTTTGCCCACTCACCTAGTCTGTCAATATCTCTTTGCAATTTTATGCTATCATCTAGACTGTCTACAATGCCGCCTAACTTTGTATCATCATCAAATTTGGATATATGACTTACTATGCCATCATCCAAGTCGTTAATGAATAATGTGAATATTTGAGGCCCCAACACAGATCCCTGCGGGACACCACTAGTCACATCCTGCCAATCGGAGTACTTACCCATTATCCCCACTCTCTGTCGCCTACCACTCAACCAACTTTCTAACCATGTCAATAATTTGCCCTCAACTCCATGGGGTTCTACCTTATTTAACAGTCTCTTATGTGGGACTTTATCAAATGCCTTCTGGAAGCATATAAATAACATCCATAGACACTCCCCTTCCCACTACATTAGTCACCTCTTCAAAAAATTCAATGAGATTTGTCAGGCATGACCTTCCCGTCATGAATCTGCACCTCTGCCAGGAGGGCATCCCAGGCTTAACTCACTCTCCAATTTCTACTGTGATGAAGCCCTTGAGCTTTTGTTGCCATCACCTTGTGCCAATGATAGGACAGTGATACAGAACTCTCTTTTATCATAACAGCTGAGTGAACCTCATATTGAACTCCATTATGCAAAGTATATTGGTACCAGAAGGCTCAGAATCAGTTTAAATTTTAAGAGATAAGTTGCTAACATAATAAATCCTAATCATGTTTCATGTACACACTAATTGTTCCTGTCTGAATACAAAGAAACATAATTTACTATTAGGTACATGGATAGGAATGTTGGATCAATGTAACAATGCACAATTATTGAATGCTAATAACTGTCCGAGATGACCATTTCCTATGCTTGCTCCATTTAAGGTAACATGCACTCTCTGTAAACCTAGACCTCTTCACAATCATTTCAGCAATGTTTGATAGATCAATCAACAAATAAAACCAAATCATGTTTTATCTGAAAATCTAATATTTTCAAAACAGTACTCATTAGTTTGTTCTTTCTTTGAGATTTTTAGTCATTCATAAATATGGAATGTCAAATCTGTGGAAACATTTCTCAGGAGCCCCCAAGTCTTCAATCACATGTCTCAAGAGAGACTGGCTGAATTAGAATTAGAACATTACAGCGCAGTACAGGCCCTTCGGCCCTCGATGTTGCGCCGACCTGTGAAACCATCTGACCTACACTATTCCATTTTCATCCATATGTCTATCCAATGACCACTTAAATGCCCTTAAAGTTGACGAGTCTACTACTGCTGCAGGCAGGTCGTTCCACGCCCCTACTACTCTCTGAGTAAAGAAACTACCTCTGACATCTGTCCTATATCTATCACCCCTCAACTTAAAGCTATGTCCCCTCGTGTTTTCCATCACCATCCGAGGAAAAAGACTCTCACTATCCACCCTATCCAACCCTCTGATTATCTTATATGTCTCTATTAAGTCACCTCTCCTCCTCCTTCTCTCCAACGAAAACAACCTCAAGTCCCTCAGCCTTTCCTCGTAAGACCTTCCCTCCATACCAGGCAACATCCTAGTAAATCTCCTCTGCACCCTTTCCATAGCTTCCACATCCTTCCTATAATGCGGTGACCAGAACTGCACGCAATACTCCAGGTGCGGTCTCGCCAGAGTTTTGTACATCTGCAGCATGACCTCGTGGCTCCGAAACTCGATCCCCCTACTAATAAAAGCTAACACACCATATGCCTTCTTAACAGCCCTGTTAACCTGGGTAGCAACCTTCAGGGATTTATGCACCTGGACACCAAGATCTCTCTGTTCATCTACACTACCAAGAATCTTCCCATTAGCCCAGTACTCTGCATTCCTGTTACTCCTTCCAAAGTGAATCACCTCACACTTTTCCGCATTAAACTCCATTTGCCATCTCTCAGCCCAGCTCTGCAGCCTATCTATGTCCCTCTGTACCCTACAACATCCTTCGGCACTATCCACAACTCCACCGACCTTCGTGTCATCCGCAAATTTACTAACCCACCCTTCTACACCCTCTTCCAGGTCATTTATAAAAGTGACAAACAGCAGTGGCCCCAAAACAGATCCTTGCGGTACACCACTAGTAACTAAACTCCAGGATGAACATTTGCCATCAACCACCACCCTCTGTCTTCTTTCAGCTAGCCAATTTCTGATCCAAAGCTCTAAATCACCTTCAACCCCATACTTCCGTATTTTCTGCAATAGCCTACCGTGGGGAACCTTATCAAACGCCTTACTGAAATCCATATACACCACATCCACTGCTTTACCCTCATCCACCTGTTTGGTCACCTTCTCGAAAAACTCAATAAGGTTTGTGAG
This sequence comes from Heterodontus francisci, assembly GCF_036365525.1. Lineage (NCBI taxonomy): Eukaryota > Metazoa > Chordata > Chondrichthyes > Heterodontiformes > Heterodontidae > Heterodontus > Heterodontus francisci. The sequence continues at coordinate 30,596,017 of NC_090396.1, read as the reverse complement.
GCACGACCTACCCTTCACAAAACCGTGCTGACTATTGCTAATGAACTTATTATTTTCAAGATGATTATAAATCCTGTCTCTTATAACCTTTTCCAACATTTTACCCACAACCGAAGTAAGGCTCACAGGTCTATAATTACCAGGGCTGTCTCTACTCCCCTTCTTGAACAAGGGGACAACATTTGCTATCCTCCAGTCTTCCGGCACTATTCCTGTCGACAATGACGACATAAAGATCAAGGACAAAGGCTCTGCAATCTCCTCCCTGGCTTCCCAGAGAATCCTAGGATAAATCCCATCTGGCCCAGGGGACTTATCTATTTTCACACTTTCCAAAATTGCTAACTCCTCCTCCTTGTGAACCTCAATCCCATCTAGTCTAGTAGTCTGAATCTCAGTATTCTCCTCGACAACATTTTCTTTCTCTACTGTAAATACTGACGAAAAATATTCATTTAATCTCCAAAGAATTGACGGAGACCTGGTTACACTACCACCATTATTCTCATTTCGGGAAGAGTAAATCAATTAGGGTTCATGCTCCTAATTGCTGAGCTGACTTCTGACATTAAGGCCCTGATTTTAATTTTGAGATGCGTTGGGACTGGATGGGGTCCAATAACGCATGAGAAAGCTTGTTCAGCCACCTCATTGTCATTTTACTTCTGTATTTCCCGAAATAAATCAGTGGCAGTGGACGCGATGTGAACCCACATGAAGTGAGCTCAACATCAGTATTTACAGTGTTAATGCAAACATGCAAGTAGAAGGAACTGGAGCTGATTGTCAGAGAACTGGAAGTGTCAGAATGGAGTCCAGACAGACACAGATTGTGCCCCATTTCACTGAGGCCTACCTGGATGTGTTGCTGAGGACTGTGAGAAGTAGGAGAAAGATATTCTTCCCTAGCAACAGGAGGAAGAAACCTGGTAGCTGAGACCAAGAAGGCAAGGTTGGGGGTTCTAGAGGAGGTCAGCAGCAGGACTGTGTTGGCATGTTCCTGGATTCAGTGCAGAAAGAGGTCAGGAAAGGTGAGTACAGTGACACATTCACCTACATCGTGCTCTGTGCAGCGCTCCATCTCTGTACTCTGTATTTTCATCCCTAATCCTTCACATCACTCCTCACATCCACTTACCTCACAGGTGCACACATCCTTCTCTTTCTCTGCACTTCTTTGCATCCCCTTTTGTCCATCTACCACTCCCATTTACCATCCTCCGAATGCAATGCCTAGCCTCCACCTTGTAGATACTGTCATCAACTGCACACCATCCATCAGATTAACAAATGCCATTAAACTCATTCATAGGTCTGTTCTTTCCCTCCTTGCAGGAGAAGAGAGCACAGAATACCAGGGAGAAAGAAAGAGAGAAGAGGAGGGGCCGTCAGCAGATCACACAGCTCACAATTGCAGAGGAGGAGGCACTGGAAATAAGTGGAATTATGGCATCCTTGGCTGTTCGAGATGGGGAGCTCCCAGCTACCTAGTGATACAACTAAATAAAAGGCATCCACATGTCATGCAAGCTCAGTCATGCTGATCTGGTATCAATATCAAGTGAATATATAATCATCTTCATCATGATAACTTGCAACATTCTTAACTCACCATGACTAATTGCTTTTTTATCTCCCACAGGGCCTTCACGTATGCAGCAGGAGGCGTGGACATGGTGGGCGATGAATCCTCACAGGGACTGAGTCCTTCTGAGGTTGCATCATCACAGGACTCATTCAGACCAGCTCAGCTATTCACACTTTGGTAGGACCAGTAAGATAGATAGTTGGGTTTTTGCCTACTGACTCACTTCACAAGTGAGCAAGAGATGGTAGAGACAGGGACAGCAATGGAGAGTCTGTGTCGGAGAGCTGGCATTGGGAAGGGGGCTGGGGAGGCGCCCGCTGAGAGCCACCCCCCTGCCCTTGCTGTCGACCTCCTTCCTCTTTCCTGCGACCCCCACCCTGAGAGATCCCTCCCGCCCTGACCTACCTGAGGCCTGGCTCCAGTGACACTCCTTGGCCTTCAGTAGGTGCTCCTCCTGCAGCAACCATCGCGTCCTCGATGGCGCTGCAGCTGCTGGCCTCTGATTGGCCAGCAGCTTTCCAAGGGCAAGACTTCCACTGACGGGGTCCTTGATCCTGTAGAAGACCCGTTGCTGTCCACTTAAGTGCTTGATTGGCACTAGATTCAATAGGCATTCGGGAGAAGAGGCAACATGGGGATCTCCAGATCACTTCTTCCAGAATTTGAGACCCCAGCCGCCAGGATAAAATGTCCCCCCATGGTTTCAGGTCAATGGTCCTTCGTGAGATGTAGACTTAAACCCTGCTTTTAATGTGGAAAAATGTACCAAGGCATTTCCCAGAAACATGAGTTAAAAATGCTGAAGAAGGAGATTTGGAAGGTTGACTAAATACACGGCCAAAAAGGTGGTATTTAAGGAGGGTAATAAAGGAGAAGAGGGTGATGGAGATGTGGAGGGGTCCAAGAGGGAATTCAAGTGAGTGCGATTAGGGTGGCTGAAGGCACTTTAGCCAATGGTATGGAAAAGAGAAGGGGGACGCACAACAGGCCAGAGCCAAAGGAATGAGGAGTTCAGTGAGGCAGTAGGGTTGGGTGAGATTACAAAGAGAGAGAGGTGAGACCATGAAGAGATTTAAACACTATGATGAGAATTTTAACGAGGTATACTGGAGTATCAGGAACAGAAATAGGTGAAAGAGGATTGGTGTAATAGGCAAGCAAGAATTGGCCTTGGATAGGATACAGACAGCAGAGTTTTGCATGAGCTGAAGTTTATGGAGGGTGGAGGATGGCAAAGAGATTGGAGTAATTGTGTCTGAGACTGATAAAGGCACACATGAAAGTTTCAGTGCTACCCAACCCAATTTCTAGGCAATTAGCTTTGGTCTTCTCAATGGAAAAGTTAATGGTCACCGAAGGCTGGATATCAGACAAGCAGTCTGACAGCATAGGGGAAGTCGGGGGCATCAAAAGACGTAGCAGAAAGATAGAGTTAGGAGTCATTATTGTACAGATTGAACGTATCATCAGGATGGAAAGGTCTCCAATTTTATGTTTCTTTTCTATGCATCAACTCATTAGGATGACAGCAAGTAGGAAGTGTTGGAACATTCTTATTGCACAATCACTAGGAAGCTAGTTTATCGATAAATGAGACCACATAAACTCCACAACCATTTTATTTCTTAGACTTGAATTTTACCTTTTCTTCTCGCGTGGTCCCTCCTCCCTCTCCACCACTGCTGTCCCTGGGCTGCATTTCCAGCACAGTGCGGAACAGCTTCTCTGAGGTCAGCGTCAGGAACCCAATTTCTGCATTGGGATGGAGACCATACAGGTAGGGAGACTCAGGAGGAAGCAGGTCATCGATGTACTGACAAGGAAAGGAAACAAGTTTAAAAAAAGCACAACTGAATTAAAGGCTACACTGTGGATTGTATAAATAATTTTGATGCCTAAATACATTTTTATGTTGTTCTGGCCATAGTCCCAAAGGACCATAGGCATCTCTCCCATTTGAGAGAGACAGGTGGTGATGTTTTGCCTGAGGGTCACCACTCCACAAGCATGGGGCAAAGTGAGGAGGCAGGCCTCCATGAACTACCAAAGATGGTATGGGGATTGAATCCGCACGGTTGGCATCTTTTTGCATCACATGCAAGCCGTCTAGCCAACTGAGCTAACCGACCCATATTACTAGCAGATTTCCCATGGCGTTGCTGTAGGTGGTCTGGAGCATGGTGGTGATGTTGAACTGCTGAGATGGGATGGTGTTTACCCTGGTCTATCCCTGTATAGCCACTACTTATGGACTCTAACTAGGGACATCCTGAGGTAGCATTCTACCTAATTATTCAGGGAAGATTTGCAGATTGACAGCTTTTCATAAACTCCTACTCTGTTTTCAGTCGTAGGACCAAATTTACATGAAACTGGGTTGAAACTGCCCAATTCTTACTTTACAAAAAACCTTTTATCATCAAGAAAAAGAACAGTTCAGCCCCATCTTTCTCTTCTGGAGCTGAACCTGCATCCCAAGGATAAAAACATTGTGTAGCACTGTGTTTATGGGAATACACACTGTTAGAATGATGTCCAACAGTGCAAATTATGCAGTCTGATGTGCTCCATTGTTATTGTCCATTAATTGGTCCATTATCAGCCCTATGCACTTCTGTTCTCTTGCTTTGTAAGCCAGCATTCACGATGCATTATTTGGACAACAGGAATCACAGTGTTGAGAAAGTTTGAGGTGAATTGGGAGCAGGATTAATAAATCCATCAATTAAAGTGTTGAAATGGCAACAAAGGTAAATGGGAGACTATGCAAAAATGTGTGCATTCCAATCAGGAATGGTCAATAAAGGTAGATGATATTATATTACCATATGCTTGATCACTGAAGGGAGATTCTGACTCTAGAAAATCTAATAATTTTATTTTAACAAGATGCAATTCAGACTCAGAGGGTTGCAAGTGAAATTCAAACATGTCGACAGGGTAGATGCAGGAAGAATGTTTCCCTGGCTGGGGTGTCTATAACCAGGGGACACAGACTCAGAATAAGAGGTAGGCCATTTCGGACTGAGATGAGGAGGAATTTCGTCACTCAGAGGGTGGTGAATATTTGGAATTCTCTATCCCAGACGGCTGTCAAGGCTCAGTCATTGAGTATATTCAAGACAGAGATCAATAGATTTCTAGATATTAAATATATCAAGGGATGTGGGAATAGTGTGGGAAAATTGCATTTTTTTGAATTCTCTGGCTAGGCCAGCATTTATTGACCATCCCTAATTACCCTTGAACTGAGTGGCTTTGTGGGCATTTTTTAAGAGTCAATTACATTGTTGTGGATTTGGAGTCAAATGGAGGCCAGACCAGGTAAGGACAGCAGATTTCCTTCCCTAAAGGACTTAAGTGAACCAGATAGATTTTTACAACAATTGACAAAGGTTTCATGGTCACCATTAGACTAGCTTTTTAAATAGATTTATTAATTGAATTCAAATTTCACCATCTGCCGTGGTGGAATTCGAACCCATGTCCCCACAGCAGATAAGATAAATGAGAATGCAGATAAGATAAAGGAGAATCCAAAAAGATTCTACAAGTATATTAAGAGTAAAAGGGTAGCTAGGGAGAGAGTAGGTCCCCTTAAGGATCAGTGTGGCAATCTATGTGTGGAGCCACGGGAAATGGGCGGGGTCTTAAATTAATATTTCTTGTCCGTATTAACCGTGGAGAAGGTCATGGAAGCCAGTGAGTTCATTGGAGGGAACACCGATAACCTGCAGCATATCAACATTACAAAGGAGGAGGTGTTGGAGGTTTTGAAGCGCATAAAGGTGGATAAATCCCCAAGGCCTGACCAGGTGTATACTAGGATGCTATGGGAAGAAAGGGAGGAGATTACTGGGGCCCTGGCAAAGACTTTTGTATCATCGTTAACCGCAGGTGAGGTACCGGAAGACTGGAGGATAGCTAATGTTGTGCCTTTATTTAAGAAGGGCAGCAGGGATAAGCCAGGGAACTACAGGCCAGTGAGCCTTACATCAGTGGTGGGAAAGTTATTGGATGGCATTCTGAGAGACAGAATTTATATGCATTTGGAAAGGCATGGTCTGATTAGGGACAGTCAGCATGGCTTTGTGCGTGGGAAATCATGTCTCACGAATTTGATTGAGTTTTTCGAGGAGGTGACCAAGAGGATTGACGAGGGCAGGGCGATGGACATTGTCTACATGGACTTTAGCAAGGCCTTTGACAAGGTCCCGCATGGTAGGCTGGTCCAGAAGGTTCGAACACATGGGATCCAGGGTGAGTTAGCAAAGTGGATACAAAATTGGCTTGGTGATAGGAGGCAGAGGGTGGTAGTGGAGGGTTGTTTTTCAGATTGGAGGCCGGTAACCAGTGGTGTGCTGCAGGGATCGGTGCTGGGCTCTCTGTTTTTTTGTCATATATATTAATGAATGTAAGGGGCATGATTAGTACGTTTGCAGATGACACCAAAATTGGTGGTATAGTGGACAGTGAAAAAGGTTGTCTAAGGTTACAACAGAATATAGATCAACAGGGAAAGTGGGCAAGGGAGTGGCAAATGGAATTTAACGCAGATAAGTGTGAAGTGATGCATTTTGGGAAGTTAAACCAGGGCAGGTCATATGCAGTGAATGGCAGGGCCCTGGGGAGTGTTCTTGAGCAGAGAGACCTTGGCGTGCAAGTACATAACTCCCTGAAGTGGCAACACAGGTAGACAGGGTGGTGAAGAAGGCATATGGCATGCTTGCCTTCATCGGTCGAGGCATTGAGTACAAGAGTTGGAACGTCATGTTACAGTTGTACATAACGTTGGTTCAGCTGCATTTGGAGTACTGTGTGCAGTTCTGGTCGCCGCACTACAGGAAAGATGTGATTAAGCTCGAGAGGGTGCAGAAAAGATTCACAAGGATGTTGCCTGGTTTGGAGGGCTTGAGTTATAAAGAGAGATTGGATAGGCTGGGTCTGTTTTCCCTGGAGCGAAGGAGGCTGAGAGGGGACATGATAGAGGTATATAAAATTATGAGAGGCATAGATAGGGTAGATAGCCAGAGTCTGTATACCATGGTAGGGGTGACTAAAACTAGAGGGCATAGATTTAAGGTGAGAGGGAGGAGGTTTAAAGGGGATTAAAGGGGCAAATTTTTCACACAAAGAATAGTGGGTATCTGGAATGAGCTGCCTGAGGAGGTGGTGGAGGCAGGAACAGTAGCAACATTTAAGAGGCATCTGGACAGGTACTTGAATGAGCAAGGCATTGAGGAATATGGAATTAATGCAGGCAGGTGGGATTAGTATAGATAAGCATTATGATCGGCATGGACGCAGTGGGCCGAAGGGCCTGTTTCTATGCTGTACGACTCTATGACTCTATGAGCACTAGCCTGGGCCTACTAGTCCAGTGACATAATGGCAGAGCAGGCTTGAGGGGCCAAATGGCCTACTCCAGCTCCTATTTGCTATGTTCCTATGTCACCATAACTAGATGATTATTCAAGGCAATTAGCCAGTGTAGGGTTTGGATCTACAAGTACATGGGAAATAATCATCTACCTGATGATAGCCATTGTAGTCCAAGTTAGGAGGGAGAGGGAATCCTGCTGCCAATAGCACTTCTCCTTCCATCATCTCTGGCTTAATATACTCCTCCAGGTAGGTTCTGCAGAGCCGCCTATCCCAATCATCTGTGATGTGTCCTCCATACATAATCTCACCAAACAGATAGCGCAAGTCATCATATGGGACCTGCAATGGAAGTAAATATTTATTCAAAACAGAAACTGCTAGAAATGCACAGCAGGTCTTTCAGCAGCTTTAAAGATAAATGATGGGCTAATGTTCCATTGAAATATCAAACATTACCCTGTCCTTACTGTCTACAGATGTTGTTGGGCTTGCTGTGTGTTTCCAGTATTATTTATCTAATTTTGGTGTTCAGCATCCAAATATTTTTCCTTTTTATGTCTAATCATAGAATCACAAAGTTTAAGGCACAGAAAGAGGCCACTTGGCCCATCGTGTCTGCGCCAGTCGAAAAATGATCCACCTATTCGAATCCCACCTTCCAGCATTTGGTCTGTAGCCCTGCAGATTATGGCACTTGAGGTGCATATCCAGACTCCTTTTGAATCAGTTGAGGGTTTCTGCCTCAACTACCCTTTCAGGCAGTGAATTCCAGACCATCACCACCTTCTGGGTTAAAAAGTTTTCCTCATCTCCCCTCTAATTTTTCTACCAATCACTTTAAATCTATGCCCCCTCATCTCTGACCTCTCTGCTAAGGTGAATAGACCCTTCACCTCCACTCTATCCAGGACCCTCAAAATTTAGTACATTTCAATCAGATCTCCCCTCAGCCTTCTCTATTCCAAGGAGAACAACCCCAGCCTCTCCAATCTTTCCTCATAGCTGCATTTTTCCAGTCCTGGCAACATCCTCGTAAGTGTCCTCTGTGCCCTCTTTCGTGTAATTACATCCTTCCTGTAATAAGGTGACCAGAACTGCATACAGTACTCAAGTTGTGGCCTAACCAATGATTTACACATTTCCAGCTTAACTTCCCTGCTCTTGTATTCTATACCGCGGCTAATAAAGGAATCTAATGTATTTATTGTTTCCTTTTATATCAACCACATCAAGTCTTACGTCTTGATAATCTTTCCTGAACATGGTCCTAATAGCACAACTCAAGCGAGCAAACATGCTTCCCCTTCCTGTCCAGCCCCAGCTACGGAAGATGCATCTTAAAAAGAGGCAATGAATCAATTACACAAGATGAGAAAGACTTATTTATTTCACCGACATTCTTTGGATCATCCATATTTGATTACAGAAAATAACAGACTGCCTGCAGTTCTTTTTATTAGCTAAGAGCCATAAGTGAGACAGGCACATCTTTCTTCATTCACAGTTTGAGCTCTGACAGGTTGTGCAATAAGTCAAGCCATAGATTTACAGTTTTCACTAAAAAAAAGCATTGTAGAACTTAACCTCCTAACATTAGTAAAAATTAAATTCTGGAATAGCATGAAATAAAAATGGAATTGAGCTTATTTAGTCACCATAAACTATGTGGCCTAGCAATAAAGTGGCTCATTATATAGAAACATTTACAATTAACATTCTTTCCCAAAAGCATGTGTTAGGAACTTGAAAAAAGATTTTATCGAATTCAGTCCATTTTGAAGATTGTGGAAAGGAACAAAGTAAAGATCTAATTTCTCATTTCTTTTATGAGTAGGAGTCTCAATGAGTTATTAATGCTGTAAGCATCTCTTTAATCCTCATTTATTTTTTAACTTGGATTCTTGTTCACAGGAGAAAAGAAACAGACTGTCCTTAATGAAACCCATTTGTTCACTCTTGTATGGATCCATGCAACACGGAGGTAATCCATTTCTGCTTTTAACTCTTTAATTTCTCGGCCACCTCAGAATAGAGCAGAGTGATTTTCTGCTCGCAATTCAGAAACATAGAAGCATATTTCATAAGTGTCATTATTCCTGAACTTGGGGCAGGTGTAACATGAAATGCATTGTGAAGAAAAAGATCTTCTCAGCTTAACTAGAATTTTAAATATATTCTCCTACAATGGCTGGGCACATTCTAGTCTACTCTAGAGAGTATGTTGGAGTCAACACTGGTGAACAAATAGATATTATCAGCAGAGCAGTGATAAGTAAAACATTCATGTTTTCATGAACAAAATTTAAATTCAGCAAAATAGAAAAAAAGAACTTGCATTTATATAGTGCCTTTCACTAACTTGGGATATCTCAATGCACTTTACAGCCAATGCAGCTCGTTTTTTTGAAGTGTAGTCGCCGTGTAATGTAGGGAACATGCCAATTTGTGCAGAAGAAGATCCCACAAATAGCAATGTGATATTGCCCAGACAATCTGTTTTTAGTGTTGATTGAGGGATAATTATTGGCCAGGACACCAGAGAGAGCTCTGCTGCTCTCCTTCGAATGGTACTGCAGGATCTTTAATGTCTCATCCAAAAGAAGGCACCTTCAACAGTGCAGCACTCCCTTAATAGTACACTGGAGTGTCAGCCTTGATTTTGCACTCAGATTGTCCTGAACTCCATGATGGGGACAGATCTCCCTTTTTTCTTGGTTTTGAAGCAGGTTTTTGGCAGCTAATACATGTTAAAAGTAGGTCTCAGTTGGTATCTAAGAAACCTACTACTTGATCCTTTCAATTAGCGAAAAAACAGGGAGCCCAGAACTCAGAGCCAACCCATCTCTCACCGGGCTGCAGCACAAGCACTGCCTGCTTAGCACTGTGACTACCAGGTAGGTGAAAATTTCACCTGAAGAGCATTAGGCCCAAAGACATATTGATGCTGCCATGACCAGAGATTGTACACTGTACTATGGTAACCCTTTGTCATATGCAAAAATGTAATTGTATAAATAAAAAAGTGAAGTGAAAATCTGATTTTCAATTGATTTTTCATTAGGTTTGATGCCAAACTTGAAATAAAGGCACAGATTGTCGAGTCAACTTCACTGGAAAGCATCTAGAGGAGGCTGCTTGAACTGCCCTTGAGCTGCTTGACAGAAGCAAGCCTACTGGCCTTCAAAATTAGGCAAGGACAGAAGGTTCATTTTCAGCACATACTAGTGCCTACAAGCAGTCACCCCTGCTAAAATTCTATTGCAATCAGCCAGGCCAGTAAATTCATTATGCATGTGAAAACACATCAATGATTCAGTGTATAAACGCTGTAAACTGTCACACTCAGAAGCCAGATACAAATGTGCCCCTTCAGCACACAGTGAGTTAGCTTGTTGTGTTAATTATGCATGCTGTCTACTTAGTTAAGTAGGTAAATGGACGCCTGAACTGCAAATGGCATTTGCCATGCAGGCCTGATTAAGATACATTAGGATACTGCATTGGAACATTATTTTGGAGCACTTTTGCTCCACAGTTTTTCTTAAGTCCATAATGATTAGTATTCTTGCTGTGCTAGGAGCACTGCAGTTGTATTTCTCATTGATGTGAGAAGCTTCTGAAAATATAAAGCAGTCACCAGGTAATGAAGTTGGGGGAAATCGAACTAAAATGCACTATTAGTCTGACAGAGGCAAACATACAGATTTATCATAAGTCCACAATGATTAAATGGGGGCCAACATTACACATTGCACTTAGCCATTCCACAAGCTAAAATCTTTTTGTTACATGCTTAAAAATGCTTGTTTCAGAGAGGAAATGGTACACAATGTGCTGATGACAAAATAAAGCAGCATCCTACATATCCAGTGGCAACACTTTGTGAGTCGGTTTTCAGATTAGAGACATAAAACCTTGATCTGATACATCAAAAAATCTAAAATGTTACTTCACATAAATTATTGAAAAAAAATGTCCAGTGACTTTCACCTTCCTTTCCTTTCTTTAAAGTCATTGGCGTTTTACTGTGATATGATTCCCAATCTCTATAGTACTTTCCCCAAATGGCCATTAGTTTTGACCCTCAACTGGGACAGGTAGAAAACCCTGCTCGTGAATTCAGATATGAACAATTAGTGATCTTGCAATACATTTGTGTGTGTGTTATTATTACACAGCCATGTTAAACAGATTAACACCTAGTTAAAGATAACACAAGCAGGAATGTTTACAAATTTGTTAAATATTTACATGTGAACAACTTTGCTTGGAACTTCAATCCCTTAACCGTTGGTGGGCTGTCTGAATATAGTGAACATCATGGCCCAGAAATTCTACAGCATCCTTATTTGGTTGCACGGAAGTGGGGGCGTGGAGGGTAAGTGTCCTGTGCCAGAATGGTGCGGTTTCCCAGATATGGGGCTTTGAACCTCACTGTAATAGAGCCAACGCAGACTGGAGAGAACTGGTTGCAGTATCTCTCAGGTGAGTGGATCCAGGGATTAGGTTTGTCTTTGCCCAATATGGCAGGTGCGCACACACATCCTCACTGCCATTTTGGAGTTTTACATGTTGGCACAGCACCAAGAAAACAAGCACTGTGCAATGCAATTTCTAGACCCTCAAGCACAATCTTGTTGTGTGTAGCCCACATCTATACCCTTCCTACAGGAGTTGCTGCATTGCCATCAGCAATAGAATGGCTGGCTTTTCCTTCCTTGAGCCAGAGCACTGTGAATTTTTGCAGCCCCGCTGCCAGGTAGCCTAGATAAGATCAAACCCCAGAATTCCTGGTTCAAAGGCAGAGACTTTTACCCTCGGTGAGTACTTGAATATTTTATATTCTCTTCTCTATGGAAGCCTGTGCCTATGCAGAAACAAGGGATGGGTTGTCCCTGCAGCCTACCCGCTGCATTGACAGGTTGCAGAAACAGCCAATCTCTTGTTGCTGCACTCCATACAGTTCAAACTCATGCACACTAGTGGTCTTGATAATGCTTATGATAATGCTCCATAAAAGAACTGTGGCCCACCTTCAGTAATCTGTATGATTGTGAAGGGATGAACTCCAGAACAGTTCAAAGAGCTTTGGTCAAATTATGTTCACCGTATATCCACATGATTTGGGTTCAGGCCTGTCAAATCAGGCATGAAGATATCTCTTAAAATCAATTTAAACTTCACTTGTGAAAGACTTCAAAATTAGCAAAGCAGCTACATTTCATAAGCAGTAAAAGGATATCTTGCTACATTCTGCTGTGAGGTAACCTTACCTTAAAAAACATGAAACTGCAATGACAATGATACTACCTCTGTCCAGGAACTGCACCAGCTGAGGCTGTTCAATGGAGGATTCATGCAGTCCAATTCCTAGGTGCAGATTCACTATTTTTATACCCAATCTTATTACTGTTATGACTGTTGACCTGTCTCAGCAACTCTATGTCCCTTTGTTTCCTGAACTTTACGTGAATTTGATTATACTTGTCTGAGCAGATGGCACTCTGAACTAAACCACTGGTATCCTTGTACCTCCTATCAATGGATACCAATACATTATCATGTAGAACAACAGCCCCGACAAACAAATTTCTCTGCAGCACCTGTGGAAGAGCCTGTCACTCTAGAATTGGCCTTTATAGCCACTCCAGGCGCTGCTTCACAAACCACTGACCACCTCCAGGCGCGTATCCATTGTCTCTCAAGATAAGGAGGCCCAAAAGAATCATGTAGAATGTTCTTATTTGGCCAGAGCTGTGGGGGGAGGGGAGGGGTTTGTTCCCACAATTACAATGTTGTTATTAAAGATGAACAGCAGTGTTTACTATGTAAGTTGTCAGCCTTGGCTCAGTGGTAAGAAGTGGTAAGTCAAAAGTTCATGGGTTCAAGCTCCACTCCAGACACTTGAACACAAAATGTAGGCTGGCACTCCCAGTGCAGTGTTGAGGGAGTGCTGTGCTGTCAGAGATCCCATCTTCCTGATAAAACATTAAACTGAGGACCTATTTGCCCTCTCAGGTGAATGTAAAAAATCCCATGGCACTATTTCGAAGAAGAGTTTTCCTGCTGCCTTGGTCAATGTTTATCTCTCAACCAACACTTACAAATCTATAATCTGGTCATTTATGTCATTGCTGTTTGTGAAACCCTACTGTGTAAACTAGCTTCCACATTTCCCTACATTACAACAATGCCCACACTTTAAAAGCATTTAATTGGCTCTAAAGTGCTTTGGGATGTTCCAAAGTCATGCAAAACACTTTAGAAATACAAGTCCTTTCTTTCTCTGATCTGGTCTAAAAACTCCACCAAAAATCAATATGCTGAGCAAAAAAATTACATTTCTTGATTTCTAGCTCTTTCCATTCCCAGACTCTGTGCTGAAACTCTAGCAGTCCAGGATACAAACTGTTGGCATTGTTTGTCAGCATGAATGAACAGTTAGTCAACCCCTAAAATGCAAACTCCAGGCTAGTGAAGACATAACAGACATTGTTGGAGAAGTTGGATGTTTGCAATCATTTTTGCTTGTTCATTACTGCTGTTGTCAATCTTTTCTATGCAAAATAGAACAAGGCTTCCTCATGGTTGTCACTGATTACATTCTTAGGATGCTTTCAAGCCTGCCTGGGCAGAAAAGCAATAAGAAATCATTGTATTTCCTCTTTAAGATATCCAGAATAAAACTACATCAAGCAAAAAGATGAAGACTCTAGATTAGGACTTAAATAATAAAAAAGACATTCTATTCAGCATCATCTTCATGCAGATTTTTTGCGACCTGCTGTCATAAACTTGAAAGCTGTATTTAAATATATGAATATTCCTTACTTGTGATGTCACACACAGTGGTCTTTGTGACACACTAACTTCTATTCAGCAGTGACGGATGTACAAAATGTCTAAATTATTAATGATCAAAACTCACGCTTCCTTCCTTAAAGAAAGCAGGGAGTAGTTTGGAGGTTTGATTGTTCAGAATAAATGGCTTAGCGCACGTTGTCAAATTTCCCTGGTCTCCACACAAAGATGTTGTGAAACTTATTATCAGCCAAGTTCACATGCATGCCTTCAATCACTAGTTAGTGTCTTAATTTAGACAATAAAGTTTGAATGAAGAATACAATGGCAGGAGTTAGATATGAATTCACATTATTCATATGGCTTCTTGTCTTCGGAAAATAATTTCAAATGCTTTATGCGGTCATTGTCTAACTTGTTGTTTATTAGCATGTTCAGTTTTGATTAGCTTCCATTTTATGGTCTGAATCTTATTTTACATTTGGATGCTTGTTTAAGAATCGAGCTAAGCAGGGAGTTTAAAAAGTTCTCAGCAAATTGTAAAATGAGGGACTGTAGCCTAGTGTCGCAAATGGTTTATGGAGTGTGAGAAGTTTTACAGTTGAAAAGATCCCAGATCTCTACTTTATGAGCATTATTAAGGGACCAAAGTGAGGGAATTATTGTACGAGCATGTGAAATGTTCATAGCAAGAACCTCTGTTTGCTGTGATTCTTGAAAGTACACTGGTAGCATTGTTTATCAGCATGAATTAACAGTTCGGCAACTCCTAAAGTGCAAACTCCTGGCTGGTGAAGCCATGACAGACATTGTTGGCGAAGTTGGATGTTTGCATTCATTTTTGATTGTTCATTATTGCTATCGTCAATCTTTTCTATGCTAAAAGAACAAAGCTTCCTCATGTTTGTCGCTGCTTACATTCATAGGATATTCTAGAAAGTCTGAATACTGGACGGCCTTTAGGAATGCTCAGAAAGGTAGTTTATGTACAGTTAGTATATAAAGTTAGCTTGATGAGAATTCTTACAAAAGGTAGGATCTGAGGATAACATTGGATTATGATCAACACAATATTTGAACTGCCTTGTCATTTAACGGGCAATTAAGTGAACAAACAAAAGAAGTTTAAGTTTAAATCAAATCTGTATCATGCATCAGTTGGCTAGCTTGTTGAAGGTTCCATGTTAGGTAAGGGTATAGAGGGAAACGGAGAAAAAGCATGCAAATGGAGTTAAAGTACAGATCAACAATAATCAAATAGAATGTCAGAAAGGCTCAAGAGGCTGACTGACCTATTTCTGTTTCTATGCTCCTGTTACAAAAAAGAGTGTAAAGAGGAGCAATTAATATGAATCCTGGGCTTAGGTCCAAGAGCTTGGAGGATAGAGTGGTGTCCTCAATTGGGTTCTTCTCTGCAGATCAAAGAATGTGAGGAGGGGACATCATACAAGTATTTAAACAGTGAAAGGAAACAATAGGATGCAAATTACTGAACTGTTAAGCTGAATATGGAGCTGGAACAAGAAGGGACAATGACACAATGTGGAAAGAATAAGTTTAACAGTGAAATTATGCAGCACCTCTTCTCTTGTAGAAAATAAGATGCATGAAATAAACTGTCACCTAATATGGCTAATTGAATGACGGCAAAAATGGAGATGAATTTTTACTTGGGGCAAGAAGCTAAAGGGGTCTATAAGAGAGGGCTATTCATTTGGTAGTGATCTTTTCTCAACTCCCTTGTTGATCAAAAATCTGTTTAACTCAGCCTTGAATATGTTCAATGACCCAGCCTCACCTGTTTTCTGGGGTAGAGAATTCCAAAGATTAACCCTCAGAGAAGAAATTCCTCCTCATTTTCATCTTAAATGGTAGATCCTTTATACTGAAATTGTGCCCCCTAGTTGTAGATTCCTCCACCAGGGGAAATATCCTCTCAGCATCTACCCTGTCAAGCCCTCTCAGAATCCGAGATGTTTCAATAAGATCAGCTCTCATTCTTCTAAACTCCATTAGTATAGGCCCAATTCTCTCAACTTTCCATCATAAAACAACCCCCTTCATACCAGGAATCAACCCAGTGAACATTCTCTGAACTGCATCCAATGCAAGTATATCCCTCCTTAAATAAAGAGACCAAAACTGTACGCAGTACTTTGCAGGTTGATAGGTTAATTGGCCATTATAAATTGCCCCTAGTATAGGTAGGTGGTAGGGAAATATAGAGACAGGTGGGGATGGGGTAGGAATATGGAATTAGTGTAGGATTAGTAAAAATGGGTGGTTGATGGTCGGCACAGACTCGGTGGGCCGAAGGGCCTGTTTCAGTGCTATATCTCTAAACTAAACTAAACTAAACCAATGGGCTGTACAGTTGTAGCAAGACTTCCCAACTTTTATACTCCACCCCCCCTTGCAATAAAAGCCACCATTCCATTTGCCTTCTTAATTACATGCTGTACCTGCATACTACCTTTTTGTGATTCATGTACAACGCCACCCAGCTCCCTCTGTACCACATCGTTCTGTAGTCTCTCTCCATTTACAGTCATAGAGTAGAGTCATAGAGTCATTTACAGCACAGAAGAAGCCATTCGGCCCATGCCGGCTCTCCACGGAGCTGTGCAGTCAGTCCCACTCCCCGGCTCGATCCCCAGAGCCCTGCAAGTCCTTTTCTCTCCGGTGGCCATCCAACTTCCTCTTGAAGTCATTGATCGTCTCCGCTTTCAACATCCTTGTGGGCAGCAAGTTCCAGATCATTACCACCCGCTCTGTAAAAAGTGCTTCCTCATATTCCCCCTGTATCTTTTGCCCAAAACTTTTAATCTGTGTCCCCTAGTCCTTGTACCATTTGTTAATGGGAACAGTTTTTTCTTGTCTAACTTACCTAAATCTGTCATAATCTTGTACACTTCTATTAAATCTCCCATCAGTCTCCTTTGTTCTAAGGAGGACAACATAAAAATATTTTGCTTTTCTATTCTTCTGACCTCACATTTTCCCACATTATTCTCCATCTGTCAAATTTTTGCTCACTCACTCACTCACTCAACCTATCTTATATCCCTTTGCAGACTCTGTGTCCTCACAACTTGCTTTCCTACCTATCTTTGTATCATCAGCAAATTTGGCTACAATACACTCGGTCCCTTCATCCAATTCATTAATATAGATTGTAAATAGTTCAGGCCCCAGCTCTGATCACTGCGGGGCCCCACTTGTTACTGTTTGCCCAGCTGAAATGACCCATTTATCCCAACTCTGTTTCCTGTCGGTTCGCCACTCCTCTATCCATGCTAATATATTACCCCCAACACCATGAGCTCTTATCTTGTGTAGTAAGCTTTTATGTGGAACCTTATCAAATGCCCTTTGGAAATCCAAATACACTACATCTATCAGTTCCCATTTATCCATCCTCCTTGTTACATTCTCAAAGAACTCTAATGAATTTATCATTTCAGTGCAGCAAGTGTAAGAAGCCCCATTAATTACATAAAGCACCAAGTTAAGGATCCATTTCCAGTCTTGGTCAATGGCAAAATGAATTCCAGAGCACTGATTACACAGGATTGGGAGCTTTCTAAGATGAGCTGCCTGGTTTCCTGTTTCCTCTTGGATCTTGATGAAGTGTCATCTAAATGTGTTACCAAAGGTGGAAATGTTAATGATAGATCTTATTATACACCAGTTACACATGTCACTGTTCCTTCAACCACCGTGGGAGCAAAATTTGATATGCCCGTAAATAGACACAAGAATGGAGATGCATGATTAATCCATGCCCATTCCTTCCGATGTAGGCCAACACCAACTTTGTGCTGCCTGCTAATTTGCATAATTGCCATGTGCAGCCAGTGCTAAACAACCTGTTGAGTGGCTGCATCCTCAGCAGAGGGGTTAAGTTTGCACTAGGCTAGAACAACCTAAAACTAGCCTGCACTGCTTAAAGCCAGCCTGCATCGTTTAAAGGGCAGGGGTCTCGCGGGGTGGGGGTCGCGGGGGAGAAGGGTGTAGGGGGAAATGCTAGCAAGGGCAGGGGGTGGCTCTCAGCAGGTACCACCCCACCCCCTCCCAACCCCCGAACTCCCCTGATGCTGGGTCCCTTGTTCAGGCACTAAGTGTCTTTTAACAAGGCATTCCCCGCCCCCCTCCCCATCCCCCCAGAGCTGGGAAGCAGCCTGCATGGTTTTTCGTGCCGTGCTTCCCGTGCGACGAAAGGGCTGCCCTCCGCACGGCTAATTGCGGCAGCAGCAGGATGAGACCTTTAATTGGCGGCACAGTGGCGCATTGGTTAGCACCGCAGCCTCACAGCTCCAGGGACCCGGGTTCGATTCCGGGTACTGCCTGTGTGGAGTTTGCAAGTTCTCCCTGTGTCTGCGTGGGTTTTCTCCGGGTGCTCCGGTTTCCTCCCACAAGCCAAAAGACTTGCAGGTTGATAGGTAAATTGGCCATTATAAATTGTCACTAGTATAGGTAGGTGGTAGGGAAATATAAGGACAGGTGGAGATGTTTGGTAGGAATATGGGATTAGTGTAGGATTAGTATAAATGGGTGGTTGATGTTCGGCACAGACTCGGTGGGCCGAAGGGCCTGTTTCAGTGCTGTATCTCTAAAAAAAAAAAAAAAAATTGGGGTTAATTGCCCAGTTAAGGGCCTCAGCTGGTAGCAGGGCAGGAAGGCCATTCACAGTTTTGGAGGAGGCAGGATGGTGCCAGGAACCACCCCCCCCCCCCCCGCCACCCGCCACCATTCCACCAAATTTTATGCTCTCCCCGCCTCCAAACCCACCCCGCGGGGGGGGCGGGGAGAGCATAAAATTCTACCCTAAGTTTTGAAATAGTGAGTGTTCAAGAGCAATTCTAATCCTGTAATTTCAGGCTTAACATGTCAACTATGACATTTTCTGAATCTCCTCAATGAAATTACTGCCGGATCTCCATCATTCTCTAGATAATTACCTCAAAATGTGTTTCAACAGCAGTTTGTGATGTTCAGTGATAAGCAGGAAGTATTTCTAAAACTGTGATAATTACAACATGTTGTTGATTTGGTGCAAGGCAGCAGTTGGCATGTTCACTTGTGCAGTTTATGTTAATGTGCTTTCAACATCAGTGGACCGTTCCTACTCTCAAAGTTCCTCTTACCCTTTCCCTGTGAATTTCTACTGAGCCAACACAACAAAGATATCTTGCATTGATGTTGGTAGCATATGAAAACTCAAGAGCACAAGCAGCTGCAACCTTGTTACTAGGAGAGGACTTTTTTTTCAGATGACTCATCCTTGTTTCAAAATTTCCAAGGCAGAGAGAAGCATCTGTTTTAAGTGCAAAGGCAGCATACTTTGCAGTTATATACACAAGGGATACATTTCTACAAATTAAAAAAGGGTTATTTTCTCTGCAGACAATTCATCTTTAGATTAATAACATCAACACCATTCTAAACAGTGATAGCTCAACTACATCGGGTAGCTTAGCAATAAAATAATAGGGCACGTTAGTGTCGTGGTTATGTTATTAGACGAATACACCAGAGAAGGTGAAATCAAATCCCATTATAGCTGTTTGAAAATTTGAATTCAGTTTTTTTTTTTATCCAGAAATAAAAAGCTACTATCAATAACAGTGACCATGAAGATGTCAGATTGATGTGAAAAACCAACTAGTTTGCTATTGTCCTATAGGGAAGGAAATCTGCCGTCCTTACTCAGTCTGGCCTATATATGACTCCAGTCCCATCTGAAGTGGCCAGCAAGCCACTTGATTGTATCAAGAAGGTGGTCGATCATACAGTCTCAGGGCAACTAAGAATGAGCAATAAATGCCAGCTTACCAGCGACGCCTGCATCCTGGGCATGATTATTATTTTAATTTGACTAAATTTGCTGACCTGAGGTAGTACGTGTAGGCCAGCTATAGCAGACCTCAGCACTTAACTGGAGCAACCACATAAATACTGTGGCTACAAGAGCAGATCAGAGGCTGGGTATTCTTAGGCGAGTAACTCACCTCCTGACTTCCCCAAGCCTGTCCACCATCGGCAAGGCACAAGTCAGAAGCATGATAGAATACTTCCCTTTTGCCTGGATGAGTTTGACAACTCTCAAGAAGCTCGACACCATCCAGAACAAAGCAGCCCACTTGTTTGGCACCTTATCCACCACCTTAAACATTCACTTCCTCCACCCTAGGGTCACCGTGACTGCCGTATATACCATCTATAAGATGCACTACAGCTAGCAAGAGTAAAAACAGCCAGGATTCTTGCTCCTGTTCACTATCTAGTGATTTTCTGGGTGAAGATGTGCATATATTGAGTGGGAATAGGATCAGGCTCTGCACCATACTCTTCCCATTACTTTCAAGCCTCACACATTAACAATAGCTGCTTAGGCAATGAACCAAAAATACCTGTGGAAATGTACCTAACGATGTTTGTCAAAGCCTATGGGTAAGAAGAGGTTGGAAGAAAATTGGTGGAAAAAAAGATTATGGCCTAGAGTTTCTATTTTATCTGTACATATTGTTATATTTCTCTGCAGCACCTGTGGAAGAGCCTGTCACTCCAGAATTGGCCTTTATAGCCACTCCAGGCGCTGCTTCACAAACCACTGACCACCTCCAGGCGCGTATCCATTGTCTCTCGAGATAAGGAGGCCCAAAAGAATTGTTATACTATCTGTCAAGTGTTCGGAACGAATTAGCTAGGAACTAGTTGTTATGTGTAAGTGTTCCAGTAGGGGGCCACATTCACAGCTGCATTGGGGAGTCATGTTATATGTAACAAAGAATCAGGTTCCACAGTCCAAAGCATGGTGCTGTAATAAACCAGATTGACTCCAGCCTTTTACAAGATTAAAGTGTGATTCTTTCCAACATCTGGGAACCAGAAACAGCATAAAGATGAAACATGGTGGCAGTGAGTGTCTGTGAATAAACCTAGAACATTTTTAAAAGCATCAGATTGAGAAAAGTGACCCAAATTAGTACCAGAGATAGGGAAAGAAAAACTGAGTGACTCGTGCGAGAACTGTAAAAAAAAAAAATTGAAATGTCAGCCGGGACAGGAATGAATGCATTGCTACAGCCGATCATGAATTGGGGAGCTGACGATGTCGTAGACGCATTTGAGAAGTTTAAACAAAAGTGCAATTTGGCATTCAATAGTTTCCTATAAGGCACTAGTGAAGAGGAGAGGGTCAGCTATATCCTTCTGTGGGCTGGAGATAAAGGATTACATTTATTTAACAGCTGGGTCCGAAGCGAAGAGGACAGCAGAAACCCAGACAAAATTTTTGAAAGATTCAGCACCCATCTCCAGCCAAAATCAAATCATCGGATATACCGATATGAATTTCAAAGCTTCAGACAGGAACTAGGTGAGCCTATTGACACTTGTGTAGCAAGATTGAAAAATGCAGCCAGAAAATGTAAATTTAAGGTCACAGATGAACAACTGATAGAAGAGCTCATTTGGGGTTCTGCGCATCCTGAAGTACAGAACGCTCTAATTGGACAAGACAAGCTCACAATATTGCAGGCTATAGACACTGCCAGAGCACATGAAGCCACGAGCAGACAGATGAAGACTCTGACCTCCCAAATAGCTAGCCTTCAGTTAAGCCAAGAGACAGGCAGCAGGGTCGATCCAGTGAAACAACAACTAAAGAACGTACACCAAACAGAGAGAAAGACGTGCAGGAGCTGTGGATGACCACATGAATTGACAGATAGAAGGAAATGTCCCATATATGGATCAATCTACAGAGCTTGAGGGAAGACCAATCACTGGGAAAAGATGTGCAGAACAAGGCAAGAAGGTGGTAGACAAGTCATCAGAGCCAGAGTAACAGGGCGAAGGAAGAGTGAAAGAAATCAAAATATCCAAACCCTGGAAGATGGCAATGGATTTGAGAACATGATAGACATAGGAACCATAGAACTGCATGAAATGTCTGGATGTAACAGTTCCCAGAGAAAAGAAATTCACACAACCATTCAGATCAGGAAAAGGCTGAGAAATAACGATAAATCTGAAGGTGAAGATTGATACTGGAGCGCAGAGTAACATCATCCCGCTCAGACTATACCAGCAGATCTTTCCTGAAAATTTGGAGAAAAATGGTTATCCAAGGGAAGGTGCTCCAAAACCAAACAACATCATGCTAACAGCATATGGGGGAACTGAGATTTGACAGCTAGGAACAACCCAAATCAGAGGGACACACAAAGGAAAAGATGTTATTGTATTTTCTATGTCACAGCTATCCTGGGGTTGAACAGTTGTGAAGAGCTGCAGATTATCTCAGTAAACCATGAGGTGAAGGAGGCGACACTGAGGGTTGAAGATAGCACACCCGTTGAAAAGCGCCCTCCGATAAGCAAAGAAGATCTGGTACAAATGTACTCAAAGTGTTTTGATGGGACGGTTGGATGCTTCAGAGATTTTGAGTATCACATCACTATTGACCCAGCGATGAAGCCAGTGATTCATCCCCCACGTAAAGTACCAGTAGAACTAAAAAGAAATCTTGAAAGAGAGCTCCGAGAAATGGAAGAAAAGAAGGTGATTGCCAGAGTCACAGAGCCTACAGATTGGGTAAATTCCATCGTGGTCAGAGAGAAGCCAAATGGACGGCTAAGAATTTGCCGAGATCCCAAAGATCTTAACCTAGCAATAAAGAGGGATCACTATCCTATTCCAATATTGGAAGAAATCACACCAGCACTGGCAGCGGCAAAAGTTTTCAGCAAGCTTGATGCCAGAAATGGCAACTGGAAAGTGAAGCTGGACACAGAATCTTAACTGTTGACAACATTCAACACATCCTTTGGACTGTATAAATTCCTGTGCCTACCCTTTGGCCTCAAAGTGAGCCAAGTTATGTTCCAAAGAAAGTAGACGAGACATACAGGGGATACAAAGGAGCGGTCGGCATAGCTGATGATATCCAGATATATGGGGCAGATGGAAAAGATCATGAAAACCATCTACATGAAGCCATTGAGAGAACCAGGAAAGCTGGGATTAATGTAAACGCAGACAAAATGCATTGTGAAAGTGACAGAATGTCAGTTCTTCGGAATGGTGTACACACCTGACGGAGTTAAGACGAGCCCTAAAAGAATCCATCTCGGGGATGGAAGCTCCAAGAGATAAGAGAGAGTTGAGAAGTTTCCTTGGTTTGATACAATACATGAGCTCCTTTATTCCGCACATGTTGGAACACATGACAAACCTGCGGGAGCTGATGAAAGAAGATGTAGAGTACCAGTGGTCAGAGTCACATGACAGGAGTTTCAACAAACTCAAAAAAGTAGTATGCAAGGAGACAAGTCTGTCGTACTACAACAGAAAGAAACCTGTCACTCTACAAGTAGATGCTTCCACAAAAGGATTGGGAGCAGTCCTGGTACAAGAGGGAAAGCCAATAGCATTTGCGTCCAAAGCTCTGACATCAGCTGAGACAAGATATGCCAACATAGAGTGAGAGCTTTTGGCAGTCATGTATGGATGTGTGAAGTTCCACATATATCTCTATGGGAGGAAGTTCACAGTGGAGACTGATCATCGTCCACTGGAGCAGATCTACAAGAAAAATCGATGCAAAGCACCAGCAAGACTGCAAAGGTTACACTTGAGGCTTCAGAGTTAGGATTTCACTCTGAAATATAAGCCAGGAAGGGAAATGATGCTGGCAGACACCCTATCTCGGTTGTCACCACAGGAGAAACATGAGATAGAAGATCTAGGCATAAAGATTCATCACCAAGTGGATGTAAAATCCCAGAAACCGAGTCAAATTAGAGATGAGACCAGCAAAGATGATGAGTTACAGATGCTATCTCAGCAAGTGATCCAGAGATGGCCTGATAGGATACAGCACACACAACCAGCAATACGGCAGTACTGGTCTATCAGAGATGACATCTCCCTAGAAGATGGTGCTCTACTAGCTGGATACAGGATAATCATACCCAAAACAATACAGGAAGAACTTCTCCAAAAGATACACCAAGGCCATATGGGAATGGAGAAGTGTAAGCTCAGAGCCAGATCAGCTGTGTACTGGATAGGCATATACAAAAATATTGAAAATATGGTGTCTACATGCAATGTATGTCAGAAGTACAGAAACTCACAACAGAAAGAGATGATAGCTACTGAAGTACCACCCAGACTATGGCATACTGTAGGAGTCGGTCTATTCACACGTAATCAAGAATGGTATCTCATAATTGCAGATTACTACTCAAAATTCCCTTTTATCTGGAATATGAAAGACTTGAGAGCCACAACAATAATCTCAGCAGTACGAGTTCTGTTCGCTGAGCAAGGGCTTCCTGAAAGGTTAATATGTGTCAAGAGAACCAATTTACATCCATAGAATTTAAGGAATTCACTGATCAGTATGGGTTCAACAACGTATGTCAGCCAAGAGCGACGTCTCAATTCATTCCATCTTCGCTGCCTCCGGAGAATACTTGGCATCAGGTGGCAGGACCGTATCTCCAACACAGAAGTCCTCGAGGCGGCCAACATCCCCAGCTTATACACACTACTGAGTCAGCAGCGCTTGAGATGGCTTGGCCATGTGAGCCGCATGGAAGATGGCAGGATCCCCAAAGACACATTGTACAGCGAGCTCGCCACTGGTATCAGACCCACCGGCCGTCCATGTCTCCGCTTTAAAGACATCTGCAAACGCGACATGAAGTCCTGTGACATTGATCACAAGTTGTGGGAGTCAGTTGCCAGCGTTCGCCAGAGCTGGCGGGCAGCCATAAAGGCGGGGCTAAAGTGTGGCGAGTCGAAGAGACTTAGCAGTCGGCAGGAAAAAAGACAGAAGCGCAAGAGGAGAGCCAACTGTGTAACAGCCCCAACAAACAAATTTTTCTGCAGCACCTGTGGAAGAGCCTGTCACTCTAGAATTGGCCTTTATAGCCACTCCAGGCGCTGCTCCACACACCACTGACCACCTCCAGGCGCTTACCCATTGTCTCTCGAGATAAGGAGGCCAAAGAAGATGGGTTCAACACCACCACCTCATCACCACACTACCCACAGGGACACGGATTTATAGAAAGACACATTCAGACAGTCAAAAGAACACTTGTGAAATGCCGAGAGATGAAGGAAGACCCAAACCTGGCCTTACTGTCACTCTGATCTACACCTCTCAAGACTGACATGAAATCACCTGCAGAGCTGTTAAATGGAAGAAAATATAAGACAACTCTGCCAAGCAAAGTACATCCTTCAAGTGACCAGGAGGAAGTGAGACAACAACTCACTGAAGCACAGTTAAGAGGGGAGCAGCACTTCAACAAACATGCTAAATCCCTACCCGAGCTGTTGAAAGGACAAACTGTACATGTTCAGGATCCAATCATGAAAACCTGGAGCCCAGCAAAAGTTGTTAGTGAAGCTGAGACTCCAAGGTCAAATATCATTGAGACCAAAACCGGTAACCAAATGAGAAGGAACAGAATCCATATTCGACCTACACCTGAGCTGGAACAACAGAAAAGACCATCAACAACACCAGAAACATCACCACCCAGCGAGACAACATTAACAACATCACCAGCAAGTGACACAACATCGCCTGTACAGTGTGCCAACTCACCACTGAGAGCAACAAATGGCAAATCTACGAGATGGAGGCACATCTTACCATCCAAGCGATACCGTGAATAATATTTTTTTAAAAAGAATACACGCTATAAAAGACTCTAAAAAGCGGTTCACATTATTTTCACAAGTCAGATGATAATTTAAAAAAATTTATATTGACAGTTATATTGATATAGGGACATTATCTTTTAAAGAAAGAGGGATGTTACATATGCACATATTGTTATACTATCTGTAAAGTGTTAGGAACTAATTAGCTAGGAACTAGTTGGTATGTGTAAGTGTTCCAGTAGGGGAGAACATTCACGGCTGCACTGGGGAGTCATGTTATGTGTAACACAAGAATCAGGTTCTACAGTACAAAGCATGGTGCTGTAATAAACCAGACTGACTCTAGCCTTTTCCAAGATTAAAGTGTGATTCTTTCCAACATCTGGGAACCAGAAACAACATAAAGACAAAATAGTTTCCATGAAGTTACTCTGGCAATTCACGTATATTAAAGAAAGAAGACTTGCATTCATAAAATGCCTTTCACAACCAGAGGATGTCCCAAAGCACTTGAAAACCAATGAAGTACTTTTGAAGTGTAGTCACTGTTGCAATGCAGGAAACTCAGCAACAAATTTGCACACAGCAAAGTACCACAAATAACAATGTGATAATGACCAGGTAAATCTGTTTTTGTGATGTTGTTTTAGGGATAAATATTGGCCAGGACATCGGCGATAACTGCTCTTCTTTGAATTGATCTTGGGATCTTTCACACCCATCTAAGGGAGCAGTCAGCACCTTGGTTTAATGTCTCATCAGAAACCAAAACCAAACCGGGGCAAAAGATAGAAGTATTTCAAGTACAAATCATGTCCAGTGCAAATCGGGTTCCCGTGATCTATTGCAGTGGTTTATAAAACATTGCATTAGATCTGGCCCTGCCCACAAGACTGACTACGCCCTGATCAAATTAATCACCATGACAAGTTTCCACTAATTACACCCATTTATGGGACTTCAAGGAGGCTTTTCAAATTGTGCTGCATTTTTTTTTTTAGGTGCAAGGACACTACGCACCTTTTCAATTTTTGAATATTAAAAATACTTAATTTACTAAGAACCTGACTAACGTACACCAATGAAATGAGTAAAGGGTTCTGTATAGTTTTTTAAAGTTATTTTTAGTTATTAAAAGTCAGGTTACTCACAGCTGGTGAACTGGACACTCTGATTAAAATGCTTTTTTTTTATAAACTCCATTTTCAGCTGTACTGATCAAACTGCACCAGGTTACCACTCTTAATTATAATCAAGGAATATTTTTTAATGTAAGTATTTTTAAACAAAATTAGGTTCGAAAACACTGCCTGATTGCACTGGTTCATGGAAGATTTTACATTTACTGATATGCAAATAAGTCTGAGCAGAAACTTAAACAAAAAAATTCAATTCAGAAAACTAGCACAAATTGCCAATTATGCCCAGTTCTATCCTTCACCGTCTGGCTATATGGAGTCGAACACCTTACCCCACTCTTCACAGAGCACTCCCTACTACACCAATACATGAGCAAGTTCCGTAAGATACATGTTAATGTCTGAGTGAGAACATTTTAGGACTGAATTATGGAAACTGCACAATGATCCAAAGAGTGGCAGATAAGTTATCACATTACAATTTCAATCCAAGTGTGAAAGGACAGTGTGCTGACTCCATGACACACACTGTTCCACATCCCCTGTAGTCACAGAATTCACTTCTTACCTTTGCATTTGCCTCCAGGTAGTTGTACAGCACATTGACTGAGATGGTGAGATCCCCCGTGTTGAATGGGTAGGAACGGTTCCAACCCTGAGGCCCAAACTTACGTCTCTCCGCCACAACTGCATGGAAGTAGCAAAGAGCAAAGAGAATGCTTTTGAACTCATTTTCACGGGCACACATCTCTAACGTGTCCTGGGGGTTAAAGAACAGAAATACATTTCACTGGAGATGGATTATTTGCAAATAATTCTATTTCCCTATTGAGTGTTTTTGACTGCTCAAAGTAATTCAGTAGAATCGGCTTTAAGGAATATGTAGCCATACTACAATTTAGTGCAGTCAAGTCTGCTTGTTACACTCCTCTGAAGGATACAAATCCTTTTGTATATAAATTTTCCAAATATTTTTTACAACAATATATAATTAATCATGTTATACTGAGATCATGAATGTATTTTTTTTATATTTGAGTTAGTTACAGGTAACAGGGTTTTACCAAATTCAACTCTGGTATGGAGTATCCATCTATTCAAACATCCACAGGATTTAAACCTGGCCAATTGCTATTCACCATTGAGATTTATTTAATTGTGGCGCAGTGGTTAGCACCGTAACCTCACAGCTCCAGCGACCCGGGTTCAATTCTGGGTACTGCCTATGCGGTGTTTGCAGGTTCTCCCTGTGATGGCGTGGGTTTTCGCTGGGTGCTCCTGTTTCCTCCCACAGCCAAAGACTTGCAGGTTGATAGGCAAATTGGCCATTATATATTGTCCCTAGGATAGGTAGGTGGTGGTGGGGATGTGGTAGGAATATGGGATTAATGTAGGATTAGTATAAAATGGGTGGTTGTTGGTCGGCACAGACTCGGTGGGCTGAAGGGCCTGTTTCAGTGCTGTATCTCTAAATAAATAAAATAAAAAAATATCGCAACCACCTGTCTGATTAAATGGTTGCAATTGTCAATAAGGTAAAATGTAGCTCTTTCACTCCAAAATCTTTCAAAATTACAATAATATTACCTTCTTCCTAGTGTGCAGGCATGTGTTCAAAGGAGAAAGAAATATCAGATTATCAAACGAGGCTTAATTCAAATGGAAAGACTGTGGACCCATTTATTGTATGCAAGATGAACCTAGCAGCTTTCAACGAAAGGAACAAAATGGGCTTTTTGGCAACTACCCCCACTCAAAAAACATGGTCACAGAACTGAAATGTTCACTCTGCTTTTCTCTCTCCATGCTGCCAGACCCGCTGAGTATTTCCAGCACCTTGTGCTTTTTTGGTCAAAGCAACGGCAGCTTGAACTTCCACAATAGCTGTGTTGAATGTATTTCCCAGTGCGATACAGAGTTGCAGGGACCAGAAACATGCTACGTTCAATCACCAGTCTGTCCTGAGTTAAGATATTGACCCTCTACCCTCTAGACTTAAAGTAAAAACCAGTGAGGGTATCCTTCCTGCTCACCATGCGGTTGCCTACAATGATAAATGTGCAAGTTTGCACAGGATTAGGCTTGGTTCTGATACCCTTCTAAGGTCTGATACATTGCCAGAACCCAACGTTTGGTTTCACACATGAAGACCAGGACATTGGGACAGGGTACTGGATGGTATGTGGCTGCTGTGAAATCAGTACCATTTGGAGTGCAGCAGAGAAAATTGGAAGGTCAAAAATTAAGTAAGACTGAGCAAAACTCAGAGGGGAGAAAAAAGGAAAGTGAAGCTTTTATCCTTAAATGTGGAAGAGCCATAATTGTTGATTAGGGTACCAATACTTTGCAATTTATAATTACTTAATGGAAATAAAGCAACGCAAGTCATGAAATATGAAAATGATGGAACCTCATAACTGTAAAACTTGTATGGTCACACTTGCTTGATGTATTGGCACACTAGTGTGTGTTCACACCAGCTCAACATAAGTTTGTTGTATTCATCCAGTGCACTGATACGCTGGAGTGTGTTCACACCTGCTAAGCATGTTAATGTGCTCGGATGAGTTCTATGAAGCATGCTTTCAAGAGACATAATATTTGGGACATATAACATAAAATAGTCTTAATATAATTTATCAGCACAGAAAGTGTTCTTTAGAATCTCAAATTAAGCTGAAATGTTCCAGTTTAATAATCAGGCGAGAAAAGGATTCACAGTGCGAAAAGCAGCAAGTACCTGATTGAAGTTATCCAGGGACTTGTGCAAGTTGGCATGCATCCCTGTCGGTGGTTCATTGGTGATCTTGATGGAGTTCTCCAAGATACCTTGAGGGATAATGTGGCCATCAGGTGAGGGGGCTGGCTCTGCACTAATGAAGACGTGGAAATTCTCGTGGCTGCCCTCACTGTGCTGCTCCATTTTCTTCTCCAGATTACTGAGCCACTTTGCCACCAGATGGATATTCTGAACAGGACAATGTAGAGTCAGCTGTTGGCAATTTAAAGCTAATATTTGCACAGCCTCGAACAGTGAAGGAAAATTAACTAGCTCTGCTGATGCTAGCTCTGTAACAGGTACAGTTTGCACTTGGTTCATTTAGATACTGGTGAAAAGGATTGATTACAAACCACTGAGCTATTTTGGTATTTGACTGCTCACTCGAACAATGCAGATACATGGCAGTACAAGTAGGTTGTAATTAAGAACAGGCATTTTGAATTATATCTTGTTGAACATTTCTTATTTTTTCCTCTTTTCTTCTCCCTTTTCCTCCTCCCCCTACCCCTGTCAATCGCCAAGCAACTTTTACTGTCCCCAGATCCCTGGCTTGCGTTGACCAATAGTTGTCAAATTTTCAATGTCTGATTTTCAACCACATATCCAGAACTGCCAACACTGAGTAACATCTGTGTGAGGTTTTCACTCATAAGGGGGAAGGTTCGGCAGTTTTCATTAAAGAGAGCATTGCAGTGCTGGAGAGAAAGAATGCCCAGATTTGCTGAACACCATTGAAGATAGGGAAGCTGTCTGAGAGGGCTCCATTCTGCTTGACCTGACCTTTCTGACCCTCATGCAGTTGATGGAGAATGACGAGGAACCTTGGCGAGCACTCCAATCTAGATTCAAGGACAGAGTCTATTTGGCTAGAGCTAAGGTACAAAAAAAGTGCAATTACATTGCCCGGTGTAGTTTATAGGGCACCAACTACTGGGAAATTTGTGAAGGAACAAATTTGCAAGAAAATTACAGAAAGGTGCAAGGATGATAGAGTAGTTATAATGGGGGACTTTAACTATCTGAATAAAGACTGTGCTAGTGGTAGTGTAAAGGGCTGAGAGGGGCAAGAGTTCCCAGAGTGGGTTCAGGAAAATTTTCTACAGCAGTATGCTTCTAGTCCAACAAGAAAGGAGGCACTGCGAGACCCAGTTCTTTTGAATGAGGTGGGCCAAGTGGATCAAGTATCAGTAGAAGACCATTTATAGGGACAGTGACCATTGTAGGTTTAGGTTGACTATGGAAAAGGACAAAGAACAATCCAGAGTAAGAAAATGTAACTGGGGGAAAATGAACTTCAATGGGGTAAGAATGGATCTGAAACAGATAAATTGGAATCAAAGGTTGGCAGAAAAAAACAGTACCTGAACAATGGACTACCTTCGGGCACAGTCAAGGTATATTCCCACAAAAGGAAAAGGCAGGACTAACAAATCCAGAGCTCCCTGGATGACGAAAAAGATAAAGAAGAAATGTGCTCATGATAGAATGTCAGGTGGATAATACAATGGAGAACCAGGCAGAATATAGAAGGTTCAGAGGGGAAGTGAAAAAGCAAATAAGAGAAGCAAAGAGAGAGTATGAAAAGAGACTGGCAGCTACTACAAAAGGAAATCCCAAAGTCTTCTATAGGCATATAAATAGTAAAAGAGGTGGTCAAAGGATGAGTGGAACTGATTAGGGACCACAAAGGGGATCTACGCATGGAGGCAGGAGGCATAGCTGAGGTATTAAATGAATACTTTGCATCTGTCTTTACCAAGGAAGAAGATGCTACCCAGGTTACAGTGAAAGAGGAGTTAATTAATACACTAGAAGGATTTAAAATTAATAAGGAGGAGATATTAGTTAGGCTGTCTGTAGTTAAAGTTTATAAGGCACCAAGGATGGATGAGATGCATCTGATGATACTGAGGGAAGTGAGAATGGAAATTGTGGAGGCACCGACCATAATTTTCCAGTCTTCCTTAGACTCCAGGGGTGGTGCCAGGGGACTGGAAAATTGCAAATATTACACCCTTGTTCAAAAAAGGGTGTAAATTTAAGCCCAGCAATTACTGACCAGTCAGTTTAACTTCAGTGGTGGGGAAACTTCTAGAAAAAATAATTTGGGACAAAATTAATAGTCATTTGGACAAATGCAGGTTAATTAAGGAAATCCAGCACAGATTTGTAGAGGGAAAATCATGTTAAACTAATTTGCTGGAGTTTTTTGAAGAAATAACATAGAGGGTTGATGAGTGTAATGCTGTTGATGTGGTGTACATGGACTTCCAAAAAGCATTTGATACAGCACCACACAACAGATTTATGAGCAACGTTATAGATCATGGAATAAAAGGCACAGTAGCACCATGGATACAAAATTGGCTGAGTGACAGGAAACAAAGAGTAGTAGTTAATGGATATTTTTGAACTGGAAGAAGGTTTGAAGTGGAGTTCTCCAGGGGTCAGTGTTGGAACCCTTGCTCTTCCTGGTATATATTAATGATTGAGGGCACAATTTCAAAATTTTCAGCTGATATGAAACTTGGAAGCATTGTGAACTGTGAGGAATATAGGACACAGACAAGTTGGTGGAATGGGCAAACAAGTGGCAGATGAAGTTCAATGCGGAGAAGTATGAAGCGATTCATTTTGGTAGGAAGAAAATGGAGAGACAATATAAAATAAAGAGTACAACTCTAAAGATTGTGCAGGAGCAGAAGGACCTGGGTGTATATGTGCATTAGTCCTTGAAGTGGCAGTACATGCTGAGAGCACGGTTAATAAAACATACAGTATCCTAGGCTTTATTAATAGGGGCATAGAGTACAAGAGCAAGGAGGGCATGTTAAACTTGTATAAAACACTGGTTTAGCCTCAGCTGGAGTACTGTATCCAGTTCTGGGCACCGCATTTAAGGAAAGATGCGAAGGCATTGGAGAGAGTACAGAAAAGATTCACGAGAATTGTTCCAGGGATGAGGAACTTCATTTACAAAGATAGATTGGAGCAGTTGAGACTGTTCTCCTTGGAGATGAGAAGGCTGAGAGGCTATTTGATAGAGGTATTCAAAATCATCAGGGGTCGGGACTGAGTCAATAGAGAGAAACTGTTCCCACTCATGAAAGGATCAAGAATGAGAGGACACAGATTTAATGTGATTGGCAAAAAAAGCAATAGCGACATGAGGAAAAACTTTTTCACGCTGCAAGTGGTTAGAATGTGGAATGCACTGCCTGAGAGTGTGATGGAGGCAGGTTCAATCAAGGCATTCAAAAGGGAATTAGATAGTTATCTGAAAAGGAAGAATGTGCAGGGTTATGGGGAGAAAGTGGGGGAATGGCACTACTTGAATTGCTCACTTGGAGAGCCAGTACAGACACAATGGGCTGAATGGCCTCCTTCTGTGCTGTAATAATTTTGTGATTCTGTGACACCATTTAGCTAAGACTTTGTCTTATGCCCTAAACAAGCCCATTTCAAAGTGCATCCATCACATGTGCAACAGGGAATAGCCATGTTTCATTAACGCATTCTTCTCTCTAATCTGTTTTTCCATTCTTTCTATTCTTTTTCTCTCTTTACAGACTATCTGCCCATTGGATCTGAGAGTATTTTACTTGCTAGAGAGCCACAACCCTGCTGCCTCCCCACATTCCATAAAACTATATGCCACAGGGAAACTGCCAGGAATTACTGGCCGCAGTCCTTATTCAGAGGGAATGTGATTATGAGGGTGAAGAGCAGGAGCCCACAGTCTCATGAATAGACTCGCATCCAATGTAGGAGTGTCAGTAGACCTACACATACCCTTGGTGTCTCAAGTGATTTCCACTGTCATCACTTGTTTTTTTTGCTACTTCTCTCCCTTCTCACACGCTACATGACTTGTGATCCCATCCTCAGATCTCCTGTTGCAAATTGAAAATCTGTTTCCCTCTTCCTCTTCACCATCCACACCACCTACACAGCTTGTTTTCCTTTCCAAAGATGATGAAATCCATTTACACTGCTACAAAACTCGTCACTTATCTTGGGTCTTGGCTACTCAGTCAACTCAGCCCTAATATTATTCAGTGTTGTATCAGAAATGGAGTCAAGGCCTTGTAATATGGCCACACCTGGTGACAACTGTGATAATGTCTTGGGCCATGCAGAAGACATTGAAGGAGTCCTTAAGGAAGTCTCTCAAAGACGGTTCCTATCTGATGCTTTAATTCTTTTAACAAAATGACTCCTGACAACGCAGCGACCCGCCGACATCATCAGAGCGCTCCAAACTGCGAACATGGGCTAACAGTGTCCTGCTCTCAGTGAGATGCTGCGCATGCACAGCCTACATCTTGCCAGGATTAATTGGCGTATGCTCAGGAAAACGTCATCAGCTACTCGCTCCCCCCATCCGCTTCCCCCCACTCAGCTACTCTCCCCTGCCCCACTGGCCGTGCTTCCACCTCATCCATTTGCTCCAGGTCTCGACGCTTTCTCCCCCTCCTCCCCACCGGCCGCTTCCCACCCACAGCCGCTCGCTCCAGACCTCGCCACGCTCCCCCCCCCCCACTCCCCTTGGCCAATTGTTCCCTGCTTCTCGCTTCCCCCCCCCCCAACCCCCCCACCACCCCACTCTCCAGCCGCTTGCTCCCCGCTTGCCCCACCACCCCCCCCAGCTGCTGGCTCTAGACCGCGCCACATCCTTCCTCTCGACAACTCACCCCTAAGTCGCCCCATCACCCCTCGCGGCCTGCCTTGCTTCTTCAGGCGGCGCTTGGAGAACGATCGAACGTGGGAGCAAATGGCCAAGAGGAGGGAAATGGCGCGGCCTAGAGTTAGCATCGGGGGGTGGGGGGGGAAGAGAGCAGACAGAGAGCGGGGTGGCAGGGTGGGGGGGTGGGGGGGACAGGCGGGAAGTGAGGAGCGGGGAACCATCTGCCGAGGGGAGGTGAGGTCAGGAAAAAGCAGCTAAGGGGGCGGGGGGGGTGATCGTGGAAGGCATCCCATAGCAAGTTGCTTTACATTCCAAATTTCAATGGCAGTATCAAACCAGAGGTCTTCTGTCTTTGTCAAAAAAAAAAATCAAAACAGTTGAGCAGGAGACATCCAAGAAATGATACAAATGAAGCAGTGGCAGGAGGGAGCGGGGATTGTTGGGGGTGGGATGGAGGCGGCGAAGGCAACCTTTGAGGGGGTTTTCAGGTTGGAGTTGTTTCTCTGTGATAAGTTGAGCAGCACCATCTTTAATCCTGATAGCTGCCTGAATATCACAGACAGTGACGTTTTAGTGGAAGAGGCTGCATTTGCGCATGTTCTAGTACTGCGCCACCCAGTGGGTGTGTAGTCAGCAAACGCAGCCTTCTTTTAATCCTTGTCCTGTGCCAACTTCAGCCCATCTGCCATTGAAACCCTTGTCCATGCTGCTGTCGCCTCCAGCCTTGACTATTTCAATGCTGTCCCGGTTAGCTTCCCATCTTCCACTCATTAACTTCAGTTCATCTGAAACTCTACTGCCCATGTCATATTCTGCATCAAGCACTACTCACCCATCCACCACTGACCTCATTGGTTTATATTGATTCCCAGTAACTCATTGTGAAACATTTAAAACTCTCTTTAAATCCAAGATCTCACATCTCCCTCACTTTCTGCAATCTCCACCTGAATTCACCAATCCTCTGATTCCAGACTTTAATGCAGTCCTCTCTTTACCCTGCCATTGATGACTGTGCATTTAGCTGCCTAGGACCAAACTCTGAAATTCCCTTTCTTCTTTTAAGACTGTTCTTAACACTGACCCCTTTGACCAAGATTTTGATTGCACACCCAATCCCTTGCACCTCCCCACCCACCCCCCCACTCTTTGTTTGGGCCCAGCACCCAGCTTTTCTTATGCACCCCTGAAGTGCCTGCGGATGTTTTTCTATGTGAAAGATGCTATATAAATGCAAATTGTTGTTTGTGTTATGAAACAGTAAATATTGTTTGCATTATAATTGAGTTCATGTCTTAATCTGTTAGTGCTCAGTTGCATGGTGGTGGACGGTATAAGGTGATGTAGTCAATAGTCAGCGATATTTCACTGTCATACCACATTACTAAACTCCTTGCAACCCCATTCTTTATCGTAATCAGTGGATGACTGGTTCTGGGCCAATTTCATGGAACAATCTCCAAGCTGCTTAGCTATTCATAGAATGGTATTATTATTCCTTTTACAACCACCAGATTCATTCTTTCCAGGAAAGGCACTTTACTGAACTGAATCAAATGGTTTTATGAGCAGAAAATCACAGCACGAATTATAGAACATTTTCTAAACTAAGCATCCATTTTGTACAATACTGGAAGCATAACAGCCAAGTGCAAGCCAAAGGAAGCATCTATTACATCTTCAAACAGCAATTTAACTAGAATATCGCCCTTTGAAGCAAGGCATCAAGCAAAAAAGCATTGCCTCAGTGACCTTCACTGTCTTATAAAATAACAAACTATTACTACAGTCAACCATAACGAGAGCTGGAGAATGGTTGCAAACTCCCCATTTTTCCAACACAATATAATTTAAACAGAAGGGGCTTGGCAGTGTAGAAAGTGTTGATGAATTGTACTGATTCTGCTGAAAAAACTTGATTAACATCTATCATCCAACTGAAAGCTTTTTGTTGTTTAATTTATGACAGGAAGTGAAGCTAACGAAGCAACAATGTATGAAAGTTAAAGCCATTCATGGAATAAATGACATTGATCGTAAAATAATTGAAGTGACATTTCAGAAAATGAATGTGCTATGAGGCCTCTCAGGTTTAGATGCTTGCCACAATATGTCACACGGACCTCTTTCATTGTCAATATTTATAAAATTTCCACATTTGCTCTTTACAAACATATTACCGGCATGACATTTGAAAATGGATTACTAAAGTATTCTAAAAATAGTTATTTAGAAGAAATGACATTTTTTGTTTCTTGAGACTGAAGATTTAAGTTCTGATTTTCTGACTGTCAGCAGTAAGGAACTTTAGAGAGTTTATGCTGTGTTAAGTATATTCAGTTATTATTCATTTGGGAGCGCTACAAGTTCCACTGTGTAGCTATGACACTAGAGTTACCAGATCCAATCATAAAACTGGTGGATTCATTGTAGTTAAGTACAAGTTAAGTTGTGGAATAGAGTTTATGACTAGGACGAGATAAAAAAAATGAGAACCAACACCAATTCTGTCCGACCCCTCACCCCCTCGCCCACAAAAAAATACGCAATAGGAGAGATGCCATGATGGTTCATTACAACCTCAATAAAAAAGGAAACCTTCAGAAAATCTGGAAATGGTTCAGATACTTGAAAAAATCCAAAGAAGAAAACTGCAATCAACTGCCAGGAAAAGCAATCATCGAAGAGAGATCCTCAGTAGTGAAGGAATGATTTGATGTAGAGGAAAAGGTGGCCTGGATATGCAGCCTAGAGTGTATGGAAGGTTAAAATGAGCCAGTGTTGGGGTCTTTAAAATGAGCCTAGTCAAGTTCATGAAGAACAGACAACAGATCGAAAGAACAACAGTGACCATGCTGACGTTAAGCATTACGTTACCGAGTACTTTAATGCTAATTTCATGAGGGTACCATGCTACACTTAAAATGCACCCTTTTTATCTCCACAGGTGAACTAAGAGTATCTGGAATCTGATAACACACAGAACTGCAGTGAGGATGGACGATACCTTAGAAGGTTCCTCAAATGAGGCCATATGGGTAGAACTTAAAAATAAAAAGGGGGCAGTCACTTTGCTGGCAGTGTACTACAGGCCTCCAAACAGTCAGGGAGAGATAGAGGAGCAGATATGTAGGCAAATCTCAGAGAGGTGTAAAAATAATAGGGTAATAATAGCAGGGGATTTCAACTTCCCCAATATTAACTGGGATAGTCTTAGTGCAAATGGCTTAAAGGTGATGGAGTTCTTAAAGTGCATCCAGGAGAGCTTTTTGAGACAACACACAGAAAGTCCGGCAAGAGAAGGGGCGGTACTGGATCTAATCTTAGGGAACGAAGCCAGACAAGTGGTAGAAGTGTCAGTGGGGGAGCATTTCGGGGATAGTGACCATAATTATGTAAGATTTAAGGTAGTTATGGAAAAGAACAAAGATGGACCGGAAATAAAGGTACTGAATTGGGGGAAGGCTGATTTCAATTTGACAAAACAGGATCTGGCCAAAGTGGGCTGGGAGAACCTACTTGTAGGAAAGTCTACATCAGATCAGTGGGAATCATTCAAAAAGGAAATAGTGAGAGTTCAAGGCCAACATGTTCCCGTAAAGATGAAGAGTAGGACCAATAAGTCCAGGGAACCCAGGATGTCAAGGGATGTAGAGGATTGGATATGGAAGCAAAAGGAGGCTTATGGCAGATTCAGAGCGCTGAAAACAGCGGAGGCCCTAGAGGAGTATGGAAAGTGTAGGGGGGTACTTAAAAATGTAATTAGGAGAGGAAGAGGGGACATGATAAAACACTGGTGGGCAAGATAAAGGAAAATCCCAAGGCATTTTATAAGTATATTAAGGGCAAAAGGATAACCAGGGAAAGAGTAGGGCCCATTAGGGACCAAAGTGGCAATGTGTGTGTGAAGGCAGGGCACGTAGATGAGGTTTTAAATGATTACTTTTAATCTGTGATCACTATGGAGAAGGACAATGTAGTTGCAGAGAACAGGGAGGGGGATTGTGATATACTTGAACGAATTAGCATTGAAAGGGAGGAGGTATTAGTGGTTTTAGCAGGCTTATAAGTGGATAAATTCCCAGGTCCAGATGAGATGTATCCCAGGCTGTAATGTGAGGCAAGGGAGGAGATTGCAGGGGCTCTGACACAAATTTTCAAATCCTCTCTGGCCACAGGAGAGGTGCCAGAGGACTGGAGGACAGCGAATGTGGTACCATTATTCAAGAAAGGTAACAGGGATAAACCAGGTAATTACAGGCCAGTGAGTCTAACATCAGTGGTAGGGAAACTATTGGATAAAATTCTGAGGGACAGGATTAATCTCCACTTGGAGAGGCAGGGATTAATCAAGGATAGCGAGCATGGCTTTGTCGGGGGAGATCATGTCTAACAAATTTGATTGAATTTTTGGAGGAGGTGACTAGATGTGCAGATGAGGGTAAGGCAGTTGATGTAGTCTACATGGACTTCTACATGGACTTCAGTAAGGCTTTTGATAAGGTTTCGCATGGAAGATTGATCAAGAAGGTAAGAGCCCATGGGATCCAGGGCAAATTTGATCCAAAATTGGCTTCATGGCAGGAGGCAGAGGGTGACGGTCAAGGGTTGTTTTTGAGAGTGGAAGCCTGTGACCAGTGGTATGCCGCAGGGATCGGTGCTGGAACCCTTGCTGTTTGTAGTACATCAATGATTTAGATGTGAATATAGGAGGTATGATCAGTAAGTTCGCAGATGACATGAAAATTGGTGGTGTCGTAAATAGTGAGGAGGAAAGCCTTACATTACAGGACGATATAGATGGGCTGGTAAGATGGGTAGAGCAGTGGCAAATGGAATTTAATCCTGAGAAGTGTGAGGTGATGCACATTGGGAGGACTAACAAGGCAAAGGAATATACAATGGATGGTAGGACCCTAGGAAGTACAGAGGGTCAGCGGGACCTTGGTGTACTTGTCCAACGATCACTGAAGGTAGCAGCACAGGTAGATAAGGTGGTTAGAAAGGCATATGGGATACTTGCCTTTATTAGCCGAGGCATAGAATATATGTGCAGGGAGGTTAAGATGGAGCTGTATAAAATGCTAGTTAGGCTACAGTTGGAGTACTGTGTACAGTTCTGGTCGCCACACTATAGGAAGAATGTGATTGCACTGGAGAGGGTGCAGACGAGATTCACCAGGATGTTGCCTAGGCTGGAGCATTTCAGCTATGAAGAGAGACTGGATAGGCTAGGGTTGTTTTCCTTCAAGCAGAGAAGGCTGAGGGGGAAACTGATTGAGGTATACAAAATTATGAGGGGCATAGATAGGGTAGATAAGAAGAAACGTTTTCCCTTAACGGAGGTTTCAATAACCGGGGGCATAGATTTAAGGTAAGGAGCAGGAGGTTTAGAGGGGATTTGAGGAAAGAATTTTTCACCCAGAGGGTGGTTGGAATCTGGAACACACTGCCTGACGGGGTGGTAGAGGCAGGAACCCCCAGAAGATTTAAGAAGTATTTAGATGAGCACTTGAAACGCCATAGCTTACAAGGCTGTGGGCCAAGTGCTGGAAAATGGGATTAGAATAGATAGGTGCTTGATGGCCGGCACGAACACGATGGGCCTAAGGGCCTGTTTCTGTGCAGTATTACTCTATGACTACACATCTCACAATCAAGGAGAAGTGGGCCAGACACTGCACTTGTAATTCTTTTGCTGGCTTGTGTACGGAATGAAAAATTCTAAGCAAGGCCCAAGTATGCAATTTGCTTTTATTCCTACATAGCGATTACATTCCTGACAAACCATTTTATGTAATTTTGATTCATGGAATGGAATAGAAATGCAGCATTAACCTCTATTCTGGAATAACGGCTTCCAGTAGCCACACATTTTCTGTATGGTCTTGTTGCATGTAAGCCTGAACATGAAGAATTATTTTTGTAATCCTTATTGTAGCCTTCCAAAGTATGATATATACTGAGTATAAGACTAATTGCAGTTAAAAAAAAAACAAATTAATTGCAACTTGCTAAATTTACTGGACTACAAACTAGCTCAGCTTAACAAAAAAAAACAAGATTTATTTAACAAGGGTCGGGGTGGGTGGATATCTGGTTATGAGTTTATCTGTACATGGTTTAGTGCTTTTGGGATCCTTAAGGGGGAGGGGGAGCAGCCCCAAGTCGTGGTCCACATAGGCACCAACAACATAGGTAGGAAGAGAGATGGGGATTTAAGACAGAAATTCAGGGAGCTAGG
The DNA here is from genome assembly GCF_036365525.1 of Heterodontus francisci. Lineage (NCBI taxonomy): Eukaryota > Metazoa > Chordata > Chondrichthyes > Heterodontiformes > Heterodontidae > Heterodontus > Heterodontus francisci. Next base: position 30,555,700 of record NC_090396.1, on the reverse strand, counting down.
GTGGAAGCTTAGAGCGAGAACAAACAGAGTTGTTATCTCTGGGTTGTTGCCCGTGCCACGTCATAGCGAAGCGAGGAATAGGGAGAGAGAAGAGTTGAACACGTGGCTGCAGGGATGGTGCAGGAGGGAGGGTTTTGGTTTCCTGGATAATTGGGGCTCTTTCTGGGGTAGGTGGGACCTCTACAAACAGGATGGTCTTCACCCGAACCAGAGGGGTACCAATATCCTGGGGGGGGAGATTGGCTAGTGCTCTTCGGGAGGGTTTAAACTAATTCAGCAGGGGAATGGGAACCTAAATTGTAGTGCCAGTGTACAGGATGTTGAGAGTAGTGAGGTCAGGGATAAGATTACAAGGACGCAAGAGGGCACTGGCAAGCAAGAACCTGGTTTAAAGTGTGTCTACTTCAACGCCAGGAGCATCCGGAATAAGGTGGCCACTTTATTGGGTTGCAGCATGGGTTGGTACCTGGGATCTCGATGTAGTGGCCATTTTGGAGACATGGGTAGAGCAGGGGCAGGAATGGATGTTGCAGGTTCCGGGATTTAGATGTTTCAGTAAGAACAGAGAAGATGGTAAAAGAGAGGGGGTGTGGCATTGTTAATCAAGGAGAGTATTACAGCGACAGAAAGGACATTTGAGGACTCGTCTACTGAGGTAGTATGGGCCGAGGTTAGAAACAGGAGAGGTGAGGTCACCCTGTTGGGAGTCTTTTATAGACCTTCAAATAGTTCCAGAGATGTAGAGGAAAGGATAGCAAAGATGATTCTCGACAGGGGCAAGAGTAACAGGGTAGTTGTTATGGGGGACTTTAACTTTCCAAATATCGATTGGAAATACGATAGTTCGAGTACTTTAGATGGGTCAGTTTTTGTCCAGTGTGTGCAGGAGGGTTTTCTGACACAATTCGGTTAGGTTTACCTTAGCGATGGGCAGGGACAGGTATATACCGCAGGGCAAAAATTATAGCTGGGGGAAAGGAAATTATGATGCGATTAGGCAAGATTTAGGATGCGTACGATGGGGAAGGAAACTGCAGGGGATGGGAACAATCGAAATGTGGAGCTTATTCAAGGAGCAGCTACTGCGTGTCCTTGATAGTTATGTACCTGTGAGGCACGGAGGAAGTTGTCGAGCGAGGGAGCCGTGGTTTACTAAAGAAGTTGAAGTGCTTGTCAAGAGGAAGAAGAAGGCTTATGTTAGGATGAGATGTGAAGGCTCAGTTAGGGCGCTTGAGAGTTACAAGCTAGCCAGGAAGGATCTAAAGGGAGAGCTAAGAAGAGCAAGGAGAGGACACAAGAAGTCATTGGCGGATAGGATCAGGGAAAACCCTAAGGCTTTCTATAGGTATATCAGGAATAAAAGAATGACTAGAGTTAGATTAGGGCCAATCAAGGATAGTAGTGGGAAGTTGTGTGTGGAATCAGAGGAGGTAGGGGAAGTGTTAAATGAATATTTTGCGTCAGTATTTACAGTAGAGAAAGAAAATGTTGTCGAGGAGAATACTGAGATTCAGGCTACTAGGCTAGATGGGATTGAGGTTCACAAGGAGGAGGTGTTATCAATTTTGGAAAGTGTGAAAATAGATAAGTCCCCTGGGCCAGATGGGATTTATCCTAGGATTCTCTGGGAAGCTAGGGAGGAGATTGCAGAGCCTTTGTCTTTGATCTTTATGTCGTCATTGTCGACAGGAATAGTGCCGGAAGACTGGAGGATAGCAAATGTTGTCCCCTTGTTCAAGAAGGGGAGTAGAGACAGCCCTGGTAATTATAGACCTGTGAGCCTTACTTCGGTTGTGGGTAAAATGTTGGAAAAGGTTATAAGAGACAGGATTTATAATCATCTTGAAAAGAATAAGTTCATTAGCGATAGTCAGCACGGTTTTGTGAAGGGTAGGTCGTGCCTCACAAACCTTATTGAGTTTTTCGAGAAGGGGACCAAATAGGTGGATGAGGGTAAAGCAGTGGATGTGGTGTATATGGATTTCAGTAAGGCGTTTGATAAGGTTCCCCATGGTAGGCTATTGCAGAAAATACGGAAGTATGGGGTTGAAGGTGATTTAGAGCTTTGGATCAGAAATTGGCTAGCTGAAAGAAGACAGAGGGTGGTGGTTGATGGCAAATGTTCATCCTGGAGTTTAGTTACTAGTGGTGTACCGCAAGGATCTGTTTTGGGGCCACTGCTGTTTGTCATTTTTATAAATGACCTGGAAGAGGGTGTAGAAGGGTGGGTTAGTAAATTTGCGGATGACACGATGGTCGGTGGAGTTGTGGATAGTGCCGAAGGATGTTGTAGGGTACAGAGGGACATAGATAGGCTGCAGAGCTGGGCTGAGAGATGGCAAATGGAGTTTAATGCGGAAAAGTGTGAGGTGATTCACTTTGGAAGGAGTAACAGGAATGCAGAGTACTGGGCTAATGGGAAGATTCTTGGTAGTGTAGATGAACAGAGAGATCTTGGTGTCCAGGTGCATAAATCCCTGAAGGTTGCTACCCAGGTTAATAGGGCTGTTAAGAAGGCATATGGTGTGTTAGCTTTTATTTAGTAGGGGGATCGAGTTTCGGAGCCACGAGGTCATGCTGCAGCTGTACAAAACTCTGGTGAGACCGCACCTGGAGTATTGCGTGCAGTTCTGGTCACCGCATTATAGGAAGGATGTGGAAGCTATGGAAAGGGTGCAGAGGAGATTTACTAGGATGTTGCCTGGTATGGAGGGAAGGTCTTACGAGGAAAGGCTGAGGGACTTGAGGTTGTTTTTGTTGGAGAGAAGGAGGAGGAGAGGTGACTTAATAGAGACATATAAGATAATCAGAGGGTTGGGTAGGGTGGATAGTGAGAGTCTTTTTCCTCGGATGGTGACGGCAAACACGAGGGGACATAGCTTTAAGTTGAGGGGTGATAGATATCGGACAGATGTCAGAGGTAGTTTCTTTACTCAGAGAGTAGTAGGGGCGTGGAACGCCCTGCCTGCAACAGTAGTAGACTCACCAACTTTAAGGGCATTTAAGTGGTCATTGGATAGACATATGGATGAAAATGGAATAGTGTAGGTCAGATGGTTTCACATTTCGGCGCAACATCGAGGGCCGAAGGGCCTGTACTGCGCTGTAATGTTCTAAAAAAAAAAGAGTTCTGAACTCTAAGGCAGAGTATGTGCTGGGCCACCTGAATGTTGTTTTACCATTTGAAGTCACATTAAAATTCAGATTTTAACATAACCCACCTGTCAGGGTAATGACAAGATTGTGTGCAATGCTGGTTTTACGGGCTGGATTTTATGAGCCCCCTAAGGCGGGGTCGGAGGCGGGAAGGCCCATAGAATTGCAACAGGTGACGGGGGAAGGGCCTGTTGCCACCCTGTTGTCAAAGGAACTTGCTGGGGGTGGGATAGACTTACGACAGCCTTCTTACACAGAGGACAATTGAAGCCCTTAAGTGGCCTATTAACAGCCACTTCAGGGCTTCTTCCTGCTGATGCTGAGATCTAACGAATGGCAGGGAGGGCGCCTTGTAAAGCAAGGGTTTGGGGGGCGGGGCCTTATCCTTGGGCAATCTGTGGCCCACGGAGGACCTTGGCTGGGAAACAATGCACCTCCCTGGATCCCCACACCTCGGGCTTTACGATCAGCTCCCCAACACCCACTTGCTGGGTCCTTCTGAACTGGCCCCAGCGACCCCACCTCACTTACCTGAGGTCTGTGGTTCCAGCCCTGGGCCTGGGTCCAAGGCCTCTGCAATACCGGCAGTGGCCACTGCACCTGGTGATGCTGCCAATACTGCTGAGCTGCCAGCCCTGTGATTGGCCAGCAGCTCTTGGAGGTGGGATCCCCATCTTTAAAGGGCTCCCGGCACGGGACACAACTTCAAAACACCAGAAGATCGCTTTGTATGGCACAAAAAGGCCGAAGTGGGATTCCCCACTCTTCCGGCCCAGTGCTGGAAGCCCTGCCCCCTCCCCAAAATCCAGCCCTACCTTATTCTACATTTAAGTCAGTGGGCAGTTATAATGGGCAGGGTGTAAAACCAGCATTCCACCTGTCCCATAGGTTTTCTGCTCAGCGAGCTAGGTTAAAATCACTCTCATAACCTCGCAACATTGCTCCAGCACATATTCCAAGCTTTCTGAGTCCCTACACAGTGCTCACATAAAGCTGCACTTTTCACAAATTATTCAGATCTGTTTGTGTTCGCTCTGAAGGACAGGGTCAAATGCATCATGAATTAGGCTGTGAACATTAGAACTAACGAAGGAGGAGGACAGCAACTGTTCTCATACTAACTTGGATTCACAGAATCAGTTCTGAGTAACACTCGCGATAGTTTAAATTAAATGTCACAGATCAGTTATCACAACATTGTATTCCTCCGCTTAAGAGTATGAAAAATTCAGATAATGGTGCCCTCAGTAATTTGCAATGGCTCATTTTTCATATCTCAGACCATAGGACCAAGCACAAGCCCAGACAATCAATCCTTCTTGGAAATGTATCCGAACAGTAGCAATAAGTGTTACATACCTGTAGAATAACCCAGTGGCCTTCTTTAGCTGCCAGGTCGAGAGCTTGTTCAGCTACCACCTCCTGGCCTTGTCCAAGTGAGACATTGTGAAAGTTACCATTATCAAATGTGAAAGCCAGCTTTTTACCTGTAGTTGAACAACAATTGTGAGTACAGAACATTCCATCCATTACTGGTATGATCTATTTCACTTGTGCAAAAATGCCAAGTCAGCATTTATGGCTAAAACAATATTAAATACAATATATTAGATTTTTCTTACATTTTAATGTGAAACCATGTGCAAAATGTAAAGATGCAATATATTTTATTAAATTTTGAGGTACAATCAACTTCTGTTTATTATTGGATACACAGCCTTGACAGGCAATTCAATCTTCAAACTGCCATTAGCCAGATCACAAACTGCCAAACTCAGTTTTATAGAACTAAATTGATCTTTGAAATTCATTGCTTCCTCAGTTAAACCAGGAACACAACCTGAAGTCAGTGTTCGTGGTACATTGACCAAAAATAACACAACCCTTTCAGTGGAAATATTGGTCAATCTGCAGCTTTAATGTTGGGTTCTGCACTTTAAGCAGTGGTTTTTACTGTGTCTTTTATGAAAGCAAAGAACCACAAGACAACTCTTCAGTTAAAACAACTGTGCAGCTGACATCAGCCTCCAAAATAAAGTATGTTATGTAAAAGCTTGAAGTAAATTTAGAGCACAGCACTTCTAATCAGTCCACCATCAACAACAGTTTACACATTCACTTGGAAAATGTGGAGCATATGGCTCGCAGACCCAGTCACTACTGTGCAGACGTGCATGGATTATTTTGATAGCATGTGACACAACATAAGTGAATAATGTTCTTTACCAAGGCCGAAGTAAAATTTGTGGATTGGTCCATGTAAGTTATAACCAAAACATAAGAAGGATGTGATTTGACAAAGTACCTCACCCTCCTATATGCAACATAAATTTGATAAAATACAGCTTGTAACATTTTCAGCTGCTTCCAATTTGTCACTTACTGATTACAAGCTAGAATGATGGTGCTTTATCTTCAGTTTATACAGTTGACCCTTAACTTAGATGTTAAATTCCATTGCTAAATATTACTTATACTGCCTCCAAGTTTTTCTTTGCCAATAATGAACATTTGTTTCAGTTTAGCTTTATCTGAATTTTAGCTCTTTTGGAATTGGCAATAAAAACCCGTGAAATATTACCATGTCCTTCTACATCCTTGAGTGGGTCGACACCAGGAGAAAGGATAAAAAACATCGGTATGGCAGGCCCAGATTCTTCAAAGGATGTTGAAAAATCCAGTGATCTCCCCACAACATACTTGTTGCCCAATTTTTCTTCAACAAAATCTCTGAGAGAATAAAGTCAGGTTTTTATTTCTGCATCACAATATTTACTGATTGTGTTATTTGCCAGGATTCAAATACATATTAACATTTGGCAAGCTTCCATCAATTAAATCTATTGACCCTCAGTGTGAAGGGGAACTATGTTGAATGCATATTTCAGGTACCTGGATCAACCTGAGGATATGCTGCACTCCCATCTGGCTGTCATCTTAAAAGAGTGAGAGTGTGCACAATTTTACCTTCTAATTTCGTGGATACCACCTCTCGTGTACAGCAAAGGGACCAGGAAGAGGAGCAGTAACAGTTTCAAAAGGACGCACAGGGTAACCTATTGCAGGCTGAAAAATAGTCATGATACAGCAGAGGATGGTGGGTGCCTGGAACGCGTTGCCAGCGGAGGTGGTAGACGCGGGCACGATAGCGTCTTTTAAGATGTATCTAGACAGATACATGAATGGACAGGAAGCAAAGAGATACAGACCCTTAGAAAATAGGCGACATGTTTTAGATAGAGGATCTGGATCAGCGCAGGCTTGGAGGGTCGAAGGACCTGTTCCTGTGCTGTAATTTTCTTTGTTCTTTGTTCTCCTCTTTATCTCATTTACCACTGCATTAACTGTCATGTGTACATGAGATTTTCATGCTAGAGTTTGAAGATGAGAAGCAGAATGCAACTTCAATTGACATTTGCTCTCCTACTTGCTCATCTCAGACACTCTCGATCGTCTCCTCCTCTTAGGTGATGGTTTGGGATCCACCATCTGTCACTGTTCTCTGGTTTGTGGAAAATGTATCTCTGGTTACCATGACATATAATAAATGTACCAGCCTTTAGCCCAGAAATAGGTGTAGTGTGTACCAAGCGATTACATTCCACATGAGGCTTTAGGAGGGTGACTGCAGGTATTTGTACCTCTTTAGGAAATGAGCAAAAGAAGACCTCCAATTGAAAGCCGGGGTATAATGGACACTATTCTGCAGCCTGGACACTGAAAATAAGCAACTAATAAACACTTTAACACTGAGCAAGGGAAGGTTATTCTAAAGGGAAGATATGCTTATTGAGTGCATTTTTGGAAGGTGTGGCCAGCTTTCCTGACCTTACTCAGCCCAATAAGTTAGTTAAGCTTTTTCTGGCACAGAGTTGTCAAGCGTGGGCTTTGCTACTGGTAGTGATTGCCTTGGCCACCTCCTTCAGCAGTTCTAGAGGTGCTGTCATTGGTGGGTGGAGGGTGGGGAGCTCTGTGTTGCACTGTTTGAGATAAAGCCTCCCTCCTCCACCTGACTTTGTGCAGCAATATGACCAGACTTGCAATGGTGAACCTGAGGACTCTCTGCCCTGCTGCAGATCTGAGAACTATCATTGTTGTCAAACCTTCTTCCAATCATTGTTTTCTGGACGTTCTCCCCTTCAAGCTGCCAGTAACCTTTAAATCCTACAACAGCATGCTTGTTGCATTACCCAAACAAGAAAGCTCCCCATCAGTGGCATGTCTGATGCTGGGAGCTCATGGTGAATATTTAAACTAAGTTCCCCTGAAAATTACAGCGAAGTCAGCCTAGAAATTGTTTTGAATTGGTGGATGGGGGTTAAAAATGAAAAAAATGGGCAATCTGACAGCAACCTGCCTCCAACGTGCACAGTTCTGGTTTTAACAGAGGAGGATCATGGCTCTTATTCTTACCGTACTGCGTAGGTCATTCTGTCAGGGCGCAATGCCCTCATCATACACAACTGCTGTAGTGTTGTTTTGCTCTTCCATTCTTGTGGAAACTTCTCTTTCTCTGGACATTCAGACTCCACAAACTTCTTCCATCGTTTGGCAGAGCCTTCAATATCACGGTCAAGGTTTCGAAACTCCTCCATAGTTGCCAATGCCTAATATCAAGAGGGACAATAGACTTCTTAAATTTTTTCACAATCTGGTTCATCCCAGTCTCTGAATTTGCCATCCACATGCTATTCCATCTCGCTGCATCCACACTCTGTTGAAATCAAAGCTCACTGGTTATCCCTCAGTCTTCCTCCTGCCTACAATGTATAAGCTTATTAGTTACTTCTACACAGAAAAAATGGCAATCAGCATCATTGTATTTAGCATTATTTTGGCATTTCTGGTGAGATACTGGCAGTGGGTTAACCCACCAGAGAGAGACATGGTTTGGAAAGAATCTCTGAACAGAAATAAGAAATTGTTGACATGCCAATAAAGGAAGGAAGCTCGAGGTTATGTATATAATGAAGGCTAACATGTGCTAAACTTCTCAATGCACACTTTCCCCAGGAAATACCTATTCCCCTGACGCAAAGGTCAGGAAAAGGGGAGCAGAGCCCTTGAAGTTGGTTCTCCATTCCAGGGGTTGGCAACATGTCCGTAAATGGACACCAGTGTCCGTGGTAAAAGATTTTGAGGTCCATGACTGGTAATTTCGGGAATGAGAAATTTCCCATTGGCTTCTTCTTCCAGCCCAGTCCATTAAAAAAAAATTCACAGCTGTCAGTTTCACAACTGATGGATGCTTAGAGCAGAGACCACGTTTCTGAACCTTGAACAAGTTTAGGGTTTAGGTTACGATCTTTTTTTTAAAAGCCTGCTGAAAACCCCAAACTTGCCCGAGGTTCGGAAGCATGGTCTCTGCTTTAAGCACCTATAAGCTGTGAAACTGAAGGTTGCAATTTAAAAAAAAACTGACCAACCACAAAGCTGAGAGTTCCTGCGTTCTGCAACTGTCAGAGAGAGAGAGAGAGAGAGAGAGGGAGGCAGACAGAGTGGGGAGGGCCGAGAGAGAGAAAGAGGGGGAGAGAGAAAGCAGAGAGGGCGACAGAAAGAGAGAGAGGGGGGATGGAGAGATAGAGAGAAAGGGAAAGAGAGAAAGAGGGGCAGAGAGAGAGAGAGAGAGAAAGAGAGGGGGACAGAGAGAGGGAAAGAGAAGAGAGAGGGGGCAGAGAGAGAGAGAGACAGAGGGAGAGAGAGGGGCAGAGAGAGAGAGGGGACACAAAGAGGGGGGAACAGAGATAGCTAGAGGGGGACAGAGAGAAGGGGGAACAACACAGAGAGTTGGAGATGACAGAGAGGGGGAGACAGAGAGAGAGAGAGGGACAAACAGAGAGAGAGAGAGAAGGGAGAAAGAGAATGATCAAGATCACTTTTGACAGATGGACATCTATACAGAATACTTTGCATCGCTACAACTGTGTGAGCAAACACTGACTACTTATGCAAGCAAAAGTTGCTAGATATCTCACTAAATCAGTGTCCAACATAGTGACAAGTCAATAAATTAGTCTAATTTAAGCTTCTTAACAAATTACACATTTGTTGTTGTTTTGTTTAGTAGTAAGATAAATTTTAATGTCTTTATCTTTCTGAAATTGTCTCAGTGTCCCCTATGTAAGACAAAAATTGTAATGTGGCCCCCATGCAAAAAGCTGGACACCCCTGCTTCAAGCATTTAACCTTGTGTTTTAAAATAACCAGCAGCTAGGTTAAAAAATTTAAAGACTTGTGTTATGTAAACTCATTTTAAAATGGCAAACATCACTTTGGGAATGTCGAGATCTTTGTGCTCTGGGAAGCATTACTTTCACTTGGGACATAAGCTCAGTGACATGTTGAAAATTGCTGGACTGTTACTTCTATATAAATATTGCAATTCTGCTGTTATCCATTTGGAATCACATTGTTCCAGAATTTGTATTGAGGGGAAAACAGGCAAGAAAATCCAAGGAATCTACAGAATTCAGCACTGTAAGTTCTTCTTGAATACAACAGTACAGTGTAATGGGGTTGAGTGATATTGGCAAAAACAGGATGCTACTGACCCATATACAATAATTAGTAAATACAATGTAATGGATAAGTTTAATATACCTTATTCTATAATGAACAGTCTACATTCCTTAATAAAATCTATGTTGCATTTGCAGTTTTAAAAACTGTCAGGGAAGACATAGTAAAAACTTATTATGTTTCAATTACCATGTTAGAAACAGTTATTAAATGTTTTATTTTCTGCAAATTGGATTAAAGGGCAAGTTTTACAAGTCTGTCAAAGATCAGTAACATGTGCATCATTTACTATCCAGTTTGATAGCACATAACCTAAGTGGCCAATGTCATTTAAAAGTTGTCTGTATCATATAATTACATTATGTTAAGTGTAGCTTTGCTAACAGGTAAAAGATTTGGCTTGGACATACCAGTGTCTGAAGTACAATCTTACAGATAGTGACTAAACATTTTGTAACTGTATAATACATGCAGTAATAACTGCTCAACTTTTTGCAGAAAAGATTTCTGTTAATAATCATCTTGTCAGAACTGAATTGGAATCGAAAGTGATAGACCAAGAGATAGACGTAAGTGAATTTAAGGGAATTGCTTAATTGGAGGGACGGAAGGGCGCTCTTTATTTGTAATTCTGCTTATCTAATTTTGTCACTAGCTTTGGTGAGTAAATGACATTTTGTCCATGAGATATTCTGTTGTTTCTGTATTTTAGAATCCAGGACCTGGTTTAACAGCTTGCCAAGATGAATAAACAAGTTTTGGCTATCTACTGTTAATCTCTCTATCCCTTCCTGTCCCACTCTGCTTTTCTCTTTTACATGACTCTTCTGAAGTACTATATGCTTCACCCTATAAAATTCTTCTGATTTGGAGATCACTGCCCTTTTGTTGGCTGCCCTGTCTTCAGACACATATTACAAGCAGGTGGAGAAGTTGCACAAACATTGACCATCACGGGTTAAGTTGTCTTGTGACAACAGCAGTGTGAGAAATGGTCCTTCTTCCTATTGCTGATTTTTCTACTGCCTCACCTCAATGACCACAATAACAATCCTCTCCTTGAGTTTTATGGTTTATTGGATGAATTTTCACTCCTGACACAGTGTGAATCCATAGAGGTCATCTGGCAAGGTCCATCTACCATTCCATGACATGGTGCAGCTAGCTCTATTCTGTCAACAAAGTTATTCGCATTGACATTTCATACTATTTTGTTTGCTAGCTAGCTAATAGTTGTGCTGCTGTCCATTGATGTTTGTATGCTTAGCTACTTTATTTATAGGGAGAAATGTGTTTTAAATTAGACTGTGCTTTGATGGTATTAGGTTGGCTGTACACTTTATACACAGCTTAACTGCCCCATGTCCGTGGCTGAATCAATAATTTTGTCAAATGTCTATGGTACAACATGTCGATGCCTATCACTGCTCCAATCCTTTTGCATTGCCAAGGGATTTTCAAGGCTTCCTCTGAAGTCATGGAGAAGTTCTTGCATCTGCAGTAGGCACAACTGCTACAAGATAATGCCAATAAGGCGAGGTTCCCAAATTCCCACCTCAATTTCCCATCATTGGAGTCCAGCTGTTCTGAATCTTCTTTTCTCCCTTCACCAGCTGCAGGAGAAATGCCACAAACAACAAATGCCCCTCTACGTTGCTTTCATAGATCTCACCAAAGCCTTTGACCTCGTCAGCAGATGTAGAGTCATAGAGTTAGAGTTTTACAGCACAGAAACAGGCCCTTCAGCCCGACAAGCCTGCGCCGACCATCAAGCACCCGTCCTAACTAATCCCATTTCCCCGCACTTGGTCCATAGCACCAAAGGTATTTTCAGATTCCTGCCATAAACTAATTGATAGGGGCTGTAGCCCCCAACCATTTAAAATGTGTTTTTCACTTGTACTACCCACGCCAGAGCAGTAGTCAATTTACAATTTGGTTGGTCGGCTAAAATTTTTTAGAGCGTTTTGTCAATCACGGTATGATTTCTCTCACAAATCCCATTACTAAAAAGGACTTTCTGCTGCCATGTGCATTGCTACAATATATATATTTTCACACATACTCCTGAACTCATCATTGGCAAATTCTCCTCCATTGTCAGTTAGAAATCTAGCTGGTGCTAGAGACGTGGTCTCTTCAGACTACTAGCAAAGATCGGATGTCCACCAAAGCTACCAAGCATCATCACCTCATTCCATGACAATATGAAAGGCACAATTCAGCATAACGGTGCATCATCAAACTCCTTACCCATCCTGAGTGGTGTGAAACAGGGCTGTGTTTGCGCACATACACTGTTTGGGATCTTCTTCCCACTGTTGCTCTCTCATGCGTTCAAGTCTTCTGAAGAAGGAATTTTCCTCCACACAAGATCGGATGACAGGTTGTTCAACCTTGCCCATCTTAGAGCGAAGACCAAAGTACGGAAAGTCCTCATCAGGGAACTCCTCTTTGCTGACGATGCTACATTAACATCCCACACTGAACAGTATCTGCAGAGACTCATCGACAGGATTGCGGCTGCCTGCAACAAATTTGGCCTAACCATCAGGCTTAAGAAAACGAACATTATGGGACAGGACGTCAGAAATGCTCCATCCATCAATATCGGCGACCACGCTCTGGAAGTGGTTCAAGAATTCACCTACCTAGACTCAACTATCACCAGTAACCTGTCTCTCGATGCAGAAATCAACAAGCGCATGGGAAAGGCGTCCGCTGCTATGTCCAGACTGGCCAAGAGAGTGTGGGAAAATGGCGCACTGACACGGAACACAAAAGTCCAAGTGTATCAAACCTGTGTCCTCAGTACCTTGCTCTACGGCAGCGAGGCCTGGACAACTTACGTCAGCCAAGAGCAACGTCTCAACTCATTCCATCTTCGTTGCCTCCGGAGAATCTTTGGCATCAGGTGGCAGGACCGTATCTCCAACACAGAAGTCCTCGAGGCGGCCAACATCCCCAGCATATGCACCCTACTGAGTCAGCGGCACTTGAGATGGCTTGGCCATGTGAGCCGCATAGAAGATGGCAGGATCCCCAAGGACGCATTGTACAGCGAGCTCGTCACTGGTATCAGACCCACCGGCCGTCCATGTCTCCGCTCAAAAGACATTTGCAAACATGACATGAAGCCCTGTGACATTAACCACAAGTCGTGGGAGTCAGTTGCCAGTGATCGCCAGAGCTGGCGGACAGCCATAAAGGCGGGGCTAAAGTGTGGCGAGTCGAAGAGACTGAGCAGTTGGTAGGAAAAAAGACAGCAGTGCAAGGAGACAGCCAACTTTGTAACAGCCCCAACAACCAATTTTATCTACAGTGCCTGTGGAAGAGCCTGTCACTCTAGAATTGGCCTTTATGGCCGCTCCAGGCGCTGCTCCACAAACCACTTAACCATTGTCTCTCGAGACAAGGAGGCCAAAGAAGAAGAAGGAGTCCAGCGGAGTGAAAGTTCCAGGATATCCTAAAAAAACTGACTGCGAGCCTCGTACCCTCACATTGAGTGGTCTGAAGTGGTCTGAAGGAAAGTTCCAAAGCCACTGGCCAAGAACATAGCTGAAAGTCTATGAGGCCTGCAGCTATGCATCCCTTTCCATCCCTGTTTTCTCGTGCAAGGCCCTAAGAGGAGGTGGACCTGCCCCAGAAGTATAACTAGACCTTGTTAATAATGGGGCCAATCAAATTTAGACTCAGTTTGGCTTGAACAGATGAAATGAACGTTTAGTGCCTTTACAAAGTGAAGCCAGGAAAATCGGCACACTGTTTTTCTGTGACCTTCTTGGAAATGGTATATAGATGGTAATTCCAGTTGGGAGACCCATTCAGTCAAGTATTGGGCCAGATTTTGCTGTCAAAATATTTATGTATAAACGATACAGCAACTTCAGGCAAGAGGCGGATGTGCAGTTAAATATAAACATACAAAAGTTGTTTTCCGAGCAGCGCCACTCTGTCATTAGTTTCACAAAAATAGCATTTCACTGTGTGAGACTCACCATTGACATGGACTGAATATTGTGAAGCTGCTGCATTTGAACAGCAAAAAAAAACTACAATTGTAATTAGAATCGTTATACATGTTTTTGACTGACAACCAGCCTCTCTGGCACTGAAAACTAATTATTGTACGTGTGAAGTCTCATTCCTCCAAGTTGTGAATTGTTTTCGAAGATTTTTTAAAAATGTCACATTTAATTTTTCTTTGCTTTCCCTTTCCGTCTCTTTTCTCTCTCACTTCATCCAATCATTCGTTCCCTCTCTTTATTACTCTTTCTGTACCTGATTTGCCATTGAATTTAACATCTGACTTCAGAGCATAATAAACAGCTGGCAAAGACAATAAAATGAAAGGGTTGCAGATTTAGCACGATAACTAATTCAGGGAGTTTAAGCTGGTTTAAAAAAAAACACTGCCAGCTTTGGATAATTTGTACAGTAATGGATTCATTCCTCTAATATAAAGAAAAACTGAAATTCAAAATTAACAATAATTTAAACCGTTTACGGACTTAACTGTGATATTGGTTTACAGTCCAACTGGAAAAATGCACATCTGCCCTGTTTAACAGCCATGGAGTTCACCAAGCCTTTCTGGTTATAGTCAAATTTTCCTCAACGATTATTTAGATTGTCAAGTTGGAACTGACACCTTAAAACAAGTAAGAAATTATCTAACATTGAAGAAATCTAAGAATTTCGATTTGCTACAAACCTAAAAGCTCTGTTATTTGGTGTACATCTCTGTTTAAATGTTAAAGACGGACAAAATAACACTGCTGTATTTCACAAGGGCATCCAATGCCACTGGAAAGGATTACATGACTTGTCGGGGAAAGTATATTGAGAAAGGCACAATTGGATCAGGGAGAAGCAAATGAATGTGCTTCTCCTATTTATGTGGCTGAAATGGAAAATGGAGTTTTGAATTAAGTGTTTCAAAGCCAATTAATCAAATCAGCAGTGTATGTAATATTGACTATGCTGATATATTCCTTTTTGTTACCATGAGTTCTTACGTTGATTTACCTTGGCACGGCAAGAATGTGCTTCCCATTAGTTCTAATCCTTGGGGAAATTTGGAAAAATCAATGTACATTTACAACCAGAAGAATGATTACCTTGCACTTAACTGTAAAATACAGACTGGTCGTCAACTAACATTTAAAATACTGAAATGTAATTGGTGCAATGCACTCCAAACATTCCAACTTTACTTCACTCAAAGTAAGTGGACGTTCAGAAAGCATGAACAAAAATATTCAGCAAAGTCCCACTTTGTTTAGTAAAAAATTCACTTTCATTTTAAGGACTTTTGAATCGCTCAAATACTTGCTAATCTGCATGCAGTAATAGGGCTGGGTTGGCTATAGACGTTTGTAACTACAGATGCCTTATACTTCTGTAGTGGTATCAGAATAAGGTCAAGGACTTCTGTGCCCATTAGCACACTTGGACAACTTTTCATGACCTGCCTAGCAATTGGTGTTAATTGTATATTAATTGTATTTAATTGTATGCAGGTGGTGGACATTAACTGGGCAGGCCCTTGAGACCCCTATAAATAAAACACAGCCTGAAACTGTAGTTGTTGGGTTTGGAGGTGTATGTTTGTAATGTGTAAATAAATATAAGAGTGTGTAAAGGTTGGCTCTGTTTCTGTCCTTCACCAGCTGGCCTTCTGCACGAGAAAAATGGGACACTGACTAAGCCGGGACTCAGTGCTTGGTGCTACTGCTTTTCTGGCTCTCCAGCAACAGACGATATATGAAAAAGCATACATCACTTGTACAATTGTCCTAGTTTGGAATCCAGAGATAAATAAAAGGAAGAATTCAATGCAATCACTCTACTTTTTTTCATTCATTCTAGGTTGTTGGCAAGGCCAGTATTTATTGCCCATCCCTAACTGTCCTTGAGAAGGTGGGATTTTAATGGGATTTCTGCAAGAATTATTTAAAAAGCATAGGTGGAACAATGTGAGCAAAGTCTTATTACATGAAAAAATGTGATTCTCATGGATCTTTGTGATGGGTGATACAGTAGAATGAATATGCAGATTTACCACTGGCATAAATCCGGCCTGCATTTAAGGCACATATCATCACTAAGGCAGAGATCTTTCCCAGTTTGTTCTGGATATTACAAAAAAAAAAAAACTTGGCTCTGATGATGAAACAAATGAGCAGTTACTGTTTCATGTATTTAGATGACAAAACCTGCTTCAATTTAAGTTCATTACCATGCATATTAGGAGCTGGTGGCAATCACCAATGACTATCACAAGCTCAAACAAAATAGCAACACAGACCTATGTTTCTGTTGGGCACCAAATATAAAAAGACACACAGGATGGTGCAACTGAGTGCCTGGTCTTAATGGGGAGCAAAGAACAGAATAATCTTTGTATATTCCAACATCACTGAAGGCTCCCTATATTTGAGAACAGGGACACTTTTTTTATAAAGTGCATAGAAAGACAACAGTTCTTTATTTTCAACAACTATGTTCGCTAAACTGGCCAGAATTTGAAAACTACATGTGTGGCTGCTTCAACATTTGAGTTTGAGGAAAATAGTAACTTTTTCCATCAAAGTAGGATTTGATGAGTAAAGATTGTAAAAGTGAGGCTGAATGCTTTACTGCTTTCAGATGGGCAAATGCTGCACTGAATACTCGGAGTCCCAGGCAACATAGGCCCAGAGTTCTCACAATCTGATTTAAGTTGTAAATGTGCTGATATTCAAGCTGCTGTGTTCATTAATTACTCCAACAGGATGTTTACACTGGTTCATTTGCTTACGCTGGTGTGGAACATTAGCATAACCAAACCGAGGAAACCTGTGTGCAGTATTATTGAAGCGCTGTTGATACGGCATTCTTCAAAAGCAGACTTGGACAAAGCAGGGAAGTGTCATTTCTCTTTCATTTTCAAAAGCTGTTTTCTATGTACAATGTATTTTTATTGTGTCAATAGCATTTTTGTATATCTTTTCAGAGAGACATGACCACCCCAGTTCCATCTATTCCTTTGGGGCAAACAAACCAAGACAGCCAGAAGCAGGACCTGCAACTCATCCTGGAGGAGACTGAAGTGAGGAGAAACTGACTTCTGGGTAGCAGGATGGCCAAGCTGGCAGGATCGTGAGTCATGGCACATGAGGGAGGTGGCACTAGGACAGAATGCCAACTTTCTCACTCCCAGGAGTCTGGACCAGTGCAGGAAGAAGTTCAATGACTTAACCAGAGATAGAAAAGTCAGTCAGTCATCATGCTTTCCCTTTCTCCCTTGCTCACCCTTCCTTAAATTACCTACATTTTCCCTTTGCCTAGCCTACTGTCTTAGCTGTTGCTCAGTGGGTAGCTCTCTCACCTCTGAGTCAGAAACTTGTAGATTCAAGTCCCACTCCAGAGGAAAAAATCTAGGTTGACACTCTAGTGCTGTACTGAGGGAGTGCTGCACTGTTAGGGGTGTCGGTTTTTGGATGAGACGTTTAACTGAGATCCAGTCTGCTCGCTCAGGCAGATGTAAATGATCCCATAACACTATTTTGAAAGAGCAGGGAAGTTCTCCCTGGTATTCTGGCCAATATTTATCCCTCAATAAACATCACAAGCAGATATCTGGTCATTTTCACATTGTTGTTTGTGCGAGCTTACTGTGCACAAATTGGCTACTGCATTTCCTACATTAAATCAGTGACTACACTTCATTGGCTGTAAAGTGCTTTGGAACATCCTGAAGTCATGAAAGGTGCTATAGAAATGCAGTTTTTTTTCTTTCTCATTGTTGGATACGTGGCAAACAATGCTTGCCAGAGGCAGACCATCAGAGGGGGAAATGCTTTTTGAAAACTGATTTTTATCCCCACCGCACCCCCGAGGACAAAAGCATCCAGCAATTGGGTTGTGACATTGCAGTGGCACATAATGAGGTAAATATCTAAGCCCTTCAATCCTTCATGGTAGCACTCTGCAACATTACACCCACCCAGCCTTACACCTCCTATCAATATATACTGCATCCAAACGGGACATTTTAACTATTCTGACTGTATACCCTTTCTCCTGCAGATGCAGCAGAGCAGCTGGAGGGGGTGTAGCTTGAAGAAGGTGGTGCAATCTGGGCCCAAGTGAAGAGGACGATGAGGAGGAAGCCGAAGATTAGTACCCTATCCTTCGGTCCTCCACTGAGGGCATGCCATCCTTAAGAACCCCAAGTCCCTCTGTCTTGACCCTTGAGTCACTCAGCTCACCTGTTCTGGGCACCAGTGCAGAGACTGGTGCCAGGAATAGGGGGGTGGGGAGACAGTTAGCCACAGTGAGGAAAGTTCACCGAGTGAGACACAAAGCCTATGGGGCCTGGAAAAGGCATGGGCGGGGGCGTGGTTGGGGGAAGTCAGGCAATCAGATTCCAAAGCCCTCTGTCATCAGGCGGCCTCCAACAGTAGTGGCAGCTTCAAGCAGTGACATATCTAGGCACACATCATCCATGGGCACCCGGGCCTACACCTCAGGATCTTCTGTCTCGTCTCCAGGTGCTGTCCCTGAACAGGTGTTGATGGTTGAATACCACAGGAGGACAGCATCATATCAGCTTTTCATGTGCTGTCTGTTGATGAAAAGAATCTGTTGTTGGGAATCACAGAAAATCTACACTTTCAGTACTCGGATACCCCTCCTGTTGATGAAAAGCAGCGGCTTCTACAGTAGTGACTTCAGACCCTCATGGGTGCTGTCAATAACCCCTTGCAGAATAAGGGAGCCAGTAAGTCCACAGAATTGAGAGGCTGCCTCTCTTCTCTTTGAGTCATGCTGTGGTTAGCAAAGCCTGGGGCCCTTCAGAAAGAAACATCAATGATACTGTGGCTGTCAGTTGGTTTTATTGATTAAAATGATTGCCAATTACTAAAGGGGAGGAGCTTAGTGCTTCCAACAGACACGTGATTAAAGAGCAATGGTGAAGCTCAGAAGTATGATTATTCAAATGTTGTCATATTTTGTAATTGCTTTTCAGAACAGACTATAAACAAATTGTCATATTTTGTAATTGCTTTTCACAATAGACTGTACAAATTCTAAATCTTTCTGCAACAGTTTCTTTCTGTAACAGTTAGTACTGCTGATATGACAGCTCCACTGTTAACAGTTGCCAATGAGCAAACCATTAATACAACTCAAATTCTTAATAATAGTCACAATCAAAATGACTTTAAAGGCATGTTACATACCTTGAATTTCGTATTGTATCATTCCCTTTATTTGCTCATCTCCCTGTAACACTCCTAGACTCAGGTCAGAGTGTCAGCTGTGGCTCAGTACATTGCATTCTTGCCTGAGTCAGAAGGTGGTGAGTTCAAATTCCATTCCAGAGAATGAAGCACATAATCTATTTTATTCTTTCATGGGATGTGGATGTCACTGGCAAGGCCAGCATTTGTTACCCATCCCTTATTACTCTTGACAATTGTGTGGCTTGCTAGACCATTTCAGAGGACAGTTGAGAGTCAACCACATTGCTGTGGTTCTGAGGGTTACATGTAGGGCAGATGGGTTTTTACAACAATTCATAGTTCCATGGCACCATTACTGAGAATAGCTTATAATTCCATTTTTTTTTTATTAATTGAATTTAAATTCCATCAGCTGCCATAGTAGGATTTGAACCTGTGTCCCCAGGGCATTAACCAAGCACTCTAGATTACTAGTTCAGAGACATTACTACTACGCCACCTTCTCCCCACTCTAGGCCGCTATTTCAGTGCGATACTGAAGGATTGCCATACTGTCATCTGTCTTGCAGATGAGATGTTAAACCGAGGTCCTAGGATTTCCAGAAGGTATTTGACAAGGTGCCACATAAAAGGTTATTGCACAAAGTAGGAGCTCATGGTGTAGTGGGTAACATATTAGCATGGAAAGAAGATTGGCTGGCTGGCTGGCAGAAAACAGAGTATGCATAAATGGGTCCTTTTCTGATTGGCAGGATGATACAAGTGGAATCTTGCAGGTGTCTGTGCTGGGGCATCAACTTTTTACAATTTATATCAATGACTGAGATGAGGGAAGCGATGGCGTGGTAGCTAAATTTGCAGATGACACAAAGATAGGTAGGAAAGTATGTTGTGAAGAGGACGTAAGGAGCTTGAAGACCGATATAGATAGGTTGAGTGAATGGGCAAAAAACTGGCAGATGGAGTATAATGTGGGAAAATATGAAGTTGTTCACTTTGGCAGGAAGAATAAAAAAGTAGAGTATTAATTAAACGGAGAACGACTGCAGAATTCCAAGATGCCGCCGCAAAGGCTCAATGGGGAAAGACCACTGTGTAAGGTCCTTCCACCAAAGTGAACTGAGGGGCTGGACCCATGGGAAACCCCTCGGGCTGTATACACCAAATATGGGTTTGCTGTAAAATGTACATGGCATGTAAAATAGAATGGAAGGGCTGTGAGGCAACTCACTCCTGTATCGAAGAAAACTGATTTCCTTTGCACTTTTTGGAATATCAACTTGGTGCTGTTTTGAACTGCTTTGTAATGCATTTTTTACAGATTTTTATGAATAAAGTATATTTTTGGGAAAAAAACCTCTGAGGTGCAGAGGGATTTAGGTGTTCTAGTGCATGAGTCACAAAATGTTAGTATACAGGTAGAGCAAGTAATAAAGGCTAATGGAATGCTATCCTTTATTACGAGAGGAACTGAAAATAAAAATAAGAATGTTATGCTTCAGTTATACAGGGCATTGGTGAGACCACATCGCGAATATTGTGCGCAGTTTTGGTTTCCTTATTTAAGGATGTAAATGCATTGGAGACTGTTCAGAGGAGGTTTACTAGATTGATACCTGAAATGAGCAGGTTGTCTTATGAGGACAGGTTGGACAGACTGGGCTTGTTTTCACTGAAGTTTAGAAGAGTGAGGAGAGACTTGATTGAAGTTTATAAGATCCTGAACGGTCTTGACAAGGTGGATGTGGAAAGGATGCTTCGTCTTGTGGGTGAGTCCAGAACTAGGGGGCACTGTTTTAAAATTAGGGGTCGCCCATTTTGGGACAGAGATAAGGAGAATTTTTTTCTCTGAGGGTTATGCGACTTTGGCACTCTCTGCCTCAGAAGGTGGTGGAGGCAAGGTCATTGAATAATTTTAAAGGCGGAGGTAGATCGATTCTTGTTAGGCAAGGGAATCAAAGGTTATCATGGGTAGATGGGAGTGTGGAATTCGAGACACAAACAGATCAGCCATGATCTTATTGAATGGCAGAGCAGGCTAGAGGGGCAGAATGGCCTACTTCTGCTCCTAATTCATATGGTCGTATGTCCTGTGCATCCTCTTAAGTAGATGTAAAAGGTCCCATGACACTATTTTGAAGAGCAGCAGAATTCCTCCCAGCATCCTGGCTGGTAATTATCCCTTAATCAACATCATGAGAAGATAATTATCCAGTCATTACATCATTGCTGTTTATAGGACTTTAATGTCACAATTCCAACATTACAACAGCGGTTGTATTGCCCCCCAGGCTATCTCCTTACAGGGCTAAAATGCTCAACTTTCTCCTGTCTCTCCTCATAACTCAGGCATCTGATGATAAAGCTCATCTGCTCACCAGCAGACCTGTATCTGTTGCAGGATGTGTTGGAAATACACATGAGGCACCACAAACTGTCCATCTAACAGGCGTATTAATAATAACTTCTTGTGGTAAATCTGTTAAAAGATCTTATTCTCACAAGATGCACGTAGGACAGCAAGGTTGGTTTGGTGAGATGTTAGTATGATGGGAACATAATTTAAAGAATGTCATTGAAGAATATTCGCATGTTCATAGAGAAAGGATTCAATGCAAAATATTTCCTCCCTGGGAGTTTGCAAGTGTAACACAGTGGAACGGGGGATGACAATGGTCGACATATGGATAACTCCCTTTACAGCATTCAGAAGTATCAGTGCCAACCTTGGCTCTGTTAGCAACACTCTTTTCTCGAAATCAGAAATCGGGGGCTTCAAGCCCAAGTCCAGGGACTTGAGCAAATAAATCCAGGCTAACACTTCAGTTCTGTTTTTCAGGTGACATGTTAAATTGAGGCCTTATCTGTCTGCTCAGATGGGTGCAAAAGATTGCATAGCACTATTTGAAGAAAATCAAGGGAATATCCCTGGTGTGCTGGCAAACATTCACCCCTGAACTAACACCACTAAACAAAAAAGAGATGATGTGGTCATTGCTGCATTTGGGACCTTTGTTGCTGTGTTTGCCTGGGACCACACTTTATAAGTAATTAATTGACTGTGAAGTGACTTTGGGACATCCTGAAGATTAGAAAGGCACTATGTAAATACTAGTTCTTTCTATTTTCCAATTCAGCCCAGGCCCTTTGCCCCTCTTCCCTTTGTTTAGTACCAGTGATAAGCTAAGGCTTGTATTTTAATGGAGAATGTCCTATCCTCAGCCTCGCCCTATTGGAGCATCTTACAATACTGCTCTGCCACTACTGCAGGGGGTGAAATTTTAGCAGCGCTACAAAATGAATCGAATTCTGCCACTTGTCAGTAAGCCACTAAAGTGGTGCTGGGAAAAGAGGTCACAGTACATTGCAACACACCACTGCACTTTATTGTGTAATTAGTTTTTCAGTAACTTCTGTGCTTAATTGGCATCTTTCCCTTTTATTGTTCTACAATCAAACTCAAGTCGTGTTTTACTTCTTTGGCCTCCTTATCTCGAGAGACAATGGGTAAGTTTGTGAAGCAGCGCCTGGAGTGGCTATAAAGGCCAATTCTCGAGTGACAGGCTCTTCCACAGGTGCCGCAGAGAAATTTGTTTGTCGGGGCTGTAACACAGTTGGCTCTCCCCTTGCACCTCTGTCTTTTTTCCTGCCAACTACTAAGTCTCTTCGACTCGCCACATTTTAGCCCCGTCTTTATGGCTGTCCGCCAGCTCTGGCGAACGTTGGCAACTGACTCCCACGACTTGTGATCAATGTCACAGGATTTCATGTCACATTTGCAGATGTCTTTAAAGCGGAGACATGGACGGCCGTTGGGTCTGATACCAGTGGCGAGCTCGCTGTACAATGTGTCTTTGGGGATCCTGCCATCTTCCATGCGGCTCACATGGCCAAGCCATCTCAAGCGCCGCTGACTCAGTAGTGTGTATAAGCTGGGGGTGTTGGCCGCTTCAAGGACTTCTGTGTTGGACATACGGTCCTGCCACCTGATGCCAAGTATTCTCCGGAGGCAGCGAAGATGGAATGAATTGAGACGTCGCTCTTGGCTGACATACGTTGTCCAGGCCTCGCTGCCATAGAGCAAGGTACTGAGGACACAGGCCTGATACACTCGGACTTTTGTGTTCCGTGTCAGTGCGCCATTTTCCCACACTCTCTTGGCCAGTCTGGACATAGCAGTGGAAGTCTTTCCCATGCGCTTGTTGATTTCTGCATCTAGAGACAGGTTACTGGTGATAGTTGAGCCTAGGTAGGTGAACTCTTGAACCACTTCCAGAGCGTGGTCACCAATATTGATGGATGGAGCATTTCTGAC
Organism: Heterodontus francisci; assembly: GCF_036365525.1. Taxonomy (NCBI): domain Eukaryota; kingdom Metazoa; phylum Chordata; class Chondrichthyes; order Heterodontiformes; family Heterodontidae; genus Heterodontus; species Heterodontus francisci. Next base: position 30,532,477 of record NC_090396.1, on the reverse strand, counting down.
GTCCTGCCCCATGATGTTCGTTTTCTTGAGGCTGATGGTTAGGCCAAATTCATTGCAGGCAGCCGCAAACCTGTCGATGAGACTCTGCAGGCACTCTTCAGTGTGAGATGTTAAAGCAGCATCGTCAGCAAAGAGGAGTTCCCTGATGAGGACTTTCCGTACTTTGGACTTTGCTCTTAGACGGGCAAGGTTGAACAACCTGCCCCCTGATCTTGTGTGGAGGAAAATTCCTTCTTCAGAGGACTTGAACGCATGTGAAAGCAGCAGGGAGAAGAAAATCCCAAAAAGTGTGGGTGCGAGAACACAGCCCTGTTTCACGCCACTCAGGATAGGAAAGGGCTCTGATGAGGAGCCACCATGTTGAATTGTGCCTTTCATATTGTCATGGAATGAGATGATGATACTTAGTAGCTTTGGTGGACATCCAATCTTTTCTAGTGGTCTGAAGAGACCACGTCTGCTGACGAGGTCAAAGGCTTTGGTGAGATCAATGAAAGCAATGTAGAGGGGCATCTGTTGTTCACGGCATTTCTCCTGTATCTGACGAAGGGAGAACAGCATGTCAACGGTCGATCTCTCTGCACGAAAGCCACACTGCGCCTCAGGGTAGACGCGCTCGGCCAGCTTCTGGAGCCTGTTTAGAGCGACTCGAGCAAAGACTTTCCCCACTATGCTGAGCAGGGAGATTCCATGGTAGTTGTTGCAGTCACCGCGGTCACCTTTGTTTTTATAGAGGGTGATGATATTGGCATCGCGCATGTCCTGGGGTTCTGCTCCCTCGTCCCAGCACAGGCATAGCAGTTCATGTAGTGCTGAGAGTATAGCAGGCTTGGCACTCTTGATTATTTCAGGGGTAATGCTGTCCTTCCCAGGGGCTTTTCCGCTGGCTAGAGAATCAATGGCATCACTGAGTTCCGATTTGGTTGGCTGTATGTCCAGCTCATCCATGACTGGTGGAGGCTGGGCGGCATTGAGGGCGGTCTCAGTGACAACATTCTCCCTGGAGTACAGTTCTAGGTAGTGCTCAACCCAGCTGTCCAATTGCTTGCATTGGTCAGTGATTGTGTCCCCTGACTTAGATTTGAGGGGGGTGATCTTCTTGATGGTTGGCCCAAGAGCTCTCTTAATGCCATCATACATTCCTCTGATGTTTCCGGTGTTTGAGGCCAGCTGAATATGACTGCATAGGCGTTGCCAGTGGTCGTTTGCGCAGCGCCTGGCTGTTCTTTGTGCAGTGCTTCTGGCTGCTTCAAGTGCTGCGGATGTTAAATCGCTGGGGGCTTTCTTGTAGTTCAACAGTGCAATGCGCTTAGCGGCTATGACAGGTTCCAGCTCTTCATTATGATTGAAACCAGTCTGCATTTCTCTTCGCACCTTTGCCGTAGGTGGTCAAAGCTGACTCATCGATGGCGTCTCTGATGTGGGCCCACTTGGTCTCAGCATTCCCTGTGGGAGTGTTTTGAAGGGCTGTTACAAGTGAATTTAGAAATTTTTGTAACAGCTGTGGGTGAGAAATTCTGCTCGTGTTGATGCGCGGGTGGCCCTTCTGCTTGGAATGATGCAACTTCTTTGGTCTGAGTCTAACCTTGCTGCACACCAGGGAGTGGTTGGTGTTGCAGTCCGCACTGTGGAAGCTGTGTGTGATTTGAACACTGTCTAAGGCGGCTCGCCTTGTGACAATGAGGTCTAGCTGGTGCCAACGACGTGATCTTGGGTGCCTCCATGAAATCTGATGACAGGGTTTCATGTGAAAGAACGAGTTGGTGATGCAGAGGTTATGATAGGTACACAACTCAAGCAGTCTCTGCCCGTTCTCATTCATCCTTCCAACGCCATAGCGCCCAAGGCAGGAGGGCCATGAGTCATGGTCGGCCCCAACCCTGGCATTAAAGTCCCCCAGCAGGAATAGGTGAATTGGGGATGATGCTAATGATGTTATGGAGTTCCTCGTAGAACTGATCTTTAGCTTCAGGTGGGGAGCAGACCAGTGAGGTGCAATGACCTCTCCCACCGACAAAGGCAACCCGTGGCGCCCAGTTTCTACTTAAAAAGGAACCCAGGAATCTATATCCCGACAGAGAGCTGAATCAATGCCTTCTCAACACATTTCCGTTGATTTTGCTCCGATTGTTGTTGCAGGAACAAAACCCCCCAAGCACCCACCACTTATTTTCTAAATTAGTATTATCTTTCATGCACAGTAAACCCCAATGAGTGTTAAAAAATATCAAAAACACTTCAATTAATTTAATTTACAATAGTCTACAATGTCTCCTGCTGCAGAAGCATGTTCTGAATACCAAAAGCAAGATGTTGAAAATACCTTTATATTTTACATTCTTTTAATATTCTTCAGGGAATGTAAGACTGCTACTGATAACGTGGGTGAAAAGGATTTTGAAATTTTAAAATGCAACATGCACCAACAGATCCATTATCTAAGAGTCGATTATCCTAACTAAATTACACAAATCATGTTGCTAATAGCCCTATTGAATTTTGCAACATAACTTAAGCGAGAAGCCAGAGGACCTACTTTATCAATCAATTTTCCTACTTGAATCTCAGCGAGGAACAATGAGTGAGGTGTCTGCGCTTCAGTAAGGACATCCTCACCGATATCTGCTACCTGCTGCTGCCACAACTGCAACCTCAGGAGAGGGCGAGGACCACATTGCCAGTGGCTCTGAAAGTGACCCTGGTGAAGAGCTTTTATGCTTCTGGTTCCTTCCAGGCTAGAACTGGAGATATTTGTAGCATCTCAGAGTTTGTCATCTACTGTTACATAAGGAAGGCCACTGAGGTTCTCTACTCAAAGAAAGCTAACTACATTTAATTCTCTCTTGTCACAGATGAGCAGGCAGAGGAAGTATTAATGGGATCAGCATCCTTGAAAGTCAATAAATCACCAGGGCCAGATGAAATGTACCCCCAGGCTGTTAAAAGAAGCATGAAACTTTGCTAGGATTGCAGCTTTCCCCATGGTGGAGGATGTAATTTGACTATGCATACTTTGCTTTGTAGGTGTTAGAAATCATAGAATCATAGAAGGTTTAAGGCATAGAAAGAGGCCACTTGGCCCATCATGTCTGTGCCAGCCGAAAAGCAATCCACCTATTCGAATCCCACCTTCCAGCATTTGGTCCGTAGCCCTGCAGATTACAGCACTTGAGGTGCATAGCCAGACTTCTTTTGAATGAGTTGAGGGTTTCTGCCTAACTACCCTTTCAGGCAATGAGTTCCAGACCCCCACCACCCTCTGGGTGAAAAGGTTTTTCCTCATCTCCCCTCTAATTTTTCTACCAATCATTTTAAATCTAAACCCACTAGTCACTGACCTCTCTGCTAAGGTGAATAGACCCTTCACCCCAACTCTATGCAGGTCCCTCAAAATTTTGTACATTTCAATCAGATCTCCCCTCAGCCTTCTCTGTTCCAAGGAGAACCACAGCCTATCCAATCTTTCCTCAGAGCTGCATTTTTCCAGTCCTGGCAACATCCTCGTAAATGTCCTCTGTACCCTCTCTAGTGCAATTACATCGTCTCTGTAATGAGGTGGCCAAAACTGCACACAGTACTCAAGCTGTGGCCTAACCAATGAGTTATACAGTTCCAGCATAACCCCCCTGTTCTTGTATTCTATACCTCGACTAATAAAGGAAAGGATTCCACATGCCTTCTTAACCACCTTTGCAACCTGTCCTGCTACCTTCAAGGATCTGTGGACATTGACTCCAAGTCTACACTTCTCAGTATTTTTGCATTAATCGTATATTTCTTTGCCTTGTTTGACCTCCACAAATTCATTATCTCATTTCTCCAGGTTGAATTCCATTTGCCACTTGTCTGCCCATCTGACCAGACCGTCAATATCTTCCTGCAGCCTACAGCTATCCTCCTTGCTATCTACCACACGGCCAATCTTTGGGACGCCTACAAACTTCTCGATCATGCTCCCTACATTTACGTCCAATTCATTAATATATACCACAAAAATCAGGGGACCCTGTACTGAACCCTGCGAAACGCCACGGGAAACAGCCCTCCAGTCGCAAAAACACCTGTCAACAATTACCCTTTGTTTTCTGCCACTGAGCCAATTTTGTATCCACCTTGCTGCATTTCTCTGGTTCCCATGGGATTTTATTTTTTTAACCAGCCTGCCATGTGGGACCTTGTCAAAAGCCTTGCTAAAATCCATGTAGAGCACTGCCCTTATCTATCTTTACTTCTTCAAAAAATTTGATCAAGTTGGTCAGACATCTTCCCTTAACAAGTTCATGCTGACTATCCTTGGTTAACCTGTGCCTTTCTAAGTGACAGTTTATCCTGTCTCTCAGAATTGATTCCAATAATTTTCCCAGTACTGAGGTTAGACTGACTGGCCTGTAATTATTTGGTCTATCCCTCGCTCCCTTTTTAAACAGACGTACAATGTTAGCAAATTCTCCAATCCTCCGGCACCACACCTATATCCAGTGAGGACTGGAAAATGATGGTCAGACCTTCTGCTATTTCTTCTCTTGCTTCTTTTAACAGCCTAGGATATATTTCATCTGGTGATTTATCAACTTTCAAGGATGCTAATCCCATTAATATTTCCTCTCTCCCTATGTTTATCACATCCAATACGTCACACCCCTCTTCCTTAACTACAATATCTGCACCGCCCCCTCTTTTGTGAAGACAGATGCAAAGTATTCCTTAAGAACCATACCAACATCTTCTATCCCTACACATAGCTTACCTCTTTGGTCTTTTATGGGCCCTACTCTCTCCTTAGTTAACCTCTTACTCTTAAAGTATTGATGAAACATCTTTGGGTTCACCTTGATTTTGCTTGCCAATATTCTTTCACGCCCTCTCTTTGCTTTCCTAATTTCCTTTTTGATTTTACCCCTTCACTTTCTATACTCCACTTGGCTTTCTGTAGTATTGAGTTGGACATAAGCTTTCCTTTTCTGCCTTATCATACTCTGTAAGCTCCTTGACATCCATGGGGCTCTAGATTTGGCCGTCTCACCCTTTTTCTTTGTGGGAACGTGTTTACTCTGAACCCCTTTGAATGCCTCCTGCTGCTCTGGCACTGATTTGCCTTCAAGTAGCTGTTTCCAGTCCACTTTCACCAAATCACTCCTCAGTTTAGTAAAATTGGCCTTGCCCCAATTGAGAACTCTACCTCCTGTTCTATCTCTGTCCTTTTCCATAATTATGTTAAAACTGACTGAATTATGATCACTAACACCAAAATGCTCTCCCACTGCCACTCCTTTCACCTGCCCATCTTTATTTCCTAAAACTAAGTCTAAAACTGTGCTCTCTCTTGTTGGACTTGCTACATCATGGCCAGAAAAGTTCTCCTGAATGCTCCTCAGAATTCTGCTCCCTCAATTCCTTTCACACTAAAATTATCCCTGTTAATATTGGGATAATTAAAATCTCCTACTATTACTGCCCTATTGTTCTTACACTTCTCAGAGATTTGCCTACATATCTGCTCTTCTATCTCCCTCTGACTGTTTGGGGGTCTATAGTACACTCCCAGCAGTGTGATAGCCCCTTTTTTGTTCCTTCGCTCAATCCATATGGCCTCATTTGATGAACCTTCCAACATATCATCCCTCCTCACAGCTGTAATAGTTTCTTTGACCAAAATTGCCACTCTTCCTCCTTTCCCAAACCCCTCCCTATCGCATCTGAAAACAACCAGGACCATTGAGCTGCCATTCCTGTCCCTCCTTAAGCCATGTTTCTGTAATAGCTATGATATCATACTGCTATGTGTCTATCTGTGCCCTCAGCTCATCTGCTTTACTTGCTATACTCCTTGCATTGAAATAGATACCTTTGAGCACTGCCAAACTCTTTTTTTAATTTTTTAACCTTTGTTTCCTCTGTCTTCCCAGACTCATCCATTAATTTTCTGCCTTCCATTTTCATTTCTGATTTTGTCCCAACTGAATCTACCCTGAGCTCCCCATTCCCCTGCCAAACTAGTTTAAACCCTGCCCAACAGCACTAGCAAAATGTCCCACAAGGAACTCAATCCCGGCTCTGTTCAGGTGCAACCCGTCCAGCCTGTACAGGTCCCATCTCCCCCAGAGCCGGTCCCAATGTCCCAAGAATCTAAAGCCGTCCCTCCTGTACCAACTATCCAGCCACGCATTCATCTGTCTTATCCTTCTACTTCTATACTCACTTGCGCATGGCACTGGGAGTAATCCAGAGATTACTACTTTTGGGGTCCTGCTTGCTAATTCCTTACCTAGCTCCCTAAATTCTGACTGCAGGACAACATCCCTCTTTCAACCTATGTCGTTGGTTCCGATGTGGACCACGACTGCTGGCTGTTCACCCTCCCCCTTCAGGATGCTCTGCAATCACTCAGTGACATCCTTGACCCTGGCACCAGGGAGGCAACACACCATCCTAGATTCATGTCTGCGGCCACAGAAATGCCTGTCTGTTCCCCTGACTATCACCTATCACTATGGCTCTGCCAGTCTTCCCTGTGCCCCGCTGTGCAGCTGAGCCACCCGTGGTGCCATGGACTTAGCTCTGGCTGCACTCCCCACTTTCCTCAGTATTCAGCACTGAATGCCTGTTAGAGAGTGAGATGCACTCATGGGTCTCCTGCACTTCCTGCCTGATTCTTCTTGACTGCCTGGCGGTCACCCATTACCTCTCTCCCTACATACTCTTAAGCTGTGGGGTGACGACATCTATAAACGTGCTATCCACATAGCTCTCATTCTCACGAATGCACTGCAATGTTGCCAGCTGCCACTCAAGTTCCAAAACCCAGAGCTCAAACTGTTGCAATTGACAACATACAACCATAGAAAAATTACAGCACAGAAGGAGGCCATTCAGCCCGTCATATTCACACTGGCCCAAAAACTAGCTGCCCAATCTTCCCAATCCCACCTTCCAGCACCTGGCCCATAGCCTTGCCGTTTACAGCACTTCAGGTGCATGTCCAGATACCTTTTGAAAGAATTGAGGGTTTCTGCCTCCACCACCATTCCTGGCAGTGAATTCCAGACACCGATCACCCTCTGAGTGAAAAAGATTTTCTTCATGTCCCCTCTAATCCTTCTACCAATCAGCTTAAATCTATGCCCCCTGGTAATTGACCGCTCCGCTCAGAGAAACAGGTCCTTCCTGTCTACTCTAAAAAGGCCTCTCGTAATTTTGTAAACCTCAATTAAGTCACCACTCAGCCTCCTCTGTTCTCAGGAAAACACCCTAGCCAATCCAATCTTTCCTCATAGCTGCAACTTTCGATCCCTGGCAACATTCTTGTAAATCTCCTCTGTACTCTCTCCACAGCAATTATGTCCTTTCTGTAATGTGGTGACCAGAACTGTGTGCAATACGCCAATTGTGGCCTAACCAGCGTTTTATACAGTTCCAGCATTACATAAAAATAAAAGCAAAATACTGCGGATGCTGGAAATCTGAAATAAAAACAAGATATGCTGGAACCACTCAGCAGGTCTGGCAGCATCTGTGGAAAGAGAAGCAGAGTTAACGTTTCGGGTCAGTGACCCTTCTTTGGAAGCATTACATCCCTGCTTTTGAATGCTATACCTCAGCCAATAAAGGAAAGCATTCCATATGCCTTCTTCATCATTCCATCTTCCTGTTCTGCCACTTTCAGCGACCTGTGGACATACACTCCAAGGTCTCTCTCTTCTTCTACCCCTCTCAATATCTTCCCGTTTATTGTGTATTCCCTCGCTTTATTTGCCCTCCCAAAATGCATTACCTCACACTTATCCAGATTGAATTCCATTAGCCAATTTTCCGCCACTCAACCAAACCATTGATATCTTTCTGGAGTCTATGGCTATACTCTTCACTATCACGTGTATACCACAGCCAATTTTTGTATCATCAGCAAATTTACCAATCGTGCCTCCCACATCAGCAAGTTTACCAATCATGCTCTGGGGAAATGGGTTCAAATCCCACCACAGCAGAAGGTGGAATTTGAATTCAATTAATAAATCTGGAATTAAAAGCTAGACTAATGATGGCCATGAAACCATTGTCGATTGTTGTAAAAACCCATCTGGTTCACTAATGTCCTCGAGGGAAGGAAATCTGCTGTCCTTACAGGTCTTGCCTACATGTGACTCCAGACCCACAGCAATGTGGTTGACTCTTACATGCCCTCTGAAATGGCCTAGCAAGCCACTCAGTTGTATCTAACCGCTACGAAGGCAATAAAAAGGAATGAAACCGGACGGACCACCCGGCATCGACCTAGGCACCGGAAACGACAACGGCAAACCCAGCCCTGTCGACCCTGCAAAGTCCTCCTTACTAACATCTGGGGGCTTGTGCCAAAGTTGGGAGAGCTGTCCCACAGACTAGTCAAGCAACAGCCTGACATAATCATACTCATGAAATCATACCTTACAGACAATGTCCCAGACACTGCCATCACCATCCCCGGGTATGTCCTGTCCCACCGGCAGGACAGACCCACCAGAGGTGGTGGCACAGTGGTATACAGTAGGGAGGGAGTTGCCCTGGGAGTCCTCAACATCGACTCTGGACCCCATGAAGTCTCATGGCATCAGATCAAACATGGACAAGGAAACCTCCTGCTGATTACCACCTACGGCCCTCCCTCAGCTGATGAGTCAGCATTCCTCCATGTTGAACAGCACTTGGAGGAAACACTGAGGTTGGCGAGGGCACAAAATATACTCTGGGTGGGGGACTTCAATGTCCATCACCAAGAGTGGCTCGGTAGCACCACTACTGACCGAGCTGGCCGAGTCCTAAAGGACATTTCTGCTAGACTGGGTATGTGGCAGGTGGTGAGGGAAACAACAAGAGAGGAAAACATACTTGACCTTGTCCTCACCAATTTGCCTGCCGCAGATGCATCTGTCCATGACAGTATTGGTAGGAGTGACCACTGCACAGTCCTTGTGGAGACGAAGCCCCGCCTTCACATTGAGGATACCGTCCATCGTGTTGGGTGGCACTATCACCGTGCTAAATTGGATAGATTTCGAACAGATCTAGCAATGCAAAACTGGGCATCCATGATGCGCTGTGGTAATCAGCAGCAGCAGAATTGTACTCAACCACAATATGTAACCTCATGGCCCGGCACATCCCCCACTCTACCATTACCATCAAGCCAGGAGACCAACCCTGGTTCAATGAAGAGTGCAGGAGGGCATGCCAGGAGCAGCACCAGGCATACTTCAAAATGAGGTGTCAACCTGGTGAAGCTACAACACAGGACTATCTGCGTGCCAAACTGCGTAAGCAGCATGCGATAGACAGAGCTAAGCGATCCCATAGCCAACGGATCAGATCTAAGCTCTGCAGTCCTGCCACATCCAGCCGTGAATGGTGGTGGACAATTAAACAACTAACTGGAGGAGGTGGCTCCATAAACATCCCCATCCTCAACGATGGGGTAGCCCAGCACATCAGTGCAAAAGCTAGGGCTGAAGCATTTGCAACAATCTTCAGCCAGAAGTGCTGAGTTGATGATCCATCTTGGCCTCCTCCTGAAGTCCCCAGCATCACAGATGCTAGACTTCAGCCAATTCGATTCACTCCGCGTGATATCAAGAAACGACTGAAGGCACTGGATACTGCAAAAGCTATGGGCCCTGACAATATTCTGGCAATAGTACTGAAGACCTGTGCTCCAGAACTTGCCACGCCCCTAGCCAAGCTGTTCCAGTACAGCTACAACACTGGCATTGACCCAGAAATGTGGAAAATTGCCCAGGTATGTCCTGTACACAAAAAGTCCAACCCGGCCAATTACTGCCCCATCAGCCTACTCTCAATCATCAGTAAAGTGATGGAAGGTGTCATCAACAGTGCCATCAAGCAGCACTTGCTTAGCAATAACCTGCTCAGTGACGTTTAGTTTGGGTTCTGCCAGGTCAGCTCCTGACCTCATTACAGCCCTGGTTCAAACATGGACAAAAGAGGTGAACTCAAGAGGTGAGGTGAGAGTGACTGCCCTTGACATTAAGGCAGCATTTGACCGAGTATGGCATCAAGGAGCCCTCCTAGCAAAACTGAGGTCAATGAGAATCAGGGGGAAAACCCTCGGCTGGCTGGAGTCCTACCTAGCGCAAAGGAAGATGGTTGTGGTTGTTGGCGGTCAATCATCTGAGCTCCAGGACATCACTGCAGGAGTTCCTCAGGGTAGTGTTCTAGGCCCAACCATCTTCAGGTGCTTCATCAATGATCTTTCTTCAATCATAAGGTCAGAAGTGGGGTTGTTCGCTGATGATTGCACAATGTTCAGCACCATTCGTGACTCCTCAGATACTGAAGCAGTCCGTGTAGAAATGCAGCAAGATATGGACATTATCCAGGCTTGGGCTGATAAGTGGCAAGTAACATTCACGCCACACAAGTGCCAGGCAATGACCATCTCCAACAAGAGAGAATCTAACCATCACCCCTTGACATTCAATGGCATTACCATCTCTGAATCTCCCACTATCAACATCCTCGGGGCTACCATTGACCAGAAACTGAACTGGAGTAGCCATATAAATACCGTGGCTACAAGAGCAGGTCAGAGTCTAGGAATCCTGAGGTGAGTAACTCACCTCCTGACTCCCCAAAGCCTGTCCACCATCTACAAGGCACAAGTCAGGAGTGTGATAGAATACTCTTCACTTGCCTGGATGGGTGCAGCTCCAACAACATTCAAGAAGCTCGACACCATCCAGGATAAAGTAGCCCGGTTGATTGGCACCCCATCTACAAACATTCACTCCCTCTACCATCGACGCACAGTGGCAGCAGTGTGTACCACCTACAAGATGCACTGCAGCAAAGCACCAAGGCTCCTTAGACAGCACCTTCCAAACCCGTGACCTCTACCAACTAGAAGGACAAGGGCAGCAAATGCATGGGAACACACCATCCTGACTTGAAACTATATCGCCGTTCCTTCACTGTTGCTGGGTCAAAATCCTGGAACTCCCTTCCTAACACCACTGCGGGTATACCCACCCCAAATGGACTGCAGCGGTTCAAAAAGGCAGCGCACCACCACCTTCTCAAGGGCAATTAGGGATGGGCAATAAATGCTGGCCTGGCCAGCGACGCCCACATCCCATTAATGAATTTTTTAAAAATCCAGATCATTAATATATACCATAAACAGCAAGGGACCCAACACTGAGCCCTGTGGAATGCCACTGGAAACAGCTTTTCATTCGCAAAAACATCTATTGACTACCACCCTTTGTTTCCTGTCCTTGAGCCAATTTTGCATCCAATCTGCCACCTTCCCCCATATCCCATGGTCTTTCATCTTACTGACCAGTCTGCCATGTGGGACCTTGTCAATTGCCCTACGAAAGTCCATGTAGACCACATCCACTGCACTATCCTGTTCAATCCTTCTTGTTACTTGCTCAAAAAACTCAATTTAGTAAGACATAACCATTCCTTAACAAATCCATGCTGACTATCCCTGATTAATCCGTGCCTTTCTAAGTGGCAGTTTATCCTAGCCCTCAGAATAGATTCTAACAATTTACCCACCGGCCTATAATTATTTGGCCTATCCCTCGCAAACTTTTTAAACAATGGTACAATGTTTGCAGACCTCCAATCGTCTGGTATCTCTCCTGTATCTAGGATTTCAAGACAATCCTCAGCGTATCCGCTATTTCTGCCCTGGCTTCCTTTAACAACCTGGGATGCAATCCATCTGGCCGTGGCTATTTATCCACTTTCAAGGATGTCAGACCCTCTAGTACTACCTTTCTCATTCTGCTTATTGTCTCTAATATTTCACATTCCTTCTCTTTAACTACAATGTCTACATCGTGGAAACTATAGAAAATAGGAGCAGGAGTCGGCCATTCGGCCCTTCCAGACTGCTCCGCCATTTATTATGATCATGGCTGATCATCCAACTCAGTAGCCTGTCAACCTTCTCCTCTGTGAAGACAGGGACAACACACTCATTAAGAACCCTGCCCACATCTTCTGCATCCACACATAAGTTCCCTTGTACATCTCTGATAGTCCCTACCCTTTCGTTAGTTATCCTCTTGCTCTTAATGTACTGATAAAACATCTTAGGGTTTTCCTTGATTTTACCTGCCAATAATTTTTCATGTCCTCTCTTTCGCTTTTCTAATTTCCTTTTTTACTTTACCCCTGCACTTTCTATACTCCTCTAAGCTTTCTAAAGTATTAAGATTTTTGTGATGGTCACAAGTTTTCTTTTTCTGCTGTAATTTACTCTGTAAGCGTCTAGATAACCAGGGGCTCTAGATTTGGCAGTACCACACTTTATCTTTGTGGGGACATGCCTACACTGTGCCTGTAGTAACTCGCTTTTGAATGCCTCCCACTGGTTTGCCACTGATTTTCCTTCAAGTAGCTGTATCCAGTCCACTTTTGCCAGGTCACCTCTCAGTTTCTTAAAATTTGCCTTTCCCCAATTTAGAACTTTTACTCCCGTTTTATCTTTGTCCTTTTTCATGATTATGCTAAAATTTACTGTATTATGGTCACTATCTTCAAAATGGTCACCCACTGTTACTTCTTCCACTTGCCCAGCTTCATTACCAAAGACTAAACCTAGAATTGCGCCCCTTCTCGTTGGGCTTGCTATGTGCTGGCTAAAAAAGTTCTCTTGAACACAGTTCAAGAATTTTGTCTCCTTCACACTTTGTATCCCAGTGGATATTGGGGTAGTTGAAATCCCCAACTATTATTGCCCTATAGTTTTTGCACTCAGAATTTGTCTGCATATTTGTTCTTCTACCTCCCACTCACTATTTCGGGGTCTATAGTACACTTTTAGTAGTGTGGCTGTCCCTTTTTTTATTTCTTAGCTCCACACTCTGGCCTCATTTGATGATTCATTTAGCATATCATCCCTCCTCAAAGCTGTTATTGATTCGTTAACTAATAATGCTACACCCCTCCTTTTTTACCTCCCTCTCTATCCCGCTTCCTGCATAAATGGTTATCCAGGATACGGGAAGCATCCTGGAGCTCCCAAATAGCACTGGAGGTGCACTTTTGAGGTTGATGCACCCCTGCCATTCCTTTGTTTATTAGTTGACCCTTTGCTACTGCTAAACATAAAACATTACCAATACTACAACACCTTAGAATTATTAATAAAACCTTACTAGTACTGATAAATCCTACTAAAAATCGATACCATTCACTAGTTAAGATAAACCTTACTCAAAAAAATACTCACCAGCTACTCACTTGTTCTTTTTACTATTTAATTTTTACTCGTTTTTAGTCTGCCAGTTGTTGAGACACTATAACCCAGCTATCTCCACATGCACCCTAACAGTAGTGTACTAACCCAGCTGTTTATACATGCACCCTAGCAGCAGTTACTCACCAACCAATCACCTTGCAGCTTTCCTGTGATTCACTGTTCACTTGCCTTTTAAAACTCCGGCACGCCTGGACTCCTCTCTTCTGCTCTCCCGGAAGCTAAATGTTGTAGGTTGCGATCCTCGGTCTGTATTTAACTGCTCTCTGCTCCGTGTTCCTCCCGCAGGTCTGCTGCTCTCCCGGAAGGTAAGTATTGCCTGGCAACTCTGCCCTATAATGGAACTGAAAAGGATTCCACTCCCTCAACAGCAGCTAGTGTGTAGCCATACGAAGTTAAGTTAATGTTTATTATCCTGTCAGCACTCTGCTGTGCCAACTGCATTTGAGCCACCATGCAAAACTCAAGAGTGGCTCCCAGGCAACAAGGGCTATCCACGGACCACATGACTGATGACTTCAGCGCGTTACCCAGCACACATGCACAGCATGCATATAATGAAAGCTGCCACAAAACATTTGATGGAGCAAACCACAGGCGTGCTAAGCAACAACATCTAAGCTGGTGGCTGTGAGTGTAGTCTCATCGACTGGTCAAAATAAAGGTCAATGGGGCTCATTGAGTTGCAGTCATGCTTGACACATGGGTAGATGGGGGTCATGGATGTCAGATGTCAATTTTTATAGCCAAAGAACATCACTGCTAGAGTTCCTCAGGGCAGCATCATTCAACTGCTTCATCAATGACCTTCTTCTGTCAGATGTCCAGGAGTCAAGCTGTTGACTGCTGATTACGAAGACTCATTTCAACTAACAACTCCTCTAATAAAGAAACAGTTCAATCCAGCCTACCGTCAGACCTGAATAACTTCCAGAGTTGAGCTGATAATATTTCATGCCACATCAGTGTCGGACAATGACAATCGCCAGCAATAAATGGCCGAACCACTTGCCCTGACCTTGAAAACTATCATTGTTACTGCATCTCTCACTATCAACATCCATATCAATGCTGTGGATACAGGTCAGGCCAGGGGCTGGATACTCTAGTGAGTGAGTGGCTCATCTCCTGAATGGCTCTCCAATATTTATGAGGTTCAAGTCAGGAATGTGATGCAATACTCACCACTCACTTGGTGCAGCTAAAATACTGAAGAGGTTCAAAGCCATTCAGGATGAAACAATTCCCTTGATTGGCACGTCTGCCACTGATCTCTATATCTACTCATTCCACTATTGATACACTCGGCTAAAGTAGGTACTATCTGCAGGATGCACTGTAGCAACTTGCCAAGCTTACTCCAAAAGCACCTCACAGTTCCATGACCTTTGCCAGAAGAAAGATTAGAGCAACAACATTTTGGGAACACCATCACCTCCAAGTCACATGCCATCCTGACTTGGACATTTGTCATCATTCCTTCATCATCACTGAGTCAAAATCTTGGAATTCCCTACCTTTAAATCATGGTGGGAATACTTAGCATCAGCACAAGGACTCCAGTGGTTACAGGAGAATGCCTGCTACCATGATCTCAGGACAACTAGGGATGAGCATGAAATATGGCCTTGCCAGCACTGCCCACATTCTAAGAAAACATTTTTAAAATACAGCCAGCAATGAGCCACTTGTTAATTTTGCTAAGGCTGAGATCGAAAGCAGCATAGTACCTTACGACTAACACCATGGACGAGAAACTCGTTCACATTGCGCCGCTTTCGCCATTTTCTGGGGACACGATGTGCTGGTGGCCGTTTTCTGTGCCGGCCATGCGGTTTTGCTCGAGGAGAAGCTCGCTTGTAGGTGAATCCCCTGCTTGCGCTGGAAGACCGTGAATTGACAAACCTGCTGATGTGATGCCGTGATTCCAAAATTGGACCATGCAGGTCCAAGCCCCACATTTGTGTATCACTCAACAAAGATCAGGCATGCAGCTGCAAGGTGGGACCAGAAAATTTGCTAATTAAACAGCCTCTCCACAGGTTGCGGGTCAGGTGTTATTGAGTAACTTTAGCTTAGGCACAATTAGCGTAATCATTGTGCTCGGTTCGGGGAGGTGATCTTTTGGCAGTTTCTGAATACAGCCGAAGAGAAGAGAGCACTCCTAACCCAGGTCGAGGAGCAGTTGTTGCAATGGCTCCTTGCTTGTCACATGACCAGAAAATGGAACAGAGGAGGCAGAGAGGAGTAGTTCTGCGAGGGAGGGAGGGGGAGGAGGATGAGGTGGGGAGGAGGCATTCTGGACCCCCATGTAAGTGGATGGACTGTGCATGAGTGAATTGTGAAGCTCCAATTTCAACTTCAACAAGTTCTCCATCGCATCATGGACCATCACATCCATCTCACACTCCCCATCACAATGTCTCCTTGGCCAACGTTCAACGATAAACACCCCCAACAAAAAACTTCACAAAACATCTTCATGCAGCAACACACCAAACAACAATGAACTATTTACCCTTGGACAATCCTTTAGTGTCTTATCCTGTGGGTGCCTTTGCCTGTCCTAGTGTGCCTACACAGTGCTATCCGAGTGGCTGCAGCATGGCTGGTGGAAGGCTGCTGAATTTCACTGGAAGAAACTACAGATAACCTCACAGGATACCCTTGAGTAGCTCTGGGCCTTGACTGCCCTGCTTGGGTCTGTACCATCTGAGCATGGAGGCAGCAGTCTTGTCTAGCTGCCAAAAATGCAACAGCAAGGGTACTGGCAGAGCGAGAGTGATGGGAGCCCTAATGCTGCCATCCTAAGAGAGGACAGTGGGCTCACCCTTCATGAGGCCACTGCCACTCCCACGGTGCAGCACCACAGCAATCCTTGTAATCTGTTCTAGCGCAGATTGCTGGATTGTTGTGAGAGTCTGCATGCCACTGTGTGCACTGAGATCCGCACCCATGATGGCAGCAGTCTGGCCCTGCATTTCAGCAACATTGGATTTCATGACCTTCGTCTGAAGTCTCACTGAAGCACTGAGACATCGGGAGGATTCTGTGTGAGCTGAGACAGCGGCTACCAGACTCTGCATGATGGCTGGGTCTGTCAGTGCTGTCATGGGCTTGGCCATCGCTTCCACATTGGAAAGGGTGGGCTCCAGGCTCTTCATGATGCCCTCTGGAATGTTGGAGCCAGATTCCTCCACGCTCCTAGACAGTGACAGGAGGCTGTGTGGCAGGCCTGCCAGTGTCATAATCATCACAGTGTCAATCATCATCAACATTCTCCAGTATGCCGCCCCATCGAAGTCCTCATCTGAGCCCCCACAGCAGAAATCAGCCTTGCCTTGCCTCTGGGAGCTGGCACATGGGTTATCTTGTTCTGTCCTGGCTGCAGCCTATTCATGCCTGGTGCCTCACCATGTACTGATCCAGACTCTACACTAGCCTCTGAAGTTGCCAGTATCTGAGCTGCTGGCTGGGATTGTATGATCAAGTGACGTACCTCATCACTGTCATGGGGTTGCTGCTGCATTTCCTTCTAGCTCAGCCTAGGCTGTCCAGTCAGCATTTGCCGGGTATTTGGAAGTATACAAGCAGAAGGGGAGGGTTGGGGTGAGGGAAGGGGGATGAGGGAGCAAAGCAGGAGTTCCATGGTCACACCATCTTCTGCTTCCACTTGATGTCACCTCTCAGGATGAGGGTGAGGAGGGAGTTGAGAAAGGGCATAAGGCAGTCATGGTCATCACTCACCGTCATCCTGGTGCCAGATGCCAGGGGCTCTTTCCTATGATCCAGAGCACTGTCGCTTGAAGGGGCTCAGGGAATGGAGTCATGCAGGTCCCCTGCCAGTTCTCCAGCTCTCCCTGGTGTTGTGCGCCACCTTCTCCTGTAAGAGAGAGGGCAGACTGTCAGTGATTGTGCGGCACTGTGCTTGGGTGATGTGCCTGCCATAGCTGAATAGCTGCAGGCCCCTGGAGACAGCGAAAGGTGGTTGTGATGCTGGCAGCATTGGAAGGTATGTCTGGGTGAGCTTCAGTATGTGAATGTTAGACGCGAGTCCTGAGTGCCAGGCAGTGCTGCTGGGTAGGCTATAGGGGTTTGGTGCATTGAGCAGAGCGAGAATATGGTGATGTGGTGGGCATAAGATAAAGTGTGAGGGTGCATTCACTTACGTTGACTAGCCATGTGAGGTCATTATACTTTATCCGGGCACTGGCCCCTCTGGCAATGTGCTCCCACTCCTTCCTTTAGCTGGTGCTTGAGGGCTTCCTGCCCATCTGCGGAAACATAGTCTCCCTCCCAGAGTCCACCTCATTTATAAGAGCCTCCAGGGTTGTGTCGCTAAACCTGGGAGCATGTTCGCTTGCGTGCTGTGTCATTCTGATTCCTGCAATCTTCCCAATGGATTGACCAGCAGCCTTTATTTCAACAGTGCAGCTTCCCTTTAATAGAGAGGCTGCCTTTAAGAAGGGAAGGCTGGCTGGAGCACGTGGTTTGCAAACAAGGTAGTCTGTTCGCACACAAAAACAAGAAATGCTGGATTCACTCAGCAGGTCTGGCAGCATCTGTGGAAAGAGAAGCAGAGTTAACGTTTCGGGTCAGTGACCCTCCTTCGGAGTTCCGAAGAAGGGTCACTGACCCGAAACGTTAACTCTGCTTCTCTTTCCACAGATGCTGCCAGACCTGCTGAGTGAATCCAGCATTTCTTGTTTTTGTTTCAGATTTCCAGCATCCGCAGTATTTTGCTTTTATTTTAGTCTGTTCGCACCCCCACCCACCGCACCCCCATCCCCACCCCTGCTTTCAGAGCGCAAAGACTGCAGGCAGCATTTAGGAGAGAAGAGTAACACAAGAGTCTACCCATATCAGTCTCGGAAATTTCAATTCACAGTCTTTTGGGGAGTGTGTTCCAGATATCAACTACTCTTTGTGTGAAAAAGTGCTTCTTGATTTCACTTTTAAATGCCCTAGTTCTAATCTCTTGTTCAGAACCTTATCAAATACCTCCTGAAAATCTATATAGACAACTTCCGTAGGCAGTTTCCTATCCACCATTCTAGTAAAAGTCTCAAAAAACTCAACTAGATGAGTCAGACATGACCTTCCCTTCACAAAGCCATGCCAAATCTCTTAGATCAGTTGATACCTGTGTACAGGTATCTTTGGGAGGAATTTTATGCTCTACCCCAAGGCGGGTTTGGAGGTGGGAAGAGGATAAATTCACGTGGGCTGGTGGCAGATGGGGAGCCTGCCAATTTCCCGCCTCCACCAAAATTAAGTCTCGGGTAGGAAGGCATGTGAATGGCCTTACAGCCCGACTGCCAAATGAGGCTCTTAACTGGGTAATTAATGTCCAATTAAGGGCCTCATCCGACCGCTGCCACAATTAGTCGTGCAGCAGGTGGCCCTGTCACCACATGGGAAGAACGGTAGGAAAAACCATGCAGACTGCTTCCCGGCTATAGGGAAGTGGGGTGGGGAGCACACTGAGAGCCATTCCACTGCCCTTGCTGTCGGCACCCCCCCTACATACCCCTCCCCAGCGATCCCCCCCCCACCCCACAAGACCCCTCCTGCCCTGACCTACCTGTGGCCTGGGTCCAGCGACACTCCTGGGCCTCGGGTAGGTGCCCCACCAGCAACACCCACTGCCTCTGTGGTGACACTGCTCAGTTAAAAAGCTGCTGGCTTCTGATGAGCCAGCAGTTCTCGGAGGGTGGGACTTGTGTCGCCGGGGTCCTTGATCGCATGGAAGGCCTGCCGCTGTCCACTTAAGTGCCGAATTGGCGCTAGATTCGGCGGGCCTCCCACAGAAGAGGCGACGCAGGGTTCTCGACATCGCTTTTTCCAGACATCGAGACCCCAGTTGCCAGAATAAAATCCCAACCTCTTTCTCTGATGATAGATTCCTGTAACTTCTCCATAACTGATACAAAACAGACAGGTCTGTAGTTACTGGGTTTCTCCCTTCCTTCCACCTGAAATAATGGAATGGCATTTGCAATTTTCAAAATCAAAAGCAAAATTCCTGAATCCAGACAGTGTTGCAAAATTGTGATTAATGCATCAGCAATTGCATGGGTGGGATGAGGGAAAAAAAATCGATGTGGATCTTATTTTCTCTGGAAGAACTGAATTAGAAGACAGGTAAACATGTAGGAAAAAGGATAACTGATTTGCTTCCATTAAAGTAATGGTGCTTGTAAATGGCTATTTCATTATTACAATGCAATATTCGACAAACAAAAAAGGTTTACCAAATGCCATAAAAAATAACACTGCTTTAATAATTAATAAAATTTAGTTGCAGTCATGTTTATATTTTTCTGCTTTTTATAAATAACTTATGTTCTGTGTTGCTGTCTCAAAGTGATAATCGCTGCGTGGGAAATAATTGGACTTCAGCCTCCTTAATGCAGCTAATAGAGGCCACAAGAAAGGAGATTGTGTTTTTATTATTTACAACTGCGTCACAAAGAGTTCACTTGGTTTGCTCTAAATGCAACAAAATGCTATGATTACATTGTAGCTCATTCATTAACATCAGCCTGAAAGTGTAAGGATGGTGAATCATCATTCTACTCTCAGTGTGTTGTTCTGGTATTTCTGGACTATTTGAAAGAAAATACTTTTTTGTTACCTCACTTAATATTTCTTATTCAAAATTGAATTACAATCTAAGGCAATACTATCTTTTATGTTAAGATAATAAAAAGCCTGATTGTATTGAGAAAGGAACAGAGGGCGGAATCGTATGCCCTTTGAAAATAATCATGGGGCAGGACCATTTCCGGATACTGACCCCACACTTGCTGGCGATGAGATAAAAGGCGCGATCTTCTGGGAGGTCACCTCCGAATCAGCTGCCTTCGTGTCTGTTGTCTGATTACAGATGGCGGGCAGATTCCTGAGGCTGCAGGACCAACCAGAAGGCCTGCAGCCTTGGAAGGCCGCTAGCCCCACCAGTAGAGGCGGGCGTTGCTGCTGCAGGCTGGCCTCCATCTTGAGGCGCCCTATGAAAGCACATTTACTTTTTTAAATTAAAATGTGTTGCCAGGCCACGCCTCTGAAGGGGAACCCCCTCCACGGGATGGCCGTCAGCTGCAGCTGTAGCCCGCTGATGACTGCGGCTCTGTTGGTGGGGGGGGGGGGCGGGGGTGGGAGACTGAAAGAGGCCTCATGGGACCCCATAGCCAGCCACCTCCAGGCACCTGCTGGGCTTTGGCCTCTGGTTGGGGGGATCCATCTGCCACCACCAAGATCCCGAAGATGTCCCCAATCTGTACACAATTGGACAGGTCATTATTCAAATTCGCTACCTGCCGCTGCCGGACGGATTGCCACTGACTTTGATGACCTGCCTCAGGCAAGGTCGCCCAGAGGTGGGAACACATTGGACTGCTGACCCAACCAGTCATATCAAAATTTCCTGCCGGTCCCACCTTCAAGCCCACTTCCGTGGCACCAGGAAGATTCTGTCGAGAGTAACTGCATCACATCTGCATTATGTTTAAATGGAGAGGCCTAAAAATCCAGAACTGTATTCTTAAAACACTTTTTTGCTCTACTCTGTTTTTTGCAGTCTGTGTGAAGCACGCCTCCATTATCTTGCAAAGGGAGTTGGGGAAGGGACTGAGTGACAGGAGTCTTCATTCTTCCTCATACTCTCCCATTGCCTCTCCATAGCTTTAACTCAGACAGAAAAATCTCTCCATACTGAATTGCAGCCACAATGCAGCCATGACTCTGCTATGCTTAGGGCAGGGTTCAGGTAAATATAAGGCCTTCTAGGCTGAAACCAGTTCAATTAGCCATGGATTAATGGCAGTGGAAGCATGGCTGGTCTAATTGGACAGTGATTATGTTCCAACACCAATGCACACTCACTGCATAGTGCCTCACAACCAAAAAAGTCCTTTTGCAGATTTTATGCAAAGGGCTGCAAGCATCACTATGGCAGGAATTTCATAGAATCTTACAGCATGAAGGAGGCCATTTAGCCCATCCAGTCCTCCACAATAACTCTTTCCCCATGCACCTGCAAATATTGCCCCTTCAAGTAGATGTCCAATTCTCTTTTGAAAGTTATTACTGAATCTGCTTCCACCACCATTTCCTTGGAGCTTCACCAACTTCATTGCCATAACGTTACCCAAAGTATGGAAGAGTCTGGCTTCCACTTTTAAAAACATCGCTTATGCTGCATTTCAGGTGAATTTAAGGCAGCGGAGCAGGACCAGCTCCGACCAACATATAAGATACATTAGCAGTACTTTGGGAGTCAACTGAACTTTTATCTTGATTTAAAAATGGCGATAGCAAATCAGCTGCCCATTTGACACTACATCCAATTTTCCTTTCCACTGGCTTCAATGAAAAACAAAATCAGGTGGGCTGTACAAAGGCTTCCAATTTGCGATCGCCTGTTTTTCATCCAGCGATGAATGTTAAAATGACTCTCTTTCTACAGCTATTTTTACAATGAACTAGTTCCTTTTGGCAAGCCCTGTCCCTACAGCTTAGAACCAATTTCAGGTGACATTCCAGCACAGAGCTGAGGGAAAGCTGTATTGGTAGAGGTGCCAAGCTTTGCAGCAGACATAAAAACAAGGCCGTGTCTGGCTGTGCTTCTGGTTGAAATAGGCTTCAAAGATACCATTCGAAGAGCATTAGTTCCCTTGATGTCTTGACCACCAAAAGCAGATGAACTGGTCATTCATCTCATTGTGACTTGTGGGATCTTTCTGCGTGAAAAGTGGTTGCCTGATTTGCTTGCATGAAATCAGTCATTGCACTTCAAAATAATCCACTGTGTTCAGAAGGCAACATATAAATGCAGGTCTTCCTTTTCTCAGAAGAAACATATCCTAAAAGAAAATGGACCTCCCTCATTGCTTATTTTTGTGTTGGGCTGACAGCTTTTCCAATTTACCACTATTCAGAGAGTAGCAAGTCATTGAAATTGGTCACAGATAAATAGCTGTTGGCATCATCTTTGTGTACAATAAAGAGACAGTGATGTCAGGGAACAGATGTACAACCCTAACCCTACGTCTCCCAGGAGCCGAAACACCTGCCAGTTGCTCATACAGATTAATGTCAATGCTGCACATCCACACAGCTAGAGAAAACCTGTTAATCTTCTGCCACTTGAGAAATGGATTCTTCTCTACAATATTAATTTAGCTTTTAAAGAGTTTCAATACCAGCCAAACCATTTTTGTTTTAAAATCAAATGATCAACGTTGGTTGTGTGTTGAGGTAATGCACCACTCTGCTCAAGTAAAAGCCCCTCCCCCAGATCACAAATACATATATTATGTATTTTGGTGCATAAATTGGGGAAAGTGATATTTCACCTCTGCATTAGGCTAGAAAAAGATCAGGCAGTCTGGACCTCCTTCCCGTCATCCTATGTAAGTCTCTCCTTTGCATAACTCTGGCAGGAGGAGTCAAGCTGTTATGAGAATATGCTCCCAGGCATTGCACGCAGCACAAGAATAGTGACTCAACTCAATGACAGTTCAGATGTGGTGCAGTGTCACCTCTGCCCAGCTACGCTGTCAAAAATATTCTGATCCTAAAATTTGCTACAACACCTGTGCTAGTGTGCACAACGCCTGCAGATTTGTCATATCTATGTGAGCTTTTGTAAATGCTAGGTATGTACATTATAACAGCTGCACAAATAGATAAGCCAATGTGAAACAAAGAGCAATTTTATAGGTGAGGGCAATGATGGTACACACAGTTGGTAAGCTCAGCTTCTATAACACTACTGTGATTATAAACAGTGAGTGTTGACAGCCTATTTGACTACGAGGGTCTTCACAACCAAACCTGATTCTGTGGTCATCCAACATCCATACTTCTCAGTAGGGAATGACTGGATAGTAATCAGGAGTTGAATCCCTGTCAGATTTTTCCCTTCTCATAGTCCAAGGATGCATTATTCCCTTCCCATTGTCCAAGAGTACCGATGTCAAATTCAGCACCCCTACTGCCATCCAAGTTGTATACCAACCAATTCAGCACAGTCTAGGGTCAACCGAGGCCTTTCCTTGTCTCTGCTCAGCTGCTCAGTGGGCAGTGTGTTGATTAAATTAGCCAATATGCTTCACGGATTACCCTGGGACTGTTGAATGAATCATGCAGGTGAAACGAGCAATATTATATTAGATAGAGGCCCGACAATGGAAATGTGCAAATCGTGGTCAGTGACCCATGGAATACATATTACCCAAGTATCTTTAGATGGGTATTACAACAGAGACATGAAGGGTTAATTTTTGTCTTCACTACCTGGGTAGGAAACTAGCAGAGCTGATTGCCCTCCCATTATAAAACCCACCCACTTTTCATTGTGGAAATCAGGCAGGTCCTACAGTGGGCAGGTGATCCACTTTGCCACGTTACCACCCAAGTGATGAAGAAAAAATTACTGTTGAGGTGTATTAGAGAATCTCTAAAGGTAATTCCTCTTCTCAAAGCTTGCTTCAATCTTAGTAACGGTAAAATCAGTAGTGGGGCTGATGACCTGGGCCTGTGATTTCCATATTGATGGCAACATAGGAGTAAGAAATTTATACCTTAATGCCACCCCACGACTGGTTGGAAAGGAAATCCACAGGACTGGAGACTCCTGGCTGGGCTGGATAACGAAGCAGGAAATCCAGTTCTTTTGGGTTAATTTCTTTATTAATCAGAAGAATCTGTCAAATTGAGAAGAACAGAAAAAGACAGACAAATTAATGGCACCTATTACATTCCTCTGCTATATCTGTCTGAAAAAGCCCATCAGCAGTGACCAGCATCTATGGGTCCCACAAGAATTGATGTTAATTTTCAACTGTATAGGTAAAAGTTCAAATCTGCTCTGATACAGCCTAATTTCCAGAATGTTACCTTGTAAATGATCATAAATGTTAACACAGTACAAATCACTTTTGACTTCTTCCCTTGTGTGCATTCCTTTCTTATTCCATTCCAACATTCTTACCTTATCATTGATAGCACCATGCCTGTGAGTCATGGCTGGTATTTTAAGAGCAGTCCGCATGTTGGACAGAGTTGGCTCCTCTCAAATGATCCCAAAAGCAGAAGTTTACTCAATGGAATAGCACAATCCAAAATATTCATCTTGTACACTTTAACTTTTCAAATTAAGAATCACTTGGTGCTATTCCATCATGGCCAGGTGCAGCCTTCACATGTGCTCAGCTGGTCAGTCCTGGAGTCAGAATTCTTCCGCTTTCTTGAATGCTGATTCAAATCAGACATCAATTAAATAACACCAGGGAAGTGAATATTTTCATATCAACTTGTTCTTCTCTCACACCCCACCTCAAAGTTTTTCTCCTGGCTCATGGTCCGGTACAGTTTCACAGGTGATGCAAGCCCTCTGCTGCTTCGTCCAAGTGGCCATTCTCCATTTGTAAGCCTATCAGGAGGCTTGCTGGTGGTGGGGGACATCACAGCTAAGTCGATCCTGTCCTCGTCTGTATCACATGCAGGCATTTATTGGTAGTAGTTACTGGATAGCGATCAGGAGCAGTGACCCTGCCAGATTTTTTAATCGCCCCCAGGCCCAACAGACTAATGCCAGCTACAGCACCAACTGGTATCAGCTAATGCAGCACAGACTGGGAACTGAACCCAGGATGCAGTGGAATTTTCCAATCTAACATTTAAGGAAAGATGTGAAGACATTGGAGAGAGTGCAGAATAGATTCACATTTCCAGGAATGAATAACTTCAGTTATGAAGACAGATTGGAGAAGTTGAGACTGTTTTCCTTGGAGGAGAAGGCTGAGAGGAGATTTGATAGAGGTATTCAAAATCATGAGGGGTCTGGACAGAGTAGATAGGGAAAAACTGTTCCCACTCGTGAAAGGATCAAGAACGAGAGTGCACAGATTTAAGGTAATTGGCAAAGAGGCAATGGCGACATGAGGAAAAACTTTTTCATACAGCAGGTGGTTAGGACCTGGAATGTACTCTCAGAGAATGTGGTGGAGGTAGGTTCAATCGAGGCATTCAAAAGGGAATTAGATAGTTACCTGCAAAGGAAGAATGTACAGGGTTACGGGGAGAAGGCGGGTGAAT
Organism: Heterodontus francisci; assembly: GCF_036365525.1. Lineage (NCBI taxonomy): Eukaryota > Metazoa > Chordata > Chondrichthyes > Heterodontiformes > Heterodontidae > Heterodontus > Heterodontus francisci. The sequence continues at coordinate 30,507,108 of NC_090396.1, read as the reverse complement.
GCCACTAAGTGAATTGCTCACTCAAAGAGCCAGGGCAGACATGATGGGCCGATTGGCCTCCTTCTGTGCGATAACAATTCTGTGATTCTGTAATAGGAATTGCTCTTAGCTGTGAATCATTGTTGAATGCTACAATATTCTACAAGATAGCAATAAAAACAGAAATTGCAGAGATTGATCTGTTTTAAGTTCATTGGAGCACAATTCTCTCTTTCAGTTTCAGATGTTGCCTGGCCTGCTACTTACTCCCATTATTTTTAGTTTTTTATTTCAGATTTCCAACTTTGCCAATGCTCCAAAGATTCAGCACCAGTCAGTCCAAACTCACTGTGGGAGCTGGCAGATATTAGTAACCAATTTTCACAAGTCGACAACACCACTGTACTCCAAAACTTGTTGGATTATATTGCACACTCAATATACAACCCCAATAATCTCATTGATGCAAAATTATTTCACAATTAACATACAAATTGGATTGAGTTCAGTCAATGGGAATCTTGACTGTTGCAAGATTTTGCGTTAACTAATGACAGACGATCTGTAAACACAAGCTTTACTGTCAGTCCTGATCTGTCAGTGTTCCCTTGGTTTTTTTTAAAAAACCATACATGTACATAATATATACATATTTAAAATTAAACAGTGAGTGCAGGCACTGTCATTGGAGTCAGTGACTGGAAAGAGTTAAAAGCTCTGTAGGGGAGGGGGCAGAAGTAACACACAGTGATGAGTTCCTTGAAACGCCCAGGGCTAATTCCTATCTCCTGGTCTTAATTAATTCCATCACAGGCCTCAGTAATTCCCCTGTTATTTCATCAACATTTTAAACCAGGATACTCATACTAAACAACAGAAGTACAAAATAAAAATGTGGAGCTTCCCCTTTAAGTAGAGCAGTGTCATTTAAATTCAAATAAAAAGGATAAGATTGAGAGCTGATAAATAGGTCAATGTTGCTCAGGGAGACCTTGCTGTCAAATCTAAATGGGTACAGTGTCATTAAATAGCGACAAGTACTGGGGAACAGGAATGTGGGTCACTACAAAGGGAACTCCACTTCAGGAATTAACTTCCTTTATCATCCACTAACAACATGCTTTTGCACAATATTCCCAGGAAGAAATCTGAATTCTGAAGATTAAAAAAAGGAACAGTGTATTACACAGAGACATTGGCTTTAAGCAAGTCTTGTAACATTGGATCAATTCAGTGCACAGAAGACAACACTTTCAACAAGGGATGGATTTCATGATCAGCAATGTTTTGAGGACATCGTGATTGTATTTTCATTCTGTGAAGACGGTGTGTTCGGATGCGTGCGGGCAATTTCGTGCTACTGGCCGGCATGTCGGTCTGCCTGCAAGTTCTTCCTCTGGCCTATTTTGAGGTTACTTCCAGGTGGTGATGGCTACCCAACTGTCAATTAGGCTAATTAAAGTGCCTGTGGAGGGCCCTCAACACATGATGTCTGGAATTTTCCAAATGGCAGGTGGGCCCACCCCCACCCCCACCCCCACCCCCACGCAGCACAGGTTGAAGACTGTCAGACCAATGGAGGCAGCCTCCCAGTGGCAAGCCAGCAGTGCCACCGATGCCTCATTTAATTTCCCCCACTCCCACAATTGCCAGAGGACCACAGCTGCAGCGACAGGCCATCCTGATACAGAACCACACACCAGACATGTGAGCAAACTTGAAGCTCATGGAATAAAAGGGACGGTAGCAACATGGTCACTAAATTGGCTGAATGACAGGGAACAAAGAGTAGTGGTTAATGGATGTTTCCAGGCTGGAGAAAAGTTTGTAGTGGAGTTCCCCAGGGATCAGTGTTGGGACCATTGCTTTTCTTTAGATATGTGCTAATGATCTAGATCTTGGTGTACAGGGCACAATTTCAAAGTTTGCAGATGATACAAAACTTGAAAGCATTGCGAACTGTGAGGAGGATAGTGTGGAACTTTAAATAGACGTAGACAAGTTGGTGGAATGGGCAGACAGGTGGCAGATGAAGTTCAACACAGAGAAATATGAAGTGATTCATTTTGGTAGGAAGAACATGGAGAGACAATGTAGAATAAAGGATACAATTCTAAAGGGGGTGCAGGGGCAGAGGGACCTAGGTGTATATGTGCATAAGTCATTGAAGGTGCCAGGACAGTTGAGAGAGCAGTTAATAAAGCATACAGTATCCTGGACTTTATTAACAGTGGTATAGAGTACAAGAGCAAGGAAGTTATGTTGAACTTGAAAACGACAGTAGGTTGGCCTCAGCTGGAGTATTGCATCCAGTTCTGGGCACCGCACTTTCGGAAAGACGTGAGGGCGTTGGAGAGAGTACAAAAAAGATTCACGAGAATGGTTCCAGGGATGAGGAATTTCAGTTATGAAGATAGATTGGAGAAGTTAGGACTGTTTTCCTTGGAGAAGAGAAAGCTGAGTGATGATTTGATAGAGGTATTCAAAATCATGTGGGGTCTGGACAGAGTAGATAGAGAGAAACTGTTGCCATTTGTGAAAGGATCGAGAACGAGAGGTCACTGATTTAAAGTATTTGGTAAGAGAAGCAAAAGTGACATGAGGAAAAACATTTTGACGCAGCGAGTGGTTGAGGTCCGGAATGCGCTGCTTGAGAGTGTGGTGGAAGCAGATTCAATTGAAGCATTCAAAAGGGAATTAGACAGTTATATGAAAAGGAAGAATGTGCAGGGTTTCAGGGAGAAGGCAGGGGAATGGAACTGAGGGAGTTGCTCTTTCAGAGAGCTGGTGCAGACACGATGGGCTGAATGGCCTCCTTCTGCCCTGTAACGATTCAGTGGATGGGCTACCCCTGCACAATGCTGGCAGTTGTGGCCACATTTTATTTTTAAACATTGAAAAGTCCTCAGAAGGCACCTCCATCTAAAGGTGCCCTCTCATCTTCCTATCTACAACAGCAGTGCCCGCCTCTCCCAGTTGGGCTGCCGGATGCCTAAAGCCTCGGATGCTCTGAGTGGCTCTCCCAGATGCGGAGCCTGCCCATCATCCTTAACTGGATGGGGCTCCTAGAGGTAGCCTCTTAATTGACCACCTCCTCCAAAATCTTCCTTAGGGTCCTGCCTATGGTGGGATCGGGACCCATGAACGAAAATCCAGCTGCTTATTTCTGGTGACGCCTGTGTTAATAATGCTCAAAGCAATGAAATATCCAGCTCCATTTTAAGCATCCCCTGTTTGGATACAGAACCAGCTAAATGAGCATCACATGTCCCTCTGTGCCTCTCCAATAACACACTTCAACCACAAGCTTAAAAAAATCTATAACTCTACCAGTGCAATATTTCCACTTTCCGTATCAGCTGTCACTATGGCCCTTCAAAGAGAAGCTGTCCAATTAACAATAAGGGTAATTTTGTACTGTTTACTTAGGTATACTGGAAACTTGTTGACACCCCAACCATCAGAGACAACAATGCAGTTCCATCTATCTAGGCTTGATTTATGTTACAAAATTGAAACCCCTGCTAAAAAAGCACTGCTTTTAATACTGCACAAATGGCTTAGTGTTGCTGTTTTTAAAAGTACTTCGGAGGCAGGGCTGCGCAGTGGCGGAGCACAATTAGAGGGCCAACAAACTGCATCATAAGGTGGTAGAATATTTTGTTTGTGCCTGTCATTGCACAACACAGCCAGAGGCCCAGGCACAGTTTTGTTGGCCACCTTCCCCACCCCAACCAGGTATGTGCTTGGCAAATTGCAAACGTGATTGTCATGCTGTTTGGAGATCAGGTGCTTCTGCATAGGAATAGAGGGGAAACAGACGCGAGTGTCTTCCAAGGTCACTCTGAAATACTGTCACCAGTTAGTTATTGTAAGGCACAGAGAGAAGCCTTGTTACAATTTACCTAATTCCCCCTACCCACTCATTTGGTATGGGAAGTATAAATGGAAAGGGATTTGGGTTGTAATTAGAATTAGTGAACACTTATTTCCAACTTTGCAATGGTTTATAGAAGCACTATGATATTCCAGAATCCCACTGGACCACATGAAAGCGACATTTTACCACAACTAAAGCAGTGCAAACTGAAGGTATTCAGCTCCATGTTGTGTACTCCACAGGACTAGTATATTCCTTTCTGCACTGTTGAGCTTTACTTGATGTTAACAAGAAAAGACACTAAAGCAGAACAACATGAAACATTTTGAGTTCAATTACTTTTCAGATACTGAAATGGTATTCGGGCAGATCCAATATGGGTACAATAATGTCTTTGTACCCGAGTCAGAGTAAAGTCATTTAATATTTCATATTGTCAACATTGATTTAAGCAGATGTTTACAAAAGGCATGTTGAAAGGACCTTAAATGAAGTTGGTGTAAGGCATATGATATCAGATAGCGCATGCCTCAACCTATTAGGTTTCCAGTCATGGTATAATGATGCATTTGTAGAATGCTGTGCTTTATCAACAAACCTTTAGAATTGTTTTATTTAAAAGAATCCACAGTCTTAAAAAAAGAGATGCTTTACATCACCTCAGATTGGCTCTGTGTAGAGATAGGTGGTCCCCAGTACACCAACAAGACTGCAGAGGTCATGACTAATGCCGTACAACTTGCTTCCATAGTATAATGATTTTGAACTTTCCAAACACTTTAATATGTAAATATGACTGACACATATCTTGGAAAAACAAAAAGCTCCAAGTTAATACGTGTCATTCAATGTATTTTTATTAACCATCATTGAGCATTTGTTTTCTTCTTAATTCATTCATGGGATGTGGGCGTCACTGGCTATGCCAGTATTTATTGCCCATCCCTAACTGCCCTTGAGAAGGTGGTGGTGAGCTGCCTTCTTGAACCGCTGCAGTCCATGTGAGGTAGGTATACCCACAGTGCTCTTGGGAAGGGAGTTCCAGGATTTTGACACAGTGACAGTGAAGGAACGGCGATATAGTTCCAAGTCAGGATGGTGTGTGACTTGGACGGGAACTTGCAGGTGGTGATGTTCCCATGCATCTGCTGCTCTTGTCCTTCGAAGTGGTAGAGGTCGCGGATTTGGAAGGTGCTGTCTAAGGAGCCTTTGTGCGTTGCTGCAGTGCATCTTGTAGATGGTACACACTGCTGCCAATGTGCGTCAGTGGTGGAGGGAGTGAATCTTTGTGGATGGTGTGCCAATCAAGCGGGCTGCTTTGTTCTGGATGGTGTCGAGCTTCTTGAGTGTTGTTGGAGCTGCACCCATCCAGGCAAGTGGAGAGTATTCCATCACACTCCTGACTTGTGCCTTGTAGATGGTGGACAGGCTTTGGGGAGTGAGGCGAGTTACTTGCCTCAGGATTCCTAGCTTCTGACCTGCTCTTGTAGCCACGGTCTTTATATGGCTACTGCAGTTCAGTTTCTGGTCAATGGTAGCCCCTTGGATGTTGATAGTGGGGGATTCAGCGATGGTAATGCCATTGAATGTCAAGGGGAGATGGTTAGATTCTCTCTTGTTGGAGATGGTCACTGCCTGGCACTTGTGTGGTGCAAATGTTACTTGACACTTATCAGCCCAAGCCTGGATATTGTCCAGGTCTTGCTGCATTTCTACATGGACTGCTTCAGTATTTGATGAGTTGTGAATGGTGCTGAACATTGTGCAATCATCAGCGAACATCCCCACTTCTGACCTTATGATTGAAGGAAGGTCATTGATAAAGCAGCTGAAGATGGTTGGGCCTAGAACACTACCCTGAGGAACTCCTGCAGTGATGTCCTGGAGCTCGGATGATTGACCTTCTTCTGCTACCAAGTTTTTGTCATTCAGAGATAGTGTTATTTTCACCTAAAAGATCTGTTTATTCTTCACAAAGTGTGAGTTCTCTTTAGCACAAAGAAATGAAAATACAAGCAAAAAACAAATTGCAGAAAGGAAAACGAACACAACAAATCTGTTGGATGAGACGTTAAATCGAGCCCCATCTGGTCTCTCAGGTGAATATAAAAAATCCCATGGCACTATTTTGAAGAACAGCAGCAGGCTTATCCCAGTGACCACCCGCCCGCCCCCCCACCCCCCCCACTCTCCCCTAGCTTACATACATCTCTCAATCAGCATCACAAAAACAGAGTATCTGCTCATTATCACATTGCTGTTTTTGGGAGCTTGTTGTGCACAAATTGGCTGTCGTGCTACATTAGAACAGTGACGACACTAGAAAAAGTAGTTTATTTGGGACGTCCTAAGGTCATGAAAGGTGCTATATAAATGCAAGTCTTTTTTCCTAAACCATAGGGATTACAGTGATTGATCAGAAACTTTTAAGCTGTGGCCATTTCAAATGCAGAATGTAGGTACTCTGAGGTGGGTGTGAATCTCCATCTCATTTCAATGCAGTAGAGTAAATTTTCTGAGACCCTATGCCGGATTTGAGACACACCCGATTTTCCTACTGTTTAAATCAGCATTGAGAGCTCATCAAATTGGGAACAGTGACCTCAACGGTTGATTCACCAATCAGCACTGCATCAGACTGATTCCTGGGCAGGCATGGAGTCTTTGAAAATTTATCCTATTGCATGCAAGGTTCTATTAGATCATTCCGCTAAACTAGGCATGGACAGACAGGTACAGAGAAAAACGATAAAATGAAAAATGGCAAAGCTGGAAATCTGAAATAAAAATAGAGGGTGAAAAATTAGGATTCTCTTTAGAGTGTCTGATGTCAAAAGAAAGTTTATTATTTTAATAAAGACCTACAATATTCATTTTCAGGGTTTTAGATCGAAATTCTGTGATTATCTACCATTTTTGTTTTTATTACTGTATTTAAGCTTTTGCACAATTCAACAATGATTCAAAACAAATGTGCTTTTCTCTGCAATCACACTGTCAGCAATGAATCACAACACAAATTACAGGAGCCATGCTTCCTCTAGGAAATATACCAAACAGAGCACAAAAGGTCATAAGAACGTCTTAGACTGAACTCCAGTTCCCCTCTTTCCACACAATTTTTTCCCCTTCAAGGCACTGACTGGCTGTGGTAAGGTTATAAATGGCACCAGGGAATTTTTCAGTACATCACCAATTCGTCATTCTTCATGTCTGAGCACGGGCAGAGAGTGCTATCGGCCAATCAACTGTGGAGACTTTGACACCTGAACTCTTGGCCTCACCCCATACCCACACATACTTTTTTTCTCAGCACGTGTCACTGGACAGCAATAAGAGACAAGAATCCTGGTCAATATACCTCTCAATAGTACAGGCTAATTGTTGCACCCTAGCTGAGATCAGCCAGCATTGAGTGAAAATTATTTCTGGTAACCCGGGGCAGTGCATTTATCCTGTATGTCATTGGGGAAGCCACCATCCAGCATACAGGGATGGTTTTGTAAGGAAGAGTGTTAAGATGAATGTGGATTAAATGGAGAGTTGTAGAATAGCTCTTATTTACCTGGAAGGTAACCTGAGCTGTATAGGTCAGCTTATCACACTCAAACAGACCTCTCGTTGTGTATTGAAACACGGAAAATGTGATGCTGTCAATCAAATTGGCCACTCTCTGCTTGAGGACTTCATCAGCTGGTGCCCTTTTCACAGCCCTTTGGAAAACGACACTAAAAGCCTGAAAAAAATAGCAGCGGAATTTATTAGCAAATTATGTTATTGAACATTATATCACCAGCAGTAAAATCTTTATTTTACAAACATGCCAAATCCTAGATTAGATCTAGTTCTCTGTTCTTCGCTGGCAATTTAACATCAAAAAGCAGTTACTTTCTGCAACATAAAACAAATAGCATCAAATCCCCAGGAAGTAATTCCTTGATCACTCTCTAAAGCAATGAATTTTGTACTTGATGACTTTTCTTACCAAATCTAATAAGATTTTGACACCTGACCTTTGTTTTCAATACAATAATGTGAAAGGATTTCGAACAACGGGAACACATTTAAAAATCAAGACTGTTTATTGAAGTACTTCATCTGCTAAATTGACCAACAGGGACTGAAGGAAACATCTGGTGCACTTGTACTGGCATACCTTCAAAGAGAACTGGTACATGGGATGGATTTTATTGAGGTCATTCATTATGAAGTACAACAGAGAAGCTCGGCCTGCAGCAAGTCGGTAGTGCTCACGCGCTTCATTGATCTTAAGCTCCGTTACCTTGGCCTCTTTAACCTGTTTTAAAAAAGGAGATGGTCAAATGGTAAGAAATGGGTGATTTTACTTAATGAAACAATTGATTTATTCACAGGCAGAGACTACAGACAGATGGGGAAGAACTTTATTGAAACCGATCCTATCACAGCAGGGTGGCAGCAGTAGATTGGGAACCAGATCTTTGTAGCTTTGCCATAGCTCTTTAACTCAGCCACAGCATGAGCACTCTGCCTTCGGGATTCCTGACCAATCATTGAGTGTTGGTATGATACTACCCACACCAGTCAATGGAAAGATCTCTATTTAAAAGGGACTACAGCAGGGGTCAGAGTGGCTGCGTCCTGCAAATCAAGGAAAGTGAGACATGGGAAGTCTGCCTCCTGGTTCTCTGACTCTTCCCTGGAGATGGTGAGGGTCCAAAGAGACGTGTTGTTTCCTGCAGGCGGAAGGAGGAAGCCAGCCACACAGAAAAAGCGGGTGTGGCTGGAGATTGCTGAGGTAGCGAGGAGCGGGAGTGTGGTCCCCAGACTATGGATACAGTGCCTCAAGAGGTTTAATACCTCATAAGGGCAGGGAAGGTGAGTGGCGTCATACTTTTAGGTGCCAACCCCCGCACTCTGACTTCTCCAGCTTTGTCCTGCACAACGTTCCTCAGAACAACACACCTTGCAGTTCCATTCATTTCTCTCCATCAAGGCACCTCCTCATATCCTCATCTCCTCATCTGGACACCCAAAACTAACACTCACCCTCATCTTATTGCCATCTCGCATACACCCCTCACAGTCAACCTCACAAATGTCATTCCAGCCTCTTCATAGATTGCATTTCTCACACATAACTCTCTGCTTTCTCTCTTTGCAGGAGAAAAGAGTACAGAGAATCGGGGGTGGCCCGCTGCGGAAGGGGAGGCCTTGGAGATTGGTACGTTGGCTGAGTTCATGAGCATTGGTGATGGAGAGATGGGCGTTTCACAGATACCAGGTGACAGAATTAGATATCACACTGCCACTTGAGATGTAACAGTCACTCATGTTCAGTTGCTGTCACCAGTACCTAAAATGTCAAGATCTGCAAAATATAGACTTTGACCACTTCCCTCATGTCAATTCTAATTCATGACTTTCGTTTCCCACAGGTACTTCAAGGGTGACGCAGGAGCTTGAGCAGGTAATGGCGGAGGGATCCTCAGAGGAGGGCATGCACTCTGAGGAAGCACTGTCACACGACTCAAGCGCATCCTCCACCAGTGCAGAAATACGACTCCAATAGAGTTAACTAGACTGTCACATGGTGAGGCGCACATCACGTGAGCAGAAGCAGGTGCTGGAGACAGGGACAGCAATGGAGAGTTCCCATCAGAAGCCGCAGGGCACTTTAAGCTCTGCTCAGCTGGACACAGATGCTGAGCCTTGGGGGTCATCCACAGAGAGGACAATTATGGTAAGCAATAGGAAGTGTGTGCTTCTAGTGTCATTTCTAGAGGCACTCCATTGGAGAGAGACTGGATACATCCATCTCTAGCATGAGTACCATGATGTCTCAGGCATTTGCACTGATGTCCACCCCCATGGAAAAAGTGGCTGCCTCCAAGCGGAATCAGATGTGGCAGGCAACCCATTGTATGCTGGCCCTCACCAATGGCCTGAAGACTCAGTCTGCCAATTTAAATAGAATGGAAGAAAGTTTTACCTTAGCCATTCAGGGACTCACTGAATTGCAGCAAAGTGCTCTCCAGCCCTGAGATGGAAGATGGAGAAAGGGCTCCCACGTCTCATCCCTTGCCCTCGACATCCATTCCCTCATCTTAGTCAGAGCTTCACTTGCTGCCTCCTACTCCGATGGCTGAGTGCAGGTGAGGCATGGTCCTCACATGCTCCAAAAGCCCAAGGATGGCCACCACTGGCACCTGAGCAGTCAGAGCAGGGGAACGTGCATCCTGCCTCCAGCTCTGTTGAAGACACAGGGGCAGCACCATGTAGGAGTAATAGAAAGTGGAAGACGACGACTTCTTAGTTGCACAAGGCAATTTACTTCAGTGTTTATAACAATGTCAATGTTGTTATGTCTATTGAAATTTAAATGAATCATGCAACTTTATTTGAACTCTCCATTGTCCTGCCATCTCCATTGTTGCATCCTGAATTCCAAATGGGCTTTAACCTTCAGGAGAACGGTATGACCAAAGTGGAGGACGAGCGAAGGGTATGAATATGATGGAAGGACGTATGACTGTGGGAATGATTTGTGTTGAGGGTGGATGGGGGCAGAGGGTATAGCACTGGAATTCCATGTGGCTTCATGCACTCAGGTTATCTGAAGCATGCCTATATGAGGCTGTCACAGGCTCCTCTGGTAGCTGGTGAGTGGTTGCAGGTACCCTGGTCACATCTGGCTCCTTCTCTCCTGCCGATCGGTCAGTACCTTCCTCCTCTTGCAGCGCCATGTTGTACAAGGCACAGCACACCACAACCATTCTGGACACCCTTGCTGGTGCATATTGAAGGACACCCTAGATCTGTCCAGGCAGCTGAATTGCATCTTCAGCAACCCATTGGCTTGTTCAATGATCGCCTTTGTGATCATGTGGCTCTTGTTGTACCTCTCCTCTGCATTAGTGGTAGGGCTCTTCACAGGTGTCATGAACCATGTTCTCAGATGGTAGCTCTTGTCTCCAAGGAGCCACGCGATCACTCTGCACCTGTGGACGATGTGACTGTCACAGAATGAAGAGGTTGTGGTAGTTTCCAGGATATCCTGCACAGACATGCATGAACACCTTCCATTGGTCATGTACCAGCTGAACACTGATGGAGTGGAATCCTTCCTATTGATAAATACTCCAAGATAATTTGAGTGTGCCTTGATTGCCACATTTTTTTTTTTATTTCCAAAATATACTTTATTCATAAAAATCTGTAAAAATTACATTGCCAAACAGTTTCCAAACAGCACCAAAAAATACAAACATTGCAAGGGAGATCAGTTTCCTTCAATACTGTCATGAGTTTCTTCCCAACCCTTCCGTTTCACAATTGTCATGTCAATTACAGTTTTACATTTACAGCAATTGAGAATATTAACGATACAGTTCGAGGGGTTTCCCATGGATCCAGCCCCTCAGTCCAGCTTGGTGGGGGAACCTTACACTGTGGTCTTTCGCCATTGAGGCTTTGCTGCGGCTGCCCCAAGCTTTAGTGCGTCCCTCAGCACGTAGTCCTGGACCTTGGAATGTGCCAGTCTGCAACATTCGGTGGTGGACAACTCTTTGCGCTGGAAGACCAGCAAGTTTCGGGCAGACCAAAGGGCGTCTTTCACCGAATTGATAGTCCTCCAGCAGCAGTTGATGTTTGTCTCGGTGTGCGTCCCTGGGAACAGCCCGTAGAGCACAGACTCCTGTGTTACAGAGCTGCTTGGGATGAACCTTGACAAAAACCACTGCATCTCTTTCCACACCTGCTTTGCAAAGGCACATTCCAGGAGGAGGTGGGCGGCCGTCTCTTCCCCACCACAGCCAACGCGGGGGCACTGTGCGGAGGGGGCGAGACTTCGGGTGTGCATGAAGGATCTGACGGGGAGGGCCCTTCTCACCACCAGCCAAGCTACGTCTTGGTGCTTGTTTGAAAGTTCTGGTGATGAGGCATTCCGCCAAATGACTTTGACGGTCTGCTCGGGGAACCATCCGACAGGATCCACCGTTTCCTTTTCCCATAGGGCCTTGAGGACATTCCGTGCAGACCACTGCCTGATGGACCGATGGTCAAAGGTGTTTTCCCGCAGAAACTGCTCCACGAAGGATAGGTGGTACGGCACCGCCCAACTGCATGGAGCGTTCCGCGGCAATGTGACCAGGCCCATCCTTCGCAAAACCGGGGACAGATAGAACCTCAGCACGTAGTGACACTTGGAGTTTGCGTACTGGGGATCTACACACAGCTTGATGCAGCCACATACGAAGGTGGTCATCAGGATGAGGGCCACGTTGGGTACATTTTTCCCGCCCTTGTCCAGAGATTTGAACATCGTGTCCCTCCGGACCCGGTCCATTTTAGATCCCCAGACGAAGCAGAAAATGGCTCGGGTGACTGCCACGGCGCAGGAGTGGGGTATGGGCCAGACCTGCGCCACGTAGAGCAACAACGTGAGCGCCTCGCACCTGATGACCAGGTTCTTACCCACAATGGAGAGAGATCGCTGCCCCCACATGCCCAACTTTTGTCGTACCTTGGCTACTCGCTCCTCCCATGTTTTGGTGCACGCCCCGGCCCTTCCGAACCATATCCCCAGCACCTTCAGGTAATCTGACCTGACGGTGAAGGGGACAAAGGATCGGTCAGCCCAGTTGCCAAAGAACATGGCCTCGCTCTTGCCGTGGTTAACTTTGGCTCCCGAGGCCAGTTCGAACTGGTCGCAGATGCTCATCAGTCTGCGCACGGACAGCGGATCCGAGCAGAAAACGGCGACGTCATCCATGTACAGGGAGGTTTTGACCTGAGTGCCTCCGCTGCCTGGGATTGTCACCCCTCTTATGCTCGCATCCTTCCTAATAGACTCAGCAAAGGGTTCAATACAGCAAACAAACAGACCTGGGACAGAGGACAGCCCTGTCTGACTCCAGATTTGATCGGGAAACTTTCCGATTCCCACCCGTTGATTGAGACTGCGCTACTGATGTTTGTGTAGAGCAGTTGGATCCAATTGCAGATTCCCTCCCCAAACCCCATTTTGGGAAGCACGTCCATCATGTACGTGTGCGATATCCTGTCAAAAACCTTCTCCTGGTCCAGGCTGATGAGGCAGGTGTCCACCCTCCTGTCCCGTACATAGGCGATCGTATCCCTGAGTAGCGCGAGACTATCAGAGATCTTCCTGCCGGGTACAGTACAGGTCTGATCGGGGTGAATCACCAACTCCAGAGCAGACTTGACTCGACTGGCTATGACTTTGGACAGAATCTTGTAATCAACATTAAGCAGTGAGATGGGCCACCAATTTCTGATTTCTGCCCTCTCCCCCTTCTGCTTGTAAATGAGGGTGATGATGCCTTTTCTCATGGATTCTGACATGCTGCCGGCCAGGAGCATACTCTCGTATACTTCCAGCAGGTCCGGGCCGACCCAGTCCCACAGGGACGAGTACAACTCGACCGGTAAGCCGTCGCTCCCGGGAGTTTTACTCGTCTCGAAAGACTCGACGGCCTTTGTCAGCTCGTCCAGAGTTAGCGGCTTGTCCAGTCTCTCCCTCCTGCTGTCATCTAAGACCTCTGTGATAGATGACAGGAAGGGCAGGGAGGCTCTGCTGTCTGTGGGCTTCGCGTCATACAGCCCAGCATAAAAGGATTTGCTGACTGATATGTCGGACTGCGAAGACGTTACCGAGCCATCTTCTTCCTTCAGGCTGCTGATAACAGAGCTCTCTCTGTGTACCTTTTGGAAGAAGTAACGCGAGCACGTCTCATCCTGCTCGATGGAGCGGACTCTGGACCGGAAGATGATCTTGGAGGCCTCCTTGGCAAAGAGCAAGGCCTGCTGGCTCCTCACCTCTTGGGCCTTGATTGCCACATGTGTGCAGTCAATTACTCCCTGTACCTGAGGGAATCCAGCCACTGCAGCAAATGTGCCCCAGTGTCTGACTGGCCTCATCAGGGTCAAAGTGGGCATAAGTGTGGCCTTGGCAAACATGGCATTGGTCATCTAGGAGAGACACTTGTGAGCAGCAGATTGCAAAATCCTGCAGATGTCACCAGCATTTCCCTGGAAGGAGCAGGAGGCAAAGAGATTCAAGGCTATGGTGACCTTTACAGCCACTGGCAATGCGTTGCCACCTGGCCCTCTCGGAAGGAGGTCATGTTCCGGGAGGCGGAAAATGTCTGCAATGACCTGTGAAAGCCTTAGCCTCCTGAGGCACAGTTGCTCCATCCTGTTGACGAAACTGATCATCTGCCTGTATACCCTGCGTTGGGGGTATCACTTTTTTCAAGCTGGAGTCTGTGTTCATTCCCTCTGTCCTGGGGTGTGACATGTGACTGAGGATAAGAAAGCTGCTGTTGCTGCTGCTGTTGCTAGTGCTGTGGTTGCTCCTGATGTTGGTGTGGCTCCTGCTACTGCTGATGTTGATGCTGCTTTGGTTACTCCTCTTGTTCCACATCACAGGTCCATAGTATGGATGCATGCTATGCTGTTCCCATACTGCAGTGAAGGCTGACAGATCAAAGTGGACAAAGTCCAAGGTTGGTGAAATGCCTTCCAAAAAGTTGAAAATCACCTATAAAGCAGTGAAAGCTCGCTCTCCGAAGAAGTCCTGTGAGCACAAGCCTTCCATATGGGCAGGCAGCAGCTATGCAGTTTCACTGTTTAAAGGCTTTCCAGCCTGTCAGTTTCATTGATCAATGAGTCCCCTCTGTGCTCATGCCTTGTTGACCCAGGCGAGTTCCACACAGCTCAGGAAACCTGTGTGCTGCATGTTAAAGCCAGAATTCTGGGTTAAAGGCTCAATTAATTGGGTATTTAAAAATTTAAATGACTGACCCAACATCACCATGGAGATCTGCCCCTTGCCTCAAAATGCACGCCAGCAAAAGCCGGAAGTGAGCGGGGTTATGTTGGAATTCAGACACGCCGGCTCTTTTTGGGATTTAACCCTCCTGCCTGCACCCAGACCTATGCCTCCTTGGCAATTAAAATTCTGCCCATGGATTCTAAAAAGGGCCATTTGGAGATTATTTGCATCTTACTTCCGTTTTCAGGCACCCGAGGGCATGTTTAAGAAAGCTCCCATATTTTGAGATGCCTCATGCAAGGCAGAGATGAAAGCAGTCACTTGCTGAAAGCATCAATGGTTCACACACCAATATCTAGAAGAGGAAAGCTCAAGCACTTTGAAACCGAGAATGCATCCAAACAACACAGCCTGTTTAAACTTTCCAAGTCAGTAATCCCTTGTCTTCACACACCCAAGATTCAAGTGTACAAAATACAAGGGCTGTGTATCATTGCAGATCTGAGGTCTGCTGACCTCATGAGTAGTTCCTTCCGTACCTGGGCCCCACAAACATTTATGTTCTGTAGTCATTCCAGTTTGTTTGAGTTACTTTCCTCTGCAAAAAATGCAAACAATTCTGCCAAAAGTTGTGGCTTTTCACTTCACAGTAGAACTAAACCTGTGATTTAAAAATCTGTCAACATGTAAAAAGAGCAGTACCCTGGACAATACCTGATAATTGCAGGAGTTTATGAGAACATTTTTTCCCCCGGCAATTTGGCTGTCAAATAACTTTTTGGGATTTAAAAAGATACCTTTTAATACAATTAGAAAGAGAGGCTGTCAGCAGAGAGATATTGGGGAGAAAAATCCTCCTTTTTCTTCACATGCAAGGTGCTACTTACTAAAAATATGCATTGTTCCTTTGAAATAAACCTTTTTTTTGCTCTAAGGTTTTCTCCCCAAAGTCATACTTGTGCTATATCTTCAGGGCTCCAATTTGCCAAATATCTCTCCAAAATGAAATACACAACTAATCAAAGCAGCTAAAATGCAGCCACATGTCAAAGAAAAAGAGTATACAAAGATTCTGAGTTTGAAATCATGCTGTGAGATGATAGATGCTTAACATTGCTTCTTTTTGATACATTTTCATTAAAATAGTGTAGAGGAATTACAGGCAACTCGAGTATGATTAGTACAATAGTATTCCCACGGCATAATTTCAGGACCTTTGAGAATTAGTCCCTTTGTCCAGTTACTCTTGAAAATCTTAAAGGGCTACTGACACACATTCTGTCCTAGAAATGACTGGCATGGTCAAAGGAAGCAAAAGAGAAAATCTGCCTTTCAACTGCACTGCAATTTATCTTAAACCTCACACAAAACAGATTGATCCTGTTAACTTTATTGTGAATTCTGAGGAAAGTTAAAGTGCCTGTCAGAGCTGTTGGATATCCTCCATTACCAATACAGCTTGTCCCCCTGCTCTCTTGAACATGTAATTCTTAAATATGTTCCACAATAATATATATATATATACACACTTCTTTCAATTCCTGACCTTTATTGGTGGAATTCTCAAGCCAAAGTGGAGAAAATGGATCAAATGGGGGCCTCAAATGGTCACATTGACAACTTTAGAAGACATTGTAGAAATTTACATCTGAATGTTTAATGCATTTGTACGATATCCCTGCATCTGTGCTATTTTACATGACATTAACACATTTGAAATGAAATGACGCGAGAATTATTCCACTTGCAATTACTGCCGTTTGGTTTCACTGAGAAAAGAACATTTTGTGGGAGTTTTAAAAATTTTTACATGGGTTAATTCACACCAAAAAAGCGAAAACTGCATATTATGCAACAATTTGGAGAAAATTATTCATTTTTCCATATGCTATGATGTGAACTGGATGTTTTATTAATACTGTAGAAGACAGTTGGAACTCAGAAGTTAAACAGACCTGATATCTCTGCAAAAAAAAATCTTCCTAATCCTCATGTTAATCTGAGCTCATAAGTAGGCTGCTTTCCAGGCTGAACTCTGAGGAATATAGATAGTTGGCTTTGGCAGAAGACAAGGAAAATAATGTTATTTTAGTTCCTTCTAAACTGGCTACAGTGTTCAACAAGTTTCTCAAACAGACTGAGAATTAATATGTCCCCCTTCACATTATAAATCACTTCTAAATATGTCTGAAGGCATGTTCTCTTTCTAAATGACATTCACTTTGTAGCCTGACTTGGGCTCACCTTCTCTTCAATCTCAGCTGCAGTCCTCTTAGTGGTCTCCAGGTTTTCTACCAATGCTGTGTCTCCGAGGAAGTTTCCAGAAGCGGAGGAAAGGCGGGAAAGCAGGTTGTCCTCCAAGGTTTTCAAGGTGATTTTGAAGCCATTTTGCTGCTTTGTGAGGTTGGACTACAAAGAGAATAATACCACAGAGACTTCAGTCATATTTTAAGAACATCACCTGCACCACAGGAGCAAACGTTGCAAGGAGACAAGCCAAAAATGAAAGCTTCAGTCAATTAAAATTACAAACGACTGCAAAATTGAGGTTACTGTCTGCACTATTCAATACGTGTTTGGTGATTTCATTCTAACATCACTCCTGTGACCTAATTAGAAGATCAGAGCAATTACAGAGTGCAGAATTTTTATTACTTTGCTAATTAGAATGGGGTCAATAATATATTATTCATATCTTCACTGCAGTGGAACAGCACTTAGGGGAGGAAAGGCATACATGATTTACATCTGTTCCAATATTGAATGAGCCACAAATGACAGGCCACAACAGTATATTTGAATTATTACCTCCTTGGGTAAGGGGATAAGACTGGAGAGTACTACATAGAATCTACAGCACAGACACAGGCAATTTGGCCCAACCAGTCTATGTCAGTGTTTATTCTCCGCAGGAGCTTGCTCCCACTCTAATTACCTCTTTACACCCTGCATCCTTTACCCTCATGCATCAAGCCTCCCTTAAATGCATCAACTCTATCTGTTGCAACTAGTCCATGTTGCAGCAAGTTCCACATATTCACTATTCTTTGTGTAAAGAAATTCCTTTTTGATTTATTAGTGACTATCTTGTATTTACTCCTACTTGTTCTAGACTCACCCACAAGTGGCAACAGTTTCCTCACAGTTTCCTTATCAAGTCCCTTCATAATTTTAAAGACCTCTATCAGGTCCCCTCTTAGTTTTCTCTTCTCTAGAGAAAAGAGACACAGACTTCTCAATCTCGCCTGCCAATTGCATCCTCCGAATTCTGGTAGCATCCTTGTAAATTGTTTCTGCTTTGCTTCAATCCTTTTTATAGTATGGAGACCAGAATTGTACACAATACTCCAAGAGTGGTATAATCAAAATTTTATACAAATTTAACATTAACTCCCTGCCTTTGAATTCTATTTCTCTGCAAATGAATCCTAGTACTTTGCTTGCACTCTTTATGGCCTTATCAACTAATGATATTACTTTTGGAGAGTTAGGTTTCTGTATTCCCAGATCTCTTTACCAAAAAACCTGCAAAATAAACTCAGCAGATGTAACCTAATTCCGGAAGTATGCTCCTAAATAAGGCACCACATGTCACTCTGAACATTTTCCACTGCTGCAACTTTAAATTCTTACTGGAATGAGGTTCTAGATTAACATTTCTGACACTGTAGCAATGGTATCCTGGTGGAGATGCTGTGATTGCCTTGATTGAGGTTTAAAACAATAGCCATTAAGCAACATACGATTTAAACTGTGTAAACCACATGTCGGTTGTACATCTTACACATCATCATGCTAATCGCAGTGTTGAATCAAAAGAAAGTCACTAAAGGCTCAGTTAATAAATGTATTGAATGAAGTGGAAACAAGCCATAAAGACTGGGAAGATCTGTGGTTGGATCCCCTGAGTTTACTGCTCTCAATAGCGATGGCAAAAGGGAATACTACACTTTTCCTCAACCCACTGGAATTAGACAGGGGAGCAAATGTATCATCCAAGGGCCTTCTTATGACTGATGTTAAATGAACCTTGTTGGAGAGTTTATGGGAACAAAACTGGATAGCCCCGGAACTCAGGTGTGGGGATCAAGATGTGTAATTACTCATGCCCGTTCAAAATAAAGCAGCCAGCACACAAACCTCATGCTGCCTGCTACTTTTAATGATTATGGCATGTAGCCCAGTGCTGAGCACACTGTTGAGTGGCTGCACGCCTTAGATGCAGGTCCAAGATCATTCAACGTTAACACCAATTAAAGCTGGCCTCCACTATTCAAAGCCATACTGCACCTCTTAAAGGCGAGGTACATTCCATGTTGGAGACCAGAAAAAACATTGACAGCGGGCTCAACAGGTCAGAGAGCACGCATCGATGCTCTCTGATGCAGCGCTGGAGGCCCTGGAGCAGGAGAGAGACCCTCTTTCCTCAGGTCGGCAGGAGGGCCTCCAGACAGATACTGCAAGGGGAGTGGGAGTGAAATCAATGCCAGCAGTAAGGACCTGGATGCAGTGCCAGAGGATGTTGAATAACCTCATACGAGTGGTCAAGCTCAGCGAAAGCAACTCACACCCTACCAACAGCACCACTAGGTTCAATGACGAGTGCAGGAGGGCATGCCAGGAGCAGCACCAGGCATACCTCAAAATGAGATGGCAACATGGTGAAGCTATAACCCAGGACTACTTGCATGACAAATAGCATAAGCAACATGCTATAGACAGAGCTAAGCGATCCCATAATCAATGGATCAGATCTATGCTCTGCAGTCCTGCCACATCCAGTCGTGAATGGTGGTGGACAATTAAGCAACTAACTGGAGGAGGTGGCTCCACGCATATCCCCATCCTCAATGATGAAGGAGCCCAGCACATCAATGCAAAAGATAAGGCTGAAGCATTTACAACAATCTTCAGCCAGAAGTGCTGAGTGGATGATCCATCTCAGCCTCCTCCCAGTCCCCAGCATCATGGATGCCAGTCTTCAGCCAATTTGATTCACTCCGCATGATATCAAGAAACGACTGAAGGCACTGGATCTGCAAAGGCTATGGGCCCTGACAACATTCCTGCAATATTAATGAAGATCTGTGCTCCAGAACTTGCCACACCCCTAGCCAAGCTGTTCCAGTACAGCTACAACACTGGCATTGACCCGGAAATGTGGAAAATTGCCCAGGTATGTCCTGTAAACAAAAAGCAGGACAACTCCAACCCGGCCAATTACCACCCCATCAGCCTACTCTCAATCATCAGTAAAGTGATGGAAGGTGTCATTGACATTGCTATCAAGTGGCACTTGATTAGATTAGATTAGAGATACAGCACTGAAACAGGCCCTTCGGCCCACCGAGTCTGTGCCGAACATCAACCACCCATTTATACTAATCCTACACTAATCCCATATTCCTACCAAACATCCCCACCTGTCCCTATATTTCCCTACCACCTACCTATACTAGTGACAATTTATAATGGCCAATTTACCTATCAACCTGCAAGTCTTTTGGCTTGTGGGAGGAAACCGGAGCACCCGGAGAAAACCCACGCAGACTCAGGGAGAACTTGCAAACTCCACACAGGCAGTACCCGGAATCGAACCCGGGTCCCTGGAGCTGTGAGGCTGCGGTGCTAACCACTGCGCCACTGTGCCGCCCTTGCTTAGCAATAACCTGCTCAGTGACGTTCAGTTTGGGTTCCGCCAGGGCCACTTAGCTCCTGACCTCATTACAGCCTTGGTTCAAACATGGACAAAAGAGCTGAACTCAAGAGGTGAGGTGAGAGTGACTGCCCTTGACATCAAGGCAGCATTTGACCGAGTATGGCATCAAGGAGCCCTAGCAAAACTGGAGTCAATGGGAATCGGAGGAAATCCTCCGCTGGTTAGAATCATACCTAATGCAAAGGAAGATGGTTGTGGTTGTTGGAGGCCAATCTTCTCAGCTCCGACATCACTGCAGGAGTTCCTCAGGGTAGTGTCCTAGGCCCAACCATCTTCAGCTGCTTCATCAACAATCTTCCTTCAATCATAAGGTCAGAAGTGGGGATGTTCGCTAATGATTGCACAATGTTCAGCATTCACGGCTCCACAGATACTGAAGCAGTCCGTGTAGAAATGCAGCAAGACCTGGACAATATCCAGGTTTGGGCTGATAAGTGTCAAGTAACATTCGCACTACACATGTCCCTGGCAACGGCCATCTCCAACAAGAAAGAGAATCTAACCATCTCCCCTTGACATTCAATGGCATTGCCATCGCTAAATCCCCCACTAACAACATCCTGGGGGTCACCAATGACTAGAAATTGAACTGCAGTAGCCATATAAATACCATGGCTACAAAGGCAGGTCAGAGGCTAGGAATCCTGCGGTGATTAACTCTCTTGCTGAGTCCCCAAAGCCGGTCCAGAATCTACAAGGCACAATTCAGGAATGTGATGGAATACTCTCCACTTGCCTGGATGGGTGCAGCTCCAACAACAATCAAGAAGCTCGACACCATCCAGTACAAAGCAGCCCACTTGATTGGTACCCCATCCACAAACATTCACTCCCTCCACTACCAATGCACAGTGGCAGCAGTGTGTACCATCTAAAGCCTGGCTACCCGACCCAAACTCGACTAGACCTGACGACATGTGTCGGGCTCGGGTTGGATCGGGCTGATCAGTGCTGCCTTCGGGAAGTAATCTTCAATTCAACATTAAGGTCAAGGCGGGAAATGTGCAGTCTGGACTCTGCGTGACGTCATCGTGCTCATGCTGTAGCTTCCATGCATCCAAAAGTGAGTCTACACTACAGCGCACTATGGATGGAAAATGAATGCTGTCTACCAGAGAATGTTTAGCAGTGGAAAGTCCTGTAGCTGGAAAAGGTAAATCTTCTGTTTGGAAATATTTCAATGCTGTTTTTTCCCGCAATAGTAAAAGCTCAAGTGGATTTGTACAATGCAAATCTTGCAAACTTCTACTATATGACAAAAAGATAGGAAATTAATCTTTGCAGTGGCACACTGAAAAAGGTCGTACACGACCCCCAGCAGGGCCAAGCCAATCGTACATAATTTCGTTTGTACAGACGAGCAAAAAAAAACATACCTGCTCACAAGAAATCAGAAATTACAGACAAATGCAAGACTCTGTTTCAAGGATATTCAACCTTTCCAAACTGTCTCTGGTGAAGGGTTTGTTGAGCTAGCACAAGAGCTAATCAATGTGGGTGCTACATATGGTTGAGTATCAGCATCAAGAGTGTTACCAAATCCAAGAACAGTTTCAAGAAGGTGTCGTGATGTGGCTAAAGAAAAGAGAAAAAAACTAATTTCTCAGATTACTGACATACTAAAGGATGTGAATGTGGGAATGACAACTGACATGTGGACGGACGACATACTTATATGTCGATAACTTGTCATGACCTCACAGTAGATTTTAAACTTAGTGCCAAAGCTTTAACAGCTACATTTCCACTGGAGGATGCCAAAACTGGCGAAAGCATCAGGCGTGAGATTTTGGAGCTGGTAGTGAATACTTTTGGTTTTGACCCAGCAAATTTAAATAGATTAGTCTGGGTGACAGATCAAGGCGCTAACATAGTGGTTACTCTTAGACCATATTGACATCTGGATTGTCAGGACTACGTATATAACACGGTCCTTCAACATTCACTTGATCCAAAGGAATTAGTTTCCGAAACTCCGGATGTTGTAGAAACTACGTCATGCTAAAGCCTTGGTGACACACGTTAAACAGTCTGGCCTTGCTGCACAGTTGTCTAAAACTTTAAATCCAATGAGAGAAATGATTTACAGTACTGTGTATCTGACACTGAATTCAATTCAGGATATTTATCATGAGCTGCACGAGAAACTGGAACAGTGTGGGGAAAACTATAGGCTGGAAAGCATCGCTCCCGATGTCTTGCAGTTTTGGTTGATTTCCTCTGGCCATTTTATGAAGCTGAGAGGGAACTCGAGAGAGATCGGTATTCTCCATTGAACCTGGTAATTCCGTGGTTTGAGAAACTTAAACGACTCTGATTGCCACTTTCTTCAGATACTCCAATGCAAGCAGTTGTCAGGCAACAGCACAGAGAGTGGCTTCTGAAGAAAGTTGAAGTAAATGACCTGCAGAAGATAGCAACACTTCTCTGGCCTAAATTTATTCAGCTGCGAATGTTGTCCAGCCTTGATAGGGAGGAAGTTTGGTCTGAAGTGCACAGACTTATCAACAACTTTAAAACAGAAGACCCTGTGAAGGAGACGAAAGTGGTTGACGATGAACCCACAGCTGCAAAAAAGCACTGACCGGATTTGCTGAATGGGAGAATGTTCATGAAGAAATGGACACAAATGATGAAGTGCAGCGGCACAGAGGCCTGCTGTGTTGGTGATGGCAAACGAGTGTGATCTGTTGGGCTGGTGGAAGGAACACAGTGTTGCATATCCTAAATCAGCCAGGCTGGCTAGAAGTACACTTTGCATTACGGCGAGCAGTAGCAGCAATGAAAGGAACTTTAGCATAGCTGGAAGGACAATCGACCAGCAGAGGACTGCCCTTAAGCCTTCCACTGTTGACTCTATTCTTTTTTTAACATGACAATTTATAAGACCTTTTGTTCTTTTCTTTTTTTTGCCATGTCTGTAACTGAGAATAAAAAAGTGCAGTTACATTGCTTGGTGTTGTCTATCGGCCACCAGCTAGTGGGAACGATGTGGAGGAACAAATTTGCAGGGAAATTACAGAGAGGTGCAAAATTTATAAGGTAGTTTTAATGGGGGACTTTAATTATCCAAATATAGACTGGGATAACAGTACTGTAAAGGGCAGTGAAGGACAAGAGTTCCTAGAGTGTGTTCAGGAAAATTTTCTGCAGTGGTATGTTGCTAGTCCAACAAGAAAGGAGGCACTGCTAGACCTGGTTCTTGGGAATGAGTGGATCAAGTATCAGTAGGAGAGCATTTAGGGGATAGTGATCATTGTATCATAAGATTTAGGCTGATTATGGAAAAGGACAAAGAGCAATCCAGGGTGAGAATAATTAACTTGGGGAAGGCCAACTACAATGGGATAAGAATGGAGCTGGGGTGAATAAATTGGAGTTAAAAGCTGGCAGGAAAACCAGTAGATGAACAATGGGCTACTTTCAAAGAAGAAATAGTTCGGGCACAGTCAAGATACGTTCCCTCGAAGGGGAAAAGTATAGCAAACAAATCCAGACCTCCCTGGATGACAAAAGAAGTAGAGATTAGGATAAAGAAGAAAATGTGTGCTTTTGATAGATGCTGGGTAGAAAATACTACTGAGAACCAGGCTGAATATAGAAGGTCTAGAGAGGAAGTGAAAAAGCAAATGAGGGAAGCAAAGAGACAGCATGAGAGGAGACTGGAAGCTAGCATTAAAGGAAATCCCAAAGTTTTCAATAGGCATATAAATAGTAAAAGGGTGGCAAAAGGAAGAGTGGGGCCAATTAGAGATCAGAAAGGGAATTTACGCATGGAGGCAGAGGCCATAGCTGAGGTATTAAATGAATACTTTGTATCTGTCTTTACCAAGGAAGAAGATGCAACCCAGGCAATGTTGAAAGAGGAGGCAAGTCAGACACTAGAGGAGCTTAAAATTGATAAAGAGGAAGCATTAGATAGACTGTCTGAACTTAAAGTGGATAAAACACCAGAGCCAGATGAGATGCATCCAAGGATACTGAGGGAAGTGAGGGTGGAAATCACAGAGGCACTGGCCATAATTTTTCAGTTTTCTTTAGACTCAGGGGTGGTGCCTGAGGACTGGAGAATTGCAAATGTTACACCCTTGTTCAAAAAAGGGTGTAAAGATAAGTCCAGCAACTACAGGCCAGTCAGTTTAACTTCGGTGCTGGGAAAACTTCTAGAAAAGATAATTCGGGACAAAAATCAATAGTCACATGGATAAGTGCGAGTTAATTAAGGAAAGCCAGCATTGATTTCTTAAGGGAAAATCATGTTTAACTTGCTGGAGATTTTTGAGGAGTAACAGAGAGGGTTGATGAGGGCAATGGTGTTGATGTGGTGTACATGGACTTTAAAAAGGCATTTGATACAGTGCCACACAACAGACTTGTGTGAAAACTTGTAGCTCATGGAATAAAAGGGACAGTAGCAACATGGATACAAAATTGGCTGAGTGACAGGAAACAAAGAGTAGTGGTTAATGGATGTTTTTCGGGCCAGAGGATGGTTTGTCGTGGAGTTCCCCAGGGATCAGTGTTGGGACTCTTGCTTTTTGTGATATATATTAATGACTTAAACCTTGGTGTACAGGGCACAATTTCAAAGTTTTCAGATGATACAAAACTTGGATTCATTGTGAGCTGTGAGGAGGATAGTGTAGAACTTCAAAAGGACAGAGACAAGTTGGTGGAACGGGCAGACAGGTGGCAGATGAAGTCCAATGCAGAGAAATGTGAGATGATTCATTTTGGTAGGAAGAACATGGAAAGACAATATAAAATAAAGGGAACAATTCTAAAGGCGGTGCAGGAGCAGAGGGACCTAGGTGTATATGTGCATAAGTCATTGAAGATGGCAGGAAAGGTTGAGAGAACAGTTAGTAAAGCATACAGTATCTTGGGCTTTATTAATAGGGGCATAGAGTACAAGAGCAAGGAAGTTATGTTGAACTTGTAGAAGACACTATTTCGTCCTCAGCTGCAGTAATGCGTCCAATTCTGGGCACCGCACTTGAGGAAAGACGTGAGGGAGTACAGCAGAGATTCACAAGAATGGTTCCATGGATGAGGAATTTCAGTTATGAAGATAGATTGGAGAAGTTGGGACTGTTTTCCTTGGATAAGAGAAGGCTGAGAGGTGATTTGATAAAGGTATTCAAGATCATGAGGGGTATGGACAGAGTAGATAGGGAGAAACTGTTTCCACTCAAGAAAGGATCCAGCATGAGAGGGCATAGATTTAAAATATTTGATAAGAGAGGCAGAGGTGACATGAGGAAAAACTTTTTCATGCAGCGAGTGGTTAAGATCTGGAATGCACTGCCTGAGAACTTGATGGAGGCAGGTTCAATTGAAGCATTCAAAAGGGAATTAGACAGTTATATGAAAAGGAAGAATGCACAGGGTTATGGGGAGAAGGCAAGGGAATGGGACTGAGTGAATTGCTCTTTCAGAGAGCCAGTGCGGACACGATGGGCCGAATGGCCTCCTTCTGTGCTGTAACAATTCTGTGATGCTGTGAGACTACTTACTTGCTATGTCTGTAACTGAGACTACTAAATCAAATTTTCACCTAACTGCCTATTGGGTGCTTCATTGGAGTAGGCTATTTTTTTTCTTTTTAATCTACGATTTGACGTGATTTGTTTCTGTTTTATCTGGTTATTATCACAGTGCTGTTTGTGGAAGCTTGCTGTGGACAATGGCTGCTGCTTTTCCTACTTTACAACAGTGACTACAATTCACAAAGACCTTCAATGGATGGAAAGTGGTTTGGGACGTCCTGAGGTTGTGAAAGGTGCTAGAAAAGAGCAAGTCTTTTTTTGTAGAGAAAAAATGGATAATCTCATGAGAAGACTGCTTAAAAGTCATGAGGGAGTCAAGACGCTGTTTGAAAGTCTCAGAAGAGACAGGCTGATATTTCTGACAGAAAAGAAAAATACTGGCCGGAATTTTACAGTGGGCGGACAGGAGCCGGACTCCGATGTAAATGTTGGTGACGACCGCGCTTCCGCCCAGCCTGGGAATCCGTCCCGTATTTTACGGATCCCCAGGCTTCAATTGGCCCGAGGCGGGACTTCCACCCACTTGAGGGAGGAGGTCCCACCTCAGTGAGCTGCCTGCCAATCAGCGGGCTGGCAGCTCTTAGTCTCAGCCGCGCCACTGGGAGCGGTGGCCACTGCTGAGACTGCAGCCCAGCCAACGCCATGGACCCGAGAGAGTGGGTAAGTTTGGGTTGCCTCACCGTTCATGCCCTGGTGAGGCTAGGGTGGTCGTTTGGGGGGAAGGGGCGTCTTGGATCCCAGGGGTGGGTTTGGAGGCGGGGGCGGCCCTCAATCGGGCACCTTGTGCCCGACTGCCATGCCCACCCGCCCCCCCACCCCCACCCCCACCAGGGCACCGAAAGGCCAGCAGCTATCGTTGGTCAGCCTTTCACGTTCCCGGCACACCCGCTTGCCACGGGTAAAATACCTGTGGAGGCGGGCAAGGGCCCTTAATTGGCCATTAAGTGGCCACTTAAGGGTCTTGATTGGCCTCGGCGGGTGGGCAGGCCGTTTCCCACCCCCCGTCCCCCGTCCCCGCTGGACCTCCGTAAACTTGTTCAGAGGCAGAATTGCAGCGGGTAGGCCTCCCGCTCAATTTTGCGCTGTCCCTACGCCACCAGCCGACCCGCTGGGGCGCGCGTAGAATTCCAGCCATTGTGTGTATTTGAAAGTTCAGCTCCCAGAGGTGGGATCTTTAATGTCATGCACTCAAGGAGTTGGAAGAAAGATGTTCAATAAACACATAACTGTATTTGATCGGTGTTAGATTATTTGTTTTGCATTGTAATACTTCAAATCAGGGCTTCTGGGATGCTTTATCTCTGCTAAGACTGAACTGTAATCTTATAGAGGAAGAAAACAGTCCAGTGTGTAAAAGCAATTAACAAGCAGCACTTGCTGATTTTTTGTAGCACTGCCAGATAAACACTTACAAAGGTCTCAAAGGATAGATGGACACTCTGAAGGCTTTGGAGGGTTGAGATTCACCCATGACATCAAATAATCTAGGGTAAGAATTTTTTTTTAGTAAGTGATACTAACCTTTATGTAAAATTGTATTAAATGTCAATGCTAGAAATTGTTTAACATACTTTGTCAACATTAACATATCTGTTTTTTTTTTTGCTTTGTAAGCTATTCGAGGTGCTGGCCATTATGTGTATGCTGATCAACCAGAAGTCTTTAATCAAACAGTACTGCAGATCTGCAGTACCGTAGACGAATGATCGGACAGCACCGGGAATCTGCAGTACTGTACATTAACAATCAAACAGCACTGGGAAAGCCTGCTATCTGATCTGCCATCTTTCCAATCAATCTTTCTTTTCACTGAAATTTAGCTTCCAGTCCAATCTCTCTGTATTGAATTCACTGAGTTTAGAAGTAGCAGTAAGAAAATGATAATTGGCCTATGTGTTGCTCATGTTCAAATCTTCATGGTCTTGCACAACATCACCCCCACCCCTCCCCACTACTCCAAATCTCTACAGCCCTACAACCCTCCGAAAATTGTGGTGACTAAAAAAAAGGAGCAGATAAGGAAATCACTAGGTTTGTACCCCTGATCACCACCCAATGAACTCGGCCACAAAGTGCTCGTGTGTGAAAGGTGGGGGGTGGGGGGTGGGACGGGGGCGTTGGTTCCTGGTGACGGGATCAGGCTCTGATTCCCAACTCCATTTGCAAGATTCTGCAGGAATAGCCTGCTGCCAGAGCAGATGAACAGGATCACAACATTTGGATAAGGTAGAGCAGAATAACCTGTTTGATATCATTAACTCTATTACAGTAGTCGGGTTGGGTCTGGTGCGATAAAAAAAAGGACTCGGACCCGGGTCGGGTTCGGGTTGGATGTGGTCGGGTCAGGCCCGGGTCGGGTTTCAATTTTATACTCGAGCCGGCCTTTACTACCATCTACAAAATGCACTGCAGCAATGCACCAAGGCTACTCAGGCAGCACCTTCCAAGCCCATGACCTCTATCTAGAAGGACAACGGCAGCAGATGCATGGGAACACCACCACCTGCAAGTTCCCCTCCAAGCTACACACCATCCTGACTTGGAACTATATCACTGTTCCTTCACCGTCGCTGTGTCAAAATCCTGGAACTCCCTTCCTAATAGCACTGTGGGTGTACCTACACCACATGGACTGCAGCAGTTCAAAAAGGCAGCTCACCACCACCTTCTCAAGGGCAATTAGGGATGGGCAATAAATGCTGGCCTAGCCAGTGATGGCCACATTCCATGAAATAAATTAAAAAAAAGCCTCACGCACTGCTCCATTCACCATAGCACTCACCTACCAACAATCTCCATCAACCATGGCACATATCTCACATTCATAGCTTCATCTTACCCTCACACACTTGGCATTGCTCACAACTTTCAGCTTGCACACACAGCCAATTATTCAACCATGGCAGGCACAACACCCAAACACATTACACAACACACATTCACTGTTACGTTTTCCTCTCTCTTGCAGGACAAGGTGCCCACAATCAGAGGCAGCAACACCGAAATGGCAGAGGACAGGCATCGCTGCATGTCCTGACATCAATGGAGGAGACAGTGTTTGAAATCACTGGTGTTGCCACGCTTGAGTCCATGGCCAGTGGCAGGGCTGAAACCATCAAGGCTGACGGCATGTTCCTACCTCCTCACATCCCACAATTGCTTCTGATTTACAAGCTACAGATGGTGTAACCTCAAACCTATCCTTCTGCCTTTATTCTTTCAGATACCCAAGAAGTATGCCTGGGCAGGCAGTGAGGGGAGAGGGTGAAGTCCTCAAGGAACAAGAGACTAATGAAGAAGAAACACCATCACTCAATCTCATACTTCCAGACACAGGCACAGATCCTGTACAAACTTTAGAGAGTAGCTTAGAGGTGGGATCTGCACGTAGTGACTCACTGGGTATGTGGGCTGCAGCCAGGTCAGGGAGAAAGAAAATGTGCCAGCTTCCCAGAGGGTAAGGTTCGTAGATGAGCTCTGCTGCAGAGGACTCAGAGCAGTACTTCGATGGGACAGTGCTTAGAAGAAAGCTGGTGGGAATGCACACAGTAATGCTTGGTGCACTGGCAGACCTGCGTCTGGCTCCGACTTGGCAAAGGGCGTTGTGCAGAGCTTGGAGCCCATTCTTTCCAGCATGGAAGTGGTGGCCAACTCCAAGAAAGCACTTGTGGACCCAACCATGATGACGACTGCAGCACAACCGAAGCCACTCAACATCTGAGTGTTGCAGTGCGAGCTGAGACTGGGACCATGCAATCCCGGCATATTGCCCCAAAAGGTTAGACTATTGCCATCACATCTATGGCGACCACTGCTCAAAGGACTTGCAGGGGGTCATAGCAGTCCAGGAAACGGTGCTCCGGCAGATTATTAGGATTGCTAAGGCACCGCCCTGGGGAATGGCAGTTGGAGCACAAACCTGTTGTCGTCTCTCAAAAGGACAACATTCATCCTCCCACCACTGTCATTCCACCAATGCCCTAGCTGTTGCCTGTCAGCCAGCTAGTCCAGACTGCTGCCGCCCATGCCAAGGTGTTGCATTCCAAAGCAGAGCCTTTTAGGTCCACAGCTACCGGAGGGCGTCCTGCAAAGCCATCTGAAGTCTCCCCCACTGAAAGTCGGCAGCCTTTCACCAGCCATGCTGCAACCACTGGGGTAGCACTGTATAGGAGGACTAGGGCAGGCAAAGGCAAGACAAGCATTAAAGGAAAACACAAGTGTCAGTTAGTTGAGTAGTGTATGGAATATTGGATGTTTTGTTGGATGAAGTTGGGATGGAATAGTTATTGTGTGGTAGTTTTTTTTCAGGATTGTGGCCAAGAGGACACTGTGTTGCTCAGGTACAGAGGGATGATAAGGTGTGGGACTGTTGTCCAATGATATTTGGGGTTGAATTCACAGGAACCAGTTGAATGATGTATTCATAGCCAACCCTGCCTCCTCCTTTCCTCCTCCTCCTGAGGTGCTCAGCAAATCAGGGTTAGGAGGGACTGTGGAGTTGAAGTTACAATCAGATCAGCCATGATCTTGTTGAATGGCAGAGCAGGCTCAAGGGGCCGAGTGGCCTACACCTGCTCCTAATTCGTATGTTCGTATCCAAATCCATTCTCGCAAGGGCAGTGCCCTCATGATGGTATGTGCCTCAAGGTTGTGGACAATGCAACAGACCACCATTAACTGGGGCACCCACTCCAGCGAGTATTGGAGGACTCCACCAAAGTGGTAGAAGCAGTGGAAACATTCCTCAGCACCCCAATCGTCTGCTCGATAATGTTTCTCGTGGCAGCATGGTTCTTATCATATGAATGCTGGCCACATTTAGTTGGGTTGCAGAGAGGAGTCATTAGCCAGAGATGCAGTGAATTACCCTTGTCGCCACACTCTGGAATGACTTAGTGGCTGAAAGATTGATGGAACAGCAGACTGGCACAGAATGAAAGCATCATAATTGCTGCCAGGATAGTGGAAATTCACCAGCATGATGTGCTGAGTATGGTCGCACACCAACTTCATATTCAGTGAGTGGGAACCTTTGGGGTTATGATACCTCCTACCATTGAGATGCGGCACCCACAATGCTACAGTCAATGGCACCCTATACCATAGGATGCTCACTATCTTGGCAAAGCTATGTGCAATTTCATCCCCTTCTCTCTGTTCAGAGAAGGGGCAATGAAGTCCCCTCTCCTGGAATACAGAGCTTCTGACATCTCTCTGATATAGCAATGGATGACGAACTAAGAGATATTACCTTTGCCATTTGTTCCAGCCTGGAAGAATCTAGACACAAAGAAATCGAAGGCTACAGTTGCCTTCAAAGCCACTGTCAGCACCAGTCAGCCCATGCGGGAACAGCCCCCATGACTGGGAGCAATTGGAGGCCTCAGAGCCCTTGCAGTTACAAGCAACCCCTTCCCTATGTGCAGCACCACTACCTACAGACTTTACCAATTGTAAGCAACTCCTCAAAACACCCATTACTTCCACAAATGCAACAGAGCCAGTAGAAAGTAATCAGAAACTAACATGCAAGTTTAAATAATGCAGGTGGGGGTACCTAATGCTGCTGAACACATGTTCAGCTGTGTCTGTTTACAAGAGGGTGTTAAGTAGAACGGAGAGGTCAAAATGGCAGGTCCAGCATTAAATCAGATTTGACACTGACTGATGTCATGGTCTGCCTACTCTGCATACTTCCAGTGCACGCTTGTAACGTCCACACTAATGTCCTCACCAAGATGGTGTTCGACATGGGCTGCAATGGATGTAAGCCGATGTAGCATTTTGGGACTAAAACAGCACCTGTGGCATCAAAACTGCCAGCACTACGCAGCCCAATTTTGCGGCCTATGAATTTATACAGGATTGGTTCGATTGTGATTCTGCTTCAAAGTCAAAGTGCAAGCTCAGTTTCACAAAGGAATGTGACAGGGAAAAGATAACTTAATGTGGCCAGTGTCCATGAAATCATATTGACTGTTTTGAGGAACAGGGAGGAGTAGAAAGTAACAAAAAAATCTACAAAATTGATAAAGCTCCTGATCAAATAACAGAAATACCTTTTTTCTTTTTCCTCTACATATTCTCAAATGTCAAATCTGTGAATTTTTGCCTGAAGCTGACCAGGTCTCTGACAAAATCATATGGATTCTTCTTGAAATAACTTTCACAATCCCCAGAAGCAAAAGATATAAAATACTGATCAATGTTTTCAACAATGAAGTTGACAAGGTTTGGAAATTAATTGCTGAACACTGCAGGGGTAGACTTATCTGAAAGTGCAGGGAAAAGAGCCTATTTTTATGATCATTACAATTTTAAGATGGTCTAACAATCTTAATCAATGCAGCAGACGTAATGCAAAGAACAAAGAACAGTACAGCACAGGAACAGGCCATTCGGCCCTCCAAGCCTGCGCCAATCTTGATGCCTGCCTAAACTAACACCTTCTGCACTTCCGGGGCCCATATCCCTCTATTCCCTTCCTATTCATGTATTTGTCAAGATGACTCTTAAACGTCACTATCGTATCTGCTTCCACCACCTCCCCTGGCAGCAAGTTCCAGGCACTCACCACCCTCTGTGTAAAAAACTTTCCTCGCTCATCCCCTCTAAACTTTGCCCCTCGCACCTTAAACCTATGTCCCCTAGTAACTGACTCTTCCACCCTAGGAAAAAGCTTCTGACTATCCACTCTGTCCATGCCGCTCATAACTTTGTAAACCTCTATTATGTCGCCCCTCCACCTCCGTCGTTCCAGTGAAAACAATCCGAGTTTTTCCAACCTCTTCTCATAGCTAATGCCCTCCAGACCAGGCAACATCCTGGTAAACCTCCTCTGTACCCTCTCCAAAGCCTCCACATCCTTCTGGTAGTGTGGCGACCAGAATTGCACGCAATATTCTAAGTGTGGCCTAACTAAGGTTCTGTACAGCTGCAACATGCAGGCAGAGACTGGAAGTTAATGGCTCACTTACCTACAGATAGTTTTATTGCTCCTTCCTTAAGCAGTTGAATTCCCTCAATGACTTTAATGTGTATTATACAAAGCCCTACAGATAAACAGTATGGATGACACAGTTGACTTCAATGTCCCTGGGCGAGGGATGGGCAACAAAAAAAGCAAGGTCCCATTCCTGATCTCTATCCAGTGACACTGACTGCAGGCATCAACTGACTTCTGACTACTTTCTGCTCTGAGTGCTGCAGGAGGGCACAGAGTGTGAAGAAGTGAAATTGGTAAGTGAGGGAGTTTGATATGGAGGGGAATTGTAAATTAAATAAGAGAAAACAAATGTAATTAAAAACACAATTAAGATGGCAGGACTGGTGATGTATCACAGATGCAGTTTGTGGGAGCTCCTAGATGCCATGGCAATCCATGACAACCACGTCTGTAGTAAGAGTATGCGGCTTGAGGAGCTTCGGCTCAGAGTCATTGAGCTGGAGGCCGAGCTGCAGACACTGCGATGCATCAGGCAGGGGGCAAGCTACCTGGACACGTTGTTCCAGAAGGCAGTCAGACTCCTTAGGATAGGGTCATCTGTTTTTGTCAGTGGTCAGGGACAAAAGGGTATGACTGCGAGTCAGGCAGGGAAAGGGATCGAGATGGTGGGAGTGGAGGAGCTGCAGCCCTTGCAATTGAGCAACAAGTTCACGGTTCTTTCAGCTTGCATGGACAAGAGCAAGGGCTGCATTGTGGGTGAGCAGACTGACCATGGTACAGGAAGCCGTTCAAGTTGAGCAAAAAGGAAAGTAGTGATAGTAGGGGACAGTAGAGTGAGAGGGATTGACACTGTTCTCTGTAGCAAAGAGCAAGAGTCCAGGAGGCTATGTTGCCTGCCCAGTGCCAGGATTCATGACATCTGCTCAGGGCTGGAGAGGAAGTCACAGTGGGAGGGGAAGGATCCAGTCATCGTGGTCCATGTAAGTACCAATGACATCAGCAGGACAAGGAAAGAGATTCTGCACAATCAGTATGAGGCGCTAGACACCAAATTAAGAAGAACCACAAAGGTAATAATCTCTGGATTATTATCTGAGCTGCATGCAAATTGGAGTAGGGGAAATAAGATTAGAGAAATGAATGTATGAAGTGGTTGAAGTGGGTTCCAATTCATGGGGCACTGGCACCAGTACTGGGGAAACTGGGGGCTGTACCGTTGGGACGGTCTATACCTGAACCGTTGGGACGGGAGTTCTAGCGAGTCGCATATCGAGGGAAGTAGAGAGGATTTTAAACTAAATAGTGAGATCAAGAGATCACATTTGGGAATATGTGGTAAATCAAAGAGCAGAGACAAGGCAATAATGAAAAGTATTACTATGGGAAATGATAAACAGACCATGATAGGAAGGGACAGTGATTACAAATCTAAGAGTAAATCAGCAGACAAGACTAGACAAAATAGTGAAAAGACAAAACTAAAGGCTCTGTATCTGAATGCATGTAGCATTCGAAACAAAACAGATGAACTGATAGCGCAAATAGAAATAAATAAGTACAATCTGATAGCCATTACAGAGACATGGCTGTAGGATGACATAGATTGGGACCTGAATATTGAAGGGTATATGACATTTAGGAAGGACATGAAGCTAGGAAAAGGTGGAGGGGTGGCTCTGTTAATTAATGATGGTATGAGCACATTAGAGAGGGATGACCTAAGTTCAGGAAACCAGGATGTAGAAGCAAAAACAAGAAATGCTGGTCACTCAGCAGGTCTGGCAGCATCTGTGGAAAGAGAAGCAGAGTTAACGTTTCGGGTCAGTGACCCTTCTTCGATGTAGAAGCAGTTTGGGTCGAGATGAGAAATGATAAAGGCACTTGTGGGAGTGGTGCACAGGCCCCCTAACAGTAACCATATGGTAAGAAAGGGTATACAGGAAGAAATAATGGGTGCTTGTCAGAACGGTATGGCGATAAGCATAGGGGATTTTAGTCAACATATAGATTGGAAAAATCAGATGGGCAAACATAGGCTAGATGAGGATTTCATAGAATGTTTTTGGGATAGTTTCTTAGAACAGCACATTCTTGAGCCAACCAGAGAGCAGGCTCTACTAGACCTGGTATTATGCAATGAGATAGGATTAATTAATGACCTCATAGTGAAGGTGCCCTCAGCAGCAGCGATCATAATATGATTGAATTTTACATTCAGTTTGAGGGAGAGAAGAGTGGGTCTAAGACTAATATTTTAAACTTAAAGAAGGGCAAGTATAAGGGCATGAAAGCAAAGCTAGCAAAAGTGAACTGGCAAAATAGGTTAAGGAATAGGTCAATAGAGATGCAGTGGCAGACATTTAAGGGGATATTTCAGTATACAGAGAATAGATACATTCCAATGAGAAAAAAAATTCCAAGGGAGGACCCCCTATTTGTGGTTAACTCAAAAAGTTAAAGATAGTATCAAACTTAAAGAAAAAGCATATAATTGTGCAAAGATGGATGCCAGGTCAGGAGATTGGACAGAATATAAAAAGCTCCAGTTTCCTCCCACCTCCAAAAGACTTGCAGGTTGATAGGTAAATTGGCCATTGTAAATTGCCCCTAGTGTAGGTAGGTGGTCGGAGAATGGTGGGGATGTGGTAGAGAATATGGGGCTAGTGTAGAGTTAGTATAAATGGGTGGTTTTTGGTCGGCACAGACTCGGTGGGCCAAAGGGCCTGTTTCAGTGCTGTATCTCTAAATAAAAAATAAATGACTAAAAGATTAATAAGGAGGTAAAAATTAAAATATGAGAGAAAGCTGGCAAGAAATATAAAAAGCTGGCAAGAAATTTATAAATAAGAAATATAAAGGCAGATAGTAAGAGTTTCTATTGGCTTGCAGGCCTCCACCTGCCAAGAATGAGGCATATTAATTTTGTCATGTGAACATTGATTTTAAACTTGCTGGGAAGAAAAGAAGGCCCGTTACAAGGGCTGCCAGACATTTCGCTGAAAAACATTTGCATACCAACAGACAGTGCTTGTGGAGACAAAAGGACCATTCCCTGACCCATTCAACCCACAATGGACTTTGATCACTAGATATTGAAGGTGTAAGGAAGAGCATTCCAGAGACTGCTAAGGTGATACAATCCACAAAAGCTAGGATTGGTTACACCAGCTGGTCACATGACTAACTGGCTGGTCCAGGGTTTTTTGAACTAGCCACAGAATTTTTGAACTAAGAAAGACTGTTTGCTCCTGGAGTGAGAAGACCTCTCCTGTCTGCTCCTATCTCTTTCTCACAAGCCTCTGGACCCATTGAGGACGCATGAACTTCAAGAGAGAAAAGTCTCCTACATTGAACAAGGCTTAAGAAGAATACTGGTCCCCAATGAAAAGCAAGACCTATCTACAATCAAGGACTTTACAGCGAGCTCAAAAAATAGTAACCAAAACAATCTTCAGATATTGCCTCAAACATTTCCACTTTATTTCTTCTGCTCTTTTCTGTCTCTATCTACATGTGTAGATTGTGTATACATGCTAGCATGGGCGCATCGTATATCCGTAGGCGTTAACCGAATTGGAGTTTAAGTTTAATAAATTTCAACCTTTTTCCTTTAAACCCAAGAACAACTTTTTGGCTAGCTTATTTGCCTTATAATTGGAAGTTACTGAACAAGGATTCACTAAGGGGGAGCTGAAAAAAAACGGTGTGTTTAAAATAAAACCCTGTTACTGTAAGACTAGGTGAAGGCTGAGAGGGAACTCTAGACCCCTTCTCACCTGGTCGTAACACTATAGATATTTTAAAAAAGGAATGAGTTAACAAAGTGAGCGTTGATCCTGTAGAAAGTGAGCCTCGGGAATTAATAAGGGAAAATAAAGAGATGGCAGATGAACTGAACAGGTATTTTGCATCAGTCTTCACCAAAGAGGTAACAAGAAACATCCCAGAAATAGCTGTAAATCAGGAAATAGAAGGGCGGGAGGAACTCAAGAAAATTACAATCTCCAGCGAAGTGGTGCTGAGCAAATTGTTGGAGCTGCGGTCTGACAAATCACTGGGTCCTGATGGACTTCATCCTAGGGTCTTAAAAGAAGTGCCTAGTGAGATTGTTGATGAGTTGGTTTTGATTTTCCAAAATTCCCTAGATTCAGGGACGGTTCCATTAGATTGAAAAATAGCCAATGTAATTCCTTTATTCAAAAAGGGAGGGAGACAGAAAGTAGGAAACTACAGGCCAATTAGATTACCATCTGTCATAGGGAAAATTTTTTTTTTTTTTTTTTAGAGATACAGCACTGAAACAGGCCCTTCGGCCCACCGAGTCTGCGCCGAACATCAACCACCCATCCATACGAATCCTACACTAATCCCATATTCCTACCAAACATCCCCACTTGTCCCTATATTTCCCTACCACCTACCTATACTAGTGACAATTTATAAAGGCCAATTTACCTATCAACCTGCAAGTCTTTTTGGCTTGTGGGAGGAAACCGGAGCACCCGGAGAAAACCCACGCAGACACAGGGAGAACTTGCAAACTCCACACAGGCAGTACCCGGAATCGAACCCGGGTCCCTGGAGCTGTGAGGCTGCGGTGCTAACCACTGCGCCACTGTGCCGCCCCCTGTTAGAAGATATTATTAAAGCTGTTATAGCAGGGCACTTAGAAAAATTCCGGGTAATCAGGCAGAGTTAATGTGGTTTTGTGAAAGGGAAATCATGTTTAACCAATTTATTGGGGTTCTTTGAAGAAGTAACATGTTCTGTGGATAAAGGGGAACCGGGGGATGTATTGTACTTAGATTTCCAGAACGCATTTGATAAGGTGCCTCATCAAAGGTTATTGCGGAAAATAAAAGCTCATGGTGTAGGGGTAACATTTTGGTATGGATAGAAGATTAGCGAGCTAACAGGAAACAGAGTATGCATAAATGGGTCATTTTCTGATTGGCAAGATGTAACGAGCGGAGTGCCATCAGGATCAGTGTTGAGGCCTCAACGTTTTACAATTTTATAAATGACTTGGATAAAGGCACCGAAGGTATGATTGCTAAATTTTCTGATGACACAAAGATAGCAAGGAAAGTAAGTTGGGAAGAGGACATAAGGAGGCTACAAAGGGATATAGATAGGTTAAGTGAGTGGGCAAATTTCTGGCAAATGGAATATAATGTGAGAAAATGTCCATTTTGGTAGGAAGAATAAAAAATAAAGATATTATCTAAATGGTGAGAGATTGCATAGCTCTGGGATGCAGAGGGATGTGGGTGTCCTCGTGCGCAAATTGCAAAAGGTTAGTATGTAGGTACAGCAAGTAATTAGGAAAGCTAATAGAATGTTATCATTTATTGCAAGGGGAATTGAATACAAGTATAGGGAGGTTATGCTTCAGTTATACAGGGCATTGGTGAGACCACATGTGGAGTACTGTGTACAGTATTGGTCTCCTTATTTAAGGAAGGATGTAAAGGTATTGTAAGCAGTTCAGAAAAGGCTTACTAGACTAATACCTGGAATAGGCAGGTTGTCTTGTAAAGAAAGGTTGGACAGGCTCGGCTTGTATTCGCTGGAATTTAGAAGAGTAAGAGGTATCTTGATTGAAACATATAAGATTCTGAGGGGTCGTGACAGGGTGAATGTGGAAATGAGGTTTCTACTTGTCGGAGAATCTAGAACTAGGGGTCACTGTTTAAAAATAAGGGGTCACCCATTTAAGACAGAGATGAGGAGAAATCTTTTCTCTCAGAGGGTCGTGAGTCTTTGGAACTCTCTTCCTCAAAAGGCGGTGGAAGCAGAGTCTTAGAATATTTTTAAGGCAGAGGTAGATAGATTCTTGATAAGGAAGGGGGTGAAAGGTTATTGGGGGTAGACGGGAATGTGGAGTTGAGGCTACAATCAGAGCAGCCATGAACTTATTGAATGGAGGAGCAGGCTTGAGGGGCCGAGTGGCCTACTCCTGCTCCTAATTCGTATGTTCATATGTTAGTTCATATGTTTTTTTGTCACTAAGATTGAGACTTGCCATCGAGCTGCCTCTGCAACTTTCCTCCCTTCTCCTCGCCACCAGGCTGAACTTACTGTAAGTTTTCCCCAGCCTTAGCCCCCGATCTTGCATCTTGCTCGAGTTTCCCTTCCATCTCCCTTCATACCCTCTCAGAGCTCATCCTGCCCATGAGACACACCTGCTACCCCCTTGACCTTATTCTTACTAAACTGCTGACCACCCAAAACTGCGGCACAGTGGCGCATTGGTTAGCACCACAGCCTCACAGCTCCAGCGACCCGGGTTCAATTCTGGGTACTGCCTGTGTGGAGTTTGCAAGTTCTCCCTGTGTCTGCGTGGGTTTCCTCCGGGTGCTCCGGTTTCCTCCCACAGCCAAAAGACTTGCAGGTTGATAGGTGAGTTGGCCATTATAAATTGTCACTACTATAGGTAGGTGGTAGGGGAATATCGAGACAGGTGAGGATGTAGTAGGAATATGGGATTAGTGTAGGATTAGTATAAATGGGCAGTTAATGGTCGGCACAGACTCAGTGGGCCGAAGGGCCTGTTTCAGTGCTGTATCTCTAAAAAAAAATCAAACTTCACTTACTGGCCTCCATGTTAGCTGATATTGTTAATGGTTTCCTCGCTTCAGGTACTGTCACTCTCTTTCAAATTTGGGTGGGACCACCCTCACCTGCTTCCATTCTTATCTATCTAGTCGTAGCTAAAGAATAATCTGCAATGACTTCTTTTCCCACTCTCACATCATTATCTCTGGAATTCCCCCAAGGATTGATCCTTGGCTCCCTCCTATTTCTCATCCACATGCTGCCCTCCGGTGACAGAAAACAGAGTAGGGATAAATAGGTCATTTTTGGGTTGGCAGGCTGTAACTTGGGGGTAGCGCAAAGGCACCTCAGCTATTTATAATCTATATCAATAACTTAGATAAGGGGACTCAGTAAAATGTATCCAAGCTTGCTAATGATACAAAGTTAGGTGGAAAAGTAAGCTGTAAGGGGGACACAAAGAGGCTGCAAAAGGATTTATACAGGTTGAGTGAGTGGGCAAGAAAGCGGCAGATGGAATATAATGTGAAAAATTGTGAATTTATCCACTTTGGAAGAAAAATAGAAAAGCGGAATTTTTTTGAAAAGCTTAGAGACTGGGAAATGTTGTCATTCAGAGGGATCTGAATGTCCTTGTATGGTAGAAAGGTAGCATACAGGTACTGTAAACAATTAGAAAGGCAAGTAGTATGTTAGCCTTTATTACAAAGGGATTGGAGTAGAAGAGTGAAGACGTCTTACTGCAACTGTATAGGTGTTTGGTAAGACCACACCAGTACTGTGTACGGTTTTGGCCTCCTTAACCAAGGAAGAAAATTCTTGCCCCAGATGGAGTGCATCAAAGGTTCACCAGACTGATTCCCGGGATGAGGGGATTATTCCATGAGAAGAGATTGAGCAGACGAGGGCTACGTTCCCTAGTGTTTAGAAGAATGAGAGGCGATCTTGTTAAAAAATATAGGGGGAGAAATGCATTCTCTTAATGCCACTACACAGACTTACGTCAATTCCCCAGGGCAGGCAGTGCTCACAACTGATAGAAACAGCACAACACAAATGGATTTCTCCCCACGTTTTTTAGGGGCTTGACAGGCTAGATACTGGAAGGTTGTTCCCCCTAGCTAGAACATGGAGTTACAGTCTCAGAATAATGGGTTGGTCCTTTAAGACTGAGATGAAGAGAAATTCCTTCGCTCAAAAAGGTTGTGAACCTTTGGAATTCTCCACCCCAGAGGGCTGTGGATGCTCAGTTCGTGATAATATTTCAAGCCAGAGATCGATAGATTTTTGGATACTAAGGGAATCAAGGGAAATGGGCATTAATTGTATTTAATCATATGTGGGTGGAGGGTGTTAATTAGGGACTTACTTGAGTACTGGTATATATAAGGAGACACTTACTGAAATTGGGTGAAGGTTTGAATGAGGAGCTCCATGTTTGTTATCATATTATTTTGTAAAATAAATACAAGAAAGAGTAAAGATTGGCTCCAGCACAATCCTTCAAAAACAAGCTTTCTGGAGTATAACATGGTAGCAGAGGATAGTTGCCTAAAGGTGAAGGTTGGAAGCTGAGAATTTTGTTTTCACATAGAAAACTAAAATCCCAGTGGCTATTGTGAAAAATGGCAGAAAGCAAGTGTTAATTGTCAGGGTTTGATTACCCTCCAATGGTTCTCGGAGTTTGAACCATATGATCAGTGGAAGAATGAAGTGAATATGTGGACACGGGTTACATCTCTACCAAAGAGGAAATAAGGTATGGCCTTGGCATTGTCACTTCCTACAAAAAGTAAAATTGTTGACAGTTGGCTGAATTTTACAGGACCCCGACGTTGGGTTTGTGGCGGTGGCGGGGGGGGGGGGGGGGGGGGGGCCAGAAAATATCTCTGGGAGAGGCCCACCATGGGCCTCGATGCCGGGAAGGCCCGGCTCCATACTCCTGGCAGCAGTGAGGCCACGTGGCAAACCACCCTCCACCCCTTGGCGGCAGCATCAAAATTTAAATATTTAAATTTATTACAAGTAATGAATTAAATAATTACCCACTCCTGCCATCAGTCCTGGTGCGATATTCATGCCAGTGGCCAGCACTCCCACACCTTTGGATCTCTGAGGCGAAACAAGGGTGGGGGACGGGGTGGGGGGGGGGGGTGGTGGGTGAAGGTAAGTATGTCAGAGGGGCAGGGTGGGGTCAAACTAATATGATTGGTGTAGGGGATAGTGGGAAGGGTTAAAGATAAAAGTTTGTGAAATTTGGGGG
Organism: Heterodontus francisci; assembly: GCF_036365525.1. NCBI lineage: Eukaryota > Metazoa > Chordata > Chondrichthyes > Heterodontiformes > Heterodontidae > Heterodontus > Heterodontus francisci. The sequence continues at coordinate 30,465,437 of NC_090396.1, read as the reverse complement.
CAGGGATGGTCAGGTGCACAATGTAAGTATTTTGAGGGGGAGGGGGCAAGGAATGAAGTGTTTGGTTATTGGGGGGGGTGGGAGAGGGGATAGGAAAATTTAATTTTTTTGAATAAACTGTAACTCACCATTTCTTTAAAAATTCAAATGTAAGGATCCGAAGTCCTTTAAAAATGGCGTTGGCGCCTGTGTAACCGTGCCTGACGCCATTGCCGGGGATGCACCGCCCACCCCCTCCACATCATCAGTGGTGGCAATGTGAAATACAGGCCAGTAAGTGGAGCAGGTTGGTTAAAATGTTATCTAGATTCACTCAGTAGTCAGGATCGACACAAGATTAAGTTGTATACATGTACTATTTGCTTTAGGTTTGGTGATCACAACACACTGAAATCACTAAAATGAATTGCAATTCCACGTAAAATAGTTGGAGTAAGCCACTTTTTATCAGTACTGATGTAGTCTTTAGTGAGATGCCTTTGCTGTTGGGTAAACCTTCTATGAAAAAGGCACATAAGAAACTTGACGTGGAGCATGATAAGGCAATAGTTTTTGGAAATTCAGTGAATTTGCAGTTTACCCAGACAAGGCATTATAGCAGGGCATGATCAACAAAACCTGATGTTTCTAGTCAGGGTGTTAGAGAAGTATTAATGACATCAGGTGATAAGAATCAGAGAGGAAAAAAGCAAATCGTCTTGAACTTATACAGACAATTTGCTCACCCTTGTCAAAGATTTTTTAAAAACCCTCCTAAAGGATGCAGGTGTGATTGATGAAAAGTATATGAAAAGTATATGAGGATAATAGAAGAGATTAATAAAAAGTGTGAAATCCGTAAAAAGTATAGGAGGGAGTCGTCAGGTCCTACTGTAAGCCTTCCATTGGCACATGATTTTAATGAGATAGTTGCCATGGATTTAAAGGTATGGGACAAAGACAGAAATATTTTCATTCTATATTTTATAGACCTGACAACCAGATTTAGTCTTTCTACAATAGTACATAGCAAGGACAAAAGGATGATTACAGATGAAATCATGAAGAAATGGATAGGCAGCGGACTTGGAGCACCACCTAAGTTTCTGGCAGATTATGGAAGGGAATTTTCCAATGATGAGTTCAGAGACATGTGTGAAAACATGAACATTATGGTCATGAGCACTGCAGCTGAAAGTTCTTTCATCAATGGGCTCTGTGAAAGGAATCACGTGGTGATCAATAAAATGCTGCATAAAATTTCAGCTGACCAACCAAACTGCAAGTTGACTACTGCCCTGGCATGGGCAGTTCATGCAAAGGATTCTCTTCAGATGGTCGGAGGGTATAGCCCCTATCAATTGGTTTATGGGTGAAATCCCAAATTGCCTTCTGTGCAGTGTGCCAGTCCTCCTGCTCTAGAAGGTACTATTAGTTCCATTTTTGCTGCAATTTGAATGTTTTACACACAGTGAGATGGGCTTTCATCAAGGCTGAGGTCTGAGAGAAAATTCGGAGAGCTCTGAGGCCATCTGAGACAGAATTTAATTCAGGAGGTTTGGTGTATTATAAAAGAGAGGGTCATAGGCAATGGAAAGGCCCTGGTATGTTCATAGGTCATGATGGTAAGACAGCAATTATCAAACATGGCAATCGAACTGTTCAGGTTCATTTCTCATGATTTATCGGGATAGGTTATAAAATCGCAGAATCTCAACAGCTGATAGAAGGAAACGAAGCAGCTTGTACCTCAGATTCTCATGGCCAGAATTTTACATTGTGGCGGAGACCCACCCACTGGCTGAAAAGTCAGGGGAGAGCCCGCCTCCACTGGGCCTGGAAGTCACACAGCGATTTTACGTGGGCCAGGTAGTTAATTGGCCTCGTCAGGATTTCATTCCTTCTGAGGCAGGAAGTCCTGCCTCCAAGAGCTGCCGGCCAATCAGCGGGCTGGCAGCTCTTCAGTCCCAGCAGCGCCACTGGGAGTGGTGCCCACTGCATCGAGAGGATGGGGGAAGGGAAGGTGTTCCAGTGGGGGCGGCTTGTGTCACTGGGGGGCCTCTCCATGGGGCACAGGGCACCCGATCAGGAGGGCCCATCCCCACAGAGCCTGCAAGGAGGCCACAAGGTATTACCGGCAGCCTCATCTGCTGGGGAAGTGCCTGGCCACTGCTGGTAATATACCAGCAGCAGCAGGAGGAGGCCCTTAACTGGAAATTAATTGGCCACTTAAGGGCCTCAATTGGCCTGGGGTGGGCCAACCATTTTCCACCTCCCCCACTTCTGGTAAAATGGTACCTGGGGCGGGTAGGCGACGGGAATGGCACCCACCCACTCCCCCGGCCTTCCACTCCCAGAGGCTATAAAACTCTGGTGTTTTATGATGAAAGTCCTGAGGACCAGGATATGGTAGATCAAGGGTTGGGCAATGGTAATGTGAGCAGTCACAACATGCAGGATGGAGTTACCACATCCAAAGACCAATTGCCCCGAGTCAGTATTCGGGTGATGTATATTCCAGAGGGATCCAGTGAGTGGAGGGATGCAACAATTGTGGGACATGCAGGAAAAGTTACTGGCAAGTTTTAATATTGGTTAGATGTTCAAGATGATGGCCAAGAAGCAAGGTCCATGGACTGACAGAATGGCGTCAAAGAGCAGAGGGTAAGAAAGCGCAGTGCAAGTTCTAATAGTGGGTCTCGAAGTGACTCGTGCATCAGGAAATGATCATGTACTGAAGCAAGAACTTCCAATAGCATGAGAGGGTGATCTCACAGTAGTAGTCCTGAAAGACAAAAAAGTGCCGTAGCTTGAACAGATTACACAATGAAATAAGGGCTAAAGAAGAGTTGCGCAAAAGAAGTAGAAGCAGAAGTCCTCATGACTGTGAAGTTTTAGTGACTGCAAATAAATTTGAGGATAAGCTAAAGAGAGGCAAAACAAAAGGAGTTAGAGAATTGGAGAGAGTTTGATGTTTATTCTGAGTTACCAGGTATAGGACAGCTAGCCATGTCACTTAGAAGGATTGTAAATACAGTCTGAAATGACGATGTTACTGATCAATTTTCGGCTGTGTACCATGACTACAGTTATGTCTGCTATGCTATAAGAATGTACAGAAGACATGATATATTGGGGCGGCGCAATGGTTAGCACCGCAGCCTCACAGCTCCAGCGACCCGGGTTCAATTCTGGGTACTGCCTGTGTGGAGTTTGCAAGTTCTCCCTGTGTCTGCGTGGGTTTCCTCCAGGTGCTCCGGTTTCCTCCCACATGCCAAAGACTTGCAGGTTGATAGGTAAATTGGCCATTATAAGTTGTCCCTAGTATAGGTAGGTGGTAGGGAAATATAGGGACAGGTGGGGATGTGGTAGGAATATGGAACTAGTGTAGGATTAGTATAAATGGGTGGTTGATGGTCGGCACAGACTCGGTGGGCCGAAGGGCCTGTTTCAGTGCTGTATCTCTAAATAAAATAAATATTAAGTCGAATTGGCCACTGCTGAATTTGCTAGCTTGATCTTTGTGGGAACACAAGGGTTAAGGGAGTGGAAAATAGTAAGGAAAACCTGGGCAATTCACTGTGTGCTACATTCCTAAGACAAGATATGGATAGTAAGTGACCAAATGCTTGTAATTACAAAGCGGCAGGGTAATAAAATGAAGTCTGTAATTACAAGAAATTAGGATACAGGCAATGAAATGACCAAAAGCCTGTAATTATAAGAAATCAGCTACGGGATCTGTTCTTTTGTTCTCATTGCAAACATGTCAATGGGACAAGTACCTATACAAAAAAACAGGCAGGATGAACGTCTTTAAGGGAATCTTGTAACTTCTGGTTCCATGGTCATCATTATGGTGAGGGGAGTGAGGAACCTTGAAACAGGGTGAATTAAGACACCTGGGTGATTGAGAGAGGGACAAACATTCACAGCATGGTTGGCACCAGAGGACACCTACTTTGTCCTTATCACTAGCATCTGCTAGGGACTCTGTGCATGAGAGGTAACATCACCCTTGATCACTCACAGAGCTGACTACACAGGGAATAACCAATCCCTGATCGCCACAGGTCTGAACACATGTACAGAGGGGGTATAAGAAAGGCAAACCTTCCTTTGTTTTTCACTGGACAGCCAGACCGTTGGCCAATGCATCAGAAGTTACAGTTTTCCCCTGGACGTCTGATTAGCACTCCAGGTGTGAAGAGAGATTAGAGGAGACCAGCTGGGCTGGGTAAGAGAAAAGCTTGTGAGTATTGTTCAGGGAACGTGTAACGCTTTAGTCTCCTGGTTGAGTTAAAGCGGAGAGCTGGAAGGGAAGTGCCAGTTTTCTGTGACTGTGTTAAAGAGATTGAAGGGTAAGGCTGAGGACTGTGTAGAAGATTCAGTTTGTGGATATCATCCAGACAACTGGATGTGTAAACCTTTGATCTCATAGTTTAAAGTAAGACAGACCAGTTGTCCTGTGGATTGGAAAGATTCAGCTTCTGTGGGATATTTATAAAATGAGGACACAACTGCATTAAAAGAGGGCAGTTTGTGAATTGTGTTGACAGTCCTGTGTGGCGTTATTCACCTGCTCATCAGCTATCAGTGTGCTATTCATATCATTGTGATTTTTATGCATAGTTCAATAAAGTTAGTTCAAGAATTTTGCAATGCAATACCTTTGCCAGTGTCATTATTTATTCTATTCGAGCCTGAATCCTCAGCAAATGGAATGTGTCTGTGGGGTCATACAGGCAGTGTGAGGGGAGTACAGGAAAAGATATTGATCACAAAATATTGATCATATAGGAAAAGACCAGACCCTATCACTGATCCCAGTGACATCATGCCTGAGGGGAAAGTGAAGGTCAATCCTGGATATAAGGGGGTCCCCTTTCCTTTATCTGGCGCTGCAGTCGAGATAGCCTGGCTAGCTATTGGAAGAAGATCCCTCCTGAACGACTGATCATTGATCAGTGGGAACTTGGTGAGATTAAAGACACAGACTAGGTGAGAGTCTGTGGATATTATTTGTAACATTGATTTTCCAGTAATAGTCACTGGGATTTCGTGCTATTTTACTGGAATTCTATGTAACCTATATGTAATCTTGAATCTTATAGGGCATGTTTAATTTTTTTGAAAGCCATATGGAGTAAAGCTGAAAGATACTCCAACGGACTCACGGGGGTTGGCATTTATTCCCTATCAGGTCGAAACTGTAGTTAAGTAGGACTAGACTTGTGAATAATTGTTTTGAAGTTGCGTGTCTTACAGGATTTGTACTAAAAAAGTCCTTGCAGATGAGATTGATAAGGCTCAAGCGAGGCTGTTTGAGAGGGGTTTTCAAGAGTGACTGGGTGATACAGATGTTAAAGTGGACTCTCCCACAGCTGGAAAAGAAATCTTTAAAATCTTTTTTAGCTCTTTTGGTCACAGTTATGGGAATGTAGATCAATTGACATAAAAGTTGTGTTTCTGCAGAATGATACTTTTCAGAGAGAAGTATTAGAATTAGAACATTACAGCGCAGTACAGGCCCTTCGGCCCTCGATGTTGCGCCGACCTGTGAAACCATCTGACCTACACTATTCCATTTTCATCCATATGTCTATCCAATGACCACTTAAATGCCCTTAAAGTTGGCGAGTCTACTACTGTTGCAGGCAGGGCGTTCCACGCCCCTACTACTCTCTGAGTAAAGAAACTACCTCTGACATCTGTCCGAAATCTATCACCCCTCAACTTAAAGCTATGTCCCCTCGTGTTTGCCATCACCATCCGAGGAAAAAGACTCTCACTATCCACCCTATCCAACCCTCTGATTATCTTATAAGCCTCTATTAAGTCACCTCTCCTCCTCCTTCTCTCCAACGAAAACAACCTCAAGTCCCTCAGCCTTTCCTCGTAAGACCTTCCCTCCATACCAGGCAACATCCTAGTAAATCTCCTCTGCACCCTTTTCATAGCTTCCACATCCTTCCTATAATGCGGTGACCAGAACTGCACGCAATACTCCAGGTGCGGTCTCACCAGAGTTTTGTACAGCTGCAGCATGACCTCGTGGCTCCGAAACTCGATCCCCCTACTAATAAAAGCTAACACACCATATGCCTTCTTAACAGCCCTATTAACCTGGGTAGCAACCTTCAGGGATTTATGCACCTGGACACCAAGATCTCTCTGTTCATCTACACTACCAAGAATCTTCCCATTAGCCCAGTACTCTGCATTCCTGTTACTCCTTCCAAAGTGAATCACCTTGCACTTTTCCGCATTAAACTCCATTTGCCATCTCTCAGCCCAGCTCTGCAGCCTATCTATGTCCCTCTGTACCCTACAACATCCTTCGGCACTATCCACAACTCCACCGACCTTAGTGTCATCCGCAAATCTACTAACCCACCCTTCTACACCCTCTTCCAGGTCATTTATAAAAATGACAAACAGCAGTGGCCCCAAAACAGATCCTTGCGGTACACCACTAGTAACTAAACTCCAGGATGAACATTTGCCATCAACCACCACCCTCTGTCTTCTTTCAGCTAGCCAATTTCTGATCCAAATCTCTAAATCACCTTCAACCCCATACTTCCGTATTTTCTGCAATAGCCTACCATGGGGAACCTTATCAAACGCCTTACTGAAATCCATATACACCACATCCACTGCTTTACCCTCATCCACCTGTTTGGTCACCTTCTCGAAAAACTCAATAAGGTTTGTGAGGCACGACCTACCCGTCACAAAACCGTGCTGACTATCGCTAATGAACTTATTCTTTTCAAGATGATTATAAATCCTGTCTCTTATAACCTTTTCCAACATTTTACCCACAACCGAAGTAAGGCTCACAGGTCTATAATTACCAGGGCTGTCTCTACTCCCCTTCTTGAACAAGGGGACAACATTTGCTATCCTCCAGTCTTCCGGCACTATTCCTGTCGACAATGACGACATAAAGATCAAGGACAAAGGCTCTGCAATCTCCTCCCTAGCTTCCCAGAGAATCCTAGGATAAATCCCATCTGGCCCAGGGGACTTATCTATTTTCACACTTTCCAAAATTGATAACACCTCCTCCTTGTGAACCTCAATCCCATCTAGCCTAGTAGCCTGAATCTCAGTATTCTCCTCGACAACATTTTCTTTCTCTACTGCAAATACTGACGCAAAATATTCATTTAACACTTCCCCTACCTCCTCTGATTCCACACACAACTTCCCACTACTATCCTTGATTGGCCCTAGTCTAACTCTAGTCATTCTTTTATTCCTGATATACCTATAGAAAGCCTTAGGGTTTTCCCTGATCCTATCCGCCAATGACTTCTCGTGTCCTCTCCTTGCTCTTCTTAGCTCTCCCTTTAGATCCTTCCTGGCTAGCTTGTAACTCTCAAGCGCCCTAACTGAGCCTTCACGTCTCATCCTAACATAAGCCTTCTTCTTCCTCTTGACAAGCACTTCAACTTCTTTAGTAAACCACGGCTCCCTCGCTCGACAACTTCCTCCCTGCCTCACAGGTACATACTTATCAAGGACACGCAGTAGCTGCTCCTTGAATAAGCTCCACATTTCGATTGTTCCCATCCCCTGCAGTTTCCTTCCCCATCCTACGCATCCTAAATCTTGCCTAATCGCATCATAATTTCCTTTCCCCCAGCTATAATTTTTGCCCTGCGGTATATACCTGTCCCTGCCCATCGCTAAGGTAAACCTAACCGAATTGTGATCACTATCACCAAAGTGCTCACCTACATCTAAATCTAACACCTGGCCGGGTTCATTACCCAGTACCAAATCCAATGTGGCATCGCCCCTGGTTGGCCTGTCTACATACTGTGTCAGAAAACCCTCCTGCACACACTGAACAAAAACTGACCCATCTAAAGTACTCGAACTATAGTATTTCCAGTCGATATTTGGAAAGTTAAAGTCCCCCATAACAACTACCCTGTTACTCTCGCCCCTGTCGAGAATCATCTTCGCTATGCTTTCCTCTACACCTCTGGAACTATTTGGAGGGCTATAAAAGACTCCCAACAGGGTGACCTCACCTCTCCTGTTTCTAACCTCGGCCCATACTACCTCAGTAGATGAGTCCTCAAATGCCCTTTCTGTCGCTGTAATACTCTCCTTGATTAACAATGCCACACCCCCCCCTCTTTTACCATCTTCTCTGTTCTTACTGAAACATCTAAATCCCGGAACCTGCAACATCCATTCCTGCCCCTGCTCTACCCATGTCTCCGAAATGGCTACTACATCGAGATCCCAGGTACCAACCCATGCTGCAAGCTCACCCACCTTATTCCGGATGCTCCTGGCGTTGAAGTGGACACACTTTAAACCAGGTTCTTGCTTGCCAGTGCCCTCTTGCGTCCTTGTAACCTTATCCCTGACCTCACTACTCTCAACATCCTGTACACTGGCACTACAATTTAGGTTCCCATTCCCCAGCTGAATTAGTTTAAACCCCCCCGAAGAGCACTAGCAAATCTCCCCCCCAGGATATTGGTACCCCTCTGGTTCAGGTGAAGACCATCCTGTTTGTAGAGGTCCCACCTACCCCAGAAAGAGCCCCAATTATCCAGGAAACCAAAACCCTCCCTCCTGCACCATCCCTGCAGCCACGTGTTCAACTCCTCTCTCTCCCTATTCCTCGCTTCGCTATCACGTGGCACGGGCAACAACCCAGAGATAACAACTCTGTTTGTTCTCGCTCTAAGCTTCCACCCTAGCTCCCTGAATTTCTGTCTTAAATCCCCATCTCTCTTCCTACCTATGTCGTTGGTGCCTATGTGGACCACGACTTGGGGCTGCTCCCCCTCCCCCTTAAGAATCCCAAAAACACGATCCGAGACATCACGAACCCTGGCACCTGGGAGGCAACATACCAACCGTGAGTCTCTCTCGTTCCCACAGAACCTCCTATCTGTTCCCCTAACTATGGAGTCCCCAATGACTAATGCTCTGCTCCTCTTCCCCCTTCCCTTCTGAGCAACAGGGACAGACTCTGTGCCAGATACCTGTACCCCATTGCTTACCCCTGGTAAGTCGTCCCCCGCAACAGTATCCAAAACGGTATACCTGTTGTTGAGGGAAACGGCCACAGGGGATCCCTGCACTGCCTGCTGGTTCCCTCTCCTTACCCTGACGGTAACCCATCTACCTACTTCTTTTACCTGAGGTGTGACTACCTCCCCATAACTCCTCTCAGTTTTTGAAACTGCCTAAAGAGACAGCAGATGTAGAAGGAAAACTATGGAAACAAAACAAATGCATCAACAGCCTTAATGATGCTTCCAGGCTGTGCTATTTCTCACTAAGATCCGTTTTGCTGAAAATTGGTTGTGTTCAACTAAAAGTAGATCCCACAATGTTTTATTGGTATCATAAAGAGAAACTTTCAGGCATCTTCATGATGCACATTGATGATTTCTTATGGGGTGGTACTGCAGAATAAGAAATGTGTTACTTAATAAGATTAGAGTAGAATTTAAGATTGGGAGTCAGGCTTGCGGGGCTTTTAAATATATTGGTTTAGATATTAATCAGAGTAGGTCTGGAATAACTGTAAATCAACAAACCTATTCAGAGAGTGTTACTCCCATCCTGGTTAATCATGCTGGGCCATCACAGAAAGATGATGATATATCTAAAGAATAGACAGAGCAATTGCAAAGCTTGATTGGTCAAGTAGACTGGTTGTACACTTAGACTAGACCTGATGCTGGTTTTGATGTGTTGGAGTTAATTACTACAATGAAACACCCAAAATTTGAGAATGCTTGTTTTCAGGGCAAATAAAACCTAAAAAAAAAATTAAATCTGGAGAAATGTGCACTTAAGTTCCCATCCTTAGGTTACCCGAAGGATATGAAACTAATCATTTTTCGTGATGCTTCACATTATTACTCTTGCTGATGAGTACTTGAGTGCAGCTGGTTTCATAATATTTTTGATGGGTGAAAATGGGGAATGTCCTATATCTTGGGAAGCTAAGAAAATAAAGTGTTGTTAAAAATACTTCAGCTGCAGAAACACTGGCTCTTGTGGAGGAATTGGATATAGGGTTCTATTTGTCAAATATTTTAGGTGAGATTCTGTACAAGGGGTGTACTGAATATTAGATACACATTGAATGTTAGGTAGATAACTGTTCCTTGTGGTATAATCCACTCTGTACAAAAAGTGTGAGCGAGGAAAGGTATGGATTGACCTTGACTGGATTGAAACAAATGCTGGAGAGAAAGGAAATCTCCAAACTTAAATGGATACATGCAAGTTATCAACTATCTGATCGTTTTATGAAAAGAAATGCTCGTACAAAGAAATTGTTAGGGGTCCGAGAGGAGTGGCTTCTCGCAATGTAATTCTTTGTATAGAATATGGAATGTATTTTGATTTGTTTTGAAATGTTTGTGCATGTTAAACTCTAAGTTTTATTTAAAGAAAAAGAAAAGAATCTGTTAATTGTGTTTAATCATATACAGGTGCAGCATGCTAATTAGGGTCTTACATGAGTATATAAGAAGACACTTACTGAAGCTGGGTGAAGGTTTGAGTGAGGAGCTGCATGTTTGTAATCTTTTTATTTTGTAAAGTAAATGCATAAATGCAAGACTGAGTAAAGATAGGCTCCAGCATAATTCTTTAACAAGATTTCTGGAATATATTAATGGGGACAGTGAAGGAAAGTGTAGCTGAGATAGAAGATCAGTCATGATCTAATTGAACATCAGAGCAGGCTCTTGGGACCTACACCTGCTCTAATTCCTTATGTTCTTACATTATTCGAAAACTCATCAGGTTCCATATATACAGTAATGACAGTCAGCTCTATCTCAATAGCACCTCTCTCGACCCCTCTACTGTCTCCAATTTGTCACACTGCTTGTCCAACATCCAGTATTGGATTAACAGAAATTTCCTCCAACCAAAGCTGTTGTCTTTGATCCCTGTTATAAACTCTGATCCCTAGCCACTGACTCCACCCCTCTCCCTGGCAACTGTCTGAGGCTGAATCAGACGGCTTGCAACCTTGGTGTTGTATTTGACACCAAGATGAGCTTCCCACCACATATCCAGGTCACCACAGAGATTGCCTACTTCCACATCTGTAACATCACCCAACTCCATGACTGCCTCAGCTCATCTGCTGCTGAAACACTAATGCATACCTTTGTTACATCGAGATTTGACTATTCCAATGCTCTCCTGCCCGACCTCCCATCTTCCACTTTACATAAACTTGAGCTCATCCAATGTTGCACATATCCGAACTTCACCGAGTCCCATTCACCCATCACCCTTGTATTTGCTGACCTACAATCACTTCTGGTTCACCCTTGATTTTAAAATCATAATTTTTCTTTTCAAATCCCTCCATGGCCTCACCCCTCGCTATCTTTGTAACCTCCTCTAGCTGTCCAACTCTCCAAAATCTCTGTGCTTCACCAGTTCTGATCTCTTGAGCATCTCTGATTTTAACCGCTCCACTATTAGCAGCCGTGCTTTCAGCTGCCTAAGCACTAAACACTAGAATTCACTCCATAAACCCCTCCACCTTTCTACCTCTCTCTCCTCCTTTAAGAAACTCCCTATAACCTAACTTTTTACCAAGCTTTTGGCCATCTATTCTAACAGCTCCCTGTATTCTCGGAGTAAAATTTTGTTTGTTTAAGCTCCTCTGAAGCACCTGAGATATTTTACTATGTGAAAGGCACTATATAAATACAAATTGATGATGATGATGATGGGACTGGGTTCAGCGACAACATCTCTTCCAGTTGAATGCCCTGCTGTCAAGGTTTATACATGAACAGCAGCCACTTGGGCTGGCACCTATGGAATTGTATCTCAACAAGAGCCAGACAACTCTAAGGAGTTTAGGAATTTAAGAAAATAGAAAAATGGGGGGCGGGGGTGGGGATGACGTGGGAGGGAGCACAATTCACCATGGTTCATTCATTTTATTTTATTTACTTTATACCATGAATTAAGTAAGAGTCAGTTCAACTTAAATTACTTGGAAAAAGGGCCCCACAAACCATTTGAATTTAAGTTAGGAGAGTCTACCAGTGGAGAGCAGTGTCAAGCTGTTTACTTTTGTTTTTGACCCCTCAGCCCATGCCAATCACAGACCTCGTGCTTGAATGCGAATCTCCTTGTTTAGATGCAAAGTTAAGATGGGAGGCCAGTGGCTGAGTGCATGAACTGCACGGTGCTGACCGTAATCTCAAACACACTGTGTTATATGTTCGTTCAACCCAATTTATGTGTGCAAATTAGAATAATTAGAATACAGGTTTTTCCATACAAGTTTAAAAACTGCAAACTGTGCATTTGTAAAACCTGAACTATTAGGACCGCAGGGAGAATATATTGACAAACTATGCTAATTAATCGCATTTGACTATGCTAATAACAAATAATATCATAATTAAGAAGCAGACATTTCTGAACATAAATTAAAAATACCAAGGGCTATATTTATGAAACTTTAGTCCCCTCATTGGGATGCTATTAAGAACAGCATCTTGCTAATTAGACAGAATTTGCATAACAATTACTTGCCTCCTGCAATTCAAAACTTATATTTAAGAAATGTGGAGGTCGGAAAGACTGCTTGAAGATTCAGTGTTCAATGTTGGAAAGAATGCATATCAATCTGCCTTAAATTAAAATATACTTTATATAAATCATGTATTTCAAGCAGGGAGATTCCACTGATTGAAAAGCCCGAGTTCTTTCCCCTTCCTATTGGCCCTAGGTTTCTTTCTGGATTTATTTGCCCCTCCAAGGAGATTAAATGGCTACAAATTGGTGGTGATGAGTGGGGGGGGGGGGGTGTGGGGGAGTGTGAGGAGGGGGGGGGAAGTGGAGGAACATATGTAGGAAGCATCTCGTCATGATGCTCCAGTTTTCATGACTGTGTGGCAGTCTTGAACACGAATCATGACAGTCAGAGCAGTATTTGAGTGCAGGCATCAGGTACAGAATGATAGCATTCTAATCCAATTCAAACGAGTAGAACAGAAGTAAGTTTTGTGTTTATAGACAGGAAAGAATTGGTTCACGTTTCTCATTGTGAAACACCATCAACATTGTCATTGTCCCTGACTTCTAAATTGGATGTATATTTGAAAAGGAAAAGGTTGTAGAGCTATGCAGAAAAAGCAGTAGTGTGGGACTAATTAGCTAACCTTTCAAAGAGCCAATATAGGCATGATGGGCCGAATGAACTTCTTCCGCACTGTAAAGTTCTATGATTCTAAGTCCAATAAATTAACATTATTAACAGGAGATGTGTCTGTTGAACAATGGAAAGAGTTTTGTACTACACAGTGTTTAGACAAAGAATGAAGGTAGATTAATATACCTTCAATTCTTCCAAGTCTGGCCTTTCCATACTGACTACAGCAGCCAAAAGTTGGTCCTCTAAGCCATCTCTCGTGACAGTGAAGTTAATGAGCGTACACTGGGCCTGCATCTCAGGCTGGTAGTGAGGGTTTGCCAGCTTAGTGTGAAGAATGAGATGGAAGCTGGGATTGTACTCGCATTCCTTGTCTCCAATTTTAATACACCTAGGGAAGAAAAGGTTTCCCTTTAGTCTCAATTGCAAACAACAATGTAATTGTATTTCATATTACTGTAACAAACAGAATAATGGCAATGTTATTGACACAGGATTCTAACCTGAGGAAAGGACATTATGAAATGGTGGGTACAGTATGCAACTCAGCATGCCATGGCATTACATGGCACCTATGGGGTAAGCAGTCTCTTGATATAATGCATTAGGCACCATGTGGATGGCGAGAAAGACAGGTCTTTTTCCTGTTGGGCATTCTTCACTGTAAATTTAATGCTGAAACCATTCAGAAAATCAAGTTTGAGAATGTTACACCATTGCGCCACCAACCAGACCCTGAGGTAAATCCATTTTGATATGTATTATATAAATGTTTGCCACAACGGGTCAGAATTCAAATAATCTCAGTGCTATGATTGGGAGCTAAGCGTGCACCACATTTTCCATCTGCTTCTGACTCACAATGGTCTCAGGGTGGATGAGGATGAATTCTGAAAGAACAAGCTCTATTGATTCAGACTTCAGATGTTCCCCAGAAATGACTTAGAACTGCAGTGAGAATTCTTAAATGTGTTCCTTTCATTTTCTTACCTGCCCTTTTTGATGGTTTCTCGACCCAATAAAGGCCCCAGCACAGGATCCACTGATTCTTCCAGGTTTTCAATTAGGACTGCTTCACCTGCCCCAAGAGCATGTTCCATAATGTCTATGTATCTGAAAAATAAAACCACAAATACATTCACAAGTCTCATATTTCTCTTGATTTAGCATGGTAGTTATGTACAATGATTCATTCAAGCTCTAGCTGACACTGACTTATTGTGTGTTGTCACGCCAACTTGCTTTGTTGAATGACAATTTTCTTTAATCCACTGACTGGAGAATTACATTTATTTTTTTGAAGAAATTTAAGAGAGAACAGATGAGGCATGACTTTTCTGACAGCTTAGGGTGGCCACCGAATTTGCAACGCTGTATCCTACATTGCAAGGCTTGTGAGGTGGAGACGAAATGTTTGCTTATTCCCCAGCAAGAACCAAGACCCAGGAAGTTTAAAGGAACTACCTGTTCTTTTTAGCAAGACAGAAATACTGCTAACTGCTATGTTTGAATCACTGAGTGACTGTCATGCGACAAGCCCCTCCCTATCTGTGGTTTTCAGCTCATACTTCCCTGCAGCAGACAGGAGCAGCTTCTGGACTCTGACACGTGCAGACCCAAGTGGGGGGTCCCTCTCTCTCTCTCTTTCTCCCCATTTCAGCTTACAAGCTTTGGAACTCTGCTTGTTGACTGACCACCTTTGCATACTCTGGCTACAGTTAGAAATCCCATTGGAGGAAACCATCCGCATTGCTATCTCCAAGAGACCCACCGAACCAGCCATCTAACTTTTCAAACGAAAAGCCTCAGGACCACCAGATTCCACTAGAAGCCAGCCGAATCGCCGAACGCCACAGAATATATACCCCTTTCTTCTATGGACTCTAACTCAATCAATCTATCTTTCCCCACTCTGTAACCTATTTGTGTGTGTGCAAACCTCTAGTGTGTGTGTGTGAGTGAAAGTTGGTGTGTAATTTATTATTTTCATTTGTTCGCTTTAGGTAAATAAAGTTAACCTCTTTCTTTGTTAACTCAAGAAAACCTGTCCGATTGGTTCTTGTTATGATCATAGCAAGTAAGTAATCAAACACCTACTGAATTGGCCAGTACATCCACTTTAAGAAAGAATTAAACCTGCTGTTGTCAAACAAGGAGAGGGAAAAGAGGGAAGCTCCTCACTTGACCGTAACAGTGTCCATTATTGTTTCAAATGGATAACTATCTTTGCCTGGAGGTCTTTCAAAAATCAAATCATCTTAACGTTACTTTCAGAAACTGCTCAATGAACCTTCCGTATTAATTCAGAATAAGTGGTTTAAAGCAATATTGTTCTCAAAAAAACTGTGCTGGACATCTGATGTATTTTCAGACCATCTCTCAATAAGAATGCAGCAAAGTCAATTCTTTTATGAATGATAATACACTCAAAAACTGGTGAAATTCCAAATTACAAAAGAAATCAGTCCTTTGCCTGCAACAGAAGCTTCTGGAGGGTTAGAATCCAGTTTTTCAATGAAATGTACACCATAATATATGCTTTTTTCATTAGATTAAATTGAATGCGAGGTGTTCCAGTGCAATTATGCACAAAATGACTTACATTATGTCTGAATATAATTTGACTTTTGAATAAATATAAAGTATATATTTCAATGCCAGCAGGTAGATTGGTAACTCACAAAGCAAAAATTAATTACTACACTTATGAATTGGTAAGAAATATTTACTTGTTACTTTATCAGTCTCAGTCTTGAATATGTTAATTTACTCAGCATCCACAGCTTTTTACCTGGGAGAGTTCCAGATTTCCACTACTCTTGGTGGGAAAAAAATGCTTCCTGATTTCACTTCTAAATGGTTTAGCTCTAGTTATAGCATTCTAACACTATGGCCTGGATTCTCCACCAGAGAAAATAGTTTTTCTGTATTAAACATATCCATTCCTTCATTATTTTAAAGCCCTTGTTTAGGGCACCCCAACCACCACTACTCAATAACAGGAACCATAAAATGAACATGCAGTGCAATAAAAGAGTGAAAGGTGTGCAAGCACAAAAACTTCAGTTTGTTCTGAACTGGATTGGGAGGAAAATGCACCACATGTCCATCTCATCATGTAACAGGCACACCTCCTGGTGGCTAAGAATGGTGGAGCATAAGGAGTGTCATGAACGGCCTCAACGTCTGTAGCACAGCCCCATGCTGAAGGAGGAAGAGAGAAGCCACAAATAGGGAAGAGATAAGAAGATCTTCGAGATCTTTCTTTCTTTCTTTTCTTTGGGCCTCCTTATCTCGAGAGACAATAGATACGCGCCTGGAGGTGGTCAGTGGTTTGTGGAGCAGCGCCTGGAGTGGCTATAAAGGCCAATTCTAGAGTGACAGGCTCTTCCACAGGTGCTGCAGAGAAACTTGTTTGTCGGGGCTGTTGCACAGTTGGCTCTCCCCTTGCGCCTCTGTCTTTTTTCCTGCCAACTACTAAGTCTCTTCGACTCGCCACATTTTAGCCCCGCCTTTATGGCTGCCCGCCAGCTCTGGCGAACGCTGGCAACTGACTCCCATGACTTGTGATCAATGTCACAGGATTTCATGTCACGTTTGCAGATGTCTTTAAAGCGGAGACATGGACGGCCGGTGGGTCTGATACCAGTGGCGAACTCGCTGCACAATGTGTCTTTGGGGATCCTGCCATCTTCCATGCGGCTCACATGGCCAAGCCATCTCAAGCGCCGCTGACTCAGTAGTGTGTACAAGCTGGGGATGTTGGCCGCCTCGAGGACTTCTGTGTTGGAGATACGGTCCTGCCACCTGATGCCAAGTATTCTCTGGAGGCAGTGAAGATGGAATGAATTGAGACGTCGCTCTTGGCTGACATATGTTGTCCAGGCCTCGCTGCCATAGAGCAAGGTACTGAGGACACAGGCCTGATACACTCGGACTTTTGTGTTCCGTGTCAGTGCGCCATTTTCCCACACTCTCTTGGCCAGTCTGGACATAGCAGTGGAAGCCTTACCCATGCGCTTGTTGATTTCTGCATCTAGAGACAGGTTACTGGTGATAGTTGAGCCGAGGTAGGTGAACTCTTGAACCACTTGCAGAGCGTGGTCGCCAATATTGATGGATGGAGCATTTCTGACGTCCTGCCCCATGATGTTCGTTTTCTTGAGGCTGATGGTTAGGCCAAATTCATTGCAGGCAGCCGCAAACCTGTCGATGAGACTCTGCAGGCACTCTTCAGTGTGAGATGTTAAAGCAGCATCGTCAGCAAAGAGGGGTTCCCTGATGAGGACTTTCCGTACTTTGGACTTCGCTCTTAGACGGGCAAGGTTGAACAACCTGCCCCCTGATCTTGTGTGGAGGAAAATTCCTTCTTCAGAGGACTTGAACGCATGTGAAAGCAGCAGGGAGAAGAAAATCCCAAAAAGTGTGGGTGCGAGAACACAGCCCTGTTTCACGCCACTCAGGATAGGAAAGGGCTCTGATGAGGAGCCACCATGTTGAATTGTGCCTTTCATATTGTCACGGAATGAGGTGATGATACTTAGTAGCTTTGGTGGGCATCCGATCTTTTCTAGTAGTCTGAAGAGACCACGTCTGCTGACGAGGTCAAAGGCTTTGGTGAGATCAATGAAAACAATGTAGAGGGTCATCTGTTGTTCACGGCATTTCTCCTGTATCTGATGAAGGGAGAACAGCATGTCAATGGTCGATCTCTCTGCACGAAAGCCACACTGTGCCTCAGGGTAGACGCGCTCGGCCAGCTTCTGGAGCCTGCTTAGAGCGACTCGAGCAAAGACTTTCCCCACTATGCTGAGCAGGGAGATTCCACGGTAGTTATTGCAGTCACCGCGGTCACCTTTGTTTTTATAGAGGGTGATGATATTGGCATCGCGCATGTCCTGTGGTACTGCTCCCTCGTCCCAGCACAGGCATAGCAGTTCATGTAGTGCTGAGAGTATAGCAGGCTTGGCACTCTTGATTATTTCAGGGGTAATGCTGTCCTTCCCAGGGGCTTTTCCGCTGGCTAGAGAATCAATGGCATCACTGAGTTCTGATTTGGTTGGCTGTATGTCCAGCTCATCCATGACTGGTAGAGGCTGGGCTGCATTGAGGGCATCAGTGGATAGGATTGCATTTCTTAAAGTACTTCTATCACTTTACAGTGTCATAGAAAAGTATTACAAAAGAACTATTGATTGATAAAGGGCATATTAGGACACTAATGTAAATATACAGGAAGGATAAAGCAGAAACAAATATCTTCCGATAGATATGAGGAGATTAAATCCAGTCCTCATACACTTCAAAGCAGCTCAGACAGCGAGCTGCAAAAAATTCACTTTCCTATTTCTGGCTAAGGAAAGTTGCATGATGAAGTAGGAATTTCGGTGAGTGGAAGAATTAAACTTTTAGGGATGATTTTGGCTGAATACTTGCGATGTTAAAGAAATAAAGAGGTGGCAAGATGGGTATAAAGTTGCAATGCCAGTTTAGCCTGCATTTAGCACAAGACACTGTCTTGGTAAAGAAGTGGAAGCGTGCACTAGGAATGGACATCCAGAGGATCGTTAAGGGACTGATTGACAAATAAATTGTCTACCAGTGCTCATTAAAGAGGCCGTACATTATTTTGGTGGATAACACTTCATTGAACAACCTGTCCAACAGAGACCAGCTGAACAGGAGTAAACAAGTCATTGCTGAGTATTTTGAGTGCTCCTTAAAGCCAAGCTCAACTTCCACTTTCTGATTGAGATCGACTAACTGTACTATGTTTGAAGAGGGCTTTTAAAAAACATCAGGAGAATTTCTAGGACAATTTATCGAGACTTCACCAACATTCTTATCCACACTTTTCCCGATATTCACTCAGTCCTTCATCTAAGAGTGAGTGCTGTTCTACTGTACCTAATTGGAAACCTTATAGGAATCACTAACAGAAAAGAAGAGGTTGGTCATGGGCATCTTGCTAAGGATCCCCTTGTTATGCTGGAGGAACTGGAGGAGTAGGGACCAGGCAGACCAGCACCAGTTGCTGCAGGACAGACAGACAGGAGGATCAGGAGGGCGAGGCTGGCTCTCAGGAGGAAATCCTCCTGTCTTCAGAGAACAGTAATTCTACATTGACATAACCCAAGACCAATGTATGAGGAGGCCACACTTGACTGACGAGGTCATTACAAAGATCTGTGGCCTTGTGAAACAAAGATTTGGATGTCACAGCATAGTCAGGACTGCATTGCCTGTGAGAGTCAAGGTCACATTAGGTCATAATGCATTTATCATAAGACAGTCAACTGTCCCACAGAATCTTTGAGCCCCAGTGCAATGTGCAGAACTGGCTATTAGGTGACAAGGGATACGCTCAATGCGTTGGCTCTTGACTCCCCTGAGAAGCTCCAAAATATCAGCTTAGCATTCATAAAATGAGAGCCACTCAGACACCTGGAATATCATTGAGCAGACCATTGAGGTCCTGAAATATTGGTTTAGGTGCCTTGACCAGTCAGCAGGTGCCCTGTGGTACTCAGCCAGGAAGGTATGCAAATTCATGGTGATTTGCTGCATGTTCCACAATCTGGCAATCATGGAAGACCACCAGAAATTGTGCCAGAGGATCAAGCTCAGAAGCCACAAGAAGAGCAGGAAGAGGAGGGGACTAGGGGGAGCACCAGAGGCTTCCGGGTAGGAAGGCTGCACCTGGGCGGGATGCTTGCCGCCAACTAATTGAAGAGCTCTTTTGAGAAACGTGCTTCATTATCAGACTCCGGAGCATTGTCGCCACATGTATCTTTCACGACTTAGAATCCAGTGTCAATCAAATGGTCCATCATCTACCTCATTCCTTTCAACCTTTTCCCCATGAAGATCACAGTAAAAAGTCCACCGATTCCACCACTATCCAATTACCATCATCACCCCTTATAAACGTAAAAACAAACTATGCAAACATAACAGAACCAACAGCGCTTAAAATATTAAACTATGCATCTTGGTGCTTACCCTTTGAAGTGCTATCTAGAAGTGCTCTTGTGTAATCTAATATTTCCATGAAATACAATCCCAGTGACAGCAGCAGGTGAGGTGGATGGCTGCTGAGAATGTGAAGAGGGCAGTTCAGATGTCCTATTGGGATTGTCTCGAGGGGCTGTGGGCCATGTTGTCATTTTCTCAGTCTTCACCATTTCAGTGTGGGCTTCAGCAGCCTGGGCCACTTGGCTGACAGGCAATGACAAGGTTGAGTGGCAGGGGAGGGAGCAGCAAAGCCAGCATCCAGAAAGAGGCCAGTATGTACCTGCTCCATTATTTCCATACCACTATCTCAGGGCCTCTTTCCAGCCAGTAATCGGCTGGAGAACAGATCTGTGGGCATTGAAGCAATACCCTTTCAGCCGAGGAACTCAGAGTCACCATGGCAGCTGCTGAGCTTTCAATGCAGCAATTTACCATTCCATGGTAGCTGCAGTAACTGCAGTGGAAGCTGTGACTTCAGTCATCAGATGCTGCATGATATCAGGCTGGAAGTCACCACCCTTCCAAGCTGGAAAAAATGGATTCCATGCTCTTTATCCAGCTATGCAACAAGGTGGAGGTGAACTCCTCCATCCCACTAGACACAACCCGTAGGCTTTCAGACAGGCTGTCCATTGCACCAACCATCTGGTTTGTTAAACCCATTAGCCTTTTTCTGACGTTTGGCTCTGTGAGGTCCTCATCTGACTCCTCTACAGAAGAACTGGTATGAAATCACTCCCCCCCAAGAAAGGTGGCACTTGTGGTGTCCCTTCCATCCTGTACGGCTGGTACCCACTATTGCCCATTGTGTTGCACTGTGAGAATTCATCTTCCAACCTCGCCTTTAAGTTGCATGTGCTGCTGGATTCTAAATTGGTGCCTGTGACTGTGGTAGCCATTGGCGCAGTGCATTTATCCTCGTCTGCCCCCTTCCCCTGGAGGGCAGTGGGGTGGGTGCCAAGGTGACTGTTGCCCTTACTGAAACTGCTCCATGGGACAAGGTGCATCTTACTCCTGGAAGCGTGCAATGATAATGCTGGAAGGGTGAGGGTTCAGTGCATGTGGCCACCATAGGAGTATGTGTGTGATGAGGCCAAATGGAGTTTGAGAGTGAGATAGCTTTGGATGATTAGGGATTAGGAATAGTTGCGCTTCTGTAAGGAAGCTGAGGGGCCATATAACTCTACGCATCATGCCCCCGTTCTACCTCTGGTCAGCACAGGCTCCTAATGTGGATGTCATACCGGCATGCTTCACCTCCCCCAGTCAGACCCTGCTCCTGCCTGCTATGTGTTAATTTCTCCTGGAAGATAAACAAAAGTGACTGTGAATGAGTGTGTGTGTGTGAGAGCGCGTGCGTGCGTGCGTGAGGGAAAGCTACATTGTCACAGCAACTATCTCTCTTAAAAGAGATCTTAAACTGAAGTCCTTATCAGACGGATTTAAAAAAGATCCCATGGTGTATTTCAAAGGAAATTATGGAGTTTGCTGCTAGTTAACATTTTGCCCCCTCAGCCAAAGCAGTTAAACTGATCATTTATCTCATTGCTGTTTTAGGGTACTTGCTGTGCACAATAATTGGCTCTTATGTTTTCCAAACAGTAATGGCCATACTTCAAAATTAATTTTATTGTGCAGCACAGGAACAGCCTGAGAATGGGAAAAGAGCTACATAAATGCATCTCATTCTTTCTTAAAGGAAAAGGCTAGATTTAAGTCTTTCAATACATCCTACCATTGCATTTGTACTTATAAATATATAGGAAAACACCAAAAATGCTAAATCGTTTGTTTAGTGATGCTGAAACAAACAAGCATTCCTGCTGTGCAACATGCAATATTTTTCACAAATCTGCTTCTGCAAATATGTAGGCCAACATCTTGAGCGAGGTTGTCACACCCAACACACAGCTGAATCTGCACTGATGGAGAAGCATATTCCAGCAGGTGCTAGGGATGGAAATTGGAGTTGGTTTGGATATCAGTCAATTTTCACAGGAGTTGGAAAGACCAACCCTTAAAAAAAAAACCATACACAGTCAAATGGTAATGCATCTTAGTCTAAATCATGTCTTATACTTAGCCCTGCATTAAACTGTTTGTTGGGCGACTGTTATATTTACCTTACACAAACAGGGATCTCTGTTCACCTTATTCCTGGTATTTATCCAATATTAAAATTCCTTTTTGCACTTACAACCTTTTGTGTGATCTTGGAACAAACACACTAAATGAATTCCTGTTTTATATGTAGTTCTTAATTTGTTTCTTTTTATTGGACCCATGATAGATTGCTCCTTTAATTGAATAGACTTAATTAACAAACAGGTTGACAATGACAGCAGGTGAAAGCCAACTCTTATTCAAGACAGAAAATCTCAAGGACAGAAAAGGCAGAGGCCTGTCTGGTTTGCCTAACTGATGAAAGGTCACAAACCTGAAATGTTAACTCTGATTCTTGCTCCACAGATGCTGCTGAGTATTTCCAGTATTTTCTGTTTTTATTTTAGCTTGTCTAACTACTGTTCTAGCATTCGTAGCCAAATGCATATTTCTCTTCAAGATACTTGCCCAATTTGACCTTGAAGAGTTCTAAGCCAGTTACCCCTGCAATCTCTGTTGATAATCTACTAAGAAAAAGAAATTCCAAAGAAAAAGTTATTATGAGAGTTTTTTTATTCACTTCTGGGATGGAAGCATCACTGGCAAGGGCAGCATTTATTGCCCTTCCCTAATTACCCTTGAAAAGGTGATGGTGAGCCACCTTATTGAACTGCTGCAGTCCATCTGGTGTAGGTACACCCACAGTGATGTTAGGAAAGGAATTCCAGTGACAGTGAAGGAATGGCGACATAGTTCCAAGTCAGGATGGTGTGTGACTTGGAGAAAAACTTGCAACTTGGTGGTCTTCCCATGCATCTGCTGCTCTTGTCCTCCTCGGTGGTAGAGATACCAGGTTTGGAAGGTGCTGTAGAAGGAGCCTTGGTGAGTTGCTGCAGTGCATCTTGTATATGGTGTACACTGCTGCCACTGTGTGTCAGTGGTGGAGGGAATGAATGTTGAAGGTGGTGGATGGGGTACCAATCAAGTGGGCTGCTTTGTACTGGATGGTGTCGAGCTTCTTGAGTGTTGTTGGAGCTGAAATCATCCAGGTAAGTGGAGAGTATTCTATCACACTCCTGACTTGTGCCTTTACGATAGTGGACATGCTTTGGGGAGTCAGGAGTTGAGTTACTCGCTGCAGAATTCCCAGCCTCTGACCTGCCCTTGTAACAACAGTATTTATATGGCTGGTCCGGTTAAGTTTCTGGTCAACGATAACTCCCAGGATGTTGATGGTGGGGCCTTCAGCAATAGTAATGCCATTGAATCACAAGGGAAGATGGTTAGATTCTCTCTTGTTGGAAGTGGTCATTGCCTGGCACTTGTGTGGCCCGAATGTTACTTGTCACTTATTAGCCCAAGCCTGAATGTTGTCCAGGTCTTGCTGCATGCAGGAACGGACTGCTTCAGTATTTGAGGAGTTGTGAATGGTACTGAACACTGTGCAATCATCAGTGAACATCTCCACTTCTGACCTTATGATGGATGAAAGGTCATTGATGAGGCAGCTGAAGATGGTTGGGCTTAGAACATTAGCCTGAGGAACTCCTGCAGCAATGTCCTGGGGCTGAGGTGATTGATCTCCAACAACCACAACCACCTTCCTTTGTGCTAGGTATGCTTGCAACCAGTGGAGAGTTTTCCTCGGATTCCCATTGACTTCAATTTTGCTTGGGCTCCTTGATGCCACACTTGGTCAAATGCTGCCTTGATTGCAAGGGCTGACATTCTCACCTCACCTCTGGAATTCAGCTCTTTGTCCATGTTTGAACCAAGGCTGTAATGAGGTCAGGAGCCTTGTGGCCCTGGTGGAACCCAAACTGAACATTGATCATCAGGTTATTTCTGTGTAAGTGCTGCTTGATAGCACTGTCGACGACACCTTCCATCACTTTGCAAATGATTGAGAGTAGACTGATGAGGTGGTAATTGGCTGGATTGGTTTTGTTCTGCTCTTTGTGGATAGAACATACCCGGGCAATATGCACATTGTCAGATCGATGCCAGTATTTTAGCTGTACTGGGCACAGCTAGTTCGGGAGAACAAGTCTTCAGTACTATAGCCAGCAAGTTCTCAGGGCCCATAGACTTTGCTGTGTCCAGTGCCTTCAGACCTTTCTTGATATCATATGGCATAAATAGAATTGGCTGAAGACTGGCATCTACGACGGTGGGCACCTCAGGAGGAGGCTGAGATGAATCATCCACTCGACACTTCTGGCAGAAGATGGTTGTCAATTGAGAATGGCGATATTTGTGGAGCTTTCTCCTCCTGTTAGTTGTTTCATTGTCTACCACCATTCATGACTTGATGTGGCAGGACTGCAGAGCTTAGATCTGATCTGATTTGTTGGTTCGATTTATTTTAATTATCGTGTGAACTTCTGAATTAAGTTCTGACAATTATACAATCTGTAAGTGTGCCAGGAAAACTAATAACTAATTCAGCAAAAAATTGACTCCCATCCAATGAGCTTTGAGGGCAAGGAATTTCATACACGTTCAGCAAAGACTGAAGAAATTACACAATAGTACTTTAAACCAATTGGACATGATAAACAAGGAACTGAGACTGAGGTGTTACAATGTCAGGCTGAAAATCAATTTCTTCACAGCAATTCCACACCGATGGTGCCCAGTTTGAATCAGATTTTTTCATTACAAATAAGCAAGTTATGAAATGGTTTACCCTCTCTGGCCAATCCTCACAACTCGGAGATCTTCTCCATACTTGTTCTTGATCCATTTGATACCTTGCAACTGGGGATCAATCATAAGTGGCCAGCGTTCACAACTCGTCAAGATTGTAGCATTCTCTGTGGACATTCTGTCGGCAGGGAGACCTTCGTTCTGCCAGGTTGCAACATCTGCATCATCTGTAAGCATGGTCAAGGGATCCAAATCAGAGGTCACGGGGATTGGAACCTGAACATGTGAAAAACATAAGTTACTTTCATTAAGACCGTAGTATCTCAGCATAACATATCTTAAGCTTTTACTTTCTCTTCAACCATTGTAGCTTTTTGATCCACTTACTCTTCTGAAGCTGCTAACTTCCTGGGAATGCAATAGATGTAATGTGTATGGATTTCATGAAAGTATTCAATTAGGTATCTCACAAGAGGCTTGTTAATAACATTATGAACCTATGAAAAATGACGGACAGGAGAAGACCACCTGGTCCATCTAGCGTGTTCCATAGCTACCTGTATCACATACACAGACTCCCTTCCCACTTGTAGCCATTAAACCTCCTGAAAGGGTATAAACAGATAAAAAAACCCATGTCAATTAGTGTAAGATATCTCTAAAATTCCTCTCAGAGCCCCTTAGATGATTGAAACCAGTGCATAAAAATGGCTTGGCCTGGTTAACATTACAAGGCTATGCAAAACATCAGTCTTATAAATTAAGAGGAAATGTAATAGCATATATAGAAAATTCATGGTCGGCCCCAACCCTGGCATTAAAGTCCCCCAGCAGGAATAGGTGTTCGGTGTTGGGGATGCTGCTAATGATGTTATGGAGTTGTTCATAGAACTGGTCTTTAGCTTCAGGTGCGGAGCAGTGTTGGAGCATAGATGCTGAGTAGGTGTACTGGACCAGAGGTGGTGAGCAGTCGGATGGACAGTATGCGTTCCGAGCCATTTGAGGGAGGCTCTATCATGCTGAGCAAGGAGTTTCTGATGGCGAAGCCCACTCCATGCTGTCTTGGTTCTTCAGGATCCCTGCCCTGCCAGAAGAAGGTGTAGTCTTGCTCTGCTAGAGAGCCACTCGCGGGGAGGCGAGTCTCCTGAAGTGCTGCAATGTCCACATTGAATCTACTGAGCTCGTTGTTAATGATGGCGGTCTTCCGAGAATCGTTGATTTATGTAAGGTCTTCCGACAGGCCAGGACACATAGTTCTGACGTTCCAGCTTGCAAAGCGAAGGGCTGGTACCTTCTTTCCTTTTTTCATGTTGTTTGGTGCGGTGTATCAGTCCACCTTTCGGGCAATGACCCTGAGCTCCAAGCACCCATTGAAGCAGGCAGACTGTGGCGGGACAGAACCTTATTGACCGGGGGCTGCCCGGTTTGAGGCGGGCGGTAGCTGTCCAGTGAGGTGCAATGACCTCTCCCACCGACAAAGGCAACCCGTGGCGCCCAGTTTCTACGCCAATTTATCTGGACTTATAACCCGTAACTGCTGCCTTCCGTGTTGTTTTAGTCGCTGTGAGGCAACTATGGAGTGACCTCTCCATGGCGCATGCCTGGGCAAATTTATGGAGGTTGAGAGTTGCCCAGTCGTCAAAACCCCCCTCTCGGCCTTTCTGGTGGGGTCCAAAGGAGTGCAGGACACAACGTTTGGCACCAGTATGGCTGCAGGAACTGCCGGAAACATGCCAAAGGTGACACATGACCGCCTACGGGGTTCCGCTCCGGATTTTCTGTTAGGGTTTACTCCCTTAGCCTTGGTCTCTCCCGAGACGCCCACAAGGCAGTGGGGTTGTTGGGGCCCCTACACAGGTGTAGGATGGTGCCGGTGGGAGGAGGGGATGCAAGGGGGAGGGGTAGAGGGAGGGGGTGGGGGGGTGCAGGGGAAGGGGGTGCGGGGTGAAGATGGTGCGAGGGGGGGGGCGGGCTGGGACGGGGTTGTGAGGGGGTGAGCTGAGAGGGTGGAGCAGGGAAGGGGACGGGGGTGGGGGTGGGGGGGGGGTGGAAGGGGGGTAAAGGGGGGGAGGGGGGGTGGAATCTGGTGCAGGTAATAAGCCATTTCCTCAGTGCCCACCATCGACGTCCGGAAAGCTCATCCACGTCCTTCGGGAGGTGAAGCATCATTTGGCAGACTTAGAGGTGATTACATTTGCTAAGGGTTTTTTTTTCTGCAGTGGTTTAAATAAAGGCATGCAGCATTGCCGACAGTGCGCTGCAGATGCTCTCCGAGCCATCTCCCGCGGGCGCTTTGAAGTTGCGGCCGGGGGGGCCGTTCGTGGATGTTTTGGGTGTTCGGGGCACCTTTTCACAGGACTTCTCTCGGGTCCCGCAGCTCCTTCTTCACCTCAATGGACTTACCGCATGCCGTGGCTGCAGACACTCTGGACTGTGAAGACAGCAGGATCGGAGATTGAAGTATCGGCAGCTGTGCTCGTCAATTTCATCCGGATCAATTTCATTGAGAAAACAAAGAGCAGGTGTGGCTGGGGGAGGGCAGTGGGCCCAGGTAACATACACTAAACTAACTGTTAACTTTTAGATAGGGCTAAAATGAACTGATTTAAAGAGCCAGGGGAATTTAAACAGTTTAAGAGGGCAGATTGGGGGAGAAAACGTTAGGGATGGGAGCAGATGGCTCCCTTGAACAGCAAGGGAGCTTCCTAGGGAGCTTCCAGCCCAGGAGCCATCTTGAACATGCTATGAGTCAGCTTTGACCACCTACGGCAAAAGTGCGAAGAGAAATGCAGACTGGTTTCAATCTCATAATGAAGAGCTGGAACCTGTCATAGCCGCTAAGCGCATTGCACTTTTGAACTACAAGAAAGCCCCCAGCGATTTAACATCCGCAGCACTTAAAGCAGCCAGAAGTACTGCACAAAGAACAGCTAGGCGTTGCGCAAACGACTACTGGCAACACCTATGCAGTCATATTCAGCTGGCCTCAGACACCGGAAACATCAGAGGAATGTATGATGGCATGAAGAGAGCTCTTGGGCCAACCATCAAGAAGATCACCCCCCTCAAATCTAAATCGGGGGACATAATCACTGACCAACGCAAACAGATGGACCGCTGGGTTGAGCACTACCTAGAACTGTACTCCAGGGAGAATGCTGTCACTGAGACTGCCCTCAATGCAGCCCAGCCTCTACCAGTCATGGATGAGCTGGACATACAGCCAACCAAATCGGAACTCAGTGATGCCATTGATTCCCTAGCCAGCGGAAAAGCCCCTGGGAAGGACAGCATTACCCCTGAAATAATCAAGAGTGCCAAGCCTGCTATACTCTCAGCACTACATGAACTGCTATGCCTGTGCTGGGACGAGGGAGCAGTACCCCAGGACATGCGCGATGCCAACATCGTCACCCTCTATAAAAACAAAGGTGACCGCGGTGACTGCAACAACTACCGTGGAATCTCCCTGCTCAGCATAGTGGGGAAAGTCTTTGCTCGAGTCGCTCTGAACAGGCTCCAGAAGCTGGCCGAGCGCGTCTACCCTGAGGCACAGTGTGGCTTTCGTGCAGAGAGATCGACTATTGACATGCTGTTCTCCCTTCGTCAGATACAGGAGAAATGCCGTGAACAACAGATGCCCCTCTACATTGCTTTCATTGATCTCACCAAAGCCTTTGACCTCGTCAGCAGACGTGGTCTCTTCAGACTACTAGAAAAGATCGGATGTCCACCAAAGCTACTAAGTATCATCACCTCATTCCATGACAATATGAAAGGCACAATTCAACATGGTGGCTCCTCATCAGAGCCCTTTCCTATCCTGAGTGGTGTGAAACAGGGCTGTGTTCTCGCACCCACACTTTTT
Organism: Heterodontus francisci; assembly: GCF_036365525.1. Lineage (NCBI taxonomy): Eukaryota > Metazoa > Chordata > Chondrichthyes > Heterodontiformes > Heterodontidae > Heterodontus > Heterodontus francisci. The sequence continues at coordinate 30,436,635 of NC_090396.1, read as the reverse complement.
GGGATTTTCTTCTCCCTGCTGCTTTCACATGCGTTCAAATCCTCTGAAGAAGGAATTTTCCTCCACACAAGATCAGGGGGCAGGTTGTTCAACCTTGCCCGTCTAAGAGCGAAGTCCAAAGTACGGAAAGTCCTCATCAGAGAACTCCTCTTTGCTGACGATGCTGCTTTAACATCTCACACTGAAGAATGCCTGCAGAGTCTCATCGACAGGTTTGCGTCTGCCTGCAATGAATTTGGCCTAACCATCAGCCTCAAGAAAACGAACATCATGGGGCAGGATGTCAGAAATGCTCCATCCATCAATATTGGCGACCACGCTCTGGAAGTGGTTCAAGAGTTCACCTACCTAGGCTCAACTATCACCAGTAACCTGTCTCTAGATGCAGAAATCAACAAGCGCATGGGTAAGGCTTCCACTGCTATGTCCAGACTGGCCAAGAGAGTGTGGGAAAATGGCGCACTGACACGGAACACAAAAGTCCGAGTGTATCAGGCCTGTGTCCTCAGTACCTTGCTCTACGGCAGCGAGGCCTGGACAACGTATGCCAGCCAAGAGCGACGTCTCAATTCATTCCATCTTCGCTGCCTTCGGAGAATACTTGGCATCAGGTGGCAGGACTATATCTCCAACACAGAAGTCCTTGAAGCGGCCAACATCCCCAGCTTATACACACTACTGAGTCAGCGGCGCTTGAGATGGCTTGGCCATGTGAGCCGCATGGAAGATGGCAGGATCCCCAAAGACACATTGTACAGCGAGCTCGCCACTGGTATCAGACCCACCGGCCGTCCATGTCTCCGTTATAAAGACGTCTGCAAACGTGACATGAAATCGTGTGACATTGATCACAAGTCGTGGGAGTCAGTTGCCAGCATTCGCCAGAGCTGGCGGGCAGCCATAAAGACAGGGCTAAAATGTGGCGAGTCGAAGAGACTTAGTAGTTGGCAGGAAAAAAGACAGAGGCGCAAGGGGAGAGCCAACTGTGCAACAGCCCCAACAAACAAATTTCTCTGCAGCACCTGTGGAAGAGCCTGTCACTCCAGAATTGGCCTTTATAGCCACTCCAGGCGCTGCTTCACAAACCACTGACCACCTCCAGGCGCGTATCCATTGTCTCTCGAGATAAGGAGGCCCAAAAGAAGAAGAAAGAAGAAAATATAGAAAATTGACTGATTGCACAGAAAACAAAGAGCTAGAGTAAATGGCATTGCAGTGATCTAAGAAGGGTAAGAAGGGTATGCCATAGGGGTCAGTGCCAGGTTCATTTTAGTTCTTGGCAGATAAAGATGTTTTGGGCTAGGGACTAGGATGCATGACTCCAGAACTGCTGATAATAAAAAAGTAAGGTGTCTGGAAAATAGCGAGGATGAGTGTAAAAGACATGAATATGTTAGACATTTCAGTTGAATGGGCTGACAGCTGGTAGATGCAATTTATTGTGGATAGGTGTAGATAATACAATTGGGAGGAAAAACAAGGAATGATACTTGTTACACCAATGTGTTTTGTTGAATGATAATTTTCTTCGTCCACTGACTGGAGATCTGACTTTATATTTTTTTTAAGACATTTAAAACATTTTTAAAAAGATGACTGCTGGCTGCTTAAGATGATCACTTGGTTTGCAACACTATATCCTACATTGCAAAGGACTGTGAGGAGGGAAACAAAATATCTGCTAATTCCCTCGCAAGAACCAAGACCCAGGAAGTTTAAAGGAACTACCTGTTCTTTTCAGTAAGCAGAGAAATACTACTAACTGCTATGTTTGAATCACTGAGTGACTGCCATGTGACAAGCTCCTCCTCATCAGTGGTTTTAAGATGGTGATTTTCTCTGCAGCACAGGAAAAGCAACTGGACTCTGACATGAGCAAACCCTATGTGGGGATCCCTCTCTCTCTCTTTCTCTCCATTCCAGCTTGAAAGTTTTCAAATCCTGCTTGTTGACTGACCACCTTTGCATATGCCAGCTACAATCCAAAACCCTGTTGGAGGAAATCATCCGCATCACTATCTTCAAAAGACCAACTGAACCAGTCATCTACCTCTTCAAACTAAAAGCCTCAGGATCACCGAATTTAGCTAGATGCCAGCCAAATCACCAAACTCCACAGACTGTATACCTTTTTTTATGGACTCCAACTCAACCAATCTACCTTTCCCCATTCTGTAACATATTTGTGTATGTGTAAACCTCTAGTGTGTGAGAGTGAAAGTTGCTGCATTGTTTATAAGTTCGGTTTAGGTGCAATAAAGTTAACCTCTTTCTTTGTTAACTCACGAAAACCTGTCCAATTGGTTCTTGTTATGATCATACAAGTAAGTAATCAAACACCTACTGAATTGGCCAGTACATATACTTTAAGGAAGAATTAAACCTGCTGTGGTCAAACAAGGAGAGGAAAAAGAGGAAAGTCCTTCGACTCCTCCTCACTTGACTGTAACAGACTGTACGATCAATGAAAGATATAGATGAACAGAGAGATTTGGAAGTTCAAATACTTAAATCTCTGAAAGCATAATTGCACTTAGGAGAATACAATAAAAAGGTCAGCAGTTTTTTTTTAATAAACAGTGGCATTTTTCATTACTTCTGAAGACTAAAGATGTAATAGTAAAGTGGTACAAAGCATTGGTTAGAGTACATTTAGAGTGCTGTAAGCAGTTTTGGAACTCATTTTTCAAAAGACATTAAAAAACATGTTCAACAGGATGACACAAGGGAAGGGAAATTATAGTTATGAGGAGAGCGCTGATATACTAGGATTATTTCCAGTGAAGCAGCGTAGGCAAAGAGAAGATTTAATAGAGGTATTTTAAAATAATGGAGGATTTTGATAGACTGAACATGGAAAGAATAATTCTTCTGGTTGGGGGGGTCAGTGCTGAAGAGTTTAAAATTACCACTAAGGGAGTGAGAGGAGAGGGGTTAGGAGATATTTCTTTATGAAGAAAGTTTGCCACAGGGAGTAGTTGAGCCACAGAAAACTGTATTTTTTCAGAGAAACTTAGGTACACATTTGAAGGAGAGGAATATACAGAGCTTTGCAAAGGGAGTGCAGCAATCTGTATAGTTTTAGAGTGCTCCAACAAAAAGCCAGCACAGACATGACAGGATGAATAACCTAATTTTGTGTTTTTTGTCTTTAACCTTTTATTACCACAGTTGAGATCAGCTAACTCAGTACAAAATGTGGATCAAACAGGAAACCTGTATGGTTCAGAGATGCCTGGGCAGAGAAGTCACCTGCTAAGCCACATAGAGGAATTTCACTTTTACTTTCAATGAATATTAATACTGCATGTCATTTGATGACCTGTGCAGCAGTTACATAATTCAATCACAGGTTTCAAAGAAGATCCACAAAACACACAAATGTTGCTCTTGTGGCTCTAGTTGCTCCCAAAGTCTTGAAGTAATTGACAAATTACTAATTAATTCCCGACAAGAGCTCTACATGTTAAACTCTGCTGTAACAGTAACGTTTCAACCTGAGACTAAAATTTCTGTAAGAATCACTGTATGAGTCCTATTGACAGACATGTTTTACATCCTCTGAATATACGGGAGCAAGTTGTAAGAAAGCGTGATTGGTAAAGTTTTTGCTAAGAGCAGCAATATTGGCCAATAGTGCTGACAATTAATGTGTGATATTCAGTGTCGTGATGGAGGGATGAATTCTGGTTCCTTATCCACATAACTTAAATTGGAAGATACTGAGCAGAGGCATCTTCCACAGGGGAGAGGAACAATCAAAGAATTTGATACCTTAAAAATCTTCATCTCCGACTACTCCCAATGCCACGTGCTATTGTTTATAGGAATAGTATGTTAAGGCAGGTAAACTTGTGGCTGGAGAAATGGTGCAGGACTGTGGGCTTCAGATTCCCAGGGCAATGGTGGCATTTCTGGTGCAGGTGGACAGTTTGCATCTTAATAGAGTTGAAACCAATGTCCTCATGGTCAAGTTAACGAGTACTACGGAGGAGGGGCTGAATTAATTTGGTACTGGGATAGGAATAGGATGAAACATTATAGAGGGAAAGCAAGGTGCACAGAGGACTGGGAAAGACAAATAGCAGTATAGTAAATAATAGTTTAGAAATAGCAGGGAGAAATGTGAGGCAGTCTAAAAATGGTTTGGAGTGTATGTGTGTAAATGCATGTAATATAGTAAAATAATGGCATTGAGCTGCAGACAAATCTGCAGTTCACTATGATATAGTGGCAATAACAAGAGACCTGGCTCAAAGAGGAGGAGGGTTGGGAAATTAATATTCTTGGCTACAAGGTGTTCTGGAAAAATATGGAAGAGGAGGAAGGAAGGGTTGTGGCAGTATTAATTAAAGAAACTATTGTGGTGGTGCAGAGGAATTATGTAGTTGAGGGATCAAAGACAGATTCTATTTGGTTAGATTATGGAACAATAGAGGAGCTACTGGATATAGGTCACCAAATAGTGGAAGAAGATAAAGGAGAAAATTTGCAGGCAAATTATAGAAAGATTCAAGAACAACAGAATAGTAATAATGGGGGACTTCAATTATCCTCATATAGACTGGGATAATAATAGTATAACAGGGGAAGAGGAGGAGGAATTCCTGAAATGTGAACAAGAAAATGTTCTTGATTAGTGTGTTTCCAGCCCCAAAAGGAAGTACTGGTGGATCTAGTTCTGGGGAATGAAGTGGACCAAATGGAGCATATTTCAGTACAAGAGCATTTTGGAAACAGTGATCACAATATCATCAGGTTTAGAATAGTTATTGGAAAGGATAAGGAACAATCAAGTGTAAAATATGTGTGCCAGCTGCAGCTCAGTGGCAGCATTCTTGGCTCTGAGTCAAAAGGTTGTGCGTTCAAGTTCCAGTACAGAAACATGAGCACCAAAATCTAGGCTGACACTCCAGTGGAGTACTGAGAGAATGCTAAAGGAGGTGTTGTGTTTTGGATGAGGCAATATACTGAGGCCCCATCTACTCTCTCACATGAATGTAAAAGATCCCATGACATTATTTCAAAGAACAGGAGGGGGGCTCTCCCTGGTGTCCTGGAAAATAATTATCCCTCAATCAATATCACTGAAATAGATTATCTGGTCATTATCACATTTCTGTTTGTGGGAGCTTGCTGTGAAAAAATTAGCTGCTGCATTTCCTACATTACAATAGTGACTAAACTTCAAAAGCACTTAATTGGCTGCAAAGAGCTCTGAAATGTCCTGACATTCTGGAAGGCACTACATAAATACAATTTTTTCTTTAACTGATTGGAGGAGGGTTAACTCCAATGAGTTGCAAAGGGATCTGACCCAAGTCAATTGGAAGCAAAAATTGGTAAGCAAAACAGTAACTGAACAATGGAGGATCTTCAAAAAGGGTACAGAGTAGACACATTCCCATGATGGGGAAAGGAATGACATTCAAAGCTGGAGATCCCTAGATAGCTGAAGATATGGAGGTTAAAATGGGACAGAAAAAGGAGGCTTATGACATATGTAAGGTTCATTATATGTATAGAAGAAATTCAAAAAAAGAGAATAGAAAGGCCAAAGTGAGAGCATGAGCATAGATTAGCAGTTAACATAAAAGGGAACCCATACATCTTTTAGACACACATAAATTGTAAACAAATAACCAAAGGGAGAATGGGACCAATTAGAGATCAAAAAGGAGATATTCTTATGGGAGCAGAGGGCATGGTTGAGGTAGTAAATAGAAATGAGTACTTTTCATCTGTATTCACTATAAAAGAGGATGCTGCCAATATAATAATAAAGAGGAGGCAGTGGAGATGCTTTATAGAATAAAAATTGATAAAGAGGAGGTACTTAAAAGGCTGGCAATACTCAGAGTAAAAATATTCCCCGAGTCTGGATGCATCATAAGTTACTATTGGAATTAAGGGTGGAAACTGCTGTGGTTCTGGTCACAATCTTCCAATTCTCCTTGGACATGGGGATAGTGCCAGGGGACTGGAGAATTGCAAATTTCACACCCCTGTTTAAAAAAGGGAAAGGGATAAACCTGGAAACTGCAACCAGTCAGCCTAATGTAAGGTGATTTGCAAAAGAACCAGCGACAACACAAGGAATTTTTTTTTAAATTTTACACATCAAGTTGTGATTTAGAATACAGTGCCCAAAAGGATTGTGGAAGTTGATTCAATAGTAACATTCAAAGGAGAATTGGATAAATACTTGAAGAGAAATAATTCACAGGGCTATAGGGAAAGAACAGGGGAGTGGGATTAATTGGATAGCTCTACCAAAGAGCCGGCACAGACATGATGGTCCAAATGGACAACCATGTGCTGTATTATTCTATGATTCTAAGACAGGGTGTCATGCCTGGAAAATCCATGGAATATCCTGCAGAGAGCTACAGGGGGCACTGGAGGTGTCAACTGCTGGCTAAAAGGAACAAGCAAGGTGGATCAAGAAAGGCATTAAAAATATATGTCATGTGGAAACATTTACCCAAACATCCACAACAATAAAAGAAACCAGCAAATATAAAATGGGGAATATGCATTATACATTGAATTTCACAGTAAATATTTGGTGCTTTGAACTGTCAATATATATTTTTGATTGCACTGAAAAGGATAGTCTAAATGGTACAGAATTTGTTCCATGTTAAAACTTATCAGACACCCTTAACTATATATCATCCAATCTGGAAATTTGTGATATTATGCAAACTGTTTGATTAAAAGACAGCCTGAGTACTCACCCTCCCCATCCACAGTTTTATGAATGATTAAGTTACAGAAGGGACTGGTGTACAATATGATGTATGAAGGACGCTGTGGGCATTTCTGAATAATGCATACTGCACATAGCAGGTCTCTCTTGTATTGAAGAATTTGAAAGGATGGAGGCAATATAGTCACAAGACTAGAGTGGGCATTGTGTCAGTCCTTTGTTATCAGTTGGATCATAATGTCAAGTTAAGAATAGTTATCCAATACTCAGGTGCATTATTTGTTGATTACTGGACATTATTTGAGTCGGTATTGAGAGGAGATGGTAGGCACACAGCCTTCTCTGTGTGGCATGAGGAGACAGGTACATCCTTTTATATGGCACCAGAACTTAAAATGGATGGGAGTTTACAAGAACATAACAATTTATCATTTCAATGTGACTACCTTTAAGGCAGTCAGGTACATTTGAGCCATTGCCTTGGGCTGTGGGATTTTCCTTTTTTTTCATTACTTTGCCTAATAATGTGGTAGAACTATGATTTATTTCAAAATATGAAGGTTCCGTTGCAAGGAAGATAGATTAAAAACATATTACACTAAATAAATTATAGAATATATTTTATTTATGTATTTTTTGAGGCAGCCAATGTTGGCCCATTAATCACATTGCTCATTATTGTGTATCTGAACTCTTTCAAACTAGAAACTGTATGTTGCATCACCATGGAAACCACTATCTGTTAATGGTTGTTGAAACAGTCTGTCTGAAAAAAAGAGCCATAATCTTATTACACACACAAATCTCAGTTTATCACTAAACTCAATGGTGCTCATGCCACATGCACAAAGAGAAATATTTTAACATTGCATAGTGACTACACTGGACAACTAAATCAGTGGCTTGCTATCAGATTACTTGGTGTCACATCAGCTTAGTAATGATCTCTAACATATGCCATGTAGGTTAAATCCTGAGAAAATACTGTGCGGAATAGCTCATTAATACCCTTTTGTAGGCATCGTAAAACATTAATACCTTTTTGTGAACATCACCATGCATCAAGGATATGGGCACTTAGAAAGCTTTGCTGGCATTAAAGTGATTGAATGTAGATAAAACATCACACAAACTAAATAGTATTTATTCATTTTTTTCAAGGAAAACTATTAGGGGCCAAGCTGAACACGCCAATCTAATTTCAGTTTTTGCTGACAGTTATAAACAATTTCTGACATCATCTGAACCTTCTTATTAGATCAGAGCCTTCTAATTTGCTTCCAGCTATCCATTTTATGCTATATGCTAGAGCAGGGTTAAATACTATGCAACAAGGTTTTGAACCATAGGTTAAATTACTCAGTTTGTAAGACATCCATAGAAGCTTTAAAGTAATGGTATTTAGCTGATTTGGTAAAGTAATCACACTCCATTATTCAGAGGGAAGGCAATTGTCAAATGGAGGATGAGAGGTCCAATTTGTACTGCACTGCTATCATTACTATGGTAACTCAACAACTACCAATGAGCGCACAACAGAAATTGGTCAATTAATAGGCTCCACCAGAGCAAAACAATGGCATCAGCTACAAATGCAACCAAAAGCACATCACTTTTTTTGACCCTCTAAAGGTAGCAAAGTCCTGTAGTTTCAGACCCTAGATAATTAAGCTTATAGCAACAATTTAGTTATTGAAACAGCAATGCAAAATACAGAAAGAGTACATAGTTATCTCAGTTTTGGGAACATGAATATAGTGGTTTCAGGGCACTCTCTCCTGAATCCATTCTGTTCTGACAGTTGGAACCTATGCTGCCTACATTTCTTCCTAACGAGCCTTGCTTTCACCAGAACCACAAAGTGTTCCCTGTCTCATTCCAAAAAGATTATCTGCTGAAACATCTCCTTTCTACACAACTGAAACAGATATGTGTCAGGACATTACTCGCACAGACATTGCAGCTTTAGCAAAGCTGCCACGCCACTTTGATAACAATAATGGTTTTACTGGTAACAATGCTTGTGTATTCGAAGAATAATGCAGAGTAGTACAACAGCATAATGACCAGTTTAACAAAATATCACTAGTCTACGAGTCATTATGGCAAAATGTCACCATGGCATGACTGGAACAATTTATAATGTTACATGGCAGTACAAGGTTTGTGACAGACACATTCATTTATGGACTACCTATGCTTCTAATCAATCCACATTTTGAAAATGGGCCTCAATAATTAGAGTGGGAGGTGGGGTGTGCAGGGATGAAGTGGACAGTTTTGCCTTCAGGAAACCCAAAGGAATGGGTTTCTCTCAGGTCCTTCTACATTTAACGAAAGGATCTGATTAACATGTTTTGTTCCTATTTCCCAGCTGCAGCCAGCCAGATTGAAAGGGTTGGGCGGGCGGGGGGGCTGGGAAGGGGGAGATTGGAGGCTCAGTGTCAGAGGATATGGAAATGGAGGGAAGATTGGAGACCAGTGTTGGGGGAGATCGGAGGCTGGTGCCAGGGGTGATTAGAGGCCACGTGGCAGGGGCTGTGGGGGGCTGGGAGATCAGGAGGGTCAAAGGAGGTAATTAGAAGGTTTGGGGGAAGGGATAAGAAGAGTCGGAGGCAGGGATCAGTAGGGTTGGGGGTCATCAGAAGGGTTGGGGAAAAGAAATTGGAAGGTTCGGGGAGGAGGCCGGAAAGGTCAAGGCCAGGGGGAGGGAGTGGAGATAGGAAGTTTGACAAGAGATCAGAAAGATGAGGGAAAATTGGAAGGGTTGGGAGATTAGAAGGGTCAGGGAAGATTGGAAAGGGTGGGGGGAGGTTGGAAGGGTCGGGGAAGAAATTGGAAAGGGTTGGTGTAGTAAATTAGAAACATCTGGGGAAGATTGGAGGCTGCAGCCGGGAATGCAGAGTAGAGAGGAAACAAAAATGCTGTGGGGTGAGGGTGGATTGATGATCACAAACACTGGGGCGGTAGAAGATTGTGGCTTGAGGGAACATGCGGGTGTGCGGGTAGATTGGATCATCAAGGGGTGGGAGGAGCATCAGATTGTGGGGGGAGTTAGCTTGGTGAGCCACTCCTGCTCCTCCTGACTCACAAGTAGTGCTGAAAAGGCAATTACCTGCTGGATCCAGTAGTCCTCATCTCCCTTCAGCTGCTGGGTTTCTTCAGATCAGGGAAACCCAGCCCACAGGTGTTAAATTTAAAATGGAGGTAAAATCTGATCAACCTCATTAAAAATATTTGAATAAGTGACCCACCTCCTGGGAGCATCTTGATCTACTGCCTTCCCAACTCACGACCACCACCCCTCAGTTCTGGCTCTGTTACAACTGGAAATGGGTGGGTTTGAGCCAGTGTGCGCTCGTGTTCAAGATTTTTAACATTTTGCCATCCCACCTGACCCAAACCCACCAGTTTTTGGGGGTTAAAACTCTCCCTTTCCCCACTTCTTTTGGTAAGGGGGCGGCACAGTGGTTAGCACCGCAGCCTCACAGCTCCAGGGACCCGGGTTCAATTCTGGGTACTGCCTGTGTGGAGTTTGCAAGTTCTCCCTGTGACCGCGTGGGTTTTCGCCGGGTGCTCCAGATTCCTCCCACAGCCAAAGACTTGCAGGTGATGGATAAATTGGCCATTGTAAATTGCCCCTAGTGTAGGTAGGTGGTAGGGAATATGGGATTACTGTAGGGTTAGTATAAATGGGTGGTTGTTGGTCGGCACAGACTCGGTGGGCCGAAGGGCCTGTTTCAGTGCTGTATCTCTAAATAATAAAAAAATCATTTGTTAACTGAACACTTCAATTTTGCAGTTATAGCTTGTACATTCCTTCATCATACCCACTGCATAAATAAAATGTTATGTGAGTCATGTGTTATTTGGCCATGTCTGCTTCTTGCATTACATTCTTCCTGGCTTTATCTCCCAAGTCAGACAATAATATGATTTATTCTGCTAGGAAATAAAGCATCACCAGTATTTTCTTGCCTCTGAAAGAGGCTGCAGGGGTGGCTGCAGGGGTGGATTAGCGTACTCGGGGGACAGTGGGGTTAGGAAGTCTCTAGGATGCTTCAGGTATCATGACTGTGGGGCAGTCTTGATGTACCAATTGGTCTTTCTTTTTCATATGTTCATCATTTTCATATGTTCCTACCAAGTGTACATAGAGACAAAAATTCAAGTTAGTAAAAGTTAAATTGATAGATATCAGGAAATCCTTCTTCACAGAAGGAGTGAGTAGCACTTGAAATGACCTTTCAGATAGAGTGGTGGAGACACTAATGCTGGAATCATTCAAGAAGGAATTAGATACGGCACTGGGGAGGCTACAGTCACTGCGGATGGATGCATTAAGATTGACCAATTGGCCATTGCCATCAATAACTACCTTCTGAATCTCTGTCAATGTCTCTGTTTAAAACAACACGAGACTGTTTGCTACACTCAGCCCAGCCTATCTCATCAAAGAAATTGTTGTAATTAAAGAACAACAAAAATCTGACAGTAAGTATATGTAGTGGTTCAATACTGGAATTCTCATTTTGTTTGTAAATGTTCTCATGGTATAGGAACATGAGGAATAAGGCCTATAACAAGTATGACAGGTGCACAAGCCTTGCCATTGTGATTTATGACGTCACATAACAAGTTGATTGAGTTGTCGCCTTGCTATCCATTAGCACAGGTTTCTTTTTTTGCTGATGTGCTCTTCTGCTGATAGCAATAATAAAACACAAACAACCATTTAAGGTAAAGTGCCAGACAAAAAGAGAAACTAATAAAGAAAAAGTATTTCAGGAGAAACAAATTGATGACTGTTCTTAAGCAGAATAAATGAGATTTTTCAATTTTTAAAAAGGCAACACACAGTTTATGAAGCATTTCGATCTTCATTCCCATGTGGCTGAATGATATGTTTTGGTAAAAGATTTATAAGAGAAATGCAGATATCCTTTTAACATTAAGTTGCTTTAGCTCACAATTGTGGCACTTAATCAGATTTACCAAGAACCATTGTTGCAGTAGAACACGACTGGCTATATAAATAGACAGACAATTGCTTGATGCCAATTCTACATTATACTAATAATGTACAGCTGTCAAAAGTCCAATTTACCACAAAAATATGTAAAACAAAATTTGAAACATGCTACTTTAAACTCTGTTGCTCAATATGACTGTATGATGCAGTCTGGGAACTGGAGTTGAATGTCATGTAAACTGACTGAGTGAAAGCTTCCACACTCTGCCGACTGTAAGCATTAAATACATCCAGGCAGCCTCGGCCTACTTTCCTGCAGACACAATTCTACAGGATAAAAGTGTCCAGAATTCGGCAGAATTGCTAACTACAGAGAGGCCATACATCTATTGGGGATATGGAATACTCACATTAAATGGCATTGATGAATTCTCAGAAGGTTGGGATTAAGAAACAACTAGCAGTTGATGGACAGTGCTGTCTTGGGCCAGATGGATGGCTCATGATAGCATTACTCCGAAGAGGACCTGTAGAAATGTATTGTTGACATTTCATCTTGAACCAATAACTAAGGATTTCAACTGTAAGATGCCCTGTAGGAAAGTACACTTTTACACTAGCATTTGGATCTTTCTTATCACAGTGTTTATGAGTCACATCCCCATGTTTAAATTCCTCAAAGCGGCACTCTTGTCCCATTAGTATAATTATAGACCTAACTTTTGTGGTTCTACAAATCCACCATCAGAATAGGAGAGCCAGATTTAGCTGCAAAAATGTCAGCGCCTTGATACTACTTTCTTAGTCTGAATTAAACAAATGTCAAAGCAAAAGACATGTAAGGAGCTGCGGACAACTCATAGGGAATAGTAGTCCAATATCTCTAGTTGTTTTTACATTGGCTTTGGTTTAGTTTGGATTATAGGAGACTGGTATCCAGAAGTCAGCTCTCAGTGTTTAATCTAGATTTTCCTGAATCTACATCTCTACCACTAGAATAAGGGAGCCAGCATTACTGTCAACACTGGGGACCAACTCACGGATGAAAGTCTCTCAGAGTAAAAATGAAATAAGGTGAATAAAAAAGCTGCTAATATTTAAAGCAAGAGTCAAAGTTGCTTGTCAGAATTTAACATTTCATTAGCAAGGAACAGTAGCACATAGGACAGCGCTGTCAAAATGGTGAACTGGCTTATATGATTGAAACCAAGTAACAAATCAAGGATGATCAAGATAATGAGCCAAAATATCTTAGTCGAATGCCCTACGTAGCAGTGAAAACTGGAATAAGTGCGGTGTTAAGTGTTACGTCTGTTTTCTACCAAGATATGTTGAGATAATCATATAATATTGAATGTACCAAAAGTTCTCCCAAAACACACTTAAAATGTTAAAATCTGCATGTGTCATATGGTGTAGATGTAGAGGTGATTAAAATAAAGCTTTAACCAATAAATTACACAAATAACATTCACATGACAGTGAAACAATAGCATTTGCTATATAATCAATGAATGTTACTAAATGTCTGTGGGGACATGTTTAGTAAGTCACCAAACCATTCAATTTATTTGTAAATAGAATTGCCATAACTTCTGCATGTTGCACTCCTTACTTTGAGCTGCCCAAGATAAGGCTTCCACATTCCATCCATTAGATCCTGTCTATACTTCTTGGTGAAATAGCCCAGATATGAGACAAAGGCAGTGATGAGGAGCACATCCCCACACAGCATGCTCTCCTGTTGTTTGAAGTTACCCACAGCTTCAGCCCAACGTACGTTTTCTGAGGCCAGGCCACCAACCTATGAAGAATACATTGTCTTGAAATAGATCATAGTGAATGAATAATAAATACATCTCCAAAGCAAACTAGCTGCTTAAGCTATGGGAACCATTAGTGCTTTGACAAAATTACATGCAGGCGGTGTAAAAGAAACACTAAGGCAACAAATCGACTGTCATTGAAAGACCAAAATCATGACAACAAATGATAATTTGATAATTTCTTCCAAAACAAAAGAGAACAATGGCTGCTTATTTCAAACACCCAACATTTGTTGAAATACATCCTTCCCATTACTAAAGCCAGGAGTAGTGAAAAATGATTCAAAATTATATCTATGCATAATAAGGCAAACGGTAGCCAGTTAGGACATTTCTGATCGTTAAGGAAAGAATGAAGTTGCACTTAACACCTTTCATAACTGCAGGATGTCTCAAAGTGCTTCCACTTGGTAAATAAATGTGTTTCTATACAGGTTTTAGCATAGTTTTAACACAGGCATTATGGGTACACAAAGTTAACTTGAGTTAGAGTATATGTAGGCAGTCATATAGTGTGACAGGATCGTGCTGACAAGAAACCAGCTGGAAGAAGAATAAATGTGTTGAGCAAATCAGCCAGAACAGAAGTATAAAGTTAAACAAGAAGCAGTGGGGTAATGCAAATTACTAGACAAAGAAAGGAATGAATTCAGTTTGCAGCCTTGTGAGTGCTTAGATAAGAATGAAGCCTTTGCAGTAGCTACAGGTCTACTCCTGTATTGTGAAAGGAAGTCTTTCTGCCACAGCTTGCTGAAAAAGGTAAAGACAATGTTATGCCAATGTGTTTTATTGAATGATAATTTTCTTTGGTCCTCTGGCTGGAGATCTAAATTTGTATTTTTTTGAAAATACATTGTTAAAAAACAAGCTGCTGGCAAAGTCACCCTTCAGCTTAAATTGCTACCTAATTTGCAATACTGTATCCTACACTGCAATGCTTGTGAGGACAGAGATGAAATGTCTGTACATTTCCCAGTTAGAACCAAGACCCAGGAAGTTTAAAGGAACTACCTGTTCTGTCAGCAAACAGAGAAATACTGCTAACTGCTAAGTTTGAATGACTGAGTGACTGTCATGTGACAAGCCCCTCCCCATCTGTGGTTTTAAGCTGGTGTTTTTCTCTGCAGCAGAGGAGAAGCAACTGGACTCTGACATGAGCAGACCCTATGTGGGGTCCCTCTCTCTCCATTCCAGCTTGAAAGCTTTCAAATCCTGCTTGTTGACTGACCAATTTTGTATACTCCGGCTACAATCTGAAACCCTGTTTGAGGAAACGATCTGCATCACTATCTCCAAGAGACTCACCAAACCAGTCATCTACCTCTTCAAACTAAAAGTCTCAGGACCACTGAATTCAAATAGAAGCCAGCCGAATCACCACATTCCACAGACTGTATACCTTTTTTTATGGACTCTAACTCAACCAATCTACCATTCCCCACTCTGTAACCTATTTGTGTGCACGTATCACAGAATCACGGAATTGTTACAGCATAGAAGGAAACCATTCAGCCCAGTATTTCTGCAGCTGCTCTCTGAATGAGCAATTCACCAAGTGCCACTCCCCTGCCTTCTCCCTGTAACCCTGCACATTCATTCTCTTCATATAACAGTCTAATCCCCTTTTGAATGTTTCAATTGAACCTGCCTCCACCACACTCTTTGGCAGTGCATTTCAGACCTTAACCACGCGCAGCATGAAAACATTTTTCCTCGTGTCACTTCTGCTTTTTTTAACAATTACTTTAAATCTGTACCCTTTTATTCCCAATCCTTTCACTAATGGGAACAGATTCTCTTTATTTACTCTGTCCAGACCCCTCATGATTGTGAGTACCTCTATAAAATCCCCTGTCAGCCTTCTCTTCTCCAAGGAAATCAGTCCCAACTTCTCCAATCTATCTTCATAACTGAAGTTCCTAATCCCTGGAATCATTCTCGTGAATCTTTTCTGCACCGTCTCTAATGCCTTCACATCCTTCCTAAAGTGCAGTGCCCAGAACTGGACGCAATATTCCAGCTGAGGCCGAACTAGTGTCTTATATAAGTCCAACATAACCTCCTTGCTCTTGTACTCTATGCCCCTGTTAATAAAGCTCAGGATACTGTATGCTTTATGAAATGCCCTCTCAACCTGTCCTGCCATCTTCAATGACTTATGCACATATACACCCAGGTCCCTCTGCTCCAGCACCCCATTCAGAATTGTACCTTTTATTTTATATTGTCTCTCCATGTTCTTCCTACCAAAATGAATCACTTCACATTTCTCCACATTGAACTTCATCTGCCACCTGTCCGCCCATTCCACCAAATTGTTGATGTCCTTTTGCATGTTTACACTATCCTCCTCACAGTTCACACTGCTTCCAAGTTTTGCATCATCTGCAAACTTTAAAATTGTGCCCTGTACACCAAGGTCTAGATCATTAATATATATCACAAAAAGCAAGAGTCCCAACACTGATCCCTGGGGAACTCCACTACAAACATTCCTCCAGCCCCCAAAACATCCAATAACCACTACTCTCTGTTTTCTGTCACTCAGCCAATTCTGTACCCATGTTGCTACTTTCCCATTTATTGCATGTGCTATAACTTTGCTCACAAGTCTGTTGTGTGGCACTTTATAAAATGCCTTTTGGAAGTCCATGTATACCACATCAACTACATTGCCCTCATCAACCCTCTCTGTCACCTCTTCAAAAAACTCCAGCAAGTTAGTTCAACATGATTTTCCCTTAAGGAATCCATGCTGCCATTCTTTAATTAAGCCGCATGTGACAATTAATTTTGTCCCAAATTAATCTTTCTAGATGTTTCCCCACCATCAAGGTGGGGAAGGTTCCCCCTCCAAGTCCTGACTTGGAACTATATTGCCGTTCCTTCACTGGGTCAAAATCCTGGAACTCCCTTCCTAACAGCACTGTGGGTATACCTACCCCAAATGGACTGCAGCGGTTCAAGAAGGCAGCTTACCACCACCTTCTCAAGGGGAATTAGGGATGGGCAATAAATGCTGGCCTAGCCAGCGGCGTGCACATCCCTGAATGAATAAAACAAAAATCAAAGTTAAACTGGCCTAAGTTAGATTGGCTGTAGTTGCTGGGTTTATTTTTACACCCTTTTTTGAACAAAGGTGTAACATTTGCAATTCTCTAGTCCTCTAGCACCACCCCCAAGTCTAAGGAAGACTGAAAAATCATGGCTAGTACCACCGCATTTTCCACTCTCACTTCCCTCAGTATCCTTGGATGCATCTCATCCGGTCCTGGTGCCTTATGCACTATCAGTACAGACAGCCTATCCAACACCTCCTTATCAATTTTAAACCCTTCTAGTATCTGAATTACCTCCTTTTTCACCATTGCCTGGGTTGCATTTTCTTCCTTGGTAAATACCGATGCAAAGTATTAATTTACCATCTCAGCTATGCCCTCTGCCTCCCTGCGCAAATCCCCTTGTTGGTGCCAAATCAACCCCACTCCTCTTTTTACCACCGTTTTACTATTTATATGTCTATAGAAAACTTTGGGATTCCCTTTCATGTTAGCTTCCACCCTCTGTTCATACTGTCTCTTTGCTTCTCTTAGTTGCTTTTCCACTTCCCCTCTGAACCTTTTATATACAGCCTGGTTCTCAATAGTATTTTCTACCTGGCATCTGTCATAAGTGCACTTTTTCTTCTTTATCTTAATCTCTATCTCTTTTGTCATCCAGGGAGCTCTGGATTTGTTACCTTACCCTACCTTTCCCCTTCGAAGGAACATATCTCGATTGTGCCCGAAATATCTCTTCTTTGAAGGTAGCCCATTGTTCAGCTACCTTTTCTCCTGCCAACCTTTTGACTCCAATTTATTCATCCCAGATCTGTTCTTAGCCCATTTAAGTTGGCTTTCCCTTAGTTAATTATTCTTACTCTGAATTGTTCTTTGTCCTTTTCCATAGTCGGCCTAAACCTTATGATACAATGATCACTGTCCCCTAAATGTTCTCCTACTGACACTTGGCCCACCTCATTCCAAAGAACCAGGTCTAGCAATGCCTCCTTTCTTGTTGGACTAGAAACATACTGCAGAAATTTTTCCTGAACACACTCTAGGAACTCTTGCCCCTCACTGCCCTTTACACTACTACTATCCCAGTCTATGTTTAGATAATTAAAATCCCCCTGTAATTTTTGCACCTCTCTGTAATTTCGTTGCAAATTTGTTCCTCTACATCCTTCCCATCAGTTGCTCTGTGTGAGAGTCAAAGTTGGTGCGTTGTTTTTTTTTTTAGTTCAGTTTCGGTACAATAAAGTTAATCTCTTTCTTTGTTAGCTCAAGAAAACCTGTTCAATTGGTTCTTGTTATGATCAAAGCAAGTAAGTAATCAAACACCAACTGAATTGGCCAGTACATCCACTTTAAGAAAGAATTAAACCTGTTGTGGTCTAACAAACAGAGGGAAAAGAGGGAAGCCCTTCAACCCCTCCTCACTTGACCATAACAACAAGAATGATTGTACAAAAGACAGGGAGCAGATCAGTTAGCTGGCATTTCCAGAGAGCAGGATACGAACTTTGACGCAGGCAAGGTGTCACTAGTTGTGAGTATGCATTGACTGGAAGAAGAGGACAGTGTTACAAGGTTTTGGTTTTCGTATTTAAAAATTTAGAATGCTGTGTTTTAAAAAAACTGAAAAAGGATTTTTCAGTGGACATTGACACCTGCAAATAGCAGAAATTTTTGGATATTTTGAAAGAAAACTGACTTTGTATACTAGGACAGGAAAGCAGGGAATTTCAAGGAAACCAGCAAGGGGTTTCGTCTCCTCTGAGCAACACTTTGAATGACAAGGGAGACTCTATGTCTGGACATGTGACCTGTTCAGGTAGGTTTGCTTTCACTTTGGACCCTTTAAGAAGCCAGTGAGTTGGACAAAGAGCAGGCATTTGAAATTTGGCTTTAACCTACCTGGAGATCAGAGAGGAAGACCCAGAGAAAGTGTTACCTCCCTCTGTAAAGGAATCCTGCATCTCTTGAGAAAAAACCCTGTATTTCAAAGGTGGCAGATTCCTATTGCCTCATACCTCTGAAGAATCTCTGCATCATGTGTGGTTCCTGTTGCCTCCTGTATTTTAGGAAATCCTGAAATCTGAAGAAATCTTCTACTGTTATACAGCTGCAGCAAGACCTAAGAAGACTTGTTGTCACACCTCTGATGAAAGACCTATGCAAAGCCAGCTGCAGTGGAATTTCCTTGAATCCCTACCCATCATAGACTGTTCATCAACCTCGCCTGGAGAGACGTCGAATGGCATCCGACTATTCGATTCTGGGACACCTCACCAAACCAAAGAACTTCCTACCAGAACACGACAACCTAAGTTATATTATTATTTCTTTCATTCCTACGAAACAGCTGGAAACCAAAAATTCTTTTTCCCTGGTTAACCATTTTTTTTAAATGTATGCGTGTGTGCATGAGGGCTAGGGAAATAAGGAGCTTTTCATATATAGAGTTATCTCACTATTGGTTAAGACTTATTTTTTTATAATAAATAGTTTATGTTGTTGTTGATGAAAGAAACCTGGTTGGTCTGCTTTATTCTGGGGAACAAACAGAGCATGTAATTAGCTGTTTATCAGTAGGTAGGAAAATTTATTGATATGCTGTGACCCGTGGAGAAGTGGGACTGAATTAACAGTACACTCTTCTCGCCTCAGTCGTAACAACAGATAGAGCTTACTATCTCATCCAAAAGAAAGCACCTCCAACAGTGGGGTACAGTATTGAAGTATCAGATTATGTGTTGAAGTCTCTTGAGTAGGGCATGAACTCACTACCTTTTGACTCACGTACACAAGACTGACAGCTCAGTACACATCCAAGGTGAGTCACTCACTAACATCACTCTATTCCAATTTCACACAGGCTTGTAACAACAAGCAGGATCAACTAAATTTGCTTACCAATGTTGAGTGAGTTTTAGAGATTGACCTATTAAAGGATGGGTTCCGAAGTGTGAAAGTAGACAAGGGATGAGTATCTCTACTGAGAGAATTTGGGAACAAATTCTACCAATCTACCATTACAATTAAGCCAGAGGACCAACCTTTATTTAATGAAGAGTGCAGGAGGGCATGCCAGGAGCAGCACCAGGCCTACCTAAAAATTAAATGTCAGCCTGGTGCAGCTACAACGCAGGACTACATGATTGCCAAACAGCGGAAGCAGCATGCGATAGACAGAGATAAGCAATCCCACAATCAATGGATCAGATCTAAGCTGGCATCCAGTCATGTATGGTGGTGGACAATTAAACAACTAACTGGAGGAAGTGGCTCCACAAACATCCCCATCCTCAATGATGGGGGAGCCATCATCAGGATTTGCATCCATCATCAGCCAGAAGTGCCAAGTGGATGATCCATCTCGGCCTCCTCCTGACGTCCCCAGCATCACAGATGCCAGTCTTCAGCCAATCCAATTCACTCCAAGTGATATCAAAACTGGCTGATGGCACTGAATACTGCAAAGGCTATGTGCCCTGAAAACATTCCAGCAACAGTACTGAAGACTTGTGCTTCAGAACTGGCCGGGCCCCTAGCCAAGCTGTTCCAGTACAGCTACAACACTGGCATCTACCTGACAATGTGGAAAATTGCCCAGGTATGTCCTGTGCACAAAAAGCAGGACAAATCCAACCTAGCCAATTACCGCCCTATCAATCTACTGTCAATCATCAGTAAAGTGATGGAAGGTGTCATCGACAGTGCTATCAAGCGGCACTTACTCAGCAATAACCTGGTTACTGACGCTCAGTTTGGGTTCCACCAGGGCCACTCAGCTCCAGACCTCATTACAGGCTTTGTCCAAACATGGACAAAAGAGCTGAACTCCAGAGGTGAGGTGAGAATGACTGCCTTGACATCAAGGCAGCATTTGACGGAGTATGGCATCAAGCAGCCCTAGCAAAACTGAGGTCAATAGGAATCGGGGGAAAACTCTCCGCTGGTTGGAGTCATACCTAGCACGAAGGAAGATGGTTGTGGTTGTTGATCTCAATCCCAGGACATCACTGCAGGAGTTCCTCAGGGTAGTGTCCTAGGCCCAACTAACTTCAGCTGCTTCATCAATGACATCCCCTCCATTATAAGATCAGAAGTGGGGATGTTCGCTAATGATTGCACAATGTTATGCACCGTTTGTGACTCCTCAGGTACTGAAGCAACCCATGTCCAGATGTAGCAATATCCAGGTTTGGGCTGATAAGTGGCAAGTTACATTCGTGCCACAGAAGTGCCGGGCAATGACCATCTCAAACAAGAGAAAATCTAAACATCTCCCCTTGATGTTCAATGGCATTACCATCACTGAATCCCCCACTATCAACAACCTGGTGGTTACCATTGACTAGAAACTGAACTGAACCAGCCACATAAATGCTGTGGCTACAAGAGCAGGTCAGAGGCTGGGAATTCTGCAACAAGTAACTCACCTCCTGTCTACCCAATGCCTGTCCACCATCTGCAAGGCACAAGTCAGGTGTGTGATGAAATACTCTCCACTTGCCTGGACAGATGCAGCTCCAACAACACTCAAGAAGCTCGACACCATCCAGGACAAAGCAGCCCGCTTGATTGGCACTGCAGCCACCGCCTTCAACATTCACTCCCTTCACCACCGATGCACAGTGGCAGCAGTGTATACCATCTACAAGATGCTATGTAGCAAGTCACCAACACTCCTTCGACAGCACCTTCCAAACCCATGATCTCTACTACCTAGAAGGACAAGGGCAGCAGATGCATGGTAACACCACCACCTGCGAGTTCCCCTCCAAGCCACACACCATCCTGACTTGCAACTATATTACCATTCCTTCACTGTCGTGGGGTCAAAATCGTGGAACTCCCTTCCTATCAGCACTGCGGGTGTACTTTCACCCCAAGGACTTCAGCAGTTCAAGAAGGCAGCTCACCACCACCTTCTCGAGGGCAATTAGGGATGGGCAATAAATGCTGGCCTTGCCAGTGATGCCCACATCCGACGAACAAATAAAAAAAATCTCTCCCCAGACAAAGAAAACTAAATGCTTTTTAGAGGGAGAAGCGTATGTCACAAATCAAGGTTTTAAATTTAGATGCTGCTATCTCTGCAGGGATGAGGCAAAAACTGATCACAGTAAACTGGCCAGTATTGTTAACAGGTAGAACTACAGATGAATATTGGGATGTGTTCAAAGAAGTATTTATTACAGTATAAGACCTGTACTTATCCCCAAAGGTAAAGAGCTCTACTTGTGTAATGAAACAATCTTGACCAACAAAAGAGTTGAGAGATAGTAGTATAAAATAATGAGCTTATGCAAATACAAATAGTGGAGATCCTGCATGCTGGGACAAATAGAAAGAACAGCAAAGGGATACAAAGAAAGTAGTAAAAGTTGTAAAAAGAGATATGAGAAAAAATTCCTCGTTTCCGGTAATAAATCTACAGCTTGGCGGAGAAAGCAAAATAGCAGCTAAAATGATTGTCAAAAAATATTTGGAGCTAACTCATCGTCGACTTTTTCTTTTGGTAGAGTTGGTTAACTGTTTAGGCTTGACTCATTGCTTTCCCATCTCTTTGCTATTTCCTTGTTTTTCATCAAACTTGATGTGCGCATCCTCATAATATTCAAGTGCAGCTTGTTGTCATGACATGAATGTGACATTTAAGTCAATCAGCTGCAAGAAATCTACATATATACAGGTGTGATGCCTGAAGGGTGCCACAAGCAGTGTGATGCATTGAATAAAGACTCTTGACGTAAGCATTATAGATGGTGGGCAGGCTTTGGAGAGTCAGGAGGTGAATTACTCACTACAGAATTCCCAGCCTCTGACCTGTTCTTGTAGCTACCGTATTTATATGGCTGGTCCAGTTAGGTTTCCGGTCAATGGTAACCCCAGGATGTTGATGTTGGGGGATTCAGCGATGATAATACCATTGAATGTCAAGGAGAGATGGTTTGATGCTCTCTTGTCGGAGATGGTCATTGCCTGGCACTTGTGTGACACAAATGTTACTTGTCACTTATCAGCCCAAACCAGAATGTTGTCCAGGCCTTGCTGCATGTGGGCACGGACTGCTTCAGTATCTGAGGGGTTGCAATAGTACTGAACACTGTGCAATCATCAGCAAACATTCCCATTTTGACCTTATGATGGAGGGTAGGTCACTGATGCAGCAGCTGAAGATGGTTGGGCCGAGGACATTATCCTAAGGAACTCCTACAGCGATGTCCTGGGGCTGAGATGATTGATCCAACAAACACAACCATCTTCCTTTGTGCTTGGTATGACTCCAACCAGCGGAGAGTTTTCCCTGATTCCCATGGACTCCAGTTTTGTTAGGGCTCCTTGATGCTGCAGTTGGTCAAATGCTGCCTTGATCTCAAGGGCAGTCACCCTCACCTCTGGAGGTCAGTTCTTTTGTCCATATTTGGACCAAGGCTGTAAGGAGGTCTGGAGCTGAGTGGCCCTGGTGGAATCCAAACTGAGCATCAGTAAACAGGATATTTCTGAGTAAGTGCCACTTGATAGCACTGTTGATGACATCTTCCATCACTTTGATGATGATTAAAAGTAGTCTGATGGGGTGGTAATTGGCCCGATCAGATTTGTCCTGCTTTTTGTGGGCAGGACATACCTGGACAACTTTCCACATTATCAGGTAGATGCCAGTTTTGAACTGTACTGGAACAGCTTAGCTAAGGGTGCAGCTAGTTCAGAAGCACAATTCTTCGGTACTACAAACAGGATGTTGTCAGGACCCATAACCTTTGCAGTATCCAGTGCCTTCCTCCATTTCTTGATATCATGTGGAATGAATTGGATTAGCTGAAGACTGGCATTTGTGATGCTAGGACCTAGGGAGGAGGCCGAGATGGATCATCCACCTGGCAATTCTAGTTGAAGATGGTTGTAAATGCTTCAGCCTTGTCCTTTGCAATGACGTGCGGTGGTCCCCCATCATTGAGGAGAGGGATGTTGTGGAGTCTCCTCCTCTGATAATTTATTTAATTGTCCACCACCATTCACGACTGGATGTGGCAGGACTGCAGAGCTGTGATGTGATCCATTGATTGTGGGATTGCTTAGCTCTAGCTATTGCATGCTGCTTCTGTTGTTTAGCTTGCAGGTTGTCCTGGGTTGTAGCTTCACCAGGTTTTTATTTTATTTATTTTTTATTTAGAGATACAGCACTGAAACAGGCCCTTCGGCCCACCGAGTTGGGACGACCAACAACCACCCATTTATACTAATCCTACATTAACCCCATATTCCCTACCACATCCCCACCATTCTCCTACCACCTACCTACACTAGGGGCAATTTACAATGGCCAATTTACCTATCAACCTGCAAGACTTTGGCTGTGGGAGGAAACCGGAGCACCCAGCGGAAACCCATGCAGACACAGGGAGAACTTGCAAACTCTGCACAAGCAGTACCCAGAACTGAGATATGCCTTGTACTGCTCCAGGCATGCTCTACTACACTCCTCATTGAACCAGGGTTGGTCCCCTGGCTTGATGGTAATGGTAGAGTGAGGGATATGCCGGTCTATGAAGTTACAGATTGTGGTTGAAAACAATTCTGTTGCTAATGATGACCCACAGCACCTCATGGATGCCCCTTTTGAGATGCTAGATCTGTTCTGAATCTATCTCATTTAGCACTGTGGTAATGCGGCACAACACAATGGAGGGCGTTCTCAGTGTGAATAGTGACCTTTGTCTCCACTGCTGAACTACAAGAAAGCCCCCCGCGAGGTAACATCCTTAGCACTTAAAGCCACCAGAGGCACCACGCAAAGAACGGCCAGAAACTGTGCAAATGACTACCGACAACACCTATGCAGTCATATTCAGCTGGCCTCTGACACCAGAAACATCAGAGGAATGTATGATTGTATTAAGAGAGCTTCAGGGCCAACCATCAAAAAGATCACCCCCCCTCAAGTCTAAATCAGGGGAAACGATCACTGACCAACGCAAGCAAATGGACCACTGGGTGCAGCACTACCTAGAACTGTATTCCAGGGAAAATGATGTCACTGATACCGCTCTCAATGCAGCCCAGTCTCTGCCAGTCATGGATGAGCTGGACGAACAGCCAACAAAATTGGAACTCAGTAATGCCATCAAATTCTCTAGCCAGCGGAAAAGCCCCTGGAAAGGACGGCAGTGCCCCTGAAATAATCAAGAGTGCCAGGCCTGCTATACTTTCAGCACTCCATGAACTGCTTTGCCTGTGCTGGGAGGACATGCGCGATGCCAATATCATCACCCTCGAGAAGAACAAGGGTGACTGCGGTGACTGAAACAACTACCGTGGAATCTCCCTGCTCGCATAATGGGGAAAGCCTTCGCTCGAGTCGTTTTAAACAGACTCCAGAAGCTGGCTGAGCGTGTCTACCCTGAGGCACTGTGCGGTATTCAAGCAGGAAGATCCACTAATGTTATGCTGATTTCCCTTCGCCAGCTACAGGAGAAATGCCACGAACAACGGATGCCCCTCTACGTTGCCTTCATAGATCTGACCAAAGCCTTTGACCTCGTCAGCAGACGTGGTCTCTTCAGACTACTAGCAAAGATCGGATGTCCACCAAAGCTACTAATTATCATCACCTCATTCCATGACAATATGAAAGGCACAATTCAGCATAGCCAGGCCTCATCAGACCCCTTTCGTTTCCTGAGTGGCGTGAAACAGGGCTGGGTTCTCGCACCTACACTGTTTGGGATCTTCTTCTCACTGCTGCTCTCACATGCGTTTGAGTCTTCAGAACAAGGAATTTTCCTCCACACAAGATCAGATGGCAGCTTGTTCAACCTTGCCCGTCTTAGGGCGAAGAAAAGTCCGGAAAGTCCTCATCTGGGAACTCCTCTTTGCTGACGATGCTGCATTAACATCCCACACGGAAGAGTGTCTACAGAGACTCATCGACAGGATTGCGGCTGCCTGCAACGAATTTGGCCTAACCATCAGCCTCGAGAAACCGAACATCATGAGACAGGACATCAGAAATGCTTCATCCATCAATATCGGTGACCACGCTCTGGAAGTGGTTCAAGAGTTCACCTACCTAGGCTCAACCATCACCAGTAACCTGTCTCTCGATGCAGAAATCAACAAGCGCATGGGAAAGGCATCTGCTGCTATGTCCAGACTGGCCAAGAGGGTGTGGGAAAATGGTGCACTGACACGGAACACAAAAGTCCAAGTGTTTCAAGCCTGTGTCCTCAGTACCTTGCTCTACAGCAGCGAGGCCTGGACAACGTATGTCAGCCAAGAGCGATGGCTCAACGCATTCCATCTTCGCTGTCTCCGGAGAATTCTTGGCAACAGGTGGCAGGACCGTATTTCCAACGCAGAAGTCCTCGAGGCAGCCAACATCCCCAGCATGTACGCCCTACTGAGCCAGCGGCGCTTGAGATGGCTTGACCATGTGAGCCACATGGAAGATGGCAGGATCCCCAAAGACACATTGTACAGCGAGCTCAGACCGACCAGCCGTTCATGTCTCTGCTTTAAAGACGTCTGCGAACGCAAGATGAAGTCCTGCGACATTGACCACAAGTCATGGGAGCCAGTTGTCAGCGATCACCAGAGATGGCGGACAACTATAAATGTGGGGCTAAATAGAGGCGAGTCAAAGAGACTCAGCAGTTGGCAGGAAAAGAGACCAGAAGTGTAAGGAGAGAGCCAACTGTGTAGCAGCCCCAGCAACCAATTGTATCTGCAATGCCTGTGGAAGAGTCTGTCACTCTAGAATTGGCCTTAATAGCCATTCCAGGCACTGCTCCACAAACCACTGACCACCTCTAGGCGCTTACTCATTGTCTCTCGAGACAAGGAGGCCAAAGAAGAATGCAGCACAACATGATGGAGGGCATTCTCAGTGTGAATAGGGACCTGTGTCTCCACAAAGACTGTGAGGTGGTCACTCCTACCAATACTGTCATGGAAAAATGCATCAGTGACAGGTAGATTGGTGAGGACAAGGTCAAGGACCTTTTTCCCTCTTATTGGTTCTCTCACCACCAGCCTCAGGCCCACTCTGGCAGATATGTCCTTCAGGACTCAGCCAACTTGGTCAGCAGTGGTGCTACCGAGTCACTCTTGGTAATGGATATTGAAGTCCCCCATCTAAAGTACATTCTCTGTCCTTGCTACCCTCAGTACTTCTTCAGGTGGTGTTCAAAATGAGGGAGCATTGATTCAAATGAGGGCGGGTGGTAGGTGATAATAAGTAGAAGGTTTCCTTGCACTTGTTTGACCTGATGCCATGAAACTAGTGCCATAAGTAGAGAATCAGATTGCACCTTAGCCAAGGTGGGGAGGAAGCATAGGGGCTTGGGGATTTAAGATGAGGCTGGTAGATAGAATTCAGGAATTCAGAATGAGATTGGTGAGGAGAGGGGGGTTGAGATTAAGCCAGTGAGGGACATGAATGGGATTGAGAGGGATAGGAGATGTCGGTAGAGGGGAGGTAATATGAGTTGAGGAAGTTGAAGGATGAAGCGTTATGAAGGATAGGAGCTGAGTGATTAAGGAAATGGAGTCAAGGGAAAATGAATTCTGGCTCAAACAGAGTGGGAGTAAGTGAGAGATTGGTGAAGAAGGTGGTGGGAGGAGGACTGGCTGTGTTGGGGGCAAGGCATCATTGGTGATGGTTGTGGTCAGAGGTGATAGGGGGTTGAATAGTAAGTGAGCTTGAGGGGAATATAGTGAATGAAGGTGAACGATTTGGGGGCATGATAGGAGGCATCAGGAGGAAACTGTGGAGAAGGGTTGGTGGGAAGGTGAGGCAGTATGGGAGACACGTGCAGGGGCGAAGTGTGATGATGTGTGTACAGAACTGTCGTTGCCTACAAGTTTCAATTTCCACATATCTGCTACAGGAAAATACAAGCTGAAGCCCCCAGCAGCTCCCGTCCCCATTACCTCACCCACTTGAAAGGGAAGAAAAGAAGCAAATGAGACTAAAAGAAGTTGAAGAGCCCAGAGAAGGAAGCAGTAGAGAAATGCAGAGATGTACAGAAGAGAGAAAGAGAGAGAGAGAAACAGCAACAGGAACATGGCAGGGTAATAGAGAGACCATGGGATGGATTTTACCAGCCTGTTGGAGACAAACTGGAAGGCGGGAGGGCTGGTAATATGATGGGGGGAAGGCATTGGGAGGGGAACCACTACAACATTTTACCATTGACGGGATACTCAGGAGTGTGGCCACCCACTGTAGTAATGGATGTGCCAAGAATATAAAACCCAGTCATTCATAATGTATTGGTAAATGAATGATTTTATTAACAGACTTTTAATGATGTTATTTGAACTTAACCTGAATTGTGTGGTTGAGCCTCTTTCCCAGTGTGACTATTATTCAATGTGTTAGAGACTCCAGCATCCATGATCATGATGGTGTTGGTCTTCGAGATTTGTTGCCCAAAATTGCAAATCAGTTGAACATTAAAGAAATTATCCAAGCAATTTTGTTGTGGTTCTGTTCATTTCTTATTAAGTGAACTGTTTATCAATATGAATTCTGCCAGTATCAAAAGAACCCTTGAGAATTCCAGTCAGGCCTTGATTAGGTCAATGTAATTCAGAAGCTTTTGCGAGGCATCTCTTGTTCAACATCAATCTCATCAAAGTGCTTGCAGCTGCACTGAGGAAGGGTTTCAATCAGAACATCTCCAATTTCTACCTTCTGCAAATGAGAAGCAACAGCTTTTTGCTGCAGACTCAACTGTGAGTAAAAAAGTTTGTGATCTCCATTAGTCATTTGGGAAAAAGGCTCCCACTGGAACAAGATTGTTCATTCATCACTGAGAAGGCCTTAAATTTGTGGTCGCCATCTGACAATGGAGCACTATGCGTTGTAATTTGAGTTAAAGGAGCTGACAGAACAGATAGGCTGACAGAATTAAAAGGACACAAGAGACTATCTCCTTTCTTTTGATCACTCTCTCAGCACATTTCAACCTCATTAAAAGTTATATCGGAACATAACATCCTGCTGTGATTCAGTGCAAATCACCTGAATTCACCTCTTCCTGGCAGTGACCAAACAATTTGTTTTAATGGGCATCAAGCATCATGTGGCTCTTCATTGAATTATCCTTCCAATTTTGTAAGATATACTATTGTATAAGCCTTTGACATATTGCATCGGGCACAAATTAGACACATCTCAAATCAATGATGCAATTATATACTGCCGTTAATGCAGCAAAACATCCCAAGATACCTCAGAACTGGAGTTCAAACCTGTTTGGGAGCAGGAGGGTCTTTGCAGAGGTGGCCAAGTTGCTGTTGAGGAAGTAGATTTTAAGTGGCCTTTGAAGATGGGAAGAGATATACCGAGATTAGGGGATTACAAATGGTAGAGCAGAGGAAAAGTAGAACAGAGTTGACGGAGCAAATGGTACAATCAGGAATGTAGAGCTGGAGCAGGTTGTAGACAGGGGTGTGACCATGGAGGAATTTGAAGACTTTAGAACCATAGAAAAGTTACAGAACAGAAGGAGGCCATTCAGCCCATCGTGTCTGCGCCGGCTGAAAAAACTAGCTGCCCACCCTAATCCCACCTTCCAGCACCTGCTCCGTAGCTGTGCAGGTTACAGCATTTCAGGTGCACGTCCAGGTACCTTTTAAAAGAATTGAGGGTTTCTGCCTCCACTGCCGATCTAAGCAGTGAATTCCAGATGCCCAACACTCTCTGGGTGAAAATTTTTTCCCCCATGTCCCCTCTAATCCTTCTACCAATCACCTTAAATCTGTGTCCCCTGATAATTGACCTCTCTGCTAGGGGAAACATATCCTTCCTGTCTACTCTAGGCCCCTCATAATTTCGTACAACTCAATTAAGTCACCCCTCAGCCTCCTCTGTTCTAAGGAAAACAACCCTGGTCAATCCAATCTTTCCTCACAGTTGCAACTTTCAAGCCCTGGCAACATTCTTGTAAATCTCCTCTATACTCTCTCCAGAGCAACTATGTCCTTCCTGTAATGTGATGACCAGAACTGTACGCAATATTCCAGCTGTGACCTAACAAGCCTGTTATACAGTTCTAGCGTTACATCCCTGCTTTTGTATTCTATACCTCGGCCAATAAAGGAAAGCATTCCATATGCCTTCTTCATCATTCTACCTGTCCTGCCACTGTCAGAGACCTGTGGACATGCACTCCAAGGTCTCTCACTTCTTCTACCCCTCTCAGTGTCCTCGCATTTATTGTGCATTCCCTCACTTTGTTTGTCCTCCCCAAATGCATTATCTCTCACTTTTCTGGACTGAATTCCATTTGCCTCTTTTCCACCCACTCAACCAAACCACTGATATCATTCTGGAGTCTACAGCTAGTCTCTTCACTATCAACTACAAGGCCAATTTTTGTGCCATCAGCAAATTTCACAATTTTGCTTCCTACATTTAAGTCCAAATCATTAATATATACCACAACCAGCAAGGGACCCAACACTGAGCCCTGTGGAACGCCACTGAAATACCACTTTCCATTCACAAAAACATCTGTCGACTTTGTTTCCTGTCACTGAGCCAATTTTGGATCCAACCTGCCACATTCCCCTGCATCCCATGGGCTATCATTTTACTGACCAGTCTGTCATGTGGGACCTTGTCAAATGCCTTACTAAAATCCATGTAGACCACATCCACTGCACTATCCTCATCAATCCTCCTTGTTGCTTCCTCAAAAATCTCAATCAAGTTAGTAAGGCATGAGATTCCCTTAACAAATCCATGCTGACTATCCCTGATTAATCCATGCCTTTCTAAGGGGCAGTTTATCATGTCTCTTAGAATTGATTCGAATAATTTACCCACCACCGAGGTCAGACTGACTGACCTACAATTATTTGGCCTATCCCTCGTACCTTTTTTAAACAATGGTATAACATTCACAGACCTCCAATCCTCTGGCACCTCGCCCATATCCAGTGAGGATTTGAAGATGATCCTCAGCGCATCCGCTATTTCCTCCCTGGCTTTCTTTAACAACCTGGGATGCAATCCATCCCCTGGCGATTTATCCACTTTCAAGGATGTCAGACCTTCCAATACTTCCTGTCTCATTATTGTATCTAATATTTCACACTCCTCCTCTTTTACTACAATGTCTGCATCATCCCTCTCCTTTGTGAAGGGAGAGACAAAAATCTCGTTCAGAACCCTGCCCACAGCTTCTGCATAAGTTCGCTTGCACATCTCTGAAAGGGCCTACCCTTTTCTTGGTTATCCTCTTGTTCTTAATGTACTGATAAAACATCTTTGGGTTTTCCTTGATTCTGCCTGCCAATAATTTTTCATGCCCGCTCTTTGCTTTTCTAATTTCCTTTTTTACTTCATCCCTGAATTTTCTGTACCTCTCTAGTCTTTCTAAATGTATCGTTTTTTGTGATCATCATAAGCTTCGTACATAGTACATAGCTAACTATGTACATAACCTTACCCTGGGTGTTACAGTTGCAGAGTGACTCAGGCTTCAAGTCCCATGACAATGTTCTGGTGTTTAGCTCTTTTGCATACTATGATCTGAAAGGGATATCATTCTTAAAGACAATCATACAACATCCCTGTTACGACCAGGCGAGAAAGGAATCTAGGGGTCCCTCTCAACCTTCACCTGGTCTCAGCAAAACAGGATTTAATTTTAAACACACCGTACTTTAGCTCCCCCTTGGTGAATCCTTGTTCACTGCTTTCCAATTGTAAGGCAAAGAAACCAGCACACAGAGGTTTTCTTAGGTTTAAAGAAGAAAAGTTGAAATTTATTAAACTTGAACTTAAACTCTAATTCAGTTGACATCTACGGATACACGACAAGCCCACGCCAGCATGCATACGCGATACACACACGAATATAGAGACAGAAAAGAGAAGAACAAATAAATTGGAAAAGTTTGAGGCAATATCTGAAGAGTTTTTGTTACTGTAGAGTCCTTGATTGTAAGTAGTTCCAGCTTTTCGTTGGGGCCCAATATTCTTCTTAAACCTTGTTTGCCATATAAATACTATGGCTAAAAGAGAAGGTCAGAGGCTAGGAATCCTGTGGTGAGTAACTCACCTCCTGACTCCCCAAAGCCTGTTCACCATCTACAAGGCACAAGTCAGGAGCGTGATGGAATACTCTCCACTTGCCTGGATGGGTGCAGCTCCAACACCACTCAAGAAGCTCAGTACCATCCAGAACAAAGCAGCCCACTTGATTGGCACTCCCATCAGCAAACATTTAGTCCCCCCACCACCGACGCACAGTGGCAGCAGTGTGTACCATCTACAAGATGCACTACAGTAATGCACCAAGGCTCCTTTGACAGCACCTTCCAAAACTGCGACCTGTACCAACTAGAAGGACAAGGGCAGCAAATGCATGGGAACACCAGCACCTGCAAGTTCCCCTCCAAGTCACACACAATCCTGACTTGGAACAATATCACCATTCCTTCACTGTTGCTGGGTCAAAATCCTGGAACTCCCTTCCTAATAGCACTATGGGTGTACCTACCCCACATGGACTGCAGCGGTTCAAGAAGGCAGCTCACCACCATATTCTCAAGGGCAATTAGGGATGGACAATAAATGCTCGCCTAGCATGACACCCACATCCCATGAATGAATTAAAAAAAAGCACCGTCTGTTAGTATGTAAATGTCTTTTCCAACCACGGCTGATCTGTTTATCAAGTAATTGTCTCGCTCCAGTAACAGTTTAAAATCAATGTTCATGACAAAATTAATGTACCTCATTCTTGGCAGGTGGGGGCCTAGCATGACACTTATGGATACATGAACTGCCCACACTATCAGGCATATGCGATACACACATGCAAATTGAGACAGAAAAGAGCAGAAAAAAAAAAAAGTTTGAGGCAATATCTGAAGAGCTTTTGTTAAGGTTCTTCAAGCTCACTGTAGAGTCCTTGATTGGAGGTAGTTCTTGCTTTTCGTTGGGGCCCAGTATTCTCCTTAAACCTTGTTCGCTATAGAAGACTTTTCTCTCTTGTGGTTTATGTGTCTTCAGTGGATTCAGAGGCTTGTGAGAAAGAAGTGAGAGCAGACAGGAAAGATCTTCTCAGTACAGGAGCAAACAGTCTTGCTGAGTTCAAACTCTCTGTGGCCAGTTCAAAAAACCCCTGGAAAAGCCAATTAGTCATGTGACCAGCTGGTTCAATCAGTCCTGGCCACTGTGGATTGCATCAACCTAGCAGGCCCTGGAATGTGCTTCCCCACCCCCTCACTGTCCCGTGATCAACATCCATTGTGGGTTGAATGTGTCAGGGAATGGTCCTTTGTCTACACAAGCACCATCTGATAGTATACAAATGTTTTTTTCCAGCCACGGCTGATCTGTTCAATAAGTCATTTCCACACTCCAGCAACAGTTCAAAATCAATGTTCATATGACAAAACCAATGTGCCTCCTTCTTGGCAGGTGGGGGGGCCTGCATGACAATCCCGCTTCTTTGCAAAGATAAGTCTCATATGCTAAAAGTAGAAAACACTTAAAATTAGATAACACCAAAATTATTTACACATGGATAGAGATTGTGAAATTTACACGTACAGAGGCTTAAGAGTCCATATATCATTGTGGTGGTTTGACAACTCTTGCTCGGAGAATTTGCGTATCAGCTCTTGCTGTTTTTTTGAGGTTTCTCCCTTTCTGTTTCTGTTGCTATTCCTTTTGTCTGCTAATGTACTCTGTCGCCTTTCTCAAGATAACCACTTTTGACGTCTTGTCATTCTTGGAAAATTCCGGCACCTCATCTCGAAGAGCCAAGAGACACTGCTTCAACTCATTCCTCCTCTGCCTCTTCACGACATCGTGTGTCCTTCGCGTCTCCACATCCTCCAGGTCTGAAGGCTTGGGGCTCAAGGTCAAGGACTTGTTGGGGGAAAAGTACTTGACCTCACAGCTGTACCTGTCTGTTCCAGCTCATTGTGGTGCTGGCAGTTCTCCAGAGTGCAGAAGTGAAGGCGCGGCATAGTTGTGCTGTTGCTGGATTTCGAGACTGCTGGCCAGAGTATGCAAGTGGGTTCCGGTTCTTGGAGATTTCCCCTTGGCAATGCTCTCATGGATAGTTATGATGTTGAGGTCCGTACATGCTGGTAGTCCTGCCACTGCTGGTCCGCTCTACCGGTAGCATATTTGCGGCTTCCATGCCGACTTGCCATACCTACATTGCATTGTTAATGTGCCACTGCAATGAATGGGTTACCTGTTGCATGCAGATAACTTAGCCGTTGTCAGTTGTATCATTGATTTTCAGCGACTCCCATACATATCCTTGAGGATTCGGACTGGTAGGATATTTGCACTAGCGCCAGTGTCAATCTTAATCCTGAGTGAATGTTTGCCAGCTTTCTTTGGGCACATGATGTTAACAGTAGCGAAAGTTTCCAGTTGTTTGACTTCACCAACATGATGTGTTAGATTCGCAATGTGGAATGCCTTTTTGTCTTCTGGCTGAGAGTTGCTTTTCTCTGAGTCTTGTCTCAGGCCTGTTTCGCTGTGAACTTTGTGTATCGGCTTGCGTTTACGCAGGTCTCTGACGTTCTACTTGCTGCTGTTGCCCTTTTGCTGTGCCTGTCTTCTGTTTTCTTGCATCTTACTGTGACTTCTGGCTGCGTCTCTGGAGCCAGATTTCTTCCCTAGGAGGGCCCAGTGTCCTTTTGCACAGGTCTCAAAAGAACAACTTTGTGGTGAATGGGACCAACCATACATACCACACAGCTTGCTTTCTTTCTTTGACCTGGTTATCATGCCAATATTGTTGGCTGCACCTAGTGCTTACAGGTGCTGTTGTCCAGCAACAAAGGCTTTGTATTTCCTGCCATCTTCCAGCAGTGCATCAATGCTGTGACCTTTCTCTTTCCCCCAAGAGGTCTTTCTGAAACACTTGAATGAGTGTTGATACAATCACCAGCTCCATTATTCAGTCTGACAGCTCAGGTTCTGAGAAATTGCCTTCATTTCCCTTACTATGGCATCTGCTGATGAACTGATCTATTGATTCCTGTGGCTGTTGCCTGTAGAACATCAATTCCAGGCGGTTAATTCAAAAATTCACTCTTATTCGGAATTGATCTTCCAGCACTTTCCATATCCTTGTGGGATCTTTCTGCTCCTCATCAAATAACCCAGAGGTGTTGATTCTGTGGAATTCCTCATTTCCAACTGCTATTAGTATTTTCACAGCCTGTCTTTCTGGTTCTACAATTACTTGATCGGTGAAGCATAACTGCATTCTCTGCTTGAATAGTTGGAACTTGGATAGGATATCCATGCCCTTCCAGTTCATGCTGGGAAATTTGCTGTCCATCTTCCTGCTGTTCTTTTTCTTAAAACCTGCTCGAGGACTTGTTCTATGGCTCTTCACTGTTTCCCCTTTAAAAAACTGTCTGTTATTTAGACTAGCTGCTTTGATTGACAGGAGTAGGTGTTTGCTAGTGCTGTGTGTTTATCTTGCTTCCAGCACTTAAGCCTGTTCTGTTTACACAGCTATTCAATAGGCAGTTCAGTTCAATTGCTTTTTTTTTGCTAGGGTTTTTTTTGCAGCATTTAACCTGTCTGTTTACACAGCTGTTCAATGGGCAGCTCGATGGAGCTTTTTTAGAGTTTATGTTCTTCAGGCATGAGTGGTTTAAATGAGTTTTTTCTTAAACTCTGGCTGTATGGATGGAGGCTCTGCAGTGATCAGGTTTTCCTGCGCTCTTTTTAATGGACGACTCCTGTAATGGCGCTGACCTCGATCAGCCTGGGAAAGAAGTAGGGTCTTCCCTGTTTTTTCGAACAGAGCCTTTGAAATAGGAATCAACTTTTTGAGGATTTCATCGCTTTTCTTTTAAGCAGTATCCCTTGACCATCGACACAATGACTCACCAGATTTACTTGCAGCCTGTTGTTTTGAGCTCTGTCTTCTACAGCTGGAAGCAGGTTATTTTTACTGTTTGAGCCAGTAATTTTTTTTTGAGTTTTTTCTCTAGTGGCTGTAGGAAGGGTAGTTTTTAAAGCTGTTTTACCCATGGTCTTCAACTTAAGCTTTTTTTTTCTTCTCATTCGAGCTGCCACCATGTAATGAGTTCTTTTATGTTGTCTGATGCAACATAAATGAGATGCGTGGAGCCCAGTTTGTTGAAGATCTCAAAACAGGTTTATTACAGCTAAACTATAACACAGTACAGAGCTAACTATTTACAGAACCTTACTCTGGGTGTTACAGTTGCAGAGTGATTCGGGCTTCAAGTCCCATGACTGCAAGCTGGTACTTAGTTCATTAGCATACTAAGATTTTAACAGGATATCACTTGTAAAGGCAATAATACAACATAGTGATCACTGTAACATAAGGTTTAGACTAGCAATGGAGAATAGCAAGGAAAAATCTGAAGTAGAATTTCTAAATTAGAAGAGGGCTAACTTTGATGGGATAAGAGGAGATCTAGTCAGAGTAAAATGGAAAGACTGACGGAAAAACTGTAGTGCAACAATGGGTGATCTCTAAGGAGGATATGTTTCAGGTACATGCTAGGTACATTCCAACAAGTGTGACAGGTAAGGGAACCAAAGCCAGGGCTCCGTGGGTGACAAGGGAGATAGCGAATATGATGAAACAAAAAAAGAGGGTATATGAAGTATGCCAGGTGAATTCTTCTCGCAAGAACCAGGCCAAATACAATAAGTTGAAAGGGGAAGTGAAGAGGAAAAAACAACAGGCAAAGAGAGAATATGAGAATGGAATGGCAATTAACATAAAAGGGATCCCAGAAAAATCTTCTTCTCGCAAGTAAATAGTAAGCAGCTAGTAAGAGGTCGGTTGGGGTGATAAAAGAGGGTGATAAATGCTTCGAGGCGCAGGACAAAGGTCAAATACTTAATAAGTACTTTGTATTGGTTTTTACTAAAGGAAAGGATGCTGACAACATAGCAGTAAAAGCAAAGACGGTAGAGGTAATGGATGAGGTGAAAATTGATAGGAAGAATGTACTGGAAAGACTGGCTATCCTTAGAGTGGGTGGTGCCTGGTCTGGATGGCTTACATCCCAGGTTTCTAAAGGAAGTGGCAGTGGGGGTAGCGGAAGGGGTTACCATAATCTTCCAATCTTCCCTAGATACGGGGGAGGAGCCAGAGGATTACAGAATGGAAAATTTAAAACCCTTATTCAAGAAAGGGTGTAAGAACATTCCTATTAACTGCAGACTGGTCTGTTTAACATTTGTGTTGGGTAAGATCTTAGAAACATTAATCAGAGGGAAAAAAATCAACAGGCACTTGGAGAGGATTGAGTTAATTAAGGAGAGCCAGCATAGACTTGTAAAAGGCAGATCATGCTTGACTAATCTAAGTGAAATTTTTGATGACGTAACAGAGAAGGATGATGAAGGGAAAGCAATGGATATTGTCGATATGGATGTTAAGAAAGCATTTGACAAAGTATCACAGAAAAGGCTTCTTAACAAAATTGAGGCTCATGTCATAGAAGAGTCAGTGTCAGCTTGGATAAAATAAAATGGTTTTGGGCAAGAGATGCAGGGGGGATGTTAGGAAAAAAAATTTTACGCAGTGAGTGGTAATGACCTGGAACCTGCTGCCGATAAGCATGGTAGAAGCAGAGACAATGAATGATTTCAAAAGGAAATTGGATAGGCACTTGAGTAGAAACCTGCAGGGCTTTGGGAATAGAACAGGGGAATGGGGCTGATTGGATTGATCTCCTGTCAGCTGTCATGGACACGATGGGCTGAATGGCCTCCTTCTGCGCCATTATGACTCCCTGTCTCTATGATGTACTGAGGCGGATGTTATTTGGGATTCTGATGGGAATAGTGTGTTAGAAATTCGATGTACAGTGGAAGTGACGCAGCATTTCTTATGTTCTTTGCCCAATTTTTGGAACTACCACCCTGTGCCCCAAGGACACCTGAAAAACCTTTGGCCCAAAATGGGTTGGACTATTTTTCAGGTGTTTAGAGTGAATGCCTATTACAGGTATTAATGCCTTTGAATATGCTAATGAGAGGTCTGGTGCCTGTTTTTCGATCCCTCAGGGAATTTAGGCTCTCCTAGGGTAAAGCAGGCATCAGGCCTGGCCCCGCTCACATTGTCCAGGCATGAAGGCAGCCTAGCAAGTGGTCGCCACCAAAAAGGTAAGTTTAATTTTTGATTTAAATTCACAAGGCAGCAAAAGGAGCAAGGAGTTCTCACGACTGCAGTCAGTGCAATCGGCCCTTCTCCGCTGTCTTCTTTCCCCCACACCTGCTGCACCAGGACATCCCTGTGCGCCACTGCTGCCTAAACCGGTGGCTCAACATTCTTCAGTTGGGTGAGATGCCTGTGGAAGTGCAACAGGCACCGGCAGTTCACATCGATGAGGCCCCGAGGACAAATGTCTTGTGATCCTTTGGTCTCTGTTTTAGGAGGAAAGGTCAGTGCCAACCCCAAACTATCTCCTTCCACCGCTTAAGCCCTCCTTGTTGGTTTAGATTTGCAGAGGAGCTGCTGGAATCCCTGTCCAATCACCAGCTACCCCCACCACACCCGTCAAGAAATGAGCTGCCTATCAGCACTTAAAAAAGAATATGAGCAATATTCACATCCACAGGAACACAAGGTTTTCTCATCATATATTTATGGGACTTAAATGTGCTATTCTTAATGCACAACTGAGTGACAATCAGAAAAAACCTTGCAATAATTGTGTTGAATCACCAATAACATTGTTATTAGTTGGACAAGCACAAACAAAATTAATAACTCTCAGTATGTTGGTGCAGCTGTGCAGTGTACACCTTTGAGTGCTGGTGGAGTGAGGAAGGTGTAATGAG
Organism: Heterodontus francisci; assembly: GCF_036365525.1. Taxonomy (NCBI): domain Eukaryota; kingdom Metazoa; phylum Chordata; class Chondrichthyes; order Heterodontiformes; family Heterodontidae; genus Heterodontus; species Heterodontus francisci. The sequence goes on along the minus strand of NC_090396.1, from coordinate 30,398,234 downwards.
CCCCACTTGATGAAGTGGCAATGCAAATTATTGAGAATGGCAAGAAAGGATGCAGAAATGCCCTCTATGAAAGTCAATCTACAAGAAGGTGAGGAGTCCACAAGGCATCAAAAGCAACCATGCGGAACAAGTTGTCCAATTTAAAGAGCGGTAGCAAGTGCTCAGGCTCACTGTCAATTATCTGACACTGCTACGTCTGGTTATGCCTGTCAATTATTTTAAATTGCGATATATAGTGGGTGAATGGCAAATATCTTAGAAATCCCTGCTCAAGAAGGTCACTTTGCAACAATTATTGGAGATAACAATTGAGAGCATGGAGGGTACAAAAGTTTCTCGAAAGAAGTTTGTGCCTGAGGGAAAAAAATGTTGTTTCCAGAATTGTGGCATGCTCAGCACTGATGCTATGTGGCACAGATGTCAAAGTATCGCCATGGATGATCAGCAACAAAATGATTAAGATGAATCTCCAGACATTGTACTGTGGCGGTAAAATCCTGAAGCAGTTTTCGCTGAGCAGGCCAGGAGATTACGCATGAGAGGGAAGTTACAAAGGACATGGATGTAAAGGAAGATCAGGCTGAAATTGTCAGATGCTGCTCAATGCATTCCTAGTCACCTTGTCATAGAGGCGTACAGCATAGAAACAGGTCCTTCGGCCCACCGCGTCCATGCCGACCATTATGCCTATCTATACTAATCCCACCTGCCTGCATTAATTCCATATCCCTCTATGCCTTGCTCATTCAAGTATCTGTCCAGATGCCTCTTACCTGTTGCTACTGTTCCTGCTTCCACCACCTACTCAGGCAGTTCATTCCAGATACCCACTATTCTTTGTGTGAAAAATTTACCCCTTTGATCCCCTTTAAACCTCCTCCCTCTTACCTTAAATCTATGCCCTCTAGTTTTATTCACCCCTCCCATGGGAAACAGACTCTGGCTACCTACCCTATCCATGCCTCTCATAATTTTATATACCTCTATCACGTCCCCTCTCAGCCTCCTTCGCTCCAGGGAAAACAGACCCAGCCTATCCAATCTCTCTTTATAACTCAAGCCCTCCAAACCAGGCAACATCCTCATGAATCTTTTCTGCACCCTCTCTAGCTTAATCACATCTTTCCTGTAGTGCGGCGACCAGAACTGCACACACTACTCCAAATGTGGCCTAACCAACGTTATGTACAACTGTAACATGATGTCCCAACTCTTGTACTCAATGCCTCGGCCAATGTTAGATGGGTCAGATTGCAACTGAGCTTGGAGGAAGACAGCCGCTCTCCTGCCTGGCTCTCTCTCTCTCTCACAAATCTCTGGATCCACTGAGGTCACTTAAACCTCGAAACAAGTTGTAAAGCGTACACTGGGCCCCAACAAAACAGCAAGAGTTACCTGCAATCAAAGACTCTACATCGAACTCAAAGGACAGTAAATAAATCCCAGCTATCACCTCAAACTTTTACCCTTTATTCTTTCTACTTCTTTGTCTCTATCTGCGTGTGTGTTTATCGCGTATCATGCTAGTGTGGTCGCGTCGCGTCATTAACCGAATTAGAGTTTTAAGGTTAATAAACTTCCACCTTTTTTTTTAGAGATACAGCACTGAAACAGGCCCTTCGACCCACCGAGTCTGTGCCGACCACCAACCACCCATTTATACTAATCCTACACTAATCCCATATTCCTACCACATCCCCACCTGTCCATATATTTCCCTACCACCTACCTATACTAGGGGCAATTTTTATAATGGCCAATTTACCTACCAAGCTGCAAGTCTTTTGGCTTGTGGGAGGAAACCGGAGCACCCGGAGAAAACCCACGCAGACACAGGGAGAACTTGCAAACTCCACACAGGCAGGACCTAGAATTGAACCCGGGTCGCTGGAGCTGTGAGGCTGCGGTGCTAACCACTGTGCCACTGTGCCGCCCTTTCTTGTTTAAATCTAAGAAAACTTGTCTGGTTGATTTCTTTGCCTTACAATTGAAGCGCAGTGAATAAGGATTCACTGAGGTGGAGCTAAAAACACGGTGTTTTAAAAATTAAACCTTGTTACGGTTAAACCAAATAAAGACTGAGAGGGAACCCCTAAACACCTTTCTCAACTGATCGTAGCATTACTGTATAAATGGCATTCATTTATTTGATTAAAGGTGCTAGTCAAATGCAAGTTGCAGTTACTTGCTAGAGTATTTCCTCACATTTCCTCACAATATGACTCACATTTTTCCCAGATTACAATAATTGCACGGATGGGACCTGTTCTAGTAAGAAATTATTATACAGGGTAAAACTAATTGATTAAGCCAGTGGTTAATACTACTTCTAAATACAGCGCACCTCATCATAATTGTTCCGCTGTTGTAACTAAGGCAGTATCACTGAAATGAGATGTGGTTGCATTGATCAAATTTAGAATAACTCTGCTCGTAGGCTTGGATAAGATACAGAAAAGTATCTGTGATCATTGCTTTCAAGGCAATTGCTTATTTTATTCATTACCAATGATTACCTCCAGCCAAAAAGGAAGATGCTGTAAGTAGGAGTGAGACCCAGAGACCTGTGTGCTTCCATTGTAATAAAGCAGGTCATCTAAGAGCTGACTGCTGGAAACTAAAAGGAAAACCTGGAGGGTTAATCAGGGCGCATCCACTCAGTGAAGGAGAAGGGACCCTGATGGAAAGCACAGCAGAACAAGCTGTGGCTTTAACTGCAGTAATAGTAAGACCCAGGAAGCATGCTGCTGCAAGTGCAGGAAAATCTAAAAGGATTCCTGAAGGCTGTCAGGATCTTGCGTCTGAAGGGAGAGTAACCGTTCACCCCTCAAGTGCATAGTACTCAAGCCCATAGTAATCCTCAGGGACACAGGCGCCACTAGATCCCTTTTACTGGGAAAAGGCCTGACCTTTCCCCCAGAGAGTGCGGTAAATACCAAAATGGTGGTAACTGGTATCGGAGGGCAATGCATGCCTGTACCTTTACATCAGGTGTACTTGGAGCACGACCTAGTTTCGGGACCGGTGACCGTAGGATTGTCCCTATTTTGCCTGTGGACGGGGTTGACCTGCTTCTAGGTAATGATCTGGCGGGGGTGAAAGTGGTAGCTTCCCCAGTAGTGAAATAGAGACCGCAGGAGGTCAGAGAAACAGGGCAGTGGCAAGAGACTGTCCTCTGCTGTTTCCCTGAATGTGTAATGAATCGGCCCAAGATCAAACCAGCCCCCCAAGAGAAGACTGAATTAGCACTGCAGGCAGACGATCATGAGGTCTGTCTGTCTGAGACTTTCTTTGGAAAGTTAGAGGACCCAGGGAATGGATTAAATTAATCTTCCCTAGCTGAGGCTCAGCGAGCCGACCCAGTACTGAGAGAGTTAGCATAGGCTGCCCAGTCTGAAATTAGCTGCCACTGCTACTATTTAAAGAATGAGGTACTGATGGGGAAGTGGAGTTCTCCTCACAGACCTGAGGGCAAGGCGTGGACAGTGATTCACCGGTTAGTGGTGCTACAGAAGTACCGAAGAGAAATATAAGAATGGCCCATGAGATTACAATGGCTGTTCATGTCGGTATATGGAAAATCAGAGCCCGCAGTTACAGCATTGTCCTGTCACGTATTCGTTAACCAAATTTGAGTTTTTAGGTTAATAAACTTCCACTTTTCTTGTTTAAATCTAAGAAAAACTGTCTGGTTGGTTTCTTTGCCTTACAATTGGAGAGCAGTGAACAAGGATTCACTGAGGGGAGGTAAAAACACGGTATTTTTAAAATTAAACCCTGTTACAATTAAACCAGGTAAAGGCTGAGAGGGAACCCCTAGACCCCTTTCTCACCTGGTTCTAACTATACTGTATAAATTACATTCAAATGTTTATTAGATTAAAGGTGCAAGTTGCAGTTTCTTGCTACAATATTACAATAATTGCATGGATGGGACCTGTTCTAGTAAGAAACTAGTTGTACAGGGTACAACTAACTGATTAAGCCAATGGCTAATACTACTTCTAAATACAGCGCACCTCATCATAATTGTCCCACTGTAACTAAGGTTGTATCATTGAAGTGAGATGTGGTTGCATTGATCAAATTAAGAATATCTCTGCTCATAGTCTTGGATAAGTATTGGTGATCATTTCTTTCAAGGCAATTGCTTATTTTAGCCATTACCAATAATTACCTTGTTTAGGGGCATGCAGATACATTTTGTTCTAGTCTCTAATGTGTGACAAAATGTTGTGACATTATAACATCCCTGTTTAATATTACAACTGACTTTTTCCACTCACTTTACCACCTGTTCTAAAAATTGGAGTTTAACTCCTTAGACCTAATAACAACTTTCCACCTGCAGTTTCTTCATTAGAATAGCAATGAAACTTTCCAAACAAATAGAAAGTTCCAAGTTTGGAGCAACTTAAAAAGAATCCTGAAAACTCTTGCAAAGTTACAACAGGAAATGTTGTTGACCTTTTCATCTGGTTGGTTATATTTGGCTTGTCGCTATACAGAGATATTACAGAGCCTAAAACTTTAAATCATAAAGCTAATATGGATGAATCACAGCTATACTTCAAAAATGCTGTAAGAGGGTTGTCTCACACCATTTAATCTTTAGATCATATTCAGTATTCCTGCAACAAACACAAAGTGCGCTTTTAAACTTTAAAATGGTCCCAGGTCATGTACTGGCTATTGTTTAGAGTTTCATGGGTAATACTGCTTAAAGGGCAGACAGTTATTTACTAACATTAAAGACATCACCATTCTTCAGACACCAGTTAGCAGAATCTTGTTCCTATGTTTTACTAGTCACTCACAGAGCTCTGATTTAATTGTATACTTTGTGGTGCAGGTTGGATAGTGTAACTCAATGTTGCATTCTCAGAACAAGTACCTGTGTGAAATGGGTACTTGCAGTATAACAACAATATTCATGGTGCAATGTGAACACATTCTGGCAATGTCGTCCAGCACCAGTTACAGATAATTCTCAGCCAGCTACACAAAGTGATTACAGAAATGTTTTCGGGATAAGGAAACTCACCAGTCGATTGGCAAGGGCAATTGTCCGGGCAGTCGATTCAGCTTCTTGTTGGCATTTCAGTTTATCTGCTGTGGCCTGTTCAAATTTCGCTGTTAGTTTAGCTAAATTTTCATTCAATTGCTATGAAAGAACAAGAAAACAGATGTCGATCAATATTAGATCAATATGTAACACCAATCCATCGCTGGAAAAAAGCTGCTTATTGTTTTTTGCGTCAATCTTTCCTTATATTTCTGTGAAGCTAAACTGCAGCTTGCCAAACCCCTTTCACGGATAAGATTTGGATTATTTTGTCCAATTATATTTTGAGTTGAGTAACTGAATTAATATAAGTATTATATTCAGACCTACGACATGGCCTGTGCCAAAAGTCATAGCTGTCTCCCCTTCCCATTTCCCTCTCAAAACAATTACAGAAATAATTAACAATGTCAGCGAATGGCCCCTTTCTCTGCTGTATGATTCTCTGTTAAGATATCACCACATTTTATTAGGACTGGACTTTTTGTCTTGAAGGATGATGTCATTTGGGACATGGAAAAAAAGTGCTAAAGTTAAATTGTTTCATGTATTTCAAAACTGAAGACTTTTCAGATGATCATAATTAAAAGCCCTTCAATATGCCTCAATAGTACAACAAATGCTCATTTTGAAAGATATTTGGTACAATGTGGAGGCCTTCAACTAGCCTTTATTAATGGTTAGAGCTCTGCGCTCAATAGTTTTACATAACATCCATATGAATCTTGCATATTAATGAGGTACCTTTGGTTAGGAATGCACTGCAGTCTGCATATGTTAGGGTGAACATTGGGCACTGTGATCAATGTAAACCATCTAATTTCTTTCTACTTACAGTTATCTTGGCTTTGATAATTGACAGTTTTTCCTGGGCAGCAGCTAATTCTGCATTGGCTTTGCTCAAAGCTTGCCGCTTAGGTTCGACATCACAATAGACTTCATAAAACCTCACAATGTTGACAACCCAGGAGCAAAGGCCGGCAGCGGCAAGAGACTTGGATCCAATAAACTCTGGGTTGAATTCAGGGTCATGTAAGTATGGCTGAATAGCTTTGAGGCAGTTCTCGTGGATGTTCTCCTTATTGAAGTTGATCAGGGAATCGAGGAACCCGTCTACCTTTGCCATCATAACCTTTGCTGACTTCCAGCTGCGGTCTTTGGGTACCTTGCCGCCAATCGCTGTGAGCACCAACACGGCAGCTGTGACATTTGTCACAGCTGAGGGAGGTGAGCCAAAGGACTTCAATTCTGTCAGGTTATTCTGGAGGGAGAACAAAGTTGCAAGTGAAACTGAATGAATTTTTCTTGAAGTCAATACTAATAGTCAGGTTATATAAAAGCAAAATACTGCTGATGCTGGAAATATGAAATAAAAACAAGAAATGCTGGAACCACTCAGCAGCTCTGGCAGCGGCTGTGAAAAGAGAAGCAGAGTTAACGTTTCAGGTCAGTGACCCTTCTTCGGAACTGACAAATATTAGAAAAGTCACAGGTTATAAGCAAGTGAGGTGGGGGTAGGGCAAGAGATAACAAAGGAGGTCTAGATTGGACCAGGCCACATAGCTGACCAAAAGGTCACGGAGCAAAGGCAAACAATATGTTAATGGTGTGTTGAAAGACAAAGCATTAGTACAGATTAGGTGTTAATATACTGAATATTGAACAGCAGCAAGTGCAAACCTGAAAAAAACAGTGGGTAAGCAAACTGAACAGACTAAGATGAAATGAAATAAATGCAAACAAAAAAAATTGTAAAAAATGTCAAAAAGAATGTAAAAAAAAGGAAGAAAAAATGACTAAAAATGAAAGTAAAATGGGGGGCTGTCACGCTCTGAAATTATTGAACTCAATGTTCAATCCGGCAGGCTGTAGTGTGCCTAATCGGTAAATGAGATGCTGTTCCTCGAGCTTGCGTTGATGTTCACTGGAACACTGCAGCAATCCCAGGACAGAGATGTGAGCATGAGAGCAGGGGGGTGTTGAAATGGCAAGCAACCGGAAGCTCAGGGTCCTGCTTGCGGACTGAGCGGAGATGTTCCGCAAAGCGGTCACCCAGTCTGCGCTTGGTCTCCCCAATGTAGAGGAGATCACACTGTGAGCAGCGAATACAGTATACTACATTAAAAGTACAAGTAAATCGCTGCTTCACCTGAAAGGAGTGTTTGGGGCCTGGGATAGTGAGGAGAGAGGAGGTAAATGGGCAGGTATTACACCTCCTGCAATTGCAGGGGAAGGTGCCATGGGACGGGGACGAGGTGATGGGGGTAATGGAGGAGTGGACCAGGGTGTCGCGGAGGGAACGATCCCTTCGGAATGCTGACAGGGGAAGGGAGGGGAAGATGCGTTTGGTAGTGGCATCACGCTGGAGGTGGCGGAAATGGCGGAGGATGATCCTTTGGATATGGAGGCTGATGGGGTGAAAAGTGAGGACAAGGGGAACCCTGTCACGGTTCTGGGAGGGAGGGGAAGGGGTGAGGGTAGAGGTGCGGGGAATGGGTCGGACACGGTTGAGGGCCCTGTCAACCACAGTGGGGGGAAATCCTCGGTCGAGGAAAAAGGAGGTCATATCAGAAGCACCGTCATGGAAGGTAGCATCATCAGAGCAGATGCGTCGGAGACGGAGAAACTGGGAGAATGGAATAGAGTCCTTACAGGTGGTAGGGTGTGAAGAAGTGTAGTCGAGGTAGCTGTGGGAGTCGGTGGGCTTATAATGGATATTAGTAGACAACCTATCCCCAGAGATGGAGACAGAGAAGTCGAGGAAGGGAAGGGAAGTGTCAGAGATGGACCATGTAAAGGTGAGAGAAGGGTGGAAATTGGAAGCAAAGTTGATAAAGTTTTCCAGTTCGGGGCGGGAGCAGGAAACGGCACCGATACAGTCATTAATGTACCGGAAAAAGAGTTGGGGGAGGGGGCCTGAGTAGGACTGGAACAAAGAATGCTCGACATATCCCACAAAAAGACAGGCATAACTAGGACCCATGCGGGTACCCATAGCGACACCTTTTACCTGAAGGAAGTGCGTGGAGTTGAAGGAGAAGTTGTTCAATGTGAGAACAAGTTCAGCCAGGCGGAGGAGGGTGGTGGTGAATGGGGACTGGTTGGGCCTCTGTTCCAGGAAGAAACGGAGAGCCCTCAAATCATCCTGGTGGGGGATGGAGGTGCAGAGCGATTGGACGTCCATAGTGAAGAGGAGGCGGTTGGGACCAGGAAACTGGAAATTGTCAAAATGACGTAGGGCGTCAGAAGAGTCACGGATGTAAGTGGGAAGAGACTGGACCAGCGGAGAAAAGATAGAGTCTAGATAGAAAGAAATAAGTTCAGTGGGGCAGGAGCAGGCTGACACAATGGGCCTGCCGGGACAGTCCCGTTTGTGGATTTTGGGAAGGAGGTAGAAGCGGGCTGTCCGGGGTTGTGGGACTATGAGGTTGGAAGCTGTAGAGGGAAGATCTCCAGAGGAGATGAGGTCAGAGACAGTCCTTTGGACGGTGGCTTGATGTTCGGTGGTGGGGTCATGGTCCAGAGGGAGGTAGGAAGAAGTGTCCGTGAGTTGGCGTTGAGCTTCTGCAAGGTCGAGGTCGGTACGCCATACGACAACAGCACCACCCTTGTCTGCAGGTTTGATGACCATGTCGGGGTTAGACCTGAGAGAACAGAGTGCCTCAAGTTCAGAGGGGTCAGGTTAGAGTGAGTGAGGGGGGCAGAGAAATTGAGATGACCAATGTCTCGCCGACAGTTTTCAGTGAAGGAAGTCAGGTTGTTGAGTTATCAATTTCAATGCATTGCTTTGAAGCCTGGAGCTATAGTCTGAATTTTATATAACATGAGTCATCAAATGTAAGGCAATGAAACCCCCTGGTGGTAACATAAATCTCTAACGGCTTGTTCGTTCTAAAGTTGCTGAGTCCCCACTGTGTCCTTCAGCAGTTGATTCTAACAAGATTAAGGGAATCAGAAACAAATGATCATCAAACTTGTGACAATCCTTGCATAACTGACCTGGTTTAGTGCTTCTGAAACCTTTTTTAATTAAGTAAATCCATTTCACATGAAAATCAAGGCCAAACATGAAAATTGGGGCCTAATAAGAAAAGTTGTGGATATGCAAATTAAACAAAGATGTCAATCGTGTGACATTTGCGTAAATAGGCATTTTGTTATATTAAACAGACACATTTCTGTCAAAACATCTTGCCAATGAATAAAAATCAATTTCTGACTCACACTGTAATATTCACTTGGACCATCTACATTCTTTCCTAAAGGGCAGCTAGCACCTAAATCCCTTTAAACTAAATTTAGTTCCGATGTTTTTTTTTTAAACTCACTCCTATTTACTGCAATCTAAAGCATCATGGTTATGAACAATTCTATGACATCCTATTGTGCTGAAAGACAAACATGTATACTAAAACATGAGCCCTGTGTGTATGTGTGTGTGTGTGTCTGTCTGTACAAGCGCATAGTACAGTGCCTATAGTTAGAGTGAATTAGAGTTTATTTTTAAGGAAAATTATCACTGAAAAAGTTGACAAACTCATGCTCTACTTTGTCTTTGTTGTTTTATACTTTCATTGTCCTATAAAATGGTTCCCTTGGTGGCTCTCGTCAATCATTTTCATTGGAAAGGAGGCTTACAACACAGAATGTCCTTGCACGTCAGTGACTTCAACATCTTCATAGATTGGCTCTGTCTGAGTGCTCACTCCACAGAGGTATTGCACATCCTCATTAGTTTATAAACAGCACAGATCTTTTCCTATGGGTATTAAAGATTAAACCACCTGTTCTTCTTCCCTCAGCATGAACTGTCAATGAAATCACACAGGGCTTTCAATCAAATTCAATTGATTTAACATCAGCTCAAGAAACATCCAAACAAAATGTTGACTTTGATAATTATTGCTCTGCCAAAACAAAAGGCTACATTTTATCTTCTTAAGTACATCAAAATAAATCTTCTTAAGTACATCAAAATAAAAGGGCGGCGCAGTGGTTAGCACCGCAGCCTCACAGCTCCAGCGACCCGGGTTCAATTCCAGGTACTGCCTGTGTGGAGTTTGCAAGTTCTCCCTGTGTCTGTGTGGGTTTCCTCTGGGTGCTCCGGTTTCCTCCCACATGCCAAAGACTTGCAGGTTGATAGGTAAATTGGCCATTAGAGATTGCCCCTAGTATAGGTAGATGGTAGGGAAATATAGGGACAAGTGGGGATGTGGTAGGAATATGGAATTAGTGTAGGATTAGTATAAATGGGTGGTTGATGGTCGGCACAGACTCGGTGGGCCGAAGGGCCTGTTTCAGTGCTGTATCTCTAAACATAAACAAATCACATTTCTAGCCGATCAGTGACCGAAACACACAATTTACTGTTACATTATTTAACTCAGTGTAAGAGGATTTATACCCTAATTTAAGAGAAATTAAAAGAAGATAAATTGGGAAGGGCCTGTGGGAGAAAATTGTAATATTCCCTTAATTTATGTCCACTTGGCACAACTACCTTTCCTTGGTGTTGCAGATACTGACGCTGGAAAGTGACGCAAGGTGTATTACAATATATATATGTTGTGCAGAAGAATAAAGAACAAAGTAATCGTCATGCCACAGCATGGAGAGACAAAACTGACTCCATGGTACAGTTGTCACTTGTCAATAACTGCCTAGGCCCACACACAGTCAACACTCCTAACATCTCTCTTTAGGGTTTGGTGTTCATTTCCTGCCTTACAATTCTGTGAAGTGCTTTGGGATGTTTTTCTGCATTCAAGATACTAAATAATTACAAGTTCTTATTTTTCTTTTGAATTCGTTTGAACTCTTACCTTATTCAGAGTGTTGAGAGCTTCCTGAGCAGCAATAAGGGCAGGTTCTGCTTTTGCTAAATCCTCCTCACAGTCTTTTTGTGTCCGGGTAACTTCCTCAGCAATGAGAGCTACCTTGTGTTCTTCTGCATCTGCAATGGCTTTTTCTTTGCTTACTTTCTCTGTTTCAACTCCAACTACTTGAATCAGCTTGTCAGCATCTTCATTTTTCTGTTTCAGCTCAACTTCCTGCGCAGCCAGTTTAGCTTTCAGATCATCCACCTGGTTACGGGAATTAAATATAAGGGAATAATTACAAAATGACTAAAGATTTGACATTTGGTTTAGTATCCACATTACATTCACATGATCTTAAAATGTTAAACTGTTTTTCTTCATGACAATATAATTAAGGATAAGGAGGGGCATTTGGCTATTCATCCATCTTGAATGGCCCTGAAGTCTCCCTGTTGCAGTATCCAATTGATTCTTAAATGATTCTGGGTCATACGAACATATGAATTAGGAGCAGAAGTAGGCAACTCGAGCCCTCGAGCATTTCCACCTACCCCCAATAACCTTCCACTCCCTTGCTTATCAAGAATCTATCTACCTTGCCTTAAAAATAATCAGTGACTCTGCTTCCACCGCCTTTTGAGGAAGAGAATTCCAAAGACTCACGACCCTCTGAGAGAAAAAATTTCTCCTCATCTCTGTATTAAATGGGCGACCCCTTATTTTTAAACAGTGACCCCTCGTTCGAGATTCTCCCACAAAGGGAAACATCCTTTCTACATCCACCCTGTCAAGACCCCTCAGGATCTTATATGTTTCAATCAAGTCGCCTCTTACTCTTCTAAATTCCAGTGGATACAAGCCTAGCCTGTCCAATCTTTCCTCGTAAGACAGCCCACCCATTCCAGGTATTAGTCTAGTAAACCTTCTCTGTACGGCCTCCAACGCATTTACATCCTTCCTTAAGAAAGGAGACCAGTACTGTACATAATACTCCAGAACTCTCACCAATGCCCTGTATAGTTGAAGCATAACCTCCCTACTTATGTATTCAATTCCCCTCACGATAAACAATAACATTCTATTAGCTTTCCTAATTACCTGCTGTCCCTGCATACTAACCATTTGCGATTCATGCACTAGGACACCCAGATCCCTCTGCATCTCAGAGCTCTGCAATCTCTCACCATTTAGATAATATGCTTCTTTGTTATTCTTCCTGCCAAAGTGGACAATTTCACACTTTCCCACATTATACTCCATTTGCCAGGTCTTTGCCCACTCACTTAACCTATCCCTTAATCCCTTTGTAGCCTCCTTATCTCGAACATCTTCACAAGCTCTTTTATTACAATTTATGAGTCGTTCTGCTTGATTCAAATTAGCCCAAGTCTGTCAAACTCAAACGTTGGATTAACTATTTTCATCATACCATCTGTTCTATCGGGCAGTCTGCAATTTATTGTTTTCTGAATCATGGTCAGTTCAAATATATAGTTTGCATGACTTGCCCTCATTTCACATTCCATCTGTCAGCATTCCCCTCAGTCTTTCATCAATCCATCCTTGGACCATTCCACCAATCTCTAACCATTGAGAGAACCCCAATTGTGAATAATCCCAGTTTTCTACCCATAAATATTGTCTTCCCTGCGTTCTAGCAGGATCCAGTCCAGAGTTCTTGTACTGTCAATCATTAGTTCCTTTCCCAAATTTCTTGTAAGGAGTTACCTAAATTGTGACAGCTTGGGCGAAATAGCCCTCCTCATGTCTATTCCAAGTTTGAACCAATATTCACATATATTCCCAAACAAATGAAAGTAAAACTGAAGTAAATATATAACCACAGCTGGTTGTGAGGGAGTTACAACATTAAAATTGCTCTTTCCTAAGTAAAGAAAAAAGAACTTCAGAAATTTCACATTTATGCCAGGGTTTTTTTAATGACTCACAGTAAAGCACTCTGAACATCCCTCTTAATTCAAAGTTGTTCAATTGAACTCACCTGACAATTTAAATATCTTGCACTATATTCCCACTTCAAATAGTGAGTGAGAGAGAGAGATAGAGGAGTAAATCTGCAGAGTTATCACAGAGATGTACAAGAACTATAATGTGGGAGTCTTTAATTACCAAAATATTGATTGGGATAATGTTAGAGTAAGGGGAAAGGAGGGGGAGAAATTTCTGAATTGCTTTCAGGAGAACTTCCTTGGCCAGTAGGAAGGAAGCCTTGCTGGATCTGGTGCTGGGTCAAGTGAACTAAGTGTCTGCAGGAGACCACTTCGGCAAGAGTGATTGCCATAGTAATGAAGAAGAGCAAGGGACAATTTAAAATAGAATTTCTAAATTGGAAGAGAGCTAATTTCAATGGAATGAGAGGGAATCTAGCCAGAGTAAAATGGAACTAAAGACTGACAGGAACAACAGTAAAAGAATAATGGGTAATCTCTAAGAACAGATATTTCAGGTACAGGCTAGGTACAGTCCAACAAAGGAGAAAGACAGAGAAACCAAAGCCAGGACTCAGTGGATGATGAGGGAGATAAATATGATTAAACAAAAAAACACAGTGTACGATGCATGTCAGGTGAATTTGTGTAGTGAGAACCAGGCCAAATACAATAAGCTGAGAGGGGAAGTGAAGAGAAACAAATGTCCGGCAAAGAGAGAATATGAGAATAGACTGGCAATAAACATAGAAGGGAACTCAGAAAAATCTTCTACTGGCATATAAATAGTAAGCGGATAGTACGAGGTTGGGTGGGCCCTATTAGGGATAAAGAGGGTGATATATGCTTAGAGGTCCATGGCAAGGTTAGAATACTTAATGAGTACTTTGTCTCGTTGTTTATTAAGGAAGAGGATGCAGATCAAATATCAGCAGAAGCTGAGATGATAGATGTAATGGATGGGTGAAAATTGAAAGGCAGGATGTACTGAAAAGGCTGGCTATCCTTAGAATGGATAAGTCGCCTGGTTTGATGGCTTGCATCCCAGGTTGCTGAAGGAAGTGGGAGTGGAGATAGCAGAAGGGCTTGCCATAATCTTCAAATCTTCCCTAGATACAGGGGAGATGCCACAGGATTGGAGTGTGACAGATGCGGCATCCTTATGCGAGAAAGGGTGTAAGGACATTCCTAGTGAATAGAGGCTGGTCAGTTTAACATCAGTGGTGAGTTAGGTTTTAGAAACAATCAACAGACACTTGGAGACGTTTGAGTTAATTAAGGAGAGCCATCACGGATTTGCAAAAAGGCAGATCATGCTTGACTAATCTAATTGAATTTTTGATGAAGTAACAGAGAAGGTTGATGAAGGGAAAGTAATGGATGTTGTCGATATGGATTTTAAGAAAGTGTTTGATAAAGTACCACATAAAAGGCTGGTTCACAAAACTGAGGCTCATGGAATAGAAGGGTCAGCTCAGCTTGGATAAAAAATTGGCTTAAGAACAGAAAGCAGCGAGTCATGGTAAATGGTTGTTTTTCAGACTGGAGGTTGGCAGACAACTGTATTCAAGGGTCAGTGCTAGGAACACTGTTTTGTGTATATATATATATATAATATACATATATATATAAATAAATGACTTGGATATTGGAATACAGAGTAGAATTTTAAAATTTTCCAATGATACCAAACTTAGAGGTGTGGCAGAAAGTGAGGATGATACCAATCGACTGCAACAGGACATAGCTAGGCTAGCAGGATAGGTAGACGTGTCAGATGGAATTTAATGCAGAGAAGTGTGAGGTGCGGCATTTTAGTAGAAGGGATAGGGCAAGGCAATATAGACTAAATGGTACAGTTCTAAAGAGATTCAGCTTGTATTGATCTTAATGAGGAGAGTCCATCAAAATGTGGACAATGTTACAAACTGACAGTAATGTTCCTGTAAATCAAATGACTGAAAAGCTCAAGAACACAGGAAAGCTGAATAATTTAGTAGCATCATCTGGTAACTTATTGTCTGGTGTTAACTTCTACTGCATATTATTTAATGCCACATTCTTGTGGTTTCAGCATCAGGATGTAATACTGCACCTCCACCAGGAGTTACTGGTTTTAAAAATGGAGTCAGCCAAGAGAAATGCAGGACAATCAGGTATTGAGTTTTTCAATTCATTGCTAACCCACAGCACATGAATAAGTGAGGAAGATGCTCAGTTGTTGAATATATTCAAGACCGTGATTGATAGATTTTTGGATACAAAGGGAATTAAGGAACATGGGGATACTCTCAAAGTGAAATTGAGGTAGAAGATCAGCCATGGTCATATCTGAATAGCAAAGCATGTTTGAAGGGCTGAGGAGCCTACTCCTGCTCCTATTTCTTATGTTCTTATTACACTTGAATGTTTTCTGCAGCATTTCAATTGCCTAAAAATATCAAAACAAATGCAACGATCACTGCTCTCATAAAGCATTCTTTCTTTGTTTAGGGTAACGTGCATACTTTATCACAATGCTAACATTTTGTCATTATTTCCATTGCTTCATTAATTTTTAGTTAAATTTTCCCAACACCTGTCTCATGAACTGTCCCTTTAAGAACCAGAACCACGGCCGGAATTTTACATTGGGTGGGAGACCTTAACCACTAGCCAAAAAGTCAGGGCCAAGCCATCTCTGACGTCCCTAAAAAGCCATGCCAGGATTTTACACTTCTCAGGCCCTTAATTGGCCTCAGGCGGGACTTGCGTACCTTTGAGGCAGGAAATCCTAATGGAGCTGCTGGCCAATCAGCGGGTCGGCAGCTCTCAGTCCCAGCAGCGACACTGGGAGCAATGGCCACTGTTGGGACCGCACCCAGCCACAACAGGATTGTGGATGCCAGCCCGGAAAAAAGGTAAGTCTCTGGGGCTTCACCGGAACAATCACCAAGGGGTATCGGTGGTGGGGGGTGGGTGGCAGGGGAGTGTTGTGCTGTGGGGACGGTTGGACAATGGAGGGGGGCGGGAAGCCTCCATAGGGCACAGGGTGCCCGATCAGGAAGGTCCCTCACCAGCCCGCAAGGAGGTCACCAGGTTTTACTTGGCCTCTTGAAGGGCCTGAGCACCCGCAGGCTGCTGGGAAAATACCCACAGTGGTGGGAGGAGACCCTCAAGTGGTAGTTAATTAGTCGCTTAAGGGCCTTGATTGGCCTGTGGTGGGTGGGCCATTTCTCACTGCCGCCGCCCCCCGTAAAGTTGCAGCGGAGGTGTGAAATCGTGGGCAATGAGCCCCCCCCCACCGCCACCAGCCTGCTCCTGCCGGCGGGACGGTGGGGTGGGGGGGGGGGGAGGGGGAGGGCACGTAAAATTCCAGCCCACATTTTGTTATGTGAAGGGCTCAACGGTACACGAGTGTGAACAGATTTCAAGAATTTGAGACGTATATTTGAATGATTGGACAATACGTAAAACATTGTGTTTCTCCAGCTCACAGTTGCTCGGCTCTTTTAGCTTCTTCCCACTTCTTTCACCTTTCATTTTCAAACTTCAGTTCTTTTTTCCCACAGCACTCCATTCCTTGCACCTCAGCGGTGTTACCATAGAAACAGCCTAAACGCTTTCTTTGAGACACCATCTTTCTGAATACATCATCTTTAGAAGGTAAAACGCTGTCACTAATTAACTATCGCACAGGTTGCTAATCACTCCTACATGTTCAAAGCTATTGGCTAATGCACACTTTCATTCTCTCTCATTATTTTCACTCCAAATGTGGAATTGTATAAATTACAGCACAGGAGGAGTCCATTGACATTTGCATTCGTGCCGGTACAAGCTCTTCAACTGGAGAAACATCTATTCTTGTCCCACTTTCCAGACATTTCCCCATATCTTTTTATATTCTTTGTTTTGAAACATTCAATTCCCTTTTAGATGATGATATAATCCCGAGAGGGAAGAAAAAAATCACACATTAAAACAGACCCTGATGTTTTAATGAAACAGGAAGACAAAGGCAATCAAGAAAAAACAAGACAAGAAGGGAAAAGTAACATGGAAACAAACCAGGGTAGCTGCTGGAAGGCAGAAATTGGAAGAATTAGAAGAATAACATTATCTAAAAGATATTTGCATAATATAAGGCCTTAGAGAAGCAAGATTCCTTAACCAATCACTGAGAAAAAAATTACCAGAAGATACAAGAGGGTTATCCAATTAAAATTAACTGTACTTTTCTCATCAGCTAACCATGGTATATTGAAAATACTTAATATTACTGCTTTTCCCCAGTGCAAAACTTACTCTAATAAAAATAATTGAATGTGTGTCCTCCATATTGGCATTGCCTTCCAATATTCGTCATCATGCTGCTCGCACTGATCTTTTTCATCATTAATTAGTAATCGTAGCATGTCTAATAAAAGATTTCTTATATTGAGAGAAAAATTTCAAAAGAATTTTTTTGCAGGACATAGGAGGAAGGATCCGAGTAAAACATGATAAGATGACTGAAAACATTCAAATAATGAGATTACTTTAAATCATTATCAGGCCTGGGCTGCAGGAGTGGGGCACTTTCATAATGCAGCTTCTCATCAAGACAGAATACATGTTATACACATCCTAAATCTTTCACAAGCAAGATTAAAATTAAAATGACTGGCAAAAGTGTAGGGAAAAGTATATGCCTATTTAAAACTGAATAGACTCCCTCCTATAGTTTTGGTCTTGTCAAGATGATTTGGGAGTAATTTTACCTTTTGGTGATTGGTTGAAAGAGTCGATATTAGACATTTCCCAATTGAGCTTTGTATTGAAATCAATAGAAAGGAGAATTAGGTGAAGTGTATAATGGTCGTCCAATCTAATATCACTCATGTTACTCTACTGCCAAAAGTTAAAACTAACCACATTGTTTTTAGCCCTCAAATTCCATGCTTTATTTGCAAGGAATCATCAGTTCCCCACTCCAAGAAAGATGAAGCAACCAGTGTTTTATTCATGCACCTACTACCAGGGTAATGTTCTGGCTTATCGAATCATAGAAAGTTTATGGCACAGAATTGGCCCATCATTTCTGTGCCCGGCCGAAAAACACAGCCTAATCCCACCTTCCAGCATTTGGTCCATAGCCCTGCAGATTATGGCACTTGAGGTGCATATCCAGACTCCTTTTGAATGAGTTGAGGGTTTCTGCCTCATCTACCCTTGCAGGCCGTGAGTTCCAGACCCCCATCGCCCTCTGGGTAAAAAAGGTTTGCCTCACCTCCCCTTTAATTTTTCTACCAATCACTTTAAATCTAAGCCCCTTAGTCACTGACCTCTCTGTTAAGGTAAACAGGCCCTTCACCCCCACTCTATCCAGACCCCTCAAAATTTTGTACATTTCAATCAGATCTCCCTTCAGCCTTCTCTGTTCCAAGGAGAACAACCCCAGCCTATCCAATCTTTCCTGATAGCTGCATTTTTCCAGTCCCAGCAACATCCTCATAAATCTCCTCTGTACTTTTCTAGTGCAATTACATCCCTTCTGTAATGAGGTGACCAGAACTGCACACAGTACTCAAGTTGTGGCCTAACCAATGATGTATACAGTTCCAGCATAACCTCCCTGCTCTTATATTCTATACCTCGGCTAATAAAGGAAAGGATTCCATATGCCTTCTTAACCACCTTATCGACCTGTCCTGCTACCTTCAGGGATCTGTGGACATTCACTCCTTCATTTCCTCTACACTTCTCAGTATTTTCCCATTAATTGTGTATTTCTTTGCCTTGTTTGACATCCCAAATGCATCGCCTCACACTTCTCCATGTTGAATTCCATTTGCCACTTGTCTGTCCATCTGACCAGACCATCAATATCTTTCTGCAACATACAGCTATCCTCCTCGCTGTCTACCACACGGCCAATCTCTGTGTGTCTGCAAACTTCTTGATCATGCTCCCTACATTTACATCTAAATCGTTAACATATACCACAAAAAGCAGGGGACCCAGTACTGAGCCCTACGGAACGCCACTGGAAACAGCCTTCCAGTCACAAAAACACCCATCAACAAATACCCTTTGTTTACTGCCACTGACCCGATTTTGTATCCAATTTGCTGCATTTCTTTGGATCCCATGGGATTTTATTTTTTTAACCAGTCTGCCATGTGGGACCTTGTCAAAAGCCTTGTTAAAATCCATGTAGACCACATCAACTGCACTACCCTCATCTATCTTTACTTCTTCAAAAAATTCGATCAAGTTGGTCAGACAAGATCTTCCCTTAACAAATCCATGCTGACTGTCCTTGATTAATCCATGCCTTTCTAAGTGACAGATTATCCGGTCTCTCAGAATTGATTCCAATAATTTGCCCACTAATGAGATTAGACTGACTGGCCTGTAATTATTTGGTCTATCCCTCGTTCCCTTTTTAAACAGAGGTACAATGTTAGCAGCCCTCCAATCCTCTGTCACCACACTTGTATCCAGTGAGGACCGGAAAATGATGGTCAGACCATCCTCTATTTCCTCTCTTGCTTCTTTTAACAGCATGGGTTAAAGGCCTGCTACCCGACCTGAACCCGACAGGACCTGACGACATGTGTCGGGTTCGGGTCGGGTTGGGTTGCACTTCTGGGTCTGGCATTCGGGCTCGGGTCGAGCCGGGTCGGACACGCTCTATCACAGGTAAGTGGCTCCAATGTTAATTTTTGGACTAGAAAGATGGTTTTGTTACAGTTATTTTAAGCTTGAGCAGATCAGCAACAAAGTGAAAAACGGAAGGTAAGTTAACTGATGGTCAGGTCAGGTCGGGTCGGGTCGGGTCGGACGCGGGACAAAATGGAAGGACTTGGGCCGGGTCAGGCTCGGGTCGGACGTGGTTCTATCAGGCTCAGGTCGGGTTTTTTTGCAGTCCCAAGCAGGCCTTTAGCATGGGGTACATTTCATCCAGCCCTGGTGATTTATCAAATTTCAAGGATGCTAATTTTATAAATACATCCTCTCTCCCTATGTTTATCACATCCAATACTTCACATCCCTCTTCCTTAACTGCAATATTTGCATCATCCCCCTCTTTTGTAAAGACAGACGCAAAATATTCATTAAGAACAATACCAACATCTTCTGCCCCTATACATAACTTTTTGGTCTTTTATGGGCCCTTTCTTTCCTTAGTTTTCGTCTTGCTCTTAATATTTTGATAAAACATCTTTGGGTTCACCTTGATTTTGCTTGCCAATATTCTTTCATGCTCACTCTTAGCTTTCCTAATTTCCATTTTGAATTCACCTCTCCACTTTCTACACTCCTCTCTTTCTGTAGTATTGAGTTCTTGGTGTCAGACATAAGCTTTCCTTTCCTGCCTTATCTTACCCTGTAAGCTCCTTGACATCCATGGGGCTCTAGATTTGGCCATCCCACTGCTTTTCTTTGTGGGAACATGTTTCCTCTGAACCCATTGGATATCCCCTTTGAATACTTCCTGCTGCTCTGACAATGATTTACCTTCAAGTAGCTGTTTCCAGTCCACAATCGCTAAATCACTCCTCAGTTTAATAAAATTGGCCTTTCCCCAATTGCGAACTCTAACTCCTGTTGTATCCTTGTCCTTTTCCATAATTATGTTAAAACTGACTGAATTATGATCACTACCACTGTCACTCCTTCCACCTGACCATCTTCATTTCCTAACACTAAGGGCTGAATATTATCAGCGCACTGCGCTCCGTGGCGGCACACTGTGAAGTCAGCGGCCTTCCGACACAGAGGTGCGAGGGCTTATTTAAATGGAGGGGGCAGGGCGGCCACCCACAATGACGTAGAAGGGGCAGCTGCTGCATCCCCGACAATGGCGTCTGGTGCCACTGCACAGGCGTTGCGCCACTTTGAAAGAGCTTCCAGCCCTTCAGGAGAAATTTAAATTTTTAAAAGTGCCGGTTCAATGAAAATTTAAATAAAGATTTGTTCACACCTGCAATCCTCTCTCCGACTCCCACCCAATGCATAAATAGTTTTTTGGCCTATCACCCCCAAAAAATTAGTCATCAGTAATGACCCGTTCGCCCCCGAACTTTATTCCCTTTGACCCTAAACACCTTCCCACCATCCTCACACCCAATGAAAAGATTCTTTCTTGCTTCCCCCTCCCACCCCACCCTGATACTTTCAGTCCTCCCTCCTCCCAACCAGTGTCTCGCTCGGAACTCCAGGCACGCGAGTCGCAGCCGATGGCCGTAAAATCGGTATGGGACGGCCGGCAACAGCAGGTAAGTTCATTTGCATGCTTATTACCCTCATTTGAATATTTTAATGAAGGCAGCAAAGGTGGGGGGTGGGGGGGGGGGGGGGATCGGCACCGAGGCCTTACCGCTGCCGCTAATATCCAGCCGGGCATTCTCGGTGTCATGGGTCATGGCGTGCCGCTCCCGCTACCATTTTACAGGCCTCCCTTCCACAACCTACAGCATCGAGGGACTGGTAAAATCCAGCCCTAGGTCTAAAACTGTGCCCTCTCTTGTTGGACTTGCTACATACTGGCCAAAAAAGTTCTCCTGAATGCACCTCAAGAATTCTGCTCCTACAATCCTTTCATACTAAAACAATCCCAGTTAATATTGGGGTTGTTAAAATTCCCTATTATTATTGCCCTATTGTTCTTGCACTTCTGAGAGATTTGCCTACATATCTGCTCTTCTATCTCCCTCTGACTGTTTGGCAATCTATAGAACACTCTCAGCAGTGTGATTGGCCCTTTTTTGTTCCTTAGCTCGATCCATATGGCCTCATTTGATGAACCTTCCAATATATCATCCCTCCTCACAGCTGTAATAGTTCCTTTAACCAAAATTGCCACATCTCCTCCTTTCGTATCCCCCTCCCTATCGCGTCTGAAAACCCTGGTAAACTGAGTATTGCACAGCCATTCCTGTCCCTCCTTAAGCCATCTTTTATTTTCCTTGCAGTAAAGTGAAGATTCTTTCCAGTTGGACATCAAAATTATGAGTAAAAACATTCCATACAATACTGCATGAAGAAAGACACAGTTGGAGGGAAGGTGCTGGATCCAGCACAATGTTCCACTTCCTGGTCAATGTATCATCAAAGACAGATTAATCAAGTTAATCTAAAGTTAAGCTCAGAATCATGTGGACATACTTGAGTCAACTCCTAACGATGAAATGGTAAAATAGTGAAATTGAGATGGACATTAACCTTTGCCTTGTCTCACTGATATCTCAAAGCACTTTTATCTTATCAAGAGAGTGCAGAAATGCACCCAAGTGATAGATGCATGGGCAACACATGCCTTAATGGGGGCCTTGTGCAAAGATTTTATTCGGGGCCCCTACATTTTATACGTCAAACTCATCACTGGATCCACATGGGGCCCCTGACTGGCTTGGGACTCTGTGCAATTGCATAGGTTGCATGGCCTGAATACCACCCCTGGATCGGTGACCTTTTCAAACATGAACCATACAACTATATCTGTTAGGAAATGTCAGGAAATTGTATAGTATCAATAGATTCCAGTGCTGGATGTACCTCTTTGACCAAGTTTTTTGTCACCCCTCCTAATATCTCCTTGAGTATTGCTGATAAAAGAGACATGCTGTTGAAGCTTTTCATCTTGCACTCATCAGGATAGACACAAGAATGCCAAATTTCAAAGGGGACAATTTATACTGCATGGGAAAAGGGTACTGATTGGTTGGCAAGTCAACTCTTATTGGTCGAGGCGTTGCCATGGAGAATGCACCGGGGAACTATTGTCACCCACGCTTTGTTTAATTCAAAAAAGGCACCATGCCTGGACATGTTCCTTTTGCCTGCTGGAAGTTATATATATTCATACATAGAGACCTGTCCTCTGCAGGCAAAAGGAACATGTCCAGACATGGCACCCCTTTTGAATTAAACAAAGCGTGGGTGACAATAGTTCCCTGGCGCATTCTCCATGGCAATGCCTCGATCAGAGTTGACTTGCCAACCAATCAGCATGACAAAAAGCTTCAACAACACATCTCTTTTTTCAGCAATACTCAGGTTCTGCACTACCAGACGACTATTAATCTCTCCTTCATTGTCTTGGCAGCTTATTGTGCTGCTGTGAAACGCTTTGTGAAAGGCAAGTTGTTGTATAGGTATAGGAACTGGTTTAAACGTCAGGGGTCCTTTTCTGCTATATGTTTGGTATGGTCTGGAACAAAAGGTTTTGGGGAGGGATAAACCCAGACACTACAGGTCAGGTAGCCCAACATCGGCAGTGGAGAAACTTAAGAGACAGACTTAATTAGCACTTGGAAAACAATGGGTTAATAAATGAAAGCCAGCATGGATTTGTTGAAGGCAAATCATGTCTGACTAACTTGATTGTGTTCTCTGATGAAGTAACGGAGAGGGTTGATGAGGATATGTGGTTAACGTGACGTATGTGGACTTTCAAAAGACGTTTGATAGAGTACTACATAATGAACTTGTTACTAAAATTGATGCTCATTGGATTAAAGGGGCCATGGCTGCATGGATATAAAATTGGTTAAGGGACAGAAAGCAAACAGCAGTGGAGAATGTATGTTTTGCAGACGAGGGAAGTGTGCTGTGGTGTTCTCTAGCGGTCAGTGTTGGGATCGCTACTCTTTTTGATGATATATTAATGACCTGGGCTTAAGTAAACAAAGCAAAATTTCAAAGTTTGCAGAAGACACGAAACTCAGAAATGTAGTGAACAATGAGGATAGCATTAAGCTTCAGGAGGAGACAGACGGACTGGTGAAATGAACCAACACGTGGCAGATGAAATTTAATGCACAGGAGTGTGAAGGATCTTTGTGCCCTAGGGAGGATGTAGAGGAGATTGTACTAGAGATTTCAGTTATGTAGTTAGACTAAAGAAACTGGGGCTGTTCTCCCGAGAGCAGAGAAGGTTAAGGGGAAATTTGATAAAGGGATTATTATGAAGGGCTTTGTATGAGTAAATAGGAAGAATTTTTTTCCAGTGGCAGAAGATCAGTAACAGAAAATGGCGTTTTAAGGTACCTGGCCAAAGAACCAGAGGCAGTATGTGGAAAACATTTTTTTACACAGCAAGATGTTATAATCTTGAATGCACTGCCTGAAAAGGTGGTGGAAGCAGATTGAATAACAACCCTCAAAAGGGAATTGGATAAGTTCTTGAAGGGAAAAACCTTGCAGGGCTATGGGAAATGAGCAGGGGTGTGAGACTAATTGGATAGCTTTCAAAGAATTGGTACAGACACAATGGGTCTAATGGTCTTCCTTCCTTCCTGTATCATTCTAGGATTCAATGAATAACTGACCTGCTTTATCTAAGTCACTTTAGGCCCTGCA
The DNA here is from genome assembly GCF_036365525.1 of Heterodontus francisci. NCBI lineage: Eukaryota > Metazoa > Chordata > Chondrichthyes > Heterodontiformes > Heterodontidae > Heterodontus > Heterodontus francisci. The sequence goes on along the minus strand of NC_090396.1, from coordinate 30,374,070 downwards.
TGGGTATCAGATTCATCACTTCTACTTTGCTGCTTGCTGGAATGTCTTGTCTCAAGCTCATGCTAAAATTAGATACAACAGAATTTGAAGTAACGTGTTAATGGTAAAGTAACACAGACTAATCCTGTGCACCCTTATTTGTGTAATCATATGCAGGCTGTAATTATTCTGCTTGAGGTCTGCTCCTTTGCTTTTAAAAAGAGCCTTGCGACATTTTATTATGTGAAAGGTGCTATATAAATTCAAGTTGCTGTTATGCAATGTACACCAGTAAACCTGATAAATTGCAAAACTAAAATATAGAAATCCTGGGTATGATAAAATATTAAACACTTAATGGGAATTGGGTGGAAAAAAAATCTCCTTTTCCGTTGAGACATACGTTACAATTCACTGTGCACTTGATGGCACGAACATCTCTTCTCTTCAATTGCCTAAGAAATGAATCTGGGCAGCCACCCAAGCAATCGTCTCCTTGGGGCATGAAGCTATGGTTAAAAAAAGACAGCCTAGAATTCAGAACTAATTGAAAGACTCACACAGAGAGATTTCAATAAAAGAAAAGGACTTGCAGTTATATAGTGTCTTTCACGACCTCAGGATGTTCTGGTGCTTTACAGCCAATTAAATACTTTTGAAGTATAGTCACTATTGTAATGCAGAAAATACAGCAGCTAATTTGCACACAGGAAGGTCCCACAAAGAGCCATGGGATCTTTTACATCCACCTGAGAAGACAGAAGGGGCCTCAGTTTAACATCACATCTGAAGAACAGCAACTACATCTGGAATGCACAGAAGGTCAGCTTCGACTTTGTTGTCAAGTCAATGGCGTGGTTCTTGAACCCACAACTTTTCAGCTAAGAGTCAAGAGTGAGCCACAGCTGACACCTAAACAGATTCCCTCAGAGATAACAGCAGAAAGCAGGATCCACCTCCTGAATGAGGACTTGGGTGATATGCCTCTCAATTCATCAGAATGGGTTCAAGTGCTGTGTCACGTCCTGCAGTTTATCTTTTTTAGCCACAAGGTTAGCTGTTGTAGGGAAGTGTAAATGTTACCTGGTGCAGTTAACAGGTGAGCTTCTGAGAGCAAGGGAGCTTTTTTCCGTACCCGGCTTGTGCTGAACAAGACCTCGGAATAGCTGATACTGACAATGATATCCAAAAGGGGGAAAAGGGTCCTGTTTCCTAGTGCAGACACACTTCATCTTCTGTTGTGCAACTACAGGACTTAAACAATGAATGCTGTTAAATAGTCAATATTTTACTAGCACTGTAACATTAGAAGAACACGAGGGGAGATTTTGCTCTCTTGGCACTCCCCAAGTACAATGTGAACAGATCACACCACAAGTGGACTCCATCAGAAGCAAACCCTCTGTGCCTTAATGTTCTCTTGGGCTTAGCCGCATATAAAGGGTCTGTATCAAGTGCACTCAACAGTGGACTATAGGGTACTCACAAACACATAAGAGGAAATCAGACATTCTAGAGCTTTAAAAGCAGCAGATAGCTTGTTGGTTCAGTCTGATAAATAGATCTAGCAGCTCAAAACTTCTGTAACCTCAGGGCCCAGCATACTCCTTACTTTCACGACAGGCAGCCAAACCTGGTACAATGAGGAGTGTTAAAGAGTATGCCAGGAGCAGCACCAGCACCAGGCATACCTATAAGTGAGGTTCCGACCTGGTGAAGCTATATCACAGGACTACATGCAGGTTAAACATCAGAAGTAGCAAGCTATAGACAAAGCTGAGCAATCCCACAAGCAACAGATCAGATCAAAGCTGCAATCCTGTCACATCCAAGTGTGAATGGTGATGGGCAATGAAACAACTAACCGGAGGAGGAGGCTCCATAGACATGCCCATCTACAATGATGGAGGAATCCAGCTCTTAAGTACAAAAGACAAGCCTGATGCATTTGCAACCATCTTCAGCTAGAAGTGGATGATCCATTTTGGCCTCCTCCTGAGATCCCCACCATCATAAATGCCAGTCTTCAGCCAATTCAATTCACTCCATGTGATATAAAAGGGAGACAGTGGCATCGTGGTAATGTCACTGTACTAGTAATCCAGAGGCTCAGGCTATGCCTTGGGACACAGGTTCAGATCCCACAATGACAGCTGGTGGAATTTAAATTCAATTAATAAACTCAATTAATTAATCAAAATCTGGAACTGAAAGTTCGCCAGCGATGCCCCGATCCTATGAAAGAATTTTTAAAAAATCACTGAGCACACTGAATACAGCAAAGGCTGTGACTCCAGCAACATCATGGCTGTGGTGCTGAAGACTTCTGCTCCAAAAGTAGGCCTGCCTCTGGTCAAGCTGTTCCAGTACAATTACAACACTGCTATCGATCTGACAAAATGTAAAATTGCACAGATATGTCCTGTCCACAAAAGCAGGACAAATCCAATCTTTTTTTATTCATTCATCAGATGTGGACATCACTAGCAATGACAGCATTTATTGTCCATCCCTAATTTCCCTTGAGAAGATGGTAGTGAGCTGCTTTCTTGAACCACTACAGTCCATATGATGAAGGCACTCCCACAGTGCTGTTACAGAGGGAGTTCCAGGATTTTGACGCGGTGATGATGAAGGAATGACAACATATTTCCGGACAGGAGGGGAACTTGGTGCTCCTGTAGCTGATCATCCATGCTCCAACTGCTATAAACTTTACCTCACTCAGACCTCTATTTCCAGCAACCTATTGAGCACAACGTCCCACTCACCTTTCACCCTTGCTCAACCACAATCTGTAACCTCATGGCCCAGCATATCCCCCACTCTACCATTACCATCAAGCCAGGAGACCAACCCTGGTTCAATGAAGAGTGCAGGAGGACATGCCAGGAGCAGCACCAGGCATACCTAAAAATGAAGTGTCAACCTGGTGAAGCTACAACAGAGGACTACTTGCATGCTAAACTGCATAAGCAGCATGCAATAGACAGAGCGAAGCGATCCCATAACCAATGGATCAGATCTAAGCTCTGCAGTCCTGCCACATCCAGCCGTGAATGGTGGTGGACAATTAAACAACTAACTGGAGGAGATGGTTCCACAAATATTCCCATCCTCAGTGATGGGGGAGCCCAGCACATTAATGCGAAAGATAAGGCTGAAGCATTTGCAACAACTTTCAGCCAGAAGTGCCGAGTTGGTGATCCATCTCGGCCTCCTCCTGAAGTCCCCAGCATCACAGATGCCAGACTTCAGTCAATTTGATTCACCCCGCGTAATATCAAGAAACGACTGAAAGCACTGGATACTGCAAAGGCGATGGGCCCTGACAATATTCCAGCAATAGTACTGAAGACCTGTGCTCCAGAACTTGCCACGCCCCTAGCCAAGATGTTCCAGTACAGCTACCACACTGGCATCTACCCAGAAATGTGGAAAATTGCCCAGGTATGTCTGTACACAAAAAGCAGGACAAGTCCAACCCGGCCAATTACCGCCCCATCAGTTTGCTCTCAATCATCAGTAAACTGATGGAAGGTGTCATCAACAGTGCCATCAAGCAGCACTTGCTTAGCAATAACCTGCTCAGTGACGCTCAGTTTGGGTTCCACCAGGGCCACTCAGCTCCTGACCTCATTACAGCCGTGGTTCAAACATGAACAAAAGAGCTGAACTCAAGAGGTGAGGTGAGAGTGACTGCCCTTGAAATCAAGGCAGCATATGACCGAGTATGGCATCAAGGAGCCCTGGCAAAACTGGAGTCAATCGGAATCAGAGGGAAAACTCTCCGCTGGTTGGAGTCATACTTAACACAAAGAAAGATGGTTGTGGTTGTTGGAGGTCAATCTTCTGAGCTCCAGGACATCACTGCAGGAGTTCCTCAGGGTAGTGTCTGAGGCCCAACCATCTTCAGCTGCTTCATCAATGACCTTCCTTCAATCATAAGGTCAGAAGTGGGGATGTTCGCTGATGATTGCACAATGTTCAGCACCATTCGCGACTCCTCAGATACTGAAGCAGTCCGTGTAAAAATGCAGCAAGATCTGGACAATATCCAGGCTTGGGCTGATAAGTGGCAAGTAACATTCGCCCCACACAAGTGCCAGGCAATGACCATCTCCAACAAGAGAGAATCTAACCATCTCCCCTTGACATTCAACAGCATTACCATCGCTGAATCCCCCACTACCAACATCTTGGAGGTTACCATTCACCAGAAACTGAACTGGAGTAGTCAAATAAATACCATGGCTACAAGAGCCGGTCAGAGACTAGAAATCCTGTGACAAGTAACTCACCTCCTGACTCCCCAAAGCCTGTCCACCATCTACAAGGCACAAGTCAGGAGTGTGATGGAATACTCTCCACTTGCCTGGATGGGTGCAGCTCCAACAACACTCAAGAAGCTCGACACCATCCAGGACAAAGCAGCCCGCTTGATTGGCACCCCATCCACAAACATTCACTCCCTCCAACACCAACGCACAGTGGCAGCAGTGTGTACCATCTACAAGATGCACTGCAGCAATGCACCAAGGCTCCTTAGACAGCACCTTCCAAACCTGCGACCTCTACCAACTAGAAGGACAAGGGCAGCAGATGCATGGTAACACCACCACCTGCAAGTGCCCCTCCAAGCCACACACCATCCTGACTTGGAACTATATCACCGTTCCTTCACTGTCGCTGTGTCAAAATCCTGGAACTCGCTTCTTAACAGCACTGTAGGTGTACCTACACCATATGGACTGCAGCGGTTCAAGAAGGCAGCTCACCACCACCTTCTCAAGGGCAATTAGGGATGGGCAATAAATGCTGGCCTGGCCAGCGACGCCCACATCCCATGAATGAGTACAAATAAATCACAGATTTACATTGGCTCGAAGTCCCTCAACACAACAAATTTAAATTTCTCAGTCTTGTATTTGAATCCTTTCATAGCCTCTCCCTTCATTATCTCTGTTACCTTCTGCAACCTACAACCCCGCCATCCCCGCCCCCCCCTCCCACCCCAGAACTCTCCATTCCTCTGGTTTTGACCTGTTGCGTGTCACCCCCCTCGACCTCACCGTAGGCATTGTGTCTTCAGGGGCCTAAGCCTCACGCCCTGAAATGCCCTTCCTAAACCTCTCCACCTCCCTCTCCCCATTTAAGATCCTCCTTAAAACCCACCATTGACTTAAGCTGTCAATCATCCCCCCATATATCTCCTTCTTTGGCGCGGCACTTATTTTTTCCTTAGATCTCTGTGAAGTGCATTGGGACACTTTTTCTATATTAGGGCACCAAATAAATGGGTTATTGTTGATTGTTTGGCAACTGAGCAAGAAATAGCTTGCCTTACATTTATTTGAATGAGATTGCCCTTTAAGGCAGGATCCATATAGTAAGTAAATGAAAACTGGATTTAAACATTTGCTAATAAAACATCGAATCATAGAATGGTTACAGCACAGACGGAGGCCATTTGGCCTGTTGTTTCCAAGCCAGCTCTCAGCTAGTCCCAGTGGATCATAAAATGTCTATATCCTCTGCCTTCAATTTTGCTGTCCACACGCTTGCATTCTCCTCAATATAGTCCAGCCCACAGATTTCTCAGCAGATGTCACTAATTCTACCAAGGGATCTATCTGCCAATAGGTATGTTTGACTGATGAGTTAATAGTCCCATTTACCCCTTTCATCCCTGCTGCACACCCCCACACTGGTAGACTTTTCACACAGCAAAAGCATAAGTCTCTATCACGCTATTGCAAATCTATTGGACAGTCTCAGACTCATATATTTCTGGAACTTTAAGCAAGTGTGTCACTTTCTCACTCATTTTATTTTTCCCTTTTTTCCCCAGTAAAACAGCCTTCAGGTGTGCCTACCCTGTGGCAGCCCAAAATCAATTACAATCTGACACAGACTCATTGTTATACTCGCTTGCTACTCCCTCAGTAAAACGGAACCCACTGGTCTGCATGTCAGTTTGTAACCCGCAGTCAGTCACAGTCATATGGACACTGAGTTTCCATTACGGAAGTATGTATTAAACAAGCTCATACTGTCTCATTAAGGTTCACACTGCAGTTAAAATGTGCGGCAGAACAACACAAAATTTGAATTAGTTTCAGTTTATACCAAAGCTTTACTCCTACCTTTATTCTCCCACCACCCCGCATCATCTGCAACTCCCCCTCCCCCCCACCACCATGACAGAGATTGTCATTCAGGATTCATACCAGATCATAAGATCATAAGAACTAGGAGCAGGAGTAGGCCGTCTGGCCCCTCGAGCCTGCTCCGCCATTCAATAAGATCATGGCTGATCTTTTCGTGGACTCAGATCCACTTACCCGCGCTCTCACCGTATCCCTTAATTCCTTTATTGTTCAAAAAGATATCTACCTTAGCTTTCAAAATGTTTACTGAAGAAGCGTCAACTACTTCACTGGGCAAGGAATTCCATAGATTAACAACCCTCTGGGTGAAGAAGTTCCTTCTTAATTCAGTCCTAAATCTGCTCCCTCTACTCTTGAGGCTATGCCCTCTTGTCCTAGCTTCACCTGCCAGTGGAAACATCCTCTCTACTTGTATCTTATCTATTCCCTTCATAATTTTATATGTTTCTATAAGATCCCCCCTCATTCTTCTGAATTCCAATGAATATAATCCCAATCTACTCAGTCTCTCCTCATAAGCCAACCCTCTCAACTCCGGAATCAACCTAGTGAACCTCCTCTGCACCCTCTCCAGTGCCAGTACATCCTTTCTCAAGTATGGAGACCAAAACTGCACACAGTACTCCAGGTGCGGCCTCACCAGTACCTTATACAGCTGCAACATAACCTCTCTGCTTCTAAACTCAATCCCTTTAGCAATGAAGGACAAAATTCCATTTGCCTTCCTAATTACTTGCTGTACCTGCAGACCAACCTTCTGCGATTCAAGCACAAGGATACCCAGGTCCCTCTGCATAGCAGCATGCTGCAACTTTTTACCATTCAAGTAATAATCCTTTTTACTGTTACTCCTACCGAAATGAATGACTTCACATTTATTAACATTGTATTCCATTTGCAAGACCTTTGCCCACTCACTCAATGTATCTATGTTCCTCTGCAAAGTTTCACAGTCATCTGCACACTTTGCTCTGCCACTCATCTTAGTGTCATCTGCAAACTTTGACACCCTACACGTGGTCCCCGACTCCAAATCATCTATATAAATTGTAAATAATTGCGGTCCCAACACCGATCCCTGAGGCACACCACTAGTGACTGATTGCCAACCAGAATAGCACTCATTTATCCCCACTCTCTGCTTCCTGTTAGTCAACCAATCCTCGATCCATGCTAATACTTTACCCCTAACGCCATGCATCCTTATCTTATGCAGCAGCCTCTTGTGCAGCACCTTGTCGAAGGCCTTTTGGAAATCTAGGTACACCACATCCACTGGGTCCCCATTGTCCACCTTGCTCGTAATGTCATCATAGAATTCCAAAAGATTTGTCAAGCATGACCTGCCCTTCATGAACCCATGCTGCGTCTGCCCAACGGGACAATTTCTATCAAGATGCCCTGCTATTTCTTCCTTGATAATAGACTCAAGCATCTTCCCCACTACAGAGGTTAAGCTAACGGGTCTATAATTCCCCATCTTTTGTCAACTTCCCTTTTTAAACAGTGGCGTCACATCTGCTGTTTTCCAATCTGCTGGGACTACCCCAGAGTCCAGCGAATTTTGGAAAATTACCGCCAGTGCACCTGCTATTTCTCCCGCCATCTCTTTTAGTACCCTGGGATGCATTCCATCAGGGCCAGGAGACTTATCAATCCTTAGTTCCATTAGCTTGCCCAACACTACCTCTTCCGTAATAATGATTGTTTCCAGGTCCTCACCTACGTTCGTCTCTTTGTCAATTACTGGCATGTTATTAATGTCCTCCACTGTGAAGACCAATACAAGATAACTGTTCAATGCCTCGGCCATTTCATCATATCCCATAACTAAATTCCCCTTCTCATCCTCTAAAGGACCAACGTTTACTTTAGCCACTCTTTTTCGTTTTATATATTTATAGAAACTTTTGCTATCTGTCTTTATATTCTGTGCTAGTTTTTTCTCATGTTCTATCTTACTTTTCTTTATAGCTCTTTTTGTGGCTTTCTGTTGACCTTTAAAGTTTTCCCAATCTTCTAGTTTCATGCTGTTTTTGGCCACTTTGTATGCCTTCTCTTTCCATTTGATAGCCTCCCTTATTTACTTAGACACCCATGGCAGATTATCCCTTTTCTTCCAGTCCTTCCTTTTCACTGAAATATACTTTTGCTGAGCACTTTGAAAAATTGCTTTGAAAGTCCTCCACTGCTCGTCAACTGTCCCACCATAAAATCTTTGTTTCCAGTCTACTTTAGCCAAGTCCTCCCTCATTCTATTGTTGTCCCCCTTGTTCAAGCACAGGACCCTGGTATTGGATTTTATCTTCACACTCTCCATCTGTATTCTAAATTCAACCATACTGTGATCACTCCTTCCAAGAGGATCCCTAACTATGAGGTCATTAATTATTCCTGTCTCATTACACAGGACTAAATCTAGGATAGCTTGTTCCCTCATCGGTTCCATTACATACTGTTCAAGAAAACTATCACGGATACACTCAACAAACTCCTCCTCAAGTCTACCCTGACTGAGCTGGTTCGACCAATCTACATGTAGATTAAAATCCCCCATGATAATTGCCGTACCATTTTTACAGGCATTAGTTATTTCTTTGTTTATTGCCCGCCCCAATGTGATGTTATTATTTGGTGGCCTATAGACTAAGCCTATCAATGACTTTTTCTTCTTAGAGTTTCTAATTTCCACCCAAATGCATTCAACCTCATTCTCCATAGAACCTATATCATCTCTCAGCACCGCCCTGATGTCGTCCTTGAATATCAGAGCTACACCACCTCCCTTACCTTCCTGTCTGTCCTTCCGAATAGTCTGGTACCCCTGGATATTTAACTCCCAGTCGTGACCAACCTGTAACCATGTCTCCGTAATGGCTACCAAACCATATTCATTCACGATGATTTGTGCTGTTAACTCATCAACCTTGTTAAAAATGCTATGAGCATTCAGGTAAAGTGCCTTTATGCTAGCTTTCTTACCCTCATGATTTCCAACATCTCTAATAATAACTCCTGAGTTAACCTTCCTTTCTGCTTCTTTCATAGTCTGCCTTGAACTTAAACCCTCCTGCACACATGTTAACCTGCTGCTTACCTTTTTATTCACCATCATACTCCCTGTCGTTTTCCCTTTCCCTTCCCCCCGACTCACTAGTTTAAAGTCCTAGAGACCACCCTATTTATCCGTTTCGCTCGAACACTGGTTCCAGATCGGTTCAGGTGGAGACCGTCCCATTGGTACAGATCCCCCCGGTTCCAAAACTGATGCCAATGCCCCATGAAATGGAACCCCTCTTTCCCACACCACTCCCTTAGCCACATGTTTACTTCCCTAATATTCTTATCCCTAAGCCAATTTGCACGTGGCTCGGGCAGTAATCCGGAGATTATGACCCTCGAGGACCTGTTCCTTAATTTCGTTCCTAGTGCTTTATAATCCCCAAACAGATAACAAGCGTCTTGCAAATGACTGAAAGTCATGACGCAAATGACGGGTCATTTAGGGATCCATGGAGTATATACATCAGATCTCTGATAAGTTTAGGACATGGTTTTGTTGAAATTCTTGCTGGTGGCTGGGAGATTTCCTACTCGGAAACCAAACAACATTAATGTTTTGAACAAGACGCTAAAACCAAGCTCCTCGGTCCAACTTTTAGGAGTCCAATATTGGACTGAAAGGAGAGAAAGTAACAATGTTCTGTCTGCAGAGGCTATTAGCAAGCTTTGTAAATAATATGATCTGCTGACAACCAAATATGCAAGTGACAGAATATCAATAGGGCATCAACCTTTATTTTTATTATATTGACAGATGGTTCAAATTGAAATTCTAATCCATCCTTTGGTGTCCAGTTAAAGTATTAGACGTTCAGTGAGCAGATGGTTAGATTCAACACTGACCCAAAAGCCTGTCTCTATTATTTATTATTGTTTTCTATTATTTGAAGAAGTTCTTAAATGACAGACATTAGTAACTTTGATTCTGACACTCAATGAAAAGCAGTCAAACTTGCAGACAATCGAAGTAGGGGGATGGAGTTATTGAATCTGAAGAGACAGTCTGGGAACTACAAAATGAATTAACTGGGAAAAAATAATGCCATGAAATGGAATACAAAGTGCTAAATATTACATATAAGAATGGGAAAAAGCAAGATAACACTGAATAAATGGTGTTAGAATAACAAAACACATATTTGAAAGATGTCTAGGTGTTTTACAGACTTGCTGCTCAAGTCCAATCATTCCACAGCATCAATGAATAATGCTAAAGGAATTGTGAGTTTATATAGCCAAGACTGTTCAATATGGTCATGCTTGAACTATTTATAGTGCTACAAAGATCATATTGAGAATTACATGTAGTTCTGGTCCCAATATGCAAGGGAAACATTCAAACCCTGGAACCAGTCCAATGAAAAGCCATAAGATTGCTCCCTGACATCGGAAGACTGAGTTATGAGGAAACCCTGGAGATGGCTAAGAGGTGACCTTGTAAAGAAAGAAAGATTTGCATTTATATAGAATTTTGCATGACCTCACGATGTCCCAATGTGCTTTACAGCTAATGAAGTACTTTTGATATATAGTCACTGTTGTAATGTCGGAAACACAGTAGTCAATTTGCACACAGCAAATTCCCATAAATAGCAATGTGATAATGACCAGGTAATGTGTTTTTTGTGATGTTGATTGAGGGATAAATATTGGCCAAGGTACTGGGAATAACTCACCTATTCTTCCTTGAAAATGTGCCATGGGATCTTTTACATCTACCTGCAAAAGCAGGCGGGGTCTTGGTTAAGCATCTTAACAAAAAGGTGGAACCTCCAACAAGTGCCGCACTCCCTCAGTACTTACACTGGAGTGTCAGCCTTTTTTTTTTTAAAAGAGATACAGCACTGAAACAGGCCCTTCGGCCCACCGAGTCTGTACCGACCATCAACCACCCATTTATACTAATCCTACACTAATTCGATATTCCTACCACATCCCCACCAGTCCCTATATTTCCCTACCACCTACCTATCCTAGGGGTAATTTATAATGGCCAATTTACCTATCAACCTGCAAGTCTTTTGGCATGTGGGAGGAAACCGGAGCACCCGGAGAAAACCCACGCAGACACAGGAAGAACTTGCAAACTCCACACAGGCAGTACCCAGAATTGAACCCGGGTCGCTGGAGCTGTGAGGCTGCGGTGCTAACCACTGCGCCACTGTGCCGCCCAAACTTTTGTGCTCAAGTCCTGGAGCGGGACTTGAACCTACAACCTTCTGACTCAGAGGCAACTGTGCTACTAACTGAATCACGGTTGACACTCGGGCACAAAATTCATTCGGCCTGATTGTTGGGTGGGGGAGCCGCAATTTTCCACATGCCAGCACCTATTCAGGTCGAGGTGGGTGAACAAAGTATGTCTAGCCACCTCATCTAAATGATTGTGGTGCAAGTTCCTGTGACTCCAGTGCTGGTCTCCTCTTCTCAATACTGCTGACAAGCTCTGCATATAGCAGGAGGTGCCGACATCGCTTCTAGACATATGGTGCAAGCAGGCTGCCTCTTAAAGAAAAAATGGGTCAAAGATTGCTGCAATGGAAATTCTTGCAAATCGAACACCAGGAGACACAAAGGGATCCAGACAGATGGATGTGACACTGGAGGCATTAATGGTGCAGATGGGCAAGAGGAGAGATGCCGCAGTCCCATGGGGGGCTAGGAGACCCTCCAAGACCACCCTCAGAGGGGAGTGGGAGCAGGTGGCCAGGAACATCAACTCGCGGTGTGTGGACCTGAGGTCCTGGCAGCAGTGCCACAAGAAGTCTAATGACATCATCTGGGTGGTCAATGTCAGTGAATGCATCTTCACATGACATCTCCTACCCACCACAACACCAGCCTCTGATACTGCTCAATGCACCACACACACACATCACTCACCCAGCAGCACTTCCTGGCACTCAGGGTTCACACCCAACATCCAAAATCTCCACCTTACTCTCATGCATCTACCAATGTTGGCAGCCGCACACCCACCTTCCTCTGCCTCCACATATCTCTAGATATTCAGCTATGGCAGGAACATCAGCTGAACACAGTGCTACATGACCACTGACATTCTGCCCTTTCTCTTGCAGGACAAGGTGGCACATAACAGAAAGCACCAGAGCAGAACTGGTGGGAGCAAAAACCCCTTCATCTCCTGAGCCTTCCAGAGGAGAAAGTTCCCTGCATTATGGGGCTGGCTGCAAAAGGGCTCACAGCATCCGATGTCACTGAGAACGCTGAGGATGATGGCATCTTCCTGCCTTCTCAACTCCAAGCACACCCTCACCGGCTATCTAGTCTGATGAGCAAGCTGCCAATGGTGTGACCGTGGACCTCTTGTCTCCAATCCCACTCCCCTTCCCTCACAGCAACTTTAACCTGCGTTCCTGCTTTCAGAAACACAACAACTGCAGCCTGCGCAGCCACAGAAGCCCAAGGAGGAAGGGATAGAGCGACAGCACAGCACTGATGAAGTGGCCCTGCCACTTGATCGGACACTCAAGGCCACCAGCTCAGACACTGCTTAGAGACCATCATAGAGTTGGGATCAGCACATGGCAAGTCACTGGGCAGGAGTGAGCTGCAGTCAGGCCAGGGGTAAAGGATTGTTCATTAATGAGGTGGCAGACATGTACTGCTACAGAGACTCAGATGAGGATCTCGATGCGGCGGTATACGGGACAGCATTGAATGGGCATGCAGACCGAGATGCTGGGTGCATTGGCTGGCCTGCCAGACAGCCTCCTGTCACTATCAATGAGCATGGAGGAGTCCAGTGCCAATTTGGAAGAAGGCATGGCACAGAACCTGCTCTCTCAGCAGCCGCTGTTCCATCTCTCTGTCACTGCTGACCCCACACTTGATGTAGTCTTTGTGTGGTCAGGTCATCTACTCCTCTGCTACCCCTTTGAGGATGTGGCAACACTCACTGGCAAATGGGCCAAAACACCTCCAGGAACACTCACAAGTACTTTCACTTTCCAAGAGAAAAAAATTCCATAGATTTTACTGGCCTGCAATCAAGGCGCCTGACCCTTTAAACAACACTAATGCAAGGTTCACCTTGCTGCTTCATGCTTCTTTTTTCAGGAGTGACAATGCAGATGTTGCCTGGACCTGCGTTCTCCAAATTTAGAATTATGGAAACACATCAGCCAATTAGGCACCAATTTAACGCGATAGGGTGCACAGAGGGGAGGTACCCACGTATGCCCATATCAATGAAGAATGCTGTGTGGCCGCACAGGTAGCAGATTGTGGCACTGCTTGCCCCCAAGGAAGCAAGACAGGTCTGCTATAAATTAATTTCCTAGATGTATACAAGGTAGTAAATGGTAGGAAAAACTGAATCCGCAACATTACTTCATGAAATAAGTGAAAGGGCACAGGTTCAAGCTAGTGAAAAGGTTAATTCAAGACTGGTGTCATAAAGTTCTTCTCCAAAGTAAAAATGATGAATGCATGGAATGTACAACTGCAGAATCATTTACAGATACTTGATAGGGCAGCTATGATCTTTCTGGATAGTTGAGCTGAGTTTGCTTTTCCCACCTTTATGTATCTTGTGATCTTGTGTCTGGTAGCAATGGGAAATATTGATTTTCCTTTATCTAATTTGTCACAGGCACCTCTGGACCTTGTTCCAGCATTTTCAAATAATATCAGTTTATAGAATTTCAAGAACTATTGGACAAACTAATTTTAGAAGCTGTACAGTGTTGCAATTAATGTTATCTAAACACAGAGCAGCTGGAGTTCACTGCCTTGAAATTAGGCTCTTCAAATATTAATGTGCGAACACTTAACGTGTGCATTTATATTTCCTCAGCTCACCATTTTTGATGGAAGCATTAGCCTATTGAAAGTAAGCCTATTAGTATCTCTTAAAATAGTGAAGATAAGGGAAACTAATATCTGCATTCAGCATTCATACACATTCAAAGGGCCTATTTTCAAGGCACATGTGTCCAATGGGGCATTATAAGTGACAGACAGTTTAATTGGCAAAAACAAAAGCAATCTGTATGATTTCAGTCTATTGAGATCAACGGTTAAAGGGAAAGAAATGCTGACTGAATTTTGACTTTTACTCAGTCTGCCCAGTGGACTTTATGCATAGATACACAAACTGGGATTCCCAGAAGCAAAGGGGGTCGATAAGGAGATCTCCAGAAAGATCAGCAGATTCCCGTGTATTCGCCATTAGATTTCTGAATCTTTTGAGATTTGTTGACTGGGCTAATTGAGGCCAGTGTTCTGAGGCCAAATGGAATTTTTCAGTCGGCCGATGGGCACCCCCACGATGGCTAAATCCCAAACGAAACATGGAGGCAGCCTCCCAGAGACAGACAGTGGTGGAGAGGGGCAGCACCTGCATCGATTTAAACACCACCCTCCCCCCAATCCGCAGCCGATATACTGACATGGCCACAGCTGTGGCCACAGGCTACCATGTGGAGGTGTTCCCTCTCCACAGTAGCAGTCAGGCAGCTGTGGCTAGTTTTAATCTAACCTTTTGCAAAAGTCTTCAGAGGGCACGTCCATCTTGAGGCACCCTCTCGCTCCTACAGACATCAGCAGCTTCCACCTCTGATGGTGGGGCTGCCAATCTGAAAGTTCTGGAGGGCCTCCTATTGGCCTCCACCAGTCCTGGTAGTCACCCGCCATCCTTAATTGGGTGGCGAGCGCTCTACCGGCCACCAATTGGCCAGCTTGTAAAAAAATCACTTCAGGCATCAGGCGCCAATGAGATGCGGGGTCTGGAGGTGGAAATGCTCCAGATGTTGGGGTCCCGACCCCAGAACTAAAATCCAGCCTATTTTTTCCGCTGCTGCATGCAAATGAAAAAGTGTTTTCCGCAATGATAGCACTGTTTGCTTTTGAATAACTGGCACTGTCTCGCAGAAGTTAGGATGGGTTGCTATGGAGTGTGTCAAAATTTGTAGGGAGTTGCCTGGGAATGCTAACCTCTCTGAGGGGGGTGGTCATGCACACAGGCCTGAATTTTATTCAGGCGCGGCAGTGCACTTTGAACTCGGTGGCATGCCCACATTCAACGGCCGCCGCCAAGCCCCCGCGATAGTACGCAAGGGGGCTCATTAGCATCACTGCGACGCACAGCCTCCCCCATTCCGTGGGGTGAGGTGAGACATCTGGCACAGTGAGGAACCTTTTGACAGTTGTGCAGCAGGTGCTGGGGACCTGTTTAAAATGCCCCAGCACCTGCTTCCTGACAGCTGCCAAAGAAATACTTACCTGACTGCTGAAGAGTGGGGCTGCTGTCAATCTGGCAGCAAACAGAAAGTGCTGGAGAAACTCAACAGGTCAGGCAACATCTGTGGAGAGAGAAGCAGAGTTAACCTGACCAAGTTCACAGACCTGAAAGTTAACTCTGCTTCTCTCTCCACAGATGCTGCCTGACCTGCTGAGTTAGCCCCGCACCTTCTGCTTTGTTGCCACATACTTACCCTGCTGTGTCTCAGTGTCCTGTGAAGTTGAGAACATTTCTTTCCACTCAGGTGTAACATTCCTTCTTGTAGGCATGCTGCACCTGGGTGAATAATCTAAATTTCGCACATTCCAGAATGTGAGACTTAAATGTACCATAAAGGCAAATACACAACAGAAATAAAACCATATTGAAGAATATCTACATACTATGGGCTTCTAATCATCTGACTAAGAAAAGTCGCAGATTAATATGCATTTGGAATTTGTATTCATTTCTCTGTTAACTGCTATGTGAAAATACATGTAACTGCTACTAAACGCTCTTTGTAAAAAAACAGGAAAATATGTTCATATTCATATGTTCCTCCAGTCAGGCTGCTAGCGCAGCGGTTGCACTGAGAAGGGGCACTCGCAAGTGTTTACAGAGATCACACTGACACAAATGGGAATGCACGGGTGTCACAGCAATGTAAATACATCTTTCACGAAATGTTCCTCACCAACACGTGTGTCCTTTTCTCTGTGTGAATGATGTGTGCCAGCATGTCGCGCCAATGTCATATCCCTTTGCACCGTTGGCCCTTCAGGACAGCCAATGTACGCAATAACATCATTACCATGCCACCATTACTAATGAGCGTCTCCACAGCTGCAGTGACATGGACATTGGCTCCGTCAGCTGCTGCCCCTGATGCTTAACACAGGGATGCTGCAGATGTTGGCTGCAGCACAGCAAGTGAGCGAGGGTGATGTGTGGCTTGCAGAGCTCATGTCGGTTCCTATGGAGCAGACAGCCTTTGTCTGATAAGCCACTGCCGTACATCCCTAGCTCACTTCTAGCCCTGCATGCAGAGCCTGAGTGCCATCTGCCCTCCCATGTACCTTTCCTATTGTAGGTGCTCAGCATCTTCATAGTCTGAGGAGGAATCCTGTTGACACCTCTCCTTATCATGCCAGGCCTGCCCACTATTGGGTGGGTAGTTGTGCAGAGCACAGCGAGCAGCAAAGAAAGGAGCTGGCCTTTTTGGCCCATAGTACAGGGCATCACCCTATCTATCAAGGCATTGGAAACGCTTTTTCAGCATGCGGTTGCTTGCTCAATGGTGGTTCTTGTAGCTCAGTGGCTGGCGTTGTATCTCTCCTCTGCAGCAGTGGTGGAGTCTCTCACCGGTGTCAGGAGCCATGTCTGCAAAGGATAACCCTTGTCTCCAAGACGCCACCCCTCCATCTGAGTCAGTTCAGTGACAACGGTGGCAGCTGAGACTGGTGCAGGGCCCAGGTGTCATCGCAGCAGCCTGAGAAGTGGTCACAGATTTGCATGAAGCATCTCCGGTGATCACATACCCAGTTGCACCTAGATTGAGAGGATTCCTTTAATGGTGACGTCTGCAGGTGGTAGCCTGGCGGGAGGCCTGATGGCCACAGTCTATGAACCCTAAAACCTATGGTTTTCCAGCAATAGTGCCGAAACTGATAGCCCTCTGGGCCTGGCTAAGAGGGTCCGTCCTGAAGTGGACATACTCACTGGTCCTCAAGCGCAGGGCATTGGTGACCACCCTGAAGCAACAGTGCACTGCTGACTGTGTGACCCCATAAAGGTAAAGCTTATGAACCGCTGCCATTATGAGGACCGCAGGCATAGGATGTCCACCGAAGCCCACGGGCTGCAGGTCATCTTTGAGCAGGACACAGAGATGTGTCACCACCCTCTCTACATGCACAATTGTCTCTGAAACTGGTGATCTGACATTTGATGGCATGTCATGTGGGGCCTGTAGATGCACGGCAACCGTAATGGCGGGCTCCCCTTGGGGACTGCTGCTCATGACCAGGGGCCTCTACTTGGACTATGGATCACACCTTCTTGTTGATTTTGCCTCCGGAGCATACGGATCCTCAGGAGAAGCGGATCACACAATGCAGGATGAGCCCATACCCATTTCCATGTGATAAATAAAGTTGTATCCTTCATTTATTCAAAGGTTCCTAACAGGGCAGGCATTGGTGTTGATGGGTACATCAGGTGCATTCATGGATCAACTATGTAGCGTGCCATGGCATTGCCCATCTTGGCTAACACTCAGAGTGGCACAGCATGACCAGATCAAGATCTTACCAGCTGCATCAATTGCCCCCACCATCCATATAACCTTAACGCTCCTACCCTTACTGGCACCCTCCCCACACACAGGGTGACTAGAGTGCCATTGCTCCCTCACAAACACAAACAAATGCAGAGCGTACAGTGTTTATGGAGGGAGGTACACAGTACCTCCTTTCATGCCTGCAGAGCTTTCTTTCCAGTAATCTGAGACCCCCCTCCCTCCTCCCTTTAAGAATGCAGAGCTGAGACCCCTGTATATCTGGACTTACCTTCACTGTCCAGTACTCCTGCTTCTGATGTTCCATCTGGTTTTCTGTTTGTGATCGGGACGGCACGTGACAGCCGCCCGTTCTATGTAAAATGTGGAAGTGCAGAGCAAGAGGCAGCAGGTTGCATAATCTGCAGAGGTAAGTAGCATTTTACATATACTAATTGGGATGCCGCTGCCAGGCAGTTGTGGGGGGGTGGGGGGCGCACTGAGGTCCCCCTGCCACCAGTAACATGCAGCAGGCCCTCCGCGACATCGCAGGTCGATGCGGGCCTTTCCCCAAAGAATTTTACCGGCCCCCATGCCGTGACCCGCAGCGTCAATTCAACCCACAGGAAGGTGGTAAACCACTGAGATAATGGATTAGACAGATTTTACAAAGACATAATGCCATATAGCACATGCAATCTACATCATACATGTTAGGGCATGGTTTTATGCATGTGTGGAAAAGCGTGGGGAATGTGTTTAAAGAAATATTAAAGATTGGAGGGGGAGAAGGTGAATAGCAGCAACGTGGGCATGTAATCATATTACGCTGCAAGTTATTTCAAAATCTAGCTAACTCAGCTTAGCAATATAAATCACTTTAAAACAACGATGTCCAAAACAGTTATCAGGTCATCTCACTTTCAGGAATATACTATATCCACTTTTGCTCTCTTGCTTTAACTTTCACAATGAGGGACAAGATCTCAGTCGGTGGGCTTATTTTACTCTCCCGCTGCCAGGAGCGGCGGTGGGCAAAAAAAAGCGCGCCCCCCCCCCACCCCACACCGCTGCGATTTGAATACGCCAGGTGGGCCGCCACCCCCTCCAAGTCATGTGGCGGGGGTGGCCTCAGCGACACTGTGAATGGAGTCAGCTGATTCACGAGCAGGTTTTGGTGCCATTTTTAAAAGGCAGGCAGCCATGCATTCAAGCTCTGCCTTCATTGTCACTATCGTGCTGGAGCAGAAAGGCCAGAAGTGTCTGCAATACTGCACCACCCCTCTAGCAGCACCCCTGAGAACCCCTGTGTCAATGGCGGACATCTGAGGAAGAGTGGCCCCACGGTTTAGCGATGCCGCCATACTCACTCTCCTCCAGGCTGCAAGGGAAAGGCGGGAGGTCCTTTTCCCTAGAGATGGCAAGAAGAGGTCCTCCCACCTGACCAAGCAAGTCTAGACGGAGATCACAGAGGAGGTAAGCTGCCATGGGGTCATCCGACGAGACTGGATCCAGTGCAGGAAGAGGATCAACGATCTCATGCACTCGGCAGAAGTAAGTGGCACGTTGCAGGACTGCTCGGTTGGACCTGGGTGTCCCCACACGGTATGTCAGATGGGTGTCACTGCCATGTCAAAGACAGGGAGGTCGGGGAGGATGGATGGCACATGATTAGCTGCATATGCGAATCAAGTCACCCTCGTTTGTGTACCTCAGAGCATGTCACACTCATGGCAGGATGAGTCCGTATACCAGACAAAGCATCCCCCAGTTGTTGTTGAGGTGCCCATGTTGTTACAACTGTGACGTCGATCCTTGGCAATGTTCAATAACTGCATCCTTACTCTTCCAGGCAAAGAGAGCCCACAATTATAGGGAGGCGTGCAGGACTGGTGGTGGGGTGCCACACCTGAGGCCAATCATGCAAGGTGAAGAAGAGGCACTGGAGCTAGCCGGAACCAGGGAGCACGTGCCGTTTCAGACGTGGAGCTTGGGTCCCTGGTGAACAGAGTGATTATTGCCAAACGCAATGATTCCTAATTGGTTTTCATATGCAGATACTATGCTGTCATCATTGTGACATTTGTACCATAAAACCTAAATGTCTATTCTTCACAGTATAATGTGCAGGGTGACACTCCGAGTTGGCCTTGGAGACCCTGGAGACATCGATCACCTCTGAGGAAGAGACAACCTCAAAGGTTGCACCGTCCCATGACACTCCTACACTTTTTACCAGTGCAGATACAATCACCTCAGTGGGTATCTGATCGGTATTAAATTCCGAATCACAAGCTGATGAGAGCACCACATACAGGCCAAGAAGTTGGCTGAGGCTGAGACAGCTGAGGCCCCTGACAGTCGGAGGACTGTGGGTAGCCAGGCCCAGGCTGATGACGAGTCTCTGGTGTTGGGAGAACAGGGCACGCTGGAGCTGCAGAGAGAGGTAAGGCAACATCTGGTGGAGATGCCAGAGGCCATGTGCAGCCATGAGTAGATGGTGGGGGAGTCCATCCAGGCCATGACAGCTGCCATATCCCAGGCATGTGACACATGGCATTATCCATCGAGAGGTTGGCGACCCTCATGGAGAGCCAGATTCCACTGATACGCGCAG
Organism: Heterodontus francisci; assembly: GCF_036365525.1. Taxonomy (NCBI): domain Eukaryota; kingdom Metazoa; phylum Chordata; class Chondrichthyes; order Heterodontiformes; family Heterodontidae; genus Heterodontus; species Heterodontus francisci. The sequence goes on along the minus strand of NC_090396.1, from coordinate 30,353,719 downwards.
ACCTGCAAGCCATTGCCTCGACCATCAGCTCGATGCAGCAGTGGCAGAGCGAGAGAGTGTTTCTGCTTTTTTTTTTTATTTACAAAATATACTTTATTCATAAAAATCTGTAAAAAATACATGACAAAACAGTTCTAAACAGCACCAAGCCAAAAAATACAAACAGTGCAAAGGAGGTCAGTTTCCTTCAATACAGGAGTCAGTTGCCTCACAACCCTTCCATTTCATTTTTCATGCCATGTACATTTTACAGCAAACAAAGATTTTCCGGATACAGTTCGAGGGGTTTCCCATGGATCTAGCCCCTCCGTTCAGCTTGGTGGGGGGACCTTACACTGTGGTCTTTCTCATTGGGCCTTTGCAGCGGCTGCCCCAAGCTTTAGTGCATCCCTCAGCACGTAGTCTTGGAATGTGCCAGTCTGCAACATTCGGTCGTGGACAACTCTTTGCGCTGGAAGACCAGTAAGTTTCGGGCAGACCAAAGGGCGTCTTTCACCAAATTGATAGTCCTCCAGCAGCAGTTGATGTTTATCTCGGTGTGCGTCCCTGGGAACAGCCTGTAGAGCACAGACTCCTGTGTTACAGAGCTGCTTGGGATGAACCTCGACAAAAACCATTGCATCTCTTACCATACCTGCTTGGCAAAGACACATTCCAGAAGGAGGTGGGCAACCGTCTCTTCCCCACCACAGCCACCTCGAGGGTATTGTGCGGAGGGGGTGAGACCTCGGGCGTGCAGCAAGGATCTGACGGGGAGGGCTCTTCTCACCACCAGCCAAGCTACCTCTTGGTGCTTGTTTGAAAGTTCTGGTGATGAGGCATTCCGCCAAATTACTTTGGCAGTCTGCTTGCGGAACCATCCGACAGGATCCACCATCTCCTTTTCCCGTAGGGCCTTGAGGACATTCCGTGCAGACCACTGCCTGATGGATTGGTGGTCAAAGGTGTTTTTCCGCAGAAACTGGTACGGCACAGTCCAACTGGATGGAGCGATCCCCGGCAATGTGACCAGGCCCATCCTTCGCAACACTGGGGATAGATAGAATCTCAGCACGTAGTGACACTTGGAGTTTGCATACTGGAGGTCTATACACAGCTTGATGCAACCGCACACGAAAGTAGTCATCAGGATGAGGGCAATGTTGGGTACATTTTTCCCGCCATTATCTAGAGGTTTGAATATCATGTCCCTCCAGACCTGGTCCATTTTGGATCTCGGATGAATCGGAAAATAGCTCGGGTGACCGCCACAGCGCAGGAGTGGGGTATGGGCCAGACCTGCGCCACATACAGCAACAACGTGTGCGCCTCGCACCTGATGACCAGGTTCTTACTTAGAATGGAGAGAGATTGCTGCTCCCACATGCTCAGCTTGTGTTGTACCTTGGCTACTCACTCCTCCCAGGTTATGGTCCACGCCCCGACCCTTCCGAACCATATCCCCAGCACCTTCAGGTAGTCTGACCTGACGGTGAAGGGGACAAAGGATCGGTCAGCCCAGTTCCCAAAGAACATGGCCTCGCTCTTGCCGTGATTAACTTTGGCTCCCGAGGCCAGTTCAAACTGGTCGCAGATGCTCATCAGTCTGCACACAGACAGTGGGTCTGAGCAGAAGACAGCGACGTCATCCATGTACTGGGAGGTTTAAACCTGAGTGCCTCCATTGCCTGGGATTGTCACCCCTCTTATGCTCGCATCCTTCCTACTAGACTCAGCAAAGGGTTCAATACAGCAAACAAACAAGACAGGGGAGAGAGGACAGCCCTGCCTGACTCCAGATTGGATCGGGAATTCTGACTCCCACCCATTGATTGAGACTGCACTACTGATGTTTGTGTAGAGCAGTTTGATCCAATTGCTGATTCCCTCCCCAAACCCCATTTTGGAAAGCACGTCCATCATGTAGGTGTGCGATATCCTGTCAAAAGCCTTCTCCTGGTCCAGGCTGATGAGGCAGGTGTCCACCCTCCTGCCCCGTACATAGGCGATCATATCCCTGAGTAGCGCGAGACTATCAGAGATCTTCCTGCCGGGTATAGTACAGGTCTGATCAGGGTGGATCACCAACTCCAGAGCAGACTTGACTCGACTTTTTTTTTATTTCCAAAATGTACTTTATTCATAAAAATCTGTAAAAATTACATTACCAGTTTCAAACAGCACCAAGTCAAAAAATACAAACAGTGCAAAAGAGGTCCATTTGCTTCATTACAATCATGAGTTGCCTCACAACCCTTCCATTTCACATTTGTCATGCCAATTAAATTATTACATTTTACAACAAATGAAAATTTTCCCGATACAGTTCGAGGGGTTTCCCATGGATCCAGCCCCTCCGTTCAGCTTGGTGGGGGGACCTTACACTGTGGTCTTCCCCCATCGAGCCTTTGCTGCGGCTGCCCCGAGCTTTAGTGCGTCCCTCAGCACGTAGTCCTGGACCTTGGAATGTGCCAGTCTGCAACATTCGGTTGTGGACAACTCTTTGCGCTGGAAGACCAGCAAGTTTCGGGCAGACCAAAGGGCGTCTTTCACTGAATTGATAGTCCTTTGTCTTGACTCAACTGGTCCTTCTTCAGAGAGCAGCGAGGTTTCTATGAGCCTTGAGAGGGAGGAGGGGAGCCTGTGCTCCACATCTGGGGCCCCCCCTCAAGGTGATTCTAGCTCCTCAGCCTTTCCGCTGGTGAGTCCAGCTGCAGAAGCCACGACGCCTGAGGACAGCCCTGCACTGGTGCAGGAGACCCTCAGGCAGCTGGGGCCCTCCAGATTTAGGCGCGCAGAGGATGACTGCCCAAGTCATCCCAGGCCAAGGTGCATCCTGCTCAGCAGCCGGCCTCCAATCCAGCTGCTAGCGCAAAGGTCAGACTGTGAAGGAGCACCTGAAAATGTTTTAAAAAGATTCCTTGACACATATGGGTATTCACGGATGAGACAGCTATGTCATACTCAATTTAAGTAAATGTGCTTTCCCGACAAGTGTAGCCTTTCCTATATGAATAATGCATGCGTCCATGTACAGATTATATGGCCTTCCATTACACTAGTAGGCTGACAGTACTGCCAATGTAAGGAATGACATCATTACCATGCCAATATGCATGATATGGCACTGCACAGATGCAGTCACATGGGCAGTGGCTCAGTCAGCTGTAACAATCATGCTGGAGAGATGGATGTTACAGAGGCAGAAGACTTCAGACGAGATGCAAGATGGTGCTGTGTGGTGTGAGGAGCATATGGTGCACTTCAGGGATTGCAGAAGCACTCAGTGATCAGGCATTGTCTTGCATTTCTTGCTTGCCGCTTGCCATGTCGGCCCTCCATCATTGCTCTCCATTCATGGCTGCTGCTAGATGCTTTCTGTATCCTCATTGTCTGAGGATGTCTCCTGCTCCTGTACCTCATAATTCTGCAAGGCCTCCCCCCACCACCAGGCTGAGATGTTGTGCAGGATGCAGCATACCATGACAATGCACCCAACCCTATCTGGTGCATACTGTATGGCTCCACCCGATCTATCGAGGCAGTGGAAGTGGATCTTCAACTTGCCAATGGCCTGCTCGATGGTAGCTCGGTTGGAGCCATGGCAGGCTTTTTATTGCTCTTCTGCTTCGATGCTGGGATTCCTGTGGGAGCAATTTTGCTGAGTTTTGCTTCTATAACTATTATTTTGTAAGTAGATCAATATAATCCTGGTGAATACGTATACATATATTCTTTCATATATGAGTTGAAAGTATAGCCACATATTGATACAAAATGGAGTTTTTGACCGAGGCATTGTGGGACAGATTAGTTAATTCACAGTTGGAGCTTGGTACAGCATAACACAGACAACAAGAGGGCCCCTCTTATCAGTGTAACTGCAGACTGCACGAAGCACTCAGGAATGCAGGCCCAATTAAAAGTGACAGTTGGGAGACTTCAGGATAATGGATGGGACCTGAGCTCATCAATTGGTGATCAGGGCCGGCATAAGCTGATCATGTTGCCACATGATGCCTAATCAGTAATCTAATTGGTACTATGTGTAATGTATGTAATCAATAACCGTTCTGATTGGATTGTGTCCAGCCGGGATGGGCTGAGTAACTGTATATCCGTTGTGGATTTCCTTTGTTCTGTGCAGTAGCACTGGACCGCCTTTAGGGAAGGTGTGATCCCCATGATATCATGAATAAAGTGTTTATTCTCAAAGTCTGAGTCCGGAGAATTTGTTGAATAATTGGGCATAATCTGGATTTTCTCCAACAATTCCTCACCGCCGTTAGAAACCATGTCAGCAAGGGCTAGCCCCTGCCCCGAAGAAACCACCCCTGAATTTGAGCCAGTGGAGTGAACAGCAGTGCCACCTGGGACTGTGCTGCATGAAGGACTCATGGCAGCTGCCTGGGAAGTGGGTACACACTTGCAGGAAACCCTACTTGTGGTCGCATACTAGCTGCACGTTGAGCGAGTTGAAGCCCTTTCTGTTGACGTATGCGGCTGGTTGTTCCGGTAGAGTCTTAATGGACGCATGCGTGGAGTTGATGACCCCTTGCGCTTGTGGGAATCCCGGAATGGCCCCAAATCCAATAACCCTCTTGGCCTGATCCTCAGGTCCATCCTGAAATGCACATAGTCGCTGGCCCTCCAGTACAAGGCATCGTGACCTCCCTGATACAACAGTGTACTGTTGATTGTGAAACCCTACACAGTTGCTGGTGGATCCCTGGAATGATGTAGCAGCATAGAAGCTTAGGGCCACTGTCACTTTGAGGGCTACAGGCATAGGGTGACCCCCAAAGCCCAGTGGCTGCAGGTCATTATTCAGCAGTGTGCAGAGATATGTCACCGCCTCTCTGGACATCCACAGTCTTCTCTGGCACTGGTGCTCCGACATCTGCAGGTAAGTCATTTGGGTCCTATAGAACCACTGGAGTCTCTGGGCTATAATAAGCCTTGATGATGGCTGCTGCTCGCGTGTGGGAGCTTCCACATGGGCTGCGCCTGCCTGTTGGTTCCACCTCCAGCGGATATGCCTCATCATGGCACGAGGATCCAGAAAGACAGGGTGGACCATTCCCATCTCTACACTCGAGGTCCTTCGCAAGGTCAATGGCACCTATCTGGGCAGAGAGTTATGTAAATTCATGGTTCAGCTGTGTTCTGACATGAACTGTGCGGGTATGGCATGACATTGCCTGTCTTAGCTTTACGTATATCATTCCAATTGCCTAGATTGGACCACCAGCAACAGGAGCTTATAACGTTTTACATTTGTGCCCTCCACCACAAGGAAAGGACTCATCCACTTCCATTGTACCCCCCCCCCCACCCCCAAACATTGTTGCCTGAATGCAGGGTAAGCCCCCTACCCATCCTCCGCAACAACCCCCCAGCCATTCACAGGTGCAGAGTGACCCCCTTTACAGAACAAGGGTACGGGGTCCCCCCCTTTCATGAATTCAAAGTTCAGGCCCCCTTCCCAACACCCACCCACTCACCCCACTTCATGGATGCAGAGTTCAGGCCCCCATCAGGTGAATTAACTCGGCTTTGCAAAGAACAGGAGACCAGGACAGTATTTACTGACCTTCACAGACTCCGAGCACTCTTGCTTCGGTGGCGCCGGCTTTTCTGGGGCGTGAACATGAAGGCACGTGAGTGCCGCACGTCCAGCTGAAGATCCTAAACTGATGGTTGAATTGCATTGGGATGCATAATAAGGTATGCAGAGAGGCTGTTTCCATATGTAAAGTAGGGTCCCGTCGCCAAGCGGCAGAGGGGTCACCACGGAGCCTCACCGCTGCTGGGAAGATCAGGCCCAGCAATCCCGACGTCGGGCTCCGTGGCAAGCTGCTGCTGCTGCCATGTTCCAAGCCCCCCCCACCGCCATGGAGCCCGACACTGGGAGCTCAGCAAATTTCAGCCCAGTGTGTGGGGTCTGCTTTTATACATAAATGCCATTCTGTAGGCCCTGATGAAGCATGCAACCTGCCCTGGAGTCTCACAGGCAAAAAACATGCAGGATTGGCTTGTCCGTTTACCTTAATAATATTAGCCCATTTCTCGCGATTGTTGAATTAACCTTTTATAACACCATCAGGATAAGTGACCTGCACATATTCACCCTGCAGTGTGCAGCTGACAGAAAGGATTGGGTATCCCTCCATCAGCTACATTCACATAAAGTGCATAAGCTGCTGAAGATGACCAGGTTAAAGCATACAAAGAGTCAGGCCTTGATATCTGATGTGCTGGTGTCACACATCATCTGTGCCTTGAGGAAGATCTTATAAACCAGTACAGATCTCATGGCACATTTGCAAAATCCTATCAACTATAGCAGCCAAGCAAGTGACAAGTAGTGATGGAATCAATAGTTACTTGGCTTGTGTGGCTTTGTATTAATGCATTATGTATGTAATACATTCAGAGAAATTTACTATCTTACCCAGACAAAAATGACAAACTTATTGCAGAAAATCATATTTCAAAATTAAAAAATAAAAATATTCTCCCAAAAAATTTGAATGAGTGCCATCAAAATGCCCCGTTTGAGTAAAGAAGTTTTGCCTGAGTTGTGTTCTAACTATGTTCACCCTAAGCTAGGAAACCTGTCTTTTTACAGAAGAAAACCACTTGGCTCATCAAATCTGTCATTTCTACAGACTGTGCGTAATCTGCTTTATTAAAGTTCCAGCTGACAGGCTTGATCCCTTTAAGTAAAGCTCTGAAGAACTTCCCTTCTGTTAGTTGCACACTTAGGTGGGAGTCAAACAAAAGCCCATATACCTTTTAACATTTACACCTCCATTATTCAAGCCTTACGACTTCCTTTAAACAACAGCTCTGCAATCTCCCTAGCTGTATAGAAGCCATCACGTTTCTTGTCGTTTTTGATTATCTTTGTCTATAGTCAGGTCTGGAATCTACAAAGGTTGCGGCCTTCCACTCTCTCTGAATTATATATCAAGGTGAGCCGTGGGAAACTTAAAACATGTTCATGTTGATTGTAGGCTCCAGTTGAGCTTTTCGTTTTAAGCATATGATGTGTCAGAAATAAGACAGGCCAAACCAGAACTGCACAACCTATGCAATTGACCTTCAATTTCACTTCAAAAGGAGAATTATTGACTTCTCAGTGAGTTTTTGGGAAAGTTTCAATCACAGAAAAGTTTCTTTGGAAAAACTCTTCTTTTGTCCTTGATTTAAACACAATAGGGGCTTTTAAAAAATTCTGCAGAGCACTAATCGGAGACAGAGCCCCAATTTTCTAGCCAGAGTTACCTGCAATTACCCACTGGGAGTGCGGGATCACTGTACTGAACCTTAAATCTGATCATTTTATAAATAATTTTTAAAAATTGTGCAAAAAATAAAAAGATGATTGTAGTGGCAATTGCGACACTGTGTTTCCCACCCTACCCTACTACGTATCACAAATGAAGTATTTACAAAAATGATACCTCACAATCCAGCCTCTTGAATATGCACTAACAACTTCCTAAATCCATTTCAGAATTCAACTGGTACAGCTTTCTGATTCCCTTTCAGTACACCTTTCTCAGATGTGTGTAACTTGCAAAGAATGCAACACTGGGAACAGCCCATTTAACACTGATCTGAAGGAGGAAACCTCCTAGTTTTGCTAGTAAAACATATTGGGACTGTGCTTTACCTGTGCTGATGTGCTGTTCAATTTCTGCAGTCCATTCTCCAAACGCTCCATCTTGGCAGTAAGCTCTTTGCTTTTCTTAGCCAGCAGGCTCTGATATAGCTTGATCTGTTCAAGGAATGACTTGGGTGTGGTATAATTGTAGCGCCGCTCATTAACTAAGTAAGACTTGGATATTTCATTGACACTGATGTGGACATATGCCATAAACTTGCTGACAGATTCCTTTATTGCAGGCTAAAGAAGATAAAATTGTGAGAGAAACTTGTTATGACAATGCCTTCTAGTGACAACAGGTAGAGTATTTACATTGTCAGCAGAAATATTATTATAAGGGAATAAAACTACTAAGTGATTGGCATGCACAAACCCAAGCACAGTCCACTCACAACCATGAATCACACAAAAGACATCTCGTTTTGTCAAAATATATAGAACATACAGCATTTGTTTAAATTGCAGGACAGCACTATTTCCGAGCAGCACTCTAAAGGAGTTTGAGACATCATGATTTTGTCAAGATTATTTTTTTTTTAATTGGGCAAAAATTAGAACACCCTTCCTGCTCAATGTTTAAAAATGCTGTCACTCCAATTGTTTGCCCTAGCACAGCACCATATTTTCATTACAACTTTCAAAAGACTGTGGTGCACCAGAACACAGATAAACAGAACATTCACGATGTTAAACCTTTGCTTTACTCAACTATTCTAATGTAGAAAAAGGGGAATTAGTTCAAACAGGATCCATTTTCCTTCAAAGAATGAATCACACGACAAGTGCATCTTCTAAAATCAAATCATTATGGAGATCTATTTTAGTTTTTTAATATTGAATTTTAGATATGTTACCAATGCAGTTGTTATGGGACAACAGAACCATGAAGTTAGGGCTTAGGTATTAACGAGCAAGGATAGAAAGATTGGAAAAACAGTATGATGAAAATAAATATGTCTATATTGATTAAACAAGTAAAAGTGTGAGAAATCCAGCAGTGTTTGTATTTGTTTTATTGATTTAGAGAGGATACGTATGGCTGCAGCTAGCTGTGTCTTTGTTCTGTGGCAAAATTAGTATGGAAGTAACCAATGCATGTAACTGTCTGCATGTGAGCAGCCTGCATCAATTTATTACATAGGAACAAAAGAATTGCTAGATAAAGACCATAGTCCATCTAGTTCACCTTCTCCCACCCTCATAGTCACATGATACTATTATAGTGGAGTAGTTGACTAATCATAGCAATCAGCCTCTATCAATCAGTCTTCAATAGATTGAGACATGACGTCAGGAAAACCCGTGATGGAGAGCTTTGGGGATCACCGGTCTAGTCACCTCTTGCTCCTCTCAAGAATGCTACATGTTCGGGGCTCAAATTATTAATACACTGTATCCAAAATGCTATTTTCTGAAATAAATCTAATTTGCATTTGAATGCATCAATACTGCTTCCACCATCTCTATTCCATAGAATGATCAAGCGCTCAGTGAAATACGGTGTCCGCAGATTAGTTCTGAGTTTAACCTCCTTCAAAGGCAGGCTGTGTTCTCTGGATCTATTGTTCTGGAAAAGGTAAACTAGCTAGTCATTATCTACATTATTTAGTCCTTTTAAAATGCTAAATCTTTTCCAGTGAGAACATGCCCAATTTACCTAATAGCTCCTCAGAATCCAATCCCTCCATCCCCTCAATCATTTTGATTGCCCTCATCTGTATCCTTTCAATAGCCAAAATAGCTTTTTTTCCACTGTGGCATCCAGAACTGCACAGTATTGTAAGTGCAGTTGCACGAATGATTTATAATTCAATGTGAATACTTGACCTAAATGTACTTTTGATGTTCTGTATCCCCTTTGGGCTGTCCAAACTGTAACTAATTGCTTGTTTCCAGGGGATCATCCATAGGGATATTTTATGTGGATTTTGCTTGACATTAGGTATCTAAAAATGTAATTTCCTCCAATGAGACGTTTTAAAAATCAGTCCAGCTGGGAAGGTGTGAACACCATCTAGAGGCCATTCTCCCATTGCTGGCCATGTGTTCAAACAATTAACTTTTTTTAAAAACTGAATGCTGCAAAGAAATTGCTTGAACTTCAAAAAATAAATCCAAAGACCATCTAATGGTCTTCAGGTTTCTAGTTACTACACTGGTATACACAGGAGCAACAGGAGTTTTAAAAGAACATACTAAATATCAGTGTCCCTATGAACTTACTTAGAGCAGCTGTAAGAACTACTGACACTCGAATGCTCTGATCATTGTGCTGCATTGTATAATGCCTATCATTCTGCTTATACATATTATTTTAACCATAAATAAATCGGCATAAATCATTGAAGACTGGTCCACTGCAGTGTTCCATTGATTCACCTTCTGAGGTGACAGGAGATCATGGTGAACATTTCAGCTATTCTCCAGTACAACTTACTGCAGTTCCAGATTAATTGGCTGATCTGAGTGACATTGACCCATCCATGGTAGATAATAAAAACACAACTTTCACTAATAGTGACTTGGTCTGCTTATGGAAACATATCGTCCAACTCAAAGTTTGGGAAAGTTATTGAGTAAAGCCCAAACTTAAGCACTTATCACACAAAGCACCCCAGAGGATTTCACTAATTGTGGAATTACTCATGAGCATCTTACATCAACGTTGTCAGTCTCCTGTAAGAAGCGCAGGCTGACAGACTCCAAAGCCTCTTGAGGCCACTCATGGAACCAATCTATTGCAGTGCAGTTCACGACAGCAGGGAACTTCCTACTGCGAATGCGCAGCTTGTTACCGACAGGTGAGAAACACAAAGCGACCTATGAGAAAACAGCAGCAAATCATTATAGTTGTGTTTAACAATTAGGATATGTACTGTGATTCCAGCCGCAGAAGCTGTGCTGTTGTTTCCGGTGTATTTGATTGAATAGTAACGGTTAGTCTGGAAATAATACTGCGCAGCTTTAAAGACGGTCACTGCTCATTAATTTTTGCAATTATGCAAACACCATTTCCCAGTTTTGGATCAACGATGTAGAACCTATTCACTGAACAAATTCCAATATTATACAACAGCATATGACCATTTGTTTTATATGGGACAGGCAGACTGATTGATAGACAAGACTGGCAGTTTTCAATTCCCTTGTATATAACAGGCAGTGAATAGGCTCGATATTGTTACTGAATCATATCTCCACATAGTTAGGAGGAAACTCTCTTGCTTCACTGCTAACTCCAAAGTTTCCCTAAAGTTAAGCTGTTTTTTCAGTATATTCTGCTTCAAATTCCTGGATTACAAGTAATTTATCCTTTCAAAATATATAATAGTTATATTATCTTTTCAGCAAACATTTGGAAATAATTTGTGTAAACTTTGTTTTTTTATTGTAAACATTACCATGTCAATGCCATGGGATACACTGGCACATGACATCTACAAAGAAAGGTGCAGGAGGACCCAAAAGAGATTAGACCGAGATAAAGGAAATTGCTGTGCTGGTGTTCTATGCAAGGGCAGGTCCTATGCTCTTTTTTTCCTCCATGCAAGAGAGATAAGCATGACTAGGGAAGAGGATATATGAGTTGGTTTCCCATTGTCTTCCTCAGACTGGAATGGGAATTGAACTCACACTGTTGATGTTATTCTAAACCACATGCTAGCCATTGAGCCAACTGAGCTACCTGGTCCCCAAGGTTATTGTGTATGGTAGAAAAGTGAGAATAGAGTGATTGTTATCTCATTTCGATGATTCAGGTGATAGTTATAAATGGGTGCCTACTTCAACTTCAGTTCAGGATGTAATCTGAAAACCCCCCCACTGCAGTTCCAACTTGCACTCAATGTCAGATATCCATCTTGCTCTATGTATCAGTTCTGTAATCAATTGGTAACAGTCAAGAGAGCAATTCAGATATAAGGATGTTTCTTTTTGACAAACTTGAATAGGCACCTACATGTTATACCAATTCACTATAAGTTGAAGTTAAAAGGATAAAAGAGATAAATTATGTTGGATTGACAAAATCTGCTAATTAAAAAAATGAACTCCAACAGTCCAGGGTGACAAACCTGCAAGTGTGTACATAGAACTTTACACAGCAGACACAATCAGCCATTCACTGTAATCAAGTTCTTCTACAGTATGACAGTGAACGACCTGATGAAAGCTCGATAAGTATTGCAACCCTGGGTCACAATAATTCTTCTAAAAAATCCTGCCACAATGTGACTACCATCGGCCCCACTCACAAATGTGGTGAGACTTAACTAAGGGAACAGCAACTTGTCTTCTCATTCTAAAGCAGAATGAAATTTTTGTTTTTGCACTGGGAGGCGAGATACCTAGATATTTTACTTGATAAAGTAAAATAAAGCATTTAAGAATTTTTATGACTCTAATATATAGCACAATCTATTTTCTGAATTTATTATTTTCATTTCTATTGCAGACATTGGCTGTGCTGAACTTAAATGCAAGTACATGGATTCTAAAATCCAACAGTAGTGTCCCACAGATAATTTTCATAATGTGAATCCTTTCTCAATTGAAAAACTTAGTTTAGCCAACTTTTATTTTCAGAATGCTATCCCTTAATTCTCTTCTTATAGTACATTGAAGTTAGCAGTGAAATTAGCTAAATTCAAACCAATCCAAAGCATCTTCCTAGAGAAATTCAATTAGAATAAATTGAGAAAGTGAGAAAAAAAATGCTAACATAGACAACGCTCAGTTCATATATGGCATGGACAGATTAACACTTTTATTATAATGCATTACCTCCAACCACCTATATGTTTTAGCATCTGCAACTAAGGAGTGCATTTAGATGTGCATATCCTACTTATAGCAATCAAACACTGGGTTCACAGACAAAGTGGAGTAAGAAATAGTTCAGTTAATAGGGTTTACCTTTTAATGTCCTTGGATGAAACCTGATAATGGTATCTGACAGCAGAATATAAATATTACATCAACCTGTAATAAATTGATAGTCCAAATTGAGCCTCCAATCCTTTTTGTGGTGTACAGGATTTACCATCCTACTCCACTAATAGTGAAATTGTAAGCACTAGCAAGAATCAGCTCAGGCTAAGTTTATTTAAGATCACTATAATTCTGCATCAGCCTGTGTGGCGTTTGGTATAAGCTTCAGACCTCAACTTTGCTTTCTTTACATGAGGAAAATGGATGCTATTCTTTGCTTTCATCTGTGAAAACTTTTCAAATATGACCCTGACTGATGGTGTGAAAGTCTTATTTTTCTACTGGTTGTAAGGGTGTTATAGGAAATGAGTTTGGAAAATCTTAACCTCAATTCTCAGCAGATGTAAACTGCCCATAAAATGGCACATACTGGCTTCTCCAAGTGAGATTGCCAGCGTGGAAAATGAGCCTGGTAAACACAATGTTTTAACACTTCATCAGAAAAATCTCATCCATCTTTCAGGTGCCAACTTACCCAGCTGTGCACTTCCAACATATTCTATTTTTAGTGCACAAACATGACTCATTATTTGATCAAAGTAACTCAAACAACTCCTATTAATTCCAATTTCTTCACACCAACACTCAATGTAATACTCATTTTCAACTGTGAAAACGTGTGTTTCTTCTTTTAATAACAATTGGCAAATCAATCATTAAATTAACATTGTTAGATATTCTCAGCCTTTGAACAAACGGATTACTTTCAGTCACTGGAGCAACTTTGGAACTGGAAATAAAAGGGAAAGAAACTTCATTTGCTTCAGAATTACCTTCAATTGTCTCCTGACACGATCTATGAAGAATTTCCAGCAATTCTCCCTGGTGTCCATCAATCCCTGCCCTTTGACTTCATTCCGCACATTGTTTATGATATTCTCTACTTCTTCATCGGGTAACAGATCAGGAATTTCACCTGGGGGAGGGGTGTGGAGTCCATTAGTGACTTCATATAAAATAATGTTCAATAATCATCACTATTGATACCTGATAAACAAAATCCAAACACATCCTGAGGCGTCCATAAAAATTATGCAGTGCCCATTTTTCATTCAATACAAAGATTTTTGCTGGAGCAGAAAAAACAATTTGCATTTACTTATTTATTAAAAGATATTTATGCAGTTAAGATGGGGAGTTCATTTACAATGGCTTTCTGCCCAAGGGCACCTTACAATACAGCACTGGAATGGAAGTCACACAAATCAAAGTGATACATGTGTTGGCATTTTGAACTGCCTACTTTATTACTGCTGTCATTTACCAATAAAATCTAATACAATTTTAGCTCTGCTTACGCAGTCACATCAGTGAAGGTTGAACAAGCAACACAATTCAGATTTCTCTGTGTTTACTACAATCAATACACCCTTAGCACATTACTTTCATTCCTCCAAACAATTGCACTTGCATTTACCTGGAAAATTCTTCAATCGCCATACATAAAGTTCACTAAAACTAACAGGTTAATTCCTTCAAGAGGGAGCAGGTCCTGTTCTTGGCTGCAGCAGAAATTGCATTATGTAGAAGGATTATGTGATAATATATGCATGGTCAATGTGATTTCCTGGATGGCTTTTGGCCATCTGAGGGGGTCAGGGAGAATTTTCCTGAGTATTTTTTCACATTATTATCCCCAGGTTTCTTTCCCTTTTTTTTGTCTCTCCCAGGAGATTGCTTAACTGTGGCAGAAGGGTCAGATATGTTTCGTCATGATGCTCCAGTCATCATGAGTGTGGGCAGGCATGATGGACCAGCCAGTCTTTTCCTGCTCATCATTTTCATATGCTCATACTACAAAACAAATCCATTCCATTTATTTTTCAAGGCACCAGAAAGACAATACAAATGCACATATTATTCTGGGAGATGTACTTCTTTTCAATACCTGGTTCCCATTTGTGACCAATGAAATACAACTACCAGAATGTCTGAAGGGAACGCTGTTAATGTGTTATGGGAACAATGTGGGTAAATATGATTAGAACTATTTACTCACGTGCAGGGTAAATGCTGACATGTACTGGTTGGGCTGAATGACCTGTTTCCATATTTTAAAATCGATGTATTTCTATGAATATACTGCTCGTGTTACTGAGCCATTACTAAACTACCAACATCCTTGGCGGCTCTTTGAATGCATTGCTCACATTTGCTTGGTACGGAGTTTCAAGGTTTGAAATCCTTTCTGATCAGTCACTTTGTATGAAATTATTAAGCTTATAGTTTTTTGTTTACACTAAAATATGTTTTTTGTCTCAGACATTGCTACTATTGTTACCTTAGAACCATCAAATGGTCCAGGTGCATAATTCATAAAATATACTATCAATGTAATACCTATATCACTTCTCAGGATGACAGTGGCAATCATGTTCCTGTATTGTCAAACTTTCCCCTATGTGATGTATACATCTGAGGATTTCAAGAATTTTCTACCCCAGAGGGCTGTGGAAGCTCAGTCATTTGTCACTTCTTGTCTTCTCACAATATAACAACTGGCACCATCTTCAGTAGACTATCAAAGTAGACATTAATGAAAAAGTGGATTCCACAATCCTGTTTCTACCACTACCTATCTATAATCTAATCTCTGTATCAATCCACCTATCTACATATGAACATTTGAGCTACAGTGTATAATGTCATTTCTGATTCAGGTACTATTCACAAACCATTCAATCTCCTCTCTCAGGGTTCAGGACATCATTACATATCCTCAATTATATTCCAGACTGGTACACAATACAACTCTAATTATCTTCTATAATCTGTTCAACTGACTTTCTCCTAATTGTGGTATATGAATACTTAACGGCCGGAACTTTATGGCCCCCTAATGAGCGGGCTGGTGGCGGGGGTGGGGTGACGGGGCGATGGCAGCGAGAAACTACCTGCCTGCCCACCCCAGGCCAATCAAGGCCCTTAAATGGCCAGTTAACTGCCACTTAAGGGCCTCATTCCACCACCGCGGGTATTTTACGCTCAGCGGTCGGACAGCAAGGTAGCTATGGGGATAATAGATGCATTGATGATCATCTTCCAAAATTCTATAGATTCTGGAACGGTTCCTGCAGATTGGAAGGTAGCAAATGTCACATCACTTTTTAAGAAGGGAGGGGGAGAGAAAACAGGGAACTACAGACCTGTGAGCCTTAGATCAGCAGAAGGGAAAAGGTTAGAATCTATTCTAAAGGATGTGATAAATGGACACTTGGTTAATAATGATCTGATTGGGCATGGTCAACATGGATTTATGAATAGGAAGTCATGTTTGATGAACCTGTTGGAGTTTTTTGAGGATTTTTTTTTTTATTCATTCATGGGATGTGGGCGTCGCAGGCCAGGCCAGCATTTATTGCCTATCCCTAATCGAGGGCATGTAAGAGTCAACCATATTGCTGTGGATCTGGAGTCACATGTAGGCCAGACCAGGTAAGGACAGCAGATTTCCTTCCCTAAAGGACATTAGTGAACCAGATGGGTTTTTACAACAATCGACAATGGTTTCATGGCCATCATTAGACTAGCTTTTAAATTCCAGATTTATTAATTGAATTCAAATTCCACCTTCTGCTGTGGTGGGATTCGAACCCATGTCCCCAGAGCAATACCTGGGTCTCTGGGTTACTAGTCCAGTGACAATACCAGTACGCCACCACCTCCCTTATGTTACAAACAGAATTGATAAAGAGGGGTTGGTGGACATTGTATGTTTGGATTTTCAGAAGGTTTTTGATAAAGTCCCCCTTAGGAGGTTGGTTAGCAAAATTAAAGCACATGGGATAGGAGGTAATATACTGGCATGGATTAAGGATTGGTTAACAGGCAGAAAAGAGAGTAGGAATAAATGGGTCACTGTCATGTTGGCAGTCTATGACTAGTGGGGTACCACAAGGATCAGTACTTGGGCCCCAGCTGTTCACAATATACATCAATGATTTGGATGTGGAGACCAAATATAGTATTTCCAAGATCGTGAATGACACAAAAATAAGTGGGAATGTGTGTTGTGAGGAAGATGCAAAGCAGCTTCAAGGGGATTTGGACAGACTTGGTGAGTGGGCAAGAACATGGCAGATGGAATATAATGTGGAAAAATGTGAGGTTATCCACTTTAGTAGGAGGAATAGATGTGCAGAGTATTTCTGAAAAGATAAGAGATTAGAAAATGTAGATGCACAAAGGGACCTGGGTGTCCATGTCAATAAGTCATTGAAAGCTAACATGTAAGTGCAGCAATCAATCAGGAAAGCTAATGGTATATTAGACTTTATCGTAAAAGGATTTGAGTACAGGAGTAGAGAAGTCTTGCTTCAATTGTATAAAATCTTTGTTAGACTGTACCTGGAGTATTGTGTGCAGTTTTGGTCCCCTTACCTTAGGAAAGATATTATTGCCATAGAGGGAGAGCAACGAAGGTTCACCAGACTTGTTCCCGGGATGGCGGGACTGTCCTATGAAGAGAGACTGGGGAAACTGGGTCTGTATTCTCTAGAGTTTCTATGAATTAGAGGTGATCTCATTGAAACCTACAAAATACTTAAAGGGATAGACAGGGTAGATGCAGGTAAGATGTTTCCCCTGGTTGGGGAGTCTAGAACCAGGGGACACAATTTCAAAATAAAGGGGAAGCCACTTAAGACCAAGATGAGGAGAAATTTCTTTACTCAGACGATTGTGAATATTTGGAATTTTCTACCCCAGAGGGCTGTGGAAGCTCAGTCATTGAGTATGTTTAAAGTAGAGATTGACAGATTTATAAATACCAATGACATAAAGGGATAATGTGGAGAAAAGGCATTGAAAAGGATGATCAGCCAAGCTCATATTGAATGGCGGAGCAGGCTCAATGGGCTGAATGGCCTACTCCTGCTCCTATGTTCCTAACCCAGCCTGGTAAAACCAGGCGACCTTCCTGCAAATTATAGGGGCGGCCCTACTGATCGGGCACCCTGTGCCGCATGGAGGGCTGCCCCCGAAGCCCCAACTGCGTCCAACGCACTACTTTCCCGGTGGTCCTGCTGGGACTAAGAGATGCTGGCCAGCAGCTCCATTAGACGGGACTTCCTGCCTCAAGGAGGTGGAAGTTCCGCCCAAGACCAATTAAAGGGCTGGGGAGCAAAAAATCCCAGTGTGGCTCCCTGGCCCGGTGGAGACGGGCTCACCACTGACTTTTTGGCCGGTGGGCAGGGCCTCCCACCCAACGTTAAATTCCGGCCAACATTTCACATGAAATTGCTATGTGCATGATTTTAACATTGAGCAGCTTATTGTATAAATGGGTTAACACTTTTGTTAAAATACCAGACAAAAAAAAATTCAGAGATAATTGAGCATTTGTATGCTATCATATGAAGAGCCTAATTTCAGATCATATCTATTTTTCAGTCAACTCCATGTTTCCAATACTGTTACATTTGTGTACATTACCAATCTTGAGCAAGCTCTGTAGTGAGGAACTTGTTAGTCTGTGTTATTACTGATTAAAATAGGAGGCTCACAATCATTCTACTTTATGTTAAAAAGAATACATTAATTTACAAAGAAAAGATGATTAATATTAACATCGCTTTGAGCACTTCAAACAAAATTGTGCATTCTCAGTTGGAAAGTTGGTATATGCTAGCATAACATGGAAGAAGATGTATAAAAGGATGAAAACATTTTAAAAAGAGAAATACCTTCCTTAGAATGAACAAGATGCCTCACCTGATGCCAGCAGGTCATTCACGAGTACTAAAAACTTTTCATCAGCTACTTGAGCATCGGTCATTAGGAATACAGTGCCCACATTTTTGACTCCAGCATTTATGTACAGGTTAGCAAGGTCAGTCTGTAAAGGAAGAAGCCAGATTACTGACAAAGATGCGGTGATTGTAGTTTATCTTATTGGACTACTTAAGAAAAAAACTTGCTTTTATATACTGCCTCTCAAATTTTCAAGATATATCAAAGCAATTCACAGTCATGAAGTGTAGTTACTACTGTAAGGAATGTGGCAGCCAAACATGCACACAGAAAGGTCCAGCAATTAGATAAATGACCAAATAATCTGTTATTTTATTGGTGTTAGTTTATGGCTAAATGTTGACTAAGATGCAAGAAGAACTCCCATGCTGTTCAAATAGTGACATGGGATCTTTTATATCCACCTGAAAGATGATAGAGAGGGCTTCCGTTAAACACATCTAAAAGACAGCAGCTCCAATGATGGATCAACCCCTAGATCCCTGTCATCCCAGATTATGTGCTCAATTCTGTGGAGGGGAGTCTGAACCCACAGCCTTCTGATTCAGAAACAATAGTGCTATCACTGAGCCAAGGTTGACCCCCAAGTGCAGGATAAAATGTACAGATAGACAGGGGTTTACAGAGAAGAAAACACAAACTGAAATGGGTTACAGAGAAATTAACATAGAGAGGAGTGGGTTATACCAAAGATACCATGTAGACAGCAGGGAGTTATACAGGAGGTAACGTGTAGGCAGGAATAGGTTGCTCAGAAGGTAATCTTTCTGTCTGTGTCGGATATGTGGAACATCCTCCTACTTAAGAGTGAGATCTGCTAAATCAAAATGAGTGAGTCCTGATGGGCTGATTTTCACAATTGAATGGATTTATAAATAAGTGCGGAAAACATTTAGGCTGCCTTTTCTTGCCGCCCTGTCACCACCTCTTAAGCAAGTGATTTAACTTTCATGGCTCTGGCATTCTGAAGGTTCTTAGTTCAGTGTCAATTCGGGAAAAAAAGAACTAATCTGGAAAATAAACAAAAGCTTTGGCAGGCAAACAGCAGCAGATTAAACACAGGATCAGCAGCCTTCACCGTAAATACTAATGAACCCTAAGACTGCCACTGACTTTCATCACATTCACTCATTTATATGTCAACTTTTAATAAGTTGGTTATCTCCTTGTATCAGAACATCTCCATTTTGAGTTGTTCTTTAATCCCCTCCATTACTTTGCATTCAACTTTTCTGGTGGATTTTGATGCAAAACATTCCAATGAAATGAGACATATTAAATGGTAATCCCCTTCATATATTTAGTCAACACTTTTTTGAGGACTTCCCTTGTGGACTGACCCACAATCACCTGAATAGTGTCCCTATTTCACAATGAGTTATTGATGATTCTGTTCTAGAAACAGACTGTTCAGCATCTTCAGACAGAGGAGCTATGGGTCATTTTGTGCATTAAGAAACACACAAGAAAAGCAAAGGACACACATTTAAAATTATTTAAATGATTTTAGTTGGAGTCCAGAGTACTCTCAATGTGGTGATGCCAATTAATGTGATCATCCTTTTATAAGGGATGCCTTCTCAGGGACCAGTTGCTCCACTATGTTGTTCAATTGGTACTGATGTGTTTTGCTTAATGGGATTGATCTGATAAATAGGACAATTTAACATCAACTTCGGCATATCCGAAGTGACTTCGAAAAGAACTTTGTAAAATCTCAATTTACTGCACATGGCATCAAACATTAAGAGGATTCACTGGTAGTAATGAAGTGGTTTATATATATATATCAAAGACTGTGTGAAATATTGGACTGAGATTGCTAGGGAACTTATGTTATCAAAGACTGGAAGAATGAAGGACTCAGGTAGGAGTTCAGCAAGGACAAGCTATTTTTGTGTTTCTGTTGATTTATCATTGGTGATCAGGAGAAACATTCATTTTTCCCCAGTTGTCTCTCTCATGTTCTGAAGTTATTGATGCACACTGGACTATGGTTACACAGGATGCTAGCAAACCTTTAGGACTATATCCAACTGACCATTATTCAGAGCAGGGCCTCTTCCCTTGTTGAGGCCAGAGATACTGAGACCAATTCCAGCAGCAGGCATGCAGAGTAAAGCTGCTGTTCTTTGCCTGAACAATGTGCCTTATTCTGCATTTAATTTGCTAACTTGACCGAAGTGTGCTTAATAATGTGACTTATTGCCAAATATAAGGGGAAGAAAAGAGCAGAATCCTCAACTTGCAGAGGAAAAAAAGCACAAAAAGGGAAACAAAGATTAAAAACTAATAATGACTTGTCAGTGACAACAAAGAATGATCTTAACATGATATCCTAGCATGATATTGATCCATGTGGATCAGGAATTACCACTTGGGCCAATACACAGCTTGTCAACTTAGTGCCAATGTCTTCTTAGTTTCTGTTTGAAATGATGCATTTTCCCAGCCACAGGGAACAAGGTTGAGACTGGTCAAACTAATGTCACAAACAACATCACACCAAGCTGAGAAGTGATTTTCATCCCATCTACTTTGACTAGATGCTGAGAAAAGATGGTATTCTGATTCACTGTGGCAGATACCACTGTGCCATGCAGTATCTGGGAATAGTAGCAGTCCCACCTAGTGCATTGGCAGTACAGTCTTGTAAGAATCTGAACAAAGCCGTGTTGGATACAGCATCATGTATTGAATGTTCTCTTCCAAAGGCAATGATGCTTTAGCTGATCAATTAGTTGATCCATCCATTCTATTTAATTGGCCATTGTAGTAAACATTTAACAAATTCAACAGGCTCTAATTAAAGGAGTGCCATTTGCATGAAAAATTATTTGACAAACACTTCTCTCTGTTGGCAAATACATCATATCTATTCCAAGGTATCATTGTTACAGAAATGGAGCATGGCTCTTCTCCCTCCCCAGGCCAACTAAATACTTTTTCATAAAGTGAATACCGGTTGAAAATCACACCATTTTTAATGATTTGCCATACAGTTTTTAAACTGTGCACACTTTTTTAAGGTTCTATTTACAAAGATGTATTTTCAATTGCACAATATTATCTTTTTCTAACTTTGGATAGACAGTCATTTTGCAATAAAGATGCTAAGCAGCTTGGCTATCTCAATGTGAATGTCACACAACAACCAAATGTGCCAATTGTCAGCATTTTGTGGGACAAGTATCACCCCTTGCTGAAAAAAGCATTTACAAAAGGAGGCTTTCACCCGAAGTCCAATGGCTCAGGTGGTAACATCTGGGATTGGAGACTTTTTATACTGTTGTTAAAATAAAGTATAAAGAGGCTGAAATCTTTGCAATTAGTGCTGGAAGAAATACTGAGACATGGAGGGACCATTCGAGTGTATTACCAGCCACTTTCCAAGAGTAGCAGGACTGAGCATGTGGTGGGGAGAATAGATTTCAGTGAAGAGGGAGATAGAGGACAATGAATGAGAAGGGTGTGGATAGCATTGAAAGGCGGGAAAGTAGATTATAGTAAAGAGAGGGGTGTTGATAGCCATGAACGAGACGGAAGGAGATGTCCGTGAAAGATGGGGGGAGTGGACGGTAGTGAATAATGGGGTAGGTGGGGGAGTGGAAGAGGGGTTGAATATCAATGAAAAGAGTAGATGGTGGTGAAGAGGGGGAAAAGATGGCAATGACAAATTTAAGTTAAGTGGCAAAAGAGCCAGAGGTGAGATGAGGGGCTGAATTTTGTGCCCATGGTGGAGCTCCTGGCGGCGGGCCAAAAAGGCGGGGGAATCTCACCTCAGCCAACTGCAGCTGCTCCTCAGCACCCCACCCCCACCGGAGCAATTGTAAGCACAAGGCCAATTAACTGTTAATTGGATTAATTAAGTGGGTTAAATCCCAGCGACAGCAGGAAGAGGCCCTGAAGTAACCATTTATCAGCCACTTAAGGCCTCAATTGACCTCTGAGCAGGAAGGCGGCCTTCGGCCTATCCTGCCCCCAAGAAAATTGTGTTGCGACGGGAGGTTGATGGGGCACCCCGCCCCCCCCGCTCCCCTCCTGTTTCAATTCTGTAGGCACCCCTCCTCCGAACCTGTCTTGGGAGGCCCATACAATCCAGGCCAAGGAGAAGGTTTTCTGTGTGAGTTCTTATGATCTTGAATACACTGCCAAAGCAGTGGAAGCAGATTCAATAGTGACTTGCCAAAGGGAATTGGGTAAATACTTTAAGAGGAAATTGTAGGGCTATGGGGAAAGAGCAGGCAAGTGGGACTAACTAAGTAGATCTTTCAAGGAGCAGCAAAGGCATGGTGGGTCGAATGGCCTCCTTCTGTGCTGTAATGATAGGCAGCAAATGGGGAACGGCCAGCAATGTGAGGGGAGGGAGAAAGGGAAAATAATGACAGCGAACAGGATAATAGAGGGAAATGGATGGTAATGACAGTGATAGAGAAGGAGCAGAAGCTGGGAATGGTGCTTGGAGTTGGTGGGTGGTGGTGTTTGGAGAGTGCCTGGTTCAAGAGTGAATGGGTAGGGGGAATGCTTGGTTGGTTTGTTATAGGTACAAAATGCTACCATAAACTCTGGATGGGGAGATTGAATGTCAGCTCAAACTGACAGAGTGGAAGCAAACAACTATTTTAATTAAAGAAGAACATCAGGTTGAGTTGATGGGAAGAAGAATACCAGGATGAACTGGGAAGGTTGGAGGATAAGGGAGTGAGTGCCTCTGAGAACGGGTGGGAGCTTGAGGCAATACAGTGTCCCTATGAACTGGATCTGAAAAGGATCAAAAGCCTTTGTAACCTGGGATGTCCAGTGATTTGGATGGAGAAGAGTGACTGCTGAATAAAGTGATAGCCTGGTTGCTTAATTTTGCTTTGTTTGTCCTATTTTTTACATTAACTGTGAAGCATAATTTTTTTTTAACATTAGCCAGAATACATAATGGTGGGAAGCTGTAAATCGACCTTTGCAAGTTTTCTAAGTTGCCAGTGGGTATAGGTTGTGATGCCTGGAGATGCTACATCAGGAGGGCTACAGACACCTTTGAGACTGAGTGAAGAACCAGTGTGAAAGAGAAAAGGAGAATGATAGATCCAATTGCCCCCAGCAGCAACTTCACCTTCACTTGTACCCGTTGTGGGAGAATTTGCCAGTCATGGATAGGCCTGAGTAGCCACCAGCAGGCCTGCAACCAATAACGCTGACCTTCCCAAAATTTTCATCTGCGAAGAAATGCCAAGAGAGGTTGCCCTGTATGAGCAATTTACATTTCTGTTTTAGAATAGTTTTCTAAACAGGTTGAAAAATAGGTAGTCTTGCTGCTGTGAAATGACTAGGGTAATAATTTCAGTAACCCCTTCAATTACAAGGACCTTAATTCAGTTGCATTTGTGTCACATTTGTTCCTTTAAAGCTGTTACAGCTGAATATTAGTGAACATTCCAAGGTACTTCATACTGAAAGAGAAATCTCATAACAATGAAAACACTAAGCTCTGCACTTTCATGCTGCCCCTAGGCAACATCACTGAAAACATATCATGTATGCTGACGATGCCCAGCTCTCCCTCACCACCATCTCTCTCACTCCCTCTACTGTCTCTATATTGTCAGACATCGAGTGCTTTGTGAGCAGAAATTTCCTCCAACTAAACATTGGGAAGACCAAAGCAATTGTTTTCAGTCTCCGCCCCAGCTCCATCCCTTTCCCTGTAACTGAACCAGCCTGTTTGCAACTTTGGTGTCATTTTTGACCCTACGTTGAGCTTCTGACCGCATATCCATACCGTCACTATTTCCACCTCTGTAACATGGCTCAACTCTGCCCGTGCCTCAGCTCATCTGCTATTGAAACACCCATCAATGCATTTGTTTCCTCCAAACTTGATTTATTCCAATGCACTCCCGGCGGTTTCCTACATTCTACCCTCATAAACTTGAGATTATCCAAAACTTTGCTGCCCCATCCTAACTCCCTCCAAGTCCTGTTCACCCATCAACCCTATGCTTGCTGACATACACTTACCCCCAGTTAAACAATGCCTCAATTCTCCTCCTTGTTTCAAATCCTTCCATGGCCTCGCCCCGTCCCTATTTCGGTTGTCCCTCCAGCACCACAATCCTCTGGGATATTAGCGCTCCTCAATTTCTAGTCTCTTGAGCAATTCCTGATTTTAATTTCTCCACTGTTAGTGGCCACGCCTTCAACTGCCAAGGCCTGGAATTCCCTTCCTAAACCCCTTCACCTTTCTACCTTATTCCTCCTTTTAAGATGTTCCATAAAACCTATCTCTTTGACCCAGCTTTTGATCATCTGACCTAATTTCTCTTTATGTGGTTTGGTGTCAAAGTACCTTGAAACATCCTACTACATTAAAGGCCCTATATAAATGCAAGAAATTGTTATTACCCATTAATGTCTGTTGTAAATCAGATTGACATGCAGTACAATGCCAGAATTAGTTATAAACCGGAAATGAGAGCGTGGGTCATTCATGGCCTGGAAATTGCTTATTATTGCCAAACATTGATATAGAATGACATTTTCAGCCTCATTTAACATCAAAATAAAATAGTGCAGATACTTTGTAGTCAACACAGACTCAGTGGAAGTGGGGAAATGAAAGAAATGGTACATATACTGAAACTCAAGTTTAAAAATCTAAAATTTTCACTATTACTACCTTTTGATAGTCCTATTGGTTATTGTAAGACGTTTACAAAGCAGCGGTCAGCTTATACACCTCAATACATTAAATTAGGCCTGTGGTAATTGCAATAGTAAATAGAACCTTGTTCTGGTATCGGAATGTACTTTAAAACCAGGCCATTAATCGGTTGCACAGAAATTGGTGGGCTTTCTCATTGTTCTGAAACCACAGCTGAATCACTCCTTCAGCAACAATATTCTGCAGAGTCTTCGAGTGGGAGCAAAGAAAACTCACATGCTGAGTTTTGAACATCTTTGGGTTTATTCCCAGGCAGTTCCAATGCAGGAGTGTTCAGTGGCAACAGGGTGGGGACATTTAATCTCAAATTTACTTGCACATTTAACTCAACCACTGAACCGGATCTGAGGGGTATGTCAATAAGAATCAAGAATGAAGCAGGTGTACAGATCTCCTTCCTTCACCTTGCAAAACCCAATCAGCAATGAAAAAAGTCAGCTTTGGAAATCTTGGGAGAAAATCAAGAACAGTATGAGAATCAAAGAGAAATGTACTGACGCAGCATCCCAACCCACTTCGATTCCTGATTGAGGCAAACAAAATGCCACTAATGATGGAGAGATTGAGACAGACCAAACATCATAATTAATGGGGGGGGAGAGAGAGAGAGAGAAACACACACACACATCAACAGACAGACCACTAATAAGGAAGAGGCAGATTAAATCTCCTTTGCTAAGCAGAAGCAGACAAGAGGATTGTGAAAAAAACAGACTTCAATAGTTTAGGCACCTGTCCACAAGCACACCCAACTGAACGCATTTTTTTTTGTAACACTGAGCTGCATGTTATAGTGAGCGTGTATAGAACAAGTATTTAGTCAGAATCAAAATCACAATTGTTATGTTTCAAATGCACTGTCATAATTCAAATCTCCCATTCAAAGTTTTAATTGTTATCTGCCCTCCTATCCTGCAGCTGTGAAGTTTTGTTGTAACCTCAGCTCCACAGATGCCAGGAGCCATTCATTACTGAGTCCAAGTGGCTATTCTTCACATGAACCCAATGAGTATCAGCAACCTGTTCAATCATGGAGACTCGCAACCTCACCTGATTTTCTAAGGCCTGCTGTCTTCCTCCATCAATGCCCTCCACTCTAGGGGGGGGGAGACCGTGTCACCATCCCGCCTCTGCTGAAATTTAGTCCAGGGTGGGAAGGCCTATGAATGGCCTTCCCGCCCTGCTGCCAATTGAGGCCCTTAACTGCGTAATTAATCCCTAATTAAAGGCCTCTTCCCGCCGTAGCCGCAATTACCCATGCGGTGGGCGGCCCTGTCACCACACAGGAAGTAGGGCACAAAAAACCGTGCAGGCTGATTCCTGGCTGCAGGGGGTGGGGGAGGGGGAGGGGGGAAGCCTGAACGAGGGAGTCGGCATCCGGACAGGAGAGGGAGGGGCCAGCTGAGGACCACCCCCCCCTGCCCTTGCTGCCGATCCCCAATAACCCAACCCCGCAAGACCCCTCCCGCCCTGACCTACCTTAAGCCCAGTTCCAACACCACTCCTTGGTGTCTGGGCACTGCAGCTACAGCAGCAGCTGCCACCTCCATGGTGGCGCTGCAGCCGCCGGCCTCTGATTGGCCGGGACTTTTGGCGACGCGGTCCTAAATCCTACAGAAAGCCCGCTGTTGTCAAGTTAAGTGCATGATTTGCACTAAATTCTGCAGGCCTTCCATACAAGGGGTGATGCAGAGATCTCGACCCCCACTGCCAGCATAAAAATTAACCTGACTGATATTTCCCTTCATTAGGCCAAGTGAACTGATGCCAATTCAGTGCCTGTGCTGCCCCAAGTGAGATAAGATAGCTCTAAGGAATAGAACATGGATCCTCCAAATATTGGAAAGTATTTCTTCTTTCTACACCAGGTTATGTTTTTATCAACTCAGCCACTGAGGGAGCTGAAGTTTTACATTTTTACAAAAATACGCCAAAGCTATTAGACAGCAAAGAGTGAAACAGTCAAAACTGAGAGAAATACCTAAAGAGTTCTGAGCACATGTAAAGTGCACCAGTTCCCCAATGTGAAACTGGTTCCCCCATGACCAGGGCACGGGGCGGGGTGGGTTGCATGGGGGGGGTTGGTGGGCCAGGGCAGAGGAGCGGTGGGTTGTGGTTGTGAGGAGTAAAGGCACAGTGTGCTGCGATTCTGAGCCATACAGAGCAGGAAGCTCACAAGTTCATACTGCTTTGAATTACTGAAGGGCTGCGTAGCATAAATTATTGCCTTTAAGAAAGATTTGAACAAGATACCAGACGATCTGGGTAACATGGATACAAGCAGGTTACTTCACTCAAACTGTGAGCAAGGAGTGGGGCCAGAGGCACAAAGTGCCTGCTATATTGCATAGACTGCTGCCAAACATTGCTGTTATATCAATCAACATCTTCAAAAAGGGCTTGGTCATAACACGATTGGAGAGATGCTCTAACATCATCATAGAATCATAGAATGATTAAGTATAGAAGGAGATCATTCAGCCCTTCATGCTTATACTAGCTCTTCGGTAGAGCACACATCCCCAGGTGTCTCTGTTCCCTTTCACATTGTTTCATTCAGTTTCTATAGCCTTTCCTCATTCTTACTACCAAAATGTATCTCTTTACACTTCTCATCATTAAATTTTATCTGCCATGTGTCTGCTCATTTCACTAGTCTATGTCTTCCTGAAATCTGTTACTATCATCCTCATGGTTTACTACATTCAAGTGAAATTATGCCCTGTATACCCAAGTCCACGTCATTAACACAGATCAAGAAGAGCACTGGTCATAATATCAACCCCTGGGGAACATCACTGTATACCATACTCCAGTCTGGAAAAAAAAGTGTTTACCACTCCTATGTTTTCTGTCAGTTAGTCAATCTCGTATCCATGCTCTCACTGTCCCTTTAATCCCATGGGCTTTAATTTTGCTAACAAATCTATTATGTGGGGCAATGGACTCCAGTCTTGTTGGAATCACAGGAATGCCATCAATCAGGGTATAATTGGTCGGGGTGAATCATGTAGATAATATTACACAGATAAACTGGAGTGTTTACTCCATAATTTTTGGTGCCTTGAGTTTTTTTTCTTGTAACTTTCATCTGACCTTATTCCCCTCCCTCAGCTGGTAAGTAAATGTGAGGGATCTGTGACCGTATAAACTATGCAGTTTGCTGAATTGGCAGAACTGAAGTGCCCTTACCTTATTCCATACATTAGGCTGGATTCTGCGGTACATCCAGCAGTAAGGCTAACAGCTCTCACTATTATTTACATGTAAATTGGACAGCAACTTCCGGTCACGACACATGCATAGTTAAATGTGGAAAACAGGAATCTGCTGTTCGAGATGCACTGCTTTCCAGAAGCTGCACAAAAACACCATCTCACCATCTGACTAACCATTCAAATGCGTTGAGCTGAATTTTACCGGCCCCCCCGACAAGCGGGTCATGGTGAGGGGCCCAGAAAATGCCTCCGGGAGAGGCCCGCCACAGACCTCGACTGCCCTATATTACCGACAGCAGCGAGGCCTCGTGGCAGCCCCCCCACCGCTCGGCGGCGAGACACCATTTGAATATGATAAAACATTAAGATGAAGGAATAATTACTTTCCTCGTCACGACAGCCATCCTGTTCCAATATCACTGTTGGTGGCCGGCACTCCCATGCCGTCGGACCTCCGACCGGAGATCCAATGCGGGACACTGATGGGAAGGGGATGAAGAGGTAAGTATTTCAGTGTGGGGTGGAATGGGGTCGAATTTACCTGATTAGTCGAGGAGATGATGAGAAGGAGTAAAGGTAAAGGTTTCTGAACTTTGAGGGGTGGGGAAGAGGGCAGGAAGGCAGGAATGACACGCAAGGCCATTGGGCGGGTGGGAGAGGGGCTCTAAGCCCTTTAACAATGGCGCCTGCGCAGTGGCACCAGACACCGCTGCCAGGGATGGAGCGCCCGCCACTCCATGTCATCGGTGGGGAGGTGGGGAGATGATCCACCCCAGCCATGTAAATCAGCTGCCGCGTACACGCAGCAAATCCCACGCGTGCACATTGTCATCTTTGAAGCTCGCCACCAAGATCGGTAGCGAGCTAGTAAAATTCAACGCATTGAATATTGTGAAGTTGCTGTACTTACCTCATAAATATGGACTAAACGTGGCAGAAGTCAAGATTTATCCACTCCCGTCTCAGTTCCCTTTCAATGGTGTGACAAGCCCAACAAGCTTACTGGCACCAAAAATTAACTTTTATAAGTATGGAGTCTTATTCCTTCAGATTTGAATTATTGTTGGAGATTTATTTTTTACTTTTTGTTTATTTCATCTCCCTCTGTTAGCCGAATCTTTCTTTCCCTCCTTTTGTTTCACTTTCTGTACCTGATTTGACATCGAATTAAATATTCCAATTTACACTTCCTGGTTCAAACTCTGTGCTGCTCATTAATGGTTCTTTTAATGATTGCTTAAGGTGATACAGAATTTTCTGTCCACTTCACACAGGTCCCAGATGCCTTGTAGAGGGTGCTACATGTTTTTGGCACTCTAATTTCCAGTAGGTTCCAGTGAAAAACCTGATAGTCCATGGTGCTGAGAGCAAAACACTGCTCTTCAACCCCAATACTTACCCGTACACTCAACTAATGAACTTACCCAGCTGCAGGAACACTGGGACAGAGCAGTTTTCATTTTATATTTTTGAAAATCAGAAACAAGCACATTCATTTATGTATTTTTTTATGTTCATTAAGTTGATGCATTTAGAAGCTTGGTTAACATCTGGATTTTACCACAGCCTGAAATATTTTGCATCCAGTATCAACCAGTTTTTTAAAGGGCAGAACACAGAAATGCAGAGAGGAATTTATCAGCTATGCAAGTGATTTGAACAGGCGCAAAACATCAGGCTGAATTTTAAGGTGGTAATGCCGTCGAAACTATCAACGTTCGCTGTCATTACTCCAGTGAAAAGTTCAGCAACTCTGGCACTCTACACATGTGCACAATAACACAGAAATCCAGAAGTTGCTGTCAGAGATTACACACTTCTTCAGAGGGTGTGCTGTTGAGGTTCCCCACACCGCTACCCTCCCCCTGCCCCCCCCCCCCATACTGCAATCAATTATAAATTATTCAACGGGCGAAAACTTCCACACTGACAATGTCAGTCTTACTGTAAAAACCCTTGAAAAGTTGTACATTGTAGAATGAGGTGCAATTGAGTTTTTAACAGAGTACTAACAGAGTACCGGGCGGCACTGTGACGCAGTGGTTAGCACCGCAGCCTCACAGCTCCAGCGACCCGGGTTCAATTCTGGGTACTGCCTGTGTGGAGTTTGCAAGTTCTCCCTGTGTCTGCGTGGGTTTCCTCCGGGTGCTCCAGTTTCCTCCCACATGCCAAAGACTTGCAGGTTGATAGGTAAATTGGCCATTAGCAATTGCCCCTAGTATATGTTGGTGGTAGGGAAATATAGGGACAGGTGGGGATGTGGTAGGAATATGGAATTAGTGTAGGATTAGTATAATATAGTATAATATATAATATATAATATATAATATAATATAATATAGTATAATATAAAAAAGTATAAATGGGTGGTTGATGGTCGGCACAGACCCGGTGGGCCGAAGGGCCTGTTTCAGTGCTGTATCTCTAAACTAAACTAAACTCTGAACTAAGTTCATAACTACTGCTAACCACCCTCACTGGCCCTGAAAAACTGATTCTATATTTGTGGAATGACAAATTGCTCCATAATTATTAAAAAAGCTACTTTTTTAAAGTTTGTTTCTATCTTAATCCAATTTTAATATATTACTTTCCCGTTTGAAATCTTCAGATAAAAGTAAAGCAATTCAGTGGTTTTTACTTCCCGGTTTGCTGTCTGTGAGGATGCATCAATGTAATTGGCTGCTTATCCTGATTGCTGACACCACTGCACACCTGAGATCCCCTTCACTTGACACCATATTTAAACTATTATCAGGAAAAGGGAAAACTACGCCACAGCGATCACTAGATCTTTGTGGGCCTCTTTCTTTAAGGTCAGTGGTGAGCACAATTGCTTTGCTGATGACTGCAAAATCTGGGCCATCCTATGCAAAATTCCATTGCGCTGGTTTTAGACTATGAAAGGAATTATAGGGTTAGAGCTGCAGATAGCAGATATGAGATATTGAAAATATATTTAACCCTGTTATTTCTTTGAGGAATGAGAATTCTTTTTTTCCTTCTTGATGTTTCTGACTCAGGCTAGAGTATGATTGCATTCATGGCAATGATCCTCACCCCACTGAAGTGGGGAAGTCCTTCACGTGTGAGCCTATGGCATTGGTAGGCTGTTTAACAGTGGCAGCCAAGTCTGGTTCTATTTTTAGCTGATATTCACTGCTCTTATTTATCAGCAATAATACAATTGGTTGTGGTCAGCCCCTTGTTATGAAAGTGCTTCCATTTATCAATATTTTTTGAGGACTCATGTTTTAGAATTGTGGAGATGGATTCACTGGAGGACTGAAGTGATGCCATAGATGCTGGACTTTGTTTTTTAAAAGGGTCACTGGAAGGACTCTGTTTAAAAACAATATTTACTGGATGTCACATGTCCTCAGTTAAATAAACAAGTGCCTTCTGACTATGGAAGTTGTTTACAAGATAAGTGACATGTCAAGATTTATGGCGCTCAAGAGTGGGTTTCATTTCTGAATACTGTTTTAAGTCAGTTGGGTTTGTAGCCTGCTGAAAGAAACAAACAACTCATCTTTTCTCCACCTCTCTGAGAAACCCTGCAGCTGTAACACCTGATGCCGCATTTCTCCTGAGAATCTTTTGGAAGACCTCCTCTCGCCATCTCCTGAATGAACTGCTTCTGAAAAGATCCCAGTGACCTGTCTACGTGTGTTCGGATGTCAGACTGTATGCCATCTAGAACATAACATATATTATCCTTTTTCTTCAAGAATTAACAAGTACTTTGGCCAAACCATCTTTATTTTTTCTTTAACCGGAGTGTGTGTGTGTGTGTGTTGGGTATTTGGAAGGGAATATATATATATTTACTGTCATATTTCAAACTGTGTTTTAAAGCTTTGCATCTTTATGGACTAAGTCTCGTTTTATAATAAATTAACACTTCTGTTCTTTATTAAAGATACCTGGTTGGTGGATTTTATTCTGAAACTTAAATAGATAGAGTATATAATTGGCTGTATTGGTAACTGGGTAAACATTTAAATATATATTGTGACCTGTGGAGAAGTGGAACTAGAAAAGACAGGGCACTCCTCCCGCCTTGGTCGTAACACCCTGAATAAGGCTGCTATGAGCTGAGCATTCAGCTGCTAAGACTCACATACCTATCATACTAAACAAGCATTATTTACACTGAAATCTAACTGGACTTTAATTCGTGCTGTAGACCAGTCCACTGAAACTGATGGATAGATTACATTGTCCCACAAAATGAAGACTGAAAGCTCATCCCTAACAACACTTGAAACTGGTCGTCCAAATTATCACCATCTGACTGACTCTGACAGTTTCACTTCAGTGGATCATCTCTCTCAAGAAAGAAAAGACCAGCCATCACCTGAAAGCTATCATTGCCTCTGCGATTTACTGACTCACAAGATTATCCTAAAACTGTCATAAAACCAGACAGATTTCAGCATGTTTTAGGTGCTTGCTGTTCAGCTTGGTCAGTTTGAGGCCTTTTTACTCCAATAGATGCATGAAGTAGCCTGCTATTAAACCAGCTCATTCTAACAGTTACTGCAGTTAGTCAGAAAATTCTCCCAAATATTATTGGACCAAAAATCCACAGGAAGCATGCCAAATCACAACCAAGTCTGATCTTATTTTCCAGGAGTTTCCGATTTGCCTGGTATGGAGCAGAATCTCCATGTTGGCCCTTTACAAGGCAAATGCCTTTGTTGTAGGTTTACCATCTTAGTGCCTTTTCCAAGGTACGCTTGGTGATGTTTTTGGCATAACTTCTTACACCCCCCCACTGAACTACAATTGATCTCAAGGCTTGCGGTGGTACACAAGTCTGCTGCTGCTACTCATTATGCCCAGTTTTGGTTTGCTAAATGCGTTCGTGATCAGTACATTTAGCACAGTGATCCCTCTCTACATGTTGGAGGATGTCTTCACTGTGGAGATGAGATTTTGTTTTCACAAGAACTGTATGGTGGTAACTCCTACTAATTCTATCATGTCTGTGACAGGTAGGTTGGACAGAAGGAGGGCAAATATGTTATTCCCTGATGTTGGTACTCTGAGCAGAAGACACAGAGCCATGTCCTGACTTTAGGACACAGCCAGCTCATTCAACAGATAAACCATTTAATCCCCAAAATGAGATGATTTCCTGTAAACACTCCCAAGACGTATACAAACTGTAGGGTGCTGTTTTTAAACAGTTCGTATATTTTATGTGATCAATTGTAACCAACCATTTGTATAAAAGCCGCAATTAACCTTTTTATTCAATTAAGTATTTTTTACATATAATTGGGATTTCTATACACTGTCTGGACTGAATTTTATAGGCCCCCTGAAACAGGTTCAGAGGCAAGGAAGGGGCCATTGAATTGCAATGGGAGGCAGGAGGTAGGCTTGGAAGGTCTGTCACCTCCCCGTCACAATGCAATTTTGTCAGGGGTGGGATAGGCTGACTATGGCCTTCCTGCCTAGAGGCCAATTGAGGCTCTATTAACAGCCACTTAAGGGCCTCTTCCTCCTGCCGCTGCGATTTAACCAGTGGTGGTGGGGGCTTCCGTCACATGGGGCAGTCGCCCAGTAAAATGAGGTGACCTCCCTGAAGGCTTGGGGGGGGGTTTGGGGATGGTAGGCCCTCCTCTGTGGGCAATCTGTGGCCCACGGAGGGACCCCACCAGCAAACAAAACACCTCCCTATACTTCCTCTGCGCCCCCCCCCCCCCACCCCCTGCAGCCCACCACCCCCATCGCTGGGGCCTTCCTAACTGGCCCTGGTGACCTCGCTTCACTCACCTGAGGTCTGGGTCTCCAGCGCTGGGCCAGGGTCCAAGGCCTCTTGCAGTACCGGCAGTGGCCACTGCTCCCAGTGGCACTGCTGATACTACTGAGCTGCAGGCCCTGTGATTGGCTGGCAGCCTTTGGAGGCAGGATCCTGTCTTTAAAGGGATGGTGCTGTAAAATAGCTCCATGGGGCTCCAGCTGGGTGAGGCAGGATTCACCCCACGTTTTTGGCCTGGCTCCAGGAGCCCCGCTGTGGGCACAAATGATTACCATCAGATTGGCTACCCATAACTATTTACTTTCATATCCATTTCCTCTTCACAGCGCCTCCAAGTGGCAGGTAATTCCTAGATCAAGTGACTGAAGCATACATTTCCTTTAGAAGATCCTGGTGGTCATGCATTGCAGGGCACACCAGACACCAAGCATCATGAAAAGGGAAGTTACTGAGGCCTGTCCAATCCTGGCCAAGTTCCCCTCAAACCCCTGAGAAAAATGGTCAATTTTTTTTAAATCACCTGTGCCTGGAATTTCTGCAGGATTTTCCCAATCTTCCTTGTAACTTTGGAAGATCAGCAGAAACACCAAAGAAACTGTGTGAAAACTGCCTTTTACATTGTTTCTTCAGTGTTTCCACTGATCTGTTACTGGAATTACAGTGAGAGATTAGGAGAATCCTATGGAAATTTCAGGTGATGATGTTTCTTCAGGGTACAGGCTCCCTCTCTGGTCTGAACCCCATGGGTGGGACCCACATTCACCTCACTAGTGTACCAGCTTCCATTGTATATAGCTGGATCTCAAATGATGCAAAGGAGTGAGACTTTCCAATTGAGGGAGTTCCTGTCCTGGCCCACTCCTTTGTCAAAATGTTTCCTTTACATGGTTTGCCACCATTTTCTGTGTTGGGGATTAGATTGGAGTGTGGTGAGGGGCATGGAGCTCTACTATCTCCTGTAAGAATTATGCTGGGAGGAAAGCGAAACACTGATGAATTTGTGTCCCGACCATCCCCCTCACCAGCCACTGCACCAAAATATATCTTTTCAGCTTTATTCTATCTGCTCCACACCTCCGGCTATACAAATGACCGGGCGACCTGTCGATATCACTGTTTAACCAGGCATAAGGAAATACAGGAGAACAGCACAAGTTGACTGTCCATCTGATCCCCCCTGTGCAGAAGCTGCCGTCAACTTTTTTTAACCTCTGCATGCAGTACCATCAAGATGGGAAACTCACTGTGGTCACAAGCATGGCTTCTCCCCATTTCATGTCACCTTAGTGCACAGTTTAGTTTTAAATTGGAAGCACATTCTTATAGTTCAGCGGGGAAAAAAGTGAGAAAAGTCTATTTGTCTGCCTTTTTCTACAATGGTCATCACATTAGCTTGATAACCCAGAGTTTATTACCTTTGGTTTCCACAGGGATGAGGGAGAAGTGACAGGAACATTTCCTCTTTTACTATTTGACTATGTTTATTTCTCTCCCTAGGTGTCCTTGACAGTATCAATTGCCACTCGTGGACTGGCAAAAGTGGGTTTGGACAGACAAGAGGCCCTATTTTGTTGTGTGCGCTCTTGGGTCAGTGGTGAATGCCAACCTGCATAGCAGGGATGAAGATTCTCCTGGCTTCCACTTACCTTCAGATCAGGAATGCCATAGCCTTTTCTTAAAGTGATCTGGAAGACCTCCAATGAACTGATGTAAGCTGCGAGCCTTGTCAGACTCTGTTTACCACTCCCACCAACGCCAACAAGCAGGGCGTTTCCTCTGGGAGACTCCAAAATCCGGTTAATTCGGCAACTGCAACAAATCAAATGATGAGGAAATGGCTCAATTTTTACATTTCTTTTGCATCACTAACAGAACTAAGGTGAGCAGGGGAAAAAAAATAATGTTTTAAAATTTTTTTTAAAATGCGTATATTCTTACATGTGGCTCATGGCATCCTCAAAAAGAACCAAGCTCATGGCAGCATTCAGCTCATTGTAATTTTCTAGCGCTTCCATCAGGATTTTATTTAGGGACTCCCAATCCTGGACAGGCATGTATTTGGGTTCTCCGACCCCACGAGCAAAGTGGCAGTACATGTTCATGATTTTTGCCTGTTCCAGTGTCTCCTGCATATCCTAGGAAGCAAAAGCCACAGGTCACTTATTTTTTTGAGAAATGAGTTTGGAGCTTTTTAATCACAGTCGTTTATTTTCCTTACACTTTAAATCCTGGTGCAGTATTTCAATCTGAGTAGGGCAGCATCATTACTCTTGCGTCAGATTAAATGCATAACCAACAATTACCTCAGCACTCACTGGAGGGTCATCTTAATTTTTAAGACTGACTGAAAACAGGTGATATTGAATTGGCCACCCATTTTACACCTTGCCTGATTTTCTTTTCTGTACAAGTCCAAATCCCTATCGCCGGTTTTTCGCCTAGTCATAGAAGTTGAAAGTATCCCAAGGTCCATGCAAACAATCCCATTGGAAAAACAAAATGAGGAGAAATTAAATCTGGATTCTGACTGAGTCTTGCACATTGCATTGTTTCTATCAACAAGCATATGTAAAAACTTGTGGGGAATGGGATGCGGGTTGCATGCAATAAAACATAACGTAACAAAAGATGCAAATGTTGCTGAATTTTTTTAAATGTTTTTGCCCATTTTCTATTTTGTTCCCTCTAAATGGGGATCTATGCACCATTTGGCATAAAACGGATAGGTGAATGGCTGTCTTCCAGTCCTCTGGTGCTCTGTAGAAAGTGGACAAGAGAAGTTGTAGGAAGGGTAGGGTTGGTTACTGTTTGATGGTCAAGACTAGGAATCTCACCAAGTGGCGAATCACAGCCCATAAATCTGTGGATTACTACACAGTGATGCTCTCTTAATAGACCCATGGAGTGCAGGAAGGAGGCCAAGGGTAGCCTTTTGAAGAATGGGTATATTTTTGCTTATTTCTGTTCATATCTAAATGGGAAATATTTTATCTTCTGAAACACAATCCCCTGTTTTCTCTCCACCTTTCCTGCAGATGTCCACTCAAGTTGGAGCATCGCATCACAGATACTGGACGTCCTGCACTCAGGTGGCCATACTTCATGTGTGAGTCAAGACAATGAAGCTGAGATGTTCCAATTGGCACTATTCTGATGCTGGCGGTAACCTATTTCAAATAAACAGGCTACCGCTCGTCTCAAAATATCACAGAGAAAAATTAAAGCCGGAGTCTGCCAGAATTATGGGGAGCCTGTCCAGTGTGAAACCAACTTTCTCACACACACAACCTTCACAGCATGTGTCACGTGACAGCAATGAGAACCTAGCTGTGTTTTACCATTTCTAGTCCAAGGGCTTTCAGGTCAATTAACTACTGAACGTTCTCACTGCTCTACTGGTTGATATCAACTGGCACAGCATAGACTGAGGAACACATTTAGCACCTTTTGGGTCTCCACATCTAGCTAACACATTGAGGAATGCATACTATCTAAATCATTGGGATAGCTACAAACAAATTAATTTTCCATGTTTTCTATAGTGTTTGCAGAACGAGTTAAAGGGAATGTCTTGAATGTTAAAGATGTCTTCATTATTAGGCTTGTGTTATTAAAACACTTAAGCTGCAGTACATACATCAAAGAACTTGTTCACCAATTCTGTCTGGATTTTATCAAAGATACTAAAGTCTTTGTCTTCCAGCATCTTATCCCTGTAGACACGATTAGACTCGTGCTGATATAGCTTGACTAGATCTTGAGGAGTTTTCAAACAGTCATTTGTACTGAAGAGAATACCCTGTGAAAAATACACACACAAGCTGCATTAGTATACTATCAGTCTGTTAAAAAAAACAAAATAAAAGACTTGCAATCCTAAATTGCCTTTCACAACCTCAGGATATCCCAAAGCACTTTAGAGTCAATGATGTACCTTCTTGTATCAGTATACATGCATTCTGAAAATAATATTTAATCAGGCTCTCTTTGAAAAGTATTTCATAATTTACTGCTTTGGAACAACCTTACTGTAATCTATTATAGTTGTGATGGGGGAAGGGGCAATGGTATGGATCAGGAGGAGCCAAACTCCAAAATGTTCATACCTCCTTCACTCACATAATCTCCAAGTTTTCCTGCAATATAATTTAATACTTTCCTTTGTCTCAAACATTGTTAAATCCGGATTTCCAGAGGGCTAAATTTGTACATAATTGTACAATTGGGCAGCCCAGTAGGCAGGACATTAAATGGAATATCTTTAAAACCAGTTCATTGGGAAAGTAAGCCATCTATTTTCCTAGAGTTGATAGAAGGGCACATAGTAAACAAAACCAAATTGGCTAATGGACCATGTGCAAGAAGAAATTGAACTTGAGCAAACTTACTTTTACCAGCCTTAAAGAAAATAGCTCTGAGGAGAACAGAACAGGTATCGAGTTCAACTAAAGTGAACAAATTCTGCTGTTACAGCAACTAAAAATTCATTGGAAATGATTGTGGATAGCCGTTATAGCAATAGCAAATCTTTTTTAGCCACATTAGGAGTCAGAGGGCCTTTAAAGACTGTAAAAAAAAAGCCATTGAAGGATTCCTCAAAGCAGATTCAGATGGACTCCCAAGATATAGTAGGGGATTTCAATGGCTCCTTTGTGTCAGACTTTCCTACAAAAGAGGATTCTGAGTCACCAATAATATATTGTACATCTGATAAAATGGATGTGGATACACACCTGGATAGAAAGAATAAAGGGTCTCAAAACTGATCCTGATGACATACACTTAAGACTACACAACAAATAATTTGAAACTGTGAACAAGGAGTCCCTTGCTCATATACATTTAGTAGCCTGCTAGGGTCTGGCATTAATCCCATGGACTGGAAAGATGCACATGTGGTGCCAACATTCAAAAAGAACAATATGGAAAAACCAGAAAATTACAGGTCCATTAACTTGACTTTAAAAAGACCAAATGGTCCATTGAGCCTGCCTCATACAGCCATGATGACCTAAGCATCATGATTTACAACACCCAACAGCCTTGCATTCTCCCAGGAAGCAGAAAATCAAATTTTGGGGGAAAAAACAGGTCCACTACGAAGAAATAATTCCTGTCTAAGCACCTAAGGTGGTCAAATCTAGCCCACGAGAATACACCGACCACAATTTGTTACTTACTATTCTGCCTAACTTTAGTATGGCATGATTTCTGCCCCAGACAAGAATTTGTCCAGCTCTCTTTTGAAGGTATGCAGCTATCTAATTGAAATAGTCCACCTGCATGAACCAATTTAATTATCTTGAACATATCTACCAGATCAGTCAATGCTTTTCTAAAGTAAACAACTTATAAGCCTATCCCATGTAACTGCATTGTTTTAAGGTAGGTATTATTATTTTGGCCCACCTTTTAACGTGCATCTAGATCACCTATCTTTCAAGAGGACCAAAACTGGGCACAGTATTCTCAGTGAGGCCCAACCAAACTCTCATACAAGGACACAATTGTGTGTTTTACTTACACTAATCATTCTGGCAATACAACCCAGCAATCACTTCACAGCACTTGTACGAACCTTAAGGGAAATATGTACAATAATACCAAGATCTCTTTCTTTCTCAACAGACCATAGGGTAGAAGTATATTTAGCATTGGTCTGCCCTGTTCATAGCACCACATTTATCCAAATTAAGTGCCATTTTCCAATCATGAGCACAGTTCCCATCGTATCAAGATCTCCTTGGAGTTGTTTATTTTCATTTACAGTTCTCATAGTTGCACAGAATTTTATCATCCACCAACTTGGTATGGATGTGATAGTGATGAGGGAACTGTGTACTTTAGTTAGAACTAGAATCATTAACATAAATTCACTGTCAAATAAGGTCTGATCTGATTATTATAAAATGCAGATATTACTTTTTTACTTTAAGTAGGGTAGCACTCCTGTCAGCCCCCAGTTGAGCAGACTATGGCTATGACTTGTAGTCCAACTTGATTTTCCATTTTTGGATGTAGCAAAATGGCAGACACATTTTTGACCATACTTCTCACGTGGGAAGCCTTGCCAAATCATCTAATGATATCCCACTCAAACCAAACTCACGTACCAAAATACGGTGGTGAAAGAAGATACAAATTCCATTGGCAGATTAGTTGGTTATTTATATTGGGGTAAATGTTCAAGTGGCCCAGGATAAGGATAAGAGTAGTCCTCGGGTGAAGGTGCTAAATTGGGGAAGGCAAATTATAACAATATTAGGCAGGAACTGAAGAATTTAGATTGGGGGCGGCTGTTTGAGGGTAAATCAACATCTGACATGTGGGAGTCTTTCAAACATCAGTTGATTAGAATCCAGGACCAGCATGTTCCTGTGAGGAAGAAGGATAAGTTTGGCAAGTTTCGGGAACCTTGGATAACGCGGTATATTGTGAGCCTAGTCAAAAAGAAAAAGGAAGCATTCGTAAGGGCTGGAAGGCTAGGAACAGACAAATCTCTTGAGGAATAGAAAGACAGTAGGAAGGAACTTAAGCAAGGAGTCAGGAGGGCTAAAAGTGGTCATGAAAATTCATTGGCAAACAGGATTAAGGAAAATCCCAAGGCTTTTTATACGTATATAAAGAGCAAGAGGGTGACTAGGGAAAGGGTTGGCCCACTCAAGGACAGAGAAAGGAATCTACGTGTGGAGCCAGGGGAAATGGACGAGGTACTAAATCAGTACTTTGCATCAGTATTTACCAAAGAGAAGGACTTGGTGGATGATAAGCCTAGGGAAGGGAGTGCAGATATTTTCAGTCATCTCATTATCAAAAAGGAGGAGGTGTTGGGTGTCTTGCAAAGCATTAAGGTGGACAAGTCCCCAGGGCCTGATGGGATCTACCCCAGAATACTAAGGGAGGCAAGGGAAGACATTGCTGGGGCCTTGACAGAAATCTTTGCATCCTCATTGGCTACAAGTGAGGTCCCAGAGGACTGGAGAATAGCCAATGTTGTTCCTTTGTTTCAGAAGGGTACCAAGGATAATCCAGGAAATTATAGGCCGGTGAGCCTTACGTCAGTGGTAGCGAAATTATGAGAGAGGATTCTTCGGGACAGGATTTACTCCCATTTGGAAACAAACAAACTTATTCGCGAGAGGCAGCATGGTTTTGTGAAGGGGAGGTCATGTCTTACTAATGTGATTGGGTTTTTTGAGGAAGTGACAAAGATGATTGATGAAGGAAGGGCAGTGGATGTTATCTATATGGACTTCAGTAAAGCCTTTGACAAGGTCCCTCATGGCAGACTGGTACAAAAGGTGAAGTCACACGAGATCAGAGGTGAGCTGGCAAGATGGATACAGAACTGGCTCAGTCATAGAAGACAGAGGGTAGCAGTGGAAGGGTGCTTTTCTGAATGGAGGGATGTGACTAGTGGTGTTCCGCAGGGATCAGTGCTGGGACCTTTGCTGTTTGTAATATATATAAATGATTTGGAGGAAAATGTAGCTGGTCTGATTAGTAAGTTTGCGGACGACACAAAGGTTGGTGGAGTTGCGGACAGCGATGAGGATTGTCAGAGGATACAGCAGGATATAGATCGGTTGGAGACTTGGGCGGAGAAATGGCAGATGGAGTTTAATCAGGACAAATGTGAGGTAATGAATTTTGGAAGGTCTAATGCAGGTGGGAAGTATACAGTAAATGGCAGAACCCTTAGGAGTATTGACAGGCAGAGAGATCTGGGCGTACAGATCCACAGGTCACTGAAAGTGGCAACGCAGGTGGATAAGGTAGTCAAGAAGGCATATAGCATGCTTGCCTTCATCAGTCGGGGCATAGAGTATAAAAATTGGCAAGTCATGCTGCAGCTGTACAGAACTTTAGTTAGGCCACACTTAGAATATTGCGTGCAATTCTGGTCTCCACACTACCAGAAGGATGTGGAGGCTTTGGAGAGGGTACAGAAGAGGTTTACCAGGATGTTGCCTGGTCTGCAGGGCATTAGCTATGAGGAGAGGTTGGATAAACTTGGATTGTTTTCACTGGAACGACGGAGTTGGAGGGGCGACATGATAGAGGTTTACAAAGTTATGAGCGGCATGGACAGAGTGCATAGTCAGAAGCTTTTTCCCAGGGTGGAAGAGTCAGTTACTAGGGGACATAGGTTTAAGGTGAGAGGGGCAAAGTTTAGAGGGGATGTGCGAGGC
Organism: Heterodontus francisci; assembly: GCF_036365525.1. Classification (NCBI taxonomy): domain Eukaryota; kingdom Metazoa; phylum Chordata; class Chondrichthyes; order Heterodontiformes; family Heterodontidae; genus Heterodontus; species Heterodontus francisci. The sequence continues at coordinate 30,311,427 of NC_090396.1, read as the reverse complement.
AAGTTCTTTACACAGAGGGTGGTGAGTGCCTGGAACTTGCTGCCGGGGGAGGTGGTGGAAGCAGGTACAATAGCGACGTTTAAGAGGCATCTTGACAAATACATGAATAGGATGAGAATAGAGGGATAAGGACCCCGGAAGTGCAGAAGGTTTTAGTTTAGGCAGGCATCAAGATCGGTGCAGGAATGGAGGGCCAAATGGCCTGTTCCTGTGCTGTACTGTTCTTTGGCCCATCCTCTCTGGGGGGGCGGGGGGGTGGGGGGGGGGTGGGAAAAAGGAATTGTATTGGAAGCTGGGGGAGAGAGAGAGAAATTGAATCCTAGGGTTGAGAGGGGGATTGGGACACAGGCAGTACGAGTTGGAGAGGAATCAGTGGTCGAGTCAGTCGGCAGAGCAGAAGTTGTGTCGGGAGGGAGTGGCAGTAATTAGAAAGGGATCATGGTGGCCGCATTCTTTAAATGTGGGGTTTGGATGATCATTCCAGCACCTCATAGCTTCGCAATAATTTAAGTAAATTTTGAAAACTTACCTTTTTGTTCTTGTGTCCTCCCAAGGTCTTATTTTCCTGATGCAACCTGTCCTAATGCCAGCTGACTCAGGGAAAACCGGTATTGCACTGGGGACCTTGTACTGGCATTAATTTGCATTTGCCTATTCCAGGCACTGTACAACAATTTCTTTTCCTTCTCCAATACGTACTTACAGCTGAAAATGAGTACACAGTTCCTGCCTGCTATATTGAAGACTTAGTAGGCTGTTCAGTGGCCAAATTTACAGACTATTATGTTTATGAGCTGTTGACTAGGAACATACCTTAATGATAGTTTTCCTCAAATGTGTGGTTCTGAATGGCAAAATGATAAAAGGCAGACAGCTCTGGCAGTTGACAAGTAATAGAACATGATGGTATGTTCTCATAATATCCATGTCCAGCTTAGTTGTGACAACAAAGATGACAACATCCACAACTTGCAATTATATAGTGCCTTTAAATTAATCCCAAGGCTTTTCACAGAAATATTGTGAAACAAAATTTGAAACAAAGCCATGTCAGGTGATATAAGGACAAATGACAAATGTTCGGTCAGAGGTAGGTTTTAATGGCATTTTAAAGTAGGAAAGAGACCTGGAGAGGTTTAGGGAGGGAATTCCAGAGTTTAGGGCCGTAACTGCAGAAAGCACAGCTGCCAATGATAATATGATTAATTTAGCAGATGCACAAGAGGCCAAAATTGGAGGAAGGCAGAGATATCAGAGGGTAGTAGGGCTGGAGAAGGCAAGAGGATGGGAAGGGCAAAGCAGTGGAGAGATTTGAAAACAAGGATGTGAATTTTTAAGTTGAAGCACTGCAAGACCAAAAGCCGTAGGTCAGTGTAATGGGTGAATGGGATGATGAATGATGGTATAAATTGAGAGATCTTCAATCTGTAACAAGTTCCCAAAGACAGCCCTTGTTTTAAGTCTGCAACGGAACTCCTCCTCCCAAGCTTATTAAGCATGAGTGCAAGTACAATGATAAACTAGAACCTATTACAAACTTGAGCAGTGGTCAGTCTGGCTGAAAGCCTTCTACAGAAAGAACAGCCTATATTAAAGCAATGAGCTGCTTTACAGACTATAAGCATGTTTTGGAAAAATTCTTCACAACGTAAACATGTTCTATATCATTATTAAAGCTGTTTCGAGATGTCAATACAGATGAGAAGTCTGTACACAGGGAGTTAAAGTACTTATTGCGAATAGTGATTTGTACTATACATGTTGGCTAGTTCCCACATAACAACTGCTAGTTATCTCAATGCATAGAGATAACCAGATTAAAACTCTCAAACAACACTGATAATGTACTCATTACAAGCAACAATTAAACTGATAATAAACACAAACATGGCATCAAGTAATTATTACCCTCCAAATCTTGACTTCTCTCATAGTAAACTGTCACATTAATCTGATAAATTTTTTTGGGACTCAAGAGACTTGGGTGGCAGGAGGCAGTGTGGCAGTATTTTCCTCACCAGGGCTGAGTTCTGGCAAGCTGGGACTACATCCCACCCCCAGTCCCTGTTATAGTCCAAAAAAACAGTTAGTGAAGGATGATACTGGAGCCAATCTTTACTCAGTCTAACATTTATTTACAGAGTGAAACATTACAAGCATACGCCTCCCAACTCAACTACTCCACAATTTCAGTAAATGTCTCTTTTTATGTGCTCCTGTGAAATCCCAGTTAATGCCCTCCACCTACATATATTTAAACACAATTGATATACAATTATCAGACCCGACCCTTTTGGTTTGGTTCTGCCTCACTGCACAAGCATGGCAGGATCCCTACAATCAAGTAGGTGCCCGCCTGTGCAAATGAGGAGAGTCCATCAATGTTGTAATAGGGATGCCACTGCAGCATCACAAGAGGCAGTGAGCAACCATAATGAAACACAGCAGCCCTGAAGAAAGGCTACTACTGAAGACCTTTTGCAAGATTGAAGGCAACAGGAGGGAAAGAATGCTACAACTCTTGGTCCTTCCACACAGCATCCCCAGGTGGTAATAGTGGTAATGTTTCTTTTTAAATCGTTTTTGGGATGTGTCACTGGCAAGGCTGGCATTTATTGCCCATCCCTAATTGCCCTTGAGAAGGTGGTGCTGAGCTGCCTTCTCAAACCACTGCAGTCCATGTGGTATATGTATACCTACAGTTGCTTTTTTCAATAGTGGTTTGATAAAATTGAGTGGCTTGTTAGGCCATTTCAGAGTCAACCACATTACTATTGTGGATATGGAGTCACATGTAAGAATGGCAAATTTTCTCCCCTGTAGGACATATGTGAACCAGATGGGTTTTTAAGGCAATACGGTAGTTTCATGATTATTAATGAGATTAGCATTTTATTCCACATTTACTAATTGTCATGCAAGCCCACACCTGCCAAGAATGAGGCACATTAATTTCGCCACATGGACATTAAACTTCAAATTGTTGCTGGGAAGAAGAGAAGGCCTGTTACAAGGAATTGCAAGGCCCCTGGCCGGAAAGACATTTTTACATATTAGCAGACAGTGTTGGAACAAAGGAGCTATCCCCTGCTCCCATACAATACACAGAGGAGACCTGATCAAACTAGTTGGTCACGTGACCACCTGCTGGCCAACTTGGGGAGTTTTAAATTGTAGAGACAGTGTTTGAACTGGCAGAAAGCTCTTTGCTCCTGGATAGAAAAGATCTCTCCTGGCTGGTTCGCCGCAACCTCTCCTATCTGCTCCGAACTCTTTCTCACCAGCTTCGGAATCCATTGAAGACACATGAACCCCAAAAGAGAAAAGTCTCCTACAGTGAACAAAGTTTAAGAAGAATACTGGGCCCCAATTACCTAGAAGCAAGGACTCTAGTGAGCTCGAAGAACCGTATCAACTCTTCAGATATTGCCTCAAACCTTTCCATTTTATATTTTTCTTCTGCTCTTTTCTGTCCCTATCTGTATGTGTGTATTACGTATGCATGTTAATGTGGGCGCGTCATGTATCCATAGGCGTTAACTGACTTAGAGTTTAAGTTTAAGTTTCAATAAATTTCACTTTTCTTCTTTAAACCTAAGAAAGTCTGTTTGTGTGCTCATTTTTTTGCCTTATAATTGGAAAGTGGTGAACAAGGATTCACCAAGGGGGAGCTCAAAACACAGTGTGTTTAAAATTAAACCCTGTTACAGTAAGACCAGGTGAAGGCTGAGAGGGTACCCGAGACATCTTTCTCACCTGGCCGTAACACTAATTAATTGAATTTAAATTCCCTCAGCTGCCTTGGTGGGATTTGAACTCGCGTCTGCACAGCATTAGCCTGGTCCTTTGGATTAGCACTATGCTAACATCCCCTTCAAGGATGGAAAGAAGGGAAATTCACAGGGGAGCCCTGGGCCCCACCCACATTAACATACAGTGAGTGTAGAAGGAGTATCTGGCAGCAGAGGGGAGGGAAATCCAGCTGAAAGTTTACAATGTTCCCTATGATCCTGCCTAATTTTTGGTCAAATACCGGAGAAGATTTTCCTCCCTCCCTTTGTTGTCCTATATTGCATGTTGACTTCAAATGTTTATCAGTAGTAATCCTCTCAACTAATCAGTTTTTCTGATTCACTGAGCTAGGGACAAAGGAACAGGAGTCGGCCATTTAGCCCCTCAAGTCGATCATAGTTGATCTGTGACCTATTTCCATAGATATAGTCGAGAGGGTCTACAGTGGCTGGACTAAGACACACATACAAATTTCATATTACAGATTTAGTATTACTAAGGGTAAAGCACCATGCCTTTTTATTATTTTTGTATATTCAATGAAGTTAAACCTTTTTTAATGATGTGAAATCTGTTGCACTGATTTTTTGCAACCATCTGATATAATAATTAATCTTCTGTTATTTCAAGGCTCAGAGAACATGAGCGTACTGATGTTACTGTACTAAGTTAATCGCAGTTATCAAGCATTTCTTTTCAACCTCTGGTCAATGCTGTGAAGTTTTAAATGAAATAAGGAGATGGCAAATTACAGAATAGGTCACAATTTAGGAAAGGAGTTTACTGAGAGAACTGTCCTGGTACAGATTCTGTTAATGAAAAAAGAAATGGTCTGTTCCACAAATGGAAAACCAGAATTTTAATATTTTCTATCTTTTTAAAAGATTTGGCAATGACACATAGTAGTGCATTGTGGACTAACAGGCAACAGGGAATGATAAGGCAATAATCTAATGGTGTGCTTGTACAGCAGATTTTGTGGAAGATAAAGTGACACTTCAGTTTGTAGAGTATGTCTGCTCAATTATGTGGGTGACTATGAGAAGAGTTATCCAGTGGAGCCATAAAATTACAACCATGTACTTCTGTTGAAATCATATAATTGTGGAAAAACTCTAAGTCCTGCAGGTTTGGTCTCAGTTTTGGATGCCAGCCAACCTTCTATGCTGCAGTTACTTCTCAGAAACCAGTGGTAGTATTAACTCTAGCTGGTCGTATTCTTGTTAATACTACCTGGCTCTAACTGGAATTCTCCAACTCAGAGCAGAACTTAGCGCATGCTTGTCACATCCAATCTTGTGAAATTGTCTCTGCCCTTAGGAAGATGATAGATCCTACACCACTTCACTTCTGGATCAGGTCTACAGTTGCCTAAACCTGGTCAGACGGTATTTCACTATATTCCACTTCCCCACATTTCCTGCTATTTGTTGCCTGATATATCAATCATACAATCATGGTGGCAACAGTACCCACAATCGTCCATGCTCCAGAAACCACTTCATCCACCATATGGCTGTACTGGAGTGTCCATTAAGCTGCATTGTATCCTGGGTGTTTCGTGATCCAGCTGTTTTGTTCTTGGTCTGGTCGGAATGAAAGAGCAGAAAATGTCCCTGTGATTTTTCTCCTGGTTGCTTGGACGAATATCCAGGAGAGTAATCTCTGATTCCTGGGGACTCCAGGACAATCCTGGAGAGTTGGCAAACCCTAGTCAGGTTATACTGCAATATGATTGTTGATGCAAGGTGGAAATCACTTTGTGGGAACATAACAACTGCTGTTCAAGCACATTATGGCTTTAGTATCATTCTCTGTTGCCCATTAGTCGACAATGCATGACTGTGTCTCACTTCCCTCATTTTAAAAAAGGGAGAAAATCTTTTATTATATTTCTGACTTTCCATTCATGTTTCCAGCAAAGCATTTTAGAAGTACAGTACCAACAGTAATATCGCCATAAACAGCAACAGCGCAGCATTGTCAGTGAATTTTTTGTCTGAATTATTACAGATTCTCTACTTCTTTATCAAATCACTATATCCAGTAAAGCACCTTTGTGAAGCTCACTGTGCTTTATTTACATATCCTACATCATTTGGCAGGATGAAACATGAACTACAAGTGAAACAAAATTGACTCTAACTGCACATTCTTCCATCAGATGCCACTGAAGGGTAATGCAGAGTGATTGTAAATGGGGGCGGCATATAAATCAATTAACATTTACTCCATCTACAACAAAAAATTACTGGTAATAAAAAAAAGTATCCGAATTAACTGGAAGTACGATTGTGATGGGAATACAACATGTTATTAAAAAACGCTCATAAAATATAACTTGTAAAAGCCTCTAAGTGCAATTTTATTTATTTTTCTCCACCATATGGTAATAAGAACACCTACTGTTGATTGAATTTTTCAGTCAGCTTTTGCTGAATAATGGTTGCCCCAGTTCTGTTTGCAGTAGCTACTAGCCCCCACTTGACCTTGATGATAGGCAATTTTCTTATGATTCATTTTAAATGCCTCAAGCCAGAGCTCTCCCACTGCTCATGAGAGGGTAAGGTTGGAAACCTATGATTTCAAGAAGCAGGCTACAGGCTGTTTTTTGAAGACAAGCAGCTGAGACTGGAACCTGATTCTGGGAGTTGGCCATTGACAAATACAAGTGATGGCAGCTGTTTACGCTGACTTAAAGAGTTACTGGTGGAACCACACCATCAAGACTATCGTGAGGAGGACCGAGGATGTTCAAGAGGCAACAAGATCGAAATGTTGAAGAGAAGACTACAATGCTCACTATCGATGAGAAGACATTGCAATGGTATCTGCATCTTGGAGGACAGAGTTGGAAATCTACCTGAAGTTTGTAGTTTTAAGGAACTTTGTGGCTGTTCGGTGCCATCTTTGCTGAGAGGACTGCCCAGTAAATCCATGAGATCTATCTTTGTAGAATCTGATAATTAACATGTAATCTGTAAACTATATATATATATTGGTCATGATTATCTGCTACTTCATGTTTAGTTTATCTTTATTTTAGTTTGATTGTTGGAGTAGAAGTTATAAAAGTGAAATCTTATCTTTTTTTTTTATTGGGGCCATTTGGTAAATTCAGTTATTCTTGTTTGTTATGCTCCCAATGGAGATCAATAGTGTCACAAAGCCAATTCTGCCAGCTTGATCCCTTCATCTTTATCTAATGCCAGCAACATCTCCTGTGGCATTGCTCGCGATATCTCAATTGACACGTTGCTTGATACATTGTTGATGTAAATGTACTATTCTGCTGTTGTGCAAAGCTGTGTTTTCACTGGTCTTTAAGCCCACAGGTCTAATCTGTCATTAATAACTCTTTGAGGTCAGTCAGAGTTTAACTGCCATTTGTTGAGGGTAAATATAAAGATTGGATGGGTGGTAGATTCCCAGCTTCAGGTCAGGAAAAAAAACCAGCCTGAATTGGCAGCTTTTCTTTCTCTCTTATACACATAACATCTCAAATTGTGATGCATGCTCTCTAAGCCATTCTACAGATAAACATATTATACTGAGAAGGAATAGCTCAGAAGCGAACATGACCAATTCATGATTTAAAATTGTTATTTATAATTTATCCATTGCTCTTCTATCTCGAATTGGGACACTCACTGTTGGGAATTTATTAATATGGCTTTGAAACTGTATTTTGTCAACATACAAAGCAATAATATTAGCTGTGTTGCAAAAGTACTAAGCTCTTCCAGCTCACTTCCCTCCTAGAATGGTAGTAATCCTCCTTTAACTTGTGTTTTAAATCCACCATTTTTTTTTGAATTCCCAACACTCAGCAAGATTTTTCCCCTATTCTCTCTGATGTTCTCCACTGATATATGCTAGACTACTGTCCCACAGGTATTGGCAGCCCTCCAGTACATCACCCTGAAGCTCTTTTGACACAACAGGCTTCATAGGCAAACTTCATCCAGTTTCCGCCGAATATCCCGTCACACATACTTCCCGGTGAGCACCACTGGATAGTACTTGTGATGTTCTTATGCCTGGACCAAGGTTTAGTCAAGTTCAGTAAGAAATATGAGGCAAAGATTGAGACAGAAGCAGCATACTGTTGAACATAATGGAGTCTTCCTTTTTCTGTTTTACTTGCACTTTCGCTTTCCGCTCCCTCTGCTGGCTCATGTGTACATGATAGCCTCATGTGAACAATATGTACAATACAAATTCAAAACAATCTCAAAACACTACAGCACTCCAAGCTGGAACCTTTCCCTTTGTGATAAAACACCTCCTAGATTCGCTCTGCTTTGAGAGCATGTCTGAACCCGAAACTCAGTGATGCAATGCTATATAGTACCAGTACAATATTTTCCACTATTCACACACGCTTTCTTTTCATAGCATTTTTCATTCAGCGCCAATTGTAGGTTTAAAGTATGGACTAGTTTGTGCTGTGGGCCTGTACCTACAAGGAACTAAATTAATGCTGTTTAAACTCGATTAATGTAGAATGCTTATAACTAACATACACAGGAGTCTGGACTGGATTTAAAGTCAGGTCAGTTGAAAGTACAGTGCACTAATGTGTTGTGTCACTCAGTCCTGCATACCTGCCATTTTTAATAATGGTACATCCTAATTGATAAGAAATTTTATGTCGAGTATCACAATCATTTGGGTTTTTTCTTAAAAGAACAGAAACTTCTGACGGAAGTTGTAGAGTGAAAGATGAGCTGCAAGTTAACCGTTATGAGATGGCAGAGCAGCCGATGCTAAAGAAAGAAAATACAGGAGTGCAGAAGAATGCACCACAGTTTGGTCTGGCCATTCTTTTCCAGTTTAAGAAGAAAAGTAACAGATGGCTAGGACAATGACACCATCTCAGGGCTCAGATGTTAATAAACCCTTCAAGCTTTCCTCAAGTTTCGCTCCAGCAGTTTACAACATTAACAGAATGCCAAATCTTTGTACGTGAATACACAGAGTGTGGTTAATAAGACTGGTGAGATACAGGTGCAGATTACCATGAAATATGATGTTGTGGCTGTAACAGAGAGCTGGCTCAAAAAAGAGCAGGTCTGGGTGTTAAATATTCCTGGAAACAGGGTGTTCAGGAAAGATAGGAAAGGGAAAAAAGGGGGGAGAGGTGGCAGTATTAAGGAGAGCATTGCAGTGCTGGAGAAAAAGGATGTCCCAGAGGGGTCAAGGACAGAATCAATTTGGCTAGAGCTAAGGAACAAAAAAGGTGCAGTTACATAGCTTGATGTTGTCTATAGGCCACCAGCTAGTGGGAAGGATGTGGAGGAACAAATTTGCAAGGAAATTACAGAGAGGGGCAAAAATTATAGGGTAGTTATAATGGGGGACTTTAATTATCCAAACATAGACTGGGATAGTAATAGTGTAAAGGGCAGTGAGGGGCAAGAGTTCCTAGAGTGTGTTCAGGAAAATATTCTACAGCCATATGTTGCAAGTCCAAAGAGAAAAGAGGCACTGCTAGTCCTGGTTCTTGGGAATGAGGTGGGCCAAGTGGATCAAGTATCATTGGAGAACATTTAGGGGATAGTGATCATTGTATCATAAGGTTTAGGCTGACTAAAGTGAGGCTGGGGAATTAATAATGGATGACAAGGAGATGGCAGATGAATTGAACAGGTATTTTGCATCGGTCTTCACTATTGAGGATACAAGTAACATCCCAGTATTAGCTGTAAGTCAGGAAATGGAAGGGAGGGAGGAACCCAAGAAAATTACAATCACCAGGTAAGTGGTACTGAACAAACTGGTGGAGCCGCGGACTGACAAGTCCCCGGGTTCTGATGGACTTCATCCTCGGGTGTTAAAGAAGTGGCTAGTGAGATAGTTGATGCTTTAGTTTTAATTTTCCAAAATTCCCTAGATTCGGGGAAGGTTCCTTTAGATTGGAAAATAGTGAATGTAACTCCTTTATTCAAAAAGGGAGAGAGACAGAAAGCAGGAAACTACAGGTCAGTTAGCTTAACATCTGTCTTAGGGAAAATGTTAGAAGTTATTATTAAAGATGTTATAGCAGGGCATTTAGAAAAGTTCAAGGTAATCAGGCAGAATCAACATGGTTTTGTGAAAGGGAAATCATATTTAACCAACTTATTGGAGTTCTTTCAGGGAGTTACATGTGCTGTGGATAAAGGGGAACCAGTGGATGTATTGTACTTAGATTTCCAGAAGGCATTTGATAAGGTGCCACATCAAAGGTCATTGCAGAAAATAAAAGCTCATGGTGTAGGGGTAACATATTGGCATGGACAGAAAATTGGTTAACTAACAGGAAACAGAGAGTAGGCATAAATGGGTCATTTTCTGGTTGGCAAGATGTAACCAGTGGTGTGCCACAGCGATCTGTGCTGTGGGGCCTCAACTTTTTACAATTTATATAAATGACTTAGGTAAAGGGACCAAAGGTATGGTTGCTAAATTTGCTGATGACACAAAGATAGGTAGGAAAGTATGTTGTGAAGAGGAGATAAGGAGGCTACAAAGGGATATAGATAGTATAAGTGAGTGGGCAAAGACCTGGCAAATGGAGTATAATGTGGTAAAGTGTGAAATTGTCCACTTTGGCAGGAAGAATAACAAAGAAGCATAAAAAAGCATATTATCTAAACGGTGAGAGACTTCAGAGCTCTGAGATGCAGAGGGATCTGGGTGTCCTAATGCATGAATCGCAAATGGTTAGTATGCAGGTACAGCAGGTAATTAGGAAAGCTAATAGAATGTTATCATTTCGCGAGAGGAATTGAATACAAAAGTAGAGAGGTTACGCTTCAGCTATACAGGGCATTGTTGAGACAACATCTGGAGTACTGTGTACAGTACTGGTCTCCTTATTTAAGGAAGGATGTAAATGCGTTGGAGGCAGTACAGAGAAGGTTTACTAGACTAATACCTGGAATGGGTGGACTGTGTTACGAGGAAATATTGGACAGACTAGGCTTGTATCCACTGGAATTTAGAAGAGTAAGAGGTGACGATTGTCACTTACAAGATCCTGAGGGGTCTTGACAGGGTGGATGTGCAAAGGATGTCTCCCCTTGTGGCAGAATCTCAAACTAGGGGTCACTGTTTAAAAATAAGCGGTCGCTTATTTAACACAGAGATGAGGAGAATTTTTTTCTCTCACAGAGTCATGAGTCTTTGGAATTCTCTTCCTCAAAAGGCGGTGGAAGCAGAGTCTTTGAATATTTTTAAGGCAGAGGTAGATAGATTCTTGATAAGCAAGGGGGTGGAAGGTTATCGGGGGTAGGTGGAAATGTGGAGTAATCAGTTCAGCCATGAACTTATTGAATGGAGGAGCAGGCTCGAAGGGTTGAGTGGCCTTCTCCTGCTCCTAATTTGTATGTGATTCGTACGTATGTGAGACTACGGAAAAGGACGAAGAACAATCTAGAGTAAGAATAATTAACTGAGGGAAAGCCAACTTCAATGGGGTAAGAATGGAGCTGGGATGAATAAATTGGAATCAAAAGCTGGCAGGAAAACTGAGAGCTGAACAATGGGCTACCTTCAAAGAAGAGATAGTTCGGGCACAGTCAAGATATGTTCCCTCGAAGGGGAAAGATAAGGCAAACAAATGTAGAGCTCCCTGGATGACAAAAGAGGTAGAGATTAAGATAAAGAAGAAAAAGTGTGCTTATGAGAGATGCCAGGTAGAAAATACTATTGAGAACCAGGCTGAATACAGAAGGTCCAGAGGGGAAGTGAAAATGCAAATAAGAGAAGCAAAGAGAGAGCATAAAAAGAGACTGGCAGCTAATATGAAAGGAAATCCCAAAGTTTTCTGTAGACATATAAATAGTAAAATTGTGGTAAAAGGAGGAGTGGGGCCTATTAGGGACCATAAAGGGGATTTACCCATGGAGGCAGAGGGCATAGCGGAGGTATTAAATGAATACATTGCATCCGTCTTTACCAAGAAAGAAGATGTAACCCAGGCAATGATGAAAGAAGAGTTAATTCAGACACTAGAAGGGTTTAAAATTGATAAAGAGGATGTATTAGATAGGCTGTCTGTACTGAAAGTGGATAAAGCACCAGGACCAGATGAGATGCATCTAAGGATACTGAGGGAAGGGTGGAAATCGCAGAGGCACTGGCCATAATTTTTCAGTCTTCCTTAGACTCGGGCGTGGTGCCAGAGGACTGGAGAATTGCAACTGTTACACCCTTGTTCAAAAAAGGGTGTAAAGATAAGCCCAGCAACTACAGGCCAGTCAGTTTAAGTTTGGTGGTGGGGAAACTTCTAGAAAAATTAATTAAGGACAAAATTAATAGTCACATGGACAAATGCAGGTTAATTAAGGAAAGCCAGCATTGATTTAAAACAGAAAATCATGTTTAACTAACTTTTTGGAGTTTTTGAGGAGGTAACAGAGAGGGTTGATGAGGGCAATGCTGTTGATGTGGTGTACATGGACTTTCAAAAGGCGTTTGATACAGTGCCACACAACAGACTTGTGAGCAAACTTATAGCTCATGGAATAAAAGGGATAGTAGCAACATGGATATGGAATTGACTGAGGGACAGGAAACAAAGAGTAGTGGTTAATGGAAGCTTTTCGGGCTAGAGGAAGGTTTGTAGTGGAGTTCCCCCGGGGTCAGTGTTGGGACCCTTGCTCTTCCTGATATATATTAATGACCTAGACCTTGGGGTACAGGGCACAATTTTAAAGTTTGCAGATGATATGAAACTTGGAAGCATTGTGAACTGTGAGGAGGATAGTGTAGAACTTCAAAAGGACATAGACAAGTTGGTGGAACGGGCAGATGAAGTTCAATACAGAGAAATGTGAAGTGATTCATTTTGGTAGGAAGAACATGGAAAGACAACATAAAATAAAGGGTACAAGTCTAAAGGGGGTGCAGGAGCAGCGGGACCTGGGTGTATATGTGCATAAGTCATTGAAAGGAGCAGGACAGGTTGCAAGAGTGGTTAATAAAGCATACAGTATCCTGGGCTTTATTAATAGGGGCATAGAGTACAAAAGCAAGGAAGTTATCTTGAACTTGTATAAGACACTAGGTTGGCCTCAGCTGTTGTTTTGTGTCCAGTTCTGGGCATCACACTTTAGGAATAACATGAGGGCATTGGAGAGAGTGCAGAAATGATTCACGAGAATGGTTCCAGGGATGAGGAATTTCAGTTATGAAGATAGATTGGAGAAGTTAGGACTGTTTTCCTTGGAGAAAAGAAGGCTGAGAGGTGATTTTGATAGAGGTATTCAAAATCATGAGGGGTCTGGACAGAGTCGATAGAGAGAAACTGTTCCCATTCGTGAAAGGATTGAGAACGAGAGGGCACAGATTTAAAGTATCTGGTAAGAGATGCAAAAACGACATGAGGAAATGCTTGTTCACGCAGAGAGTGGTTAAGGTCTGGAATGCGCTGCCTGAGAACGTGGTGGAGGCAGGTTCAATTGAAACATTCAAAAGGGAATTAGACTGTTGTACGAAAAGGAAGAAGGTGCAGGGTTACGGGGAGAAGGCGAGAGAATGGAACTGAGTGAATTGCTCTTTCGGAGAGCTGGTGTGGACTAGATGGGCAGAATGGCTGCCTTCTGCACTGTTACACTTCGGTGATTCAGTATATAAAGAAGTGTGACGCAAGTGGGGGAAATAAAGGGATTCAACTAATTGGTTCGAACATTTGCTGTGCCACCTCTGGGATTTGGGTTTGAATATTGCCAGGGCTGGTGCAATGAAAGTCTTTTCCTTCTATCAGCTTTGAGAGTCCTACATGAAATAAGTCTAAAGAGTTCCAACTTACTTTCCAATGGCACAAAGCCACAACACAAACTGCATATCATTTGGCAGTTGCACTTGAGAGAGAATGAACAGTATTCTTTATCAGAATATAATTTCTGCGAACAGAAGAATCTTTTTGAAAGTAATACAAAAATAATTTGGCTCTAAATCTGTAAATTAGTATTTTACTCAACAACAATTTGCATTTATATAGCAGCTTTCACATAATAAAATGTTCCAAGGCACTTCACAGGAGCATTGTAAAACAAAATTTGATATTGAACCACACAAGGAGATATAAGGGTCAAAGAAGTAAGTTTTATGGAATGTCATAAAGGAAGAGAGAGTGATTTAGGAAGGAAATTCCAGAGCTGAGGTCTTGACAACTGAAGGCACAGCCACCAGTGGTGGAAGGATTAAAATCTGGGATGCTCAAGAGGCCAAAATGAGAGAAGTGCAGGTATCGCAGACAGTTGTGGGCCTGGAGGAGATTACAGAGATAAGGAGGGAGAGGCCACAGAGGGATTTGTAAACAAGGATTTTAAAATCGAGGTGTTGCATAACCGGGAGTCAATGTAGGTCAGTGAGCACTGGGGTGATGGGTGAATAAACTTGGTGTGAGCAGGACATGGGCAGCAGAGTTTTGGATGACCTCAAGTTTATTCAGGGTAAAACGTGGGAGGTTGGCCAGGATTGCATTGGAATAGTTAAGTCTCAAGGTAACACAGGCATGGATGAAGGCTTCAGCAGCTGATGAGCACAGGCAGGGCAAAGTTGGGTGATGTTATGGAGGTGGAAATGGGCAGTCTTCATGCTGATACAGATATGTGGTCAGAAGCTCATCTATGGGTTAAATATGACACCAAGGTTGCAAGCCATCTGGTTCAGCCTCTGACAGTTGCCAGGAAAAGAGATGGAGTTGGTGGCTAGGGAACAGAGTTTGTTGGGGGGGCACCAAAAACAGTGGCTTCTGTTTCCCCAATATTTTGTTGGAAGAAATTTCTACTTATCCAGTACTGGATGTCCGACAAGTAACCTGACAATTTAAAGTCAATGGAGGGGTCAAGAGAGGTGGTAGTGAGCTAGACCCGATCAAGATTATCTGTGTGCACTGCTCATATTGTAGAACACATCTTCGTATTGACCGTATTGTGGGATATCAGGCCAATCTTTCTGAAGTAATAGCCTGAAACAATTATATTTTATTTGTGATATAGTGTAAACAGGTTACAGTAGGTTAAAATAAAAGTCTTCAATAGTAGTATTTACTAGACAGCTTGCTTACTTTTACACAGGCCTCAAAAGTGCAAAGTAATTACACTTCCTTGTTAAAGATGCTGGTAACAGTATACTCATCTATTGCTAAATTGTGCAATAAATTATGCAGACAGAAGACAAAGATTCATAAATTCATTATAATTGTGGAATTTCACTGTCAAAAAGTCATAATATGAAACAATTCAATGCCATTCCACAAAGCTCAATGCTCCTTATCTTCCTACCAGGTAGTTTGCAATCCCTTGGCCTTCATAATGACTTGACATTACAACTCCCACTTTCCAGCTGAAAGTGCTGGTTATGTGCATTTCCAGGGATGTGAAGGGGAAGGAGTGGGTTGGCACTTGCAGTGAGGAACCCTCCTCACATCGCTGTGCTAACAACATAATCTCCACCCAAAGGCTACTGGAGCCAGCTCAGCTATGCTAGTTTTTTCATGTGCCCCTTTCTACCCACCTATGCCCACACCTTTAGCTACTCACACAACTCTGCAACTTTTATAGATATCTTTTATTTCTTTGTTTTCGCTCATTACGCCATTTTACATTTTAATGTCTAATTTGGACTCATCATCATCAGCTCAAAGATGTCTGCACATATATTGGAATTTAAAGTTTTTACCCAGCCCACAGTTAATCGCTTAACCCAATTTTGAGTGATGCCTTTGAAAAACCAATGAGAGTTGATAAATGAAAGCAGCAAATTGTACTCTCCTCTGCTCAATTTATTAATTCTCTTTTTTTTTACTGTACTTCAATTGTATGCTGTAAAATGTATCACTGATACAAGTTTCCTTGCAGAGATTGACTGCCTCAAATCATTGTGCAGCTCACTTTCACTGTGCATCTATTAGCAACAATGCTAGCCTCTTTGACTAATGTTTGTAATCTATCAATTCACACGTGTTGTAACTCAGTGACCACTTTCAAAAGAAGAGCGCGACAACTGGAAGGCAATTAATTTTTTAAGTGTCAAAATTATGCTTCCTCATTATTATTCCAAGCTGCTTCTAATTAGCTGTCAAATAAAATAGAAATTATATAAAGAGCAATTTTAGTCGTTTTATTCCAGACAAACCACTATTATCCAAGTTATGAAAGTACAAGGACAGAATCTAACCCCTATATAATTACAGCCAGGAATCCTTCACAGATAACTAGTGGAAATAATAAATGGAAGTGCTTTGATTTTTTTGCAGAGCAGGAGACCAAAATAGGTTTATAATTCATTTTAAAGTGCGGCTGATTCACCAGTAAATGAAACTTGGAATGAGAGGATTCTCTAATGGACTGACCCTAGGCAAGACAGCAACACAAACTAATGACAGCATTTACAATCTATCTAAACAAGTGACCTGATGGTATTTTACTATCCTAGCTCCTGTTGCACAGTTTTAACTAGGTTAAAACAGAGTAGTTACTTAGGGTTTGTTAATGGGAGAAATTTCTGCTATTCACTATGTGTAGTGGAATCAGAAGCACTTTTTAAAATAATGACGTTTAATGGCTGTTAGGAATAATAAACAGAAATATTTCCTCCTATAATGTGGAACCAGAGGTGAAAGACAGCCTTAAATGCAAATTTGAATTATTTGCAACTAAGGCTGAATTCAGACCACCCAAAGGCAAAAGTACTGAAGCATTTGCTCACTACATTAAGGAGCCTGCTTTGTTAGCGTCAGCGCAGCTCACTTGATAGCACTCTAGAATCTATTTCAGAAAGTTGTGGGATCAAGTTCCGCAAACCCCAAACCCATGACCTTCACCACTTAGAAGAACAAGGGCAGCAGGTTCATGGGAACACCATTACTTTCAAGTCCCCCTCCAAGTCGCATACCACCCTGACTTGGACATATATCATCGTCCCTTCATCATCGTTGGATCAAAATCTTGAAGCACGCTACCTAACAACATTGTGAGAGTACGTTCACCACATGGACTGCAGCAGTTCAAGAAGAAGGCAATAAATATTGTCCTTGCCAGAAGTGCCCATTGTTACATTCCAGAAAGCCAGTTGGTGAAGGGTGGAACAGGATACAATCTTTAAACACTTTTATAAGTACTTATTTACTCAGTTACAGATTACAAGCATACACCTCCTAACCCAACTCCCACAGTTTCAGTCTGTGGGCTGGATTTTGTGTTGGAGGTAGGGCTCCTGGCGACGGGCTGAAAAGGCAGGGGAAAGCCCACCTCTGCCTTTTTGTGCCCCCCTCCCCCCACCAACCCCAGAATGATCCTCCAGTCTTTTTAAATCTAGGTTTCAGGAGCCGTCCCTTTAAAAGCGGGGATCTCACCTCCGAGAGCTGCCGGCTAATCAGAGGGCCGGCAGCTCAGCAGTACTGGCAGCGCCACCAGGAGCGGTGGCCACTGCCAGTGCTGCAGTGGCCTTGGACCCAGGCACATCTCTGGAACCCCGCTGTTAATTGGCCACTTAAGGGCCTTGATTGGCCTGGGGCAGCCGCTGCCCCTCATAAAGTTGCAGGGGTTGGGAAGGCATCGGGAACTGCATCCCCTGCCTCCCACTCAATTTTACAGCCCCCCGCCACCAGCCCGCTCCTGTGGTGGTGGTGTGGGTGGGGGAGGGGGTCGTTGCTGTAAACTTCTGGCCATTAACTCTGCTTCTGTCTTCACAGATGGTGCCTGACTTGTGGAGTATTTCAAGCATTTTCTGTTTTTTCAGATTTGCAGCATCTGCAGTATTTTGTATTTATAGCAATACAAACGGGGTGCAAGGCCGGTGAGGTAGCAGAGATGAATTACCCTGGACTGAGGGGGCTCTCCACTGAGGTTCATTTAGTTCATTCACACTCAACAATTTACAGTTAACTTACATCTGAGCCCTGGAGATGGGTGGTTAAACTGAGACTTATGACCTCGGTGTGGTTTTCTCAGCAATTTAGATTTAATAGTGCTGCTGCACCTAAAGAAAAGGTAAGTAGAGACTGCTGGCAGCTTGTATGACCCACTAAGATGTGGATGTTGAATGCCATCAGGCCTCTGGAGATTGTGAACTTTATACGAGAACAAACAAAAGCTTCCTGAATCATGAGCTGTAGAAACAATAGAAACTGTATGGGTGGGATGATCGCACACTAGAAAATCTAGCCTGTGGTATGGGCAATAACCATGGAAACAATTAAAAAAATACTAGATGCCAATGTATTTACTGACTTTCTAAATTATCTTTCTTTTGAGGATAGAATCATCTAAAAATTGGTTCACACCCGTTTTCGGGCATGGGGAGCGAGGGGGGCGCGCCATGGTTCACAGTCTGCCCACGCCCATTCCCGTTAAGGCACGCAGCACATGAACTTTGTGGTACCTCCTCATTTCCAAGATTTCTGTGTGCAGCCCAGTGTGGCCCACGCTGCTGGCTGGCTGCAATGATAACAGCGAGCCTAACAGTGTGCAAGGCTAGCACATCTTTCAGCTAATCTCCAGCTCTTAAATGCAGTCTGTCCCTCTTAAAGGGAAGCAGTATTGAATCAAAGGAGGTTGCTGCTGATTCAGGGGCTGCATTTAGAAACTAGGCAAATGCAACACCAGGGCAAAGAGAGAGAGAGTGAGAGAGAGAGAGAGAGAGAAAGAGTTTGCATTTTACGGATGCAGCCCTGGAAGCCTTAGTCATGGAGGTTGACAGGAGGAAAGACAGCATGATTCCGCACGGGGCCAGGATGCACTCGAGGAACGCCTACCAAAGGGAGTGGGAGTAAGTGGTAAATGAGGTCAATGCAAGGAATTTGGTGCTGAGGACCTGGCAGCAGTGTTGGAAGAAGGTCAATGATCTCATACAGGTGGTCAAGGTCAGTGACTGCATCTTCACAAGACACCTCCTACCCATCACACCACCAACCTCTCCTGCTGCTCAATGTACCACACCCCCAACAGTCACCCAGCAGCATTCCCTGGCACTCAGCGCTCATACCTAACATCCAGATACACCACGTCACCTTCACACACCTTCCCATAATGCAAGCCTCACACCCTCCTCTCACTGCCTCCACATACCTCCAGCTATTCAACTATGGCAGGGACAACAGACAAACATAGTGCAACATAAACACTTGCATTCTTCTCCCTCTCTTGCAGGACAAGGTGACATGAAATAAAAGGTAGCAACAGAGGAACAGGTGGGGCCAGGCATACCTTTATCGCAAGCCCAATGGATGTGATGGTGTTCCGCATCATGGGTCCAACTGCAACAAAGCCCATAGTATCCAGCATCACTCAGAACATTCAGAATGACTCTATGTTACTGCCATATGGCCTCCTCATCTTCATCCTGACATCTGGCACGATGTGCAAGCCGCAGATGGTGCGACCATGAATCTCTTCCTTTACACCCCACCCCAATGCTCCCCGTCTGCTTTTATTCTTTCAGATACACAGGAACTTCCACAGCAGCCGCAGGCATGGTCGGGGGGGGGGGGAGGGGGGGGTATGGTGGGGTGGGGGGGGTGAGTGAAGAAAGAACCGAACGAACGAACGAAAGGAGAAACATCACAGCACTGATGAAGAGGCCTCGCCACTTGATCTGACATTCACAACCACCAGCTCAGATACTGGCACTGCACATACCTCGGAGTTTAGTATAGAGTGGGGAACTGCACATGGTCAGTCACCGGGTACGAGTGGGCTGCAGCTGGGCCAGGAGGGAAACAATAGTTTTTGTGAAGATTCACCAGAGGGCAAAGTTGCAGATGAATTCTGCTGCAAGGGATGCAGATGAGGACTTCAATTGGGAGAAGGCTGATGAGCATGCACACTGAGATCCGTGGTGCCTTGGTAGGCCTGCCAGACAGCCTCCTGTCACTGTCTTGAAGCATGGAGGAGTTCGACTCCAAGGAGATGGAATGCACCTCGCAGAGCTTGGAGTCCTTCCTTTTTACCATGCAAATGATGGCCAACTCCATGAGAACACTAGCAGACCTCACCACATTGCAGCGCCTGGTGGCCAAGGTCTTCACTTTCATTGCAGCACAGGCAGAAGCAACCCAGCATCTCAGTCCATGAAGTCCATGCTTGCAGCCATGCAGGTTCAGCCTGATGTCATCAAAGTATGCAGGCTCTCACAGCGATCCAGCAATGTGTCCTCCAACAGATTACTAGGCATTGCTGAGGTGCCACTTTGTGAGACTGGTAATGGCACCATAGAGCATGAGATGCTGTCCTCTCTCAGGATGACAGCATTTGTGCTCCCATCATTGCCACTCCCCCAATGCCCTTGCTTTTGCCTCTCAGTCAGCCAGCCAAGCCTGCTTCTACCCACATCGAGGTGGTGCAGTCTGAAGCGGGGCCCACAAGACCCAGAGCTGCTCAATTGCATTCTACAAGGCCACCTGCAGTATCCCCCAGTGAAAGTTAGCATCCTTCCACCAGCCATGCTGCAGCCATTGGGTAGCACTGCATAGGAGCAGGACGGTAGGCAAAGGCATTTGCAAGACAGGCACTAAGGGAATGCACAAGGTGACTAGTTCAGTTTTGTTTGCATAATTGGATGTGTTTAGTTTAGTTTAGAGATACAGCACTGAAACAGGCCCTTCGGCCCACCGAGTCTGTGCTGACCATCAACCACCCATTTATACTAATCCTACACTAATTCCATATTCCTACCACATCCCCACCTGTCCCTATATTTCCCTACCACCTACCTATACTAGGGACATTTGCTAATGGCCAATTTACCTATCAACCTGCAAGTCTTTGGCATGTGGGAGGAAACCGGAGCACCCGGAGGAAACCCACGCAGACACAGGGAGAACGTGCAAACTCCACACAGGCAGCACCCAGAATTGAACCCGGGTCGCTGGAGCTTAGAGGCTGCGGTGCTAACCATTGCGCCACTGTGCCGCTGTGTTAGGCCAAGTTGTAAATTAAAAGGTTTTGGTGGTGACTTTTATTGTAGGATGTTGGTCAAGGGGATGCTGTGATGGGACATCTCAGATGTGGGGTGATGGTGGGGAATGGTGAATTCATGGTGGTAAAGGGAAGTTGTCCAATGGAAACCAGACTCTGTGTAGGCGCTCTCCGATGGCTAGTCCCAATCGATGGTGGCTTGGATGCATCCTCACTGCCTGCTCTTCCGTCTCCTCCTCCCAAGGTGGCCACCGGATTCCTGGTGGCAATGGCAGCCCTCATAATGGCAATGTTATAGAGGACACAGCAGGCCACGACAAACTTGGACACCCTCTCCAGCGTGTACCGGAGGACTCCCCACTACCACCCACAACCCCCAGCTGTCCAGGCATCAGAAGCATTGCTTCAGCACGCCGATGGTCTGTTTCACGATGTTCCTGGTGACTCCATGGCTCTCATTATACACATGTTGCCCTAATGAGGTTGGGTGACAGAGGGGAGTCATGAGCCACATGTAGACGGGTAATAATTTGTCCCCGAGCACCCTCTGGTTCTTCGTGGAGATAAAAATCACTGGAAACAGCAGACTGCCTCAGAATGAAGGCATTGTGGGCATTCACCGACATGATGTACTGTGCATGGTCACACACAAACCATACATTAATTGAGTGGTAGCTCTTGTGCTTCCTGTACTACTCCCCATTGACATGGGCCTACTGAACCAGGGGTATGGTGCCCTGCACCACCCCAGAATCTTGCTGACCTGGCCAGGCCACGTGCCCTCTTATCCTGTTTCTCCCTGCTGAGGGAGAAAATGATGAATTTGCTTCTTCTGGCACAGATGGCCTCCATCACTTCCCGGATGCATCAATGGATGGCATACTGGGAGATGTTGGCTATGTTACCCACTCTCACCTGGAAAGATCCAGAAGCATAGAAGTTCAATCCTACTGTGACCTTTAAAGCCATCCTCGCCCTGGTACCATCATCTAGGTCATGTTGAAGGAGGTGGCACAATTCTGTCACCACTTCCTTGTTTAACCTGAGTCACTGCTCCTGGGTGAGACGGAGGTATAAGAGGTGCTCTTGAAAAACCCGTGTTAGGGCAGGTGCAGAACCCTCCTCCTCCTTTCTCTTCGCAGACCTTCCTCTTTCTGCAGCCTCTGATCCATTTGTTGGGCAGACCCAGAGGCACAGCAACAACAGCCCCCAAACCTCGTGCAGAGTTGGGTTACCAGATCCTGTGGTCTCCCTGAAGGCATGCAGTAGCTCACCACACAACCTCCAAAAACCAGCCACAGCACTTTCATTAGCATTGCCACAGCAGAAGGAGTCAAAAGCACCTCACCTGCAAGTTGGATGCCTGGTCCTTTAAATAACACTAGTGCCTCATGCTGTTGCAGGCATATTAAGCTAACAGTGAAGAGCACAGACATTCAGTGAACCTGCATAGACCTAGTTTGTGAAAGTATGTCAAATCAGCCAGGATGATTAATTGATGTTACAATCAGACCGGTCCACGTACCACCGATGCATGCAGGGCACCCCCGTACTAGCGGCCTATCCAGCAAGAGGCACCACACATGGCACCCTGGATATGCCCGGCAGCACAGCCATGTTATCTTATGGCTTCGGGGCTTCCACCACGCTGGCCACATCCGCTGCTACGGAGCCCAAAATCGCAGACAATGTTTTCTTTACTCTTGTCTAAGAGTGTTCAAGTGCCGAAAGTTCAAAAAAACATTTCCCAGAGGATGTTCTGAATTTATCACAAAGTAAATTTACCTAAAAGAAGATTTGTATCATTATTCAGGATTGGAACAAGAATACACCACATCGACAGTGCTTTTAACTAATTCCACACAGAATCCTAAACTTCAATTTAGCTCAAGGACGAGGTTCCCTTCCCTGACAATCTTTTCACTACCAGCCCTCACTGCAACACTTTAGAATTAGAATTAGAATATTACAGCGCAGTACAGGCCCTTCGGCCCTCGATGTTGCGCCGATCATCTGACCTACACTATTCCATTTACATCCATATGTCTATCCAATGACCACTTAAATGCCCTTAAAGTTGGCGAGTCTACTACTGTTGCAGGCAGGGCGTTCCACGCCCCGACTACTCTCTGCGTAAAGAAACTACCTCTGACATCTGTCCTATATCTTTCACCCCTCAACTTAAAGCTATGTCCCCTCGTGTTTGCCATCCTCATCCGAGGAAAAAGACTCTCACTATCCACCCTATCTAACCCTCTGATTATCTTGTATGTCTCTATTAAATCACCTCTCCTCCTCCTTCTCTCTAACGAAAACAACCCCAAGTCCCTCAGCCTTTCCTCGTAAGACCTTCCTTCCATACCAGGCAACATCCTAGTAAATCTCCTCTGCACCCTTTCCAAAGCTTCGACATCCTTCCTATAATGCGGTGACCAGAACTGCACGCAATACTCCAGGTGCGGCCTCACCAGAGTTTTGTACAGCTGCATCATGACCCCGTGGCTCTGAAACTCGATCCCCCTACTAATAAAGGCTAACACACCATATGCCTTCTTAACAGCCCTATTAACCTGGGTAGCAACTTTCAGGGATTTATGTACCTGGATACCAAGATCTCTCTGCTCATCTACACTACCAAGAATCTTCCCATTAGCCCAGTACTCTGCATTGCTGTTACTCCTTCCAAAGTGAATCACCTCACACTTCTCCGCATTAAACTCCATTTGCCATCTCTCAGCCCAGCTCTGCAGCCTATCTATGTCCCTCTGTACCCTACAACACCCTTCGACACTATCCACAACTCCACCGACCTTCGTGTCATCCGCAAATTTACTAACCCACCCTTCTACACCCTCATCCAGGTCGTTTATAAAAATGACAAACAGCAGTGGCCCCAAAACAGAACCTTGCGGTACACCACTAGTAACTAAACTCCAGGATGAACATTTGCCATCAACCACCACCCTCTGTCTTCTTTCAGCTAGCCAATTTCTGATCCAAAGCTCTAAATCACCTTCAACCCCATACTTCCATATTTTCTGCAATAGCCTACCATGGGGAACCTTATCAAACGCCTTACTGAAATCCATATACACCACATCCACGGCTTTACCCTCATCCACCTGTTTGGTCACCTTCTCGAAAAACTCAATAAGGTTTGTGAGGCACGACCTACCTTTCACAAAACCGTGCTGACTATCGCAAATGAACTTATTCTTTTCAAGATGATTATAAATCCTGTCTCTTATAACCTTTTCCAACATTTTACCCACAACCGAAGTAAGGCTCACAGGTCTATAATTACCAGGGCTGTCTCTACTCCCCTTCTTGAACAAGGGGACAACATTTGCTATCCTCCAGTCCTCCGGCACTACTCCTGTCGACAATGACGACTTAAAGATCAACAACAACGGCTCTGCAATCTCCTCCCTGGCTTCCCAGAGAATCCTAGGATAAATCCCATCTGGCCCAGGGGACTTATCTATTTTCACTCTTTCCAAAATTGCTAACACCTCCTCCTTGTGAACCTCAATCCCATCTAGCCTAGTAGTCTGTATCTCAGTATTCTCCTCGACAACATTTTCTTTCTCTACTGTAAATACTGACGAAAAATATTCATTTAACGCTTCCCCTATCTCCTCTGATTCCGCACATAACTTTCCACTACTATCCTTGATTGGCCCTGTTCTAACTCTTATCATTCGTTTATTCCTGATATACCTATAGAAAGCCTTAGGGTTTTCTTTGATCCTATCCGCCAATGACTTCTCGTGTCCTCTCCTTGCTCTTCTTAGCCCTCCCTTTAGATCCTTCCTGGCTAGCTTGTAACTCTCAAGCGCCCTAACTGAGCCTTCACGTCTCATCCTAACATAAGCCGCCCTCTTCCTCTTGACAAGCGCTTCAACTTCTTGAGTAAACCACGGCTCCCTCGCTCGACAACTTCCGCCCTGCCTGACAGGTACATACTTATCAAGGACACGCATTAGCTGCTCCTTGAATAAGCTCCACATTTCGTTTGTGCCCATCCCCTGCAGTTTCCTTCCCCATCCTACACATCCTAAATCTTGCCTAATCGCGTCATAATTTCCTTTCCCCCAGCTATAATTCTTGCCCTGCGGTATATACCTGTCCCTGCCCATCGCTAAGGTAAACCTAACCGAATTGTGATCACTATCGCCAAAGTGCTCACCCACATCTAAATCGAACACCTGGCCGGGTTCATTACCCAGTACCAAATCCAATGTGGCATCGCCCCTGGTTGGCCTGTCCACATACTGTGTCAGAAAACCCTCCTGCACACACTGGACAAAAACAGACCCATCTAAAGTACTCGAACTATAGTATTTCCAGTCAATATTTGGAAAGTTAAAGTCCCCCATAACCACTACCCTGTTACTCTCGCTCCTGTCGAGAATCATCTTCGCTATCCTTTCCTCTACATCTCTGGAACTATTCGGAGGTCTATAGAAAACTCCCAACAGGGTGACCTCTCCTCTCCTGTTTCTAACCTCGGCCCATACTACCTCAGTAGACGAGTCCTCAAATGTCCTTTCTGCCGCTGTAATACTTTCCTTGATTAACAATGCCACACCCCCCCCCTCTTTTACCCTCTTCTCTGTTCTTTCTGAAACATCTAAATCCCGGAACCTGCAACATCCATTCCTGCCCCTGCTCTACCCATGTCTCCGAAATGGCCACAACATCAGGATCCCAGGTACCAACCCATGCTGCAAGCTCACCCACCTTATTCCGGATGCTCCTGGCGTTGAAGTAGACACACTTTAAACCAAGTTCTTGCTTGCCAGTGCCCTCTTGCGTCCCTGTAACCTTATCCCCTACCTCACTACTCTCAACAGCCTGTACACTGGAACTACAATTTAGGTTCCCATTCCCCTGCTGATTTAGTTTAAACCCCCCCGAAGAGCACTAACAAATCTCCCCCCCAGGATATTGGTACCCCTCTGGTTCAGGTGAAGACCATCCTGTTTGTAGAGGTCCCACCTACCCCAGAAAGAGCCCCAATTATCCAGGAAACCAAAACCCTCCCTCCTACACCATCCCTGCAGCCACGTGTTCAACTCCTCTCTCTCCCTATTCCTCTCTTCGCTAGCACGTGGCACAGGCAACAACCCAGAGATAACAACTCTGGTTGTTCTCGCTCTAAGCTTCCACCCTAGCTCCCTGAATTTCTGCCTTAAATCCCCATCTCTCTTCCTACCTATGTCGTTGGTGCCTATGTGGACCACGACTTGGGGGTGCTCCCCCTCCCCCTTAAGGATCCCAAAAACACGATCGGAGACATCACGTACCCTGGCACCTGGGAGGCAACACACCAACCGTGAGTCTCTCTCGTTCCCACAGAACCTCCTATCTGTTCCCCTAACTATGGAGTCCCCAATGACTAATGCTCTGCTCCTCTTCCCTTTTCCCTTCTGAACAACAGGGACAGACTCTGTGCCAGAGACCTGCACCCCATTGCTTACCCCTGGTAAGTCGTCCCCCCCAACAGTATCCAAAACGGTATACCTGTTGTTGAGGGAAACGGCCACAGGGGATCCCTGCTCTGCCTGCTGGTTCCCTTTCCTTCCCCTGACGGTAACCCATCTACCTACTTCTTTTACCTGAGGTGTGACTGCCTCCCTATAACTCCTGTCAATAATCCCCTCCGCCTCCCGAATGATCCGAAGTTCATCCAGCTCCAGCTCCAGTTCCCTAACGCGGTCTGCGAGGAGCTGGAGTTGGGTGCACTTCCCGCAGATGCAGTCAGCAGGGACACTCTTGGCGACCCCTACCTCCCACATTCTGCAGGAGGAACATACAACTGCCTTTACCTCCATTCCCACTATTCTAGATTCCCAATAAATCTACTGAAAAACCAAACGAAAAAAAAAAAGTCAAAACTTGTTCGCTTAGCAATCCGACGGACTGAACTTTTTAAATAAAAAGCTTACCTTATCAACACACTAGAGTCCTTTTTTTTTTGGTTAGAGGAGGAGGGTGGGTGGGAGACACTACACGTGTAGTGTCTCGGGTACTGCCACTGCCCAAATAAATAGTTTTCCCCTACCCAGCAGTCCCCGGTCCTCCGAAACAAAAAAGGGATTAACTTGTAACTTACTGAACTTGTATGGTCCTCTTTTCTCTCTCTTTCTGCAGAGTTTCACAATTTCTTCTCCCCCCTGCACAGATGTTATCAAACATGTTGCTGAAGTTCCTAATTTTTGCTGAGGGAAAGGTTACTTCTGATTAAAGTATTTTTTCCCCTTTAAAGTATTTATGGGTTTCCCTGCCACATACATCAACCCCAATGCAGAAAGTAAATTGGCTGTTCCTATCTCTATCTAAACCTCCCTCAAAACAGCCTCTGATTTTCTTTTCCTCCCTTGGGGAACAGACTCCACTTGATAGTATACTGTCGTACAACTCAGATTGTGAGCTCAAGTGCAGAGAACCAGAGGCACTTACTGCCACACTGCCACTGTGCCACAACACGATTTGTGTTCAACACGTTGGACCAATCTGCCACCTGGTAACCAGAATTGTCATAACCAGAAAAGACCATTCCGGTCCCCCTGGCCAACTCCAAGAGCTTAAAAAAAAGTTCACTACCTATATCTCTAACAAAATGCCTATCTGACTCCCTCTCAACATCACTGATGCAATAAGCCTCATACACTCCTCTGGGCAGTCTGCTTCAATCATTTACCACCTTCTATGTGAAACAATTAGAAACTGACTCTTTGATGGTCTAATAGAATATTAGATTTAGAATCGAGAATTTACATTTAGAGCAGAGAGTGTTTTTTTATGTTAACTGCCAGCGAACTCACCTGAAAGATATTGGACAGATCCCGCAGGTTGAAGATGTAATGAAATTTGATGGCCGTTGGCAGGAATGTAGAAGCCACTTTATGATGCAGGGCCAGTGCTAGGTTAATTAGCTGCTGTGTAGATTTCTGCAATACCCCAGCAAAGTTGCCAAGCTTGAGATGCTGGGACAGAATGGTACTGTAGATGGTCGCCAGGGCATCCATGCCAGGAAACGACAGAGCAAACACACAGAAGTGGCGCTGCGTTAGGAAATAGAAAATGTTTAGTCATGCTGGACAAGTACACTTTTACGCAGCGGGCATCTGCATACTCAGATTTCAATTTGAGTGGAACATTCAAGAGCAGTGGACAGCAGAGACATCTTCAAAAGCACAAGGCATAAATAAGGTAAATAAGTGGACTTTAAATCCAAGGCTGACTAGTGCGTTAACACCACCAGTTGTATTTTAAGTGGTTTTTTTTTAATGTGGACAAGATTTTGTACTCGGAAAACTGAGGGGTGTCAGTTCTAATTGTGTAGCTGACAGCTGAGAACATGCTCGGGCTCAGCTGTGATAGCCTCCATGTTAAAATAGACTGCTGACACTCAATGATCATTTCTGGGAACTAACATAGCGGCTGCAAGCAAACATTAAACTATAGCCGGCGAGAGTCAGTGCCTCAAGGAGAGCAGCAGAGAAAATTGGGAATTTGTACAAAAATATTTGTGCTGCTAATCAAGCAAAGCAACAAATCTAACTGCAAAATAATCTGCAGAAACCATCTTATCATCGGAAAATAAACATATTAAAGAGTGAGGTACTTATGAAAATTAGAAGCTTCAGGGTTAGATGCACAATGATAGCAATGACTGACATTTGCAGTGACTGGGTATTGCAGTATCAACGAAAAAGTTCCTGAGCATTGCAGATTCTCTGGGAGGTGACAAACTAATTATTGATTTCTTTCTATGTTATTTTTCAGTGTCGCCCATTTAATTCGTGATATAGCTAATCGTTATTCTGCTCCAATCCGTTGCTTTGTAGTTGATATAAAACTGCATAACAGTCCAGGACTATGGCTGTAAGGGTCCCATATGTAAAAAAAAACTGCACTGTCTCAATGTAGTTTTGAGTCAACATTTACAGTACAAATCTGCCTCTCAGAGAGAGAGGCTACAGAATGGTGAGGAAATTGAGGAAAAAAATAGAGGCCACACTGGGGCAGTACAG
Organism: Heterodontus francisci; assembly: GCF_036365525.1. NCBI lineage: Eukaryota > Metazoa > Chordata > Chondrichthyes > Heterodontiformes > Heterodontidae > Heterodontus > Heterodontus francisci. The sequence goes on along the minus strand of NC_090396.1, from coordinate 30,282,680 downwards.
GGTGGTGTCCTGAGGTTGGAGCTGTGACACTTTATTGGGCAGAATAGAAGTAGTTTTATTTTGCATCTAGATGTGATATACCTCACCTGGAGCAGCTCGAATCTTACACTAAATTCCATAAATAGGAATTATTCCATTCCCCAGAACGAGCATAACTCACGTTATGAACAGAAGAAATGTTAAATTAAATATATGTATATTAAGGAAAAGAGATTCCTGGGGCTGTATACTTTAAACTAGGCTGCAGTTTATGGTGGAGTTGCAGGATGGAGTTACAGAATGTAATTGGCCAGTCAGGGATGTCTCGTGGGAGTAGGTAACGTGTGAACTGCACAAGGTAAAAAGCTGTTGAATTTGCTGCTCTCTGGCTCCATTAGTAATTACATTGCTACCAATTTAAAAAATGTCCCTTTATCCCTCACTATGTCACTGGCCCTCAGTATCTGAGTCTCCAGGGGAGGAAGATTTCCTCAGATCACCAGCAAACCTTTAAATATTCTGAAACATATTTATGATGGTAAACAATGGATATCATCCTAAATAAAGGTAAGTAACTGCCTTTAACAGGTGAATTGCCCACTGCTTCACTGTCATCCTTATCAAGGCAGAACTTCTGGGGTTGGGATTTCTATTAGGTATGATATGAACAAACTACCAAAATAGGTTCATTGATCTATGCCAGTCTTGGATTTCCATGGCTCCACAGATACCGATCTTGGGTAAGGACCTCTTTCAGATTATATGGATCACTGTTTCCAGTGCAAATGTGTAGTCACCATTATCTGCCTGTTGATAGCTACAAACAGATTAGCACAGAGATCAAGCAGTGAACAACCTAAAATGGAGTACCCATCACATTCGTGTCCAACTTAGAACATGATTTAACTTTTGCTTAAATGGTTGATGACAGAACTTTCACTTAAACAAGTAATGCAGTCCTTATCCAAGATGAGCATTGATGGAGCCCTTGTATGAGCAAGTCAGTGGTGTGCTTGTTTTAAAGGAAAGAGAATCATTCACTTTGAGAGTACCAGTGAAACCAGGAATGTGAATGTGACAAACAAATGTCTGGGGCCCAGAGCCGGGGACAACTGGGAAGCCCAGAGATGAGGAGAGCCCAGAACATAAGAACAAGGAGCAGGAGTAGGCAATTCAGTCCCTCGAGCCTGCTCCGCCATTTAATACGATCATGGCTGATTTCATCTTGGCCTCAACTCCACTTTCATGCCCGTTCTCCATAACCCTTCAACCCATTTCTAATTTAAAATGTGTCTATCTCCTCCTTAAATTTACCCAATGTCCCGGCATACACCGCACTCTGGGGTAGTGAATTCCACAGACTCACGACCCTTTGAGAGAAGTAAATTCTCCTCATCTCTGTTTTAAATCTGCCACCCCTTATCCTAAAACTATGACCTTTGGTTCCAGATTGCCCCACAAAAGGAAACATCCTCTCTATGTCTACTTTGTCAATCCCCTTAATCATCTTATATACCTCAATTAGATCTCCTTTCATTCTTCTAAACTCCAGAGAATAAAGGCCTAAACTGCTCAATCTCTCTTCATAAGACAAGCCCCGCATCTCTGGAACCCAATCTAGTGAACCTCTTCTGAACTGCCTCCAATGCAACTACAGCCTTTCTCAAGTAAGGGGACCAAAACTGTACGCAATACTCCAGGTGTGGTCTCACCAATGCCTTGTACAGTTGCAGCAACACTTCCCTACTTTTATACTCTATACCTTTTGCAACAAAAGCCAAAATTCCATTTGCCTTCCTTATTACCTGCTGCACCTGCAAACTAGTTTTCTGCGATTCATGCACGAAAACACCCAGATCCCTCTGCACCGAAGCACTCTGAAGTTTCTCTCCATTTAGTAATAATTTGCCTTTCTATTCTTCCAACCAAAATGGATAACCTCACACTTATCCACGTTAAAATCCATCTGCCAAATTTTGTCCTATTTGTAGATTTCTTATTTCTTTATTGCAACTTACTGTACCACCTATTTTAGTGTCATCTGCAAATTTGGCTATAGTACCTACTATCCCTGCATCCAAGTCATTAATATAGATTGTAAATAGTTGGGGCCCAAAGACCGAACCTTGTGGCACCCCACTAGTTACATCTTGCCAACCAGAAAAAGACCCATTTATCCCGACTCTCTGTTTTCTGTTGGTTAGCCAATCCTCTATCTATGCCAATAAATTTCCCCTAAACCCATGTGAACTTACCTTGTGTATTAACATTTTGTGCGGCACCTTAGCAAATGCTTTCTGGAAATCCAGATAAACTACATCTACAGGATCCCCATTATCCACTTTGCTTGTTACAGCTTCAAAGAACTCTAGAAAATTAGTCAAACATGATTTAACCTTCAGAAAACCATGCTGGCTCTGATGGATTGCATTTTGACTTTCTAAATGTCCTGTTATTACTTCCTTAATAATGGATTCTAACAATTTCCCAACGACAGATGTTAAACTAACTGGTCTATAGTTTCCTACTTTCTGCCTCCCTCCTTTTTGAATAAGGGTGTTACATTAGCTTTTTTCCAATCCACTGGAACCTTTCCCGTATCCAGAGAATTTTGGAATATTATAACCAATGGATCCACTATCTCCACTGCCACTTCCTTTAAGACCCTAGGATGTAGGCCATCAGGCCCTGGGGACTTGTCTGCCTTCAACCCCAATAGTTTGCTCAGTACATTTTCCCTAGTGATGATTGTTCTAAGTTCCTCCCTTTCTATAACCTCTGCATTACTTGGTACTATTGGGATGGTACTAGTGTCCTCCACCGTCAAAACGGAAGCAAAATACTGATTTAAGTGTCTCTGCCATTTCTGTGTTCCCTTCTATTTACTCCCCAATCTCATCCCCCAATGGACCAACATCCACTTTAGCTACTCTCTTCCCTTTGTTATACTTATAGAAGCTTTTGCTATCCGTTTTTATATTTTGCACTAGTTTTCTTTCATAATTTACCTTTGCTTTTTTTATTACTTATTTAGTAACCCTTTGTTGCTCTTTAAAAGTTTCCCAATCTTCCAGCCTGCCACTGGCCTTTGCAATATGGTATGCCTTAGTTTTTGGCTTTATGTTATCCTTAACTTCCTTGCTTAGCCATGGAATTTTTTTTCCCTTCTAGAATTATTCTTCCTCTCCGGGATATATTTTAGTTGGGATAAATTGAATATCTCTTAAACATCTGCCACTGCTCATCAATTGTCCTACCTTGTAGTCTTCCTGCCCAGTCCACTCGGGCCAAATCTGTCCTCATGCCTATATAATTACCTTTGTTTAATTCCAGAATGCTCGTGTGGGACTCCAGCTTCCCGCACCTCAAACTGAATTTGAAATTCTAGCATGCTATGATCACTTTTCCTTACAGGATCCTTAATTATGAGATCATTTATTAATCCCACCTCATTACACAACACCAAATCTAGAATAGTCTGCTCCCTGGTTGTTTCCACAACATATTGCTCCAAAAAAACAATCTCTAATACATTCAATGAACTCTCCCTCGAGGCTACCCTTGCCAATTTGACTAATCCAGTCTATATGCATATTAAAATCATCCATGATTATTGTCGTACCTTTCTTACAAGCCCCCAGTATTTCCTGCTTTATACTGTGCCCCACTGCGGAACTACTGTTTGGAGACCTATAGATTACTCCCACCAGTGACTTCTTTCCCTTGTTATTTCTCATTTCTACCCAGACTGATTCTACACCTTGATCTCCAGTGCCTATATCGTTTCTCACTACAGCACTGATCTCTTCCTTCACTAAAAAAGTTACATCACCTCCTTTTCCTTCCTGTCTATCCTTCCAAAATACTGAGTACGCTTGGATATTCAATTCCCAATCCTGGTTTCCCTGCAACCACGTCTCAGTAATCGCCACTAAGTCATACCCATTTGTCTCTATTTGTGCTGTTAACTCACTTATTTTATTCTGAATGCTTCATGCATTTAGATACAAAGCCTTTAAGTTTGTTCCATTATTAAATTTCCCTACTCTTGTACGATTCCTTTGTGCAATATGATGTTCACACGTTCTGTCCCTTCCTTTTATTTTCTGGTAACAATCACATGGCTTGGCCATGTGAGCCGCATGGAAGCTGGCAGGATCCCCAAGACGCATTGTACAGTGAGCTCGTCACTGGTATCAGACTCACCGGTCGTCCATGTCTCCACTTTAAAAACGTTTGCAAATGCAACATGCAGTCCTGTGACATTGACCACAAGTCGTGACAGTCAGTTGCCAGTGATCGCCAGAGCTGGCGGACAGCCATAAAGGCAGGGTTAAAGAGTGGCGAGTCGAAGAGACTTAGCAGTTGGCAGGAAAAAAGACAGAAGTGCAAGGAGAGAGCCAACCGTGTAACAGCCCTGACAACCAATTTTATCTGCAGCGCCTGTGGAAGAGTCTGTCACTCTAGAATTGGCCTTTATAGCCACTCCAGGTGCTGCTTCACAAACCACTGACCACCTCTAGTGGCTTACCCATTGTCTCTCGAGACAAGGAGGCCAAAGAAGAACAATCAGCCTCATCACTAACCTGCACTCCTACCTTCTCCTTTAACTTCCTGTTTTTCCATGCAACTGAACCCTCCCCTCCACTAATTAGTTTAAAGCCTTGTCTACAGCCCTAGTTATGCAATTCACCAGGACTCTGGTCCCAGCATGATTCAGGTGGAGCCCGTCCCATCGGAACAGCTCTCTCCTTCCCCAATACTGGTGCCAAAGTCCCATGAATTCGAACCCATTTCTCCCACACCAATCTTTGAGCTATGCATTTACCTCTAAAATCTTATTGACCCTTTGCCAATTTGCTCTTGGCTCAGGTAGGAATCCAGAGATTATAAAATTTTTGGTTCTGCTTTTTAATTTAGCCCCGAGCTGCTCATATTCCACAGCAAAACCTCTAACCTCGTTCTACCTATATGGTTGGTACCTACGTGGACCACGACAATTGGATCTTTCCCCTCCCACTCCAAGTTCCTCTGCAGCCCAGATGAGATATCCTGAACCCTGGCACCAGGTAGGCAACAGAGCCTTCGGGACTCTCGATCCTATCCACAGAGAACAGTGTCTATGCCCCTAACTATACTATCCCCAATTATGACTACATTTCTCTTTTCTCCCCCCATTTGAATGGTTACCTGTACCAGTTTGCTCATCCTCCCTACAGTCCCTGTTCTCGTCCACACAGGGAGCAAGAATCTCGAACCTGTTGGACAAGGACAATGGCTGAGGATCCTGCAGCACTACCTCCTGGATCCCTCAACCTGCCTCACTCATAGCCAGACCCTCCTCGAGCCCAGGGCCCGAGGCCAGGGACAGCCCTTGGCCCAAAGCCCATAGCTGGGGAGAGCCCAGGGCCCAGAGCCGGGGAGAGCCCAAAACACCGGAGCCACGGAGAACGCAGGGCCCTAGGTCAAGGAGAGCCCAGAACCCAGGGCCAGGGAGATAAGGGGCGGGGGGTGGGGGGGGCCCGAGGTCCGATACTGCGATGGATACTTTGTGATGCATTGTGGACAACAACTACAATGGGAAGTGCTGCTGCACAGCCCTGCGATATTACGTGCGGGGGCTGATTTAAATGGAGGGGTGGAGCAGCTGCCCCGATGACGTAGTGAGGGTGGCCGCATCCCCGGCAACGGTGTCCAGTGCCACAGCGCAGGCGCTGCTGCCATTTTTAAAGAGCTTCAAGCCCTTAGAAGAAATTTGAATTTTTAAAGGCGCAGTGCTTAACATTTGCAATTAAAAAATTAAATAAAAGCTGGAGGCCCTTTCCCCCCACCCTCCCTCCCTCCCCCCCCAAAATGTTTGTTTTTGGGCCTATCGCTCCAAAATTAACTTTATTCCCGACCCGAACTTTCCCCTCCGACCTTCTCAAATTTGCCCTTCAACACCTTCCCACCATCCCCACAGCCAATAAAAAGCGTTCTCCGCGCTCCCGACCTCTCCCACCCTGATAATTTTATTTCTCGCCCCTCCCCACCAGTGTTTCGCCTCAGAACTCTGTACGGAGTTCCGAAGGCGCGCGAGTTGTGATCAGCGGCCATAAAATCGGCGTGGGGCGGTCGCCACCAGCAGGTAAGTTCATTTGCATCTCATTTATGTTCATTTAAATATTTAGATGAAGGCCCGCGCCAAGTGGCGGGGGGGGCGGGGGAGGGGGTGCGGGGGCCACTCCAAGGTCCCCCCGCCACCAGTAATATGCGGCGGGCCCTTCTAGGCGTCAGGGTTGAGGCGGGCTTCTCACTGCAGAATTTTACAGGTCCCCACCGCCACGACCCATGGCGTCAAGGGGCTAGTAAAATTCAGCCCAATGTATCTGTTTCTCCCTAGGTTTTAGATTTTAGTTTTTTTTCATGGACTTAGGCGTTAGGGTTTTAATATTTCTTAGCATTGTGCTTTTAAAGCTTTTTTAGATTTTTTTAATGCTTAAGTTTTAGAGTCAGTTTTAGGTTTCGGGATTTTTTTGGGTGGGGGATGATTAGATATGTAGTTAGTGTTTTTACGGTTAGTTTTTTAAAAATTGACCTCAGGGGGCCCTGTCCCAGCAGTTAGCTTTGTGGCCTTGGTGAGGGCGGTGCGAGATGGTGGTTTCGGGGGAACAGTCCTGGTGGTGAGGTGTGGGTGAGTGTGTGGGAGAGGAGTGTGATCCGCATAACAATGGTAAGAATCCCAGAAATGGATTTTGATTTGTTTTGCCCAGATAAACCATAGTCCCTGATTACTACCTCTGCGCTTTCCTTCTGTCTAATCAGTGTCAACGTTAAATAGCAGATAACATCAGGGGCTTGTGCGTTATGATATATGCAAAATAGGGAGGCCTGACCAAGTCATATATTACTTTAAAAGTAAGGAGTGTTGTTATGTTAGGGAATTTGTATTTCATATAAATTGACAAGTAATATGTCATAGATGCTGGGCAAATAATGTATCATGTGGAACCTTGATGTGTTTAATGTTTATAGCAGGAATCTAAGGCTCCGAAGCTGATTTGTAAGCATTATCCCCCATAATGCTTTTTGGTCATTGCATTCTTTCTTAGTCACTACTTCTCTGTTTTCCTCTTTTTCCCCTCTAAGCTTCCCTATAGTCTATTCCCTCTCCATACATCCTCACTGTTTGCTTTTAATTCATTCTTGGGATATGGGCATCACCAGCATTTACTGTTCATGCCTTGTTCTCCTTGGGTTGACAGTGGTGGATCTTTCTCTTAAGCCACTGCAATCTGTATGGTGAAGGTGTTCACATAATACTGTTACATTGGGAGTTCTGAGATTTTGACCTAGTGGGCATGAAGGAATAGCAATATATTTCCAAACTGGAATGGTGTGTGACTTGGAGGGGATTTTGGAAGTGATGGTGTTCCTGTGCACCTGCTGCGCTTGGTCTTCTAGGTGGTGGAGGTTATGGGTTTCGGAGGTGCTGCCAAAGTAGCATTGGCCTATCCACCCATTTTATACTAACACTCTTTCTATCCCAGCATCGCAAAACTTGTTACTTCCTTCAGTTTTCCCTTTTTTTATATAATCCTCAGGCTTTATAAAAAGCTAGTTTCACGACTTGACTTACCTTATCTTTTCTTTTACTGCTTTGAATCTTCATGGTGCCTACACTATTGCCTTGACCTTTGCTTGTATTTCTGACCTCCTTATTTAAAAAAAGGGAACATAGGAGCTGGTCTGGAGAAGTGACTAGTGCCACTGTGCCCTGTGAAGTGCAGCCTCTTACCTGAGGGACATGTGGCACAATATGTGAATCATGTACTCAACCTATTCAAAGATCTGTCTCTGGAAAATTTTAAGAAATATAGTAGCTTTTCATCCCTAGACTATTAACAGGTCGAACATATTTTTCAATTTTTATGAAGTACCAATTTTGCAATATCACAGAGACCCACCATTACAACTCTCCTTCCCTTTATTGAGGTGGACAGTGCTCTTGAAACCCGGCGTTCTTACAGGCTGTGGACAGCTCTTGCCCTGGATACCAAGCTGGGAAAATCTGGCCCTACAACATCTGAGATGATGCAGCATCTTGCATTGTTTTTATTTTCAGGCATCAGGTAGAAAGTACTACTCCTTTATGCAGAAGAGCACCACCCCACCTAGATACTCACTCAATTTTTCTCCACAGAGGGCATGTCTTACCATAATTCCTGCTGTGATATGTACGGCTTTCACAATAGAATCCAGATATCCTGCTAATTCTTTAAAAAGAGAGGATGAGACCGATGCAATAGCAATGATTATAGTCTATGGACAGCTGACATTGTTTCGACTTGTGGGTGTGGGTGTGGGTGTGCGATTGATTGCTGAATTCAGTAATTTTCACCCAACAATCAATTCTGTGCCAGTTCTATAAGATATAGGATTTGTTTATAGCATTATACATCTCTGTCAGTAAGTGTTTACATATTGTAAATCTGGGAGCAGCAGCCCTGCCCTGCCTGATAGAGTTGTCACCTTGTGTAGCAGCTAAATAAATTGCAGAATAGCATTGCTTCATCAGCAGATTGAGGGCAGATCGTTTAGAGTTTTTAATGGAATACACTGTATTATCAATAGCTCTTTAGCTCTCCCTGTGTCAGATGCCTCTACCTGCTTAAGGGGGTTCCCTGGCCATCACCCACATCACTCTTTATTTGGTTGCTTGAAAGGAGGAAATGTCCAAAAGTTGTCTAGTTGATTCTTTTTGCCTTTCTTGGGCTCAGGGTTCCATAATCTATAGGGTGCCCTGAATCATTGAGCTGCATTTTACGGTCAGCAGCAAAGCAACAGTGCTGACCACTGACTTCAAAGAAAGCTGCCCACAAACATTGAGCAACCTCTGTGCATGGATTTCCTCTTTCCCAACAGCAATTTATATCTGGTACCAAGTCAAGAGGATCTCCAGGCGTCCAGCAGCAGTGATGTCAGCAGGCAGGGTAAGCAGCCAGTCACACTGAAGTATTCTGACAGACAGCAAACCAGGCAGTGCAAAGCACGAATTTTCATCACTTTTAATTTAAATTTTCAGATAATCAAATTGCATTAAGATAGATGTTAAAATTTCATAAACAAACTCTATTTTTAAACGTGACATTTCACAAATATAAAACTAGCTTTTCAGGGCCTGAGATGTTTTTCAGCAGTAATTATGAACTTACTGCACCACTAAATACCCAGTTACACCTCATCCAATAAGGTTTAACTTTTTCCAAGGGTTTTTACAGTGAGACTAACAGCGTAAGAGTGGAAGTTCTCGTCAATTCAATTAATTTGCATTGACTGCAGTCTGGGGAACCTCAATAGCGCAACCGCTGGGAAACTGCTGTCAGTTTCAGTGGAGTAATGATGGCGAATGCTGACAGTTTTGCCATGCTTAAAATCCTGGCCATTTGTCCTTGAATAAATAATGTAGACATATCTCCTTACAGTCACCCTCCTTGTACATCATATGGCACTCTCATTGGGGTTAGATGAGAAAGAGGAATAGTGGAGCAGGAAGTTCCTCCTGGTGGCCTCCTGGAGTTCAACTGAGCCTGGCACTTTCTGCTGTTTAGTGTAAACCCCCGATGATAGATATATCAAGATTCCAACAACAAGGTAGCAATGTAATCTGAACCTGCTTTGTGCTCTACTGGCTTTATGCAAAGGTTATTACTACTACTTAACTGATCTGACTATTGTTTTCCCCAGATCTTCATTGAACTGACTTTGTAAACAGTGATAGAAATGAAATCCTTCAACATACCTGCAGGCGAGGGTTGATGGTGAAACTGCCGGCTGTGGGATTCATACAGGACACGTACTGCACATTGTGAATCTCTTTAAGTGAAAGCTTAGTTCGGTCATACCTGGTAAAAGATTTTTAAAAAGATTGCTAATACTGACAAGCTTAACTAAATGAACTGAATAAAATAATGTGTTTGTATACAAACTGAGCAAAATGTGTGTATCTCTTGAAAGAACTTGCATTTATATAGTGAGTTTCACAACCTCAGGATGTTCCAAAGATAATACTCTCTATATTATATAATATAATTTCATTTTCTGTTTTAATTTCAGATTTCCAGCATCCACAGTATTTTGTTTCAGTCCCTCTCCCACTTGGTATAACACAGCTTGTCTTGAGGGTACCTGACACTGACAGTGACTATGCATTTTCCTGCCATTCCATGGACTTGCTGCTTTCCCCATATGCCTGCAAGGCTAAAAAGCTCACCAAGGAGTGACCTTGTTCTGATATTCACTGCATATAATATGCAATAGTAGGCTTCGAATAAAGCCTGACTGTCTTCATTTCATGGCTTAGCCCCTGACCATATGGATCCTGCAGCGAACAATATTTTAAAAGAAACATTTATAAACTTGCATCAATAGAGCAGCTTATCACACCCTCGGGCCCGAATTGTTTTGTAACCAATTAATTACTTTTGTTTTTGGAAGTGTGCTCACAGTTGTTAGGTAGGCGAACTTCCTGCTCTTCTTCAAATAATGCCATGGGATTTTTTTCTCTTCCAAACAGGCAGATTGGGCCTCAGTGTAAGATATTGGCCAAGAAATTGCATCCTCAACAATGCAGTACTCCTTCAATATTGCACTTAAATGTCAATATAGATTATGTGCACAAGTCATGAACTAAGGCACGAGCCAACATTCTCCTGATTGTGTCAAGAATGTTGCCAAATAAACCAAGCTGACACTTGGAAGACCCAGCTCAGAAGTAGAAATTCTGTCAAAAACCACCAGTTCAGAAAGGATCGGCCGAATTATGAATACGAGCAGACCCCCATCTGTTGCTATAGTACTGTATATATTAAAAAAGGAAAATTTCATTTAATAAACACTGGTAACCCTCACCTTGACCAGCATGAAAATATTGGGTATAAATTTTAGCCCGGGCAGCAATGTAAAATGGGTGGCAGCAAATTGGCTGCCTATTTTGCATTCCAACTGAAAATCGAGCAGTGTATAAAACAGGCTATTGATTCGCCATCACCCATTCCACATTACCATCCCAAAGTCAAATTTATGTCCCACTCATTCAGTGCTCATTTTTGATGCTTTACAGCGATAAAATGCATTAAGGAGAACATTTGCTTTAGTGTCTGAGAAGCACCCACCAGTGATTGTAATCCAAATGTTGCCTGATAAGTGTATGTGGCTGAACAGTGCCATAAGTGTCAACTTCCGGCATGTTCATGTCATCAATAAAGTATATCAGTCTCTTGGTGCCAGGTGGCCCGTAGTTCCTGCCAGCCTTCTTCTCGAGGGGCTTTTCCAGTATGGCTGCAAAACATAAACAGCAAAGGTCACCATGGAAATCCATGAGCTTTGAAATCAGAAGAACAAAGGTCCAACTGCTCAGCTGAACTATCATCATGACTCTCTGCACAAATCGGGTTAGCACTACAGTCCAGGTGAGGCAAGATACCCACGTCACCTTGGCCTCACTCACTTTGGTTCAGTCTCTTTCTGGTTAATTTACTGGCTTAAGTCCAATTTGTTTTTCTGTTCCTTAGCAATAATTTAAAAAAACTACAGATATTCTAAAGGAACATGTACATCAAGTGTGCACATACATTGACAAAGAAACTCAGGGGTGGAGGGGGAGGCTTCTATCAGTCTTCCATCATAAATCCTGTAGAAGCTCAACAGGAACACCCATGGAAATAACATTTTCAGGCATTTGTCCCATTTCCCTGGAGGGTCCACAAACATTAGAGCATAATTTCAAGGCAATAATATTTAGTATAGAATAATTTTAATCCTGTGCTCCTTTCTTGACTCCTTTTTAGTATATTCAGCAGTTTTTCTTGAGCCGAAGTCAAAGAGAGGTGACATTTCACTTGGACAGGGATCAGCAGGGTGAGACAGTATGTCACCTAGTGGTTAGAATGTAGGATTATAACCAATTCCCCACACACTCAGATAATGTTTACAGATGTGCCTTTTAGGGTGGTGAACAGCAAAGGCCAGTTCTTTCTAACAGGGAGGGGAAATAAGGGTCATTATACAAGTCCACGTTTCACTTTTTTACTGCTCTAGTTGCTGTGCACAGTGAGATCATCAACCAGTTCGATTTGACTGCATTTTCCTTGTAATTCTGCTGCCAAAATGTTCTAGTGTATTATCAGGCATGTGATGTGAACTGTGACCCCCATCACAAATGTTGTTCTTTTTTCCTGAAAGTGCAGGCTTGTGTTGTGCCGGTGGCCAAGTTCCCTCTAATTTTCCTTGGCTGTGCACTGCGTAGTCCTTTTGAGACTGATGGGTGGGCCATACAAGTGTGAAGCTTAAAAAGGCCACTGCTCGTGTGAAGCCTGTTTGTCTCCGACGTGGTACATTCTCAATTGCTATGTGGTTGCTTAGAGGGAACATTGCTGGTCGCCCTTGAATGTCTCACATAAGTGGCCATTTATTCAGTTACAAGCATAGACAAGAACTGTCAGCAGGCTATTTCAACATAAGACAGACCAGATCCTGTCTTCATGCAAGGTTCAGCAAGGTTCACCAGATTGAGTGTGTGAACCTTGCCTGCTTTTCCCTCCAAAGCCAGGGAGTGGGGTAGGGTGGAGCAGGGGCAGTTCTGGTAGCTATACTACAGCCTGGCTGACACATGAACTGCTTAAAAATCTATTTTTGTGAAAATATACAGATGCCAACTTTTTGCCATGGGCTCAAAGTGCCTAATTCTACCCATGTACCTAATGGGTAAATTATGTGCTTAATAAGAAAATAAAATTACAAAAAACTCCAGCTGCATGGCTGCATTAAAGAGACCACCGCCAAAGTAGGCGGCGGACGTAAATAAATTCGGCCTGCCCACACGGGTGCCGCGTCACGGAGCCGCCGCAATTTCAAACGCAGAGGCTCATTAGCATAGCCACAGCAGCCACCCCCAGCGATGACGTGCAGGGTACGGGCGAGCAGCCGCAGGCAACAGCGGCCAGCGCCAATGCACAGGTGCCATTTTTAAAGGGCTTATAGCCCACAATGCACATTTAAAATTTAAAGGGACAGATAAATTTAAGTTTCCTAAAACTAAATCAAATAAACGTACCATGCACTCTCCCACCACACCCCCTCCCCACCCCCCGTGGCAAATCATAACAATCCTGCCCTTTCCCCCCCGCAATACAGATATTTAAAATTTGACTGTTCCCACTGACAAAGTTCGGCACCTTTGTCCTTTACCCCTTCCCAACAACTCCCCCCAGGACCAATCCATAGCGTTTTAACCCTTTAACCCCATTCCCCCCCCACCCCGCCCCCACACAGAGAAAAAAATCCTCCTCTCCCCTCCCCACAGCAGTCGCGCCATGTTTCCCAGAACGGGAATTCGAAGGCACGGCATTGTCGGCCGCCCGAATGAAGATCGGTGCGATGATTAAGGAAGAGATGGGACCCTCATAAAATCAGGTATGTAAGTTAGTTTACATATTTAAATGGGGGAGGTCCCATCGTCGAGCGGTGGAGCGGTCGCCACGAGGCCTCGCTGCCGCCACCGAGATTGGCACGGGGCCTGTCACCATCGGGCCTTTGCCGCAACAATCTTCATCGAATATTGTAGAGTATTTGACGAAATGTAAGGCTTCCAATTATTTGGTGTTAGTAAACTTGTGAGAGTAGGAAGTATTCAAAGAAATGGCTTTATGGGGTGAGGATTGTGGTTTTAAATGTCCTGTCACTGGAAATGAAAAATAACACTGCTCCCAGTGATGACAATCCAATAAACACCAAATCCATATAGCTGGTAGTTTCAAATTTCTTCTTACTTCTTTAATCTTTTCATTTTATTTTGACCATTTGCTCATTCTTTATTTCTGTGTCCCTGTTTCATCCATTGTAGCATTGTATAATTTTCTTCATTTCGCCCATGCTTTTCAGGGCCTGTTTTTGTATTTCAATCTTTTCAAAGGCTCTTCAATTGGCATTTTCTGCACCATTTCATTGTACTTTTCTCTGTTGCTGTATTTTGTCACAGTAATGCAAAACCAAAGGGCAATGAAAAATGTCATAACTTGGGAGGATTGTGTGGGAAGGAAACTGCAGGGAGCATGTGCAAGACTATAAAACAAATGAGCAAGGCTGGAAGAATAGCTAAAGCTGCACTCAGGAGAGGGATCATTGACTGACAGGCACCTCTATAATCTGCTATCTCTGTACTCACTCCCATTATTTCTGGCACTAAAATCAATATTGAATTCTTGTTGGAACCAAAATGGCTCAGCAAATAAACAAAAATAGCAAGAACAACCAGTTGGACTCTGCTCCCCTGTTCCAACAACTACTTCCACGTGGAATTTCCCTCTCTTCTTCAGGGAGCCAAAAGATGTTTGCTTCCATGGCAATCCCACTGCAAAAGCATACACTGAGTAATAGGCACTGGGAATTGGTGGGAAGGAAGATACCTCCAGATAGGATGCATCCAGGGAATAGCAAGGAATGAGGGGCAGTTAGGTATGCACAATAAGTGATGTGCCAGCGATGCCCACATCCCATGAACAAGTATTTTTAAAAATCCTTTTTGTTATTATATTGAGAATACAGCCCTTGCATTTAGTGTCACTTGGCATGTTTTTCGGTGATATGCAAGTTTGACTTTCCTTTAAATGGTTATTCCAACTGCCTTTCAGCCTCTCTAAAATTAAAAGAACATTTACAGATATACCAACCGGATGAATCACTGCTTAATGAGATTCAGCGACAAGATGGTAACTGCAAAGAGAATTTTTGAACCACTGAATATTGAATAAATTATGTCCCAACAGTACAAATGCATTGCATTAAAAAATTGCAGAGCATTTCAGATGCACTTCAGGGAATGGAAATGAGAAACTCCAGCCCATAGTGAAACTGGACAAGTTCACTAGACAAGAGGCTTTTTTTTTAAAGCATATAAATGATTTAGCCTGAAAGAACAGCTGAAGATCTGTTTTCTTACATATGTTCCCTCTTATCTACACAGCTTATTTAATCCTAAGCGTAAAAGTCAATTCTGGTACATAAGAACAAGAACTTCAGTGAAATCCTTTATTCTTCTTGTAGTAATGGCCTGGATTTCCCTGAAGGTTCACCTCAGTACTGCTGCATCTACAGCGTACATCATTATTATGAACAGAAATTCCAGAAAATGATGACAAGTGACTTTTACCGTTACTTAACGCACCCAATAATTTTCTGCGACTTTCACTCTGCTCTGCTGAAAAGTTTATAGCTCTGACCCATCACAATCAATGGTAGTTACAAATTTACTCAATTAATGCTAGTTTGACTGCTAACATTAGGACCATTACTAAATGGTGCTGCCGGACTCACAATCAGTAAAGTTATTGATCGTCAGGTTGCCTATAATCTGAGAAATAAAATTAAAAAGTTTAATATTATCTTAACCTGAAAGGAATCTGTGAGGGTAACAGGTTTACTGACTTGGCCTAGTAAATTTACTGAAATCCTTCGATTAAGTAATCGACGTTTCGACAGCCAGACGTCTTTAAGATGGTGCACAAGAGTAGTGCCACTATCGATGCAGGCACCTACCCTAATATTCAAAGAACCCTGCCTTCAGCATTTGGTACAGGGGTTAGAAAAAGCAGATAGGAGAAGTCCTGCCCTGTTATACATCCAGCAGCCAAGTGGGGCTTCTGGAACGTTTTGACCACCGACTCCCTATCTTTGAATGATCTACAGTTTTCAATTATTAGGATCAGATGTCCACCCTTAATATCAGACCATCAAAATCAAACAGTGGTCACCCAAACACTATCTCCAGCCAAGAGGACAGACAGCTATAAAATGTACATGAAAGTCAATCCAGCCCACCACAAGGAGATACATGCGACAAGCCTGGGCGCATCCTTTCCATCAAGTTTTCTTCCTCTTCTGTGGAGAGAGACCTGGGATCTAGCCAACATTCAGTATTAGATAAGGCAGTGATCAGGAACTGGGTGAAAATCCATATCCTATCACAATGTGCCACTGTACATTAAAGCTCCAATGTCCAATAGCATCACAGGCAGTATTTCTGTACAGAATTATTTGTTTATTGACTTGTTGATAAATGTCACTCTTTAGTTGTGTTAATACTATCTCTATTAATATTACATAGAATTTACAGCACAGAAACAGGCCATTCGGCCCAATTGGTCTATAAGAACATAAGAACTAGGAGCAGGAGTAGGCAATTCAGCCCCTCGAGCCTGCTCATCCATTCAAAACAATCACGGCTGATCTCATCTCGGCCTCAACTCCACTTTCCTACCCGTTCATCCAACTCTCTCAGTGTATTCTTTTATTTCTTTCTCCCATCTGTATTTATCTAGCTTCCCCTTAAATGCATATAAAGTGTTACTACCCACATCAAAACACTGGCGCCTCTCATTTTTTTTTATCACCACACTGAGATCTCAAATTCTGCAAGAACATGAAATGCAACAGATTTTGCAGAAGGCGTGGACAGTTCCGTCAAGATGGTAGAGGAAACAGGGTGCTAAATTATCAGTGTTAGAATCCTATTAGGGACCTTTAACTTTTAAAAAGAGAAAGTCAAACTCCCAGTTATTACTGAAAGAACTACACCACAAGATTTCATGTTTTAAACAAAAACTTTACTGTGCAAGAGTTAAACAAAGCAAAACACTACTAACTTAACACTACAATTTGGAAACACTTATATTTGAAACTTAAAATTCTAACAGAACATTTCTGTTTGACTGCAAGTTTCACCTCAAGAGTTCTCCTATGTGTTACAGGATCTTGGCAGTTTGTTCACTTCTCCTGGGACCAATCCGAAGTGTACCACAGCTCTTAAGAATTCACTTTGATTTCCTTAATTTCTCAGCTATCTTCTGAGATATAAAATCTCCTGAATTTGGAGTTCCCAGCTTGAGCATGGGCCTGCCTCAAACACCCCTGATTCCTGATGGCCTCTTTGCTCCTGAGCCCAGCTGCTTTCAAAACGAACTGCTTTCCAAAAGCCAACTACTTGTTTGTCAGCAAGTACACAGATCAAAGCATCAACAGGCACCCCCTGCATCATCTATCTCTATAGCATTTGATACACATCGGATGTACCAGATAGCAATTTAAGCTAATTACCTCCAACTCTCAAAACATCTCTTCGATTTCAGATATCTACATGAATAATGGATATTGCTAACAATGATAGAACAAACTCTTCTAGACTTTCTGGTTCCAACTGCCCAATTAAATGAGCCCACCTGCAGTTTTATAGTTCTCACCTCTAACTCTGTCTCTGTAAGCACTCATGGAGAGATTTTTGAACCTTTTGCAACCTTTTGAAATTCTTCAAGCTGCACATTTAATTTCCCAAAACTAAAAGTGGCCTCGAAAATATTGATGTAAACCATAAACCAGGTGATCGTAACAACTGATATTTTTGAAGACACTCTCTGGGCACTGATTCTTGATGTGCCTTGCAATGCTCTGCAAAAGCAAGAGATGAGGTTGAACAAATATGATCAGTGTTTTAACTATGACGTCTTTCTGCAGTTCTTGCAGAATTTGAAGACTGACCTCATCATGCACTTTATCGAACAACAGGAACAGAATAACCTGTGCTCAACATACAGCAAAAATGCCCATGATTATTTGTACTAAGGTACAGGAGTTCCTGCTGAAGAGCCATAAACAAGCTAGAAAAACACAGTCTACAGAAACCACATATTAAAGAGATCACATAAAGGAATTTTGTTGTGCAGTGAGTGTTCTCCATGACCTCATAGTCCTGATGAAGACCTTGAAGTTTCAACTGTCTTAGATTTAATGCAATAATATAGTTATGACCAACATCATAGCTCAAACCATCTTACTTCCTTTTGTCTGGATTTTTGGTCCTGCTTTTGTATCAAGGTTTAGTATTGCAAAGTGAGCAGTTAGCATTGCCATTTCAATTTTAATTGCGCCAGCTATCACAAGGTTGTTGCTGTGGCTGCTGGGCACTTTGTGGAGTGAGTTTCTAATGTCTCTCTCTCAATACCTTGCGCACAGATTTAAGATTCGGGGCAGGAGGTTTAGAGGGGATTTGAGGAAAAATCTTTTCACCCAGAACGTGGTTAGAATCTGGAATACATTACCTGAAGGGGTGGTAGAGGCAGGAACCCTCACAACATTTAAGAAGTATTTAGATGAGCACTTGAAACGCCATAGCATACATGGCTACGGGCCAAGTGCTGGAAAATGGGATTAGAATAGAGAGGGGCATGATGGCCGGCACAGACACGATGGGCCAAAGGACCTGTTTCTATGCTGTATGACTGT
The DNA here is from genome assembly GCF_036365525.1 of Heterodontus francisci. NCBI lineage: Eukaryota > Metazoa > Chordata > Chondrichthyes > Heterodontiformes > Heterodontidae > Heterodontus > Heterodontus francisci. The sequence goes on along the minus strand of NC_090396.1, from coordinate 30,264,389 downwards.
ATGTATGTATGTATGACTATCTCATATTGTAAAAAAACACACTAACATAATCAACAATTGACCATCAGGAAATGTACTAGGCTTTAAGAAAAGTCAGTGATTTTTGTTTCATACACTTGAAGCACACATCCTTTCATTAACCGCCTCTCCCTGACTAGCTGAGAATCTCTCACCTTGTAGCATGGCAGATGTAGTGTAGTAGTTAAATGGTACATTCTTCACCATGTGCTCGTCAGGGTCCAGTGATCCAAGTTTCTCGCCCACCAGCACAGATTTACCTGTCCCAGCATTCCCAACGAGCATTACAGGCCTACGTCTATCCAGCAGCCTGTCCATGAAGTAACGGATACGAATAGTTTCAATGGTGTGCACTAAACATGCCTGAAAAAAAAAATTAAGCCCACATCAGGAAGTAGCAAACTACATTCTTTCAGCATATGTCCAAAATATAAGGTGTGTTGGCTACAATAAGGCTACAGACTGAAATTTACCACTTTCAACGTAATCACAGAATATACCATTGAGATAGATCCATCCATTACAAAAAGCACAATACAAGGATTCAGCTGCAGGTTGCCTGTTGCCAAGTTACATAAAGATACCAGCAGATCTCATTCTCATTCATGTGGATGGGAAATGCCAAGTAGATTTTAAAAGGTAGACGCAGGTTAAGAAGACATGTTTCCAGCACTCATATGAGATCAGAAATTAAATGAACAAAGCTCAAGCAGGTTATCAGCATCATCTGAACTCTGAGGAGCTTTACTGACTTGAATGTATTCCTAGTAGTTGCTCTTAATTCTGATTATATAAAAATACCTAATGAGGAAATGAGGCTGAGAAGTATACTTCTGGAGTAATCACTTCCCACAATGGTAATATTCTTGTGAATATAATGACGATTAAAATTGTGATAACCTTTCTCAGGCATGTTATAACACTGTCAGATTGTCTAATTACCATAAGCATACAAACATACAAAGAATGACAGACAGGAACAAACCTACTGGTCTACCTAGCCTGGCCTAAACACTTGTGATGCCTTGTGCTTCACAATACAGACACTCCTCACTTCAACCAAAGCAATGTAATCTCCTGGAAGAGGTGAAAAAAGCACTGGAAAAAATTGGAAGATTCCTCTCCTGCTCCCTTAGGCAAAAGAATCCAGTCCATGTGATCAATTTGCTCTCTGATGATAGAGTAGGTTTACCAACACCGCAACAACACAAGAGCATAAGAAATAGAAGCAGGAGTAGGTTATTCGGTCCTTGGAACCTGCTCCTCCATTCAATAAAATCACGGCTGATCTTTTACTTCAGTTACACCTTCCCACACTATCCCTATATCCCTTGATTCCCTTTGTATCCAAAGATCTCTGACTTAAATATACCCAATGACTGAGCATCCACAGCTCTCTGGTTTAGAGAGTTCAAAAGATTCACAACTCTGAGTGAAAAAACTTCTCCTCATCTCAGTCCTATATAAGTTGACTCCTTATTCTGAGACTGTGACCCCTAGTTCTAGACTTTCCAGCCAGGGGAAACATCCTCCCAGCATCTACTCTGTCAAGCCCCTTCAGAATTTTATATGTTTCAATTAGATCAGCTCTCATTCTTCTAAACTTCAACGGAATACAAGCCTAATCTACTCAATTTCTTCTAATCCCAAGAATTTTTCTAGTGAGCCTTTGTTGCATTCCTTCCAAGGCAAGTATATCCTGCCTTAGGTAAGGAGACAAAACCTGTACACAGTACTCCATCAAGGCACTAGACAAATGCAGTAAAAAAATTTTACCCTTATACTCCAAACCCTAACATACCTTTTGCTTTCCTAATTGCTTGCTGTATCTGTATGTTAACTTTCTGTCAATCATTAGATTAGAGATACAGCACTGAAACAGGCCCTTCAGCCCACCGAGTCTGTGCCGACCACCAACCACCCATTTATACTAATCCTACACTAATCCCATATTCCTACCTATACTAGTGACAATTTATAATGGCCAATTTACCTACCAACCTGCAAGTCTTTTGGCTTGTGGGAGGAAACCGGAGCGCCCGGCGAAAACCCACGCAGACACAGGGAGAACTTGCAAACTCCACACAGGCAGTACCCAGAATCGAACCTGGGTCCCTGGAGCTGTGAGGCTGCGGTGCTAACCACTGCGCCACTGTGCCGCCCTCATGTACAAGGATACCCAGGTCTCCTCTGAATACCAGCATTTCCTAGTCTCTTACCATTCAAAAGATAGTCTACTTTTCTATTTTTCCTACCAAAGTGAATAAATTCACACTTCATATAATAATGCATCTGCCACGTTTTCTTGCTCATTTCATTAACCTGTCTCTATCCTTTTGCAGCCTTTTTGCATCCATGTACTTCAACAGCCAAGTCACTTCCTTTCTCCCCAGCAACAGCTGTTGCATATGCAAGACTGTTTTTGTGATGTATTTTTTCCAATTTTTTTCTCTAGTCCTCTCTGCACCACGATCTGTATTATGGTCAATTTGGCAATCAAACAGCCTGTTGCCAGATTTCCATTCATGCTGCTAAAAGATGAACAAGAAATGTTCAATTTTTCCATTCGCTGGAAAGCACATGGACTCCATTTTGCACCTGTCCAGCAGCAAGGCTAAGACAATGAATGCACAATAAAGGAAATCATAGGCACAACCAACATTCCCATCTGATTTTTTTTGTTGTGTGCAGCCTATTCATTTATGCACACGGGCCCCTTACTTTTTTTGCATCGCCATGTACGTTTGTTAACTTAGAGGAGCCAACGTGTGCTCGGCCTGTGCAGGAACTTCTGGGTTGCTGTACAACCGTGCAGCTTAGGGGGAATATTGGACACAACCCATATCCTACCAGGGTACAGCACAGCACATTAGAATTCCAATGCAATGAGCCACCCTGGCACCGATCATCTGGCTCTAATTCATAAAGATCCACATTAACAGACGTGTCAGAACAGACGGCAAAATAAACTTCCAATTACAAATTATCATAGAAGTGAGAAATCAATGCAAATAGCACATAATGCACTTTTAAAATTCAGATGTAATATGCCTAAAACTAGTTACTTACCTGCAGAGGCAAGTCAGGGTCAAGATCAAATTTTGGAATAAGTTTGGACCACGGCTCAAACTTCTTTGTCTCCGAGTCGATGTAGTAGTCAAAAACTGTGCCTTGCGATGGGAATTTGATGGTTTTGAACTCTGATGTCCACCACTTACTGAATTCCACTCTGTAGTCGACAAGCTGGCAAGAAACAGAAATAGAAATTAGTGCAGATTTCCCTTTTCCGGTTCAAGAATGGGATTCCTGGGCTCACAATATAGGAAAGTAGAAACAGGAGTTGACCATTCACTCCTTCAAGCCTGTTCCACCATTCAATCATATCATGGCTGGTCTGTACCTCAACTTCATTTACCCATATCTCTTGAAACCCCTCCCTAACAAAAATCTATTAAATCTCAGCTGTGAAAATTTCTACTGGCCTAGAATCCACAGTCTTTTGGGGGGAATGAGTTCCAGATTTCAACTACCTTCTGTGTAAAATAAAAGTACTTGCGATTTCACTCCTGAATGGTGTTGCTCTATTTTAAGATTTTTAGGGTTCTCCAGTTAGAGGAAACAGTTTTCTTTCTGTATGTACCCTATCGAATCCTTTTGTTAGTTTAAACACCTTAATTAGAACACAGAAACATTACTTCCTGTCCTTTCCATTCCAGCCCCCATGAGATAAAGGGAAACATGCCAAAAGCCTTTTTGATGACTTTTTGTACCGACCAACTAGCTTTTAGTGATTTGTTTACATGGACTCCCAAATCTCTGTTTCTGCACAGTTCCTAGTTTCTCACCATTAAGTAAATATCCTGACAAGTGGGTGACTTTATATTTCCACACAGTGAACTTCCTTTGCCACAGTTTCTCCCACTCACCTAATGTGTCTTTGTCCCTTTTTAACTTTCAGCTCTTATAACTTACTGCACTTCCTAATTTAATGTGATCTACAAACTTGGATATACAACACCATAATTCTTTGTCCAAATCATTGATATATATATTCTGATAAGCTGAGACCCTCGTACAGATTCCTGGGGAACACCATCTGTCACATTCTACCAATTCTCTTTATCCCTACTCTCCTTCCAAACAATTTCCAGTGATAATAGTAGCTTTCCTCCACTCTCTTCTGCAGCTACCCCCATTTTCACAACTATGATGTACTCTGTACAGTACCACATACAGGTGAATACATAGCATATCCACAAGGCAACTTTAAATAGCTCATCAAAACAGTATAAAAGATCACGAGGAGGCAAATATTAAATAACCCAGCCAAGGGGTTCACATAAAACAGTTTAAATTTTTTAATTTAACTCAAATGATGGCCTTAAATGCCCCATGAAGGATAAATTACTGTACATACTAGGCTGTGAATTTCCTGAACAGTCTTTTTTTTGCTATGTTTCTTCAGTTTTATTAGTGCTTTATTGTTGCCTGAAAATACAAAATGACATAGAGCTGGAGGTGGATCAATTTTACAACATCAGAACCAAAAGATTATTGGATTTGTAGAGTCGAGCCTGAACTTAGGGTAGAACATACTGGGGCTAAATTGGATAGTCCACGAAAACAGGCACGGTGATCATGATGCGCAATTATTGTTCATTGCCTACATGCATCAGCAGGAGGCCCAAAATCGTAACTTCCTGGCACTTCATAAAGTTAGCATGCACCTATTAAAGGGGAGGTGCATTGTGGCTGTAGCAAGTGCTGGCAGTCTTGCAGGAAGTGAATCTGTCCTGGAAAACAATGAAGAATGGCACAACATAGAAGGCAGCAGGCTCCAAGGTTTTCCAATGTTGTACTGGAGGTCTTGGTGGAACAGGCAGAAAGGGAGATAAATGACCTCTATCCACACAGGGCCAGCAGGCCTTCCAAACATATGTTCAAGAGGAATGGGAGCAGATAGTCGTGGAGGTCAACGCCAGCAGTTTAGCCCCGAGGACCAGTGGTGCAAGAATTTCAATGATCTCACACGTGATCAAGGTCAGTGAATGCATCTTCAAATGCCATATTCTACCAACTGCACCACTAGCCTTAGGCACTGCCCCATTCACCGCACCCCCATCACTCACCTACGAAGGGCTCCACTCACCCTCACACACTTAGCACTACTGCAAGCCTCATATCCACATTTCACAGCTTGTTCACACTGCCAGATATTCAACCATGACAGCCACATCATCTAAACAGATTCCATAACACTCACTGATAAACTTCCCTTTCTCTTGTAGGATAAGGTGGCACACAACTGGAGGCAGCATGTTCTAACCAATGGGGTACAGGCATGACTGCATATCTTAACAAATGTTCTCTCTAAGCTGCACGCATGCATGGCCGTGCAGCAATCATGAAGGTACTGCACATACCACTCACAAGCCGTCCCCTTTAAAATACCACACATGCACAGCCACGCGGAAAGATTTAAAGGAACTGCAAATGGAATTAAACAGTTCATGCAAACTAAAGAAAATGTAGAGGGATCAATAGTCTTTGCCCTCATGGGGGAGATGGTGCTGGCCATATTGGAGCAGCCATTGCTGAGGTTGGGGCCAGCAGCGGAGCTGAAACCATTGAAGATGATGGTATGCTCATACCTAATTCCCGAATTCTCCTTCACACTTCCCACTCATCCCACAATCTCCTATTATTTACAATTTGCAGATGGTGAAAGCATGCACATCTTACTTACCCCACCCCCCTCCTCACCACAACTTGACCCTTGTGGCTTTTAACTTTCAGATACCCAAGAACTGAAACCTGGCTAGGCAGTGGAGGGACACCAAGAAGACAGTGATGATGAAGTCACACTGTCACTTGATTTCACACTCACAGCCACCAGTTCAGATACTGACACTGCACGTAATACAGAGGACAGCACTGAGGTGGAATCTGCACGTGTTAAGACACCGGGCATGAGTGCACTGCAGCCAGGATGGAGGCAAGAATAGGGCAGGGCAGTGTTTGACAGTAGATCTGCTGCAGAGAACACAGATGAGGACTCTGACAGGGAAGGCTTCAGAAGGCGACTAAAGGGGCATACACAACAAAACGCTTAGTGCATTGGGAAACCTGTCAGAAAGAGTGTGCTCAATGTCAAGAAGCATGGAAAGTCCAGCACCAACCTGGCATATGGCTTTGTTCATAACTTGGAGCCAATCCTTTCCAGCACTATGATCATACTTGTGGATGCAGCATCTACTGTGCAATGTCTTAGCTTCCATTGCAACATAAACAGCATCCACCCAGCATCTGAGTGCTGCAGTGGAAGCTCTGACTGCAGTCATGCATTCTTAGCTTTCTGTCATGGAAGCTCAGATTGCTGTCATCATGGTTCCGGATACCAGTGTGCAAGGGGGCTCCCAGGGCATTACAGCATTTCTGCAATCTGTTCTCAAACAGATCTGTTCCCTAAAGACCATCGGCAGATATAGATTCCTGCTGAGAGCCGTTCTCCTCCTCCTTCTCCTCACTCTTCTAGCAGCTTGTCCTACTCTGTGCGCCCTCTGTTCATTCATCCAATCATACTCAAGAGGATGCTCGACTAGACCACCCATGTCTGGGAGCAACTGGTTTGTGCAGAGCTCTTGAAGTCATCAAAAACCCCTACAGCACCTGCCACATTTCTTCCTGCAGACTTTAACAACTTGAACCAACGATGGAAAGCACCAAACACTTTTAAAATTGTACAAACAGCCAGAAAATTCAACCTTTAAACAGCTAGTGGGGATGGGACGGGATGGGTAGGTGCGGAGGGGGGGGGGGGGTGGTGGTGGTGAGGTATGGTTCGTTCCTGTTGCTTAACACATGTTCAGCTATTTGAGGTTGAGACAGGGCATAGGCTGAAGCATGAAGTTCCAATATGGGAGCACTAGCATCAAATTAGTGTTGCATACTTCTAGCAGACATTAGCTGTGCGCGTGGTAATGACTTCACCAATATGGTGTCCGGTGCGATTCATGGCAGAAGTGAGTGTGTGCACGCACCAGATGCCATATTGGTCTCCAAATGACGCCTGTATCGTCCAAACAATAGCTGTTACCAAGCCCAATTTCACACCACTATGTATAATTCAACCTAATAGTCTCAGTTTTTTGGGGGAAGGGATGGTTGGTCCCATCATTTCACCTCATCAGGGCTGCTATTTAATCTGGGGCAACCAGATTTAATACAGCCACAGCTCAACCACCACCACAAGATGTACTGCAGTCAGTGCTTTTTCTTCACATAACAAGGGCATGATACCATAAGGCGGCCAGGCGTAATATTATAATACATATATATTAGAAGGAACTTCAACTGATCCAAATATGAGCCAAGTTAAACTGGGATAATTTGGACTGATTTGGGAAAAATCATGATAGTCCTAATCAAGTAACTCCAATATCCATGTATTGCTTGTGCTTTTAACTAAACGTTGGAATGCTATGCATTGGGATAACTTGTTCAGCTTTTGCACCCCTGTTCACAAGCTCACCAGCACCATATTATTATTTCTCCCCTAAAATCCGTATATTCAACTGTCATCCTGTGGGGAAAAAAAGAGGAATGGCACAAGGAGACAATATCACGGAAAGTATCCACTGGAGCATTCAGTATCCTCATTATTTAGTAGCTATAAAACTACAGTATATAAATGGCATGGATGGATTGAAGAAGTGAAAAGAGAAAGGAAAAGGCTGTCGTGTGGTGCAGCACTAGCTTGCTGTACAGTAGCAGGATGGAGATTCAGTCCTGCAATTCCCTAAAGGAAGAGTACCTGTGATCAGCAATGCCCTGCAGGGCAACAGGGAAAATCAGAAGCTGCTAAAGCAACATTAAAAATGGCCTAGGAAGCAACTCTTCTGCTCATCCTCTTAGCCAGAGAAAACATGTGGCAACTTCAACAAGAATTAAAAGGAGAGAAAAACAGTCCCTCGGCTGTAAAACCATCCTCCAACCTACCTGTTCCGGTGATGATTAAAGATCCCTGGAATTATTCAAAGAATAGCAGGGAGTTCTTCCAGTGTCCTGACCAGTATTCACCTCTCAACCAGTGCCTTCAAGAAATGATTAACTACTCATGCACTTTATCACTAATTAGGAATGTTTCTAATGCAGAATGACTAGTCACTGCCAATATAGAATCATAGGTTGGGTACAGCACAGAAGCAGGCCATTTGGCCCATTGAGCCCATGCCTGCTCCCTGCAAGAGCAATTTAGCTATCCCCACTCCCCTGCCCTTTCCCCTTAGTCCTGCAATAGTGTTCTATTCAGGTGCTTATCAAATTCACTTTTGAAAGCCATCACTGAATCTTCCTCCAGCACACTCTCAGGTGGTGCATTCCAGATGATAATCGCTCATTGCTTTTTGGTCCTTATGCCAAGCGCTTAAATCTGTGTCCCTCTTTTTCTCACTCCCCACAGCCAATGGGAATTATTTCTCTCTACCTACTCTCTCTAGACCCTATGATTTTGAACACTTCCATCAAATCTCCTCTCAACCTTCTCTCTTTTAAGGAGAATAACCCCAACTTCCTAAATCTATCCACATAGCTGAAGTCCTATTCTGGAACCATTATCACAAATCTTTTCTGCGCCCTCAAAAGCCTTTACATCATTTCCTAAGGTGCCCAGAATTGGACATAATGCTCCAGTTGAGGTTGAAGCAGTGTTTTATCAAGGTTCAAACTAACTTTGTTTTTGTACCCTATGCCTCTAACTATAAAGCCCATGGTCCCATATGCCTTTCTAACTGCTTTCTCAACCTGTCCTTCCACCTCCAAAAAATTGAGCACTTATACTCCCAGTACTCCCAGGTCTCTCTGTTCCTATACCCACTTTGGAATTGCACCCTTTAGTTTATATTTCCTCTTCTTGATCTTCCTAACAAAACATATTGCTTTGCGTTTCTCTGCATTAAATTTCATCTGCCACATGTCCGCCCATTCCACCAGCTTGTCTATCTCCTCTTGAAGTCTATCACTATCCTCCTCACAGTTCACAATACTTCCAAGTTTTGTATCATTTGTAAATTTTGAATTTGTGCCTTGTACAACCAAGTTCACGTCATTAATATAGACCAAGAAGAGCAGTGATCCTAGTACTGACACCTGTGAAACACCACTGTATATCTTCCTCCAGTCCAAGAAATAGCCTTTCACCACTACTCTCTGTTTCCCGTCACTTAGCCAATTTTGTATCCATGTTGCCACTGTCCCTTTTATTCCATGTGCTTCAACTTTGCTGCCAAGCCTATTAAGTGGCACTTTATCAAACACCTTTGGAAGTCCTTAGAAAACACATCAACTGAACACAATTCATAAATTCTTTCCCCTCTCTTCCCTTTACACTATTACTATTCCAGGCTATATTAGGATAATTAAAGTCCCCATTATCACTACTCAATAGTTCATGCACCTCTCTAATTTCCCTGCAAATTTGTTCCTCTCTATCTATCCCACCAGTTGGTGGTCTATAGAATACATCCAGTAGTGTGATGACACCTCTATTGTCTCTTAATCCTAACCGAACAGATTCTGGCTGGAATTTTACCCTAGGCGGACGGGAACCGGCCACCGACTGAAAGGTCGGTGGCGAACCCGCTTTTGTCTCGCCTGGGGATCTGACCCGTATTTTGTGGGTCCCCGGGCTTCAATTGATGTGAGGCGGGACTTCCACCCACTTGAGGTAGGAAGCCCTGCTCTAATAGAGCTACCGGCCAATCAACGGGCCGGCAGCTCTTAGTCCCAGCAGCGCCACTGGGAGCGGTGGCCACTGCTAGGACTGCAGCCCAGCATGCAGAGAAGATGCCTGGGAGCCAGGAAGGAAGGTAAGCTTTGGTTGCCTTCCCGGTGGTAATCGGTCAGGCTCAGGCGAGGAAAGGGTGGTCGATTGGGGGGAAGGGTGGGGGGGTGCGTGTTGGGTCTTGGGTGTGGTTGGGGTAGTGGGGGGTGGCCCTCCATCGGGCACAGGGTGCCTGATCATGATGGCCACCCCGGGACGCTCGGAAGCCACCTGGCTTCATTAGGCAGCTTCACCCGGCTCCAGACGCCCGCTGGCCACCTGTTAAATCTGCGTGGAGGTGGGCAAAGGCCTTTAAGTGGCCGTTAAAGCCAGCTTAGAAAAGCATGTTCTGTCACAATGATTTCTGTAAAGTGCACTGCTGGCTGTGTGAAATTTTCATACTTGCATACTATGTCCACTTAAAATGCAATAAAAATCCAGCACCAGGCACTAAGATGTTATTCTTCTAAACTTGCGGTGTGTCTGGAGGGATGTTTTGGGTAGTATGTTGCTCGAGTAGAGTATTGTTACAGTCTGCCACTGAATTATAGGAGAAAACTTATTTAGCGCAAAGTTATTACTTTATCCAAATATTATTTCCGATCATTTTACCAAGGAAAAAATGTTAACAGGAAATCACATAAGGCAAAATATTACCTATTAAATACCACATGGAATGACACAGGGGCACTTTCATGTCTGATACTCGTCAGGACTGCTCATCTGAAATATGCTCTAATCACAGTGAGCAAAGCCTGTGTTTAAATCTACATCAGATGTGTACGAGCTGGTAACTTCCTCCCGAGTGTCAGGACATAGCAGAGGACATCATCATCTAACAGGTGGGCAGGTAGTAAGAGTACATAAAGATGTGAGTAGTTGCAACAGGTTTGAGATGCAGGATGGGAGTAGAGGGTGTGGGCAGACTGCAAAGGGGTTATGCAAGTGTGGTGTGTCATGTATCTGCATTGGGTCTGAAGGGCATGCTAGATACAAATTACAGAAAACCTGTACAAGTTTGGCTAGAATGTGTGTTCAGTATTTAATTGCATTTTCCATTTATAGAGTCATAGAGCCATTATGGCACAGAATGAGGCCATTGGTCCCATCAAGTCCATGCCGGCTCTCTGTCGAGCAAACCAGTAAGTCCCATTTCCCTGCTCTATCTCTGTAGGCCTGCAAGTTTATTTCCATCAAGTGCCCATCCAATTTTCTTTTGAAATCATTGATCATCTCCACTTCCACCATCCTCATTGGCAGCAAGTTCCACAACATTGCAGCTCGCTGTATAAAAAAGTTCTTCCTCACATCCCCCCTGCATGTCTTGCCCAAAACTGTAAATCTGTGTCCCCTAGTCCTTGTACCATCAGCTAATGAGAACAGGTATTCCTTGTTCAGCTTATCGAAACCTGCTGAACACCTCTATCAAATACAACAACAATAGCTTAAATTTATATAACGCCTTCAATGTAATAAAACATCCAAGGTGCTTCACAGGAGCATTCTAAAGCAAGGTATGGCACAGAGGCACAAAAGGAGATATTACAGATGACCAAAAGCTTGGTCAAAGAGATAGGTTTGAAGAAGTGTCTTAAAGGAGGAAAGCAACTGAAGGTGTGGATTAAAATCAAGGATGCTCAAGAGGCCAGAATTAGAAGAGTGCTGATGTCTTGAAGGGTTGTGGGGCTGGAGGAAATTGGGAGGGGGCTAGGCCATGGAGAGATTGAAAACAAGGATGAGAATTTAAAAATAAAGGTGTTGCTTGACCGGGAGCCAATGTCGGTTAGCGAGCACAGGGTGTTGGGGGAACGGGACTTGGTGCAATTTAAGATACGGGCAGCAGAATTTTGGATAACCTCATGTTCTCCCCTCAATCTCCTTTGCTCTAAGGAGAACAACTCCAGCTTCTCCAACCTAACCTTGCAGCTCAAATCCCTCATCCCTGGAACCATTCTGGTAAATATCCTCTGCACCTCTCAAGGACCCTCAAATCCTTCACAAAATGTGGTGACCAGAATGGGACACACTACTCCGGTTGGGGCCTAACCAGAACTTTATTAAAGTTCAGCATAACTTCCCACCTCTTTTACTCAATACCTCTATTTATGAAGCCCATAGATCCCACATGCTTTGCTAACTACTATCTCAATATGTCTTGCCGCCTTCAGGTCCCTCTGTGCCTGCACAGTCTTTAGAACTGTGCCATTAAGTATATATTGCCTCTCCTTATCCCTTCTGCAAAAATGTATCACCTCACATTTCTCTGTATTACATCCCATCTGCCATTTCTGAAATAAGAAAATGTTCAGATATAAACTGCAGCAGAAAAGCAATATGTGTTGCCAAATTTATTTTAAAAAAATCTCTTCTCAACAAACAGAGCAGCAGAGAAATGATTCCACCCACACCGGGCCACAGAGAGGCAGGAAGACGATTTTATGTCAGTGATTAGTGAGTTACCAGTCCCAGCAGTAACATCAATGGGAAACATTTCACTGACAACAAGCAAGAAAAATGAACAAATGGGGAAACGATCCTGAGCTGCTGCAACACTTAGTTACGAAGAAAAATCTCAGTTCTTACTGCATCCTGCAGACTTCATAAGAGAGAAATAACGTGTATGGAGAGGTGGCTGTGGTTGAGTCAGTATTTTTTTTTGATTTATTCATTCATGGGATGTGAGCATTGCTGGAAAGGCCAACATTTGTTGCCCACCCGCAATTACCCTTGAGAAGGTGGTGGTGAGCCATCTTCTTGAACTGCAGTCCATGCGGTGTAGGTACACCCAGAGTACTGCTAGGGAGGGAGTTCCAGGATTTTGACTCAACGACAGTGAAGGAATGGCGATATACTTCCAAATGAAGATGGTGTGTGGCTTGAAGGGTCAATGCAGGTGGTGGTGTTCCCATGTCTCTACTGCCCTTGTCCTTCTAGGTGGTAGAGGTCACAGGTTTGGAAGGTGCCGTTGAAGGAGGCTTGCTAAGTTGCGGGTAGAGAATCTTTCAAAATATCTTTCTTGTTTGGATGATGTTTAAACTCACCGTTAATCTCTTCACATATTTTCAAAGGACCTAAGCTGAAAAGGGCAACCTACTTTGGATTTGAAAAGAATATCCATCTGCTCTAAGACGTATCAATATCTACAGCTTTTCAAATATCAAAAGCAAGTAGTGAAAACATTGTGGCCAGTACGAGTTGGGTTAGAAAAGGTATTACTGAATATACTCAAGATAGCTAACAATAGCCTAATGCAACTGAGAGAAGGGCTTAAAGGCAAAGTGATTTCATTCCGGTAAAAAGAAAAAAGCTGTAAATGTTAGAAACCTGAAATAAAAACAGAAAATGCTAGAAGTGCACAGCATCTGAATAAAGACAGGTTAACATTTCAGAAACTGTGATGAGAAAAGATATGCACCTGAGACATTTTTCTTCCAGTTGTTGCTTGTTGTGTATTTCAAGAATTTTCTTGGCTTATTCGGCAGCTCTTCCCTTCGAACGTTTTCAGTCAAATCTTTAATCATCAAGATGAATTGCACAAGTTCCACATAACTTACTATTTTTTCCCCTTTCAAAATTAAAATCAGCCTGCGTTTTTGACAAAAGCACTAAGATGACAGCAGCATCAGAAATATTCAGAATGATAGATACTGACTTCAATCTGCAGGCATTTTATGATTATTAACAACTACAAATGCTGATAATCTGAAATAAAAGAAAACTGAAACTTTGCTTCAGTCTCCCAGTGCTGAATTTAGCGGCTAGGCTGCAGGACCCCACATCGGGCTGGGAAGCGGGTGCCACTTCTGTTTGGGTGGGGAAGAACGGCCACACGCGATCTTCTGGCAACCGACCAATCAACACTGGGGAAGCGTGGGTTCAATGACAGAATGCAGAGGCGGGATGGGAGGTGGCAGAGGTGCCATCAGATGAAGCCGCGGCAATTGCTGGAGCCATCTTTAAAGGGCTGCCAGCATTACATGTAATGGGGACTGTCTGGAAAGCAGAGAAGTTCAAGGAAACATGCAAATATAATTTTTTTTAATTCATTCATGGGATGTGGGCATTGCTGGCCAAGCCAGCATTTATTGCCCATCCCTAATTGCCCTTGAGAAGGTGGTGGTGAAGCTGCCTTCTTGAACCGCTGCAGTCCATGTGGGATAGGTACACCCACAGTGCTGTTAGGAAGGGAGTTCCAGGATTTTGACCCAGTGATAGTGAAGGAACGGTGATATAGTTCCACATCAGGATGGTGTGTGACTTGGAGGGATACTTGTAGGTGGTGGTGTTCTCATGCATTTGCTGCCCTTGTTCTTCTAGTTGGTAGAGGTCGCGGGTTTGGAAGGCTCTGTCTAAGGAGCCTTGGTGCGTTGCTGCAGTGCATCTTGTAGATGGTACACACTGCTGCCACTGTGCGCCGGTGGTGGAGGGAGTGAATGTTTGTAGATGGGGTGCCAATCAAGCGGGCTGCTTTGTCCTGGATTGTGTCGAGCTTCTTGAGTGCTGTTGGAGCTGCACCCATCCAGGCAAGTGGGGAGTATTCCATCACACTCCTGACTTGTGCCTTGTAGATGGTGGACAGGCTTTGGGGAGTCAGGGGGTGAGCTAATCGCCGCAGGATTCCTCGCCTCTGACCTGCTCTTGTAACCACAGTATTTATATGGCTATTCCAGTTCAGTTTCTGGTCAATGGTGGCCCCTAGGATCTTGATAGTGGGGGATTCAGCGATGGTAATGCCATTGAATGTCAAGGGGATTTGGTTCGATTCTCTCTTGTTGGAGGTGGTCATTGCCTGGCACTTGTGTGGCACGAATGTTACTTGCCACTTATCAGCCCAAGCCTGGATATTGTCCAAGTCCTGCTGCATTTCTACACAGACTACTTAAGTATCTGAGGAGACACGAATGGTGCTGAACATTGTGCAATTATCAGCGAACATCCCCACTTCTGACCTTATGATTGAAGGAAGGTCATTGATGAAGCAGCTGATGATGGTTGGGTCTAGGACACTACCCTGAGGAACTCCTGCAGTGATGTCCTGGAGCTCAGAAGATTGACCTCCAACAACCACAACCATCTTCCTTTGTGCTAGGTATGACTCCAGCCAGTGGAGGGTTTCCCCCCGATTCCCATTGACCTCAGTTTTGCTCGGGCTCCTTGATGCCATACTCGGTCAAATGCGACCTTGATGTCAAGGGCAGTCACTGTCACCTCACCTCAATGGTAGAAGGAAGACCCCTGGGTGGCCCCACGGTTCAGCAATGCCTCCCTGCAGGCTCTCTTTAGGAGGTCCTGATCCCCAAGGATGGGAGGATGGCCCACCTAATCAAGCAAAACTGGACGCAGATTGCTCCCCATTCTCACTCTCTAGAGGACCAACACTCACTTTACTTAGTCTTTTCCTTGTTAAATACCTGCAGAAACTCTTGCTATCCATTTTTATATTTCTAGCTAGCTTCCTCTCATACACTAATTTCTTTCTCCTGATTAACCTTTTAGTCATTCTCTGTCGTTCTTTATTTTCTGACCAATCATCTAAATTGCCACTCATCTTTGCACAATTATATGCCTTTTCCTTAAGTTTGATGCTTTCCTTAAGTTCTTTCGTTAACTATGGATGGTGAGTCCTCAGCTTAGAACTTTTCTTTTTAGTAGGAATATGCTTATTCTGAGTATTCTGAAATATCCCCTTAAATATTTGCCACTGCTTCTCTATTGCTCGATCTCCAAGCCTAGTAACCCAGTTCACTTCACCTAGCTCAGCTTTCATGCTCGCATAATTGCCCTTTTTCAAGTTTAAAATACTAGGTATAGACTCACTCTTCTCTCTTTCAAACTGGATGTAAAATTCAATCATATTGTGGTCGCTGCTACCTAGAGGTGCCTTTAGTCTGAAGTCATTAATTAATCCTGTCACATTACACAGTACCAAGTCTAATATAACCTGCTCTCTGGTTTGTTCCAGAACGTGCTGCTCTAAGAAACTATCTCGAAAGCATCCTATGAACTCTTCATCCAGGCTATTATTGTCAATCTGATCTTTCCAGTTTATACGTAGATTAAAATCATCCATGATTATTGCCGTCCCTTTATCACAAGCACCCAATACTAATTCTTGTATACTTCATCCTACATTGTGATTACTGTTTGGGGGCCTGTAGACCACTCCCACTCGTGACTTCTTTCCCCCTACTATTCCTCATCTCCACCCAAACTGATTCTACATCCTGATCTCCTGAACCAAGGTCATCTCTAACTATTGCACCAATGCCATCCTTGATTAATAGTGCTACTCCTCCACATTTACCTAGTTTCCTATTCTTCTTGAATGTCATATACCCCTCAATATTCAGGACCCAATCCTTGTCATCCTGCAGCTACATCTGCGTAATGACTATCAGATCATATTTATTTACTTCAAATGTGCCATCAGTTCATCCACTTTGTTATGAATGCTACATGCATTCAGATACAGAGCCTTTAGTTTTGCCTTTTTGTTATCTTTGTATCATCAAGTCTTGAGTGTTGGTGTGTTGTTAGGTTTTTTTCTTTCTGTCCCTTCCTGCCATTCTCTGCCCTTCATTTCCCATATTGCTATTCTGCTCTCCTGCCTTGACTCTACCCCTTGATTTGCTACATCTACCCATGCTTGATCCCTTCCCCCCCTCCCTTGTTTAGTTAAAAGCCCTCTCTACTTCCCTGGTTATATGCTTTGCCAGAGCACGGATCCCAGCATGGTTCACGTGCAGACTGTCCCAAAGGTACAGCTCCTACTTTACCCAGTACTGGTGCCAGTCCCCCACGAACCAAAACCCACTTCTCCCACACCAGTTTTTGAGCCATGTATACATTTCACTAATCTTATGTGCCCTCTGCCAATTGGCTCAGATAATAATCCAGAGATTATTGAACCCTTGAGGTTCTGCTCATTAATTTGGTGCCTAGCTCCTCATACTGTCTAAGCAGAACCTCTTTCCGTGTCCTACCAATGTTGTTGGTACCCACATGGACATTTTTATTCATTCTGCCAAGGTGAGTACTCCATCATTCTTTTGCCTTTGGGGTTAGCATGTGGCAACCCAAGAGGGTGAATTTGGTGGAAGGAGAGTGACCACTCAGACGTTGACAAAGGGATCAAGCAGCAGTATATCCTGTCAGAGGCATGGCTGCATCTTGGGAGGAGGCACCCGTCTGTGCTTGCTGACCCCCACAAGGTTTCTTGAGAGTGGTTGCATGCAGGAGGTACTTGTGTGACCCCCATCACGGACCATTGGGCTGTTCACCAGCATAGACGCTGTGCTTCTCTCCACGGGGAGACGAACAGTGTTCATCTTAGTGCTTGCAGAAGACAGTCCATAGCCTCAAAGAATGGGTGAAGATTGGCAGAGGCGTACCATTCTGACCACCATAGAGGAGGAGATCTTAGAACTGGCAGGGCAGCACAGCGGTTACTCTTTCACTGATGGCGAGACAGGAGTGCCAACCGAAGAGAGTGAGTGGCCAACTGTAGGGGCACAAGGGTGCATCTGGCACACGAAAAGCATGGTACTCATGTGTCCACTATTAGACACATTGAGCTCCACAGTAGGGATAACTGAAATGCTGCAATGGGAAGCCCATAAGGCTTCAATCTATCTGCTCTCCTATGCAGGTGAGGCCAAAGAGCAGAGAGCTGGAGAGATCAGAATGGAGGAGGAGGGAGCCTCAGAGGATGCACTATCACATCACTCCCTCTCATTTTTCACCAGTGCATATACTCTCATGTCGGTGGGTATCTGTTTGTGCTTAGATGCGGGGACACAGTGAGCACAGCAGAGACGTGCCTGAGCAGCTGATGGAGGCTATGACAGTCGAGGTCACTGCCAGTTGGAGGACCGTGTGAGGTCAGGTCGATGACGTGCCTCTGGAGTTGTCAGCAACATGGTAAATGCTGCAGCTGCAGCATGAGGTAAGGGAACATATGGCGGAGCTTCCAGAGGCTATGTGCACCCATGCGCAGACCATGGAGGAGTACATCTGGGCCTTGAGTGCTGCCCTGTATCTGGCGTGTGTGTGCTTGGCTTCCTCCATGGAGTAACTGGCAACCCTCAGGGAGAGCCAGGTCCAGCACACCACTCAATGGATGCTGGATATGCGCACAGACCTGCATACCATCGCATTGTCAATGAGCTCAGTGCAGCAGTGGCATGGCAAGAGGGGACAAGGCGCCTGGAATCTCCACCAGGTCATCATACTTCTCAGGTCAGCAGGGAAGTACAGGGGAGGAGGAGCAGCTGCCTTCCACTTTTTGGAGCTCCTCTCAGGATGTTACTAGTATGGCTAGCGGCTCCTCAGCCCCTCTGCCAGTAACACCAGCACCTCAAGTAGCCGCACTGGCAGAGGAGGGTCCTGTACCTGTGCGGGGGCCCCTCAGCATGCCAGGGCCAGCCAAGCCTCAGACAGCCAGAGGACAATTGCCAAGGTCATCCAGAGCCAAGTGGCAGCAAGGTCAGCAGCCCGCCTCCAACTCAGCGGAGCACCACGTAGGTGCACATGTAAGAAATTTAAGAGCACCTATCTGCCTTTGGGTTCACGGGTGAACAGAGTATCAAAATGTTAAGCCTTGCTTTTGTTGTGCCGCTTAATAAAGATTTGATGCCAATCATCCTACGTCTCCTTCCAATTCTTGCTGCCCTTTGGGACTTCAGTTACACCCTGGCTCCCTCAAGGGGCTGGTTGAGGAACCATGCTGTGTGCAGTCAATGCTTCACTCTTGCCGCTGGGCAATGTGTACCTGCGTGCTGGGCGATGGAATGCTGAATGAAGGAGGCAATGGCAGGGCTGCCAAAAGGTCACGCTTTGTTGCTATGGCTCCAGAAGGTATTCAGGGTCATATGAAACATCTGTATATTAGTGCCTCCTGAGCCTTCCGTGCATGTATCTCACTGCGCCTTGCCTGTGGGCCCTGAGGCCCTTCATCTTGCATCGCCTGGTCAGGAGCTTCCTCTACATCCTCATCAGCAAAGGAGGCATCGCGATTCACAGGATCCTCACTGTTCAACACCTCCCCCCCTCTACAGCACCTGGTTATGCAATACACAACAGACCACCATGATACGCAAGATCCTCCCTGGAGCGTATTGAAGGGCTACGCTGGATCAATCAAAGCACCTGAATCACATCTTAAAAAGGCCTGAGGCCTGTTCAATGATCGCTCGAGTTGACCTGTGGCAGGTGTTGTACATCTCCTCTGCATCCGTGTGTGGGTTCTTCACAGACATCTGCAGCCATGTCCTCAGTGGGTAGCCCTTGTCTGCCAGTATCCATCCCTAAAAGTGCATGTGGGGGGTGGAGGTTTGGGGGCAGAAAATCTGAGGTACCAGAGATTGATAAAAGTATGTCGGTGTCGTGGCTGCTTCCCAAGAACCATGCACACATCTGAAGGATCCTTTTGTAGTGGTCGTAGACCAGTTGTACATTGCACGAGTGGAAGCCCTAGCTGTTGATGAAGGCCACTGGCTGGTATGTGGGAGCCTTGATGGCCACATATGTGCAGTCGATCACATTCTGTACCTGGGGTAATCCAGCAATGGCCTCAACCCAATGGCTCCCTCAGCTTGACTGTCCAGATTGGTGTGGAAACATACTCGGTGGTTCTCTTGAATAGGGCATTGGTCACCACATTGATGCATCGATGCACTGCAGATTGCAAGATCCCACACATATCGCCAGTGGCTCCCTGTAAAGATATGGCCCGCCTCCCATCTCAGTTCATCCCCCAGCATGGCACATAGATCTGTAACGGCCTTCCTGGGGAGCTGTAGATTTCGGAGACACTGCCGCTCGGACATTTGCAGCTAGTTGAACCTCGGACCGTAACCCTCTCTGGAGAGTACCCCCTTCTGTGCTCAGGAGGTTGGTCACATGTCCCTCTGCCCCCTTCTCCTGTGCCCCATGCCAAGACAGGCCCTCCTGTTGGTCCTGAGGTTGCTAATTTCCCGCTCACACCATCTCTGTTGTGCTTCCTCCTCAATTGGGGACTTGAAGCCTGGGTGAATGAAGCCCATAGCAGATGGCCTCTCTTAGTGTGCAAGGCCTATTAAGCAAATGCCCCGCCCCACCCCCTTTCCCCTATGTTTCTTATGCTCAAGTGCCGCTGGCCCGATGGGACTCTGGCGGCACGTCCCCATAGCGCTGGCACCTTACCCACTTCTCCTGGTTTCATTTGTTGCTGGCCTTGCTGCTCCACCCTACCTGGTACATCATGCTACTTCTCTCGATTGGCTGCCAGAGAGAACCAGGACTGAGCTTCTGCTTGCTTGCCTCCTCCTTTCACTGGGCGAAGCTCTGAAGCCCCGTGGTTCCTGTGCGCCGTTTTCAAAATTCAAAAACCCCTGTAAAGTTGCTCTCAATTGGCCAATTAATTGTATTAATTACCTTTCCAACACGTCCATGCACGATGTCCTCTTGCATGATGGCTGCCATTGGGAGAATGTGGAAACGATGTGACGACGTCTTCCGTCCCCATTTCCCTCCACCCCTCCGCTCACCTCCGAGCCCATTCCCAAAGGGCCCAGAAAATTCCGGACCCATTTTCCAATGAAGGGTTTACACCCAAAACATTAGCCTGTCAGTTTCCTACACAGATGTTGATGATGTGTATATTCCTAATTTTTCCTGTTTATTTCAGATTTATGGCCTTTTTTAAAATCTCAGTGTTAAAGCTTTATATACTTAGGTCCTACTGCCTTTATTGTGTTCTGTTTATTTCCAGAATTTGATATTAGGTTTTATACATATATATTTAGAGGCAATCATTTAATTTCCCAATACCTAATGAGCTAAGCTTACACTTGAGCACTGGACATCTAGTCACAGTTAGGTAGATAGTAATCCTTTTGCTTTAAATCCATCTCCTTTGTTACAAAAGATAACTTGAAATATTAGTGGGGTTGAAATTGGTCCTCGTTGCGCCTATTTTAAAAGGGGCGCAAAAAGGACTGATTTTGCAACATCCTGTACCGCAAGGATGCCTAAAAAACATCTGGCCAAATTTGAATTGGGTTATTATTAAGGTGCCTGCTTAATAATTAGTACAAGCATTAGGTCCCTTGCATATACTAATGATGGGCCTAACGCACGTCTAAAGACCCTTTCCAGAAATCGGGCTACCACGAGCTGAACAGGCCTGGGGCCTTCTGGACTTGGATATAGCCTAGCCAGCAGTCACCACACAAAGGATAAGTGAAATATTTTTACTTTTAGTTGCTATGGAAGGCCACTGCTGAAGAGGCACATAGCCCAAAAATTGCATTCTCCTGTTAGGTGAGCTCCCTGTGAAGGTATAACAGGCGCCAGCAACATGCCCTGAATATTTTGATGAGGCCCAAGGACCAATTTATCGCAATCATTGGGCCTCAGATTTTGAGACCAGGGATCATTCCCAGCATCATTTGATGCTTAAAAATGGCCTAATGGAATTTCTAGGCCAATGACTAGAGCAGGAGGGGGGCGAATGCTTGATGTCAGGGTGCAAGAGTAGCCTGGTGAAAATAAAAGCTTCCCTAAATGGTGTGCAAGTTATAAAAGAAATAACGGTTAGTACAGAAGTACTATACACACAGTTGATTCTTTAAGTACAATACAGCAGTGTGGAAATTTTTTTAATACTGCAGACCTTGACATTTGCTGAGAAAAGAATTTATATAGTCAATTTTGCAAATCATTTTTATATTGCATTCAATGTTTTACAGATATGCTACTTTACCCCATGTTAACACCTATCGTTTTACTCTGATTGCCATCAAAGCAAGTTAAAGTGAGCTATACTCATTGAATCAACAGTTTCTCCATAGAAGCTATATTTTCTACTTTTAATGCTGCACACATTGTGCTGGAGTGCAAAAAGTCACCAATGCTTCCATTTGTACAGTGTCACACAAAGTATTGCTGCAGTATTCTTGCCATGGTTTTTCCTGCTAAATTTCTACAGCAAGCCGAGTATTTTGTTTTTTCTCACAGTAGCACAGAATACGCTTTGGTGCTCCAGTTAAAATTGTTTATTCTGATCAAAAGAAGATATTTTTTATGCCTTTGAGAATTAACAATAAACTTTCCTCGGCTAAGGCAGGGGACCCACTCGTTGTCATTGTATACGGCAATCTCCAATTGTACAAGGAAATGGCAGAGGGTTATTGCCAGAGAAGGGAAAGAGAGTGAGGGAGCGAGGGAAAGGGTATTACTGCTTGTATGGTGAGAAGCACAGATTCTGACAAGCACTGATAGTTACAGTATGGTCAGTCAGATGGGACACAATATGTGACAGAAATAATGTGAAGAATCAGGGAGTGAGCATGTATATTTCAGGAAAAGATTGAAGACCAGCCACAAGGGTTGAGGTTACAAATTATTAATTTGAGAAGGATGCCTGCTCTCGTGAGTAATTCTTTGCAAAAGTCCACAGATTACTTTGGGTGACAGGTTTGTCTATGTTACTGAGGATCACCGTCCTGAAGTAGGCCCAGGAAGGTCCTGGCGCATATTTTGGAGTAGTGCATTTCTAATTGAACAGAACATTGTAGCAGCCTCTGATCTGAACATTAGTAATGGGATCATGTTACTCCACCTTGGGTCCTGGGAATTGTTATGAAAGTGCTTCTATTTTTTTTGAGGACTCATTTTTAAATTGTGGAAATGGATCCATTTTGGAAGGTTGAAGATTTCATAGATGTTGGACTCTTTTTTTGTTGAAAGTTCACTGAAAGGACATTTGAGATGTTGTGTTTGAAAACAACCTTTACTGGACATCACATGCCTTAAGATAAAAAAAACCAGAAACCTTGGTAATTTAGGGGAGATGTTTACAGAGAAGTGGCATGTCAAGGTTATGAGTGGTCAGGAAGTTCTGACCTGCTGTTTGAGGTGTCACTTCTGAGATATTGTTTTGGTTCAGTTGGGGTGTGGACGGTATTTGAAAGCAGTTGGAGATCAACCTGCCAAGAAAAAAACACCCACTCATCTCTTTCTTTACCTTTTTGAAAAGACCCTGTGAATCCAGAGTGTGATAATTGATGCCACATTTCTCCTGGAAAGCATGCCAAACTATTTCTTGACATTTCCAGAATGAACTGCTCCAGAAAAGATTTTAGTGACCCGTCTCTGTATACCCAGACACCAGACCAAAAGGGACAACTGGCATCCTTCCACATCGTCTATTTTTTCCTTCAAGAATTAGCAAGTATTTGGCCAAAGTATTTTTTTTTGTAAAAGAGCTCTGCAGAGAGAATTTCTTTATTTTCTTCAGTGTGTGTGAGTTTGTCTGTGGGGTATTTAAAAAGGGAATTTTCATATTTCAATCTGTGTGTTAATGCTTTGCCTCATTACTGCGGCACAGTGGCGCAGTAGTTAGCACCGCAGCCTCACAGCTCCAGCGACCCGAGTTCAATTCTGGGTACTGCCTGTGTGGAGTTTGCAAGTTCTCCCTGTGTCTGCGTGGGTTTCCTCCGGGTGCTCCGGTTTCCTCCCACATGCCAAAGACTTGCAGGTTGATAGGTAAATTGGCCATTATAAATTGCCCCTAGTATAGGTAGGTGGTAGGGAAATATAGGGACAGGTGGGGATGTGGTAGGGACATGGAATTAGTGTAGGATTAGTATAAATGGGTGGTTGATGGTCGGCACAGACTCGGTGGGCCGAAGGGCCTGTTTCAGTGCTGTATCTCTAAAAAAAAATTTTTTAAATAAATAAATCTTGTTTTATAATAAACTGAAACTTTTGTTGTTTATTAAAGAAACTTTGTTCATGTATTTTATGCTGGGATAAAGAGGAAAGTATATGATAGTGTCATGCAGGCCCCCACCTGCCAGGAATGAGGCATATTAATTTTGTCACATGAACATTGATTTTAAACGGTTACTACAGTGAAGAAAGGAATTGTTAAAATAATCACCAGACACTTGGCTGGAAAAATATTTTTGCATACTAACAGACAGTGCTTGGAGGGACAAAGGGGCTACTCCCTGCTCCAATTTAACCCACAATGGACTTTGAAAACCAGGTATTATGTGTAAGAAGAGACATTCCAGGGTCGGCTAAGACAAGAGAATCCACAAACAGACATGATCAGACCAGCTAGTCACATGACTAACCTGCTTAGCAACCTGGGTTTTTCTGTACAAAGAGTTTGAACTGAAAAAGACTGTTTGCTCCTGAATTGAGAAGACCTCTCCTGTCTGCTCCCATCTCATTGTCACAAGCCTCTGGACCCACTGAAGACACATGAACCCCAAGAGAGAAAAGTCTCCTACATCGAACAAGGTTTAAGAAGAATACTGGGCCCCAACAAAAAGCAAGACCTGCCTACAATCAAGGACTTTACAGAGAGCTCGAAGAACAGCACCCAAAACCATCTTCAGATATTGCTTCAGACAGTTCAATTTTACTTCTTCTGCTCTTTTCTGTCTCTATCTCCACGTGTGTATTGAGTATGCATGCTAGCGTAGGCATGTCGCGTATCCGTAGGCGTTGACCGAATTAGAGTTTTAAGTTTAATAAAGTTCAACTTTTTTTCTTTAAACCTAAGAAAACCTGTTTGGCTAGTTTATTTTCCTTATAATTGGAAGTTAGCGAGAAAGGATTCACTAAGGGGGAGCTAAAAAATGGTGCATTTAAAATAACCCTCTTAGAGTAAGACCAAGTGAAAGCGGAGAGGGAAGCTGGACCCCTTTCTCATCGGGTCATAACAATTGACTGCATCGGTAACTGGGTAAATAGTTAAAATATATGTTGTGACCTGTGGAGAAGTGGAACTAGAAAAGACTCCTCCTGCCTTGGTCGTTAACAGTGTGCAAGATTCAGAAGTTATCCAGTGGAAGCCTGACTACTCTTCATGGTTTGAGGGGTGTTTTTTTCTTGGGTAATTGTCTCAATATGATGGACACTGACAACAAAAGAGAATTCAACAGTGGTTGTGTCACCTACTGTATTGAACAAATGGATAGCAAGCTTCTGGATAGGTAATGCTCACCATAACACCGTAGTCACTTTAAGGAGGTTCTAGGATGTTACATACAGTCTATTTGGTAAATAGGTAACCTGCTTTGCTTAAACATACAATAGGTTCACACCAGTTGTTCCCCAAGTAAAAAAAAAGAGTAATATATCCCACTTCCAGAACGTTCTGCCTTTGTGTAATTTTATCATATGTCTCTACAAAAGGCATATAGATACATTACATATGGCATCATATGCCATGCCAGACAAGATGCAGGACTGAAATGCTAAGAATGTGTTAGTATTCTGGTCAAGGAGGAGTACTTGATGTTGAATATCAGATAGTGCTCCGATTAAGACAGATGGCTCCAGACAGACCACGTTCCCTGAGGTAGGTGCTTCAGCTGACAACATTTGCTGTCCTCTATGCATTAGCAAAAATCACCCAGAGCGCACTCCTTGGAGGCAGAAAGAAGTGTGATCTCTCAGGCAGCAATATCAGTTGGCACTGTAAACTGATGTCAAGAGACTAAATGGCAAGAGTGATACTGTTAAAGCAGCCTGAAGGTTATTTCTGATCCAGTCTCCCTTCACCCATTTCCGATGGCCCTCCCCATGTGCCTGTCAGCCTCCATTAACATCCTGGCAAACTATTGGATGTTGATCAAGTAGATGATTCAATGTCATTGTCCTCGTCTTTTCTTTCTCCCAGTAAAGGAAGACTAGGGGTTCCTAACAGGAGGCAAAGTTGTCTCCTTTACTATCTAGCATGCCAGAGTCTGATGAAAATAAAACTATCAGCTCTACAATTTTTTTGTTTCTTGCTCCAAGTGCCTGACCACCACCTAGCAAGTGCTCACAGTGGCATGGTCAGAAATGAACAGTTCCATGCCATGGGGATGGCAGGTCCCTTCACTTTGCGGCAAAGTATGTTGTAACATTCCTGTGAGTGGTTCTTCAATAAGACGGTAGTTGGAATTTTGATCTCTACTATTATATCTTGCCCTCACCATGCCAGTTTATTCCAATCAGCTAGTACTATCGGCTGTTGTTTCTCTTCTCTGGGGCAATTCCAGAACATTGAAATTTTCCTCTCAACTTCAGTCTGGGCTCCTGCTGCTGATTTATAATCAGAGATGGCCCAGCAGGAGTAGAAACAGGGAGAGGACATTCAAATTTAGGAACAGGCCAGCAGGGTACACACGGCAAGAGGAAATTTAAATCAGTTAAACTAGTTACTCAAACTGGCCGAAGGTAGTTAGTGCCACACCACAAGAAGCAGTGCTGAGATCACTGCTGTTCACCATTTCCAAATATGATTTTGATTCGGGAATCAGAGGTACAATTTCTAAATTTGCAGACAAAACCAATTGGACAGGTGTAGATAATAGGACTGCAACAAAATACAAGAATACATTAATAAACTTGGAGAATGACCATGGAATTAGTAAAATTAGTAATATAGGTAAGTGTGAGGTGGTACATTTTGGTAGGAAGAATAAGGCGGACACATATTCCTTGGAAACTTATGCCGCGAAACTGAACAGGAGCCCGAAAATAGGTTTGTGTATCATAATGCGTAATTAACCTGCGCCTGTTGTTTCCGATGCAGGCAGCACACAAACTTCATGCTGCCTGCTTATTTGCAGAATCGCAGTTTGCAGACAGCGCTATACATGCTGCTGAGTGGTTACATGCCTCAGCAGGGAGCTCAAGTTCTTGTGATGTGAACACCACTTAAAGCTAGCCTGCACTTTTATATAGCACTTTTCACAACCATTGGACCTCTCAAAGTGCTTTACAGCCAATGAAGTCATAGTTGTAATGTAGGAAATGTGGCAGCCAATTTGCATACAGCAAGCTCCCACAAGCAGCAATGTGATAATGAGCAGATAATATTTTTTTTGTGATGTTGATTGAGGGATAAATATTGGCTAGGATACTGGGGATAACTCCCCTGCTCTTCTTTGAAATAGTGCTATGGGATCTTTTACATCCAACCGAACAGGCAAATGGGACCTCGGTTTAACCTCTCGTCCAAAAGACGGCACCTCCAACAGTGCGGCACTCCCTCAGAACTGCACTAGAGAGTCAGCCTTGATTTTTGTGCTCAAACCCTTGAGGGCAACTTGAACCCAGAACCATGTGACTCAGAGGCAACAGTGCTGCAAACTGAGCCATGATTGGCACAGCTGTGAGACAATTAATATGTCAATGCTTAACAACATGAGGGAGAGAATTCTGGTGAACAGAACCTTCATAATATTAGTCTTCAACTTTCTTTGAGAGTCACAGATCTTGTCATTGTTTGGGCATTATTTAGCAAAGGAGCAGGATGGGGGAGAAACGTTGTCACATACTTACTTAACTACATCTATCTTACCACTCGGACTTAAGAAAACAAAGAGACCATGGAGACAATGCCATAATGGACCTTTGCAAATGCCACTTCTGATATAGATGCTAAACAACACATAGCTTACAGAACAAAATTGTTTTTTTTTAATACTCGTTTCTGGATTTATTTTAAGCACGTCATCCACAAATCTTCAGAGAGCTCTTTCACTGAAGTTCCAGATGGCATTGGCTGCCTTTTAACTTTTGATCTAATGATAAGCCCCAATTCAAAAGGAAAGCCGCTCATGGACTGAGGGGCAGATCCATTACATTTGGTGAAAGGCTGGAAATCCATTTTTGAGTTATTGATTTCCACATTTTTGTCACAGACTAAAGAAGACTACCTCTTTATCTTCTCCACACAGGGGAAGGAGACTTAAAGAAAAACCAAGGATACAAAATAAAGGATCACAAAATCTCTTGTAAACCAGCAGAGGTATTTCAGAACCTAGTGCAATAACTACCATATCATTACTGCTTACTTTATTTCATATGTTCACATTGCAAGCATTCATCAGAGGCAATAAATTTCAGAGTATTTCAGATTCAGAAGCATGTTCTCACCTGATCCTGAAACATTGCACCGCCAAAGGCCCAGATAGCAGCAAAAATGAAATAGAGTTCGTAGAGTTCCTTGTGGCAGTCTGCAGGGGTATTTTCCTTTGTCAACAAACACTCCAGTAAGTAGCAAACCATCTGGACCATGCTCTGCTCCGGAACTGGGATGATTTTCTTAAACCTGCAGAAATCAGTTCAACAAGAAGAAAAATCCTTTCCTCTGCAAGAGATAAACAAACCATCGGGGACAAGCAAAAAGACAGGGAATTCTGTTCTCCTTCTGAGTTTTTCTTGAAAGGGCAAATGTTTAAGAGCCGTGAGCCTGAACTACATTGAGATCAGTCCAGCACTGCACCAAAGAAACTTAAGCAATTGGTGATACATTTCTCTCAATGTTACAGTTTCATTGGAATCTGGAATTAACAGGTAATGTACATGCACAATGTGACTGCCAAATTAAAAACGGCGTTCAGAAGGATATTCATGGTCCTTATACCATTTTAAAAAATTAATTCAGTTGCTTGCAGTGGAGGTAGTGCATGAACAGTGATTTCTTGTTCGCTGTCCATTTTGTAGCACTGTGATGTAAAACGCAAAAGACGATTATTAATTGGGGAGAGAATTCAAACACATGGTGCCACTTCAGAATATTAAACAGTGTTAACTCTGCAACAACAGCAGAGCAATAAGTCTCATATACTTCTGATTCTCACGTTGAACAATTTACAGTTTCAGCTTTCCTCATCCTCCTTTGCTGTTTTCCAGTTCATTTCAGAATACTATCCTCCTACACTCCCTGCCCAACCTCTTACCCTTTATTTTCTTTACCTTGTCCTCAGAGTATCCAGGCACAAAGGCAGGTATTTCTCAAACAAAATGGTCAGGTTTGCTTTCTCAGTCTGGATCTCTCGCTTGTCAATCCAGCTGCTAACCGGAGGGTTCCAGCCGAGGTCAGCAGGGTTAATGTACAAGATCCCTAAAAAAAAAAGAGCTAAGTTATTCCTTATTTCCCAATGTATGATTTTTATCCCTAGGAATACTGCATTGATATCAGATAAAGTAGCCTATAAGATATAGAAAACTAGCTTATACAACACATGGTATGAGTTTGTATAGAGTGCAAGACCACAGTTTTAATGATCCACTTTGATATTTGATATTGATATTATACCTGCCACTTCCCTGAAAATTGTTACTATGGTGATACAATTTGACAGGAACTGGGAAAAGTGACAGATGAAAATCATGAGAAATTTCTCTCTACAAGTTCTCTTTCCACCCATGAGCAATAAGATCCTTTGTGCATGATGATCTCACAGGCTATGAACCATTTTTGTGGTGCTTTAATCCTGTTTCCAAGTCCTAATACTAACCTTTTGCAATGGAGTTTATGATTACCCTCCAATGGGATAGTTTGTCACTGCATTAACTCTTCAGAAGAGGCCAAATGGATATTTTAAACAATCAGTCCAATTCAATTCCTTCTTCCGATTAAAGACTGGATGTGGCTATCCAAATTCTTTTCAGAAATTAAACTGCTCAGCCATCACTTCACTGCGCCTTATTGCTTCATCGATGGGCAAGATTTTATACCTAACACGACATGGTGAATATTATAAGTTTCTATGGAAAGAGAACAATGCTTCAGGTCGATGTTCCATCAGACGAGAGGGCATTGACCTAAAACATTAACTCAGTTTCTCCCTCCACAGATGTGCCTGACCAATTTCCAGCAATTTCTACTTTTATTTCAGACCTCGAGCATCAATAATATTTTGCTTTTGTTGAAAGTGTCCTTCTCCGGACTGCTTTGTGGTAAAGAAGGGGTTTTAAGCGCTATGGAGAAAAGGGAGGGACATGGGATTTAAAATTAGAGCTGGTATAACTAACAAAATGGCAGAACAGACTCAATGGACAACTCCTATACCTATGTTTCTATGAAATTTACCTATCATGAGGCTCACGTGCTACTCACTCAGCAGCCAGTTGCAACTTTCTTCAAAGCATCTACTCCAGTTCACATTTTCTATTTATCTCGACAACTGAACATTATGAATTAGAAACACATGAAGATGTAAACTGCAGAAAACCTTCATTTGCAATATTTTGAAAATAAATCAAGAACAGAATTCTGGTGATTGTTTTATATTGACATCATTCACTGGCACTCAAAGAGTTAATGATAGAGTGACGACCTCAGGTTTTGTTTGGGTTTTGGGATCAGCATTAGAAGCTCTGGAATTCAGGAACTCCAAAGCCAAACTCAAGTTCAAAGAGCACAAATTAAAATGGTGATGGTATTTACCTTTGCACCTTAGACTTGGTGAGACTGCTGTATATTTCGAGAAAGGAGCATGAATCATAACTGCCACTATTTGACTTGGGATCCTTGGATTTGAACCTAGGAATATAGGAAATAGCAGGAGTAGGCCATTCGGCCCCTCGAGCCTGCTCTGCCATTCAACTAGATCATGGCTGATCTTTTACCTCAACACCATTTTCCCACACTATCCCCATATCCCTTGATATCTTTAATATCTAGAAATCTATCAATCGCTGTCTTGAACATACTCAATGACTGAGCCTCCACCGCCCTCTGGGGTAGAGAATTCCAAAGATTCATCACCTGCCGAGTAAAGAAATTCCTCCTCATCTTCAGTCCTAAATGGACTACCTTTGACTCTCAGACTGTGTCCCTAGGTTCCAGACAACCCAGCCAAGGGAAACACTTCTTCACTCCTGTACCCAAATCCTCTTGTAGTAAAGGCCAACACACCATTTGCCTTCCTAATTGCTTGCTGGACCTGCATGTTAGCTTTCAGTGACTTATGAACAAGGACACCCAGGTCCCTTTGGACATCAACACTTCCCAATCTCTCACCATTTAAGAAATACTCTGCATTTCTGTTTGTCCTACCAAAGTGGATAACGTCACATTTTTCCACATTATATTCCATCTGTTATGTTCTTGCTCACTCACTTAGCCTGTCTAAATCCCCTTGAAGCTTCTTTGCATTATCCTCACAACTCACATTCCTTAGTTTTGTGTCATCAGCAAACTGATGAAGTTCTGATGAAGGGTCACTGATCTGAAATGTTAACTCTGCTTCTCTCTCCACAGATGCTGCCAGACCTGCTGAGTATTTCCAGCATTTCTTGTTTTTATATTGTAAATATCACATTTGGTCCCCACATCCAAATCATTGATATAGATTGAGAATAGCTGGGGCCCAAGCACTGATACTTCCACTAATAACAGCCTGCCAACCTGTCCGATAACCAATTCTCAATCCATGCCAGTATATTACCCCCAATCCCATGTGCTCTAATTTTGCATCGAAAGCCTTCTGAAAATCCAAATACATCACATCTACTGGTTCCCCCTTAGCTATTCTGCTAGTGACATCCTCAAAAATCTCTAACAGCTTTGTCAAACATGATTTCCCTTTCATAAATCCATGTTGACTCTGCCCGATCCTACCATTATTTTCTAAGTCCAGTTATCACATCCTTTATAATAGATTCTAGCATTTTCCCTACTACTGATGTCAGGCTAACAGATCTGTAGTTCCCCATTTTCTCCCACCTCCTCCTTTCTTAAATAGTGTGGTTACATTTGTTACCTTCCAATCTGCAGGAACCGTTGCAGAATCTATGGAATTTTGGAAATTGGCCACCAATGCATCTACTATCTCGACATCCACCTATTTCAACACTCTGGGATGTAGATCATCAGGTCCAGGGGATTTATCAACTTTCAGTCCCATTAATTTCTCCAGTACAATTCTTTTTCTAATACTAATTTCTTTCAGTTCCTCATTCTCAATAGTCCCTTGGTTCTCTAGTATTCCTGGGAGGTTTTTCGTATCTTCCTCCGTGAAGACAGACAGAAAGTATTTGATTAGTTTCACTGCCATTTCCTTATTGCCCATTATAAATTCTCCTGTCTCTGCCTGTAGTGGACCCACATTTGCCTTTGCTAATCTTCTTCTTTTTGCATACCTATAGAAGCTTTTACAGTCTGTTTTTATGTTTCTCGTTAGTTTACTGTCATATTCTATTTTCAGTTTTTTTTCCCGTTTCTTGGTCCTCCTCTGCTGAATTCTAAAATGCTCCCTATCCTCAGGCTTACTACTTTTTTGGCAATTTTATAAGCCTCTTCCTTTGATCTAATACAATCTTTAACTTCTCTTGTTAGCCTTTCCTGCTGGGTATTTGTACCTCAATGGAATGTAAATTTGTTGTAAACCGTGTATTAATTCTTTAAATACTTGCCATGGCCTGTCGATTGTCATACCTTTTAATGTAGTTTCCCAATTTACCACAGCCATTTTGCCCCTCATACCTTCATAGTTATTTTGCTTTGTTTGGATTTAAGACCCTAGTTTCAGATTAAACTACATCACTTTCAAAATTAATGTAAAATTCTGTCATATTATGGTCATTCGTCCTTAGTGGCTCATTTACAAGAAGATTATTAATTAGCCCTTTCTCATTGCACAATACTAGATCTAAAATAGCCTGTTCTCTAGTTGGTTCCTCAACATACTGTTCTAGAAATCCATCTCGTATACATTGCAGGAATTTGTCCTCCACAGCATTAGGGCTAATTAGGTTTACCCAGTCTATATGCAGATTGAGGTCCCCCATTATTACTGTATTACACTTGTTACATGCACCTCTAAATTCTTGATTTACACCTTGCCCTACATTACCTCTACTGTTTGGCAGCCTATAAATAACACCTACTAATGTTTGCTGCCCCTTGCTGTTTCATGTGTGTGAACATGTGTGTATTCACCTTTCTCTCATCCATTAAACAACTGGGAAATGAGACAGGCAGATTGATACCACAAGTTCCATATACCTCGTTGCAAGACCAACAACTATTTTCACAGCTGTTTTCCCAGACAGTTGTTGTGAGAAATTTGAATCCTATGTGATCATACCGCAGGAAAGACTAGACAATAGTTATTTCTGCATCCAAACAGGAATAAATCACCAACCAACAACTGAACTCATCTACAGCCTCCATGAGAAGAGCATGCACTGATGAATAAACTCTTCAAGAGTTAACCCATTTCTCAGTTAGGATTTCAGTTCCACACAAACCTGCTCTAGAGACTGTGGCTGGGGTTGCAGTTCGTAAGTGGCTGATTTCAAACAGGAGCCTCATGGTAGGGTTGAGAGGAATCCGCTCATTACTGGCCAGAGTCAAAACCTATAATAAAAAGACGGCAAAGTCAGGACGATATCTGCCATTTTGTTTCTTGGTTTTCAATCTCTGCAGGCTGATAAACTCCTGCAATGAAGGACAGTTTTTTTTTTAGAAATACATCAAGTAAAAGACATCTCAGAGGTCTGATGGCAAAAACAGATGTGAGCAGAAGGGAGCAAGGGAACAGAAAGGGAGATGGGCAGAAGTATAACCAAAAGGAAGGCTTAAGGAGACTTCAGACTGTTCAGAGAAGGAGTTCCCAAGGACAAAGACAGCTGTTGATGGAGGATGGAGGAAGCAGAGTGAGGATTACGCTGGTGTGAGAAAAACAGGAATGTACAAATGGAGGAGTTCATTAATATAATGTGGAATAAGGCCACAAAGGGATTTGAAGCCAAGGATGGGGATCCTGACATCAACTTCCTGGTATACAGTCAGCCAGTGGCTCTTGACAAGGTGAGAATTCAGGACTTTGTGAAGGATGCAGGCTGCAGTGATCAGAGTTAATTGTGGTTTGCAGACAATGAAGGTAGGGAGGTGCTAAAGAGGGCTTTGGAGAAATCAAGCCTTGGGCAGCACAGTGGTGCAGTGGTTAGCACTGCAGCCTCATAACTCCAGCAACCTGAGTTTCGTTCTGGGTACTGCCTGTGCAGAGTTTGCAAGTTTTCCCTGTGACCATGTGGGTTTCTGCCGGGTGCTCTGGTTTCCTCCCACAGCCAAAGACTTGCAAGTTGATATGTAAATTGGCCATTGTAAATTGCCCCTAGTGTAGGTAGGTGGTAGGAGAATTGAGGGAAGGTGGAGATGTGGTAGGGAGTATGGGATTCATGTAGGATAAATGGGTGGTTGATGGTCGGCACAAACCCGGTGGGCCGAAGGGCCTGTTTCAGTGCTGCATCTCTCTATGACATGTTGAAATCCTGATCACCAATTTTGCAGCATTTAGGGACAGGTCAGGACAGAGGTAGAACATGTTTTGGAGGTGGCATCAAGAAACCAATGAGATGTACGGAATGTTACGACCAGGTGAGAAAGAGGTCTAGGGTTCCCTCTCAGCCTTCACCTGGTCTTACCGTAACAGGGTTTTAATTTTAAACACACTGTGTTTTTAGCTCCTCCTTGGTGAATCCTTGTTCACTGCTTTCCAATTATAAGGCAAAGAAACCAGCACAAACAGGTTTTCTTAGGCTTAAAGAAGAAAGGTTGAAATTTATTTTACTTAAACTCTAATTCGGTTAACACCTACCGATACACAACGCGCCCACGCTAGCATGCATACACAATACACACATGCAGACAGAGACAGAACAGAGCAGAAGAAATAAAGTAGAAAAGTTTGAGGCAATCCCTGAAGAGGGTTTTGTTACAGATCTTCGAGCTCACTGTTGAGTCCTTGATTGTAGGTAGGTCTTGCTTTTTGCTGGGGCCCAGTATTCTTCTTAAACCTTGTTCACAGTAGGAGACTTTTCTCTCTTGGGATTCATGTGTCTTCAGTGGATTTGGAGTTCCGTGAGAAAGAGATGGGAGCAGACAGGAGAGGTGTGGCGAGCCAGCCAGGTGAGGTCTTTTCAGTCCAGGAGCAAACAGACACTCTGAGTTCAAAGTTGTTTGTATAATTCGGAAAAATCAGGTTGCCAAACAGGCTAGTCACATACCAGCTGGTCTGACCACGTCTGTTTGTGGATTCTCTGTTCTTAGCCGACCCTGGAATGTCTCTTCTTACACACAATACCTGGTGCTCAAAGTCCATTGCGGGTTAAATTGGATAAGGGAAGTAACCCCTTTGTCTCCACAAGCACTGTCTGTTAATGTGCAAATGTCTTTCCAGCCAAGGTACTGGTGATTTTTATAATCGAGTCTTTTCTTCACTTCAGTAACAGTTTACAAATCAATGTTCACATGACAAAATTAATATGCCTCATTCTTGGCAGGTGGGGTTTTAGCATAATAGGAAGCAAACTGAGCTGAGAGAGAGAGAGGGGGGAGGGAGAGACGGAGAGGGTAGAGAGAGGGGGACAGAGAGAGAGAGGGACGGGGGGAGACAGAGAGGGACAGAGAGAGAAAATGAGAGAAGCGGACAGGTAGAGTGAGAGAGGGAGGGCGCAGAGACACAGAGAGGGGGTAGAGAGAGGAAGAGGGGGCAGAGAGAGGCAGCAGAGAGAGGGAGACAGAGAGACAGAGAGTGGGGACAGAGAGAGAGGGGCGGGGAGGAGAGAGAGGGCCAGAGAGTGGCAAAAAAGAGGGTGGAGAAAGGGTGGCAGAGAGAGAGGACAGAGAGAAAGACGGGGCAGGGAGAGAGGGAAAGAGGGCCGAGAGCGATGGGGGAGACAGGGAGAGGGGACGATACAGATGGGGGGCCGCGACACAGAGAGGGGAGACCACAGAGAGGGAGGGGAAGCGTGAGAGACACAGAGAAACAGACAGACATAAAGGAAGAGAGGTGGAAGAGACAGTGATCAAGATTACTCCTGACAGATGGACATCTATCTGGAATTGTCCACATCGCTACAAGAATTGTGTAGGCAAACATTAACTACTTGTGCAAGCAAAAAAATTCCAGATATCTCACTAAATCAGTGTCCAACATAGTGACCTGCAAGTAAGTCAATAAATTAGTCTTCTCATTTAAAGCTTCTTCACGAAAATGCACCTTTGTTGTTGTTTTGATTCATAGTAAGATAAATTTTTAATGCCTTTATCTTTCCTAAATTGTCTCACCAGCCCCCTATATTAAGACAAAAATTGTAATGTGTACCACCCATGCAAAAAGATTGGACACCCCTGCTTCAAGCCTCTAACTTTGTATTTTAACAGCTAGGTTATTTTAAAACACAAGTTTAAAGGCGTGTGTTATGTAAACTCATTTTAAAATGGCAAAAGTCACTTCGGGAATGTCTCTGTTTCTACTCTCTGGCACGCATTACTTTCACCTGGGACACAAGCTTAGCGACATGTCGAAAGTTGCTGGATTTTTATTTCTATATAAATCTCACAATTACGCTTCTATCCATTTGGAATCACATTGTTCCATATCTTGTATTGAGGGAAAACAGGCAAGAAAATCTAAGGAATCTCCTTAAGTCAGCACTATAAGTTCCTCATGAATGCAAAAGTGCAGTGTAATGGGGCTGAATGATATTGGCAAAAACAGGATGGTGCTGACCCATATATGATAGTAAATACAATGTAACGGATAGCTTTAATAAACTGTAATCTATGATGAGCTGTCTATAATTCCTTAACAAAATCTATGCTGCAAATCCATGTCAGAAACAGTCATTAACTGATATTTTTCTGGGTATTGGATTAAAGAACAAGTTTTACAAATATGCCAAAGATCAGTAACTGCAATGTGCATCATTTACTATCCAGTCTGAGGGCAGATAACCTGAATGGCCAATGTCATTTGAAAGTTGTTGATCATATAATTAAATTACGTTAAAAGTGCACCTTTGCTAACAGGTAACAGATTTGGCTTGGACATTAATTGGTTCGTCTGGAATACAATCTTACAGGTCGTGACTAAGCATTTTGTAACCGAATAATACATGCAGTAACAACCGCTCAACTTTTTGATGAAAAGCTTTTTGTGACTCCTGAAACAGTGTGAATCCACAGAAGTCATCCAATAAGGTCCCTCTACCACGCCGTGACATGGTCTTGTTACGACCAGGTGAGAAAGAGGTCTAGGGTTCCCTTTCAGCCGTCACCTGTAATAGTGTTTTATTTTTAAACACAGTGTTTTTAGCTCCTCCATGATGAATCCTTGTTCTCTCCTTTCCAATTATAAGGCAAAAAACAGCACAAACAGGTTTTCCTACGTTTAAAGAAGAAAAGTTAAAATTTATTAAACTTGAACTTAAACTTTAATTCGGTTGACGCCTACGGATACACAACATGCCTACGCAAGCGTGCATATGCGATACACACATGCAAATAGAGACAGAAAAGAGCAGAAGAAAAAAAATGAAGTGGAAAAGTTTGAGGCAATATCTGAAGAGTTTTTGTTACGGTTCTCCAAGCTCACTGTAGAGTCCTTGATTGTAAGTAGATCTTGCTTTTCGCATTCTTCTTAAATCTTGTTCACTGCAGGAGACTTTTCTCTCTCGGGGTTCATGTCATGTTTAGTGGATTCAGAGGCTTATGAGAAAGGGATGGGAGCAGGCAGGAGAGATCTTCTCAGTCCAGGAGCAAACAGACACTCTGAGTTCAAACTGTTTGTACAATTCAGAAAACCCCAGTTTGCCAAGCAGGTTAGTCATGTGACTAACTGGTCTGACCACGTCTTGGATTGTATCACCTTAGCAGTCTCAGGAATGCTCCTCTTACACACAATACCTGGTGTGCAAGGTCCATTGTGGGTTGAATGTGTCAGGGAATTTTCCTTTGTCCTTCCAATCACCTTCTGTTAATATGCAAATGTTTTTCCATCCACGGCTGATCCGTTTAACAAGTCCTTTCTTCACTCCAGTAACAGTTTAAAATTAATGTTCATGACAAAATTAATGTGCCTCCTTCTTAGCAGGTGGGGGCCTAGCATGACACCCTACTCTGTCAACAAAAGTAATTAAGTAATTCGTATCGGCATTACATACTATTTTACTTGTTAGCTAGCTAATACAGTTGTGTTTCTCTCCGTTGAACTTTGTATGCTTAGCTACTTTATTCATGGGGAGAAATGTGCTTTAAATAGGACTGTGTTTTGATGGCAATAGATTGGATATACATTTTATATAGAGCTCAACTGCCCCCATGTCCGTGGCTGAATCAATAATTTTGTCAAATGTTCGTGGTGCAACATGACGGTGCCTATCCCTGATGTAGCAGCCCTTTTTTAAAAAAAAAAGTAAAAAGAACATTTATTGTTAAATATTTCTTTTTCTAGTGTTCATTCTGCAAAGGTTTGTTCTTACTGGCTCAGTATGTATGAAGCTATTCGTTTACCTTATTATCATCCATGACAGTGTTAAGAGATTCAATCCACATAGGATCAATGTCTCCATCCAGCACAATCCACTTGGGACCATCGTGGGTTATGTTTGCCAGTTCACGCATGATACAAGAGAAGAGTCCTAAGAATAGAACACAAAATAGAAACCATTAGTGTTTGATATACATTCTATGGAGGGAGGTACAATGATCTCAGATAACATCTGGAATTGAATCATAGCTTTTCTTCCTCCTTTCAGCAATTTTAATCTTTATTTTCTTCCCTCCTCTAATAAACATATAAACATAATCAGTGATACCGTGGGTTTGTTCTACGAGTGCAGGCAGCACTCCAGCTACCTTGCTTAAGTAGGTGTTTACATCTGTAAAGTTAGATAATGAATACATGCAGCTATTTGTGCGATGCCCTGGCATTGACTCTCAAGATATACAATAGTAGATATTGAGGTCAACTGAGGTCATGATCCTTGCAACTAAACCAACAGAAATAGGGCTGAATTTTTTTCTGCCCTTGGAGACAGGCACAGAGTGGGGTGGGGAGGCAATCAAAATGGCAGGGAGCACTGTTCCTGATGTTGCTTGGGCCCCCTGCCACTATTTCCAGGTCAAGGACGGCCAAATGAGGTCCGTAAGTGGCCAATTAATGGCCACTTAAGAGCCTCTTCCCTCTTGCTGTCTCCACTTCTATTTTGCTGAAGGCGGAGGATCCCACTACTGTGGGGAGACTTTTACAGGTAAAGCCTGGCGGCCTCCAAGCAGGGTTGGGGGGTCCCTCCTTTGGGGGTAATCCAGGGCCCCTGGAGGGACCCCATTTCAGTTATAGACCCCCCCGGGGAAACCCCCCTTCCCCATCCTCACCAACCACACCCCCAACCCATTGTCGGGGCCTGCCTGAAAGGCCCCAGTGACCCCGACTCCACTTACTTCTCCTGGGGATTTGATCATTCTTCTCCTCTCTTCAGTATTGCAGGGCCTCTAAGAAATGGTGGCCACTACAGTACTGCAGAGCTGCCAGCTTTCCGATTGGCCGGCAGCTCTGGGGTGGGAGTTCATCCCTTAAAGGTATAGCGTCCCTGACGGTGGACAGTTAATTGGCTGCCCACTGTTAAATAGCTATGGGGGTGAATGGAGAGCCAAGGCAGGTTCTCGTCCTGCCTTCTGGCCTGCCGCCGGGCTCCCACTTCACCAGAATAAGATGCAGCCCATAGGCTTCCCCAGAACGCAGGAACATTGAATGTTGCGGTGTCCAAATACTTGCTGTTTATTCATTCAGCAAAGCAAACCAACACTAATTTCATCTAAGATATGTGCTCAGCTGCTGTGACAATACTGGATGACATTGGTCATGGGAACTGCTTTATATGGCTGTTATATACCATCTTTCCACTCTCTGGTTGCTGGGTTGATGATTCCAAAGAGTTCATCATTAGTGACAGCTTTGGGATTAAGATCAGCCCAGACTGGTCGCCGTTTCATGTTCTGGTAAGTCTTGTATAAGGATTTCAGGACCTGAGTCTTGCCAGTTCCGGCATTGCCCACGACAAACACAGAGTGTCTCACTTCAAGCATCTCTTCTAACTGAACAACCTGCAAGAATGTGAAAAGCAATTGTGAGGCAAAAAAGAATTATTTTGCATTCATATAACATCATATCCTCAGGAAGACTCAGTGTTTTACAATCAATGGATTACTTTTACAGTCTTGTGCCTTTCGTTAGTCATCAGCAGTCAATTTGCACACAGGAAAATCCCAAAGCGGCCAATGAATGAATGATCAGTTACTCTGCTTATCACGTAGATTAGTTGAGGGGGGAATGTTGGCCAGGAATCCAGGAGGAATGCCTGCTCTTATCAAATGGTGCTTTGCGATCGTTTATGCTCATCTTAGCAGATAGGCTCATCAGAAAGAATAATGTAAAATAAAGAAATAACGGGCCTTAATTTAAAATATATTTATACTGCCAATAATGCCTCAATGAAAAGTGATGTTTTATGTACATCAATTCAAAACTAGCAGTATAACTCAGGAGTCTACCGAGCATACTAAAGCCACAAAGGTAGAAAGTCCATTCCAGAAATCTTACTCACATCCGTTTAGTTTGTGTCAAGAGCATTGTAACTCCCTTCTCAAAGATACACTTAGGCTATCAACCTAGTCATCGTCATTGTTGGCTGTCCCTCGATTTGAGGATGAAGTCTACTCAAGGTCACCAGTTTCTGACATGGGTCTTCAGGTGATTGGACAGGCTGATTCTCAACCCTCAGATCTTTGGGCACATGGGGCAGAACGTCCCACATGGTAGTGGGATCCGGAGTGCAGGATTTGCTTCCTTTTCTTACCTTCTCTGCCTCATTATTAAGACGTTTGGACTCAAAGCATGATGCAGCTTGATGGATAAGTTGTCGCTATTTTGAACGATTGATAGCAAGCATCGCCCAGTCATCAATGTCAATGCTGCCGTGTTTCAAAGAGAGCTTCAGAGTGTCCTTGAAGCATTTTTTTTTGTCCTCCCTGGAGAGCTGGCTATTTGAGAGTTGAGAAAACAGGACCTGGCAGGGGAGACAGTTTATGGCCATCTGGACACAGTGTCCAGTCCATCAAAGTTGGTTTTGCAGGAGTTTTGCCTGAATGCTTGTGGAGCTGGCTTTAAGAAGTACACTATTTGTTTGATGGTCCTCCCATTGATTCTGGAGAATGCTGCGGAGGCATTGCTAATGGAATTTCTCTAGCATACTTAAGTGTCACTGATACACAGTCCAGGTCTTACTGCAGCACAGGAATGTGGTGACAACAACTACTCTGTACACTAGGACTTTTGTTGACTTGCTTTGTTGTCAAATATTTGCTGCCGTAGTTTGTCGAAGGCTGAGCTGTCACACCTGATCCAATGTTGGATCTCCTCGTCAATGGTGGCCTTTTGGGAGAGGTGGCTGCCAAGGTATGGGAAGTGCTCAACATATTCCAAGTCTCGACTTCAACATATATGGAAGGTGGAATATTGGCTGACATATGTGAGTTTTGTTTGGGCAACATTCAAGGATAGGCCAAGACTCTTGTATGCAGAATTGAAGAGATTGAGAGTGGCTTGCAAAGTTGGTGTAGAGTGGGCAACAACACTGCAGTCATCTGCAAACTGTAAATCATGTATCTCTATGGTGGTCAGTTAGTTTAGGCATGGGGGCGACTGAGGTTAAAGAGTTTTCCATCTGAGCGGTATTTACTCACACCAGATGGCAGCTGATCTTTCAGGAGGTGACAAGCCACTGTCAGGTAGATTGTAAATAGTATGGGGGCTATCACACAGCCTTACTTGACCCTGGTGCAGATTTTTAAGGCATTTGTTTCAAATCTCCCACTCAAGACAGTAGCAGTGATATCATCATGGAGTAATTGCTCGAGATTTACTGAGTCAAATGCTTTGGTAAGATCGATGAATGTAATGAAGAGTTTCTGGTGTTGCTCTCAACCTTTTTCCTGGATTTGTCAGGTAACAAAGACCATGTCAGAGGTTCTTATGGAAGGTCTAACGACACATTGTGACTCTGGGAGGATCTCCTCAGCCACAAGTAGCAGGTGATTCAGGAGAATGCATGTCAGGATGCTATGGATAAGAGGGAAATACCTCGAAAGTTCCCACAGCATGATTTATCTCCCTTCCTGAAGATAGTTACAATTGTCACATTCCTGAAGTCATGGTTGGGTGGTGGAAGGGGGGGGGTCTTTTTCCTCCGAAATCCGTAGGATTGAGTGCATGGAGTATAGAAGTGAGCAAAAGCCCACCAGCTTTGAAGATCTCACTGGAACACCATCAGGGCTGCAGACGTTGTTGTTTTTCAACCACTTGATTGTTTGTTGCTGCTCTCCCATCGATGGTGGTTCATCCATGGATTCTACCACAGATACTGGGGGATAGCCTGAAGAGTATTAGCTGCTGCTGTGGATTCACGCTTGAGGAGTTGTTGAAAATGTTCTTTCAAGCGTTGATGGATAGCAATGCTATATCGACTGAGTATCAGTAAAGAAAATAAGAACTGGCATGGCACATGACACAGCACTTCACAACCAATTAATTATTTTGGAGTACAATCAGTGCTATATGTGGACTAATGCAGAACCAATTTACACACAGTGGCGGCAGAGTGGCGCAGTGCTGAGCACCACAGCCTCACAGTTCCAGGGATCCGAGTTCAATTCTGGGTACTGCCTGTGCAGAGTTTGCAAGTTCTCCCTGTGACCGCGTGGGTTTTCGCCGGGTGCTCCGGTTTCCTCCCACTGCCAAAGACTTGCAGGTGATAGGTAAATTGGCCATTGTAAATTGCCCCTAGTGTAGGTAGGTGGTAGGGAATATGGTCGGGCGGCCCTCACATGCCTTTGGAACCCTGGCTGTTGAAAACTGATGGCACCGAGGTGAGGCCTTAGTGCCACAATGGGAAGGCAGCCATGACTAGGGGGAAGTGTCTGTGCTCTGTATGGGTGAGCTTGGGTGATCTGCAGTGGGAGTTGGTTTTGAGTCGTTTTCATGGGGTGAGAGGTCTGGGTTTCAGGTGATCTGCGATGGGGTGGGGGGTGGGGCTTGGTTTTGGATGGCTGTATTAGGTGAGAGGTTTGGGTGGCCATAGTGCTGGTTGAGAGCAAGGGTGGGCACTGAGGGCATCAGCGGGTTGTCCAGGAGAAATAGCAAAGGCAAAGCTGCCAAGGCAAGTTCATCTCTGCAAGGACAGCGCTCTGGATGCCCACTAGTCACCTGCCATGGATCTCATACACCCTGTCTTTGTGGATCCCCGTGGCGTGATGCCGTGCCTTGACAGAGGGAGGGCCAGGAGGTAGCTGCGCCTGCCCGTGAAGCTCCACGATGAGAGCAGCAGCAGCCGGCTGTGCCAAGAAGGGTCCACCAGCCCCAGAGAGTGTACTGGACTCGACTCAGCTACCTCCAAACGTCAGCGTGGCAGTGTCAGAAAAGACTACGGCTCTCCAGGGAGGACGTCACCGAATTATGCGCCATGCTGCAGGACGAGTCATGACCTATGGGACTTGGTGGACTCCCTATGGCCACGGCCTTGAAAATCACTGTGGCACTTAACATTTATGCGTCTGGATCATTCCCACCACTATATCAAGGAGGTGACCAATGCTGTGTTCAAGAGGGCCAGCAACTACGTGCGCTGCCAGACCGACCCTAACAGTCAGGCCGAGAGGGCCATCGGATTCAGGGACATCGCTGGATTCCCCCAGGTGCAAGATGTGATAGATTGCATGCATATGGACTTCAACACTCATCTACCAACCAGCCACCTTCATCATCAGGGAGGGCTTCCATTCAATCAATGTTCAACTGGTCTGCAACCACTGAAAGCATTTCCTGCAGGTTTGTGCCTGTTTCCCGGGAT
The DNA here is from genome assembly GCF_036365525.1 of Heterodontus francisci. Classification (NCBI taxonomy): domain Eukaryota; kingdom Metazoa; phylum Chordata; class Chondrichthyes; order Heterodontiformes; family Heterodontidae; genus Heterodontus; species Heterodontus francisci. The sequence continues at coordinate 30,221,074 of NC_090396.1, read as the reverse complement.
AAAGCCACGATGCCTACATTCTTCAACAGTCCCAGGTGCTGCAGTATTTCAGGACCCCAGTTCACATCCAGGGATGGATTCTTGAGGACAAAGGCTACCCATTGAAGATGTGGCTACTGACACGTATGAGGGACCCTTGTAATGCGGCAGAGGAGAGGCACAACACTTGCCACAGCTCCACCCGAACGACCATCAAGCCGGCCCTTGGGCTGTTGAAGATGAGAATCTGTTCCCGAGATCAATCCAGTAGAGCCCTGCAGTATACCCCAGCAAGGTTTTCGTGTATTGTGGAAGTCTGCTGTACTCTGCATCATCAAGCCCTGCAGAGGCAGTGGTGTGGCGGGGGGTGGGGGAGGGGGCGGTGGTGGCGGCGGGAGGCCTTGCATGACAGGGACATGACTGAGTGATACTCCTCCACCAACGAGTAGAACGCGGATGAGGAAGGTGAGCAGGCAGCACTGGATGTTGAAGCCCAAGTACCGGAGGCCACACAGCTTGAGTGACAGGCCAAGGAGGCAAGAGACAATCTCATACTTAACCACTTCCAGCCACCATGATGGCCTCTCAGAGTAAAAACAATTAAGACTCACCTCAATACATGCAGACTGCCGCCTCCTTTCTATTTGTGTTCCATGCCCAGCGCCCAGCTTAACCCTATGGCCCTTGGGAGACCCTATTTAAATGAGGGCTACGCCTACATTGCATCCACCAAAGTTGAAATCAGCAGCTCACAATTAATACATGATAGAATAATCACTTTGACACAATGAAGGTTATTTTCAAAATCAGAAGTACTTTATATGAGAAAAGAAATGGCAAATTTCAATCACCCTTGAAAGACCTATGTGGTTTTCATTATATGTTTGCGAGTGTTTCTACCAGGTATAATCCCATCGCTAGCAGCTGGGCTAGAGGCAGGCTGCTGATCAGGCTGTCCCTTGGCCTGTGATGACTTCGGCGCCATCCTCTGGTTGCCTGAGACCTGGACGACCCCAGCTGCCCGAAGGTATCCTGCACAGGTGCAGGATTCTCCTTTGGCGTCACTGCTGCTGGAGCTGGGCTCATTGGAATGGCTGAGGAACCCCTGTTCATACTCGGAGCGCCCTGAGGGGAACACCCAGCTGTGGAGGTCAGTCTCTCCTCCTCCCCTGCAAGGCTCACTTGAACCTCCCTGATCACCAGAGAAGGACGAGGAGCTGGGGAAGACTCCAAGTGCCTCTTCCCCCTCTCGCCTTGCCACTGCTGTGTTGAGCTCAAGGCCAAGGCGATACTGTGCAGCTCTGCCCACATTTGTGGGATCTGGCTCTCGATGAGGATCACCAAACTTTTGATGGAGGAAGACATGCACTCACATGCCTGGGACATGGCAGCACACATGGCATGGATGGACTGCTCAATCATCCGTACATGGTGACGCATGGCCTCTGGCATCTCCGCAAGATGTTGTCTTACCCCTCTCTTCAACTCCAACATACCCTGTGCTGTCAACATCAGAAGCTTTACATCAGCCTGGGGCTCAGCATGGGCCTGGCCACCCACAGTCCTCGGACTGTCAGAGGCTTCGGCTGTTTCAGCCTCAGCCAGCTGCTCAGGCATGTGTGCGGTGCTCTCACCAGCTTGTGACCCTGATTCTGTAGCTGAGTGGAAACCCACCGAGGTGAAAGTATCTGTGCTGGTGGAAGGTGCAGGAGAGTCATGGGATGGTGCATCCTCTGACTGCAGATCCTCCTCAGAGATGGAATTATGTCCCCCTTCCACTGGAGTCTCCTGTGGACGCCGACCTGCAAGAGAGAATGTAAACATCTGCAGGCTAGATTGTGCAGATCTCTTCATGCCAACCATGCGTGATGTGGGCTGTATGACGATGGAAGACAATCTTCACTCTCTTGTGCAGAGACTCCGGTTTCTCCATCAGCAATTGATATATGTGTAAATGCAACATTTCCTAGATTTTTGTTTTATCCAGATATTGTTTATTATATTTTCTCATGGGATGTGGGCATCGCTGGCTAGGTCAGCATTTATTACCTATCCCTAATTGCCCTTGAGATTGTGATGGTGAACCGCCTTCTGGAACCACTACTATCCATGTGGTGCGGGTACACCCACAGTGCTGATAGAGTGGGAGCTCCAGGATTCTGACCCAGCAACAGTGAGGAACAGCAATATAGTTCCAAGAAAGGATGGTGTTTGACTTGGAGGGATGCTTGCAGTGGTATTCCAATGCGTATGCTACCCTTGTTCTTCTAGGTGGTATAGGTCGCGGGTTTGGAAGATACTGTTGAAGGAGTCTTGATGAGTTACTGCAGTGCATGTAGATGGTACACACTGCTACCACTGTGCATTGGTGATGGAAGGAATTAATTTTTAAGGTGGTAGATGGAATTCCAATCAAGTGGGCTGCTTTGTCCTTGATGGTGTCGAGCTTCTTGAGTGCTGTTGAGGCTGAACTCATCCAGGCAAGTGCAGAGTATTCCATCACGCTCCTGACTTGTGCCTTGTAGATGGTGGACAGATTTTGGGGAATCAGGAGGCAAGTTACTCGCCATAGGATTCTTAGCCTCCATATTTATATGGCTGGTCAGTTAAGTTTCTGGTCAATGCTGACCCCCAGGACATTGATGGTGGGGGATTCAGCGATGGTAATGCCGCAGAATGTCACGGCAAGGTGGTTAGAGTCTCTCTTGTTAGAGATGGTCAGTGTCTGGCACTGGTGTGGTGCAAATGTTAATTGCCACTTAACAGGAAGGAGCTGGGAGGCAGAGAGATGGGCCAGTCCATTGCTGTTGGTGAGATGGGAATGGAGTCCTGAGAGAGTGAGTGGCTTAATAAAAGAGCACAAGAGAGCATCTGGCAAACATGAGGCTTAGTACTGATGTGTCCACCAATGGTCACATGGAGCTCAACACTGGGAATGCAGTGAAGGATGGGATGGAATGCATACTATCCTATTAACACTCTTCGCTCTCAAGCAAGTCAAATACAAGAGCAGCCAATTGCAGTGACCAGGGGACAGCCGTCCACCTCTGAGGAGGAGGAGGGGTCCTCAGAGAGTGCACCGTCATATCATTCCCCCACATTCCAAACACTGCAGATACTTTAATGTCGGTGGGTATCTGCTCGCAAATAGCTTCAGGATCACAACCTGCTGAGCAGAGCATAAACACAAGCAGCTGATGGAGGCTGTGACAGGTGAGGCCATTCACACTTGGAGGACTGTGGGAGGCCAGGACAATGCTGAGTTTCAGCCTGATGACAGGCCTCTGGAGTCATCAACAAGCTGGCAGATACTGGACCTGCAGCCTGAGGTGTGGAAAGATCTGACATACCTTCCAGAGACTATATGCACCCATGTGTGAACAATGCAGGAGTCCATCCAGGCCATGAGTGCAGCCATGTTTCTGGCTTATGTGCACATGGCTTCCTCCACAGAGAGTGGTGACCTTCTTGGAGAGCAAACCCCACAGTGGATGCCGGAGATGTGCATGGACCTACATGCTATCACCACCTCCATGAGCTCTCTGGAACAATGGATGGGCAAGAGGTTGTGGTGAAGAACCTAGAGTTACCGCTAGGTCCTCAGACTCCTCGGGTGAGCAGGGAGGCACATGTGCTCTGAAAGGGTAGAGTAGTAGTTCCCTGCAGCATCTGGGGGCTCCTTTCAGGGCAGACCTGGAGTAGGCTGCAAGTCCTCGTCCCTTCTACCAATGACACCAGGGCCTCACATAGCCACATGATAGAGGAGGCTCCTGCACCTGTGCAGGAGGCCCTCAATATGCCAGCGCCCTCCAGGCCTCAGTGCCAGAGGGCCATTGAAAGCCATGGAGCAGAAAGGTCAGCATCCTGCCTCCACCTCAGCTAACAGCATGGGGGAACACCACGTAGGAGTGCAAGTAAGCAATTCAGAAGACCACCTAGCTGCACTTGGGTTTCATGGGTTTATTTTTTGTTAATGCGTGCAGCCTTGCAATATTTGTATTTTCCAATAAATGTGAAATAGTGCAAGGTAAGACGAATCCTTTAATTTTTTGGGGGAACATTGGGCCTTTAAGAGTTTCCTGGCTCCCTCAAAGGGTGTGATGGAAAGCACAGCACAGCATGAGGTCAATGTATTCCCCAGGCCGCCATCTAATGTATTAATGGGTGCAGGGACATTGTAAGGGCAATCGAGGAAACAGCAACAGGGCTGCAGAAGGCTGTAGCTTTATTGGATTGCATGGATCTGTTAGCAAGGATCATTTCTAAAGTGCCTGCAATATTGCATCATGAGCCTCCTTTGCGCATATCTCATGCTGCCTTGCCTGTGGGTCCTTCATGCAGTGCTCCTCGCTTATACTCATCATTGGAGGAGGCATTGCGCTCTAGGATGTCCTCATTGTTCAAAGCTTCTCCCCTCTGTAACACCAGGTTGTGCAGAGCACAGCACAGCACCACAATACACGAGACCCTGTTCGGGGTGTACTGAAGGGCTGCACTGGATTTATCCAGGCATCAGGGCCGCATCTTCAGAAGCCATATGACCTGCTCGATAGTTGCTCGAGTTGTCCTGTGGCAGGTGTTGTGTGTCTCCTCTGCATCTGTGCTTGGTTGCCATACAGGCATCAGTAGCCACATCTTCAGTGAGTAGCCCTTGTCACTCAGTATCCAACCTTGAAAGCGTGCAGAGAACCTGAAAAGGTCTGGCACCTGGGACTGCCTTAGGATATAGGCATTGTGGCTGCTTCCTGGGAACCATGCACACACCTGCAAGGACCGATTGTGGTGGTCTCAGACCAGTTGTACATTGAGTGAGTGATAGCCCTTCCTGTTGATGAAGGCTGCTATCTGGTCTGTGGGAGTCTTGATGGCTACATGCATGCAGTTGATGACACCCTGTACCTTGGGAATCCATGATAGCCCCATGGCTCTCAGTTTGCAAAAGTGCACATATTGGCTGGCCCTCTTGAAGATGGCAGCAATGAACTACAGACTGGGAGATCCCATGCATATCTCCAGATGATCCCTGGAATGATCCAGAGACGTGGAAATTCAGCACCTCAGTGACCTTCAGCACCACAGATATTGGGTTCCCGCCCCTCCACATAGAGCTCAGCTCGCCCTCCATCACGGCGCAGAGCTCTGTGACCACCTCCCAGGAGAGGCTCAGTCTTCAGCAACACTGCTGTCCCAGCATTTGCAGGAAGATGAGCCTCTGACAACAGACCCTCTCTTGGGACTAGGTGCCTGCGCCTCTGCGCCTTCCTCCTCTGTGCCCCCTCCAAAGCTGATTCATCTGGTGCCACTCTGGTTGCTGCTGCCCCGCTGCCTGTGGCTGCAGCTCTCTCCCTCTCTGATGGTCCTTCACCCTGGAGGCCTCAAAACCTGAGTGAATGAGGCCTATTGCAAATAGCTGCACTCAGTTCTCAGGGCCTCCACACCCCTTGCTCTATACATACAAGTGCCACAGCTGAGATGGCACTCAAGTGATATGCCCCCACTGTGCTGGAAAGTTGATCCCTGCTCCCGATTGTCACTTCTGCTGCCCACGCTGTTCCACCCTCCCTGCCAAACCATGCTGCCATTTGAAATAGCTGCTGTCTGGAGCCAACACTGATGTCCCGCTAATCCCCAGCCTCTTTATACTTGGTGAGGCTCTAAAGCCCCATTATTCCTATGTGCCATCATAAAATTAGAAAAGCCTGGTAAAATAGGAATTAATTGCCTGTTTAACAGGCTTAATTACCTTCCTGTCGCATTTCAGCATGAGGTCCTCTCACCAGCCCAGCCACTTTTGTAATATCACTTGCAATGTAAAGATGTCGGGCTTCCCTGTTGTGATTTTACTAATCCCCCCGCCTCCCAGTTCATCGCCGGAAGGCTGGTAAAATCCAGCCCATGTCACTGGAGCAGTAGCCCAGGCCTCTGGAGTACTAGTATAGTAACATAACCACATTGCTACTATTCCAGGGTTAACTTTTTTTTTCATTTAATGAAATGTTGATATTTCTGAAAAGGTTTCTTTTAATATTTCACAAATTTATGGAAAATCTGAAAAAAATGGGTTAGAGATTGGATGGTGTCGTCCTGCAAACTGGTACAGGGAACAATCTCTGTGTTGGAACAGGTAAGCTACGGTGCTTGCCTGGCGATGTGGGCTGCAGAGAAGAAATTCTATTTTAAAAAAAACTTATTTCAGAACTTTTAATTTGCATGGTGCAATCAATCATTATTTTTCTTTGCCCTTCAATTTTTAAATCCCTGTCCACCATCTTAACAATGCTGAATGAAAGGAGTGAAAGGCGTTCCTGACACTCAGCCATTAATGAAGGGAAATACATCAGATGATGTATTGATGTAGTTAAATTACCATTTGAATAACCCATATCAAGTTCCGCTTGCCCATCACCCTTGTCCTTGCTGACTTAACACTGACTCCTGGTTCCCCAGTGCCTAAGATTCTAATCCTTCTGCTTAAATCCCTTCATGGCCTCGTCCTCCCTATCTCTGCAGCCTCTTCCAGCCATACAACGGCCCAGAAATCTCCATTCTTACCAATCTGGCCTCTAATAGATTACCTCTCCCATTGCTCCCATCATTGGCAGCCTAGCCTTCATCTATGGAATTCCTCCCTAAAGCCCTCCACTTCTCTCTCCTGCCTCTTTGACCAAGCTTTTGATCATCCATCAAGAGAACTCTCTCTTTGGCTTGACACCACATTTGATTGTGACTTTACGTTAAAGGCGCTGTATAATTAAAGGTTCCTACTGTCCAAATAAGGAAACATATTCAGCACCTGCCATTGCTTCCATAAGTAAAATCTGTATACAATGGCAAAGGCTAGGGAGCCAGTGGAACAGCTTCCCATCGCATTTCCCACTTGCATGTTCCCCAAAACATGATGAAAAGGAGGAAACTCTGGGCCAAACTTCCTTCTTTGAACACTCATTCACTAAAATTACACTATGAGACAATACCACATGAACTCTTTTGCCTGAAATTCATCTCCTTATTATAAGCAAATGTGCTTATTTTAAACAGCCTGAAGCCACCACTAATCTTTTGTTAAATTTGTTGTTGGGATCTGGGTACGCAGGCAAAACACCTTTTCTTTAATGTCCATCCATAGTTCCCCGGAAAAGCTGATGGCCAGCCTTTTCCTTGAAAATAGAAGGAAGAAGAGTTTCTTGTTCAAACTCCTGTAATGGAAGATTGGCAATCAACATCCATGAGGTTATAGCAGCAATGATTTTGAATGGAATTGAGTTCCAGCTATAAGCAGCTTGGACATAACAGAAAAAAGTCAAAAACAAAACACTGCAAATACTGGATGTCTGAAACAAAAGTAGAAAGCACTGGAGATATTCAGCAGGCCAGGCATCAACCATCAAGAAAACACAAGACCGTTGATTTTCAGGTGTAAAACCTTTCCGCAGAACTTGAAAAGTATTACAGATGTACAGCAATTAAGAAAAAACAGAACAAGGCACTGGGATTGGTGTGGTGGTGGGGGATAACAGAAACACACACACAGACACAGGAAAACACATAAAATTGCCTTTAAATGCTGTGCTGGGGTCAAGACAAAACAAGGAGAAATGATATGGGCTGGAGACAAAAAGATGACTAATGAGAGAAATAAGAGGCTTACAAGACACAGAGTGTGAAAGGTATTAAAGAGAGAGTCTGGTGGAAGAAAAAATTAGGTTGACAACCAGGGTGTAGGCTATCTTGCTGGCACAGTGTTCTGAGGGACAGAGACAGAAGGGGTGGCAAGAGTTGGGGGTCCTCACTCCTTACATGAACCCACTCCTCTCCCCATCCTCAAAAACACCAGTACTCACCCAACCAGCATTGACAGTACCTACTATTTGACAGAAGATGGGAATATAGTTAAGGACAGAAGTTGTTAAAGTAAATATAAAGGCTAGATGTCTGCAAAATGCTGAGTAGAAAGGATGAAGTGCTAATCCTTGCACTTGCATTGAGCTTCATTGGAACAGTGCACCTTTAGCGTGAACCTACTTTCGTTTTCCATATGTATGCTCACAAAAATAATGGAGTTTTGTCTCAGAGGCAGAAGTGCTGCCAAATAAGCCACAGGTGACAGTTTTAAAATATAGATCTGGGGGAATTTTCCATTAATACCTAACTGTGATAAATATAAAACTCCCAACAGGAGTGTCTGCTGTCCTATTTTTGTTGTATCTGATAGATGGGTATATAATGGCTGACTTTACTCGAACAACTCCTGCTTTACTGACTCACTTCTTAGCGGTTTTCTCTCTATCTTGGCCTCCGTGTCCATTCAGCACAAAACTGCTCCCTTAATTCAGCACTTATCAACAGGCTCTTATAGAAAGGTGATAGAATGGCATGAGAAATGGAAGAAATGTTGTTGTGCTCTTCTGAGGTTTATGGCTGGGGCACATTGTTGAGGCAGACAACGGGGAGCTTTATCCTGCAATCTGGCTGCACTTGATGCTGCTACTTAATGTCCAAGATGGGAACAGTTCTACTCCCCTGCACTAATATCTGTCATATTATTACGCACATTACTGCCTCACCTAGGAGACAGAATGCTTAAGAGTGGATGAACAGTGCATGAAGTTGCACTGTTAATTGGATGGGGCCGATTGTCTTTTCTCATCATTTTCATATGTAGATAAGGAAATAAAAGTTAGTTGTAGAGGGCCACCATGGCCAGCCACATGCTTTGAAAGCCAAGTCCCAAATGTGAAAAAGATAATATTCTAACTCACATCATCCATTCCTCCCTGATTAATGAATTTTCAAGCACTAATTTCAGCTGAAAATGATGAAAGATAACCTTAAGGGCAAATCCAAGCAATCTGTGACTTACTTTCAATATAAAATTGTCCTCAGCTTGCAATTTAAGGTCCAGGATAGACTGTTTCACACGGCCTTCAAACTGATGGTCTCTCTTCCTGGGAACATCCAACGCAGGGAAGAGATCACTAATCAAGCCCATGAAAATAGGCATATCATCAGTTACTATCTTTGGAATGTTGAAGTCTCGAAGGGCCCGCATCAGGACTTGGTCTTCAGGGCGGCCTGGGTCGCCTCTCTTCAGTGAACCAGCTACAACCAGCACAGATTTGATTGCACGAAGTCCCCAGTCATAGTGATCCTAGCAAAGAAAAATGACAGAGCTGAACAAAGCACGCTTTGGTAAAAACGTTCATAGGTTTCCAAAGACACACATAAGCAGTAACTATTGTCCTGCTGGGGAGGTTGGGTTGGTAGCAAGTCCTGCAACAGACTGATTGTCAATAGCAAGAACATTATCTAGGATGGTGACAGACATCCAATCTGATCCAGAAGTTCGTTTGAAACAGTTCAATCAATTGAAATATCTCAATGAAGTTTATGACTGTAACCATTCTAGAAGACCAGATTATTTCAAGACATCAAAAAATGGTTACTGAAGGGATAGTAGCAGACTTATACAAGTTGAAATCACACTACGTGACATGGGTAACTGTTGCATTTATATGAAATGTCCTTGTCCATTATTTCAACAAAGGGATTCACCAATTTATTTGAAGTGTTTATTTTAAATGGGTTAATGCTTTACTAAAGCAGCAGAGAGATAAGCTCCATATAAATTCAATAATGGATTTAGTACTGATATCACATAACACAATTTCATACCAATAGTCTACAACGCTTGTGGTGAAGAATTTATAGGCTTTGAACTGTTATGAACAGGTGAGAACGCATCTAGGGGCCCCTCTTAGCCTTCATCTTGTCTTACTGTAACAGGGTTTATTTTTAAACGCACTATGTTTTGAGCTATCCTTTGGTGAATCCTTGTTCACCGCTTTCCAATTATAAGGCAAAGAAAATAGCACAAACAGGTTTTCTTAGGTTTAAAAAAGAAAAGCTGAAATTTATTAAACTTGAACTTAAACTCTAATTCAGTTGATACCTACGGATACACAACACACCCACACTAGCATGCATATGTGATACACACATGCAAAAAGAGACAGAAAATAAATGAAAAATAAAGTGGAAAGTTGAGGCACTATCTGAAGAGTTTTTGTTATGGTTCTTCGAGCTCACTGTAGAGTCCTTGATTGTAGGTAGATCTTGCTTATTGTTGGGGCCCAGTATTCTTCTTAAACTTTATTCGCTGTAGGAGACTTCTCTCTCTTGGGGTTCCTGTGTCTTCAGTGGAGTCAGAGGCTTGTGAGAAAGAGATGGGGGCAGACAGGAGAGATGTTCTCAGTCCAGGTGCAAACAGTTTTTCTCAAACTCTCTGTGGCTAGTTCAAGAACCCTGGAACAACAGCTAGTCATGAGACCAGCTGGTCCAAACAGTCCTGGCCCCTGTGGATTGCATCATTCTAGCAGGCCCTGGAATGCACTTCCCCACCCCCACTGTCCAGTGATCAACATCCATTGTGGGCTGAATGTATCAGGGAATGGTCCTTTGTCTACACAAGCACCGTCTGTTAGCATGCAAATGTTTTTTCAGCCCCGGCTGACCTGTTCAACAAGTTATTTCCATGCTCCAGCAACAGTTCAATATCAATGTACCTCATTTTTGGCAGAGGGCTGCATGACACCTCCACACCCAGCAGAATGAAATGTGCTTTGAGAAAAGCACATTTCATTAAAAGGTTTGAGAGAAAATATAAGATACAGAAAAGAAACATGCATTTCTCTCATTCATTCATAAATCCTAAAACTTATTACAACCTGTTTTTTCTTGGTGCCCATGCTGCTTTAATTGCCCCCTTTTTGGCATCCAGGTAAACATGTGGTTCTTTGGGGAAGTTTTTCTGCAATTTGCCCATTTCCATGGATGGCTAGGATCTTTGAGATGGTTAGGTTTAATCAGCTCTGAGTTGGACTTTTTTTTTGCAGTTGAGTCAGTAGTGGGCAGGCCTATCCTGAACTCTCTTTCAGTGCTTTGCTGAGTCATGCAAAGACTTTTGACTTCAGGGGATTGGTGGTTCGCTTTTTTTGTGACTGTGGGGGAGGATTCTTTGCTAATCTCCCCTTTGTCCTCTGGGACACTCCAGCCTGCAGGTATTTGTGCAGACTATACTGCACTCTTCTGTTGCACTTCGTCCAGGTGAGGCACCACCCTCCCACTTTCTATGCCCCCTAGAGGGCTTTCTTTGTCTCTGCAGGTTCCTGTAAATTCTGTTAACAACTCTGGGGGGGTGCTTCTAGTGTCTGTATTTACTTAGGAGGATGTGGGATCCAACTTTTCACATTTTTCAGGGTTGGCTGACCGGACAGTAAGGGTTTTCATCTGGGATTCATCCTGGACTTCCTTTAGCCTGCCCTCTTGGTCACTTTTTCCCCTTCCGTCTAAACTTTTGCCAGTTTTGTGCCCGCCTGTCCCTTTCTGTTCTCCGCGGGGGTCCCTTACAGTTCACCAGCCCTCTGCTGGAGGGTCCTCCTATCACCGGTACAGGATTTAGGGGTGAAGGTTTCACTGTAGGTTGGGGTTTCCCCTCAACCTGGCACATGTGGCAACTCCTGCAGTACTCCACTGCATTTTGTGGAGTTTTGGCCAGTCAAACTGTTGTCTTATGCGGGCTTTGGTCTTTCGTATACCGACATGTACAGCCACTGTAATCTAGTGGGCCCTTATTAATATTTCTACCCGGTACCTCGGCAGCACCACTAACTGGTGAACTACTGTCCACTGCTTGCTCTCTGGTCTGTGAGGAGAACTCCATTTCCTCATCAGTACCTCATTCTTTAAATAGTAGCAATCAGGGACTCCCTCTGCTTCACTTTCAGACTGGGCAGCCTGTGCTAACTCTTGCAATACTGGGTTGGCTCGCTGAGCCTTAGCTAGAGAAAATCCATTTAATTCATTCCCTGGGTCTCCTAACTTTCCAAAGAAAGTCTCAGACAGACAGACCTGGTCATCTGTCTGCAGTGCCAATTCAGTCTCCTCTGGGGGAGTTGGTTTGATCATGGCCTGATCCACTACACATTCAGGGGAATTGCAGGGATCCGTCTCCTGCCACGGCCCTGTCTCTCTGACCTCCTGCGGTCTTCCTTTCACTAGTGGGAGGGCTACACCTTAACCCCTGCCAGATCATTTCCTAGGAGCAGGTCAACCCCATCCATAGGCAAACTAGGGACAATCCCTACGGTTATCAGTCCCAAAACTAGGTCATACTCCAGGTGCACCCTGTGTACAGGTACAGACATACACTGCCCTCCAATACCATTCACCACCATTCTGATGTTCACTGCACTCTCTGGGTGGAAAGGTCAGGCCTTTTCCCAGTTAAAGGGATCTAGTGGCCCCTGTGTCCCTGAGAATTACTATGGGCTTGCTTGCCCCACTCGAGAGATATGGGGTTACTTTCCCTTCAAACACAAAACCCTGATAAACTTCAGGAATCCTGTTAGCTTTTCCTGCACTTGCAGCCGTAAGCTTCCTGGGTCTCACTTTTACTGCAGTTAAAGCCACAGCTTATTCTGCTGTGCTTTCTTTCAGGATTCCTTCTTCACTGAGCGCGTGTGTCCTGATTAACCCTACAGGTTTTCCAACAGTCAGCTTTTAAATGCTCTGCTTTATTACAATGGAAGCACACAGGTCTACGGGTATTGCTCTTACTGCTCACAGCACCTTCCTTTTTGGCTGGAGGAGGGCCCCCTGGGTCTCCTGCTTTTCTTTCTGTCTCAGGACTGCTTGAGCTCCTATCACCTTCCCACCCTTTGTCCTTTTCAGATTTGTGGGGGTGATTAGGAAAGGTTTTCCCCTGAGAGACCGACATATAAATTAAAGCAAACTCATCAGCCAGAAGGGCCACTTGCCAGGCTCTCTGAACCCGCTGCTCCTCTACATGTGTCTTTTTGGAGAGTGGGAAAGAGTTTTTAAAATCCTCTCACAGAATTACTCCCCTGAGATTCTCATAGCTGAGCTATGAGCCCTCAGCCACTGGTCAAAAGCCAGCTGCTTACTTCTTTCAAACTCCAAATAAGTTTGATTAGCTTGCTTGTTGAAGGTACTAAACTTTTGGCAATAGGCTTCGGGTACTAACTCATATGTCCCGAGTATAATATTTTTGGTCAGTTCATAATTTGATGAACTTTCATCTGGCAACAGGGAATAAACCTCTTGTACTTTTCCGGTTAGCTTGCTTTGTAACAAAAGAGGCCAAGCCTCAGATGGCCATTTTAGCTGCCTTACCAGTCTCTCAAAGGGCACAAAAAACATTTCTACATCTTGCTCATTGAATTGGATTAGTTGAGCTAGTTTTTAACAATTTTGTACCCAACCCTGAATTACGCTCCTCCATATTGGTCATGCTTTCACTGGGGTTACTCTGTCACCCCCAGTTAGCTCAAGCTGCTTCAGCTCTTTCTTTGCATTCTCTCTGGAAGGATCTTTCTCTCTCTCTCTCCTGCCTCTCTCTCTCTTTTTCCCTTTCCTCAAATTCAAGTTTTCTCTGTTACAATTGTATCTTTGCTAGCAATACCCTCTCTGGGACTGCTTCTAATCCTGTTTCTGTTTCTTCAGATTCAAGGGAAAAATGGTTGGCCAATAGTCTAAGGAATTCAGACTTCCTCGCCTCACCACATACAGTGGTCGCATACTGCTCAGCCATTTTCCTCAACTCCTCCATAGACAGTGCTTTTAACTTATCCCAAGTTACTTCATCTTGGCTTGGGGAGCTACTAGCTTCAGTTGCAGACATGTTAGTATTCAATCACACACAACCACAAGAAAACCTGTATTGAAATCTTGCTCTTTTTGATTGGGGACAATTTGGCTTCCCACTTCCAATTTCTCTTGTTTGTCGGTAAAATCCCGGATGGTAGCCCCCAACTTCCTGTTATGACCAGGTGAGAAAGCGTCTAGGCGTCCCTCTCAGCTTTCACTTGGTCTTACCGTAACAGGGTTTTATTTTTAAACACACTGTGTTTTTAACTCCCCCTTGGTAAATCCTTGTTCACTGCTTTTCAATTATAAGGCAAAGAAACCAGCACAAAATGGCTTTCTTAGGTTTAAAGAAGAAAAGTTGAAATTTATTAAACTTGAACTTAAACTCTCATTTGATTGACGTCTACGTATACATGACGCGCCCTTGTGAGCATTCCTATGCGATACACACATGCAAATAGAGACAGAAAAGAGAAGAAAAATAAAGTGGAAAAGTTGAGGCAATATCTGAAGAGCTTTTGTTATGGTTCTTCGAGTTCACTGTAGAGTCCTTGATAGTAGGTAGATCTTGCTTTTCATTGGGGCCCAGTAAAAGTTCTTAAACCTTGTTCGCTGTAGTAGACTTTTCTCTCTTGGAGGTCATGTGGCTTCAATGGATTCTGAGGCTTGTGAGAAAGAGATGGGAGCAGACAGGAGAGATCTTCCCAGTCCAGGTGCAAACAGTCTTTCTCAAACTCTAGTTCAAAAACCCTGGAACAGCCAGTTAGTCATGTGACAAGCTGGTCCAACCAGTCCTGGCCCCTACGGATTGCATCACTCCAGCAGGTCCTAGAATGTGCTTTCCCACCCCCTCACTGTCCAGTGATCAACATCCATTGTGGGTTGAATGTGTCAGGGAATGGTCTTTTGTCTACACAAGCACCATCCGTTTGAATACAAAAATTTTTTCCAGTCATGGCCGATCTGTTTAACAAATAATTTCCTCCCTCCAGCAACAGTTCAAAATCAATGTTCATATGACAAGACCAATGTGCCTCATTCTTGGCAGGTGGGGGCCTAATGCCAGAACTTATAATTTCCTTGTGTCAACACCCTTTAAATCATGGAAATCCTTTCTACATAGTAATACTATTACTTTTACCATCAAGCTTGACTTCTGAATTGTTGACTTTATCAATAAAGTTTTACATTTGCTTTCAGGAATGTTTTAAGTGGTACTACTTCAGTGAAACTAAAATCAATAAAGATAAATTTATAAGTACGTTCACCAATTTCTTAGGTGTGCCAGGGAGGGAATGGGGGCACAGGTAGGGGAATCAATACCTGGTTTCATTAGTACCAGTCGCTTGGTGTTCTTGCACCTTATTAATTTGAGCGAGGAGTCAATCACATTCTTATAATAAAACAGGACCGAGGAATATATGATTAAGCTGAAAACTCATTTATACAACTGGCACAAACTGCATTTGCTACAAAGGAATGTCTAAGGCTATTCAATGAGAATGGATACTTGCTCTAAAGTATCCAATGATTTTTTTTAAAAATCATTTCTTTGTGAAAATTCTCTGTCTTTACAATGGATTTATTTTAGGTGCAGAGCCTATGTAAAGTTGATCTTCACTCCTTCAGACCAATTAGATGCAACATTTACATGGCAGCAATGTGCTGCTGACTGGGTCTTGTGCAATACCAAGACACATTCCTGGCCCTAAAGATCAGTGTGATTGCTATAATTATGCTTATATAAAAGGTAAAGCTTCTAATCACAAATGTGCCTATTAACAGATTTCTATGGGCTTGATAAGTTATACTGCCTGGAAACACATTTTTAAAAATATATTTAGTAACAATTTGATGCCTAGATTTAATTTAGAGTTAATATTATTCTTCTGCATTCTGTGCCAAGTCTTGAAAGCTTTCAGGAATAAATGGGGATGGGGGGGGGGGGGGGGGGGGTGCGGGGAGGGGTGCGTGTGAGGGAAACTGCATCCAAACAAACAAAATCAATGGAAAATGAAATATGGGTTTCTAGAGAGATGATAAACCTCAGCAAAGATGTCCAAACAGCAAACAAAATCAGCTCAAACAATGGTATAGCTTACCATGGCTTGGGGGATGTATATCATTTCAAAGCAGTGTAGAAGTAGGGGACTCCAATTTGTCCCCTCTACTTGAGCCCCACCCACTCTGGCACTGCTATGATCAGACTGTTCAGTGTGAGGAATAGTGAAAGCCTATTATGGTGATTTTATTTCTTGCCTTGTGATTGCCAAAAAGATGTAAGACAAATATTCTTAAAACTGATCTGCTTCTCCCAATGTATGCATTCAAACCACATTCTATAAGTTAAATTAGCTCATTGAAGCAGGTCGTATACAGTCGCAAATTCGTTTAAAATAAAGAATATCATTCATTTTATGATATGCTTCTTTCATCCAAAGAGTTTCCTGTTGTGTAGCTCTGCCTAATGGATGTCATCTTACCTGTTTTGAAAGCAGTTCTTTACAAAGCTGGTACAGGGTGATGAACTTCCTGGCTAATAACCTAGCTTCAATGAACCCTTCGGCGACCAACATGATTTCACAGATCAGCTCAAAGTCGGGCACCACCATAGCACAGGGTCTGGAAAACAGTCAATGGACATGAGCATCCTCTCCTTACTAAAACATAGAGGAAACAAACTCTATATCAATTAGAGTATTGCAAGTTGCTGACTACTGAGGCGGTAGCAGAGCTTTGATGCTTCAAAACAGTGTGAATGTAAGATGGTCCTGTGTTTCTTATGTCAAGTTTAAAGATTCTTCCAATTCTCTTTTCCCTTGCCATCCTCATACTTTTAAAGCCTCGTTCGCATTCTCTCTAGTTGCAAATATACAGGAACTTAAAGTTGAAGGCTTTTGTGTACTATTTTGAAATCTCCCCAAAATACAGATGTGACATCTTCATTGCATTGTCATAGGAGAAGTCATGGCCCAAACCATTGTCTGTTCAGAAAGGTGTGTTCAACATGGGCCTGGAATGAGAAGATCTTGGAGGAGTTTGAACACTGCAGTCTTTACATGGAGATATTGGTGTGATGGCTGAGCTGTCCAAACTCATCAGAAACAAGGCCCTATTGAAAAATAGCTATTTATTATGAACTGCAGCCATATCTGATATCATTCAAGAAGTGACTAGTTTCAATCAGGAAATGCCAATTATAAATCTGACTTTGACTCTTTAAAGTTAGCATCTTATTGTTATTATGAATTCTCTCACCCTACTCCCACACCTTGCTAACCAACCATCGGGGTGAAAATTGTGGGCAAATATAAAATTGATCACTTCTACAAAAACTTTTAAATCTTTAAGCTGGATGACATTAAGGGGGGCAAGATATGAGGTGATCCTGACTCAGCTGTTTCAGCAAATTCCGGGAGAGGCCGGGCACTTGCTCATGGAAACTCTGAGGGAAAGTCAGGCAGAGCTGTATTAATGCATCTTGGGGAATCTTGTCAGCAAATGCTTGGGAATGAATATCCTCACTCAGGAATGGTGGCATTCAGAAAAACATATATATATATATATATATATATATATATATATATACACATATTTCTAGATTCAGTCCACATGGTCAGCTTCTGTGCTGCAAATTTCTACAGTTATTTTCAAATGCCTTTTACCACAGCCTCCATGTATCCATCAGTCAGCGGCATGGTCAGTGCTGTGGATTTGTGCCACAACCAGTGCCACTCTGCATCAGACCTGAGACAATTCCAGGCTTGCTTAATGATCGCAATTCAACTGCAATGGACCAGGCACCCCTACTGACCCTGCTTAACATGGGCACTCACCTGAACAGGGCTTTCAGGTTCTCAGGTAATTCTGTACGTCCTGCATACCCAGGGTTCATTGTGATAAAGATCCCAACGGACAGAGTCAGATTGATCTCTTCGCCCATGAAGTTGAAGCGCTTCTTTTGGTCTCGGATTGCATCCTGAATGGATTTCACCTGTGGGAACAACAATGGCAGTGACGTGACAAATCTTTTCAAATTCTGGTGATCACCAGGGAGCAAGGGAGTGTAAACTGCAGCAGTGCTACATTGTAGTTTGTTGGGGGGTTCAACAATGATGAGCAGCCCAACATTTTGGGGGGTGGCGATGTAATAAATGTAACAACAACATGTTGAAGCAATGGCTCTTATACTTCCTGTCAATGCTGACAATCCATATAGTCATCCAGATCAGGGATATGAAACGGAAAAAGGCTTGAATTTAAACAGTGCCTTATCAGGTCTCTCATAAATACCTTAAAGCACTTCATATACCAGGAATTACTTTGAAGTGCAGTAGCTGTTCTTACTGTTTATTGTGCATAGCATGGGTGTTACATGGGGGTTTTCAAGACCTGTTATACACAATAAACAGGAATGAGACAGATAGCAATGAAAGTTATTGGTCTTGAATTTCCTCCAGCAGAATCCATTGGAAAACAGAAATATCCAGATGTGCCAAAATCTGCCAATTACAAAGTTTTAGAGTTGGGCTTATTAGGGCAGAACCTCTGCCCATCCCTTCCAAAGCCAATAATATCAAGGCACAGTACTAGTACTAATTTAGAAACTAGTGGAGATTCCCTACATGTGGGAGTTAGCATTTCAGTCGGGACCTAGAGTAGAACTGTAGGCCTGTACACTGAGTGAGATGAGACACTCCAGATTGAGTGCAGGTGGGCCCCACCAGAAAGGGGGGGAAGCCTAAGCAATGGGGATGGCCTGTACCTTTGAAGAAAGTTTTTTTTTGCTTCGAAATGGATCAAAGGGGGCTGAAGGGAGATGGTTGTAGTCTTCCTCAAAGTGGGCAGCTGGGGGATATTTCAAACCAAATAAGGCAGACAAGCACCAGACATGCAAGCATAATGGTATTGATGCCTGCTCCCACTAACCCCCTCACCCTATGCAAATAATCTGCTTTCCCACTGAGACCACAAAGTGGGATCAGAATGGAAGGCAAGAGTGAATGCAAAATGACCGTCAATGGTCTGTGGAATTTCAGGGCCATTTTTTTTTTGTTGACAGCCAGTACCTAGGCGTACTCCTGTTCCTCTTCAAATAGTCCCTTTGGGATTTTAAATATCTATCCAGGGCACATTAGCAAGCAGATGGCATAAAATCCTGATGTGAAGTTCTAACATGAACACCTTTAACCCAGAGGCAAGAATGTCACGAATTGAGACAGTAGCGAAGAAGAACTTGTGGACCATTGGAAAGTTTATTTTAAAAATGCTTGATCTCAGAATGTGGGTATCGCTGGCAAGACTGCATTTATTGCCAATCCCTAGCTGCCCTGAGAAGGTGGTAGTGGTTCTTTGCCTTGGACTGCTGCAGTCATTGTGGTGATGGCACTCCCACAATTCGGTCAGGTCGGGAATTTCAGGATATTGACACAGTGATGATGGAGGAGTGGTGATATACGTCCAAGTCAGAATGGTGAGCACACTATGAGGCTGGGTGTATGAGACATGCTCGAGGACAATTAAAATTGAATTTAAACAGACATTGGGTCTGCTCCAATTTACAATTGTCAGTGTCAAGATGGGACAAACAGGTAAAGCTACTTAAGCCCATGTTTTGTCAAGCATATCCATTGGCGGACAGCTCCCTCTCGTGGCAGAGTTAACTAAAGCCTTGTCAGAACTCAGGAGCCAGCAGAACACAGCTGGAGGCACACAACAGTGCTGCTCTAATCTGCAAAGAGAACATCCTCGCAATCTGGGATTTTTGTATTTTTCAATGTTATAGCTTGAACAAATAGTGCTGGCTTTATCAATCTTTCATATTGTCCTGTATTTCATAAAATATAATAATACTTCCATTTCATTTAAAATAAAACAATCAGTGATGAGGAGTAAATTCAGCATCATATCTATAGATATGAAGAAAAACATATGATACACATACTCTACGAATGATGCTGAAATAGCTACGATAAAGCTGAAATGGGCTGAGAAGCTTGAGTTGACTCAACGCACAACATAGTAACCAATGCAGAGGAGCAATCAAACAAGATTAAAGGATGTTGGACGACATAGTCAAAATGACAGAATATAAGTCAGAGGAGATAGTGATCAAACTGTACTGAGCTCCAGACAGACCACACCTTGAATACTACATCTAGCTCTGATGGGCAAGAATCAAGAGAGACATTCAAACACTGGAGACATACACAGTGACAGTGAAGGAACCGCAATATAGTTCCAAGTCAGGATGGTGTGTGGCTTGGAGGTGAACTTGCAGGTGGTGGTGTTCCCATGCACCTGATGCCCTCGTTCTTCTGGTGGTAGAGGTCACAGGTTTGGAAGGTGCTGTCACAGGAGCCTTGGTGAGTTGCTGCAGTGCATCTTGTAGATGGTGCACACTGCTGTCACTGTGTGTCTGTGGTGGAGGAAGTGAATGTTGAAGGTGATGGATGGAGTGTTAAGTGGGCTGCTTTTTCCTGAATGGTGTCAAGCTTCTTAAGTGTTGTTGGTGCTGCACCCATCCAGGCAAGTGGAGAGTATTCCATCACACTCCTAACAAGTGCCTTGCAGACGGTGGACAGGTTTTGGGGCGTCAGGAGGTGAGTTACTCCCAGCATAGTTCCCAGCCTCTGACCTGCTCTTGTAGCCATAGTACTTATATGGCTGGTCCAGTTCAGATTCTGGTCAATGGCAACCCCCAGAATTTTGATAGTGGGGGATTCAGCGATGGTAATGCCATTGAATGTTAAGGGGAGATGGTTGGATTCTCTCTTGTTGGAGATGGTCATTGCCTGGCACTTAAGTGGCAAGTAACATTCGCGCCACACATCAGCCCAAGGTTGGATGTAGTCCAGGTCTTGCTGCATATGGGCATGGGCTGCTTCAGTATCTGAGGAGTCGTGAATGGTGCTGAACATTGTGCAATCATCAGTGAACATCCCCACTTCTGACCTGATGATTGAAGGAAAGTCATTGATGAAGCTGCTAGAGATGGTTGGGCCTCGGACACTACCCTGAGGAACTCCTGCAGTGATGTCCTGGGACTGAGATGATTGACCTCCAACAACCATCTTCCTTTGTGCTAGGAATGACTCCAACCAATGGAGAGTTTTTCACGATTCTCATTGACTGCAGTTTTGCTAAGGCTCCTTGATACCATACTCAGTCAAATGCAGCATTGATGTCAAGGGCAGTCACTCTGACCTCACTTCTTTGGACCCAGGCTGTAATGAGGTCAGGAGCTGAGAGACCTTGGCAGAAGCCAATCTGAGCGTCAGTGAGCAGGTTATTGCTGAGCAAGTGCTGCTTGAAAGCACTGTCAATGACACCTTCCATCACTTTGCTGATGATCGAAAGTAAACTGATAGGGCAGTAATGGGCCAGGTTGGATTTGTCCTGCTTTTTGTGTACAGGATATACCTGGGCAATTTTCCACATTGCCCGGTAGATGCCAGTATTGTAGCTATATTGGAAATGCATCCAGTTCTTGGGCACAAGTCTTCAGTACTATTGTCAGAATGTTGTCAGGGCCCATAGCCTTTGCAGTATCCAGTGCCTTGAGCCATTTCTTGACATCACGTGGAGTGAATCAAATTGGCTGAAGACTGGCATCTGTGATGCTGGGGACCTCAGGGGAGGCTGAGATGGATCATCCACTCGGCACTTCTGGCTGAAGATTGGTGCAAATGCTTCAGCCTTATCTTTTGCACTGATGTGCTGGGCTCCCCCAACATTTTGGATGGGGATATTTGTGGAGCCTCCTCATCCAGTTAGTTGTTTAATTGTCCACCACCATTCACAACTGGATGTGGCAGGACTGCAGAGCTTTGATCTGATCCGTTGGTTGTGGGATCACTTAGCCCTGTCTATTGCATGCTGCTTCCGCTGTTTGGCATGCATTTAGTCCTGTGCTGTAGCTTCAGCAGGTTGACACCTCATTTTGATGTATGCCTGGTGCTGCTCCTGGTATGCCTTCCTGCACTGTTCATGGAACCAGGGTTGATCCCCCGGCTTGATGGTAATGGTAGAGTGGGGGAATATGCTGGGTCATGAGGTTACAGATTGTGGTTGAATACAATTTTGCTGCTGCTGATGGCCCACAGCACCTCATGAATGCCCAATTTTGAGTTGCTATATCTGTTCGAAATCTAAACCATTTAGCATGGTGGTAGTGCCACACAACACGATGGAGGGTATCCTTAATGTGAAGATGGGTCATCGTCTCCACAAGGACAAAATTCACTCATGGAATACACACAGTTTAAATGCCATTCCGTACTACATAACAGATAAGCATAATCAAATTGGTTGGCTCACAGATTGTAACACTGAATGCATGATCAATGTATGTAACATGTCCTTAATCCCAATTCCACAGAGGTGAGAGCCATTTTCCACAAGATGAAAAGAGTGGTCCAGATGCCATTGTGATCAACATTGGGTTTTTAAGATAGACTAATTCCATTTAACACCACAAATAGGGCAAAAAATGCATGAGGATATCTTTTTTCACCTTCATTAGTGAGATGTTAGCACTGAAAAAAAAGGATATAATTGCATTCGAAGCAGTTCAGAGAAGGTTCACTCAACTAATTCCAGGATTGAAGGGCTTATCTTATAAAGAAAGGTTGAACAGGTTTGGCCTATACCCTTTGGAATTTAGAAGAATGAGAGGTGATCTTATTGAAATATATAGATCCTGAGGAGACTTGATAAAGTGGATTCCAGGAGAATGTTTCCTTTTGTGGGGGAGACGAGAAGTAGGGAACACAGTTTAAGAATAAAAGGTCTCCCTTTTAAGACGGAGATGAGGAGAAATTTTTTCTCTTAGAGGGTCGTTAGCCTGTGAAATTCTGTTCCCCAGAAAGCAGTCATTGAATTTATTCAAGGCTGAGTTAGACAGATATTTGATAGACAAGGGAGTTAAGGGTTATGGGAGGGCAGACAGGAAAGTGGAGTTGAGACCACAACCAGATAAGCCATGATCTTATGGAATGGCAGAGTGGGGCTTGAAGGGCCGAATGGCCTACTCCTGCTCCTAAATCCTATGTTGCTAGGAATGATACTCAGGGTCAATATTAAACAGTTCCACATCAGGCATAGCAGAGTTGCTCACTGGATGACTTCAAAAGTCCCTTGCATTGTTCCACTGTCCAACAATATGCCTTACCTCAAATCACAAGATAACATTATTCAGTCAACTGTTATCACCCCACAGTTAAAAAGTGCACTACATGTTAATTATCTGGACCCAATATGTCACTTAACTTCAGTCGTTTGCAATGAAATGATCAGCATTTTCTAGTGAGACACCCAATTATGAAGTAGGATTGGTTGGATTTTAAAACAAAGCTGTATACTTTAACAGAACTGTTAATGAGGGCAGTATTCTTAAACTAAAACATTAAAGACTAATTCAGAGTTTAAAATAATTAGGCACTGATTCACTAAGCAAGCCAGTCTCGCCTCCTCCAACCTGATCATCGAGAGTGGCAGATGTGATAGGAGGGTCTGTTATGTCCATCAATGCATCACGTGCTGCCTTTGGAACTGGGTCAGGCCGCATCCTCTTCAGTCCACTCCATGTGAGGTTCTAGGCTTTTCAGAGCAGTGGGAGCACTTTTCTGTTTCTAACTAAACTTAACAGAAGGATACAAGGCAAAAACTGAAGGTTTAAGAGGTGCACCAGCCAAGTAGCCCTCAAACACCATAGATAAGAGCAATCTGCTGTCTTCAAAACATTTAAACTCACCATTTCATTCCAAAAAATATTTGTGGTTAATTAAAAGCATGGATAATCAATGTAGCAGTATAATCACATGAATAGTTTTTTTATACATATATATAGAAAAATTTCACACAGTGCTCTACTTGGCTATCCTTGTTATTATTTTTGGTGAATCATAGAGTAATCCACTTTATCATGTGGGCACACTAATTGTCATTGGCAATCACCCCTCCTGTTGTCAGCAAAGCCAGAGATGCACCGACCCAAAAATAGGCTCTTTTATCCTTTCTACCCCAGCCCTCTCACTCAATAGGGTACACCTTGCTTCCCTCTTCTGTCTGTCTGAATAGGGTGTCTCTTTCTCTACCCTAGAAACAGCATGTTGCCTCTCCTTTCTCATTAGGGTCTCACAATACCTATCCTTCTTTCTGCTCACCCCCTGCTCAGTGGTCTCTCTATCTCAGCCATTCCTCCACTGCAGTCCCTTTACCAACCTTCCCGCTGTGAAGTTGGTCACTCTCCTCCCACACGGCCACACCACAGCCTGTTCCAATAGCACAGCTCCAATGCTGCCATGCTGAATGGTGGAACGGGTTCATGTTAGAGGGGGCATTGTATGGACTGCAGTACAAGCTTTTTTTAATGTTTTAATGTTTAGTGTTGGTTATGATCATCATTGCACTGGCCTCATGTTCAAAGGTGGCAACATGCTGAGCAAATCCCGTTACTGTCCCAACAACACACCTTTTATGAAGAAAGTGCACACTGGAACTTGTGCTTCCTGTTGTCTGCAGAACTGAACTGCAGCATCACGGTGCTGGGTGGTGCTGATATTGCTTTTAATGAGCAATGTACAAGCAAACAGCTCACACAACACATCCAAGCAGGTCCACATCACCTTATTTTCTTCAGTGTTTTTTAGATTTCGATCGAGGGAGAGCCTCACTTTCAAAACATCAAAGCAGCTTCATTCTAGATTCAATATTATACAGTAATTCATATCCGCGACTATAATAAATCTGCTGCCAATGTAAATCAGAAACTCAATGCACAGTCAGCAGTGCTGCTAGATAAATAAATAAATAAATATTGCTTTAATTTATTATACACTGTTCACTTCAATGGCAAATATAGGGCCGAGGAAATCATTCCTTATCATTGAAATGAGTGTTGGCAATAAATTGACAGCTCAGTCATTCTGTTATCAGTAACGGCATTGACTCTGTAAATCAGTTGGGCCACACCGCACAATTAGCAGTGATCTTACAGATACATTCATGAATTACAACCTACATTTCAAATCTTGACATAGTCCAGGCATCTTCCTTTTTGGCACTTCATTAAAAAAAAATCTCTTTCTTAATCAAATTTCTTGGAGTACCTAAACAATTAGGACTTGTTTTGATGAACTTCTCTCGACACCAGGCCAAACACTAGTTTTTTTCTCAATTCATTTATGCTGTTTAGTTTTACTCCTACTTTACTTCTGTTTGCTGAGGGTCTCTCAAGATCCATCCCTCCCTGATTCGCTTGAGCTTTCTATGCACTTCTCAACATCCCACCCTTCCAAACCATTCCTCTTACTCTTGCCTACTTCCAGTGACACTGTGAGCTCCCTGGAATTCTGTTTGTTTCCATCTGTGCCTACTTCCCATTCTTAGCAGTGCTACTGCTTTTCTTTTGCCTCAGTCCCTTTTCATTCATCCCAGTTGTAAACCCTTGCTGCTTACTCATAGTTAACTTTGTTATTTAGAACAAAAGGAAAGTTAAAAGGATCCGCAAGCTCAGGAATCAAATTCTCAAAGTATTGCTCAATATGACACCAGATATACTGGCAAAAGGCAGAGGGTGTGATTCAGTTTACATGGCCTCACAATTTTCTTTACTTCAGCACAACTCATTGTCATCTGCAGATCATTAAAGTGAAAATGACCATCCTCCAATTGTCTTCCATCAACTCAAGGAGTTGTAGTTCCTGTTCTCTCTTCCATTCCTGATTTACCTCAACTTCTTTCTTAATCTCCAACCTTGAAGCTCAAAATGATAGTATCAGTGAGCAAAAGAGACTGAACAGACTTGGAACAATGGTAGGTTAAAAGCATATCCAGCCAAAAGCAGAACCAGGTAAGGTTCTTCAGGTATCCTTTCACTTTGCTTTTTACCATGTGTAGTTATCAACATGAATTATCATTCCAGGATAATTGAAAGCACTTGGAAGCAAGTACCAATATTGACAATACACAGCCGTGCCTGAGCACAATGAAGCAACTCTTAATAAAATGAAGACAACTGGCATATCTCAGTGAGGTTCAGAGGCAGTTACAACACATTCATCATTTTAACACTGAGATTGTACTCCAGTTTTAAACTTTTACGGTGTTAAATATTAAGGTACTGTGTTTTCTTTCATTTCCTTGAGGTTTGGAGTGCTACGTCACTTTCACCATTTACTAGGAAGTAGTATCTGGAAATAGATTGCTCAAGATCTACATTTTATAAACGTATACAAGCTGCAATATTAGTTTTAGGAGAGGGGAGAGACAATGAATAACAGGGAAATTATCTCCCCTTGTACATATCTGAACACTTTCCCTAATCCCATTAAAATATTTCACTTCCCATGCATAGATTGTGCTGAAACAATAATTATGAAAAAATAGTATGCTGTACCACCAATAAACTGCTCCAGTTGAAAAAATACAATGGAGATAAATCACCTTCTCCTATGCTAGAAATTTAGGATTCCGTAAAACTCTGCGACAACACATTAGTTTGCCCATATAAGTCAAAGCAACCCTTCTGCACAGATGTGAAAATGGTATAACAATGCAACTTCAAATTAAGAAAATAATTGAACCAGACATCTTGAAGGTCCAATGATCTGTGCTGAGTTAGCTGATTTAGAAGGGCAGTTACCCTTGCCTCTGCATCACTGGACTAGGGTTTGGTGGGTAAGGAAACCAGTCAAACTGGTCACTGACCCCTGCTGGAAAATGAAATTATGATGTCCTCTATGGTCACACAGTCCACCAACACTGACAGTCTAGGTTCACCAATGAAGAATGGCAACAGGGTCTTGAGTCAGCAGCTTCAGAAGAGGAAGGAAGAAAACTACAGTAGCAGAGGCAGAACCTCCATTCCACCAGTAACCTGTATGAATTTTAACAACAGCTTGCATTTATATAGCACCTTTAATGTAATAAAACATCCCAAGGCACTTCACAAGAGTGTTATCAAACAAAATTTGTTGCCGAGTCACGATAAAAAGAGTTATTAGGACAAGTGACGAAAGGCTTGGTCAAAGAGGTAGATTTTAATGGATATCTTAAATGAGGATAGAAGGGCAAAGAGCTATAGGGAGGGAATTCCAGAGCACAGGACCTTTACAGCTGAAGGCACAGGTGCCAATAGTGGAGTGATGGAAATGGGCCAGAATTAGAGGAGTGCAGAGATCATGGGGGGATATAGGGCTGGAGGACGTTAGAGATAGTGAGGCACACGTTCATGGAGGAACTTGAAAACAAGGATAAGAATTTTAAAATCGAGGCATTGTTAGACCAGAAGCCAATGTAGGTCAGTGAGCACAGGAGTGATGGGTGAGCAGGTCTTGATGCGAGTTAGGATATGGGCAGCAGAGTTTTGGATGAGCCGAAGTTTACAGAGGGTGGAATGTGGGAGGTCAGCTAAGAGAGCATAGGAATAGTCGAACCTAGAGATATCAATGGTATTGATGAGGGTTTCAGCAAGTGATGGGCCGAGGCAGGGGTAGAAAATGGTGATATTGAAGAGGTGGAAATAGGACATGTTGGTGATTGAGAGGTTATGGGGTCAGAAGCTCAGTTTAGGATCATACAGAATGGCAATGTAGTAAACAGTCGGATTCAGCCTCAGAGAGTTGCCAGGGGATAGAATTGGTGGCGAGAGAATGGAGTTTGTGGCATCAACCAAAGGCAATGACTTCAGTTTTTCTAATATTTAATTGTAGAAAATTTCTGCTCATCCAGAACTGGATGTCAGATAAGCAGTGTGACAAATCAGAGGCAGTGGAAGGGCTGAGAAAGGTGGTGCTGATAGAAAGTTGGGTAACAACAGCATACCTGTGGAATGAGATGTTTGGCTGATGTCGCTGAGGGGCAGCATGTAGAAGAGAAAGAGGGTCAAGGATAGATCCTTGCGGGCTACTGAGGTAACATTGTGGGAGCAAGAGAAGCTATTTCAGGAGATTCACTGGCCACAACTGGACATATAAGGATGGAACCAGAAAGGGCAGTTTCACCCAGCTGGACATCAGAGGAGAGACACTGGAGGAAGCTGGTGTGGTCAACTAGGCTACAGTCTGACTGAAAAGGATGAAGAAGGGTAGTTTACCATGTGGGGGAGGATTTTTAGGTCCTGTTGGGGGTGGGAACAGAGGTGATGAAATTAGTGGTGCTGACTTCCCATCACCATTCCCGCTGCCAGGAAGTTTCACCAGGGTAGAGGGAGGTTGGCCCTGAGAACCTTCCCGATCCACTAACAAGTGCAATTAAGCATGTGAAAGAGCTCATTGGGAGCTCGATGAGGAGAATGCGAAAATTTTGGTGGGGGTGCACAGGCTGCATGCTTGTTCATGGGCAGACCAGGTGCATGAAGGTGGCTGCCCCAGGGAATTAGGTGGGTGCATTAAAGGGAGAACATCTGAGAGAGGCACTCAACATTTGGCACACAGATGCCATCGGGTGTGCATAGATTGCGGGGAAAGTGTTGACTGCGCACTCAGGCAGTGCAGGGGGTTGTCACAGAGGCATAAGAGGAGGGGGCAAGGCTGCAAAACACAATTGAGGGGGGGGGCACCTGAGCACAAGGAAGGCAACAGCTGGCAATGGGGGCATTACTCTCAAATTTCAGGTCCAGTGGCAATGTGGAGCAACATCCTTTGCAGGAAGGGAAAAACCCAGGGTAGGGGAGTGGGACGAGGGGCAGCAAGGACATTGAGGCCATTGTTAATCTGTTAATTGTTATCAATTGTTTGATTAAATGCAGGTGGAGGGTGTTAATTGGGGTATTATTTGAGCACTTAAAGCAGACAGTTACTGTGACTGGTGGAGGGTTTGAGTGAGGAGCTACATGTTTGCTAACCTGTTATTCTGTACAATAAATGTGAAATCGAGTAAATATAAGCTCCAGCATTATCCTTCCATAATAAGTTTTCTGGAGTTTAACAGCCATACCCTCAGCATAGGCTGTACTGCCGAAGATGAAGCTACCTGGACATGTTGGAGAACCAGTTCTGCAGGAGGCTGCAACTCTCCAGGGAGATGGTCACAGAGATTTGCGCCCACATCGCAGAAGATTTCACACCTTGTAGCACAGCTCACCATTCCCTGCCAGGAGCCATCAAAGTCACTGTAGCCTTGAACTTCTTTGACTTTGCCTCCTTCCAAGTATTAGCTGTGGACCTTGTTGGCAAGTGATTGCACACAACTGCATCTCACACGTTACTGATGCGAGAGATGAGGCCACACAGGCACAGGATTTCACCTGCATTGCTACAGGTGCAGGGTATCATCAATTGCATCCATGTGGCTATCAAGGCACCCAGTGACCGGCCAGTAAGATTCATCAACAGGAAGGTCTTCCACTCCCTCAACATTCAACTGGCCTGCAACCACTTCCTCCATCTGTGCACTCACTTTCCTGGCAGCTACCATGACTCCTTCAACCTCCGGCAGTCCAGGCCGTCACAGCTCTTCATTCCACCCCCCAAATTCCGTGAATGGATTCTAGAAGACAAGGGATATCCCTTGAAAAGATGGTTACTCACCCCTTTATGAGACCCTGAGTCAGAGCCACAGTGCTCTACAACCAAAGTTATCTACTCACAAGGACCACCATCGAGCAGGCCATCGGGCAGGCCATCGGCCTTCTGAAGACGTGGTTCCGGTGCCTTGACTGGTTAGGCAGGGGGTGGGTGGGGGGGGAGGTGGTGGGGAGACGCTTCACAGTACACTCTGCAAGGGTCTCATGCATGATGATGGTCTGTTTTGCCCTCCATAACATGACCCTCTAGAGAGGTCTAGACCTTGAAGATAATGATGCCCTAGAACGAGACAGCTCATTGGAGGAAGAGGAGGGGCAAGTGGGGGGACACCTCCAGAGGCTGCCCCAGCATCATTACAGAGACAGCCTCTGTCATTGGGCCCTGCTGCACAGATGGTTCTTCAGTCAGCGGGTCCAAGAAGGCCATTGATGATGATGGCGCCTCATGAGGAGTGGCACCCTCATCCTCCTTGGTGACTGCCTCAGCCGTAGGCTGGTACTCTGGATGGCTGGAGAGGAGCACCAGCTGGAGCAAAACTGGAATCCCCTCCAAACATGTCTGCATCATAAGTGCCACTGACCAGTCAAGGCTACATAGCATGGCATGCATTCTGTGAACATCAGTATGCAATTCCTGCATGTACTTCGAGTGCTGCCGCATATGGATCTCCATGAGGTTGGCCACTCTCTGCGTTTTCAAGGCCCTGAGCCATGGTGGTGCACATGAGCTGAATGGACTCCTCCATTCTCAGCCTGTGATCCTGCAGAGCCTGGGAGAACTCCCTCTTCCATGGTGGTGACAATGTGAAGGATGGGAACCCCTCCTCCGGTCTGGACCCTTTCACGGGCATCGTGAGCCCATTTCCATGCTGTAACCTTTCTAAGGTCTTTATAACTTTCCTGAAGTGCAATGCCCAATACTCCAGGTGAGGCCTAACCAGCGATTTATAAAGTTCTGCCATGATCTCGTTGCTTTAATATTCTATTCCTCTACTTATAAACCCAAGTAACACTTTGCGAACCAGTTGATCAATTTGTCCTTCCACCTGGTGTACATGGACACCAGGGTCTCTCTGCTCATCTACACTTTTCAAAATCACTCCATTTATAGTTTATTGTCTTTCCATATTAGTCCTCCCAAAGTGCATCACTTCACACTTTTCCACATAGAACTCCATCTGCCATGCTTCTGCCCATGTTGCCCTGACGCCTCTCACTATGTTCATCACTATTGACTACTTTGCCAAGTTTCATAATATCTGCAAATGCTGCTTCTTACACCCAAGTCTAGGGAGGTTATAAAATTGAAAACAGTAATGGACCCAAAACTATGGGGAAAACCACTGCAAACCACATCCCAGTCTGGAAATCATCCATCCATCTCTTTGTTTCCTTTCACTGAGCCAATATTTTTTATCTATACTGCAGCTGGTGGCTTAATTTCATGGGCTTCCATCCTTTTAAGAAGCCTCCTGTGTGACATTTTGTCAAATGCCTTCTGAAAGACCATATTTACACATACAATATCTACTGCACAACCTTGCTTAACCTTTTCTGTTACCTCATCAAAGGATTCAAACCAACACAATTTGCCTTTAACAAATCCATACTGGCTCTCCTTGATTAAACCACATGTTTCCAAATTAAAATTTATTTTGTCCCAGATAATGTCCCAGTTTCCAATAACCCTTTCTTGAATACTGTATGACAATAGCAAACCTCCAGTCCTCTAGCATTATTCCTGTATCCAATGAGGTTGACAGATTGTAACCAATGCCTCTGCTACTTCTACCTTTTATAAAAGGATAACCTTTATAAATCAAGAAACCGATTCCACCAGTACAATATACAGGTTTTAGTGGGAGAATATTCCACCGGTATTATGCACAGCTTATACAGACCATATTTCAATATGCTCCCAAATCTTTCAAAGTGTAAGTGAGCAGTCTGCATTAGAACTTTGATTAATTAGAAAAAAATGGACTCAAAAGCTGGAGAAGGAATCACAGATTAAGGCAACGTGAACAGCTCATGACCTGAGTGCAGGTAGTCATAGTTACACTGATGCTGGCTACTAATAAAAGCAAGCCCAGACTTGAAGGGTAACAGATCTCCAGTTACCAGCTGGTAATCATAAACAAATGTAAGATCCAGCAAATCAATGATGGCATTGTTACTGATGTTATTCTTTCTTATTCAGCCTCCTTCAGAAAGTCTCTACTGTTTCACTATCTCCAAATAGGAACAAATGTGGTATTAATTGTTGCAAAAGTTATGTGACTCATCAACATTGACTTTTAAAAGCTACAGGACATGTTTGTGCAGAAATGGAGCCTTTTTGTGTGAGGTGGCCTTTGGGTGCTATTTCCAAATATGATACCAAGACTTCCATTTTAACAATTTTATTTAATCCTTTACCAAAGACCAAACTGGAATTTTGGCATGAAACAAGACACTTTATCCTCAATGTTAGTCTGGATGAAACCCAATCAGAGAATTCTTCCAACAATTTCAACATGCAATAACAGCTCCCCAAGGTAAAAAGTTTTCATCACTCTCATCAGAAGTAAAGGTCTACCAGCAATATGGATAAACTCTAGTCTTCAGATACAAAGTGGCACAATTACAGCTCGGGTCTTTACTCCCAACAGCTTTGCCAAAATGTTGATGAGGTCTAATCAAGACATTGTCTTCACTGTAACAAGAATGCTAATGCTTATTATTAAGGTCAAGTGAGGAGGGGTCGAAGGGCTTCCCTCTTTTTCCTCTCCTTGTTTGACCACAACAGGTTTAATTATTTCTTAAAGTGGATGTACTGGCCAATTCAGTAGGTGTTTGCTTACTGACTTGCTATGATCATAACAGGAACTAATCGGACAGGTTTTCTTGAGTTTAACAAAGAAAGAGAGTAACTTCATTGTACCTAAACTGAACTAATGAAAATAATAAACTACGTGCCAACTTTCACTCACACACACACACTAGAGGTTTACACACACAAATAGGTTACAGAGTGGGAAAAGGCAGATTGGTTCAGTTAGAGTTCATAGAAAAAATGGGTATACAGTCTGTGGCATTTGGTGATTCGGCTAGCTTCTAGCTGAATTCAGTGGTCCTGAGGCTTTTGGTTTGAAGAGTGTCATGAAGATGCTTCCATTATTAATAATTTTTGAGGACTCATGTTTAAAAGCTTGTAAAAACTGATCATTTGAAAGACTGAGGAGATGCCTGATTTATTCTCTTTAAAAGGTTACTGGAAGGACACATTGGATTTTTAAAAAAACACTTACTGGAAGAGACAGCTAAATAAACATAAGGAGCCTTGCTGGGTATTACAGAGAAGTCACATGTTTAGGTTTATGGCTGTCAGGAATTTTTGACTTTCTGATTTGGGCATGGACTGTTTGAATGATCAGTTGGTGTGTACCCTGCTAAGAGAATAGCCACCCAACTCATCCTTTTCCACCTGCTTTGCAAAATCTTCTGAGAATCCAGTGTAATAGCTGAAACCACTCATGCAGTAATTCTTCCAAAAAGTCTGCAAGACTACTCCACGACATTTCCTGAACAGAACTACTCTAGAAAGATCCCAGTGACAGCCATCCACGTGTACCCAGATCCGAGACCAAAGGCCATCTGGAACATTCCATATCTTATCCTTTTTCTTCAAGAATTGACAATAACTAGACTAAAGTTTTTTTTTTAAAGTTGATCACTGCAGAGCTAGTTTAGTCATTTTTATTTTTTCTTTAACCAGTGTGTGTGTGTGTGTGTCAGTGTGTGCGCGTGCGTGGGTGTTAGGTTATTTTCAAAGGGTAGATATTCATACTTTCATATTTCAAACTGTGCGTTAATAAGCTTTGCATCTTTATTGAATAAGTTTTATTTTATAATAAATCAACAATTTTGTTGTTTATTAAAGAAACCAGGTTGGCGGATTTTTATTCTGAAACTAATATTGATAAAGTATATAATTAGCCATATTGGTATCTGGGTAAAACATTTATATATATGTTGTGACCAGTGGAGTAGTGGAACTAGAAAAAGACTGCATTCCTCCAACCTTGGTCATAACAAGAAGTAGATGAGTGGTTTGGTGGGTCTCTTGGAGACAGCGATATGGATGATTTCCTTCAACGGAGTTTCTGATTGTAGCCGGAGTATGCAAACGTGGTCAGTCAACAAGCAGGATTTGAAAGCTTTCAAGCTGGAATGGAGAGAGAGAGGAACCCCCACTTGGGCCGGCACGTGTCAGAGTCCAGAGGCTTCTCCTCTGCTGCAGAGAAACACCAGCTTAAAATCATTGATGCGGAGGAGCTTGTCACATGACAGTCACTCAGTGATTCAAACATAGTAGTTAGCAGTATTTCTCTCTTACTAAAAAGAACAAGCAGTTCCCTTAAACTTCCTGGGTCTTGGTTCTTGTTGGGTTATGAGCAGCCATTTCGTCTCCCTCTTCACAGGCTTTGCAATGTAGGATACAGTGTTGCAAACTAGGTGGTCATCCTAAGCTGCCAGCAAAGTCGTCTTTCTTTTTAATTGTTTTTTAAAATTTCTTCAAAAAATATAAATTAAGATCTCCAGTCAGTGGATTAAAGAAAATTATTATTCAATAAAGTAGCCTAGCGTGACACCTCCCCATCATATGAATTGAAATGTGACAACATTATGAAGAGGGAGACGAAATGGCTGCTCATGACCCAGCAAGAACCAAGACCCAGGAAGTTTAAGGGAACTGCCTGTTCTTTTTAGCGAGAGATCAACAATTGTTGAAACACTGCTAGCTGCTATTTTTGAATCGTGGAGTGATTGTCATGTGACAAACCCCTCCCCATCTGTGGTTTTAAGCTGGTGTTTTCTCTGCATCAGAGGAGTAGTTCTGGACTCTGACATGTGCAGACCCTAAGTGGGGGTCCCTCTCTCTCTCCATTCCAGCTTGGAAGCTTCAAATCCTGCTTGTTAACTGACCACCTTTGCATACTCCGGCTACAATCAGAAACCTGTTGGAGGAAATCATCCGTATCACTATCTCCAAGAGATCCACTGAACTAGTCATCTGCCTCTTGTTACAGAGAAACTGTACACACATACTC
The DNA here is from genome assembly GCF_036365525.1 of Heterodontus francisci. Lineage (NCBI taxonomy): Eukaryota > Metazoa > Chordata > Chondrichthyes > Heterodontiformes > Heterodontidae > Heterodontus > Heterodontus francisci. Next base: position 30,186,808 of record NC_090396.1, on the reverse strand, counting down.
ATCAGTGTCACTGTCATAGCCATGATCTGGTACAGTTTTTTTTACCGAGATTGGGCACGTGCACAACTGGAGAATTCCAACTCCTCTGACTGGGCTCAGTCAGTTTGTGCTCCAGCATATACTGAATTTCCTCTCAAACCTGGGTCAGTTTACTGGGATCTAGGCAATAGGGATTTTGTTTTATGGGTGGGGCCTCTCCTACATCCACATCATGTAGGGTAGTATTTCCAGCATTTCTTGTTTTTATTTCAGATTTCCAGCATCCACAGTATTTTGCTTTTATTTTAATGTAGGGTTAGGGCTGTGCACCCTGGTTTGTCGCTGCCGATCTCTAAACGCTGTGAGCAGCCTTGTTAGGTATCCTTTCTGTTCTGCATTTAAATAGGAGAGTATAGTGTCCAACTTCCTTAACATTTCAGTGTTAGCTAAATGGACATTGGGGGTTCAATTTGGGAATCCTACAGGCCTCCCTCTAACTTGTCTTCACTGTTCCTTTTGCCCTCCTCTTTCCTGACTGCCTGACAGACCTGTGCTTTTTTGTCCCCTTCCCGGCTGTTTTAACATATTGATGTGGCACAGCCTTTGCCTTTCCTATGACCTGGGGTGTCAATTATATAATTCACCTGCCTCATTCTCTTTATTACAATGTACGGGCCACTGAACCGGGCTTTCAATGGTTCTCCCTGTATTGGTAATAGCACTAACACATGGTCTCTGGGCTGAAATGTTCAGGCCTTGGCATGTTTATCCACCTGTCTTTTCACCGCACAGGCTCTCATGAGCCATTCTTGGAAAATGGAGATGTAATCTAACAGGGAACATTGGTCCCTGTGTCCCAAAAAGCTCTCCTTGATTAGTTTTAGAGGCTCTCTCACCTCGTGTCCATAAACTAACTCAAAGGAAGTAAAGTCAGTGGACTCATTGGGGGAGTCCCTGGTAGCAAACAAAAGAAATCCCAGCCCTTTGTCCGAGTCATGGGGGGACTCATAGCAGTATGCCCTGATCATTGTCTTTAGGGTCTGGTGGTACTGCTCCAAAGACCCCTGTGACTGTGGGTGGTAGGCTGAGGACTTTAGCTTTAGGGTTATGCTCAGATTACCCACGACCTTTTGAAAAATACTGGACATAAAATTTGTGCCCCGATCTGACGGGATCTCAGCAGGCAGCCCATATGGGGTGAAGAATGGGTTAGCCCCTCCACCACTACCTTGGCAGAGATAGTTCTTAGAGGGATAGCCTCTGGAAATCGGGCAGCCACATCCATAATGGTGAGAAGATACTGGTAGCCTCCTTTTGTTTTCGGCCTCACACAATCTACCAGCACTCTGCTGAACGGTTCCCCAAAAGCCAGTATGGGAATTAGGGATGCAGGTTTTATTGCAGGTTGAGGCTTCCCCACAACTGGGCACATGTGGCAAATCTTACAGAACTCCACCACATCCTGTGGAGTTGTGGCCAGTGGAAATGCTGTCTTATGCGGGCTTGGGTTTTTCTGATACCGACATGTCCAGCCATTGGAATCTTGTGGACTATTCTCAATATTTCCCTGCAGTACCTCAGCGGCACCACTACCTGGTGAACCACTGTCCACTCTTCATCTGAAGGTCAGTGAGGAGGTCTCCACTTCCTCATCAGCACCTCATCCTTTAAATAGTAACACTCTGGAATTCCCTCTGCATCAGCTTCAGTTTGGACAGTCTGTGCTAACATTTTTAACCTGGGTCAGCTTGCTGAGCCTCAACCAAGGAAGACCTGTTTAACCCATCCTCTGGGTCCTCTAACTTCCCAAAGGAGGTTTCAGATAACCAGACAGTAGGGTCATCTGTCTACAGTGCCAGTTCAGCCTCCTCTGATGGAACTTGTTTGGCCATGGACTGGGTCACCACACATCAGGCAAATGGCTTTTGGAGGTGCAACAGGTGTGTTATTCCATTAATTGTAGATCAATTGTTTGGTTATATGCAGGTGGTGGGTGTTAATTCGGGTCTTACTTGAGCACTTATAAGCAGACACTTACTGAGACTGGTGGAGGGTCTCTTGTGAGGAGTTACATATTTGTCATCCTTTTACTCTGTACAATAAATGTAAAACTGAGTAAAGGCAGGTTCCAGCCTCCTTCCACAACAAGCTTTGTGGAATTTAAAAGTGCCGGCAACTTACATTTTTATTTTCAAGATTTTGCTTCAGACACAGACAGCAATATTAAGGAAACAATGGGGACAAACTCGAATAATCATTTGGAGCAATGGCCACTGATGGTGTGTTGTGCCTAAGGATTTCCAGAGCCCATGAAAGTACGGCATATGTGAACCATATCATTTAACTCAAGATTTCCCAAATCACGTTAGCAGCGCAAACACACAAATCAATTGTGTGCAGCTCTGGAAGCATCTGAACCCCACAAATCAGAAACTAGAGCTCCATTTTAACTTGTGGGAGCAGGGTGGGGTGGGGCGGGGGAGGTGGTGGTGGTTGGGGTATGTTGGGGTTGCCAATTCTGGTTTGACGCATTCCTGGAGATTTGATCATCTGACATTTGATGAAATACATTCAATCATGTGACACCACTCATGATGCTTAATCAGATGGCATTTGATCACGTGACACATACCCACTTTTTACAGCTGTTATTGAGTTTGCTTAGTATTGCAAGCCCTGAATAAAATAGTTCACTTTTGTTTTATAGCAAGAATAACAATTTACAAATTAACAAAAAAGAACATAAAGATTTAAAGGTAAGTAATGTTTAAATAAAAACTACTATTTCTACAGTATTGACCGTGATGAGAAACAGCTGCTGATTCTTAATTTTCCTACAATTTTATAGCTGTTGACAATACACTACAAGCTATAAAAACAATAAATAAAACCAAATCCAAACCTAATTCAATTCACTGACTCCCACACTCCACCACTAAAGCCCAGCTTCAGGCAAATGAGACTCAGTCCACAGAGAGCTGCACCCAAGCTACCTGACTCCCATAATAAAATACATTAGACAACAGCACACATCACAAGCCAACACAAAATCTCCCTCCCCCAGTTTGTGTTGCTGTACCTCCCTTTGGCAGTTTATATTACTCCCTCCCTCCATTTATGTTGCAGCCTCTCTCCCTCCCCCAGTTCGTGATGTACTCGCTCTCTGTCCCACAATGTGTTGCGCTCTCTCTCCCTCCCAGGTTTGTGTGTTTTTTCTCTCTCTCCCTCCCTCCCTCCCTCTCTCCCCCAGTTGCACTCTCAGGACATACAGAATTTCCCAGAAATTGTTACTGGCCCCGATGCCACCATCCTCACAACTGGTAAGGATGAATGTGTTTCCGAATAGCAGGGTGATCAGCAGCATTCAGAACGCGCAGTTTGCTTGCAAGCAATGACAGCATGGATAAACCATTTGTACAAGGTCATTTTCTCCCAAGCATTCAGTATCACCACTTGGGAGACCAATTGCCGATCCAGTAGACCCCTGCCGCAAGTGGGAGGATTGGGAACCCTGGGGTGCATTCGGAACTGGCGGGAGGGATTTCAGTGTGAGAACGGGGCCATTTTAACTCCTGGGCCACATTTAAATAAATAGGACAGATTCCCTCTCAAAACCGGTAGGACCGCTGTCAGGAACAGTGGTCAAGATTAGAAATTAGATCAGGAGCCTTAGGACGGCAGAGTTCCAAAGGGAACGGTCCTTGGTATAAAGTTGGCACTGGGCTAGGAGCTTGGCAGCCGATGGCAATGCCAAGAGTTAGAGATAAGGCTGGGACTGCAGAGGCCCAAGGACTGCAAGTGGGGCTGGGGAGAGCACTCCTGCTCCTCCTGACCCAGGAAGATTTCACAGCAAAGTTATGTTTCTAAATTTACTGGCTCATCTGGCCAGTCGGTGCCTCCCACCAAATATTTATGGCGGGTTTGACATCGAGAGGCTGCCCCAACCTACGGCTCATTGTGAAAAATCATATCAAGGCAAAAATGACACCTTATGTTGTCGCTTGCCTGCAACGGGAGCCTCGATCGACTTCAAATTGTTGGAGATGGGGGCTAGATTTAATCCCATCCTTGGAGACAGGTGGGGGGGGGGGGGGCACACAAAATGGCACAGAGTGTCATCGGGCAGTGTGCCCAATGTTATCCTGCCATGCCATTTTGGCCACAGCAGGCACTGTGGCAGATGGAAAGTCTGCTGGCAGGTCAATTAAGCCGCTGAAAAGGCCCTTAAGCACTGCCTCCTGCCTCTGCTGGGATTTAGCCAACATTGGAGGAGCCTGCTGTCATGCGGAGACACCACCAGGTGAAACCTGGAAGCCTATTAGCAAGCTTGGGGAGGGGAGCCCTCCTCTGTGGGCAATCCACCTCACCAGGACCTGCCTGACTGGCCCCACTCACCTTGGTCCCGAGGTCTCCTCCATTGGCGCTGTTCTGGGCCTCCTGCAGTTCTGGCAGTGGCCACTGTTCCCAGTGGTGCTGCTGGTACTGCTGGGCTGCCGGCAGCTCTTGGGGACTGGAATTTGTCCCTTAAAGGAATGGCTGGCAGTTAATTGATTACCTGCCGTTGAATTTCGCCAGAAGTCTGAAAGAGGGCCAAGGCAGGGTCGCCAGGAACCCCATTGCTGAAGTAAAATCCAGCCCAAGATGTCGCCAGTTGGGAACGGCGTGACCTCAGTCCAGTATGTGGACTCAGAACAGAGCTGAGAGAGGTTTAAAATCAAGGCCCTTGTGCCAGAAAATGTGTTTATTACCCTGCAGGTATACAGTTAATTTGTCTGAACAGATTCGTCCCAAGCATATTATACCAACAGATCTAGGCATCTCTAATGAAGGCAGATTTATAACAGCACACCTAACTACATTAGGTAAAGCAGAAAATGTCCATACATTCTGCCTTGAAGGTTCCCTCAGGCAAGAGAGTGAGAATTAAAGAAATACATCTTTCCACTTCTTCCATGAATAAAATGCAACTAGGAAAAATGGACAACTTTCTCTGAGGTAGCTTGGTGTTTCATTATCATTATAAATGTGTCATGCTGGAAACATATACTCATGAGGCATTAAGAATATGAACTTAGGATAGTGAAAATATGCTCTTACACACTGGATGGCTTGATATTGTGCTTTAACTCAATCTTACTGCATAGGGAACTACTGTTATATTGCTGCATTTTGCTCAGTCCCAGGGCACAGCAGTGCATCAAGTCGCGCATACATATTCAGCTGAGGTTCTGCACAGAGTCAGGCACCGACACACTGAGCTAGAAGTATTTTTATGGCTGTAACATTTGTACCCAGGTTACACTATGTTGTACCACTTGGAACCAAATCAACTGTAACTGGCATCCTTGACAGCTCCATATCATTAGAGTCAGGGTCAAGTGGAGGGATGGGCCAGAGATGCACTAAATTATGATCTGGAATGCACCGTCTGAAGGATGGTGGAAGCGGATTCAAAGTAACTTTTGAAAGGGAATTGGATAAATGCTTAAAGGGAAAAGTTTGCAGCGTTTTGCACAGAAGGCAGGAGAGTGCAATTAATTGGATCGTTCTTGCAAAGAACTGGCACAGGCACAATAGGCTGAATAGCCTCCTTCTGAGAAACAAAAAGCCTCGACTCACCTGCACAGCTACCACAGAGAGCACCTCAACGCAGATCCTGTTGAACTCATCAAAACAGCCCCAAGCACCAGTCTGCGCCAGGCCCTTGTAGATATTGCCACAGGACTGTAGGAGAAAAAAACCCAAAAGAATCAACACTGTGAAGTGACACATTTTGATAATAATAATGAGGAGAAGCAATAGAAACTAAATCTTACAATTTTAAAGGGGGTGCAGGAAAAGAAACACCTGGAGGAATATGTAGACAAATCTTTGAAGGTGGCATGACAAGTTAAGAAGACTGTTCAAAAAGCAAGAGTTTATAATAGAGGCATAGAGTACAAAAGCAAGGATGTTATGTTAAACCTATATAAAACACTGTTAGACCTCAGCTGGACTATTGTGTTCTGTTCTAGACACACAACTTTAGCAAGGATGTCTAGATCTTGGAGAGGGTGCAGAGGAGATTTACCAGAATAGTACCAGGGATGAGGGACTTCAGTTATGTAGAGAAACTGGAGACGCTGGGATTGTTCTCCTGGAGCAGAGAAGGTTAAGAAGAGATTTGAGAGAGATGTTAGCAAAATCATGAACGGTTTTGATAAAGTAAATAAATAGAAACTGTTTAAAGTGGCAGAAGGGTCAGCAACTAGAGGACACAGATTTAAGGCGATGGACAAAAGAACCAGTGACGACACGAGGAAAGCTTTTTATGCAGCGATTTCTTGTGATCTGGAATGCACTGCTTAAAAGAGTGATGGAAACAGATTCAACAGTAGTTCAAAAGGGAATTGGATAAATAGTTGAAGAGAAAAAATATCCAGAGCTATAGGAAAAGAACGGGGGAGTGGGACTAACTAGAAAGATCTACCAAAGAGCTGGCATAGGCATGTTGGACAGAATGGCCTCCTTCTGTATTGCATCACTATTATTCTATGCTTAGGAAAATGTAATTGGATTTATTGTGAAGTTTCAAGATCTATCCCATTATTTTAGCACATAATCTAGGCCTGCACTTCAGTGCAATATTGAATGAGTGCTCTATTATCACAGATGCCCCCTTTTGAATGAGACATTAAAGCAAGGTCCCATCTGTCTGTTCAGATGGACAGAAAAGATTCCATGACGCTACTCGAAGAAATGCAAGGAGTTCTTTCGAAACCCTGACCAATATTTATCCCTCAACATCTACCACCAAAGGAGACTCCCTGAACTTTTATTGTATTGCTTTGACATGTCACAAGGATGAAAGTCGCCACATCTACGCAATGTCTTCATTTTATTTGATCTCTTCTTTACATAGATCATTTTCTGGTTAGTTGCATGTATCAATTCTGAATGGAGAGCATTTTGACCTGTGGGATAATGTTCACTGGACGCTGGATTCAAACTGATTTCCCCATGGACACTTGACAGTCCAAAAAATGTATCTGCTGGAGTTGTAAAAGGGCTATTTTAACCCAATGCATTACCTGGTCCCCGAACACATATCTTACTTTAGTTAACCACGATTCTGGTGACAGTCATGGCTCTGCTGGTCACACTTTTGCCTCACCGTCAAAAGGTTGTGGGTTCCAACCTCATTCTATTGGCTCAAAATCTATGCTAGCATCTCAGTGCAGTTCTGAATGAGTGCCACACTGTCAGAAGTGTCATCTTTCAGATGAGATATTAAACTGAGGCCCCATCTGCCATGGTGGATGTAAAATAACCCATGGCATTATTCAAAGAAGAGCTCTGGCTAATATTCATCCCTCAATCAACATCAATAAAACAAAATTGTCTGGTCAATATCACATTGCTGTTTGTGGGATATTGCTGTGCACAAAACTGGCTGCCACGTTTCTTACAACAGTGACAGCACTTCAAAAATACTTAATTTGCTATAAAGCGCTTTGGGACATCCTGAGGTCATGAAAGACGCCATTTAAATGCAAGTTCTTTCTTTCACAATTACATCGCTATATCTGCTATAAATGGTTCTGCTCATAATTTCATAGTTTTGCTCAACACATTACATAGTTAACAGCTGGTGGCAAGATGTATTAGAATGTTGGATGTTTAATGTCATCTAATCTACAAGTAAGAAACTTCCACTAAATCCCCTGAAGCTGCAACATTGATAATACCAACATTTTGACCTGGACTATAATTTGGGCATAAGAACATAGAAAAATAGGAGCAGGTGTAAACCATATGGCCCATCGAGACTGCTCCGCCATTCAATACAATCACAGTTGATCTTGGGCTTCAATTCCACTTTCCTGCCCACTCCCCATATCCTTTGATTCCCTGAAAGACCAATATTCTGTCTATCTCAGCCTTAAATATGTTCAATGATGGCGCATCCACAACCCTCTGGGGTAGAGAATTCCAAAGGATTCACAACCCTTTAAATGAAGAAATTTCTCCTCATCTCAGCCCTAAATTATTGGCCCCTTATCCTGAAACTGTGCCCCCTTGTGCTAGATTTCCCCAGCCAGGAGAAACAATGTCTCAGTATCTACCCTGCCAAGCCACTTCATAATCATAATCATAATTTAGAATAGGATCGGGTACATTAAAGAGGATACTGTTAGCTAAGTGGGCAGTTTTCAAATAGCACCAGTCCTTGTGCAGTCTGCAAAAACACTTCCTCTTCACTTTTATATTGGTCATGGGGAATGCTTGTGTTACAGAAAACAAGTCTTTTTTTAATTGAACTCTAGATGAAAATAAAGATACATTTGGAGCACTGTCACAATAGGTCAACACAATAACATAACTATGCTGCTAACTGTATCTTTATACCCTCTTCAGTGTATAAACCAGAGCCTAGAAATTATGCTGTATGACCGTAACATATGAACATTTTACATAGAAATTAAACTATTGAAAAAATTGCCAATTGCCTATTTTAATAACAAGCACAGGAATGTTATACATTAAAATAAAAGCAAAAAATTATTAATGTTATACATTACTTGTCCCCAAATTGCTATTAAACAGCTTACTCTTTTAAGTTCTGGTGTATTGCAAGACTCCTATTGCCATGGTGACATTGTTCCTTTAATACTGATTTAACAAGTTCATATTCACGACAGTCTGTTCACTATATTGTGCCTGACTCAACTGATAGATTAAGCCAAGAGATAGCATAGATATTATGAAAATGGCTATTGGGTTGTCAAAATATATCTGAAGCTTTAAGTATCTGCTGTAAGCCATATAATTATTTTGGACTGATGCAGTGAGACAGAGGACCTGCATTGATCATCTGAATGGAAATCAATGCTTTCACTATTCAATGGAATGTTTTTGCTTAACTACAAGTTAGTTACTTGACCGGCACTTAACTGTACAATCCACAGAAGCTTTCAAGTTACATGATTCACTCAAAATTACATTTTAACAGCTACACTTCAAGCATTCAAGCATAAAAGACCTGTCTTTATGCCATTAGGGAGAATAAGTTTCCAAACAATTTGATTTGAGGAAACATCCTCTCCTCTGGGCCATTACTAAGGTATATTATACCTGACAAGTATGTACCACAGTTGCAATTCTGGAACAGTTTTAGCCAGCTCAGACTGGAAAAGGTTTAAAATAATTGGTGGGCACGGTTAGGAATTGTACAGGTAACATTATCAATTTGTAGGTTGAAGTGGTTTTCTATTCAATGGCTTTAAGTCTATTTGACAAACTTGGCTCAATTTTGATCAAGAACAGTTCAGTATGGGTAAATATCCCTCTCCAGCAAGTATCCTACAATAGTGCAGCTGGCAGTTGCAGCTATGGCCAGAGCCACAGAGCGAAGTGATTTGCTTAACCTCCAGATGTGTTTCAAACAACCTCTCTGTTAGTGCTTTGAGGGAAGGTGGAGGTGGGAGGAGTCAGGGTACATATCTAGGGCTGAATATTTGAGCCCCAATGGGGGCAAGCACGGAGGCAGGCAGGCACGTAAATTCATGCTGCTGGCTGGTGTGCCAGTTCCTCGGCTCCATTCCAGCCACAGGCCATTTTCCTGGAGGTGGGATGGGGCAGTGGCAGGGTTACCCAGCCACTTTGTTGAGGGCCTATTAAGACCTACTGCCAGAGGCCTACTGGAACTTTCCAGATCCCCAGAGTCATCAGAGAACAGCGTAGATGCCTGGAGGTGGACTCCCGGCCGCAGATCAGAGGGCTAACACTCTTATACAGGCTTAGAAACCCTTCCTGCCTGCCTGGTTTCAGCTACAGCCGCAGGCTGTGGAGGCTTCCTATTAGCCCTCTAGCTTCGAGAGCCCGCACGCTGTCCTTAATTAGATGGTGAGCCTGCCCTCTGGCCATTAATTGGCTAATTAGGGGAAAATCACAGCCAGGTATGGGCTTCTGACCCCCATTTGAGCATGGTGTTGGGGTTCCAAACTCCATGGGGAAAATCATACCCCTGATCTCTAGCAGTCCACAGGAGAAAAGTATAGCAATCCTTTAAAGTCAAGTAGCAAGTAGGCCTCCTTGCTACATAACAGTGCAGAGAGTCATGCAAGGGCTGAGTTAGTGCCCAGGTCATAGTTCCTATATTGCACTGACATAGAGGGTGGGGATTAGTCCTGAGTGTTTACGTAGGGTGTGTTTTTCAAACAGATAATTACTGACTCATGATCAATACTTTAAAGACCTTGGATTCAGGGTAAATCACATCAGTACAGTCACACTTGTAATTTTATATCACATCTGAGTGCCAAAGCATCACTTTAACTGGTGAATAAGTCACACTGCTAGATTCAAAGCTCATATGAGAGTGTGACTGCCACACAGAATTTATGGTCCTTAAATACAATGATCCAGATTGCGTATGAGACTTGGGGGCAGCAGCACAATTATGAAAAACCACTGAGGAAACCAAATTAGCTAGCATAACCATTCTGGAGCTCCAATACACAGCACCATAGCAATCCCCCAGATTCGTGGGTTTATCAATTGCAGATGTGCCCCTCTAGGGAGGTTTCAGTAAAGGCCAGTTATGATCCAGGAACTAGATTGGGAGTGAGGTGGGAATGGGAGAAATCACTGAGCAGCTCAAGTGCCGGGAAGGTGGATGGTTGGGAGCAGGTCACTGGCCTCAGTTGCTGCGTGGCTCGGAGAGATCTGGAACGCATGGAAAGGGGAGGAAACATGAAAATCCAAAACCCAGGACACGTATACTCAGTGAAGGAGGGTATGTTTCATGTCTTAGATCATTAGGAGCAACATAAAACTGGCAGAGATAAAATCACCATAACCTTTACAACAATGATTTATTTCTTAATACTTTTGAGGCATTGCAATGTTCACATTAAATGATTTTGTAAGAGAAACATTGTAGCTGATATTGAAAAATTATGTTTATGTAAGACTTTCCTGGGTTCCTTCTTATGCCAGGCATACTGGATTAAACTAATCTGATGCATGCCATTACACTAGCTAATTTGGTTCCCTCGGTGGTTTTTCATAATTGTGCTGCTGCTCCCCAGCTTCATACACAATCTGGATCATTGCCTTTAAGTACCGTAAATCCTGTGTCTAAGTCACAACCTCATATGAGCTTAGAACCTAGCAGTGTGGCTTATTCACCAGTTAAAGTGATCCTTTGGCACTTAGATGTGATATAAAAATTACAGGTGTGACTCTACTGATGTGTTTTGTACATCCATACTTAGCACATTAGTTTGATCAAACACAAGATTGACATGTATTCTGATATATACAGGTTTTTACATTTTCCACAAAGAAAAACAGCTTGCATATACCCACTTGAAGTTCCCATATTGAGAGAAGCATTCTGCCATTCAAATGACAGTTCAGTTGATACATAAATAACACACTTAATGTGTTGACAGATGTTACCAAAGTCACTCTAAAATTATGATCCCCAATCTGGTGAATTGATTCACTGTGCAAAATCAGCATGGAGCATTTCAGTAAAAATCAATGCAGGAATGATAAACTGGTGAAGAGAACAGGTCAATGAAATCCACTGCTGATAAGCATACGAACCATAGGAAAACAGTTCGACAAATGTGAGAGATTTGTTGTGAAACGACAGTGGAGATCGGATACCTTGTAATCCATCTGCTCAGAGCAGTTGAATACGTAGACCATGATTCCCAGTGCTCGGCCCAAGTCCTTTGTGGTTTCAGTCTTTCCTGTTCCTGCAGGCCCGGCCGGGGCTCCACTCATCGTCAGGTGCAGAGACTGGGTCAATGTGATGTAACATCTGAAACCAGTCAATGACATAAAAACACGCACAAGCTGTCAGAACAGGGCAAACCACAAAAGCAGCAAAAACAAATCTTTCCAACATGACAGAGCAGATAGGCAGTGTTCAGTAACAAAAGGCTTCCAACGAGGTTAAAATGGGTTAAAATTGATGAAAGGACTAATTAGAAAGAACCTCTTTATGCAGAGAGTGATCAGAAAGGCCTTATATGTTAGGGTAGTGGAGGTCAAAACTTTCAGATTCATTTATGATATAGTTGGATTATGTTGCAGAAGGGAGGCTGCAAGTTATTTTTAGATGGGCCTGATGGCTCTACTCAGCTCTATTTATCTTGTGTTGTTGGAGAGGGATAATCTGCAACATCAAAGGAAATCAAAGGGCAAGAGAGGAAGAGGAAAGAAGTGAAGACTTAACTGTTAAATCCTTCTATGTGTAACTGATATCAGCAAGTCATGGTGAAGTTCCATCACAATCAATCCATTGCATCTGTCCTAACCACTCATAGTTTAGCAATTCAGCTGTGCAGGTGCAGCAAACAACTTGGAAGGCAATGGTATGTTGGCCTTCATCGCAAGGGATTTTGAGTACAGGAGTAGAGAAGTCTTGTTGCTATTGTATAGAGCCTTGGTGGGACTGCACCTGGACTATTGTTTTGGTCTCCTCGTCTACGGAAGGATATACTTGCCTTAGAAGGAGTGCAACGGAGGTTCACCAGACTAATCCCTTGGATGGTGGGATTGTCCAATGAGGATTGAGGAAATCGGGCCTGTATTCTCTAGAGTTTTGAAGAATGAGAGGTGAATTCATTGAAACTTACAAAATTCTTACAGAGTGTGACAGTGTGGATGTAGATAGGACGTTTCCCCTGGCTGATGAGACTAGAACAAGGAGACATAGTCTCAGGATAAAGGATAGGCCATTTAAGACTGAGATAAGGAGGGAGTTCTTCTCTCAAAGGGTGGTGAATCCTTGGAATTCTCTACCCCAGGGGGCTGTGGAAGCTCAATCATCAAGCATGTTCAAGACAGAAATTGATGGATATCTGGATACTAATGACATCAGGGATATGGGGATAGTACGGGAAAGTGGTGTTTAGGTAGATGATCAGCAATTATCTAATTGAATGGTGGAGCACTAAATGGCTTACTCCTGCTCCTATGTTCCTTCATATATTCCTATTCCTTCATTATGTACGGGACAGCAATGGTGGATATACTCCAATAACTGGATTTCACTGTACGCATTCACAGTAAGTATCTGGTTAAGTTAGTTATGCAACGTGTCATGAAAATCAATGGAAGAAATGCTCAAGACTTTTGTGATGGGAATTATTATATTTCTATTGAAAAATGGATATTATGTCAAGCTGCCTACTAGCAATGTCAATATTGCTGCATGAAGCCATTTGTGACCTGTTTCTTCTCTGAATCTCCATCACACAAAATCTAAGCAACCAACTGCAAACATTAGACTGGATTTAGTGTTCCTGTCACGGCTTCCTGCGGCGGATCTGGAAGTGGGAGCTTTCACCACTCGGTCATGTGTGCGGCGGGCCCACTTCAATGATGCGGCAGGCAGCCAATTGTACAACTGGAGTGTGGGGCCCAGCCAATTACACAATGGGGCAGGATTGGAGACGCTGAATGTGACATCAGATGACTACAGAGCAGCTGCTGGTGCCATATTACAAGCTCTGCCAGCCCTGCTTTCATTGCTGCCTTTGAGTCATTTGCTGTTTACTGCTGAAATTGGTGCTGGAGTGACTCCTCGACCCCACCCCCACCCCCACCCCAACAAGGACACCGCGGTGTGGCAGAGGCAAGACATCGGGTGGCCTCATGGTTTATAGATGCCTCCCTGCAGATTCTCCTCCAGTCTGCAAGGGAAAGGCGGGAGGTCCTCTTCCCCGGGGATGGCAAGAAGAGGTCCGCCCGCCTGACCAAGCAAGACTGGATGGAGATCGCAGAGGAGGTCAGCAGCCGTGGGGTCACCTCCGGAATATGGGTGCAGTGCAGGAAGAGACTCAATGACGTCCTTCATTCAGCCATGGTGAGTGCTCAATACCTCTCTCCTCTTTGGGGCTTGCAAATGGCTACACGAGAGGGTGCACAACATGGGGCAGGAGTGACCACAAAGGCGGAGGCAAAGGTGGTTAGTCATCACCACATCCTGACAGATGCATGGCTGCATCTCAGCCACAGGCCACTATCTTAGGAAGCTCACCCGCATTACCTCCCCTGAGCGCTGTCATGGGGATTAGCCATATAGGAAACCCCAGCAGTGGCTGAGGGGCTTCAATGAGCACCCCTGTCCTAGAGCTCGTCTTGTGATGTATAACTATCTCCCTCTTTCCACTTGCAGGACAAGCGGGCCCATAAAAACAGGGAGACCTCATGGACTGGCGGAGGAATTGCAGACATACGGCCTCTCTCAACAGCTGGAAATGAAGCACTTAGAGCGAGGACCCAGGGCAGCCACTCAATAGTGGATAGTGAGACTGGAGTCTCCATGCAACAGAGTGAGGATTGTCTTCAATCGACATCCACCACACTTCTGGAGATCCACATCATGCAAGGATATCATTATGAGATCTGACAGCCTAACCCATAGATGTTTGTGTTCTCTCATGTAGGTCAGCAGCCGCAGGAGACTCCAGCAGAAGGGGGTCAGCAGTCAACCTCGGAGCAGGATCCGCAGTCAGGAGATGCACCGTCACATGACTCTCTCCTGCACCTTCCACAGTGCAGATACTTTCACCGTGGTGGGTAACTGCTCAGCTGTAGAATCAGGGTTACAAGTTGGTGAGAGCACCGCACACATGCCTGGGCAGCTGACTGAGTCTGAGACAGCCGAGGCCTCTGACAGTCGGAGGACTGTGGGTGGCCAGGTCCATGCTGAGCCCCAGACTGATGACGAGCCTCTGGTGTCAACAGCTCAGGGCATTCTGGAGTTGCAGAGAAAGGTAAGGCAACATCTGGAGGTGCCAGAGGTCATGCGCAGCCGTGAGCGGACGACAGATGAGTCCAACCATATCATGACAGTTGCCATGTCTCAGGCATGTGAGCGCATGGCTTGCTCCAATGAGAAGTTCGTGACCCTCATGGAGAGCCAGGTCCCACAGACCTGCACACCACCGCCTTGGCCAAGAGCCCAACGCAGCAGTGACAAGGCAAAAACATAAAAAAAACCATTGAACCATAGATAAATTACAACACAGAAGGGGACCATTCAGCCCATCGTGTCTGTGCCAGCTGAAAAAACTAGCTGCCCAATCTAATCCCACCTTCGAGCATTTGGTCCATAGCCTTGCAGGTTACGACAGAGAACAACAGGGTGCCTGGAGTCTTATCCTGCTCCTCATCCTTCTCTGGTGAGCAGGGAAGTTCAAGTGAGCCTTGAAATGGAGGAGGAGAGGCTGACGTCAACAGCTGGGGGCTCCCCTCAGGGCACTTTGAATGTGGATAGTGGGTCCTCAGCCCCTCTGCCAGTGAGCCTAGCTCCAGCAGCCATGCCACCTGAGTGTGAAGAAGTGTAGTCGAGGTAGCTGTGGGAGTCGGTGGGCTTATAATGGATATTAGTAGACAACCTATCCCCAGAGATGGAGACAGAGAAGTTTAGTTTAGTTTAGTTTAGTTTAGAGATACAGCACTGAAACAGGCCCTTCGGCCCACCGAGTCTGTGCAGACCATCAACCACCCATTTATACTAATCCTACACTAAGCCCATATTCCTACCACATCCCCACCTGTCCCTATATATTTCCCTACCACCTACCGAAACTAGGGGCAATTTATAATGGCCAATTAACCTATCAACCTGCAAGTCTTTGGCATGTGGGAGGAAACCGGAGCACCCGGAGGAAACCCACGCAGACACGGGGAGAACTTGCAAACTCCGCACAGGCAGTACCCAGAATCGAACCCGGGTCCCTGGAGCTGTGAGGCTGCGGTGCTAACCACTGTGCCACTGTGCCGAGAAGTCGAGGAAGGGAAGGGAAGTGTCAGAGATGGACCATGTAAAGGTGAGAGAAGGGTGGAAATTGGAAGCAAAGTTGATAAAGTTTTCCAGTTCGGGGAGGGAGCAGGAAACGGCACCGATACAGTCATCAATGTACCGGAGCCGAACTGGAAAACTTTATCAACTTTGCTTCCAATTTCCACCCTTCTCTCACCTTTACAAGGTCCATCTCTGACACTTCCCTTCCCTTCCTCGACTTCCCCTGTTAGCATTCCAAAGGGATCGTTCCCTCCGCGACACCCTGGTCCACTCCTCCATTACCCCCACCACCTCGTCCCCGTCCCATGGCACCTTCCCCTGCAATCGCAGGAGGTGTAATACATGCCCATTTACCTCCTCTCTCCTCACTATCCCAGGCCCCAAACACTCCTTTCAGGTGAAGCAGCGATTTACTTGTACTTCTTTCAATGTAGTATACTGTATTCACTGCTCACAGTGTGGTCTCCTCTACATTGGGGAGACCAAGCGCAGACTGGGTGACCGCTTTGCGGAACATCTCCGCTCAGTCCGCAAGCAGGACCCTGAGCTTCCGGTTGCTTGCCATTTCAACACTCCCCCCTGCTCTCATGCTCACATCTCTGTCCTGGGATTGCTGCAGTGTTCCAGTGAACATCAACGCAAGCTCGAGGAACAGCATCTCATCTACCGATTAGGCACACTACAGCCTGCCGGACTGAACATTGAGTTCAATAATTTCAGAGCATGACAGCCCCCCATTTTACTTTCATTTTTAGTTATTTTTTCTTCCTTTTTTTTTTACATTCTTTTTGACATTTTTTACAATCTTTTTTTTTGCATTTATTTCATTTCAGCTTAGTTTGTTCAGTTTGCTTACCCACTGTTTTTTTTCAGGTTTGCACTTGCTGCTGTTCAATATTCAGTGTATTAACACCTAATCTGTACTAATGCTTTGTCTTTCAACACACCATTAACATATTGTTTGCCTTTGCTCCGTGACCTTTTGGTCAGCTATGTGGCCTGGTCCAATCTAGACCTCCTTTGTTATCTCTTGCCCCACCCCCACCTCACTTGCTTATAACCTGTGACTTTTCTAATATTTGTCAGTTCTGATGAAGGGTCACTGACCCGAAACGTTAACTCTGCTTCTCTTTTCACAGATGCTGCCAGACCTGCTGAGTGGTTCCAGCATTTCTTGTTTTTATTTCAGATTTCCAGCATCCGCAGTATTTTGCTTTTATTTTAGTGTTTAATTCACTGCCACTTCTCTTCCAGGAATGCCCACCTTGAAGAAGTTCTGCTCTTCTCTCCGACGGGATTTTCGTTTGTCTCTTTTACCTTGTTCACCTTCATTGCTTTCTATTTCCCTCCTGGTGTTTGATAAGGTATCTACCAAAACTCGTTTTCACAGCCACATCTCCTTCCTCAGTGACTGTCTCCGGCTCTGACTTATTCCACGTGGATTCCAACTGCAGTTTCACCCATCATGCTTTGAAACCACCCAGCATCACAGGTATCTCCGAGAAATACAACGTTCCTTGGACTGCTACTCTCGCTGCATCCTGAGATCCACACTCAGTGCTCTGCGCCGCCACATGCACACACTGGACCACTCTCTCCAGCAGCACCGCCTCACCTTATCTCAAAGCTGTTCTACTCCACAGTTTCATTTCATCTTTCGTCTCATCCGACGCATTAACAAAAAACTTTTTTTCTTCCTTTCAGGTGTTAAGGAACGCAAGCTCCAGCAGCTGATGGGGACTATGCCCCTCCAGATCCTCCCTCCGCTTCACTTCCCTCTGACGCCACCCCTTCTGATCTGATCCCTTGCCGTGTATTCACTATACCCTCTGACCTCCCCTCTCTGATGCTGAGCGTTCTGTACTCAGCAAAGGTCTCAGTTTTATCCCTTTACACCCCCACCTCAATGAATTTCGTGCTCGGCATGACGTTGAGATCTTCTTCCGTCGCCTCTGCCTCCGGGCTCACTTCTTTGACCAGGAGTCCTCCCCCCGACCAGCAGACCCATTCACCCGCCCCCAGCATTCTCCCTCTACCTGGACCCCTCCCCCTGGCCTCTTACCCGCTCTTGACCTCTTCATTGAAAACTGTCGGCGAGCCATTGGTCATCTCAATTGCTCTGCCCCCCTCACTCACTCTAACCTGTCCCCCTCTGAACTTGAGGCACTCCGTTCTATCAGGTCTAACCCCGACATGGTCATCAAACCTGCAGACAAGGGTGGTGCTGTTGTCGTATGGCATACCGACCTCTACCTTGCAGAAGCTCAACGCCAACTCACGGACACTTCTTCCTACCTCCCTCTGGACCATGACCCCACCACCGAACATCAAGCCACCGTCCAAAGGACTGTCACTGACCTCATCTCCTCTGGAGATCTTCCCTCTACAGCTTCCAACCTCATAGTCCCACAACCCCGGACAGCCCGCTTCTACCTCCTTCCCAAAATCCACAAACGGGACTGTCCCGGCAGACCCATTGTGTCAGCCTGCTCCTGCCCCACTGAACTTATTTCTTCCTATCTAGACTATCTTTTCTCCGCTGGTCCAGTCTCTTCCCACCTACATCCGTGACTTTTCTGACGCCCTACGTTATTTTGACAATTTCCAGTTTCCTGGTCCCAACCGCCTCCTCTTCACTATGGACGTCCAATCGCTCTACACCTCCATCCCCCACCAGGATGGTCTGAGGGCTCTCCGCTTCTTCCTGGAACAGAGGCCCAACCAGTCCCCATCCACCACCACCCTCCTCCGCTTGGCTGAACTTTCTCACATTGAACAACTTGCCCTTCAACTCCACGCACTTCCTTCAAGTAAAAGGTGTCGCTATGGGTACCCGCATGGGTCCTAGTTATGTCTGTCTTTTTGTGGGATATGTCGAGCATTCTTTGTTCTCGTCCTACTCAGACCCCCTCCCCCAACTCTTTTTCCTGTACATTGATGACTGTATCGGTGCCGTTTCCTGCTCCCGCCCCGAACTGGAAAACTTTATCAACTTTGCTTCCAATTTCCACCCTTCTCTCACCTTTACATGGTCCATCTCTGACACTTCCCTTCCCTTCCTCGACTTCTCTGTCGCCATCTCTGGGGATAGGTTGTCTACTAATATCCATTATAAGCCCACCGACTCCCACAGCTACCTCGACTACACTTCTTCACACCCTACCTCCTGTAAGGACTCCATTCCATTCTCCCAGTTTCTCCGTCTCCGACGCATCTGCTCTGATGATGCTACCTTCCATGACGGTGCTTCTGATATGACCTCCTTTTTCCTCAACCGAGGATTTCCCCCCACTGTGGTTGACAGGGCCCTCAACCGTGTCCGGCCCATTCCCCGCACCTCTACCCTCACCCCTTCCCCTCCCTCCCAGAACCGTGACAGGATTCCCCTTGTCCTCACTTTTCACCCCATCAGCCTCCATATCCAAAGGATCATCCTCCGCCATTTCCACCACCTCCAGCGTGATGCCACTACCAGTCACATCTTCCCCTCCCTTCCCCTGTCAGCATTCCAAAGGGATTGTTCCCTCCGCGACACCCTGGTCCACTCCTCCATTACCCCCACCACCTCGTCCCCGTCCCATGGCACCTTCCCCTGAAATCGCAGGAGGTGTAATACATGCCCATTTACCTCCTCTCTCCTCACTATCCCAGGCCCCAAACACTCCTTTCAGGTGAAGCAGCGATTTACTTGTACTTCTTTCAATGTAGTATGCTGTATTCGCTGCTCACAGTGTGGTCTCCTCTACATTGGGGAGACCAAGCGCAGACTAGGTGACCGCTTTGCGGAACATCTCCGCTCAGTCCGCAAGCAGGACCCTGAGATTCCGGTTGCTTGCCATTTCAACACTCCCCCCTACTCTCATGCTCACATCTCTGTCCTGGGATTGCTGCAGTGTTCCAGTGAACATCAACGCAAGCTCAAGGAACAGCATCTCATCTACCGATTAGGCACACTACAGCCTGCCGGACTGAACATTGAGTTCAATAATTTCAGAGTATGACAGCCCCCCATTTTACTTTCATTTTTAGTTATTTTTTCTTCCTTTTTTTTTTACATTCTTTTTGACATTTTTTACAATTTTTTTTTGGCATTTATTTCATTTCAGCTTAGTTTGTTCAGTTTGCTTACCCACTGTTTTTTTTCAGGTTTGCACTTGCTGCTGTTCAATATTCAGTGTATTAACACCTAATCTGTACTAATGCTTTGTCTTTCAACACACCATTAACATATTGTTTGCCTTTGCTCCGTGACCTTTTGGTCAGCTATGTGGCCTGGTCCAATCTAGACCTCCTTTGTTATCTCTTGCCCCACCCGCACCTCACTTGCTTATAACCTGTGACTTTTCTAATATTTGTCAGTTCCGATGAAGGGTCACTGACCCGAAACGTTAACTCTGCTTCTCTTTCCACAGATGCTGCCAGACCTGCTGAGTGGTTCCAGCATTTCTTGTTTTTGTGTCTACACTCATATCCCAATATAAGTCACAGCTGCAGCAAAATAAGAGGGGGCTTCAAATTAGAGGGAAAAATAAACTGCCCTAAAAATTCTGGAGCAGCCCTTCTCATCATGGGCTGTCTTAGGGTAAACCAATGTGGGAGCAGGGACCTCAAGACAGCTTTACACCCCCTTATTTGCATCTGCAAGTAGATTAATACTTGCTTCAGGTGTGGGTAAAAGATGCCTTATTTGTCCTTATCCAATATGAAGGACATAGCACCCTGACAAGAGTGTGTAGGTACTCCCTGTCTGACATTTTGTGAACTTAGGAGGCCATATACTGCCTGATAAATGAGCGCAATGTTGCCCAATTTCGAAAGAACTGTTTTTCCAAGATGGTGGTGAAAGCCTGCAGCAATCCTTGCACATGTAGCTGCTCAATGAAGTCAATGTATTGCCCAGCATATCAGATTTCGTTTCCATTTCAAAACAAAAGCATCCAAATAAAAAACAACATACATTACCCTGATGGCTTGCTCTGCACAAAGTCCCAATTCATCTCTCCTCCCCCTTGAAAGCTCTTGTATGATTTCTCAGATTTTCATATTACAATGCTGCTCAAATGCCACCTCCCCAACAGGGTATATTGGTGTAGTGCCCACTGAGCAGCCTACTAGCCAAGTGCCAAGCCAAGAGCAGACCAAACATGTAGGACTAGCATCTGGCTGTAAATAACAGTCTGGCCAATCTAAAAGGTCACGCACACTTTACAATGAAAAGAAAGGTAGCTCCAAATTTTGGGAATCTAATTTGATTTCCATTTCAGATAAGCTGTAACTAATCATCACTCAGAAACACTGGGTCCTGCCCTGGAAGCAAACAGTATGGAAAAGATTAAGTTACAGCTTTCACATGGGATATGCTTCGAGTCATACAGTGCAACATAGCAAGGAAATAAATCATAACTCACAATAATTTAATTCCTTCACTTAAATGAGTTTCTCGGCACCCCAGCATCACGTTATTGAGTTACGGATGGTATAATCTTATTGAATTGTATAGGCGATTCTAACAAGTTGACATTAAATTAATGCACTGTCAGTGTGATAGATAAATGTGGGTATTGCACAAGGAATCCAGAGCCAGCACACACTGGGACACTCTAATGGATCTATTCAGAATATCAGGTGCGCAAAGAGGTGTCTAAAAAAATTATCAAATAACCACATAATTATAATCATATTAAATCTCTGACCTAAAGTAAAACAATATAATAGTTGAGTAGTAGTTGGGTAGAGAAGTATTTAGGCAGTTTTCCATTTTAACAGATGCATTATGTAGCAGAGGCCAGGAATCACGTGTGGGGTCACGTACGGATCTCCTGACATTCAACCAAGTGCAGTACTGGAAGAAAGCTTGCAGGAGGCAGCTTCACCCTACAGGCTAAGCTGCAGGACATCCAAATTATTTGTACTGAATAGCACCAATCTGGTTTGGTGTCAAAACTACCTTCAAGTGGAGGGGAAATGTCAAAAGGATTCAAGATAATAGTTGACTAAGCTCAATAAATTTCCAGTGCTCCAAAAACAACAGTTTTGAAAGAACCAACAGGAGTAAAATTAGGCAGTTAGGCAGTTTCGATTTTGCATCTCAGGCCTCACTTAGATTAAACCAGCAAGCTGTAGACACCTGCTGCATGTTCCCAGGCAGCTCACCAGTGAATCGTATGTAAAATTCAGGTCACTGCACTCGGGTAGGTCCTGCAAGGGGCAGGGAAGGGGGGGGGGGCAATCAACAGAGGGTGGAGGGTGATCGTGTTTTCGGGATGGTAGATTGAGGTGGTGGGAGCAATTGAGTTGCGGGGGGTCAATTAGGAGGGAGGATATGATCAGTAGGGGCCCAAGAGAGGCACTGGAAAGATCCTTGGAATGTTTGTGGAGCTGGGAGAAGAGCTTAACTTCCCCATGGCTCCATCTTCAAAAAGGTTTTGTTTTTAAACTTACCCCTTTGGTGGTCGGTTATCCCGAATTCAACAAGCCCGGGACAGGTTGCATTCTGAGCAGCCCAATTTCAGGAAGGGGTTGTGAAACAGTTATCAGGCCCCCTACCTACATATGCAAAGGGGTCTAACAATAGTTTCAGGCAAGGACCCTGGACACCTATACTTCAGCTATTATTAATATGGCAGGTGGAGCACTTCCAGCTCAGAACGTGTACACATGCCATGTGCCATATTGGAGTTGGTATCATCAAATTTCTTGGTTTCTAATTCTGTTCAATACCAAGGCAATAAAATAATTGTGACTTGACACACTAAACTGTAAGCCTATAATAACATACCTGTCTGTCAGTGGTGTAATTACCAGTCGAGGGGTGTTGCCCAAATATTCATAGGAATACAAAAACTGGGCATCACAAATGTTGGCAAAGCAGTGTTTCATTTCATCATCCCAGCGATGGCGAAGCTGGGAGAGCCAGACAAAGGCCTGAGAGTTTTCAACCTGTGAAAAGGAATGTACACCATTAATTGACTCCACAAAGAGTGTACTGCACTCAATGCAAAAATACAGCTCCAGTATGAACAGGATACTTTTCTAGCCTTGCAAACAATAAAATACAAAAAGAACATTTGTATGGTGGAAAGGGAGGGGGTTGTGGCATTGTGACTGGTTCAAACCAGTCAATTCCAGATCAACAAGTATATTTCACCAAGTTATTGTAAGCAATTAGGAAAGCAAATGGTATGTCAATCTTTATTATAAAGGGATTGGAGTATGAGAGTAAAAAAGTCTTACTGCAATTATATAGGGCCTTGGTGAGATCATACCTGGAATACTGTGTACAGTTTTGGTCTCCTTACCTAAGAAGGAATATATTTGCCTTGGAGGGAGAGCAATAAAGCTTCATTACACTAATTCTTGGGATGACTACATTATCCTATGAGGAGAGATATTGCAAACAAAGTCTATATTCCCTAAGGGTTAGAAAAAAAGAGGTGATCACATTGAAACATACATTTTTTTTAAGGGGCCTGACAGGGTAGATGCTGGGTGGATGATTCCCCTGGCTGGTGAGTATATAGAACTAGGGGTCACAGGCTGGAATTTTATGCCCCACCCACCCTAGGAGTGGGCAGGGAGGTCGGGGGGAGGGTGTAAAATCGGGTGGGAGGCAGGGGGTGCCGTGCCTGTCGTCTACCCCGCTGCTATTTTACCAGTAGGAAGGGGAGGTAGCAAATGGCCCACCACCCCATGCCAATTGAGGCCTTTAAGTGGCCAATTAAATGCCACTTAAGGTCCTACACCCACCTCGTTGATAGGCATTTCAGCATCTGAAGAGGCTGCCCAGTAATAGCTGATAGCCTTCTTGCGGGCTGGGGGAGTGCCCTCCTTTTCGGGTACCCTGTGCCCCACAGAGGGCCTTGCCAGCAGCATAGGCCGCTCCTGCTAAATCCATGCCACCCCCCAACCCCAGCTCTCCGACTCCTACCGCTTCGCCGGGGCCCAGCAGATTGTCCCCGGCGAGGTCAAAACTCCACTTATCTTTTTGAAGGGCAACATCCACCATCTTCTTCCTGTTGCAGTCCCAGCTGTGGCCACCACTCCCGGTGGTGCTGCTGGGACTGAAGAGCTGACGTCCTCTGATTGGCTCGCAGCTCTTGGGGGTGGGACTTCCTGCCTCAGAGGGGCAGAAGTCCAGACCAAGGCCAATTAAGGGCGCTGGGCACGCAAAAATGCAATATGGCTTCCAGGCCCAGCGGAGCCGGGTTCGCCCCCGACATTTCAGCGGGTGGCCGGGGCCACCACCACACCATAAAATTCTGGCCACAGTCTCAGAATTAGGGGTCAGCCATTTAGGACTGAAATGGGGAGAAATTTCTTCCCTCAAAGAATTTTGAATCTTTGTCCACCCCATACAGGTGGGGATGCTCAGTCGTTGAGTGTATTCAAGATAGAGATGGACAGACTTTTGGATACTAAGGGAATTGAGAGATATGGGATAGTCTGGGAAGATGGAGTAGAGGTAGAAATCAGCCATGATCTTATTGAATGACAGAGAAGGCTCAAAGAGCTGAATGGGCTACTCCTGCTCCTATTTCTTATCTTCTTCTGCTGTAGCATCTCCCAACACAAGAGGGTAAAATGTTGGGGTAGTCATGTATGAGAAGTTCTTAATGCTACCTGCCAGCCATCTATAGGGAGCCCTGATGGTTCCTGGGAGTAGGCCATTTGTTGACAAACCTAAATGTTGAGGTGTCAGGTCAAGCAGTCAAAATAAAGTTAATAAAATGATATTGCTCTTATTTTTGAACTGCTTTTAGGATTTATTATAAGAAAATGTGAAACAAGGAAACAAATCATGACCAATTTATTAAGGTTTAAAATAATGTCACAAACAGCAGCATTTGGTACTTCCTGCTGCTTACAAACCCCACCTTGCAGGCTCACTGCCGGTAATCTTGACTTTGCACAATAGTGTCGAACGGCCAGTATCGGATTGGCCAACCATTATACATCTCTCCTGATTTTCGTTCCCAAGGACGTCAATGCAAATTGTTATGGTATGACCACTCATGACAAAGCCTCCAATCAAAATATATAATTCTGATTGCGGTGGGAGCAATGCACTGTCAATTCAGTCCCGTCACTCCACAGGTCACATCATACATATCTTAAAGTTTTCCAAACCAGAGAAAGCAGCAGTCGAATTGAAACAATCTTGTAATCACCAAATGAGGTGAACCAAACCAGGGATCTTTAGATATCAACAAATTAACTGTTTATTAACAAAAACTAAGATCTTAAACACTCGGATAAATCAATATCTAAAGACCTTACAACTTATTTAAAAATCTAACTCCCACATTCGCATACATATACCCAAACTAACAATAGTTTGGTATTTAATTAGCTGTCCGTAAAAATAGAAATAACAATAAAGTCTTTGCAGATTTACGTTCCTGACGAAATGTAATCTTGAATGTAGAAACAGTCCAAGGTTACTTGAAGTCTTCACAGTTGTCCGATGGGAAAAAAAAAGTTCTTCAATGATAGAAAATTCAGCAGTTCAGTTCAGCAGTTGAAGTGTTACTCTTTTTCCAGCGATGAACACAGATCAATAATTTTTTTTTAAAGAATTAATCTGGCTTGACCTTTTAGAATTTTGAGAGAAAATAATAAACTAACTTCCCTTCCTTCAGGTTAAATGGCCTGAGAGCTATCCTTTTTTCCTTCAGGTGCTAACACACAGCTGTCTGTCTGTCAACTGTCTCTGCAAAGCCAGATTTCAAAATCAAAATGCAACATTGTATGTCCTGTTCTCCCTCTCTGTATGGTTGTATCCAGGCAACCAAGATGCACTTTCACTCAGTAACTTCTGAGGCTGGCTGCCTTAAAGAAGTACTGATCTTTTGCTGCCTTAAAGACGCACCGCAATATTTCCCGAGGAAAGAAAAGGAACATGACAAAATGAAAATCACAAGAGTTACACAACAGTCACCTGATCCAATATCGCTTGTAGTTAAAATTACTCTGACTGACTTCAGCCCAGCTCTAGCTCTTTCAATACTTTGTTGTCATTCAGCGCCACCAACCTTCTGAGCTATTATCTTTGCTACGACATCGCGGGCATGGACATCAATGGTGCAGATGGTCATTATCTTCTGCCGGTCGCCCTTTGAGAGTTGGCCAATAAGCATGGCAATGAGCGTGTTCAGCTGGTTCACCTGTTTTTTGTAATAGTCCTTCATGGCATTTTCATACCCTTCCTCCAGCCTGGCAAAGGAAATGCCAACCTCTGTAGTCCACCAAATCTGGGTGCAAGTAAGAGCTACCTGTGTCAAGAAAAGCAGGTACAGTCTTACGTATACTACCCCAGCAATGTTAATATACAGATTAGACCTTGTATTTCACTATAGATTGTCTCAAGTGAAGCTCCATTTAAATTGAAGCAATGAACATTTCGGTAGCTTTAAATGGGAACCAACAATGGGCTGGCTGGACCCAGTCACCAAATTAAGATTAATAATGAAGTAAATTTCATCTTAAATACTATTTAGCTATGGCGACTTCTGAAATAAGTGAGTTCTTAATCCATTAGACACTGTGGCGTAGATTTCCGTTCTACCTCGTTAGTGCAAAGCATCACTTGGACAGAGTATGGAGTGTAAAATTGGGTGGCAAGAATCATTTGCGTCGAACTGAGACAATCTGATTTCCATAAATGTAATTCAATGGAAGGATAATCAGGCAGGCTCTTTTCATAGGCAAGTGATTCTCTCCACCTGATTTTCTTCTCTGTGCCCAGACAATGTAGTGTGCTCAGGCGATAAAGACAAAATCTACCCTATGTATATATCAATAATTCTACCAGAGCTAAACTATTGTTAGTTGAATAGAAATATTGTACGCTGATTAAAATGCAATTAGGAGGTCAAATGCATCGGTGGTAATCAGACCCACAGCTTGCTCATTCTGGCTTACCTGGGCTGGGTAATCAAAAAGCCACTGATCTCTTGGTTTCTCCTCATAGGCCACCACGCCTTCAGTCATTTCATGTCTCACCGTGTCTCTCATGGAATCAAGAACCCGATTCAGCCAGGCCTCAACCTAGGAGTGAAAGTCAGTAAAGTGTCCCCCAGTATGATGCAAATAAGGCCACAATCCTGTAAACCATCAGATAAATGGCCCAAAAAGTAGAAGCGAATTTGAAACCCAAGAGAAATAGCCCAGTGAGAATTAGCAGACGATGAAAGCAGAAATTTGTCAAGCTCATCATTTCCATGTGCTAGATGTAGTGATTCCCACCAGCTTTCATGCTTCATTGTAAGAAGCATACCACCCAAGGAATTAAATAAATCACATTTTTTTCCTAAATGCTGTGGCCATAGTGTCCAACTAACATGTCTCCCTTTGCACAAGCTCGGTTTCAAGCCACAAAACTATAGGTTG
This sequence comes from Heterodontus francisci, assembly GCF_036365525.1. Lineage (NCBI taxonomy): Eukaryota > Metazoa > Chordata > Chondrichthyes > Heterodontiformes > Heterodontidae > Heterodontus > Heterodontus francisci. The sequence goes on along the minus strand of NC_090396.1, from coordinate 30,159,627 downwards.
GAAACATGCAGCAGAGTTGGCAAGAGGTTAGAGATCTCTAACTATCTTTAACAAATCCAATAGTTTTATTGGCATTTCAGAGCAATATTAAAACAATATCTGCTACGTTCCTTGTGTCATAAGACAAAAGAGATGAGTGAAGGCAAATGAAGAAAAGAGATGGTGCAATTATTCAGGCAAAGCAAAATGCAGCTGTTACAATACTCAATGTAACTCTATTTTTGCAGTAGTGTAACATGTGATGTAATTTGATCCAAAGACTATATGTGCTTCCTATTTTACTGGAACGCATGCTTCCAAAGTTAGATCTTTCCCATTCCTATTCATAAACCTGAAGCATTTGAATACCTTCACCAGACACATAAGACATGCTTTTCCTACCTGCCCACTGCAATCACATGGCTCTTTGAAGTTCACATACTCGTCCTCTTTGCTGTACATCCCTAAGGCCATTTTAGTTGGCTTATCATCTGCCTCAGTCTGGAATTTCATGTTCGCCATGTTGTCAAATAGTTTGGACAGGTGACGCTGAACCTACAGATTTAACGTTTCATGATTCAGAGCATTGGTCAGCTTTCTTAAACAAATGATTTGAAACTCATCCTGAACTTGACATGTCACTTTTGCTTCATGCATGCAATTTTGATTTTACCTATAGCTGCTGCATATTAAAGTCCCTTTCTGTACAGAGATAGGTCATGTTTTAACTTTCATATCTCAGCCCACATCCCAAAGATGTGAAAGATGTTTATAACCTTGAGTTTTTTCTAACTAATATTACTGTTCCCAATCTGAACAAAGGAGGAGATTGTTAAATATTGGACAATTTTACCTTGTTCTCTGCTCATTATAACAATGATTGTTTTGGGTATATTAATGTTAGCAAGTCTCTGAAATGGGTGTCTAATCTACCTCTTGAGTAATATAACACAAGTCCCTTATTTTAGTGGTATGTCTAGTCAAGCTAATTTTACAACAAAATTGATTAAGTAATATCCTTATATAATATCCTTATTATATCCTTAGCAATACCACAATAGAACCTCCTGTGACACTTTCAACCACTGTGAGCTGCAAGTATTCATGGTGAATGCAGAGAATGGGCAGATGCAGTCTATCCAATTTGTATTCACTTGCCCTCCCAGATAAACACCCTCACGTGGCAATGATGCTTTGGAAAAAGTTTCCTCTGTGAAATGATTATCACACTAACACAATGTTCAGGTATTTAAACTTGAATACAATGCAGATCCTAAAAAGCCAATACAGCTCCCTGTTAAGAGGGACAAGTTATTGTATTCCATTTTCTTTTACAGGGCATACAACCTTGATAAATCATCAAGTAGAAAATATAGGAAGCTGAAGCTAATCCTTCTCAACATCGTTGCTCCTCTTTCCACTGAGGTTTCTGGACATTTGTTGAAATAAATCTACAAGTAGCTTAAGGCTTTCTAACCTAGAAACATGGGGCTGAATTCAATGAGGGAGCACAACTGTCTTTTCTAGCAGGTGGGCTCCATTATATGTTGCATCAAATATGAGATATTTCCCCACAGATTCCACATAAAGACCTACAGACATAAACAAAATACTGCAGATGCTGCAAATCTGAGATAAGAACAGAAAATGCTGGAAATACTCAGCAAGTCTGGCAGAATTTTTGGAGAGAGAAACAGAGATAATGTTTCAGGTCGATGACCCTTCATCAGAACTGGGTCCACAGGTTTAACTTGTACCAGCTTAATTCTCTCATAACAATCTAAAAGTCTGAACAGAATGATAGATTGCACCTTCCTTGAGAATTTTACGACCTCTGCTCGACTAGCACAGCTGAGACCACAAACCTGGCAGATAAGACAAAAGCTAAACTATAACAAGCTCTCTGTAGACCCACAATTTCAGCTCCAATGTGCTATGCTATCTGCTTTGACAATAAATGTTAAAATACTCTGATGGTACAAAAAAGCCAAACCGACTGATTTGCAGATTCGAAGCCGGATCTTGTTGTCCTGCCGCCACTCAGAAAATGGCAGCCACCCCCACACAGGACCCATGCTGCCACACCACTGCGATACTGTGGTGGGCGGCCACTTAACATATTGACGGTGACTGCCACCTCCACCCCCCCCCCAATCATGTGGCAGGGATGGCATCAGCGATACCATGAATGATGAGAGAGCAGGTGCTGGCAACATTTTGCGCCCTGCAAAATGCAGAGTTGACCCCCCCCCCACCCCCCCGCCATCTATATATAGAATGTAGAGTTGTCCCCGTAACCTCCATCTATACACAGCATGCAGAGTTGACCCCCTTCCCCCATCTATACACAGAATGCAGAGTTGCCCCTGTTACCCCACCTATACACAGAATGCAGAGTTGCCCCTGTCACCCCATCTATACACAGCATGCAGAGTTGACCCCCTTCCCCCCATCTATACACAGAATGCCAAGTTGATCCCTTCCCCCCATCTATACACAGAATGCCGAGTTGCCCCTGTTACCCCATCTATACACAGAATGCCGAGTTGATCCCTTCCCCCATCTATACACAGAATGCAGAGTTGACCCCCTTCCCCCCATCTATATACAGAATGCAGAGTTGACCCCTTCCCCCATCTATACACAGAATGCAGAGTTGACCCCTTCCCCCATCTATACACAGAATGCAGAGTTGACCCCCTTCCCCCCATCTATACACAGAATGCAGAGTTGACCCCTTCCCCCCATCTATACACAAAATGCAGAGTTGACCCCTTCCCCCATCTATACACAGAATGCAGAGTTGACCCCTTCCCCGCCCCCCATCTATACACAGAATGCCAAGTTTACCCCTTCCCCTCATCTATACACATTCCATCCTTGGTGGTGCCATTTTCTTGTGGACGGGAAAGTGAAGACACTTGAGTGCCGTAAATTGAGCTCAAGATTGGAAATGGATGGGAAGATCGCGGCAGATGAGATTGAAATTTATGCAGAGAGGTATTTTAAATATTTAAACTTGGGTCCCGTCAGAGAGCAGCGGAGGTGCCGCCACAAAGCTTCCCTGCCCCAGAAAGATCGGGCTCGGCAATCCCGGCGTCAGGTTCTGTGGTGGCCACTGTCACTCCGATTCTGCGCCCCCCCCCCCGCCACTACGGAACCCGACGTCATGCCAAGCGCACGATCCGGCTCTCGGTGCCTGTAGTAAGGAGAAGAGAACTTAAGCAACAAGAGGTAAATACTCGATAATCGAGCCATGATACTAAGTGTGCACAGCCTTGGTACACTTGTACTCCTGTAGCTGGAAGTCTGTCAGGTCAGCAGAGGACAATAATAGAAATCATAATCTCTTTGTTATATCATAAACTCTCTGCCACTCACGAAACCTGGAAAACTGTTTTAAAATGAATCGCTTCTTTCTCTGACTAAGTGATTGCAGATGTCATACAGTTCTATTATGGATTATTAACTTGTCAGCCTGTGTGAACACATTTGTAGACTGAGACAATATAACTTTCATCATTTTTCACAGTCCATGTTACTAGGTGAAACAATACACCACAATCTATGTTTGTTTGACAACAACAATTAATGGGATTTTATTTCTCTGGCTCATTATTGTCGAAAGTATAGCAATTAAATTTGATTAACAATGAAACCATAACCATCACTCTATCTTAAAGATTGAATATTTATAAAATAATTATAAGTAAATGGAAAAATCCTTTTGCATTCTTAGTTTTTTAAAAATACATCTGTTTAAACCAGGAATGCTGATCCTTGGGGTGGGGAGTTGGGAAAGTGTAAATAGAGTACATTATTCTGGAGAATTACAAATTGAAACCGAACTGAGTTTGTAGAGGCAGTCAAAATTTACATTCTTGCTGAAAATTGTTCTCCTTCACTCTTCCCCCAAGTTAACGATAGTATCTTCACATATTAAATCAGCTTTTTTCTGCCACTGAGCTCTACAGCTCCTTGAAGACAATTCCTCCCCAGAATGCCTATTCTCATTCCAAAGCAAACATTTGAAGAAATACTGGGTGATGAGTTTCTCTACTGAAGCTTGACATTTTACTATGTATCATAAATTATAGTGAAAGGAGGATTTGCATTTATAAAGCATTTGATCACATTTTTAATAGGCACTAAAAGTGCCTCATAAAGATAAATCCCTTAGAATGCAGTGATGGTTATGTAGCAAGTGCAACCACCATTTTCACACAGTAAGATCCCACAAATAGCAATGAGGTGAATGGTCAGTTAATCTGCATTTGATGGTTAATGTTGGCTAAAGGAGGAATGTTAGCCAGCACACCAGGAGATCTCTGGTCTTTCTTGAATAGTTCATTAACACCTTTACCGTCTATCGAAACCCTGTAACAGGCAGATGGTGCCTTAAAACAATATCTCAAATAAAGGCCAACACCTCAACGTTGCAGTCCTTCAGTACTGCACCCACAACCTTCTCAGAAACGAAAATGCTACTAAACTGAATTAAGCTAGTCCCTGTGACACCCACACCAGTTAGAAGCAAACCATTGGCCAAATTAATATTTGATCATAATCCAGTCTCCTGTTATGTTGCATTTAAGGAAAGTTAACTCATCAGTGTGGTTTCTTTTCAAATGATTTTTGCCTGGAAGTCATTGTCAGCTCTATTAACTATTTTAAATGGGTTAATGCATCCATTAAAATAATGGAGAAGGGAATGTGAGGTGCTTGTACAATGATACATCCAACACTAATTTTTAGCCTTTTGAGATATTCTGGCACCTTTGCTAGCACAATATGCCACTCACCAGATGAGGGTTGGTGCCATTGGACAGAATATCCAACAAATCAGCAGAGGAAATGAAATAGAACCTGGGGAATGCCAGTCTTTTAGTGTCAAGGTATTCAGTCAGTGCTTTTTCGCAGAGAGCCAGTCTGTTCAGGAAAGAAAAAAGTTAACAGGGCATCAGCTTCTGAAAAGTCACACTTGTGATTTGACCTACTTATAGTTAATTGGTAGTCAATATAACCCAAATATTTGTTGCAGACTTTTCCAGTGCAGCAATTTTAGATATAGTACTGGCCAAGGCTTGTTTATTTGCCAATATTCAAATAAGATGTACAATCTTCAGGACTGTGTAATGGAAATTTAAATCATACCCTGGCAGTCAAGTGGAGAGTATACAACTAGAGGTTTTCAAAAGCCACTGGGCCTTGCAGACAGCCAAATCATATTGGAAAGTCAGTTTTCCAATATGCACTAATTCCCTGAAAGGCCCCAGCCTTGAAAAATGTAACATTTAATCTCTGCTGGTCAAGTCAGGATATTCCTTCAAATTTTGCAAAGACCCAAATTTTTGCTGTCAAATACAGCTGGATGCCAATGAAACCAGGACACTTATCCTTAGACCAAGTACACTGGCTTCTGTCGGAGCTATCTGTGCAGACAAGGACAATACACTTACACAACAAGTCACATTATGTCATGCTGTCTGGACAAGGTTTGTAAATTCCTAACTATAGTCATGCTGCTGAATTATCTAACTGTTTAATAGTGCAAAGAGACCTCCTCCGGCCTCTCCACCCTTGGTCAGCACAGTGCCAGAGCTCCTGGATGGGAACATCTCAACCCTGAGGCTAGAATGCAACCACGGGAGATTTTTAATCCCAATAGTTTATAGGGGTAGGCAAAGGCCACTGGGCCCAACAAGGCCTCTCTGATAGATCAACCCCACCAGCCCACTTTCTCATTATATCCCTCAATCCTTTCTTAGTACATTCAGTCAAAATAAAGTAAAAAGCTATGATCTACCTGATCTGGATATCTTCAAGCTTTTCGCACAATCCTGGTTTGTTAGTGGCTTCCACTACATTTGGAGTTCTTTCAGCATCGCAAGCCAGCTCCTTAAAATCTATATCAATTCCATCAAAGCGCTTGGAATCCTAAATAGCATATAGGACAATAATATATGCTCTAATACATTTGTACTTATTGTTTGAGTATAGATCATGCACAAAGCAATTTCAAAAAGTCAAACAGAAGTGCAATTCTTGCACAAATCTATTACTCCAAAGTCCCTGGCAACAGTAACAGAGGAACAAGAGTAGTCCATTCAATCCCTTGAGCTATTCCTGAAATCAATTAAATCATGGCTGATCTGTATCTCAAATCCATTTATCCGTCTTTGTTCCATAGTCCTTGATATCCTCACCTAACAAATATCTGTCAATCTCAGTCTTGAACATTTTAATTGACCCTGCACCCACAGACTTTTCAGGTAAAGAGTTCCTGACTTCGACTACTCTTTGTATGAAAACGTGCTTCATGGTTTCACTTCTAAATAGCCTAGCTCTAACTTCAAATTGTTGCCCCTTGTTCTGGATTCCACCACCAGAAGAAATACTTTTCCTGTATCTACCATATCTAATCCCTTTATCACTTCAATTAGATCACCTCTCAAAACTTTCTAAACACAGAGGAATACATGTCATGTTTATGCAACATATCCTCATAATTTAACCCGTTAGTCTTTTAAGCCTTGGTATTATTCTGCTGAATCTGCACTGTACCCCATCAATAGCCTGAGGTGTGATGCCCAAAACTGAACGCGGTACTCCAGATGGGGTTTGACCACAGTAAAACTGAAGCATCACTTCCTCTCCTTTTTACTTCCAGCCTCCTTGAGAAAAAGACCAACATTCCATGAGCCTTTTTGATTACTTTTCATGCCTGTGCACCAGCTTTTACTAATTTCTACACCTGGACACACAAATTGTTTTGCTTCCCCGCAGTTTCTAACCTTTTATCTCAGCTCAGAAATTGAGACCTGCACCTTTAGAATCACAACTTCAAACACAAAAAAAAAAGTTTTAGTCATTTAATTGTACTTAAAAATAGAAATTAATTTTTTTTTCTTGAAAACTGTTTTATACCTCAGGCAATTGAGATCGAATGTCCTCAGACCCAATGAAGATGCTTTCCAAATGCGACCATGTGCGTTGCACCTCAAACCAAATTGAAATGACAGAGTCAGCTACAGATAGCTTCTTCTGCCAACTAGATACTTCTTCCAAGAAAAAGGCAATATACTTGGAAGTCATCAAGTTCTGCAGCTGGACTTGGTTGTCCTCCAGGGTCTCAATAAGCTCCTCACTGGATTTGAGCAATGGAACAGAAGTGCATGAGTGGCCTTCATACTGGAATTCCATGGTGCTCCAGGTTGTGTTCAGTTCCTTCAGTACTTTTTCCATGCCCATTTCTTTCACGGCTTTGTCAACAATTCCACGAACCTCATCTTCAAAGTTGTGCAGGTTCAGTTTCAAAAGGTCAGCTAGAGTTGTGCTATCATCCATTGTAAATGTTACATTTGTAGCCTGCATTAGTTGATACCAATGTCTGTCCCGTATAGCTGGATTCTGAAGTTCAGCCACAGCCCGTAATGAAGTCAAAATATTCTTCACTGTGTTGTCCAACCCAGTGAAAGCATCCCATGCCCTTATTTCTTTATCCAAGGCACGAATATCTTTAGCAAACTTCTTACATTCCATATCCATGTTTTCAACATTGATTTCCCGCCACTTTGTCGTCTTCCAGTCATTCATATTTGAATCTACCAGAACAATCATATCCCAGAGTTCTTTTAGAAGACACACTTCCTTTCTGCATTGTTTTAATTGTTTGTAGTCTGGTACATTAACCTCAAATAAACTTGCAGATTCATTAATGGTGCCCATGGTGGCTTCCATTTGGCTGATCTGGCAATGGGCAATATCTAACATCTGGTAAGGTTGTATACTGTCAAACCTGATAAAATAGAACAATGAATCAATGTAGTAAAACAAAATACTATTTTATACTTTTATTTACCTTGATGCATATACTACAATTACAGGCTCAAGAAAGGTCACTAAAACCATAGAGTTAATACAGCATACATTCACCAGAATGATGGATGAACGAGAAACTATAATTATGAAGAAAAGACTTGAGATACTGGGATTATTTTTACTGGAGCTTTGAAGGCTCTGAGAGGATTTATATTACATCCAGTCTACAGCGCAGAAACAAGCCATTCGGCCCAACTGGTCTATGCCGCCATTTATGTGAACACGAGCCTCCCACCCCTTTTCATCTAATGCTATCAACATACCCTTCTATTCCTTTCTCCCTCATGTGCTTATTTAGCTTTGCCTCAAATGCATCTATGCTATTTGCCTTAACTACTCCTTGCGATATTGTATTCCACATTCTGAGCACTCTTTGGGTAAAGATGCTTCTCCCGAATTCCCTATTGGATTTATTGGCTATCATATTTATGGCCTCCAGTTTTTGGCCTCCCCTGCAAAAGTGGAAACATTTTTTCAATGCCTACTCTTTCACACCATTTCACTGCTGTAAAAATCTCTCTCAGGTCTTTTCTCAGCCTTCTCTTTCCTAGTGAAAAGAGCTCCAGCCTGTTCAATCTTTCTTGATACTTACAACCTCTCAGTTTTGATATCATTCTTGTAACCTTATTTACACCTTCTTCAATGCCTTTATATCCTTTCTGTTTTATGGAGCCTAGAACTCTGCACAGTAATCCAAGTATGGTCTAATCAAGGTGCTCTAGAAGTTTAACAAGACTTCACTGCTTTTCAATTATACTCCTCTAGAAATGAATCCCAGTGCTTGGCTTGCTTTTTTTATGGCCTCAATAACCAGTGTTGTTACTTCTAACGATTTCTGTATCTGTAACCCTAGATTCCTTTGCTCCTCCACCCCATTTACATTATTACCCAAACAGTGTGTGGCCTCCTTATTCTTCCTGCCAAAATGCACCACCTCGCAAATACCTATATTGAATTCATTTGCCAAAACACATAACTGAGAGACTGAGATAACTGTGCTATCACTGGCAGAAGGGTGTAATAACAGTATAACAAATTGACATATTAAAAGCCCATTCTGCAAGCTTGTTATGTGTTCATCTATTTTGTTGCATTCTTCCTTTGCTTAAACTATACCCCCAATTGGGTATGATCTGCAAATTTAGAAATTATACATCCAATTCCGCATCCAAATCATTAATTGTCATGAATGCTTCATCTTGTAACATGATTATATTTTTAAAATTGTGATTTTTAAAAGTTCAAGATGGAGACCAGAAGGTCAGGTGACCTCACTTCCAGTCTGAGAAACGGCAAGACAGAAGTCTTGGTCATCAGGACAACAGAGAACACAGATCAAAGACTTCCTTTTGAAAACAAAGACTGCAGGGCTAACACCTGAAGAACAATGGGTTTCACCCTCCCAGACTTTCAGGTCGTAAAACAAGGAGTCCGTAACTCGGAAGATGTAAATGTACCAGGCAGTTGTTAGCACCTGGTAACAATTATAAGGCCCAAGTGGCTTTCTGAAACCAGACTACAGGACTTCGCATATTGGATCAGTACAATAAGCTATTGACTTTTGAGTCCACATAAATTTAACAGACTTTCTGAAGGAAAACCGGCTGTAAGAGAAGAAACCAACGGTTATGGCCTCAGAGCAGGCTGCAAGAAGGGAGCCAGTGTTTGCAGCGCCACAACAGGCTGTAAGAGAAGAAACCCACAGTTGCGCCCTCAAGAGACAGAGAGAGGAGACACCAGCTCTCAGAAGCCTGATACAGTAAAAGGCTGCGAAGACTTGAACCGGATTTGAAAGTCGAAGCTTGCAGAGAAGTCGAAGGCCAGCAGGATCACCAGGAATCGCCTTATTCACAGACTTCCAGGTCGAAAGTGTTCAGATAAGTGAGAAAAGAGGACATTAATTTTTTTTAATGGTCTGGGAGATCCAACCCATTACAGCTGGGAGGTGTTCAGGACTTTTAACCACAAAGGATTTCATCATCAAAAAGGACAGTGTAATGTATCAATGTGGTATGAGATTTTCAAGTGTTTGAATAAGTAATTTTCTTTGTAATTTGGGGTATCTGCTACTTACAAAGTTAATTGGGGATTTATTTTAAATTTAGTTGTTTAAAAAAAGTCTTAAAATGTGAAATCTTGTGTAATTCTTGAAATTGGTTTGGGGGTTCATATCTCATTTTTCACGTTAACGATCTCACTGAGATCGTAACATAATACAGATTTTTTTAAAATCGGGAATAAATTCATAGAATATTTCCTCTGATTGGAAAGTCAATGATAAGGGGTCAACAGATTAAAAATGTGACAAAGAGTGTGAGGAGAGAGGTTAAGGAACATGTCTCAATGCAGAAATTGTTGAAATATGGAATGGTTTGCCATAGGGAATAGCTGAAGCATAGGCAATTGCATCTTTCAAGGGAAAAGTGGCTCACATATGAAGCAGAGGAGGGTACAAGGTTATGGAGAAAGAGCAGGACAGTGAATTTTGATTGCTGTAGCAACAGCCAGCAGACACAATGGATTCTTTGGCCTTCTGAGCTTATGTGCTTTGAATCTTTATGGTCCTATAACCTTGGCTCAGTTTTATCAAAGAAAGGTTGATCTGGGATTTGCGTCTCATTTTGTTTGATAAACTGCACTGCAAAGAAAGCCACAGTACTTCGAAAGAAAAATGATCTACTCAGTATTCTCCGTCACAATATTTTGTTAAGTGCAATATATCAGCCAACATTGGAAATTGCTACACCACCTACATTAAAAACCTTAGGTCAGTGTGCAATTCCTGTCAATTTCTAATTATAAATCCCTAAGTCCACATTTATAATGGAGACTGTAAATGTAAACTTGTCACATTGTAATTACACCCTTCTGCCAGTGCTAGTGCTGTAGTGTTTCAGTTTTGCATCTCTGAGCTCTTCAGCTTATACTTCAGAGGAACTCCTATGCTCCAACAACTCTTATTTCCTCCTTCCCAAATCGATATAAATTTTGCTATTGAATGGTAAATAATAATACAAAATCAAAGTATTGTATAAAAATAAGAACAAACTTTGTGAATTATAAATGAGGGCTAAGTTATTTCTGCACACACTACTTCAATTATCCCTCTAATCTTGCTTCACCTGAAGACTACACCACAGGATATCGACACCTGTTAAAAATACTCACCTGTTCATAAACAAACGCAAAATAATTAAGAAACAAGGATCGCAGCAGTAAATGCCAGTTTTACCAGAATCCTGGGACATTCTTGTCATTAGTACATTTGTTTACTGATGCTACCAGCAACTATGTGCAGCCCATTTATAGAAAGTAAAAGGAAGGGAGATGAAGACAAATGGAACATGTATGTTTTGCAATTATGCAGTGTGATCAACATATAAATGTTCAACAAAATACTGTGGATATGGGAAATGTAAAATAAAGACAGAAAATGCTCAGCAGGTCTGGCAGCAACTGCGAAGAGAGAAACAAAGCTAACCTTTCAGGTCAATGAACTTTCATCAAGAACTGGAAAAGTTAGAGATGTAACAGGTTTTAAGCACATATAAAAGCAGGGCAAAGAGGGATAGGAGGAAAGAAAAATGGTCTGTGATCGGCAGGAAAGATTAAATGACAAAAGGGATGATGGTGCAAGACAAAAGGCAGTGGTAAAGGGACAAGTAAAGAAACAGAAGATGGGTCCAGAGGAGATGTAAATGGAAATACCAGAGTCATGACCAACAGCTACTATCAGATAAAATGGGGGTGGAGATTATGATCTGAAATTATTAAACTCAATGCTGTGTCCAGAAGGCTATAAAGTGCCAAATTAAAAGTTAAAGTGCTGTTCCTCAAGCTTTTGTTAAGCTGACATGTAGGAAGCCAGGGACATGGGGGTCAGAATGGGAGTAGGGTGGAAAATTAAAATGACAGGCAACTGGAAACTCAACAGTCACACTTGCAGACTGAATAGAGGTTTTCTGAAAAGTGGTCAGCCAATCTGTGCTTGGTCTTCCCTATGTAGAGGAGGTCACATCGTGAGCAGTGAATATAGTATTCTAAATTGAAAGATGTTCAAGTAAATCCCTGTGTTAGGGGCCCTGGACGGTGGGAAAAGAGGAGGTGAAAGGGCAGGTGTTGCATCTCCTGCACTTACGGGAAGTTGCCTGGGGAAGGGGAGGGGGTGTTGCAGGTGATTGAGGAATGGACTAGGGTGGCACAAAAGATGTTAAAACAAGCATTCATTTATTTACGCAAATAATGTACAACATGTGCCTGAATTCATTTTATTCTTTGAGTTTGTTAGGAAGTTTGTTTCTCCAGTGATTGTACATTCCTTATTATCCAGAACAATAATATAATAGAACATTTTCCAGTTCTGATGAAAGGTTAGCTACCTGAAACATTAACTTTTGTTTTCTCCCTCTACAGATGCTGCCAGACTTGCTGAGTATTTCCAACATTTCCTATTTTGAATACAAATGATCCATATGTTCATATGCAATTTCTTTGTCCATTATTTTAGCCAAGAAATTAGCCCAGGAGTTAAAGCCTCTGTTAAACTAAAGAACAAAGGAACTGCAGATGAATGTGTAAAGTATGGGCAAATAATTACAGGGCTACCAAGAACAGTTTGGAAGGAGAGAGAAAAATAAAACTAAAGTTTTTTTTAAAAATTGAATGCCAGTAGGCAGTCATGCATCACCAGCCTGGCATTTAGATGCACTCACTCTATAATTTGAAAAAGTAGACAACAGACTTGAATCAGAATTGAAAAGAAACGTAAAAAACTAAGTGTCTTTACTCTTGCAGAACTATGAGTTGCAACTATCAGCCACACTTTGTACTTTTCATATAACAAGCATAATATGAAACAGTTGAATGTTAAACAGGTGTAACACTATATATAGGGAAAACAAGAGGTGATCTGACATCCATTTGATATTGTAAAATAAATTCACTTTTCATTTATTCTGAATGAATTGACAGTGTCTCATCCCACCCTCCCACTCAGTTTCTCAAGAAAACTAGATTTACTTCATATTTTACTCAAAACAATCTATAAAATACGAGAAGAAAAATAAGAACCTTGAGAGCAGGTTGATTGATCCAAATTGTGACTGTCACTCAAACCCAGTGCATTAAACCACTGGCCAAATCTGCAGCAAATATTTATAAAGCGCCAACTCTCTAAGGGACAACAGGATTAATTTTGGTTTGGTGCAATAGTGCAAAACTGACAATATCAGCTCAGACACCTGTTACACACCTCTGATTCTCAATACTATTAAGTTCAATGGAAATGAAAATTGGGACAGATGTTTAACAGGCAGCTGATCTGATATTGCCCAAAGTTAACATTACTCCCAGCATACCCATAATCGTAGCAATATGAAATCTATTCGCAGAAATGTTTTGCATAAAAAGTACAGAGAGGCAGTGATGCAGAAATTTTGGACTTTTATGAAATATTCATGCTTTTACAAGGCATGAAATTGAGACTTTTTTTACTCTTCATAAGGCTGCAATAGACTTCATGTTTGTTAAAGTGCATTGGTCTAAATGATCCAGTAAGGGAAACAGCATCACTGAAAGAATTTGTATGGAATGCACTATTGGGATTTTGTAGAAGGCATTGGAATTCACAGCTGTTCAATCAAACCATTGTGATCCTGATCAGAAACTTCCGATTTCATTCCTTTATATGAATACATATAAGATGTATTCAGTGAGTTTGGGATGCATTAATACTGCAAATTCAGCATCAATGTGAAGCAATTTCAACTTAATATCAATGATACATTGACAGTGTACAACAAGAGTCAGCACCTAATCTGTCTCTGTAGTGAAGAAGAGCAAAATTCACTTTGAGGAGGCAATCTCACGCTTTTGGCGTTTGACACAGTTGTAATGTAATTGCAATGTGGTGTCAAATCTAGTTTTCAAAGTACTTATTGGGCTCTCTGGGCATCTAGCAAACCTGACATACCTTAAATGTTCAGAGTATTTTTTTTAATTATTTTTATTTTAGAGATACAGCACTGAAACAGGCCCTTCAGCCCACCGAGTCTGTGCTGACCATCAACCACCCATTTATACTAATCCTACATTAATTCCATATTCCTACCACATCCCCACCTGTCCCTATATTTCCCTACCACCTACCTATAATAGGGGCAATTTATAATGGCCAATTTACCTACCAACCTGCAAGTCTTTGGCATGTGGGAGGAAACCGGAGCACCCGGAGGAAACCCACGCAGACACAGGGAGAACTTGCAAACTCCACACAGGCAGTACCCAGAATTGAACCCAGGTCGCTGGAGCTGTGAGGCTGTGGTGCTAACCACTGCGCCACTGTGCCACCCCAATCTCCCTTTGAAATTTCTAGCAGATAGATATGCAGCTCTATGCACATATTAACCAGGCATGTACAGAGCTCTCCCCTTAAAACAGTGGTGAAAGATTTAGCCATGCAGGAGTCAAACAATGGGAACAGTTCTATCTACCAGAAGCTAGTCTTAAATCACTAGCTTCTGACTCATTAGCAGTGGTTACCTCTCACCTGAATGGTGCTTCCTTGCGAAACTGCTCTCGGAATTTGTGTTGTTCCACATCAAAACTTGCACATTTCTTGCGAAGGACTGTTACTTCATTGGCCTGTCGGGGAGCTACCTGCTGCTTTGTTGTTATTGCTAGCTTCTTAATGTTGTTCCACTTCTCTGGCAGTTCCTATACATACAAGCAACAGGATGTACAAGTTAATGCAGAAAACATTTAACAATCTAGTAGCTGCAACACCAGAGTACAGCAGTTTCCACTAGTAGCTCTGGAACCAAGGCTAGATGCATTTGATGCCAAAGCACACTCCTGTAGTGAAGGATTTTCTGCCATACTCAACAAACTCTGCCCCAAGAATGTTCACCCGCCTTAGTGGGATCTTATTTGCCGTAAGAGTCAAAGGCTACATCATCTCTTTTAAATGTTTGGTTACTTAGTGGAACTGTGATGGAATGACACATGTCATCAGAAAGCACACCAAATGTTTGACATACAGCTGTCGGCCTTACTGATAGCACTCTTGCCTCTGAGTCAGAAGATCATGGGCTCAAGATCCATTCCAGAGACTTGAGGCAACCTACTCACCAACAAAAAGGTGGTATAAATTGGTTCCAAAGCTCAGCAACCACAAATGTTCCATTTAGATGCCAGCTTTGGTAAAGTGATAGAGCTCTTGTCTCTGAGTCAGAAGTTGGTAGGTTCAAATCCCATTCCAGAGACATGAACACATAGACTTGGGTTTTGCAGTAGCAATGCTAGTGAAACTACCAACATTTGCTGTAATTGCTCCTTTGAAACTGACAACAACTTTTGGAGTCTGCGCATGCACACTTAAATACAGAAATGCAAAGTTTCTGTCAGTGATTTATTTAGAGATACAGCACTGAAACAGGCCCTTCAGCCCACCGAGTCTGTGCCAACCAACAACCACCCATTTATACTAACCCTACAGTAATCCCATATTCCCTACCACCTACCTACACTAGGGGCAATTTACAACAGCCAATTTACCTATCACCTGCAAGTCTTTGGCTGTGGGATGAAACCGGAGCACCCGGCGAAAATCCACGCAGGTCACAGGGAGAACTTGCAAACTCCGCACAGGCAGTACCCAGAATCAAACCCGGGTCCCTGGAGCTGTGAGGCTGCGGTGCTAACCACTGCACCACTGTGCCGCATGCGCTGTTGAAGTCTCCCCAAACTAAACAGATTATCTAGTCATTATCACATTGCTGTTTGTGGGAGCTTGCTGTGCGCAAATTGGCCACCACATTTCCCATATTACAACAGTGACAATATGTGAAAAGTACTTCAATGGCTGCAAAGTGCTTTGAGACTTCTGGTGGTCATGAAAGGCACTATACAAATGCACATATTTCTTTCTCTCAAACTGGAATCAAGTAGAAATCACTGAACTGATGAAAACTTGCTCTTTTATGCTATGAGTCTCACTGTAAAAACCCTTGAAAAAGTTACACCTTGTTCAGTGTTCATAATTACTGCTGAACAGCCTCACTGTCCCTGATAAACAAATCTTATATTTGTGCAATGTCAAATTTTTCCATTATGAATTAAAAATTCACATTTTGTTTTAAATTTTAAGTTTGTTTATTTCAGTTTCTACCTTAATCTCATGCATGTGCCCTGAATATTTATTTCATTTTTTAATTCAAAGTGAAAAAATTAGTGCATTTTACTTCCTAGTTTGTAGTCTGTAAAAATACTTCAATGTGATGGGCTGCTTAATGATATCACTGTTGCTGGATGCCTAGAGATCCCCTTGACTTGGCGCCAGATTCAAACTGACATCGATAAAGGGGAAATCCATACCACAGAGACCGCTTACGTTTTGCGAGCTGCTTTCTTTGAGGTCAGCAGCAAGCAAGTCACTTCACTGCTGACTGCAAAATTTGAGCCATTAGCTAAGCTGACACTTCAGTGCAGGATGGAGTGCTGCACTGTCAGACATGGTATATTTTGGATGAACCATTAAACCAAGGTCCTAACTTCTCTCTCAGGTGGGTGTCAAAGATTCCATGGCACTATTCAAAAAAGAGCAGGGAATCCTCCAAGTCGTCTGACCAACATTTATCCCTTCACCAACGTGACAAAAACAGACTATCTGCTCATTTATTTCATTGCTGTTTGTGAGATCTTGTGCTAAATTAGCTGCCAGATTTCCCTAAATCACAACAGTGACTACACTTCACTAAAAGCACTTCATTGACTGTGAAGTGCTTTGGGATGTACTGAGATTATGAAAGGAGCTATATAAATGCAAGTTCTTTCTTTAATATCAGGTTTATAACTGTACAATGAATAATACAGGCTGTTGTAGCAGCTGTTGATGGAAAAATTAATCCCAACTTCTCTTTCTAACTATCATGGAGTTGGAGCAAACAGAGAAGAAGAATAAAACATGGTACTGAGAGTAACAGCGATGAACTACAATTAAAGATTGGAGAAACTCAAGATCATTTTCCTCAAAATTGGAGATTTTCTGGGGAGAATTGGACGGGAAAGAGCTTATAATTAAAGGCAGATTGCAGATCAATATCACAGGTCCAAAAAGCAACAAATAGCTGTCCAAAGGATTCTATTTAAATTGATAAACACTGTTGCATTTTGATCCCAATGGATTTTGATAGCTTAATTCCTTTGTGCAAATTCATATTTTCAACTTGTATATTAAAGAAATTCATAGGGCTGAATTTTAACAGCCCTCCGATGAGGGGGTTCATGGAGGGGAGGCCCATAAAATTCTTTCAGTAGAGGCCTGCCTCGCCTCCTGACGCCGAGAAGGGCCTGATGCATTTTACCGGTGGCGGCACGGCCTCAGTGCGGCCCTTCCCCGCCACCTTCATTTTAATATTAAAATTAATTTTAAAACATGCAAATATACCTACCTGGTCTGACAGCCAGTTCATGCCGATATTCCGGCCATTGGCTGTAACTCCCGTACCTTCGGATGTCCACACGAACATCCGAGGCGTAATATTGGCAGGGAGGGGGGGAGCAGTGAAATTCTCAGGGCAGGCGGGGGAGCGGGGAACAGTCTTTTGATTGGTTGCGGGGGGGGGTGATGGTGGGAAGGGGGTTAAGGTTTAAGGTTAATAAAGGTCGGGGAGAAAGGTCTAAATCTGCATAAAAGTTTTTTGGGGGAATGGGAAATGAATGAATCAATTCTTCCTTGGGGGTGTGGGTGAACAGAGTGAAAATGTTATTAGATGTGTAACTTTAATTTTGAACATTCAGTCCCTTTAAAAATACGAATGCTAGTGAAGGGCTTGAAGCCCTTTAAAAATGGTGCTGCGACTGTGCGGTGGTGCCGCACGCCATTGCCGGGGACAGAGTGGCTGCCCCCTCTACATCATCAGTGGTGGCCATTCCGTCCCCTCCATTTAAATGAGCCCCCGCGCATAATATCACGGAAGGTCAGCAACCACACATCTCCGCGGGCGGACCGCCAACTTCAAATTGCGCCACCGGGATTTGCGGCGCGCACAAAAAATTCAGACCATAATGTTTGTGTTCACTATATCGCCTGTAAATTTTTGAGTGGTAACTTTACCCAGGCTATAGGAACTCAATGGAGATCCTGCCACTCTGGTGAAATGCTCATACAAGAGGTAAGTTTAATTGTCTAGACAATATGATCAAGTAATTAATAGTGTTCCAATCTATAACCAGGATAGTAGCATACAAGTCGATAGAAGTTAAATACCAAACAATCCCCTGAATATGGTGTTCAATTTTGGTTACCAGCCTGTTTGGAGAAAACATAAAGACGAGGAAGGAAAATGGTACTAAGAGCAAGCGTGATAAACTATAATTAAAGATTGGAGAAGCTCAAGCTTAGTGATCTGAAGAGAGATGTTTAAGTGGGGTGTCGGGGTTGGGGAGGAGCAGTCGAAATAAGTTGTATCAAATGGTACAGATAACCCCAGAATTTGAATTTGGAGCACAAAGCACATTTAGGCCAACAGAACATCAATTTAAAATTATTAGTGTTACAACCAGGTGAGAAGGGGTCGAGAGGGTTTAATTTTAGAAACACGGTTTTTAGCTCCCCCTTCAGCGAATCCTTGTTCACTGTTCCAATTGTAAGGCAATTTATTAGATTTTGTTAGATTTAAACAAGAAAGGTAGAAGTTTATTAATCTTAAACTCTAATCCAGTTAACGACTATGAATATGCAATGCAACCACACGAGCATGCATACACGATAAACACACACGCAGATAGAGACAGAAAAAGTAGAAAGAATAAAGCGGAAAAGTTTGAGGCAATATCTGTTAGTTATTTACTGTCTTTTCAGTTCAATGTGGAGTCTTTGGTTGCTGGTAAGTCCTGCTATTCCTTTGGGCCCAGTTCATGCTTCAACCTGTTTTGATGTCGGAGTCTTTTCTCTCTTGTGGTGTACATGTCTTCCATGGGTCCAGTGGCTTGGGAGAAGGTGAGAGAGGGACAGCCAAGAGAGTGGCTTTCTTGTTCCAGCTTCTGTTGTAAACTGCCTTATTCTGAATTCTTTTCTGTGTGGCACAAAATAAAAACCCAAGTTGGCCAGCAGGTCAGTCATGTGACTAACTGGCTTAACCACTTCTGCATTTGTGGATTGTATTGTTTTAGCAGGCCCTGGAATGCACTTCCTTACACCGTCAATGTCTGGTAATCAAAATCCATTTGGGTTAATTGGATCAGGGCATAGTCCTTTCTCTCCACAAGTAGCATCTCTTAGTATGCAAATGTCCTTTCAGCCTAAATGTCTGTTGATCTCTTTAACAAGTCATTTCTTCACTCCAGCAACAGTTTAAAACCACCGTTCATATGACAAAATTAATATGCCTTATTCTTGGCAGGTGGGGGTCTGCATGACATTAGAAAGAAAATTTTAAATAGAAACTAGAGAGATTGGTTTTTTATACTCAAAGATCAGAAATTTTGAATAATTGGACAGATAATGGCCCAGATTTTATGGCAATAATAACAGTAAGGCTAGCAGTGCTAACTGTTATTAGGGTTTAAATCAGCAGCACCTTTTAGCATCTGCACCTGTGCTGTTAAATCCGTAAATCAGGTAGTTGCTGTCCGATTTGCCCTGCTCCTCTACAAGCTTCACCACACTGCTCTTTGCTGACAGACTTAGCATTGAAACACATGAAGGGGATAAAGTTGCCCACTAGTCACCCACTAAACATGCCAGAAAAAGTAAGTGAATTTTTAACACCGTGGTTATATTTATTGTTACCAGACAACAATGTGATAACGTGTTTGACCATTTTGAGGTTATAGTTGAAAGTACTGTCCCAATGGGAGTTGTCTATAACACTGATCCATTGCACTTTGTTGCATGGCGAAACTAAAGATTTCCTCCTTTAGTATTGCTGTCACAATTCACTCTAATGCATATCATTTCACGCATGACTAAAAGAATTGTTGCTTTCTACAAATGGATGATTTCCATGTAGAAATTTATCAAGCAGTTTCACACGTTAGAAAGGTAGATTGAGAGCTAGTGAGCACAGTTTAGTATATCAAAGGAATTCACGTATTTAAATCATAAATTTCACAGTGTTGCAGCAACCCATGAAAATGATTTATTTAAAACAAAAAAAAAAACAAAGGAGGTTTCTGGTTTCAAATGGCATTTATTGTGTACTCAAAAACTATTGTAAAAGGTTGACTATAAACAGGTCACTTTCTTTACTCAATGAAGCCAGTGGTTGAACGCGAGCATGGAGACTGATATGTTAAACTGAGATGTCATCCTCACAATGTATAGCAAAAACCTTCAGTAGGTAGTGTTGTTGTGGTTTATTTGCATTTGGCAAGCAATCACCATTTTGCACATTACGTTGAATAAATACCCGCAGCTTTGGGTGAACAAGTTTTTTCAATGATATGTTGCCACTTGCAAAAGCATCCACAAGTTCCATTGTAACTAACTGACGATTTTCTGGGCTGTCTGTCAACTTCTTAAAAAGAGATGAAATCATTGCTTGTTTTTTTGCGTGTTCGTTTTCCAGCAGTGCGATGTCAGATGCTCTCTTTCTGCTGCAATGGCTTTCTGACTCTAAGTGGTGCTGAACCATTTCCAGCCATGTGTGATCCAACAAAACATTGCAGTTTGGACAAAACAGTATTCCACCATCGCCACGCAGAATTTGGCTTCCAAATTCTTTCACTTAATGTGCTGCAGTAATGGTTATGGCCATTTTTGATTTGTTCATTCTGGCATTCTCACTTGTCTGCTACTACTTGGCATTGCTTCTCTCAAAACTGCACTTGAATCCCATCATCCACCAATCAGCGAGCGGAGCTTTGTATCAATTACTAAAATGTTTAATGTTCGCAACATGCCCTGCAATTATGTGTCAATGAATAAAACATGTGAAGTTCACAAAGTGGCCACTTTCACAGAAGACCTGAAATTTCACAGCCAATGACACGTTTTTCACAGCCGTGAATTTACTATAGGCTCTACTATAAGCATGCGAATGAACTGCACTGCAATGAAGGACATTTTCTGAAGTGTAATTATCCCAGAATATAAGTGACTCCTGATTCTCCTTGTTGAATCCATCCAGAAGATTGAGTAAATTCTCATTCACTAATTTCTTCAAGCTTTTAACATCTCAGCATTGTTGTCATCTTCAGAAGCTTTTCAGTGACATGTCATATATATGATGTGATTTTTAATAGTTAGTGTCAAAGTGGATTGATCTTGAGCAGTGACCAAAGGCAGGGAGTCTGCCATAGAGTCATACAGTCATAGAGTTATACAGCACAGAAACAGGCCCTTCAGCCCGTCTAAACTTTTTCATCACCTCAGAATCCAACTTGTAAGATATTACTCCCATTTTATGATTTCCCCCTCAGTATGGAAACTACAATGTTGCTTCCATTGGCATCTGATCCAACTAGAAGATTAGGTTTGTGATTTTTTTTATTTCCAACTATAGTCAAGGCTATGTAAAAGCCACTAAGATGCAAAATTCTAAAATTCTTCCAGTTGACAGCAATGTATGTTTCTGCATAATGAATTAATGACTGAATCAAATGTGATAACTATCCACAGTTAACGTTTCGGGTCAGTGACCCTTCTTCGGAACTGACAAATATTAGAAAAGTCACAGATTATAAACAAGTGAGGTGGGGGTGGGGCAACAGATAACAAAGGAGAAGGTGCAGATTGGACCAGGCCACATAGCTGACCAAAAGGTCACGGAGAAAAGGCTGAGTGATTCCAGCATTTCTTGTTTTTGTTTCAGATTTCCAGCATCCGCAGTATTTTGCTTTTATTATATTGTGATAACTATCCATGTGCCTCTCTCATACTCTACAGTTGTTTCATAATGTATCAAGTAATGCATGCACATTTTCCAGGAGTATTTCATAAGTAATATTTTTTAATAAACATTGGCTCAGGCAAATTACTTTCCTTAATCTGCAAACACTGTCAAAAATGTACTGTTAACAAGACAGGGTTTCTACAATAAAAGCAAAATACTGCGGATGCTGGAAATCTGAAATAAAAACAAGAAATGCTGGAACCACTCAGCAGGTCTGGCAGCATCTGTGGAAAGAGAAGCAGAGTTAACGTTTCGGGTCAGTGACCCTTCTTCAGTTCCTTCGGAACCCTTCCGAAGAAGGGTCACTGACCCGAAACGTTAACTCTGCTTCTCTTTCCACAGATGCTGCCAGACCTGCTGAGTGGTTCCAGCATTTCTTGTTTTTATTTAGGGTTTCTGCAAGTCCAGGAATTATTCATTTGTCACCTCAGCAAGCAAGGATAGGTATTTACCAGCTGCTGATGTTGCAATGGACTCCTGAGAAATAAAATACATTCAATTTACCAGCGTACAGTTGTGTGAACCATGACTGTCCAAAGAGTGAAGGAGACTGCAGAAGTGATGGATGAAAAGTAATGGTAAAATACATACCTGTTTCCTTCACATGTGGAATAAATATAATTCCAGCAGCTTTGCCTACAGGATTCTACTTCAACAGAACCTCCCAAACCCACAACCTTCATCAACTGGAAGGACAAGTGCACGGGAACACCATCAACACCATCATCTTCAATTGTCCTCACCCCACTTGTGAATATATCGCCCACTTCTCCACTGTCGCTGGGTCAAAATCCTGGAACTCGCTACCTAACAGCACAATGGGGCACCTTCATCACATGGACTTCTGCAGTTCAAGACAAAGGCCCACCAACATCTTCTCCAGGGCAACCATGGATGGGGAGTAAATGCTGGCCTTGCCAGTGACACCCATATGAATAAATTAAAACCATGCTTTCCAATTCTGTGTTACTTTGTTAAATATCTGAACTGAAGAGTATAATTCAGCAGTGGCCTTTGGGTCCAGAATAGCAGTTTCTCCCCCTCAGCAGAGTATTTATTAGATTTGAGTTGCTCTGCTTGCAGCACTCTCTCGTTAGGACTAAGCACAAATGCAATAAAATTGCAATAACTGCCCAGGGAACTAGCCAAGCACTCCATGTCAGAAGGTGCAAAATCTGTGACCAAGTACACACAGCTTCAAGTAAAACTTCACAATGCACAAAAAAATCCCACATGAATAGTGTGTGCCTTACTGCTGGGATGGTAAAAATCCCAGATATTAGGTTGGATGAAAAAAAACACCAGAATAACCTTTTATGGCATACCTGTTGTTAATAGGGTTCATTGTTTATCGCAGAAAGTGATCTTTTTGATGGGATACTCTAAAATTAGGAACTAGTCTGGAAATATTGTTAGACATTATCTCAAGCATGTACGCAAAGTTCTGAAAATCACAGAATTTGTATTAGTTCAACCCGATTTTTAATTCAAGTCCAGTGATCACTTGGGTTCTTCTTGTAATATAGAAATTAATACCAGCCCCATCTCTAGGTTAGGACAATTAAAAGAATACAACAACTCTTCCACTGACCTCCAGAAGCTTGTGTACGTCTTCAGGTAATTCCTGCTCATAGATCTTCAGAAGTTCTATTGTCTGTTTAAGGGGCTCAAACATCTCATTAGTTGTAACTTGTCTCTCTTTCACAGCCATGAGATGACCCATTACACCAATCAGGCCATTGAAGTCGCCTTCTTCAACCTTCTGACGCAAACCTCCTTCTGCCACTTTGATAAATGCTTTGAGGTCAGTCAGACTGTAAGGGACAAAAAAAAAGAGTTCAAGGGAAAAGTGAACATGAGGCCAACAGAACAAAAAAAAATCAGTTTTACATGGAATTACATTGAATATGCAGGACAGATGTAAGTAACTTGCTCCAACTATTCTGTGCTCAAGTTTACACTTCACACAAATCTCCTCCCATTCCATTTGCCTTATCTCAACCTTTCAGTGTATCTCTCTACTCCCTTTTCTCTGATGTACTGATCTAGTTTCCTTTTGAAAGCATCTAGGCTACTTGCCTCAACCACTTCCTGTGGTAGCGAGTTCCACATTCTAAACACTCTGAGTAATGAAATTTATTTTTCCCTATTAGTTTTATTAGTAACTATTTTGTATTGATGACCACTAGTTTTGGATTCATCCACAAGTGGAAACATTCTCTCCACATTGGCCCTGTCCAACCCAGTCATCATTTTAAAGACCTCAAGAAGATTACCTCTAAGTTTTCTCTTTCGTAAAGAAAAAAGCCCCAACCTGTTCAATCTTTCCCGATTGCTGTAATCTCCAAGTTCTGGTACCATCCTTGTAATTCATTCTTTGCACTTTCTCCAGGGCTTTTCTGCCTTTTTTTTTGATGGTATGGGGACTAGAACTGTGCACAGTACCCTGTATGGCCTGACCAGGGTCCTACACAAGTTTAACACAACTTCACCACTTTTGTATTCTATGTCCCTCAAAATAAACCTCAGTGCTTTGTTAGCATTTTTAGTTACTTAGCTGATCTGCGATGCTGCTTTTAATGATTTGTTTACCTATATTCCTAGATATTTTTACTCTTCTACCCCATTCAGTTATTTTTTTATTTAATCATGATGATGATTATATTTTTTCTATCAACTAAGTGCATTACTTTACATTTATCTATGTTGAAGTTCATTGCCATGTAACTTCCAGTCTGCAAGTTTTCTAATGTCCTCTTGTATTACGTTGCATTCTTTCTCTATGTTAGCTATACCCACCATATTGGTATCATCTGCAAATTTTGATAGAGTTACTTAGTCCAAATCGTTAATGTAGATTATCAATAACAATGAACCCAGCACTGATCCTTGTGGAACACCACTTTCTGCTTTCCTCCAATCTGATTAACTACCCTTTACCCCTACTCTCTTCTTTCTATTTTTAGCCAATTTGCTAGCAATCAGCTATTTTTCCTGACTCCACGAGCTCTAACCTTTGGCATGAGCCTATCATCTTATCAAAGTCCTTTTGAAATCTACATCTACATTCAGAATATCCACTGAATTACCCTTCTCTACTCTTCCCATTATATCTTCAATGAATTCTCTCAGGTTAGTTAAGCATGACTTCGACTTTAAAAATCCATGCTGACTATTGTATTATATTTTCTCTCCTGTGATGCTCTTCTATCACTTCTTACAGATTCCAGTATCTTTCCTATCACTGACATTAAACTGACTAGTCTAGAGTTCCCAGGTTTGTTCTATCTCCCTTTTTGTATATAGGAACAGCATTAGCTGTCTATCAGTCTTCTGGCAGGATTCCCTCTTCAATTGAACTTTTATGTATATATAAAACTAGTGCCTCTCGATCTCCTCCCTAGCTTCCTCAGTATGTGTGTGTGCATACCACCCAAACTTGGGGTTATATCTTCTTTTGGTTTTGCTAGTTTGTCAATTATTTTTCTCCCATTCTACCACAACAATATTATTATTATTTGTAAGTACATCTAGTAAAAACTGAGGTGAATTTAGTCATTCAATACTTCTGTCATTTAATTACTTTTGAGTTTATCTTGTTCATCCTTTAATGGCCCTATCCCGACTTTATTATTCCCTTTTTTAATAATGTGCCTATAGAACACTATTATTTCTTTATGATATTCCTTAATAATTTGATTTTGTAATTTCTCTTTTAATTCCTGATACTTGTTTTAACTTTTCTTCCAATTTCTTCATTTTCCCTTTTATCTTCCTCTCAGAATCACAGAATTGTTACAACACAAAAGGAGGCCATTCGGCCCATTGTGTCAGCACCAGCTCTCCAAAAGAGAGCCATTCCCCCGTCTTCTCCCCGTAACGCTGCACGTTCTTCCTTTTCATATAACAGTCTAATTCCCTTTTGAATGCTTGGGGAGGTAGTGGCATTGTGGTATTGTCACTGGATTAGTAACCCAGAGACCCAGGGTATTGCTCTGGGGGCATGGATTCAAATCCCACCATGGCAGAAGGTAGAATTTGAATTCAATAAATAAATGATGGCCATGAAACCATTGTCGATTGTTGTAAAAACCCATCTGGTTCACTAATGTAGTTTAGGGAAGGAAATCTGCTTACAAGTGACTCCAGACACAGCAATGTGGTTGACTCTTAAATACCCTCTGAAAGGGCCTAGCAAGCCACTCAGTTGTATTAAACTGCTACAAAATCAATAAGAAATAGCACTGTGGGTGTAACTACCCCACATGAACTGCAGTGGAACTCACCTTCTCAAGGGAAATTAGGGAATGGCAATAAATGCTGTCCTAGCCAGTGACAACCACATCCCACGAATGAATTAAAAAAAAATTGAACCTGCCTCCACCACACTCTCAGGCAGTGCATTCCAGACCTAAATGACTCCCTGTGTGAAAAAAGTTTCTCCTCATGTCACTTTTGCTTCTCTTATCCATTATTTTAAATCTGTGCCCTCTTGTTCTCGATCCTTTCATGAGTGGGAACAATTTCTCCCGATCTACTCTCCTTTAGCATCTAAGTGCTTCTTATATGTCTTTTTGCTTTGGTTCAATTTTCCCTTTAGTTCTTTATTCATCCATGGTACTTTATAACCAGCTTGCTTGTTTTTGGCTTTTAGTGCAATCCTTTTCTCTTGATCTCTATTAATTACCATATTAAAGATCCCCCTGTTTTCCTGTCTCTGGTTTTTCAAGATTTTCTCCCAGTTTACTTTCTTTAGTTCCACTTCCATCTCCTCAATGTTATCTTTTCCCATCTACTATCTTAGTTGTTGCCCTACTTAGGTCCTCCAAAAACCTAAGCCCATCCAAAACTCTGCTGCTCGCACCAAATCCTGTTTACCCATCAACTTGGTACTCGCTGACCTATGTTGGTTTCCAGTTAAGCAATGCCTCGATTTTAAAACTCTCATCCTTGTTTTCAAATCCCTCTATGGCCTGGCCCCCTTCCTATTTTGTAACCTACTCCAGCCTTATACCTCGCCCTTCCACCTCCACCTTGCCACACACTCCCCCCTCGTCCCCTGCCCTGCACCCCTATCCCCCAAGGTATCTGCACTCCTGCAATTTCAGACTCCTGTGCATCCCCTTTTTTAATGGCTGTACCATTGACAACCATCCCTTTGGCTGCCGAGACCCTAAGCTCTGTAATTCCCTCCCTAAACCTCTCCACCTCTCTACCTCACTTTCTTCCTTTAGGATGCTCCATAAAACCTTTCTGTTTGACCAAGCTTATGTTCATCTGTCCTAATATTCCCTTATGGGGCTCGGTGACAAATGTTTTTTGATAATGCTCCTGTGAAGCATCTTGGGACACTTTACTACGTCAAAGGCACTACATAAATGCAATTTGTTGTTGTTGTTATGTCACTCTCAATCCTAATTTTGATTGAACCTTACTGTGTCACGATCACTCCTACTCTTACTTCTCCTATCTGTTCCAGTTCATTACACATTACAACATCCAGCAGTGATTCTTCCCTTATTGAACTTCTTATGTAGTGAGTGAGAAAGGAGTCCTATATACACTGTCAAAACACAATTCCCTTTTCTCTTTTTGCTACTATTTCCTGCCAGTTTATTTGGGAGTAATTGAAATCTTTCATGATTATTATTCCATGTCTACTACTCACCTTGTAGATTTGCCTATATACTTCCTCCAATTGCCTTCCGTATTTGGCGGTCTATAGTATACCCCGATTATGGTGTTGGATCCCTTCTTATCTTTCAATTCCTTGTCTTAAATCACCATGATTCAACCAATTTATTATACTGTAAGACATGCCTAAATTAGTTCACAACATTCCAATAAAGAACAAGAAATGCTGGAAATACTCAGCAGGTCTGGCAGCATTTGTGCAGAGAGAAGCAGAGCTAATGTTTCAGGTCAGTGACCCTTCTTCAGAACTGACAAATATTAGAAACGCAAACGATTTTAAGCAAGTAAAGCGGGGTGGGTGGGGCAAGAGATAACAAAAGAGGTGTCGATAGGACAAGGTCACAGAGAATAACTGACCAGAAGGTCATGGAGCAAAGGCAAACGGTATGTTAACGGTGTGCTGAAAGACAAAGCATTAGTACAGAGAGGGTGTGAATAGACTGTAAAGCACAAAGTACTCCAAGAACAAACATTTAAAAAAATTTTAAAAACAGAAATAGTGGGTAGGCACGTAGAAACAAACTAAACACACTAAAAAAACGAAAATAAAATAACAAAATAAAAAAGAATAAAAAAATAAAAAATAATTAAACATAAAAAGGGGGGGCCCGTCATGCTCTGAAATTATTGAATTCAATGTTCAGTCCAGCAGGCTGTAGCGTGCCTAATCAATAAATGAGATGCTGTTCCTCGAGCTTGCTAGAACACTGCAGCAATCCCAGGACAGAGATGTGAGCATGAGAGCAGGGGGGGTGTGTTGAAATGGCAAGCAACCGGAGGCTCGGGGTCAAGGTTATGGACTGAGCGGAGGTCTTGCACAAAGCAGTCGACCAATCTACATTTGGTCTCCCCTACATTGTGAGCAGAAAATACAGTATACTAAATTGAAAGAAGTACGAGTAAATCGCTGCTTCACCTGAAAGGAGTTTTTGGGGTCTTGGATAGTGAGGACAGAGGAGGTAAATGGGCAGGTATTATACCTCCTCCGATTGCAAGGGGAGGTGCCATGGGAAGGGAACAAGGTGGTGGGGTTAATGGAGGAGTGGATGAGGGTGTCGCGGAGGGAACAATCCTTTCAGAATGCTGACAGGGTAATGGAGGGGAAGATGCATTTGGTAGTGGCATCACGCTGGATGTGGCAGAAGTGGCGGAGGATGATCCTTTGGATCTGGAGGCTGGTGGGGTGGAAAGTGAAGACAAGGGGAACCCTGTCGTGGTTCTGGGAGGGAGGGGAAGGGGTGAGGGTAGAGGTGCGGGAAATGGGTCGGACACGGTTGAAGGCCCTGTCAACCACAGTGGGGGGGATTCCTCGGTTGAGGAAAAAGGAAGACATATCAGAAGCACTGTCGTGGAAGCTGGCATCATCAGAGCAGATGCGTCGGAGATGGTGAAACTGGTATCTCATTTACCAATTAGGCACACTACAGCCTGCCAGACTGAACATTGAATTCAATAAATTCAGAGCATGACAGGACCCCCCTTTTTATGTTTAGTTATTTTTTTATTTTTTCTTTGGTTATTTTATTTTAGGATTTTTAGTTTGTTTGTACTGTGCCTACCCACTATTTCTGTTTTTTTTTAATTTTAATGTTTGTGCTTGGAGTGCTTTGTGCTTTACAGTCTATTTACACCATCTCTGTACTAATGCTTTGTCTTTCACCACACCGTTAACATACCATGTGCCTTTGTTCCATGACTTTCTGGTCAGTTATTCTCTGTGACCTTGCCCTATCAACACCTTGTCTTTTGTTATCTCTTGGCCCACCCAAAGCTTTACTTGCTTAAAATTGTTTACATTTCTAATATTTGTCGGTTCTGAAGAAGGGTCACTGATCTGGAACGTTAATGCTGCCTCTCTCTCCACAGATGCTGCCAGACCTGCTGAGTATTTCCAGTATTTCTTGTTTTTATTTCAGATTTTCAGCATCTGCAGTATTTTGCTTTTACTCCAATTAAGAGCATCAATTTCAATTGAATGGCTTTGCTGTAAATGTTTCATTGATTCAGGCTTTTTTTCTTTGCATACAATGTAAAGTTTATTATAATGATAATCGTGTGCGATGTTATTTGTATATTATTTCTGGATGTCAAATTTCCTTAACAGACATTTAGCATTAAATTATTGGTTACTATGTTCTATTAAATGATGATAGTACCAATGAAAGAATAATATTCAAGCTATATGGTAGTCATTTTATATAAAGTATACTAAATTACTGTCATTTGGCCTTATAAACATGGAGAACTGATAGAAGTTAATTCACGTGAACTTTAAACCAAAATAACTTAAATATGAATAAAGAGAACTTGTATAAATTGGGAGTTCAGGCTTCCAATCCTCATCGCCAATAGAAATAAACGCTGAGCAGATATTCTGAGTCAAAATCCTGAAACTCCCTCGCTAACAGCACTGTGGGTGTAACCACACCACAAGGACTGCAGCGGTTCAAGAAGGCAGCTCGCTAGCACATTCTCAAGGGCAATTAGGGATGGGCAATAAATACTGGCCTTGCCAGCGATGCTCACATCTCACAAACGAATAAGAAAAGGGGAATTGAACAGTCAAATTCCTTACCTGTTTGTTACATGGTCAATCAGGTGCTGTTTGAACATAAGGCTCCACTTCTTAATGATATTCAGCAAGGCAGACATGAAAGGCCTGGAATCAATTCGCATCCAGCTGTCAAATATGTTGATGGGCTCTAGATGGTTCACCTCATCATAGATCTTTTCATAAGAGTCCACCTGTTCCTTATACTGTTGGAGTGTTGGGGGGCTTTCTGGTACACCATCTTCTGCATGAGCCTCAATTTCTTCAGCAGTGAGAACATGCCCATAGAGAAGGAACTGACGCATAAACTCCTTTCGGTCATCGACCCACAGATAAGCATACTGGTCAAAGGAGTTTTGATAATTGCAGCATTTTGCCATCACATGTTGAATGATGTCCATCAGATGTTGACGCATGTCTATCAGGTCAGCCATGTCTTCCATATCAGCCTAAGAGCAAAGTCTTCAGAATCAGCAAACAACTAAGACACAAGGAATAACCAACATAAAATACTTATAAACAAGGCAGCTGGGAAAACCATTAACCCCGTTAAGAACTCTCAGTCTATCTGTCATGCTGGGCCCCCACCTGCCAAGAATGAGGCATATTAATTTCACCATATGGACATTAAATTTCAAATTGTTGCTGGGAAGAAAAGAAGGCCAGTTACAAGGGCTGCCAGATACTTAGCTGAAAAACATTTGCATACCAATGGAGACAAGAGAGGTTGCTTCCCTTATCCACCTAACCTAAAATAGACTTTGATCACCAGGTATTGTGTGTAAGAAGAGACATTCCAGGGTCTGCAAGGACAAGAGAATCCACAAACACAGAAGTGTTAAACCAGTTGGTCATGTGACTAACCTGCTGACAAACTTGGAAGTTATTGAAAAAAAAAGACTGTTTGCTCCTGGAGTGAGAAGACCTCTCCTGTCTGCTCCCATCTCTTTCTCACAAGCCTCTGGGCCCACTGAGGACACATGAACTTCAAGAGAGAAAAGTCTCCTACATCGAACAAGGTTTAAGAAGAATACTGGGCCCCAACGAAAAGCAAGACCTACCTACAATCATGGACTTTACAGCGAGCTCGAAGAACAGTAACTAAAACCATCTTCAGCTTTTCCACTTTATTTCTTCTGCTCTTTTCTGTCTGTATCTGCATGTATGTATCGCATATGCATGCTAGCGTGGGTGTGTCGCGTATCCATAGGCGTTAACCGAATTAGAGTTTAAGTTTAATAAAGTTCAACCTTTTTTCTTTAAACCTATGTAAACCTGTTTGGCTAGTTTCTTTGCCTTATAATTGGAAGTTAGTGAACAAGGATTCACTAAGGGGGAGGTAAAAACAAGGTGTTTTAAAATAAAACCCTGTTACAGTAAGACCAGGTGAAGACTGAGAGGGAACCCTAGACCCCTTTCTCACCTGGTCGTAACACTATCACAGCAATCTCATCACAACTGCTTCTTACTGCAATAACTGCAGAAGGTGGGAAAAGAGCTGATCTTCACCTCTAGCAATTATTCAAGGTTGGTTTAAGTTACTTCACTTCCCATTTTTTACATGATCACTACTATCCTGCATTCTCTAAAAGAAAGGTGCATTTTAAATGTTACAGACAATACCTATCTGTCCAAAATATGCAACAAAATCACACCTTCTTAAGTGAGTTAATGTTTGCCTCTTCTAGTTTTAATTTCTGATTGGAGAGGAGCAAGAGGAAAATGATCCTTTCCATTTCTTGAAACCGCTGCTTTTGCATACTGCAAGAAAAGAACATTCCAAAGCACTAAGGGGGCAATTTTAGCCTAACCCACCATTAAGGTCAATGGAGAATTATCTTGGGCAGGGTGTAAACTGGCATTACATCCAATCAGGCTAAAATGGTTCCCAACAGTCTGATATGGAGCTCATACTTAGTGGAGAAGCTTACCTGATAGTGAGGGAAGGTGCTGTGTTCTGCCAACCTGGGAACCAAGGACGAAATCTTGAAAACATCATTAATCAGTCCATCTACCAGGTCATAGAAGCTGTCACTGGTGCCTATCTCAAGAGATGGGCGGAAGACCAAGTCTGGGGAGACCAAGTCTAACTGGGCTTCAAACAGTGGTGCAAATCCAGCTTTAGGCTCTATTAAAAACAGAAGCAGAATAATAGCGGGAACCTGATATAAGAATGGGAGCTCCCCACTAAAAATCAGCAGCATTAGATGTCAGTTCACAGGGAATACAAGCAGAATTTTCAAACATTCCATTTATGAATGCTCAAGGGTAACTTCATTCCTTCATGTGGTCTAAAGATCTTCTCACATGTTCTATTGTCCCAGTTACACCAATTCAATACCAAAAAAGCAATGCACTAGTACTGATGTCTGCCCACAATCCAGGGCAGGCTTGAGGATTATGAGTGCTAGCAACCAAAACTAATCATGAAATGTCTAATTGACTAACATAAGCATGGCCTTCTTCATTCGTTGGCACTTCAATCATTCTGTGGAGGAATGAAGTTACTCAGCAATACTGGACATTTAGAAAATTCATCCAGAAAATTCATTCAGAATTTTAGAAAATTCTCGAGGGGCCGGACGGCCTACTCCTGCTCCTAGTTCTTAGTTCTTATGATCCCAAATGTGATAGTTGAACTTTTCTTATTCTTCTCTGTACCAGGTCTTGTTCTAAAGTATGCCCTCTGACCTTTGACCAGAGAAGACAACAGTGCTGTGGGAAATTAGCTTTTAGACAACCTTGAAAAGAACTCACATGTTGGCAACTGTGCAAGTAAATTGGGCTCTAATTATTCCTGGGAGGATTCCAGGAAGAGATGGGTTTTGCTACCCAATTTGCCAAATTTTAGTTTGGTGCTGGGTTTAACTGAAAATTTATTTTCCAAAAAAATATATAATCGAAAAGGAAGAATGTGCAGGGTTTTGGGGAGAAGGCAGGGGAATGGAACTGAGGGAATTGCTCTTTCAGAGAGCCAGCGCTGACACGATGGGCTGAATGGCCTCCTTCTGCACTGTAATGATTCTGTGATTGGTGAAAGATTTAGTTCTATCCAAACAAACGCGAGTGAGTTCTGTGCATTTATGAAGTAATCTATTGCAGTTTGAATCTGTTTCTTAGTTATGGAAGGAATCTTTGCCATGACTGAATGGATCTTAGTAGTTAACGGGCTGGATTTAGTGCTCCCATTGTAGCTTCCGGTAGCGGACCCAGAGGTGGGTGCCGTTGCCACTCGTCATGTATGTGGCCATCCCACTGAAATCACACAGTGGACAGCCAATTATCATAATGGAGGTGTAGGGCCCATTCAATCACATGATGGGGGAGAGCTTTGAGGTGCCAAATGCAGTATCTGGATGATTCCAGAGCAGATGTTGACACCATATTTAAAGCCTTGCTTTTTTTGTTGCCTTACTCATTTGCTATTCACTGCTGAACCCACAGTAGGAGTGACTCCTGGACCCCAGGCTCCCTGGAGAAGGAGACCGCAGTATGGCAGAGGCAAGACATTGGGTGGCGCCATGGTTTAGTGATGCCTCTCTGGGGATTCTCCTCCGGTCTGCAAAGGAAAGGCGGGAGGACCTCTTCCCCAGGGATGGTAAGAAGAGGTCCACCTGCCTGAACAAACAAGCCTGGATGAAGAATGCAGAGGAGGTCAGCAACCATGGGGGTCACCCCCCGCAACCCCCGAACTTGGGTGCAGTGCAGAAAGAGAGTCAACGACCTTCTTCATTCTGCCAAAGTGAGTGCTCCACACCTCTCCTCTTTGGGGCTTGCATGTGGCTATATGGGAGGCAGCATGACATGGGGAGAGTGTGACCACAAAAGATGCTGAAAAGGGGCACAGGCACCTTATGAAGTTCACCCCCATTAACTCCCCTGAGAGCTGACGTGGGGATTAGCCATATAAGAAATCCCAGCAGGGAATGAGGGGCTGCCATGAGCATACCTGTCCTGTTGCTCTTTCGGCGAAGCATTACTATCCCCTTCTTTCCACTTGCAGGACAAGTGGGCCCATAACAACAGTGAGCAGAGGAATTCCAGACATACGGTCTCTCTTGCCAGCGCAGGAGGCAGCACTGGAGTTAGTGGGGATCCAGGGCAGCCCCTCAATACCGAATGGTGAGACTGGAGTCTCCGCACAAGAGAGTGAGGATTGTCTTCAATTGACATCCAACACACTTCTGGAGATACACATCATGCATGGATATCATGATGAGATCTGCACAGTCTAACCCACACATTCTTGTGTTCTCTCATGCAAGTCAGAGTCTGCAGGAGACTCCAGCAGAAGGGGAACAGCCGTCAACCTCCGAGGAGGAGCAGTCAGAGGATGCACTGTCACATGACTCTCCTGCACTTTCGACCAGCGCAGATACTTTCACCTCAGTGGGTTTCCACTCGGCTTTAGAACCAGTCACAAGCTGGTGAGAGCACTGGACATGCATCCGAGCACCTGGCTAAAGCTGAGGCCTCTGACAGTTGGAGGACTGTGGATGGCCAGGCTCATGCTGAACTCCAGGTTGATGACAAACCACGGAGGTCTACAGCACAGGGCATGCTGGAGTTGCAGAGAGGGGTAAGGCAACATTTGGCAGAGATGCCAGGGGCAATGTGCAGCCATGAGCGGATGATGGAGGAGTCCATCTATGCCATGTGTGCTGCCATGTCTCAGGCGTGTGAGCACGTCTTCCTCCATCGAGAGGTTGGCAACCCTCATGGAGAGTCAGATCCCAGAAATGTGCACAGATCTGCACACCATCACCTTGGGCATGAGCTCAATGCAGCAGTGACAAGGCAAAAGAAGTCATCTCCAGGTCCTCATCCTTCTCTGGTCAGCAGCGTGGTTCAAGTGAGCCTTGAAAGGGAGGAGGAGAGGCTGACTTCAACAGCTGGGGGTTCCCCTTCGGGCACTTGGAGTGTGGTGACCAGCTCCTCAGCCCCTCCGCCAGTGAGCCCAGATCCAGCAGCCATGA
Organism: Heterodontus francisci; assembly: GCF_036365525.1. Lineage (NCBI taxonomy): Eukaryota > Metazoa > Chordata > Chondrichthyes > Heterodontiformes > Heterodontidae > Heterodontus > Heterodontus francisci. The sequence goes on along the minus strand of NC_090396.1, from coordinate 30,124,651 downwards.
TGCCTGAGGAGAAGCCTGCAACAGTGCAGGAAATCCTCAGGCATCCGGGCCCTCTAGGCCTCAGGCAGCCAGAGGATGGCTGCTGAAGTCATCATAGGCCAAGGGGCAGCCTGATGAGCAGCCTCCATCCTAGCTGCTAGCACAGGGGTCACAACGCATAAAAGCACTTGAAAACGCAGAAAGAAAAAACACCTATGCACTTGGGCTTTCACGGGTGTTTGACATTTGCTATTTGTTTTGTGTTGTAAAGTGTTTTCATCATTAAAGTTAAGATTCATTGTGGAAAATACTTATTCTTTCATGCCTTAGTTGTGAGATGCTGACTTCACCCTTCTCCCTTAGTGGGCCACCAGTGTAAGCACAGCCCTCATTTGGTAAGTGTCTCACATGGGCCAGAGCCCATGGTTAAGCTGGACATTAGGCATGGAGCCCAAATAGATATGAGGCTACAGACTGAATGAATTGAGGTGAGTCTTTAATGATTTCAATCTAAGAGATCATCATGGTGGCTGGAAGTGGGGAAGTGTAAGATTGTCTCTTGCTTCCTTTGCCTGTTGCTCAATGTGCCTGGCCTCCGGTGCAAGGAGTTCGATATCCAGAACTGCCTGCACATCACCCTACACCGCGTCCTCCTCGTCAGTTGAGGAGCGGCGATCAATCACGTCCTCTTCATGCAAGGCCTCCCCATTTTGCAGTGCTAGATTGTGCAGAGCACAGCAGACCACCACAATACACAGGACCCTCGCTTGGGCATACTGCAGGGCTCCACTGGATTTATCCAGGCACCAGAATCTCAACTTTAGCAGCCCAATGGCCTACTCGATGTTTGCTCAGGTGGAGACATAGCAAGTGTTGTACCTCTCCTCTGCTGCAGTGCAAGGTTCCTCACAGGCGTCAGTAGTCATATCTTCAATAGATAGCCTTTGTCCCCGAGAATCCATCCTTGAAGGCAAGAGGGGGTCCTGAAAATCTGTGGCACCTGGGACTGTCAAAGTATGTAAGTGTCATGGCTGCTTCCTGGGAATCGGGCACACATCTGCAGGAAACGCTTTTGGTGGTCGCAGCCCTTCCTGTTAATGAAGGTGGCTAGTTGGTCCATTGGAGCCTTGATGGCCACATGCATGCAATCTATCCCACCTTGCACCTGGGGAAATCCAGGGATGGCCCCGAATCCAATGGCCCTCTTGGCCTGACTGTCAAGGTTCCTTCAGTAGCACACATAGTCGCCAGCCCTCTTGAACAGGGCATTGGTCACCTCCTTGATGCAGCGGTGGGCTGTTGCCTGGGAGACCTCGCACATGTCCCTGGCGGATCCCTGGAAAGATCCAGACATGTCAAAGTTAAGTGCCATGGTGATTGTCAAGACCATTGGCATAGGGTGACCACCGAATCAGATAGGTCACAAGTCATCCTGCAGCATGGCGCATAAGTCGGTGATGGACTCCCTGGAGAGCCATAGTCTTCACTGGCATTACCGCTCGGACATTTGGAGGTAGCTGATTCGAGTCCGGTACACTCTCAAGCGCAGGTGGGCCCTTCTTGGCATGGCCGGCTGCTGCTGCTCTTGTCATGGAGCTTCACAAGCAGGTGCAGCTGCCTCTTGGCTCTCTCTCCATCGGAGGTGCTGCAGCATGCCACAGGAATCCAATAAGACAGGGTGTATCAGAACCATGCCAGGTATTCAGTAGGCCTCCAGAGCACTGTCCTTGCAGAGACAAAGTTGCCTTGGCAGCTTTGCTTTTGCAACTCCTCTGAGCTTTCTCACTAATAGCCCTCAGTGCCCTCCCCCTTGCTGAAAGTCATCCCTCCCACCCAATAATATGGCCACCCATGCAGATCACCCTGCAGTATAGCCACCCGGCACCATGCCCACCCAGTAATGCCAGCCATCACCACGCCCACCCTACAGAGTGTAGAGCACTTCAAACTGACAATGGCTTCCACACCCGCCTCTTCCCCTATTCAGTGCTGTTCATGGCGGCCTTCCCATCGCGGCACTGAGACCTTGCCTCAGTACCTCCACCTTTCAATGGCTGGAAATCCAAAGATACGTGAGGGCTGCCTGTCATCCACTTACTTCGAAGCCCCCCACTGCATTGCTTTCAACTGCATGCAAATGAATTATAACTATACGTTCAGCAATTTAAATTACACTCCTGTCATGTCAGAGCAGCAACGCCGCCTTGCAGCTTTCCACCACTGAATAAATCCAGAACCGATGCCAGATTTCTGGGCGGACACATCCAATACAATTCTCCAGTCCCCCGCCCAACACCTCGATTCCTGTTCCAAACAGGCTCCCTAAATCCAGCCCAACATGGCTTGCATTTCCCAATTAGCCCAAAAAGAAACCATTTGGATTTTAAGGATCGCTGGAGTTTATCTTCTCTCCCCATGTGTAGTTGTGAATGTATTCCTGAAAGTACTGAGCCTTTTCCCTGGATGGTGGAGCACTTGGAACATGATTAGTGAATATGCAGCCAGATCAGTAAATATACTGAGGGACCCTCTCTACCCTGCTGGATCTCAAAGTTACCATGACAGCTTGATATTCTCTCAAATAATCCTTGTGCAGCCTGCACTAGAAGTAGTAATTGAACGCTTATCCAAATGCAACCAGTATGAAAATTACTATATCAATAATAACTGAATGAGTCTTCTACTGAGCACCCAACCAAGAAATAGTTTATATGATAATAAAAGCAAAATACTGCAGATGCTGGAAATCTGAAATAAAAACAAAAAGTGCTGGAAATACTCAGCAGCTCTGGCAGCATCTGTGGCGAGATGAGCGAAGTTAACATTTCAGGTCAGTGACCTTTCATCAGAACTTTAGAAATAGTTTATGCCTTGTATCGTGATTAAAAACATGAATCAATCAGCAGCATAGCAAAACCCAGACAATGTTGCATGAGGAGAGTGGGATAGTAGGTTTGCAGATCCGGAAAATAATCCTTGGCTAAGTGAGTCACCTAGAATCTGTTAAGTATCACCAGGGCTTCACTAGATACCAACAGTAGGAGGACCAAGGCTCCCTGTGATACAGATGAAAGATGGCTATTTGGGTGAGGTACCAGAGGGACCACCAGTTCTTGTGGAAATATTTCCCAGCAAGCAACAGTAGGGGGCGAGAACTTTTTTTGCTAAAATTAACCGCGAGGTTCATGTTGGTAGTGTGTAAATAATCCAGAAATTTGTGACAAGGAAGAGATACTCTGTGAGTTGCAAATCATCACAAGTTGCTGGAAGTAAAAGAGTAGAAGAAAGGGACTAGCAAAGACAATAATAGAACCCATGCTTTTAAAAATGAAACAAATTGACCATTCTTTGTTATGTAGTCACTACACATTAGTGATTAAGAAAGGTTTTGTTACTTTAAGAGGTTATTCTTACCAGTATTTTCTACAATATAATTCAGAGAGGATTCAATAGCATTGAAGAAACCATCAATGATCATTTCATCAATGTGGTCAACATATGCCTTCCAGACACTTGAAGTTTCATCAGCTTGGAACAGACTCAGATTTTCCTGATGAATTGTAAAATTATTATAATATTAGTCACAAATAATAAGTCAAATAATAATACCTCATGCATTTAATAGGAGTAAATCTCTTACGACTATTTATGACATCTTTCAAAATGAAATAATTCCAAAATAAGTATACCATTTAATCCATTTGAGAATCGAATATCATTGCTGGATGTAATGTGATTATGTGAAGTATTTACCTTCATTGTACAGAATAAGCAGCTCAGTAAGAAAATATAGGCTGGTATTCTAGCAGATTTCTCACCACATCAGCTGTCAGACTCTGCAGGACTTGCCTCTGCTCTGGCCATAAATCATCCCTTTAAGTCTCAGCTTAGTCAGAGTCCCAATATTAAACTTGCCAACAGATTTTTGGGCTATTCTACTCCTTTAAACAATGTTTATCCTGTCCTGCTGAAGCACCCTGCCTTCTTCCTCACTGCCGGGGGCTGCCATCCCTCTGGGAGCTTGACCTACACGCTTAAACAGTCCTAATCCAAGTACCTGGATCAGGTTCACAGCAAGGTTGGGCCATTAATCAGGAGTCCCATCCCTCATCCTCCAGCGATGGACCACCCTGGACGAAAATCTAACCTTGAGACTCTTCAGTGCAATGCATAATTTTTAATTATCTGAATATTGTAATTTCTGAAGGTCCAAACACTACACAAGCAGATCTACAATCTCAGGCCAGGAAAGCATTCACTGCAGTTATCACTAGATTATCAGTTATTAATGGGCATAAAGCGAGAATGATTGATCAGAAAAATGGGTAGAAATCCATTGCACCGGACACTAAGAATGTGAAACTCACTACCACATGGAGTGGCTGAGGAAAATAGCATAGATGCATGTAAGAGGACCTGAGATAAGCAAATGACGGGGAAAGGACTAGAAGGATATGTTGATTGTGTGACATAAATTAAGGTGGGAGGAGGCTCACGTGGAACATGAACACTGGCATGTACCTGTTGGGCTAAAGGGCCTGTTTCTGTACTGTAAAATTCCATGCAAGATTTCCTCCCATTTAGCACCCATTCAATTTTTTGGACATTTTGTATGTTGTGTTGTTTTCTGTGTTTTGTGTTGATCCGTTTTCAGTTAACTATATTAAAATTAGACCCAGCGACAACATTTAAATTTCCACACATTTTCCCACTATTTACATTGATGGTTCTGCCATCTCCCCATCTAAATAAAATGGACAGCCATGGTTGTTGAGAGAAATGCACGTGGAGAGCATTTCACAGTTAGGTTTGTAGCTGTGTTTTGAAGCTAGTTCTGAATGCTTTTCTTGCGACTTTCCTGTTTCCACTTGGTTGGTCAGAAGGCTTTGTTTAGGTATCTTTGGATCAAATGGCTCCAAGTCTGAAGAACGAAGAATCAGTCAGCCAGCCAGCCTCATTAATCGGGCCGAAATGGCAAATTTGTCATTAGAAGTTAGGACTCTTCTATTTTTTTATTCGTTCTTGGGAGGTGGACATCACTGGTTTGGCTGAGTACACTTGAGGGTAATTGCTTTGCATTGGCTTCTCCCAATCTGCATCTAAGTTCTCTGGACAAAAGTAAGTGAGATGCACTTTTAGAGAGAGCACACATCTGGTAACCTATATGAGGTATTCTGGAAGCTGTAGTTCTCTGATGTCATTTTCCTTTTTTATTAATCTCTTCCACCTTTTCGATAAACTCTCCTCCCTGCTCATCTCCCTATAAACTTCTAGCCATTTATTGGATGGAAAACATTTTTTCAAGATCATCACTCCCTTGAAGGCGACCCTCAAGAGAATTTTGGGGCAATCTGAATTCTAGATATGAGTAGAAAGAGGAGTGGAGCAGCATCCGTCAGCTGGTAACTGAGCAGAAACTTAATCAGAGTGACTGGGATAGGGGGTACAGTAAAACAGAATGAAAAACTGAAAGGATCCAAAATTAATAAGTTAAAAATATCAGGCACTTTTTTTTTTAAAGGAAGAAGTTTCAATTGACTCTGGATTATGTCTTATTGTATGAAGATATTACCTATGCAAATTTGAATATAATTCAGCGTTCAAACTATTCAGCCTGTACAATGGGATTCTAACAGTTTTTGTACCACCTCACAACATTTACTTGGCATTATAGTTCTTTGTATTTTATTAAAAAATGGTGTGAGGGAGTAATTTAAAATATTTACAACAAGGCGTAAGCTAAGAACAAACAGTCCAGAGGCTTGGCTGGAAAGTTTTTTGTTCCGTGGAATGGTCTCTCATAGCTCAGAGTTCTGATCTCGCCATACCTTCACCAATGAGTGGATTTTTTCACCCGTTTGTTTAATAAAACTGTAGCGTTTCTCAAGCCTTTCATTCCTGTCATCCAGATTGAGAAGGGCATCCTTTTTCCCTTCCTTTCTTTCAAAAACAGGCGATACCCATGTCTTCATAATATTCAGAATTGCAGCCGCATTGTCTTTTGCTTTCTGTACGCGGAACTCCAAGTCATGAACCATATCACGGACTGTTTGGATATATTCCCAGATGCCTTACAAAATATTAACAAGAATGTATTAAGTAAAGGGAGATACTGACACGTTATTATTTATTAGATTTGTTCTAATAAGCCACAATTCATCTAGATTTTCTTCTATTAGCTTGTTAATTATTATCTCACATCACTAGGATTTTCTACCTGTTATTATAATTCATTGTCATGTCTTAACATGCTACAGTCAAGCTCTGGCGAGATTCTGATCAATTTCACTGAAGTAGTTGTTAATCTTAAGGGAATGCTATCTCAGTACACTGACTAAACAAAACAACCTCATTAGAGGTTTCGAAAGGAATAGGTTGGTACTTGGAAGAAATGCAAGGTGATCAACTTTTTAACAGAGCAGCCAAAACCTCATGACTGGGGCCCTAATAATGTGCAAGAAACTGCACAAGAAAGACAAGAATTTAGCCTTCCAATAACAGCTGCCCAAAAACTGACTCTGGAAACTCTCCGAATAGCTTGGCATTCTATAGGCTGCCTGCTTAATGAAACTATTTTCCTAGAAATTCTCCTTCCTGGGAGAAGTTAAAATCTTCTTAAAATTTCTCAACCCTTCCTTCCCCAACAGCAACAAATCATTTCCTTTTTTTTAATGATACGGCATTTGGCATTTCAAACATATTTTTAAAATATTATTTTTCCAGTTCAGCAGCGTGTTCAATTCTGCAAAGCTTGTGATTCGTTTACAACAGTGGTCCCTGCATAACTTCTAATGTAGAGTGGATGTCAAGTGCAAATTAATTTATTACCTTCATTCTTCCAATTCAGTGACTCTTCTGCCTCCTTTATTTTGGAGTCAATCTGTTGTACCTGCTCCTTTATGAGAGGAAATTCCACCCGCAGGACAGATTTTAGGACCTTATTATACCAGTTTGCGGTCAGCTCCAAGGTAGCCACATACTGTCGGTATGATTCTTTCAAGGCATAGATTTCAGCTGCAGTGTCGGGAATCTTTTCTGGATGACGTGCCTCTAAGTATTTAACCTCTCGTAACACTGAGACCAGCTGTGAATTGCATAGAACAGCCAAGATGGAAGAGAAAGATAATGCACATGACTGATAAATATTCATTTTCGTCTCAGGTTTATCCCTGAAGAATTCAATTTGAAATAGGAGCACATTGATGAAGGCCATATAATCTTAAATCAATGCAAAATAATACTAATTCCACATTAGTCTGGCATGGCTTCTGGCTCTAGTGGAGATTAAACCTGCTCATAATCCCTGTAGGTTGCTATAGTTAGATTATAAATTGTCAGTCCTCTTGTGACAGTTGTTGCACGTTACAGAAATGACGACCAGTTGTCCCACACTGACACAAAATGTTGGCACTAAACAGAAGACCCACATGGAACTGAAACAATATTAAGAGGGTGGTAAAGAGCAGCACTGCACCACACAATAGCAGAACTTAGGTTTACACCCATGAATTCAGTGGTAAGTTTTTCAGTCTCAGCCCACTGTTGGGAGGCACTAAGCGATAAGTACAGTTCAGGCTTCTTCTGATAAGGAGAGAAGAGAAATTTGAAATGTTAGCCACTCAGGATATCAAATCCTGTGCTCAGTGTTATCTGGGTAGCAGAGCTTTGCTGAAGTAAATCTTCCAGCGCAGTGCCACAGGTATGTAAAGTGGCCGCAGGAATAAAAAGTGTTCAGTCCCAAGAAAAACACAGGCAGAAATAACAAATGTGTGGATTTAAAAGTAAAATTGAACAGCAGAATGAGACTTCTTAGCAGAAACACAGCGCGATGGCATGTGGCTCTTTCCTACCACTGGGGACTGCAGTACAGAGGATTCCTAATGCAGAGACCGGCTGGAGGTGGTGAATTTGTGTAAGTTTGCTGTATTCCTACTAAGACAGCTGGCATAGCTGCTTTCTGATGTGTTTTATTTTAATTCCCACAGTAATTTCCATTAATACTGTTCACAGCTCCTTGCATATCTGGGGTACTGTGCAGGAGTCATCAGTTAGATAGAGATCCACAGATCAGATGCGGGCCAGTTGCTGGATGCTCCTGCTACAAATCTTTGTACCTATGCTGGTGCTTCCAATTCATCTGCTCTCCCAGGTCATAATATTGAGGCTCCTCGGTGCCTGCCCAAAACAGAGTGTTGCCCCGACCCATGTCTTCACCTGAGCTCTTCTGTTGCTGCTGCTGCAAAATGACCTAAATCTTGATGTCATTGTCTCTTTATCTCCACAAATGCATAAACAAATAGGAGACAGAAATAAAAAGGAAAGTAAGAGCCATGAGAAAGAGGGAGAGTTGTGAAAGTGGGCACAGAGAGAAGTGAAAGGAGAGAGAGAGAGTGAGTGAGAGAATGAGGAGATAGACAGGGAGAAATAAAGAGAGAGACAGAGAAGCATATGCAAAGGACATAAATGGCATGGCCCAGGATTTTCAACAAATGATAAACATGGTCGACTCTTAACTGCCCTCTGAAATGACCTAGCAAGTCATCCAGTTGCAGTAAACCGCTACAGAAAAGTCGAAAAAGAATAAAACCAGACGGACCACCCGGCATCGACTTCGGCACCAGAAACGACAAAGACAAACTCTGCCCAGTTAGCCTTGCAAAGTCCTCCTCACTAACATCTAGGAACTTGTGCCAAAATTGGGAGAGCTGTCCCACAGACTAGACAAGCAATAGCCTGACAGAGTGATACTCACGTAATCATACCTTACAGCCAATGTCCCACACTCCTCCATCACCATCCCGGGTATGTCCTGTCCTACCATCATGACGGACCCACCAGATGTGGCAGCACAGTGGTATATAGTCAGGAGGGAGTGGCTCTGGGAGTCCTCAACATTGACTCCGGACCCCATGAAGTCTCATGGGATCAGGACAAACACGGGCATGGAAACCTCCTGCTGATTACCATTTACTGCCCTCCCTCAGACAATGAATCAGAACTCCTCCATGTTGAGCAATATTTAGAAGAAGCACTGAGGGAACAAGGGCACATAATGTACTCTGGGTGGGGGACTTCAACGTCCATAACTGGTGGCTTGGTAGCACCACTTCTGACTGAGTTGGCCGAGTCCTGAAAGACATATCTGCCAGCCTGCAACAGGAAATCAGGGATAGGGAAAAATTGGCCTGACCTCATTCTCACCAATCTACTGGTCGCAGATGCATCTGTCCATGACTCTAACATTACCATCAAGCCAATGTATCAACCCTGGTTCAATGAGGCGTGCAGGAGAACATGCCAAGAACAGCACCAGAAATACCTAAAAATTAGGTGCCAACCTGGTGAAGCTGCAACATAGGACTACGTGAATGCTAAACAGAAGAAGCAACACGCGATTGAGCAAAGCAATCCCATAGCCAATGGATCAGATCAAAACTCTGCAGTCCTGCCACATCCACTGATGAATAGTGGTAGACATTTAAGCAACTAACCAGAGGAGGAGGCTGCAAAAACATCCCCATCCTCAATAATGAGGGAGCCCAACATGTCAGTGCAAAAGACAAGGCTTAAACATTCGCAAACATCTTCAGCCTGAAGTGTCGAGTGGATGATCCATCCCGGCCTCCTCCTAAGGTACCCAGCATCACAGATACCAGTCTTCAGCCAATTTGATTCATTCCACATGATATCAAGAAATGGTTGAAGGCATTGGATAGAGTTAAAGCTATGAGCCCTGACAAAATCTCGGCTCCAGTACTAAAGACTTGTGCTCCAGAACTATCTGTGCCCCTCGCCAAGCTGCTCTAGTACAGCTACAACACTAGCATCTACCCGAAAATGTGCAAAGCTGCCCAGGTATGTTCTGTCCACATAAAGCAGGACAAATCCAATCCGTCCAATTATCATCCAATCAGTCAACTCTCAATCATCAGCAAAGTGATGGAAGGTGTCGTCGACAGTGCTATCAAGTGGGTCTTACCCAGCAACAACCTGCTCACCGAAGCTCAAAGGAGCTGAACTGCAAAGGTGATGTGAAAGTGAATGTCCTTGACATCAAAGCAGTATTGGACCGAGTGTGGATTCAAGGAGCCCTAGCAAAATTGAAGTCAATGGGAATCGGGAAAACTCCACTGGTTGGAGTCGTACTGTAAGGCATCTGGCCTGTTTCTGTGCTGTATAACTCTATGACGCTATGACTCTATCTCTTGTATTTTTGTTATGCTGTGAGGCATTTGTTAATATCGCCTGAATTTCTGTTCATAAGTAAAATGTAATCAGTTATGGTGTGGACAAGCGTGTGGAGCTCACCAAAAACAGCAAAGGACATCTGGATGAAGGGAGGAGAATTCAGACCGAAGACATCATCGTTGGAGGTCATACTGGGCTTTTTAAAACTAAATGACAGCGTAACTGGAAAAGGACCCCCACATATACACACACACACACACACACAGATAAGTCATGATATGCCATTGATGTGGTAGCCTGGACTGTTAAAACATCAGACAGCCTGTCTACAGCCATTCTCAAGGACAATGGCCTTTTGAAATATGTGTAAATGGTTTCCTTCTTGCCTTATCAAGATGCTGATATCACATCCATGGGTGGCATGCACTAAAGAACGCCTCCTGCAGAGAGCAGGCTATGACCACATGCAGGTGGTCTTGCATAGCCAGGGTGGGATTGATAAGGCACTGAAACTTAATCAGCTCACCCAATTCAAAACATTGCTTTATATGTTGAGGGACCAGGGTCAGAAATGGGTATAAAACCACAAGGATATTGTTGTTGCAGCCGGGATGTATGACTTGGTCAGTCACAGGAGGTCGTGCAGAAGATATCATTCAGCGGATCTGACCACGCGGGAACGAACTTCTCTACAGGGTCTACTAAGCAACTGCCATTGTAAGTATATACTATTGCATAGTAAGTTAATAAAGGTGTTCCACAAGAAGTGGAAATTGTATCCAAAGTTTGTTTCGTGCCATTATACTCAGTACGGGGTCAGGACCTTTGAGGGAAAGTAAGACCCTCTGTTTAAGAGACTTACAATACCTAACGGAAAGGAAGATGGTTGTGGTGGGTCACGGCCAATCAACTCAGTCCCAGGACATCACTGCAGGAGTTCCTCAGGGTAGTGTCCTAGGCCCAACCATCTTCAGCTGCTTCATCAATTACCTTCCCTCCATCATAAGGTCAGAAGTGAGGACGTTCGCTGATGATTGCATGGTGCTGAGTACCATTTTCAACTCCTCAGATACTGAAACAGTCCATTTCTGCATGCAATGAGACCTGGATAACATTCAGGCTTGGACTAATAAGTGACAAATAACATTCACGCCACACAAGTACCATCTCCAACAAGAGAGAATCTAACCATCTCCCCTTGATGTTCAATGGCATTACCATCACTGAATCCCCCATTATCAACATCCTGGGGGTTGCCATAGGACAGAAACTTAACTAGACCAGTCATATAAATACTATAAGAGCAGGTTGGAGGCTGAGAATTCTGCAGCGATTAACTTAGGAACACAGGAACATCGGAACAGGAGTAGACCATTTGGCCCATCAAGCCTGCTCCGTCATTCAAACAGATCATGTCTGATCATCTACCTCTAGGCCATTTTTCCTCACTATCCCCAAATCCCTTGATGTCATTTGTATCCAAAAATCTATCAATTTTTGTCTTGAATATGGTCAATGATTGAGCTTCCACAGCCCTCTGGGGTAAATAATTCCAAAGATTCACCACGCTCTGAGTAAAGAAATTCCTCCTCATCTCAGTCTTAAATGGCCTATCCCTTATTCTGAGACTGCGTCCCCTGGTTCTAGATTCACCAGACAGAAGAAACATCATATCCACATCTACCCTGTCAGGCCCTGTAAGAATTTTCTAAGTTTCAATGAGATCACCTCTCATTCTTTGAAATTCTAGAGAATACAGGCCCAGTTTCTGCAATCTCTCCTCATAAGACAATCCCACCATCCCATGGATTAGTCTGGTGAACCTCCACTGCACTCCCTCCATGGCAAGTATATCCTTCCTTAGATGAGGAGACCAAAACTGTACACAATACTCCAGGTGCGGTCCCACCAAGGCTTTATACAATTGCAGCAAGACATCTTTACTCCTGTACTCAAAACTCCTTGCAATGAAGGCCAACATACAATTTGTCTTCCGAATTGCTTGCTACACTTGTATATGGGGAGGCAGTAGCGCAGCAATATTGTCACTAGACTAGCAACCCAAAGACCCTGGGTATTGCCCTGGGGACATGGGTTCGGATCCCACCATGGCCGAAGGTGAAATCTGAATTCAGTTAACAAAAAAATCTGGAATTAGAAAGCTAGTTTAACGATGGCCACAAAACCATTGTCGATTGTCATAAAAACCCATCTGGTTCACTAAGGTCCTTTAGGGAAGGAAATCTGCTGTCCTTACCTGGTCTAGCCTACATGTGACTCCAGACCCTCTTAAAGTCTTCTGAAATGGCCGAACAAGCCACTCAGTTGTATCAGACCACTACAAAGCCAATAAGGAATGAAACCGGACAGTCAACCTAGACACCGGAAACAACAGCAGCAAACCCAACTCTGCAAAGTCCTCCTTATTAACATCTGGGGGCTTGAGGAATACCTCAAAATGAGGTGTCAACCTGGTGAGCCCACAACTCAGGACAACTTGTGTGCCAAACAGTGTAAGCAGCATGCGAAAGACAGAGCTAAGCGATCTCACAACTAAAGGATCAGATCTAAACTCTGGAGTCCTGCCACATCCAGCTGTGAATGGTGGTGGACAACTAAACAACTAACTGGAGGAGGTGGTTCCACAGATATCCCCATCCTCAACAATGAGGGAGCCAAGCACATCAGTGCAAAAGATAAGGCTGAAGCATCTGCAACAATCTTCAGCCAGAAGCGCCAAGTGCAGGATCCATCAGAGCCTCCTCCTGAAGTACCCAACATCACAAATGTCAGTCTTCAGCCAATTCGATTCACTCCATGTGATATCAAGAAGTGACTGAAGGCACTGGATACTGCAAAGGCTATGGGCCCTGTTAACATTCCAACACAGTACTGAAGATCTATGCTCCAGAACTTGTCATGCCTTTAGCCAAGCTGTTCCAGTACAGCTACAACACTGGCATCTACCCGGCAATGTGGAAAATTGCCCAGGTAGGTCCTGCACACAAATCCAACCCAGCCAATTACCACCCCATCAGTCTACTCTCGATCATCAGTAAAGTGATGGAAGGTGCCATCGACAGTGCTATCAAGCAGCACTTGCTTAGCAATAACCTGCTCAGTGACGCGCAGTTTGGGCTCCGCCAGGGCCATTCAGCTCCTGACCTAATTACAGCCTTGGTTCAAACATGGACAAAACAGCTGAACTCAAGAGGTGAGGTGAGAGCGACTACCCTTGATATCAAGGCAGCATTTGACTGAGTATGGCATCAAGGAGCCCTAGCAAAACTGGATTCAATGAGAATCAGGGGAAAACTCTCCACTAGTTGGAGTCAGACCTAGCGCATACGAAGGTCATTGTGGTTGTTGGAGGTCAATCATCTCAACTCCAGGACATCACTGCAGGAGTTCTTCAGGGTAGTGTCCTAGACCCAACCAACTTCAGCTGCTTCATCAATGACTTTCCTTCAATCATAAGGTCAGAAGTGGGGATGTTCGCTGAAGATTGTACAATGTTCAGCACCATTTGCGACTCCTCAGATACTGAAGCAGTCCGTGTAGAAATGACGCAAGACCTGGACAATATCCAGACTTCAGCTGCGAAGTGGCAAGTAACATTCGTGCCAACAAATGCCAGGCAATGACCATCTCCAACAAGAGCGAAACTAACCATCTTCCCTTAACGTTCAATGGCATTATGATCGCTGAATCCCCCACTATCAACCCTGGGGGTTACCATTGACCAGAAACTGAACTGGAATAGCGATATAAAAATACCATGGCTACAAGAGTAGGTCAGAGGCTAGGAATCCTGCAGCAAGTAACTCGCCTGATGACTCCTGAAAGCCTGTCCGCCATCTATAAGGCACAAGTCAGGAGTGTGATGGAATACTCTCCACTTGCCTGGATGGGTGCAGCTCCAACAACACTCAAGAAGCTCGACACCATACAGGACAAAGCAGCACATTTAACTGGCACCCCATCCAGCACCTTAAACATTCACTCGCTCCAAAACTGATGCAGAGTGGCAGCAGTGTGTACCTGCACTGCAGCAACGCACCAAAGCTCCTTTGTCAGCACCTTCCAAACCCGTGACTTCCACCACCTAGAAGGACAAGGGCAGCAGATGCATGGGAACACCACCACCTGCAAGTTCCCCTCCAAGCCACAGACCACTCTACCTTGGAACTATATCGCCATTCCTTCACTGTCGTTGGGTCAAAATCCTGGAACTCGTTTCCTAACAGCACTGAGGCTGTACCTACCCCACATGGACTGCAGCAGTTCAAGAAGGTAGCTCATCACCACCTTCTCAAGGTCAAGTAGGGATGGGCAATAAATTCTGCCCTAGCCAGCGATGCCCACATCACATGAACAAATGATATACAAAGTAACTTTTAGTGACTCATAAACAGGACACCCAGGTCCCTTCGGAAATCAACACTTCCCAACCGCTCACCATTTAAGAAATACTCCGCCGTTCTGTTTTTTCTACCAAAGTGGAACACTTCACACTTATTCACATTATATTCCATCTGCCATGTTCTTGCCCATTCACTTGGCCTGTCCAAACCCCCTTGAAGCCTCCTCACAACTTAAATTCCCACCGAGTTTTGTGTCATCAGTAAATTTGGAAAAATTACATTTGGTCCCCACATCCAAATCATTTATATAGACTGTGAACAGCTGTGGGCCAAGCGCTGATCCTTGCAGTACCCCACCAGTAACAGCCTGCCATCCTGAAAATGACCTCCTGACTCCCTAAAGACTGTCCACCATCTACAAGGCACAAGTCAGGAGTGTGATGGAATATTCTCCACTTGCTTGGATGAGTACAGCTCCAACAACACTCAAGAACCATCCAGGACAAAGCCCTGCATAATTGTCACCCCATTCACAATCTTAAGCATTCACTCCATCCATCACCAGTTCACAGTGATAGCAATGTGTACCATCTACAAGATGCACTGCAACAACTTGCCAAGGCTCCTTCGACAGCACCTGCCAAACCTGCAACTACCACCAAGAAGAACAAGGGCAGCAGAATAAGGTGCAGAGAATACCGGGAGAGATAGATAGTATTAGAGTAGAGAATAGTAAGTTATTAGGTGGGGGCAAAGTAAGTGAGCAAGTAATAAAGTTTGAATCAGGGTCACTGTCCATGTACGTGAATGCACAGAGTGTGGTAAATAAGATTGGTGAGTTACAGGCGCAGATTGACATGTGGAAATATGATACTGTGGCTATAACAGAGACCTGGCTCAAAGAAGGGCAGGACTGGGTATTAAGTATGTTTCCAGTCCAACGAGAAAGGAGGCACTGTTAGACTTGGTTCTTGGGAATGAGGTAGGCCAAATGGATCAGGTGTCAGTATGAGACCATCTAAAGGGACTCACAAATCCAGCCCACTGCCCCAATAGATGAGCCAACCCGAGATCCAGGGCACTCTTAGACTTTGACTAATAACTTAAAAAGTGATTAATGTTTGTAGACCTCTGAGGTAAAAGTAAACATCTTTTAATAATAGTAATTTCAAAGATGTAATCTAATCTCAAGATTCAGACAAAAAGTTTTGTGTTTACCTGAAACCCTCATCTGTAGTACACTTACAGCTACCAATTATTCTATATTCGAATCACTTTATTTTCTTTAGGATTCATACCAACCTTTGTGGTTTCTTCATGATATTCCAGCAGTGCTGTTATTTAGACCTTTAACTATGTGTGCCTGGAGTAGGGATGAGCAAAGAGAGAACTGAGCCCATCCGACAGAGACTGTTTGTTAGATCGGCAAACATTTTTAAAATCTCCACCTGTGCCACTGTACAGTCACTAGCTTTGAATCAGATCCCTCTAGAGTCTAGAAATACCACAGAGAAAATGAAGTAGAGAGAAGGCCAGATAGGCAAATAGTTTATCAAACTGTTTTGCTTTTTTGACTTTCATCGCCCAATTGCCTGAGACATTCTTATGTAAAATCACATTGGTTCCATAACTAAAGCTCAAGCTCAAAAAGTAATAAATACACAATGATCAATTACAGAGAAACAGCAGCCCTCCCCTCCCTAATACCTGGTTCTCTAGATTTATGTCTTGATGCATTTTTATATTTATAAAGCAGAGAGAGTCTTTGAGAGGAACAGAAATACTTTCCACGTTAAGCAGCTAATGACAGTAAGCATGCCAAGTTTGCGACAGCTCAGGTCAAATTGAGAGTAAAGCTCACTCTGCTCACTCCCCCAAAAACGCCTTAACTCAAAACACAGAACTCAGAACGGTACCTCCCACAGTACCTGTATAACATTCCCATTACCAGATCATGGCATTTCTAATTAAGATTGTTAATTTGTGCCAATTAGTAGGCAGTGTGGTGATGTGGGCCCATGCTCTTTAGAAACTGGGTTGAAATTGTCCAAATTGGTTTCATATAAGACATGTAACAGAGAGAAGAGACATTTATCTGTTGATCTGGCCTAGATTCAGGTTCAGCTCCCAGAACTAAAGGACAGAGTGTTAACCCACTGCACCACTTTGTTCCCTCTGATCATCATTTTCCATAATATATTAACTCAGTACGACTGCTGCAGATGTGATATTGGTTCAGTATTCTAACACACCATGAGTAAAGAGAGGGGAACAGAACATAGGAAAATACTTGGCAAGTAACCACCCTTACTCAATGACACTCCAACTGCAACAAGTAACCTCTACGTAGATTACCTGAGGATCAAAATTCACTGAGATCAGTTTTGTTTCTGGATCTCGTTTGAGGAGAGGTTGAGTGAGATTATACTGAGACTTTTCAGCAACGGTCTCAGACCATTCTAAATACAGCTTTGCCTCGTACCTAAAATAAAAGTGAAGAGATTTCAAAGTGAGAGTAGGCATATGTGGGAAGATGAATTCCTTAAGCCAGTATCTACTCAACAGATTCAATATTATTACAAGTAGCTCAAGAAGCATTGAAACTGGTAACACACTTGCCTCTGAGTCACAAAGTTGTGGGTTCAAGTCCCACCTGACCACAAAAATCAAAGCTGACACACCAGCATGGGGGGAGTGCTGCACTGTCGGAGGTACTGTTTTTTTGGATGAGAGCATAAACCAAAGCCCCGTCAGCCTTCTCAGGTGAACATAAAAGCTTCCACGGCAGCATTCAAAGGAGAGCAGGAGAGTTATCCCTGGTGCTCTGGCCAATATTTAGCCCTCAAGCAACAGCACAAAAACAGATTATATGGTCATTATTACACATTGCTGTCTGTGGGAGCTCGCTGTGCACAAATTGGCTGTTGCATTTCCTAGATTACAATAGTGACTACACTTCAAAAGTATTTTCTCAGCTGTAAAGCGCTTTGGGACATCCTGTGGTTATGAAAAACGTTAGAAAAATGCAAGTATTTCTTTCTTTGTCTTTTTATAGCACCATGTCATCATCTACTTTTTTATGGTGCATGAAACAAATCAAATATCAATATCTAAGTCAGATATCCAGGTCAAAGATTCCTGTGTAACAGTGTGAATATCTTGCAGACTGCCTGCGAATTTACTCTGGGGAAGGTTCAATGACACGCTCCTGGGTCTGATTAGGAGCTCTGTACTTGCATGATGTAGCATCCACCATGACTGGTTCTGAGGTAGTTGGTGATTGTCCACTGTTCACGAGAAAGGTTTGATCCTTCAAGCTGTACTGTAGGGTAAGGAATCTCGATAAGGAATCCATTGGGTATGTCACAGTTAGTCCAAGCATTATGTCATCAGTCATCAATGCTAAAGGGAAACTCATGAAGGGCTTTGGCAATTGTCCAAAATGGCCTTTTAGATTCGAGACAAGTTGCCGGTAGGTTGGTCTAGTCGGCCTGGATCAGAAAGTCCTTGCTAATGTAATGTATCAACTGGAGACTGCATATTCATGGCATAGGTGTGGTTGTGCAACATTTATAAGCACAGGTAACCAAGGTGTTGGTGTTGATAAATGCATACTGGTTATAATTCTTATAGTAGAGTTCAGCTGGACATGAATGGATTTGACATGTGGACTTGATAGCCATTACAGTAGAGCTCTGCTCTCTGGCTAGTATAAAAAAATAGAAACACCAGTGCAAGTTCTGCTAGTTGGAGAGCTTGAGTGTCTGCTCCCCATGTAGATCCAGTAAGTTTCTGGATCAGGTTGACCCTACTTTTAGTTTCTTCCCAATTATCTGCAGATGCTGCCGATACAACAGGATGTGATTGAGTGCGACTCCTATGCCTTTTGGAGTTTACTTCTGCACCGTAAAAGGAGACATTCAGAGCGTGGATTGCTTGAGGTGGAATGTCAAAGTACTAACCATGGGTCAGTTGGTAGCACTCTTCCTTCTGGGTTCAAGGCCCACTCCAGGATTTGAGCACAAAAATCAAGGTTGATACTCCACTGCAGTACTGAGGGACAGCTGCACTGTTACAGGTGCTGTCTCTCAGATGCGATGTTAAACTGAGGCCCTGTCTGTCCTCTTTGGTGGATGTAAAAGATCCCATGACACAATTTTGAAGAACAGGGGAGTTATCCCTGGTGTCCTGGCCAATATTTAGAATTTTAATCAACAGTTCAATCAACATCATAAAGAAAGATAATCTTGTCAATATTGCATTGCTGTTTGTGGGAGCTTGCCATATGCAAATTGGCTGCTGCATTTCCTACATTACAACTGTGAACACACTTCAAAAAAGTACTTCATTGGTTGTAAAGGGCTTTGAGTGTCCAGTGGCCATGAAAAGTGCTATAAAAATGCAAGTCTGTCTTTCTTTTGCATCTATGACCGAAGTTGCCATCAGCAGTAGACCTTGATCCTCTGTAAATCACTGGTCAGGGTCTCCTCGGTGGAGGACAGATTCTTGTTTTGTGTGGCCAAGGCAATGTCATTAGCACATGCAAATTTACGGGACTATTTACAGACAGACCACTGGTGCAAACATTGAACAACAAGGGCTCCGGGACAGAACCCTGTAGAAGTCCATTGTTCAATGTTCTAAATCCACTCTTCTGACTGCCAGTGTGCACACAGAAGCGTCGGCTGCTAAGCATGAAGTTGAGAAGATGGATTATTGTCCTGCAAGGTAAAATGGTGGAGAGCTTGAAAAGTATTCCATGCTTCCATACTGTGCCATACACCGATGTCAGGTCCACAGATGCTACAACAGTCTTGAGTTAGCACTGGAAACCTGCTTTGACGTCTGTTGTTAAAGCTACCACTTGGTTGCAACAGATTAAGCAGCTCTGGAAGCCAACTTTCTCCTTAGAGATGGTTGGCTCCATGGTGGGGGATAGTCAATGGAGGAGTGGCCTCTCCAGCACTTTATAACAAGTGCAAAGTAAAAAGAGATCGGGCGGTAGCATTAAGTATGTGACATTTAGCTTTTCCACAACTCTTTCACTGGATCATTTAATCAAATGAAGTCTCTCATTACATTTGCAATGGTTTCCTTTGTTGTGAACCCAATAAAATTGTTTTTACTTCATTAGGTGCACCACATGTGGGTGTCATCAGTGGCAATAATTTCCTCCAATTGCAGTGTGTAGTGACATCCTAAATAAATACAGAACAATTACGCTCTGGTCACGATTTCCAGAAAAACTAAATGTATCTAGGAAGCCAGAAATAGCAACTGGAGAAAATCTTCCTGCATTTGTTAACACAATTGTTGCACACATTGACCAGAGGAAATCATTCTCACTGATCGCTTAGATCTATAAATTCATAACTCATGTAATCTTGTCCAGCTTCTCCACAGAAAATCAGAAGCATAAAGAAATTAGGTCCAGGACAAATACATTTGAGCTGAAATATAAGAATTGTACACGTTGAAACATCTTTTGCAGTTTGAATTTCATTCAGGAAGCTGATGGTCAAGGCTGCCTAAATCATGACGCAACATCAGAATCTATATTTTAACCCACACTACTGAGGATAATGGCTGAAAATACAGCCAGCATCACCACAGTGTCGTTGGTTCAGCACATTGGAACACCTGTACACAGAATCTTGGATGCACATTCTGCTGAATTCCAGATCACAACTCTAAGGCTATGTTGGATGGAGACTTAGAAACTACCCACAGAAAATAGGGGAGAGAGAACACAATGCAAAGAAATTAATGAATGAATCAGGTATGTCCAGGCAATGATGTCACAACTTCTGGAATCACAAATCATTTCTAACCAACCTGGTTCAATTTTTGGGAGGAGGTTGAGAGATCAGCAGTGGAGGTAAGTAACCCACCTGACACTGCATACTTTGATTTTCAAAGAAGAAGACTCTGATAAGGTGACACACAATAGATTTCTGAATACAAGAAAGTTCTATAGGATTAGCGGACAGATTTTGGGTTGGATAAGGAATTGCTTGTATTTGCATAGGCAGAAGGTTAATGGCAGTGGCTCTGTATAGAGACCAGTTATTCGTACAGTCCCCCAAGGGTCATTGTTGCCTTTCCTTATATATATGAATGATCTGGATGAAGGCATCAAGGAAATTGTCCATAAATCCATGGACAATAAAAGATTTGCGTGGGCATTTGGATCATAGGTTAGGAAAACAGATTACAAGCACATCGAGATTCTATGGGGGAAATGGGACTATGTGTGGCAGATGTAATTTAATATAGATAAATATGGTGTTGTGCACATGGGTAGAGTCAGTGCCAAGCTTGCTTGCATCATGTAGAATTGCAAGCTTAAGGTCGTTGAGTAGAAGAAAAACTTGTCTCAGGGACAAGTCAACCTTTGAAACAAGTTGCCGGCTCATGCGGTGAGTGGAATTTCACTGCAAGCACTGAAAAGGAAGCTGGATGAGTTCCTGGCTTGGCCAATATCAGTATACGTAGAAGATAGATGGTTTATTGGGAATATGTCTCCTGGGCACTGTAGTTTCCTGGAGCTTGTTTGATTGCTTCTGTAGGTCAGAGAAGAATTTTCTAGAGATTTTCTTTCCCTTTAATTGGCCTAATGTTTTTGCGCCTCTCCCAGAAGGTTGCTTGGCTGGTGGTTGGTGGTGTTGGTGTTGGTAGTGATGGGGAGCGGGAATATGGATTGGGAACATGGTGTGCCTAAGTTGCACCGGGACAGTATGGAATTTGGTGGACTAGCTGTTTTCTCCCTGTCCTTTTTCATATGTTCGATGAGAATACAGTGATCTGGGAATAGGCCTTCCACCTACGCTCTCAGCAACAGCAAGAGTTTGCCTTGCAATACAGGAAAGTAGAAATATTTATTTTAGAATATGGAACCCAAAATATGGGACAGGGGAGAGAGAAAGAGACTGAGTATGTTGATCCAACAGGATGATGATTGTAAAATAAGGCTAAACTCCAAATGGTTCAAACTGAAATAAAAACAATAAATGTTGACATGAACAGCAGGCCAGTCAGGATCAGTAAAGAGATTTTGTGTGTGTACCCACCAACAGAACTCAGGATTCAGATTGCTCTGAATGAAGCAAAATAAAGACTTAACCAATTCTGAAAGCAATTTAAACTACAATATGGATTTTTATTGAAGAAAGAGTGAAACTATTAGGCACACAGAATATATTGGCAGTAGCTTATTTAGGTGAAAGTAAAAATACTGTTATTCATCAAGTAAAACCTGGATTGTGTGTGTATGATACTTTCTATGTATGTACCATCTAATTAACTGGAATCAGATTTTAAATTAGGCTAATTATTTTTCTGCATAGGATTTGTTACTTTAAATGTAATACAAATAACTTTTCTTAGACTATATACAATTAGTTATTGTATAAAATGTGGTGGTCACATTTGTAAAGGGATGTAGTTCTGAATACATCATTTGCCAACAAAACATTCAAAGGCCACTTGATCGTTTTCACCTCATCAGTGCTGCAGAATACAAGAAAATACCCAATAGGGAAACAAAAAAATGCTCAATAAAAATCCTCGAAAAGGGCATTAGACAAAAGGGAAGTGAGAAAGATCTGTGGTTTCAGAGAGCCACCTAATGTTCACAAAATAAAAGAACAGCCGACATAGTGAAATCAACTCTTAAATGCTGCCTGGAATACTTGTCAGACACACTCTTACACAACTGGGATTGACTTAAATTCTTGCGGATTCCAAACGCTTTCCAGACACAAATTTTGCTCATGTCCTGATTCCTTTACATAAGATGAAGAAAGCTACATGACCCATTTTAGTTCATCCGTCCAGAAAAACATACAGTCCTGCCATCATGGAATTGACTTGCTTCTTAAAAAATAAATCCCATAATGTATGTCTCCAGTACCTCCTTAGGAAGCCCATTTGTTTTGTTGACAAATTTCTGCATGAAGAGAATTTAAAATATCTTTACATACAACCATAGTTGTAATCAACTTTTCTTGCAGTACTGACCAATTGCTCAAAGCAGCGCTCTCTGGCGCTTCTCATTTCTCTGTCTATGGCTCAAAAAGAACTTCTTGACAGTGTGTAAAATGAGCTGAGCACTCTGTATGCCGTTGAGGCTATTAAACTGTTAAGCACTGTAGACCATATCCACTTATTTAATTACTGTTAGTTGAGTAGTGTCACAAGGACAGAGAACAGATCAAACAGAAGCTGAATGTTGTTGCCACTGACATTACCAGATAAACTATACACTGAAATAATTCAACCAGGGAATTTTCCAACAGTTTATCTTGTTGGTCTTTCTATGAGATTGCGTGGTTTGGGGATGCATGTTTGTACCATGTCTAAATAGGACGGACTTGATTCTTTCATTTTCCATCTTTCTCGTCATATGCTTGTAGCGTAAGCAATAAAAAGTACCTCACAATAAATTACAGATGGCTCGGAAAATAAACTTTCCCACAATTACACAAGCTGACAAACTATTTTGCTGCTACAACTCTGATAAGCCTATGGATGAGCAGCACTGTTGACCAGGAAGAAACACATCCCACCAGCTAACAATTGTCACCTTGGAAGTGTCCAGAAATAAATCAGACTTGTAAAACCTCTCTCTAATTATAAAGCATCATTGTACAGAAGTGGAGCAACTATTTATGTAATCCAATTGGAGATTAACGCTAACCAATTCATCAATTTATATAAATCTTCATGCCTCCAGCTCAGATGTCCCAAAGCAGTTTCAGTGCATGAAAATAGGTTTCTTGAGAACTACCTGATAATGAGCTGAGCCTGTTACTTACTGATCCAGGAGTTCCATCATCTCCTCATACTTCTGAATCATTTGTTTACCTTCAGACGAGTCCATGCACCTGTGGGAATTCACATGCATGTTAACAAAGGCAACAACGTTTACAAAGCATTTCAAATTGCACAACTTTTTGCCCTGCATTCCCAGACTCACTGCAAAATAAATACTTCCAACAAACATAAAATGTAAGAGAATCCTAAATGATCTGAAGGAAGATATGAATGTGCAGACTGGTTCCAATCAATCCTCTCCAATTCTGTATTGTTAATCTCCAAATCATGAGCCAGAGTAGATTAGGTGCAGATATTTTGCAGAAAATCCATTTTTCAGAGCACATTCAATAAGAGATAAAATGGTGGGTAGAAATCCGAATTGACACGATGTCTGATGTCACCAGGGAGAGGGAAGGAAAGGAAATGTTTTGCATTTATGGTGTGGCATCACGCTGCTCAGAATCTTCTCAAAGTGCTTTACATCCAAAGAATGATGTTGAAGTGCAATGACTCATTGCAAAGGCAAATGCTGCAGCCATTTTGTGTACAGTAAGACAAACAGCATTGAACCATATAATGTTATAGCACAAGGTAGGCTGCACAGTCCATCATTTCTGTACTGGCTCGCTATAAGGGCTATTCATTTGGCTCCATTCCCCATGGCTTTTTATGTTTTTTCCTTCTTAAAATATTTATCCATTTTCTTTTAAAATCTATCATGGATTCTGTTTCCACCACAATCTGAGACACTGTGATGAATACCAATTAACCTATCTGTGGTGGTGCTGGTTATGGGAGAAATGTTGGGCACAACACTGAGAGAACTCTATGCTCTTTTTTAATGCCCATCTGAGCAGTCAGACAGGAAGTTGGTTCAACATTTCACTGGAAGACAGCAGTCTCACACAACTGCACTCATATATTACATGCAAGTTATTTGCTCAAGTCTCAGAGTGGGTCTTCCACCCACAACATCACTACCAACTAAGCCAAGCTGTCTATTGAAATATAAAACACAGGCTTGAGAGGAATGATGGACCTAAAAATCTACAATATTCAGGATTGTCAAAGGGCAAATGAATACACTTCCTCTTTATACAATACTGCACAGTTTAGAGTATGGTTCAGAGCAGAAAGTTTGAAGGAAGAGATTGTTTCCTTTTTTGTCTCTTTCCTCAGTTGGGTCCCCCAGTAAAACACAGTATACATGATCAAGACAGCAAGCAGGCAAGCTGCCAGGTCTCTACCAAGACACTAACCATGTTAGTTGCACAAGAGCAATCCAGGGATGATTCTCTCTCCAACTTTCCTTCCCAGTGAGGAAAGCATCTGATCTCCAGTGAGCACATACCCACACCAGTTTGGGCAAACTGGAAGTTCAGCAACAAAGGTGTTGGGGAACATCAGGGTCATGAAGTCATGTTGCACCACTCCAAGATGTTACCCACCATCGCTTGTGCATCTCTGACAAGATCGCTGACTTGAGACAATAATGAGAGCCCCGTGGAGTTTATCCACTGGTGCTAATTCATCTCCCAAATCCTATCAAAGCCAGAAACTTCTCAGTGTCAATTATTCTTTAAAAGAGAGAAAATGACATTTAGTCAGGAACAGAAGAAAAGGCTCAACACTTTCTCAAAACAATGACCGTTGTACTAGGCTGGATACATACGGGTGTGTGACATTTCTGAAGTTATTAAATGGCACCCGAATCCGGTCCCTTAATTCCTGAGCCCAGCGTAACCCGCCTGCTACCGCCGGCATGTTCATGTTGACAGGTGGGCATCCTACAAAACAGAAAACAGGGTCCTATTCAACAAAAAGAACAATCAGTTTCTTTTTTACACAGTACTGAAAGAAAAGATTGAAATAAATTCTTTATACATGGTTATATACATCAATAGTGTATTGTGAGAACATTCTCTTTATACACAGTGGCACAGTGGTTAGCACTGCAGCCTCACAGCTCCAGCGACCTGGGTTCAGTTCTGGGTACTGTCTGTGCGGAGTTTGCAAGTTCTCCCTGTGTCTGCGTGGGTTTCCGCCGGGTGCTCCGGTTTCCTCCCACAGCCAAAGACTTGAAGGTTGATAGGTAAATTGGCCGTTGTAAATTTCCCCTAGTGTAAGTAAGTGGTAGGAGAATTGAGGGGATGTGGTAGAGAATATAGGGTTAATGTAGGATTAGTATAAATGGGTGGTTGTTGGTCGGCACAGACTCGGTGGGCTGAAGGGCCTGTTTCAGTGCTGTATCTCTAAATAAATAAAATAATTAAATAAATAAACTACAGCCTTTCTACTTGTGAAGTTCAGAGCTGGGAGATTTCACATAGAATAAATGTAGCAGGACTTAAGTTGGAAGAAAAAAAGCAGTATCAGCTCAGCTACCATGTGCAGTTGGTGGGAGAGATGATTAAAAGAGACGGTCATAGGCAAGCTGAAAAGCTGAAGTATTCCACCCCCCCCCCCCCCCCCCCCGCCACCCTTCCTCTGTGCAGGGTGAACTGGTTCCAATTCATGAACCTCCCTCAGCCATTTGGGAAGCTACTGGCAGTGAGGTAACTGCCACAAACAGTGACTGTGAAAGAACTGCACATGCAGATGCTTGAGGCAGTTTCCAATACACAAACATTCATCCCCAGCACAATTATCATATTATTCTATTACTTTTTATCAAGACATAGTTTTGAATCAAAGTAACACTTTGTTTGAACAAAGTGAAGAGGCTCTCAAAAAATAAATTCAAATCATTCTCATTCTCGGTTAACTGTCATTATTAAATTCAAATATTTGCACAGAATTATTGACAATGAATTGAGGACACCGCTCATCTTGTAGTGCTAGGTTACAAAAAAAGTTTTTAAAAACTTCAAAAAAAAACTGTACTTTACACAGTGAATGTCATTAGCCTCTCCTTCTCTACATGAATATTAATATAAAAGAGATAAGGAGACTGCAAACATTAGTGACGCATTCACAGAATCACAGCATCGTTGAAACATCTCAGCACAATGGATAAGAGGCACTGTAGTTAAATTCTGCATCTGATTTCTTTTTACTTTCCCTGTCCCTTCCTCAAGATTAAAATGAGAACATGGATTAATTTTTTTTAAAGTACAGAATGCAGAATAATAAAGATAGGATTTAGTGGCATTATTCACTCCAAGTTACCTACACAGACTAGTGCATAAAGGGACTTTGCACAGTAATGAGATCTCCTGCACTCTGATATATTGAAGTACTAAATGGCGAAAGGACTAGGTTTTAGAGTGACTCATCGGATTTGAAATAATTTATAATTAATATTCCACAATATGTCAGGTCCAAGCTGCATACAATAATGGAATGTTAAATCCTATTTAAAAAAATCAGTTTAAGAGGTTTTTTTTCTGCAACTGCTCTCTGTGTTGGGTAGCTGGGAAGGGGAGTAAGTGTAATTAGTGAATCTTCTTATATAATGCACCACACAAAAACAAAAACTGTGCTCCCAAATATCACACAGCACTACCCAGCTTCCTAAAGGTGTATTTTCCTAAAAACTGGTGCATGTATTTTGCACATATTAATATTGTGCATGCTGGCTACAGGCCTGTCTCTCAATGTAAAATGATGCTAGTTATACGCCAAAGGATACCATAACTGGCAAAAGTTTACAACAGTTCACTAAAGGAAACCAAAACTCTGGAATCATCCAAGAGACAATTAAATGCCAGGATGGGGAAGTGTATTTTTCTAGGAAGGTTGAGCTGAGTGACCAAAATCTACATTTTGTGATCTTTTTGATAACGACCATTATCACCCACCAAAAATTCTTAAAACATTTATGCTCTTTGAAGATACAAAAGGAAACATTTTAAACATTTTCTTTACTGACAATGACAGATAACACTTCAAAATGAACATATAAATTTTCATCATAGAATGAAGATTGCAATAAATTAATGGAACATTTTCTTTCCGAAAGTAAAAAATAAATCTGGCTAATGTACCCATATTTGACTGTGACAACCATATTTAAATTTATACAAAAGCCATCCATTCAATACTAAATTATCTTTAGATTGGTAAAAAGTATTTCAATGATGGAAGAGGAAGTGAAAGAACAACTTGCATATATTAATACATTTAAGGTAGAAAAAGTCCCAAAGCACTCCACAGAGGCAAAATCAGAAATGGGCATTGAGTTAAAGAAAGCCATATTGTGAGGTGGTCAAAAGCCTGGTCAAAGAAATTGAAAGTCTTAAAAGAGGAGAGGAAGGTGAAGAGGTGAAAGGAAGGACTGGTATGTGCGAAAGGTCTATCATTTTTAAACATCACCTGAAACACATGGACTGAGAAATGGTGGCCAGGATTTGTTTCAACAATTCACATATATTTCACCAACTGGAAGACTCATATGAGTATGCAAGGGTTTCTTGGCAGGGCAGTGGGTGTGCTGGGTTTGGGGACCATTTGTTCTTGGACAAAACAGTTCAAATTGGGCCAATGTTGGGGATCACACCCACTGGTAGTCACATTCATTACCCTTCCCTGTCTATGGGTATCACTGTGCTATACCAAGCCTGCTTCCAAGAAAAGGCCCTTACTGCTCTCCATTTCTAGACAGAAGCTGAACATTACTCATTCCAATGGGGAAATGTCTCCCACTGGTTTCAGACACATTTTGTTGGAAAGTCACAATCTGCCACAATGAGATGAGTGGCTTTATTTTTACAGTCGTTACTGTGAGCTATATTAACTGCATAATGTGAAGGGGAGTGGCCACACTCTGAAGTGGGTCAACACAGCAAGCACTGGGCTGAATTCTTGGTAATTTGGTCAAACACATAGCCTTTAATAAATAGCCAAGTTAATCCTGACAGAACTTAATGTTTGCACTTTGACAGTAATTTTATTTTTATTTTAATACATTAATTTTGAACCCCTCAGTTATATTAACATCCAGAGGAATGACATATGAGGCTCATATGTCTTTTGGAATATTCAGCTTTGATACCATTGTCAAACTGAAGCATTGGTGAAGCAATACACAATATATATATGCTTCACAAGGATTTGCAACCAAATTTCTCCAAATGAAGAGCTTACAGTGATGGGCAAGCTGCAAGGCCAGGAATCCTGAAGTGAAGGGCCAAAGTAAATCCATGGGTCCCGATATTTGTGGGGAGTGTGTAAGGGAAGCCAAAAATGGCCAAAGAGCCCAACAAGGCCGGGGATGCAGAGTTTCTGCCGAACTTAATGGCAGGACCTAATTGCCATCTTTTTTCTTTCATTTCCTGTCTGGCAACAGCCAAACAGACAGCCTGACAGGCTGCCAGGCAGGAAAACCAGTGGCAGGAAGTCACAGCCAGAGACCCCGGGAGGCAGTCCCCCAAAAAAATCAGGAGGAGGAAGTCAGCCACAAATTACAATAATACTTAGCTTTATAAAGAAAATTGAAAGTCATGCTTTGCTGCTGTTACGTTGGATAAAAGGACCTTTTAGTACTCAAAGTGTTAATTATACAAAAGGCTGAGAGTGAGCCAGGAACAGCAAAATATGGTTTGCTTATATGCACTGTTCAATAATACAGAATTCTACATGTATGGCAGAACACAACTTTAGTGCACAAAGTACAAGAGTAAGTTTGGCACCAACTTATCTAAAAACTACCCTGTACCTGATAACATAACAGACTCTGGTAACATGACACCACACACGTCTGCCAATTGCAACTGTCCATTATTAGTTGTTAGCAGAGTCTAGAAAACGTGTTCCCTAACATTACTGAGATTATTATGGCAGTGTGAGATGTGCAGCCCACTCAGCTTTGGGTCAGGAGTAATCTTCTTGCTGCACTCTGGACAAAGGCCCTTGAAGCTTTAATATTGAAAACCATCACCATTTTTAGTGTTGGTTTACTGAGATAAAAGCTAACACTGACATTTTTTTACATCCTTTTCTGCCTAGATGAATATCAAATTAAAGACCTACCAACATTCGAAAAAATATCATTTCTCAAGCACTCTTTTTCTCTTTGGCCTCCTTGTTTCGAGAGACAATGGGTAAGCGCCTAGAGGTGGTCAATGGTTTGTGAAGCAGCGCCTGGAGTGGCTATAAAGGCCAATTCTAGAGTGACAGAAGCACTGTGACAAGCACTGCTTGTTACTGAAGTCAGTGCTATTTTACAGAGGAACTTCCTTCAGGGTGACTCAGCATTATCCAGGGAAACCCAACAAAACAATAACACAGCAAGCATTGTCTTAAGTGCTTTGCCTCAAGGCAAAAAACATACAGACGAAAGTTAGAGCGTTGAAGTGGAGTAAACACAAAAGTACGTTGCGGTGAAGGGCGTTTAAACCCATGATTATTTCTTTCTTCACCAAGGTTTCTTCAACACCACCTCTTAAATCCACAACCTCTACCACTTTGAAGGACAAGGGCAGCAGATGCATGGGAACACCACCACCAAGTTCCCCTCCAAGTCACCATCCTGACTTGAAACTGTATTGCCATGCCTTAGTCATCACTGGGTCA
This sequence comes from Heterodontus francisci, assembly GCF_036365525.1. Lineage (NCBI taxonomy): Eukaryota > Metazoa > Chordata > Chondrichthyes > Heterodontiformes > Heterodontidae > Heterodontus > Heterodontus francisci. Next base: position 30,094,790 of record NC_090396.1, on the reverse strand, counting down.
AAATCCTGGAACTCCCTTCACTACATGGACTGCAACAGTTCAAAAGGAGGCTCATCACCACCTTCTCAAGGGCAATTAGGGGTGGGAAATAAATGCTGGTCTTACCAGTGTCACATGAATGAATAAGTAAAAGAAAAATAAATTCCCCAAGCCAAATTTGAATGCTTGCTGATGCTGCTGGTGAGCAATGCTGGGCTGAGGCTGGATTTTCTGCACTGTATGGAAGAATAAAATAGAAAGAAAGTCATACTATTGTACAGCTCCAAAGAACCCTGATTAACAGTTGCACAGAACAGGCTGGGAGCAGGCAGCAGAAACTGACTGGTTAGGAAATGGTACAGAGTCTGAGGAGAGATCCAGCAAGGAGCAGAGAAAATATAAAATAAATGTAAAATATGTCAAACAGAAAAAAAGAGAAATAATTTTTAAACTGTAATATCAACTAAAGTCCTTTACTTCAATGGCAATTCCATGCACCCCCACTTTCCATCAGCTTTATTTGGAATAATTTGTTAAAATGAATCCATACCTAACTCCACTGCTTTCTGTGTGTGTCCATTATAAATGTGCTTAACATCATCCAGTTCCTTGCTGTACAAGACAATAAGGCAAGGGTATTTGTCCGATGCATCGGCCGCTATCAGAGGCCTCTCGAGGAGGCTGCCAAACATATCCAGCAACTAGAGAGAGAAAGGAAATATTTCAGAAACCAGATAAACATGTAAAGGGAATGTTACGACCAGGTGAGAAAGAGGTCTAGGGTTCCCTCTCAGCCTTCACCTGGTCTTACCGTAACAGGGTTTAATTTTAAACACAACGTTTTTTAGCTCCCCCTTAGTGAATCCTTGTTCACTAACTTCCAATTAGAAGGAAAAGAAACTAGGCAAACCGGTTTTCTTAGGTTTAAAGAAAAAAAGTTGAACTTTAGTAAACTTAAACTCTAATTCGGTAAACGCCTACGGATACACGACGTGCCCACGCTAGCATTCATACGCGATACACATATGCAGATAGAGACAGAAAAGAGAAGAATAAAGTGGAAAAGTTTGGGGCAATATCTGAAGATGGTTTTGGTTACTGTTCTTCGAGCTTGCTGTAAAGTCCTTGATTGTAGGTAGGTCTTGCTTTTCGTCGGGGCCCAGTATTCTTCTTAAACCTTGTTCAATGTAGGAGACTTTTCTCTCTTGCTGTTCATGCATCCTCAATAGGTCCAGAGGCTTGTGAGAAAGAGATGGGAGCAGAGAGGAGAGGTCTTCTCACACCAGGAGCAAACAGTCTTTCTGAGTTCAAAAACTCTGTGGCTAGTTCAAAAAACTCTAGACTAGCCAGTTAGTCATGTGACCAGCTGCTTTAACCAGTTCTGGCTTTTGTGGATTGTACCACCTTAGCAATCTCTGGAATGCTCTTCCTTACAACTTAAATGCTGGTGATCAAAATCCATTGTGGGTTGAATGTGTCAGGGAATGGCCCTTTTGTCTCCACAATTACTGTCTGTTCGTATGCAAATATTTTTCAGCCAAGTGTCTGGCAGCCCTTGTAATAACAGGCCTTCTCTTCTTCCCAGCAAGTTTAAGATCAATGTTCATATGACAAAATTAATATGCCTCATTCTTGGCAGATAGGGGCTTGTAGGACAGGAAAGAATAAGTTAATTCCACCAGCACAATTCCTTTCATGACAAATGACTCGAAATATGTCTAAATTGAGGTGTCAAAAACAGTAATGAACAGGAATACCCTTCCCTAGAGTGCAGCTTCTAGTCACAATGTGAACAAGTACTCCAGGTGGCTGCAGTGGCAGGATAAGAATTAAGAGATAAGCAAACCAATCTTAAAGAAGCAGAGTGTATTGCCACGTCTGCAGACGTGCCTGGTTTAAGAAGTCACCTCAGGATGGTTGTGTGGCATCAGTTGCTCCTGCTTCACTGTGAACTGTTTCAAGCAGGTTTTATATATGCAACTTTGTTTTCATGGAACACTTGGTAAATTAATGCTGGCGAGTTCCCACTACAGGCTGTGTAGAACATCTTGACCTCAAGTTTGCTCCGCATTTGCATCCAGAGACACGTTAACCTGGATGCTAACCAATGCTTAAACTAGAAATAAATGACATGGGTTTGACAATTTTCTTGGGTCCTGATGGTAAATCAGCGGAAACAGTCATTTTAAGTTTGGGTGTATTCTAATAATCTTGGGAGAATAATTGGGCATAACTTGATATCAGCTGAATGGATGCAGGAATATGTGCATTTTCAGGATAAGCCCGCAGTGGAAACTCCAGGCCTTAGCATCAAAAAAGACTTGCGAGATTTGTTGCTCACTCAGAATCACTGTTGATCTGAACTAAAAATCAGGTATGGAAGGCATGTTTTCAGAAACTTCACCATGAAGCAAACAAGCAATGTTCTGTTGTCAAGAATCTCTAAAGTCTCGAGTGATACATTTTTTCCCCCTGCAGGCAAGGAACTGTTGCCAATGAGCAGGCTACATGTCAATCATGAATATCACCACAGCCATTTCTATATGTGTATCATTTGAATGATCTTATTACTAAAACAAGGTGCACTGTTCCAGATATTATATAATTGAGCCAAGACAGCGTCAAGATGGTGCAACACCTTCAAGGAGGGTCTTTAAAGTCAGTCTCATTCTTCACTCAACTGGCTCTCAAGAATCCTGATCAAGTGTTTATGGGTTGTGCTACCAAGTAGTATCAATGGGGTTTAAATTCATCATGGAAGCAGCCCAAAATGGGCAATGGTGAGTCAGCAGTCTGTCTTATACTCCGCCCAATTTCCAAAGCTTTGCGCCACTGTCCAAGGTGAATTTATACCCCATGTGTTAAATCAACGAGTGATTCATTCCATTGCAACTAAAACATACCTTGAAAGCGTGCTCCAAGCCAGAGGCATCGTCGAAAGCCTGACAGAAAATGGTGGCCAGCCGTCGGTCTACGTCCTCAATTTTCTGCTTGAAAATTAAAAAATCTTTCGCAAATTCCTGTTAATGAGAAAACTCATTTTTATGAACAATCAAATTATCAAAAATTTTCCGCTCAAATATTTTAATTCATTTCTGCTGAATAGTTAAGGTGCCACTATCCAGGACAGTCAGCTAGAACAAAATTATTCAGCAGAAATAAACAGGGGGACAAAAAATATCCATGTAATGGTTTGAATTGTAAAAGAGGTCTTTGTGGCAAGATTATCTCTTTCATTTGGCATTGATGTTAATTCCATTAGCTGCTATCAAAGACAAAGCATTATATAACTTTGCATGTTTAAGATTTTAATGCACCCACATACAAATTTAATTTCAGCTGCGTTTGCTGACAACGCAACCACTAGGTGGCGCATAACTGGTACGTGTGCAAATGCAGCCTCATCGACTGAAACGTGACTGCGACGTCTCAGGCAACTGCCAGTCAGAAAGGCCTTGCTCAATTTGACGCAAAGAAACAAATTAAACCCAAATCCAATCACCCCTCAATGGCCGCGATCGCCACCTCCAACCCTCAACAGTACTCCGCTCCCTCCCGAGATTGCCGCCTCAATCACTGCTTCGCTTCCCTACTCCCTCCCTCTTCTGCCTGCTCGCTGCTTCATCCTGCTGCTCCTGACTGCTCGCCACTCCATCCAGCCATTCTCTCCCGCGCCCGTCTGCTCGCCACGCCCGTCTGCTCGTCATTCCCTCCCTGTCTTGCCACCCAGAGAAGCAGTGGTATGGAGCAAGCAGGGTGTTAGTGATGAGGTGGGGAAGCGGCAAGATGAAGCGCCGAGTGGAAGGGAGCGGGGAGCAGGCAGGAACAGAAGGGAGTGGCGAGCAGGCGATCATGGGAGGGAGCAGGGAAGAGAAGCAGCGATTAAGGTGGTGATCACGGGAGGGAGCAGGGTACTGTTGGGGTGAGTTGGAGGCGGTAATCATGGCCATTGAAGGGTGAGGCAACACTGGGACATCATTACGTCTGACATCATTATGTGATGACATCAACCCGCGCATGTGCAGACTTATCCTGGCAAGCTGGCAAATGTTGGGACGCTTTGATGTTGCCCGCGATCGCTCTGCGCACAGTCAGCGTTGTCAGGAGACACTCCGTTATTTAAAATGCGTTTACATATGTCCTTGTATTTTCCAGACCACCCATTTCTTAGATTAACATATTACACATGATCTGTTCGAGAATATTTTAATTGGGTGTAGGACATTAAAAAATCTTAATTCAATTGCAATGAAAGTAAAGTGTTGATGTTTTATAGTTTATATGAACTGATCATCCTTGCAATGGTCAGCTGCTAAGATGAAGCAATGCTTTTCATGGCCTGTCCCTTTAAGACAAGTAATCAGTTACTCCTTGTGAGGAAGCTGTCTAAACAGACAAACTGAGGTTAATTCAAGGCCTAATTTTGAGGGAAGTCTCTGTAGATTGACAGCTGACTATAAATGCAGAGCTCTTGAGTTTAGGGTGAAACCAGGCATCAGTTAGAAAATTCAAGAGCAAATGACTTGCTTTCTTTTCTTTTTGAAAACTTGTGATACTTTGAAGTGTTCACATCTGATGTGTGACTGACATATTAAATGAAAGATGTATTTTATATATATAGGTTAACATACACACTTTTTATAGCCCTATCAAATTCATGTGTTAGAATCCATCATAATATGTTCCCTTTCCCATACATGTGTACAGTGAGACACAATGAAATGATACAAACACCTTCACAATCTAGTTGTATAATGAGCAATATCCTACCTGGTTAACAAGATCCAAACAGTCATATGTATGGTCTGTAAAAACTTTATATATCTCCTGAAATTCCTCATAAATTTGCACCACCTGCTGGCTCAAGGACTTGCCACGGATCCCTCCAAACTCAATTTTTTCCAATTTAAACATATCTTCTGCTGTCACCAAGAAATCCTAATAATGAATAGAAAGATAAATGCCATTTAATGAGTAATCAATCCCTCGGCTTTTACAGATAATTACCAAACTGAAACATTCCAATCGATTTATAACTATGACCATGGTAGAGACCTCCAGTGCAAGGCTCTGAAAAGATATGTATCTTCATAAGAACGTGGCTAACATATTTTCCTTTGGGTTACTAGAACCTTTCTAATGCTCCTCAAAATTTATGCTAATCCTGAACACGCTCTCCTGCAGCATTTGTTCCATAACTTTTAATCTTTCTTTCCATTTATTGCAAATCTGATTTGAAATGTGTTCTTTTTTTGTTCTTCAGAAGCCTTAGTGAAGGGTCAATGGTCCAAGATTTAGGACAGTTTGGATTGGAAGAGAAGACATTTGTAAATTCACAGATGGCATGGAAAGGTGTACAAGGGTGAGTGATTCAGACCAGATCAACAAATTAGGGGAATGGACCCATTTGTGGAAGATGTCCTCTAAACTGCACAGTGTCCTGCACTTAGAGTTAGGAAACTCCATGCATGCTTTTACCATTCTGGGGTTCCTGCTAAAGTTAACAGACCAGGAAAGAGACTGCAGGGTAATTGCAGATCACAGTTGAAGGGGTTGATCTCAGTCAGATTGGGCAGGCTATTTGAGATGCACAGGGATGACAGAACTAGAAGGCCATATGAAGACAGTGAGTTCAGAATCAAAAGCAAAATACTGCGGATGCTGGAAATCTGAAACAAAAACAAGAAATGCTGGATTCACTCAGCAGGTCTGGCAGCATCTGTAGAAAGAGAAGCAGAGTTAACGTTTCGGGTCAGTGACCCTTCTTCGGAACTGACAAATATTAGAAAAGTCACAGATTATAAACAAGTGAGGTGGGGGTTGGTCAAGAGATAACAAAGGAGAAGGTGCAGATTGGACCAGGCCACATAGCTGACCAAAAGGTCACAGAGCAAAGGCAAACAATATGTCAATGGTGTTTTGAAAGACAAAGCATTAGTACAGATTAGGTGTGAATATACTGAATATAGAACATCAGCAAGTGCAAACCTGAAGAAAAACAACCTGAAAAAAACAGTGGGTAAGCAAACTGAACAAACTAAGATGAAATGAAATAAATGCAAAAAATGTAAAAGTGAACATCAACGCAAGCTCGAGGAACAGCATCTCATCTACCGATTAGGCACACTACAGCCTGCCGGACTGAACATTGAGTTCAATAATTTCAGAGCATGACAGCCCCCCACTTTACTTTCATTTTTAGTCATTTTTAGTTATTTTTTCTTCCTTTTTTTTGCATTCCTTTTTACATTTTTTGCATTTATTTCATTTCATCTTAGTTTGTTCAGTTTGCTTACCCACTGTTTTTTTCAGGTTGTTTTTCTTCAGGTTTGCACTTGCTGATGTTCTATATTCAGTATATTCACACCTAATCTGTACTAATGCTTTGTCTTTCAAAACACCATTGACATATTGTTTGCCTTTGCTCTGTGACCTTTTGGTCAGCTATGTGGCCTGGTCCAATCTGCACCTTCTCCTTTGTTATCTCTTGACCAACCCCCACCTCACTTGTTTATAATCTGTGACTTTTCTAATATTTGTCAGTTCCGAAGAAGGGTCACTGACCCGAAACGTTAACTCTGCTTCTCTTTCTACAGATGCTGCCAGACCTGCTGAGTTCAGAATCATTTCTTTTCACAAAGAGACATTGACCTCTGGAACAAACTGCCGAGATATGTGGTGGGTATGTAGTCCCTTCAATCCTTGAAAAAGGACTTGACAGGTTCCTGAGTGATGAGGACAGTTATAAAGAGGTAGCTGTTAGTTAGTCGCAATTGTGAGGAATTATGGGCAGCTTAAGTAGAGCTTTAATTGATTGCCTTAGGAAGTTCATAGAATCGTAGAACAATGCAGCACAGGAGGCCATCAGGCCCATCGTGCTTGTCCGCCTCTTTGAATCCCATTCCCCTGTGCTTTCCTCAAAGCCCTGCAAATGTTTTCCCTTCAAGTATTTCTCCAATTCTCTTTTGGATATTACTACTGAATCTGCTTCAACTACCCTTTCACGCAGTGCACTCCAGATCACAACAACTCACAAATGTTTCCTTATATCGCCTCTGTTTCTTTTGCCAATCACTTTTAATCTATGTCTTTTGGGTCCTGACCCTTCTGTCACTGGAAAGTTTCTCTTTATTTTACTCTGTCAAAACCATTCATGATTTTGAACACCTCTATCCAATTTCCTCTTAACCTTCTCTGCTCCAAGGAGGAGACCCCACCACCCCCACCCTCCCAGCTTCTCCAGTCTCTCCACATAACTGAAGATCCTCTAGTTCTAATAAATCTCTTCTGCACCCTCTCCAAGGCCTTGCCATCCTTCCTAGAGTGTGGTGCCCAAAATTGAACACAAAACTCACCTGAGGCCTTACCAGTGTTTTATAAAAGTTCAGCATAACTTCCTTGCTTTTGTAATCTTTTAATAACACCTTCTCAACTTGTCCTGCCAACATCAATGGTTTGTATACCTGCACCGCCAGGTCTCTCTGTTTCTGCACACATGTTTAAACTGAGTTCATATTGCCTCTCCTCATTCTTCCTACCAAAATGTATCACTTCACACTTCTTTAGTTTAAATTTCATCTGTCATATGTCTGCCCACTTTATCCATCTGCCTATGTCCTCCTGAAGTCTGTTACTCTCCTCCTCATTATACACTACATTTGTGAGTTTCATATCATCTGCAAACTTTGAAATTATCCCCTGTACACCTAAGTCTAGGTCATTAATATATATCAAAAAGGGTAGTGGTCTTAATACTGGCTGCTGTGGAGCACCACTATATACCTCCCACCACAGTCTGAAACAAAGGCCAACATTTATTGCCCTTCCCTAATTGCCCTTGTGAAGGTGGTGGCGAGCCATCTTCTTGAACACAACTGAGTTGCTTACTAGGCCATTTCAGAGGGTATTTAAGAGTCAACCACATTTCTGTGGTTCTGGAGTTACATACAGGGCAGACCAGGAAAGGACAGTAGGGGCTGAATTTTACAAGTGTGCCGCAATTCGCGATGGCGCACTCTGATGGCAGCGTGCATCTCATGCGGATGCGACATCCTCGGCGGTATTACGCCCGGGGGTTCATTTAAATAGAGGGGGTGGAGTGGCCGCCCCTAATGACATAGAGGGGGCGGCCGCCGCGTCCCCAGCAATGGCTTCCAGTGCCACCACACAGGCGCCGGCGCCATTATTAAAGGGCTTTAAGTCCTTACAATTAATTCCAATCTTTAAAGGTGTAACAATGTAAAATTTTAATGAATAAAAACATTTGTGATGGAGGCCCTTCCCCAACCCCTGCAATGGTCATTTCATTGCCCAAAATGACCAACAATTGGCTTTTTAAATACCCAAACTTTCCACCCCAACCTTCAATCATTTGCCCTTCAACCCCTTCCCACCATCCCCACATCCAATCAAAATTGTTTTCCCCGCTTCTCCACCCCTCCCTCAGTGAAAATTTTATTCCTTCCCCCTCCCCACCAGGTTCTTGCCTTGGAACTATGTACAGAGTTCCGAAGGTGCGCAAAGGCTGAACGGAGGCTGTTAAATCGGCATGGGATGTCCACAGCCTGCAGGTAAGTTAATTTAAATATCATTTAGGTTCATTTTAACATGGAGATGAAGGGCCCACCACCAGGAGGCAGGGTGGCCGCACCGAGGTCCCCCTGCAGCCAGTAATATGCAGCAGGCCCTTCTCGACGCTGTGGGTCGAGGCGGGCCTCTCCTCACAGATTTTACTGGCCCCTGTGCTGCAACCCGCAGCATTGAGGAGCCGGTAAATTTCAGCCCTAGATTTCCTTCCCTAAAATGATGTTAGTGAACCAGATGGGTTTTAATAACAATCTAGTAGTTTCATAGTCACCATTACTGATGCTAGCTTTTTATTCCAGAATTTTATTTTAATTAACTGAAATTAAATTCCCCAATCGCCGAGGTGGGATTTTAGCTCATATCTCTAGATCCTTAGTCCAGGCCTCTGGATCACTGGTTATGTAACCACTACATTATGTACCAATTTTGTATCCACTGTCACTTTAATCCCATGGGCTTTAATTTTGTTAACAGATCTATTGTGTGATACTTTGTCAAACACCTTAATTGATGGGGCATTTCCGAGAGTTTTACTTGAACTGATTGTAGTTTTTTCTATTGTCTTTTTTCTTTTCCCAGGAGATGATGTGGTTAGGTGATGGGTCAATTGTGTGTATTATTATAGACTGCTTGGATGGGCTTAATGGGCCTTCTGGGCTTCTCTCACCTTTCCTATGCTATAAGTTAATCAATTGGCAGAAATTAGGCACCACTAAGTTTGAGTCATAGAAACCTTTGAATTGTAGGAGGAAGAGAAAACTCAGAATCATAAGTAGTTCAACACTTCTGTGAGTTAGGGAAGTGAAGGAGGATTGTGTATCCGGGATTTAGGAGGAACCTTACAAAGGATTGGCTCAAACAAGATGGATTGGAACAGGTATTTGAAGAAAAATATATTTGCTTTAAATTTTGGTAGGAAAGCAAGATTACATTTTAGCAGGATATTTGTTTCTATTCTCCAAACAGACTCAGAGAAGAAGTCTTCTTCAGTTACATTAGATTGTCTGCAACATGCAGCACACTGAGTCAAAGAGACAAAATACAGGTCTACATCTAGTAAAAGAAAAAGGTTACTCTATGAAGCAAAACACTGACATGCAGAGGGATAAATTCTACATTCATATCTAATAAAGAAATGGAGAAGGCCCTCTAATACACAGCATAATTCAGAGGTGTGGAATGAATGTTCTTGCCAAATGAAAGAAACGTATGCTCAAGTCAGATGTAGAGAAAAGCTCTTCTAGCCTGCCCCAACAATATACTTCTATTTCAACCTTGACACTAATCACTGGGTCAAAAACAGTAAGAAAGTGTTGCACTCTTCGTCACCAACATTCTGCTTCTTCTTGAGAACAACATTGAGAATGTTAACAGGATTTAACACGCTACGTAATGAAGGTAGACTCACAACTCAGAACTTATTTTCTTTAGAGAAAAGAAAAGAAAGATTGAAAGAGGGCATGGTTTAGTTCTTTTAAAAAAACTGAAAAGAATTGATGATATAGAATGACTTGGATTGTGAGTGCAGAACTAGAGGACATCAGCAAAAATTAATAAGCCTCAAGTGAGACAAAAGATTTTGAATTTTCCCTTTCTATCTCAATATTAAAAACAATAAATGCCATTTTGATTAAGTTCTTCAGAAAAGACATGGATAATATCTGCTTATAGGGGATGCACATTCGTAATGATGTTACAAATAAGCTGGGAGGAGTGCACTGTCTTTTCTAGTTCCACTTCTCCACAGGTCACAACATCTATTTACCCAGTTACCGATACAGCCAATCATATAATCTATTTTGTTATCCCAGAATTAAATACAACTAGGTTTCTTTAATAAACAACAAAATTATCAGTTTATTATAAAACAAGACAATCAGTAACGAAGCAAAGAATCAACACACTGATTAAAATATGAAAGTTCCCTTTTTTAAAAATCCCCAATTACATTCACTGATTAAAATTATTTTAATTATTTAAAATTACAGAAATTCACTATGCAGAGGTCTGTTATAAAAGAAGACAAAAAAAAACTACTTTGGCCAAATACTTGCTAATTCTTGACGAAAAAAGAAAGAAGATATGGAAGGAAGTCAGTTGTCCCTTTTTGGGTCTGGCATCCGGGTATATGGAGATAGGTCACTGGGTTCATTTCAGAAGCAGGCCATTCTGGAGATGTCGAGAATTATTCAAGTAGGCTTTCTAGGAGAAATGTGGTATCAAGGTTTTTTTGCTAGCACACACTTGAATTGCAGGATTTTTTCCAGCTCCTCAGGAGCTATACGGCACCAGGGATTTTTTCCCACACTGGAACCTGGCAGGATTTCTTTGGAAAGGTAGAGAAAGAGGTGAGCTGGGTGGTTTCTTTTTCCCTTGGCAGGAAAACACTAACTGTCTTCAAACAGCTCACTCAACTAAAACTGAAAACAATGTTCAAATCCCAAACAGTGAGTTGACTCCTGACCTCCATAAATCTTGACATGTGGCTTCTCTGTAACCTTTTTTTGCCAGGTCACCAAGGGTTCTGCTGTTTTCTAAGGTCAAATCACAGGTGACTTTCAAACAACATCTTGTCCTGTCGGTGAACTTGGTAAAAAAAAACATTGAATCTTTTCAGTTTTAACACAAGTTCTCAAAAAAAATAAAAATATTAAAATAATGGAAGCACTTTCATAACAGTGAATTATCCCACAGGTATGTGAAGAGAAAAAGATTGGCGAAGACAAATGTAGGTCCCTTACAGTCAGAAACGGGAATTTATTATGGGGAATAAGGAAATGGCTGACCAACTAAATACATATTTTGGTTCTGTCTTCACAAAGGAAATATCATACCAGAAATAAGGTTGTAATCTCTGGATTACTCCAGGTGCCACATGCTAGTGAGTTTAGAAATAGGAGGATAGAGCAGATGAATGCGTGGCTGAGGAGATGGTGCAGGAGGGAAGGCTTTAGTTTCCTGGATCACTGGGTCTGTTTCTGGCAAAGGTGGGACCTGTACAAATTGGACGGGTTGCACCTGAACCAGAATGGGACAAGCATCCTGGCTAGGAGATTTGCTAATTGTGTTTGGAGTGGGGGGGTGGGGTGGGTGGTTAAACTAATTTGGCAGAGGGATGGGATACAGAGTGGAGGTACACTAGTGGGTAATATAGAACAGAAAGTGAGTCTGCCTGGAAGGCAGAGCAAATATAGACCTGGTAAGGCACAAGGGAAAAATGCAAGATTGGATTGCATCTATTTCAATGCAAGGAGTCTTACTAATAAGGCAGATGAATTGAGGGCATTGATTAGCACATGGGATTATGATATTATTGCTATCACAGAGACATGGTTAAGGGAGGGAGAGGACTGGCAGCTCAATATTCCAGGGTATAGAATCTTCAGGCGCGACAGGGGAGGGGATAAAAGAGGAGGTGGCATTGCACTGTTGATCAAGGAGTCAATTACTGCAGTAAGAAGGGATGACATCTTAGAAGGTTCCTCCAATGAGGCCATTTGGATAGAACTTAAAAACAAAAAGGGGGCAATCACTTGGCTGGGAGTGTACTACAGGCCTCCAAACAGTCAGGAAGAGATAGAGGAGCAGATATGTAGGCAAATCTCTGAGAGGTGTAAAAATAATAGAGTAATAATAGTAGGGGATTTCAACTTCCCCAATATTAACTGGGATAGTCTTAGTGCAAAAGGCTTAAAAGGGGCGGAATTCTTAAAATGCATACAGGAGAGCTTTTTGAGCCAGTATGTAGAAAGTCCAACAAGATAAGGGGCAGTACTGGACCTAATCCTAGGGAATGAAGCCAGTCAAGTGGTAGAAGTGTCATTGGGGGAGCATTTCGGGGATAGTGACCGTAACTCTAAGATTTAAGGTAGTTATGGAAAAGGACAATGATGGACCAGAAATAAAGGTACTGAATTGGGGGAAGGCCGATTTCAATACGATAAAACAGAATCTGGACAAAGTGGACTGGGAGCAGCTACTTGTGGGAAAGTCTACAGCACATCAGTGGGAGTCATTCAAAGAGGAAATTGTAAGAGCTCAGAGCCAACATGTACCCGTTAAGGTGAAGGGTAGGACCAACAGGTCCAGGGACCCCTGGATGTCAAGGGATGTAGAGGATTGGATCAGGTAAAAAAAAAAGGAGGCTTAGGGCACATCCCAAGCGCTGTAAACAGCGGAGGCACTAGAGGAGTATAGAAAGTGCAGGGTGGCACTTAAAAAGTAATAAGGAGAGCGAAGAGGGGACATGAAAAAACACTGGAGGACCAGATAAAGAAAAATCCCAAGGCATTTTATAAGTATATTAAGGGTAAGAGGACAACCAGGGAAAGAGTAGGAGCCATTAGGGACCAATGTGGCAATAGGTGAAGTTTTAAATAATTACTTTTCATTGGTGTTCACAATGGAGAAGGACGATGTAGGTGTAGAGATCAGGGAGGCGGATTGTGATATACTTGAACATATTAACAATGAAAGGGAGGAAATATTAGTTGTTTTAGCGGGCTTAAAAGTGGATAAATCCTCACACGCAGATGAGATGTATCCCAGGCTGTTATGTGAGGCAAGGGAGGAGATAGCAGGGGTTTTGACACAAATTTTCAAATCCTCTCTGGCCACAGGAGAAGTGCCAGAGGATTGGAGAACAGCGAATGTGATACCATTATTCAAGAAGGGTAGTAGGGATAAACGAGATAATTACAGGCGGTGAGTCTAACATCAGTGGTTGAGAAAATATTGGAAAAAATTCTGAAGGACAGAATTAATCTCCACTTGGAGAGGCAGGGATTAATCAGGGATAGTCAGCATGGCTTTGTCAAGGGGAGATCTTGTCTAACTAACTTGATTGAATTTTTCGACGAGGTAACTGGATGTGTCGATGAGGGTAAAGCAGTAGATGTAGTATACATGGATTTCAGTAAGGCCTTTGATAAGGTCCCACATGGGGGATTGGTCAAGAAGGTAAGAGCCCATGGGATCCAGGGCAATTTGGCAAATTGGATCCAAAATTGGCTTAGCGGAAGGAGGCAGAGGGTGATGGTCAAGGGCTGTTTTTGTGATTGGAAGCCTGTGACCAGTGGTGTACCACAGGAATCGGTGCTGGAACCCTTGCTGATTGTCGTGTACATTAATGATTTAGACGTGAATATAGGAGCTATGATCAGTAAGTTCGCAGATGACACGAAAATTGGTGGTGTTGTAAATAGTGAGGAGGAAATCCTTAGATTACAGGGAGATATAGATGGGCTGGTAAGATGGGTGGAGCAGTGGCAAATGGAATTTAATCCTGGAAAGTGTGAGGTAATGCATTATGGGAGGACTAACAAGGCAAGGGAATATACAATGGATGGTAGGACCATAGGAAGGACAGAGGGTCAGAGGGACCTTGGTGTGCTTGTCCATAGATCATTGAAGGCAGCAGCATAGGCAGATAAGGTGGTTAGGAAAGCATATGGGATACTTGCCTTTATTAGCCGAGAAATAGAATATAAGAGCAGGGAGGTTATGATGGAGCTAAATAAAACGCTAGTTAGGCCACAGCTGGAGTACTGTGTACAGTTCTGGTCACCACACTATAGGAAGGATGTGATTGCACTGGAGAGGGTGCTGAGGAGATTCACCAGGATGTTGCCTGGGCTGGAGCATGTCAGCTATGAAGAGAGACTGAAAAGGCTAGGGTTGTTTTCCTTAGAGCAGAGAAGGCTGAGGGGGGACATGATTGAGGTGTACAAGATTATGAGGGGCATTGACAGGTTAGATAGAAAGAATTGTTTTCCTTTAGCGGAGGGATCAAGAACCAGGGGGCATAGATTTAGGGTAAGGGGCAGCAGGTTTAGAGGGGATTTGAGGAAGTATTTTATCACCCAGAGGGTAGTTGGAATCTGGAACACACTGCCTGAAGAGGTGGTGGAGGCAGGAACCCTCACAACATTTAAGAAGTATTTAGATGAGTACTTGAAACGCCATAGCATACAAGGCTACGGGCCAAGTGCAGGAATATGGGATTAGAATAGTTGGGTGCTGTATGGCCGTCACAGACACAATGGGCCGAAGGGCCTGTTTCTGTGCTGTATAACTCTATGACTCTAAATGTTGGGGAACACACTTCGAGAGAGAGGAACTGAAAGAAGTCAGTATTAGTAGAGAAATGGTGTTGGGGAAATTGATGGGATTGAAGGCTGATAAATCCCCAGGGCCTGATAGTATGCATCCCAGAGTACTTAAGGAAGTGGCCCTTGAAATAGTGGATGCATTGGTGGTCATCTGCCAAGATTCTATAGACTCTGGAACAGTTCCTACAGATTGGAGGGCAACTAATGTAACCCCACTATTTAAAAGGGGAGGCAGAGAGAAAGCAAGGAATTATAGACCAGTCAGCCTGACGTCAGTAGTGGGGAAAATTCTAGAGTCCATTATCAAAGATTTTATAGCAGAGCACTTGGAGAACAGTGGTAGAATCGCGCAGAGGCAGCATGGATTTACAAAAGGGAAATCATGCTTGACAAATCTACTAGAATTCTTCGAGGATGTAACCAGTAGAGTTGATGAGGGGGAGTCAGTGGATGTGGTTTATTTGGACTTTCAGAAGGATTTTGACAAAGTCCCACATAAGAGATTAGCATGTAAAATTAAAGCGCATGGGATTGGGGGTAGTGTATTGCGATGGATAGAAAATTGGTTGGTGGACAGGAAACAAAGAGTAGGGATAAATGGGTCTTTTTCCAAATGGCAGGCAGTGACTAGTGGGGTACCGCAGGGATCGGTGCTAGGACCCCAGCTATTCACAATATACATTGATGATTTCGATGAGAGCGGCACAGTGGCGCAGTGGTTAGCACCGCAGCCTCACAGCTCCAGCGACCCGGGTTCAATCCTGGGTACTGCCTGTGTGGAGTTTGCAAGTTCTCCCTGTGTCTGTGTGGGTTTCCTCCGGGTGCTCCGGTTTCCTCCCACATGCCAAAAACTTGCAGGTTGATAGGTAAATTGGCCATTATAAATTGTCCCTAGTATAGGTAGGTGGTAGGGAAGCCCTTTCCTATCCTGAGTGGTGTGAAACAGGGCTGTGTTCTCGCACCCACACTTTTTGGGATTTTCTTCTCCCTGCTGCTTTCACATGCGTTCAAATCCTCTGAAGAAGGAATTTTCCTCCACACAAGATCAGGGGGCAGGTTGTTCAACCTTGCCCGTCTAAGAGCGAAGTCCAAAGTACGGAAAGTCCTCATCAGAGAACTCCTCTTTGCTGACGATGCTGCTTTAACATCTCACACTGAAGAATGCCTGCAGAGTCTCATCGACAGGTTTGCGTCTGCCTGCAATGAATTTGGCCTAACCATCAGCCTCAAGAAAACGAATATCATGGGGCAGGATGTCAGAAATGCTCCATCCATCAATATTGGCGACCACGCTCTGGAAGTGGTTCAAGAGTTCACCTACCTAGGCTCAACTATCACCAGTAACCTGTCTCTAGAAGCAGAAATCAACAAGCGCATGGGTAAGGCTTCCACTGCTATGTCCAGACTGGCCAAGAGAGTGTGGGAAAATGGCGTACTGACACGGAACACAAAAGTCCGAGTGTATCAGGCCTGTGTCCTCAGTACCTTGCTCTACGGCAGCGAGGCCTGGACAACGTATGCCAGCCAAGAGCGACGTCTCAATTCATTCCATCTTCGCTGCCTTCGGAGAATACTTGGCATCAGGTGGCAGGACTATATCTCCAACACAGAAGTCCTTGAAGCGGCCAACACCCCCAGCTTATACACACTACTGAGTCAGCGGCGCTTGAGATGGCTTGGCCATGTGAGCCGCATGGAAGATGGCAGGATCCCCAAAGACACATTGTACAGCGAGCTCGCCACTGGTATCAGACCCACCGGCCGTCCATGTCTCCGTTATAAAGACGTCTGCAAACGCGACATGAAATCGTGTGACATTGATCACAAGTCGTGGGAGTCAGTTGCCAGCATTCGCCAGAGCTGGCGGGCAGCCATAAAGACAGGGCTAAATTGTGGCGAGTCGAAGAGACTTAGTAGTTGGCAGGAAAAAAGACAGAGGCGCAAGGGGAGAGCCAACTGTGCAACAGCCCCAACAAACAAATTTCTCTGCAGCACCTGTGGAAGAGCCTGTCACTCCAGAATTGGCCTTTATAGCCACTCCAGGCGCTGCTTCACAAACCACTGACCACCTCCAGGCGCGTATCCATTGTCTCTCGAGATAAGGAGGCCCAAAGAAAGAGGGAAGTATAGGGATAGGTGGGGATGTGGTACAAATATGGGATTAGTGTAGGATTAGTATAAATGGGTGGTTGATGGTCGGCACAGACTCGGTGGGCCGAAGGGCCTGTTTCAGTGCTGTATCTCTAATCTAATCTAATCTAATCTCCAAATTTGCAGATAACACAAAATTGGGTGGGAGGGTGAGTTGTGAGGAGGATGCAGAGAGGCTTCAGGGTGATTTGGACGAGTTGAGTGCGTGGGCTAATGCATGGCAGATGCAGTATAATGTGGATAAATGTGAGGTTATCCACTTTGGTAGCAAAAATAGGAAGGCAGATTATTATCTGAACGGCTATAAACTGAGAGAAAGGAATATGCAGCGAGACCTGGGTGTTCTCATACACCAGTAGCTGAAGGTAAGCATGCAGGTGCAACAGGCGGTAAAAAAGGCAAATGGTATGTTGGCCTTCATAGCGAGAGGATTTGAGTACAGAAGCAGGGATGTCTTGCTGCAATTGTACAGGGCCTTGGGTGAGGCCACACCTAGAATATTGTGTGCAGTTTTGGTCTCCTTATCTGAAGAAGGATGTTCTCGCTATAGAGGGAGTGCAGCGAAGGTTTACCAGACTGATTCCTGGGATGTCGGGACTGACATATGAGGAGAGATTGAGTCGGTTAGGATTATATTCACTGGAGTTCAGAAGAGTGAGGGGGGAATCTCATAGAAGCCTATAAAATTCTAACAGGACTTGACGGGGTAGATGCTGGAAGGATGTTCCTGATGGTGGGGGAGTCCAGAGCCAGGGGTCATAGTCTAAGAATACAGGGTAAACCTTTCAGGACTGAGATGAGAAGAAATTTCTTCACCCAGATAGTGTTGAGCCTGTGGAATTCACTACGACAGAAAGCAGTTGAGGCCAAAACATTGAATGTTTTCAAGAAGGAGTTAGATATAGCTCTTGGGTCTAAAGGGATCAAAGGGTATGGGGCGAAAGCCGGAACAGGCTACTGAGTTGGATGATCAGCCATGGTCATAATGAATGGCGGAGCAGGCTCGAACGGCCAAATGGCCTACTCCTGCTCCTATTTTCTATGTTTCTATGTTTCTAATCCTAAATGTGTTGTTGTCATCAGGTGAGGAGGGGTCAAAGGGCTGCCCACTTTTCCGTCTCCCTGTTTGACCACAACAGGTTTATTTCTTTTTTAAGTGGATATACTTACAACTTAAATGAGAGTTTAACTGTTTAAGTGATCATAAAAAGAGCCAATCAGACAAGTTTTCTCGAGTTTAACAAAGAAAAATATGAGCTTTATTGTACTTAAACCGATCTAAGTAAAATAATAAAAGACACTCTAACTTGCACACAAACACACACACACACACACATTTCAGAGTGGGGAAGGATAGATTGGACGAATTAGAGTCCAGAGAAATAAAAGGGGTATACAATCTGTGGAGGTTGGTGACTGCTGGCTTCAGGCTGAATTTGGTGGTCACGTGACTTTCCTTTGGTGGTCCTGAGGCTTCCGGTTTGCAGATATGGATGGCTGATTCGGTGGTTCGCTGGGAGGCAGAAATGCAGATGATTTCCTTCAAGGGTCTCTATTCTTTCTGGAACCTTCCCAAAACTCTCTAGTTCTACCCTCAGGCTTAAGTACTTGAACATAGTGAACACCGATCAATGAACAGACTAACACAAACAAACACAGATCAATTAAACGACTGAACACTACAGTCTGCACCAGAGGATATACCTCGGTGGTCACGTCAGCACACAGAGTTCAAAGCTTGCAAGATTTGAGTAGTTCATCTCTACCAGTTTAACATTCAGGTTTCCAGCCAGTGGATTAAAAAAATCATCATTCGACATAGCACTTTTTCATGACCATGTCTAAAGATTTAACTGTATCACGGCTCTGCCATTCAACAATTGTAGCAAGAAGGAACTGAATTACATCAATAAGAGTTGTTATCCCCGTCCATAGCGTTGATTATGGAATATTTCAGTGGAAAAAAATCTTCCTATTAAGAATATAGATGAAGTTTCCAGGAATAAATATGGACAGAGATGAACAAACAGTCAATGGAAAACAATGGTTCCTCTGCTGTTGGCACCATAGGAACATCTGGGGAATGCAATTAGTTGGGTTGGAATAACAGATGTTCTAAAATTATATTAATATTCTGGAGTTTCATTCAAATACTTTCGGGGGTCATAGGAAAAGTTGCAGAACTTCCAGCATTTCAAACAAATTGCCAAGATTGGTCTGTGGAAAGACTGGGCTGATGTTCTCGCCCCATGCCTTCTTAAATGTCACTAAATGTTAGCTTCCAAACTTTTCATGCTCTGCAACCATTCACTATAGTAAGACCCTCACTGCATCTTTGTCACTGTTTGTCATTTATTTTGTTGTAACATGACAACTCGGAGAGGCATGGTTGGAGCTTCAATGTTTCTTCACTTTCCATATGGCACAGCTGTAGCCACACTATCAACCGTGCTAGAAAGAAAAAAAACCTCAGTGAATTAATAAGATGAATGACAGAAGAAATGACAGTGGTTTTGGAGTCTGATCGTGCATCATTTATCAGAGTCAAGTTCACATCATCAAACTACGTGGAATGGCAAATTTAAATAGTGGGGCCTAAAATGGATAACCTGAAACTTCAGATGTACCTAGACATTAATTCCACATTCATAAAGATGGCTTCTGAAATTAAAATATATTTGCAAGATTCATTTCCATACAGGGTTTAAACGCATGTCATTGGCAATGCTTATAATCCCTACCTCAATCTGCTCAAGTCTGTTGAGGTAGCAATTCATTCGGGCAAAGATCAGGAGAGCATTAAAGTCCCACTCTTTCACACTTTCACCTTCCTTGTAGTACTTCTGCAGATTTCCTCGCTTTTCCTCATAAATTTGTTTGAAAAGGCACAGGATGTCAACAGATCCCCGCACCTTGCTCAAGCTTTCCTCCACTTCGCCTTTCAGGATGTCTTCTGGGTTGAGATAAGCACGAGACTGCAACATGCAAAAATGGCACAAATACAATAATGGAGCAGGAGGAGCTCTCAAGAGTACTGCATTCATTTATAGAATTTGAAGTGATTCGATTCATTGGCTGAATGGGGAGGGGATCTAGGGGTGTTGTGCTTTGCAACACTAATGCTCAATGCCTTGACATATGAAGACCAGCAGTACAATCCCCACTTTACTCAGTTACCAAACTCAGCAACATTCACTGAACACTGGGGCATTGCTTATGCTAGAGAGAGGGGAAAAATCAGAAGGAAGTGTAACACTCAGATGATACCAAGCTACTAAAGGGGCACTGACACAATACTGGATGAAGTTATGAGCTCTCAGCCAAGCGTGAAAGCCAGCCTGACCTGAAGAACAAGGTGATAGCATGGAAAAGTTATGTGAAGATTAAATTACACAACTTTTTAAGAGTCTCATTTAGACAGTCTTGTTTTTTTAACAGAAAGACTTATGCTTATATAGAGTCTTTCATGACCTCAAGGACATCACAAAATGCTTTATAGTCAATAAAGTAATTTTTGAAGCATAGTCACTGTTGTAATGTAGGAAACTCAGTGGTCACTTTGAGCAGAACAAGCTCCAACAAACAGCAATGTGATAATGACCAGGTACTCTGTTTTTGTGATGTTGTTTGACGAATAAATATTGGCCGGGACACCAGGGATAACTCCCCTGCTCTTCTTCGAAATAGTGTCATGGGATCTTTGACGTTCACCTTGAGAGCAGACGGGGCCTCAGTTTAACAAAAGAATGGAAAGCAATATGATAATGACCAGATCATTTGTTTTCTTTTAAGTATAAGATAGTCACACATCTACATACAAGATGGTGGTGATATAATTTAAGTCCACTAGGTGTTCAAAGGGATCTCAGGCATAATCTAATTGTTTCATATTCCATTAGAGCTAAGGTCATCCTTATAAGCGGAATACATTTGGCCATGATCCACTTTTCTAACACTAGACATTTAATATCAGAACTTTCACTTTGATTTGACTGACTTTTATTAAACATATAGACCAATATAAGGGCACAAGACCTCAGCATGCTCAATAACCTTGATCATCACCTTTCTTCAGAGGTGACTGACTATCTGCTAAGGGGCTTTTGCAGATGACAAACATTAAACACAAGGGCAAATAAGTCCAATTGAACACCCCCACCCCCCCACCCCCCCCCCCCCCCCCCGCACCCCCACAAACATTCTCCTTCGTCTTTAACAACAACTTGCATTTGTATAGTACTTTTAATATAGGAAAAACATCACAAAGTGCTTCACAGAAGTGTAATCAGGAAAAAATGACATAGAGACAAAGAAGGGGACACTAGGAGCTTAGTTAAAGAGGTATGTTTTAAGAAGGATCTTAAAAGAAGTGAAAGAGGCACAGAAGTACCTTTCAGAATTGTTTTAAAAAGTAGGATTGAATTTCTAGTTGCATGTGATTTCAAAGTCAAAATACAGATAAGATTACAGCCTCCATTCCAGTTAATCTCAATTCTCACTGATCACCAGTCTAGTTGATCACATGTTAATTTTCAATAACCTGCTGAATGTAAAACTGGAAGGGAGGCAATTAATAATGAAGTCATGGGCTATACATGGAGGTTCATACTGAAAATATTTGGTTACAGGATGATACAGTTGCATTGTGCTGCCAGTATGCCATGCCACAGAATTATAGGCACCTCCTAGCAGACGACTGATTTCTCAGTCAGGCAGGATGTATATTGTTGGTAGAGCATAGAGGACAATATGAGCAGCTAATTTATTTTTGTAGAAAAAATTTACCTGCCATGACTATCCAGTGTGGTACTGAGCTACAGAGAACAAAAAGAGTCTCTGAGCTAGGAAGGAAACGAACACACGAGTATCCTGATAACTATCTTGTGAGTCCTTGCTTCAAAGTGGAGGTGTATGTGGATTGCAGGTGAGGACAGGATCCAACCAAATCTTAAATAATATGCTGACAGTTTCAGCCTGAGCACACAGTTGGAGGACAACAGTTTGCATTTAGCCAATTAGGCAATATATTGGAGGGCTGCCGACATCAGTATCCCAGTACAAGATATGCATTTTAGGAGAGGAGAGAAGGGAACTGGATGGAAAACACTGACAAATAGGGAAGAATGCTGTCACTTGAATTCAATTACTCAAGAGTTGTAAGATATAAATCCACATGCATCAAGAAGGATGGAGCCAGGGGTCATTGAAAACAGAGGAGTTACACAGTCATGAGATTTCTGTACTTCACAAAGCAGTTTCAAACACTGTACCTGCTGAATGAGGAGGTTGCAGCTCTCCTGCAGAAGGACAATGATACGTGCTGGAGTGTTGTAGTATTTGGATCTAGTCCAGATCAGGCACACCAAGTGCATGAGGCAGCTAATCAGGGGCTTCACCTCATTGAATTCCACATTCTCAACATCCTCGAAATGGCGCTGAAGTGGCTTCAAGTGCAGATTAATATCCCGCGCCTCAGTTAGAGCTGGCAGGAGATAGTAAAATTACCCAAATTAGACAAAATAAAACCCTTCCAAGTGCACATGGCTTTATTGCAGGTGACAGTTCAGCAATTTTACAACTGTCAGTTATGCTGGCTTATCCAGTCGACCAACATAGTTGGCAATTCAACATGTGACATGACAACCTTCCACCCAGCACACTGGCCTCCTACATGCGTGCACGCTACTGGCAAATTCTAGATCTGCTTTTGCTTTGTCTTGCTGCAGAGTGAGGGAGAAATAGATGAAAGCTGTAAAGCAGGGCTATGTCAGCATTTACAGCAATTGTGAATTCACTTCATGGAAACAACATGGCTTCTAATTTTAGTGGAGAGTTTTTGCTACTATTGCATAGTCTGGGGTAGTGCTGTATCAAGTGAGAAAGCACTTACAAATCGCAGATGAATAAGGTTGATGGAGAGAGAGACAGAGATACAGAGAAAGAAAGTAGGAAAGCGAACGGATGAAGAACAAATTAATAGGTCATGCAATGGATGTAGCTTGCTACTTGGAGCTATGTTAATACATTTCAGCCATACATCTTCTGCAGCTGTGTTAAATATATGCACTATTCATAAAACAGCTCACTGAAACAAAAACAAAATACTTTGGATGTTGGAAATCTGACATAAAAACAGAGACTGTTGAAACACTCAGCAGGTCAGATAGCTTCCATAGAGGCAGAAAGAGAGTTAATGTGAGAGATGTTGCCAGCAATGACGAGGTCCCGACATTGGAACGTAAAGCGGGTGGTGTGACTACGTGGGCGGGGTACAGAGGTGAAACAACAATATTGTCAGGGGTAATAAAAACAAGAAATGCTGGAAATACTCAGCAGGTCTGGCAGCATCTGTCGAGAGAGAAGCAGAGTTAACGTTTCAGGTCAGTGACCCTTCTTCAGAACTGGCAAATATTAGAAATGTAAAAGGTTATCAGCAAGCGGAGGTGGGACAAGAGATAACAAAGGAGAAGGAGTAGATAGGACGAGGCCACAGTATAGACCAGAAGGTCTTGGAGCAAAGATATGTTAATGGTGTGTTGAAAGACAAAGCATTAATACAGAAAGGGTGTTAACGGACTGAAAATTGAACAGCCACAAGTACAAACATGAAAAAAACAGTGGGTAAGCAAACTGAACAAACTAAGATGAAATAAAATAAAATAAACACAAAAAATATATAAAAAAAGGAAAAAGAAAAAAATAACTAAAAATAAAAGTAAAATGGGGGGCCCGTCATGCTCTGAAATTATTGAACTCAATGTTAAGTCCGGCAGGCTGTAGTGTGCCGAATCGGTAAATGAGATGCTGTTCCTCGAGCTTGCGTTGATGTTCACTGGATCACAGCTACCTCGACTACACTTCTTCACACCCTGCCTCCTGTAAGGACTCCATTCCATTCTCCCAGTTTCTCCATCTCCGACGCATCTGCTCTGATGAGGCTACCTTCCAAGACAGCGCTTCTGATATGTCTTCCTTTTTCCTCAACCAAGGATTCCCCCCCACTGTGGTTGACAGGGCCCTCAACCGTGTCCAGCCCATTTCCCGCACCTCTACCCTCACTCCTTACCCTGCCTCCCAGAACTGCGACAGGGTTCCCCTTGTCCTCACTTTCCACCCCATCAGCCTCCATATCCAAAGGATCATCCTCCACCATTTCCGCCACCTCCAGCGTGATGCCACTACCAAACACATCTTCCCCTCCCTTCCCCTGTCAGCATTCCAAAGGGATTGTTCCCTCCGTGACACCCTGGTCCACTCCTCCATTACCCCATCACCTCGTCCCCTTCCCATGGCACCTTCCCCTGCAATCGCAGGAGGTGTAATACCTGCCCATTTACCTCCTCTCTCCTCACTATCCCAGGCCCCAAACACTCCTTTCAGGTGAAGCAGCGATTTACTTGTACTTCTTTCAATGTAGTATACTGTGTTTGCTGCTCACAATGTGGTCTCCTCTACATTGAGGAGCCCAAACGCAGACTGGGTGACCGCTTTTGGAACACCTCCGCTCAGTCCACAAGCAGGACCCTGAGCTTCCAGTTGCTTGCCATTTCAACACGCCCCCCTGCTCTCATGCTCACATCTCTGTCATGGGACTGCTGCAGTGTTCCAGTGAACATCAATGCAAGCTCGAGGAACAGCATCTCATTTACCGATTAGACACACTACAGCCTGCCAACTCAACATTGAGTTCAATAATTTCAGAGTATCACGGGCCCCACATTTTACTTTTATTTTGTTATTTTTTCTTTTTCCTTTTTAACATTTTTTTTTGTGTTTATTTTATTTTATTTCATCTTAGTTTGTTCAGTTTGCTTACCCACTGTTTTTTTCATGTTAGTACTTGTGGCTGTTCGTTAACACCCTTTCTGTAATAATGCTTTGTCTTTCAACACACCATTAACATATTTTTGCTCCATGACCTTCTGGTCTATTCTGTGACCTCGTCCTATCTACACCTTCTCCTTTGTTATCTCTTACCCCACCCCCACTTTACTAGCTTATAACCTTTTACATTTCTAATATTTGCCAGTTCTGAAGAAGGGTCACTGACCTGAAATGTTAACTCTGCTTCTCTCTCGACAGATGCTGCCAGACCTGCTGAGCATTTCCAGCATTTCTTGTTTTTATTTCAGAGTTCCAGCATCTGCAGTATTTTGCTTTTAATATTGTCAGTGGTGTCCAATTAACAGCCGGCAGGCATGGGAGCTGGCCAATTAGGTGGTGTGGGGCAGGGGGTGGCAACTACCAGGTCATGACAGGCAGGCAGTATTAAATGTCTCTCAAAAGATGAATACAAAATTAGAGAAGGGGATGCCCAGTCAGCAGCAATACCCAGGCAGCAGCATTGGCTGTTAGATGCATGTTAGCCTCTCTGTGGAGGACACTGGTCAGTCAGAGTTGATCCCTGCACTGCCAGTACTGAATAGTTGCATGCAGCAAACTTCCCTGTGACACCATGATGGACAGCAAGGCTGCCATCAATGTAGGTGTGATGCGTGTTTATGATGGACAAGGGACAATGTTAATTTATGTGCTTACAGGAGAAGAAAGCTCACAATGCACGTGTGAGAAGGACCGGAGGCGGCATGCCATGTTTTGTGGTCCTGCTAGCAATGAAAGAGGAGGCCATGGAGCTAAGAGGCCTGGAGGCAGGGCAGCCTGTCGCTGATAGTGAGGTGGGTGTGGAGCCACCAGACAATGAGTGCCTTTAATGGATGAGGGAAACACACCCTCTGGTGAGCAATAGGCACAGTGCTCATGTGGCCATCACCTGTCACATGGAGCTCTAGAAGATGAGTAATCAGAAGGACATGTTGGAACACTCAGTGTCCTCTCATCACTCTTCTCTGTCTCGCAGGTTAAGTAGAAGAAGAGGCAGCTGCCGAGCCTGTGAGACAGTTTTCCAGCTCTGAGCAGAAGCAGACCTCAGAGGATATAGCGTCACATCATTCCTCTGCACCCTCCGCCAGTGCATATACCCTCACATTGGTGGACAGTCGCATGCGTGAAGGAATGGGGTCACAATCTGGTGAGCACAGCATAGACAAGCCCCAGCAGCTGACAGAGGCAGTGACAGTTGCAGCCACTCACACTCTGAGGAGCGGAAGGGCCAGGTGATGCTGGGCTTCAGGCTGTTGACGTGCATCTTCAGTCAGGCGACAGCAGATGTTTTACAGAGGGGTTTTACATGGTTTCTAGCCCTTCAGTGTACTATGATGGGAGGGCCTTAGACAGTGGCCTTTCCCCATTGAACCATTGCAGCGGCTGCCACAAACTTTAGTGCGTCACACAGCACATAGTCCTGGACTTCAGAATGTGCCAGTTTGCAGTTGTCGACAGCTCTTTACACTGGAAGTGTTTCAGGGGGACCAAAGAGCCTCTTTTTCTGAGTTGATGGTCCTTCAGCAGCAGTTGATGTTTATCTCCGTGTGCCTCTCTGGAAACAGCCCTTGGAGCAGTGAGTCCTGCGTTACAGAGCTGCTCAGGAGAAACCTTGACAAAAAACCACTACATCTTTTTCCAGATCTTCTTTACAAAGGCACATTCCAGAAGGAGGTAGGCAACAGTCTCTTCCCCATCACAGCCACCACGAGGGCAGCACGTGGAGGCAGTGAGACTCTGGACGTGCAGGAAGGATGTGACAGGGAGGGACCTTCTCAGCACTAGCCAAGCTATGTCTAGATGCTTGTTTGAAAGTTCTGGAGGTGAGGCGTTCAGCCAAATGACCATGACAGTCTGCTAAAGAAACCATCCGACAGTATTCACCATCTCCTTTTCCCGCAGGGCCTTGAGCACGAAGTGACACTTGGTGTTTGTGAACCGTGGGTATATGCACAGTTTGATGCAGTTGCACACAAAGGTGTCCATCAGGATGAGGGCGACATTGGGTACATATTTCCCCCCTTGATCTAGAGGTTTGAACATCGTGTCCCTGCAGACATGGTCAAGTTTTGATCTCCAGATTAAATGGAAGATGGCTCAGGTCACTGCTGCGGTGCAGGAGCAGGGTATGGGCCAGATCTGCGCCATGTACAGCAACATTGAGAACACCTCGCACCTGATGAACCAGGTTCTTTCCTGCAATGGAGAGGGAGTGTTGCTCCCACATGACCAGTTTATGTGTCACCCAGATTTTGGGGCAGGCTCCAGGCCCTCCAAACCATATCCCCAGCACCTTCAGGTAGTCTGATCTAACAGTGAAGGGGACAAAGGATCAGTCGACCCAGTTCCCAAAGAATATGGCCTCGCTTTTGCCATGATTTACTTTGGCTCCCGAGGCTAGTTTGAACTTGTCACAGAGTTCATCCATCTGTGAACGGACAGTGGATCCAAGCAGAAGATGGTGAGGTCATCCCTGTACAGGGAGGCTTTGACCTGCACGCCTCTGCTGCCTGAGATCATCATCCCTCTTATGCCCACAACTTTGATGGACTCGGCAAAAGGTTCAATACAGGACATGATCGAGACAGAGGAGAGAGGACAGCCCTGCCTGCTTCCAGATTTGATCAGAAAACTTATCAATTCCCACCCATTGATTAAAACTGGGCTACTAATGCTTGTGTAGAATTGGATCCAATTGTGGATTTCCTCCCCAAACCCCATTTTGGACAGCACGTCCATCATGCAGGTGTGCAATATTCTGTCAAAGGCCTTCTCCTGGTCCAGGCTGATGAGGCAGGTGTCCTCCCCTCAAGGCCTCAGGCAACCAGAGGACGATTGCCAAGGCCATCTAAAGCCACAGAGCAGAAAGGTCAGCAGTCTGTCTCCACCTCAGCTAACAGCGTAGGAAGAGCACCATGTAGGATCACCAGCAAGCACGCTGAGAAAATCCATCGAGCCGCACTTGAGTTTCACTGGGTGATAGCGTGTAGTTCAATGTTACCTAGTTGTTTATTTGTGATTAATGAAATCTGATATGCTGCAAAATTAATCCTTTACTCATTTCTGCAATAATGACCCATTAACAATTTGATTGCTCTTGCAAAGAGTGTAATGGAAAGGTCCACACTGCATTATAGCAATACATTATCCATGCAGTGACCTGATGTCAGAACGGGACCCGTGAGATGATAAGGGCATGCAAGGAAAGGGCAACAGGGCTATAGAAGGTAGAAGATTTATTTGTTTACATGGGCGCCGAAGGAAGACTCATGAGAAAGGTGCCTGTATTAGTGAATTGCGAGCCTCCCTAGCGTATATTTCAATGCTCCTTGCCTGCAGTCCCTCTGGTCCATCGCCACGGCCTGCGTGGTCAGCAGTTCCCTCCACATCTTCATCCTCAGAGGAGGCATCATGTGCCAGGATGTCCTCGTTGTGCAACCTCTCCCCTCTGTAGCACCAGGTTGAGGAGAGCACAGCAAACCACCATGGTAAGCAAGACGCTTGATAGGCCTTGAAGGGCTCCACCAGATCTATCCAGGTATCTGATGCGCATCTTCAGAAACCCTATGGCCTGCTCAATGGTCACTTGATGTGACAGCTGTTGTATATCTCCTCTGCATTTGTGCTGGGGTCCCGCACAGACATAAGAAGCCATGTCTTCAGTGGACAGCCCTTGTCACCCAATATCCATTTTTGAAGGAACGTGGGGGGCCTGAAAAGTTTGGTCACCTTCCTTAGAATGAAGGCATCCCAACAGCTTCCCGGGAACCTTGCACAGACCTAAGGGAAGCGTTTGCGATAGTCGCAAGCCATTTTCACATTAAGGGAGTGGAAGCCCAAGCTGTTGATGAAGGCTGCTGCCTGGTCTGTAGGAGCCTTAATGGCCATGTGTGCAGTCAATAACACCTTGCACCTGGGGGAAATCCAGTGATGGCCCCGAATCCTACAGCTCTATCAGGCTGACCATCAGGATCAGTGCAAAAGTGCACGTAGTGGCTGACCCTCTTGAACATGGCACTGGTGACCATCTTGATACAGCAATGAGCTGCAGACTAGGAAATCCCACAGATACCTCCAGAAGATCCCTGCAATGATAGCATAAAAACTCAGTGCCACTGTGATCTTTACCAGCATGGGCAATGGGTACCCACCACTTCCCATAGAGCTCAGCTTCTCCTCCATCATGGCGCACAGCTCTGTGACTGACTCCCTGAAGAGGAGCAGTCTTCGGCGACACTGCTGCTCTGACATTCGCAGTAAGCAGAGCCTCTGAAAGTAAACCCTCTCTGGTGGGTACTGTCTTCTGCACACAAGAGGCTGGTTGCATGCCCCTCTGCGCCCCCTTCCAGCCTCATGATCCTGGTGCCCCTCTGGGTGCTGCAGCTCTGCTCCCAGTGGCTGCAGCTTTCTCCCTGTCTGATGCGCCCCCTCACTGGAGGTCTCAAAACTGGAGTGAATCAGACCCGTTGTAAATTGCTGCACTCACTTCTCAAGGCCTCTCATTCCACTTACTCTGTATACATAAGTTGCAAGTCAGAGAGGACACTCATTCTGAATGCCTTTGAAATGCTCGCCAAGTTTGGCCAGCCTCCAGATTACCAATACTGCAGTTTTTGCACCATCACCCTCCCTACACTGCTGTACTAGTTCTTGCAACGGCTGCCAACTGCAGCCAAGAATGACCTTCCGCTGAGCTTCCACCTCCTGATAGATGGTGAGGCTCTGAAGCACCGTTATTTGCGTGCACCCCTCACAAAACAGTAAATACCTCAGAAAATTGCTGTTAGTAGTCTGTTTAACAGGCTGAATTGCCTGTCCGTTGTCTTAAAGCATAGCCTCCATCCGCCAGCGCGGCTGCCTCCAGGAATACCCTTAGATGTCTGTAAAGATGTCTGGCTTCCATCCCGACATTATCCACTGGCATTCTGCTGCCCCAACTGCCTTCCAGCCCATCACCGCTGTAACAAAATTCCACCCAATATTTCAGGTCAATGACTGAACTGATAAAAGGTCATTAACGTGAAGCATTAATGCTGCTTCTCTCCCCATAGATGCTGCCTGACCTGCTGAGTGTTTCCATCACTTCATTTTTAGCTCAGTTTAACAGATCTGTTCATAACATCGACCCGGCATAATACTCATATTTTTTCTTCATGTACATCACAACTAAAGTGACTGAGAAAGTGAAATTCCAAGTTTATATAATAATGTATACACAATATTGAAAATAAAAGATTCATTTACAGTGCAGCGACACAACCTGGGAGTTCAGAAGATATTTATTTAATTATCTATTGAACTTGAGGCCTAACCTGCAACGACGTCACTGAACATGGTTTTGAACACTGGGAAGTAGCTGCTCTCCATCCTCTCCAACAGCTCCACCATCAATTGCACCTTTCTGGACCTTAGTTGATCATAAATGCATTCCAGGTTGGTGCACCTGAGGCAGGGTAAATCATCAGTGAATACATCAACAATACATCTGCTTGAGAGTACAGCTCTGGCAATGCAAGTAACAGAACACCTATAGTGCACCCTATAGATAATGTAAAAACTACTCACCTTGCTTCACAATTTATGGAATTGAACAAACGGGGTTGAATTTTCGTTCAAATAAGGGGGCAAGAACAGAGGCAGGCAGGCAAGTAATTTCATGCCACTGGCCAGCATGCCAGTTTGCGGGCACCATCCTGCTCCCGGACCATTTTCCCAGATGTGGGATCAGGTGCGGAAGGGCTACTCGCCCGCAAGCAGGGAGTAGCCAATTAAGGTAAGTTAAGTGCCAATTAAGGCCAATTATCAGAGGCCAACTGAAATGTTCCAATCAGCCGGCGGACCCTCCCCCCCCCACACCGTGGCATTGGGAACAGGCCAGCTGCTTGAGGTGGCTTCTTGGTGGAAGACCCCACCAACCTGGTTACAGCTGCAGCCACATGCTGCCCTGTGGAGGGATTTCCCCTCTACGATGGTGGCTCGCCAGATGTGACCCCTTTGTAATTCGAAAGTTTTCAAAGTTGCTGAGAGGGCACCTCAAGATGGCGACACCCTCTCTCTCCCTTACCTGCAATGGCAAGCTGAACCACCTTCCATGCTGGAGTGCCTCCTATTGGCCCGCCTGCTTCAAGAGCCCAACCGACAGTCCTTAATTGGACGGCAAGAGTGGTCTCTGGTCATTAATTGACCAATTCAGGGAAAATCAATGCCAGGTGACTGCTCCCAACATAGTGCAGTGCCAGGACCACCATCTGACCCAAAACCCAAAAACCTGCCCACAGAGTTTCAAGCAATGGTGGCAAATACCCAGAATTAACTTCACATTATCATTCCTAATAGGGTTTTCCTTGTGTTATTTGCCATTTATTACATTACTCCTTTTCTCAGTAATGTACTTGCTTTCTTTTCAAAGAGTGTTGGCTCTTTGCTGGGGTGTGATTCCACAATTTTTTTCCAATACAGCCATTCTTCATGTTTGAGAGTCAACAAGCTATTTGACTACAGGTGGCATCACATGTCAGTCTGGTCCCCTCCTCCTGCAACACAAGCATCCTCTGCAGTAGCTGTCACTGGATAGCAATAGGGAGTGGAATCTTGGCTTTTACTCTCCTAATCTGGGAGAGTTTAGCTAGTTTTGTTATTCCAACTGCTCGGCCAACATACAGTGAGAATAGGACAGAGTTTCCCTTTATGGAACATTTACTGCTCATTTCATCATTCCTATCTACCTAGAGAAAGAGTGAGCTTTTCATTTCTCACAAATGTTCAATTTTGTTCATTTATTCTTGGCACAGGAAGAAATTAACACACCCAAAATTAAATCAGTCACAAAATAATCAGAGAACAGTAAGTTTCACCATATGCATGAGCTCCGTTACCGAATGACAAGAGGCAGCTCCTCTTTGCGATGCTTCATCTGGTACATTACTAACCTAAAAGGCCATGAGGAGATGACCCCAAATAACACATTGGAACTTCCCCATGGATGGAGAGGAGTAAAGGAACACATCTACAAATCAATCTTGGGTGAAAAAGAAGCATGTTTTCTGATAAAACCTTTTCTTTTTGATATCACTCTGACTAAATGGATCATGTGTGGAAGGACTAAATTGGATTAACAATACTGAGCAGTCTTGAGACATAGGTTCAGTTCCCTACACTACCAAGTTGTTGTTCTTGCCCACGCCACTGTGCAGGGATGCCCAACAGATGTTAAGCATGGCCCTCCTAGTGGCCAGAAGGATAATGTCAGAGACGTAGGAGCAGTCTGTTGGATGACATTTGGTGCAGGGAGACCAGACAAAAAAAGAGAAAGATGGTTTAAAGATACAACCTTTTCATTGCAAAACATGTACGGTAATTAGATCCCAGATTCATATTAAAATTGTTGGTATTCATTACATTGGGATATCATGATGGTCAAACTAAATATGGTAAATTAAACTCACGTGCACTTTTGGTTTTGATTTTAGTCCCCCAACACAAGTGAAATGTTACTAATACAATATTTAGATTTTACAATGACAGTCAGAGTTGCTGAATGCTACCCAGTATTTTGAAACTTAGAAGTTTGCGAGGAGATGATAGAGTCATTAGATTTGTGTTTTTCTGTATTTATTGATTTCCCAGCACTTATTTCTGTTTCTGCACATTAAAGTCTGTTCTGAAGTGACAGCACTGACATATTTTGGATAGCTGACTGTGTCTTTCCAATAGTTCATTATTTGTAGGGGAGTACCACGCAGAGAAGGGATTGAAAGCCATTGCCATAAAATACAGTGTGTGAATTGCACCACCACCACCATCTCAAGGACAATTAGAAATGGAGAATAAATGCTGGCCTTGCCAGCAACGCCCACAGCCCATTGTGTCATCTTTGTGAACAAAGGAAGATAATTGCCAAACACTGTCCTACAAAGATAATGCCCATTTAATTATAGAAAAGCAAAAGAAACAAATAGAAAGAATGTTGATAGCAGCCTTTTGTCTTTCTAAAGGGGGGTATGATGGTGTAATTCCCTGTCCAACTCCAGGCTGCTTTGAAGCACTATTACCTGTTCTTCCAGAACTCCAGTTCCACATTCGGGTTGGGATTGCAGCCTTTGAGCACAGGTTCAGAGGAGTCTCTCTTTAGCACTTCACTGATCTGATGGCTCCAATCAATTATAACAGATTCAACTGCATGCACAGTCCCTTTGTCTCTGATTTCTCCACTGCAATGAGATTGCAGAAATATATTACATATAATATCATCACATTATTTAAATCAACGTATGCCAGCCAAGAGCGACGTCTCAATTCATTCCATCTTCGCTGCCTTCGGAGAATACTTGGCATCAGGTGGCAGGACTATATCTCCAACACAGAAGTCCTTGAAGCGGCCAACATCCCCAGCTTATACACACTACTGAGTCAGCGGCGCTTGAGATGGCTTGGCCATGTGAGCCGCATGGAAGATGGCAGGATCCCCAAAGACACATTGTACAGCGAGCTCGCCACTGGTATCAGACCCACCGGCCGTCCATGTCTCCGTTATAAAGACGTCTGCAAACGCGACATGAAATCATGTGACATTGATCACAAGTCGTGGGAGTCAGTTGCCAGCATTCGCCAGAGCTGGCGGGCAGCCATAAAGACAGGGCTAAATTGTGGCGAGTCGAAGAGACTTAGTAGTTGGCAGGAAAAAAGACAGAGGCGCAAGGGGAGAGCCAACTGTGCAACAGCCCCAACAAACAAATTTCTCTGCAGCACCTGTGGAAGAGCCTGTCACTCCAGAATTGGCCTTTATAGCCACTCCAGGCGCTGCTTCACAAACCACTGACCACCTCCAGGCGCGTATCCATTGTCTCTCGAGATAAGGAGGCCCAAAAGAATTTAAATCTAAGTACTGGATTTTTTGATCTGGCAAAAATCCTGTCAGATTAGAGTTGAGGTAGTCTTTCCACCTGCCTCTTCCCGAGTGCTAACTCCAGGGAATACTACCCGTGTCAGGCTCATTTAAACTTTTGTTGTAGGTTGCTGGCAATATTTATACTACCAGCAAAAGGAAAGATGGTGGCGTAGTGGTAATGTCGCTAAATTAGTAATCCAGAGGCCCAGGCTACTGCCCTGGGACATGGATTAAATTCCCACCTGAGCAGCTGGTGGAGTTTACGTTCAATTAATTAATGAAACCAATTTGGAATTTGGTGCCATGAAACTATCTTCAATTGTTATAAAAACCCATCTGGTTCACTAATGTCCTTTAGGGAAGGAAATCTGCTGTCCTTGCCTGGTCTGGCCTACATGTGACTCCAGAGTATCTCCAGACCAACAGCAATGTGGTTTACTCTTGACTGCCCTCTGAAATGGCCTAGCAACCCACTCAGTTGTCAAGGGCATTTAGTGATGAGCAACAAATGCTGGATTTGCCAGCGACGTCCACACATCCCATGAAAGAATAAAAATAGTTCAGGTTTTGGGGAGGTGGGGTGGGGAATCATGGTCAACAACCCCTGGCTGGAAGAAAACTTATTTTTTGGAACATTTTTAAAGTGGCTTTGCAGCACCTTAATAATTAACCACCATGCAAAACCATCCCCCACCCCACCCCGACTCTACCAAATAATGCTGAATTCAAAAAATAGCCAGGAATGGAACTGCATGCTAAGATGTTGACAGGATGCCTTATTCCCATCATCATTCTATAATTTAGAAGTGGGTATCACATCCCATGGAAAATCCTGGAAGTGGCAACTAACATCGAGCAAACTGCTGATCAGCTCCTTGAACCACTTTCCATTCAGTGCAGAAAGACCGGCCCTAAATTTCTAGCTGATATTTTATAGTAGACAACTTTGACCCAAGTCATGTTACGCACCAATTTTGCTTTCCATCTACCTCTCTTTGGTCTCAGTGGGTCATACATTTCCAGTGACCCACTGGATGGATGGTTAACCTATTCCAGGCCTCTAACTGTGGTATTTTTGGAGTGACGCAAAAAGGCAAGTGAAAAGAGGCCAGGTAGTTTTCCTTTGACTGCTTAGCTTCCAATCAAGGTAGCCCCATCAATGAATCCCTAAAACACTGCAGCTAATGATGAAGGACCTGGTGGCATACAATTAAAAGTAAATCAAAATGACTTTACCTCATTCTATTGCAGTGTGCACAAGTGTTCCTAGATGGGAGACAATTAACTAAAATAATTTGCTCACCAACAATATCTTCCTGATAAAATGTTATGATAGTAGTATCTAATTTAAATATCAAAGCAACAAGTTGTGCACATTGTCATGAAAACATTTAATGCTGAATGATGATTGTTAATTCATCGGTTGGAAATCTAAATTCAACTTTTAAAAAGAAAGCTGCAAACCTAAATTCAACTTTTAAAAAGAAAGCAGCTAAGATGGTCACCGCAATTTGCATTGAAATACCTCACATTCCAAGGTATTGAGTTGGAAATGCATGTCTGAATAGGCCTCATCCAGAACAATGGCTTGAGCAATTGAATGAGCTACCAGGTATTGCTTTCATTAGCAAAGACATTCAAAGCTATCTTGGAACATTAACACTAGTGGAGATGAATCTCAATGGGTAAACATTGAAACAATAAGCCCTGAGAGACATTGGAATTCTTAGACTTGGATCTCATTAAAGTGCATAAGAAAATACACTGGGGTATCATGTGACAGTCTCTCCATCTGTATGAAACCTTGGAATTTCTTTTAGACACATCAGACAAGCATCTGAGCTAACCAGTGCAGGACTCCATTGGGGCTGTCTCTCTCTCTCTCTCCAGGTAACACTAAGGTTGGAACCCTGCCTGTGAGCTGCAAAACATCCAAGTCTATCATTGCTGCAGACAGAGAGCCCAAGGAGAAAACCATCTACATCACTGTCTCCAAGAAAACCCAGAACCAGATGGCCACCTCTACCAACCAGGAACTTCAGGACCATGAATTTAGCCAGAAGGCAACTGAATTACCAGATTCCACAGACTGTATATTCTTTATTTTTGTTCTGGATTCTAATCCAACCAATCTATTCTTCCTCACACTGTAATCTATTTGTGTGTGTGATTCACGTGCGTGTGTGTGAGTGAAAGTTGGAGCATAGTTTATTATTTTTACTTAGATCAGGTTTTTGATTTTAAGTACAATAAACTAACCTATTTCTTGTTTAAACTCAAGAAATGATCACAGCACATAAAGGGTTAAACACTCACTGAACTGGTAAGCAGATTCACTGTTTAAAAGAAATAAACCTTGTTGCAGTCAAGCAAGGAGAGGGACAAGAGGGGAACCTTTCAACCCCTCCTTACCTGATCATAACAATATTCTTAATGAAACTATAGGGAGTGAAATTGGTCTTTGCCAGAAGCAGCTAATGGGTTTACAGCATCTTAGGGACTGTAAAGAGTATACCAAGGAGGTACAGTATATCAGAAAATTGAGGGAGGCTATGATGTTTGGAGCTCGAAAGAATGCCTACCTGATTTTATTTTCCATTGAAGTGACACTATAATGTGCCGGGGATGCATTTATCCAAAATGCTGATTGTACTGACAGCCAGGCCAGAATAAGCAGACTCTGGACAGACACTTCCCAAAGAGGAGCGGAGGGAAACTCACTAAGGCTCGCTTCATACACCTCTCTAATTTCAGATCAGTTTTGGGAGAGGCCCAGGAGACAGTCCCCAGTGGATGTTATGTAGCATTAGGAAACTAAGAAAGGAGGAGGGGAGAAAAGTGCCTTAAAAGAGAATCTCCCCCTTCCTCACAAAGAGAAGTTTAAAAATATGGTTCTTACTTTTTTCCCAACTCATACACAGCTGCAGCTCTCTCTGCTCCTGCTGGCAAAGGCAGCAGAGTCTTGCCTTTCACTTGACCAACGACTACAAAGACATTACTCTTCAGGCTGTGGACATGCCGCATGACATCTTGGGACACAACTTGCGGCCAATTGTTGTGATTCCTGCTGTTGGTTAAAACTGGCACGACCACCTAGGGAAAATGTCAGATAGCTCTGGTCAATTCGGAATAGTGTAAATCAATCTCTTATTCCTGATCACCAAATGCTATACAGGACTAATGCACATTTGTGCTGTTCATATTTAACAATCAGATTATCTCTTCCCTAAAGGTAACAGTCACTCCACAGCCTTTCACAGAGGCACTTTGTCCCTTTAACTTCCTCACCCCAGTTCACAGCAATATTCTTTCTGCTCAAAATGCCCTACTCAAATGACAGAAGCATTAGACCTCCTTAATATGTTGCTTACAATATATGTGCTGGCTCTAGCTCCTAGCTGTTCCCTCCCTGCCTCAAATGGGAATTCCTGATTTTTCTCAAGATCTGGAATTCCCACTAGCAGCAGAGAGCAATGAAACAGCACCGTCTTAGTACAAGCAGAAAGCTCAGGAATCTAGCAAAATGTGACAAACTATTTCAAAAAATCTCACTCATTATAGGTCTGTGGCGCATAGATGCACTGAAAGTACAGTGGATCGATCAAAATCTGAATTATGGGTGTGTCTAACATTCTGTGACGTGCATTGTAGAAGAGTCGCAAATATGGGCTGGATTTAATAGCCTGTCTCCAGGGGGCCCATCAGGTGGGGGGGGGGGGGCCATAGAATTGCAAAGGGAGGTGGGGGATGGAGGGCCCGTCATCTTCCCATTGCAACATTACGCCGAGGCGGGAAATGCGAAATATGGCCTTCCCGCCTAAAAGTCAATTAAGGCTAAGTGGCCTATTATTAGTCACTTAAGGCCCTCTTCCTGCTGCTGCTGGAATTAAGCCAGCGGCAGTGGGGAGGCCTCCCCCAGTTGGGGATGTTAGCCAGTGAAACGAGGTGCCCTCCCTGCAGGCTTGAAGGTGGGGGCCCTCCTCCATGGACAATCTATGGCCCACGGAAGACCCCACCAGCAAAGAGCCCAACTCCCGCGACAGCCTGCCCCCTGCACTCATTGCCCACCCTCCTCATTGCCAGAGCCTGCTGGACTGGCCCTAATGATCCCACCTCACTTACCTCAGCGCTGGGAACCCCATCCCTTCAAAGATGGGGATCCAGCCTCCAGCACTTAATTGCCCGAGTGGCATAGAAGCACGCCAGGGGACTCTGAAAGACTGAAGTGGGGTTCCCACTGCCTTTTCGGCCCGGCACCAGGAGCCCCGCCAGCACAACTAAATTCAGCCCAATTGACTGCATTCTCTCTCATTTCTGTCAGAGAAATTAGAGGCAAATGCAGATACATCAGTTGCCAAAACTGATTCTTATCTGTATTAATATATTAAATCAGCACATGGCCCTGTGCTCCATGAAAAAGATAGGTAAACATTTCCAAAGGGATCTGCAACTTTAAAATGCCAATGGTTGGCTATCATGATTCCCCCATCTTGTTGGTAGGTAATACTTTGATAGGATTTCCCATTATTCTCTGAGCAAAGAGATATGGTAGGATCCTGTCACACCAGCAGTTCCACCTGTACAACCAGATGAAGCTATAGAGCTTTCCAATCCACCAGTAGATAAGCACCTCAGTTTCTCTACCTAGATACAGGTAAGACTCAAAGATAATTTTATTGGTTGCATTCAATAATTGCCAATCAATGTTTAATGTATTTTGAATGAGAATCTGTGCTATTCCCACTGCCCTTTGTCTCTGGTTCCCGGGTCTGGCTAAGGCCCTGATGTTTGCCAACCCACCACAGCCTTGGACCTGTTGCAGTTTTCATTCTCTGGTCAACTTCAATGTTTCCCCATCGCCTATGGCCTAGTTAAATTGCCCTGTCAGGCTCCCAGCTCTCTAGGGATCTATTTTCATTATGA
Source organism: Heterodontus francisci (assembly GCF_036365525.1). Classification (NCBI taxonomy): domain Eukaryota; kingdom Metazoa; phylum Chordata; class Chondrichthyes; order Heterodontiformes; family Heterodontidae; genus Heterodontus; species Heterodontus francisci. The sequence continues at coordinate 30,056,273 of NC_090396.1, read as the reverse complement.
TCCCATGCCTTTGCTGGCTGGTTTTGTTGCCCGCCTCCAACGTCAGTTCTGAAGCCTGTTCATGACACCTGCAATTGACCAATGATATTTTAAAATAAAACAGTGGTTTCATTGAATTAAATTTTCACATACAAAATAAAAACAGGAATAGAAATCTTGGAGACATGAGGGAAAGAAGTAGAAGGGGAAATCTCAGAGGCATTAAATAAATAGAAAGGGGAATATTAGCAGAAAGGGAAACAGAAATAGCCTGTTTCCTTGAATCATCTTCAATGTTTAGAAATATCAACAATTGCTTACTCATCCCAGATTTTTCATATCTTTATTACATAAAATATTAACTTAAAGTACATCAAAATAAAGATTAATTGATGTCTGCAATCTTCTACAAAGACAACTTATATTCATCAACAAACAAATGTCAATGGCATGATCAAGATACTATAAGCTTTAAAATCATTCATCTGGCCATTACCATGACTCAAAGGCAGTCCCTCCACTCCTCACTACCCAGGTTCCCAGTGGCACTCTACTTTTCTTTCCTCAACATCTAGCTCACCCTGGGACTCTTCACCCCTCCCCAGTTCATGCTGGCACTCTTCTCTCTCCCCATATTCCCACTGGTACTCTTTTCCCCATTCCTTCTCTGCTCAGCTCTGCTCCAGGAAAATAAATGCTGCTTTGGGCAGGAAATCTTGCAGAAGTTTTACAATCTTGAATCCCTGCAGCAGCAGGTGATCGGAACATGAGGTGGACTGAAGGCAAAGCAGGAAATAGCTCTCACTTTGTCATGTCTCAGGAAATGGAAATTTGTATAATGCATATTCATTGCTATGCCCTTAAGAATTTTCTCTTAATGGGTAGTGTTCGATCCACAGCCACATTACTACTCTGGACTTGATACTTGTACGTTGCACTCCAGAGTCTTAAACCTATAGTGCGGTATAACTGCAGACAAAGTCTTTGCAGAAATCATCACAACACAGTCAAAGAGGCAGCCTCTCTGAAAGCATTTGGTTAGCAACGGGAAACTGATGTAACTGAGCCTTTTGTTGTAAGAACACCCATAGTCATTTTGGATACATATAGCTTTTCACTAAGCACCTAACTATATACAGTACTTAATTGAGCTTAGTATCCACCTCACTCCTGTGTTCAAGAAATTCCTTGCTCCTTATTAGGTACAGACTTAACTAGCACTGGGAATGCCCTCTAAATACATAATTTACCAAGCAACAAACATCTAAGCAAACTGGCAGCTATCCAGTTCTTTTGTTGGTTTTAAACTCTCCAACAATAAGTTGTATTTATATGGTGTCTTTAACATAATGAAATATCCCAGGGATATTATAGCACAAAATATGCCGCTGAGCCACATAGGAGATATTAGAACAGACGACAAAAAGCTTGGTCAAGGAGGTGGGTTTTAAGGAATGTCTTAAAGGAGGAAATAGAGGCAGAGGGATTAATGGAAGCAATTCCAGAGCTTAGGGCCCAGACAGCTGAGGGCACAGCAACCAATGGTGGTGCAATTGAAATCAGAGATGTTCAAGAGGACAGAATTAGAGGACCGTCGATATCTTGGAGTGCTGTGAGCTGGAGGAGATTACAGTGACATGGAGGGGCAACGCCATCGAGGGATTTGACAGCAAGGATGAGAATTTTAAAATCGAGATGTTGCTTAACCTGGAGCCAATGTAGATCAGTGAGTACAGAGGTGATGGGTGAATGGGATTTAGAGCGATACAGGACACAGGCCAAGTTTTGGACGACCTCAAGTTTAGGGAAGATAAAATGTGGGAGACCAGCCAGGAATGAGTTAGAATAGTCAAGTCTGAAGCTAACAAAGGCATGGATTAGGGTTTCAGCAGTAGCCAAAGCTGAGGCAGGGGCAGAATCAGGTGATGTTTTGGAGGTTCTTCATGCTTCATGTAGTAACATAGATCATGTTGCAAATTTATTTTAAAATCTAGCAATGGTGGGGCCTAATCTGCAACATTTTATTTCTGCTGGTAAACTTTACAGGTCAAATGTTATTGTCTTTTTGTCTTCTGTCCAATGTTCTCTCCTTTTCATTCCTCCTGGCCTGGAGGTAGTAGCTCACTCTAGAGGGACAGTTGCATAGGTTCCAGCAACCCTCAGGAACCTCAGCTGGGTGACCTTTCTGTGGGTGCCACAATGCTTTCCAGTCATTGAGGCATCATAAATGAGCCACTCCCCAACCTCACCTGACATTCACACATGCATTCTTCCTTTTAGGGGTTGCTGCGTAGTTGGAACTACGTGACCCTATCCCCTCTCCCCACACTCCTGCCTCATCTGACATCAGCTAAATCAACACACCCCAGGGATTAAATTTAGAATTTATCTGGTCTGTCTGAGTCAGTACCACAATTTGTTCTATAGATATTAGTAATGTTTTTCCTGCACAGAAATCTTTTTCTTAACCTTACAGATCTAAGTGAAGGGTTATATCCTATAGTGCAAAGGACCACCAAATTTGAAGGTCAACGGGTAGATTTTTAACTGACATCTCAGCCGTAAAACTGCCATTGCAGATCCTCCGCTCATTATAGAAACCTATTTTCATTTCAACTGAATTTACATGGTCGGTCAGTTTTTTTTTATTCTTTCATGCGATCAAGTGAAAAACCATAAAAATACTGGGGAGATTAAATCAGCAATGATATTAGGGCCAAGCCAAGCAATTTAATTTGTTGGAACCAGAGTCTTTCCCACTTGATAGAATGTTTTAGCATTACCTTATTCACAATTCATTTATTGACCCGTTATAGAAAATCATGTGGCCTGATCATCAGCTTCTTTATCTGAAGATAGATGGGAGAGTTAATCTAGGATGATACTGTGTTTAGGAGTTTTAAAAGCAGGTTGGAGGAACAGAGGCCTGGGGGAGAAAAGGTACTCTATCATTTCAAGGTCCCAGAAAAGTATAGGTCAGTGTACACAACAGTGCAATAAAGCCTTGATTTCAACCCCGTAAGCAGGCAGGGAGGAAGGAGTATTTACAACATAGGGGCAATGGAATGGAAAAGCTATGAGACGTTATGTAATAGTATTGATACAAAAGGAAGAAAATTGTCAGAGAGAAACAAAATCATCTAGCTTTCTCTTGCAACTCCAATGAAGATCACAACAATTATTGCAAATGTTTATTGTGTCACAGCCTACATCACATCATGGAACACATTTCAAAGGATAACAAATTGATAATTACTTTCAGGACACTGCGTAGCTTCACTCATTTGTGCCATAAATTTGTGGTCATAAATCATCCACTATGTTGGAGCCATTTTAAGAGTCTTTCATGTTTGTAAAATAATGCTCACACAATATCTAAATTAGTATGTCCAGTTTCTTCCTTCCTCCAGTTAAATTTATTTTCTATAAAAAATAAAATGTTAAATACCACATTTATCTCACAGGAGCAAGAAATAAGCGTAATACAACTCAAGCATGTTCACTGAAGAAACTCCAACAGCGTATTATTGAGGCAAATCAAAGGATGGGGAATTGGTCTCTTCATATCAGAGCAGAAATGTTTACACAGTCATCAGGTTTTTCCCTCCTCCCTCTTTCTCTGCCAGTACAGATATCACTGGGCCACATGTATCCTACTGTGAACAAAATAGCTGATCAATTGGCTCCCAACTTTTGATCAATGTCGTTCTACGCCAGCCACCAAGAGGCATGTACAGTGGGCCAGCAATAACAAGATCTCCAAATTTTCTTTAACTGTGGAAAAAGGCCTGGCTTCTGGAATATGCCCAAGACTGGGAAATAGCAGAGTGCAAGAAATCAAGTATGTATCCCTCCAGCATGTGGCTCTATGGGTAGATACTCCATCTTACTGCCATTAATACACAAACCATTGATGACGTAACAGCTTTTTTGTCATCTTTTCCTTCAGTTACAAAATTTCATCTCAGAAACAGGTCTGTGGGTACACACAGTTATTATTATACTTGCTAATTTTGTGTGGGCATTTTATTGTTGGAAGAGTCCACTGGTAAGAGTTCAGTTTACATCTGCCACATTGGTACATACAAAAATGTTCTAACTGCAGAAGAATGCAATACTCTGGGCATTTTTAAATTTGGGTTTTTATTTTTATTAAAATGTCTTAGATTAATTTTTAAAGTATTAGCAGCAGGTGTCACTGCTGATGGCATGGCATTACCGCAACATTGTGTATGCTTGAGAGTGGTTAAAGTGACCTTTCTTCAGAGACACATTTACCATCCAACAAGATCAAATAAAAAACCTCCTGTACCATAACCAAGTGACTAGTCTGTGTGTGCGAGCCTGGAAAGCAAGACTGACTGTGGAGGGTATCATAACCGAGCTTAAAACCATTTTCACTCAGCTTTCAATCGTTCTGCTATACAACAGCAATCACTGACAGTACTCAGGAGAAGACTGTTAATTATTCATTTCTCTCACCCTCGGACACCAAGTTAAAAAGTTACAGAAAATCATACATTCCATCAATGGAATATACTTTTATTTAATGTGATGCAGTCATAGATTTAAAAGAGATGATTGCACCTATGCGTCAGATACAATAGATCTAATTCTTTTGTCTCTAACTCTGGCTCCAATACAGTTGAAGATTGATATATAGCCTCCTGTCATATTTATTCCAAATTTAGGGCTGAGACTGAGGTAAACTGTAATCCATAGCAACAACAGCCCAGAATACTCAACGTGGGGATAAATGCCATGCGTTTATGGGAAAATGAACACAATCCTTGAATGACACCCCAAAACACCAGTTAAAACCCCCAAAACACGCAGGGCAGCACAGTGGCACAGTTAGGGTGGCACGGTGGTGCAGTGGTTAGCACTGCAGCCTCACAGCTCTAGCAACCTAGGTTCAATTCTGGGTACTGCCTGTGCGGAGTTTGCAAGTTCTCCCTGTGACCGCGTGGGTTTCCGCCGGGTGCTCCAGTTTCCTCCCACAGCCAAAGACTTGCAGGTTGATAGGTAAATTGGCCATTGTAAATTGCCACTAGTGTAGGGATGTGGTAGGGAATATGGGATTAATGTAGGATTAGTATAAATGGGTGGTTGTTGGTCGGCACAGACTCTGTGGGCCAAAGGGCCTGTTTCAATGCTGTGTCACTCTATAACACGTACAGTGAAAGTAGATTTTGACAGAATTAGTTACCAGAAACCACTGCTTCTAATTATGAGTCAATGGAAATGTGGAATGCAATCCCCCAAATCCTGGTACACTCCTTCAATCTGACTTAAAAAAAAACAAAATCTGAGCGAGTCAATCATCATAAACCAGTGGACCTGATACTGCACTAAATAATATCTTCCTGAGTAAAAGAACAAAGTGCTTCAGGCGATTTTATTCAAATGTAGTTGTATTGCAGCACATTCCAGTAATGTAGCTACTGAACAAACTTTTCACATTCTTACGTATTTCTATTATCCCTTGCTAAGTACCAAATAACTCAATTCATGTTTGCGTTGTAAATTGTGGGCAGTTATTTAAAAATCTAACTCCAGTGTGGAAATATTGAGACATACAACATTTTAAATTAATATGGTAATGGCCAAGTTGAGATCCATGTTCTTTTTAAACTTCTCCGACAGTGTATTTTTTAAAAAGCAGAGCCATGCACCATGGACCTGAAGCTGTCTCATAATAATTTAGTTGCTGTGAGACTTACAGAACCACAAGTTCTTAAAATTCCTGCACTTAGATATTTATCTTGTCTGGGATACTTGCATCTTTACACATTGTTGGGTAAGTTTAGAAATATACCAAAACTCCAGTCAGCAGAGATAAACAGCAACAAATAAATACTGGAAATTTGAAACAGTGGCAGAGGATTGTGGAAATACACAGCCAGACAGTAATCTGCTTTGCAGTACAGCAAACCCAGGAACTCATTCAATCCTGTAAAAAGGAGCTTTGCTTACCTTCCTGTTCTGACCAGGGGGTGAGCACCTGAAATGTTAACATTTTATTCCAGTGACCTGCTGTGCATTCCTAAACCTTGAGTGCTAAAATGTCTGAGTTTTAGGCATAAATCAATCTTGGAAATTGGATTACCTCGTCTACCAGGACTGAGAACTGGTCAAGAGGGCAGTAAGCCAGGTCTCCGAACACCAGGTTGGTCTTCATGGAGTCTGCGGTCAGTTTCTCTTTGTGTCTTTTGACGAAGAAAACCGCTTTGTTTTTGCTGAGGTTTGGGAAACCCAGAGTGGGCACTAGGTGTCCGGCCGGGCTCAGGGACACCACCAGCACCGTCTGCTCGCTGTTCTCCACAAAGTCCTGGATCACAAGCCGGTACTCCTCGGTGCTAGTACACTTGTTCCAGCGGTCAGCCTTCAGCTTCAGGGCTTTCAAGACATAGTCCTGGAGGAAATCCCACCTCCGGTCAGAGTTGCTGTCCTCCATGGCTTTTTCTTTTAAATTTCTGCAACGAGTCCTTTACCGGAGATGGACAGCCCGCGATCTGAAAGCTGCAGCCGAGTGAGAGACGCTTGGTGAGTTGTGTCCATAGCAACCGGCTTGTTTGCAGGTTGCAGTAACATGTGGGAGCTTCATGTGGGTGGTGGACAAACTTTCAGCCTCGCCCCACACCAAAAGAGAGGGAGACAGTGACAACTACTGTGACTGGAAGAAGGTTAAAGGTATTGAGGGAAGGGGGAAGATAGGCAGGGGGAAAAGTCATGAAAAAGATGGGACAAAGAGTAGGAAGGTGGAAGGGATAAAAGAAAATGAGGAAAGGTCAAGGGAGGAGGAAGGGAAGGAAAAGGGAGAAGAAAGAATGGAAAGAGCGAGATAAGGAAAAAAGGAAGATGGGAGTGAGAAATTAAGAGAGGGACACCTTTTAAGAACATGAAGCATGGAAGGAAAAACGAATGCAGCCTTTCATGGGCTGTACTCCACCTGGACAACGTATGCCAGCCAAGAGCGACGTCTCAATTCATTCCATCTTCGCTGCCTTCGGAGAATACTTGGCATCAGGTGGCAGGACTATATCTCCAACACAGAAGTCCTTGAAGCGGCCAACATCCCCAGCTTATACACACTACTGAGTCAGCGGCGCTTGAGATGGCTTGGCCATGTGAGCCGCATGGAAGATGGCAGGATCCCCAAAGACACATTGTACAGCGAGCTCGCCACTGGTATCAGACCCACCGGCCGTCCATGTCTCCGTTATAAAGACGTCTGCAAACGCGACATGAAATCGTGTGACATTGATCACAAGTCGTGGGAGTCAGTTGCCAGCATTCGCCAGAGCTGGCGGGCAGCCATAAAGACAGGGCTAAATTGTGGCGAGTCGAAGAGACTTAGTAGTTGGCAGGAAAAAAGACAGAGGCGCAAGGGGAGAGCCAACTGTGCAACAGCCCCAACAAACAAATTTCTCTGCAGCACCTGTGGAAGAGCCTGTCACTCCAGAATTGGCCTTTATAGCCACTCCAGGCGCTGCTTCACAAACCACTGACCACCTCCAGGCGCGTATCCATTGTCTCTCGAGATAAGGAGGCCCAAAAGAGAAAAAGAGACTCCACCTATTGAATGTTGTGAGCCAAAGTTCTGCTTCCCTGCTTAACAAAAAGCAATCCTGGAGACTGTTCATCAGTTCCCAAATAAGCTATAGTCCTCGATGGACACAATCCACCTGTAACAGAACCACAGGGATCATTGAATAATCATAAATAGTAACAGTTCCAATTATTCTGGGAAGTTAGATTAATATAGGGAACCTAAACCCTAAGGCTCTCCCCCCTATCACAGTACATCTGGCTTGATCGAAGCTTTTCCCTATTTCTGGGTCAGACTGAATTCATATTTTGAAAATGAATGTTCTCTCTCAGTTCCCATATTGTTTTCAAATGTTCTTCCCATAACTTACCCGATTCCACATTTTAAATAGTGGACCATCTCTTTATCAGATTTATCCAGAATGACAGGCATACACATATCTGACTAAGTCATCTGTAACTTCCTGAAAGACTTGAGAAATGGTTATTGTTCCCAATTTCTTCTTTTATTACAAGAATTGCACTACATGGATTCATGGAGGAGGTACGGAGTCGGGGGGGTGGGGGGGGTGGGGGGGGATGGGGAGGTTTGGGGGCACCTTGGGCCAGATAGAAAGTGACCCTACCACATGGACACAATTCTAATTGATTGCTATAATGTTAGTTGTGTCCAGTAAATTGATTGGAATCAATGGACTACACAAAGTTAACCTATCACCTAAAGACTTCTCAAATAGCTACCTTAGGATAGGAATGGACAAGAAAGCAGTCAGGTCTGTACAGCAAAAAGGACACTAGCCAATTTATAGATGGAATGAAGAGTAGGAATGGATCAAAAACACTTGTAAAATCATAGGTATTGTGAATAATGGAACTTTCAACAATTTAATTTTGAAACATCAAGTTAACAATATATTTGGCAAGTAGGCAGTAACAGCCAGAAGAGGAGGGAAAGAAAATGGCCCAGAATATCCTGCAACAGCAATATTGGCAACAAACACAAGCTAGACAGTTGTGCACCTGCTTCTCCAGTGGCATTATTACTCACGTTTCCTGGTTTTGTATTTCAAATATGCAGCAGCAAGCTTACAGGAAGAACAGAAGTGGCGCTGACAATCACCAGGGGAAGGAGGTAGAGGCAGGGGTGCCGTTCCCTACACCTTCCGGCCACTGCTGCAATTTTACGAGCGGTGGGGGAGGTGACAAACGGCCCACCCGCCACAAGCCAATTGAGGCCCTTAAGTGGCCAATGAATTGGCACTTAAGGGCTTCCTCTCACTGCCGTTGGTATTTCACCAGAGGCGGCTGGGAATTTCAGCACCTGTGGAGGCTGCCAGGTTTTACCCGGTGGCCTCCTTGGTGGCCCGGGGGGAGGGCCCTTCTGATCTGGCACCACCACCCCACATCCCCCTCGGAGCACAAGCTGTCCCTGCTGGAGCACCTCCCTCCACCTTCCAGAAAGACCCTCACCAAAGCTCAATCGATTGTCCCCAGTGAAGCCTGAAAACCTCACTCACCTTTATGGAGGTAAATGCCCCGGTTCTCTTCTGGCAGGGTGCAGTCCCACCAGTCGCCATCGCTCCCAGTGACGCTGCTGGGACTGAGGAGCTGCCAGCCCGCTGATTGTTCTGCAGCTCTTGGAGGCAGGACTCAGAGGGTTGGAAGTCCTGCCCGGGGCCTATTAAGGGCCTGGGCTAAGTAAAATTAAGGCTTCCTGGTGGAGGGGGGTCGCCTCTGTCTTTTTTGCTTGGTGGACAGGGCCTTTGCCCGGACATAAAATTCTAGCCATAGAAACATCTGATCTGCATGTATCCTATCAAACCCTTTCATAATCTGAAAGGCCTCTCAGGTCTTCCCTCAGCCGTCTGTTCTTGAGAAGAGTTCCAGCCTACTCAATCTTTCCTGATAGGTATAACTTCTCTGATCTGTTATCATCCTTGTAAACCTATTTACACCTTTGCCTGTGCCTGTACAACCTTTTTATAATATGGAGATTAGAACAGTACTAAGTGCCACCTAATCAAGATTCTATAAAAATTTAACATAACCTCTCTGCTTTTTAATTCTATACCTCTGGAACTAAGCCCCAGTGTTTTTTTAAATGGCCTTATTAACTTGTGTTGCTACCTTTAGTGGTATGTATCAGTACACCTATATCTCTTTGCTCCTCTAATACATTTGGATACTTAGAGGGCGGTGCAGTGGTTAGCACCGCAGCCTCACAGCTCCAGTGACCCAGGTTCAGTTCTAGGCACTACCAGCGGGGACCTTGCAAGTTCTCCCTGTGACTGCATGGAGTTTCCGCCGGGTGCTCCGGTTTCCTCCCACAGCCAAAGACTTTCAGGTCGATAGGTAAATTGGCCATTGTAAATTGCCTCTAGTGCAGGTAGGAGAATTGTGGGGATGTGGTAGGGAATATGGGTTAATGCAGGATTAGTATAAATGGGTGGTTGTTGGTCAGCACAGATTCGGTGGGCCGACGGGCCTGTTTCAGTGTTGTGTCTCTCTATGACTGTATTATGTATCAAGCAGCATGCAGCCTCAATATGAATTCATCAAATGAATAATAAGACCCGATTAAATCTACATTGTCCTCATATAGATACCATTCAAAAAGCGATTGAAATAATGTTGAGTTTCAAGCTAAAGATACTGTACCCATAAAAGATAGCTTTTCTCAATCAATATATCTGTTACATTTAGCAAGAAGTGCTTCAATTCATTGACAATACTTAATCGCTTAGTTACAACGGTATTGACACTGTTGGGGTGGGGTGGGGTGGGGTGGGGGGGGTGGGGGGGAGATCAGATTCACTAATGTCACCTTGCATCTCCCTGCCATTACTTCAACACTGCAATTCCCATAGGGATATCAGGGAAAGACTTTTTTAAAAACTTCATCAAGACTGCAGTAAAAATGAGATTCTCACCCAACAATCACTTCTGGTGATAACATTGGCATCATAAGGGTAATTAAGAGTAAAATCAAGTACAAGTGTCAGCTTTAAATTCCAAGCATGTGTTGACTCTTCAGTTTAGTACAATTAATATATTAACATTAACAACAAACACTTTTTGAAACCCACACTTCATCACAGCATTTTACTTTCAATTAAAAGTTACTTGTTATTAAAGTAGTGTTACTAATTGATTTGGAGCTTGCTAATTTATGAAACTAACCTGAAAGACAAAAAGTGAATATTACAAAAAGTTACAGATTATATTAATAACCCATTACATTGTGCAGGCGTCCTTTATATTTAATGAATTATAATAGATGGTGCTCAAATTGTTATTTTAAATACTAAGTCAAAAACTTATGAACCAGTAAAAAGTTTTTGTGAAATTGGAGTAGCTCTACTGAAATTAACTGGCGTGTTGTCAGCTTATGAAATTTCACCTGTAATGAGATCACGGCAGAAAGTTTGGCGACATCAGTTTTATTTTAAATCACATGCACTTTAAATGGACTGTTTAAAGCTAATAGCAGTGCAACAATGAACTATTAAAATCGATCTCACGCTGTTACCAGGTCACCATGGCCCCACCAGCACTATCATATTCACTTTTAAGTGGCAGCAGCAATAAATGTAGCATTAATACAGGATATTTGTGATTGCCATTGTTTTTAATGGGGGCAAAGCAATCATAACTAGCTGCTCAGTTTTCCACAAGTGTAGTGGCTCAAAAGTCCCAGGAAATTATAGTGCGGCATAAGTTTTTGGAAGTGCAAGCTGACATTGTGTAGGGATGGCAAGGAGACATCTGGGACCTTAGTGAATGCAGGACCAACAGTGTATCACCTTGATCAATGAGATTTAAAGAAAAGGAGAAGGAAGGTCAATTAGAGTGGATGAATTATGAGTCAAATGAGGTCCAGAGAAAGAGAGAGAGGAATAAAGATTGGATTAAAGAGAGAAAATAAAAACTTACCTTTTGTATTTTTTAAAATCATCAACAAGTTACCACATGCAGGAATGAGATTGAACACTTTAAATTGTTACCTTTCTGAACTAAATTAGCTCTTCTCTTAGGCAGTCCCTTGGCATCAAGGATGACTTGCTTCCACTCCGGTTCGGTGCATTCCAATCTGGCTAATGAGTCCAATACGTGAGCTGCAGACTCTACCACATGTGGGGCAGGTGGTGTTTGAGGAGTTGGATAAGCGAGTTACTTGGGGGGGGATGTGCACTCCTTCCGCTGCCTGGACCTGGCTTCTATGCGCTCCCGAAGTCCCGTGAGTTGCTCAGTACCTTCCTGAATGCACCTTCGCCACTTTGAGTGGTCGAGCAACAGAGACACCCACGGATCAGTGGGAATGTTGGATTTCTTCAGGGATGCCTTGAGAACGTCCCTAAAGTGTTTTCTCTGTCGTCCTCGGAGATTTTTGCCACGGTGAAGCTCAGAGTAGAGCAGTTACTTGGGAGCCTGGTGTCAGGTATGTGAGTGACGTGGCCTGCCCAGCAAAGCTGGTTTGGGTGATTCGCATCTAGTGCTGGGAATGTTGGCTTGGGAGAGGATGCTGACATTAGACCACCTATCCTGTCAATGAATGTGAAGGATTTTGCAGAAACAGTGTTGGTGGTATTTCTCCAGTGTCTTTAGGTGCCTGCTATAGACTGTCCAAGTATCAGAAGCATATAGGACCTCAGGGATTATTGCTGCCCAGTACTCCATGCCCTTAGTCTGAGGTTTAGGTCCTGGTCCTTGAATGCTGTCTTCCTCAGTCAGCCAAAGGCAGAGCTGGCACATTGAAGCCAATGGTGGATTTCGTCATCTCTGTTTGCCTTCGTTGAGAGGAGACTCCCGAGATACGGAAAATGGTCCATGTTTTCCAGGGTCTCGCTGTGGATTCTGATCGACAGAGGATGATTTGTGCTATGGGAGTGGGTTGGAAGAAGACCTTATCTGGGAAGAGCAGCACATGCCAGGGAATCTCCAGGATGCCGTGATTGTGACTATTTTCAAGAGACAAGTCCAATTACAGTAATTGCCACAGGGAAGATCATCACAAGGACTCCCCTCAAATGTCTCTTTCCAGTAGCTCAAGACTGCCCCCCAGAGCCACAATGTGGATTTCGTCCACTGAGAGGCACTACAGCTATGATCTTCACTGCATGGCAAATCCAAGAAAAATGTAGGGTGCAGCATTAACTGCTGTACATGGCCTTTTTCTGATCTCACAAAAGCCTATGACTTTTATGGAGAGACCTCCTCAAGTTTGGGCTGCCTTCAGAAATTTGTCACCATCCTTCGCCTATGACATGATGACATGCAAGCCATAATCCTTACTAGATTAGCATTGTACTAACAATGATCACATCCTTAAGAGTACTTATACTTGTTAACAAACTTTACTTTCTACAGTGAGTTTAAAAGGCAATTAATGTGCAAATCCAGGAAGTTCTTATAAATAATGGGGAGGCTAAGGGAGAAGTGCCGGCTGCGCAAAGCAAATGGCAGAATGGCATATTTGACCAGCAAGTTCTGGAGACTTACACCCCATCTTAATTCCTTGAATTTGTTGGTCGATTTGCACATTAGCACTGTGCAATGTTAACACACTGCTATTTTTCCATGACAATCTAGCTCACTAAGTCAGACATTTTGCAATAATTAGTTGCCTGTAATGAACAGGTGAAAACATTGTTTCAAACATTAGAAATGCTTTTCTTAAAAGGATAGCAGAGAATTAAACCTTAGCAATATAAAAAAACTCAAAAGACACCTTAAGTACCTCTTGATTGCTTTCACTTTAGAAGATGCACAATGCTGCAGTGTATAGGACACCATGTTACTGCTGAATTAATCACACAGAAAGTCCAGATCAGAAGCAAGTACATCTTTATACTGTTACCTTGGAAGCCATGCAAGAATTATAGGAGGACACATTATAATGGAGAACTCATACCCACTACCAATTCCAGCAAGGCTAATCACAAGGCATTCTAATAGAGAAGCACCAGGCAACTAACCAAGTAGGTATCTCCCCTTCCCTTCTACATCCCAATGAGTAGAACTCCTCTTTCCATGAGCTAGTTCCGGGTGTGAAATAGAGATTGTTCTATAATCATTGGCACTACGACATCAACAGATTCATCTCTGCTTTTGCTCTTTTCTTTCACTTGTGCCAGTCTACCATTGCATCCTGCAGTCTGAACAACAGACTTGGATCCACGCTGGACTATTTCAAACATTATTGTGCCTTCCTATTCTCTCTCTCTTCTCTTCTGCCTCCTTGTCTCGAGAGACAATGGGTAAGCACCTGGAGGTGGTCAGTGGTTTGTGAAGCAGCGCCTGGAGTAGCTATAAAGGCCAAATCTACAGTGACAGACTCTTCCACATGCGCTGCAAATAAAATTGGTTGTTGGGGCTATTACACAGTTGGCTCTCTCCTTGCTCTTCTATTTTTTTTCCTGCCAACTGCTAAGTCTTTTTGACTCACCACTCTTTAGCCCCGCCTTTATGGCTGTCTGCCAGCTCTGGCGATCACTGGCAACTGACTCCCACGACTTGTGATCAATGTCACAGGGCTTCATGTCGTAGGCATTTGCAGACGTCTTTAAAGTGGAGACATGGACGGACAGTGGGTCTGATACCAGTGACGAGCTCGCTGTACAATGTGTCCTTGGGGATCCTGCCATCTTCCATGCGGCTCACATGACCAAGCCATCTCAAGCGCTGCTGGCTCAGTAGGGTGTATATGCTGGGGATGTTGGCCGCCTCGAGGACTTCTGCGTTGGAGATACGGTCCTGCCACCTGATGCCAAGGATTCTCCGGAGGCAGCGAAGATGTAATGAATTGAGACATCTCTCTTGGCTGACATACATTGTCCAGGCCTCGCTGCTGTACAGAAAGGTACTGAGGACACAGGCTTGATGCACTCAGACTTTTGTATTCTGGTTCAGTGCGCCATTTTCCCACACTCTCTTGGCCAGACTGGACATAGCAGTGGACGCCTTTCCCATGCGCTTGTTGATTTCTGCATCTAGAGACAGGTTACTGGTCATAGTTGAGCCTAGGTAGGTGAACTCTTGAACCACTTCCACAGCGTGGTTGCCGATATTGATGGATGGAATATTTCTGACGTCCTGTCCCATGATGTCCTTCCTATTCACAGCCAAATTATCCTACTTCTCCAGGATCATCCTGGAGTGAATGGATAATCCATTGCTCACCTCCTGCCAACTGTTCCCTCCCCACCCCAGAAAAATGTCTTTTCAAACTCACTTCCCTAACCCCTCTCATTCTGCAACACCAAGTGCAAGGAGACGTATGCATTTCTTCATCTCTGATAATTGAGACCAGCTACACAACTGCCTCAGACGTCACCTCCCCACTTTCCCCAACAAGAGCTTTACGTCACTGACTCCATTCCCCTCCTCAACTCACTCAGGGTGAATGGAATCTTAGCATCCTATTTATTCCAGGGTTGTAATCCAACCCAAGACCACTTACTTCCACCTTCACATTGCTTGTCTCCACCCCCTTCCTCACCTTCACTGAATCCCATAACCATTGATTAGTCACCTCGACTCAATTTCTTGGGCTCCCTCCTCATTGGCTTTAACTTTGATGCTCCCTAAAGTTCTTGTCCAAAACTCTCAGCTCATATTCTACCATCACCCCATCCTTGCTAACCCACCCTACCGATCCAACAGACAAAATTTATCATCCAGCGATCCCTTGTTGGTCTCACCTCATCCCACTTCTGCAATGTCCCTGCTACCCCCTGCCCCCCTCTATTTTTAAGTCCCCTCATGTGCCTTTATTCGCTGATGTTTACCTTCTATGCATTCCATATTTGGCAGCAGAGCCTTCAGCCCGCCAAGAATTCCTCTCCAAGTCAATTGGCTTCTCTGTTGGCTTTCCCAGAACACGGTGAAGCCTCAACTCCAAAAGGTGCGTGATTTTTTTGCGCTATTTTCTCCCCAACAAATTCCCTGCCCGGAAGCCAGGACAGACTTTGCTCCCCATTAGGTATAGAACACTACAGCAGAGTTTGCTTATCTCACAATCCATAAACAGTATTTTATGAATTGACAATTTTACATTTAGGTGCTGGTTTGAAATTGAGATTCTTCCTAATATTTGGCCTTCATTCCATTGTCCTTAAGTTTCTAAGAAACTGCAGTCAGACTTAGTCAGTTGCTGACAGACCTCTTATGTATTCACAACATTTTCTGCTTTTATTTCAGACTATCAGCATTTGTAGTTTTTCTTTTTATCCATTCTGCAGTAAATGTGCATGAGTGGAAATATTTGCTGAGTTATTACCTTAAATACACCTTGGTTTGCAAGAATAGACACAACACACAAATTGTGGAGGAGATTTGTATATTTCAGGAGGGAAAAAAAGACCACTATAAACAGAGAATGGTCCTGGCTACTTTTGAAAATTCATTTAACAGAAATATTCACTGAATCCAACAAAAAAAGTCAGTTTTATAGCCACTGCATTGCAATAAATCTGCACAAGTACTTTAAGCATCAACAAACCTTTTATAAATTAAATGCAAAAGATTAAAATTAAATATTTTTTCATCTGTGTAGTTAGTATTTGCTTAAACCGTAACAGAAAACTGCTCGAGAAACATTACTTTATTCAACTGCTTGTGTCTAGAATATATCTCCAGCAAAAATCCTGATTTTTGGACTTTCCTCAAAGTAGGAGTGACCAAAATACACTTTCTCTTACCATATATCTTAGATCTTCCCCTTCAAGACTCCTCCCACCCAACCCCACAAAAAATACAACAATTAGACAGGTTCAGAGGCACAATTGACAGGCTTGGCTTCCAGTGCAGCAGGGAGGCCTCCAGAGCGGCTAGTCTGATCCACCACCACAGTGGAAGGTCTAGTCCAATCCTTGATCTGGGGGGTGGGGGGGAAAGAGCAAAGGGAAGCACTTATGCTCCTGGCCCACAAGCAGTGCTGCAAAGAAACTTAGCTCCTCCCTAAAGCTGTCCTAGTATCCCTGCAGCTGCTGGGTTTCCAGAGGCCTGGGAAGACCAGGCAGCCACTGTCAGCCTCTGATTTAACCTGCTTTGCAGGGTTATTAGCCTCATTGTCAAGCCACTTCCTCAGAGCAGGTTGGTTCCCTGCCATTTGTCCCGTCTCTGTTAAACCTGGAAGTGAGTGGATTGAAGGCAGGGATCAGATTTTTAACATTGCCCTGAACCCAAACTGTTCTTGGCTGTTAAAATATATCTCAAACAGTATTGCTCATGGTTTGTGGACCACTTTCAATTATTGATATTTTAATTTTAATATTGCATGGATGGTTTTCATTGTAATTTTATACCATGCTAATTCATGCATAATTTCCCTAGACTGGTACGAGGCACCATATCAGCAACATACTTGATGGAAACATGATCAATACTGAGCTCCAGTAAGAGACTTTTTCTCAGAGGTAATGTGTTGGATCAGTAATTTCACACTGACAAGTGTTTGCAGAAAGACAAAAAGTATTTCAATTACATTATTCTATTTGAGATGAATTAATTAAACCAGAATATTTAGGTAAGGTTTAGAGCTTTTCTCTCACCAGTATTGTACTGTATTATGACTAGTGTTAACTACGTCCAGCTGAAGCAGCAAATATCCATAAAGGTTAACTTGAGCAACATCCCTTCATGCCAGAACAATCTAGTGAAAACAGTGGTGCCATATTATTTATTTATTTTTCCTTATTCAGAGATACAGCACTGAAACAGGCCCTTCAGCCCACTGAGTCTGTGCCAACCAACAACCACCCATTTTTTTTTATACCAATCCTACATTAATCCCATATTCCCTGCCACATCCCCACCATTTTCCTGCCACCTACCTACACTAGGGGAAATTGACAATGGCCAATTTACCTGCCAACCTGCAAGTCTTTGGCTGCGGGAGGAAACCGGAGCACCCGGCGAAAACGCACGCAGTCACAGAGAGAACTTGCAAACTCCGCACAGACAGTACCCAGAACTGAACCCGGGTCGCTGGAGCTGTGAGGCTGCAGTGCTAACCACTGCGCCACTGTGCCGCCCAAATGCCTGGATTCAGGTGTTCAAGATTCCTTTGTTACCTGTGTAAATCATTATTCCAGATTAAAAAGATTTAGAAGTTACATGCATGAGTGGCACTGGCCTCTTAAGGTGTAGTAAACTCAGTTTGTTGGTAAAAGGCAGTATTTCTCCCCTTAGTTAAAATTGCCACTTATTTTATGGAGCCTAAATAATGGCAAGAAATGATGATTGCAGGGCCATGTACACACAATGGACAACCACCACCCCTCCCCTTCATACACATTTTGACTGCTCCCCTTACAAATGGATGATTTTGTAGGTTATGAGGGTGTCACATTGATAGTAAAAGTGTTCAATAATTCAGCTCCCTCGCATTATCCAATTCCGTAATGAAACCAATTGGAATTAGCATGTACCATTTTGCAATTAGAAAGCTCTATTATTTTACTACTTTAAGTCTCAAATCAAAATTCTTTTTAACAAAGCAAGTTTCAACAGCAATACTTAGAAACAGTAAACCCATCTGAACGGTTATAAAATTGACAAAGATAAAATATTAAAATAATTTTAAGCACTATAATAAATTTGGCAAAAATTCCAAGCTTCCTACCACATTTTACCAAGGGTGCTGCAGCAATGCTGCCATGGAAATAATATCTTCAAAATAACTGGCATCAAGTATAACAACCTGGTACAGCATCCACCATTATTCTAAAGATTCAACTCTGGTTTCAAAATAAATTATGCATCTGGTACAAGCACTAATGAAGAAAGTAAAAGGTTTATGTTCATCTATCCGTGTTCTTGTTTTTGCTTATCTTTACAATAAATACCACACATGGAGATTGATGCATGTCTCAGTTATGGAGTAAGGCATCGACCTTTCTCTACACTACTTTTTCGTCGTATCCTTCCACTCAACATGAGCAGTTCCTAATTGCTCATTCTGAAGGTGAACTTAACATAGTTGAGAAATTTTCCAAGGCAAAGAGTCAGGTGGCAAATTAATTCAGTGTTGTGTTGCACCATGTAGACATAACACTTCAGAGTATCAATGACAGAGGTGTAGGGGGCCAAAAACAGAAGGAGGCAAGGAGTGCAGCATTTATGGGCAACCTACTGAACAAGGGGAAAACAAAAATGTGATAGGATAATAAAAAGGAACCTTTAAAAAAGAACGCGCTTCAAAATCAGACTTCAGGCAAATGGTTCCCAACCGAAGATTCAGCTTAACACTTTGGATTATTTGTCCTCCACATTTGTAGTGAGAAAAATAAAAGATCTTTGCCCTGTGTCTTTAATTGCAGTAATCAGAGAGGCCCGGAGAGACCAATCTCCAAAGGAAGAGGATGAGGTAGGGGTCAAAGGCACCTGGATGATTAGGCCCCCAATTTACAACTAAAATGCTGTGTCAAATAAAAACCAATAGAAAAACTGAATGACTTCAAGCCAGTCATTTTTACCTGGTTGGCAAAAACTATACGCAATTATCTCATTTATACAATAAAATAAAATCAGTTCAATCTCTTGTCACGCACTGTGTTTGCTTTCCTGTACAGTGCCCCTCCAGGATAATGAGCCAGGTTTTTCAAATAATTAATTCATTTCCAGCAATATCTCAAGTCAGTTTTATTTTTTTGTGGTCCACATCTTGATCAGACTCTTCAACCTCTCGCTTCTTTTTGATGATTGCCTCACTGGTGCTCACAGCAGATGATGCTCCCTGGGCCACAGGTCCATTTGTACTCAATGAGCTCTGGGCTTCTTTCAGTTGCCGAAGTTCTCGCTTCTCGCGGCGCTCCTCCATTTCTTCAATCTCATCCGCAAAAAGGGCTTTCAGGGGTGGGATGAGTTTAGGCACCACCCCAAAATCATCAAACCGAACCTGTGCAGAAATGATTTTTGGATTACGATTGAGTAGTCAGTGACGAATACTGCACTGATCGTTTAAAAAAAAAGGAGGGAAGATGTCATCATGGTGAACAATCTAACAGCAAGTTAGAATCTTGGCCCATCAGCAAATGTGGGCTCTATTGCAAACCATCAGGAGATTGCTGTTGCCATGGACACCAAATGTGCAGCATGAATTTCAGTAGAATTGTTGAACTGAAACGTTAAATCAAGTAAGTTGCAGGGTCAGATGTAATGACATCACATTAAAAAATGGCCAATGTTACCTCCTGCTCTGGTTTGAATGACCTCATGGGGCATTACTTCACAGGAGGCCATTCAGTCCATCGAGTCCATGCTGGTTCTCTGTACTGCAATCCAGTCTGCCCCATGAGGGGGTCAGAGAGGAATTACCCAGATTTTTCCCTTATTGGCCCTGGGTACCCCCCCTCCCCCTGTTTTTTGTCTCTCCCAGACAATTACATGGTTGCAGGAAAGTATCTGGTAATGAGTGGAGGACAGGCTTAATGGACCAGCTGGTCTTTGACATAGATCTATGAAAGTGATGGGCAGGTAAAGCGATTTGCAGAATATATAACCGTGGTTATTCCACTCAAACATAAATAAAACAGGACATACCCTCATATGATCGAAAGCTATTCCAACTTTCTCATTGAAGTCAGCACTGAACAGGGGAATCTTGGCATATCTCTGGCTGAAATGATTTAACATTATAAATTTGGCATTCATCTTCATACCGACATCAATGGCCTGCGAGGTGGTGCTGAAGCAGAAGAGCAAAGGGTTAAAACCGGAGGCTTTAAAACAGCAGCTTTAACAAAACATTGGAGCAAGTGATTTGGAGCTTGTCGGGGAACGTGTTGGTGAAATAAGCTCAATAAGACTTCAAGGTAGTGAAAGGAGTCAGGAATGTCACTTTCTAAGTGGATGAGAGTGAGAAATCATTAGTCCTACAAATCACCGATATCCAAGCGTGCTGGACATGGTGGTGGAGAGTGTGGGGCAGGGGTTAAACTCAGAATCAAAGGCTGCAAATTAAATATTCAAAACCAACTAACTTTACCAACAATGCCTCAATCGTAAGACTTTTTTAAAAAAAGGCTGCACAGGGTATGTTTAATTACAAGTGAACGGAATTAAAAGCTGCATGTTCACTAGCTTTATTCCACGACTTGAAACACTCGGCTAAACACAGAAAAAAATCAGAACAAATCAAGGGAAACTGGAAGCTTCAGATTCATGGATTGAGAGAAGATGATATGAGATGTATGAGAAGGCTGAAGCTAGGAGGACATGTGTGAGGTGATCTTCCTTCACATTAAAAACCAAATGCATCGCAGGCAGGATCTTTAAGCCCCAATGGAGGTGGGTTCGAAGGCAGGTGGGTGTGAAAATTCACACTGCTGCCTGGCGTGCTCTTTTGCCAGTAACATCCCATCCCTGGGCCATTTTCCAGGAGGCAAGATGGGGGCGTGGCAGGGCTACCCGCCCACATGCCAGTAGCCAGCTGAGCCAGTTAAATGCTTTTTAAGATCGATTGTCAGAGGCTGACTGCAATTTTTCAATCAACCTCCTTGCCCCCGGAGACATTGGGGACTAAGCCAGCTGCCTGGAGGCAGCCCCCTGGCAGACCAGACCAGGGAGTCACTGCTTCAGGCAGGCTTTGATGCCCTCCCTGCCTGCCAGGCCACCCCATGGAGGGAATGCCCTCCACAATGATGGCCCAGCTGAAGACATTTTTAAATTTGAACCTTTAAAAAGTTGGAGAGAGGGGGCATCAAAATGGAGGTACCCTTTCTCTCTCTTCTGAATTGCAAGATTCATCTCCTTCCGAGTTGGAGGGCCTCCAATTGGCCCTCCAGCTTTGACAGCCCACCCGCTGTCCTTAATTGGATGGCCTGCCGGTCCTTCTGTTTCTTCAGTTCAGATAATATGGTCTATTATTTATTTACTGTAATACTCCTCAGGAGCTCGAAGAATTGAATGGCACCAGTCAAGTGTAAAATCGTGAACAGGCAAATTGTTTCTAAGCTGATGTTCAGTGCCTGCTCAGATTATTTCCATTTCTTTTTACTTATTTATATATTTAGAGATACAGCACTGAAACAGGTCCTTCGGCCCACCGAGTCTGTGCCGACCAACAACCACCCATTTATACTAATCCTACATTGACCCCATATTCCTACCACATCCCCACAATTCCCCTACCTATACTAGGGACAATTTATAATGGCCAAGTTACCCATCAACCTGCAAGTCTTTGGTTGTGGGAGGAAACCGGAGCACCCGGCAAAAACCCACGCAGTCACAGGGAGAACTTGCAAACTCCGCACAGCCAGTACCCAGAATTGAACCCGGGTCGCTGGAGCTGTGAGGCTGCACTGCTAACCACTGCGCCAATTAATCTGATTTTATTACGTTTCTCCATCTCGGGTTGTTCCGGAACCAACCTTTCCCTTTAGAATGGTGCTGCTGCACCTTTTTAAACAATCCCTTCACTCATTCGTGATTCAAAATTTCATGTTTCAACAACTGCTTTAAGAGAGTTTTGATTTTAGTGGAACTCCAACACTGCTGGACTAACCTTGAAGTGAACCCATATTCTCTTCTTTATCCTTCAGGAATGAATGGCCTTTCTCTCCCCTTTCTTCCCCCTGACCAATCAAATGCCAAGGAATAAGTTGGTGACTAGTTTTCTGCAGAGACTCCATCCATTAATGAACAAAGCTGACAGCTCCAGAAACGCACAGGAGTGACCAACTCTACCTGACACTTCCTTCAGTGTGCCAACGCATTTCTATTTAGATCAGCAGCTTTGGGGTCCTTCTAAGCTCAACTCATTACTTTATGTGTCTATGGTTCATGTCATGGGACCACTGCCAAGTGCGACCCCACAATGCAAGAACCCACCTAATGCCAACCCACCTAATGCCAATCTGCTGGACAATTCTATCTGGCTGGTATCAAGATGTACATGTTGCTGAAATTCTCCTGGTGTGGCCAGCATTGGAACCCATCTGTCCTTTCAGAATGCCTTTTGGTGGCGCTTTTGGTACCATTAGAAACTACTGTTCCCATTTTTTTTTTTAAACCAACACTCTCTTGTAGCCTCAAAGACAGAAAAGGAGGTTTAATCCGTAATTATTGAGCTATACTTGATATGGGTGCCCTTGATGCCAATGAGTGCAAAAGTTAGAAACTTGCGTTTTGTCTGCCAGGTCTAAAATCCCTAACCTTAATAAAACACAAAGAACAAAATTACACTGAGAATAAATATAGTAGGATTTTGAGCAGATAGACAAGCCCTACGTGCAAGAGTTTTGAATTGTCTCATTAAACAAAAGTGGAATACAAAAATGAATGGAAGTGTATTATCCTTAAGAGACGGAATTAAACTAGACCTAGTGTTCATAAGATTCAATTAGCTGCAACATGAAACTGAATAGAAGTAGGTTTATTAATGTTCAACAGATATGAGAGATGCTCCAGACTACACAGCGCATCATATGTAATAGTATCTGAAAGTTGATTAGTCCCAACATTGATCCCTTCCCTCACAGCTAAAGAGAGGAGACCTGTTTTATCGCCATAATGGCCAAGAACCACGTATTCAGGTCCAACCGGCTACAAATCACAGCACCAGCTCATTTTTATTTTTACTCTATCAGCGGATTCAGGGCAAATGCACACAGAAACCTTCATGTCCAGCAAAAGGAGACCTACCCATCCCCCAGTGTGACTTAGCCAGTATCCTAAACCAGAAACATGGGGACAAGTGGTCATCTGGAGAGAAAGACACATTCATCTCCAGGAACACCCTTCCTGAAACAACCCGAGGTAAGGGTCATCTGTAACATGATAAAGCTTCTGCCTCAAACTCATCTAATCCAGTTAAATACCAAGTCAGGAGACAAATATAATTTGTATGCTTTTTCTGAAAAGGAGAGCATCTATATATTAAAAAAACAAGAGACTGCTTGCATTTTATGTATAAACACCTGTTAACTTTGGGCATGCTTTTTAGTCACATTTATTATTGTAAATTTCTATAATATTTCCCATTCAACTTTGCTATTCCAACTATTACAGTGTAATGGAGACTAAAGAAATAAGGGAACAGGAGACAACCATTTCGCCCCTCGAGCCTGTTGCAGCAAGTCTCTGCAATCTCCTTCACAGCTGTCGCCCTGTTGTGTGCATTTTATACATGGCCACAGGAAGTTATTAGCAACATATTTTCTGGAAGTTTACAGACTCTCTGTTGGGAAATCTGAAGAGATAATTAAGACTCGGACAATAATAAAATGCTGGATACTCCATCTGACCAATTTAACCTATACATGACGACAGACTAGAAACACCATCTCAAACATTTACAACAGGAACAAGGAAAGTTTAGCTTTTTTTCCAAAAATATTCTTTCATGGGATGTGGGCATCGCTGGCCAGGCCGGCATGTATTGCCCCTCCCTAATAGCCCTTGAAAAAGTGGTAGTGAGCCGCCTTCTTGAACCGCTAAACTCCATGGGGTGTAGATACGCCCAGTGTTATTGGGAAGGGAGTTCCAGGATTTTGACCCAGCAACAGTGAAGGAATGGCGATATAGTTCCAAGTCAGGATGGTGTGTGGCTTGGAGGGGAACTTGCAGGCAGTGGTGTTCCCATGCGACTGCTGCCCTCGCTTTTCTACTGGCAGAGGTTGCGGGTTTGGAAGGTTCCTGTAAAGGAGCCTTGGAGTGTTGCACCAGTGTGTCTCAGACGATAGATACTGCTGCCATTGTGCACCAGTGGTGGAGGGAGTGAATATTTTACATGCTGGATGGGGTGCCAGTCAAGCTTTGTCCTGGATGGTGTGTAGCTTCTTGAGTGTTGTTGGAGCTGCACCCATCCAGGCAAGTGGAGAGTATTCCATCGCATTCCTGACTTGTGCCTTTTAGATGGTGCACAGGCTTTGGGGAGTCAGGTGGTGAGTTATTCACCATAGAATTCCCAGCCACTGGCCTGGGTTTGTCAGCATAGTATTTATATGGCCGGTCCAGTTCAGTTTTTATTCAATGGTAATCCCAGGATGTTGATGGTAGGGGATGCTAATGCCATTGAATGTCAAGAGGAGATGGTTAAATTCTCTTGTTGGAGATGGTCATTGTCTGGCACTTTTGTGGTGCGAATGTTACTTACCACTTCACAGCCCAAGCCTAGATATTGCCCAGGTCTTAATGCATGTGGACACGGAGTGCTTCAGTATCCGAGGAGTTGCAAATAGTACCAAACACTGTGCAGTGAACATCCCCACTTCTGACCTTATGATAGAGGGAAGGTCTTGATGAAGCAGCTGAAGATGACTAGGTCTAAGACACTACACAGAGAAACCTCTACACAGCACTGTCCTGGGGCTGAGATAATTGGCCTCCAACAACCACAACCATTTTCCTCTGTGCCAGGTATGACTGCAGCCAAGAGAGTTTTCTCCCTGATTCCCATTGACTTCAATTCTGCTAGGGCTCCTTGATGCCACACTCAGTTAGAAGCTGCCTTGATGTCAAGGGCATTCACTCTCACCTCACCTCAAGTTCAGCTCTTTTGCCCATGTTTGGATCAAAGCTGTAATGAGGTCTGGAGGCAAATGGCCCTAGCGGAACACAAACTGAGCATCAGTGAGCAATTTGTTGCTGAGTAAGTGCCACTTGAGAGCACTATCAATGACAATCAGCAGCAAAGTGATGGATGGTGAGAGTAAACCAATGGGGTAGTATTTGGCCAGGTAGGATTTGCCAACTTTTTTGTGGACAAGACATATCTGGACAACTTTCCACATTGTCAGGTAGGTGCCAGTGTTGTAACTGTACTGGAAAAGCTTGGCTCGGGGCGCAGCTAGCTCTGGGGCACACACTTCAGTACTACAGCCACGATGCTGTCAGGGCCCATAGCCTTTGCTGTATCCAGTGCATTCAGCCGTTTCTTGATATCTTGCAGAGTTAATCAAATTGTCTGAAGACTGGCACCTGTGATACATATAGATCTCAGGAGGAGGCAGAGATGGATCATCCACTTGGCACATCTAGCTGAAGACAACTGTGAATGTTTTAGTCTTATCATTTCCACTCAACTGCTGGGCTCCACCATCATTGAGGATGGGTATGTTCATGTAGGCTGTTCCTCCTACCATTAGTTGTTTAATTGTCCACCACCATTTACGACTAGATTTAGAATTTTGCAGAGCTATGATCTGATCCATTGGTCTTGAGGTCACTTTGCTCTGTCTATCACATGCTGCTTACACTGTTTAGCACACATGTAGTCCTGTGTTGTAGCTTCACCAGGTTGACACCCCATTTCTGGTGCTGCTCCTGGCATGCCCTCCTGTACTCATCATTGAACCAGGGTTGGTCCGCCTGCTTGATGTTAATGGTAGAGTGGGAGATATGCCAGACGATGAGGTTACAGATTGTGGTTGAATACACCTCTGCTGCTGCCCCAGAGCACCTCATGGATGCCCAGTTTTGAGCTGCTAGATTATTCTGAATCTATCCCATTCAGCACAGTGGTAGTGACACACAGCACGATGGAGGGTATCCTCAATGTGAAGACAGAACTTTATCTCCATAAGGACTATGTAGTGGTCACCCTTACCAATACTGTCATGGACAGATGCATCTGTGAAAGGTAGATTGGTGAGGATGAGGTCAAGTAGGTTTTTCCCTCTTGTTGGTAGTCTCACCACCTGACACAGGCCCAGTATGGCCAAAATGACCTTTAGGACTTGGCCTGTGGTGATGCTACCAAGCCACTCTTGGTGATGGATATTGAAGTCTCCCAACCAGAGTACATTCTGTGCCCTTGTTACTCTCTGTGCTTCCTCCAAGTGATACTCAACATGGAGGCATACCTACTAATCATCAGCATTGGCAGTAGGTGGTAATCAGCAGGAGATTTCCCTGCCCATGTTTGACATGATGCCTGCTCAGTTACCAGAAAAAGGAAAACATCATCTTTTCTTTAAAAAAATTATAGTTCCTCCTGGACGGGATGGAGTAGATTTACCAATTTTGTGGCAACATTTCCAGGGGATTTGAAAAAACTAATAAGTGAAATAGTCCTCAAGTTCCATCCTTACCTGTGAGTTTTTTCGACAGCCTCTTCCTCCAGTCCATCTTCCAGTGTGGCCTCGTGAATCAGTAGGTTTGCATTCTGTCCTGTTCAGCAAACAGACACTATTCAAACAAAGAGCAGCAACACTGGTTTTCAAATCTACAGACTTCTCCAACCTCCAGTAAAGGTGCCCCTGGTTAGTGGAGATGTCAATCAATATTTGACAGTGTTTTGCCCAGATTTCCAGCATTAGAAATGCTTCATCAAAACATATATTTATGAGCTCTCTAGAAAACTAGCTAAAGCACTGTTTGAAACAACTGCCTTGAATTTGAACTACAGGGATTGACCCACACTGTGGCAGGAACCACACTAGAGGTTGTGATGTTGGATGAGGTACAAAAGCTACACCAATAGTAGTTTCTAAGAGCACATGAAACCAATTAGGGCTTTAATGGAGCAGCTCCACATGCTCAAGAGATCCTCTTTAAATAGCTTGAGTGCTTGAAAATAATTGCATTAAATCAGACATTAGAGGTTCGAGTGGGGTCTGGTTAGCATTCCTGCCAGCATGAATGAGTATTGGCACAAATACCAGATGACCATAAGGTATCGCTTGAAGCAGCTCAAGGAGCAACTACATCAGTAAATCTGAGGTAATGCATGCAGATAAAAGCTAAATTTTGGAAATGAAAGAGACAGGTCTAAAAATAACATTACACGGAACAGAAGCCACTGTGCTTCACAAAAGGGAATGTGAAACAAATCGTGCTTTGATAATTATCTGGAATGAATGCTGTAAAAACCATCTTCCACAGTGGGGGAAAAAAGATGCCAGAAAATTAACGGTTGCCACGAAATGACATCACAAACAGAAGACAACTTGTCAACCATCACTTTTAGATGTTTTAGTTCTATCTCAGAAGGCGGACTGACTAACCTAAAACACTGTGAAATCACCAGTGAAAATAAAAGTTAATAATGAAACGTATTGTGTCCCAGGGTTTTCAACTAACCAACATAAGACGACTTGAGATGGTCACTTTTGTTAAAAGGGAACATTCAGAGGAGCTGTGACTGGTTGTACTTTAAGGATAGATAATGGCCTGATGCTGCTGTTGACCAGAAGTAGGGAGGTCACAATTGTGTAGATGAGTCTCAAAACCAATTAAGGGCTTTGCTTCTTTATTAACCCAAACCCCATAAAACTGGAGGATTTCATAGTACCTTAAATGTCTGGCGCTGGGATGGGGAGAGTTGTAATTCAAAATACAGGAGCATAATGTCAAAATCAAAAATGGAACACAGGTTTAAAAATGTTGTCAGATGCCAGAAAAAAATTAAATACATAACAAGTCTCCTTTCACCAGAATGTTACCAGGGCTCCAAGGGTTATATTGTGAGGAGAGATTACATAACCAGGCTTGTATTCCCTGGATTACAGAAGGTAAAAGAGTAATTCAGTTGAGGTTTTTTGGATTTCGAAAGGACTTGATAGGGTAGATAGCAAGAAACTGATGAGGGAGTCTAAGATAAGGGGACATAACCTTAAAATCAGTCAGACCATTCAGGAGAGAAGTTAGGAAACAATTCACGCAAAGGATAGTGGAAGTGTGGAAGTGTGGAACTGTCTCACAAAAAGCAGTAGATACTAGCTCAACTAATAATTTTAAATCTGAAATTAATACATTTTTGCTAAATGGGTATAAGAGCATATTGAGCAAAGGCTGATGGATGGAATGAAGATACAGATCAGCTATGATCACACAATGATGAAAACAGGCTCAAGGGGCTGAATGGCCTATTCCTGTTCTGATGTTCCAGTGTGTCCTGAAATACTGGAAGAATTAGAACAATGTTCAACTTCATCTTAACATCAGTGTTCAGACTCAAAATATTAACTGACCTGTCTGAATGAGAGCTGGACACGGCATGGTATCCCCCGAGTAAACAATTTTCCAGCCTGACTTGTGTTCAAGAGCGCAGCCAAAAGCGTTCCTGCAGTGACGCACGACACATGTTTGGAGCTGTCAGCAACAAGAGTCACATGTGGAGAGAGGAAAAGCGGAAAACCATGAGTTAAGCTGCTCTTGTCCAAAAATCTCCATTCTGTCGTAACCTGTCTGTTTAAATAATAGATGCTGACTGACCTGGTGTGTTTTTTTAGCATCTGCTGCTTTTACTTCAGTTAACAGGTTTGTAAATTGTGCTCTCCCATCACCTGAGACCTTCCTACAACATTTACCAGCCACCTAAGTGAAAAGTGTCCTTGCCCCAAACTTCTAGCTTTGTCAGTGCTGTGCCTTGTACTAGATGATGTTTGGGAGCAGCAGATATCCCCACTCCTATACACTAAATACCCTCGCTTTAAAAATGAAGGGAAATAAAACAGTCTCCAGTGTGGACTCAATGGGCCGAATGACCTCCTGTGCTATAAATGATTCTAAACAGGAAATTATGAGTAAACCTCATCCCAAACCTATTTTTTTTTTTTTTATAATCTCTGGAGGTCTTTGCTAAGATGATGTGGGAATGCACTTTGGACGTTGGGGTTTGGAGAGAAGCACATACTTTCCACTCACCTAGCTGGTGAGTGGAAATTGGTCTTCAGCAGTGAAGTGGCAGCCTGTTAGATCTCAGTCCAATTCTCTTTCCAATTGAGTGGGCGAGGTATAGAACAAGCTAGTGCTACGCATTCACCCCTTTCGCACAACTGCCAAAGACCAATTTCACCCCCAGTGATGCCTCCCACTTCAACATCACCCACAGCAGAAACTCAGTCAGGTTTGTGCTGGGACCTCAACTATTTACAATCTATATTAATAACTTGGATGAAGGGACTGAGTGTAGTGTAGCCAAATTTGCAGACAATGCAAAGATAGGCAGAAAAGCAAGATTTGAGGAGGACACAAAGTATCTGCAAAGAGATATAAATAGGTTGAGTGAGTGGGCAAAAATTTGGCAGTATAATGTGGGAAAAAGATGACGTTGTCCACTTGGCAGGAAAAATAGAAAAGCAGATTATATACATAGAGAATGCAGAATGCTGTAGTACAGAGGGATCTGGGTGTCCTTGTACATGAATCACAAGAAGTTCGCATCCATGTATAGCAAGTAATTAGGAAGGCAAATGGAATGTTGGCCTTTATTGCAAGGGGAATGGAGTATTAAAGTAGGGATATCTTGCTGCAATTGTACAGGGCATTGGAGAGACTGCACCTAGAGTACTGTGCACAGTTTTGGTCTCCTTATTTAAGGAGGGACATACTTGCATTGGAAGCAGTTCAAACAGGGTTCACTAGGCTGATTCCCAAGATGAAGGAGTTGTCTTATGAGGAAAGATTGAACAGGTTGGGCCTATATACATTGGAGTTTAGAAGAATGAGAGGTGATTTTATTGAAACATAAAAGATTTTGAGGGGGCTTGACAGGGTAGATGCTGAGGGGCTGGGGGGAATCCAGAACTAGGGGGCAGAGTTTCAAAATAAGGGAGAAATGGGGAAGAATTTCTTCTCTTTGGATTGATTGTTTGGAATTCTTTTCCTTAGAGAGCAGTGGAGGCTGGGTCATTGAGTATATTTAAGGCTGGGTTAGACAGATTTTTAATCTACAAAGGGAGTCAAGGGTTATGGGGGGGGATAACAGGAAAGGGGAGTTAAGAACGCAATCAGATCAGCCATGATCTTAATGAATGGCAGAACAGGCTTGAGGGGTCAAATGGCCTGCTCTGATTTCTTATGTTCTTACGACACGCACACCTCACTCTGCTCCAATGTGTTACACTATTTAACAATAATTTTTTTAAAAAGCACCCCATTCCCTTTCACCAAAACAGGAGAATTCAACTCAACATACACACCAGATTAAAAAGGCACCGTTACCTTTTCCAGTTCGAGTTTCTTTAACAAAGACTGAATCAAGTCTTGATCGTTGAACTTGGTAACTTCAGCACCTTCCACAAGATGCCGAGCAGGAATAATACTGAAATACAAGAGACACACTTGAGTGGTGTGCACAACCAGATTATTGAAGAGCAGCCATGGCCAAGACTGTCCCCTCAGCTAATATAGGTAGGGAATTAAGCCCCTTGAACATGTTCAGTCACTCAATTACACTATGGCTGCTTCACATCTCATCTCCTCATTCCTTGATGCCCTTACAAATGCCCAACAAAAATCTCGCAACCTCAGTCTTGTAAATTTCACATGAGTCAGCATCTCCAGCCTTTTGGAGGGGCAAGTTCCAGATTTCTATTACACTGTGTGTGCAGAAGTGTTCCCGAGGGGTTCTCAAGTGGCTGGAAGCAGGTCCAATGTATTTTGTGGGCCCAAGAGGAACACTTCTGCTGCTCCTGGACCCCCCCAAAAAAATCTAAAAAATTCCCAGGCTATTGGCACTTTAAGTTCAGCTGCACAGAGTCTGGTACAAACGGGTGAGCTTCCACAGCACCTATGCATACCTGAAAATTGCAATCAGGGTACAACAGCAGACGTAGAATTCCAATATTCAGCCTTCTGCCCGTTTCTGGTGGGCAATCCACTCACCCATTTACCAGCCTGCCTGTAAAATGCATCAGGGGGCACTGGGCAACAATGGGGCAAAGTGCCCATCACCCCCAACCCCCAATTCAGCAATGTTACCTCTAAGCTGTGCAGTCACACAGCAAACTAAAAGCTCCCGTACAGGCTGCGCACAATTCAGCTCCTTTGTTACCCCATGTGCGCAGCTGCGCAAACAAACCTTTAAAGGGCCCATGCACTTAAAGAAATCACCTGCACACTACAAAAAAAAAAAAAATTAGAGGGTATGTTGCTGACCACTGATTTTTCAGGTGAGAAACAGCAGCTGGCAATTGAAAATCACCCTAATTGTGTTATATCATAATGGTCATGCAATCCTGACACCTCCAATCAGCCAAAATTCCCATTAAAGTCAGAGGTTCTTGGAAGCTTGTGAATGAACAGATCATTCCCATCTAGTTATCACTAGAATAGCTGCAGTAAATTATACCTCGAAAACCAAATTGTTGGTAAAGGCTTTCAGCACAGGATATAAATGGTTAAAATCAAATCAAATCAAAAGTGCCACATATCTCTGTGCAGGGTCCAGTTGACTGAGAATGCATATTTGCAAGCAGGAGAGCACTGTACTCCACGAGAATGACATTATTGTTCAAAAACCATAAGATGAGCAGCTTTGGGAGTGCATGTTGTAATAATAGAAGAATTGATGATTGATGGAAATGTCATGAAAAGAACAAGAACACACCCCATCCATAATTGGGACCTCAGAGACTGTGCAGGGTCTAACTTGGTTCTGGCTAGTCCTTAATTGCATGAGTAATGTCTGTATGTATTCTATAATTATCCAATGTCAGTAATTAATTTGCTTCTATGCACACATGATTAATGAAAATGTCATAATTATACAAAGCATTGTATGGAAAGAGGATACTTAACCAGATGGCTCTTGTACAGAAGATGGAACAAAGGGGATATTACCACAAGCTGTTGATGTGAATTTTTGGAATCAAAGTCCAGATATCCAGTGGCTATTAATGATCATAGACATATGACTGGGATAGAGAATCATAGAATGGTTACAGCACAGAAGGAGGCCATTCAGCCCTTTGTGTCTGTGCTGGCTCTGCAGGAGCAACTCCCCTAGTCCCATTCCCCCACCTTTTTCTCGTAGCCCTGCAAATTTTTTCCTCTTCAGTTAGCCAATTCCCTTTTGAAAGCCATGATTGAATCTGCCTCCACTACACTCTCCAGGCAGTGCATTTCTGATCTAACCACTGTGAGAAGAGACATTTGCCTGAATGAGACATTGCCAGAGTGAAGCTGGAATTTGATGTATGTGGGAATTTGGTCGTCTTCCTGTGACTCCAAGGTAGGTGATCGGTTGGTGAGTGTTTTATCATTTATCTTTCAAAACTCAGATAATTTTAGAAATTATAAAAGGTTTTTACTTGGTAATACTAGTTAAGCTTAGTAGAATGGGAAACAGTGAGAATGAATTAAGAAAGTGATCAAGTAATTAAAGTTAATTAACTAATAGCATAAGTAACAATGGCAGGACAGGTGTTATGATGCAGCTGTGGCATGTGGGAGCCTTTGGATGCCAAGTCGATCTAGGGCAAACATGTCTGCAGAAAGGGTAAGCAACTACAGGAATTCAGGATCAGGATTATTGATCTGGAAACTAAACTGCAAACACTGTGCAACATAAGGCAGGGGGAGAAATACCTGGACATTTTGTTCCAGAAGACGGTCACACCTCCTAGAACAGCGTCATCTGTTTTGGTCAGCAGTGGGGGACAGGAGGATGTGACCGTGAGTGAGGCAGGTAAAGGGACCGAGGAGACAGTAGTGGAGGAGCCTCAGACTTTGCAATTGTCCAACAGGTTTGAGGTGCTCTCAACCTGTATGGATGAAAGAGAGGGCTGCAAGGTGGATGAGCAGACTGGCCATAGAACTGTGGTACAGGAAGTGGGGGGAGCAAAAAGGAATGTAATGGTAGTCGGGGATAGGATAGTGAGGCAGATTGACACTGTTCTGTGCAGCTGAGCACGTGAGTCCAGAAAGCTGTGTTGCCTTCTGGTGCCAGAGTTCGGGACATCTACTCAGGGCTGGACAGGAACTTGGGGTGAGAAGGGGAGGATCCAGTTGTCGTGGTCCATGTAGGTACCAACGCCATAGGTAGGACTAGGAAAGAAGTTCTGCTTAGACAGTGTGAGGAGCTCGGCACCAAATTGAAGAGCAGAAACTCAAGGGTAATAATCTCTGGATTATTACCTGAGCCACATGCCAACTGGCAGAGGGCACATAAGATTAGTGAAATGAATACGTGGCTCAAAGTCTGGTGTGGGAGAAGTGGGTTTCGGTTCATGGGGCACTGGCAGCAGTACTGGGGAAAGTGGGGGCTGTACCATTGAGACTGTCTGCACCTGAATCATGCTGGGACCAGTGTTCTAGCAAACTGTATAACTAGGGAAGTAGAGAGGGCTTTTAACTAAACGGAAGGGGGGAGTGGGAGGTGGAGATCAAGCCTGGGTAGACGTAGCAAACAAAGGGGTAGAGTCAAGGCAGGAGAGCAGAATAGCAATATAGGAAATGAAGGTCAGAGAATGGCAGGAAGGGCCAGAGAGAAAAAAACCTAACAACACACCAACTGTCAAGACTAGATGTTACAAATATAACAAAAAGACAAAACTAAAAGCTCTGTATCTGAATGCATGTAGCATTCATAACAAAGTAGATGAACTGATGGCGCACATTGAAGTGAATAAATATGATCTGATAGCCACGACAGAGATGTGGCTGCAGGATGACAAGGATTGGGTCCTGAATATTGTGGGGTATATGATGTTCAAGAAGAATAGGAAGCTAGGTAAAAGTGGAGGGGTAGCACTCTTAAATCAAGAATGGCATTGGTGCAATTGTTAGAGATTACCTTGGTTCAGGAGATCAGGATGTAGAATCAGTTTGAGTGGAGATCAGGAATAGGAGGGAAAAGAAGTCACTAGTGGGAGTGGTCTACAGGCCCCCTAACAGTAACCATAATGTAGGACAAAGTATACAAGAAAAATTGGGTGCTTGTGATAAAGGGACAGCAGTAATCATGGATGATTTTAATCTACATATAAACTGGAAAAAATCAGATTGGCAATAATAGCCTGGATGAGGAGTTCATAGAATGCTTTTGAGATAGTTTCTTAGAGCAGCATGTTCTGGAACGTTATATTAGACTTGGCATTGTGTAATGTGACAGGATTAATTAATGACCTCCGAGTAAAGGCACCTTTAGGTAGCAGTGACCACGATATTATTGAATTTTACATCCAGTTTGAAAGAGAGAAGAATGAGTCTAAGCCTAGTATTTTAAACTTAAATAAGGGCAACTATGTGGGCACGAAAGTTGAGCTAGCTGAAGGCTCGGCTTGGAGACAGATTAATAGAGAAGCAGTGGCAGACATTCAAGGGGATATTTCAGAATACTCAGAATAAGTATATTCCTACTGTAAAGAAAAATTCTAAGGAGAGGACCCACCATCTGTGGTTAACTGAAGTTAAAGAAAGCATCAAACTTGAGGAAAAGGCATATAATTGCACAGAGATATGAGTGGTAGGTCAGATGATTGGTCAGAATATCAAGAACGGCAGAGAATGAGTAAAAGGTTAAACAGGAGAAAGAAATTAGAGTACGAGAGGAAGCTAGCTAGAAATGTAAAAATGGATAGCAAGAGTTTCTATAGGTATTTAAGGAGGAAAATTGTAAGTAAAGTGAGTGTTGGTCCTCTGAAGTATGAGAATGGGGAGTTAATAGTCGATAATAAGGAAATGGCGGATGAAATGAACAAATATTTTGCTTCTGTCTTTATTATCGAGGATACAAAAACATTCCAGTAATAGCTGTAAATCAGGAGGTGGAAGGAAGAGAGGAACTTGGTGAAATTACAATCACCAGGTAAGCAGTACTGAGCAAACTGAGGGAGCTGTGGGCTGATAAGTCCCCGGGTCCTGATGGGCTTCATCCTAGGGTCTTAAAGAGGTGGCTAATGAGGTAGTAGATGCATTGGTGTTAATTTTTCAAAACTCGCGAGATTCTGGAAAGGTTCCATCAGACTGGAAAATAGCAAATATAACCCCTCTATTCAAGGAGGGGAAGGAGGCAGAAAACAGGTAACTATAGGCCAGTTAGCTTGACGTTTGTCATGGGGAAGGTGTTAGAATTGATCATTAAGGAGGCTAATAGCTAGGCACTTAGAAAACGCAAGGTAATCGGGAATAGTCAACATGGCTTTGTTAAAGGGAATTCACGTTTAACCAATTTATTGGAGTTCTTTGGATTTCCAGAAGGCATTTGACAAGGTGCCACATAAAAGGTTATTGCGCAAAGTAGGAACTCATGGTGTAGTGGATAACATATTAGCATGGATAGAAGATTGTTTTCTGCCAGCCACCCAGAGCTTATGCATAAGTAGGTCCTTTCCTGATTGGCAGGATGTGACAAGTGGAGTCCCGCAGCGGTCTGTGCTGGGGCCTCAACTTTTTACAATTTATATCAATGATGTAGATGAGGGGAGCGATGGCATAGTAGCTAAATTTGCTGATGACACAAAGATAAGTAGGAAAGAATGTTGTGAAGAGGACATAAGGAGTTTGCAGACCAATATAGATAGGTTGAGTGGAGTGGGCAAAAATCTGGCAGATGGAGTATAAATGTGGGAAAATGTGAAGTTGTCCACTTTGGCAAGAAGAATAACTAAACAGAGAATGACTGCAGAATGAGTGCAGAGGGATCTAGCTGTTCTAGTGCACGAGTCACAAAGAGTCAGTATACAGGTACAGCAAGTAATAAAGAAGGATTTCCTAACCTTTATTACGAGAGGAATTGAAAATAAAAGTAAGGATGTTATGCTTCAGTTATACAGGGCATTGATGAGACCACATCTCTAATACTGTGTGTAGTTTTGGTCTCTTTATTTAAGGAAGGATGTGAATACATTGGAGGCAGTTCAGAGGAGGTTTACTGGATTGATACCTGGAATGAGCAGGTTGTCTTATGAGGAAAGGTTGGACAGACTGGGCTTGTTTTCACTCGAGTTTAGAACAGTGAGGGGAGACTTGATTGAAGTATATAACATCCCGAATGGTCTTGACAAGATGGATGTGGAAAAGATGTTGCCTCTTGTGGAGGAAGTCCAAAACTAGGGGGCACCATTTTAAAATTAGGGGTCGCTCTTTTAGGACAGAGATGAGGTGAAATCTTTTCTGAGGGTTGTGCAACTTTAGAACACTCTGCCTCAGAAGGTGGAGGAGATGGGGTCAATGAATAATCTTAAAGGTGGGGGTAGATAGTCATAGAGTGATACAGCACCGAAACAGGCCCTTCGGCCCAACGAGTCCGCGCCAACCACTATAATTTTATACTAATCCTACATTAATCCCATTTTTCCCTCTCACATCCCCACCGTCCCTCAATTCTCCTACCACCTACCTACACTCGGGGCAATTTTTACAATGGTCAATTTACCTATCAACCCGCAAGTCTTTGGCATGTGGGAGGAAACCGGAGCACCCGGCGGAAACCCACGCGGACACATTCTTGTTAGGCAAGGGAATCAAAGGTTATCAGGGGTAGACGGGAGTGTGGAATTCAAGACACAAACAGATCAGCCATGATCTTATTGAATGGCGGAGCAGGCTTGAGGGGCTGAATGGCCTACTTCTGCTAATTCGTATGGTCGTATGTACTCACTGCATAAAAGAAAAAAGTTTTTTCTCATGTAGCCTTTGATTCTTTTGTCAATCAACTTAAATCGGTGTCCTCTGATTCTTGATCCTACCACCAAAGGGAACAAGTCTCTCCCTATCTACTCTGTCCAGACCCCTCATGATTTTGGACACCTCTATCAAATCTCCTCTCAACCCCCTCTCCTCGAAGCTTCTCCAATCTATTCATGTAATTGAAGTCCCTCATCCCTGGAACCATTCCCATAAATCTCATATACAAGTAATGTATAAAAACACTAGCAGAGTCAGATTTTGTCAGAATAGACTTAGGGAGAAGACTGCACCATTTCTGCTCTCCAAAATGAGGTAATGTATTTAACTGTTGTTAATTAAGTCTTGAGAGACAACTACTTATTTGAGTTTCATGATCTGTGTCCAAAACCATAAGACTCGATCATTAGAGTGAAGAGGATAGATAATTATTAATAGCTGTTGCAGGGCAAATATCAGTCTCAATACACAGAACTGAAAATTATAAAATACAAAACACAGGCAGGGCCTATTTAAGGAAATGATCTTTAACTACATATACTCTGCAGAACTGACTCAGTTAAAAAGGAAAGGACCTGTATCTTTCACAATTTAGGATGACCCAAAACTGCTTTACAACCAATTAAATATTTTTTTTGGAGTGCAGTTACTTCTGTAATGTAGGGAACTCTTCATATACAAAATGGCAAATTTCAAAACTCTCAAGTAAAAAAAGGACCTAACCAAAGGATTGGAAGATTTACTGGAACTATTTCACACGCCACGATGCCAACTTCCTTCTTTGGGGCAGGAAACCATCATTGGGTTTACTAATTTTGCTCAGTCATCAGTTTCCCTCTTTCCCACTCCAAAGAAATGAAGTATAGCTTGGTGTAGAGGATTATTCTCTAAGTGTAAACTCACTTGATATGGCGGAGAATCTCCTGACAATGGTTATGGTACTGATTCAACCAATTCATTATCGGTAATGGGCCCACAAGTAAAACTGGGCTGAAGACCTTACACATGGAAGCCTGCAGGGAGAAAAAAAAAAACAGATTTACCAGTGAACAGGAGACAATTAAATAATAGACTTGAGAGAAAAATTAAAGCCCATGTAATTAGAGGGACAGCAGCAGTGTGGATACAAAATTGGCTGAGGGACAGAACAGAGAGGTCAGTGGTGAACAATTGTTTTCTGACTGGAGGGAAGTATACAATGGTGTGCCCCACAGAACATTGCTCTTTTTGATATAGGAGACCTGTACTTTAAAAAAATTTTTATTTGTTCGGGGGGATGCAGGCATCCCTGGCTAGGCCAGCATTTATTACCCATCCCTAATTGCCCTCAAGGTGGTGGTGGTGGGCTGCCTTCTTGAACCGCTGCAGTCCATGTGCACCCACAGTGCTGTTAGGAAGCAAGTTCCAGGATTTTGACCCAGTGACAGTGAAGGAACAGCGATATAGTTCCAAGTCAGTATGGTGTGTGGCTTGGATGAAACCTGCAGGTGGTCGTGTTCCCATGCATCTGCTGCCCTTGTCCTTCGAGGTGGTAGAGGTCATGGGTTTGGAAGTGCTGTCGAAGGAGGCTTGGCGGGTTGCTGCAGCGCATCTTATATATGGCATACACTGCTGCCACTGTGCATCAGTGGTGGAGGAGTGAATGTTGAAGGTGGTGGATGGGGTGCCAATCAAGCGGGCTGCTTTGTCCTGGATGGTG
Organism: Heterodontus francisci; assembly: GCF_036365525.1. Lineage (NCBI taxonomy): Eukaryota > Metazoa > Chordata > Chondrichthyes > Heterodontiformes > Heterodontidae > Heterodontus > Heterodontus francisci. The sequence continues at coordinate 30,017,743 of NC_090396.1, read as the reverse complement.
TCAAGCTTCTTGAGTGTAGCTGGAACTACACCCATCCAGGCAAGTGGAGAGTATTCCATCACGCTCCTAACTTGAGCCTTGTAGTTGGTGGACAGGCATTGGGGAGACAGGAGGTCTTGTCGCAGAAATCCCAGCCTCTGAGGACATAAGCAGGCTACAAAGGGATATAGATAGGTTAAGTGAGTGGGCAAAGTCCCGCCAAATGGAGTATTATGTGGGAAATTGGGAAATTGTCCACTTTGGCGGAAAGAATAAAAAAGCATATTATCTAAATGGTGAGAGATTGCAGAGCTCCGAGATGCAGAGGGATCTGGGTGTCCCAGTGCATGAATCGCAAAAGGCTAGTGTGCAGGTACAGCACGTAGTTAGGAAAGCTAATAGAATTTTATCATTTATCGCGAGGGGAATTGAATACAAAAGTAGGGAGGTTATGCTTCAGCTATACAGGGCATTGGTGAGACCACATCTGGAGTACTGTGTACAGGATTGGTCTTCTTATTTAAGGGAGGATGTAAATGGGTCGGAGGCAGGACAAAGAAGGTTTACCAGACTAATACCTGGAATGGGCGGGCTGTCTTAAGAGGAAAGATTGGACAGGTTAGGCTTGTATCCGCTGGAATTTAGAAGAGTAAGAGGCGACTTAATTGAAATATATAAGATCCTGAGGGGTCTTGACAGGGTGGATGTGGAAAGGATGTGGATGTGGGAAAATCTAGAACAATGGATCACTGTTTAAAAATAAGGGGTCGCCCATTTAAGACAGATGAGGAGAAATTTTTTCTCTGAGGATCGTGAGTCTTTAGAATTCTCTTCCTCAAAAGGTAGTGGAAGCAGAGTCTTTGAATATTTTTAAGGCAGAGGTAGATAGATTCTAGATAAGCAAGGGGGGGTGGAAGGTTATCGGGGGTAGGTGGAAATGTGTAATAATCAGTTCAGCCATGAACTTATTGAATGGTGGAGCAGGCTCAAAGGGCCGAGTGGCCTACTCCTGCTCCTAATTCGCATGTATGTTCATAAGTACGTAGCCACAGCATTTATGTGGCAGGTCCAGTTCAGATTCTATTCCAAGGTGACTCCTCGGATGTTGGTAGGTGGGTATTCAGCGATGGTAATGCCATTGAATGTCAAGGGAGATGGTTAGATTCTCTCTTGTTTGAGATAGTATCATTGCCTGGCACTTGGGTGGCGCAAATGTTCCTTGCCACTTACCAGCCCTAGCCTGGTTGCTGCATATGGACATGGGCTGCTTCAGTATCAGAGGAGTCACGAATGGTGCTGAACATTTTGCAATCAGCGAACATACTCACTTCTGACCTTATGATGAAGGGAAAGAAATTGATGAAGCAGCTGAAGGAGGTTGGGCCTAGGACAGTGCTGTAGGAGTTCCTCAGGGTAATGTCGTGGGACTGGGATGATTGACCTCCAACCACAACCATCTTCCTTTGTGCTAGGTATGACTCTAACCAGTGAATAGCTTCCCCCCCACCACGTAACCGATTCCCATTGAATCCAGTTTTGCTAGGGCTCCTTAATGCCATACTCGGTCAAGTGCTGCCTTGATGTCAAGGGCAGTCACTCTCACCTCACCTCTTGAGTTCACCTCTTTTGTCCATGTTTGGACCAAGGCTGTAATGAAGTCAGGAGCTGAGTGGCCGTGGCAGAACCCAAACTGAGCGTCACTGAGCAGGTTATTGCTGAGCAAATGCCACTGGACAGCCCTATTGACAACCCCTTCCATCACTTTGCTGATGATCGGAAGTAGACTGAAGGTAATTGGTCGTGTTGGATTTGTCCTGCTTTTTTGTGCACAGGACATACCTGGGCAATTTTCCACATTGCTGGATAGATGCCAGTGTTGTAGCTGTACTGGAACAGCTTGACCAGGACATGGCTAGTTCGGGAGCACAAGTCTTCAGTACTATTGCTGGAATGTTGTCAGGGCCCGTAGTCTTGCTGTATCCAGTGCCTTCAGCCATTTCTTGATATCACGGAGTGAATCTGATTGGCTGAAGATTGACATGTGTGATGCTGGGGACCTCAGGAGGAGGCGGAGATGTATCATCCACTCAGCACTTCTGGCTGAAGATGGATGCAAATGCTTCAGCCTTGTCTTTTGCACTGATGTGCTGGTCTCCCCCATCATTGGGGATGGGGATATTTGTGGACGCTCCTCCTTCTGGCAGTTGATTAATTGTCCACCACCATTCACGACTGGATGTGGCAGGATTGCAGAGCTTAGATCAGTTTTGTTGGTTGTGGGATCGCTTAGCCCTATCTATTGTATGCTGCTTCTGCTGTTTGGTAGGCAAGTAGTCCTGTGTTGTAGCTTCACCAGGCTGATAACTCATTTTTAGGTATGTCTGGTACTGCTGCTGGCATGCCCTCCTGCAGTCTTCATTGAACTAGGGTTGGTCCCCCGGCTTGATGGTAATGGTAGAGTGGAGGAGATGCCAGGCTACAAGGTTAGATTGTGGATGAGTACAACTCTGTTGCTGATGGCCCATAGCGCCTCATAGATGCCCAGTTTTGAGCTGCTACATCTGTTCAAAATCTATCCCATTTAGCACGGTGGTAGTGCACACATGATGGTGGGAACCCTCAGTGCAGGACTTTGTCTCCACTAAGACTGTGCTGTGGCCAGTCCTACCAATAACTGTTATGGACGGTGACATTGGCGACAGGTAGATTGGTGAGGACGAGGTCAAGTAGGTTTTTCCCTCACCACCTGCCGCAGACCCAGTCCAGCAGATATGTCCTTTAGGATTCGGTCAGCAGTGATGCTACCAAGCAGCTCTTGGCGATGGACACTGAAGTCCCCCACCCAGAGTATATTTTGTGCCCTTGCTACACTCAGTGCTTGGGTCTATAGGGCATGATGTCAAAGTTTGCAGGTAACATGAAACTCAAATGTGAGGAGGATAGTCACAAACTTCAGGAGGACATTGACAAACTTCTGAAATGGGCAGGTGAAATTTAATGCAGAGAAGTGTGAAGTGATACATTTTGGTAGGAAGAATGAGGAGAGGCAATGTAAATTAAAGGATAGTTTTAAAAAGGGGGTACAGGAACAGAGACCTGGGGGAGTGCTTATCTCAGAATCAGAGAATCATTACAGTGCAGAAGGAGGCCATTCGGCCCATCATGTCCACACTGGCACTCAGAGCAATTCCCTCAGTTCCATTCCCCCCAAACCCTGTACATTCTTCCTTTTCATATAAATGTCTAATTCCCTTTTGAATGCTTCAATTGAACCTGCCTCCACCACATTTTCAGGCAACGCATTCCAGACCGTAGCCACTCGCTGTGTGAAAAAGTTTTCCTCACATCACTTGTTACCAAATACTTTAAATCTGTGCCCTCCCATGGGAACAGTTTCTCTCTATCTACTCTGTCCAGACCCCTCATGATTTTGAATACCTCTATCAAAATCACCTCTCAGCCTTCTCTTCTCCAAGGATAACAGTCCTAACTTCTCCAATCTATCTTCATAACTGAAATTCCTCATCCCTGGAACCATTCTCATGAATCTTTTCTGTACGCTCTCCAATGCCCTCATGTCATTCCTAAAGTGGGGCACCCAGAACTGGACGCACAACTCCAGCTGAGGCCAAACAAGTGTCTTCTACAAGTTCAACATAACTTCCTTGCTCTTGTACTCTATGCTCCTATTAATAAAGCCCAGGATACTGTATGCTTTATTAACTGCTCTCTCAACCTGTCCTGCCACCTTCAATGACTTAGGTATACATCTAGGTACCTCTGCTCCTGTACCACCTTTAGAATTGTACCCTTTATTCTATATTGTCTCTCCATGTTCTTCCTACCAAAATGAATCACTTCACATTTCTCCATGTTGAATATAATCTGCCACATGTCTGCCCATTCCACCAACTTGTCTATGTCCTTTTGAAGTTCTACACTATCCTCCTCACAGTTCACAATGCTTCCAAGTTTCATATCATGTGCAAACTTTGAAATGGTGCCCTGTACACCAAGGTCTCGGTCATTAATATATATCAAAAAAAGCATGGGTCCCAACACTGATCCCTGGGGAACTCCACTACAATCCTTCCTCCAGCCCAAAAAATCATCCATTAACCACTACTCTTTGTTTCCTGTCACTCAGCCAACTTCATATCCACATTGCTACCGTCCCTTTTATTCCACGAGCTGCAAGTTTGCTCACAAGTCTGTTGTGTGGGACTGTATCAAATGCCTTTTGAAAGTCCATGTACACCACATCAACACCATTGCCCTCATCAACCCTCTATGTTACCTCAAAAAACTCCAGCAAGTTGGTTAAACAGGATTTTCCCTTAAAAAAATCCATGCTGACTTTCCTTAATTAACTCGCATTTGTCCATGTGACTTAGAGGCCTGCTCAGGTCGGCAAAAATGAACCCAACCGAGCCACCGCAGACCCGAGCCCGACCCAAGTCCCTCCAATTTTGCCTAGAGCCCGACCCAACCTGACCATCGTTTTATTCAACTTCGGACTCGGAATCTCCACGATGCTGCAGCGCATGCGCGATGATGTCATTGTGACGTCACTCGCTCACTGCACAGACTCAGTTTCGTCCCCGAGTCCCAGCTCAGGTAAGTTTTTTTAATTTCAATACTTACCAGCAAAGCAGTTACCATGTGTGTCCGGCCCGACCCGACTCGACTCGACTTGGACTCAGCCCAACCCGACCCGAGCCCAAACGTCATGCCCTGAAGATGGGCTTGACCTGACCCGGACCCGGCCTCTAATGTGACTATTGATTTTGCCCCAAATTATTTTTTCTCGAAGTTTTCCCACCACCAAAGTTAACCTGACTGGCCTGTAGTTGCTGGGCTTATCTTTACACCCTTTTTTGAACAAGGGTGTAACATTTACAATTCTCCAGTCCTCTGGCAGCACGCCAGAGTCCAAGGAAGACTGAAAAATTATGGCCAATGCCTCTGTGGTTTCCCTCCTCACTTCCCTCAGTATCCTTGGATGCATCTCAGCTGGTCCTGGTGCCTTATCCACTTTCAGTACAGACAGCCTATCTAATACATCCTCTGTCAATTTTAAACCCTTCTAGTGTCTGAATTACCTCCTCTTTCAATATCGCCTGAGTTACATCTTCTTCCTTGGTAAAGACAAAAGCAAAGTATTCATTTAATACCTCAACCATGCCCTCTGCCTCCATGTGTAAATGCCCTTTATGGTCCTTAATTGGCCCCACTCCTCCTTTTACTATTTATATGCCTATAGAAAACTTTGGGATTTCCTTTAATGCGAGCTGCCAGTCTCGTTCCATGCTCTCGCTTTGCTTCTCTTATTTGCTTCTACACTTCCTCTCTGGACCTTCTACATTCAGCACAGTTCTCAATAGTATTTTCTACCTGGCATCTGTCATAAGCACACTTTTAGAACATAGAACAGTACAGGCTCTTCGGCCCACGATGTTGCGCTGACCATTTAACATACTCTAAGATCAAACTACCTACATACCCTTCATTCTACTATCATCCACGTACCTATTCAAGAGTCGCTTAAATGTCCCTAATATTTCTGCTTCTACTATCTTAATCTCTACATCTTTTGCCATCCAGGGAGCTCTGGATTTGTTTGCCCTACTTTTCCTCTTCGAGGGAAGATAGTTTGGGCACAGTCGAGGTATCTCTTCTTTGAAAGTAGCCCATTGTTCAGCTACTGGTTTTCCAGCCAGCTTTTCACTCCAATTTATTCGCCCCAGCTCCATTCTTACCACATTGAAGTTGGCCTTCTCCCAGTTAAATATTCTTACCCTGATTGTTCTTTGTCCTTTTCCATAGTCAGTCTAAACCTTATGATGCAATGATCACTGTCCCCGAAATGCTCTCCTACAGATACTTGATCCGCTTCATCCCCAAGAACCAGGTCTAGCAGTGCCTCCTTTCTCGTTGGATTAGAAACATACAGCTATAGAAAATTTTCCTGAGCACACTCTAGGAACTCTTGCCCTTTATACTACTATGATCCCAGTCTATGTTTGGATAATTAAAGTCCCCCATTATAACTATCCTATAATTTTTGCACCTCTCTAATTTCCTTGCAAATTTGTTCCTCCATGTCCTTCCCACTAGCTGGTGGCCGAGAGACAACACTGAGCAATGTAACTGCACCTTTTTTGTTCCTTAGCTCTAGCCAAATTGATTCTGTCCTTGACCCCTCTGGGACATCCGTTTTCTCCAGTACTACAATACTCTCCTTAATCAATACCGCCACCCCTCCCCCTTTTTCCCCATGCCTGTCTTTCCTGAACACCCTGTATCCAGGAATATTTAACACCCAGTCCGGCCCTCCTCTAAGCCAGGTCTCTGTTACAGCCACATCATATTTCATGGCAATCTGCCTCTGTAGCTCACCAGTCTTATTAATCACAGTCCGTGCATTCACGTACATGCACATTAACCCCGATTCAGACTTTATTACTTTCTCCCTTATTCTGACCCCACTTAATAACATACTATTCCCTACTCTTGTGCTACCTATCTCCCCCAGTATTCTGTGCACCTTGGTATTCCTCCGATACTTGCTCCTGGTTCCCACAACCCAGACAAGTTACCAGTTTTGCTTCCCTCCAATCTGAGCTCCCTCTCAGGTTCCCATCCCCCTGACAATTTAGTTTAAACCCTCCCCAACAGCACTAGCAAATCTCCTTGCGAGGATATTCGTCCCAGTCCTGCTTAGATGCAACCCGTCCATCTCATTCAGGTCCCACCTGCCCTGAACTGATCCCAATGTCTCAGAAATCTGATGCCCTCCCTCCTACACCAGTTCTCCAGCCACATGTTCACTCGCTCAATTCTCCTATTCCTATGCTCACTGGCACGTGGGACTGGGAGTAATCCTGAGATTACTGCTTTTGAGGTTCTGCTTTTTAATCTCCTTCCAAACTCCCCAAAACTGGCTTTCAGGACCTCATCCCCCTTACCTATGTCATTGGTACCAATGTGGACCACGACCTCTGGCTGTTCACCCTCCCCCAGAAAAATGTCCTGCAGCCGCTCCGTGACATCCTTGACCCTGGCACCAGGGAGGCAACACACCATCCTGGTTTACTGCTGCAGAAACGCCCGTCTGTTCCCTAACTAATAAATCCCCCGTCACTACTGCTCTTCCACTCTCCTTCCTCCCCTCCGGTGTAGTTGAGGCACCTGTGGGGTCACAAATTTGACTGACTGCACTCCTCTGAGGAACCATCACCCTCACCAGTATCCAAAATGGAAAACCAATTAGCGAGTGAGATCATATCAGAGGACTCCTGCACTACTTGCCTTGTTCTCAGACTGCCTGGCAGTCACCTATTCCCTATCTGCCTGCCTGCTCCCAACCTGTGGTGTAACCACCTCCTTAAACGTGCTATCCACGTAGTCCTCCACCTCAGGGGTGCACAACAGTGACTCCAGCCACCACTCGAATTCAGAAACCCAAAGATCCAGCTTCTGCAGCCGGTGACAGTTCCTGCAGAGGTCTGTGTCCCGGACACATGGTGCGTCCATGACTTCCCACATGTCACGGTCGAGCTGCTTTGCCTTTCTTAACTTGATAGACTATTATAAGTAGAATAGCTTACCAGTTACTCACCAAACAGCTCTTTCCACTCCACCAAAGCAAGAACCCAATACTGGAGGGTAAAAAAATTGTAGAAAAATGGAGCACCTCCTGCCCCCTTCATCGAACTTGCCACTCACCAAACTCAAATCTCTGCACTCAGCTTGCAATCTGCACACTGTTTCAAAGCTCAGTGACTGATTCTATTTCCAAATGTATTAATTGATTACAAATTTCACCCTCTGCCATGGTGGGATTCAAACCCAGTCCCCAAAGCATTAGCCTGGCCTCTGAATTACCAGCCCAGTCACATTTCCACTACACCACATCTTTGAAGGTGGCAGAAGTTGAAAAGGATGTTCAAAAAAAAGCATACAGGATCCTTCGCTTTATTAATAGAGACATATTAATACAGGCATAGAGTACAAAAACAAGGAAGTTATGCTAAACCTTTATTAAAACACTGGTTTGGCCTCAGCTGGAGTATTGTGTTCAATTCTGGGCACCACATGCTAGGAAGGATGGCAAGGCTTTAGAAAGGGTGAAGAGGAGACTTATTAGAATGTTACCAGGGATGAGAGACTTCAGTTATATGGAGAAACTGGAGAAGGTGAGGTTGTTCTACTAAGCAGAGAGGTTAATGGGTGATTTGACAGAGGTACTCAAAATAATGAAGGGTTTTGACAGAGTTGATAAGGAGAAATTATTCCTAATGTAAAAAGGGTTGGTAACCAAAAGGACACAGATTTGAAAAAGTGATTGCCAAAAGAACCAGAAGCAACTTGAGGAAACACAGCAAGCTGTTGTGATTTGGAATGATCTGCCTGAAAAGGGTGGTAGAAGCACATTCAATAGTAACATGGAAAAAAGGCAATTTGTTAAATACTTGAAAGGAAAACATTTACAGGGTGATGGGGATAGAGTAGGGGAGTGGGACGAGTTGGTTAGCTCTAACAATGAGCTGTCACAGGCATGATAAGTTGCATCATTTGATGATAACTCACCTCTCTGACTCCAAACTGACAGATTAAATCGCTCTACTGACCTCCATGAACTAATGAATCAATTAACATTGCTAGAGTCAAGTGAGGAGGGTTGAAGAGCTTCCCTCTTTTTCCTTTCCTTGTTCGACAACAACAGGTTTAGTTCTTTCTTAAAGTGGATGTACTTGCCAATTCAGTAGGTGTGTGATTACTTACTCACACACACACACACTAGAGATATGCACACAAATAGGTGACAGAATGGGGAAAGGCAGATTGGTTGAGTTAGAGTCCATATAAAAGGTATACAGTCTGTGGAGATCAGTGATTCGGCTGGTTTCTAGCTAAATCCAGTGGTCCTGAGGCTTTTAGTTTGAAGAGGTAGATGACTGGTTCGGTGAGTCTCTTGGAGATAGCAAAGTGGATTATTTCCTCCAACGGGGTTTCTGATTGTAGCCGCAGTATGCAAAGGTGGTCAGTGAACAAGCAGGATTTGAAAATTTTCAAGCTGGAATGGAGACAGATACAGAGGGTCTGTACATGTCAGAGTCCAATTGCTTCTCCTCTGCTGCAGAGAAAACACCAACTTAAAACCACAGATGGGAAGGGGCTTGTCATATGACAGTCACTCAGTCATTCAAACATAGCAGTTAGCAGCATTTTTCTGCTTGCTGAGAGAACAGGCAGTTCCTTTAAACTTCCTGGGTCTTAGGTCTTGCTGGGAAATTAGCAGACATTTCACCTCTCTTCTCGCAGACCTTTGCAATGTAGGATACAGTGTTGCAAACTAGGTGATCATCTGAAGCTGAAAAAGGATGACTTTGCTGGCATTTTGCCTTTTTAAAAATATAAATTCAGATTCTCCAGTCAGCGGATTAAAGAAACTTATCATTCAACAAAACACTAGCTTAACAGCTCCCCACCATGCAAAATGGAAAGGTGGCAACAGGAACAGTTCATTATGAGGCCACATGTAATATGCGCACACGCACAGTTTCACTGTCACAGCCATACTCTAATCTTTTTTTTAAATCCAGAATTGTGCATGAGCACAACTGGGGAACTCCTACTCCTTTCACTGGGCTCAATCTGCTTATGGTCCAGCATAGAGAGTGAATTTTCTCATATTTCTACAATATTTTCCTTTTCCAGTTTCTCTAGATCAGTCAATTCAACCCTGGATTCAAAGTTGTTCATAACTTTGTGAAGATCATCCAGTGCTTTTCGTACATGTTTTTTTCCGGAGCTCCTCCAACCTGGTCCACAATTCCTCCTCAGTTAAGATACTTGATTCACAGTCACCAGTTACCATCACCACCCTCCATATCAGCCACAAAGACTTTTTTGGGCTTCAGGTTTTCCTTTCGCTTATGAGCTTTTCTGTGTCTCCCTTCAGAATTTAAATTTTTAATCCGTAGGTCTTCCGTCTGAATTTCCACCCGAACCTGGGTCAGTTTCCTGGGACCTACGCAATTGGGATTTTGTTTTATGGGAGGGGTCTCTCCTACATCCACAAGGTGGAGGGTTAGGTTTGTGCACCCTGTTTTGTCCCTGCAGATCCCTTTAAACACTGAACAGCCTTGATAGGTTTCCTCTCTGTTCTGCATTTAAATAGGAGAATAGTGTCTGATTTCGCCAACATTTCAGTGTTAGCTAACCAGACGGTAGGGAGTTTGATTTGGGAATCCTCCAGACCTTCCTCTAACTCATCCTGTGTCCCTTTTGTCCTCCTCTTTCCTGACTGCCTGACAGACTTGTGCTTGTTTATCCCCCTCCCGGCTGTTTTAACATATTGATGTGGCACAGTCTTTGCTTTTTCCTACGATCTGGGGTGTCAATTATATAATTCACCTGGATAAGTCTCTTTATTACTCTGTACGGGCCACTGAATCGGGCTTTCAAGGGTTCTCCCTCTTTTAGTAATAGCACTAACATGTTGCCTCCGCGCTGAAAATGTTCTGGCCTGGGCATGTTTATCTGCCTGCCTTTGGGAGTTTTTTTTTTAAAAAATGTGCTCCTGAGCCACCGCACAGGCTTTCGTGAGTCGGTCTCGGAACATGGAGATGTAGCCCAACAGGGAAGATTCGTCCCCATGTCCCAAAAACCTCTCCTTGATTAGTTTTAGAGAACCTCTCACCTCGTGTCCATAAACTAATTCAAAGGGAATAAAGCCAGTGGACTCATTGGGTGAGTCTCTGGTAGCAAACAGAAGAAATCCCAGCCCTTTCTCCCAGTCATTGGGGTACCCATAGCAATATGCCCTGATCATTGTCTTTGGGGTCTGGTGGTATCACTCCAAAGCCCCTTCTGACTGGGGGTGGTAGGCTGAGGAATTTCGTTGGGTTATGCCCAGATTACCCATGACCTTTTGAAAAATACCGGACATTAAATTTGTGCCCTGATCTGACTGGATCACAGCAGGCAGCCCATAGCGGGTGAAGAATTGGGTTTGTCCCTCCACCAGTACCTTGGCAGAGATAGTTCTTAGAGGGATAGCCTCTGGAAATCGGGTAGCCACATCCATAATGGTGAGAAGATACTGTTTTTGGCAGGGGTCCCACAAAATCTACCAGCACTTTGCTGAATGGTTCCCCAAAAGCCGGTATGGGAATTCTGGGTGCAGGTTTTATTGCAGGTTGAAGCTTCCCCACAACCTGGCACATGTGGCAAGTCTTACAGAACTCCACCACATCCTTGTGGAGTCGTGGCCAGTGAAAATGCTGTCTGATGCAGACTTGGGTTTTTCTGATACTGAAATGTTCAGCCATTGGAATCTCGTGGGCTATTCAGTATTTCCCTACGGTACCTTGGTGGCACCACTACCTGGTGAACCACTGTCCACTCTTCATTTGCAGGTCTGTGAAGAGGTCTCCACTTCCTCATCAGTACCTTGTCCTTTAAATAGTAACACTCTGGAACTCTCAGCTTCAGTTTGGGCAGTCCGTGCTAACTTTTTTAACCCTGGGTCGGCTTGCTGAGCCTCGACCAAGGAAGACCTGTTTAACCCATCCTCTGGGTCCTCTAACTTCCCAAAGGTGGTTTCAGATAACCAGACAGTAGTGTCATCTGCTTGCAGTGCCAGTTCAGCCTCCTCTGACAGAGCTTGTTTGGCCACTGTCACCACACAAGTCAGGAAAAATGCCAGGGATCTTTTCCTGTCTCTGACTTCTTTTGGTCTCTCTAAAACCATTGGGAAAGCTACCACCTTCGCCCCCACCAGATCATTTCCTAGCAGCAGGACAACTCTGTCCACAGGTAAACTAGGGACAATCCCCAAGGTCGTATTCCAGGTGCACCCCGCACTCCGAAACCATTTACTAGCACTCTAGCATTCAATGCACTGTCTAGGGGAAAGGTTATGCCTTTTCCCAGCAGAATGGATTGGTGGCCCCAGTATCCATAAGTATGACTACGGTCATACTCGCGTCACTCGAGGGGTATGGGGTCACTTTTTCTCTGGACACAAAATCCTGGTAACTCAGGGATTTTGTTAAGTTTTCCCACACACTCAGCAGTACGTTTACTGGGTTTTACTGCTGCAGTTAAAGCCACAGACTGGTCCACCAGGGTGTGGTGTACCCTGACTAAACCTATGGGTTTGGCCCGTAACTTCCAGCAGTCAGCTCAAAGGTGAGCTGGCTTGTTACAATGGAAACATACAGGATTCCGGGCATCACTCCTGTTCTCAGCACCATCATTTTTGGCCTGAGGAGGGCCCCCCGTGTTTCCGGCTCTCCCTATTGACTCACAGCTGTTCATCCTCCTAAAAATCTCTCACCTTTTATCCTTTTCAGGTTTTTGGAGGTGACTAGGGAAGGGTTTCCCTTGGCAAAAGGGCTTGTGAATAAGTCTATCATCATCAGCCTGGATTGCTGCCAGCCTGGCTCTTGGAACCTTTCGTTCCTCCATGTGGTTTTCTTATGGAAAGGGGAAGCAAGTTTTTGAACTCCCCGAGGAGGATCACCTCTGAGGTTTTCATAGGTGGACTCTATCGTAAGTGCCCATATCCATCGGTTGAAAGAGAGTTGCTTTCGCATCCTCCTCATTGAACTTTGGAATCAACTGGGAGAACTTTAAGAGTTCAGCATTTGCTCCTGAGCTACAGGTAGCTCCCTCACGAGCAGTGTCTTCACTGGGTACATTGGGTCGTCCCCTATTCAGTTCGAGCGGTCTTAACTTCCTTTGGAAAGCTCTTTCTTTTTCCCTTTCTTGGAATTCTCTCTCCTCTTTCTCTCTGCAAAGCTCTTTGTTTTTAATGTAATTCTAATCTCCTCTGTTCTAGCTGTACCTTAGCTAATGTTACTTTATCTCTTTCTGATTCTATACCTGTCTCTGGTTCATCAATGTCAATTTTAAAATGGTTGGCCACAAGTTTTAGGATTTCAGGCTTCATAGCTTTTGGATGAATAGTAATCTGTAACTGCCCAGCTACATTCCTCAACTCCAACAGATAGGGCTTTTAACCCGGCCCAAGTTACTTCACTCTGTTCTAGGAAGGTACTGGCCTTGACATTATCATACTCTAGCACTGAAAATCACAAGAAAACATATGTTGATGTTTGTAAATTATTGCTAAGGATCAATTTGGTTTCCTGCTTCCAATTTCTAGTTTGTCTTTAGTTTTCATTCCAGACGTGAGCTCCCAAATTTCTGTTACGGTCAAGTGAGGAGAGGTTGAAGGACTTCCCTCTTTTCCTTCTCCTTGTTTGACCACAACAGGTTTAGTTCTTTCTTAAAGTGGATGTACTTGCCAATTCAGTAGGTGTGTGATTACTTACTTGCTATGATCATAACAAGAGCCAATTGGACAGGTTTTCTTGAGTTAACAAAAAGGAAGAGGTTAACTTTACTGTACCTAAATCGAACTAAAAGAGTAATAAACACCGCGCCAACTTTCACACACGCAAATAGGTTACAGAGTGAGGAAGATAGATTGGTTGAGTTAGAGTCCAAAAAAGGTATACAATCTGTGAAGTTTGATGATTCAGCTGGCTTCTAGCTGAATTCAGTGATCCTGAGGCTTTTAGTTTGAAGAAATAGATGACTGGTTTAGTGAGTCTCTTGGATGAATGAAGTGGATGAAGTCCTCCAAAGGGGTTTCTGATTGTAGCCAGAGTGTGCAAAGGTGGTTAGTCAACAAGCAGGATTTGAAAGCTTTTAAGTTGGAATGGAGACAGAGAAAGAGAGACCTCCATTTCAGGTCTGCACATGTCAGTCTAGTTGCTTCTCCACTGCACATAGCAGTCCGCAGTATTTCTCAGCTTGCTGAGAGAACATGTAATTCCTTTAAACTTCCTGGGTTTTGGTTCTTGCTGGGAAATTAGTAGATATTGTGTGTCTCTCCTCGCAGTCCTTTGCAATGTAGGATAGTGTTGCAAACTAGGTGATAATCTTAAACTGAAAAGAACGACTTTGCTGGCAGCTCGTCTTTTTAAAATGTCTTCTTAAAAAAATAATTCAGATCTCCAGCCAGTGGATTAAAGAAAATTATCATTCAACAAAACACATTAGCGTAACAATACTAAGTCCTAATCAGATTATTCGCAATATTTAAGAAGCCTCAAGGGTTGTCTCAGGCACCTAGTTTAAAATAGCATTAGAGATACAACACATCCAGAAGCAAAAGGATTCCAGATCAGGTGGTGCAATATCTGCAGTATTTTTGTTAATATTGTAAATCCGAAACAAAAACAGAAAATATACAGCAGCAGCATTTGTGAAGAGAGCAGGCTAGCCAGTGTTTGACGACCCTTTGGAGTGTTGGATTATTTGATATTCGACATTTCAGTATCTAATTCATATGGCTGTGGCTTTGTATCAGAGCTCCAAATTTCTTCGAGAACAAAAACTCCCGACAGGTCTCAAGCAGCTTAGAAGCAGGACTGGGAGATCATTTGCCCTCCTCCCTGCCTTAGGAACAGGAGATTGCATGGGGAATTTTTTTTTTTTTTTTTTTTTTTTTAATTATTTTAGTTTAAACAAACTACAACAATAAGTTATTTCTAAAATGGTGATGGTTTTCTTGCAGCAAACCCCCCAAAAACAATCTATTTGATTAGGCTTCTTAAAAATTCAAAATCATTCAAAATAATTTTAACTTACCAAAGCCTTTTCTCGTTCCAGCAATATATTTATCAAGCCCTGCAATACATTAAGATGTATTATCCAAAAAGGAAATGAGGAAGTATACTGTGAGAATCAGTGATTACTGCAGCGCCACAACATTCGTAGTTTTTAAACACCCCGCACTGCCTAATCAAGCAGCAGACACACTCATTACCTGCCCTCAACCTCTATCCCAGCAGTGCAAAAATTTAATATGGTATATTCTGCTGAGTACCAGAAGGATTCACTGATGGGCACACCGATCAGAGCCTCTTCATAGTTCTCATTAAACTGAGTGAAGATACACTAATGGGTGCATCAGTGGCGGTCTAAGCAGCTAAACAGAGCAGCAGCCCACAGAAATGCTGTCAGTATTGGGCATGTTTTTAACCAAGGCTTGGGAGCCCCTTTCCCATAAAACATTACAGAACTCAGCTGACCATAATATGTGAACATATTATGCCATGAACCACAGAACTCTGCCACACAAGAGGCCCATTGTCTCAATGCTAGCTTTCTACTCAAACAAAGCAAAATTAATACCCCCGTCTGACATTCTCCTTATACCATTGTACCTTCCACTGTTTCAAATATTTATCCTATTTTCCCTTAAAGGACTATACCCTCTGAAAAACATTCCATGCTCCAAATATCCTGTATGTAAAGACATTTCCTGAACCTCAAAGAGAATTGGATAATTCCCTAAAGAGAAAAAGTTTTGCAGGGCTACGGGGAAAGGGTGAGGCAGTGGGTCAAGGCGAGTTGCTCTTGCAGAGAGCCAGCATGGGCACGACAGGCCAAAATGGCCTCCTTCTATGCTGCAATCATTTATGATTCCTCATAGTCACTTAACCTTCATCACTGATTTCCCAACCACAGGACATACTCCTTCCCTATTCACTCCAGTAGTGGTGATATTCATACAATGAATGGGCAGTACCCATTGACCCCCAAAGTCACACCTCCCTGCTAACATCTCAAATTATCCAGAAAACGCCAGGCCCAGGATCAGGCTACGTTAATACTGTAACAGATTGTAACTTTTAGTTTTCAAGAACAGATGCATTATGTTTCTGGGCCAAAAATGACACTGCCAAGTTTGAACAATCAGAAATAAAAAGACTCACTGTGTGATGGTCAGCATGCATGTGGGACACAAAGATGGCTGACAAATTACAAAGGACCCTGTCCACATCATTGCCATAGTGACGACAGAGCTGTCCAAAGGTGCCTTCACCACAGTCCAATAATATAGAACGTGTAGCGCTAATAACAGTTAAAAAAAAGTCTCATTAGGACCAAAGTATTCTTGTAATATGACTGCATCTGTTTTCTCTGTCTCATGCTTTTCCAACAAAATCTGCTGACATTCCATCTTAGTAACATGGCATGGTAAAAGGCTACCATTTACCTTAGCATTATTATTCAGGCATTAGTACACTCTCTGGACAAATGCTTTGTCTTTTACTACAAATATTTAGCACTCCATTTGCCTTTTGTTCCCTGACATCTGTGTCACTTAATCTCTCCTGCCTTCCATCCTAATACAGACCTTCCCTTTTGTTTCCTTCCACCCCACCCCCTCACTTGCTCAAGGACCGTTACATTGTTAACCGTCGCCAGTAAAGGCTGACGACATATCAGGTTCGGGTCAGGTCGCACCTCCAGCATTCGGGCTCGGGTCGGACACGCTCCATCACAGGTAAGTGGCTCCACTGTTCATTTAATTTTTGGACTAGAAAGGTAGTTTTTGTGACAGTTATTTTAAGCTTGCGCAGATCAGCAACAAAGTGAAAATCGGAAGGTAAGTTAACCGATGGTCGGGTCGGGTACGGGAAAAATTGGAAGGACTTGGGTCGCGTCGTGCTCAGGTTGGGTTTTCTTTTTGCAGACCCAACCAGGCTTTTAGTTGCCAGTTCTGATGAGGGGTCACAGACCTGAAACATTAACTGTTTCTCTCTCCAGAGATGCTGCCGGACCTGCTGAGTATTTCTTGCATTTTCTGTTCTCATTTGAGAGTTCTGGCATTCACAGTATTTTGTTTTTAAACCCTTATTGGTTGTTGCCTGCTAAAGAACACCAAAGCTCCTGTTCGAGTACAAGGACTCGTGCCAGCACAGAAGGTCTACAATTCAAAACAGTGCAGAAAAGAGAAGAAAATATACATTCCACAGATTGCTAGCAACAAAATTAATTATTTCCAGCTGTCTCTTTTCAAGCCACAAAAGGAAAAATTCACTGGGCTTTAAATTGAAGAAAAAGATGCTTGACGTCAACCAATTAGTAAGTTTTCTTTAAAAAAAAAGAGATGTGCACATTTAACAAGCATTTATATAGCACATTTAACACAATAAAACATGCCAAGGCACTTCATAGCAGCATTATGAAACAAAATTTGACACTGAGCCACATAAGGAGATATTAGGGGAGATGGCCAAAAACATGGACAAAAAAGAAAACAAAACATGGAACACAAAGCACAAATTATGATTGTTATCAATTGCAATTGAATGCTCCCTTCTCAGGCTACAACATTACGTTCGACTAACAGCAGCAATGGTGAAAAAAGAGAGACTTACTCGATATTTAGAATGATGGAACTAACATTTCGGATTTTCATTGGGATAGCAGATCCAGTTCCAAGGAAAACCACCTCTGGGTATTTGTCCACTTTCGCTGGCAATAAAAGTCAAAAATACTTTACCACCAGACATTGCTGACTAGTGGAGAGTTACAAAATATAGGTAGATTCTTTTTTAAAAATAAATTCCAAGAGCACAGTGGTGCAGTGGTTAGCACCGCAGCCTCACAGCTCCAGCAACCCAGGTTCAGTTCTGGGTACTGCCTGTGCAGAGTTTCAAGGCTATGGGCAAATGGGATTAGGAAGACAGGTCAGGTGTCTTTAATGCATCGGTGCAGACTCGATGGGCCGAAGGGCCTCTTCTGCACTGTATTATTCTGTGAGAACCAAGAATGTAAATCACAAGACCTCATAAAACATAAGAAAAAGATGCTGGTGTATTGCCTTCAAACAACCACAATCCTGAGAGTTTGGTTTTACAGTATATAAATGGCAGATGTGAACGGAATTGCAAGACTGTTATTCAGTTGAGATGCCCTGATTAGTTCAGTGATACTGAGCAATAGAAACTCAAGATCGAGATACAGCTGCAACAGCTGTTTCACATTTTAAAGTGATATTCCTCATCCTATTTGAACAAAACGACAAGTTCCGTTAGGAACAAACTGCTAATGGGATGCTGAAAAGGCCTGGTCAAAACATTTTTCTGTTAGCTGAGCTCCTGAAACAGTCAGTATGGAAATGCAACTGTCGAGTCACCTTCTCTACCCTTGTGAAGGTGCAACTACAGTCCAGGAGGACCTGAAACGATTGGGGCAGCCACAACACAAGATCACATAAATCTTAAGGGGTTTGTGGGCAGGGGGTGGGGGGTCGGTCGAGTGATTACAGCAGGGAAGGTCTTCATATACTTGATTATTGCGACACAGTACAGGTACACCAGAGGGTAAGAACAGCTTAAGAGAACAAGGACTGTTAATAACCAGCCATCTCCTTCAGCAAATAAAGGACAAGACCAATTGTTTCAATGATGTACCTGATAGAACCACAGGGTCTGCCGCCAATAAATTTTTACATTCTTCAACTTTCTCCAAGAAGCCTGGGATTTCTGTAGCTTCTTTAATAAACTCCTCAGTATCAGCTGCAACCACGGCATCTCTGTTTGTAAGAAGTGCAGAAAATACAACTTGCAATCAATGTTAAAAACATGGAGGAGGCATGATGTTTCCCTCCAATAAACACCAAGCCAGTAAAAATCATTTTCTTTTTTCCACAGCAGCTCCTTCTCACAACCTTCTGTGTCCCACAATTCACCCGCTGCGGGTCTTAATATTTGTTTAAATTCAAAGCTAAATGCAGGCTAGCTACACTGTACAATCACCTGAGGTAGACACAACACGCGGTGAAAGCTACCAGTTTACACATCTTGCCTGCCGGAAGGAACCTAGCAATTCTCGTAACATACTAAAAAAAGTGATGTTTTACCCTTCATTTTTTTTTTAAGTAATCAAGAGGAGGGCAGCACAACAGAATGTAAAACTATAGAATAGAGTCACAGTGGTCAATGCAACAATAAAAAAAAATTACAAAATACTGCAGCTGTGCACAATGACATGCAAGGTGTTTGCCAAACTTCCTTTCCTGAAGTCTAGCTATGAACTGGAAAAAAGGATAACAGACGATTTCCCAGAAATGGAGATGAATGAAGACTAAAGTGTTTCTGTACAGAGTTAAACTGACAATTGGTTAGAGACCAACTGACATTCTAAAGCACCAACCAAAAGAATTAAGCAGGAGAAACATTACTGACCCCCTAGAAAATGCCTAAAAAAAAACTAAAGGTTTACAAAGCCCAGCGCCGTACATGATCCTCAAAACGGAACATAATTGAACCCAACTAGAGCTGTAAAAGTATAATTCAGTTCAGAATGATAGCCAGGTTCAAATTAACAGTATAATTGTGAAAGCAAGTTATTGTACTGTTCGTCATTATCCTTGCCTGCACAGAAGTCACAGGGGTCGAGTATACTGGTAAACTTTTAATTTAAATTAATCAACTAATTAGTATAAAAAAAAACAAAAGGCAATTTGATAATTTATCATATAATTCAATCAATCAGATCTAGGGGACGAAGTTAAAGTTAAACAAAGGATAATAACATTAAAGGGTTCCGAATTTTTCTGTAAATTAAAATCTAAGGTGTTTAGATAATAGGAGTTAAGTAAAAACAATTAAGTTAACCACCATATAAAGTAACATCAGAACAAGGGAAGCAGCTGACTGGTGAGTAATTATTTAAGTCTTTAAGTTGATTTCTGTTAAGTCAGTTAATAGTACAAGAGGCATGGCAGACATCTCGGCCCTACAGAGTGCACATCCATGTGTAACTCCAGGACACTTTGCGTGTCTTAGACAACATGTGCAGGAAGCGTCTTCAGCTGCAACAGCTCAAGTTCTGCAATTTGGAGCTTGAGCAGCAGTGAGAGTCACTACAGTGCATCTGGGAGGCTAAGAGTTTTGTGGATAGCACATTTATAGATATGCTCACCCCCGCAGCTTAAGGGTATACAGGCAGAGAGGGAATAAGTGATCGCCAGGCAGTCAAGGAGAACAGGCGGACAGTGCAGGAGTCCCGAGTGCATTGCGCTCTCCAGCCAGTATCCCGTTCTGAAAACTGGTGAGTGTGATGGTTCCTCTGGGGAGTGCAGCCAGAGTCTAGGCCTTAGCACCGCAGCTGGCTCAGCTGTACGGGGAGGGGAGGGGAGGGGAGGGGGGAGGAAGAAGATTGGAAAAGCAATAGTGATAGGGATTCTATAGTTAGGTGAACAGACAGACATTTCTGCAGCCACAGACGTGAATCCAGGACTGTCAATTGCCTCCCTGGTGCCAGGGTCAAGGATGTCACTGAGCGGCTGGGCGGGGGCAGAAAATAAAAAAAAAAAGAGGCTAAACAGCCAGTGGTAGTGGTCCATACCAGTACCAGAGATAGAAGGAGGGATGAAGTCCTGCAGGCAGATTTGAGAGAGCCAGAAAAAGAACTAGCAAGCAAGACCTCAAGGTAGTAATCTCCAGGTTACTCCCAGTGCCATGTGCTAGTGAGTATAGAAATAGCAAGATTGTGCAGATGAATGCGTGGCAGGAGAGAGATAGTGCAGGAGGGAGGGGTTGAGACTGCTGGAACATTGGGACCAATTCTGGGGAAGGCAGAAGCTCTACAGGACGGACGGATGTAGCTCAGCAGGGCCAGAACAAATGTCCTTGCAGGGCAGTTTGCTCATACTATTTAAGAGGATTTAAGCCAACTTGGCAGGGGAATGGGAACCAGGAGGCAACAGAGGGGAAAAACAAGGTGCACAAAAAGGACTGGGAGAGACAGGTAGCATGACAATAGGAAATAGCAAGAAATTAGGTGGACTCAGAGTAAGAAGGAATGTGATAAGTTCTAACTTAGGTGGACAATGCATGTCTGTGAGCGCACAGTGTGGCAGGCACAGATAGACATGGGGGAAATATGATGTGGCAATAATGGAGGCCTGGGTACTAAATAGTCCTGGATACAATGGCCAGAATTCTGTCAGAAGGCTTGAGTTCCCAACGTCAGGAACAGAAGCGGGAGCTGTTGCAGTCAGGTGCGGGGAGGTGCACTAATGTTTGAAATTGCGGAGAAAGCCAATTAACTGCCAGAGGCGGGGGAGACGTCCACTGAGGCAGCGTGAGATCACGCCGTTGGAAGCACTGGCGCCATATCTAAAAGGGAATCCAGCAGTTAGTAAAATGGAAGCATCCCTACAGAGAGCAGACACCAAGGCACTTACTAAAATGGCTGAAGGACGATCCAGGGTAGCCCCATGGTTTCTGATCCCTCCCTGTACGTGCTTGTCCAGGTTGCTCAGGCAAGCAGAGGAGGGAGTGGGGGGGGGGGGGGGGGGGGGCGGTGTTTCCTCGGGAGGGGAGGAGACTGGCCCGGCAGACGAAGCAGCCTGGATGGAGATTGCAGAGGTCAGCAGTTATGGGATCATCGCTGGTAGCTGGCTACGGTGCTGCAAGAGGGTCAATGACCTTATGCATTCCAGCAAGGCAAGTGCAGCCCACATTGTTAACCTTACAGTCTTGTATGTAACTTGAGAAGCAAAGTGATAGAAAGGGCATGGCCACCCAATCACTGGCAAGGCCCAGGCAGCAGCATTGGAGGATCCAGGTCAAACCGTTGACTCCTAACCCGCTGCTACTGAAGGGCTACATGGAAGAGGCATCCCTGTGGTGCCACGATGGACAGTCAGGCTCCCACCAGCCTAGGTGTCGTGCGCGTCATTGGGCGACTAACATTGGACATTTATGTGCTTGCAGAAGGGAATACATAATGCGGGAGAGGGCCAAAATGGGCAGTGGTGTTGCTTTCCTCGCTATCCTGACGCCAATGGAGGAAGAAGCTCTGGAGCTGGAAGGCGGGCCGATCCATTGCTGACGGTGAGGACAGAGCGAGCGCTCTCATGGATGGGCACAAGAGAGCCTCTGGGGAGCATGAGGAATACTAGGAGTAGTTTGAAGGACGTGATGGAATATTTATTACCTTCTAAAATCACTCCTCTCTTTTGCAGGTCAACAACAAGAACAGGCAGCTGTCGTGACTGGGGAACCGCCATCCTAGTCCACATAGGGTCCACTGTCACATCAATCATCAGTGAAGATACACTCATGTCAGTAGGTAGTCACGCTCGGGTATTAACAGGGTCACAATCTGGTGAGCACTGCACAGATGCACCTGAGCAGTTGATGGAGGCTGCAGCAGCCGAGGGCACTCAGATTCAAATTACAGAGGTGCAAAAACTATGGAGTAGTTAATTATTGGGGATTTTAATTATCCTAATATAGACTGGGGTAGTTATAGTGTAAAGGGCAGAGAGGGGGAAGAGTTTCTGAAGTGTGCTCAGCATGTTTCTGGCCCAATGTGGAAGGAGGCATTGCTGGATCTGGTTCTGGGGAATGAGGTGGGTCAAGTGGATCAAATGTCAAAAGAGGAACCTTTAGGGAACAGTGATCACAGTATCTTAAGGTTTAGATTAGCTATGGAAAAGGACAAAGAGCAATTCAGAGTAAGCAAACTTAATTAGAAGGCCAATTTCAGTTGGGCGAGACTGCATCTTGCCTAGATAAACTGGAATCAAAGATTGGCAGGCAAAACCGTAAATGTAACAATGGGATGCCTTTAAAGTGGATATGGTTGAGATACAGTCGAGGTACATTCCCACAAGGGGGAAAAGATAGGACAAACAAAAGCATGATGAGAAAGAGTGTAAGATGAAGCAGATAAAAGGGTACCGTCATGGAACTCTTTCTCCTCGGATTAAAAACAGTGCACCTTTAAGACTGAGCACAGGGTGCCAGCTGCACCTTTCCCAAGGCCACAGCAGGAGAGAGAGGTCACATGGTATAATGTTTCGATTTGACTGAGAAACTGGAAGAAACTGGCTGAAACCAGTTTTTTGAGACTCTCTCCAGCGAGGTGTGCTACTGAGGAAAAGAGCTGTCTATTCTCTCAGCAGAAATTCTACAAGGAGCTACAGGCCAAGTTAATTGCCTAAGGAAGAAAAAAAAAAAGCCCTTTTGTATTGCTGGAGGCAGCAAAACTCCTTTTCTTTACTTCCAAGCCAGGAAGTAGTTACTTCAAGATTGTATTTTCTGGAATTCGCCAGTGGTCTTGATATCTGCTGCAGCCGAAGTGTTTTGAACGCCTATCTATTGAAGAACTGTTTCATCAAATCCATGTGAAGACTTCGAGAGGCATTTGGTTATTTTCACACTAGGATACATCACCCATCAGGAACATAACCCACAAAGACTTACTTATTCTGAAACAGCACAGTGGCGCAGTGGTTAGCACCACAGCCTCACAGCTCCAGGGACCCAGGTTCGATTCCGGGTACTGCCTGTGTGGAGTTTGCAAGTTCTCCCCGTGTCTGCGTGGGTTTTCTCCGGGTGCTCCGGTTTCCTCCCACAAGCCAAAAGACTTGCAGGTTGATAGGTAAATTGGCCATTATAAATTGTCACTAGTATAGGTAGGTGGTAGGGAAATATAGGGACAGGTGGGGATGTTTGGTAGGAATATGGGATTAGTGTAGGATTAGTATAAATGGGTGGTTGATGTTCGGCACAGACTCGGTGGGCCGAAGGGCCTGTTTCAGTGCTGTATCTCTAATCTAATCTAAAAAAAAAAAACCAGTTAACTGATTTTTGAGTGTGTGTGTGTATGGGGGAAGTTAGAATAAAATAAGTTAGAAGATCTTTAGACATAGCTTTAACTCAATAGTATTTAAGATTTAGGTTTTTTTAAAAAAATAGTTAATTTGTTGTTGTCTAAAGATACCTGGTTTGGTCTGTTTTATTCTGGGGGTTACTAGAGCATTTAATTTGGCTGTTTTCCAGTTGGATGGGAAACGTTAATATGCTGCGACCTGTGGAGTGATGGGACTGAATTGACAGTGCATTTCTCCCTCCTCGGTTGTAATATAGATGTCAGGTTGATAATACAAGTGAGAACAGGATAAATAAAGAAAGTTCAGGGGAAGTCAAAAAAGTAATGAGAAGCAAAGTGCATGAGAAGAGATTGGTGGCCAACATAAAAAGGAATCCAAAAGTCTTCAATAACCATATAGATAGTGAAGGGTAATAAAAGGAGGGTTGGGGCTGATTAAGGACCAAAAAAGGGAATTTATGAATAGAGGCAGAGGGCATGGCTGAGGTACTAAATGAGTACTTTGCATCTATCTTTACCAAGAAGATGCTGGCAAAGTCTTAGTGAAAGAAGAGGTAATGCAGACACAGTATGGGTTAAAAACTAATATTATTAAGAGGAGATATTGGAAAGGCTGGCTATCCTGATCAACTTTTAGGTCACCAGTACCAGATCGATGCATTCAAGGATGCAGAGGGAAGCAAGGGTGGAAATTGTTGAGGTACTGGCCAGAATCTTCCAATCCTCCTTAGACACAGGTGCTAGAGGACTGGAGAACTACAAATGTTATACACTTGTTCAAAAAAGGATGCAAGGATAAGCCCAGCAACTACAGGCCAGTCAGTTTAACCTCTTGAGAAAGCTTTTAGAAACAATAATTCAGGGACAAAAAGTCACTTGGATAAATATGGATTAATTAAGGAAAGCCAACATTGATTTGTGAGATGTAAATTGTATTTAATAACTTGCTTGACTTTTCTGATGAGGTAACAGAGAGGGCTGATGAGGGTAATGCAGTTGATGTGGTGTGCATTGACTTCCAAAAGGTGATAAAATGCCACAGCAGGCTTGTCAGCAAAGTTAAAGCCCATGGAATAAAAAGAAAGTGGCAGCATGGATACTAAGTTGGTTGAGTGACAAGAAACAGTAGTGGTAAACGGTTGTTTCTTCAGACTGGAAGGTGGTACATAGTGGGGTTCCCCAGGGCTCAGTACTAGGATCACTTCTTTTCTTGGTTTATATCAATGACCTACACTTGGGTGCGCAGAGCACAATTTCAAAATTTGCAGATGACACAAAACTTGGAAATACTGTGAACTGTGAGGAGGATAGTGATAGACTTCAAGAGGAGGTAGACAGGCTGATGGAATGGGCAGAGGAAATTCAATGCAGAGAAGTGTTAAGAGTTACATTTTTGTAGGAAGAAAAAGGAGGGGCAAAATAAAATAAAAAGGATGCAATTCGGAAGGGGGTGCAGGAGCAGGCGGACATGGGGATATACGTGCACAAATTGGTGAAGGCGGCAGGGCAGGTTGAGAAAGTAGTTAATAAAGCACACAGGATCCAGGGCTTTATAAATAGAGGCATAGAGTACAAAAGCAAGGAAGTTATGATGATCTTGTATAAAACACTGGTTTAGCCATCAATACTTGGTACCACAATTTAGGAAAGATGTGAAAACAATAGAGCAGGTGCAGAAAAGATTTACAAAAATGGTTCCGGGGATGAGGGACTTCAGTTACATGGATAGATTGGAGAAGCTGGGCTGTTCTCCTTGGAGGAAGAGAAGATTAAGAGGAGATTTGATAGAGGTTTTCAAAATCATGAGGGGTCTAGACAGAATAGATAGAGAGTCATTGTTCCCATTGGCAGAAGGGTTGAGAACCATCAGACACTGAGTTAAGGTAATTGATAAAAGAAGCAAGAGTGACATGAGGAAAACTTTTTTTTTTTAAATGTAGTGAGTGGTTAGGATCTGGAATGCACTGCCTAAGAGTGTGGTGGAGGCAGATTCAATCAAGGCTTTCAAAAGAGAATTGGATAATTGAGAAAAGATTTGCAGGGCTGCGGGTAAAGGGTGGGGGAGTGGGACTAGCGGAGTTGATCTTGCAGTGTGCCAGCATGATACAATGGGCTGAATGGCCTCCTTCTGTGCTGAAACAATTCTATGATTTCATAAAATCATTGCAACTAATGCATCAAATTTTGTCATGTTTGATCTTTTGAAGCAGAGGAAGATACAGAAAGACAGATAAAGCAAGGCAGCAGTGCAAACTTGAGCTGTTCCAGCAAAGAACCAGCATAGCGGTGGTGCAAATGGCTTCCTTCTGATCCATAAATCACATTACAAAGTATTCACAGCACAGAAATAGGCTATTCAGCTCAATTGGTCCATGCCAGTGTTTAAACTCCAAAACAGATTCCTCCCACCTCTCTCAATCCAGCCTAATCAGCATGATCTTCTATTCCTTCCTTGCTCATGTGCGTATCTAGGTCCCCCAAAATGTATCTTATACTATTTGCCTCAACTCTTCCTTGTGGCAGCACCTTCCACATGCTAACCACCCTTTTGGTGAAGGGGTTTCTCCTGAATTCCCTATTGGATTTATCAGTGACCATCATATTTATAGCAGCTAGATTTGGATCTATTTTCCATGCAATAACATGCAAGAACTAAATAGGGTTACTACACAGGCAAAGAAATATGTAAAATTAAAATGTACAAGTGAGGAAAGAACAGCTCTCAGTTTCGAGAGCCGACACACCGGCTTTTGATTGAGTTTATGTTGCATTGGTCTCCAGGAGACAACCACAATAAATATGTCTAACTTACGTGAACTGACCTTTGCCATTCAAATTTGGGCCTCAGCTGGTACTTTAGCAGACATTCACCTCGAACAGTTGGCACATCGAGGGGGGCTGGCTGCTCCTGAAACCAGAAGGAAGGTGATTCACCAGTATTGACTGGGTTGAACTCATGTAGTTCAAATTCTAAATTTATTCCATTCTTTTGAAATGCATGCTATTCCCACAATGCACTCGTAACCAAGCCTGACAGCCATTTTGACCACTAAACTGGTTTCCAAACCCTTACGGTTGCTCTTTTACCAAGTCTACGAGCTACAAAGCAGCAGGATCTAAACTTCGAGCCTGAGATTTTGCTATGTTGATCATTTTCAAAAAATTCTCTCCTAATTGCCATGGTTAGCTCAGCAACAATAGAACCATAGAAAAGTTACGGCACAGAAAGAAGCCATTCAGCCCATTGTGTTTGTGCCGGCTGGAAAAATATAGCCGCTCGATCTAATTCCACCTTCCAGCACCTAGTCCGTAGCCTTGCAGGTTACAGTACTTTAAGTGCAGGTCCGGGTATCTTTTAAATGAGTTGAGGGTTTCTTCCTCCACCACCATTCCTAGCAGTGAATTCCAGACACCCACCACCCTCTGGGTGAAAAAGTGTTTCCTCATGTCCCCTTAAATCTGTGCCCCCTGGTAATTGACCTCTCCGCTAGGGGAAACAGATCTTTCCTGTCTACTCGATCTAGGCCCCTCAATTTTTTTACACCTCAAGTAAGTCATCCCCTCAGCCTCCTCGGTTCTAAGAAAAACAACCCGAGCCGATCCAATCTTTCCTCATAGCTGCAATTTTCAAGCCCTGGCAACATTCTTGTAAATCCTATGGGGGGGGGGGGGGGGGGGGGGGTGCGGTAGCACAGCGGTAACATTACTGAACTAGTAATCCAGAGGCCCCGAGTTCAAATCCCACCATGGCAGCTGGTGGAATTTAAATTTAATTAATAAAGCTGAAATTAAAAGCCAGACTCAGTAATGGTGACCATACTGGAAGGTCATTAAAAACCCATCTGGTTCACTAATGTCCTTTAGGGAAGGAAGTCTGCTGTCCTTACCTGGTCTGGCCTACATGTGACTCCAGACTCACAGCAATGTGGTTGACTCTTAACTGCCCTCTGAAATGGCCTAGCAAGTCACTCAGTTCTGTCAAACCACTTCAGAAAAGTTGAGAATAGAACCGATGGACCGCCCAGCATCGACAGCAGCTCAGTCGACCCTGCAAAGTCCTCTTCTTTACTTTGGTCTTGTGCCAAAATGGGGAGCGGTGGGCAGGGGAGAGAAAAGTTGTCCCACAGACTAGTCAAGCAGCTTGACAGTTAAACTCACTGAATCATACCTTACAGCCAGTGTCACAGTTTCCTCCATCATCCAAAGGTGGTAGCACAGCGGAATACATTTGGGAGGGAGTATCCCTGGGAGTCTTCAATGTTGACCCCATGAGGTCTCATGGCATCAGGTCAAACGTGGGCGAGGAAACCTCCTGCTGATTGATCAGCTGAGGGAGGGTGGACGGTGATAATCAGTACTCTTCCATGTAGAACGTCAATGACTTTCACCAAGAGTGGCTTGGCAGCACCACTACTAACCTAGCTGCTGAATCCTGAAGGACACAACTGCCACACTGGGCCTGCAGCAGGTGGCGAGGGAACCAAGAGGGAAATTCCTACTTGACCTTGTCCTCACCAATCTACCTGTCGCAGATGCATCAGTCCATGATAGTATTGATAGGAGTGACCACTGCACAATCCTTGTGGAGACATAGTCTCATCTTCACAGCATCTTGTTGTGTGGTACTACCACTGTGCTAAATGGGAGAGATTCAGAACAGATCTAGCAGCTCAAAACTGAGCATCCATGAGGCGGTGGCCAACAGCAGCAGAATTGTATTCAAACCCTGATCTGTAACCTCATGTCCCAGCATATCCCTCACTCTAACATGAACATCTAGCCGTTGGACCAACCCCGATTCAAAGAGTGCAAGAGGGCAAGCCAGGAGCAGCACCAGGCATACCTCAAAATGAGGTGTCAACCTGGTGAAGCTACAACACAGGACTACTTGCACGCCAAACAGCGTAAGCAGCAGGTGATAGAGAGAGCTAAGCAATCCCACAACCAACAGATCAGATCTAAGCTCTGCGGTCCTGCCACATCCAGCCGTGAATGCTGGTGGACAATTAAACAACTAACTGGAGGAGGTGGCTCCACAAATATCCCCATCCTCACTGATGGGGGAGCCCAGCACATCAGTGTGAAAGATAAGGCTGAAGCATTTGCAACCATTTTCAGCCAGAAGTGCCGAGTTGATGATCCATCTCTGCCTCCTCCTGAAGTCCCCAGCATCACGGATACCAGTCTTCAGCCAATTCGATTCACTCTGCGTGATAGCAAGCAACAACTGAAGGCACTGGATATTGCAAAGGCTATGGGCCCTGCCAATATTCCGGCAATAGTACTGAAGACCTGTGCTCCAGAACTTGCCGCGCCCCTAACCAAGCTGTTCCAGTACAGCTACAACACACTGACATCTATCCAGCAATGTGGAAAATTGCCCATGTATGTCCTGTACACGAAAAGCAACACATATCCAATTACTGCCCCATCTGTCTACTCTTGATCATCATCAAAGTGATGGAAGGTGTCACCGACAGTGCTAACAGTACTTACACAGCAATAACTTGCTCACCCATGTTCAATTTGGGTTCCAGCAGGCGCATTTAGCGCCAGACCTCATTAGTCTTGGCCCAAACATGGACAAGAGAGTTGAATTCCAGAGGTGAGGCGACAGTGACTGCCCTTGATACCAAGGCAGCATTTGACAGAGTGTGGCATCAACGTGCTCGAGCAAAATCAAAGTCAATGGGAATCGGGGAAAAACTCACCGCTGGTTGGAGTTGTACCGAGCACAAAGTAAGATAGTTGTGGTTGTGGTTGTTGGAGGTCAATCATCTCAATCGCAGGACATCACTGCAGAAGTTCCCCAGGGTAGTGTCTTAGGCCCAACCATCTTCAGCTGCTTCAACAATGACCTTCCCTCCATTATAAAAAAGGTCAGAAGTGGAAATGTTTGCTGATGATTACAGTGTTCAGCATCATTCGCGACACCTCAGACACCGAGGCAGTCAGTGCCCACATGCAGCAAGACCTGGACAACACTCAGACCTGGGCTATGTGGCAAATAACGTTCATGCCATACACGTACCAGGCAATGACCATCTCAAACAAAAGAGAATCGAATCATCTCCTTGAGATTCAACTGCATTACCATCATGGAACCCCCATTATCAACATCCTGAGGGTTGCTATTGGCAGAAAAATAAACTGGACCAGCCATTTAAATACTGTGGCTACAAGAGCAGGTCAGAGGCCAGGATTCCTGCTGCGAGTAACTCACTTCCTGACTCCCCAAAGCCTATCCACCATCTACAAGGCACAAATCAAGAATGTGATAGATTACTATCCACTGGCCTGGATGAGTGCAGCACCAACAACACCCAAGCTTGATGCGATCCAGGGTAAAGCAGCCCACTTGATTGACACCCCATCCATTCACTCCCTCCACACCAGCGCGTACTCTCTACAAGATGCACTGTTGCTGGGTCAAAATCCTAGAATTCCCTCCCTAACAGCACTGTTGGTGTGCCTACACCACATGGACTGCAGCGGTTCAAGGAGGCAGCCCACCACCACCTTCTCAAGGGCAATTAGGGATGGGCAACAAATGCTGGCCTTGCCAGCAACACCCACATCCCATGACAAAATTTAAAAAAAAACACAGCAGGTTCCATATTAAAATGCAAGAATATTCTAGAAAAGTGTGAAGATTGAGCCAAGCACTAAGAACTGACACAAGGCTCCAGAAAGCGTGCCAGTAATTCAAATTTCACATTCGCTCCTTCATTGCCAATTACGCACTTTTAAAATAACATCCCCTTCTTGCACTACATTCTGACCCCAACCCTGAGCCCACATTACCCCCGCTGCCTCTTCTGTTTGGATCACATCACCTGCACATGTGATTGGTACCACCCCATATTTCTTGCAACACCAGCTACACTGCTGCCCCAGGCAAACAATCCCAGAAATATCCTTTAACTGGGTTAAAGAGCTTAATGGAAATCGAAGAACATGAGGGAAAAGGAGTCGCATTCCAGCCTACACTCCAGTGACTAATTCAGTGCTTAACTTCACAGTACTTTTCCCCCCCAATTTCCTAGTATAAAACAGAGTGGGGCATAAAGTAGCTGACACAAAGAGAAACAGTAAAACAGGGTGTGTGTATTTAAGTGTTGCCCAAACCACCCTCCTTCCTGTATTAATGTACATATTTTATGGTTGGTCCCAAAGACCTTGGTTAGCCCATGAAAAGCTCATTTTACCCCACACCTCCCCAGTCCCCGAGACCTTGAGTTATGTCCCTACCTCGGCCTGAAAGGTTTCCAGAAGGGGGAAGATCTCTGGGTGAATCAGGTTTAGTTGGGTCTGAATCTTGTGGCTGCGTAGGTTATGGACGGTCTGATTGTGTTCATTGAGGACCAGGTGTTCTGTGGTAGGCCCGAACCTGTGTGTAGATTGAAGGACAAGAGAAGAGAATGAAACGACAAAGACAAACCAGCCTGCACACTTACCTCCATCATACTTTTAAGTGAGGCTACCAGGGCAGGCATACAATCAAGCTCAGGAAAAATGTTCTCAAATCTAAAGTACTGTAAAAATGAAAAAAAAAAATCAAAAATATCTCAAAGCACTCCACATTAAACAAATTCCTTCAAAATGCAGTGACTGTCAGACAGGCAAATATGGCTATCATTTTGTGCACAGCCAGATCCCACAAACAGCAATGAAATTGCCAGATTAATCTGGTTTTGGCAGTGTTTGAGGAAGAAATGCTGGCCAGGAGGTCTTCCTGCTCTCCTCTGAATGGTGCAGTGGGATTTTTAACATTCAGCTGGACCACTAGAACAGGAATTCACCACTTATCTGAAAGAAATGTAACCTCTGACAATCCAGAGGTCCTTCAATACTGCACCAAACGTCAGCCTAGGTTGTATGCTCAAATCTGAACTCAAACTTGAATCCAAAAGCATCTGACTCAGAAGCCAGAGCACCACTGACTGAGCTAAGCCAACATATTACCAAAGAATTTCAAAACACAGACTTCAAGCATTTGTTCACCAATATATCTGGAGGGTAATTCCAAGGTGCACATAAGTATTTGATGAACATAGCGCAGTGTGAAAATTTAAAAAGAAAATGAACACTAATATTCAATATATTTATTTAAACAATGGATATCAAATTGCATTCAACTATGATAGCAATTGTAACAGAACATTGCACAAACTATGAAATTTATGCTGAGCTTCATATTACAGCATTGAGAACAAATAGTATAATATTGGCAGTAAATTTCAAAGCATCATTGATGCCTTGTAGCAGTTTAGAATCCCCAGCTGCCCTGAACATTACCAGAGAGCATTTACTGAGGAAAAAAAAAAAGAGAAAAAGAATCAAATCCAAGAAGTCACCTACGGCAATATTTGCTTTATTTTTATTTCCACTTTGAAAAATAACCAGTTCTTCATCCCCACACAGCAATTTGATACACTGTAGTTATGCCAACACAGCAACAGTCACACAACTCAATTACCTCTCCATCCATGATTTATAAACATTGTTTGCCAAAACAGGCTCAGGGGCCATGTGGACAACTAATGCGGCGGGGCTTTCAGACCCTCCAGTTTGATACCTGCAGTAAACATAATTTTAAACGAAGTCAGAGGAGGCAAGATTTTAAAATATCACTCAATTTATTAAAGTCACTGCTTGAATAAAGCACAGCTTCATTTTTCTCCTAGGCAGCATCGAGTTGGAAGAGTAAAAAAGACAAGCCACACCCAAGATGCATCAAGAGGAACTTGCCAATACCACTAAGGTAAAGGACAGGGAGCAATCTGCCCACTCACCCTTTATTAAGGAAGGGATGAATAATAGGCCCCAAGACCAGAGGGAAAAAACACATTCATTCAAGATCATCTGAGTTGGAAACCCAAAAGGTTCAATGTCCTAATGCTTAGGGCAGAGGAATTCTCAGGAGTATTATATTAGGATATTCTTCCTCCAAAATGTGCCACATCTAAACTTAACAAATATTTAGAAAAAAAGTGGATAGCTTACCTTTTGAGTTGTTCATTCTCACACATGGGGTGAATAAATTCCTTACTGGGACATTCCAACACAAGAAAAGTGGGCCCTGGATCAGCAGGTGTGCACACTTCTTCAGGCCGGATCTGCAAAATACATTCATGGGACCAAGCGTCAGAAGTACTTCACATCCACTCAAAATAACAAGTACCCATAGCAGCATAATGGGTAACAATTGGTCAAGTAAAGCTCCATCAAGTATTTAAATGATGATCGATTCTAGCTTAGGAATGCAGTAGAACTCTGCTACACACAGCAGATTTAGGAAGGAGAAAAATCAGAACAAAGTGGGGAATTGTTCCAGTCCTTTCATGATCAGGACTGCTGCATTCAAATTGTTACAGTAATCCTGGCTCTATGCAGGCACACAATTTGACAACTCAAAAAAAAAAAAGCACAGGGTGCTCGAGATCAGTAGGGAACACCGATAAAATTCATCCTGCTGGCAAAACCAGAGAGAATAGTAGAAGTAATTAGCACAGGAGCTTTTCCCGCTCACTCTATACACAGCAGCTATTCACTCCCAATCACCTCCAACCCACCCACTCATCTCTTGCAAGAGACAGACTCACACAAAATGTGCTAAAGAACACCAAGACTGACTTCCTGTTTCCATCAATTTTAACAAAGAATCTGAGGAGACCGCCACAGTGTGCACACATCTATTTTTGCATTAAAATTAAAGAAAAGTACCTCAGTCCAATGAATTCATTGAATTCAGTACAATATGCACCCTTATGAATTTTAACACAATCACAAAAGTTCGAAAAAAAGAGTCATTTGCAGTTTAAGTTGTTTTACTGGAACACAACTAGTAAACAAACCTTGAAGCAGTGGCAGTTAGAAACAGCACACTCCCTCATTGTTGCTTACACCACCTACTCTTTCTAGCCCGACGTGTGCTCGTTATTTAGTCTTGCCGGTGGGGCTCCCAGTGCAAGGCCGAAAAGACGAGGGGAACCCCGCCACAGCCTTTCGAGCCCCTCCCTGCCACGGCGCAATTCAACAGCGCTCAGACACCGGGCTCCCTGTCCCTTTAAAGATTGGGATCCCGTCTCCAAGAGCTGCTGGCCAGAGTTTTAAGGGAGGTGGGCTGTTTGCTGGCAGGGGCCCTCTGTGGGCCACAGACTGCCTATGGAGGAGGCTCCCCGGCCCAGCACAAGCCCGCAGGAAAGTCGCCTCGTTTCACTGGACGAGCTGCCCACCCCGCCCCCCCCACACCCCGCCTATGGAGGAGGCTCCCCGGCCCAGCACAAGCCCGCAGGAAAGTCGCCTCGTTTCACTGGACGAGCTGCCCACCCCGCCCCCCCCACACCCCTGGTTTAATTCCAACAGCAGCGTGAAGAGGCCCTTAAGTGGTCTCAATTGACCTCTGGGTAGGAAGCCTGTCTTCAGCCTTTCCTGCCCCCAATTAATCTCACAGCGATGGGCTCTTCGCCTCCCATCACAATTCAATGTGCCCACCTGCCTCCTAGCCTGTGTCCAAGAGGCCAATTAAATCCATCCCATACGGGGCAAATAACATTGATGAATCCAATTCAATTTGTAATTCTGAAGAAATTGACAAACCTCCTTCCCTTCAAACATGACACTATTTCCACCTTTCAAAGCAGCAACAATTGGACCAATGGCTGAGGTCCCCCTGAAACACAAAAAGGGGGGAGTAAATGTGTACACTGTCATCAAATAAAGGAGCCAAAATACAGCTTTGGTCAATACAACAACTTGTGAGTAAGCAAGGAGTTAAAATCTTAACTTTAAAACTGAAATGTTAGCAAAACTGTATCTCCCTTTCTTCTCTGAAGATAATGACATTAGAACACAGAACCTTCTTTGATAGCACAGTGTGAATCTCACCAGTTGCCCAGGTCTGGTGTGGGACAGGACTGGCCAGTTAACAGTACAGTGACCGGAATTTCATTCTAAATCAGCAATCCTTCACCAAGAGTACTGAGCCTCACTCCTATGGATGGTCCAACCCGGGCTCCCACCGACACAAGGAACTGTCACGAGATTGCCAAGTAAACTTTTACACACAGGAAAACAAAATCAAGCGTTTGATTCTACATCAGGTCTGAATTTCAGGAAAAAAAAAAGAAAGCACAAACGGTCTTTAGAACAATAAACCTATGGGGGAAGCATGTGACCATTTTTATACTAAAATATAATTAGATTTTCTTGTATATTTGTAAAGATCATGTATAGCTAGAGAATGTATAGATTCACAATGTGAATAGTACTGTTACAAATTAAGGCCACGAATTTGCTGATGCAAGTCAGTGCACTACAAAGAGCTCACTGCGTGCATAGAACTTTAAGCTGTTTGTGAGCTGCGATGAGGTGGTCCATTAATGCACACCATTTCCTTCAGATGGAGGGTCCCACCCAAAAAGTGCGCTAATTTTTCTCTTCCTGATTTTGATTGACTTGCCGTGTACTTCTACTTTCTTTTACATGTCTAGTAGCTGCAGTTTTTAATTTCTCCTGATTAAATTGCTCTTTCTGATGGTGAACTCATCCTTCGGTACTCCAGGGGTTCAAGAAACATTGAAGATCAAAGCCCTGCTACTTACACTGGCAAACCGAGCTCCTTTGCCTTCATAACGAGGAAATTTCCTTTCTTGGGATGAAGCTGCAAATGAGCATATTTTAATTATTAGAACTCCGTAAAAGGGCTGTCTCTGCTCTCTCGAACTGATCATCGCCTTTATCTCTGTCTTCTTAGAACCATAAACTGATACAGCAGAGAAGGAAGCCATTTGTGCCATTGTGCCTGTGCCAGCTCAGTGAAAAGAGCTATCCAATCAATCCTACTCCTTGCCTTTTAACCATAACCCTGCAAGCTATTTCCTTTCAAGTACTTCTCCAATTATCTTTTGAAAGAGATTATTGAATCTGCTTCCACACCCCCTTCAGGCAAGGTATTGGAGAACACAACAACTCATTATGTAAAAGCTTCCTCTACAACTCCCCTCTTTTTTTTTCCCTGTTGACTTTAAATCTGTGTCACCAGTTCCTGACAATTTAGCCACTGGAATCACGATCACCTAATTCACTCCACCAAAATCCTTCAAGATGTTTTTTTTTTATAAAAGAACACCTCCATCTGTTCTAAAGAGAACATCTACAGCTTCTCCAATCTCTCCATCTAACTGAAGTTCCACATCATTGGTACCATTCTGGTAGACAACACCTACCTTGCAGACAAAAGCCACCACCAGGGAAGGGTCTCTCGTTGATATTTTTGGCCTTCTCTCTAAAAAGGGAAGACAAATATAAAACAAAGATTTGAAAAAAGGACTTGGATGACAGCACCTATTCTCTCCAACCGTTCATCTGCTTAACCACCATCATTGCTGTTGTCCCACAAGCAAGCAGTGTCCATCACCCGTCAGGGTCCAGAGTTCCCCTTGGAGAAGGATTTCTTCTCTTCCACTGCCTCACTCTCCTCTCCTAACCTAAAACCACTGACTAATATTAAATTAGTTACATTCCAACACCGCATCAGCTACTGTAGTTGGAGACAACAGGTGCACCAGAAATTGAACTGGACCAGCCACATAAATACTGTGGCTACAAGAGCAGGTCAGAGACTGGGAATTCTGTGGCGAGTAACTCACCTCCTGTCTCCCCAAAGCCTGTCCACCATCTACAAGACACAAGTCAGGAGTGTGATGGAATACTCTCCACTTGCCTGGATAGGTGCAGCTCCATCACCACTCAAGAAGCTCGACACCATCCAGGACAAAGCAGTCCACTGTTTGCCGAAGGAGTGCCATTCACTGCCTCCACCACTGACACATGGTGGCAGCAGTGTGCGCCATATACAAGATGCACTGCAGCAACTCACCAAGATGCCTTTAACAGCACCTTCCAAACCCATGACCTCTACTACCTAGAGGGACAAGGACAGCAGATGCATAGAAACACCACCTGCAAGTTCCCCTCCAAGGCACACCTTCCTGATGTGGAACTATATCACCATTCCTTCACTGTCGCTGGGTCAAAATCCTGGAAATCCCTTCCTAACAGCACTGTGGGTGTACCTAACACCACATGGACAACAGTTCCAGAAGGCAGCTCACCACCACCTTCTCAAGAGCAATCAGGGATGGGCAATAAATGCTGGCCTAGCCAGTGACGCCCACATCAAGTGAAAGAATAAAACAAAAATCTGCACTGTGTAAAAGAAGTGCAAACAGGTTTGCGCAAAACTGAAATGTTAAGACAATGCAGATGAAACAGTCCCTCAAATGCCACCATTTTCAAGACTAGTTCTTGTCGTGGCCAGGGAAAGTCAGCTTTGAGAAAAAAAAAACAGCAATTGTTTTTTCATTAAAAAAAAATACCGATAGGTAGCAATGGAATTCCCCCCCCATACGACACTACACAGATTCCAGCTCACAATCACCCACACAAATAATTACCAATCTTGTCCAAGCAAAGACACACAGGAGAACAAAAATCAATATAGTCGGAAGGAGATGAGGCATATTAATGGGCCTTTTACCTGGTTTTTCATTCAGCCTTTCCTGGAAGCGGTCCTCACAATCCTGCAGTTGCCGCTTTGCAGATTTTGGTGAATGGGGTCGGTTGGGGCTGGTGTTGCCAAGTGACCCAGCTGGACTGCCAGCCCTTTGGCTCTCCCTGGAGTCCAATTTAGCTGCAGTTAAAGAGCAACACCATCTTAGTGATATATTTAAAACAATCTCTCTACACCCCCACCACCCAAACTGGCTGGCCAAAGCATTTCAAGCTACATTGAGCTAGCAGTGATCTGCAGGGAACAAAAAAAAAAAAACTGAACGCTTAACTATATTCCAGATACTTTAATGATGCTGGACATTAGTCACTTCCCCTGAATCATCATAGTGTGTTGACACTTTTATAACCCAATTATATCGTGGCTTTTCTATTTTCGATCAATGTGAAGTGGTCGCACTGAATCAAGACTGTAGTAAAACGTCAGGAATAAAATTGCCAACCTGACAGCACATTCAGTTTAATGAGCAGTGCGAGACAAAGGTAATCTCACATGGGCTCATTTACCTTACAGTACCACCTTGTTCGCAGCTAATAGATTCATTGGGTCCTTCCCCAAACCCCCATTGGGAACCATTGCAAAGGTTTGTTCTACCATCTCTCTTCGCTGTCCCTTCCAAAAATGTGTGAGTATAGAAAATATTGACCAGACAGACAAGACAATAAGTGCTGAAATTAAAGAGCACCATTAGTAATAAAGTAATTAAAATCGCCATTACAAAAACTGGTATTTATTGTAATGAAGATGTCAATTCCTTTATTTATTACAGGTTATTGGCCAAGACAGCACATATAAATTTGACATCAACACGTTCATTCCCAAGAATTGCAGGTCAATTCCAAAGAAACAAACCTTATAAGTTAAAAAGTATGCAAGGTGGTCTGCCTTGAGCATTGTAGAATTTGATCACAACTTCCTTCGCCTTGTATTCTACTTCAATTAGGTCAGACTGTTGACTTTGTGAATTGCTGCACTGGTTGGACTTTTTGAGCATGAAATCTGCCAAGACATCTTGGTCTCTTTCAACTTCAAACATACAATTTCAACACCATTAATGGAATACATGTGTTGCCCATTTTCCCTTCCTACGTACTGCAATTTACACTTATCTGTACTAAATTTCAGCTATCTCTCATGCCCACCTAGCTTGGCCAACTCACGCTCTACTTCATGAGCTGCCTCATCCCATTCTACCGTTCCTCCCATTTTGGGATCATCTGCAAGTTTGGCCAAACATCGGGTTTGAGTCCAAGTTTGAGATATAAATTTGAAACACGCACTATTCTCGATACCAATTTCTGGGGAATCCCACTTTGTACTTACCCCTCCCCCCACCCTGATGTAACTTCTAAGAGTACTTACCCTTCCACTGATTTCTTAGCCATACCTAGGATTTACTCCGATTCCTCACATCATTGAGATTAACTAACAGTTGCTCATGAAGAATTCTGAGAAGTGCTTTCTTGAACTCTCGATACAGTATGCTGTTGGGCTTACCAGAGTCCTCTGGATGTCACTTCCTCAAAATCCAGCACAAAAATCACAGAATTGTTACAGTGCAGAAGGAGGCCATTCTGCCCATCCAAAAGAGCAATTCATTCAATTTCATTCCCCTACCTTCTCCCTGTTACCCTGCATATCCTTCCTTTTCATATAACAGTCTAATTCCCTTTTGAATGCTTCAGTTGAGCCTGCCTCCACCACAGTCTCAGGCAGCGCATTCCAGACCTTAACCATCGTCTGCATGAAGAAGTTTTTCTTCATGTCGCTTTTGCTTCTCTTGCCAAATACTTTAAGTCTGTCCCCTCTCGTTCTCGATCCTTTCATGAGTGGGAACAGTTTCTCTCTATCTACTCTGTCCAGATCCCTCATGATTTTGAATACCTCGATCAAATCACCCCTCAGCCTCTAAGGAAACAGTCCTAGCTTCTCCAGTCTATCTTCATAATTGAAGCAAATTGTTCAGGCTTTTAAAAAAAAAAAACCCACTAGCAACACATAGCTCAAAGCAGACAGATGGTACTGCATTAAGTATAGACCAGCAATCCTTCAATCTTTCAAATTCATATAAAAATACCTGAGGTGTGCATAAAACTGCAACTATAAGTACCTTGAGCATTTAACACATTGCACAAATTAACTTTCTAGTTCACAAAATGTTAAATACTCAGAACCTCAAATATAATCTAACACAGGAGGAGGCCATGCTGCTAAGGGAATTGTGTTTACTCTTGCCTGTCCCTCTAAAGCCACAGATTCTAAGCTGCTGCAAATAGGATGAATTCTGGTACCATTAGAGGCGAATTGCTGTTGGTTTGGGATATTTGGCTGTACATGGGCAGCTGCTAGTAAATTCCCATCTCTTCCCCTCGAAGAGCACCCCAAGTTATCCAGGTCCAAAGTAATCAGCAGGAAACAAAGAAGACATGAGTGGAGAAATAACACTTACCGAATATGGGCACCTGATGCACAGTCATCGTATCATCAGTATACTCTGGGTCTGTGTAAGGGCGCACAGCTGGTAACAAAAGTGCATTTAATAATTAGTTGAAAAGATTTGTTTATGTACAATTCTCTAATTAACTCCACAAGTCCTACCTAAATCTAGTCCTTGTAGTGGCCCAGAGAATGTTTTAATTGCAGCCAAGTATTTATCCTTTCAAAAAAAGAAATTTAAAAAAAATTGGTGTTAATTCATTTTACAAGATTCCAACTCAGCAGTCAAAATGACAAATTCTGTATTCCAGACATTTAAAAGCAGAAGCAGCTAGTAATTATCAACAGGACTGGGACTAGGGAGGTTCACAGAAGTCCTCTGTTTGACTAGTTTCCAGATCTCAGTGCTCTCAGGTCGATGAGCAGTACAGGAGAGACAGAAACTACATATCAAACTATTTTTATTCTTTCCTCAGAACAAGACAGCAAATTAAAACATGTAATTATGTACATTGAGCACATCATTGACCAACAGCTTCTTTGTTCATTAGTTACCCAACAATTTCCTTTCTACTTACAAATTGCGGAGGTCCGGAAAACACACAGTTGGGAACGCCTGTGTCCTTCAGCGTTAGAATCATACCTGAAGAGCACATTTTTAAGGATAGCATTAGAATTCCTGGTAGATTTAAGGAAGGAAGTCTGTTGTCTTTACCCAGTCTGGCTTTTACATGGTCCCAATCCCGTGCCAACATAACTGACTCTTAAACTACCCTCTGAAATAGCCAAGCGAGCTACTTATTTGCATCAAACTGGCCAACTAGGGTTGCCTGAAGATTAAATTTTTTTTTTTTTTTTTTTTAAATCTATTGGCCCCACATACAATAAATCCGTCACCCATTTCCCCACGCAGCTACAGGACCTCTCATATAATCTTGATTATATAATAAGATCGACCCACCATATGACCTTGTGTTTCAGGTAATTCCACATAAACATTTCAGTTTTCTGGTACAAGGATTCAGGAAACATTTTACAGTTGTTAGATTTCGAACTCAAGTACTTCAAAAAATACCTTTCTTAACAAAGACAAATTTAAAATAAGTTCAATACAACATCCATTTACCTACCAGATAATCCTCCGACATTGGACCAACTCATCCTCGTCACAAAAACATTGTCAAGACGAGAGACCTTTAGCCTGTAAGGCAGCACATGAAAATTTCACAAAAGGGACATCACACATTCCCAAACATGACTCATCTATGGGCTAGAGTGTTTGATTAGAGCAGCAGAGAGAGAGAGAGAGACATGCTTACTTGTGTTCCTGCATTAGCCGCTGTGTCCCTTCTCCACAGTTAAAGAGATATCTGCAACATATACATTCAGTAAAGAGTCATCGGAGCCAAAACAGTTTTAATGCAATCTGCTATCTGATTGTACTCTACTTCTCCATCAGCAGGCACAAACCTCCTGTGTAGAAGAGTGCAATTACCCAAAGCATTGTTGAAGTGAGCAGAAAGGCATGGCACTATGCTTAATGGGAAATATAGCCAAGTTAGGAATAGTAGCTTTGCTGAGCTTTGATTTTAAGTGGCAGAAACCACAATGAAATAGTTAAAAGTAAAGGCAGAGCGTGTGAGACTGTAAAGACTTGCCGACACTGGTAATTGCAAGGACATCTGTTCTTTATGGCCTGATTGTGTGACTCCCTGTGGTTTGGAACAAATGGACTCCTGTGAATCAAATGATGTCCATCCCTGTGTGAGTGATAAGGAGTGCTAGGCCCCTCTTATCTTCGTGAGCTGCCACTACTTGCAGCTGCAGACTGCACGAAACACTCAGGAATGTAAACCTAATAGAGACAGCAGGATGCAGAACTCATGATCCATGTAGGGAGTGAGACCTGAATGGTTATTGATGATTCCTACGCTCTTGCTAATTAGCTTGCTTGTCCGCTTTGTTTTATCTTGCTGGTACAAAACAATATTTTATTATTAACAAGTATGTATTGAGAATGGAGTGTATTGTAACCTCAGTAACAGATGTACTGCATGTCACCACGTGGGTGAAGTCGAATTGTACCGCACTGATTGGTTAAACAAGGGGGTGTAGCATGAATCTTAATGTATAAACAGTAGTACCTGTATCAAAAAACTTCACTTACTCTGGTGGACCCGACAGACTCTGGGGTGGAGTCAGTGTCGTTGCATTAGAGTAAGTCAGCCGCTAAATGCGCAAATAAAGTAATTGATTTTACCTACACATCCGACTCAGTATATTTACTGAACCAGACTGAATGCAAAAAGAACTCAGATTTACAGCATAAGGTGATCACTTTCCTTTCAAACAAACACCACTAGGGTGCAAATCAAGTCTCAATCTTACATCCTATAATAAAGTTGAAACAGAAAACAGTTGCTGTAATCACAATGCTCCACAATTCAACTGCTTTCGCATGCTTTAAAGCAAGGCTGTGATCATGTTTTTAAACCAAGTGAACTACTGACATCCAGTGGCAGAAAAATATCATTCCAGTAGCCGCCTTTTTTTTTTTAAATATGTAGACTTTTTTTTTTTAATATTCAAATGGTGGCCTCCGAGCTCAGGCAATCAGCTTTCGAAGCCCAGACAATTCAGCGGATATTTGTGTCTCCGAGCCCTGGCATGCATCTAATTTGCGAGTTTATCTTGCTTTAAATTTGTGCGATAGACTTTTAGAGAGGGCCACTGTCTCATTGGCAGGTAAATGCTGACCAGAACAGCAAGATTTACACATTCAGGGTTACATAAACTTTATATGTGATCCCCGAGTTTCTCTAATGTCTGTGCGACCCATAGACAAAGACTTTGGATACCCTTGAAGTAGATGATCACCCACTAACAGTAACTACAATTAACAAGAAACTTATCGGTTGTGAATCACTTTGGGACATCCCAAAGACGTGACATCACTGCAAGTCTTCTTCCTTAATACCTAATGCTAGTGCAACCTGTATAAACAGACCCTCGCAAAAAAAAAAATGACAGAGTCCCAAATAACTTGCTTAATAAAATATACAAGAGCCACTCTGAAACCACGGCCACTTGCAAATTACAAACCACGGAGAGCCTTCAATGCACGAGGCCCTTTTACAACTTAAAACACAGGACATGCAGTTCAGCGCAAGGCATCGTATTTTGTGAAAGCAGCAGTTTTTGTGGAATGGAGAGCACTTTACCCAGCATCCATAGCAACTCCTATGGATGCTGAATAATGAACTCCCCATTCCACTGGGAATATTTTTACAGTGGATATAATGGCCATTTTGATAAGGTCACATGCAGAAAAAAATCATGTCCATAATTTACTGCTTTCACATACTAGTGTTAGTTGTCAAACAAACAGTCAGCTCCATCAATTAAAGGATAAATCCAGTCATGGAAAGAAAACCAATCAGATGGCCTGTAGGGCCAAATGGCCTTTTATGCTATAAATAACTCTCTGTTCTGTCTGATATCATTTTGTAGGCCACATCCACCATTGCGCTACTCCTCAAGCCAGTGATATTTAAAGAACTCTTCTCTCCCCCAATTTTAGCCATGGGTTTCTGCATTGATGTTGAATTTCCTCTCTACTCTTCTGCTAGTCTGTCTCCAATTTTACATCAGCAATGGGAGCTCAGAAAGAATGAACTTGCATTTAAATAGCACCTTTCATTACTGCAGAATGTCCCAAAGCACTTCAGTTAATTAAGCACTTCTTAAAAAGAAAATGTAGTTGGTGCTGTAATGTAGGGAACTACCACTACAAGAAGTTATGTCAATTGAAGGATAAATATTGGCCCAGACACCAGGAACTTCTGCATCACCACCAACACCCACCCCTGCCACCTCCCCACTGGCTCTTCTGCCATATAGTGCCATGAGGTCTTTTACGTCCAGTTGAAAGGGCAGACATCTCATCTGAAAATTAGCACCTCTGAAACGGAGTGATTGCTGCATGAGTGCACTGAAATGTTAGCCTGAAATTACATGCTCAATGCATGCAATAAGGCTTGAACTTACGAATCAGAGGCCAGAGTGCGACAACTGAGCCAAGACTGACCAAAATTAGCAAATATAACACCGCTATTCAAGGAGGGAGAGAGAAAACAGGGAACTACAGGCCAGTTAGCCGGACATCAGTCGTCAGGAAAATTTTTTAGATTAGAGATACAGCACTGAAACAGGTCCTTCGGCCCACCGAGTCTGTGCCGAACATCAACCACCCATTTATACTAATCCTACACTAATCCCATATTCCTACCAAACATCCCCACCTGTCCCTACCACCTACCTATACTAGTGACAATTTATAATGGCCAATTTACCTATCAACCTGCAAGTCTTTTGGCTTGTGGGAGGAAACCGGAGCACCCGGAGAAAACCCACGCAGACACAGGGAGAACTTGCAAACTCCACACAGGCAGTACCCGGAATCGAACCCGGCTCCCTGGAGCTGTGAGGCTGCGGTGCTAACCACTGCGCCACTGTGCCGCCCTGGAATCTATTATTAAGAAATGCTGGAATCTATTATTAAGAAATGCTGGAATCTATTATTAAGGAAGTCTTAAAAATGCACTCAGAAAATCATAGTATAAACAGACAGAGTCAACATGGTTTTACAAAAGAGAAACCATGTTTGACATATGCATTAGAATTTTCTTTTGAGGATGTAACAAGCAGGGTAGACAAAGGGGAACCAGTAGATGTAGTATCCTTAGATTTCCAAAAGGCATTCGATAAGGTGCCACACAAAACGTTTGTAGGCAAGATAAAGGCTCATAGAGTTGGGGGGGGGTAATATATTAGCATATTGACATGGATGCAGGATTGGTTAACGAATAGGAAGCAGAGAGCAGGGGAAGTTTCAAGTTGTTAGGCTGTAACTAGTGAAGTGCCACAAGGAATAGTGCTGGGCCCCCAGCTATTTACAATAACTTATGCAAAGATACCAAGAGTGACATATCTAAGTTTGCTGATGATACAAAGCTAGGTGGAAAGGTAAGCTGTGGGGAGGACACAAAGAAGCTGCAAAGAGAGATATGGACAGGTTAAGTGAGTGGGCAACAAGCTGGCAGAGGGAAAATAGTGTGGGAAAGTGTGAGGTTATTCACTTTGGTAGTAAGAACAGAAAAGCAGAATACATTTTAAAAGGCACGAAATGCTTAAATGTTGATGTTCAGAGAGACTTGGTTGTACTCGTACAAGGAACACAGGAAGTTAGCATGCAGGTACAGCAAGCAATTAGGAATGTAAATGGCACGTTGGTTTTTAGTGCAAGGGGAATGGAGTACAAGGATAAGGAAGTCTTGCTACAATTGCTTACAGTTTTGGTAAGGCCAGACCTGGAGTACTGTGCCCAGTTTTGGTCTCCATATTTAAGGTAGGATATACTTGCA
This sequence comes from Heterodontus francisci, assembly GCF_036365525.1. Classification (NCBI taxonomy): domain Eukaryota; kingdom Metazoa; phylum Chordata; class Chondrichthyes; order Heterodontiformes; family Heterodontidae; genus Heterodontus; species Heterodontus francisci. The sequence goes on along the minus strand of NC_090396.1, from coordinate 29,972,818 downwards.
TTGCAGGTGTTACAGTGAAGGTTCACTAGACTGTTCCTGGGATGAGAAGGTTGTCCTATTCAGACAGGCTGAGTAAATTAGGCCTATACTCTCTGGAATTTAGAAGAATGAGAGGTGATCTCATTGAAACATGAGATTCTGAAGTGGATTGACAGAGCAGTGTCAGAGGTCGTTTCTCCTGGCTGGACAATCCAGCACAGTCTCAGGATAAGGGACTGATCATTTAAGACTGAGATGAGGAGAAATTTCTCCATTCAGAGGGTTTTGAATCTTTGAAATTCTCTACCCCAGAGGGTTGTGGATGCTCCATCATTGAGTATCTGAGACAGAGATTTTTGATCTCTCAGGGAATCAGGGTCATGAGAGCAGGCAGGAAAGGGGAGCTGAGGCAGAAGAGCAGACATAATCATACTGAATAGCAGAACAGGCTCGAGGGCTCATAGGGCCTACTCCTGCTCTTCTACAGGATGGAAAGTAGTAATTGAAATATTAGAGCAGTGGAAAGGAGTGAAAGCAACAGGACACTGGCAAGGTTGAAAACCCAAGTGAGACTCTGACTAGCATATCAAATAGCTGATTCCTCCTTTTGGCCTCAAAGATTTTTTTTTTAAATTAAGTAGAGCTTTTATCACATCAGTGCTCTCCAATGAGGATCTTTAACTTGGAAGAAAGCTCTGGCAAGACACGAGATACAGAACAGGATGTCCTGAAAACCAAAGAACATTGCATCTTAACTCATCTTTGAGCTAGTTCCACAGTTATTTTTTTTCATAGGGCTATCGAAAGATTGTGCTTTTGCTCACAAGAAAGCACGGGCTATTCTGGCAACATTTTCAATCCGATACAGATAATATTACAGCACTTTTGCCAGGTGCATACAATATGCAGCCATTTTTTTTTTTTTTAAGTAACCAAAAGACACAACCTGCTTCCCAACACACCCAGTTTCTTGGGCTCCTTCTCAGAAGGCATGGGTTTGGAGGATTATCCAATGACTTAAAAGACTTGAGTGTTACTTAGCAAAAAGAGTCTTTAGGTCACTGATTTTCACGTTAGCCGACATTATTCCAACCAAAGTTCAAAAATACCAATATTCATAACCTTATTCGACAAGGCATTAATTATATCGATGCTCTGGTAATGCAGGGTCCCAAAATCACCTCAAAATTGCAAATGTCAAGATTTTAAGGGACAGCGTGAGAGGAAAACTCAAAAGCTGCCTATCCATTCGAGCCAACAGAACAACTTTAGATTTATATAGCAGCCTCAATGTAGTAAAAATGGCTCACAGTTCTTCACAGGAGCAGAACCAGAAAAACAAGCCAAAAGGAGGAGACCTTAGGATAGGTAACTAAAAGCTTGACAAAAAAGAGGCTAGTTTTAAAGGAGGGTCTTCAAGGAGGAGAGGTAATTCCAAAGCTTAGGGCCTAGACAGCTGACAATGGTAGAGTGAAGGAAGTAAGGAATGGACAAGATGCTCGAGTTGAGAGGAATGTAAATATCTCAGAGTTGTAGGGCTGGAGGAGATTATAGAGACAGGATGGGCAAAGCCAAGGAGGGATTTGAAAACAAGGATGCGAATTTTAAAGTGGAGGCATTCAGTGATCAGGGAAGCCAACATAGGTCAAGAAGCACAGGGGTGATGGACAAACGGGATTTGGAGAGAGTTACGACATGGGCAGCAGATTTTTGGATGAACCTATGTTTTTGGAGGGTGGGTGGTGGAATTCTGCCAGGACAGCATTGGACTAGTCAAATCTGATGGTAACAAAAGGATGGACAAGTGTTTCAGCAGCATATGGGCTGAGGCAGGGGCAGTGACGAGTGATATTGCAGAGGTGAAACATAAGAATTGGAAGGTGTAGGCTACTCGGCCCCTCGAGCCTGCTCTGCCATTCAACAAGATCATGGCTGATCTGACTAACTTCAACTCAACATTCCTGCCATTCCCAGTAATCTTTCACCCCTTTGAAAGGTGGTCTTGGTGATGGAGAGGATATACTGTCAAATGCTGAACTCAGGGATAAATATGACACCAAGGCTACAAACAGCCTGAGACAGAGACCAGAGAGAGGGATGGAATTGGTGGCTTAAGGAATGTAGTTTGTGCCAGGGGCTGAAGACAATGGCTTCCGTCTTCCCGATATTTAACTGGCAACATAACAATTGCCCAACTCTTTTTAAACCCTCAAGTATTTACAACTAAAATCGAGAGCTGCTGAACAGCCATCAACTCAAAATGTTAACTCGGGTTTCTCTCTCCTCAGCAGGTCTGGCTGTGCATTTCCAGCATTTTCTGTTCTTATTTCAGATTTCCAGTATCTGCTTTAACATTTTATGGAGTTTGGCAATTGTATTTCACGAGGAGATACAGAACCTGAGTAAAAAGGGGTGAACAAAAAAAAAAAAAGAGTTGGCGAATGCAACAACAAGAATTGCCATTATTTACCGATTGTATTCAGAGAAAACATAAAGGGAAGCTCCAGCCTCCCTGCTCCCAGAGCCCACTACCTGCAGGTAGACAGTGGAAGGTCCATGAGTATCCCCACGTTTCCTCTTCTCCCTGGACTTTATGTGTCTCAGGGTGTCCTTGGGTGGCTTCTCCCTCCTGCTAGAGGAGGTCCTGTGGTCCCCGGCCGGCCTCAGTGACATGCTGGCGCCGGTGGAGACCCGCAGGGAACTGGCTGTGGCTGCAGCAAGAGCCGGGGCTCCAGCCAGGGTGAGTTTAAAGCGATGCTGCAGCGCACACCGTGCGAGTCTCTGCAACCCGGCCAGCAACATGCAAGCTTACAGCTCAGGAGCTGTCACCTCGCCGGTTCTCCATGCATGGTCTCTGTCGACTCACTAACTTCCGTCGCTACTTCTGACAACTTCTGGTGCTTAAATCCCCGCCCCGGAGATCAGTGCAAAGAACTTCCGCAGTGCATGTTTTAAAAAAAAAACCCAAGCATCTAAACTAACAGGCACTCCGATTGCAAACTCAATTGCTTCTCATCAATCAAAGCCATGTGTGCAATCCGAATGCCAACTGTTGCAGAATGCTAGCAATCAAACTGACAACCGTTGTAAATTAAACTGGTCCTAATATCAAAGAAATTATAGCCAAATGTGAGGGGAAAAGCGATGCCAACCATTGCAAACTGAAGCAATGCGCCAGCAATCAAACTGACAGCCATTGGAAATAAACAGGCCCCAATGAAACCAAAGCAGTGTCCTGCAGTGCAAGCAATTTGTTGCAAACTGAACCTTCTCACAGGAAAAAGCCTTGGCACAGTCCCAAGAAATCTAGCAGCTCACAATATCAGCAAAGGCAAGGAGTTGCAGTGAAAGTGCAGAGGGAGGCGGGCTTATCATAATTTAACCTGCAGTTAGACCCAATATTCCACCACAAAGCTGAAGTAAACAAAAAACAAACTGCAGCAGTGGTTGATGTGACAATTACTGAATGAGGATGAGTGCTCAAGATGTGAGATTCTAGTTGGTATGGCCTTAGCTCTTTATTTTCAAAGTGTTACAAATATTTAAGTATGGAAATAATAGAATCATAGAATGGATAGAGCACAAAAGGAGGCCATTCGGCCTGGCATGTCCGTGTTGGCTCTCTGCAACAGCAACTCACCTAGTCCCACTCCCTTGCCCTTTCCCCATAGCCCTGCAAATGTTTTCTCTTCAGATAATTATCCATGATTGACTCTGCCTCCACCACTGTCATGCAGTGCAATCCAGATCCTAACCACATGCTGCATGAAAAAGTTTTTCCTCATGTTACCTTTGGTTCTTTTGCCAGTCACCTTAAATCGGTGCCCTCTGGTTCTCGACCCTTCCACTGATGGTGGGAGTGCAGACTTTTGGGAAACTATTCATTGGGAATCAGACCCCAGATACACTATTAATTTATGCATCAATTAGTAATGCATACTGTATTCACAAGACAAAACTGTCTCAACTACATCTGTGCCTGTCTCTGACCCAATAATACCAGGAGATTACTTGAATTGAAGTTATGGTTGTTTAACTATTTTAAATTAGTTTTTTTATTTGTATGTAGTTCCAGGAAGGATAAGGTGAGTCACCATTACTGAAACAAACTTTAGAGTTGACTTCTTGTGAACAGCCACTCCCACACGTTAATCTGTCTTTTCCTCTTTTAGATACTGATCAACCTGCTGTTGGTTTCATTCATGTTCTTTCTTTGAAACCTCAAAATACAAGAGTCTGGAAATTACTTTTAACAAAAATGGTGGATAAATGCTTGAAGCATTCACATGATACTCTTCCATTCGCTATATTAAAGTTAACCCATTTAAAGTAAACTGGTGAATACCTCTGCTAACATAGCAAACAGCGAATGTCATACAAATATGACAAATATGGGGTCGGGGGAGACAGATATTGCGAGACAGAGTAGAATATTGGAGGGGATAAGAGCAGTCGAACATAGGGGGACGGTCGGTCAATCACAGAGACCCAATCATGGGGTGTTCAAAATCTTGGTCATCCAGGACAACACTCCGCCTCGTCCTGCCACATAAATAATGCAATAAAGCCACTTCCCTTGTTATTTCAGCTCTGCCCACCTCTTCTCATATGCCGGGATCCCTGAGGGACCCGGGAAACCCTGCCTGCAAGTCTTAAAAATAAAACTTGCTCTAACTCTATAAGTCTTTACAGCAAAAGGTAAGAACATAGGAGCATAGGAAATAGGAACAGGAGTAGACCATATGGCCCCTTGAGCTTGTTCCGCCATTCAGTACCATCATATCTGATCTTCTGCTTTAACAAAAGACAAAAGAGCTGAACTCAAGAGGTGAGGTGAGAGTGACTGCCCTTGACATCAAGGCAGCACTTGACCGAGTATGGCATCAAGGAGCCCTCACAAAACTGAGGTCAATGGGAATCAGGGGGAAAACCCTCCGCTGGTTGGAGTCATACCTAGCGCAAAGGAAGATGGTTGTGGTTGTTGGAGGTCAATCATCTGAGCTCCAGGACATCACTGCAGGACTTCCTCAGGGTAGTGTCCTAGGCCCAACCATCTTCAGCTGCTTTATCAATGACCTTCCTTCAATCATAAGGTCAGAAGTGGGGATGTTCGCTGATGATTGCACAATGTTCAGCACCATTCGTGACTCCTCAGATACTGAAGCAGTCCCTGTAGAAATGCAGCAAGACCTGAACAATATCCAGGCTTGGGCTGATAAGTGGCAAGTAACATTCGCGCCACACAAGTGCCAGGCAATGACCATCTCCAACAAGAGAGAATCTAACCATCTCCCCTTGACATTCAACAGCATTACCATCGCTGAATCCCCCACTATCAACATCCTAGGGGTTACCATTGACCAGAAACTGAACAGGAATAGCCATATAAATACCGTGGCTACAAGAGCAGGTCAGAGGCTAGGAATCCTGAGGCGAGTAACTCACCTCCTGACTCCCCAAAGCCTGTCCACCATCTACAAGGCACAAGTCATGAGTTTGATGGAATACTCTCCACTTGCCTGGATGGGTGCAGCTCCAACAACACTCATGAAGCTCAACACCATCCAGGACAAAGCAACCCGCTTGATTGGCACCCCATCTACAAACATTCACTCCCTCCACCACCAACGCACAGTGGCAGCAGTGTGTACCATCTACAAGATGCACTGCAGCAATGCACCAATGCTCCTTAGACAGCACCTTCCAAACCCGCGACCTTTACAAACTAGAAGGACAAGGGCAGCAAATGCATGGGAACACCATCACCTGCAAGTTCCCCTCCAAGTCACACACCATCCTGACTTGGAACTATATCGCCGTTCCTTCACTGTCGCTGGGTCAAAATCCTGGAACTCCCTTCCTAACAGCACTGTGGGTATACCCTAAATGGACTTCAGCGGTTCAAGAAGGCAGCTCACCCCCACCTTCGCAAGGGCAATTAGGGATGGGCAATAAATGCTGGCCTGGCCAGCGTCGCCCACAACCCATGAATGAATTTAAAAAACCTCCACTTTTCTGCCCACTTCCCATATCCCTTGATTCCCTGAGAGATCAAAAATCTATCTATCCCAGCCTTAAATGTATTCAACGATGGAGCATCCACAACCCTCTGGGGTAGAGAATTCCAAAGATTCACAACCCTCTGAATGAAGAAATTTCTCCTTATCTCAGTCCTAAATGATTGACCTCTCATCCCTAGACTGTATCCTCATGTTCAAGATTCCCCAGCCAGGGCAAACCTCTTAGTGTTTACCCTGTCATGTCCCTTCAGAATCTTATATGTTTCAATGAGATCACCTCTCATTCTTTGAAACCTAAGAGTGTATATACCAAATTTATCTGCCTCTCATCAATACGACAACACCATTATCCCAGGAATCAATCTAGTGAACCTCCACTGTAACACCTCCAATGCAATTTATCCTTCCTTAAATATGGAGACCAAAACTGCACGCTGTACTTCAGGTGTGGACTCATCAAAGCCCTGTACAATCGTAGGAAGATTTCTGTATTCTTGTACTCCAATACCCTTGCAATAAAGACCAACATACCATTTGCCTTCCTAATTGTTTTCTATACCTGCATGCTAACTTTCTGTGCTCCTTGTACGAGTACACCCAAGTCTCTCTGAACATCAACATTTAGAAGTTTCACCCTTTTAAAAAAAAATTCTGCTTTTCTGTTCTTATTACCAAAGTAAATAACCTCATACTTCCCCACATTATATTCCCTCTGCCACTTTGCTGCTCATTCACTTCACCTGTCTGTATCTCTTTGCAGCCTCTTTGTGTCCTCCTCACAGCTTACATTCCCACGTAGCTTTGTATCATCAGCAAACTTAGATACATTATTCTCAGTCTCTTTTCCTAAGTCATTGAATATAGATTGTAAATAGCAGGGGCCCCAGCACTGATTCTTACGGCACTCCACTAGTTACAGTCTGCCATCTTGAAAATGCCTCGTTTATCCCTACTCTCTGCCTCCTGCCCATTAAAAGGTAGTTTTCATGAGCAAACCCATGTCTACAGTGACCTGAAACTTTACAGCCTTCTGCATGCTATAAATTGTAGTAGCATGACACAGATTGACAAATATCTTGTATTAGGGAACTCACAGTGTTACAATTCAACTTCGCTCCCCATACCTTTTATTCATACCTTATGCAAAGACTAACTTCAATAGGCATGCATGTTCATTTTGAATCAAATCTAACTTCATAAGCAATGAGTCTAGAATGGTGAGACTTTGCGTTAACAAGGAACCCTGGAAATATAACAGGATACCACAAAGCACACCTGATCTCTCTGACTGATGGAAAATGCCGCGGTATTTTGCATCGGTCTTCACAGTGGAGGACACTATAAACATCCCACAGATATCAGATAAGCAAGGAGCCAATGGGAGGAAAGATCTTATAACAGTCTCTATCACAAGGGACAAAGTATTTGACAAACTAATGGGACTAAAGACAAACAAGTCGCCAGGACTTGATGGCCTGCATCCAAGGGTTTTAAAGGAAGTGGCTGCAGAGATAGTGGAGGCATTGGTCGAAATATTCCAGAACTCACTGGGTTCCGGGAGGGACCCAGCGGATTGGAAAACTGCTAATGTGACACCCCTTTTCAAGAAGGGAGGGAGACAAAAAGCAGTAAACTATAGGCCAGTCAGCCTAACATCGGTCGTTGGGAAAATGCAAGAGTCCATTATGAAGGAAAAAATAGCAGGACATTTAGAAAAGCTTAACGCAATCAAACAGAGTCAACATGGTTTTGTGAAAGGAAAAACCATGTTTGACAAATTTGCTAGAGTTCTTTGAGGATATAGAGTTCTTTGAGGATATAACAAGCAGAGTTGATAAAGAGGAACCGGTAGATGTAGTGCATTTGGATTTCCAGAAGGCATTTGATAAGGTGCCACATAAAAGATTATTGCACAAGATAGGAGCTCAAGGTATTGGGGGTAATGTATTAGCATGGATTGAGGATCGGTTAACTCACAGAAGACAGAGAGTCGGGATTAATGGGTCTTTTTCAGGTTGGAAAGACGTAATTAGTGGAGTGCAACAAGGATCAGTCCTAGGGCCTCAATTATTTACTATCTACATTAATGACTTGGAGGAAGGGGCAGAGTGTAATATATCCAAATTTGCTGACGATACAAAAATAGGTGGGAGGCATGTTGTGATGAGGACATAAGGAATCTGCAAGGGGGTAGAAATAGGTTGAGTGAGTGGGCAAAAACTTGGCAAATGCAGTTTACTGTAGGAAAGTGTGAGGTCATGCACTTTGGTAGGAAGAATCAAAAGGCAGATTATTATTTAAATGGAGAGAGACTTCAAAAAAGTGCAGCACAGAGGGATCTGGGTGTTCTTGTGCATGAAACGCATAACGTTAGCGTGCAGGTGCAGCAAGTAGTTAAGAAGGCAAATGGAATTTTGGCCTTTATTGCTAGGGGGTTGGAGTTTAAAAATAGGGAAGTCTTGTTACAACTGTACAGTGTGTTGGTGAGGCCACAACTGGAGAACTGTGTACAGTTTTGGTCTCCGTGTTTAAGAAAGGATATACTGGCATTGGAGGCAGTTCAATAGCAATTCACTAGACTGATTCCTGGAATGAAGGGGTTGACTTATCAAGAACGGCTAAACAGGTTAGGCCTTTATTCATTAGAGTTTAGAAGAATGAGGGGTGATGTTATTGAAACATACAAGATTCTGAGGGGGCTTGACAGGGTAGATGTTGAGAAGATGTTTCCACTAGTGGGGAATCTCGAACTAGGGGACATAGTGACAATAAGGGGGCCCTCATTTAAAGCTGAGATACGAAGGAATTTCTTCTCTCAGAGGGTAGTGTGTGTCTGGAATTCTCTACCCCAGAGAGTTCTGGAGGCTAGATCACTGAAAGTATTTAAAGAGGAGGTAAATCGATTTTTGAAATATTGGAGAGTTGAGGGCTGGCACGAACGAGGAGTTGAGGTTTGGGGCAGATCAGCCATGATCTTATTGAATGGCAGGGCAGGCTTGAGGGGCCGAATGGCCTACTCCTGCTCCTATTTCTTATGTTCTTATGTGACAGACCATTACCTCAGACTAAACACAGACTAAGGAGTCAGATTAAACAGAAGCTGGGTCAAGTCAGCAGATGAAATAGTTTACAGTATTTCACTTAACTTTACACCATATGTCCCAAAAGCAGTAACTCCTCCATAGTCCACCAGTATATTAAAACTACACATCCTTGATGATAGGCTTTAACTGAGCATAGAACCCCGAGGAGTCTCACATCTGCTCCAATTTGAATAGCATCACAGTGAATTAGGAAAGCTGGATCCTTGCCAATCGATATCTCTCTTCACGTTGATGTCCAAACTAGCATAAAGGAAGATAAGGAAGGTACCTTCACAATGGATAAAAATGATCAATAAAAATGGATTTCAAAGGCACAAGAGCAATCTTTCAGAATCGTGACTCAAACAATTCACAAAAGTTTAGGAGAAGGCAAAACTGCCACAATCGATCAGAGCCTTGCTAACAGGTTATCCTGATGGGATAGTCATTACGGTGGCCCATAATAATCACAAACACAATAGAAAGTAAATATAGGCAAACAACAGCCTGGTGATCATCATTCCGTATTTCTGGCACCTGGCTGGACATTGTGTCTTCTAACATTAGTTAAGCAATCAATATAAACAGAGGTTAGTGATATCCTCGTTGAATCGAACATTTATACACAAGGTTGTTTCATGGAAAGTGATCACAGAAGGTGCTTCTCAATTGTTACAATAATTAGTTTAACTACATACATGTGTATTATAGATAGTCATGATTGGAAACAGGATGGATATTTTGGTTCCATCAGGAATGGGTTTCCCAAAATACATTCCTGTCTGCTCTGAAAGGCGAAGAATATTATGCTGCTTTAGTATGTCATTCAGGCTGAAAACAATAGGTAAAATTTATTGGAATTGTAATAAAACAAGCAAAAGCTAATATAGGGAATAGTCAGCAATACAATACTGTTTCGAAAATAATAAGTTCAAACTTTTAAGGGGAGATTTTGAAGTCTCTTGCTTGGCAGAAATGGATCATTAGCACCCTAAAAATTACAGGGAAGAGAGTATAACCCCATTAATGCCATTGTTAGTGTCCTGGGAATAGGCAGTAAGACCATAGCTAATTTAGGTGTTTAAGGTGGTATTCTATGACATCAAGAGGACCCCAGTGCCTTTTTAGGACTCAACTTGGCAAAGTGTATACTGTACATGGCCCAGCCAATATCAGCTGGAAGTCCAGCAGGAGAGAATTCCAAAGGTAAGTGCTTATTTATTTCTGTGTGGTCAAGAGAAACAAGAGTGTACAAAAAGAAACTGGTCCGCTGACATACTGGGTACCCCCTCTTTCCCAAAGATGGACTCATAGAGCTGAATCTTTGATGAGTGTAACATTGATGTTTCTAGAGAATTGCTGAAAATAGAGACAGGTTGTTGAAGCTTTTTGTCTTGCACTCGTCAGGACAATTCACAAGAATAACCAATGTAAAGGAAAAGAGCAACTTATACTGCATGAGAAGATGGTGTTGCCATGGGATCTGCTCTAGGCCCAGCTCTCGTAAACATCTTTGTTGGGTTCCATGAGAAACGTGTCTTTGAGGGAATGACACCTAACCTCCTACCTCTTGCATAGTTCCGATATGTAGATGATACATTTGCTATATTTGAATCTGCAATTGCATACAATAATTTCCGTGCACGTCTTAATAGGCTCCATCCTATGCTCAAGTTCACCTTTGAAATGGAGCAGTCAAATGAGCTCCCTTTCCTTGACGTACTAGTTGAGAAATCTGTTAAGGGGTTCTCTACCACGGTCTACCGCAAACCTACCTTCACTGGTCAATACACGCGTGGGATTCTTACAGTTCCACACGCTATAAGATTGGCCTTATCAGCAACCTTGTAAATAGGGCCTGAGCCATTTGCTCACCATGCAAGCTTGATGCTGAAATAGGGCAAATCAAAGACATCCTGGCTACCCTGATCAGATCATTTCTCATTGTATATCACACAAACTAAGGCCGTCATTTTCAGCCCTGGAAAGTGCCCAGTCTACCTCAAATTACCCTGGAAGGGTAATGTATCCCACAAATTTGAGCAACAGGTAAAGCTAGCTGTTTCATGCTGCTACTATGCAGTAGCAACACGTGTGGTGTTCACCACAACAGGTTGCTGCGGTCAAGCAAAAAAGATGTCCTGCCTATCACACAAATGAGTAATGTGATATATGAATTTCAATGCCAGTGTGATGCTAGGTGTAAAGGCCGTACGACCCAAAGACTGGTGGATCGTATCAAACAACATTTCCTGTACGCTGTTCGCAATGGGCAAGATACAGGCCGTAACCAACCAGGCCGTGCTTGCAAAACTCAAAACACAGTTTTCAACATTAGATGTGATTCCGCAATTGGACATCATTTGCTAAATAATCTGCAGTGTGCTAAGAATTATGCTGACAACCAATTTAAGATTGTCAGTCGGGCTCGCAGTGTGGTGCATTTGTACATACTGGATCTTACATATATTAATACAGAGGGCCCTGGTCTTTGCAGACAGAAAGAACATGTACATACATTGTGCCTGTTTCAGCTGAACAAAATAAGTGACAGCCATTTGCTGGTTCATTCCTCAGGGCAATGCCTCGATCAATCAGAGTAAAGCTGCCTGGTTTAAATTTTAAACAAAGCTTGGCAGTGAACTGTCTGTCACCGTAAACTGGTGCATTCTCCGTGGCAACGCCTCTACCAATCGGAGTTCACTTGCCAACCAATCAGCACTCTCTTCTCATGCAGTATAAGTTGCTGTTTTCCCTTACATTGGTTATTCTTGCATATTGGCCCGATGAGTGCAAGACGAAAAGCTTTGGCAAATTGTCTCTATTTTCAATAATTCTAAAGTTCTGTACTACCAAACAACTAATTAGTGTTTCTTTTGTTTGGAGTACATCTGACTGAACCAATGCAAATACAGACTGACAAATGGGGAAATGGATACTGGAGATATCAAAACAATGACTATTCCTGGACAAAGTACAACCATGGAAAGGACTTCTTACCACCTGAAACAGTTTTGATGGTTATTCCCTTGCTATTCAAGTATATATAGTGAGGGAGCAAATAGGGAGCAGGGTTGTATATAATGCAAGAAAATATTACAGTCCTTGAGACCAGTTTTTTTAAAATGCTGTGATTTTTTGGGGGTATTTATTTGTTTTGAACCTGCCATTTGGAGAAATTTCCACTGTCTATGTTTGAAGTTCAGTGGATTTTGATAGCTTGTTTATTCTGCTGAGCCACTTTGTGAAGCTTATGGAGGCAATAAATCCTCCTGCTGACACAATCCCATTTATGCGGCAGAATGGTTCAATTCACATTGGGAGAAAAAGATTGTGGCAGTAACAGAATGGCCCCCATCACCAGCCCACCTGCCTCCTACTCCTGCTGTGACTGTGTTACCTGATCTTCCTTCTCTTTCTGTGGCTTTAAAAAAAACAGTTCCAAACATTTTTCATATTAATGGCATCTATAACGGCACTTTGCATGGGGCTTATGATGATTTTTCAAAACCTATTTTTAAAACAACCATTTTCAACCCTGCCAAGCAAAGCTACATTGGCAAGACTGCTTCAACTGTGGAAGAGGGACTGAGGGAGCGAGGAAGGGAAAGAGAGAGAGAGAGACAGGTTAACGGCAGTCATGGCTTCTTTTGTAATACCCGAAAAGCATCTTCTCCCCATTGTGCAGTTTTATTTGCTGCACCTTAAGTGTCTGCAGTGTGTATAATGATAAACAGGAGCCCAAACCTTTGTGATAAATTAATCTGCTATTGTTGAAGCATAAGAAAGTCATAAGATCCCACTAAAGGATAGGAAAAGGAACTTATAGACTAATCGAGACTTTAAAAATTTGGATGCTTGCAGAAACCTATCAAGCCTACAGGGTTAAAGAAAGCAGTTTTTCAAAGTGTTATTACCCAGACTAACCGTAACCTGTGTGTCCTCTCCCTCCGTTTTTCCCCTATCCTGCTTACGCTTTTCTGAATCACATCCCCGATCCAATAAGTTGTCCTTGGACAAAAACTTATTCTAAATAAACTGAGCTGGGATTCCCTATGTAAATACCTCCATCAAATAAATGAGCATTTAATAGTGTTTGTGTTATCATCTGTTTAGAAAGATTCAATGGAAGAGGCCCGTTTGGACTCTTCAAAGTGATGCAGGAAATGTAAATCATGTGCAAATGTTAAAATAAAGATCGTTTTGAAATGTTTAATAGGATGTGTGCACAGTTTTAAAACCATTACATTATCATCATAATTGTCAAGCTGTAAAAAGCTGTTTGCAGTATAAACATCATGACTGTTGATTCATGTTATTTGATTTCACTAAGTCAACTGCCCACCAGCATCTTACTGTCTCTTTGCTGTCCCAGTGGAACAGCAATAAATCATTGCCTGCTTGACATTCTTTTCACTGTGTTTTAAAATGGCAATCTCAAGTTTTATTTTTCTGTGGTCAGTAAAGGCCAGCCTAGGCATGGAGTGCACTAGTACAGTAACACTCTGTTCCACAGCACAGTAGTTTTCAGGTTCGCTAATCACAGCTTGATCTCAACATAATGGATATTGGAGTTAAAGAAAGGTGGTCTGTGTCTCCAAAGGTACATTAAGAGGTTGGGGAAATGAATTGGAGAGTGATTGAATCAGTATTATTGTGCTGTCTCTGTATATCGGAGCAGTTGGTTCATGAACAGTGGTTGGCCCTTTGCCCATCTTAAGAGGGAAATAAAATGCAAATATTTTTACTGGTAATCTTTGTTTACAAAATTATTCTGTGCGCAATAGAGGGGAAAGGGAATGAAGATTTTAATTGAATAAGGCCTGCAGTACCATTAAGTTCCTGCAAGTGGTGCTGCAAGAAGCAATAGCGCCCTATGGTGCCACCAGCAGGACTCCAACAATAATACAGCTTTTTGTGAAGCATATCTTAAAATTACCCAAATAAATTTCTATAACATTAGCTGCACGGACAGCGTTTAAAAGCACAATTTGAATTGAGTAGATTTCAGCAGCTAACCTATTTGACTTATTGCAATTATAAATGGATTCCTAAGCTGGTTCAGAGCCTGAGTCTTAACTAAATCTAAATCTTCAACTTGGTTAACAGTAAATAGTAGTTATGTCTGAAGTTCAGCTATAACTTTTATTGGATTGGTTATTTCCTCTGATGTATTTAAATTTTCATGTGGTGTGGTTGTTGGGAATGTCACCTTTGATGGATTACAAGATCATAAGACTGCTCGCTAGCTCGTCACAGTAAGACATTTGGGTCTACAAAGCCATGCTTTTTATTATCTCATTTTGCCACCTTGTTAGGTCAGTTTTTTCTGCATTATAATTTCCTATGTCCGGCAGCTGGCATCACCGTAGCTTTGTTCACCATTAAAGGTGTCACACTACCACGCTTGTTGTGACACAGACATGCTCAGATTTCGTGGTCAGCAGCAACATGACAGAACTTGCTACTGACCTTGAAGAAAGCTGCGCCCAAAGATCTAGCAATCTCTGTGGTGTGGATTTCCCCTTTCCCAATGTTACTTTGATTCTGGCATCCAGCAACAGTGATATCATCAAACAGGCTAAGCACCAAATCACATTGAAGTATCCTTACAGACAGCATACCAGGAAGTAAAAACCATTGATTATCCATCACTTTTTAATCATTTTACAGGCAGAGAAACAAAGATTGGTATGTACACATGGGATTAAGGTAGATGAAATATCATAACCAAACTTTAAATTTTTAGAGTCATAGAGAGACACAGCACCGAAACAGGCCCTTCGGCCCACCGAGTCCGCGCCGACCATCAACCACCCATTTATACTAATCCTACATTAGTCCCATTTCCCTCTCCCACCCCCACCTTCCCTCAATTCTCCTACCACCTACCTACACTAGGGGCAATTTAAAATGGCCAATTTATCTATCAACCCTCATGTCTTTGGCATGTGGGAGGAAACTGGAGCACCCGGAGGAAACCCATGCGGTCACAGGGAGAACTTGCAAACTCCACACAGGCAGTACCCAGAACCGAACCCGGGTCGCTGGAGCTGTATTTTATTTTATTTTTTAAATCTATTGATGTTTTTTTATAATGGACAACATTGATATTCCACAAATATAAAGTTAATTTTTCAGTGACAGAGAGGTTGTTCAACAGTAATTCTGAACTTAGTACAGAGTTTAAAGTCCAGCTACACCTCATTCAACAAGGCATAACTTTTTCAAGGGTTTTTACAGTGAGACTAATAGAATCATAGAATGGTTATAGTACAGAAGGAGGCCTTTGGCGAGTCGTGTCCCTGCTAGCTATCTGCAAGAGCAACTCAGCTAGTCCCACTCCCTCGCCTTTTCCTGTCGCCATGCAAGTTTTTTCTCTTCAGATAATTATCCAATTCCCTTTTGGAAGCCACGATTGAATCTGCCTCCATCATACCCTTAGACAGTGCATTCCAATTCATGTCAATTCAAGTGATTTCTAAGATTTCCTTCTGCAGGGACTTCAACAGCATATCCTATGGAGGATTTCCATGTTTAAATGAGCATGTGTGGATACCAAAGTTGTAATGACAGCAAACACTGACAATTTTGCCATCAGTGCAACCTCAAAATCTAGGCCAGTATCTCCTATCTTACAGAGCGAGTATATCACCTTGTGATTGCAGTCTCGCGAGCAAATTCCCACAAATTGCTTGTAAAAAATGTTTTCATGCCATTTTCCTGCTAAATGAAACTTCTATTGTCCAAAAAAAGGGTTTAAACAAAATTTATAAATTCAAAAATTTACATATTTCAACAATAGCAAAATTACATTTGTCAACTGTCTTTGTGTCTTTTATTGCCTTATTAACGTTTTTACTTGAAAGTCTCAGCCTTTCTCTAAAGTTTGAACTTGGATTAGATATTTTTGCGAAGAGCTACGATTCTGAGCTGAATTTGATTTGTGGAGTCTGAGCATGTGCAGCTTGCCTATTTTCCAATATTTATCAGCACCATTCAGTCAGCTTTATTATTGGAAGCAGTTTCTGCTTTTTTAAAAATCAAAATGATTTGAAGAAATGCTGCAGGATAGATTTGAAAATCTTGATTTAGGTAAGACTAAATTGAGTTGTTTTAAAAAATAGAGAGGTGTGTTTGTGTGCGTGTGTGTCACAAAGTGGCCACCTGCAGTAACTTCTGTTTTCTGTAAGCTTTGTGAAGTTCATTAAGTTCAGAAAGTATATTATTCTATTGTAATTGAGCTCATTTTTCAAATAAATTAGTTGAATTTGGAAGCAAACAATCTCTACTCATACATCTGTTTATCACCTGTTATATTATCAGTTAAACTTGTAATTATTCTAATTACTAACAGCCATCAGGCAGATACACATTCACATGCACACACACAAGGTTACAAAGGTAGAAGAGGTGGTCTTTGTGGTGGAGAGGCAATGGGATTGAAAGATCAGCTTGAGGTTAAATAGGATGCCAAGGTTGCAAACAGCTTCAACCTCAGACTGTGTCCAGAGAGGAAGTTGAAATTGGTGGTAAGTTTACAAAGTTGGTGGCGGGAGTAGAAGACAATGTTCTTCCCAGTGTTTAACTGGAGGAGTTTGCAGCTCATCCAGGATTGAATGTCAGACAAGCAAGCTGATAGAACAAAGGCAGGGGATGGGTTAAGAGAAGTGGTAGAGAAGTAAATCTTACTATTGGCAGTGTGCGTTTGGAAGCTAATGCTGTGAGTTCGGCTGATGCTATTGAGGGGGAGCATGTAGATGAAGGAGAGGTGGGCACCAAGGATAGAACTTCTGGGGACTCCAGATGTAACTGTGTCGGGGTCTGAAGAGAAGCCATTGACGGAGTTGCTCTGGCTGTGATTGGATGGACAAATGGGACTGAAAATTTTATCTACAACCAAGGCAGGATTAATTAGCCTCTAATTTAGTATCCACAATTGTGGAGATTGGAGGCTGAGATAATTATTGGATTTTATTTGTGGTTTTTCATCCCTTCTGGTTTTACCTCTGGCCAAACTCAAGTCTCACTCATGTATTTCTTGAGCCACGTATTAGTGAAGTGAGGTGGTTTCCCGTTGCCTTCCTCAGAGTTTCTATTTTTGGAGTACCTTCTCTACTGAAGGCTGCAACTAAGGCTAAAGAGCCACAACTGCCCTTCAGGATGTTGGGGAAGGGGTTGGACGGGGGTGGGTGGGTAAGCAGAGGAAGGATCACCAACTGGGTCACCAGCATCCCTTAGACATCAATACAGTATTCAGATAAAATAAAAGCAAAATACTGCAAATGCTGGAAATCTGAAACACAAACAAGAAATGCTGGAAATACTCAGCAGCATCTGTAGAGAGAGAAGCAGAGTTAACGTTTCAGGTCAGTGACCATTCTTCAGAACTGGCAGATATTAGAAATGTAAAAGGTTTTAAGCAAGTAAAACAGGGGTGGGGCAAGAGATAACAGAAGAGAAGGTGTTGATAGGACAAGGTCATAGAGAATAACTGACCAGAAGGTCATGAAGCAAAGGCAAACGGTATGTTAATGGTGTGCTGAAAGACAAAGCATTAGGACAGAGATGGTGTGAATGGATAGAAAACTGAGCAACCTGGCCCCAAGCACAAACATGAAAAAACAGTGGGTAGGCAAAATAGAAACAAACTAAACAAACTAAAATAAAATAAACACATAAAAAAGAAAAAAT
The DNA here is from genome assembly GCF_036365525.1 of Heterodontus francisci. Lineage (NCBI taxonomy): Eukaryota > Metazoa > Chordata > Chondrichthyes > Heterodontiformes > Heterodontidae > Heterodontus > Heterodontus francisci. Next base: position 29,955,042 of record NC_090396.1, on the reverse strand, counting down.
AACTAAAAATAAAAATAGAAATGGTGGGGGGGGGGACCCATCATGCTCTGAAATTATTGAACTCAATGTTCAGTCCGGCAGGCTGTCGTGTGCCTAATCGATAAATGAGATGCTGTTCCTTGAGCTTGCGTTGATGTTCACTGGAACACTGCAGCAATCCCAGGATAGAGATGTGAGCATGAGAGCAGGGGGCGGTGTTGAAATGGCAAGCAACTGGAAGCTCGGGGTCATGCTTTCAGACTGAGCGGAGGTGTTCTGCAAAGCAGCCTGGGTAACCACTTTGCAAAACACCTCCGCTCAGTTCGAAAGCATGACCCCGAGCTTCCAGTTGCTGGCCATTTCAACACCGCCCCCTGCTCTCATGCTCACATCTCTATCCTGGGATTGCCGCAGTGTTCCAGTGAACATCAACGCAAGCTCAAGGAACAGCATCTCATTTACCTATTGGGCACGTTACAGCCTGCTGGACTGAACATTGAGTTCAATAATTTCAGAGCATGACGGGCCCCCCCTCCCCACTTTTTATTTTTATTTTGAGTTATTTTTTCTTTTTTTATGTGTTTAATTTATTTTAGTTTGTTCAGTTTGTTTCTATTTTGCCTACCCACAGTTTTTTTCATGTTTATGCTTGGGGCCAGGTTGTTCAGTTTTCTATCCATTCACACTCTCTCTGTACTAATGCTTTGTCTTTCAGCACACCATTAACATACCATTTGCCTTTGCTCCATGACCTTCTGGTCAGTTATTCTCTGTGACCTTGTCCTATCAACACCTTCTCTTTTATTACCTCTTGCCCCACCCCCGCTTTACTTGCTTCAAATCTTTTACATTTCTAATATCTGCCAGTTCTGAAGAATGGTCACTGACCTGAAACGTTAACTCTGCTTCTCTCTCCACAGATGCTGCCAGACCTGCTGAATGTTTCCAGCATTTCTTGTTTGTTAATACATTATTCAGAGTTGGTGCTCACATTTCCGGGGTGTCTGGAGTGGGGACAAGCTCAACCCTTCCGGCTCAGAATTGGGAATACTACCCTCAGGCCAGTGGTATTTCTATCTGGATGTATGTATCCCGCAGCTAAGACAGTAGTTAGAGACCATATTCTAACCTGTAGTTACTGGGGACAGTAAGAAGTGAGGCTCAAACCCTGAACCTTCTGACTCTGAGACAGCAATGCTACCACTAACTGGCTTTACATAGTTACCAGACAGTAAAAAATGATTTGTTCCTTTGAGAACATCAACAAAGCTGAATTGAATCTGAGGTAGGGTCATTGACCTGAAACATTAACTCTGGGCTGAATTTTTCTGGCCCATTGGCAATAGGCAATAAGGCAGGTGGGCTGGCAAAATGACGGGGAAGACATTGGGGAGGGGAGCGTGTCTTCCTGCCACCTTGCCATATTGTCATCTGGGTAGCCAAATGAACACTTAAGTGACCAATAAAGGACCATTTCCTGCCTCTGTGGGCAGTTTGGTTGCGTTGGCAGGCCTGCCGCTGTGCTGGGAAACCACCTGGTGAAACCAAGCGGCCTCCCAGCAGGCTCCAGAGAGGGGAGCCTCATTTATGGGCACTCCGTGGCCCACGGAGGGGCCCCTTGTGGCAATGGGACCGCCGGTGCTCAACGACCACCCTCCCCCCACCCGCCCCCACAATCGCCAGGGCTTCCCTGCCTGGCCCAGGCTACCCCCAACCAGACTTAGCCCTTTTTGAGGTCAGCCCACCATGGAGGCGCCCTTCCCTGATGTTGCAGCCCCAGCAGTGACCACCGCTAGCGGTAGCATTGCTGAGGTTACTGAGCTGCTGGCCCTCTGATTGGGCCGGCAGCTCTTGGGGGTGGTCCGCCGTTCGTAATTGGTTGGCAGCCCCAGTGGCAGCCTCGTAATTGGCCCCCACTGGCAATATGCCACACTGGATCCCAACGCCGGCCGAAGTGGGGTTGGCTCCTGCTTTTCAGCCCTGGCGACAGGACTTCACTGTCAGCCACAATATTCAGCCGTCTGTTTCTCTCTCTACAGATGCTGCCAGACCTGCTGAGTATTTCCAATATTTTTTGTTTTTATTTCAGATTTTCAGTATCTCCATTGTTTCTGAATTGAATCTTTAAGCCGTCATCTAAATGGCTGAAGCATTAATTGTTCCCATTTGTTGACTGACGAAATGAGTGTATTGAGTTCACATGAACAAAGCAAGTTGAGTTTGCATAAATACGGCAAGTGCATCAAATCCTTCAGCAATGTATTATTATTCCAGCAGATAACATGGTGGTGGCCATGTCCACAGGTAGATAGAAACCTCAGGTTATTTTATTGACATATATTTCATAATAGTCAACTGTTCAGATCTTCTTACAGAGCTGGCACAGCTTCAGTCAACAGCATGCAAACGATGAGATCTCTTTGATTATTGCAGCATGTTTGTTCTTCAGCAGGCAATAGTCACCTTTTACACTATTGAGTTTAAAAAAACATCTCAAGATAGCAATTGTAAATGCATCATTTCAGATGTGAGCTGTGAAGCTGTCACTTAGCCTGCTTTCTATTTACCATCCAGTTATTGAAGACAGATTACCCAGGGAGATGATCTTTAAATAAATAATCCAAACAATTTATACACTGAATAATAGTACGGATATACACAAGATGGAAAAAAGTTGGCAAATGCTGCACAGCAGTTAAGTTTTCGTATGCGTGCAGTATCTAAATGTAATGAAGACAAATGCTGCACTCCCTGCCACCACTGATCAGCTTGATTCAGGGCAGCGACCAAACACGTGACCTTCTTGATCTACATGGCTCAATACTACACTGGATAGAACTTTATAAGCTGCATATGTGTTTCTTGGCAAGTAATTGAGAATTAAGATGTGAAAATATTTTTAAAAACATGATTTTAGGACAGCAGCCCAAAGAAAACTTGATGTTAACTTGAATAATAAAAACGTTTGTTTCCATTTTTGTGTCAAATTAACTTTGCTAATCAAATAGCAAATGATATAGCAGCACAGGGTAAGGTATCATTTGGAGCAAAATGTCACTGTGAACTCTATTAATGTGTTGCTTCACTCAGTAAAGTGATATTCATAGGTAGCTTGATTTTTACTCTTGCGAATTTTGAAGGGCTATTTTGTAAAAGGAAAGTTAGTGTAGAGGAATTGCCAAACAAACTGTGAGTGAGCTGGTTTATTGCCTCACACTTTGATGCAGTTACTCATGAGTCATCTGCCTTTGTCAGAAAAAAAACAGTGACAGAATGACTTTGGCTACTGTGTGTTGTCTGAATTCAAAGCCATTCTGGAGATGCTGCAAAACGTAATTTCTCCAGGAATTTAACTTGCTGATTTTCTGGGCTTTTCGTTTTAGTTCCCCAAAAGGCAAATTGGTGTTAACTATGAATTAAATCTATTTTACCACATAAGGAAAGGCACTGTGTTTACAATCTCACAGCCACATTTTAATCCCATGAATCAGTAAGGGTTATGGTGATTTGAAATGAAAGTATGAACTAATTTTGGGTGGGCTCAACATTGTTCACAGTGGGTGACCACAAATTGACACTAAGTTTCCCATTTTATTCTGGATTAGTGGTATGGGAGATGGAAACATTTCTGCTGATACCTAAGGGAGAATTTGTAGAGTTTGGGCTGACAGACATCATGGTAATACTGTAGAGGGAGGTTTAATCTGGATATAACCTGTACTTTAGTAACGAAAGGAGCTGGATGATGGCTCTGGAGGAAGAAAAAGTATTTTTTCCATCAGCACTTACATCCTTCACTTTTCTGAGCATTAGCTTTTATTTTAAAAACACATATTTTAAAGAATGTGAATTACTTTTGTAGTATAATCAGTGGAGGTATCTAGTCAATGTGAAACTGGTTCAACAAGACTAATAAAGTACTAAGATACAAGTCAAGTACATTTGAGATTGAAACTGGTTATTGTAACTGGGTATAAAATATTGGTGAGGCTACAGTTAGAATAATGATGTCAGTTTTGGACATTCCAGCTTCAAAATGGCATCGGAAAGAGTTTGGGGAAGAACAACAGGATGGTCCTGTGAAAAGAGACTTCTAGAGCTGGGTTTGTTTTCATTGGAGAAAGGAGAATTGAGATGGGACATGATCCAGGTCTTTAACTTGATGAGAGGCATGGATGATGCAGATGAAACCAAGCTATTTACCTTGGATTGTGATCGCAGAACTGGAAGACGCAAATGCAAAATCAAAAGAGCTACACAAATATCTGGTTAATATGGGATTGAAAGTTATTTGGAGAAACATAAATCAAATGCTGTGCAGAGCACAATTATTCCTGTGCTTCTGGAACCAGAAAGATGCCTACTGTTGAATAAGTGGGCATGGTAGAATGTTGTAGGGTGTAAGCATAGAACACTACTCAGAAGCTCTATTATCTGCCAGTTTGAGCTGTGATTGCCTCGCTCCCTCAGGAGATCAAACCAGCAACATAGAGTCCATGAAAGGGCATATAGTGTACGGGCTGCAGAAAGAATGGGTTTGGTGAGCCAACAGGCTTTCTGGTCTCATGTTATCTTTTATTTTCTTAAAAGCAGGGGCACAATGTGAATCACCACAATATCAGAGCTGTGAAACTTCTTTTTGCTGTTCCCTTATAAGTCCAAGCACATTGCTGTGCTATTTTAATTGAAATTGTTAAAATGTTGGCGAGGTTTAAATAAAAGCATCACTTATGTTTCTGTTGGATATTTCTAATGGGCCCTGCTCACAAGGGTTAAGTAGTGCCATCAATATTTTGGATATTGTTTTTGCTGTTTACCATTTGCTGAATTATTGCCATGCAAACTATTGATCCAGTGCAGGGTTGCAAGAGTATCCTTTGCCAGTTCTGATGAAAGGTCGCATACCCGAAACGTTAACTCTGTTTCTCTCTCCACAGATGCTGCCAGACCTGCTGAGTATTTCCAGCACTTTCTGTTTTTATTGCAAGAGTATCACTGAGCTCCAGGTTTCAAAGCTCTTGCACGCTTCTCCTTAATGGGAAAGAGAGCATGCAGCTCATATTTATAAACAGGCAGTCTTCAAAAAGATTTGCAGATCATTAAAATGTAATAAGGAGAAGCTTTAGCTTCTGTTATTTATTTGGAACCATTAGAAAAATTTCTCAGCAGTTACACTGTTTACTCTCCTGCTGTTGCCCAACCTCATGGTGAGACATGGGAGGTGAGGCCAGAGGCAACTCCCACCCTCCCCCAACAACTCCCCTGGCCTAACAAATTAAAAACTCTTTTCTAAGAGGCACTACTGTTCTGCTGAGCACTGATGCTCTTAAGTTGTGGCGTGAGCCATGACTGTAGTGTCATGCAGGCCCCCACCTGCCAAAAATCAGGCACATATATTTTGCCACATGGATATTAAATTTTAAAATTGTTACTGGAAAGAAAAGAAGGCCTATTACAAGGGGTTGCCAAGCCGCTGGCTGGAAAGACATTTTTTTCATACTAGCAGACAGTGTTGGAACAAAGGAACAAGTCTCTGCCCCAATACACAGAAGAGACCTGGTCACATGACCAACTACTGGCCAACTAGGGGAGTTTTAAATTGGAGAAACAGTGTTTGAAGACAGAATCTTGCTCCTGGACTGAGAACATCTCTCTCCTGTCTGCTCACATTTCATCTTTCTCATGGAACTGAAGACCCATTGAAGACACATGAACCCCAAGAGAGAAAAGTCTCCGAGAATGAACAAGGTTTAAGAAGAATACTGGGCCCCAACGAAAAGCAAGGACTCTACAGCGAGCTCAAAGCACAGTATCAAACCCCCTTCAGAGATTGCCTCAAACCTTTTCACTTTATTTTTTCTTCTGCTCTTTTCTGTCCCTATTTGCATGTGTGTATCATGAGTACATGCTTGCGTCATCAGCACACTGTGCATCCATTGGCATTAACCGAATTAGAGTTTAAGTTTTAATAAATTTCACTTTTCTTCTTTAAACCTAAGAAAGCCTGTTTGTGCTAATTTCTTTGCTTTATAATTGGAAAGCGGTGAACAAGGATTCACCAAGGGGGAGCTCAAAATACAATGTGTTTAAAATTAAACCCTGTTACAATAAGGACAGGTGAAGGCTGAGAAAGACCCCTAGACACCTTTCTCACCTGGTCGTAACTGTAGGCTTAATCCCTGCTCTGCTCAGTTCTTGATCTGAGCCAAGCCATGTCAGGAGGGGACAGTCAGAAGCTGAAGCAGAGGAAGACAAATTCGGAAAGGGAAAGTCATGCCCTGTAGTCTCCAGCACCTCCTGGTGGTGAGATGGGCAGGTTATAAGTGGTATTGGCAACAGTCTGGGAAGAGGCAACCTCCTGCCCTCTCGTCAGAAAAAGATGTATAGACCGAGCATGCTGCAGATGAAGAATGAACTGCAAAGAAAGGAAAGTACGAAAGAAAAGTATAAAAAAATAACTTTTTAGTACCTCCACTTCATATAGAATCTGAAGTAAATTCAATGGAAACATCCCTAAGAGATCCAACGGGGTGGCGGGGGGGGGGGGGGGGTGGTGGGTTAACTCTGATACTGGTGCCTGTTAGTCGGGAAGGACCAGAAACGTGCTGTTGCAATGGGGTTTTCTTTGGCCTCAGGAAGTCTCGTGGCATCAGGTCAAACATGGACGTGGAAACCTCCTGCTGATTACCACCTGCGGTCCTCCTTCAGCTGATGAATCAGTACTCCTCCATGTTGAACACCACTTGGAGGAAGCACTGAGGGTGGCAAGGATGCAGAATGTGCTCTGGGTGGGGGACTTCAATGTCCATCACCAAGAGTGGCTCAGTAGCACCACGATTGACTGAGCTGGCCAAGCCCTGAGGGCATAGCTTTCAAACTGGGCTTGTAGCAGGTGGTGAGAGAACCAACATGAGAGAAAAACCTACTTGATCTTGTCCTCACCAGTCTACCCGTCGCACATGCATCTGTCCATGGCAGTATTTATAGGAAAGACCACCACACAATCCTTATGGAGACAAAGTCCCGTCTTCATACTGAGGACATCAAAGAACAAAGAACAAAGAAAATTACAGCACAGGAACAGGCCCTTCGGCCCTCCAAGCCTGCGCCGATCCAGATCCTCTATCTAAACATGTCGCCTATTTTCTAAGGGTCTGTATCTCTTTGCTTCCTGCCCATTCATGTATCTGTCTAGATACATCTTAAAAGACGCTATCGTGCCCGCGTCTACCACCTCCGCTGGCAACGCGTTCCAGGCACCCACCACCCTCTGCGTAAAGAACTTTCCACGCATATTCCCCCTAAACTTTTCCCCTCTCACTTTGAACTCGTGACCCCTAGTAATTGAATCCCCCACTCTGGGAAAAAGCTTCTTGCTATCCACCCTGTCTATACCTCTCATGATTTTGTACACCTCAATCAGGTCCCCCCTCAACCTCCGTCTTTCTAATGAAAATAATCCTGATCTACTCAACCTCTCTTCATAGCTAGCACCCTCCATACCAGGCAACATCCTGGTGAACCTCCTCTGCACCCTCTCCAAAGCATCTACATCCTTTTGGTAATGTGGCGACCAGAACTGCACGCAGTATTCCAAATGTGGCCGAACCAAAGTCTTATACAACTGTAACATGACCTGCTAACCCTTGTACTCAATACCCCGTCCGATGAAGGAAAGCATGCCATATGCCTTCTTGACCACTCTATTGACCTGCGTTGCCACCTTCAGGGAACAATGGACCTGAACACCCAAATCTCTCTGTACATCAATTTTCCCCAGGACATTTCCATTTACTGTATAGTTCACTCTTGAATTGGATCTTCCAAAATGCATCACCTCGCATTTGCCCTGATTGAACTCCATCTGCCATTTCTCTGCCCAACTCTCCAATCTATCTATATTCTGCTGTATTCTCTGACAGTCCCCTTCACTATCTGCTACTCCACCAATCTTAGTGTCATCTGCAAACTTGCTAATCAGACCACCTATACTTTCCTCCAAATTATTTATGTATATCACAAACAACAGTGGTCCCAGCACGGATCTCTGTGGAACACCACTGGTCACACGTCTCCATTTTGAGAAACTCCCTTCCACTGCTGCTCTCTGTCTCCTGTTGCCAAGCCAGTTCTTTATCCACCTAGCTAGTACACCCTGGACCCCATGCGACTTCACTTTCTCCATCAGCCTACCATGGGGAACCTTATCAAACGCCTTACTGAAGTCTATGTATATGACATCTACAGCCCTTCCCTCATCAATCAACTTTGTCACTTCCTCAAAGAACGCCAATGTGTTGTGTGGCACTATCACATGTTAACTGGGCTAGATTCAGAACTGATGTAGCAATTCAAAGCTGGGCATTCCTCCAGTACTGTGGGCCATCAGCAGCAGTAGAATTGTTTTCCACCATGATCTGTAGCACCATGGCCCAGCATATCTCCCACCCTACCATTACCATGAAACCAGGTGACCAGCCTTTATTTAATGAGGTGCATAGAAGAACATGCCAGGAGCAACATCAAGATTACCTGAAAATGAGGTATCGACCTTGTAAAGCCATAACACAGGACTGCATGCATGCTAAACAGCAGAAGCAGTACGCTATAGACAGAGCCAAGGAAACCCATAACCAATGGATCAGATTAAAACTCTTCATCCAAGTATGAATGGCGGTGGACAATTGAACAACGCATGGGAGGAGGAGACTCCCTGAACATCCTCATCCTAAACGATGGCGGAGCCCACCATGACTGCAAAAGACAAGGCTGAAGTATTCGTAACCATCATCAGATGCCAGTTTTCAGCCAATTCCATTCACTCCACATGTTTCCAAGAAATGACTGAAGGCACTAGATACAGAAAAGTTTGTGAACCCCAATAACATCCCGAACTAGTTGCACCTCCTGCCAAGTTGTTCCAGTACAGCTACAACGCTGGCATATACCCGACAATGAGATGTATGTCCAAGAAAGCAGACAAATCCAATCTGGCCAATTACTGCCCCATCAGCTTTGTCTCAATCATCAGCAAAGTGATGGAAGGTGTCGTCGATAGTGCTAAAAAATGACACTTACTAACTAATAACCTGCTCACTTTTGGATTCAACCAGGATCACTCTGCTCCAACCTCGTTTGAACACAAGAACACAAGAAATAGGAGCAGAGTAGACCATATGGCCCAGCGAGCCTGCTCCACCATTCAAAATGATCATGGCTGATCTTAGGATTGAACTCCACTTTCCTGCCTGCTTGCCATACCCCTTGATTCCCTGAGAGACCAAATATCTGTCTATCCCAGCCTTAAATGCATTCAACGATGGAGCATCCACAACCCTCTGGGGTAGAGAATTCCAAAGATTCACAACACATTGAGTTAAGTAATTTCTCATCTCAGTCCTAAATGATCGGCCCCTTATCCTGAGACTGTTCCCCCATGTTTTAGATTCCTCAACCAGCCGAAATAATCTCTCAGTATCTACCCTATCCAGCCCCTTTAGAATCTTATATGTTTCAATGAGATCACCTCTCATTCTTCTAAACTCCAGAAAATACAGGCCCAATTTACTTCACCTCTCATCATGAGGCAACACCCTCATCCCAGGGACCAATCCAGTGAAACTTTGCTGCACTGCCTCCAATGCAATTATATCCTTTCTTAAATGTAGAGGCCAAAATGCCACATGGTATTCCATGAGTAGTCTCACCAAAACCCTGTATAGTTGTGGCAATACATCCTTATTCCTGTACTCCAATCCCCTTGCAATAAAGGCCAACATGTCATTTGCCTTCCTAATTGCTTGCTGTACCTGCATGTTAATTTTCTGCGTTCCTTGGACAAGCACACCCAAGTCTCTTTGAACATCGACACTTACAAGTTGCACACCTTTTAAAAAAAATTCTGCTTTTCTATTCTTACAACCAATGTGCATAACTTCACACTTCGTTACATTATACTCCATCTGCCATCTTGTTGCCCACTCACTTAACCTGTCTATATTTCTTTGCAGCCTGTCTGTGTCCTCCCCACAGCTTACCTTTCCACCTACCTTTGTATCATCAGCAAACTTAGATACATTACTCTCTGTCTCTTCATGTAAGTCATTAATATATGTTGTAAATAACTGAGGCCCCAGCACTGATCCTTGCGGAACTCCACTATTTACTGCCTGCCAACTTGAAAATACCCCGTTTATGCCCACTTGTTGCTTCCTGTCTATTAATCAATCATCTATTGAAGGTGATATATTCCACCAACTCCATGAGCCCTTATCTTGCCAATTAACCTTTTGTGTGACACTTTATCGAATGCCTTTTGGAAATCCAGTTATACTACATCTACTGGTTCCCCTTTATCTACCCTACTAGTTACATCCTCAAAAAACTAATAAATTTGTCAAACAGGATTTCACTTTAGTAAAACCATGTTGACTTGTTCTAATCATACTCTGCTTTTCAAAATGCATTGTTATGATTTCCTTAATAATAGATTCCAGCATTTACGAATGACTGATGTTTGGCTAACTGGCCTGCAGTTCCATGTTTTCTCTCTCCTCCTTTCTTGAAAAACAGTGTAACATTTGCCAACTTCCAATCTGATGGGAGCATTCCTGAATCTAAGGAATTTTGGAAAATCATAGCTAGCGCATCCACTATATCAGCAGCTATCTCTTTTAGAACCCTAGGATATTGGCGATCAGATCCTGGAGATTTGTCAGATTTTAGTCCCTAAAGTTTACCCAATACTTTTTCTCTGCTGATATGAAGTTCCTTAATTTCCTCACTCTTTTTAGCCCCTAGGTTATTGTCTATTCCTGGTATGGAACTTGTGTCTTCTACAGTGAAGACAGACACAAAATATTGGTTCAATGCGTTTGCCATTTCCTCATTCCCCATGATAATTTCTCCTGTTTCTGTTTCCAAAGGACCAACGTTTACTTTAGCTATTCTCTTCCTTTTGATATACCAAAAAAGCTCTTACGATCTGTTTTTATGGTACTAGCTAGTTCACTCTCGTATTCTATTTTTTCCTTTTTTTAATCAACTTTTTGGTGGCCATTTGCTGGTTTCTAAAACATTCCCAATCCTCAGACTTGCTACTCTTTTTTGCAACATTGTAAGCCTTTTCTTTTAAACTAATATTATCCTTAACTCCCTGAGTGAGTCATGGATTGGTCTTTCTGGCTGAGTTTTTGTTTTTCAAAGGAATGTATTTTTGTTGAGCCTGAGTTCAAACATGTACAGACCTGCTAAATTCTAGAGGTGACGTGAGAGTAACTGCCCTTCACATCAAGGCTACATTTGACTGAGTGTGGCATCAAGGAGTCCTAGTAAAATTGAAGTCAATGGGAATCGGGGGAAAATATTCCACTGGCTAATGCCACACCTAGCACAAAGGAAGATGGCTATGCTTGTTGGAAGCCGATCAATGTTGCTGCAGGAGTTCCTCAAGGCAGTGTCCTAGGTCCAAACATCTTTAATTCCTTCATCAGTTGCATTCCCTCCACCATAAGGTCAGAAGTAGGGACGTTTGCACAGTGTTCAGTTATATCCATAATTTCACAGAATGTGAAACTGTGCCTGATTGCAGTAAGACCTGGACAACATTCAGGGTTAGGCTGATAAATGGCAAATAAATTTCACGTCACATAAGTGCCAGGCCATGACGATCTGCAACAAGAGAGAGTCTAACCACCTTCCCTTGACATCCAATGGCATTACCATCATTGAATTCCCCACCATCAACATCCTCAGGGTCATCATTGACTGGAAGCTTAACTCGACCAGCTACATGAACACTGCGGCTCCAAGAACAGGTCAAATGCTAGGTATTCTGCTGCAAGTGACTCATAGCATTTCCATCACCTGTAAGCACAAGTCAGGAGTGTGATGGAATACTCTCCACTTGCCTGGATGAGTGCAGCTCCAAAAATATTCAAGAAACTCAACGCCAGCCAGGACAAAGCAGCCCACTTGATCAGAACCTCTTCCACCACCTTAAACATTCATTCCCTCTACCCCTGGTGCAATGTGACTACAGTGTGTACCATCTACATGGTGCACTGCAGAAACTCATCAGGACTCCTTTGACAGCATCTCCCAAACCCATGCCCTCTACCACCTCGAAGGAAATGGGCAGCAGGAGCATGGGAACACTAGCACCTCCAAGTAATACGCCATCCTGACTTGGAAACATATCACCATTTTTTCACTGCTGTTGGGTCTTGGCAATCTTGGCAATGCTTAACCAACAGCACTGTGGGAGTATCTTCACCACCCAGACTGCTCACCACCACCTTCTCAAGAACAATTAGGGATGGACAATAAATGCTGGCCTTGCCAGCAATGCCCACATCATGTGAATGAATAAATAAAATAAAAATGAGCAACAGTGGCTTGGGGTGACTGTCTCATATTTTACCTTCCATCAAGTGGGCTGCTCAGTGATGCCGTGGCAGGGAAATGTCACACATGGCATTCATGAGCCTTTGGCATAAACTGACATGCTGGCACATCATGTTACTTTTGAATTTACCACATTGGCATCGTTCAACATAGCATTTGCAACAACTTCACCCTGTGGCAAAGTGTTAAATAAAAATATAGTCCTTGTGTTAATAACTCTGAAATGTTGACTTGGCACCCAGTGTTAAGAATGTACGGCATCCACACTCAGAATCTAAGGCTGATTGCTGATATATTATTCACAATCGCTTTGGCTTATTATTGGAAAGACAGAGTTAGATTAGGAGGTTGTTAAACATTGGAGAACATTGCATTTCTCTTCTTGGTTCCTTTACTGATTGAGATGTCAACCGTTGTTAGAAAATGAACAGATAACCCACAGCAAAGGGAAATGTTTTGCCAATTGTAAATGCATGCTTTCAACAGAAAGACATTGCAAGAGCAAGTCTGTAATGTTCCTGGTGTATGTAACCCAGAGATTTTTGGGTTGTGTAGCTGTAAGGATTAAAAGTTCAGATCATTGTCGGTCTTGTTTAAGAAAATAATACAGCCCATAAGCCAAGCACAATCCAAAGAACATGACATGTATTGACTGGATTCTGTATAAAAACAGCCTCAAGGCTGCTGTATCCCTTTTTTGGTGGCATTTCAGTTAGCTTAAAGCAATCAAAATAAAAATTAAATCTGACCTATCTATTCAGCACTGTGTGTCTCAACTCATTATAAGAGTAATCTTTTTTCTTTACCCTGACTCATTGCCAGCTCGCCTCTGTTCAATCTCAACCCAACTACATGGCGGCTGTTTGACCATTCTAGGTGTTCCTGATAGGTACAGTGGGTCGAAGGGAGGAGCTGTAAAATTTGGTTCGGTGTCAGCTGCAGCTGTAAATCACAGGAGGCAGATTCAGGGACATTCCCATTGTCATCATACAGGTTTGCTGTGAAGTAGCAGGTGCTGAATCAATCACCCTACTTTAGCAAAAAGGGATGTTGACTCAAAAAATAATTGAAATCCAGAATTAAGGAAAATCAATAAGGATTTTTAAAAATTCTTTCATAGGATGTGGGCATCGCTAGCTCAGCCAGCATTTGTTGCCCATCCCTAATTGCCCTTGAGAAGGTGGTGGTGAGCTGCCTTCTTAAACTGCTGCAGTCCATCTGGTGTGGGTACAGTGCTGTTAGGGAGGGAGCTCCAGGATTTTGATCCAGCCACAGTGAAGGAATGGCGACATAGTTCAAAGTCAGGATGGTATGTGACTTGGAGGGGAACTTGAAGGTGGTGTTGTTCCCATGAGTCTGCTGTCTTTGTCCTTCTCGGGTTTGGACGGTGCTGTCAAAAGACGCGTGGTAGATGGTACACACTGCTGCCACTGTGCATCAGTGGTGGAGGGAGTGAATGATTAAGGTGGTGGATGGGGTTCTGATCAAGCAGGCTGCTTTGTATTGGATGGTGTCGAGCTTCCTCAGTGTTGCTGGAGCTCCACTCATTCAGGCAAATGGTGATTTTTCTATCACATTCCTGACTTATGCCTTGTAAATGGTGGACAGGGTTTGGGGAGTCAGGAGGTGGATTACTCGTTGCAGAATTCTCAGTCTCTGACCTGCTCTTGTAGCCACAGTATTTATACAGTTGGTCCCGTTCAATTTCTGGTCAATGGTAACCTTCAGGATGCAGATAGATGTTGGGGGATTCAGTGATAGTAATGCTGTTGAATGCCAATGGGAGAGGATTAGATTCTCTTTTGTTGGAGATTGTCATTGCCTGGCACTTGTGTGGTGCATATGTTACTTGCCACTTATCAGCCCAAGCCTGAATGTTGTCCGGGTCTTGCTGCATATGGACATGGACTGCTTCAGTATCTGAGGAGTTGTGAATGGTACTGAACATTGTGCAATCATCAGCAAACATCCCCACTTCTGACCTTATAATGAAGGGTAGATCATTGATGAAACAGCTGAAGATGGTTGAGCCTAGTTCCCTGAGGAACTCCTGCAGCAATGTCCTGGGGCTGAGATGATTGGCCTCCAACAATCACAACCATCTTCCTTTGTGCTAGGTATGACTCCAGTCAGTGGAGGGTTTTCCCCCTGATTCCCATTGACCTTAGTTTTGCTAGGGCCCTTTGACGCCACACTCAGTCAAATGCTGCCTTGATATCCAGGGCAGTCACTCTCACCTCACCTCTTGCATTCAGCTCTTTTGTCCATGGTTGAAGCATGGCTGTAATGAAGTCAGGAGCTGAGTGGTGCTGGCAGAACTCAAACTGAGCATGAGTGAGCAGGGTGCTGCTGTTTAAGTGGTGCTTGATAGCATTGTTGATGACCCCTTCCATCACTTTGCTGATGATTAAGAGTAGACTGATTAGGTGATAATTGGCCAGATTGGATTTGTCCTGCTTTTTGTGGATAGGACATACCTGGGCAATTTTCCATATTCTCAGGTAGATGCCAGTGTTGTAGCTGTACTGGAACAGCTTGGCCAGGAGCACAGCTACCTCTGCAGCACAAGTATTCAATACTACAGTCGTGATGTTGTCAGGGTCCATAGCCTTTGCAGTATCCACTGCCTTCAGCCATTCCTTGATATCGCATGGATTGAATCAGATTGCCTAAAGACTGGCATCTATGATGCTGGGCACCTCAGGAGGAGGCCGAGATGGATCATCCACTAGGCATTTCTGAAAGAAGATTGTTACGAATGCTTCAGCCTTTTCTTTTGCACTGATATGCTGGAGTCCTCCATCATTGAGGAAGGGATTATTCATGGAGCCTCCTCCTCCTCCTGTTAGTTGTTTAATTGTCCACCACCATTCACAACTGGATGTGACAGGACTGCAGAGCTTAGATCTGATCCATTGGTTGTGGGATCGCTTAGCCCTGTCTATTGCATGCTGCTCCCGCTGTTTGGCATGCAAGTAAACCTGTGTTGTAGCTTCACCGGGTTGACACCTCAGGTTTAGGTATGCCTGGTGCTGCTCCTGCCATGCCCTCCTGCACTCTTCATTGAACCAGGGTTGGTTCCCCGGCTTGATGGTAATGGTAGAGTGGGGGGATATGCCAGGCCATGAGGTTGATCATCTGCTGATGATTCACAGCACCTCATGGATGCCCAGTTTTGAGTTGCCAGATCTGTTCTGAATCTATCATATTTAGCACAGTAGTAGTGCCACATAACATGATGGAGGGTGTCCTCAGTGTGAAGACAGGACTTTGTTTTCACAAGCATAGTGCGGTGGTCACTCCTAACAATACAATAATGGACATCTGCAACAGGTAGATAATAGATAAATAATTTTATTTAGTTTTCCTGTAAAATGATTGCCCTTCTCCCAAGTAGTGCGGGCTCTATGTTAACACTGTGTGGGGAGTTTGATCTGCCCCAAATTTTAAAATAAACCTTAAATGCTGATGCAGTCCTACATTAAAACACAGCCCTCGTTCCAGGGTGGAAATGGGAGGTGACATTTTGGTGAGAGGGAAAAGTGGTCAAACACAGCTTGCACCAACTATTTAACTTCAAAACTGCATTGTGGCAAGGTGAAAATGTTACCCATTGTTTTGGTCTTAACATTTCCAGAATACTCTTAGACTAACGTAAAATTCCAAGGAATTCTACAATAAGATTTCTGTCTCTTGCTGTCTTTGTCTGTTATAATTGGCTTTGTAAACACTGCTCATTTATATAGAGTGATAGTGCACTTAGCAGGAAGTTGGCACTGAGACAGGCATGGGCTGTATACAGATGTGATTGATTTGCCAGCTTTCATTGTCAGTGCAGAAAATATTTAAAAGCCTCTGCAAACAACTCATTGCCCTCGAACATCTTTTCAAAGGTCAGCTGGTAAATGTTACTCCAATTAATCTGAAAAGATTGAGGACCGAGAGGATTGAGGGGCAGATTTGATAAGAGTGTTCAAAATGAAAAAAAGGATTGTAACAAGGAAAATTAAATAGACTATTTCCACTATTGGGTAGATCAAAGGCATAGGGCCACAGTCTCAAGATAAGAAAAGGGGAAGATTAGAAGATTTATCATGATGCATAAAAGTTGGCAATTGACCCATATGGTCCCTTGTAAATATCTCAATACCAACCCCAGAACAATGTGCTATATACTGGATAAATTGTACGCACACCTACCTAAGCAACATATAGCCAACACTAGGATGGGATGTTGTGGTGATCAGTGAGCTTGTATTTATTTGCTTTGTGTCTCAGCCAGGCACAGCAGCTTTATAAATAGCTCACAGTTCCAGTGGTAAACACATGAAGGACTACATGCACTATTTTTATTTACTGCCCTTTTTTTATGTTAAACTGACAAACTTTGATGTCAGAAAAATCCTGTTTATCTTGTCTCAATCAACTTCATATACTTTGAAGTGCAGTAGCTGCCACAGACACAAAAGCAGGTGCCATTTGCATGCAGCAAGATCCCATAGACAACAATGAGGTAGGTGATCAGTTGATCTTTTCTTCTGTGGGAGATTGAGGAGGGGATGGTGGTCAGGCCATCTGGAAAACTTCTTGCTGTCTTTATCAAATACCATGGGATCTTCAACATCTACCTGAATGGGTAGATTGGCTCTATCTTAAATGTTTCATCTGAATTGCACTGGACTGTCAATTTCAATGAAAGTTGAAACTCCTGGGCCTGAATTTTCATTCCAGGATCAGAAACCAGACATCCAGGACATTTCTGGGCCCTGCTCTTGTTTGGGATAGAAATGCAATACTGCACCAATGTGCCTTCTGGGCTTGCCGTAGTCATATGACCCCTACCATGAGGTACTCTGACTGCAGGCAGCCATTCCAGTCAGTTTCAATAAAGACTCAGTATACACCAGACTGGTGTCCTGTGAGCTCATAACATGGTGTCAGAGTGGAGCTGAGACTGAGTGGTGCAGAAGCAGAGCTACGGAACAAAGGCCACAGAAATGGTCACAACTGCTAAAAGCTACTAAAAGCCACAAGAAGCCACATAAAAGGAGCAAAGAAACAGCTGAAAGCAAGGGTAAGACAATACCTGCAAATTTGCCTCTGCCTGTGTTGGTCGAAATGAAAGGTGATATGAAACAGAACTGGCAGTTTTTCCACTTGCAATGGCACAATTATGAAATTACGACAGATTTAATTAACAAACCAGAGCAGCTGCAAATAGCTATACCTTTATGACTGTTGGGGAGAGACTGTTACAAAGTGTATTCCACTCTAAATCTCTCTAAAGAACAAAAAAAATGGACAGCAGAAATTCTGAAAGCCTCAAAGGCATGCTTTGAACCCCAAGTGAATGTAACCTATGAATGGTATATGTTCAATATTAGGACCCAAGGTAAAAAAGTGTCCATTGATCAATATGTGACTACGTTAACACAGCTTGCAGAATCCTGTGAATTTGCGCAACTAAAAGATGATTTAATTAAAGACAGGATTGTAGTAGACATAAGAGATCCCGCAGTGAGTGCACGTCTACTGAGAGAGGAGAAACTGACTCTCAGGAAAGTATTCGATGTGTGCAGAAGCACTGAGGTCGTAAATCAGCAGCTACAGCATATTCGTGGCAGAACAGACCAGGCCTTGTGTTATGTTGATAGACATTCCAGGCCGAAAGGGCAGCAAGATCACAGACAAAGGGCAGGATGCAAATACTGCGGAGGACATGACACATAGGATAAGAAGGCATGTCCAGCATGGTGAGAGCAGTGTTTTCACTGCAAGAAGCTGAATCATTTTGCATGCAAGTGTTTGGCTAGAAGGAAGCACAACAAGCAGGTACAGATGGCCACTGGAGAGATATCAGTTGAAGATTCTGACAAATCACTATACACCATACAACAGGTTGGTTCAGTCAGGTCGATCGGTGATAAATGGTTTGTGACTGTTGGAATGATGACTGCAGAAGGAGAATATCAAGTCAACATAAAGTGCCAGATAGACACCAGTGCATCATGCAACATCATGACCTTCACAGACCTGTGCGAAGTTGCTCAACATGACGATCCAAAAATGAAGCCTTCAAAAGTGAGGTGAGGCTATATGATGCCACCATACTAGTGCCGAGAGGACAGGTTACTCTGAGAACCCATCAAAATGACAAGAACGAAGATCTGGAGTTCCGACTCACAGACGGCAAGCAAAAGCCACTCATCTCAGCAGAAGCAAGTGTAAAGCTTGAACTGGTAACCCTCAGCGCGCAAAAAGAGAAAACCCAGGAGATGGCCTGCAGGAGTGGGCGCCGGCGCTGGAATGAGAACACCTTTGCCAGTCGCAAGGTGACGGAGTCATATAGGCGGCGAGGAAGGGGAGGATTCACAGGCATCTGCTCAGGCACCCGAGGTGGAGGCTGTGGGGAAGGAGAGCTCAGATTCTGCAGAGTGGGCAGACAAAATCAAGGCGAAATGGCAGAACGTCAAATTTCATTTTGACAAAACTGCCGAATCATTGCCAGAATTGAGCATTGGAGAGCCAGTCAGGGTACAAGCCTTCAACACTCTCAACAGGAGTCAGCCCAAGTGGCAACTTGGTACCTGCATAGAGCATTTTCCACCTCGATCGTATGCGGTGGCAGTGAAGGACCAGAGATACCATCACAACTGCAGGCACACACGCACAACTGGAGAAGCTGTTCCTTCACGGAAGGTGGCAAATCAGGAAGATGAGAACTAACCAACTGCACAGACCACAAAACAACCATCAGCCCCAGAGGTCCACAGCACCCCAACAACAGCAACAGTTACCATGGCAACAAGTGACAAACGAATGACACTTGCCGGAGAAGGAAAATCCACCAGATGAGTAACTAACGACAATGCGCACACCCACCATTAAAAGACTGGCACGATTTAATGACTATGTGTGCAATGCATGTACAGAGACTGACAAAAATGACGAACTACTAATGCATGAGAACACTAAAATAAAAGCAAAATACTGCGGATGCTGGAAATCTGAAATAAAAACAAGAAATGCTGGAAATACTCAACAGGTCTGGCAGCATCTATGGAGAGAGAAGCAGAGTTAATGTTTCAGGTCAGGTTAGTGAAGAAGGGTCAAAATGGCGCAGCGGTTTGCACCGCACCCTCACAGCACCAGCGACCCGGGTTCGGTTCTGGGTACTATCTGTGCGGAGTTTGCAAGTGCTCCCTGTGACCTCTGTGAGTTTCCTCTGGGTGCTCTAGTTTCCTCCCACATGCCAAAGACTTGCAAGTTGGTAGGTAAATTGGCCATTGTAAATTGCCCCAAGTGTACATAGGTGAGGGAAGGTGGGGATGTGAGAGGGAAATGGGATTCATGTAGGATTAGTATAAATGGGTGGCTGATGGTTGCACAGACTTGGTGGGCCAAAGGGCCTGTTTCAGTGCTGTATCTCTCTGTCTATGACTCTATCTCCTTAATATTATCAGATCAAATGTCCAGTTCCATCACTGAGATGGCAGCCACCCTCACATATGGGGTGCTATTCAGAAGGGGCCATTACTGAGGGGCAGAAAAGTTCATATGAATGTCATGCTGGAAGAGATGAGGGAGGACAGCCTACTCATGAATCATTCTCTCCTCAAACTGCAGGAAAAGAGAGCACAAAACTCACGGGAAATGGCTTGAATGGGTGGTCTTGTGGCCACACTCTACCCCAAAGGAGATTGGCAGGATGCCAACGCATCTCTCTGTGGGCAATGATGAGATAGGAAGATGTGAACAGCAGGGTCATTTGATGGTTCTATCCTGAGGGGAAGGGCATGGATGCGACTCCTGCTCAATGTGTGCTGTGGCTCTACAATCACTGTCATCTGAGGGGTTGGTTGTGCTGGGCATTTGCTGAGTCCTCATTACCACCTTGTTGTGTTTCCCACAGGACCAGTTACAGAGGGGGAGGAGAGCGCCCAAGCACAATGGTCACTGCCATCCTTGGCAGGGGGAAAGTTAACTGAGGCAGTACCATTACATCCCACCTTAGCAGCTTCCACCAGCGTAGATACACTCACCACGGATGGGCCCCGGAATAGTGTAGAAACAGGAGCACTAGGTGAACCTCACATCACACGTGAGCAGATGGAGGGTGAGGCAGTGTCAGCTGTGGGCAGTCCCCCTCGGAGGAGGGAGGACAGACACAGCGATGCTCTGCTGGATGAAGATGCTGGGCCTCAGGTGTCACAAACAAGGAAGGTCTTCCTTGAGAACCAGAGGCAGATGAGTGCCATGAGGCAGACTGTGGAGGAGTCCATGCAGCGCATGTGCTCCATTGTAACTCAGGGATTCGACTGCATGAGCTCTTCCATTGAGAGATTGGGCAATCTCTTGGAGAGCCATTTGCAGCACCACCCTGAGTAGGGGCAGCACATTGATATGCACAGAAAAAGTTACATTCTCTGTAGCATTGATCATCCGATGGCGCTGAGATGCCAGCTGTGTCCCAGTTTTATTTATTTAGAGATACAGCACTGAAACAGGCCCTTTCGGCCCACCAAGTCTGTGCCGACCAACAACCACCCATTTATACTAACCCTACAGTAATCCCATATTCCCTACCACCTCCCTACACGAGGAGCAATTTACAATGGCCAATTTACCTATCACCTGCAAGTCTTTGGCTGTGGGAGGAAACCGGAGCACCCGGTGAAAACCCACGCGGTCACAGGGAGAACTTGCAAACTCCGCACAGGCAGTACCCACAAGGTGGCCTTATCTGGCAAAGGCACCAAGAAAGGGCTGAGGCAGCCCTGTCACCCTTTGACCTCTTGTCCCCTCACTCCCTCTGACTCAGGAACCATCTGTGCCACAAGGTCCTGTGACAGAGGCTGCCCCTGCAATGACACAGGCACGGCAGCTTGTGGAGGATCCCCCATGGGCACCTCGATGATGAGGACGGAAGCCACAGACATCTCAGCCAGAAGCAGAGACATGGAAGCAGGCTGCCCTACCTCATCCTCTGCCACAGGGGGAGTACCTGGTAAAGGTGGTAAAGCAAGAAAGGCGCCATGCCATTGATTTCACTTCGTGCTGATTTGCACAGAAAGAGTTACACTCTCTGTAGCATTGATTGTCCAGTGTTGCTGATGGCACTGAGATGCCAGCTGCATCCCAGTTGGTGGCCATATCACCTGCATGCTGTTTTCCACATTTGTCTGCTGTTTTGTTTTCATTTCAAAATCAATTGTTTATATATTCAAACTGATATGTGTGTTAATGATGCTTTATGTCAAAAGGGGGATGGAGTTTCATTGGGTGGAGCCTGGGATTGCAGTATTTCCAAGCTCTGTGACATTGGAAAATGTTGACAGTGGAAACTTCATTCTTCATGGCCATGGTTAGCAATGAAACTCCTCAATATGGCTCATTGTGGAATGATAGCTCTGTGCTGGAAGGTGAGTCATGGGGGTCTCTGTCCTAAAGGTTCGGAGGTGATCAGATGAAATGCTGCTGATTCAGTGTGGCCCTTGTGGCCATGCCAGCCTGCAGTTTGCCCTGAAGTCTGGGACAGCGCGGTGGTCATCCTCCAATGCCTGGGTGCCAGCCACCTCTGGAGTGATCCCTTCCTCCTCCATTTCCTCCTCCCAGTACTCCTCCGAGGTGGAGTGACATTCCAGGTCCTCCTGTTCATCCAGCTCCTAGCCTCTTTCTATTGTCATGTTCTGTCGGGCGCAGCAGATGACCACAATATGAGACACTCTGACTGGCTCGTCCTGAAAGGCAGCACCCGACCCGTCAAGAAAACGGAAGTGCATCTTCAAGATGTCAATGGTCTGTTCAATGCAGGTCCGTGTTAGCAAATGGCTCAGGTTATAGCACCTCTCTCCATCCGGGTCTGGGTAGTGGACGGGCGTCAGGAGCCACCTCTTCAGGGGATAACCCTTATCTCCCAGCAGCCCCCACAGAGTCAGCTGGCCTGATGAGGTGCGGCACTTGGAACTCTCACAGGATAAAGGAGTCATGACAGCTGCCTGGGAAATGGGCACTGACATACAAGATTCCCTTCCTGTGGTCACAGACCAGCTGGACAGTCATTGAATGGAAAGCCTTTTCTGTTCAGGAATCTGACTGGCTGGTCTGTTGCTGCCTTGATGGCTACATGGGTGCAATTGATGACACCCGAACCTGGGGGAATCCATCGATGGCAGTAAAGCCCAAACCCTCTGTACCTGCCTGGTCCATCTGCGTCAAAATGGATATAGTCTCCTGCCCTCCTGAATAGGACATTTGGGACCTGCCTGGTGGCGTGATGAGCTGCCAAATGTGAGATGTCACCCTGATCTGCAGCTGATGCCTGGAATGACCCAGTTGCATAGGAATTCAACATCACAGTGACCTTGTCAGCTGCATGAAAGGGACTGCCATGGGGCTGCAAGGCATCAGATCATTTTGAATTAGAGCACAAATATCCGAGACCATCTGCCTGGATAGGCACAGGTAGCTGATTCTTGGGCGGCAGACCTAATGTCTTGGGTAGTGCCTTCTTTCCATTACAGCCCCTCTCTGTGCTCCTCTGGCCTCCTGCTGTCCAGGAGGTTGCATTTGCTAAAGCTTATCCTGGCTGCTCTGTCCAATGTCAGTTTAGCCTGCTCCCATCTGAACTCCCTCAGCTGGCGCTCATTCGTTCGCCAGAGCTACTCCTGCCAATCCCAGCTGCCCAAGTGATGCCACCAGCCTTACATCCCGCTCCAGATTCCTACCACTCACCACTAAGAAAGTTAACTATTTCAGCTCCAGCGATGGCTGGTCTGTGGCACTGTTTGAGCGGTTGATCTTTATTCTGTACTTCTAAAATATGTTAAGCATTTCTTCCAATAGCCCTCATGGCCCCCCCCGCAGTGTTCATGACAATGATTTCCCCATGTCCTCCTATTGAAAAGTACGAACTGCTCTTGACAAGCCTTTTAATGAGCTCCTCATCAATGGGCTCAACAACCAATTCATTGGAGGCGTGCATGTTTCCTGTTCCCGCCCCCCCCTCCTGGCATCCCTTTCAAAATTGTTTCATATTCTAGAGGCGAAGGGACCCGGTGCCACCCTCGGGGAACACCATTTTCAAATCACATACTCACTTGCTCTCGCCCCCATTGGTATTTGAAAATTCAGCCTCTGGTATGAAGCTTTGAACAACAGCCTACTGACTCACAGCTGACAATACTGAAAATGGAGCCTAGTTGATACATAGGCCTTGATCTTCCTCCGCATTGTCAGCTGTTTTTGGGTAGACCCAAGATGGCCAACCAAAGAGGAATGGCGAGGCCACCACCAAATCCCAGCTCCAAGACACTGCTGGGACAATTTTACTGCACTGTAGTCCCACTGGGAACGGACCATAAAGCTTGTATCACTACTTGCAAATGATGACAGGATGGCATGATTTGCTGGTCTGCCCCATTTCTCCTTCCTATTGCCCATGTTTGCCTCTCAGAAAGAAGGTGTGTATAGAAGGGGCATTCTAGGTTGCTTTAAGGTGGAACTAAGAAAAATTAGTGGTAAATGTAAATTGGAGGATTTTTCAACATGTTTAGTCTTCAGATTTTTTATAGAATTAATGTTTTCTGCTGCTTTCTGCACCTCCACCTCTCTAATAATTCCTGCTTTGCTCCTGCCCTTCATCTATTCTGCTCTGCTGTTATGAGCTTGTTGCTGTCATTTCAAAAGTTGTTACCTTGCCTCAGAAAGCTGCTGCAAGCAATGAAACAGCGCAGGCTTTCCCTTTTCCCTAGTGACGGACTCCTAATCGAGCATTCACATAGTGCTGGGAATCCACCCAGAATATCTAATTGACCCGATCCATGAGACTGGGACAGGGCCAAAACAGGGTCAACCCTATAGTCGGAATTCCTAGCCCAAACCTACAACTGGTGGGAATCCTGCGAAGAGGAAATGCCACGCAAAATTATGTTAAAAAGCTTATTCCTGAATTAATATGACAGAAATATTTGTTTATATTTTGACCCTGGCACAAGAAGAGGGAGAAATAACAACAGTATCTGCTGACTGTTGTACATTAAAAAGGACTTGCACTTGTGTTTGCACCATGATGGTGAGTTAGAACTTGCCTGGGTAATCTCTGTTGCTGTAACTTTCAAGAGAAAAGTTCGTTGGTCTGGTATCCCCAAATTGGTAAGAATTCTTATATTTTACAGGAAAAGTGATGCATACCAGCAAAATAAGGGAAGCTTTTAATTGACATGAAAAGGTGGGAAAGAGAATGATGACACAAACAGAAGCACGTGCACACACAAAAAGTGAGAAACCAACAAGGAAAATGGCTGATTCCACAGGGGAAGTATGATAACGTAGTAATTTACAGTGGGAAGGCACTCTCTGTGGTAAACATGGTATTCTGCTGTCGATCCTATTGTGAAATAATCTTCTAATTTTATGTATGAAATCAAGGAAGGACATTTGCTAAGTGTATACATGCTGTCTTCAGGCTTCTGCTTTGAAATTAGGCTCTTTCCCTATTATTGTAAAATTTCTTAATGCTTTGTCCGATATTTTAAGGAGACGCTAAATGGTTTAAAATGTAAAAAAAAATGCTTCCAGTCATTTGTATACAACAGAACCATGAGTCATTACAACAAAGCTCTCTGTGTTTAGATCATTATTAAAGAATGAGCTTTGGCGAGGCAGCAGGAACTATGTACAAACATCACATCTTTGCTGTTGACCCATAGATCTGGTGCCACCTGCATTGCTGCTTGTCCTTTCCCTGCTCGCATTGTTGAGATAAATCATCTAACAGCAACTGGTGGTAAAGGCTAGCTCGGGTCTGTAAAAAAAAAACCTGACCTGAGCCTGACGGAACCACATCTGACCCGAGCCCAACCCAGCCCGAGTCCTTCCATTTTTTCCCATGCCCGATCCGACCCAACCCAACCATCAGTTAACTTACCTTCCGTTTTTCACTTTCTTGCTGATCTGCACAAGCTTAAAATAACTGTAACAAAAGCACCTTTCTAGTCCAAAAATTAAATTAACAGTGGAGCCACTTACCTGTGATAGAGCGTGTCCGACCCGGCCCGACCCGAGCCCGAATGCCAGACCTGGAAGTGCGACCCGACTCAACCGGAACCCGACACGTTGTCGGGTCTCGTTGAGTTCGGGTCGGGTATCAGGCCTTTAACTTGCAGCAGTGAGGCTCCGTGACGGCCCACCAGCCTTTGGGCGAGGGGACCTGAATTTCAATATTCAAATCAATAAAATGAATACATTTAAACAAACTTATCTTCCATCCTCCGGGCCCACCACAATCCTCATTGCGGTGGCTGTCAGTCCAGCACCTTCAATTCCCTATCTGGGAAAAGCTGGCATGACACCGGTGGGGGGAGGGGGTAAGATATTAAGTGCAGGGGGGTGGGGGATGGGGTCCAATAAACGTAACAGGTGTAGGGGATGGTGGAAAGGGTGAACTTAAAGCTTTGTGCAGTTTGGGAGGTGGGGGGGGGGAAGGTCAGATTTAAAAGGTAATTAATTGGGAAGTGTTTTTTGTGGGGGGAGGGCAAATAGTTAACGTAATTGTTATTAGGGGGTAGGAGAGGGGTGTTAGAAATGTATTGGATAGGTTTTGTGGGGGATACTGCTTTAAAAATTCAATTGACCGGCTGGGCTGGCTGCGCTTTAAAAATGGTGCCAGCGCCCGCACATAGGAAGCTGACGCCATTGCTGGGAACGAACAGCCCGTCCCACCACGTGAGTTAGGAAGGGGGGGGAGGTCGGGGCCATCCCAGCTATTTAAATGAGCCGCAGCATAGGAAATCATGGCGACCTTTTGGCGTGCGGCCTGCACATGTGGTCTGCCATTTTCTGAACTCCGGTAGGCTCTTAAAATCCAGCCCTACATGTGATTTTCCCCAGAGCAGCCTATTAATGACCAGAGGGTGGGCAGGATCTCAAAGCTGGAGGGCCAATGAGAGGCCTTCCAGCTTGAAAGCAGCAAAAGGATGCCATGGCAGGTAGGTGAGGAAAAGGGTGCTTCAGAATGGTGACACTCTCTCTCAAACTTTTTCAAATGTGAAATTAATTTTACAGCCAGGCCACCACTGTTGGAGGGTGTGTTGGGGGTGGGGGGGGGGTGCTCTACAGGGTGGCCTGTGGCTGCTGCTGTACCCAGACAGGCAGGGAAGACCTCTAGGACTGCCTGGAGTACTGGCCCCTGCCGCCTCCAGGAACCCGGAAGCTGACTGGAAACTCCCAGTTTGCCTCCATTAATAGGCCTTAATAGGCCTTTAGCCCTGATCACCCTCCATCCCACCTCCAGGAAAATGGCCTGGCAATGGGATGGACCCGGGGAACTGGCACGCAGGCTGGGGATGTGAAATTCTGCACCAGCCTGTCTCTGTTCACAGCCCCAGCGGGGGCTACAAAATCCAACCCGTAACCTCAGACCTGCTCACAGATTGCAGTAAACTCTTGTAGAGAGTGCCAAGTTCAAACAGACCCCGGAAGAGAGGAAATTTTCACTGACAATCCCACTAAAAGTCTGCACAGCTGTGCACTCGGTGAACAGTGAAATCTGGGCCATTAAAATATGAAAACGGGCTTGAAACTGATGATTGGTCTGAGATAGAAAATATTCTAAATGATCTCCTCCTCAAAGTATTCACAGTGCACGATATGGACAGCTTGAACCCTGACCTCCAAAAATAAAATATCAAGGCAATTCAAGATTTCAACAGAAAGGAACTGGAAGTCTTGGTAAGCTAAAAGGCCTAAAACAAATGATTCCACTGTATTGAATGGTATTTATCCCAGAGCACTGAGAAAGATTAGCAAGGAAATGTATAAGGTACTGCCAATCATTTTGAGGGAATCAATGGACACTGGGAATGTACCAATACATTGGAACTAACTTCAATTCACCAAGTGACCTAAGTGCAATGCAAAAGTTTGTGATATACCACTGACAAACATGCAGTATAAAGAGCCATGTTGCCAATTTGTGCTCAACCATAGCCATTCTTGTGCTCATTGCTCATAAGGTTTCAGATTGAACAGCTGAAATGTATCTGGAAATGTAGGCTGCATTCAAAGCAAGTTGCATAAAAGAAAGCACAAAAGGGGAAATGCCATTGTAAAACAATGTGTAACAGAGAAACACTCTAGTGTCCCAAGTGTCGGAACACAAAATGATGGATTACGGTAAGGAAGAAGAGAACACATTAATATAATAAGTTGAGTTTGTGTCAGAACTTGAAAGTGGCAAGAACAAGCTCACCTAAGCTAAAGAGGTATGTTCAATGGAAGAAGAAATTGAAATTCACCTCCCCCTTTATGACAACAGACAAGTGCCTAAGATTAGTCAATGGTACTGAAGGAGTCAGTTATACTGGTCTCCCACATGGGATGCACTTTAAGCCTTGAATGGTGAAAGGTAAGGGTCCAGTTTATTAAACACATGAGACAAGTGATCTCAGCTTTACCTGAACCAAGATGGTGACAGGTCCTTCCATCCTTCATGCTTCTGACATATTTGATGAAACTGTAGAAGATAACTCAAGTAACATTATTTGTATGAGCCAGGTGCATTGGTTGTGGTGTGAGATCAACTTCTTTATTTTCCAGACATAATGGAACAAGAACTGGCATGGTGGGTTTTTGACTCTCTGCAAGAGGGAGCTGGACCAGTTCTTGACTGGGGCATATAGAAGATAAGTATCTCTATAGATAACACTTTGTCCATGTGATCCCTTGGACTGGCTTTGATTGCCTCAGGGTATCAGAGGGGAAGCTTCCAGTGTAAATTTCCCTTATTGGCCCTGGGATATTTCTCGGGTTTCCTTGCCTCTTCCAGGAGATGGCATGGCTGTGAGAAATGTGCCAGAGGTGTTTAGCCATGATGCTTCCGGCATCATGAAGTTTGGGGCAGGTTTGATAGACCAGTTGGCCCATTTCTATCCATCAGTTTCCTATGTTTGCATGTTTGCTTGAGTCATGTTATGCTTGGACAGACTGATTGGAAACAAAATATTACCACACACATAAACACAATACGTTTAACAGGCAACATTCCACTTTACAAAACAATACTCCTTTGTTTATGAAACTAGACCAGCGAGAGCATGCTTGTAAGCAAGAACATTGGAACATTTACAAAAACAGATAAAACTAAATTATTTAGCAATGCTGGTATATATAAGGGCTTAGGCAAATGAACTACAATACATACAACTTTCAAAATGGGCGCTTTCAATACTGAATTTTTAGAAAAGAAATTCATGCTTATACAGCAATTAACAATACCAAAATATAAACATCCCAATTTACATAATTCCAGCACAACCATACATCATAGGTAACCAAGTAACACTTTCAATTCAATCAACTCAGCCAATTATCAAATATTGAATATTGCAGCTTGGTAAATATATGGTCAAGACAGCTCCATACAAGTTGAACAATGGCCCAATTAATGCAGCACCATCTTGATGAAGAAAGCTTTTGACAAACACACTGATCATTTAATGCAGACTGCATCAAAACTTGTCATTGACTTATAGTAAGATGACTTCATCATTTGCTTGGAACATCACATTGTGAAGATTATGGATGGTTTTCTTTTTATTCCCATGGCCAAACACAATCTCCCTTTGAGACGTTGTATTAAACCTTTTCACTAGAGATAAATTCAGCAATCTAGCACCGTCTAGTAGGGAGCTACACTCAAGGGGGCCACAGGGTGGTGAATGGGTACTGCAGCATTTTAGTCCAAGCTCTAACTTATGCTCCCATGGAAGAAAGACCCACTGTTGGGAGCACAGGAAAACTGAATTTACCTTTCTTTCAAAAATTATTGTATTGACTTGGCATAAATATGATATGGCTGTATGCTTTAGATGGGTTGTGCAGAGTCCAACAATTTCCTGTGAAGCTCCTCAATATCTCCTAAAATTAATGTTAATCAATGTAAAACACTATAAAGCTCATTCTGAATTTCAGAAATCTGTAAGATGGAATTCATGCAAAAGATACAGCCATAGATTGGAACTTTTTAGCTCCTTTCTACTGACATACTCCCAAGAATCCTGTCTAGACTACCCAAGAATTTGGTCACATCATTGCAGAAAATGTTTATTAATATACAGCAGTAGAAATAATGCACTAGTAATTCAACAAGTACAGAAAAATGCAGTATCTCTGAAACACAGTCCTTATGGACCATGACTTCAATGGAGAAGATAATGGGGTGTAAAACAGGCTGCCAATTCATTATCACCCATTTTGCACTAGCTCTGAAGACAAATTTTACTCCCAGGTAGACAGACAGAAATCTGATCACCTCAGGTGTAAGATCTCACATTGTAGATCTGCTATTGTAAATCTTTGAAAGAAACACACAACACTACCTTCTGGATTGCTGCTGTAAAACTGAAACTTTATTATCAATTCCTTCTAGTGGCACACTGTGCATGCCACACCAAGCATGTATGGTGGCCTCAAATAAACAATAAGTGAACAATACACTATGACCCTCCGCTTCTAGGTAAATAAGAATTTCAATGGCTTGCTTACATTGTTCTGTTTGAACATTACTTCAGTTTGTAACATAATTGCTTGAGTATGGCAGATGTTTCCCACAAGCTTTACATTGCTTGACAGCAGCAGGGCATAAGTGCCGCCACAGTGGACGCATTGTTTGGACAGGTCATGATCCTGTTTGCGAGATCACTGATATTGCTTTGCGGGTGGCTGCCTGGCACAAGAGTGGTGAAGACAGTTCACAGGATTTGAGATGAAGTGGGGCAGTTGCAGTTAGCAGCCTCAACTTCAGCAGCTCTGGGCTCTGAAAGGGATAGTCATCTTGCTAACTCCAGTAGCTCTGACAGCTTTCTGCCTTTCTTGAGTGTTTTTCTGTGTATTTTATTATGGAGGCAACCTTCAATTATTTGTGTTTTGATTTCTCGTTCGACATGTTCGACATCACCAAAATCACATTTGGTTGCCAGTTGTCTCAATCGTGTGCAATACTGATCAATTGTCTCATTTGCTTCTTGCTTAGTTTGTCGGAAAATATTTGTTTTGTACATCGCATACTTCTTGGGTATGAAATAAGTTGTTAGTGCAATTTTTGCTGAACCGTAGCTGGCTTGAGCAGGCGTAAGTGTCTCAAAATTATTTTCCAATTCTTCACCTCCATTGTGGAGAAGTATGGCCTTTTGTCTCTTATCATTGGTGATTCCAAAGCCCACCATTGTGCCCTCAAATCATTGCAGCCACTTCTGCCAACATGGAAATACCGATGAGGGCACGGAGTGCATGTCAAAATGTGATAGGGTGGGCATAGCCATTGCCATCTTGATTGCCAGTGCGGCAATAGAACGTGATCAAGGATCCAGGATAGTATTCCGCAAGCACAAATCACACAGACATCATCAAAAGTAATAATAGCAGTAGGAAGAAGCAAATGCATATTTCGTGGGTGCTACAATCCACAATAAATTATTCTCTAAGGTTTAAGCAGACCAACCTACCCTTGCATTGGTGTATGTGACAAAATAGCTGTCCTGCATTAGATGCGCAAAGATACAAGGCCTGCTGTGCACAAACCTCAACACTGTCCATATCTAACAATCTGTATTACCTGGAGTTTATGACTGAAAGAACAGCAATTTATATCTGATTATAAAGTAAATGCAGATCCCGTCCTCATTGCCATTGTAAGATCTCACATTGTAGATCTGCTATTGTAAATTTGAAAGGGTTAATGTTGACAAAGTGTGAAGAATACCTCCTACCGTGATGATGTAAGAGATCACATGTGAGAGAGACTTGAAGGGAGATGCTGCGTGGCTACAGAGGAGTCACACAGACTGGTGTGAAGCTATACATAGTTATAATGTAATAAAGGTTAATATTCTAATGACTCTGGACTAAAGAATCAAACAAACATACAATATGGTGATCATCGGTGAGATTGAGAACAATGGTAATTCTCACCATGCTGCACCCAGAAGAAGAATTTGAAGCAATTATTTGAAGAGGGCTGACCTGAAAAAAGCGCCAAAACTGCAGAACTCGAGAAGAGGCTGTGGAAAAGCTCCAGACATGGAATGTCGGGGAATCAGCGATAGAAATCCAGTCCCTGTGATTGCAGGCTTCAAGTCAGAGAACCAAGCAACGTTCCAGGATCGGGTGCGGAACCCTGAAAGAGGGTAAAAGAATTCGTCCCAACAGCACTAGGCAGGCAGTACCGGCAAAGTCCCTAGTGAGGGCTAATCTGAGGTCAACGCCATTACATGTGATGCCCAGAGCAGAAGAAAAATCAAGCAATGAGGCTGCAAATACTTGATTCCCTATGAGAAGAGATTTAAAAGAGTATATCAGTAACGCTATAAAACAGAGTTTATTACAAGGAGGAAAGTAATCCTTAGTCTAGCAGCAAGATTTCAAAGGCAGAAATGTTGGCCATAGAGGGAATTAACGCAGGGCTGAAAAAGCATGGGAAACCTCCGATACTGGAGGGAAAAACTCAAACGTGAAAGTAAAACAAACTGAAGCAATGGAGCTGAAATTCTCAATTCCAGCTAGGTTTGGACACTTGGAGGGACCAAATCAAACCCAAAATTGGTCACCCTAGTGAAAAAGGTTTCTCAGATATGGAATTGTTTCTAAATTAGACAGCCAGTCTGAAGCAGAGCAAGTTGTTTTCTATTGGGGCTATAGCAGATAATGTTATTCCAAGACGTCTGCCAAATTTGATGACAATTTAAAAGCTTTTGATTCTTATTTCAACTTAAGATTTTAGAAAGAGCAAAATTCAACAAAAGGGTCCAGAAACCCCCAGGTGAAACAGTCGATGCTTTTATCAATGATCTTTCCACGCTAGCTGAAGGATGTGAATACAGAGACCTTGAAGCAGAATTAATAAGAGACCACATTGTTGTAGGTATTGCTGATGAATCCCTATCAGATTTATTGCAGTCTAAAAAGACCTCACCCTGGACAAAGCAATTCAACTGGTGAGACAAGTAGAAGTCCACAAGAGCAATCCTGAGAGGTGAAGAAAAATCTTGGTTCAGGAAACCTCCAGCAACGGTACAGTTCCTTAACCAGTGTAAGAGAGGCACCAGAAAAAAATGTACCCTGGGGTGGTAGTGGTGGTGTGGAGAAGTGAAAGATGCCATTAAACCCTGCCAGTGATGTTGCGGCAAAAGTAGCCACAGGCGCGAACATTGTCCTGCAAGCAGAGCAGAATGTTTTCACTGTAAGAAACTAGGGCACTTTGGTAAAATATGCCAAAGTAAAATCTCTACTCCCAGCAGTTCAAAAGAAAAAGCATTCAAGAATAGAGTGGTTAACCAAGTTAAACAACATCCTTCAGGCGAGCAATCACAACACGTTCTTGGTGAAATCAATGATCCTAATCAGGCATTTTGGTCTGCATATATATATGTCAACGGATTAATTTTAAACTGGACACCAGAGCAAATGTAACAGTCTTATCATTTACAATTTATATAATGACTTGGATGAAGGGACTGAAGGTATATTTGCTGATGACACAAAGATAGGTAGGAAAGTAAGTTGTGAAGGGGACATAAGGAGGCTCCAAAGGGATACTGATCGGTTAAGTGAATGGGCAAAGATTTGACAAATAGAGTATAATGTGGGAAAATGTGAAATTGTCCATTTTGGCTGGAAGAATAAAAAAGAAGCATATTATCTAAATCGTGAGAGATTTCAGAGTTCTGAGATGCAGAGGGATCTGGGTGTCCTAGTGCATGAATCGCAAAAGGTTAGTATGCAGGTACAGCAAGTAATTAGGAAAGCTTATGCAATGTTATTGTTTATTGTGAGAGGAATTGAA
This sequence comes from Heterodontus francisci, assembly GCF_036365525.1. Taxonomy (NCBI): domain Eukaryota; kingdom Metazoa; phylum Chordata; class Chondrichthyes; order Heterodontiformes; family Heterodontidae; genus Heterodontus; species Heterodontus francisci. Next base: position 29,921,819 of record NC_090396.1, on the reverse strand, counting down.
TACAAAAGTAGGGAAGTTATGCTTCCTTCCCACCCAGAAGCCAATTAAGGCCCATAAGTAGCCTATTAGCGGCCAATTAAGGGCCTCTTCCTGCCACTGCTGGGATCTTACCAGTGGCGGGCTGCCTCCGCCTCTTGGGGAGGTCACCTTGCAAAATGAGGCGCCCTCACTGTGGGCTTGGGGGGGCGTCCCTCCTGCGTGGGCAATTTGTGTCACATGGAGGACCCCACCGGGAACAACTTTACCCCTCGGGACCCCTCTCCCCCTGGACTGCATGACCACCCCTGACCCCACCCCCTTGCCGAGGCCTTCCAGACTGGCACTGGCGACTCCACCTCACCTACCTCTGGTCCAGGGTTCCAGCACTGGGCCTGAGTCTGAGGCCTCTGCGATACTACTAAGCTGCTGGTCCTCTGATTGGCCGGCAACTCTGGGAGGTGGGATCCCTGTCTTTATAGGGATGGGGATCCCGGCTCCTGAAACTCTGATTCAAAAAGACCAGAGGATTGCTCCAGGGGGCAGGGTGAAGCATGGGCACAAAAAGGCACAGGCGGGGCTCCCGCCTTTTTGGCCCTGCGCCAGAACCCTGCCTCCTCCACAAAATCCAGCTCGTACCTTCCAGCAAGACTCATCGCATAATCATCAAGGAGTGGGAACCCTGGCTGATGATATTTGTTTTTTTTTTCTTTCCCAAAGACACCAAGAACAATTATATCATGCCTACTGCTTAAAATGAGCTAACTCAGTAGAGATGGGAGGTTGGAGCTCGGAGCTTTCTGAGTCTCTATTGTTTAATTATCAACAGCATTCTCAACTGAGATAGCAGGAAGCTCTGTTTATTTTAAACTAACAAAAATATGTTTCTCGGTGGTTTCAGTGTTGGAACTTCTGCCTTCAATGTTCACACACAGTGCAAAGTTTCCAGTTCCAGAATTCCAAGTTTGGTTTTTAAATTTATTCATTCCTGGGATGCGATCATCACAGGCAAGGCCAGCATTTATTGCCCATCCCAAGCTGTCCTTGAGAAGTTGGTGGTGAGCCATCTTACTGAACTGTAGTCTGTGTGGTGTAGGTACGTACACCCATAGTGTTGTTAGGTAGGAAGTTATGGCCCAGCGACAATGAAAGAACAGTGCGATACATTTCAAAGTCAGGATGGTGTGTGTCTTGGAGGGGAATGTGGAGGTGATTGTGTTCACATCCATCTGTTGTACTTATGAAGTCTTTTTGTGGTGCAAACTATTTTCCCAACTCTTGATTTGTACCTGTATACTGAGGAAACATAAGGCATTCCCAGAATTCTAGGGGCTGGTTGTCTGTAGTTATGATCAAAGGTGAATGACAAATCTGCTGCCAACATTAACAAGGTAATAAAATTATCGATGATAGTATTTTTAATTTGAAAAAAATCCAGTAGGCGAAATAAACAATATTTGAAATAGCAATGTGTTGAAAAGGGATGGCACTTCTACTGTTTGTCTTACTGTATTTCCTTGTTCTTGGGGTAACAATAAACCATCTGTAGTGATGTAAGAGACTAAATCGATGCACCAAGCTGTCAGTTATGTTTACTAACCTACTGCACTATGTTTAAGAATAACTGCCACATTGAAGAATTCTGTTAAAATCTTGGAGCTTATCGACGAATCAGAGATCTCCTTTATATAGGAACATCGGGACAGGAGTAGCCCATTCAGTCCATTGAGCCTGTTTCACTATTCAATTATATCGTGGTTGATAATTTCCATGTATCTACCTTTGTTTCATATCCCTTGATAGCCTTACCAAACAAAATCAATGGATCTCAGTCTTGAAGAATTCAATTGACCCAGCTTCCACAGCTTTTTGGGGAGAGAGTTTCACATTTCAAGTAATCTTTGTGTGAAAAGTACCTCTTGATTTCACTCCTAAACTGGCCTAGCTCTAATTTTAAGATTATGTGCTTTTGTTCTGGGTTTCCCATCCGAAGGAACAGTTTCTCTGTACCTATTTTATCAAATCCCGAGTTTCAATACCTCGATTAGATTATTCCTAAGCTTCTGAACTCAAAGGAATACAAGCCAAGTGTATGCATCTTGGGCTCATAATTTAACCCTTTAAGCCTGGGTATCATTCTGGTGAATCTAGGTTGTGCCATTTTCCTGCATTATAACAGTGACTACTCCTCAATGTCATTGGCTGTAAAACGCTTTGGGACATCCTGAGGTTATGAAAGGTGCAGTATAAATGCAAATGTTCCTTTTCTCTTTCCGAAGTCAATATATATTTCCTGAGATTTGGTGCCTAAAACTGAACGCATTACTCTTGATGTACAACTAAAACATTATTTCCTCACTTTTAAATTCCAAGCCCCTTGAGATAAAAGCCAACATTCCATTAGCTTTTTAAAAAATTTTGTACCTGTGCATTACCTTTCAGGGACTTGTGTACATTGACTCTTAAATCCCTTTGCTCCTCCACAGTTTGTGGTCTCTGCCAATTAGGAAAGTATTGCGAATTTCCTATCTCCGATCCAAGCTCAATGACCTTAAATTTTGGCACATTAAACTCCATCTGTCACAGTTATGTCCACTCACTGAGAATGTTTATGTCCCTTTGTAATTTCCTCCTCCCATCCACACAACAAACTATGCCTCTTTCTGCTTCATAGACTTTCAGAAATACAGACACAATTCTCTATCAACCCCCAATAACACAAAAGCATGAGTCAAATGAATAGGGAATGTGCTCTCCCACCAACAATAATTTACATTTATGCAACACTTTAAACAAGGTTCCAGATGCTTTGCAATGGAATTATGGGAGTGGATGCTATGCCATTGAGAGAGATGGGTTTCGAATAGGTTTTTAAAGTGAGAAGTGGAAAGGCTCAGGGCTTTAAGGAGAGAGTTCCAGAGAGTAGGGCTGAGGCAGCTCAAGGCTTTACTACCAGTGGTGGAGATAAGTGAGGTATGGAGCTGCACAAAGGGGTACAGTCAGAGAGCCAAAGGTGTGGGAATGATTATAAAGGCCAGAGAAGGCTGTCAAGATAGTCAAGAGTAAGGAAATGGATTTGAAGACAGGAACAAACGTTTCAATAATAGAGTGGCTGAGATAGGAGTGAAGGTGGGAGAAGTTTGTGTCGAAGTAAGCAGTGTTAGTAATGGATAGAATGTGGTCTTTGAAACACCTTTCTGGATCAAATGGGATGCCACGTTTTTGTGCAGCTTGGGAATATGGGTGTAATTCCGTTTAGATAGAACCACGTTACCCACTTTCTGTTAAAAATTAAAAATAAGAAAAGGGCACACTTCAGCCACTCTAAAGTCTTACAGGCCTCAATAAAATTACTTTGTGCAGGCATTTTTCCTCAGTTGATGTGCAGAGGGCTTTGTCCTCCCCAGTTTGAACCTCAGTCTGAAATGAGCTGATTTCAGACAGTCATGAAATTACTAAAAATGATACTATTCAGGTCATTTTGCCACCTTACCATAGTGTGCATGGTTTAAAATGTAATTGGTGCACGCTGTCCATAATCTCCACTTGAATCTGTCCCACGATGAGAATGCAGCATAAACAGGTCAGTTATGATCTTTATCAGTTTCTGGAAATGGATTGGACTTTACATAAACGCCAATATAAACAGGGCATAAGTGTTTATAAGGTCAGGGTCATAGCCTTGTTTATACATTTAAGATCCCTTGGGACTTCATCTAGTTTGAGTTAGAATAAACTGAACAGAGCACAGTTCCCCAGGGTTGATACAAAGGACTGCGCTCAGTCAGTTCATGCACTGTAAGGTAAGAAACTTGACACATGGACTTTATATTTATAATTGAAATCATCAAGAGATTCAGGTATTCAGCAAATATGTTTACCGCTGATGATGCTTATGGAAGTTGGCATTAGAAAAGAAAGAAAGCCAGAAAAATGGAGCTAGGAGCTTCAAGTTGGCATTTTGAGCACAACTTTGGGTTTTCTGCCCTGTTGAAAAGAACTTCTTAACACTAATGTTCTGCCACTAGTTTATGATCTGCTGACATCCTATGTGACAGTGATCATGGTAAACTATCCCTCTTCATCCTTTTCAACCTGTCTACAGCTTTTGACAGGGTTGACTATACCATTCACCTCCAATACCTTGCCACTGTTGTCCAGCTGGGTGGGTCTGCACTTGCCTGGTTCTATTCTTATCTATCGAGTCATGGCCAGAGAATCACCTGCGATGATTTTTCTTCCCACTCCCACATCATTACCTCTGGAGTTCCTCAAGGATCTATCCTTGGTCCCTTCCTATTTCTCATCCATATGTTGCCGAAAACATAATGCCGGGATCCGCTTGTACGCTGATGACACCCAGCTCTATCTCCTCACGACTTCTCTTGACTCTTCCACTTTTTCTGATTTCTCATGCTACTTGTCCAACATCCAGTACTGGATGAGCAGAAACTTCCTCCAACTAAAAATTGGGAAGATCGAATCCATTATCCTGCCGCAGGCTCCATTCCCTAGCTACCAACTCCATCCATCGCCCTGGCAACTGTCCGAAGCTAAATCACACTGTTCGTAATCTTGTTGTCGTATTTGACCCCAAGATGAGTTTCCAACCACATATCCACTGCATCACAAAGACTGCTAACTTCCACCTCAATGACACCACCTGACTCCGTCCCTTCCTCAGCTTATCTGCTGCTGAAATCCTCATTCATGCCATTGTTATTTCTAAACTTGACTATTCTAACATTTTCCTAGCCGGCCTCTCACCTTCCACCATACATTCTTGAACTCATCGTAAACTTTGCTGCCCGTAGCCTAACTTGCACTAAGTTGCGTTCAGCTATCACCTCTGTGCTCGCTGACCTACATTGGCTCCCACTCTGGCAACGCCACAGTTTTAAAATTTTCATCCTTGTTTTCAAGCCCCTCAAAGACTTCACCCCTCCCTATGTCTGTAACATCCTCCAGGCTTACGACTCTCCAAGATCTCTGCGCTCCTCCAATTCTGGCCTCTCGTGCATCTTCGATTTGAATCGCTCTGCAATTAGCGGCCATGCCTTCAGCTGCCAAGGCCCTAAGCTCCGGAGTTCCCTCCTGAAATCCCTCCAGCTCTCCACCTCTCTCCTTTATGATACTCTTTAAAACCTATCTCTTTGACCAAGCTTTTGGTCATCTGTCCTAATATCTCCTTATGTGTCTCTGTCAAATATAGTTTGGTAACGCCAATGTGAGGTGCCTTGAGACATTTTACTGCATTAAAGGTGTGAAATAAATGCATGTAGCTGTTGTTGTAATAATGCAAATTAAGGGTTTATTTATCAGTGTGGTCCAAAAAAATGCCCCAGATCAAATTGGAGTTATTTGGGCGGATTTCCCTTTCATTGTATTTGGGGCAAAAAGATCATCACTAAGAGCACACAGAAAAAAATTGGACGGAAAGCATCCCATAACAAAATGTTTCCACTTTCCCTTCAGGCACTTTTCCCAGGCAATGCTTTATGCCCAACTGTAAAAAAAGTGCACATTTACGCCATGATATTTCCAAAATAGATGAACAGGTCAGCGCACATTACTGCTGCAATATGTGCTGTCCTGAATTGCCTCCATAATCAGAAGAATAATCAGTTGTAGTTATGCTGCTATTCTGGAACCATTCAATAATACTGTAGCATACAGAAATCGAAAGGGATTTCATTTTTTTAAAGTGAAGATGCTATGTGATCATAAACTTGGTGGGGAGTGGGGCGATTTTGATGTAAAGCTTAAATTAAGGAGGCAGTGTGCAAAGTGACCTGAATGTTGTAGGTCTCCAGAGGCCCAAAGCATTTTCAATGCTGATCAAGTAGGCTGTTGTAATGAGTTCTTTATGTTGTCTGATGCAAGATAGATGAGATGTGTGGAGTCCAGTTTGCTGAAGATCTCAAACTGGTTTATTACAGCTAAACAAGTATATACAGTACAGAGCAAACTATTTACAGAAACTTACTCTGGGTGTTACAGTTGCAGAGCGACTCTGACTTCAAGTCACATGACTACATCCTGTTACTTAGCTTATTAGCATACTAAAGGGACATCACTCTTAAAGGCAGTGATACAACATCCCCTTTCTTTCCAAAGATAAATCTCATATGCTAGAAGTAAAAATCAATAACATCACAACTAGTTATATGGGATATAGATTATAAAATTTACAAGTATAGAGACTTACAAGTCCATATATTCATTTGGTGGTTTTAGAACTCTTCCAGATCTGGTTATGATATAACCTTCTGGGGATGTGGATTTCACCCTTGGCTGTTTTTGGTTTGCAGGCATGTTGTCGATGTGTTGGTTGTTGTCCTGTTGTTCTGTCACACTCTCATCGTCGGAGTGTATTCTTTCAAATCTGCTGCGTGCAATTGGCGTATTGCACTTCTCTTAGTTAGCTTCGGTTCCTTCTCAAAACCGCTCCACTGGATGTTGTAATCTCATAGGACCTAGGTTCACTGCATACTTTGGATACTCTGCAGGTAAACATGTTCTCACTGTGGGGTGTATAACCATAACCTTTGGTCTTACATGTAGTTGAGGTAGTTCCGTCCCTTTATGTCAGTCATGCACCATCTCCATTCTCCCCTGTTTTTCGAGCAGTGTCTCCTGTACCTCGGAGAATTTGGACAGATGATGGCTTGGCAGACTCATTCGCACGTGTCTGCCAAACATGATTTCTACTGGTGATAGTAAGCCCATATTCATAGGTGTTGCTCTGAGGTGTAACATGGCAACACAAAAATCTTGTTTCGTTGTACTACACTTCAGGATAAGTGATTTCACTGTGTGAACCATTCGCTCGGCAAGACCATTAGATCTAGGGTAATTTGGTGAGAATGCCATATGGTTTATGCCCCATTGGGCACCCATATCCGTGAAAGGTTTGCCCATATACTGTGGCCCATTGTCAGAAATAATTTCTAAGGTGCACGGAATGGACTGAATATGGAACTCAATGAGCTGAATTTTATGAGTTCGCGGCAGCGTACTCTAAAAATGGCATGCATCCTGTGCGGATGCGCCGTCCCTGACCCAACACTATATTACGTGCGGGGGCTCATTTAAATAGAGGGGGTGGAGTGACCGCCCCCGATGACGTAAGGGGGTGACTGCCGCATCCCCGGCAACGGGGTCCGGTGCCACCACGCAGGCGCTGGCACCATTTTTAAAGGGCTTTAAGGTCTTAACACACATTTAAAATTTTAAAGATAGATTGCACTTAATATGGTTTTAATAAATAATTAGGTGATGGAGGCCCTTCCCCAACCCTCCCAATGTTCATTTCATTGCCCGAAATGACCATCCATTGATTTTACAAATACTCGAACTTTCCCCCCCAACCTTCAATCTTTTCCCCTTCAACCTCTTCCCACCATCCCACATCCAATTAAACTTGATTTCCCTGCTCCTCCACCCCTCCCGCCCTGAAAATTCTATTGCTCCCCCATCACCACCAGGTTCTCGCCCAGAACTCCGTGCAGAGTTCCAAAGGCACGTGGAGCACGAAAAGCGGCCGTAATATCGGATTGGGATGGCCGCTGCCTGCAGGTAAGTTAATTTGAATGTCATTAGGGCTTATTTTAATCTGGAAATGAAGGGCCCGCTACCGGGTGGTGGGGGGGCTGCACCGAGGTCCCCCCGCCGCCGGTAATGTGCGGCGAGCCCTTCTTGACATCGCGGGTTGAGGCGGGCTCTCCCCACAGCATTTTACCGGCTCCCGCACCGCGACCCGCAGCGTCGAGGGGCCAGTAAAATTCAGCCCAGTGTGTCTGCGACAACTGCGCTTGAAGTGTCTGACAATTGGAAATTTGGAGAAATAATCGGTGACTAAGATAAAGTCATATCCATTAACGGAAAATAGGTCAGTGGTGATTTTGGACCAAGGGACTGACAGAATCTTGTGAAGGTGTAGAGGTTCTTTGCGTTGTTGTGGCTGGTGGCTCTGGCATGCCTCGCACATCCTCACTAACCTTTCGAAGTCAGTGGCCAGTTAACAGTGTCTTGTGCCAGTTGTCTTGTTCCCTCTATGCCCATGTGAATTTGTGACAAGATGTCCTGTCAGATAGTTTTGGGCACAATCACTTGTTTTCCCTTGATACTCGAGATATCGAGTTCATCCCTGTCAGGCCAAAAGCGTCTGAGGGTTTCTGTCACTTCTTTTACTGTATCAGGCCAATCTTCTATGATGATCCTCCACAGTGCCTTCAGTTGAGGTTAACTGGCTGTTTCTGATTGCAGTTGGTCACATTTGTGCTGACCAAAATGCAATAAACTGATTTTGAGCACATCTTCCACCTCGATGTCCATGCTGTCTACTTGTAGATCCAGTGGAACATCTTCATTCTTGCTCAGATTTGGCAATCTGCTCAGCGTATCAGAGGTGACCATTTTGGTACCCGGTTTGTAGCAGACATCGAAGTCGCACCCCTGTACTTTCACTGAAGGTCGCCGTAGTCGAGGTGGTGCACCTGTCAATGGTTTGCGCCAGATCATCTCCAGTGTTTGTGGTCAGTTTCCACCATTAACTGCTTACTGAACAGGTAGGTGTGGAACCTTGTGATCCCAAACACCAAAGCAAGTGTTTCATGCTCTATGTTCAAGTAATTGGATCTGAATTCAATTGGTTTGCCATCCTGCAGGATACACGCTCCTAGCCCTTTCTGTGAGGTGCCGACTTCCAGGATTGTCTTCTTCCTTGGATCATTGTACTGCAGGATACAGGTTTCTGCTGACAATGCTTATTTGAGAGACTCAAACATATGCTGATGGTCCTCCTGCCATACAAATGTTATGTCTTTTTTTGAGCTTTCTCAGCGATGATGCTTTATCAGAAAAATTTGGAATGTATGATGCCAAGAAGTTGAAAAATCCAAGACATTTCTGGAAGTCTTCCTTGACTTGTGGAGTAGGCATATACCTTGCATCTTCAACTTTGCTTGGGTCAGGATGAATTCCGCAACCAGAATAGATGAAGCCAAAGAAAGTGATCTGACTGACATTCACCTGGCACTTCTTGCTGTTAAAAACATGTCCTTCACGATGAGTTACTACCATCAGTGAATGAAGATTACGATCATGTTCTTCTTTGGTTTTGTCCATTACCCCGCAATGTTATTGGCAATGCATATACATCAAGGCACATTTTCTATAATTCTGTCCATATGCTGCTGAAACAGATCGTGACTGACAGATAAGCCGAAGTGTAGTCTCTGGAAGGCAGTATGTTATGGTGTCCTGAAGGTGGTGACGTCTTGAGGTTCCTTAGTTAGGTGTACTGACCAATATCAACGTTTCACACCAATTTGGGAAAGAAATTGACTCCTGTGAACTTGGGATTCAATCCCTCTAAAGTCGGAATCTTGTAGAGGCATCTCTTTAGGAAGAGGTTTGGACACTTTGGATCTGGATATACCCTGATTGCTCCATCCTTCTTTAGTGCACTCATAATTGAGATGATGCCATTGTGCTCATCCAACTCGCGTGTAAACTTTTCTTGTACGTGCATGCTGCACTTTCTGGGAGGGTCGATTGATGAAATTGCATCCTCTCTGAGCTGCAGTACAGCATTGCCTTTGAAATCTCAAATGGCATTGAACCTGTCCGGGTACATTTGTTGTAGCTCGTGGACTGACTCTTGCTCTCTTCTGCTATAATGGGTAACTTGGTGACCTTGTGGATGGTCACGACGTTGAGGTCCTTACACGCTGGTAGTCCTGCCGCTGCTGGTCCGCTCGTGTCTACCAGGTAAATTATTTGTGGTTTCCATGCCGACTTGCCATACCTGCATTGCATTGTTAGTGTGCCACTGCAAGGGATGGGTGACTCGTTGTATGCAGATACCTTTGCAGTTGTCAGAGAACAAAGAACAAAGAACAGTACAGCACAGGAACAGGCCATTCGGCCCTCCAAGCCTGCGCCGATCTTGATGCCTGCCTAAACTAAAACCTTCTGCACTTCCGGAGTCCGTATCTCTCTATTCCCATCCTATTCATGTATTTGTCAAGATGCCTCTGAAACGTCTCTATGGTACCTGCTTCCACCACCTCCCCCGGCAACAAGTTCCAGGCACTCACCACCCTCTGTGTAAAGAACTTGCCTCGCACATCTCCTCTAAACTTTGCCCCTCTCACCTTAAACCTATGTCCCCTAGTAACTGACTCTTACACCCTGGGAAAAAGCTTCTGACTATCCACTCTGTCCATGCCCCTTATAACTTTGTAAACCTCTATCATGTCGCCCCTCCACCTCCGTCGTTCCAGTGAAAACAATCCGAGTTTATCCAACCTCTCCTCATAGCTAATGCCCTCCAGTCCAGGCAACATCCTGGTAAACCTCTTCTGTACCCTCTCCAAAGCCTCCACGTCCTTCTGGTAGTGTGGTGACCAGAATTGCACGCAATATTCTAAGTGTGGCCTAACTAAAGTTCTGGACAGCTGCAACATGATGTGCCAATTTTTATACTCTATGCCCCGACCGATGAAGGCAAGCATGCCGTATGCCTTCTTGACTACCTTATCCACCTGCGTTGCCACTTTCAGTGACCTGTGGACCTGAACGCCCAGATCTCTCTGCCTGTCAATACTCCTAAGAGTTCTGCCATTTACTGTATACCGCCCACCTGCATTAGACCTTCCAAAATGCATTACCTCACATTTGTCCAGATTAAACTCCATCTGCCATTTCTCCACCCAAGTCTCCAACCGATCTATATCCTGCTGTATCCTCTGACAATCCTCATCACTGTCTGCAACTCCACCAACGTTTGTGTCGTCCACAAACTGCTCACTTTGTGTATCAGCTTGCGTTTACGCAGGTCTCTGGTGCTCTCCTTGCTGCTGTTGCCTTTTTTCTGTTGCCATATTGCTGTTCCTGTCTTTTGTTTGTTTGTGTCCTACCGTGACCTCTGGCTGCATCTTTGGAGCTAAATTTCTCGCATAGGCAGGCCCAGTGTCCTTTTGCACCGCACACCTTGCACAAGTCTTAAAATGCAGGACGGCTTTGCGGTGAATGGGACAAACCGCACTTACCACACAGCTTGCTTGCTCTTTTCGACCTGTTTATGGTGCCGATCCTGTTGGTGGCATCTAGTGCTTGCAGATGCTGTTGTCCAGATACAATGGCTTCATATTTCCTGCCATCTTCCAGCAGTGCATCAATGCTGTGACCTTTCTTTTTCTGCATGAGGTCTTTTTGATAAAACCACCAGCTCCATTATTCGGGCCTACAGCTCAGTTTCTGAAAAATTGCCTTTGTTGCCCTCACTACAGCATTTGCTGAAGAACTGGTATTTTTGATTCCTGTGGCTGTTGCCTGTAGGACATCAATTCCAGGTGGTGAATTCTAAAATTCACTCTTAATTGGAGCTGATCTTCTAGCACTTTCCATTTCTTTGCGGGATTTTTCTGGTCCTCTTCAGATAAGCCAGAGGTATTGATTCTGTATAATCCTTCATTTCCAACTGATTGGCATTTTTACAGCCTATTTTTCTGGTTCTGTACTCATTTTGTCTGTGAAGCATAACTGCATTCTTTGCTTGAAAAGTTGGAACTCAGATTGGATATCCATGGCCATCCAGTTCATGCTGGGAAATTTGGCATCCATCTTTCTGCTGTTCGTTTGCTTAAATCTTGCTTTAAGACTTATTCTATGACTCCGAGCTGTTTCTCCTTTTAGAAACTCTGTTATTTAGACTATCTGCTTTGATTGACAGGAGCAGGTATTTGATAGTGCTCTGTGTTTATCTTGCTTGCAGCACTTAAGCCTATCTGTTTACACAGCAGTTCAATTGTTTTTTTTTTGGCTAGAGTTTATTTATGTTCTTCATGCTTGAGTGCTTTAATGATATTTTTATAGCTGTGGCTGTGTGAAAGGAAGCTCTTCTTCATGCTGAAGTGATTTAATATGTTTTTTAAAACATTGACTGCGTGGATGAGCACTTTGCAGTGATCAAGGTTTTCCTGTGCTTTTGCAATCGGACGCCTCCTGTAATGGCGCCGACCTCGATCAGCCTGGGAGAGGAATCAGGTCTTCCCCTTTTTTTAAAATAGAGCTTTTGAGAAAAGAATAAACTTGTTGAGGAGCTCAAAGCTTTTTTTTTTAAAACCAGTATCTCTCAACAGTTGGCACAATGACTCACCTGATTTGCTTGTAGCCTGTAGTTCTGAGCTCTGTCTTCTATAGCTGGAGGTAGGTTCTTTCTTCTTTTCACTTTTTGGGCCAGTTTTCTTTTGAATTTTCTCTACAGTGGCTGTAGGAAAGTCACTTTCAAAGCTGTTTCACCTGTGGTCTTCAATTTAGACTTTGTCTTTTCACCACCGCTGCCACCATATAATGAGTTCTTTACGTTGTCTGATGCAACATAATTGAGATGCATGGAGTCCAGTTTGCTGAAGATGTCAAACTATTATAGCTAAACAAGCATATACAGTACAGAGCAAACTATTTACAGAACCTTACTCTGGGTGTTACAGTTGCAGAGTGACTCTGGCTTTGAGTCACATGACTATGTCCTGGTACTTAGCTTATTAGCCTACTAAGATACTAAAGGGGCATCACTCTTAAAGGCAGTGATACAATAGCTGCATTGTCCTGGATGGTGTCAAGCTTCTTTCTGCTGAAAGCTCAGAAATGTTCACTTTGCTATTGCTGCCTGACCTACTGAGTATTTCCAGCATTTCTTGTTTTTATTAAAACTAAACTTTTCTGGACATTGATAAGTGGGAAATTCCTCACTGTTAACAGGAATTCTACTGTCGAGATTCCTCAGTAACTATGTTAGGGAACTCCTAAGCATGGTGATGCTTTTCTGCAAGTCTTTGTTATCTGGCTTTTTGTGAAAAGAAGTAACATTTATTTGCTGATCTCCAGTGTGAACTCAAATGTTGGTAGTGTTGTTAGATTATTGAGACCCTGATGTTGGCCAATTTGGGCTGAAAACAAAGATATTGGGCTGGATTTTCCTGCGGGCTTTTGGACCCCGACATTGGGACCAAATGGGGGTCCCATGCCTGCACTTGCTGGGAACAAGACGGGTGGAGCAATCTTCCCAGTGGCCGCCTCCTAATTGGCTGCCTCTGAACTCGGTATCCTATTAAGGACGGCAGGCGGCCTCTTGATGCTGCCAGTCCAATCAAAGGACCGACAACATCAGGAGCCTCGGTAGCCCCACCTAGAGAGGTGAGTGCTCCTGAGGCAGGTTGGTAACCACAAGAAAGTCTCAACATGGAGGCACCCTCATTGGCCTGCACATCAGTGAATAAAAAAACCGCGATCTAGACCTGTGTGTCAAGAGGGGGGAGGAGAAACACCTCCGCTGAACTGGCCTCGGCTGCAACTGTGACGTTTTATAAATGCAACTCCCTCTTTGCAGCATAGAGTCCCCTGGCTCTGTTGGCACCCCCTGGCATGCAGCAGGGAGCCCACCTTCAAGAAGATGGCAGCCTCCGCACGCGGCAGGTGGCTTTTTCACCGACAGAATGTGGCAAGGCTGTAAAATCACCCCTAATTAGGGCCTTAACTATAGAAATTGGCTGCCTGCCTCCCTGGAGCAGGCAGCTGATCTGCTTCCCAGCCTGCCCCTGGGATAGTTCCCTTGGAGCAGGAATGCATTGGGTAACCGTGCCAAAGTGGCTCCCCCCTATTTTCCTGGCCCCCCAGCATCTAAGCCCACCACCAGTGGGCTGGTAAGATTCAGCCCATAGTGTTCAGATGCTGTAAATTTGAAGAGCATGTATGCAGACAGTGACATCAAAGTTGCTATCCCAGTGTGTATAGGTAAGTGTGTGAGCCTATGAGCAGGTTTATGCAGGTAGGTTGTATTTCAAAGGGGCTTCGTGTGAATGCCTGTAGAGAAATAAATGTGACAACAGTGAGAGCAGTAAGTTACAGTTTGAAGTATGCCCTTGTGTTGTATGACCATGCATGGTAATCAATGAAGCTGTTAGGTTGTCGGAGTGTTTTGCTTGGCACAGCAGTGCAATTATAATAGATTGAGATGAAACAGTTTGTGAAAGGCTTATTTGGCTGAGCTACTTGGTACGGGACATTTTTTTGGATTGGTTTACCTTTACAGTTCCCTTCAAATCCTCATTTGAATCCAGCTTCTGTGGATGCTGAAAACTGCATTAACTCTTGCAGTGACTGTCTCCCCAGAATTGCACACAGCTCTTCTTTGCAGATCATATAGTACAGCACAAAAACAGAACATCTGGCCGAACCGGTCTATGCCATTGTTTATGCTCCACACAAGCGTTCTCCCACCCTATTTCATCTAACCCTATCTGCATATCCTTCTATTCCTTTCACCCTTATATACTTATCTAGCTTCCCCTTAAAGGCATCTATGCTATTGGCTTCAACAACTCCATATGGTAGCATGTTCCAGATTCTAGGTAAAGATGTTTCTCCTGAATTCTTTATTGCATTTGTTAGTGACTATGTTAAATTTCTGGCTCCTAGTTTTGGACTCCCCATAAGTGAAAACATCTCTCTAGGTCTAAGATGGTGCCCTGCATCACCTCATGCAGCAGAACCTTGATTGCTGCCCTACAGATTCTGACAGTTCTTCTGGTCAGATGGCCCATTTCACTTTTGCTGCACTGAAAAACTCTGCACTCAATTTGGATGAATAGAAGATTGGCTAGCTCACAGGAAACAGAGAGCAGGCATAAATGGGTCATTTTCTGGTTGGCAAGATGTAACGAGTGGTGTGCCACAGGGATCTGTGCTTTGGCCTCAACATTTTACAATTTATATAAATGAATTAGATGAAGGGACCGAAGGTATGATTGCTAAATTTGCTGATCACACAAAGATAGGTAGGGAAGTTGGTTGTGAAGAGGAGGTTACAAAGGGATATAGATAGGTTAAATGAGTGGGCAAAAATCTGGCAAATGGAGTATAATGTGGGAAAATGCAAAGTTGTCCATTTTGGCAGGAAGAATAACAAAGAAGCATATTATCTAAATGGTGAGAGATAGCAGAGCTCTGGGATGCAGAGGGATCTGGGTGTCGTGGTGCATGAATCACAAAAGGTTAGTATGCAGGTACAGCACGTAATTAGAAAAGCTAATAGAATGTTATTGTTTATCACAAGGGAAATTGAATATAAAAGTAGGGAGGTTATGCTTCAGTTATACAGGGCATTGGTGAGACCACATCTGGAGTACTGTGTACAGTACTGGTCTCCTTATTTATGGAAGGATGTAAATGCGTTGGAAGCAGTTCAGAGAAGGTTTACTGGACGGATGCCTGGAATGGGCGGGCTATCTTATGAGGAAAGATCAGACAGGCTAGGCTTGTATCTGCTCGAATTTAGAAGAGTAAGAGGCAACCTGATTGAAACATATAAAATCCTGAGGGGTCTTGACAGGGTGGATGTGAAAAGGATGTTTCCCCTTGTGGGAGAATCTAGAACCAGGGGTCACTGTTTAAAAATAAGGGGTTGCCCATTTAAGACAGAGATGAGGCGCAATTTTTTCTCTCAGAGGGTCGTGAGTCTTTGGAACTCTCTTCCTCAAAAGGCGGTGGAAGCAGAGTCTTTGAATATGTTTAAGACAGAGGTAGATAGATTCTTGATAAGCAAGGGGGTGAAGGGTAATCGGGGATAGGTGGTAATGTGGAGTAATCAGTTCAGCCACAAACCTATTGAATGGCGGAACAGGCTCGAGGGGCCGAGTGGCCTACTCCTGCTCCTATTTCGTATGTTCGTATGATTGTAATTTATATTGCAAGCTGTGACGAATTCTCACCCTCCTCCACTTTAAGAGTTGCTGCAAAAGTTTAAATATTTGCAGCAGCACTCCCAAATTCAGCCCATGTGCACTTGAGTTGCCAGGCAGTGCCCAGATTTGGGTGGGAACGTCTCAGGAATATATAGTTTAGGTTTGAATTGGAAGTTCAGGTGAAAATGGATATGCTTGAATGGTTGGTTAGAAGTCCCACTCTGCTCCATTAATACCTTCGTAACATCACCGTTTCTTGTGTTTATTAGCATGAAGTGAACCTTCTGAGAATTACTTCTTTAAAAGAAGAAACCAAAGAGCATTCTGGAGGAAAAATAAATTCCTGCAGTGGATAGTTTTCAGGTAAATGTTGAATTGGTACACTAGTCCCAACAAGTTCACACTTACAGTATGAGCAGAATGAGATCTGTAATTCACCTTCAGTTGCACTGGTGAAAACTTTTAACACTGCTCTTTCTTCAATACAAATTTAAATGTATGGTTTTAGACCATTCCTTTGCAGTGAATTTGGTTATTTTCTAAATCTGTGTGGCTCATGTTTTCCATCCATGCATGTTTTAAATGTTTGCTTCATGACAAAATGGAACTTAATACATTCTTCTGAAGCAATTGCATTTCTAATTGTAACTGAACTGTGTGAAAAACAACTTTTAAAGCAGAAAATGGCAATTCACCTTATTTCCGAACTGCATGAAGTTATGTTTTGTAAAACAAGATTAATTCTTAATTTCACGAACAGTGGCAGCTCTTGTGGGTCATCTCCAAAGGCCACATCTATCCATTCCTGTTTATGGTGTGCAAGACACAGTATTCCTTTTGGATTATTCGAGACATCCTAAACTGTTTGGGTTTCATTTGGTCCCTGTTTTCAGTAATAAGACAGCTAATTATGGCATCGCTATGGGTCAGTGATTTGTGTAAGTGTTCTGAGACTAAATCTGGCGACAGCAGTGTTCAATACAAATACATAAAGCATGTGAGAATCCTTGAATTTAGGTAGCTTGATAATATGGTGTGACGGGGAGCAGACATTGGGCTGAATTTAATGAGCCTGCTGCTGGTCCCAGAAATGGGCACCGTTCTTGTCCATCATGCCATCACAGCCACGCAGCGGGTGACCATTTTGCATCTTGGAGAGGCAGGCTATCCCCCAATCACATGGTGGGGGTGGGATGAGAGTCGCTGATTACGGTGTCAGATATCTTTGGTGCATGCTGGCACTGCATTTAAAAGCCTGCCGGCCTGAATTCACTCCTGCCTTAGATTCATCAGTATCTCAGAGCAACTTTGAAAGTATCGTGACTGGTTCCTGTGCCACCCCCCCAACCCCGAGGAGGACAACACAGGACGGCTGAGGCAAGACACAGGGTGGTCCCACGGTTCAGTGATGTTTTCCTGCAGATTCTCCTCCAGGCTGCGAGGGAAAGGCAAGAGGTTCTATTCTCCAGCGATGGCAAGAAGAGATCCTCCCACTTGACCAAGCAAGCCTAGGTGAAGATCGCAGAGGAGGTCAGCAGCCATGGGGTCACTCAATGCAACTGGGTCCAATGCAGGAAGAGGAAAAATGACCTCCTGCATTCTGTCGAGGTGAGTGCTCCATACCACTCACCTTTTTGGGGATTGTATTTGACTAAACAGGATGATGCATGACATGGGGTGACGGTGACACTATTACGGCGATGGCAGAGGGTGATGAGGTTATGACCTCATCCTACCAGATGCATGGTTGCATCTCGGCCACAGGAAACCATCCTTCATAACTCACCTCCAGTAACTCCCCCGACCGCGTGTGTCAGCGTGAGAGATATCAGATCCCCCGGCAGGGGACAAGGGTATGACACAAACAGAAATGTCATGTTGATCTCTTTGCCAATCTCCACCATCTCCATCCTTCCTCTTGCAGGACAAGAGGGCCCACAATGGGAAGGAGACAGCCTGACTGGCGAAGGAGTTCCTAATCTATGTCCTTTCACCACCACTGAGGAAGAGGCCTTGGAACTGGCAGGGATCCAGGGCGACTGTGCAATTTCGGATAAGAAGACTGGAGTCCCTGCACAAGAGAGTGAGGATTAGCTTCAATCAACATACTCATTAATTATGGCAAAACACATCACACATGGTTGACATGACGAGATCTGCACAGCCTAATCCGCACACGTTTGTGTTCTCTCATGCAAGTCAGTATGCGCAGGAGACTCCAGCCACCGGGGGACAACTGTCAACCTCTGAGGAGGACCACTCAGGATGCACCGTCCCATGCCTCTCCTACACCTTCCACCAGTGCAGATACTTTCACATCAGTGGGCAACTACTTGGCTGTAGAATCAGGGTCACAAGCTGGTGAAAGCACCACACACATGCCTGAGCAGCTGACTGAGGCTGAGACAGCCGAGGCCTCTGACAGTCAGAGGACTGTGGGTGGCCAGGCCCATGCTGAGCTCCAGGCTCATAACGAGCCTCTGATGTTGACAGCACAGGGCATACTGGAGTTTCAGAGAGAGGTAAGGCAACATATGGCAGAGATGCCAGAGGCAATGCACAACTATGAGTCCATCCATGCCATGAGTGCTGCCATGTTTCAGGCATGTGAGTGCATGGCCTCCCTCATCGAGAGGTTGGCGACCTTCATGGAGAGCCATATTCCACAGATGCGCACAGAACTGCACACCATTGCCTTGGCCATGGGCTCGGAAGCAGCAGTGACAAGGCAAGAGAAGAAACATGAGCCTGGAGATTTCCGCCACTCCTCATCCTTCTCTGGTGAGCAGGAAGGTTCAAGAGAGCCTTCAGAAAGGCTGCCCTCCACATCTGGTGGCTCCCCTCAGAGCTCTCCGAGTGTGGACATCAGTTCCTCAGCGCCTCTGTCAGTGAGCCCAGCTTCAGCAGCTGTGATGCCTGAGGAAAGTCCTGCACCAGTGCAGGACACCCTCAGGCAGCCGGGGCCTTCCAGACCTCAGGCAGCCATAGGACGCCTGCCAAAGTCATCCCAGGCCAAAAGGCAGCCTGATCAGCAGCCTGCCTTCAGCACAGCTGCTGTCGCAAGGATCACACCATGTAGGAGCATTCAAAAAGTATTAAGAAAACCACCTAGTCACACTTTGGGACTCATAGGTTTAGATAACATGTAATGTCATCACCAATTAAAGGTTCTTTTGTACAAATCATTAGCCATCATTCTCTGAATGCCATGTACCATTATGCCTTGATTGTGAGCTGCTGACTTCCCCCTTCCACCATAGTGCGATGCCAATGTGACCACAGCTTTCATTAACATATGTTCTCCCGCGGGCACTAGGGCGCATTGCAACTGATTGGCAGTCAGGGAACACAAACGGAAAGGAAGCAACAGACTACATTCATGAAGGTAAGTCTTTATTGGATTCTCAGTGAATGGCCTTCAGTTTGGCTGGAAGTGGGTCATTATGAGGTTGTCTCTTGCCTCCTTTGGGTATCTTTCTACCTGTCTGGCCTCCAGCACCGTGTCTTCACCATCCATTGCTGCTTGCCCTGTCCCTCCTCTGCGGCCTCCTTGTTGGTGGAGGAGTGCCACTCAGGCATCTCATCAACATATAAGGCACCATCCCTCTGCAGTGCTAGATTGTGTAGAGCACAGCAGACCACCACAATATGCGAGACACTCATTGGGGCATACTGCCGGGCTCCACCAGATCGATCTAGGCAGCGGAATTTCATCTTCAGTAGCCCAATGGCCTGCTCAATGGTTGCTCGAGTGAAGTCATGGCAATTGTTGTACCTCTCCTCCGCTGCATTGTGAGTGTTCCTCACAGGCATAAGAGTCAAGTCTTCAACTGGTATCCCTTGTCCCTGAGAATCCATCTCGAAAGGCAAGCCAGGTGCTTGTAAAGCTGTGGTACCTAGGATTGTTGAAGTATGTAAGTGTCATGGATGCTTCCTGGGAAGCGGGCACACAGCTGCAGGAAACGCTTTCAGTGGTTGCAGATCATTTAAACGATATTTGAATGGAAGCCCTTCCTGTTGATGAAGGCTGGTACGTGGCAGCCTTGATGGCCACATGCGTGCAATCTATCACACCTTGCACCCGGGAGAATCCAGTGATAGCCCCGAACTCATTGGCCCTTTCGTCCGGACTGTCAGATTTGGTCCAATAGCACACATAGTCGTTGGCCCTCTTATTTAGGGCATGGGTCACCTCTTTGATGCAGTGATGGCCACTGTCTGGGAGACCCACACATGTCCCTGGTGGATCCCTGGGAAGATCCAGATGCGTAGAAGTTTAGGGCCACTGTGGTTTTCACGGCCACTGGCTTGGGGTGACCCCCAAATCCCATCAGCTGTAACCCGTCCTGCAGCAAGGTGCACAGTCAGTGACGGCCTCCCTGAAGAGCTATAGTCTTTATTGACAATGGCGTTTGGACATTTGGAGGTGCCTGATCCAAGTCCAGTACACTCTCTGGTGCAGGTGGGCCCTTCTTGGCATGGCTGGCTGCAGTTACTCTCATCCTGGAGCTTCACAGACAGGTGCAACTGCCTCTTGACCCTCCCTCTGTGAGAGGTGCCGCAACACGCCATGAGGGTCCAAAAATACAGGGTGTATATGACCCATGTAAGGTGGCCTGTGGGCCTGCAGAGTGCTGTCGATGCAGGGATGTCCCTGCCTTGGCAACTGAGCTTTTGACAATTCTCTTGGCAGAGTCCCTGATGGACATCAGAGCCCAACGTTCCTAGTGGGCCACCCTCTGTTCTAATAGTATGACCGAACATCCACATCACACACATGTTTGGTAACCCAATACATCCACACCACACCCACACTGAACCCTTGCAAAGCCCCTGAGACCCGAACCTGATACAGAGCCCCCAAGACTCCAAACCTCCTTGCAGAGCCCACAGCAACACAGTCTGACAATGGCCTCTGAACCACCCTGTTCCCCTATGTAGCAATGCTCAGGACTCCTTCCACATCATTGCAATATGGCCTCTTGCCTCTGTGCTGCCTGGTTTTAATGGACATGAACCCAAAGGCACATGAGTGCCGTCCACCATTCACACAATCAACAGCCTATCATTAAATTGCAATTAATTATATTTAAAAGATCAGTTCAGTGATTTAAACGAGCTGCCTGAAGTGTTGGGTTGTTATTGCTACCATGGTGCCTTCCTGCTGCTGACAAAACCTGGAACCGACATCATGACATTGGATTTCTGGATGGATGGCTCCGATGTAATTCTCTGTTCCAACCACGCCACCATATCCACCTTAAATGGCTGCATTAAATTCTACCCATTCTGTGTAATGCAGTGGTGAAACATGACATTGTTGCGACACTGAATTACAGAGCTTCAGTGGAGACAGTGGTCTGGATATTAGCAGGGGTGGAGGGGAGGGGGCTGCCTAGGCGATGTTGGGGGGGCAGTGTAGGGGACTGGATTTTCAGATGAGAAACCAGGAGGTCTGGGTTTCCGTGTGCACATTTACTCCACTTCCAAAAGTGGAAGTCAGCCTGACTGACAGACTTGGCTTCCTGTTGGGCAGGGAGCACTCTGCAGCAGGCCATAGGTGGGGTGGGTCCAATCCCAGAGAGCAGAGGGTGAGTGGGGTAGGGGTTTGATCTTGAAGAGGGTCTGCTTCACAACCCTTGGGGTCTTTGTATCGGGGTGGAGCTTGGGGGTAGGCGGAGAGGGGAAGCATTCCTGCTCCTTCGTGCCCACAAGCAGTGCTGTAAAGAAAACTTACCTTCTCCCTGAAGCTGTCCTTGCCTCCTTTCAGCTGCCAGCAGGGTTTCCCAAGGCATGGGAAAACTGGCCAGCCATGGTTAAACTTGCTAAGCAGATTTAATCAGAGGCTCCCAGCCTCCCTAAAATATTTAAACTTCCAACCTGCTTCCTGGAAGTGGATTGGATGCCTGCCCCTTGTCCAATCTCTATTAAACCTGGAAGTGATCAGGTTGGAGGCATGTTTGGGTCAGGTTTGAGTTTATTTTTTAAATTTTAACACCTGATTTGACCCCAACCCATCTGTTTTTCCATGTTAAAATTCAAACCAGTGAGTGGAAACGAGGTATTTTCCTAGAGGGAGAGTAAACAGTGGAGCAAATCTTCCCAGGCTGATCTTATCTATCTCCCAGCAGCTAGTTACATAGCAGCAACTATACAGACCTGAAAATGTGCCCCCCCCCCCACCTACCCCACCACCACCATTAGCCCTTTTGGTCTAGGAATGATGCATGAGACCGAAAGAGGAATATAAATGGAAAACAAATAGTTGCCTTCACCTGAACCGCAATGGGGCCACTATCCTAGCAAATTGTATACCTGGGGCTGAAGAGAGGACTTTAAACTAACTAGTGGAGGAAGGGTTCAGTTGAGGGGAAATTTAGAAAGTTAACAAGAAAGGACAAGGCAATAGTCCAAGGTAGCGATACAGGTAATGATAACCAGAGTGTGACAGGAAGGGACAGAGCATACAAACATAAGAGTACACCAGCAAATAAGGTCACAGGAAAAAGTGGTAAAAGGTCAGAAATAAAGGCTCTTTATCTGAATGCATGCAACATTTGTAACAAGATAGATGAATTGAAAGCATAAATAGAAATAAATGGATATGATCTGACAGCCATTAAAGAGACGTGGTTGCATGGTGACCAAGGGTGGGAACTAAATATTCAAGGGTATTTGACATTTCAGAAGGATAGGAAGAAAGAAAAAGGAGGTGTGCTGGCTCTGTTAATAAAGGATGAGATCAGTTCAGTAGTGATAAATGATCTTGGCTGGGAGGATCAAGCTGTAGAATCAGTTTGGGTGGTAATAAGAAATAGCAATGGAAAGAAAGGGTCATTTTCAGGTCGCAGGCTGTGACGAGTGGGGTGTCGCAAGGATCAGTGCTTGGGCCCCAGCTATTCACAATCTACATCAATGATTTGGATGTGGGGACCAAATGTAATATTTCCAAGTTTGCTTATGACACAAAACTAGGCGGGAATGTGAGTTGTGAGGAGGATGCAGAGAGACTCCAAGGGGATTTAGACAGGCTAAGTGAATGAGCAAAAACATGGCAGATGGAATATAATGTGGAAAAATGTGAAGTTATCCACTTTGGTAGCAAAAGCAGAAATGCAGAGTATTTCTTAAATGATGAGAGATTGGGAATTTTTGTTGTCCAAAGGGACCTGGGTGTCCTTGTTCATAAGTCACTGAAAGCTAACATGCAGGTGCAGCAGGCAATTAGGAAGGCAAATGGCTGTTTCCCTTTATTGTAAGAGAAATTGAGTACAGGAGTGAAGATATCTTGCAATTGTATAGAGCTTTGGTGAGACCGCACCTGGAGTATTGTGTACAGTTTTGGTCTCCTTACCTAAGGAAGGATATACTTGCCATAGAGGGAGTGCAAAGAAGGTTCACCAGACTGATCTCTGGGATGGTGGGATTGTCCTATGAGGAGAGATTGAGGATACTGAGCCTGTATTCTCTAGAGTTTAGAAGAATGAGAGGCGATCTCATTGAAGCAACAAAATTATTACAGAGTTCAACAGAGCAGATGCAGGAATTATGTTTCCTCTGGCTGGTGAGTCTAGAACCAGGGAATACAGTCTCAGAATAAGAGGTAGTCCATTTAGGACTGAGGTGAGGAGAAATTTCTTCACTCAGTGGGTGGTGAACCTTTGGAATTCTCGACCCCAGAGGGCTGTGGAGGCGCAGTCATTGAGTACGTTCAAGACAGAAATCGATAGATTTCTAGATATTAAAGGTAAGGGATATGGGGATAATGCGGGGAAATGGTGTTGAGGTAGAAAATCAGCCATGGTCGAGCAGGTTCGAGGGGGTGAATAGCCTATTCCTGTTCCTATTTCCTATGTTCCAAGAAGCACTGGTGGGAGTAGTTTATAGGCCCCCTAACAGTAGCTGCACTGTAGGACAGAATATAAATCAGGAAAAAATTGGGGCTTGTACGAAACATATTGCAATAGTCATGGGCGATTTTGATTGTCAAATAGATTGGACCAATCAAATTGGCAAAGGTAGCCTGGAGGATAAGTTCATAGAGTGTATTAGGGACAGTTTCTTAGAACAATACGTATGAAACCAATCCGGAAGCATACTGTTTTAGACATGGTAATGTGTAATGAGACAGGATTAATTCATAACCTCACAGTAAAGGATC
The DNA here is from genome assembly GCF_036365525.1 of Heterodontus francisci. Lineage (NCBI taxonomy): Eukaryota > Metazoa > Chordata > Chondrichthyes > Heterodontiformes > Heterodontidae > Heterodontus > Heterodontus francisci. The sequence goes on along the minus strand of NC_090396.1, from coordinate 29,897,930 downwards.
CTCTAGGCAAGAGTGATCATAACATAATACAATTTCACATTAAGTTTGAGGGTGAGAAGTTTAGGTCTGAAACTAGTGTCTTAAACTTAAATAAAGGCAATTACAAGGTATGACTGCAGAGTTGTCTAAAATGGACTGGGGAAATAAGTTTAAAGGTAAGACAGTAGAGAAGCAGTGGCAGACATTTAAGAAGATATTTCATAACTCTCAACAAAATATCTTCCATTGAGAAAGAAAGACCCTAGGAGAAGGATGCACCATCTGTGGCTAACAAAGGAAGTTAAGGATGGCATCAGACTGAAAGAAAAGTCATACAATGCTGCAAAGATTAGTAGTAGGACAGAGATTGGGAACATTTTAGAAACCAGCAGAGGATGACGAAAAAATAAAGAGGGAGAAATCAGGGTATGAGAGTAAACCAGCAAGAAATATAAAAATAGACAGTAAAGGCTTCTACAAATATATAAAAAGGAAGAGAGTAGCTAAAGTTGTTCCCTTAGAGGATGAGCCTGGGGAATTAATAATGGGAAACAAGGAAATGGGAGAAACTTTGAACAAGTATTTTGTATCTTTCTTCACTGTAAAAGACACAAAAAGCAACCCAAGAATTGCAGAAAATCAAGAGGCAAAAGGGAGGGGGAATCTTAAAACAACCACTATCACTGGAGAAAAAGTATTAGAAAAACTAATGGGACCAAAGACTGATAAGTCCCCTGGACCTGATGGCCTGCATTCTAGGATCTTAAAAGAAGTGGTTACAGAGAGAGTGGATACATTGCTTGTAATCTTCCAAAATTCTCTAGATTCTGGAAAGGTAGCAGCAGATTGGAAAACTGCAAATGTAACACCTGTAAGAAAGGAGGGGTGATAGAAAGTAGGAAACTATAGGCCAGTTAGCTTAACATCTGTTGTTGGGAAAATGCTAGAATCCATTACCAGGGAAGTAGTAGCAGGACATTTTGAAAATCATAATACCATCAGGCAGAGTCAACATGATCTTGTGGAAGAGAAATCATGTTCAACAAATTTATCAGAGTTTTTTGAGGATGTAACAAGCAGGCTGGATAAAGGGGGACCAGTAGATGTAGTGTATTTGGATTTCCAAAAGGCATTTGCCACGTAAAAGGTCACTACACAAGTTAAGAGCTCATGTTGTTGGGGGAAATATATTAGCATGGATAGAGGATTGGCTAACTAACAGAAAACAGAGTCGGGATAAATGGGTCATTTTCAGTCTGGCAAACTGGAACTAATGGAGTGTCACAGGGATCAGTGCTAGGACCTCAACTATTTACAATCTATATTAATGACTTGGATGAAGGAACAGAGTGTAGTGTAGCCAAATTTGCAGACGATACAAAGGTAGGTAGGAAAGGAAGTTGTGAGGAGGACACAAAGTATCTGCAAAGGGATATAGTTAGGTTAAGTGAGTGGGCAAAAATGTGACAGATGGAGTATAATGTGGGAAAAGGTAAGGTTGTCCACTTTGGCAGGAAGAATAGAAAAGCAGAATATTATTTACATGGAGAGAGACTGCAGAATGCTGCAGTGCAGAGGGATCTGGGGTCCTTGTACATGAATCACAAAACGTTAGCATGCAGGTACAGCAAATAATTAGGAAGGCAAATGGAATGTTGGCATTTATTGCTAGGGGGATGGAGTATAAAAATATGGAAGTCTTGGTACAACTGTACAGGGCATTGGTGAGACCGCACCTAGAGTAGTGTACAGCTTTGTCTCCTTACTTAAGGAGGGATATACTTGCATTGGAAGCAGTTCAGAGAAGGCTCACTAGGCTAATTTCTGGGATGAAGGGGTTGTCTTATGAGGAAAGGAAGGGCAGGTTGGGCCTATATTCATTGGAGTTCAGAAGAATGAGAGGTGATCTTATTGAAACATGAAATATTCTGAGGGGGCTTGACAGGGTAGATTCTGAGAGTATGTTTCCTTTTGTGAAGGAATCTAGAACTCGGGGGCACAGTTTCAAATAAGGGGTCTCCCATTTAAGACAGCGATGAGGAGGAATTTCTTCTCTCAGTGTTGTGTGATTGCCTTTAAGAATGAAGTTCCTTTAAGATCTTAGTATGCTAATGAGCTGATTACCAGGATGCAGTCATGTGAATACATGGCAGTCTTACTGTGCTACTGTAACACCAAGAGACAAGTCCTGTAAATAGATAGCTCTGCACTGCATATATTTGCTATCTGTTAATAAACCGCTTTTAGATCTTCAACAACCTGATTTCCATGCATCACATTTATGTTGCATCAGACAACATAAAGAGCTCCTCATTACATTGTGGCAGCTGCGGTGAGAAGACAAAATCCAAGATTGAAGACCACAGGAAAACAGCTTTAAAAACTGCCGACAGCTAAAAGAGAGAGTGCTACAAAAAAAACACTGGCCCAAACAGTGTAAAGAAGAAAAAAAACTCACCTCAAGCTGTAGACGACACAGCTGAATGAGATGCTGCAAATCAATCACTGTAATCAGATGAGTCAGTGTGCCGTCGGTACAGGAACCCCAGTTAAAAAAAAGCTTTGAGGTACTGGCAAAGTTGATTTTTCTCAAAGGCTCAGTAAAAAAAAACAGGGAAAACCCAATCCCCATTTCAGGCTGATCGATTGTTTTCAAAGGCTTTCCCATGCTGATCAGGTCCGCGCCATTACAGGAGGCACCCGACAGCATAAAGTGTGGGAATCCTCCATTCACGTAGCTCACAGCTGAAGCTATAAAAAGAAACCATTAAATCATTCGAATGCTGCAGAGCTTTCGCTCACTCAGCCAGAGTTAAAAAATCTCATAAAACTACACAAGCTTGAAGAATTGCCAATTGAACAGCTGCATAACTAAACTCTTAAAAAAAAGACTTGAAGTGCCTATTGCTCAGCTGTATAAACAGACAAAAACATAGAAACATAGAAAATAGGAGCACGAGTAGGCCATTCGGCCCTTCGGGCCTGCTCCGCAATTCAAAAAAGATCATGGCTGATCGTCTAATTCAGTACCCTGTTCCCGCTTTCTCCCCATATCCCTTGATCCCATTGGCATTAAGAAATATATCTATCTCCTTGTTGAATATATTTAATGACTTGGCCTCTACTGCTTTCTGCGGTAGAGAATTCCACAGGTTCACCACCCTCTGAGTGAAGAAATGTCTCCTCATCTTGGTTCTAAATGGCATACGCCATATCCTGAGACTGTGACCCATGGTTTTAGTTTAGTTTAGTTTAGTTTAGAGTTTAGTTTAGAGATACAGCACTGAAACAGGCCCTTCGGCCCACCGAGTCTGTGCCGACCATCAACCACCCATTTATACTAATCCTACACTAATTCCATATTCCTACCACATCCCCACGTGTCCCTATATTTCCCTACCACCTACCTATACTAGGGGCAATTTATAATGGCCAATTTACCTATCAACCTGCAAGCCTTTTGGCATGTGGGAGGAAACCAGAGCACCCGGAGGAAACCCACGCAGACACAGGGAGAACTTGCAAACTCCACACAGGCAGTACCCAGGATTGAACCCGGGTCACTGGAGCTATGAGGCTGCGGTGCTAACCACTGCGCCACTGTGCCGCCCTAGCTATCTGGACTCCCCATCTGGACTCCCCAACCATCAGGAACATTCTCCCTGCATCTAGCCTGTCTAGTCCTGTTATAATTTTATAGGTTTCTATGAGATCCCCTCTCATTCTTCTGAACTCCAGTGAATATAGGCCTGGTCAACCCAATCTCTCCTCATACGTCAATCCTGCCATCCTAGGAATCAGCCTAGTAAATCTTCTTTGCATTCCCTCCATGGCAAGAACATCCTCCCTCAGATATGGAAACCAAAACTGCACACAATACTCCAGATGTGGTCTCACCAAGGCCCTGTATAACTGCAGTAAGACATCCTTGCTCCTGTACTCAAATCCTCTTGCAATGCAGGCCAACATACCGTTCGCCTTCCTAACTGCTAGCTGCGCCTGAATACTTGCTTTCAGTGACTGGTGTACAAGGACACCCAGGTCTTGTTGCACCTCACCCTTTCCCAACCTATCACCATTCAGATAATAATCTGCCTTTCTTTTTTTATAACCAAAGTGGATAACCTCACATTCATCCACGTTGTACTGCATCTGCCATGCATTTGCCCACTCACCAACTTGTCCAAATCACATTGGAGCCTCTTTGCATCCTCCTCACAGCTCACATTTCCCCCTCTGCTTTGTGTCATTTGTAAACTTGGAAATGTTACATTTAGTTCCCTCAGCCAAGTCATTAATATATATTGTGAATAGCTGGGGCCCAAGCACTGATCCCTGCGACACACCACTAGTCACTGCCCGTTTATTCCTACTCTCTGTTTCCTGTCTGTCAACCAATTCTCAATCCATGCCAGAATATTATCCCTAATCCCATGTGCTTTAATTTTGCACACTAACCTCTTATGTGGGACCTTATCAAAATCATTCTGAAAATCCAAATACACCACATCCGCTGGTTTTCCCTTGTCTATTCTACTAGTTACATCCTCAAGAAACTCCAGTAGATTTGTTAAGCATGATTTCCATTTCATAAACCCATGCTGACTTTGTCCAATCCCGTTTATGCTTTCCAGGTGTTCTGCTATCACATCCTTTATAATAGACTCTAGCATTTCCCCTACTGATGTCAGGCTAACTGGTCTGTAATTCCCTGTTTTTTCTCTCCCTCCTTTTTTAAATAGTGGGCTTACATTTGCCACCCTCCAATCTGTAGGAACTTCTCTGAGTCTATAGAATTTTGGAAGATGACCACCAATGCATCCACTATTTCCAGGGCCACTTCCTTTAGTACTCTGGGATGTAGATTATCAGGCCCTGGGTATTTGTCAGCATTTAACCCCATTAATTTCCCTAGCACTATTTTTTTACTAATACTGATTTCCTTCAGTTCCTCCCTCTCATTAGACCCTTGGTCCCCTAACATTTCTGGGAGGTTGTTTGTGTCCTCCTTTGTGAAGATATAACCAAAGTATGTGTTTAATTGTTCTGCCATTTCTTTGTTGCCCATTATAATTTCCCCCATTTCTGACTGCAAGGAACCTACATTTGTCTTAACCAATCTTTTTCTCTTCACATATTTATAGAAGCCACGGTTGAGCCACCTTTCCGGTTTTATTTTTGCGCCAGACAGGAATGAATAATTGTTGTAATTCATGCACACATTCTTTAAATCTTACCATTGCCTATCCACCGTCAACCATTTAGTAAAGTTCTCCAACCTACCATAGCCAACACGCGCCTCATACCTTGGTAGTTTCCTTTATTTAGATTCAGGACACTAGTTTCGGATTCAACTACTTCACTCTCCATCTTAATGAAGAATTCTATCATGTTATGGTCGCTCCCCTTCAAGGGACCCCGCACAACAAGATTGTTAATTAATCCTTTCTCATTGCACAATACCCAGTCTAGGATAGCCTGTTCTCTGGTTGATTCCTCAATGTATTGGTGTAAAAAAGTCACGTACACACTCCAGGAAATCCTTCTCCACAGTACTATTGCTAATTTGGTTTGACCAATCTTTATGTAGATTAAAGTCACCCATGATTACAGTTGTACCCTTATTGCATGCGTCTCTAATTTCCTGTTTAATGCCATCCCTTAAGTAAGGTCACAGCACTGACGCACTGCTGGAAGATGGCAGGAAATAGGAAGGCATTGTAGCTGAACAACAGCACCTGCAAGCACTAAATGTAACAGTATTGGCACCATAACCAGGTCAAAAAGAGCAAGCAAGCTGTATGGTAAGTGCGGTCTGTCCCACTCACGGTGAAATTGCCCTGCATTTCGTGACCTATGCAAGGCATGCAGTGCACAAAGACACTGGGCCCGCCTATGCAGGAATTCTGGCTCCAAAGACACAGCCAGAAGTCATGGTTGGACACAAACAAACAGTCAACAGGGCAACAGCAACAAGGAAATCACCAGAAAGCAGCCTAAACGCAAGCTGATACATGTAATCCATGGCAAAACAGACCTGATACAAGACTCAGAGAGTAGTTCTCAAACAGAAGATGAACAGGCATTCCACATTGTGCACCTGACACATCACATCGATGAAGTCAAACAACTGGAAGCTTTCACCATTATTAACATCATGTGCCCAAAGAAAGCTGGCAAACACACACTCAAGGTCAAGATTGACACCTGAGCTAGTGGAAATATCCTACCAGTCTGAATACTGAAAGATATGTACTGGAGACGTTGGAGATCAATCATACAACTGACGACTGCCAATGGGTCACCCATCCCTTGCAATGGCACATTAACAATGCAATGCAGCTATGGTAAGTTGGCTTGGAAACCACAAGCATTGTACCTAGTAGACATGAGCAGACCAGCAGTGGCAGGACTACCAGAATGTAAGGACTACAACATCATAACAATCCACAAGAGCATTGCCAAGGGGAAATGTCCAAGGACTGGAACCCGCTCGCAGACTCTGACCAGCATGAAATGGTGCAGTCTGGAAACCCAACAACAGCACAAGTATGCCGCACCTCCACTCCTGCTCTAAAAAGAACCACTAGCACTAGAGTCTGTCACTCTAGAATTGGCCTTCATAGCCACTCCAGGTGTTGCTTCACAAACCACTGACCACCTCCAGGCGCTTACCCATTGTCTCTCGAGACAAGGAGGCCAAAGAAGAAGCACCACACCGAGCCAGAACGGACAGGTATCTCCATGAGATCAAGTACTCTTCCCCCAACAAGTCCTCGACCTTGAGCCCCAAGCTTTCAGACATGAAGGATGAGTAGAGGCAAAGGACACACTATGTCCTGAAGAGGCAGAGGAGGAGTGAGCTGAAGCATTGTCTATTGGCTCTTTGAGATGAGGTGCTGGAACTTTCCAAGAATGACAAGGCCCCAAAAGCAGTAATCTTGAGTAAAGCATGTTTGCAGATTAAAGGCAGAGCAACAGAAACTGAGTGAAGAGAGGTCAAAACTTCAGAAAGAACAGCAACAGCAGAGATGCAAATTCTCCAAGCAAGAGTTGCAAGCCACCGAGACAATATATGGACTGTTGAGCCTCTCTGTATTTGTAAATTTCACAATCCCTATCCAAGTGTAAATAATTTTGAAGTTATCCAATGTTATATATTTTTACTTTTAGCATACAAGACTTATCTTTGAAGATAAGGGGGCGTTGTGTGATTGCCTTTCAGGGTGATGTCCTTTTAAAATCTTAGTATGCGAATGAGCTGAGTACCAGGATGCAGTCATGTGACTACATGCCCCTCTCACTCTGCTACTGTTACACCAAAAGTCAAGTCCTGTAAATAGATAGCTCTGTACTGTATATATTTGTTAGCTGTGAATAAACCTGTTTGAGATCTTCAACAACCTGAACTCCACGCATCTCATTTATTTTGCATCAGATAACATAGAAAACTTCTCATTATACTCAGAGGGTCATTAATCATTGGAATTCTCTTCCATTGAGAGCAGTGGAGGCTGGGTAATTGAGTTAGACAGAGTTTTGATCTACAAGGAAGCCAAGGGTTATGGGCTGGGGTGTGGTGGTGAAAGCAGGGAAGTGGAGTTAAGGACACAATCAGATGAGCCATGATCTTATTTAATGGAACAGCAGGCTCAAAGGGCCGAATGGCCTACTCCTGCTCCTATTTCTTATATTCTTATGTTCTTATATTTGGTCTGTTAGCCTTTGTCACAGTTTTACAACGTGTTCTGTGATAACCAAGTAAATTCTTTAACTTTGTTAATCCACTTTGAATAGGCCATATGCTTAAAGGCTCTGAAAGAAAAGTAACTGATCCCTACAACATCTTGCCTCCTCCTGTGGCTGAATCTATTCAAAATATAATAGTTATTGCACATTTATTGGCTTGTGGCTGAACCTATTGGGTAAGATGCAAAGCGATGGAAAAGTTTGCATGAAATAAAAACAGCTGCTCATAAAACCTGATGAAGCTCCCTCATTATTTACTGGAAGATATTCAAGTTTGGCGATCTATTGATCTACAGTTTCTCATCTACACTGGGGAATTGCTGGTGAAGAAAGATCCCTTGGCACTAACTTTAAACAGTGGAAGGTAACTTCATTTATGACCAAGATTGAAATAACATTGATTGGACAGTGGGACTAACACCTTTGCTATTGTCTCTCTGACCTCGTTTTATCATCAAACCCCAAGCATTTTGCTGTTAGCTGTTGACAAGAATACAATGAGTTTGATTGAAGATTTTGCAGAATAAGGTTCATTATCTTTGAGCTCTACTCTAATTTATGTAGCAATGTGCTCGTACCAGAACCAATTGATGGCACTGTGCTACCTTTGCAGTCTTATGAAAAAATCAACTGCACTATTCCAGAGACTTCATAACATGATAAAATAGCAAATTTAGCAACTCTGTAAAACATATCTATCTCCGAAATATATATGAGTCTTTTGGTGAATTTCTCCATTCAGAGGACTGCGGATTTCAAATTTCTTGTTTGTGGAGGGAGTTGATCATGATCAAGGAGCCATTGTTACAGATTTGATCAGTGGGGTCAGATGTAAAAACTACGTTGAAAAATTGGAGCGTTTGTGTCTGTGGGAACCATGTGGTCATTAAATCTCACATATAATTGATTCCTGCCAACCATGTAAATGTTAATGTATTATGTGTCACATGATTACCAATGGGTACCTTGCTTCCATCTAGCTCTCACTTTGCACCCAGCCAACATCATTTCTAGGGAACAGCTCTTGTTCCCTCCCAGCCTTTGACCCTGAGATTGAGGACGAGCATCAAGTAATTACTCAAATGTATTCATTTCTTCTTTCTTCTTCTTTTGGGCCTCCTTATCTCGAGAGACAATGGATACGCGCCTGGAGGTGGTCAGTGGTTTGTATGGAGTGACCTCTCCATGGCGCATGCCTGGGCAAATTTATGGAGGTTGAGAGTTGCCCAGTCGTCAAAACCCCCCTCTCGGCCTTTCTGGTGGGGTCCAAAGGAGTGCAGGACACAACGTTTGGCACCAGTATGGCTGCAGGAACTGCCGGAAACATGCCAAAGGTGACACATGACCGCCTACGGGGTTCCGCTCCGGATTTTCTGTTAGGGTTTACTCCCTTAGCCTTGGTCTCTCCCGAGACGCCCACAAGGCAGTGGGGTTGTTGGGGCCCCTACACAGGTGTAGGATGGTGCCGGTGGGAGGAGGGGATGCAAGGGGGAGGGGTAGAGGGAGGGGGTGGGGGGGGGTGCAGGGGAAGGGGGTGCGGGGTGAAGATGGTGCGGGGGGGGGCGGGCTGGGACGGGGTATTCATTGAGCACTGTTCATTTTGTTAATTTAACATATAATGCAGGAAAGTATCATTGTTTTGCTTATATATGCTTTGCGATGGAGATGTCGTTTATTTAAGCCCTGATTTTAACCATATCTTTTAATATATTTAACAGCATCATCACAGACGAAGTTGACACAATTACTGGCCCTGGAAAACAATTCATCAGTGACCTGCCTGATGCATTTATGTGCAGCTGACTGAGAGATCCTGAAAATATGTGCAGCAGCACCCTGGATGGATCGCATAAACAAAGTTGAGGGTAGTGGTCACTTACATAGCCAATGTAATGCAAGGTCACTAGGTACTGTTGGGTTTAGTTGTATTTGTACTAGTAGCATTTCAGGGCACTCTAGAGAAAGTCTTAGATTCTGGTAAATGATAACTAACAACTCTATTATTTACAGTTACTATATCTTCTTCTTTGGCCTCCTTGTCTCGAGAGACAATTGGGAAAGCGCCTAGAGGTGGTCAGTGGTTTGTGGAGCAGCGCCTGGAGTGGCCATAAAGGCCAATTCTAGAGTGACAGACTCTTCCACAGGTGCTGCAGATAAAATTGGTTGTTGGGGCTGTTACACAGTTGGCTCTCCCCTTGCGCTTCTGTCTTTTTTCCTGCCAACTGCTAAGTCTCTTCGACTCGCCACTCTTTAGCCCCACCTTTATGGCTGTCCACCAGCTCTGGCGATCACTAGCAACTGACTCCCACGACTTGTGATCAATGTCACAGGACTTCAGGTCGCGTTTGCAGACGTCTTTAAAGCGGAGACATGGATGGACGGTAGGTCTGATGCCAGTGACGAGCTCGCTGTACAATGTATCCTTGGGATCCTGACATCTTCCATGTGGCTCACATGGCCAAGCCATCTCAAGCGCCGCTGGCTCAGTAGGGTGTATATGCTGAGGATGTTGGCCGCCTCGAGGACTTCTCAGGAATAGGAAGGGTGCAGTCACAATGTTGGGGGTTTTCTATAGGCCTCCCAACAGCCAGCGGGAGGTAGAGGAGCAGATATGTAGACAGATTTTGAAAAGATGTAAAGGTAACAGGGTTGTAGAGGTGGGTGATTTTAACTTCCCCTATACTGACTGGGACTCACTTAGTGCTAGGGGCTTGGATGGGGCAGAATTTGTAAGGAGCGTCTAGGAGGGCTTCTTGAAACAATATGTAGATAGTCCAACTAGGGATGGGACCGTACTGGACCTGATATTGGGGAATGAGCCCGGCCAGGTGGTCGAAGTTTCAGTAGGGGAGCATTTCGGGAACAGTGACCATAATTCCATAAGTTTTAAGGTACTTGTGGATAAGGATAAGAGTAGTCCTCGGGTGAAGGTGCTAAATTGGGGGAAGGCTAATTATAACAATATTAGGCAGGAACTGAAGAATTTAGATTGGGGGCGGCTGTTTGAGGGTAAATCAACATCTGACATGTGGGAGTCTTTCAAACGTCAGCTGATTAGAATCCAGGACCAGCATGTTCCTGTGAGGAAAAGGATAGGTTTGGCAAGTTTCGGGAACCTTGGATAACGCGGGATATTGTGAGCCTAGTCAAAAAGAAAAAGGAAGCATTCATAAGGGCTGGAAGGCATGGAACAGACGAATCTCTTGAGGAATATAAAGACAGTAGGAAGGAACTTAAGCAAGGAGTCAGGAAGGCTAAAATGGGTCATGAAAAGTCATTGGCAAACAGGATTAAGGAAAATCCCAAGGCTTTTTATACGTACATAAAGAGTAAGAGGGTGACTAGGGAAAGGGTTGGCCCACTCAAGGACAGAGAAGGGAATCTATGTGTGCAGCCAGAGGAAATGGGCGAGGTACTAAATGAGTACTTTGCATCAGTATTCACCAAAGAGAAGGACTTGGTGGATGGTGAGCCTAGGGAAGGGAGTGTAGATAGTCTCAGTCATCTCATTATCAAAAAGGAGGAGGTGTTGGGTGTCTTGCAAAGCATTAAGGTAGATAAGTCCCCAGGGCCTGATGGGATCTACCCCAGAATACTGACGGAGGCAAGGGAAGAAATTGCTGGAGCCTTGACAGAAATCTTTGCATCCTCATTGGCTACAGGTGAGGTCCCAGAGGACTGGAGAATAGCCAATGTTGTTCCTTTGTTTAAGAAGGGTAGCAAGGATAATCCAGGAAATTACAAGCCTGTGAGCCTTAAGTCAGTAGTAGGGAAATTATTGGAGAAGATTCTTCGGGACAGGATTTACTCCCATTTGGAAACAAACAAACGTATTAGCAAGAAACAGCATGGTTTTGTGAAGGGGAGGTCTTGTCTCACTAATTTAATTGAGTTTTTTGAGGAAGTGACGAAGATGATTGATGAAGGAAGGGCAATGGATGTTATCGATATGGACTTCAGTAAAGCCTTTGACAAGGTCCTGCATGGCAGATTGGTACAAAAGGTGAAGTCACACGGGATCAGAGGTGAGCTGGCAAGATGGATACAGAACTGGCTCAGTCATAGAAGACAGAGGGTAGCAGTGGAAGGGTGCTTTTCGGAATGGAGGGATGTGACTAGTGGTATTCCGCAGGGATCAGTGCTGGGACCTTTGCTGTTTGTATTATATATAAATGATTTGGAGGAAAATGTAGCTGGTCTGATCAGTAAGTTTGCGGACGACAGAAGGTTTGGTGGAGTTGCGGATAGTGATGAGGATTGTCAGAGGATACAGCAGGATATAGATTGGAGACTTGGGCGGAGAAATGGCAGATGGAGTTTAATCCAGACAAATGTGAGGTAATGCATTTTGGAAGGTCTAATGCAGGTGGGAAGTATACAGTAAATGGCAGAACCCTTAGGAGTATTGACAGGCAGAGAGATCTGGGCGTACAGGTCCACAGGTCACTGAAAGTGGCAACGCAGGTGGATAAGGTAGTCAAGAAGGCATACGGCATGCTTGCTTTCATCGGTCGGGGCATAGAGTATAAAAATAGGTAAGTCATGCTGCAGCTGTACAGAACTTTAGTTAGGCCACACTTGGAATATTGCGTGTAATTCTGGTCGCCACACTACCAGAAGGACGTGGAGGCTTTGGAGAGGGTACAGAAGAGGTTTACCAGGATGTTGCCTGGTCTGGAGGGCATTAGCTATGAGGAGAGGTTGGATAAACTCTGATTGTTTTCACTAGAACGACGGAGGTGGAGGGGCGACATGATAGAGGTTTACAAAGTTATGAGCGGCATGGCCAGAGTGGATAGTCAGAAGCTTTTTCCCAGGGTGGAAGACTCAGTTACTAGGGGACATAGGTTTAAGGTGAGAGGGGCATAGTTTAGAGGGGATGTGCGAGGCAAGTTCTTTACACAGAGGGTGGTGAGTGCCTGGAACTTGCTGCCAGGGGAGGTGGGGGAAGCAGATACGATAGCGACGTTTAAGAGGCATCTTGACAAATACATGAATAGGATGGGAATAGAGGGATACAGTCCCCGGAAGTGCAGAAGGTTTTAGTTTAGCAGGCATCAAGATCGGCGCAAGCTTGGAGGGCCGAATGGCCTGTTCCTGTGCTGTACTGTTCTTTGTTCTGCGTTGGAGATACAGTCCTGCCACTTGATGCCAAGGATTCTCCGGAGGTAGCGAAGATGGAATGAGTTGAGACATTGCTCTTGGCTGACATACGTTGTCCAGGCCTTGCTGCCATAGAGCAAGGTACTGAGGACACAGGCTTGAAACACTCAGACTTTTGTGTTCCGTGTCATTGTACTATTTTCCCACACCCTCTTGGCCAGTCTGAACATAGCAGCGGACACCTTTCCCATGCGCTTGTTGACTATATACTATATATAGTTACTATATACACTCTCCGCAAGCCACCTAAGCTAGCATCCTTTGTGCTGCTTTACCTTTTTCTTCTCAAGCCTATCTGATCTGACTGTTACATCATTGCTCGTACAGTAGGAGGGGTCTCTCTCACTGTCTTCGGTATTAACCCTTTACATCCTTATACTACAAGTACAGCAAGAAGCAGTCTGCAGAAGTGTGCCACCATTGAAAAGACGACCTCAACCTCCAGAAGCACTGCTTTTCTGAGAGGTCAAAGAAGCTGAGGCTCTGCCTGTACACCCTGTTACATGGATAGTGCCTCCTGCAAGCTCGACCTCGCTGCTGCTCCTCCCTGTGCTGCTGCCCTCTGTGCTGCCCAGCTGCAGGTTTCTCTGCAGCAGGCTGTTGATGTTGCTGTTCTCTCTGCTGGCCAGTCACAGTTTTCGATCCACAGCAGGATGGTGCTGCTGCTGCTGATGTTCATCTTGTTCCTTGTGGCCTTTCACCACAAATAGTCTCAACAAACCCTTTCACAGTGGGATGTAAGGAAGCAGCTGTCAGCACTGAGAATTTAATACTGTATTTGCTTGCCTTTTCTTCTTGCCTTGGTTTCAATGGCGAGTTTCAGGAACTCTGGTAAACTTGTGCTTGTGACGCTAAATTGAAATACTCATTGAAATATCGCTGGAATTCTATGATTAACATATTCAAATCACTGATCCACCTCTCTGAAGGGGTTTACATGCAGTAGCTGAATGCGCTCAAGATAAACTGACGCGTCGGAGCCGACTTCCAAACGTGAGCACATTTTCACCGACTTTAACCCTACCTACTTGCAGTTAAACCTACACACTGCTCAAGGTTAAAATTTCCCCTTCATTTCATCCATGCCAGAGCTAAAATCAGGGCTTTACTTTGTTTCACTTGTTACAGATAGATGGGGAAATGGTGTGGGTGACTTCCACTTTTCACCTCCCAACTGACCATTGACAGTACTTTTTTAAAAATGGTGTTTAGCCCCTGAGTGTTTTGTTTGCCAAATAAACAGACAGCAACAGGTTTTCTCATAGGTTTAGAAAAGGAAGGTTAAATTTTTATTTAAATAGCAAAACACGAAATGTTTGCAACTTTCACCCACTCACGCATTCACAGAGATACGCACATATAAGGATAGATAGTTAGCAGGAAAAGGGTAAGGTGCAATTAATATCCCAAGTGGTGTAAGAGTTCGTGTTTACAGAAACCTTACAGATCCAGTTGAATCTTCCTGGGAGGAAAGTATTTCAAAGATGCAGGCCTGGATGTTTGCAATCTTGAACTTGCTGAAGCATTGTAGATTTCTAGTGGTTCAAACTTCAGTCCGGAGGTGGTGATGGAAATTCCTGGTTTACTTCTGCAGGTGGGGATGGTGTTTTTTAAAAGTCACCTTTTAATTTCTCTGCTGCAGCAAGTTGAAGTACAGTATCAGCAGCAGGGCTGCTTGCTTAGCTGGACTGATCTCACAGCTTTTTTCTGGAATTTGGCTTTTGGTGTCTTCTTTGGCTGCTCTCCTGCTCTCTCCCGAAGGCTACCTTTTAAGGTAAATACCCTCAAGTTTGAGTTTTGGTCAGGTGACTAAGGTTTCATTCCCCTGTGGTGACCATTCAATGCTCCAGGATATGGGTGTCATTGTTGTATGAAGGCCTCTGATTGTAGTCCATTTTTGACAAAGTGGTGTTCTTCAGACCCATTGTGGTGACCTTGGCCACGGAGATAGGCTGTCTGCAAAAAGTCTTTATTAGTTCATTACTATGTAATGGGCTCCTTTCAATTTCAATCGGTTTTCCCCAAAGCTAATTCAGGCGAGGTTAACGAGTTTCATCTGCATCAGACAAACATGTATATTTCCTATGCTGGGGTGGGGGGGAGTGGTTGTATCACCTGTCCTCTTCTTCCATTTTGTTGTGTCGTCAGTTTTTTACTTTTTCATTTCGTAATTTCTCTGGCTGATTGTTCATTTCATCACGGCTCCTTCCGAGAGTGACGCACTGAATACTAATGCAGCTTCTGTGCACTGATAAACTGAGTAACATTCACAAACCAAAATCCCAAATGATACTGTCAACATCCAGTTTCAAAGTATTTAAAAAAATATATACAATCAAACACAGAACAAAGATGATGATAAACTCATTGATAAAGCTAGTAATTGTTTACAAAAAGTAAAAAAAAGTGATGCTGACACTTTTTAAGGAGAGCCCTAAAAGCAAACTTAAAGCTATCTGTACTGACTGTTGCTTTCATCCAACAGAGATTTTCATGGATCTTAATGTTTTGGGAGATTGGGATCATGACTGGCAAATGATGTTTAATTTGGATAAGTGCAGTGTTATGCATTTGAACAGGATGAATACTCAACATTTATACACCCTTCAGGGAAAAGCATTAAAGAAGGTGGAGAAAGAAAGAGATCTAGGCATTCTTATGCATCAATCTCCTAAAGGTACATTAGCAATGCTGTGAGGTGATCGCTATAGCAAGTAGTGTTTTGCAATGCATTCATGGAACAATTGATTAGAAGAGAAGGTATACTATTTTGTCCTTGTACAAGCCCATGGTCAGGCCTCTGTTACGATCAGATGAGGAAGGGTCGAAAGGCTTCCCTCTTGTCCCCCACCTTCTTTGATCACAACAGGTTTATTTCTTTTTTAAAGTTGATGGACTTGCCAATTCAGTGCATGTTTAACTATTGACATGCTATGATCATAAAAGAACCAATCGGACAGGTTTTCTTGAGTTTCACAAAGAAAGAGGTTAGCTTTATTGTACGTAAAACAGATCTAAGTAAAATAATAAACTATGCTCCAACTTTCACACACACGCACACACACACACACACACACACATACACACACACTCAAGATTCACACATATTCACAAATAGGTTACTGAGTGGGGAAGGGTAGATTGGTTGGATTAGACTCCAGAGCAATAAAAAAGGGTATACAGTTTGTGAAGTTTGGTGGCTCGGCTGGCTTCCGGCTGAACTCGGTGCTCCTGAGGCTTCCAGCTTCCAGATGTGGCCAGCTGGTTCAGTGGTGCTCCTGGGGAAAAGCGAAGCAGATGATTTCCTTCACGGGATCTCTATCTGCAATGGTGGTGGGCCTAGGTGGTTATGGCTAGTGCACAGGGTTTGAAGCTTGCAAGGTGGACTGGAGAGAGAGAGAGGGAGGAGAGACTCCATTTGGGTCTTCTCTGGTTGGTGTCCAGTTGTTTGTCTTTGTTGCTGCAGAGAAAACACCAACTTAAACACATAGATGGTGGGCCTGTCACATGACCATCACCCAGTGATTCAACATGATGGCTCAGTGTATATTTCCTCTTGCAACTTCATTAGTTCATGTCTATGAATTCCCTTCTTTCAACCAGGGTCCCATTGTTCAAGTGATTAGGTTTGAATGGTTCGTCTCCACCAGTTTAATGTCTCATGTGGTGCCTTTATGTCTTGTTAATGGAGCAAGAGAGGTAATTCACTCAAAATTCCCCAAGTCATTGTTCAGGAGGGGACTGGCCAGACAATTAGTCTCCACCTCGATGCATTAGAATGTAGGATATATTGATGCAAATTGCAGTGGCCATCTTAACTGCTAGCAGTCATCTTATATCTGTTCCTTTTTTCCTTTTAAAAAAGTAATTAATTCAGGTTTCCAGCTGGTGGATTAAAAAAATCATTATTCGGCATGGCACGTGTTCGTGATATAGTGCATTCATGGAACAATTGATTAGAAGACAGGGTACACTATTTTGCCCTTGTAAAAGCCCATGGTCAGGCCTCACTTGGAATAGTGTGCTAATTTTTGGAGGTTGACATTGAGGCTTTAGAAAGGAAGCAGAGGAGAGCCGGTAGACTAATACCCATTATTTTGCACTTTAGTTTAGATAGGCTAACAGAGTTGGGATTCTAGACTTTAGAGAAGTGCAGCCTAAGGGGTGATCGGATCGAGGTTTAGAAAATAATGAAGAGGATAGATTGTGTTGCAGTTGATAGTTTTTTTCCAATTAAATAGGTTAGGATGAACAGTTAGGGATCACAATTTTGAGTTGTGTGAGGCCAGGTCTATGTTCGATGTCAGGAGGCAGTTCTTTACTCAGTGAATAATGGACTTCTGGAAAAGGCTGCCGACTCTTCCAGTGGATGTCAGTTCCTTCAAGTGAGAGCTGGACCTGTTTCTAGTTGGGGCAGACATCACCTCTTCCAAAACATAACTCTTTCAGGGAATTCAGGGCCAGAGTGATCCCCTGGACTAGTTTGTTTGCCAAAATGGATTGAAGAGGAATCTCTCAAAGTTTTTCCCACAAATGGGCCCGTGCTTTTACCTGTCTGTCATTGTTCACATGTTCATATATTCATATGTCCGCTAAACAACAGCAAAAAATTTACATTTATATACTGCCTTTAATGTAATAAAGCATCCCAGGGAACTTCACAGGGTGTTATCAAACACCGTCCCACATAAGAATATATTAGGACAGGTAATCAAAGCATTGGTCAAAGAGGTAGGTTTTAAGAAATGTTTTAAAAGAGGAGAGAGAGATAGAGAGCAGAGAAGTTTAAGGAGGGAATTCCAGAGATAAGGGTGTAGACAATTGAAGGCACAGGTGAAACAATGAAAATCAGGAAAATCAGCCACTATTGCATGCATAATATTATAATATCTAAGAACTAGAAACTAGACAACAGGTAGCATTCCAAAGTGTCAGTCTTAGCTTAGTGGTAGCACTCTCACTCTAAGTCAGAAGGTTGTGGATTCCTGTCTCATTCTAGAGAGTGGAGCACATAATCTAGGCTGACACTTCAGTGCAGTACTATGGGAGTACTGTACTGTCAGAGATCCCACCCTTTGGATGATGTTAAACTGAGGGCCTGTCTGCCATCTCAGGTGGGGGAATAACAATTGAGAAGAGCAATGGAGTGCTGTTGCTCTGGCTAGCATGAATCCCTCAACCAATATTATCAAAACAAAGTAGCTATTCATTTATTTTGTTGCTGTTTGCGGGATGTTCGGTATGCAAGTTTCCCCACATTGCAAAAGTAACTGCATTTCAAAATTAGAGATCCTGAAGTCATGAAAGGTCATAAATAATGCAAGTTTTTTTCTTCCTGTCTATGAAGCTGTTTCCTGCTTCCCTTACATGCTACCATTTAGCATTTGATGGATAGCAGATTCTAAGCACAACCTATAGTTGATGTTTTGCAGATGGATGTCTCAGGGTCTACTCTTGTTACTATGTTCACTGCAGTAGTGAACCTTAGATCCTCAATCTACAAAGAATTATTGGGCATTTCTACCATGTAATTTACAGGGAAATTGACTTGTATATGGATAACAGCAATGAAAAATTGAGAGAGTAGTGAGACAGGGTGTAAGAAAGACAGGTAGAAAGTAAGAGGGAGATAGCTCAAAAATGGGAGAGGGTGTGAGAGCAGAAACCGACATGTGAAAATGACAAAGCAATAATAGAGGATCTAAGTGTCTTTCTGATATTGGGAGAATGGATTGAAGACATGGTTAATAGGTTGTAGCTTTGTCACTGATGCCCCATTAGCGAGATATGGAATTAATTTCAATATTTGGACTTTTCTTTTGAGTTTTGCACTGCAGCATTATTCTTGAAATTGAATCTTATGTCCTGGACCCAAAATGAATGAGAAGTGCAACCGATATTTAAATTCTGAATAAGAGACTGCTAATTTCAAGAAATATTTAATTAATTTCTATTTGTAGGTGCAAGTTTGGAAAGTTTGGATATTGAGTTGTCTACTGATTATGTTACATTTTTATTTATTCATTCACGGGATATTGGTGTCACTGGCAAGGTCAACATTTGTTGCCCATCCTTACAACTCGGTGGCTTGGTAGGCCATTTCAGAGATGAGTTAAGAGTCACCCACATATAGGCCAGTTTGGGTAAGGATGGCAGATTTCCCTCCCGAAAAGTGGACCAGATGGGTTTTTACAACAATCTGCTAGGTTTATGGTCACCATACTGATACAACTATTTTAGTTAATTAACTGAAAGTAAATTTGCTAGCTTCTGTGATGGGATTATGAACTCATGTCTCCTGATCATTAGCCCAAGCCTTTGGATTACGAGGCCCATAATGTCACCACTATGCTACCCTACTCTCCTTAAAGCAAACAGAGTTGCTATGATTCAATCCAGAGTCTTGCAAAATATTTCCCCGGTCTTCACTTAACTGCAATTTTGTTACGTTGCAATTCATTTTTATGCATGATGGAAAAACTAAGCATCTGATTTCTGCAGAGCCTCTCATTGTTTCATTATCTACCCATATGCCATGTAAACTCAATTGTTTCCTTTTAAACTGCCTAGAACTTTGGGTAAAATGTTTCTAAAGCTGGAAGAAATGTTGATCTTTTTTTACTACATTTGAAAGGCTGAATAATCAAGACCATATGGTCTGTGACCTTATTAAATCAGAATTGCTTACAAACAAAATCCCTACAGTTTGACAGAACTGAGGATTACTTGAATAGCGCTTCATGATGCATCACCAAAGAATTTTCACATTTTTGAAAATCCACATCGTTTAGAAAGAATTCTGTCTAAAATTAGAGGCCGTGTTTATGATCGCTTATTCATCTTCTTGTCACTTCGGTGTTTAATTTGGAAATGAGTTCTGTCTCCATAAAATAGTATTTTCTGTCATAACCATTTCAACTATCTTTCTCCCCCCTTAACTCTTTGAGTACTGAAAATCCTTTGCAGGTGCAAATTTGGCCCTGGGGTCTCTGCAAATGGATCTGAATGGTCCACAGGATCATTGGATTTCTGTCTGCTGGGAGTTGACCCCATTGGGTGGAATTTTATGCTCTCCCCACTGCGGGTTTGGAGGCGAGGAGAGCATAAAATCAGGTGGGATGGTATCAGGGTGGACCCCACCCTATCCTGCCTCTGCCCATGAATGGCCTTCCCACCCCGCCGCCAATTGAAGCCCTCAACTGGGTAATTAACCCCTAGTTACGGGTCTCTTCCCGTCGTAGCCACAATTAGCCATATGGTGGGCAGCCCATGCGGGCTGCTTCCCAGCTGTGGGGGGGCCTGAACAAGGGACTTGGCATCAGGAAGGAGGGTGCCCGCTGAGGGCCAACCCCCCTGCCCTTGCTGTCGACCCCATTACATCCCCTTCCCCTGTCCCCCACCTCCGAGAGAACCCTCCCGTCATGATTGGCCAGCAGCTCTGCAAGGCCGGGACTTCTGGCGGCAGGGTCCCAAATTGTACAGAAGACCCGCCATTGTCCAGTTAAGTGCCTGATTGGCACTAAATTCGACAAGAGCTGATACGGGGATCTCAGCACGGTTTCCCCCGATGTCGAGACCCCCGCCACCAACACAAAATTCCACCCATTACCTCTGTTACTCTATACCAATGTATATCTTCTAAAAAATCTGCAATGATCCAACTTTTTTCCTTTGTCTTATACTTGTCCGATCCTTTAGGAAGTTAGAAAAGAAAATCCCTGGAAGTTATCAGTTTTTTTCAGAAGATTCTTGGGAGTATGTCAGTACGTGCAATGATACCCGAGGAATTTGTCAATATTTGCAGGGATTTCTCAGGAATGTCTCAATATTTGAAGTGGATCCCCAAGAGTTTGTCAATATTTGCAGGGATTTCCCAAGAACGTGTCAATCTTTGCAGGGATCACAAGAAGTGTGCCAATATTTTCAGGGATTACTCAGGAGAGTGCTAAAATTTGCAGGGGTTCCCCTGGGGTAAGTCAATATTTACAGAGGTTTCCAGGAGTGTGTCATTAATTGCAGAACGGTGTCAATCTTAGCAGTATTTCTCCAGGAGTGCGTCAATATTTTCAGAAGGTCTCTCACACAGAAAGGTTTAAAAACTGCTGGTGTAGTCCTACTGCTAAATAACGCTAGTGGAATCTTGTGTGCGGATTGTGCTACTTTGTAGCATGCAAACCAAACATAGCAATTCAGTCCCCTTTAATACTAACGACAAGGGATGGTGACCAGTAAATTCATGCTAACAAGCTATCACCGGCTTCATTGAAATATAGTTGTATTTTCAGAACATTGTAGCATACTGTTATACTTCTGATTTCATTAGATGTTCAGTAATTTATGGGGCAGTGTAAAGTAATCTCTCTAAAACACTGATCAAGAGATCTAGATATTCTGGCCTAACACTTCTTCCAAAATACAGAGGGATCTGTTGACTCTCCGTTTGTCCCTGCCACTTCCAAGATTTCCTGCAGAAGGGAGCGTGAAGCGAGTTGGTGGAGAACACAGTATTGATGGGAGATGGAGGGAGCATTTTAAAATTTAAATGGTCCAGAAGCTAGTGCAACTGGTTACAGATTGTTTGATTGTACAGACTTAGGCACTGTTTTAATGGCTTTTAAAATTGTCCCCACTTCCAAGGTTGACTCTGGCAAGTCTTGAAGGCTGACTGGAACCAATCCCCACTGCCCCAAGGTAACTCCCTGGCAGAGGCCAAAATTATTTAAATGTGCATGAGGCCAGGAGATTGGCTGGGGTTCGGGATGTATCCCTGCAGAAGACAGGATTCCCACCAGGCTACACTTTGGGAATGAATAGTGACACTATGTAGTGTCATGCATGGAAGGAGCCATGATGAAATAAACAATGAAATGGAAGAATTATGAACTAAAAGGTCAACTGTTTAACGAAAACCTCAAGAACATGGAAACTGCACCACAGACAAAATGGAGTTGCGGTCACATGACCCCCTCCTGTACTGGAAATGAACAAATCTGTCTGCAAAGATAGAACTCATTAATTTCGTCTGAAATAGCTCTGCGGAGAACTCCTTTGAAATTAGTACATATTAATGATTCTTATTGACATGAATGAACTGACAAAGGATTCTGGAGCTAGACTAACTCACAGCCCAAATCAAAATTGAATAGGTATGAAATAGCATCGTATTAACAGGATGGACCCCATTCAGCCATCAATTGAGAGCCATGGTCCATTTTGTGGTCACACCAGGGGAAGAGGGCCATGTGTCTCCTAACAAAAAAAAACAGAAATTCTAATGTGATGGATTTTTACCTTAAAAGGTAACCCACTGGAGAGAGAGCTGAAATCACATCAACACCTTCATAAAGCAGTCTAGTCAGAGGCTGTGCAAGAGATCCAGCCAAGCAAGAAGAACCCTGCTGAACAATAACTGAACGACATCAGAGACATCGCAAAGTGGCTTTAAGACCCTCCATCTGTGAAGGTAATAAAATCCACACCACCAGCTTTGTGCTAAGTTGTAACCACTGCAGCACCTCAACAAGTTCAAGATTACAAACACTCAGGTTTGCAACTTTAAAAGAGATTGTCTTCCTGAGAAGATTCAACAGGTTTATTGTAAACCACGAACACTTACCTCACTTTGGACTTTAAACTACCTACCCTTTTTCTCTCTATCCCCCTATTCTTGTGTATGTGTATGCGAGAAAATCTGTCATTTGTCTGCTTATTTGACCTTAAAAAGCAACCAGTGACTAACTCAAAACAAAACATGATTGCAGTCAGTTGGGAGGTGAAAGGTCATAACCCCCCCACAACCCTTTACACCTGTCTGTAACAGTAGCCACACCTGCTTCTTGAGGCTCCAGACAATATTACTTCCAAGGCAGACCGTCTGATGATGTCACTTCCAGGTCAGGTCCTCTGATGATGTCACTTTGGGTAAGTGGTGTCCAATATGCACCACCTCCTACTTGCCAACGTTGTAACAGTTCAACACAAGGTGAAACATTATCACCATCAAACTCGGCCTCTAATAAATCCCAGCGTACCATTTTATTTGGTGCTAGGCAGGGTAAAATGTTCTTTGCTGACATATTGAGTGAAATCTTCCCAATCCTGTGGAGGCTGGCTTGAAGGCAGGATTGTGAGCAAGCTTGGAAGTTAGGGCATTGGGTCGGTGGTCCAACGTGTTCCCCCATCCAGCCGATATTGCCAGAAATGGGTCATCAACAGCAGCAACTACCCGTCCGGCAGCAGCAGGTCACCAATAATTAGTAATTAGGAGGCTAATGAGGGGGTTGGGCAGGACTCCGCTGGGATCTTCCTGGCATCAAAGTGACCTCCTGCTGAGTGCCATGCCCAGCAGCTCTGGGGAGGCGGTCTCCCAGTGGAAGGCCAGGGGACCATCAGAGCTGGAGGCTCCATTCCCCAATGACGAGGCTGTGGGCTGGAAAGGCCGCACCTGCAGCCCAAACAATTCCTCCAGAGAGGTTTCCCCTATGCTCCAAGGGGCCCAACGGCTTCCGCCTCATCCATTTTGAATTTCATGGACACCTCCGAGAATGCCTCCATTTTGAGGTGCCCTCACGCTCTCCTTGCTGGCTGAGCAGTGCCTACCTCTCCCAGTGGGACTGCAGCCTTCCAAAGCTGGAGGCCCTCTGTTTGGGCATGCAGCTTCAGGAACCCACCCGCCATCCTTAAATGTACAGGAGTCCCAAAGGCAGCCAATTAAGAGGCCACTTCTGCGAAATTCGTGCAGGCAGGTGGGACTCACATACCATTGAAGACGGAACCTACTTTTATCCCCAATGGAAGAATATTTTCAAAGGCGTAAGATTCTGCCCATTGTTACATCCAGCCTCTGTGCAACTTTGTCTTTACTTCTGACTAATTTCTTCAGTTATGCTGTTTAAGTCTGTAACTTTAAACAAACATATTAAACTGATTAGCTATTCAAAATAAAGTAAACTCATTTGTTAGTCTTATGCAATTTAACAGTGACAACCATTTCAGCAAAAACCTCAATAAAGCCAAGTGATAAAGTTTAGATTTTGCATAAATAAAACTAACAGGAACAACCAATAACATTTCTTCTTAAATTCAATTCATTTTAAATTGATGTGGTTTATGAACCGTCCAGACCCATTCCTCGACTTTAACGGTTGTGTGTACGTTATTCATAACGGATACAGACACATGAATACCTGGGGGAGATTACAAGGCAGTTAATCCAGTTTAAAGAATACAGATGACATCACAAGCTCCAAGACTGAAATAGATCCCATAGCATCTGTTGTTGTTTATAAGATGATCTGCTTCAAATTTATGTGGGGATTATATTCAGGTTTTGGTTCATTTTTGTGCCAGAAGCGTTTGGTATTGCAGACATGAGCTGTCAAGGTATGACATGTCCTTGACTCACAAATATGTTTACAGGAATAGACTAATTGTGATTCCTTTGCTGTAAGATTGTCAAAGAGTAACATGCAGAGCTTCATTCTGTAGAGGCACTGCCTGTTGCGGAACTCAGCCATGCTGAAAAGACATGTGCGCACCAACGGTGTCAGTGGGACAGCCTTCAGCTTTCAAGAAAGAAAGATATGCATTTATGTGGCACCTTTCATGCCCTCAGGATGTTCCAAAGTGCTTCACAGCCAATTAAGTACTTTTTGAAGCATAGTCACAAATGTCAGGTAGGAAGCATGGCAGCCAATTTGCACACAGCAGGTTCCACAAACAGCAATGTAATAAGGATAAGATAATATGTTTTTGTGATACTGATTGAGAGATAAACATTGCCACAATATCAGGAGTACATCCCTGCTCTTCCTTGAAAAGTGCGGTGGGTTCTTTTACATCCACCTGAGAGGGGAGATGGAGTCTCTGACTCTCTAATCATTATCCTTTTCAGCACGTATGTGTGCGAAGCCTAATTTGAAAATGAGGACTGATACATGTGCTAGTTGAGGTGGAAAAGGCAAAAACAAAGGGGAATTTCAATAGGTCCATGGATGCTAACGAGGTTTAGGGTATTAGAGGGATGAGCTTTGATGAAGGTGGATGAGCAGTGACAGAGGTAAATGGGCTTTTCACATCATTGATCTTTTTGTTCCTACATACCAATGTAATTGGCAGTGACAGGCATATGGTGAGCATACTAGTGTAATGAAAAAGGGTCATTTTTAGATTGTGGTGGACAGGTAGGAAATGATAAGGGTGGTTTTCCTTTTCACCTATCAACTGACTGAAGACTGTGTTTTTATTAGAACTGTGTTTCAACCCTTGAGCATTTTAATGGTCAATAAACTGACAAATGTCAGGTTTTCTCGTAGGTTTAAAGAAAGATAAATGTTTATTAAAAAATACCTGAAAATATTCGCCCACTCACACACATACGCACACACGCACACACACACACACACACACACAAACAAGAGCAGATAGAAAGATTAAAAGATAGTATGCATTTGGGTCTGATGGTTTTAAAAAGAGTTTGTTGTGAAACCTTGTTTGTTTCCCCGGGATGAAAATGTAAAAACAATGCAGGCCTGTTTTTCCTTTTTCCTGGTTTACTGACATCAAACCTTGGAAAGTTTCAGGTTGATGGATGCTTTAGTTGCAGACTTCTTTGGTTCAATGGCCAAGATCTTGTAACTATTTCTCAGGTAGGGAATTTCAAAGTTCACCTTTTGTCTCTACCTCCAGGTACTTTAAAGATGGTATTCTGGCAGGGTCCTTCTTCTTGGTGGGACGGGTCTCTCTCTTCCTTCTGGATATCTGGGCACAGAAAATGTCTTTCATTAAAATTCCTTATCAGAGGCTTGGTTTCTATCAGGTGAGCCAAGCTTCTTTCCCATTGTGATTTCATAGATGGTGTGGCCATTCTTAGACAATGGGTTTGGATGTTGCTCATCTCCATGCCATCTTGATAAAGTAGTGTTTTTCACACATTTTATCCTTAGTTTGAGTCTGGAGTCTCCATTTCTGCAAAGCCATTGTTAGCCCAACTGATTGAAGTGCCATTAACATTGAATGGCATATTTACATTTCTAATGCTTTCTTCAACACGTGACCAGACATGACTATTGATTCAGGGTTTCAGCAGTTACCATGTGTATTGGCAGTACAGAAGAGGTCACCTGACCTCTTACTACATCTTGTTTTGCAGCAAAAGGTGTCCATTTTGAGTTCAATACATCAGTTCATTATTTCTCCTTGTGTGAGCGTGACAAGATTTAATTACAGAGTCATACAGCACTGAAACTGGCCCTTCAGCCCACCAGGTCTATGCTGACCATCAACCACACACTTATGCTAATCCTACATTAATCCCATTTTCCCTACCACATCCCCTCCTACATTAATCCCATATTCCCTACCTACACTGAAGGCAATATATAATGGCCAATTTACCTATCAACCTGCAAGCCTTAGGCGGTGGGAGGAAACCGGAGCACCCGGCGGAAACCCACGCAGTCACAGGGAGAACTTGCAAACTCCACACAGGCAGTACCCAGAACCGAACCCGGGTCGCTGGAGCTGTGAGGCTGCGGTGCTAACCACTGCGCCACTGTGCCACCTAATTATGTTGTTTAACAGGGCAGCACAGTGGCACAGTGGTTAGCACCGCAGCCTCACAGCTCCAGGGACCCGGGTTCAGTTCTGGGTACTGCCTGTGCAGAGTTTGCAAGTTCTCCCTGTGACCGTGTGGGTTTTCGCCCGGTTCTCCGGTTTCCTCCCACTGCCAAAGACTTGCAGGTGATAGGTAAATTGGCTATTGTAAATTACCCCTCGTGTAGGTAGGTGGTAGGGAATATGGGATTACTGTAGGGTTAGTATAAATGGGTGGTTCTTGCTCGGCACATACTCGGTGGGCCAAAGGGCCTGTTTCAGTGCTGTATCTCTGAATAAGTAAAACAGGAGGACATTTATTATATTGCTACTTACACTGTGGGGTAAAAATTGGCCCCTACTGTGCCTATTTTATTGAAATCAGTTTCATCAAAGGCCAAAGTGTGCCTGAAAGATGTTTGATGCAATATTGTGTCAGACCATTTTTTAGGTGTAACTGGTGGCTGCATAAAACAGGCGTTAGGCCCCTTACATACTAATACTCATTTTAAGCAGAAATTGGATCTCACAGAATTAATGATTCACTCTAGATTCTTCAGCAGCCACTAACAGAAATAAGGACATCAGAAATAGGAGCTGTTGTAGGCCATTTGGCCCTTCGAGCCTGCTTTGTCATTCAATAAGATCAGGGTGATCTTCGATCTCAACTCCACCTTCCTGCGCTTTCCCCATATCCACTAATTCTCTCAGAATCCAAAAAATTATTGATTTCTGTCTTGAAAATACTTAACAGCTGAGCATCCACAGTTCTCTGGGGAAGAGAATTCCAAAGATTCACAACCCTTTGAGTGAAGAAATTTCTCCTCTTCTCAGTCCTAAATTGCTGACCCCTTATTCAGAGACTGTGACCCCGTGTTCCAGATCTCCCAGCCAGGGAAAACATTTTCTCAGCTTCTACCCTGTTAAGCCCCTTAAGAATTTTATAAGTTTCAATGAGATCACCTCTCATTCTTCTAAGTTCTCGGAAATATAGGCTTGGTCCACTGAATCACTCCTCATCGGACAATCCTCTCATCCCATGAATCAGTTTAGTGATAATAAGAACAAAAAATGCTGGGTATTTCCAGCATTTTCTATTTTTCTTTCAGTTTCCAGCATCCACAGTATTTTTCATTTGTATCAGTCTAGTTAGCCTGCTTTGCACTTCCTCTAAGTATATCCTTACTTTAATGTATTGAATATCATATTAAAGTAGGATTTTTAAAAAAGATTGAAATAAACATCTCTGTGGAGCCAGAAGTGCTCCAATTGCTGCACCCCAACTCCTTGTTCCTGCTCCACTTGCCTCCTAGAACTTACCTTTTGGTAAAGTCCAGCAAGGCAACGGCCTATATTCACTTTCTTTGAATAGGCGAGCTGCCTGTCAAGGTGCACCAGGCACTGGTAGCAACTCCAATTAATATTAATAATGCCTAATTCTCAGCTTCATTCAGGCCTCCCATTGGGGTCCACATTGCAGCTTCTTCACTGCCTTCACGCCCGAAACTAGGCATTGAAAATTTCTACCTGATTCTGATTCTCCCTCCCCAAGTATCCCATCTGAAATTAAGAGATAATTTTTCAGAATGCATGAACAGGAGGGTGGCCAGAAAACAAATTTCCTTTCATGGTAGTAAAACTAATGTGTGACTAGAACTGTCATGCAGGCCCCCACCTGCCAAGAATGAGGCATATTAATTTTGTCATGTGAACATTGATTTTAAACTTGCTGGGAAGAAGAGAAGGCCTGTTACAAGGGCTGCCAGACACTTAGCTGAAAAACATTTGCATGCTAACAGACAGTGCTTGTGAAGAGAAAAGGACCATTCCCTGACACATTCAACCCACAATGGATTTAGATCACCAGATATTGAAGGTGTAAGGATGAACATTCCAGAGACTGCTAAGGTGATACAATCCACAAAAGCCAGGACTGTACACCAGCTGGTCACATGACTAACTGGCTAGTCCAGGGCTTTTTGAACTAGCCAGAGTTTCTGAACTCAGAAAGACATTTTGCTCCTGGAGTGAGAAGACCTCTCCTGTCTGCTTCCATCTCTTCCTCACAAGCCTCTGGACCCACTGAGGACACATGAACTTAGAGACAGAAAAGTCTCCTACAGCGAACAAGGTTTAAGAAGAATACTGGGTCCCAACGAAAAGCAAGACCTACCTACAATCAAGGACTTTACAGACAGCTTGAAGAACAGTAACCAAAACCACCTTCAGATATTGCCTCAAACTTTTCCACTTTGTTTCTTCCGCCCTTTTCTGTCTCTATCTGCATGTGTGTATCACGTTTGCATGCTAGCATGGGCGCGTCGTGTATCCGTAGGCATTAACCGAATTAGAGTTTAAATTTAATTAAGTTCAACCTTTTTCTTTAAACCTAAGAAAACCTGTTTGGCTAGTTTCTTTGCCTTATAATTGGAAGTTAGTGAACAAGGATTCACTAAGGTGGAGCTAAAAAATGGTGTGTTTAAAATTAAAGCCTGTTACAGTAAGACCAGGTGAAGGCTGAGAGGGAACCCTAGACCCCTTTCTCACCTGGTCATAACAAGAACATAAAGTGAGATTATTGCCATGTACTTTGTAGAATAATTAAGAACATGCTTCATGTCTATGACATATTTTGAGTAGAGGATTGGGCTCAGTTTTGATGCCCCCATACTAGTTCGCTGATACCCACTGACGAGGATCAGAATGAAGACAACCACTTCAGCAAGTTACCAGAGAGAGAGGCCTGTGCTCATGCAACCACACCCAACAGAAGTCAGCAGTTTCAGGAAGGGAAAAAATTGGAGAAAGCAACTTTCATTTTGGGACTATTGACAATGACAGTACTGACAATTTAATAAAACATAAAAGCGAAAGAGTGTGTGAGAAAAGGTAATTTGACCCATTGAGGCCAATCTTCAAGATGAACATGCGAATATGTGAATAACTATGGGTAAAATGGCTAAGATAAGCTTGTGAAATGTCTCACTGACCCCTGAGAGCTATCGACGGAACTCCAGAATATTACATATCGACATCATTCAACCTTGAGCAACTGCATTCCACAGATGTTGTTTCCATGGTTCTAACAGTAAATGTATTCTACAGATCTTAACCAAATATTCACCTCCTTTTTAAAAGAGCTTGTTGATCAATGATCTGCTTCAGTGGAGTCTTGTTCACTTTTAACATTTAATTTTTAAAAAATCTGGATTGACTCTTGTCAATCTTCTTTTCCAATGAAGACATCCTCCATTCTCTAGTTGCTGTTAGATGTTGGAAAGCAACTGAATTATTTTCTAATTTTTGAGTTCATCAAGATAAAGGATATCAGCATTGGAAAATGGAATACATGTCCCACTTTTGTCATCCTATGTCAGCATTGAATACTTCCAGGAAAGGACAGCCAGATGTACATTGAAGCTTCTTTAGTCATAGAGTTATACAGCACAGAAACAGGTCCTTCGGCCCATCGTGTCTATGCCGGCCATCAAGCACCTAACTATTCCAATCCCATTTTCCAGCACTTGGCCTGTAGTCTTGTATGCTATGGCGTTTCAAGTGCTCATCTAAATACTTCTTAAATGTTGTGAGGGTTCCTGCCTCTACCACCACTTCAGGCTGTGCATTCCAGATTCCAAACACCCCCTGGGTGAAAATTATTTTCCTGAAATCCCCTCGAAACCTCCTGCCCCTTACCTTAAATCTATGCCCCTGGTTATTGACCCCTCCGCTAAGGGAAAAGTTTCTTCCTATCTAGCCTATCAATACCCCTCATAATTTTGTATACCTCAATCATGTCCCCCCTCAGCCTTCTCTGCTCTAAGGAAAACAATCCTAGCCTTTTCAGTCTCTCTTCATAGCTGAAATGCTCCAGCCCAGGCAACATCCTGGTGAATCTCCTCTGCACCCTCTCCAGTGCAATCACATCCTTCCTATAGTGTGGTGACCAGAATTGTACACAGTACTCCAGCTGTGGCCTAACTAGCACTTTATACAGCTCCATCATAACCTCCCTGCTTCCTAACCCTTGAAGAGTAGAAAACCTCTTACTGTTCCAGTGTGAACTTCGATTCCTGCGCTAGCCATTCCGTGGCCTCATAAAGTTAAGTTGCTAATTTAATGTCAAATTAAGGGTAATCTTGTGCTGTGATCCCTCATACACTAGGAAATGGTTTAAGTCTGCCTAAGCTTAATTTATTGGAGCAAGCAGCTTTTAAAAAGACAGCTCAGCCGGTACTCTTCAGCAGCAGACGGAGGAACAAGGAGCTCAGACAGGAACAGTGTTTTGCTCGTTGACATGACTTCATTGCCATACCTTAGCAATTTGGTTTTATTATACTTGGACAGAATTATGAGCACGAACGCACCAATCTGTGCCCAGAGGGTAGCATGGCCTGGCGCTAGGCCAGAAAACACACTCCCTCACTCCCGGGTGTACAGAGCATTGCCACAAAAAGTTCCACATCCTCAATAAGCCAGGCAAAATAATAGACTCTGCCTTTTCTTCCTTGTCACTTCCTGGGCACTAGCATATTCTTCATCCGTTTAAAGGAATGCTTCCACAACTAACCCTTCATACTGTTCACTAGGTAAGGGGTGGGGAGGCTCCAACACAACATCTTGCAAATGGCTATGCAGCTCCCTTCACAGCAATTACTTAGATGCATAAATCCACTTTAACAGCCACATACCCCCATATCTCTTACTTTAGCTCTCCCATGCCACACGGCACACACTCCTCAGCTGTTAGCTTTACCCTCATCCCCTCTGTCTTCTTGCGGGACAAAATTATGCAAAACCTGCACCACAGGCAGGTCACCGGAGAGGTCTTCCCCAACCTTAAGTTTCTGGAGGATAAAACCATGGAGCTTAAGGCAAGGTCCTCAGCCTTGTGTTGTGGGAGGTGATGAGATTGGCAGCAGCATGACAGCACCAGGTCACTGACCAAGCGCCTGCACTGTCCCCCCTGAATGCCTCTGAAGCAACAGAGAGAAACAGCCCTCTACCTCTTTGTCTTTTTAATCCCAAATAAGGAATTCTCATCCATTCTAGGCCTGTACCCTACTTTGCTGCAAATTCACCACAGCAATTGGGCGGTACAAAGCAGGAAGACATTGGTGAAGCAGATAATGAGGACCAATTAAAAAAAGGCATGCGTACCCACTCAGGGGAAGCTAACTACGTGTACTTTTGAATTAACAGTAATAAAGTGGCACACGCACTGACACTTTGTTCCTGATAGAAGTTGGAGTTATGCAGGAAATCGTGGACTTACGTGATGCTTATGTCTTCCCTGATGTAATGATGATTGTCAAGCATATGTCTGGGAAAAGAGGGCTGATGTGTTGTTTTGTGGTAAGTGGGTTGTGGTTTGAGGGAATGTCCCTTTATTGACAATGGGGGTGGAAGGATGCAAAGCTATGGCATAGAAGATAGACTATGTTCCACTGAAAAGAAGACTTTAGTGATGAGATCTGCTGTGCTGCCTTTTGCATTAAGTGCTACTTGAATCTCCTTTGCTCCATCCTGCGACACTGGTGCCCATACCTACTGAGTATGCCCATAGGGAATGTCATACCTGCAGCTGGGAAGCCCTGAATATAGGTACAATATTTCCAAGTTTTGTGTCATCTGCAAATTTTGAAATTGGGCCATATACATCCAAGTCTAGGTCATTAATATATATCAAGAAAAACAGTGGTCCTGTTACTGTCTCCTGGGGAATCCTACTGTGTACCTTCCTCCGGTCCAACAAACAACCGTTCACCACTATTCTGTTTCCTGTCACTCAGCCAACTTCGTATCCATGCTGCTACTTCCCTTTTTATTCCATGGGCTTGAACTTTGCTGGCGAGCCTATTAAGTGTCACTTTATCAAACACCATTTGGAAATCCATATACACCACATGAACTGTATTACCCTCGTGCACCCTTTCTGCTATCTCATCAAAATCTCAATTGAGTTAATTAAACATGATTTGCCTTTAACAAATTCATGCCGTCTTTCCTTAATTAATTCACACTTGTCCAAATGACTGTTAATTTTGTCCCAGATTATCGTTTCTAAAATCTTTCCCACCATCGAGGTTAAACTGACTGGCCTGTAGTTGCTGGGCTTATCCTTACATCCTTTTTTAAACAAGAGTGAAACATTTTCAATTCTCCAGTCTTCTGGCACCATCTCTGTATCTAAGGAGGAATAGAAGGTTATGGCTAATACTTCCTCAAATTCCACCCTTACTTCCCTCAGCATCCTCTAATGCATCCCATCCAGTCCTGCTGGCTTATCAACTTTAAGTGCAGCCAGCCTATCTAATACCTCTATCAATTTTTAGCCCATTCAGTATCTCAATTACCTCCTCTTTGATTAAGACATTGGCAGCATCTTCTTCCTTGGTGAAAACAGGTGCAAAGTACTTATTTCATTACTCAGCCATGCACCTCCACGTTTTGATGCCCTTTTAGGCCCCGAATCAGTCCCACACCTCCTCTTACCACCGTTTACTATTTATATGCCCAACGAAGACTTTCAGATTCCCTTTTATGTTAGCTGCCAGCCTCTTCTCGTACTCTCGTTTGCCTCTCATATTCTTTTTCACTTCCCCTCTGAACTTTTTATACTTAGCTTGGTTCTCAGTTGTATTATTAAGCTGACACCTGTCATATGCACCTTTTTGCTGCTTCACCTTACTCTCTATCACCTTCATCATTCGTGGAGCTCTGGCTTTGTTTTCCCTACCTTTTCCCCACGCAGGAATGTACCTGACCCATCTCCTCTGTAAAGACAACCCATTGCTTGATTACAGTTTTGCCTGCCAAACTTTAATTCCAATTTACCTGGAACAGATCCATTTTCACCCCCTACTGAAATTGGCCTTTCTCCAATTAAGCGTTTTTACTCCAGATTGCCCCTTGTTCTTTTCCATGACTAACCTAAACCTATAATATTACAATCACTGTTCCCTAAATGTTCCCCTATTGACACTAGATTCACTTGACCCACCTCATTCCCCAGAACCAGATCCAGCAATGCATCCTTCCTCATTGGACTGGAGACATACTGATGTAGAAAATTCTCCTGAACATACTCTAGAAACTCTTTCCCCCTCTCTACCCTTTACACTCTTACTATGCCAGTCTATATTAGGATAATTCAAATATCCATGATCACTACTCTATAGTTTTTGCAGCTCTTCCTTACAAATGTATCCTGTATATCTTTCCTACTAGTTGGTGGCCTATAGAATACACCCAGTGGTGTAATGGTTTCTTGCCAAGCCTCCTTGAGCTCTTCACACCTTGAAGCAGAGTTAGCTGCTGGCTCCTTTGAAGCAAGAGCTACCCTCTGAACACCTGGCTGATGACATCTGTTGTTACGAGTGCTTCCATTTTTTTGTTAAATTATGAGGATTTGTGTGTTAAAACTGAAAAAGATTCCATAGATGCTGGAACTTGGTGTTTTATTTTAAACGATGTGTTCAGACTGTCCTTTGGACTGAGCTTGTAAACAATAGTTACTGGAAGGTACCTGTTTTCAGATAATTACCCAGCAGGGTTTTTTTTGACTTGGGGAAAGATGTTTACAAAGAAGTAATAGGTCAAGATTTATAGGGGTCCGGAGGCATGAGTCCTGAGATGTTTTTGGTTTCACTTTGGACAGGCAGTTGGGATATGGACAATGGTTTGAAAAGGAGTAAAAGAATCAACCTGCCAAGGACAAGCACCAACTCAGCCTGTTCTAGCTCTTTGAAAAGCTTTTTCCCCAGTTACAGAAACGGTCAATCACATATCTTTGAGAAGCTCTGAGAAGCAATGTAAGAAACTGCCTGAAACCCCTGTTGCTGAATTTTTCCTGGAAAGCCTGCCCAAACTGATCTTCCAATGTCACCTTACAAGAGCTGTTCTAGGAAGATCCCAGAGACAGTTGTCTATGCCTACTTGGGATGTCAAACCAAAACAAAGGACATCTGATATCTTTCCATATCTTCTCTTTTTTCTTCAAGAATTAGCAAGTATTTGGCCAATGCATTCTTTTTGTCTGTTTTTTTTTGTAATAGAGATCTAAAAAGTAAATCTCTTTATTTTTTCGGTTAACCGGTGTATGTGTGTGTGTGTGTGTGAGGGGCTAAGGTAAAAAGGGAACTTTTATATTTCAATCTGTGTGTTTATGCTTTGCTTCATTACTGGTTAAGACTTATTTTATAATAAATTGATTATTTTGTTGTTCATTAAACAAACCTGGTTGGTATATTTTATTCAGGGTAAAAATGGAGTCTGTGATTGACCGTTTCTGTAACTGGGGAAAAAGTTTAAATATATGTTGTGACCTGTGTAGAAGTGGAATTAGAAAAACAATGCACTCCTCCCGCCTTGGTCCTAACATTTTAAGAGCTTAACGATGCCCAGAAGAGATTCAATTGATGCCACCTGACTACGAGAGCTATCATTGAACAAGCAATATGCTCATAGAGTTATACAGCACTGAAACAGGCACTTCAGCCCACCGAGTCTGTGCCGACCATCAACCACCCACTTATACTAATCCTACATTAATTCCATATTCCCTACCATTCTCCTACCTACACTAGGGGCAATTTACAATGGCCAATTTACCTATCAACCTGCAAGCCTTTGGCAGTGGGAGGAAACCGGAGCACCCGGCAGAAACCCACACAGTCACAGAGAGAACTTGCAAACTCCACACAGGCAGTACCCAGAACCAAACCTGGGTCACTGGAGCTATGAGGCTGCGGTGCTAACCACTGCGCCACTGTGCCACCCAGATGCATTCATGATGCACTTCAGGTGCTTGGACATATCTGGAGATGCCCTTCAATATGTACCAGCTTGGACATCCGGAATGATTGTGGTATGCTGCGCCTTGCACAACATAGCACAGCAGCAAAGTCAAGAGCTTGAGGAGCAAGGTGCACTGCCTCTTTGGAGGAGGAAGTGGGGGAAGGGTTGCAACATGAGGAGCAGGAGGAGAAGGAACTTGATGTGGCAAGGGTCCCAGCTGCGGCGCACATAGCTACCCTGGATGGCCTCATTCTGGCATGGTACAGTGGCATGGTACAGTTAGACAGAAATAGTGAATCCATCCGGCAGCCAAATTATGAGCCCACTCAGTTCCCCCATCCTCCAACACAAGGCAGTACTACAGTCAACAAAGCATCCCTATCACAGACACCAATTACCCATCTTTAAGTTGTGTCTTACCATTTATCATAAGTGAGAAGGCCATTTGTCAAGCAGCAGGCAAAAATGGCCAATGCAAAAAAGATCCAGACTTCGACATGGGTTTCGTTACCAGAAAAGGTTCCTATGCCATTCCACTGCTGCTAATGCACTGAAAACAACAAGGAAATTTACCCCCAATGATGCTCCTTTTACTTGAAGATGTTTTCTTGTGACTGATCAATTACTGACTCATTTATCAACCAGTTTCAATAGTTTAATATATAAACGCCAACATTTTGTAATGTAATATGATAGTCATGGGAGCCAGTTGCCAGTGATCGCCAGAGCTGGTGGACAGCCATAAAGGCGGGGCTAAAGTGTGGCGAGTCGAAGAGACTTAGCAGTTGGCAGGAAAAAAGAGAGAAGCGCAAGGCGAGAGCCAACCGTGTAACAGCCCCAGCAACCAATTTTATCTGCAGCGCCTGTGGAAGAGTCTGTCACTCTAGAATTGGACTTTATAGCCACTCCAGGCGCTGCTTCACAAACCACTGACCACCTCCAGGCGCTTACCCATTGTCTCTCGAGACAAGGAGGCCAAAGAAGAAAAAGAATATGATATCCAGGTTTTGTTGACAACTAGTCACACACATAAATTTGTCAACTTGGGCACAAAACTAGTCAGCAGAATTTGCCAAAAATTGCCTCTTTCCAGCTTTACATTAATCTCATTCGTGGCTTCAAATGTTGGTAACATCATTGTTGACTTGTTTCTGTAGATTTAGTTGCTACTAACTGGATATCATTATATTTCAAAATTAGGTGCAATTGTAGATTCGTCAAATTTTCGACAGGTTTAGTATCAACAGCAACTCCCATTTAAGCAGTTTTACTCACAAACAGGAAGACATCTCAGAGTGCTTAATGATAGGGGGTAAAGGGATGCGATAAACACCTGACCTGGATAAGGGCAGGAGAGTGAGAAAGCTATCTATGGGGAACTGAAAGCACAGTTGAAGAGCAGGGGTTTAAGGCGACTTTTGAAAGCAGGGAGGAAGACGTCAAAGTGAAAGGAATTGATAGATAATTCCAGAGGTAAGGACTGAATGAGCAGTCGTCAACGGTGGAGCACATTTCTCAAATCGACACCTCTGTAGGCAAATTGGACATCTTTAGTGCCTTTATGTATAGAGCCCCATGGCTTACATCTCCACCATTAAGGGAGGCACTACAAAAAATCCCCTCACTATAACATATGCCTTCATGACCTCTCACATTTTTATCCAACTTCCAAAGGCAGCCTATTGTATTTAGCTATCTGTGTAATCTCCACCTAGAGCCAAACAGTAATTCAACTTTAATGAAAAATAGACAGTGTTTGGAGGAACATCTAACCAATTTATCTTGGGCAAACTTGGAACATTACAATCATTGTTTACTTAAACATTATCATTCCTTCAGAATTATTGCAGTTTTATTTTTCTGGGAAAGGAAAATGTCGTATTGTTTGTGACTGGATGCCTGGAGGAATATGAAATCATTCAACTAAGCAAACTAAATGTGAACTAAACAGACCACACACTCTTTTTACTGTATGACCTTCAACCTCTGTCATGGTGGATGTCTTTGTTGTTGTTTTATGTATCGGATTGTTTCAGACTGCCTCTTTGTAAGTCTGTTTACTGAATGTAGCAATCCCTGTGTGGACACAACCAGACAGTGGTTCAATATGAAACAGGAACAAGTTAAACAAGGGATTAAGCACAGATCCATCCTCACACATCCACTTCAACAATACAGTGGAACAAGAATAAGTAAAACCAGCTTTTATAAGCATCTGACAGACGAACGAAACCACTTATTACAAGTTTTTCCAACATTCATGTATTTGGCACCCGCGCAGGCAGCATTTTAGTTTAATTAGAGAATTTTTCTGATAGTACAATCAAAATGTTATTGGTTTCATCTGTATACTGCTTGCATCATTATTTAAAACTTTAATTGGCATCTACTGTATGGAAATATAATGCAGGCAGATGACGTCAAGTCTGCAGTCAAGCCTTGCTTGTCATTGAAATTTTCCAGTCCATCCAGATGGTGGGGCAGAACGACTGCTGGTATTCTCATCCCGATGTGAGTGCAACTCCTGCCCCTTGACTGCTACCATTGTTGTCGCCTTGGGAGAAGTCTCCACATTGGTTGGCAAGCATAGGTGATGACCACCACACCCCACCACCCTCCCCCCACCGCCACTTTGTGACAGAGTGCACGCTATGTTAAATTTATTTCTCAACTGTCGTAGAATCATAGAATGTTACAGCACAGAAGGAGGCATTCATCCCATCATGTCTGTGCCAGGTCTTTGCTAGTGCAACTTACCTAGTCCCATATCCCCGCCTTTTCCCTGTAGCCCTGAAAATTTTCTCTTCAGATAATTATCCAATTTTCATTTGAAGGCCTCAATTGAATCTACCTCCATCACACTTTCGGGCAGCGCATTCCAGATTCTAACCACTCACTGTGTAAACAACTCTTTCCTCATGTCGCTGTTGCTTCTTTTGCCATTCACCTTCAATCAGTGCCCTCCGGTTCTCGACCCTTCCGCCAGTGGGGACAGTTTCTCCCTATCTACTCTGTCCAGACCCCTCATGATTTTGACCACCTTGATCAAATCTCTTCTTAATCTCTTGTCCAAGGAAAACAGCCCCAGCTTCTCCAACCTTTCCACGTAACTGAAGTTCCTTATCCCTGGAAACATTCTCATGAATCTTTCCTGCATCCTTTTGAATGCCTTCACATCCTTCCTAAAGTGCAGTACCCAGAACTGGACACAATACTCCAGTTGAGGCCTAACCAGTGTTTTCCACAAGTTTACCATAACTTCCTTGTTCTTGTACTCTATGCCCCTATTGATAAAGTCCAGGATGCTGTATGCTTTATTAATTGCTTTCTCAACCTGCCCCACAACTTTCATTAATTTGTGCACATATACCCCCGGGTCCCTCTGCTCCTCCACTCCCTTTAGAATAGTACCCTTTAATTTATATCACCTCTCTTCATTTTTCCTACCAAAATGAATCACTTCACACTTTTCTGTATTAAATTTCATCTGCCACTTGTCCACCCAGCTTGTCTGTGTCCTCTTGAAGTCTATCACTATCCTCCTCACAGTTCACAATACTTCCGAGTTATGTGTCATCTGCAAATTTTGAAATTGTGCCCTGTACACCCAGGTCTATGTCATTAAAATATATCAAAAAACCAGGGGTTCTAACACTGACTCCTAGGGAACCCTACTATATACCTTTCTCTAGTCCAAAAAACAGCCATTCACAACAATCTCTGTTTCCTGTCACTCAGCCAATTTCGTATCTCTGCTGCTACTGTCCTTTTTGTTCCATGGGTTCCAACTTTTCTGACAAACCTGTTATCTGGCACTTTATCAGATACTTTTTGGATGTCCATGTACACCACATTGCCTCTGAGGCTAAACTGATTAGCTTAAAGTTGCTGGGATTATCCTTACACCCTTTTTTGAGCAATTCTCCAGTCCTCTGGCACCATCCCTGCATAAAGAGGATTGGAAGATTATGGCCAGTGCTTCCACTACTTCCACCCTTAATTCTCTAAGTATTCTTGGATGCATATCATCTGGTCTTGGTGACTTATCAACTTTAAATACAACCAGCCTATCTAATACCTCCTCTTTATCAATTTTTAGCCCATCCAGTGCCTCAACGTCCTCCTCTTTCACTATGACATGGGCAGCATCGTCTTCCTTGTTAAAAACAGATGCAAATTACTCATTTAGTACCTCAGCCATGCTCTCTGCCTCCATGCGTAAATTTCCTTTTAAGTCCCTAATCGGCCCACTCCTCCTTTCACCAACCTTTTACTATTTATATGCCTATTGAAGGCTTTTAGATTCCCTTTATGTCAGCTGCCAGTCTCTTCTCATACTCTCTCTTTGATTCCGTTATTTGTTTTGTTACTCCCTCTGAACCTTCTCTATTCAGCCTGGTTCTCAATTTTATTGTCCACCTGAAACCTGTCATATAAACCCCTTTTCTGTTTCATCTTACTTTCTATCTCTTTTGACATCCAGGGAGCTCTGGATCTGTTTGCCTTACCTTTCCACCTCGTGGGAATGTACCTGGACTTTGCCCAAACTATCTCCTCTTTAAAGGCAGCCTATTGTTCAGTTACAGTTTTGCTTGCCAATCTTTGATTCCAATTTACTTGGGCCAGGTCAGTTCTCAATCATTTGAAGTTGGCCCTCCCCAATTAATTATCTTTACTTTGGATTGCTTGTTGTCCTTTTCATAGCCAATCTAAACCTTATGATGCTATGGTTACTGACCCCTAAATGTTCCCCTTCTGTCACTTGATTCACCTGACCCACCTCATTCCCCAGAACCAGATCCAGCAATGTCTCCTTTCTCGTTGGACTGGAAACAAACTGATGTAGAAACTTCTCCTGAACACACTCCAGAAACTCTTGCCCCTCTCTACCCTTTACACTATTACTATCCCAGTCTAAATTAGGATAATTAAAGTCCCTCATGATAACTGCTCTACAATTCTTACACCTCTCTGTAATTTGCCTGCAAATTTGGTCCTCTATACTTTTCCCACTAGTTGGTGGTCTATAGATTACCCCCAGCAATGTAATGGTACCTCTATTGTTTCTTATCTCTAATCAGCTCTAACTATATTTTACTAATTACCCTCTGCTCCCAAATCCCACATTCTACTCAGTAGTGACATTTTTCTAAAATCTTGCTGAGGGGCAAGATATTGCCAAGGATGCAAAAATGGTCAAGATGACTACTGATTTGGGGTTTAAAAATGTGAAAGATAGCATGAGGAATGGAAAACTAAGAGAGGTAAGAAATTCCAGTGTTGAAGTCCTGCAAAAGAGAGTGAGACTAAAGTAAGGCTTAATTCCCCTAAAATATTCTTTGAGTTTGCGGGACTGTACAAATGCACCTCATTAGCATGGATAAGGCACTTTAGGTACATCACCTTTAAAACTGCTGACATTGGGTCCTACAACCAAGGATTATGCGTACTAATCACCTTGTAAGGGAATGTTCTTTATCTATTTTTCTAAAGTCATGTGTATTTCTCTCTTTTTCAAGTCCCGTTCCCAGATCACTCCTGTGCTCGCTGACAGAAATTGGCTCCTGTTTTGATTTTTAAATTCTCATCCTTGTTTTCAAATCCATCCATGGCCTGAACCCTCCCTATCTCTGTAATCTTCTCAAGTCCCACAATTCTGCAAGATATCTGTGCTCCTCGAATTCTGGCCTCTTGTGCATCCCTGATTTTAATCAAAGAACAAAGAACAGTACAGCATAGGAACAGGCCATTCGGCGCCGATCTTGATGCCTGTCTAAACTAAAACCTTCTGCACTTCCGGGGACCGTATCTCTCTATTCCCATCTTATTCATGTATTTGTCAAGATGCCTCTTAAATGTCGTAATCGTACCTGCTTCCACCACCTCCCCCGGCAGCAAGTTCCAGGCACTCACCACCCTCTGTGTAAAGAACTTGCCTCGCACATCCCCTCTAAACTTTGCCCCTCGCACCTTAAACCTATGTCCCCTAGTAACTGACTCTTCCACCCTGGGAAAAAGCTTCTGACTATCCCCTCTGTCCATGCCACTCATAACTTTGTAAACCTCTATCATGTCGCCCCTCCACCTCCGTCATTCCAGTGAAAACAATCCGAGTTTATCCAACCTCTCCTCATAGCTAATGCCCTCCAGACCAGGCAACATCCTGGTAAACCTCTTCTATACCCTCTCCAAAGCCTCCACATCCTTCTGGTAGTGTGGCGACCAGAATTGCACGCAATATTCCAAGTGTGCCCTAACTAAGGTTCCGTACAGCCGCAGCATGACTTGCCAATTTTTATACTCTATGCCCCGACCGATGAAGGCAAGCATGCCGTATGCCTTCTTGACTACCTTATCCACCTGCTTTGCCACTTTCAGTGACCTGTGGACCTGTACACCCAGATCTCTCTGCCTGTCAATACTCCTAAGGGTACTGCCATTTACTGTATACTTCCCACCTGTATTAGACCTTCCAAAATGCATTACCTCACATTTGTCCAGATTAAACTCCATCTGCCATTTCTCCGCCCAAGTCTCCAACCGATCTATATCCTGCTGCATCCTCTGACAATCCTCATCACTATCCGCAACTCCACCAACCTTTGTGTTGTCCACAAACTTACTAATCAGACCAGCTACATTTTCCTCCAAATCATTGATATATACTACAAAGAGCAAAGGTCCCAGCACTGATCCCTGCGGAACACCACTAGTCACATCCCTCCATTCAGAAAAGCACCCTTCCACTGCTACCCTCTGTCTTCTATGACTGAGCCAGTTCTGTATCCATCTTGCCAGCTCACCTATGATCCCGTGTGACTTCACCTTTTGTATCAGTCTGCCATGAGGGACCTTGTCAAAGGCTTTACTGAAGTCCATATAGATAACATCCACTGCCCTTCCTTCATCAATCATCTTCGTCACTTCCTCAAAAAACTCAATCAAGTTAGTGAGACACGACCTCCCCTTCGCAAAACCATGCTGCTTCTCGCTAATAAGTTTGTTTGTTTCCAAAGGGGAGTAAATCCTGTCTCGAAGAATCCTCTCCAATAATTTCCCTACCACTGACGTAAGGCTCACCAGCCTATAATTTCCTGGCTTATCCTTGCTACCATTCTTAAACAAAGGAACAACATTGGCTATTCTCCAGTCCTCTGGGACCTCACCTGTAGCCAATGAGGACACAAAGATTTCTGTCAAGGCCCCAGCAATTTCCTCCCTTGTCTCCCTCAATATTCTGGGGTTGATCCCATCAGGCCCTGGGGACTTATCTACCTTAATTCTTTGCAGGACGCCCAACACCTCCTCCTTTTTGATAATGATATGACTGAGACTATCTGCACTCCTTTCCCTCGACTCATCATCCACCAAGTCCTTCTCTTTGGTGAATACTGATGCAAAGTACTCATTTAGTACCTCGCCCATTTCCTCTGGCTCCGTGCATAGATTCCCTCCTCTGTCCTTGAGTGGGCCAACCCTTTCCCTGGTTACCCTCTTGCTCTTTATATACGTATAAAAAGGCTTGGGATTCTCCTTAATCCTGTTTGCCAATGACTTTTCATGACCCCTTTTAGCACTCCTGACTCCTTGCTTAAGTTCTTTTCTACTTTCTTTATATTCCTCAAGGGCTTTGTCTGTTCCCAGCCTTCTAGCCCTTACAAATTCTTCCTTTTTCATTTTGACTCGGCTCACAATATCCCTCGTTATCCAAGGTTCCCGAAACTTGCCAAACTTATCCTTCTTCCTCACAGGAACATGCCGGTCCTGGATTCTAATCAACTGACGTTTGAAGGACTCCCACATGTCAGATGTTGATTTACCTTCAAACAGCCACCCTCAATCTAAATTCTTCTGTGCCTGCCTAATATTGTTATAATTAGCCTTCTCCCAATTTAGCATGTTCACCCGAGGACTACTGTTATCCTTATCCACAAGTACCTTAAAACTTATGGAATTATGGTCACTGTTCCCGAAATGCTCCCCTACTGAAACTTCGACCACCTGGCCAGGCTCATTCCCCAATAGCAGGTCCAGTACGACCCCTTCCCGAGTTGGACTATCTACATATTGTTTCAAGAAGCCCTCCTGGATGCTCCGTACAAATTCTGCCCCATCCAAGCCCCAAACACTAAGTGAGTCCCAGTCAATATAGGGGAAGTTAAAATCACCCACCACTGCAACCCTATTGCTTTTACATCTTTGCAAAATCTGTCTACATATCTGCTCCTCTACCTCCCGCTGGCTGTTGGGAGGCCTGGAGTAAACCCCCAACATCGTGACTGCACCCTTCTTATTCCTGAGCTCTACCCATATTGCCTCACTGCATGACCCCTCCGAGGTGTCCTCCCGCAGTACAGCTGTGATATTCTCCTTAACCAGTAATGCAACACCCCCACCCCTTTTACATCCCCCTCTATC
The DNA here is from genome assembly GCF_036365525.1 of Heterodontus francisci. Lineage (NCBI taxonomy): Eukaryota > Metazoa > Chordata > Chondrichthyes > Heterodontiformes > Heterodontidae > Heterodontus > Heterodontus francisci. The sequence continues at coordinate 29,854,229 of NC_090396.1, read as the reverse complement.
CCGTCTGAAGCTTCTAAACCCTGGAACATTTAGCTGCCAATCCTGTCCTTCCTTCAACCAAGTCTCTTTAATAGCACCAACATCATAGTTCCAAGTACTAATCCAAGCTCTAGGTTCATCTGCCTTACCTGTTATACTTCTCGCATTGAAACAAATGCACTTCAGACCACCAGTCCCGCTGTGCTCCGCAACATCTCCCTGCCTGCTCTTCCTCTTAGTCTTACTGGCCTTATTTACTAGTTCCCCCTCAGTTATTTCACCTGCTGACCTACTGCTCTGGTTCCCACCCCACCAGCCAGACTAGTTTAAACACTCCCGAGTGACGCTAGCAAACCTTGCAGCCAGGATATTAGTGCCCCTCCAGTTTAGATGCAACCCGTCCTTCTTGTACAGTCCCACCTGTCCCAGAAGAGATCCCAATGATCCAGATATCTGAAACCCTCCCTCCTACACCAGCTGTTCAGCCACGTGTTTAGCTGCACTATCTTCCTATTTCTAGCCTCACTGGCACGTGGCACAGGGAGTAATTCCGAGATTACAACACTAGAGTCCTGTCTTTTAACTTTCTACCTAACTCCCTGAACTACCCCTGCAGGATCCCGTCACTCTTCCTGCCTATGTCGTTATTACCAATGTGTACCACAACCTCTGGCTGTTCACCCTCCCCCTTCAGAATGCCCCCTGTCCGTTCAGAGACATCCTTGACCCTGGCACCAGGGAGGCAACATACTATCCTGGAGTCTCTTTCATGTCCACAGAAGCGCCTATCTGTGCCCCTGACTATAGAGTCCCCTATAACTATTGCTCTTCTGCGCTTTGCCCCTCCCTGCTGAACAACAGAGCCAGCCATGCTGCCTCTGCTCTGGCTGCTGCTGTTTTCCCCTGATAGGCCATCCCCCCAACAGTATCCAAAATGGTATATTGTTAGAGAGGGGGATAGCCACAGGAGATTCCTGCACTGACTGCCTGCCCCTTCTAGCGGTCACCCATCTATCTGCCTGCACCTTGGGAGTAACCATATCTCTAAAACTCCTGTCTATGACGCTTTCTGCCACCTGCATGCTCCTAAGTGCATCCAATTGCTGCTCCAACCGATCCATGCGGTGGGAGCGCCTTCAGTTGTCTAGGCACCAAGCTCTGGAATACCCTGCCTACACCTCTCCATCTTGTTTTCCTCCTTTAAGACACTCCTTAAAACCTACCTCTTTGACCAAGCTTTTAGCCATCCGACCTAATATCTCCTTTTGTGGCTCGGTGTCATACTTTGTTTTATAATACTCTTGTAAAGCACCTTGGGCCATTTTATTATGTTAAAGGTGCTGTATAAATATAGATTGCTGTTGTTGTTAGAAACATTACTATGACACCAACTTTCCTTGTGAAATTCTTTATTATTAATTTTGCCTGGGAGCAGGTATATTGAAACCTCACTACTGAAAACTCATGGGATCGGCAAAGTGATTCTTACCATTGGTTCAATACTGTAATCAGGAGGGACAGAGTAGAGAAAAAAAAGAGAAGGGGTGGCAGTGTTAGTTGCAGTTCCATTACAGAAAAAAACATGGGAATGATATAAGGTACTGTAGTAAATCTATTTGAGTTAAGGAATAAGAAGGAACTATTCCTTCATTGGGACGATGAACAGTGGAAGGGAGATAGGGAAAGACAAATTAGAATAAAACACAGAAACAAAAGGGAAAATAGAAAATATCAAGGGAAAGCAAAAAAACCTCGGGAAGGCTAAGGGAAGGTATGAAGCAAAGCTATCAGGTTGCATAAAGGGAGATTTATAAACACATATAAAGCAAAATAGTTAAAGAAAGGCTATGGCGTGTTCGAAATATAACTGGAAATCTTAAGGAAAATGTAGGAATGATGAAAACACTACGTGAGTATTTTGCCTCGGTTTCACAGAAAAAGAATGGTGCAGGGAATGAGAGGGTACTGGGGAAATTGGAGCAATTAGATAGAACAATTATAAATAAGGAAGTGGTGTTGAAGAAAATTGGTACGTCTCGATGTGGAAAAGCCACTGGGTCGTGATATGATGCATTCTATGATGTTAAGGGAAGTCTGTGAGGAACTAGCAGGGGTTATGGCCAGAACCTTTTATGCATCATTAAATATGGAAGTTGTGCCAGAGGACTGCAGGATTGACAATGCAAGACCTCTGTTCAAAAAGGCATAGGAACATAGGAAGATAGGAACAGGAGTAGGCTATTCAGCCCCTCGAGCCTGTCCCGCCATTCAATGAGATCATGGCTGATCCGCGACCTAACTCCATATATCTGCCTTTGGCCCATATCCCTTAATATCTTTGCTTAACAAAAATCTATCTATCTCAGATTTAAAATTAACAACTGTTCTAGCTTCAACTGCTGTTTGTGGCAGAGAGTTCCAAACCTCTACCACCCTTTGCGTGAAGAAGTGCTTCCTAACATCTCTCCTGAACGGTCTGGTCCTAACTTTTAGACTATGCCCTCTAGTTTTAGAATCTCCAACCAGTGGAAATAGTTTATCTTTATCTAGCCTGTCTTTTCTTGTTAATATTTTGAAGACTTCGATCAGATCACCCCTTAACCTTCTAAATTCTAGCAAAAACAGGCCTAATTTGTGTAATCTCGCTTCGTAACTTAACCCCTATGGTCCAGGTGTCATTCTTATAAACTTACGTTGCACTCCCTCCAAGGCCAATATATCCTTCCTAAGGTGTGGTGCCCAGAACTGCTCACAGTACTCCAAGTGGGGTCTAACCAGGGTTTTGTACATCTGCAGCATAACCTCTGTGTCTTTATACTCCAATCCTCTAGATATAAAGGCTAGCATTCCATTAGCCTTTTTGATTATTTTCTGCACTTGCTTGTGGCATTTTAAAGACCTATGCAACTGAACTCCCAAGCCTCTTTGGACATCCACTGTACTTAACCTCTTCCCATTTAGAAAGTACCCTGCTCTATCCTTTTTTGGTCCAAAATGGTTAATCTCACACTTGCCCGTATTGAAATCCATCTGCCACAGTTTTGCCCACTCACCTAGTCTGTCAATATCTCTTTGCAATTTTATGCTATCATCTAGACTGTCTACAATGCTGCCTAACCGAAGAAGGAGCAAATCAGGCTAACATCGATAGCTGGCAATATGGGATAAAATTAATATTCACCCAGAATGACAATAAGGATATCTAGCACAGATTTGCAAAATACAGGTTGTGCCGAACACACTAAGAGTTCTTTTGAGAAATAACAGGGTGCATTGATAAAGGAAATGCAGTAGATGTATATGGATATTCAAATGGAATTTGATAAGGTCCCACTTAGGAGGCTTGTTGGTAAAACTAAAACACACAATATTAAAGGGAATGTAACTCATGGGGCTGAAGTTTTAAACCCCGATAGGGTCATGATCGGAGGCAGGTGAGCCCAGAATTCTGCCCTGCCGCCCATCAAGCCGCTTCAGCGCCACAATCCTGAAGCCAAACCACTTCTTAAAATGGCTGGATCAGGTTCAGAACAGTTACCTGGTCACAAGCACTGGGTAGCCAATTGAGGCCAGTTTAGTGGACCCTATCCTGTGCTGACTAGGATTTTCCAGTCAGCATGCTGGCTATGCACAGCAGCCAAAGCACGGTCAGTGTAACGAGGCAGCCTCATGATGGGGTGTGGGGGGCACGCATAATCCCACAAGAGAAACCTCCTCCTACCCCACCCCTCATGGTCGTCGGATCACAGCTGCAGCCGCTGGCCATCCCTTGGAGGGGTTACCCCCCCCACGATCACGGCAAGGCAGTCAAGGCCTTTTAATGACCTCCATGTCTAGACGCCCCCTCTCTCTCTTGGCCTGCAATGGTAGCTCCCACCTCAGTCGGTGGGGTTGCTGATGTGTCACTGCTGGAGGGTTTCCCATTGACCTTTCAGCCTTGGGAGCCCACCCACTGTTCTCAATTAGATGGCAGCCCACTCCCTGGCCATTAATTCGCCTGACAGTTTGAAAATAGTAGTGGGCACATCAGGCCCACACAGTGCGAGGTTGGAACCTGGAAGTTTCCCCGATATCAGGGTCCCAATCCCAGAATAAAAATCTTGCCCATGGTGTTCTCCAGGGCTCAGTTTTAGGGCCGTTGTTCTTCTCAATCTATATAAAGGATCTAGACCTGGGCATAGTGGGTAGAATATGACAATTTCATGCAGTTAACTGTAAAGAAGAATGTGACTTTGGGGGACGCAGACAAATTTGTAAATTTAACAGACATCAGGTAGAACCTCATGTGGGAAACTGTGAGGTGTTACATTTTGAGATGAAGAATCAGGGGAGGACCTATACAGTAAATGGTAAAACTTTAAAAAGTTTAGGGAAAGACTTAGGGCCTTAGAGGCACAAATCTATACAAGTGAGATCATAAGATGATTAAACTGTGAATCAGAAAAAGAACATATGGGATCTCAAGGACAAGGGCATAGTGTACAAAGCAAAGCAGTAATGATATACCTATATACATCATTGGTTCGGCCACAGTTAGAATATTGTGTCCAGTTTTTGGTTTATTGTTCTAGGAAGGATGAAGACTTAAGTTATAAGAGCATTCGGAAAGACAGTGCGGCTCTTTTCATTAGAACAAAGAAGATTAAGAGAAAATTTCATCGAGATGTTCAAAGTGATGAGGATTTTTATTGGATAAATTGAGTAAATAAACTCCACTTGTCAGTGAGTTGGTAACTCAAAGTTATAACTAGAGATAATAAATTTAAGACCATCAACAAAAGAACAAAGATAGAGGTCTGAAGTTTTTTTATATACACAGTGGTTTGTTGGAACATAGAATGCTCTCCCATAAACAACGGTGGAAGCAAAATCTATAAGAGCTTTTAAAAGCAGGTGAACTAAATATTTGAAAAAGAAGAATTTAAAAGGATATTATGAAAGGGCAGGAAATGGTGCTCGATGCATAGCTTTTTCAGGGAGGTGACAAATCTATGATGGGCCAAATAGCCTCCTCTGTCCTTTAAAAGACCATGTACTGGTGTGCTTACTGAAACCTGGGGTAATTGTACATTACATTTAGAGATCCATAATAACAGTGAGATTCTATTGCAATACATCTTTACATTGAATGCTCAGTCCTGGGCAGATTTGACGGTAACACATCTATAAAACCAAGACACATGCAAATTGTTTTTTTCTCCAATTTAATTATCAGCAAGTTTGAATTGCAGATGTCGCAATTTGCTTTTGTACTTTTGTCTTTATTGAATTACACATTATTTTGATATTATTAATGCAGAATTAAGAAGAATAACAAGCAAGGTGAGCCCACACAGTCTCTAAACATCTTGCAAAACACTGAGTAGTATCTCATAAAGCAGAGATGGTCAGCCATCAGACCTCTGTGTATAGTGGGTACATTGTGATATATTCAGTCTTTGTGGGGATTTTTTTTGCTTTAAGGTCTACATTGCAGAAGCTGCATCAGTCATTCTTGGAAAGCAGCCAGTTGTTTTCCTTTGAATGTGATCTAATTGATGCGGGATTTAAATAGCCACATTTTCCCAAAAATCCCACATTCATCTCCAGGAACTATTGTGGCAGACAGCCCATTGATTTAACAATCATTCCTGGATCTCTAAAAATACACAGATACATAATAAATAGGTTATGACACGTTCCTCACTTGTCAAGAAAGATCCTGAATCAAATCCTTAATTTATTGATAAAATGAATATGGAAAGCACAGCATACTCTTGGTTAATATATAATTCAGGAATTATTAATTTCGGAAGAAATGTTTGGTTGAGAAGAGAAAAATCTGTGCTGCAGGTGTGTTGGTGCATTCAATGTGCCAACCATGAAAACATCACGCAAGCTGTTGTCAACTTCTACACTGCTGTATCTAAATTGATGGACCATTGATGAAAGCTGATGAGCTCCAGGCATGTTATTGCAAATTTGGTACATGTGGAACAATTATTGCTGTGAGAGTGAGGCTTCCACGACAGTGAGGGGCCTGAGATTTGCCTCCAAATTATTTAAATATCTCTGGCCACGTCGCTGACAAATCAACTATGATATCTATAGGGGCGAAAGACTCAGTAACATTGTTTTGTTGTGATTTAATGGAAAATGCTTGCTGTTGTATTGAATTAAAGTGGAACATTATTATCTTTTCCTTATTGAAGGTTAAGGGCAATTTACACCGTCTCTGTTTCTGAATTAGCTTGTTCTGAAATGCCACTTCATAGCTCTTATATTGGCTGTAGCAGATGTGATGCTTTACAGCAAGAATTATTACAATTCAACTTTTTTTCTGGGAAAATTCAGTAAACAGTTAAACATTTATTAACTTTTTTATAGCCAGTTACAGCCAGTGACACGATGACAACATCGCATTCTCCATCAAGCCATTATCCTCTTGTCTGCAGGCCTGGTAAGCTTTATGTGCCCATCATTTTACCAGTGCCAACTTCAAAGACAGAGGGTTATTTCTACCAGCTCTGATGCAAGTCATCAGTGGGTTACTTGCAGTTTGAATACTGAGGACTTTTTATACATTTCTAACAAGAATTTTCCATCCCACATTATTTTCAAAAATAAAATCGAAGCACAATACTGCAGAGCTATGTGTCATTAACGGCTTGAGCTTTCATCGGCAAAGCTGATTAGATAATCACTGAGCAAAACAAAAACACAATTAGTTTGTATCTTACTCCTGGCTCTGACACCTTCAGTATTACCATACATTTAAAACAAGTGCTTCTAAACAACTTAGCATTTTTATTTTGTAACTAATTTGAAAAAATATCTTTGTTTTTATAAGAATGCAGTATAATACATGGATGTTAACGGCCACTGGCTTTGTTTGAAGCAGTGATGTCAGCTTTGTCACTAGGATTTGTCCCTGCGTCAGCCAGCTCGTTGTGGTTGCATTATATTACTATTAAAAAGCATGTTTTCTAGAACAACACCTGAAAGCGAAGTGACTGCAGAGCACACTAAATATGTCTTTTTGTACAGTATAGACATGTTAAGAAGTTCTTACCTTACATTATGTCTGGTCAAGTGAAAAGCAAAGGGCGAAATTCTTGCCTAACAATGGATTTCAGCTGAGGTGGGAATTCATTTCAATGAATGTCTATAGGGGGCACCACAACTCTCAAGATAAGGATTCCAAATGCAGTCTTTCCACCAGCATCAACAAGACGTTAGACATTGCATCCAGCTGAGAGAAGTACAGCTCTTTGTGTATTAAAGAGGAAGTGTTACTGCATTAGGAGTGAAGGGAAAAGAATTTGTTGCATTTTTAGAACAGCCAGGAACAAAGAGCTCGGAAAACTTTGCCACAATGCATTTGGAAGTGCAGTCTTTCTGATTGTGTTTCTAGGTTTTAATGAAACATTATTTTTTAGAATAGACATGATCATTGGCAGTGAAGACTGCTTGCAAAATAGATTCGTGGGTGACATTGCCTTTTTAAAGGGGAGGAAATACTTATTGGAAAGACTTTGAAGAAAGTGTACCTCTACAGATTCTTTCTCTTTAAGAAAACATTTGTCAACAGTTGCTACATTAGGAAACTAAAGCAGCCTTCTTGGCTGAAATTTTTCAATGGAGGCAGCAGTCCCACCACTAGGACCGAAAGCAGTGGGGCGTGGGGGGGGGCGGGGGGGAAGGTGGTGGTGTTAGTGGGGGACCATACATCAACAGGCGGCAGGATCCAGGGCCACATTCTGCTGCTGGCAGCTAATTAAGAGCTTGCCACCGGGGCTGCCATTACTTTTAAGGACAGCGGCCAACCCCCCAAGAGCTGCCAGCCCAATCAGAGGGCCAGCAGCTCAACAGCCTCCATTAGCAGTGACCATTGTTGGGGCTGCATCTGGAGGATGAGGGCGCATTGATGGCCAGTGCCCTTGAAGAGGGATAAGTGGGGTTGGGGGTAGGCGGAGCCTGCAGGCAGATCCCAGCGATTGGTGGAGTTGGGGGTGGCGAATGTGGTTCTAAATGGACAGGCGGCGCCATTGCTGCTGGAAGGGGCCTCTCCATGGGCCAAAGAATGCCCGAAGAGGAGGCCCTGCCCACCCTGCTGGAGCCTACTGGGAGGCCAGCAGATTTCACTGGAAGGTCTCCCCACACAGCAGCAGACCCCCCCATCTGCTGGGAAAGCGCCCGTGGAAGTGGGAAGTGGCCCTTAATTGGCTACTTAAGTGGCTCACTTGAGCTGAGGGCGGGCGACTCATCTGCCATCTTTCCCGCTGCTGGCAAGATGGCCTGGCAGCTAGAAGACACGGGCACACCACCCGACACATTCCTGCACCATTTTGACAGCCTTCCTGTCTTCCAGCTGGTAAAATGCAGCCTATTGTATCTGACTGAGAAACAAATGAACTGATTTGTCAATGCAATGTCTTTAGACAGAAGTGATTCCTATTTTTTTCACATTTGAACATTGCTGTTGCCTGCTGTTAATCTGTTATATATTCCTATCTTTATATTGCATTTCCTTGATGTGCACATTCTTCACAGAATTTACTAATGATGGGAAGATGTATACAAAAATGTCAACTGTCCAATGTGTTGGCCAGAAAGTTTCAGTCAAGAGAAGTATCTTTGTTACCTCTCCAGCTTGTTTTTATGTATCCATTGCTTTACAGCAATAACTTACATTTATAAAGCACCTTTAATGTACTGAAACATCCAAAGTTGCTTATCAACTGATATTTTAGTTACTCAGTTTGTAAAATTACCTCTTATAAAGTAAGTGTATTAAACTTGTGCACATGGATAGATACGTTGACATGATCATCAACACGTTGACTCTTCATTTGAGTTTCAACCTAATTTGGAAATGTTCTGACATCAAATTAAAGAATAATAGTCAGCACCATATCAGCAATGTTTGAATCCTTATAATATGACTGATATCATGCCAATTTTTGGTCAGCTGGTCTTGTTGTCTACTTCTGCAGCCAAATGAGTTATGGCATTAATAACTAATTATCAAATAAACTGTGCTGTCATATCTACGGGCTAACAATAACATGGTCGTATCTTTCCCTATGTATAAATTTGGCAAAATTCTCTTATAAGGAATAGTATCAGAAAAACAACACCACTTACTGTTGGAACTTCCTGGAACCTTAGAACAAAACAAGACAGTTACCGATGTTGATTTTAGCACAGGCAAGTTCTTATTGAGCATATCAACAATGATTCACTAATACTGACAATAGTGCTGGTGAACAAGCAAATAAAGGGGAGAGGTAAAGGCTAGGATTTATCCCTAATCGGAGTGAATGGGTGAACTTCCCATCCAAAGGGAACAACTGACCAGCAGCAGTGTGTAATTGAAAAAAAAATCACTCACAATACGGCTACTGCGTCATTACTTATTTTTTTTCTACTCCTTGCTATGTCACTAGGTTGTAATTTTAACAATAGTATTTTCGATTAATTATTTGTGTTGGTTGGATGATATTTGATGGCAGGGATGTAAGAAGAAGTGTAGATTAGTACAGACCTGACCTTGGCTGGAACACATCTGCTGTACTCAGTGTCTGAGCCCAGTATTTGCAGTATTATGCAGCTGAGAAGACAGGACTGGAGACAGAAAGCAACAGGTGGCAGACTACTTAGAGTGGTTTGGAAGATTCGGGACACTCAGTGATGTTGACAAAAGGAGAAACATTGATGGATACCAATTTGTAAATTAAAGACAAGTTGACACAATGGACCGAACAGCCCATGTGGAACTGGCAGTCTGTTGATGGAGACAGTCATTCACTTTAACAATGAGATGTTTGTGCTGTGTGCAATAAATTATTACCAATTTAATTATGCTCATCTGTCAAGCCCTTTGTACAGCAGAAGTCATAACGCTGGGTGTTGGGTCGGAGATGGAGTTTCTTTCCCTCAAGCCTTCCACTTTCCCTTCCGCCACAACCCTGACTCATTTTCCTGGGTTGGGGCTCACTGCATTGCCAGAAGAGAAGATGAGGGAGCTTAAAAGATCAGACAAGCCTGGAAGATCAGAATGACGACTTCCATGGAAGGCCTCAGCCAAGGACTTCATCAGCTAAGTGTTTGGGGTGTACTGGAGGGACAGGAGGCCAGTACAAGGCCTTCTCCCTCTACTCAAGGAGCTCAGATCTTTTACTGCCACTTCCCGGGACACTGAGATTAACTTACATTTACATAGCGCCTTAAAGCCTTAGGACATCCCAAAGTAGCCACAGGAAACAGCGAGACAAATAGGAAAATAAATCTGTCAGAGAACCAGACCCTGGTCCTGTGCCACCATGTATATGCAGCAGATGGAGGAGGAAGAGCCAACTGCAGTCCCAGTGGGAGGGAGGCAGTGGGAGAAAATTTCCAGTTAGGACAAGGAGGCAGCGGTAAACCTCGCCACCCAAATATATTTGACATTGTCCATCGTGATCCTGCTGGACTTTAGATGTAGAAACTTAACACAGACTTTTTCCAGACACGTGCTGAGAAATAGCACCAGACCAGTTTGCTCTAGTCCTCCAGATGCTTTCTGTCAACATTTATGGCTGAAATGTTTCTTTTTTTAAATTCATTTTTTGGAACATGTAAGTCGTTGACAAGGCTGGCATTTATTGCCCATTCACCAGAGGGCAGTTCATAGTGTTACGACCAGGTGAGAAAGGGTTCTAGGGGTCCCTCTCAGCTTTCACCTGGTCTGACTGTAACAGAATTTAATTTTAAATACACTGTGTTTGTAGCTCCCCCATGATGAATCCTTGTTCACTGTTTTCCAATTATAAGGCAAAGAAACCAGCACAAACAGGTTTTCTCTTAGGTTTAAAGAAGAAAAGTTGAAATTTATTAAACTTGAACTTAAACTCTAATTCAGTTGCTGCCTACGGATACTCGATGCGCCCATGCTAGCGTGACTACGCGATACACACATGCAAACAGAGACAGAAAAGAGCAGAAGAAAAATAAAGTGGAAAAGTTTGAGGCAATATCTGAAGAGCTTTTGTTAAAGTTCTCTGAGCTCACTGTGGAGTCCTTGGTTGTGGGTGGATCTTGCTTTTCGTTGGGTCCCAGTAATCTTCTTAAACCTTGTTCGCTGTAGGATACTGTTCTCTCTTGGGGTTCATGTGTCTTCAGTGGATTCAGAGGCTTGTGAGAAAGCAATGGGAGCAGACAGGAGCGATCTTCTCAGTCCAGGACCAAACAGTCTTTCTCAGTTCAAACTTTCTGTGGCTAGTTCAAAAGATCCTAGAACAGCCAGTTAGTCATGTGACCAGCTGGTCTAACCAGTATTGGATTGTATCACCTTAGCAGTCTCTGGAATGCTTCTCTTACACACAATACCTGGTGCTCAAGGTCCAGTGTGTATTGATTGGGTCAGGGAATGGTCCTCTGTCCTTCCAAGTACTGTCTGTTAACATGCAAATGTCTTTTCCAGCCACTTTTGATCTGTTTAACAAGTCATTTACTTGCTCCAGCAACAATTTAAAATCAATGTTCATGACAAAATTAATGTGCCTCATTCTTGGCTGTGGGGACCAAACATGTTGGTGTGGATTTGGAGTCACATATCGACCAGATTGTGTTAGAATGCCTGCTCTTAACTTATATTGTGTGATTTGTGGCTGGTCAACCATATCATCAAGGTTTGATGATGATTTGCAGCAACTTTGCCCCTCTAACGGCATTCACATATGATGTACAGTGCTCCAGTCTAGACTCCATATTAAAGCTAACCAACCGTAGTAACATTTTAAATAGCAGGATCTTGATTGTAACCAAGATACCTTTCTAACTGAGAACTTAGAACTGAAAGTATGACTTCTAATTATAATACTGCATTGTTTATTGTACTCTTACTGAAAGACCTTGCGCTGAAGTTTTAGGCCCCAATGGGGGCAGGCACAGAGGCCGGTGGGCACAGAATTTCACACCACCAGCCAGCATGCTAGTTCCCTGGCTCCATCCCACCCAGGGCCATTTTCCCGAAGTGGCATGGCAGGACGACTCACCTGCAAGGACGGGTAGCTGATTCACCTAATTAAAGACCTATTAAGGCCGCTTGTTGGAGACTGACTAGATTTTCCAGTCAGCCTCCAAGTCCCTAGAAGCGTCAGGGAACAGTTCAGTTGCCTGGAGCCGGCCTTCTGGCAGCAGGTTGGTTGGGGGGGGGGGGGGGGCAGCACTCCAGGCAAGCTTAGAGGCCTTCCCTGCCTGCCTGGGTTCAGCTGCAGCTGCAGTCCTCCCTGTGAGTGGGTTTCCTGCACAATGGTGACGCGGCTGCTGAGGTCTTTTTTAGATTTTACATTTAAAGCTGGAGAGAATGCACCTCCATCTTGGGGCGGTCTCTCCCTCACTTACCTGCAAAGTCATCCTGCTGCAGCTTCCGAGCTGGTGGGCCTCCTATTAGCCCTCCAGTGTTGAGAGCCTGCCCATCATTCTTAATTAGATGGCAAGCCTGTCCTATGGCCACTAATTGGCCAATTTGAGGAAAATTACAGATGAGTGACTGTTCCCCCCCATTTGAACCTGATGGTGGGGACCTGAAGCCCACGGGGAAAATCCTGCCTGTTATCAGAATACAATTCGAAGGAGAAATAAGTCCGTGGCAGTTTTTGGGCGCTGTATTGGCGCTGAACACACAGTCCGCACCAAACTCATTGGAGCAGTTAAGCTCCAAAATGGGTTCCCGCGCCTAATTGACATTGAATGGCAGTGTACCAGCAGTACTCATGCTGTTCATTGATAGCTTGCCTAATTGAAGGGAAGTGAGGTGGGGTTGGGCCTCTATATGACTCCTTCTTGATGTTATTTAAAGGCAACCTGTACCTCTTAAAGGGGAGGTGCACTTTGACCTTTGTACATTGTAATCAGCCATGGAGACTTCAGCCATCAGCAACAGCTATTGTGAGGGCTCCCAGATTCTCAGGTGCTGTACTGAGAGTCCTGATGGAGGCAGTCTGCAGGATGAATGAGGTGTTATTCCCACTAGAGGAAGGCCATGTCAATGCAACAGTGGCAAAAGGTAGGTCATTGTCAGGAGGATAGCAGCCAGGATCTGGCTGCAATGTCACAGGGTTGCTAAGGTAAGACTCCTAACTCAAATCTCACATTTTTCTCTCCTGAGCTCTGCACCACCTTTGACCTCCGAGAGCACTAAGCCCCCATGACATCCCTGATGCAGGAGTGTACAGCATGCTGCCTTATTCAGTGATTTCCCCAGATTTTGTGGTCAGCAGTGAAGGAACAGCACTTGCCATTTGTTATGCTGACAGCTGCCCATAGACCTTTTGTTGGCATTTAGCGATCCTTTCCAGTGTGGCATCCTCTACTGGGAACCTGTGGAATCATGAGCAGAGCAAGCCATGGCATAGCTCTTCAACCAATCAGATTGAAAAACCCTACTGAGACACACAAAGTCTAAACTAGGAAGTATAAATTAGATTTAATTCATGTTAAAACCATGTACAGAGAGGAAAATAAATGGAAAGAAAGATGGGATTTAGAGAGAGAGAGATAAAGAGACAGAAAGAAAAAAGTAAAAGATTTTTAAAAAATTTTCAAACCCTAATTAAATTCTGAAGGAATGAGATTCCACATGTGTGAAATTAATTTTTCAGGCCAGAGAGGTTGTTTGATAGTAAATATGACTGATCATGCCGTTAAAATTCACTTAGACCTGAATGCACAGCTGTAACTTTTTCTGATGTTTAATGGGTAGCTAGTAGATAGGTAAAGCAAATTCAAGCCCTTCTATGGATTTCAATGCCGAGTCTATTGATGAAGTACTTGTACAGCTTGGTCTGTGGAGGAGCAGGGCAACCCGGACCACAACATCTGGATTTCCACGTTTAACTATGCAAGTGTGAGTTCCAGAAGTTGAGTCCAATTTATGCCATAATAATGGTGAACACTATTAGCCTCACTATTATTCTTAACACAAAATCCAGGATATTGTTGCAGCCTGGGTGACCTGAAGAGCCAAAGGCAGCCCTGAACATCTTCTAGTGTGGGATCCATTTGGTGCAGCAACAGATGACACAGCTGTGTTCTCACATCCTTTGTGAAGCAGAAGCCCTACCTGATGTATTGCCCCTCAGCGATGCTGTGGTATGACAGTCAGTTCCTGAACATCTGTGTGGTGCAGTGCCTCTTGTGCCCTCCCCTCCTTCTTCCTTTTCTTGCTGCAACTGCCAACTCTCCCTTGCCGTGGACTCTCCCATCCTTCAGCACCAACGGCAGACCCATCAGAACAGCTGTGACATCAGCAACTGTGAAGAATTTCAAAGCCTATTGCACCTCCGATAAGGATGAAAGAAACTTTTCGAAGCAGCCAAAACACAGTAATTGACTCTGTGGTGAATTTAGGCAAACGCCCAGGATGACAAAGGAGTGCCCACACCAACATGGTGATCAATGAACTTCTGGTGCTTTTCACCTGAAAACTGGTCCAGTGTGGTCCGATTTCCCCACCCCCTTCTTCTGATAATACATTTTTTATGTCACCCAAAGAAAATCTTGATAAATTACCTGTAATTAAAATAACTTTTCCCTTGAAGTTCCCATATTTAGAGTGTTTGTCACAGAGAAGAACATTTAGTTTGGAATCCTAGCAATCTTCAGTTGACCAGTTTGTCAGGTGGAATACAAAGCATATTCAAAGCCCATAGATACCTAAGACCAAAGATAGGAAGCATGAAAGGCCCAGCCACATTGCACGGCTTCTTCAATAGCCCAATAGACTGGCATAGCCCAGTTTCCCACCATAGATTACTAGAGTAGAGGAGGAACAGTTTGTGGAGGAACATTTTTAATAGGAGAGAAAGAATGCCTTTAACTTAGAAGTTCTGAACCCTTTGGGAGTAGAGTTTGAATCAAACCCAGATGACAGGATGCAAGTCTACTCACTGTAGTAGATCATAAAGCTCCTAAATTGTATGAGCTTAAAGAATCTGAATCCAATTCCCAATGGGCATAAATCTACAAAATAACACCGCTCATAATCCCTCACTAATTAGCCTTAATTTGGCAATCTCAGTCACTGAGGTCATAAGCCCAATGTGGTAACAAATTGAAATGTCATGCCTGGAGTTTGAGCGACGTTGCACAAAGGTTGACGTTCCGACACATTAACCACGGTTTTACTTGTGGCAGTAGCTCAGTCACAATCACAAATACCAACATCTGACAAGTTTCAATATCAGGTCCTTGAAAGAATTTTTAAAAATATTAATTGTGGGAGTTGCTAGGGAGCTATCAGTATAAAGCTGATACATTACCAATCAAGGACCTGAGGCTGAATTCTTGACATGAACGATATTTGATCTAAACAATTCAAATTGGGTCGGTTTGCTACGTAATCTGTGAACAACTGGTGATTTACAGCAATGGTGCATTTTAACTTTTGGGAGAAACAGAAGCTGTCAGATTTGGTCCTGCTTTACGTTCAGTCCTGTTGTTGGCCAAGTACAGAGTTCCAGTCATGACAAGCCTGGTGAAGTGTGCTGCAAAGAACCACCAAGCCTCTGACTTGTTGTGCTTAAAAATAAACCAATTTTGCAAAGTGTTGAGGAAAATGGCTGCCAGAACTTCACCTATATTTTGTGACGAGCCAAATTTGCAACAGGAGTATCTGGCTGCTTCTTGTGTGCTGCTACTCATCTAAATGATTTTAGTCTGCAGGCCGGTGCAGAATGTGCTGCTGACTGGCTGCAGGGCTTCAGCAGTGTGAATGGCTAGCACGATGCACAGCTAGTCTGGGCCTCTCAAAGCAGCCTGTCCCTCTTAAAAGGGGAGTTGCATTCATGCAACAGGAGCTGCTAACTCTTTCCCTGGAACACTTGGCTGGAAGGAAAAGCACAGCAAACAAAGAGGGCTCCCAGGCTTTCAGATGTGTCGTTGGGGGCATTAGTGCTGGAAGTGGAAAGGAGGAAAACTCCATGTTTCTGCAGGGGTCCAGGAGGCCCCCATGACACACCCCGAGAAGCGAATGGGAGCAGGTGGCCATGGAGGTCAATTTCTGGAGTCAGGCCCGAGGACCTGGCAACAGTGCCGAAAAAGTTCAATGACTTCACACGGTGGTCAAGGTCAGTATATATATCTTCACATGGCATCGCCTACTCACTGCTCCACCTACACCACATGCTGCTCAATGTACTACGGCCCCATCACTCACTCATCAGCAATCAGGACTCATGCCTAATATTCAGATACTCCACCTTACCCTCACACATCTACCAATGCTGCAAGCCTCACACCCATATCTGGCAGCTTCCACATACTTCCAGCTATTCATCTGTAGCAGGTTGATCAGCCAACTGCATTGCAACACACTCATTGACATTCTTCCCTCTCCCTTGCAGGACAAGTTGGCATGTAACCACAGGGAGCAGCAGAGAGGCGGTGGGGGACAGGTATGCCAGCATTCACTGAGCCCTCTGGAGGAGATGTTGCTCTGCCTCGTAGGGCCAGTTGTTACGAGGTCATTGCATCCAGTGTCACTGAGAACATTCAAGGTGATGATACATTACTGCCCTATGCCCCTTCTCAACTCCCACCTCACCCTCATCCTACTATCAGGCATGAAGTACAACCTGCTGATGGTGTCAACATAGACCTCTTGCTTCACATCTCAACCCCCTTCCCTCACCCCAACCCTCCCCTTCTGCATTTCAGCTTGATAATACCAAAGTACTGCTGCCTTGCAAGCCAGTGTAGCCTCAGCATAAAGGGTGAGAGCTATATCAGACCTCTGATGAAGAAGCATCATCAATTGATCTGAGACTCACAGCCATGAGCTTAGGTACTGGAGGTGTATGACCTTTAGAGGGTAGCATAGAGTCCAGTTCAGCACATGGTGAGTCACTGGGCACGTGTGCTGCAGCCAGGCCAGGGCGAAAGGATAGTTTGGGTGACAGCTCCCCAGACGACGAGGTTGCAGATGAGTTCGGCTGTAGGGGACTCAGATGAGAAATGCGATAGGCCAGCATATAGGAGAACTATGATGAGTATGCACACCGAGATGATGGGTGCAATGGCAGCCCTGCCACAGAGCCTCTTGTCACTATTAAAGAGCATGCAGGAGTCCTGTTCCTACTTGGCACAGGGCTTCACACAGAGCTTGGAACCCATCCTTTTCAGCGTGGAACTGGTGTCCAATTCCATGACAGCACTTGCAGATCCACCTAGAAGCAGCATCTATTGGCCGATGTCTCAGTTTCCATTGCAGCATAGGCAGAAACCACCCAACCGTGCTGCAGTGAAAGCTCAGACTGAGGTCATGAGAGCCATGCTTGGTGCCATGCTGTTGTCCAAATGTTTGCCATCGTGGCTATGGATACCCATGCTCAAAGGGGCATGCAGGGTCCTCAAAGCAGTCCAGCAATCTGTCCTCTAACAGATTACTAGAATTGCTGAGAAATCACCCAGGGCATGCCAATGGCTCTCTGCAGCATGACCTGCTGTCCTCTCCCAGGGTGACAGCTTTCCTGTTCCCATCACTGCCACTCCATCGGTGTCCTTGCTGCCGCCCATGCTGGTGCAGTCTGAAGCTAGGCCCACAGGCCTAGAGCTGCTTGAGGTCATCCTGTAAGGCACTCTGCACTCTCCCCCAGTAAAATCAGCAGACTTCCACCAGCTATGCTGGGGTAGCACAGCACAGGAACACAAGCTCAGGCAAAGGCACACGCAAGATAGACACTAACGGAATGCACTAGGGTGCATCATTCAGTTTTTGTGTGCATTGTTGGAAGTTTTGTTGGATAAAGTTGTTACAAAATTATTTTTGTTGGTAGCTTTTATTTCAGGACAAGAGGATGCTGAGATGGTCTTTGACAGAGGGATTGAAAGGTCAGGAATTTTGGAGCATCTGTAATGTGAGGATGGTATCTCAGGGGAATCTGAGAGCTCACAGAGAGCTCGTCCAGAGAGAAGGGATTCTAGATCCCTCCTCCCCCGCCCCGCCCACCTCGAGATGACCTCCAAATGTCTGGTGGTAAGGGCTCCTACCGCATGTTAGCTGGGTAATGGAGGAGACTACAGACCACCATGATCTTGGCGACATGCTCCAATGAGAACTGGACAGCTGCCCCTGAGAGCTCGAGGCAATGGAACTGGTGCTTCAGATTGCAGATGGTTCAGTTCACAAAGTTCCTTGTTGCTGCATGGTTCTCATTATAGGCATCTTGTCCTCGTATAGTCGGTGGTGGAGTGCGTCATTAGCCAGGTGCATAGTGGTTGTCCCCTGTCACCTGTCAGCAAGCCTCTGGTTCCTTGCGGTGGGACAAAGATGGCAGGTATGCCTGACTGGCGCAGGATGATGCGTCATGGTTGCTGCCAGTATTGCAGATATTCACCAGGAGAATCTTCTGGTCATGGCCTCAAACCAACTGCATATTAATAGTATGGTAGCCTTGCGGTTATGGAACATCTCTCCGTTAACATATGGGGTCCGCAGAGCCACGTAACTGCAGGCGATTGTACCTTGTATCAATGGGAATCCCGCCAGCCTGGCAAATCTGCATGCTCTCTCCTCCTGCTTCTATCTGGTCAGTGAGAAGACAACAAAGTCACCTCTCCTTCTATACAGGCCATCTGCCACCTGCTTATTGCAAAGGTGGACGGCAAACTGTGAGATGTCACTGATGCCGCGTGCTCCCACCTGGAAGGATCCACTGGTGTAGAAATTGAGGGCAATGGTGACCTTGATGGCCAATGGCTGCGTCATACTCAGCCTGCTGTGAGGCTGCAAGTCAGGTTGTAGGAGGTGGCACAGTTGGTGACCACCTCCTTGGTGAAATGAAGACGCCTCAGACACTGCTGGTGGCTGCAGTGGTGGTAGCAGAAGTGCTCCCTAAAGACCCTTGGTGGGTAGGGCCTTCTGTTGAGAACCCTCTTCCCCTTCTATGCACAGCTTCCCCTCTCTACGCCTGTGCTCCATTTACATACCATGCTGCAGCCTAAGAGGTACTGGAATTATAGCCCCATTACTGAAGCAGGTTTTCTGCTGACAGGCCAACCAACTCCTCTAATCTCCTTGCCAAGACTCAACACTACTCCCTCAAAAATCCAGAAAGTTAGCAAAACTCTTCCAATAACAGAACACAGTACTTCCACTAACTGCACCAGCAAAAATGAGTCAAAAGCACCTCAGCTGCAAATTGGATGATTAGCCTTTTAAATAATGCCAGTGGGAGGGTCCCTCGTGCAACTGAATGTATGTTCAGCTGTAAGTGATTAAGAGAGGATATTAACTGGACCTGCAGGGTCCAAAGTGGCAGATGCTGCTCCAAATCAGCATTAGAGGCTGTTTGATGTCACAATCTGCTTCTTCTGCATTCTGCCAGTGCAAGCACAGCACGCCTGCGTGAGCACACTGTCAGTCAGGGTGCATTGCGCAGGCTGTGCCGGACGTGACCGGGTAGCGTTGCAGCCACAATTTTCTGAGCTCGGGGCTTCTGTACCACCAGCACCAAAAATACTAAGGAACCCAGTTTCACAGCCGTTGTCTGCTATCTGGAATGATGCTCCTGTCATTACAAAAAGTGACTTGCTATGAGCAATTCAGAAAGAGCCACTGTGAATAATGTTGTGTGAACTACTGCAAGGAAACAGATATGTGAGATGGGATAGATCCTGCCCGCTTATTCAACCTCCTCCTTCAACATGGACTATCCACCTGCCATGAGGTGTTCTGTCCAGCCGCCCAGCCCAAATAGTGTAGGATTTGGTTCATGCAGTGAGCATAAAAGAGTCCAAGGGCTGAATTTTTAGACCCTGATGGGGGCGGGCATGAAAGCGGGCAGGCATGGAAGTTCCCAGGCTCCATCCCGCCCTCGGGCCACTAATTAAAGGTTTTTTAAGGCCTATTATCGGATGCTAACAGGGATTTTCCAGTCAGCCTCCTGGTCCCTGGAGGCGGCAAGGAACCATGTAGTTGCCTGGAGGCAGCATCCTGGCAGCAGATCGTGGAGGGGGGTAGGACAGTGCACCAGGCACCAGGGGCCCGGCTGTCTGATCTGTGTTTTACTTTAAATTTGAAAAGGTTAGAGAGTGTACCTCCAGCTTGAGATGCTCTTGCCCTCACTTACCTTAAATAGCATCCTGCTGCTGCTTTCAAGCTGGAAGGCCTCCCATTGGTCCTCCAGCTTTGAGAGCCCACCCGCTATCCTTGATTGACCAATTCGGGGAAAATGATCACAGCTGAGTTCCTGCGCCCCACACAGTGCGAGCTTCTGACCCTCATATGAGCCTCATACGACGGGGTCCGAAAGCCCATGGGGAAAATCCTGCCCCAAAAGCTGGTCAAGACTGAGATTCAGATTTGTTCAATATTTGAGAGTCCAACACTCCAGAGCTATGGCATCATACTTGTCTTTTACAAATCATGAATGCTTATAAGATGTGTAATATATAGTCTGCAAAATGTTACTGCAGCACACTGAAGATCAGGAATTCATTGGGAGAAATTATTTTCTGTATGCTGTGCTTGCAAGATCTTTATAAATGAACAAAGGAAATTATCCCCAATGACTATTTCTTTTCCAAAGCTTTTAGTATTTTTAGTGAAAATAAATAGATGTCATTGCAGTCCTCAGTTAATGAAGATGTGAATTATTTGATCAATGTTGGAGCATTAAATTTAACTACATTTGTAGTTTGGTCCAAACATTACATATTTGGCCAACACTTCGACTCACAGTTGTTTCCTTTAAGTGTAATTAGGTGTGGCAGTTAATTAAGAAAAAGAATCATGAAAAATGTCCTTAGATTTAAGCAGACTATGAACAGTATGATCATTATTATGCATTTTATGGATAATTGAATGTTTGAATGCCCAAATACAGGTAGCAGGATTTTATTACAATAGTGGCAGTAATAATCGTGTTTACTTAATTGATTTGCAATACAACAGGCTAAACTCTGTGCCTTACATTGGTCACCTCTCTCCAATCCTTTTTTTAGTGGCAGAAAAGGATTTCTATCCATTGCTATGGACTGGGTCAGAACAAGGAGATGGATATTGGAGCTTCAGCCGTAGCAGTGCTAATGGGCAGAAACAGGTAGGGTGGTTCCTCAGCATTTAAGTATGCCAATGGTGTTGCTTTGAACCACATAAGCCATCAAAATCAAGCAAACTAATTATATATGTGTGTAAAAAATGTTGGGTAAATTTTTATCTCCACTGCCTGGGCGGTAATCTAATGAAGCATGCTGCTGACCCATTATAGAAAATCAATGGAATTAAATTCAGCATCAACTTGTATGTAAGCAGCACCTTTAACATAGTAAAACATCGCCAGGTGCTGAACAAGAGCATTATCAATAAAAACTTGACACTGAGCTACAGAAGGCAATATCAGGACAAATGACCAAAAGTCGAAGAGGTATGTTTTTAAGGAGAGTTTAAAAGGCAGAGAGAGAGTTAGAGAGATTTAGGCAGGGAAAACCAGAGATTAAGGCCTTGGCATCGGAAAGCACTGGCAACAAGGTGCAGCACAGACATCTCAAAGGCTTGTAGGACAGGTGGAGGTTGTTCAGTGATAGGGAGGGACAAGGATTAGGATTTTAAAATTGAGGGGTTTTCCAACCGAGTGCCAGTGTAGGTCAGCAAGCACAGGGGGATAGCTGAACACGACTTGAGGCAAATTAAAATTCAGGTGGCTAAGCAATCTAGTCCACTTGATTCTGACCAAGGCAGTAAAGGTTAAACTTTACCTTTTATGTTTGCCTGAATTTCTTTCTTTCAAACCACTTATTTTCATCACAATTTTTGGCTGAGCCTTTTATATGAAATTTTAGCATTGCAAATAGCTACGGAACCAATTATAATGGGAACTTGTTATGTAAACAGGTCCAGGTGACAGTGCAGTTGCAGGCTTCAGCCACTAGGTGTTGTTCTAACTCCACAGTATCAAATCAACTTAGCCTCGAACAGGCTGTGAGCAACATCAGTAAAGGGCTATCAGGTTTTTTTTATAATTCATGTAATAAGAGTTTCTAATTTCTTGTTTAAAAAGTAAGGAAGATTTGCCTGTCCTCCATTAATTTTGTTCATGTTGCAGACACTGTTGAAATTTTTATTGAGCTTTTATTTAGACCTAAATTAAAATGGTCATCTGTGCAATTTGGGTTCTACTGTACCGATTCTCCCATTGATGATCATATTTCCAAAATTGAAATAATTGACAATAATTTTAAAAGTTGTTAATATATTTAAGCAGTGAATACCTAAATAATAACTAATGAAAACCAGTGAGAAACTTCAGCATGAACATAAATACATAAAAAGATGTTAAAGGTAGGAATAATGTTAATTATCACTAACATTGATAAAACTTTAATAACATTAGAGAAGTGTTACAATGCTACTATATAAATATGAAACTGAATATGAATATGAAAGGCACAAGTCAGGAGTGTGATGCAATACTCTCCACTTGCCTGGATGGATGCAGCTCTAACGACACTCAAGAAGCTCGACACCATCCAGGACAAAGCAGGCGCTTGAATGGCATCCCATTCACTGCAACAACTCATCAAGGCTTCTGTGACAGCAACTCCCAAACTTGAGACTTCTACTGGCCAGAAGGACAAAGGCAATAGGTGCCTGGGAACACCCCATCTGCAAGATTTCCTCCAAGTCACACACCATGCCGACTTGAAAATATATCATCATTCCTTTGACATCGCTGGGTCAAAATCCTGGAACTCCCTCCCTAACAGCATTATGGAATACCTTCACCACATGGACTGCAGTAGTTCAAGAAAGATGCTCATCTCCACCTTCTCAGGGGAAATTAGGGATGGGCAATAAATACTGGCCTTGCCAACAACACTGGCATCTCATGAATGAATTAAAAAAACTCATGTGGATCATTCCTTCAATGCAAAAAAATAGAGCTTGTCTGTAGTTTCGTCAATTTATTAATGTCATTAAAATCATCATTCTGCCTTGCAGACCTGCTTCCATACACACAAAACAATTTTCAACATTTTCCTCAGTAACATTGTTCCTTTTTTAGTTTGTTCAGCATTGCTCCCCAAATATTGCTGCAGTTAATCAATAAATTACTGGTGAAGATTACTTCTATGCTGCTTGTGTGACAAACTTGTAAACCCATTCTGTATCAACATGGTTTTGTTACACTTACTGCACAGAGTAAATCATCCCTCAGTAATAACAATGGCTTGTTATAGTGCCAGTTCTTCCAAGCAAGAGAAATCAACATAGAGCTTATTGCCTTAGCATATCATCAGCTGAAGAAAATATATTTATTTATATTTAGAGATACAGCACTGAAACAGGCCCTTCGGCACACCGAGTCTGTGCCGACCAAGAACCACCCATTTATACCAATCCTACAGTAATCCCATATTCCCTACCACCTACCTGCACTAGGGGCAATTTACAATGGCCAATTTACCTATCACCTGCAAGACTTTGGCAGTGGGAGGAAACTGAAGCACCCGGCAAAAGCCCACGCAGTCACAGGGAGAACTTGCAAACTCCACACAGGCAGTACCCAGAATTGAACCCGGGTCCCTGAAGCTATGAGGCTGCGGTGCTAACCACTGCGCCACTGTGCCACCCTAAAACTGTACTCCAAAAAATCTATATAGTGTCAGATATATTGAGAACTCTGAGACTATATTTAAATGTCCCATAGCAGGATATCCAGCTCCAAAATATTTTTCAGAAAAGCAAACAAACAAGTAAAAGTGTAGGATATTTATATTGACTATGTGGTGAAAGTTGTTGTCTCCTCAGTCGGATGAAAATATATTTGATTCAAAATGGTGCCTGTTCACAAATGTAAAGAAAATGGAGCAAGAGTGAAATCTCTGTCCATTACATGTATGTATGATTTTTAAATTGACAAAGACTAATTTAATCTGGCTCCTCAGATTCAGAGAGATTTGGTGGCCCAAAACTTGGCCAATGTGCTGGGTTTTAAGGCATGTCTTAAAGTAGGAGAGGGAAGTGGGATGTAAGAGCATTTCTTCTTCTTCTTCTTTGGCCTCTTTGTATCGAGAGACAATGGGTAAGCACCTAGAGGTGGTCGGTGATTTGTGAAGCAATGCCTGGAGTGGCTATAAAGGCCAATTCTAGAGTGACAGACTCTTCCACAGGTGCTGCAGATAAAATTGGTTGCCGCGGCTGTTGCACAGTTGGCTCTCTCCTTGCGCCTCTGTCTTTTTTCCTGCCAACTGCTAAGTCTCTACGACTCGCCACACTTTAGCCCTGCCTTTATGGTTGCCCGCCAGCTCTGGCAATCGCTGGCAACTGACTCCCAAGACTTGTGATCGATGTCACAGGACTTCATGTCGCGTTTGCAGACGTCTTTAAAGCGGAGACATGGACGGCCAGTGGGTCTGATACCAGTGACGAGCTCGCTGTACAATGTGTCCTTGGGGATCCTGCCATCTTCCATGCGGCTCACATGGCCAAGCCATCTCAAGCGCCGCTGGCTCAGTAGGGTGTATATGCTGGGCATGTTGGCCGCCTCGAGGACTTCTGTGTTGGAGATACGGTCCTGCCAAGGATTCTCCGGAGACAGCGAAGATGGAATGAATTGAGACGTCGCTCTTGGCTGACATACATTGTCCAGGCCTCGCTAAGAGCACGAGGAACAGAAATAGTCTGGTGCTTGCTCTGCCATTCAATTAAATCATGGCCAAGCTGCACCTCATCTTTGTTTACCCACTTTAGCTCCATATCCCTTGAGACCTTATCTAACAAAAATCCAGTTTTCAAAGTGCCAATTATCCTCCAGCGGCCACATCCTTTTGGAAGAGAGACAGACCAGATTTCAACTACCCAAGTTCGAGATTTCAATGGGAGAGACTGGGAGCATTAAGTATTACTACCTCTGGTACAGTTTAGTAACTGTAACAGTAACATTTTCTAAATTGTGGCCCCATGAAGTTTTCCAAAATGCTTTTCTGAAATCCAATTCCACTATTTGCTTTTATTATTTAATTCCCATAATTGTGAAATTTATAGCTAGGTGCTCCAGAATGATAATGTGCAGCTTCTGTTGGCTGCAGGAGTGTAGAGGGTTTTTTGATATATTGCTAAAAGTTAATATGCCCCTCCATTTCCCCATCTCTTCGACAGATCATCATTTGATCAGTAAATATTCTGACAATATGCCAGTTGGAGTGATTGAGTTTGAAAGGTGAAGTTTAATAATAGACTCTTCATCAAGACGTTTGGCCAGTTTTGTACTTCGAGGTCGGGCACAGTGATACTCTGGTTGAAGATGTTTCTGCTAGCTCCCCTTCCTTATCCAATACTTTCCAATCTGGGACCTCTTCCAAGGAATACGTTAACACAGATATTTGTAAAAATTTGAAAACTTAGCTGTAGAGGAGTGGGTTTAAGTAATTCAGGTTCCCAATCTAAGTCACTAATATTTAATCATTTTGATTTGAGTATTCTCCTTAAAAGACGTCATAGAAAGCTTAGATCTTTGAACAACTACATTGACACTTCATGAATTGTGAACAAAGTCAACAGCATAATGAAATCTTTAACCTGCACTTTCCATTTAACTCATCATGTAAAAGGGGTTATCCATTTTCAGTGAAACATATTGGTCTAAATTATATTAATTTGTACAGATAAATGTGTCAGCGGAGTTTAAAGTTATAGCTTTATGTATGTTTGATGCACCTGCTTGTTTTGCACAAACTGCATTAACAGAAATACATGTCTGTCAGTCACGTGTGGTATGTAAATAAGAGCAATATAGAGGGAGATGGTGGCTTAATGATAATGTCAGTGAACTAGTAATGCAGAGGCCCAGGTTAATGCCCTGGCGACACAGGTTCAAATCGCAACATGGTAGCTGGTGGAATCTAAAATTCAATTAATTAATAAATTCAATTAATTAATGTAAATCTGGAATTGAAAGCTAGTCTCAGTAATAGTGCTGTGAAACTATCATTGATTGTTTTAAAAACCCTTCCAGTTCACTAATTTCCTTTAGGGAAGGAACCCTGCCGTCCTTATCTGGTCTGGCTTACATGTGACTCCAGGCCCACAGCAATATGGTTGATTCTTAACTGCCCTCTGAAATGGCCGAGCAAACCTCTCAGTTTAAGGGCAATTAGAGATGGGCAACAAACGCTGGCCTTCCCAGTGACGCCCACATCCCATGAAAGAATAATTTAAAAAACTAAGGTGAGTTTCATGATTCCATGAAGATAAAACACTTGGCAGCTGATACAGTGGCACATTCTGCTAAGCAAAACAGCAATGTCAAACAGGACATTCCCAAGTGCTACCTATGGCCTGTCTTGAGTCTGTCAATCTCAGCTGAGGCAGTAGAGATGCTGTAATTGGCCTCAGGTCTGTAGTCCTTAGTCACAGTTTACATTACTATTGCTATTCACTGCTCCTGTTGCACAGAACAGAGATAATTATGACTTTGGATAAATTCAATGGGAATGAAAATTGGGAAAGATGTATAACGGGCAAAAGTCAATTATAAAGTCAATATTGCACTCAACATGTGTTAATGTGAGATTAAGATAAGTCTAGTTGAGATAAAATATCTTTGAGATTCCCTGTCCAGGTTTTCACATGAATAAAGGTGACTTGGTCGGCAGTGCCTGTGAAATAGCCACCCAGCAAAAGTGAGCATCTTCAGGGGAGAAGGAGAGAAAATTGAAAAGCGTGCTTGCAAAAAAAAAAACAATGGCGGCTTGAGGAATGAGTTTGGACATTGCTGACTGGAATCATGCCCATTACTCCTGAGCTATTATGTATTCTCACAATATCACATGAGCAAGGCAAAGCCACTTGGCGCTTAAGTTTTGTTTAAAAACATCTACAAAGCTGGAAGTCGCTTGCATGTTGTATCAAACACATTCTACTCTCTTTTCTGATAAATTCCATAATCTGCCAAGGTTAAAGTGTAATTGCTTTAATATGGCAGTCTGGAATCCTACAGTGGATTCTGTTTCGTCTGTATCATCTGGAGAAGTGTTAAAAAGAATAGGCTAAGCACGCAAAGCGTAAGTGCATATTTTGCATACTGAAGCAAATTCAAGTTAATATTGTATGTGCAAATAAAGCCCAGTAATCCTGTGACTTACTTTATAATGGCCACCATGTTTCCAACTATTACAACTGCCATTAACCCTCTATTACCAGAAAAATTCCATTCAGTTTGGCACCTTGCCCATTGAAAATGTATCCCTTCATCCTTCAGTTTCATAAAACTTTGTAATACATAGAAGCATAAAATGCTAGAAACATTCAGAAGGTCAGAAAGAACCTGTGGAGAGATAAACAGAGTTAACATTTCAGATTTCCAGCATTCGCAGTATTTTGCTTTTGGAACAGTTAACATTTCAGTTTTATCTCCACAGGTGCTGTCTGACCTGCTGAGTGTTTCCAACACTTTTTTTGTTTCGATTTCAGATATCCAGTACCTGCAGCATTTTGCTTGCATACAATTTCATTTTCAGTTAATGATTAAACTGTGAAGCACCATTTATAATTTATTTGAAAGTGTGTAACTGAAAGAACTGAGGGTAAATATTGATAAAATGAGGATAGCGAAACTAATTCAAAAGTTCTGATTTTCTAGCATTCTCTGTTTTATTCCAATCTGTTCGGCTTTTCCTTCTGGCCTGTCCAAACTCTTTTCCTTTATCATTTCCTCTCCCTCACTCCTCAACTCTGTTCCTTTCCATCAGGCTCTTTCTGACTTTGTGTACTTCCAGTAATGTTACTACACCAGCATGTTTAATCATTACTCCTCCATAGCTTCATTCTCTCACTTTTCATCGCCATTCCCCTCCAATGGTATTCCATATCTTCCATATATGCCATTGACTGCAAAAATACTTTGCACAAATGAAATCAAAAATAAACGGAACCTTCTTTGTCAAGTAACACACATTAATACCCAATGTGCTGAGAAAAAGTCCATTGTTCATTGACCCCCGACCAAAACATATTCCCAGTTCCTCGTAGTCTCATTTTCAAAGTCAACGAGGCCTCATCAACGTTTTCTGTATTTTACACCAAAATCTATCGATATAGGAACGAGAAGATCCATCCAAGCCAGATTTATAAATTTAATACAGATAAACCATTTTGAAAGTCAGTCACTTATCCACATTGCACCTAACAGACACAAATAAGCAGCTCTCTTCCAAATCTGTGGCAACTGCAAATATACAATTCCATAGTATTAGATAAAAATTCAGTCCTCACAGGATTTTGATTCATTCTGGAAATGCTTGAAAAAATAATTTCTCACATCCAAATATATAGAGACACACATTATTTGAACTTGTCAACCTCTAAACTATTTTCTTCCGACACCTCATACTCTCTAGTTACTATGAAAGTGTGAGTTATCCAAGTTTCAAACAGTGAATGCAGCCTTTAAAGGGAAAACATGCTATAGGAAGTATATAATGCAACCAGCCAATCGTGTGCTTTCTCTGGGCCAGACAACTTCAGATTGGCTTCTAGACCAGTATCAAGTTAAAATCCATGGACGAAGACAGCTCTTCCACATCAGTGATGTCACTCCAGTGAGCTGGTGGGAAAGAAACTCAAAATGGTGGGCAGGGAATTCAAATTTTTAAAACTATAACAAATATTTAAGAATTATAAAAAATACTTCCACCAAAAATACTTGCCCTAGACCTTTTCTCATTCAAGGAGTGGTACAAGTGACTCTGTGTCTCCGCATTACCCTTGTAAGAAAAAGCAGGAGCAACCTGGGACCTGCCATGTGTGAATCTCGAACCATTACATGGTTGAATTATGATATTGGATTATTTTAATGGTATTAAAAATTTTCTTTATAAAAATACATCAGACATCTGTCTTTGATTGCATTACTTTCTGTCCATGTAAGTTGAAAACTGGGAAAGCCTTTGTCCCACTTCAAACTCATTTCACACACTTCGATATTTATAGTGTATCCCATTACAGTTCTTCATTTATTTGTTTGGGTTCCTTGGATTCAGCTCGGCTTAAGGTAATCAGCAGGTGCTGCCAAACAAATAGCCTAGTTTATTCAGAGGCAATGGCCTTGACAGCTTTCAGGTAGGAAGCTGTTGCTAGTTTATTTTCTCATCCAGGAGGTGTAGTTTGTGTGTTGAGGGGAAGATCGTAATTCACAATGGGAAGTTGTTTCTTTGGTAGCAACAACTGAAAGAATTGGGGAAGTATATTATTCTCATATATAGATATAAGAATATTATTTATTCGGCACATCACTCTCCTCCTCTCTAGAGCGAAGATAAACACATTTTATTTTCTGGTTAAAACACCCCAATCTAACATCTGCAGCTTGTTTTAGAACACAAATCTTTCAAAGTTAATGTGAAAGCTCTAAGATTGGCATCAGTTAAGAATATGAAATAACTGGAAGGTACTTAAGGGTATAACAAAGTAACACCCAATAAACAAATTGAAGTGTTCTGCTGGCTTGGATCATCTCCTTGGTTACCTGTGATTCTCCATTGAATGAACCAAAGATCCAAATTTCATTTGTTTGTCCAGTAATATAGTTCATGAGCTGTCCTGGATCCCCCCCTGCCAACCCCAATAGGAGGCTGCCAAGTTTTACCTGGCAGCCCCTCCCGGCAGCGGCAGGCCGCTCCATCTGCAATAAAATGAAAGTAGAAGCAGGAAAAGGCCCTTAAGTGTCCATTCAAGGGCCTCAATTGGCCTGGGGCGCCTGCCCCAGACAAAATGGCAGGTGTCTGGGTGCTGTCGGGAACGGCGGCCCCTGCCATTTTGTTTACCTTCCCGTCTCCGTGCCCATCTCCAAGGGCAGTACAAAATCCTGCCCTATGTATTTGGGGATAATTCTTAATTTTCCTAGTTTAAGTCAACCCACATTTCAAATGCCGTCTGTGCAAGTTTTAAGTACCTGATATTTCAGGTTTATGGAAGACTCATACATTTGTCTGCAGACAACATATTACAACAGAATAGAATCAGATTAATTTAAAGGTGGTCCATCATGGTTGTGCGATCTGCTCTAGTCCCACTTCCTTATATCTTTAATATTTTTCTTTTCAGATGCTTGTCTAATTTCCTCTTAAATGTCATGATTGCCTCAGCTTCAATAATCACTTGTGGTAATGAATTCAATACTCTAATAATCTTCTGTGTGAAAAAATAGTCTTCCACCACTCCACTTTTTGCTTCTCATATTACTCCTAAATTTGCTACCAATTCACCAACCACTGAAAACTGCTATTTACCTTTTGAAAATTTTTATAACTATTACAACCAGGTGAGAAAGGTGTCTAGGGGCCCCTCTCAGCCTTCACCTGGTCCTACCATAACAGGGTTTAAATTTAAAAACATCGTCTTTTTAGCTTCCCCTTGGTGAATCCTTGTTCACCGCTTTCCAATTATAAGGCAAAGAAACCATCACAAACAGGTTTTCTTAAGTTTAAAAAAGAAAAGTTGAAATTTATTAAACTTGAACTGAAACTCTAATTCGGTAATGCCTACGGATACATGCCGTGCCCCATGCTAGCATGCATACGCAATACACACATGCAAATAGAGACAGAAAAGAGCAGAAGAAAAATAAAGTGGAAAGGTCTGAGGCAATAACTGAAGAGTTATTGTTACGGTTCTTCGAGCTCACTGTCGAGTCCTTGATTGTAGGTAGATCTTGCTTTTCGTTGGGGCCCAGTATTCTTCTTAAACCTTGTTCACTGTAGGAGACTTTTCTCTCTTGGGATTCATGCGTCTTCAGTGGATTCAGAGGCTTGTGAGAAAAAGGTGGGAGCAGACAGGAGAGATGTTCTCAGTCCAGGAGCAAACAGTCCTTTTTTTTAAAACTCTCTGTGGCTACTTCAAAAAACTGGTCCAGCTGGTCCAACCAGTCCTGGCCCCTGTGGATTGCATCACCCCAGCAGGTCCTGGAATGAGCTTCCCCATCCCTTCACTGTCCGGTGATCCACATCCATTGTGGGTTAAATATGTCAGGGAATGGTCCTTTGTCTACACAAGCACCGTCTGTTAACATGTAAATGTCTTTTCCAGCCACGGCTGATCTGTTTAACAAGTCATTTCTTGCTCCAGTAACAGTTTAAAATCAATGTTCATGACAAAATTAATGTGCCTCATTCTTGGCAGGCAGGGGCCTAGTATGACAAAACTTTGAACACTTTAGTGGTCTAGTTGATACAGTTTGACGTCTTCAATTGTATCAATATTCTTTTTTTTCTCTTCCCTAGTAGTATTCAAGGTCATATTTATTACTCAGAACTTGTTAGATTCATCATTACCTCGCTGACTTTGTATTCAATGTCTCTGTATATAATCCCAAGAATTCTGTTTGCACTTTACAAAGTTCTTTCACCTGCAATGCTGCTTCTGAAGATGTCGTAAAAATATGCAAGAACATTCCAGTGCAAATTGGAACCAACAATCACCATCACCTGTTTAGTGATAAATAGAGACATAAGTGTATGGTTATTATGATTAAAATTCTTGTCACAGATCTTGGTTCTCCTTTTGATCCATAATCTTCCTTAAGTATGCCAGATAATAGTGAGGCATTAGACGGTAATAGTGGCTTTGCTTTTGATCTTTGTGCGAGTTTTTTAATATGAAAAGTAGACAGTTATTTTACACAAGAGCAGCAGCATGTAACACACAGATCTCGCTTGAATAATTGGTTTTCATCTCCTGTCATCTTTCAAAGTTGTAGTTGGAGTATTTTTTTTCTAATTACAAAGAATTGTAATGGTAGCTGCTGATTAATCTGTGACTAACAAGGCCGAGCGGAATTACAAAACAAAGCTTTCTACAGGAGGCATGTTTGCAGTTTGCAAAAGTTGCATTGTCTGTGGCATTCAGAGCCAGTGTTGTACTGAATATGTCAAATACTGAATTTATAGCAGTAAAAATCATGGTGTAATATCAAATATGATAGTCCGTTCCAGCTAATACATTATCAGATTACACTTTGCTAAGCCCTACACAAGGAACAAATTAAATCTGGTAAATAGCAAATGTCAACAGCTTTAACGCTTTCTCTTCTGCCAGGTTCTCAATGTTGGCCAGTGCCAGCTATCTAAATGAACATGTTTTTGTAGATTGGCTTCCAGTGCAAAGGCACATAGGATCTGTTACACTTTTTAAACGAGTACAGGTCAATCAGAAGCTGAAATGACCCACACTTTATTAACGCACTTAATGGGTTGGATGGCAATTTATTTCAGATATATGGGAATGAACCCAAAGTTCAGATTCAGAAGCCTCTGTTCAGGCAAACCTCATTGTTATTTCTTGTTAGAATGCATAGGGTACATGCAAACCAAGGAGGGTTTTCTTACAGTTGGCCTGGAAATCAACATTTCCTGGTGAGTCTCTAAGAACTTAAAGCTATATACCTTCCAATTTAAATTCAGTAACCTGCATACCCAGCCTGTTTCGCACTCTATACACGAGAATTAATGATGTGATGTTTGGCCTGCAGATGTGTTTTCATAGTTGAAATTATGAAATTTCATAGGAAATTTAAACATTCATACCATTCCTTCCAGTCATCCAGTGGAGAACTCATTACAATTCCATTACATTACCATTACAATTCCTGCAAAACAGGCAGGGAGATGTAAAGTAAAAGCAAGATACTGCAGATGCTGGAAACCTGCAGACAAGCGCAGTGCTCTTGTTGTCTGGCGTACCGAGCTCTACCTTGCAGATGCTTAGCGCTAACTCTCAGACACTTTTTCCTACCTCCCCCTGGACCATGACCCCACGAGCAAACATCAAGCCACTATCTCCAGGACAGTAACTGACCTCATCTCCTCCGGAGATCTTCCCTCTACAGCTTCCAATCTCATGTCCCACAACCCCGGACAGCCCGTTTCTACCTCCTTCCCAAAATCCACAAACATGACTGTCCTGGCAGACCCATTATTTCAGCCTGTTCCTGCCCCACTGAACTTATTTCTTCCTATCTTGACTCTATCTTTTCTCTCCTGGTCCAGTCTCTTCCCACATTCATCCATGACTCTTCTGACGACCTATGTCATTTCGACAATTTCCAGTTTCCTGGCCCTAACCTCCTCCTCTTCACTGTCTTCAGGACACTATGGACGTCCAATCTCTCTACACCTCCATCCCCCACCAGGATGGTTTGAGGGCTCTCTGCTTCTTCCTTGAACAGAGGCCCATCCAGTTCCCATCCACCACCACCCTCCTCCACCTGGCTGAACTTGTTCTTACATTGAACAACTTCTCCTTCAACTCCACTCACTTCCTTCAAATAAAAGGTGTTGCTATGGATACCCGCATGAGTCCTAGTTATGCCTGTCTTTTTGTGGGAATATGTCAAACATTCCTTGTTCCAGTCCTACTCAGGTCCCCTTCCTCACCTCTTTTTCCAGTACTTTGATGACTGTATCGGTGCTGCTTCCTGCTCTCGCCCTGAAATGTAAAACTTCATCAACATTGCTTCCAATTTCCACCCTTCTCTCACCATGACATGGTCTATTTCCAACACTTCCCCTCCCTTCCTCGACTTCTCTGTCTCCAACTCTGGGGATAGGCTGTCCATAATATTCATTATAAGCCCACCGACGCCCACGACTACCTTGACTACACTTCCTCATACCCTGTTTTCTCTAAGGACCGCATTCCATTCTCCCAGTATCTCCGTCTCCAAGGCTTATATTCTGATGATGCAACCTTCCACAACAGCACTACTGACATGTCTTCCTTTTTCCTCAATTGAGGATTCCACCCCCCCAACTGTAGTTGACAGGGCCCTCAACCATGTTGGACCCATTTCCTGCACTTCTGCCCTCCCCACTTCCCCTCCCTCCCAGAACTGCGACAGGGTTCCCCTTGTCCTCACTTGCCACCCCAACAGCATCCACATCCAAAGGATCATCCTCCGCCATTTCCACCACCTCCAGTGTGATGCCACCACCAAACACATCTTCCCTTCCTCTTCCCTGTCAGCATTCCAAAGGGATTGTTCCCTCGGCGACACCCAGGTCCACTCCTCCATAACCCCCGACACCTTGTCCCTTTCCCACGGCACCTTCCCATGCAATCGCAGGAGGTGCAGTACCTTTTACCTCCTCTCTCCTCACCATCCAAGGCCCCAAACATTCCTTCCAGGTGAAGCAGCGAGTTGCCTGTACTTCTTTCACTTTAGTATACTGTATTCGCTGCTCACAATGTGGTCGGCTCTATACTGGGGAGACCAAATGCAGATTGGGTGACTACTTTGTGGAACACCTCCGCTCAGTCCAAAAGCATGACCCCGAGCTTCCTGTCGTTTACCATTTCAACACACCCCTCCCCTGCTCTCATCTCAACATTTCTATCTTTGGCCTGCTGCAGTGTTCCAGTGAACATCAACGCAAGCTCAAGAAGCAGCACCTGATCTTTCAATTAGGCACTCTACAGCCTTGCGACTGAACAATGAGTTCAATAACTTCAGAGCATGACTGGCCATTTTAAAATATTTTTATGTTGTTATGTTGTTTATTTTTCAACCATGTGCCTGTTTTTCATGTAGACACAACTGCTCATTATTCGGATATTAACACTCTTTCTGGACTAATGCTTTGTCTTTCACCACAAGCATTAAGACACTCTTTTCCTTTATCCCATGATAGCTTTCTTATTTAATCTCTCCTGCCTTCTGCCCTATCACACACCTTTCCTTTTGTTATCTTCCCCACCAACCCCCCACCCACCACCCCACCCAAATCACTTGCTTAAAACCTAGTTCTTTTCTAACCTTTGAAAGTTCCGATGAAAGGTCACAGACCTGAAACGTTAACTCTGCTTCTCTCTCCACAGATGCTGCCTGGCCTGCTGAGTATTTCCAGGGAGAAATAAAGGTTTGAATTCAACCAATGGCAGATGCCCTCTTTGGCACTGAGTCAGATTTCAACAAACACAGCAAGTCCCCCGTGAAGCAAAGAGACAGGGCCCTCAAGTTTCACAATTTGGCGGGCTTTCCCAGGGTGCAGGAGATGTATCCATGCGACCCACCTAGGGTTGCGGGCATGGTGCAATTCCATGGGTCCTCGAGCCAATCTGAGGCCCTGAACAGATCCAGTGATAAATTTAATGTTATCAACTTTATTGAAAGATGGGCCACAAACCAAACTATGCATGGGGTCCCAACAAGGTAAGGGCTTCTCCTGGGAATCACTACTTTCGGTAAAGTCGCTCCTGGCAAACACCCCTCCTGGTAAACACGCTCCCAGTAAAAACATTCCTGATAATCACCGCTCCTGATAATCACCGCTCCTAATAATCACTGCTCCTAATAATCACCGCTCCTAATAATCACTGCTCCTAATAATCACTGCTCCGGATAATAACCGCTCCGGATATTCACTGCTCCGGATAATCACGGCTCCTGATAATCACTGCTCCTGATAATCACCGCTCCTGATAATCACCGCTCCTAATAATCACTGCTCCTGATAATCACCGCTCCTGATAATCACCGCTCCTAATAATCACTGCTCCTGATAATCACCGCTCCTGATAATCACCGCTCCTAATAATCACTGCTCCTGATAATCACCGCTCCTAATAATCACTGCTCCTGATAATCACCGCTCCTAATAATCACCGCTCCTGATAATCACCGCTCCTAATAATCACTGCTCCTGATAATCACCGCTCCTGATAATCACCGCTCCTAATAATCACTGCTCCTGATAATCACCGCTCCTGATAATCACCGCTCCTAATAATCACTGCTCCTGATAATCACCGCTCCTAATAATCACTGCTCCTGATAATCACCGCTCCTGATAATCACCGCTCCTAATAATCACTGCTCCTGATAATCACCGCTCCTGATAATCACCGCTCCTAATAATCACTGCTCCTAATAATCACTGCTCCTAATAATCACCGCTCCTAATAATCACCGCTCCTGATAATCACCGCTCCTGATAATCACCGCTCCTAATAATCACTGCTCCTAATAATCACCGCTCCTAATAATCACCGCTCCTGATAATCACTGCTCCTAATAATCACTGCTCCTAATAATCACCGCTCCTGATAATCACCGCTCCTGATAATCACCGCTCCTGATAATCACCGCTCCTGATAATCACCGCTCCTGATAATCACCGCTCCTGATAATCACCGCTCCTAATAATCACCGCTCCTAATAATCACCGCTCCTAATAATCACCGCTCCTGATAATCACCGCTCCTGATAATCACCGCTCCTGATAATCACCGCTCCTAATAATCACCGCTCCTAATAATCACCGCTCCTAATAATCACCGCTCCTGATAATCACCGCTCCTAATAATCACCGCTCCTAATAATCACCGCTCCTGATAATCACCGCTCCTGATAATCACCGCTCCTGATAATCACCGCTCCTGATAATCACCGCTCCTGATAATCACCGCTCCTGATAATCACCGCTCCTGATAATCACCGCTCCTGATAATCACCGCTCCTGATAATCACAGCTCCTAATAATCACCGCTCCTGATAATCACCGCTCCTGATAATCACCGCTCCTGATAATCACCGCTCCTGATAATCACCGCTCCTGATAATCACCGCTCCTGATAATCACCGCTCCTGATAATCACCGCTCCTGATAATCACCGCTCCTGATAATCACCGCTCCTGATAATCACCGCTCCTGATAATCACCGCTCCTGATAATCACTGCTCCTAATAATCACCGCTCCTAATAATCACCGCTCCTGATAATCACCGCTCCTGATAATCACCGCTCCTGATAATCACCGCTCCTAATAATCACTGCTCCTGATAATCACCGCTCCTGATAATCACCGCTCCTAATAATCA
Source organism: Heterodontus francisci (assembly GCF_036365525.1). Lineage (NCBI taxonomy): Eukaryota > Metazoa > Chordata > Chondrichthyes > Heterodontiformes > Heterodontidae > Heterodontus > Heterodontus francisci. Next base: position 29,817,414 of record NC_090396.1, on the reverse strand, counting down.
CCGCTCCTGATAATCACCGCTCCTGATAATCACCGCTCCTGATAATCACCGCTCCTGATAATCACCGCTCCTAATAATCACTGCTCCTAATAATCACCGCTCCTAATAATCACTGCTCCTAATAATCACTGCTCCTGATAATCACCGCTCCTGATAATCACCGCTCCTAATAATCACTGCTCCTGATAATCACCGCTCCTGATAATCACCGCTCCTAATAATCACTGCTCCTAATAATCACCGCTCCTAATAATCACTGCTCCTGATAATCACCGCTCCTGATAATCACCGCTCCTAATAATCACCGCTCCTGATAATCACCGCTCCTAATAATCACTGCTCCTAATAATCACTGCTCCTGATAATCACTGCTCCTAATAATCACTGCTCCTGATAATCACTGCTCCTAATAATCACTGCTCCTGATAATCACTGCTCCTAATAATCACTGCTCCTAATAATCACTGCTCCTGATAATCACCGCTCCTAATAATCACTGCTCCTGATAATCACTGCTCCTAATAATCACTGCTCCTGATAATCACTGCTCCTAATAATCACTGCTCCTGATAATCACTGCTCCTGATAATCACTGCTCCTGATAATCACTGCTCCTGATAATCACTGCTCCTAATAATCACTGCTCCTGATAATCACTGCTCCTGATAATCACTGCTCCTGATAATCACTGCTCCTAATAATCACTGCTCCTGATAATCACCGCTCCTAATAATCACTGCTCCTGATAATCACCGCTCCTGATAATCACTGCTCCTGATAATCACTGCTCCTAATAATCACTGCTCCTAATAATCACCACTCCTGATAATCACCGCTCCTGATAATCACTGCTCCTAATAATCACTGCTCCTAATAATCACTGCTCCTGATAATCACTGCTCCTGATAATCACTGCTCCTAATAATCACTGCTCCTGATAATCACTGCTCCTAATAATCACTGCTCCTGATAATCACTGCTCCTAATAATCACTGCTCCTGATAATCACTGCTCCTAATAATCACTGCTCCTGATAATCACTGCTCCTAATAATCACTGCTCCTAATAATCACTGCTCCTGATAATCACTGCTCCTAATAATCACTGCTCCTGATAATCACTGCTCCTAATAATCACTGCTCCTGATAATCACCGCTCCTAATAATCACTGCTCCTGATAATCACTGCTCCTAATAATCACCGCTCCTGATAATCACTGCTCCTGATAATCACTGCTCCTAATAATCACTGCTCCTAATAATCACCGCTCCTGATAATCACTGCTCCTGATAATCACTGCTCCTAATAATCACTGCTCCTAATAATCACCGCTCCTGATAATCACTGCTCCTGATAATCACTGCTCCTGATAATCACTGCTCCTAATAATCACTGCTCCTAATAATCACTGCTCCTAATAATCACCGCTCCTGAAAATCACCGCTCCTAATAATCACCGCTCCTGATAATCACTGCTCCTAATAATCACCGCTCCTAATAATCACCGCTCCTAATAATCACCGCTCCTGATAATCACCGCTCCTAATAAACACTGCTCCTAATAATCACCGCTCCTAATAATCACCGCTCCTGATAATCACTGCTCCTGATAATCACTGCTCCTAATAATCACTGCTCCTAATAATCACTGCTCCTAATAATCACCGCTCCTAATAATCACTGCTCCTGATAATCACTGCTCCTGATAATCACTGCTCCTAATAATCACTGCTCCTGATAATCACTGCTCCTAATAATCACTGCTCCTAATAATCACCGCTCCTGATAATCACTGCTCCTGATAATCACTGCTCCTAATAATCACTGCTCCTAATAATCACTGCTCCTAATAATCACCGCTCCTAATAATCACTGCTCCTGATAATCACTGCTCCTAATAATCACTGCTCCTGATAATCACTGCTCCTGATAATCACTGCTCCTAATAATCACCGCTCCTGATAATCACTGCTCCTAATAATCACCGCTCCTAATAATCACTGCTCCTGATAATCACTGCTCCTAATAATCACTGCTCCTAATAATCACCGCTCCTAATAATCACTGCTCCTAATAATCACCGCTCCTGATAATCACTGCTCCTGATAATCACTGCTCCTAATAATCACTGCTCCTAATAATCACCGCTCCTAATAATCACTGCTCCTAATAATCACCGCTCCTGATAATCACTGCTCCTGATAATCACTGCTCCTAATAATCACTGCTCCTAATAATCACTGCTCCTAATAATCACCGCTCCTAATAATCACTGCTCCTGATAATCACTGCTCCTAATAATCACTGCTCCTGATAATCACTGCTCCTGATAATCACTGCTCCTAATAATCACCGCTCCTGATAATCACTGCTCCTAATAATCACCGCTCCTAATAATCACTGCTCCTAATAATCACCGCTCCTGATAATCACTGCTCCTGATAATCACTGCTCCTAATAATCACTGCTCCTAATAATCACTGCTCCTAATAATCACCGCTCCTAATAATCACTGCTCCTGATAATCACTGCTCCTAATAATCACTGCTCCTGATAATCACTGCTCCTGATAATCACTGCTCCTAATAATCACCGCTCCTGATAATCACTGCTCCTAATAATCACCGCTCCTAATAATCACTGCTCCTGATAATCACTGCTCCTAATAATCACCGCTCCTAATAATCACTGCTCCTGATAATCACTGCTCCTAATAATCACCGCTCCTGATAATCACTGCTCCTAATAATCACCGCTCCTGATAATCACTGCTCCTGATAATCACTGCTCCTGATAATCACTGCTCCTAATAATCACCACTCCTAATAATCACCGCTCCTGATAATCACCGCTCCTAATAATCACCGCTCCTGATAATCACTGCTCCTGATAATCACCGCTCCTAATAATCACTGCTCCTGATAATCACTGCTCCTAATAATCACTGCTCCTAATAATCACCGCTCCTGATAATCACTGCTCCTGATAATCACTGCTCCTAATAATCACTGCTCCTAATAATCACTGCTCCTAATAATCACCGCTCCTGATAATCACTGCTCCTGATAATCACTGCTCCTAATAATCACTGCTCCTGATAATCACCGCTCCTAATAATCACTGCTCCTGATAATCACTGCTCCTAATAATCACCGCTCCTAATAATCACCGCTCCTGATAATCACTGCTCCTGATAATCACTGCTCCTGATAATCACTGCTCCTAATAATCACCGCTCCTGATAATCACTGCTCCTGATAATCACTGCTCCTGATAATCACTGCTCCTAATAATCACCGCTCCTGATAATCACCACTCCTAATAATCACCGCTCCTGATAATCACCGCTCCTAATAATCACTGCTCCTAATAATCACTGCTCCTGATAATCACTGCTCCTGATAATCACTGCTCCTAATAATCACTGCTCCTAATAATCACCGCTCCTGATAATCACCGCTCCTAATAATCACTGCTCCTAATAATCACCGCTCCTAATAATCACCGCTCCTAATAATCACTGCTCCTGATAATCACCGCTCCTAATAATCACTGCTCCTGATAATCACTGCTCCTAATAATCACTGCTCCTAATAATCACCGCTCCTGATAATCACTGCTCCTGATAATCACTGCTCCTAATAATCACCGCTCCTAATAATCACTGCTCCTGATAATCACCACTCCTGATAATCACCGCTCCTAATAATCACTGCTCCTAATAATCACCGCTCCTAATAATCACCGCTCCTAATAATCACTGCTCCTAATAATCACCACTCCTGATAATCACTGCTCCTAATAATCACTGCTCCTAATAATCACCGCTCCTAATAATCACCGCTCCTAATAATCACTGCTCCTGATAATCACCACTCCTGATAATCACCGCTCCTAATAATCACTGCTCCTAATAATCACCGCTCCTAATAATCACCGCTCCTAATAATCACTGCTCCTGATAATCACCACTCCTGATAATCACCGCTCCTAATAATCACTGCTCCTAATAATCACCGCTCCTAATAATCACCGCTCCTAATAATCACTGCTCCTAATAATCACTGCTCCTAATAATCACCACTCCTGATAATCACTGCTCCTAATAATCACTGCTCCTAATAATCACTGCTCCTAATAATCACCGCTCCTAATAATCACTGCTCCTGATAATCACTGCTCCTGATAATCACTGCTCCTAATAATCACTGCTCCTAATAATCACCACTCCTGATAATCACCGCTCCTAATAATCACTGCTCCTAATAATCACCGCTCCTGATAATCACCGCTCCTAATAATCACCGCTCCTGATAATCACTGCTCCTAATAATCACCGCTCCTAATAATCACCGCTCCTAATAATCACTGCTCCTGATAATCACCGCTCCTAATAATCACTGCTCCTAATAATCACCGCTCCTAATAATCACCGCTCCTGATAATCACTGCTCCTGATAATCACTGCTCCTAATAATCACTGCTCCTAATAATCACTGCTCCTAATAATCACCGCTCCTAATAATCACTGCTCCTGATAATCACTGCTCCTGATAATCACTGCTCCTAATAATCACTGCTCCTGATAATCACTGCTCCTGATAATCACTGCTCCTAATAATCACTGCTCCTAATAATCACCGCTCCTAATAATCACTGCTCCTGATAATCACTGCTCCTGATAATCACTGCTCCTAATAATCACTGCTCCTAATAATCACCACTCCTGATAATCACTGCTCCTAATAATCACTGCTCCTAATAATCACTGCTCCTAATAATCACTGCTCCTGATAATCACTGCTCCTGATAATCACCACTCCTAATAATCACTGCTCCTAATAATCACCGCTCCTAATAATCACCGCTCCTAATAATCACTGCTCCTAATAATCACCGCTCCTAATAATCACTGCTCCTGATAATCACCGCTCCTAATAATCACTGCTCCTGATAATCACTGCTCCTAATAATCACTGCTCCTGATAATCACTGCTCCTGATAATCACCACTCCTAATAATCACTGCTCCTAATAATCACTGCTCCTGATAATCACTGCTCCTGATAATCACCACTCCTAATAATCACCGCTCCTGATAATCACCACTCCTAATAATCACTGCTCCTAATAATCACTGCTCCTGATAATCACTGCTCCTGATAATCACCACTCCTAATAATCACCGCTCCTGATAATCACCGCTCCTAATAATCACTGCTCCTAATAATCACTGCTCCTGATAATCACTGCTCCTGATAATCACTGCTCCTAATAATCACTGCTCCTAATAATCACCGCTCCTGATAATCACCGCTCCTAATAATCACTGCTCCTAATAATCACCGCTCCTAATAATCACCGCTCCTAATAATCACTGCTCCTGATAATCACCGCTCCTAATAATCACTGCTCCTGATAATCACTGCTCCTAATAATCACTGCTCCTAATAATCACCGCTCCTGATAATCACTGCTCCTAATAATCACTGCTCCTAATAATCACCGCTCCTAATAATCACTGCTCCTGATAATCACCACTCCTGATAATCACCGCTCCTAATAATCACTGCTCCTAATAATCACCGCTCCTAATAATCACCGCTCCTAATAATCACTGCTCCTAATAATCACCACTCCTGATAATCACCGCTCCTAATAATCACTGCTCCTAATAATCACCGCTCCTAATAATCACTGCTCCTGATAATCACTGCTCCTGATAATCACTGCTCCTAATAATCACTGCTCCTAATAATCACCACTCCTGATAATCACCGCTCCTAATAATCACTGCTCCTAATAATCACCGCTCCTGATAATCACCGCTCCTAATAATCACCGCTCCTGATAATCACTGCTCCTAATAATCACCGCTCCTAATAATCACCGCTCCTGATAATCACTGCTCCTGATAATCACCGCTCCTAATAATCACTGCTCCTAATAATCACCGCTCCTAATAATCACCGCTCCTGATAATCACTGCTCCTGATAATCACTGCTCCTAATAATCACTGCTCCTAATAATCACTGCTCCTAATAATCACCGCTCCTAATAATCACTGCTCCTGATAATCACTGCTCCTGATAATCACTGCTCCTAATAATCACTGCTCCTGATAATCACTGCTCCTGATAATCACTGCTCCTAATAATCACTGCTCCTAATAATCACCGCTCCTAATAATCACTGCTCCTGATAATCACTGCTCCTGATAATCACTGCTCCTAATAATCACTGCTCCTAATAATCACCACTCCTGATAATCACCGCTCCTAATAATCACTGCTCCTAATAATCACCGCTCCTAATAATCACTGCTCCTGATAATCACTGCTCCTGATAATCACTGCTCCTAATAATCACTGCTCCTAATAATCACCGCTCCTAATAATCACCACTCCTGATAATCACCGCTCCTAATAATCACTGCTCCTAATAATCACCGCTCCTGATAATCACCGCTCCTAATAATCACCGCTCCTGATAATCACTGCTCCTAATAATCACCGCTCCTAATAATCACTGCTCCTAATAATCACCGCTCCTAATAATCACCGCTCCTAATAATCACTGCTCCTAATAATCACCACTCCTGATAATCACCGCTCCTAATAATCACTGCTCCTAATAATCACCGCTCCTAATAATCACTGCTCCTAATAATCACTGCTCCTGATAATCACTGCTCCTAATAATCACTGCTCCTAATAATCACCACTCCTGATAATCACCGCTCCTAATAATCACTGCTCCTAATAATCACCGCTCCTGATAATCACCGCTCCTAATAATCACCGCTCCTAATAATCACCGCTCCTAATAATCACTGCTCCTGATAATCACTGCTCCTAATAATCACTGCTCCTAATAATCACTGCTTCTGATAATCACTGCTCCTGATAATCACTGCTCCTAATAATCACTGCTCCTAATAATCACCGCTCCTAATAATCACTGCTCCTGATAATCACCACTCCTGATAATCACCGCTCCTAATAATCACTGCTCCTAATAATCACTGCTCCTAATAATCACCGCTCCTAATAATCACTGCTCCTGATAATCACCACTCCTGATAATCACCGCTCCTAATAATCACCGCTCCTAATAATCACTGCTCCTAATAATCACTGCTCCTAATAATCACCGCTCCTAATAATCACTGCTCCTGATAATCACCACTCCTGATAATCACCGCTCCTAATAATCACTGCTCCTAATAATCACCGCTCCTAATAATCACTGCTCCTAATAATCACTGCTCCTAATAATCACCGCTCCGAATAATCACTGCTCCTGATAATCACCACTCCTGATAATCACCGCTCCTAATAATCACTGCTCCTGATAATCACCACTCCTGATAATCACTGCTCCTAATAATCACTGCTCCTAATAATCACCGCTCCTAATAATCACTGCTCCTGATAATCACCACTCCTGATAATCACCGCTCCTAATAATCACTGCTCCTAATAATCACTGCTCCTAATAATCACCGCTCCTAATAATCACTGCTCCTGATAATCACCGCTCCTAATAATCACCGCTCCTAATAATCACTGCTCCTAATAATCACTGCTCCTAATAATCACCACTCCTGATAATCACCGCTCCTAATAATCACTGCTCCTAATAATCACTGCTCCTAATAATCACCGCTCCTAATAATCACTGCTCCTGATAATCACTGCTCCTAATAATCACTGCTCCTAATAATCACTGCTCCTGATAATCACTGCTCCTAATAATCACTGCTCCTAATAATCACTGCTCCTAATAATCACCGCTCCTAATAATCACTGCTCCTGATAATCACCACTCCTAATAATCACTGCTCCTGATAATCACCACTCCTGATAATCACCGCTCCTAATAATCACTGCTCCTAATAATCACTGCTCCTGATAATCACTGCTCCTAATAATCACTGCTCCTAATAATCACTGCTCCTGATAATCACCGCTCCTGATAATCACCGCTCCTAATAATCACTGCTCCTAATAATCACCGCTCCTGATAATCACCGCTCCTGATAATCACCGCTCCTGATAATCACTGCTCCTAATAATCACTGCTCCTAATAATCACCGCTCCTGATAATCACTGCTCCTAATAATCACTGCTCCTAATAATCACCGCTCCTAATAATCACCGCTCCTAATAATCACTGCTCCTAATAATCACTGCTCCTAATAATCACTGCTCCTAATAATCACTGCTCCTAATAATCACTGCTCCTAATAATCACTGCTCCTAATAATCACTGCTCCTAATAATCACTGCTCCTAATAATCACTGCTCCTAATAATCACTGCTCCTAATAATCACTGCTCCTAATAATCACTGCTCCTAATAATCACTGCTCCTAATAATCACTGCTCCTAATAATCACTGCTCCTAATAATCACTGCTCCTAATAATCACCGCTCCTGATAATCACCGCTCCTAATAATCACTGCTCCTAATAATCACCGCTCCTAATAATCACCGCTCCTAATAATCACTGCTCCTAATAATCACTGCTCCTAATAATCACCGCTCCTGATAATCACTGCTCCTAATAATCACTGCTCCTAATAATCACTGCTCCTAATAATCACTGCTCCTAATAATCACTGCTCCTAATAATCACTGCTCCTAATAATCACTGCTCCTAATAATCACTGCTCCTAATAATCACTGCTCCTAATAATCACTGCTCCTAATAATCACTGCTCCTAATAATCACTGCTCCTAATAATCACTGCTCCTAATAATCACTGCTCCTAATAATCACTGCTCCTAATAATCACTGCTCCTAATAATCACTGCTCCTAATAATCACTGCTCCTAATAATCACTGCTCCTAATAATCACTGCTCCTAATAATCACCGCTCCTAATAATCACCGCTCCTAATAATCACTGCTCCTAATAATCACTGCTCCTAATAATCACCGCTCCTAATAATCACTGCTCCTAATAATCACTGCTCCTAATAATCACTGCTCCTAATAATCACTGCTCCTAATAATCACCGCTCCTGATAATCACTGCTCCTGATAATCACTGCTCCTAATAATCACTGCTCCTAATAATCACCGCTCCTAATAATCACCGCTCCTGATAATCACTGCTCCTAATAATCACTGCTCCTAATAATCACCGCTCCTAATAATCACTGCTCCTAATAATCACTGCTCCTAATAATCACTGCTCCTGATAATCACTGCTCCTAATAATCACTGCTCCTAATAATCACCGCTCCTGATAATCACTGCTCCTAATAATCACTGCTCCTAATAATCACCGCTCCTGATAATCACTGCTCCTAATAATCACTTCTCCTAATAATCACCGCTCCTAATAATCACTGCTCCTAATAATCACTGCTCCTAATAATCACTGCTCCTGATAATCACTGCTCCTGATAATCACCACTCCTAATAATCACTGCTCCTGATAATCACCGCTCCTAATAATCACTGCTCCTAATAATCACCGCTCCTAATAATCACTGCTCCTGATAATCACTGCTCCTAATAATCACTGCTCCTAATAATCACTTCTCCTGATAATCACTGCTCCTGATAATCACTGCTCCTAATAATCACTGCTCCTAATAATCACTGCTCCTGATAATCACTGCTCCTAATAATCACTTCTCCTGATAATCACTGCTCCTGATAATCACTGCTCCTAATAATCACTGCTCCTAATAATCACTGCTCCTGATAATCACTGCTCCTAATAATCGCTGCTCCTGATAATCACTGCTCCTAATAATCACTGCTCCTGATAATCACCACTCCTAATAATCACTGCTCCTGATAATCACTGCTCCTAATAATCACTGCTCCTGATAATCACTGCTCCTAATAATCACTGCTCCTGATAATCACTGCTCCTAATAATCACTGCTCCTGATAATCACTGCTCCTAATAATCACTGCTCCTGATAATCACTGCTCCTAATAATCACTTCTCCTGATAATCACTGCTCCTGATAATCACCACTCCTAATAATCACTGCTCCTGATAATCACTGCTCCTGATAATCACTGCTCCTAATAATCACCGCTCCTGATAATCACTGCTCCTAATAATCACTGCTCCTAATAATCACTGCTCCTGATAATCACTGCTCCTAATAATCGCTGCTCCTGATAATCACTGCTCCTAATAATCACTGCTCCTGATAATCACCACTCCTAATAATCACTGCTCCTGATAATCACTGCTCCTAATAATCACTGCTCCTGATAATCACTGCTCCTAATAATCACTGCTCCTAATAATCGCTGCTCCTGATAATCACTGCTCCTAATAATCACTGCTCCTGATAATCACCACTCCTAATAATCACTGCTCCTGATAATCACTGCTCCTAATAATCACTGCTCCTGATAATCACTGCTCCTGATAATCACCACTCCTAATAATCACTGCTCCTAATAATCACCGCTCCTAATAATCACTGCTCCTGATAATCACCGCTCCTAATAATCACTGCTCCTGATAATCACTGCTCCTAATAATCACTGCTCCTGATAATCACTGCTCCTGATAATCACCACTCCTAATAATCACTGTTCCTAATAATCACCGCTCCTAATAATCACCGCTCCTAATAATCACTGCTCCTAATAATCACTGCTCCTAATAATCACTGCTCCTGATAATCACTGCTCCTGATAATCACCACTCCTAATAATCACTGCTCCTAATAATCACCGCTCCTAATAATCACTGCTCCTGATAATCACCACTCCTGATAATCACTGCTCCTAATAATCACTGCTCCTGATAATCACCACTCCTAATAATCACTGCTCCTAATAATCACTGCTCCTAATAATCACTGCTCCTGATAATCACTGCTCCTGATAATCACCACTCCTAATAATCACTGCTCCTAATAATCACCGCTCCTGATAATCACCACTCCTGATAATCACTGCTCCTAATAATCACTGCTCCTAATAATCACTGCTCCTAATAATCACTGCTCCTGATAATCACTGCTCCTGATAATCACCGCTCCTAATAATCACTGCTCCTGATAATCACCACTCCTGATAATCACTGCTCCTAATAATCACTGCTCCTAATAATCACTGCTCCTGATAATCACTGCTCCTGATAATCACCACTCCTAATAATCACTGCTCCTAATAATCACCGCTCCTAATAATCACCGCTCCTAATAATCACCACTCCTGATAATCACTGCTCCTGATAATCACTGCTCCTAATAATCACTGCTCCTAATAATCACTGCTCCTGATAATCACTGCTCCTGATAATCACCACTCCTAATAATCACTGCTCCTAATAATCACCGCTCCTGATAATCACCACTCCTGATAATCACTGCTCCTAATAATCACTGCTCCTAATAATCACTGCTCCTAATAATCACTGCTCCTGATAATCACTGCTCCTGATAATCACCGCTCCTAATAATCACTGCTCCTGATAATCACCACTCCTGATAATCACTGCTCCTAATAATCACTGCTCCTAATAATCACTGCTCCTGATAATCACTGCTCCTGATAATCACCACTCCTAATAATCACTGCTCCTAATAATCACCGCTCCTAATAATCACCGCTCCTAATAATCACTGCTCCTAATAATCACCGCTCCTAATAATCACTGCTCCTGATAATCACCGCTCCTAATAATCACTGCTCCTGATAATCACTGCTCCTAATAATCACTGCTCCTGATAATCACTGCTCCTGATAATCACCACTCCTAATAATCACTGCTCCTAATAATCACCGCTCCTAATAATCACTGCTCCTGATAATCACCACTCCTAATAATCACTGCTCCTAATAATCACCGCTCCTGATAATCACTGCTCCTAATAATCACTGCTCCTGATAATCACTGCTCCGGATAATAACCGCTCCGGATATTCACTGCTCCGGATAATCACTGCTCCTAATAATCACTGCTCCTGATAATCACTGCTCCGGATAATAACCGCTCCGGATATTCACTGCTCCGGATAATCACTGCTCCTAATAATCACTGCTCCTGATAATCACCACTCCTAATAATCACTGCTCCTAATAATCACCGCTCCTGATAATCACTGCTCCTAATAATCACTGCTCCTGATAATCACTGCTCCGGATAATAACCGCTCCTAATAATCACTGCTCCTGATAATCACTGCTCCTAATAATCACTGCTCCTGATAATCACTGCTCCGGATAATAACCGCTCCGGCTATTCACTGCTCCGGATAATCACGGCTCCTGATAATCACCGCTCCTAATAATCACTGCTCCTGATAATCACTGCTCCGGATAATAACCGCTCCGGATATTCACTGCTCCGGATAATCACGGCTCCTGATAATCACTGCTCCTGATAATCACCGCTCCTGATAATCACCGCTCCTGATAATAAATGCTCCTGATAATCACCGCTCCTGATAATCACTGCTCCTGATAATAACCTTTCCTGATAATCACCGCTCCAAATAATCAGCGCTCCTGATAATCACCGCTCCTGATAATAACCGCTCCTGATAATCACCGCTCCAAATAATCACCGCTCCTGATAATCACCGCTCCTGATAATCACTGCTCCAAATAATCACTGCTCCTGATAATCACTGCTCCAAATAATCACCGCTCCTGATAATCACCGCTCCTAATAATCACTGCTCCTGATAATCACTGCTCCGGATAATCACCGCTCCTGATAATCACCGCTCCTGATAATCACTGCTCCAAATAATCACTGCTCCTGATAATCACTGCTCCAAATAATCACCGCTCCTGATAATCACCGCTCCAAATAATCACCGCTCCATGACAATAATCGCTCCTGATAATCACCGCTCCAAATAATCACCGCTCCTGATAATCACCGCTCCTGATAATCACTGCTCCAAATAATCACTGCTCCTGATAATCACTGCTCCAAATAATCACCGCTCCTGATAATCACCGCTCCTGATAATCACTGCTCCAAATAATCACTGCTCCTGATAATCACTGCTCCAAATAATCACCGCTCCTGATAATCACCGCTCCAAATAATCACCGCTCCATGACAATAATCGCTCCTGATAATCACTGCTCCAAATAATCACTGCTCCTGATAATCACCGCTCCTGATAATCACTGCTCCAAATAATCACTGCTCCTGATAATCACTGCTCCAAATAATCACCGCTCCTGATAATCACCGCTCCAAATAATCACCGCTCCATGACAATAATCGCTCCTGATAATCACCGCTCCAAATAATCACCGCTCCTGATAATCACTGCTCCGGATAATAACCGCACCAAATAATCACCGCTCCATGACAATAATCGCTCCTGATAATCACCGCTCCAAATAATCACCGCTCCTGATAATCACCGCTCCAAATAATCACTGCTCCTGATAATCACCGCTCCAAATAATCACTGCTCCAAATAATCACTGCTCCTGATAATCACCGCTCCAAATAATCACCGCTCCTGATAATCACTGCTCCTGATAATCACCGCTCCAAATAATCACCGCTCCTGATAATCACCGCTCCTGATAATCACTGCTCCAAATAATCACTGCTCCTGATAATCACCGCTCCTGATAATCACCGCTCCTGATAATCACTGCTCCAAATAATCACCGCTCCTGATAATCACCGCTCCAAATAATCACCGCTCCTGATAATCACTGCTCCGGATAATAACCGCTCCAAATAATCACCGCTCCATGACAATAATCGCTCCTGATAATCACCGCTCCAAATAATCACCGCTCCTGATAATCACTGCTCCAAATAATCACTGCTCCTGATAATCACCGCTCCAAATAATCACTGCTCCAAATAATCACTGCTCCTGATAATCACCGCTCCAAATAATCACTGCTCCAAATAATCACTGCTCCTGATAATCACCACTCCTAATAATCACCGCTCCAAATAATCACCGCTCCTGATAATCACTGCTCCAAATAATCACTGCTCCTGATAATCACCGCTCCAAATAATCACCGCTCCTGATAATCACCGCTCCAAATAATCACCGCTCCTGATAATCACTGCTCCAAATAATCACTGCTCCTGATAATCACCGCTCCAAATAATCACTGCTCCAAATAATCACTGCTCCTGATAATCACCGCTCCTGATAATCACCACTCCTAATAATCACCGCTCCAAATAATCACCGCTCCTGATAATCACTGCTCCAAATAATCACTGCTCCTGATAATCACCGCTCCAAATAATCACCGCTCCAAATAATCACCGCTCCATGACAATAATCGCTCCTGATAATCACCGCTCCAAATAATCACCGCTCCAAATAATCACTGCTCCAAATAATCACTGCTCCTGATAATCACCGCTCCTGATAATCACCACTCCTAATAATCACCGCTCCAAATAATCACCGCTCCTGATAATCACTGCTCCAAATAATCACTGCTCCTGATAATCACCGCTCCAAATAATCACCGCTCCTGATAATCACTGCTCCTGATAATCACTGCTCCTGATAATCACCGCTCCTGATAATCACCGCTCCTGATAATCACTGCTCCTGATAATAACCGCTCCTGATAATCACCGCTCCTGATAATCACTGCTCCTGATAATCACCACTCCTAATAATCACTGCTCCTGATAATAACCACTCCTGATAATCACTGCTCCTGATAATCACCGCTCCTGATAATCACCGCTCCTGATAATCACTGCTCCTGATAATCACCACTCCTAATAATCACTGCTCCTGATAATAACCGCTCCTGATAATCACTGCTCCTGATAATCACCACTCCTAATAATCACTGCTCCTGATAATAACCGCTCCTGATAATCACTGCTCCTGATAATCACCGCTCCTGATAATCACCGCTCCTGATAATCACTGCTCCTGATAATCACCACTCCTAATAATCACTGCTCCTGATAATAACCGCTCCTGATAATCACCGCTCCTGATAATCACCGCTCCTAATAATCACCGCTCCTAATAATCACTGCTCCAAATAATCACTGCTCCTGATAATCACCGCTCCTGATAATCACTGCTCCTGATAATCACCACTCCTAATAATCACTGCTCCTGATAATAACCGCTCCTGATAATCACCGCTCCTGATAATCACCGCTCCTAATAATCACTGCTCCTGATAATCACCGCTCCAAATAATCACTGCTCCGGATAATAACCGCTCCAAATAATCACCGCTCCTGATAATCACAGCTCCGGATAATAACCGCTCCAAATAACCACCGCTCCTGATAATCACTGCTCCGGATAATAACCGCTCCAAATAATCACCGCTCCTGATAATCACCGCTCCAAATAATCACTGCTCCAAATAATCACTGCTCCTGATAATCACTGCTCCAAATAATCACTGCTCCTGATAATCACCGCTCCAAATAATCACTGCTCCAAATAATCACTGCTCCTGATAATCACCGCTCCAAATAATCACCGCTCCTGATAATCACTGCTCCTGATAATCACCGCTCCTGATAATCACCGCTCCTGATAATCACTGCTCCTGATAATCACCGCTCCTGATAATCACCGCTCCTGATAATCACTGCTCCTAATAATCACCGCTCCTGATAATCACCGCTCCTGATAATCACCGCTCCTGATAATCACCGCTCCTGATAATCACTGCTCCTGATAATAACCGCTCCTGATAATCACCGCTCCTGATAATCACTGCTCCTGATAATCACCGCTCCTGATAATCACTGCTCCTGATAATCACCACTCCTAATAATCACCGCTCCTGATAATCACTGCTCCTGATAATCACCGCTCCTGATAATCACCGCTCCTGATAATCACTGCTCCTGATAATCACCGCTCCTGATAATCACCGCTCCTAATAATCACCGCTCCTGATAATCACTGCTCCTGATAATCACCGCTCCTGATAATAACCGCTCCTGATAATCACCGCTCCTGATAATCACCGCTCCTAATAATCACTGCTCCTGATAATAACCGCTCCTGATAATAACCGCTCCTGATAATCACCACTCCTGATAATAACCGCTCCTGATAATCACCGCTCCTGATAATCACCGCTCCTAATAATCACTGCTCCTGATAATCACCACTCCTAATAATCACCGCTCCTGATAATCACTGCTCCTGATAATCACCACTCCTGATAATAACCGCTCCTAATAATCACTGCTCCTGATAATAACCGCTCCTAATAATCACTGCTCCTGATAATAACCGCTCCTGATAATCACCGCTCCTGATAATCACTGCTCCTGATAATCACCACTCCTAATAATCACTGCTCCTGATAATAACCGCTCCTGATAATCACCGCTCCTGATAATCACCGCTCCTGATAATCACCGCTCCTGATAATCACCGCTCCTGATAATCACCGCTCCTGATAATCACCACTCCTAATAATCACTGCTCCTGATAATAACCGCTCCTGATAATCACCGCTCCTGATAATCACCGCTCCTGATAATCACCACTCCTAATAATCACTGCTCCTGATAATCACCGCTCCTGATAATCACCACTCCTAATAATCACCGCTCCTGATAATCACCACTCCTAATAATCACTGCTCCTGATAATCACCGCTCCTGATAATAACCGCTCCTGATAATCACCGCTCCTGATAATCACCGCTCCTGATAATCACCACTCCTAATAATCACCGCTCCTGATAATCACCACTCCTAATAATCACCGCTCCTGATAATCACCGCTCCTGATAATCACCGCTCCTGATAATCACCGCTCCTAATAATCACTGCTCCTGATAATCACTGCTCCTGATAATCACCGCTCCTAATAATCACCACTCCTAATAATCACCGCTCCTGATAATCACCGCTCCTGATAATCACCACTCCTTATAATCACCGCTCCTGATAATCACCGCTCCTGATAATCACCACTCCTGATAATAACCGCTCCTGATAATCACCGCTCCTGATAATCACCGCTCCTAATAATCACTGCTCCTGATAATCACCACTCCTAATAATCACCGCTCCTGATAATCACTGCTCCTGATAATCACCACTCCTGATAATAACCGCTCCTGATAATCACCGCTCCTGATAATAACCGCTCCTAATAATCACTGCTCCTGATAATCACCACTCCTAATAATCACTGCTCCTGATAATAACCGCTCCTGATAATCACTGCTCCTGATAATCACCACTCCTAATAATCACCGCTCCTGATAATCACTGCTCCTGATAATCACCACTCCTAATAATCACCGCTCCTGATAATCACCACTCCTAATAATCACCGCTCCTGATAATCACTGCTCCTGATAATCACCACTCCTAATAATCACCGCTCCTGATAATCACTGCTCCTGATAATCACCACTCCTAATAATCACCACTCCTAATAATCACCGCTCCTGATAATCACTGCTCCTGATAATCACCACTCCTAATAATCACCGCTCCTGATAATCACCACTCCTAATAATCACCGCTCCTGATAATCACTGCTCCTGATAATCACCACTCCTGATAATAACCGCTCCTGATAATCACCGCTCCTGATAATAACCGCTCCTAATAATCACTGCTCCTGATAATCACCACTCCTAATAATCACTCCAACTGATAATAACCGCTCCTGATAATCACTGCTCCTGATAATCACCACTCATAATAATCACCGCTCCTGATAATCACTGCTCCTGATAATCACCGCTCCTAATAATCACCGCTCCTGATAATCACCACTCCTAATAATCACCGCTCCTGATAATCACTGCTCCTGATAATCACCACTCCTGATAATAACCGCTCCTGATAATCACCGCTCCTGATAATAACCGCTCCTAATAATCACTGCTCCTGATAATCACCACTCCTAATAATCACTGCTCCTGATAATAACCGCTCCTAATAATCACTGCTCCTGATAATCACCACTCCTAATAATCACCACTCCTAATAATCACCGCTCCTGATAATCACCACTCCTAATAATCACCGCTCCTGATAATCACTGCTCCTGATAATCACCACTCCTGATAATAACCGCTCCTGATAATCACCGCTCCTGATAATAACCGCTCCTAATAATCACTGCTCCTGATAATCACCACTCCTAATAATCACTGCTCCTGATAATAACCGCTCCTAATAATCACTGCTCCTGATAATCACCACTCCTAATAATCACCGCTCCTGATAATCACTGCTCCTGATAATCACCACTCCTGATAATCACCACTCCTGATAATAACCGCTCCTGATAATCACCGCTCCTGATAATAACCGCTCCTGATAATCACCACTCCTAATAATCACTGCTCCTGATAATAACCGCTCCCAATAATCACTGCTCCTGATAATCACCACTCCTAATAATCACCGCTCCTGATAATCACTGCTCCTGATAATAACCGCTCCTAATAATCACTGCTCCTGATAATCACCACTCCTAATAATCACTGCTCCTAATAATCACTGCTCCTGATAATAACCGCTCCTAATAATCACTGCTCCTGATAATAACCGCTCCTAATAATCACTGCTCCTGATAATCACCACGCCTAATAATCACTGCTCCTGATAATAACCGCTCCTAATAATCACCGCTCCTGATAATCACTGCTCCTGATAATCACTGCTCCTGATAATCACCACTCCTGATAATAACCGCTCCTGATAATCACTGCTCCTAATAATCACTGCTCCTGATAATCACCACTCCTAATAATCACCGCTCCTGATAATCACCACTCCTAATAATCTCTGCTCCTGATAATCACTGCTCCTGATAATAACCGCTCCTAATAATCACTGCTCCTGATAATCACCACTCCTGATAATCACCACTCCTAATAATCACCACTCCTAATAATCACCACTCCTGATAATCACTGCTCCTAATAATCACCGCTCCAAATAATCACTGCTCCTGATAATCACCACTCCTAATAATCACCACTCCTGATAATCACTGCTCCTAATAATCACTGCTCCTAATAATCACTGCTCCTGATAATCACCACTCCTAATAATCACTGCTCCTGATAATAACCGCTCCTGATAATCACCGCTCCTGATAATCACTGCTCCTGATAATAACCGCTCCTAATACTCACCACTCCTAATAATCACCACTCCTGATAATCACTGCTCCTAATAATCACCGCTCCAAATAATCACTGCTCCTGATAATCACCACTCCTAATAATCACCACTCCTAATAATCACTGCTCCTGATAATAACCGCTCCTAATAATCACCACTCCTGATAATAACCGCTCCTAATAATCACTGCTCCTGATAATCACCACTCCTAATAATCACTGCTCCTGATAATAACCGCTCCTGATAATCACCGCTCCTGATAATAACCGCTCCTAATAATCACTGCTCCTGATAATCACCACTCCTAATAATCACCACTCCTGATAATAACCGCTCCTAATAATCACTGCTCCTGATAATCACCACTCCTAATAATCACTGCTCCTGATAATAACCGCTCCTGATAATCACCGCTCCTGATAATAACCACTCCTAATAATCACCGCTCCTGATAATCACTGCTCCTGATAATAACCACTCCTAATAATCACTGCTCCTGATAATCACCACTCCTAATAATCACCGCTCCTGATAATCACTGCTCCTGATAATAACCACTCCTAATAATCACCGCTCCTGATAATCACTGCTCCTGATAATAACCACTCCTAATAATCACTGCTCCTGATAATCACCACTCCTAATAATCACCGCTCCTGATAATCACTGCTCCTGATAATCACCACTCCTGATAATAACCGCTCCTGATAATCACCGCTCCTGATAATAACCGCTCCTAATAATCACTGCTCCTGATAATCACCACTCCTAATAATCACTGCTCCTGATAATAACCGCTCCTGATAATCACTGCTCCTGATAATCACCACTCCTAATAATCACCGCTCCTGATAATCACTGCTCCTGATAATCACCGCTCCTAATAATCACCGCTCCTGATAATCACCACTCCTAATAATCACTGCTCCTGATAATCACCACTCCTGATAATAACCGCTCCTGATAATCACCGCTCCTGATAATAACCGCTCCTAATAATCACTGCTCCTGATAATCACCACTCCTAATAATCACTGCTCCTGATAATAACCGCTCCTAATAATCACTGCTCCTGATAATCACCACTCCTAATAATCACCACTCCTAATAATCACCGCTCCTGATAATCACCACTCCTAATAATCACCGCTCCTGATAATCACTGCTCCTGATAATCACCACTCCTGATAATAACCGCTCCTGATAATCACCGCTCCTGATAATAACCGCTCCTAATAATCACTGCTCCTGATAATCACCACTCCTAATAATCACTGCTCCTGATAATAACCGCTCCTAATAATCACTGCTCCTGATAATCACCACTCCTAATAATCACCGCTCCTGATAATCACTGATCCTGATAATCACCACTCCTAATAATCACCGCTCCTGATAATCACTGCTCCTGATAATCACCACTCCTGATAATCACCACTCCTGATAATAACCGCTCCTGATAATCACCGCTCCTGATAATAACCGCTCCTGATAATCACCACTCCTAATAATCACTGCTCCTGATAATAACCGCTCCCAATAATCACTGCTCCTGATAATCACCACTCCTAATAATCACCGCTCCTGATAATCACTGCTCCTGATAATAACCGCTCCTAATAATCACTGCTCCTGATAATCACCACTCCTAATAATCACTGCTCCTAATAATCACTGCTCCTGATAATAACCGCTCCTAATAATCACTGCTCCTGATAATAACCGCTCCTAATAATCACTGCTCCTGATAATCACCACGCCTAATAATCACTGCTCCTGATAATAACCGCTCCTAATAATCACCGCTCCTGATAATCACTGCTCCTGATAATCACTGCTCCTGATAATCACCACTCCTGATAATAACCGCTCCTGATAATCACTGCTCCTAATAATCACTGCTCCTGATAATCACCACTCCTAATAATCACCGCTCCTGATAATCACCACTCCTAATAATCTCTGCTCCTGATAATCACTGCTCCTGATAATAACCGCTCCTAATAATCACTGCTCCTGATAATCACCACTCCTGATAATCACCACTCCTAATAATCACCACTCCTAATAATCACCACTCCTGATAATCACTGCTCCTAATAATCACCGCTCCAAATAATCACTGCTCCTGATAATCACCACTCCTAATAATCACCACTCCTGATAATCACTGCTCCTAATAATCACTGCTCCTAATAATCACTGCTCCTGATAATCACCACTCCTAATAATCACTGCTCCTGATAATAACCGCTCCTGATAATCACCGCTCCTGATAATCACTGCTCCTGATAATAACCGCTCCTAATAATCACCACTCCTAATAATCACCACTCCTGATAATCACTGCTCCTAATAATCACCGCTCCAAATAATCACTGCTCCTGATAATCACCACTCCTAATAATCACCACTCCTAATAATCACTGCTCCTGATAATAACCGCTCCTAATAATCACCACTCCTGATAATAACCGCTCCTAATAATCACTGCTCCTGATAATCACCACTCCTAATAATCACTGCTCCTGATAATAACCGCTCCTGATAATCACCGCTCCTGATAATAACCGCTCCTAATAATCACTGCTCCTGATAATCACCACTCCTAATAATCACCACTCCTGATAATAACCGCTCCTAATAATCACTGCTCCTGATAATCACCACTCCTAATAATCACTGCTCCTGATAATAACCGCTCCTGATAATCACCGCTCCTGATAATAACCACTCCTAATAATCACCGCTCCTGATAATCACTGCTCCTGATAATAACCACTCCTAATAATCACTGCTCCTGATAATCACCACTCCTAATAATCACCGCTCCTGATAATCACTGCTCCTGATAATAACCACTCCTAATAATCACCGCTCCTGATAATCACTGCTCCTGATAATAACCACTCCTAATAATCACTGCTCCTGATAATCACCACTCCTAATAATCACCGCTCCTGATAATCACTGCTCCTGATAATAACCACTCCTAATAATCACCGCTCCTGATAATCACTGCTCCTGATAATAACCACTCCGAATAATCACTGCTCCTGATAATCACCACTCCTAATAATCACCGCTCCTGATAATCACTGCTCCTGATAATAACCACTCCTAATAATCACTGCTCCTGATAATCACCACTCCTAATAATCACCGCTCCTGATAATCACTGCTCCTGATAATAACCACTCCTAATAATCACTGCTCCTGATAATCACCACTCCTAATAATCACCGCTCCTGATAATCACTGCTCCTGATAATAACCACTCCTAATAATCACTGCTCCTGATAATCACCACTCCTAATAATCACCGCTCCTGATAATCACTGCTCCTGATAATAACCGCTCCTAATAATCACTGCTCCTGATAATCACCACTCCTAATAATCACCACTCCTAATAATCACCGCTCCTGATAATAACCACTCCTAATAATCACTGCTCCTGATAATCACCACTCCTAATAATCACCGCTCCTGATAATCACTGCTCCTGATAATAACCGCTCCTAATAATCACTGCTCCTGATAATCACCACTCCTAATAATCACTGCTCCTGATAATAACCGCTCCTGATAATCACCGCTCCTGATAATAACCACTCCTAATAATCACCGCTCCTGATAATCACTGCTCCTGATAATAACCACTCCTAATAATCACTGCTCCTGATAATCACCACTCCTAATAATCACCGCTCCTGATAATCACTGCTCCTGATAATAACCGCTCCTAATAATCACTGCTCCTGATAATCACCACTCCTAATAATCACCACGCTGATAATCACCACTCCTAAATAATCACCACTCCTGATAATCACTGCTCCTGATAATCACCACTCCTAATAATCACCACTCCTGATAATAACCGCTCCTAATAATCACTGCTCCTGATAATCACCACTCCTAATAATCACTGCTCCTGATAATAACCGCTCCTGATAATCACCGCTCCTGATAATAACCGCTCCTAATAATCACTGCTCCTGATAATCACCACTCCTAATAATCACTGCTCCTGATAATAACCGCTCCTGATAATCACTGCTCCTGATAATCACTGCTCCTGATAATAACCGCTCCTGATAATCACCGCTCCTGATAATAACCGCTCCTAATAATCACTGCTCCTGATAATCACCACTCCTAATAATCACCGCTCCTGATAATCACTGCTCCTGATAATAACCGCTCCTGATAATCACCGCTCCTGATAATAACCGCTCCTGATAATAACCGCTCCTAATAATCACTGCTCCTGATAATCACCACTCCTAATAATCACTGCTCCTGATAATAACCGCTCCTGATAATCACCGCTCCTGATAATAACCGCTCCTAATAATAACCGCTCCTAATAATCACTGCTCCTGATAATCACCGCTCCTGATAATAACCGCTCCTAATAATAACCGCTCCTAATAATCACTGCTCCTAATAATCACCACTCCTGATAATCACTGCTCCTGATAATCACCACTCCTAATAATCACCGCTCCTGATAATAACCGCTCCTAATAATCACTGCTCCTGATAATCACCACTCCTAATAATCACCACTCCTAATAATCACCACTCCTGATAATCACTGCTCCTGATAATCACCACTCCTAATAATCACCACTCCTAATAATCACCACTCCTGATAATAACCGCTCCTAATAATCACTGCTCCTGATAATCACCACTCCTAATAATCACCACTCCTAATAATCACCACTCCTGATAATCACTGCTCCTGATAATCACCACTCCTAATAATCACCACTCCTAATAATCACCACTCCTGATAATCACTGCTCCTGATAATCACCACTCCTAATAATCACCACTCCTGATAATAACCGCTCCTAATAATCACTGCTCCTGATAATCACCACTCCTAATAATCACCACTCCTGATAATAACCGCTCCTAATAATCACTGCTCCTGATAATCACTGCTCCTAATAATCACCGCTCCAAATAATCACTGCTCCTGATAATCACTGCTCCTAATAATCACCGCTCCAAATGATCACTGCTCCTGAAAATCACTGCTCCAAATAATCACCGCTCCAAATAATCACCGCTCCTGACAATAACCGCTCCAAATAATCACCGCTCCAAATAAGCACCGCTCCAAATAATCACTGCTCCTGATAATCACTGCTCCGGATAATCAGCGCTCCTGATAATAACCGCTCCAAATAATCACCGCTCCAAATAATCACCGCTCCGAATAATCACTGCTCCTGATAATCACTGCTCCGGATAATCACCGCTCCTGATAATAACCGCTCCTGATAATAACCGCTCCTAATAATCACTGCTCCTGATAATAACCGCTCCTGACAACAACCGCTCCAAATAATCACTGCTCCTGATAATCACTGCTCCTAATAATCACTGCTCCTGACAATAACCGCTCCAAATAATCACTGCTCCTGATAATAACCGCTCCAAATAATCACTGCTCCTGATAATAACCGCTCCTGACAATAACCGCTCCAAATAATCACTGCTCCTGAGAACAACCGCTCCAAATAATCACCGCTCCTGATAATAACCGCTCCAAATAATCACTGCTCCTGACAATAACCGCTCCAAATAATCACCGCTCCTGACAATAACCGCTCCAAATAATCACTGCTCCTGACAATAACCGCTCCAAATAATCACCGCTCCTGACAATAACCGCTCCAAATAATCACCGCTCCTGACAATAACCGCTCCAAATAATCACCGCTCCTGACAATAACCGCTCCAAATAATCACTGCTCCTGAGAACAACCGCTCCAAATAATCACCGCTCCTGATAATAACCGCTCCAAATAATCACTGCTCCTGACAATAACCGCTCCAAATAATCACCGCTCCTGACAATAACCGCTCCAAATAATCACCGCTCCTGACAATAACCGCTCCAAATAATCACTGCTCCTGATAATAACCGCTCCTGACAATAACCGCTCCAAATAATCACTGCTCCTGAGAACAACCGCTCCAAATAATCACCGCTCCTGATAATAACCGCTCCAAATAATCACTGCTCCTGACAATAACCGCTCCAAATAATCACCGCTCCTGACAATAACCGCTCCAAATAATCACCGCTCCTGACAATAACCGCTCCAAATAATCACCGCTCCTGACAATAACCGCTCCAAATAATCACCGCTCCTGACAATAACCGCTCCAAATAATCACTGCTCCTGACAATAACCGCTCCAAATAATCACCGCTCCTTACAATAACCGCTCCAAATAATCACCGCTCCTGACAATAACCGCTCCAAATAATCACCGCTCCTGACAATAACCGCTCCAAATAATCACCGCTCCTGACAATAACCGCTCCAAATAATCACCACTCCTGATAATCACCGCTCCTAATAATCACTGCTCCTGATAATAACCGCTCCTGACAATAACCGCTCCAAATAATCACTGCTCCTGAGAACAACCGCTCCAAATAATCACCGCTCCTGACAATAACCGCTCCAAATAATCACTGCTCCTGAGAACAACCGCTCCTAATAATCACTGCTCCTGATAATCACCGCTCCAAATAATCACTGCTCCTGACAATAACCGCTCCAAATAATCACCGCTCCTGATAATCACCGCTCCTAATAATCACTGCTCCTGATAATAACCGCTCCAAATAATCACTGCTCCTGATAATCACCGCTCCAAATAATCACTGCTCCTGACAATAACCGCTCCAAATAATCACCGCTCCTGATAATCACCGCTCCAAATAATCACCGCTCCTGATAATCACCGCTCCTAATAATCACTGCTCCTGATAATCACCGCTCCTAATAATCACCGCTCCTGATAATAACCGCTCCTGATAATCACTGCTCCAAATAATCACCGCTCCTGAATATCACTGCTCCAAATAATCAGTGCTCCTGATAATCACCGCTCCAAATGATCACTGCTCCGGATAATAACCACTCCAAATAATCACTGCTCCTGATAATCACCGCTCCTGATAATCACCGCTCCTGAAAATCACTGCTCCAAATAATCAGTGCTCCGGATAATAACCGCTCTAAATAATCACCGCTCAAAATAAGCACCGCTCCAAATAATCACTGCTCCTGATAATCACTGCTCCGGATAATCACCGCTCCTGATAATAACCGCTCCAAATAATCACCGCTCCAAATAATCACCGCTCCGAATAATCACTGCTCCTGATAATCACTGCTCCGGATAATCACCGCTCCTGATAATAACCGCTCCTGACAACAACCGCTCCAAATAATCACAGCTCCTGACAATAACCGCTCCAAATAATCACCGCTCCTGATAATAACCGCTCCTGACAACAACCGCTCCAAATAATCACTGCTCCTGATAATCACCGCTCCTAATAATCACTGCTCCTGACATTAACCGCTCCAAATAATCACCGCTCCTGACAATAACCGCTCCAAATAATCACTGCTCCTGAGAACAACCGCTCCAAATAATCACCG
This sequence comes from Heterodontus francisci, assembly GCF_036365525.1. Lineage (NCBI taxonomy): Eukaryota > Metazoa > Chordata > Chondrichthyes > Heterodontiformes > Heterodontidae > Heterodontus > Heterodontus francisci. The sequence continues at coordinate 29,790,829 of NC_090396.1, read as the reverse complement.
CTCCTGATAATAACCGCTCCAAATAATCACTGCTCCTGACAATAACCGCTCCAAATAATCACCGCTCCTGACAATAACCGCTCCAAATAATCACCGCTCCTGACAATAACCGCTCCAAATAATCACCGCTCCTGACAATAACCGCTCCAAATAATCACTGCTCCTGACAATAACCGCTCCAAATAATCACCGCTCCTGACAATAACCGCTCCAAATAATCACTGCTCCTGATAATAACCGCTCCTGAGAACAACCGCTCCAAATAATCACCGCTCCTGATAATAACCGCTCCAAATAATCACTGCTCCTGACAATAACCGCTCCAAATAATCACCGCTCCTGACAATAACCGCTCCAAATAATCACCGCTCCTGACAATAACCGCTCCAAATAATCACCGCTCCTGACAATAACCGCTCCAAATAATCACTGCTCCAGACAATAACCGCTCCAAATAATCACTGCTCCTGATAATAACCGCTCCAAATAATCACCACTCCTGACAACAACCGCTCCAAATAATCACTGCTTCTGACAATAACCGCTCCAAATAATCACCGCTCCTGATAATAACCGCTCCTGACAATAACCGCTCCAAATAATCACCGCTCCAAATAATCACTGCTCCTGACAATAACCGCTCCAAATAAGCACCGCTCCAAATAATCACCGCTCCAAATAATCACCGCTCCAAATAATCACAGCTCCTGATAATAACCGCTCCTGACAATAACCGCTCCAAATAATCACTGCTCCAAATAATCACCGCTCCAAATAATCACCGCTCCTGACAATAACCGCTCCAAATAATCACCGCTCCTGACAATAACCGCTCCAAATAATCACCGCTCCTGACAATAACCGCTCCAAATAATCACCGCTCCTGACAATAACCGCTCCAAATAATCACTGCTCCTGACAATAACCGCTCCAAATAATCACCGCTCCTGATAATAACCGCTCCAAATAATCACCACTCCTGATAATAACCGCTCCTGACAATAACCGCTCCAAATAATCACCGCTCCAAATAAGCACCGCTCCAAATAATCACCGCTCCAAATAATCACCGCTCCAAATAATCACAGCTCCTGATAATAACCGCTCCTGACAATAACCGCTCCAAATAATCACCGCTCCTGACAATAACCGCTCCAAATAATCACCGCTCCTGACAATAACCGCTCCAAATAATCACCGCTCCTGACAACAACCGCTCCAAATAATAACCGCTCCTGACAATAACCGCTCCAAATAATCACCGCTCCTGACAACAACCGCTCCAAATAATAACCGCTCCTGACAACAACCGCTCCAAATAATAACCGCTCCTGACAATAACCGCTCCAAATAATCACAGCTCCTGATAATAACCGCTCCAAATAATCACTGCTCCTGACAACAACCGCTCCAAATAATCACCGCTCCAAATAATCACAGCTCCTGATAATAACCGCTCCTGACAATAACCGCTCCAAATAATCACCGCTCCAAATAATCACAGCTCCTGATAATAACCGCTCCAAATAATCACCGCTCCAAATAATCACCGCTCCAAATAATAACCGCTCCTGACAATAACCGCTCCAAATAATCACCGCTCCTGACAATAACCGCTCCAAATAATCACCGCTCCTGACAATAACCGCTCCAAATAATCACTGCTCCTGACAATAACCGCTCCAAATAATCACCGCTCCTGACAATAACCGCTCCAAATAATCACCGCTCCTGACAATAACCGCTCCAATTAATCACCGCTCCTGACAATAACCGCTCCAAATAATCACTGCTCCTGACAACAACCGCTCCAAATAATCACCGCTCCTGACAATAACCGCTCCAAATAATCACCGCTCCTGATAATCACCGCTCCTGACAATAACCGCTCCAAATAATCACCGCTCCAAATAATCACTGCTCCTGACAATAACCGCTCCAAATAATCACCGCTCCTGATAATCACAGCTCCTGATAATAACCGCTCCTGACAATAACCGCTCCAAATAATCACCGCTCCAAATAATCACCGCTCCAAATAATCACCGCTCCTGACAATAACCGCTCCAAATAATCACTGCTCCTGACAACAACCGCTCCAAATAATCACCGCTCCTGACAATAACCGCTCCAAATAATCACCGCTCCTGACAATAACCGCTCCAAATAATCACCGCTCCTGACAACAACCGCTCCAAATAATCACTGCTCCTGACAATAACCGCTCCAAATAATCACCGCTCCTGATAATAACCGCTCCAAATAATCACCACTCCTGATAATAACCGCTCCAAATAATCACCGCTCCTGACAATAACCGCTCCAAATAATCACTGCTCCTGACAATAACCGCTCCAAATAATCACCGCTCCTGATAATCACAGATCCTGATAATAACCGCTCCTGACAATAGCCGCTCCAAATAATCACCGCTCCTGATAATCACAGATCCTGATAATAACCGCTCCTGACAATAACTGCTCCAAATAATAACCGCTCCAAATAATCACCGCTCCAAATAATCACAGCTCCAAATAATCACCGGTCCAAATAATCACAGCTCCTGATAATAACCGCTCCTGACAATAACCGCTCCAAATAATCACCGCTCCAAATAATCACCGCTCCAAATAATCACCGCTCCTGACAATAGCCGCTCCAAATAATAACCGCTCCATATAATCACCGCTCCAAATAATCACAGCTCCAAATAATCACCGGTCCAAATAATCACAGCTCCTGATAATAACCGCTCCTGACAATAACCGCTCCAAATAATCACAGCTCCTGATAATAACCGCTCCTGACAATAACCGCTCCAAATAATCACCGCTCCAAATAATCACAGCTCCTGATAATAACCGCTCCTGACAATAACCGCTCCAAATAATCACAGCTCCAAATAATCACCGGTCCAAATAATCACAGCTCCTGATAATAACCGCTCCTGACAATAACCGCTCCAAATAATCACAGCTCCTGATAATAACCGCTCCTGACAATAACCGCTCCTGACAATAACCGCTCCAAATAATCACCGCTCCAAATAATCACCGCTCCAAATAATCACAGCTCCTGATAATACCCGCTCCTGACAATAACCGCTGCAAATAATCACCGCTCCTGACAATAACCGCTCCAAATAATCACTGCTCCTGATAATAACCGCTCCTGGCAATAACCGCTCCAATTAATTACCGCTCCTGACAATAACCGCTCCAAATAATCACTGCTCCTGACATTAACCGCTCCAAATAATCACTGCTCCTGACAATAACCGCTCCAAATAATCACCGCTCCTGATAATAACCGCTCCAAATAATCACAGCTCCTGACAATAACCGCTCCAAATAATCACCGCTCCTGACAATAACCGCTCCAAATAATCACTGCTCCTGACAATAACCGCTCCAAATAATCACCGCTCCTGATAATAACCGCTCCAAATAATCACAGCTCCTGACAATAACCGCTCCAAATAATCACTGCTCCTGACAACAACCGCTCCAAATAATCACCGCTCCTGACAATAACCGCTCCAAATAATCACTGCTCCTGACAATAACCGCTCCAAATAATCACCGCTCCAAATAATCACTGCTCCTGACAACAACCGCTCCAAATAATCACTGCTCCTGACAATAACCGCTCCAAATAATCACTGCTCCTGACAATAACCGCTCCAAATAATCACCGCTCCTGTTAATCACTGCTCCTGATAATTACCACTCCTGACAATCTCTGCTCCTGATAATCATTGTTCCTGATAATCAACCTTCCTGATATTCACTGCTCCTGATAATCACCACTCCTGACAATCTCTGTTCCTGATAATCACCGCTCCTGATATTCACTGCTCCTGATAATCACTGCTCCTAATAATCACAGCTCCTGATAATCACCGCTCCTGATAATCACAGCTCCTGATAATTACTGTTTCTGATAATCACCGCTCCTGATATTCACTGCTCCTGATAATTACTGTTTCTGATAATCACAGCTCCTGATAATCACCGCTCCTGATAATCACAGCTCCTGATAATCACCGCTCCTGATATTCACTGCTCCTGATAACCCCCTCTCCTGATAATCACTGCTCCCGATAATCACTGCTCCTCATATTCACTGTGCCTGATAATCACTGCTCCTGATAATCCCCGCTCCTGATAATCAGTGCTCCTGATAATCACTGCTCCTGATAATCCCCTCTCCTGATAATCACCGCTCCTGATAATCCTTGCTGCCAGTAACCACCGCTCCTGTTAATCTGTTCTATCACATGTTGGTTGACATCACTTCCTGTGATGTGTGAAGTACTCAAACTGTTGACGTGATATCACAACGTCCTGCTTTTCCTGAAATGGTAATACACAAAAGATAATGTACATATTGAAACAGGACAGTTGTTAACTACAGTTACATATGCATTGACTCTTATGTCCGTTATTCAAATGTCACTGAAATGTACTGGTGGTCTCCTGACTCCACCTGATCCTATCACTGTGTAGCTTGTCTTGAGAACATGATTTGTCAACTTTTTTCTCCTGACATATATGGGTGTTCTGACAATCATCCTGTGCTTGAGCATTAAACTGGTCACTTTTCTTTGCTACGTTCTGTGGATTCAATTGTGAACATGTTCTCGATCCAATAGGGTTGTCAGGCACAATGTTGTTAGCCATTCCCCTCAGCTGACAGCTGTTTCTTTTTAATATTGCTCTATTAGGGGTGATTACTTTGTAAGGCCTTAGTGCATTGCAGATTTTGGACACTTCCACAAGGAACCACGTCTTCGCTTGTGGATGGATCACTCTGATCTTCTGTCCAATCTGTAGAGGTTGTAGTTCCATGCCCGTATGCTCATCATGTGCAACTTTCATCTTTCCTTGTTTCGCCATCAGTTTGTCATGAATTGACGAAGATTTCATGAAATGATGACTTGGAAGGTTTGTCTTGACTTGCCTTCCAAACATAATTTCTGCAGGTGATGGTAATCCTGTGTCAATTGGTGCAACACGGCTGCATGTAGATCCTGTTTTGTTTCTCGACACTTCACAATCAATGTCTTGACTGTATGTACCATTCTTTCTGCTAGGCTGTTCGACCTAGGGTAGTGTAGTGATAATGCAGGCCATTACCCAACACCAGGGCGGCACAGTGGCGCAGTGGTTAGCACCGCAGCCTCACAGCTCCAGGGACCCGGGTTCGATTCCAGGTACTGCCTGTGTGGAGTTTGCAAGTTCTCCCTGTGTCTGCGTGGGTTTTCTCCGGGTGCTCCGGTTTCCTCCCACAAGCCCAAAGACTTGCAGGTTGATAGGTAAATTGGCCATTATAAATTGTCACTAGTGTAGGTAGGTAGGTGGTAGGGAAATATAGGGACAGGTGGGGATGTTTGGTAGGAATATGGGATTAGTGTAGGATTAGTATAAATGGGTGGTTGATGTTCGGCACAGACTCGGTGGGCCGAAGGGCCTGTTTCAGTGCTGTATCTCTAATCTAAAAAAAAAAAAAAACCAACTCCTCCGGGGGACCAAATAAACTGAAGATTGTGCTGATAGTGTTAGCAACTGATGCACTTGATGTGTCCCTCAATTGACGGATTATGGGGAACTTGGAGAAGTAGTTGGTAATCAACAGAAAATCATTGCCTTTAACATCAAAGAGATCAGTGGTTATCCTTGGTCAAGGATGAAGTGGCTCTTTATGTTGGCTTGGTTGATGCGCTTGGCATGCATCACATAACCTTACTGCTCCCTCAATGTCACTGTTAATTCCCGGCCAGTAGATGGTTTCACATGCACGTCTTCTGGACTTCTCTATGCCCATTTGACCTTGGTGTAACTGTGAGAGAATGTCAAGATGAAACGGTTATGGAATTAACATCATCTTCCTTTGAAAATAATGCCACTAGATATCCCCAACTCATCTCGGTATGCCCAAAAGATTTTGAGTTCTGTAGGAACCTCTTGTATTGTGTCAGGTCATCTTTTGACAATGAGTTGTCATAAATCCTTTAAAAACGGGTCTTTGGAAGACTCTTCCTGTAGTTCTTCACATTTCCTTTGTCCAAAACACATCAACTCTATCTGGTATACATCTTCCAGCTCTATGCCGACTTTGTCAACTTGGATGTCTAGTGGACTGTCTTCTCACTTTCTGACATTGGGTAATCTGTTTAATGTGTCAAAAGTCACCATAAGATTTCCAGGCTTATATCTGGCATACCCTTGCACCTTGATTAATAGCTGTTGTAGTTGAGGTGGCGTGCTGGTGAGTGCTTTTTGCCAAATCATTGCTCATAGTTTGTGATCCGTCTCGACTATGAAATGTTTGCCAAAAAGTTAAGTTTGAAACCTTGTGATCCTTAATATCAGTCCTAGTGTTTCTCTTTCTATGTTGGCCTGTGTAGGCAATAAACTTTTCGAACTAAAAGCAATTGGATAACCTTCTTGCAATAAGCATGCTCCGAAACCTTTTTGTGAAGCATCTACTTCAAGAATGGAATCTTTATTCGGGCCATAATACTGCAAACATGCTTCTGTCGACAGTGATTATTTCAGCAAATTGAATGCATGCTAGTGATCCTCGTCCCACAGGAATGGCACTTCCTTCTTAAGGAATTTCCATAGAAATGAAGACTTCTTGGAAAAATTTGAGATGTAGGGAGCTAGGAATTTAAATAGACCAAGACATCTCTGTAAATCTTCCATGTCTTGTGGACCAGGCATGGTCTGAATATCCTCTAACTTGCTGAAATCCAGTCTTATGCCTGTATCAGAGTAGACTGAGTCAAAAGGTTTTGGCTTGTGTTAATGGCATACTTCTTGCTGTTGAATACAAGGCCTTCTTTTCTGGCTGCGTCCATTAGAACGTGCAGATTCCTGTCATGCTCTTCTTTTGTGCTGCCCATGACAGCTGTGTCATCTGCAATACAGACACATCCTCGGACATTTTCAGTAATATGATCCATACGTTGTTGGAATAAATCCTGGCTTACTGATAGACCAAACGGTAGGCACAAGAAAACAATATCTTCCAAATGGAATTCTGAAAGTTGTTAACTCCTGTGAACATTCAGAGAGATGGACCAGTCAGTACCCGTGTTTTGCATCTAGCTTCGAAAGGATTTTGACTCCCACAAACTTTGGATTTAACTCTTCCAAATTGGGGATTTTATGAGGACATTGGTTCAATGGCTAGTTCAGCCTTTTAGGGCCCAAATATACCCTGGTGGTGCCTCTTAATCACAGCTGTTATAGAGCTGCACCAATCTGTGTGCTGCTGAACACGCTGAATAATTCCTTGCCTCTCCATAGTATCCAGCTCAGTGTTCAGTTTGTCCCAGCTGCAGACACTACATGTCCTTGGTGGATCTATAGAAGGAACTGCCTTGTCTCTCACATGTAGAATAGCATCTCTTTTGAAACTTCCCACGGTATCAAAAACAGTCTGGGCACATCCGTTGCAAATAGGGCATGGACTAAATGGAGTGACAACTATTTTGATCGTGTGTCCTTGGCACACTGTTAATCTCATGGGTTGTCATGATTCAAATCTCACTACATGCTAGTAGTCCTGGAACTGCTGGACCATTGGTGTCAACAACATAGAAGACCTGTGGTGACCATGCAGAGTTTCCATACCTGCATGCCAACGTTACTGCTCCCATGCAATTGATTGGTGAACCATTATTCGCAGTGAGTCCAGCTTCTGTAGGCTGTATCATGGTTTCCCATCTTGCCAGGACATAAACTTTAGTATTTTCAGTGGCAAAATATCTGCACTTGCCCCGTATTGACCTTGAGTCGCAGCTTATGCAGGCCACTCTTCTCTAGGCATATGATGTCGATGGTGGCAAATGCTTCCTGCTGTGAAACCGCATCCATCTGGCATGCAAAGAACAAAGAACAAAGAACAGTACAGCACAGGAACAGTACCCATTCGGCCCTCCAAGCCTGCGCTGATCTTGATGCCTGCCTAAACTAAAACCTTCTGCACTTCCGGGGCCCATATCCCTCTATTCCCTTCCTATTCATGTATTTGTCAAGATGTCTCTTAAACGTCGTTATCGTATCTGCCACCACCATCTCCCCCGGCAGCAAGTTCCAGGCACTCACCGCCCTCTGTGTAAAAAACCTGCCTCGCACATCCCCTCTAACCTTTGCCCCTCGCACCTTAAACCTATGTCCTCTAGTAACTGACTCTTCCACCCTGGGAAAAAGCTTCTGACTATCCACTCTGTCCATGCCGCTCATAACTTTGTAAACCTCTATCATGTCGCCCCTCCACCTCCGTCATTCCAGTGAAAACATTCCGAGTTTTTCCAACCTCTCCTCATAGCTAATGCCCTCCAGACCAGGCAACATCCTGGTAAACCTCCTCTGTACCCTCTCCAAAGCCTCCACGTCCTTCTGGTAGTGTGGCGACCAGAATTATACGCAATATTCTAAGTGTGGCCTAACTAAGGTTCTGTACAGCTGCAACATGACTTGCCAATTTTTATACTCTATGCCCCGACCGATGAAGGCAAGCATGCCGTATGCCTTCTTGACTACCTTATCCACCTGCGTTGCCACTTTCAGTGACCTGTGGACCTGTACGCCCAGATCTCTCTGCCTGTCAATACTCCTCAGGGTCTGCCATTTACTGTATACCTCCCACCTGCATTAGACCTTCCAAAATGCATTACCTCACATTTGTCCGGATTAAACTCCAAATGCCATTTCTCCGCCCAAGTCTCCAACCGATCTATATCCTGCTGTATCCCCTGACAATCCTCATCATTATCCGCAACTCCACCAACCTTTGTGTTGTCCGCAAACTTACTAGCCAGACCAGCTACATTTTCCTCCAAATCATTGATATATACTGCAAACAGCAAAGGTCCCAGCACTGATCCCTGCGGAACACCACTAGTCACAGCCCTCCATTCAGAAAAACACCCATCCACTGCTACCCTCTGTCTTCTATGACCGAGCCAGTTCTGTATCCATCTTGCCAGCTCCCCTCTGATCCCGTGTGACTTCACCTTTTGTACCAGTCTGCCATGAGGGACCTTGTCAAAGGCTTCACTGAAGTCCATATCGATAACATCCACTGCCCTTCCTTCATCAATCATCTTTGTCACTTCCTCAAAAAACTCAATCAAATTAGTAAGACACGACCTTCCCTTCACAAAACCATGCTGTCTCTCGCTAATAAGTTCATTTGTTTCCAAATGGGAGTAAATCCTGTCCCGAAGAATCCTCTCTAATAGTTTCCCTATTACTGACGTAAGGCTCACCGGCCTATAATTTCCTGGCTTATCCTTGCCACCCTTCTTAAACAAAGGAACAACATTGGCTATTCTCCAGTCCTCTGGGACCTCACCTGTAGCCAATGAGGATGCAAAGATTTCTGTCAAGGCCCCAGCAATTTCCTCCCTTGCCTCCCTCAGTATTCTAGGGTAGATCCCATCAGGCCCTGGGGACTTATCTACCTTAATGCTTTGCAAGACACCCAACACCTCCTCCTTTTTGATAATGAGATGACTGAGATTATCTTCACTCCCTTCCCTAGGCTCATCATCCACCAAGTCCTTCTCTTTGGTGAATACTAATGCAAAGTACTCATTTAGCACCTCGCCCATTTCCTCTGGCTCCACACATAGATTCCCATCTCTATCCTTGAGTGGGTCAACCCTTTCCCTGGTTACCCTCTTGCTCTTTATATACATATAAAAAGCCTTGGGATTTTCCTTAATCCTGTTTGCCAATGACTTTTCATGACCCCTTTTAGCCCTCCTAACTCCTTGCTTAAGTTCCTTCCTCCTGTCTTTATATTCCTCAAGTGCTTCGTCTGTTCCTAGCCTTCCAGCCCTTACAAATGCTTCCTTTTTTTTTGACTCGGCTCACAATATCCCGCGTTATCCAAGCTTCCCGAAAATTGCCAAACTTGTCTTTCTTCCTCACTGGAACATGCTGGTCCTGGATTCTAATCAGCTGACGTTTGAAAGACTCCCACATGTCAGATGTTGATTTACCCTCAAACAGCCGTCCCCAATCTAAATTCTTCAGTTCCTGCCTAATATTGTTATAATTAGCCTTCCCCCAATTTAGCACCTTCACCCGAGGACTACTCTTATCCTTATCCACAAGTACCTTAAAACTTATGGAATTATGGTCACTGCTTCCAAAATACTCCCCCAAAGAAACTTCGACCACCTGGCCGGGCTCATTCCCCAATACCAGTTCCAGTACGGCCCCATCCCTAGTTGGACTATCTACATACTGTTTCAAGAAGCCCTCCTGGATGCTCCTCACAAATTCTGCCCCATCCAAGCCCCTAGCACAAAGTGAGTCCCAGTCAATATAGGGGAAGTTAAAATAACCTAGCACCACAACGCTGTTACCTTTACATCTTTCCAAAATCTGTCTACATATCTGCTCCTCTACCTCCCGCTGGCTGTTGAGAGGCCTGTAGTAAACCCCCAACATCGTGACTGCACCCTTCCTATTCCTGAGCTCCACCCATATTGCCTCGCTGCATGACCCCACTGAGGTGTCCCCCCGCAGTCCAGCTGTGATATTCTCCTTAACCACTGCTTTTACAGCCCCGTCTAGCCTGCCTGTAGCTTCTAAATCCTGGAACATTTAGCTGCCAATCCTGCCCTTCCCTCAACCAAGTCTCTGTAATAGCATCAACATCATATTTCCAAGTACTAATCCAAACTCTAAGTTCATCTGCCTTACCTGTTATACTTCTCGCATTGAAACAAATGCACTTCAGACCACCAGTCCCGCTGTGCTCAGCAACATCTCCCTGCCTGCTCTTCCTCTTAGTCCTACTGGCCTTATTTACTATGTCCTCCCCATTTATTTCACTAGCTGTCCTACTGCTCTGGTTCCCACCCCCCTGCCATACTAGTTTAAACCCTCCCGAGTGACGCTAGCAAACCTCGCAGCCAGGATATTAGTGCCCCTCCAGTTTAGATGCAACCCGTCCTCTTGTCCAGGTCCCATCTGTCTCTGAAGAGAACCCAATGGTCCAGATATCTGAAACCCTCCCTTCTACACCTGCTGCTCAGCCACATGTTTAGTTGCACTGTCTTCCTATTTCTCGCCTCACTGGCACGTGGCACAGGGTGTAATCCAGAGATTACAACCCTCGAGGTCCTGTGTTTTAACTTACTACCTAACTCCCTAAACTCCCCCTGCAGTACCTCATCACTCTTCCTGCCTATGTAATTGGTACCGATGTGTACCACAACCTCTGGCTGTTCACCCTCCCCCTTCAGAATGCCCCCTGTCCGTTCAGAGACATCCTTGACCCTGGCACCTGGGAGGCAACATACCATCCTGGAGTCTCTTTCACGTCCACAGAAGCGCCTATCTGTGCCCCTGACTATGGAGTCCCCTATAACTATTGCTCTTCTGCGCTTTGTCCCTCCCTGATGAACAACAGTGCCAGCCGTGGTGCCACTGCTCTGGCTGCTGCTATTTTCCCCTGATAGGCCATCCCCCCCAACAGTATCCAAAACGGTATATTTGTTAGACTGGTACTGTGTGAAAAGCTTGTCCATCTTCAGTGCCCTCTTTATCATTCATGCCCTTGTCTATCTCATAGACATGTCTGTGTTTAGATTGACTTCTTACAAATGCCTCCCTGTTTCTCCCAGCTTCTTGTCAGGCCCTGGCCTGCTCTGACTTCTGGCCACTTTTCCATTACTAGACCTCCTGCACAGCCCAAGCACCTTGCAGGTATCCATAAAAGCAGGATAATTTCTTGGTTGGTGCATCAAACCACAATTTCAACACATCTTACCTTGCAGAGGTGACCTGGTCTCGTTGCCTATGGTTATTGCTCCAAGCATTCGTATGCACTGCCTGCTTGCAACTATGGCCTCAGACTTCCTACCTTCTTTCAGTAGACTTTTGATGTCATACCCTTTTTCCTTGTCTAACAGGTCTTTCTGAAAAGCTTCTAACAGGGTGGACACAATTATTAATTCTATTATCCTTTCGGATAACTCCACTTCTAAGAAATCACAGACTTTTCCTTTCTCATGGCAGCTGCTGACAAATTGATCAAGTGTCTCCTTGGACTGCTGTCTATATGCTGTCAGTTCCAGATGATGGATTCTAAAATGAATCTTGACCTCCAGCTGGTCCTCTAATTTAGTCCAGAGTCTCACTCAGTTCTTCTGGTTGGCTTGAGATAGTTCTGAGGCGTTGATGTGATGGGGCCCTTCGTTGTCAATTGCAATTTTTATCTTAATCATTTGCTTGTCAAGTTCTGTGACAGCAAGATCCAAAAAGCATAACTCCATGTGCTGTTTAAAAAGTTGGAATTTGTAGAGGAGATCTTGGGCTTTCCAATTCATTGACCGGTATTTGGTAGTCATGGTGCCAAATTTTTTGTCTACAAGAATTCTTAGCCTGAGCTTTCCCCTGTTAATGGTTTCCTCTTTTTTTAGGCTTTCCCAGAAGGGAAAAAAATTGCAGGTTTTCTGTACTTGCAGCAGTGGACCTCAGTCACGCCCTGAGTTCTGTGGCTGAAGTACAGGCTTTTAGCCTGTGATCGGGGAGGCTCAGCCCACAAAGTGATTATGGCAGGAAAACATACAGTACATAATGGCGGTGCTATTCCTGAGCCCATTTTTGCCTGATTCCTGCCTTTTTTGCTGACCACTGTGCAAATAAACAACACCTTCGTGTACTCACACACTCCTGAGCACTGATTTCAGCAGATGGTCATCGAACCTGAGAATGCCGTGCTGCCATTGCTACCTCTGACAATGTGTCACGTTGTCCTGTCTTTGACGGGAGAGATCGCTATCCCCAATGCCTTGCTCGAGATCACTGTCCCTGTTAAGCATCATTGCTGAGATGCTCTGCAGTACTGCCACTTTGATGTATTCTACTGCCTCCACACTGTGGTCTTTAAATATACACCGCTGCCACCATATTGTGTTATTGCTTTCTTCAGCAATAAGGGATCAAACAATCTTGAGCTGAATGGTAGTTAAATACTGGGTTCTTTATTGTGAAGTAATAAGTTTACAAGAGAGCTCTGTCATACACGTGTGGATAGGTGACTAACACAACTCCAACTGCTATATCACATGTTGGCTGACATCATTTCTTGTGGTGATATATGAAGTACTCTAACTGTTAAAGTGTTATCCCAACAGTAATCACTACTCCTGATAGTCACCGCTCCTGATTAATAATCCCCCTGGTAAATCCCAGTCCTGAAGGCTCCACATAAGGCCCCTGTCACATTTATCAACAGAAAGGGGATCCTCTCACTTAACTTTGCAAATTATTTGGCATGTCCAACAAAGGATCCTGCATGCAAATTCTGAGCAATGGGGAAGCTACATGGTGCGTGTCTGGAATTCACTGCCCAGATCAGTGGTGGAGGCAGAAACCCTCAACTCATTTAAAAGGAACCTGGACATGCACCTGAAGTGTTGTAACTTGCAAGGCTACAGACCAGGTGCTGGAAGGTGGGATTAGATTCGGCGGGTATTTTTTTTTAAGCCGGCGCAGACACGATGAGCTGAATGGCCTCATTCTGTGCCGTAACTTTTCTATGCTTCTATGGAAGCTGTCATGGCAAATTTGCCTCTTGCTATTCTGCCATCTGTGACTTACTCAGCAGGAAGGCATCAGCAGATGGAAAGATCCTGTGGGCGGTAAAGGTGAAGGCAGTCATCACTGAAGCTCCAGGTGGTCCCAAGGGTTTGTGCCAAAGCCTTCCACTGCACCAGAGAGAAGCGAGATGTCACAGCAGAGCTGGAAGCCTGGCACCGAGGGCAGGGCAGACACTCACGTCAGCATGCCGACCTGGATTCAATGCTGGAAGCTGTGAAGGAGAAGAGGGAGGTCCTCTTCCCGGAGGGAAGGCAGGAGAAAGCGACCTGGTCATGCAGTCGGGGCACCTCTCTGTTCAGCATCATCTCGGTCTGCCTCCTCTTCCTTCACCTCTCTTACCTCATACTGCCAAGCTGACAAGCTGCCTCCTTGCAGGGCCTCACTGTCCTCAAGGTTCATACCTTTCTGGAGTTATGGAGAGCGCATCAGATCAACATAATAATCGAGACCCTTGCAGGAGGGCATTGGGGGGCATCATCTTCAGAAGCCTGATGGCCTGCTCAAATGGTTGGCCTGCAGAGCAGGTGGCAGTGGTTGTATCACCTCTGTGCCATTGTCTGGGGCTCCCTTAGAGGGGTCAGTAGCCATGTCTTCCAGGGATATCGCTTGTCCCTTTGGATCCATCCATGCACTTGGGGGGCTGGAGTGAGGCAGCCTGGACTGGCGGAGGATGAAAGAGTCGTGACAGCTGCCAGGAAAGCAAGCGCACACGTGGAAGAAGCTCTTGGTGTGGTTGCAGACCAGTTGAACATTGAGGGAATGGAAGCCCTTTCTATTGATGATTGGCAGTCGTTGGGTGCCTTGATGGCCACATGGATGCAATTGATGATGTCCAATGCCCTCTGGCCCTGCAAAGCCATGTCTGTTGTTAGATGAATGTGAAGTCCAGCTCTGGCACAGAGGGCATCAGTGACCTGCGAGATGTAGTGGTGTGCAGCCGTTTTTGAGATGCCATTCAGGTCCACAGCTGATCCTTGGAAGGAGCCAGAAGAGAAGAAGTTCAAGGCCACAGTGACTTTGTCAGCCACTGGCAGGGAATGGCATCCAGAGGCATGCAGTCTTAGGTGATGACGGCACAGATGTCTATGAACATTGTTACGACCAGGTGAGAAAGATGTCTAGGGGTCTTTCTCATCCTTTGCCCGGTCTTACTGAAACAGGGTTTAATTTTAAACACACCATGTTTTTAGCTCCCCCTTGGTGAATCCTTGTTCACTGCTTTCCAATTATAAGGCAAGGAAACCAGCACAAACAGGCTTTCTTAGGTTTAAAGAGAAGTGAAATTATTAAAACTTAAACTTAAACTCTAATTTGGTTAACTCCTACGGATACATGCCACGCCCCACACTAGCATGCACACATGATACTCACATGCAAATAGAGACAGAAAAGAGCAGAAGAAAACATAAAGTGGAGAGGTTTGGGACAATCTCCGAAGAGGGGATTTTTACTGTGCTTTGAGGCCATTTAGAGTCCTTGATTGTAGGTAGTCTTTCTTTTCCTTGGGGCCAGTATTCTTCTTAAATCTTGTTCACAGTAGGACACTTTTCTCTCTTGGGGTTCATATGTCTTCAACGGATTCCAAAGCTGGTGAGAGAGAAATGAGAGCAGACAGGAGACAGATGTCCTCAGTCCAGGAGTGAAGAGCTTTCTATCTCAGTTCAAAACTCTGTGGCATGTTCAAATCCCTGCAACAGCCAGTTAGTCATGTGACTAAACTGGTCTGACCACGTCTTCTGTGTATTGGGAGCAGGGACTGGTTCCTTTGTTCCAACACTGTCTGCTAGTACGCAAAAAACGTCTTTCCGGCGAGGGGCCTGACAATTCCTTGTGATAGGCCCTCTTTGCTTCCTAGCAACAATTTTAAGTTTAATATCCATGTGGCGAAATCAACATGCCTCATTCTTGGCAGGTGAGGGCCTTCATGACACCATCTACCTGGAGAGTTGCAGTCTCCTGCGACACTGGTACCCAGTCATGTCCAAGTAGCTCCATCTTCAGTGGTAGATCCTGTGCTGAGGGTATTGCCTTCAGGACCTTCCTGCCCCTTCTTCCTCTCCTGTGTTCTCCTGCTGCTCGGGGTTCTGCCCTTCCTGCAGAAGATGTTGCCCCTCATCACCACTGGGCCCAAAATCTGACAGTCCTGCCCCCATTGCCAGCTGGAGCTTTCCATCTGGGCAGGCGGCTGCCCAACTGTCCTTGACAGCCTTTCCCCCTGCTATTTTGCACCCGTGATGCCAGGGGGGTGCTGACCCTAGTCAAAGCCCGGGCGATAAGTGCCCACTCTCTCTGTCACCTGCGCTGTGCCAACTGCACCCCCTAACTAAGGATTGAGTCCCCCTTTGCCCCAATGGCCTGTGGGATGCCCTGATGGAGCCATAACTGATTCCCCACTCTGCACCTGCCTGCCCCAACTGATTTATTTTAGAAGATGCATGCTATCCTTCACCTCTTTCAAAATCAGAATGCAATCCTATAAAAGCTCTTAATGAGCTTTCAAACTATCTTAATTGGCCTGAATTGGAAGGAGAGCAGGACTCCTGTCCTGCCCTCCCCCTGTATTACTGTTGGCGCTGGCGCTGGGATTGACGCCTTGCAATCGACACGCTGCCCAGCGCTGGTATTTTTGGACCCCCTCCCTGCCTCCATTCTCATCTTCAGTACATCGATTCAGATAAACAGAACTTTAACAGTGGGAAGGCGTATTGATAAAGCTGTAAAAATAAAGCATATAGGATCCTTGGTTTTATAAATCGGGGTATTGAATACAATAGCAAAGAGCTGATGTTAAAATTATTATCATTAGTTGGGCCACAGTTTTGTGCCCCATTTTGGTCATCTCAACCTAGGAAAGATTTAAGGCCACAGAGAGAGTGCAGAAGAGATTCTCTAAGACAATCCCAAGAATGAAGAGACTTTAGCTGAGGAGAGTCTTAATCAGCTGAATCTGTTAGAGCAAGGGTTAAGAGGAGACCTAATAACAGTATTCAAAACTATAAAAGGTTTTGATAAATCAAGTATGGAAAATTATTTCCAACAGTCAATGGCTCGAGGGGATAAAATTAAGCTCCTCACCAGAAAATCAAAGGATGGGGCTAGCAAAAGTTTTTTTATGCAGAGGCTGTTTGGACATGGAATGTTGTACCAGAAATAATGGTGAAAGCACATCCATATGAACTTCTAAAAGTACCAGAAAAGAGAAGGTTAAGAGGAGATTTGATAGAAGTGTTCCAAATTTTAAGTGGGGCAGGGAGAATGATCGGATAAATATGGAACACATATTTCCACTGATCATCAAGAAAAGGGCAAAGGAAGATGTAGGATGTTTTTTTAAAACAGAATTGGTCGGATATGGAATGCCCAGTTGTAGAAATCAAATCCATTATAGCTTTGAAAAGGAAAGTGGATAAATATTTGAAAAAGAAACATTTATTAAAGTATTGGAAAAGGGTAGATGAATGGAATTAACTGGATAGCTATTCAGAGAGCAAGTACAGATGTGGTGTGCCAAATAGCTTCCTTCTGTTCTGTATGGTTCTATAATTTTCTCTTCGCCATTCTGTTGCTTCTGTAATAGTACGTTCCCACACACATATTAGATTGTCAATAGTGCCAATGATCTCATGAGTACAACTACCAGTTCTATGATACACTGTAAGCCAAATTAAAAACAACTTGCCCTGCTCTGCTGTATTGGTGAGTAGATGTAATGCCAAGAAAGTCCCAGGTTAGCTGATTTCAGCAGGAACAGCGGTCAGAATGCAATGGTTGAACACCACTGGACTTGGGAGGGTAACAATCAGAAATATTCTTAATTTCTCGACCTTTACTTTCCAGTGAAAATAACATTGTATTTTTTAAAACTTTCAAACATTTTAAAACATCCATTTGACCTCAGACCATTACCCAATTCAACAATGTCTGTCATGCCTCCATATAACATTTCGCATATTCTTCCTGGTTCTCAATTATGGCCAGAGGGATCGCAGGAGAAAATAACATGTTCACTAAGGACTAGAACTAATGCCAACCATGAGCAGATGCCATGTTATATGCTGAGTAGTGCCATCATAAAGGACTGGGAACAAAGAGTAATGGTCACAGACAGACTCCATGCACTAGCCAGCAAACCAACAAATAATGCAATGAGAAACCTCCCACTAAACCTTTAATTGTCAGAAAGTAGGAAATGGTTTGAGGGCATACTTAATTCATATAAACTTTTATCATGTATTGACAGTACATTTCAGTGGTCCGGCAATACATTTATTGATTTGTTTTGTTGAGGTAAAGAATTATTTTGGTTTAACATCACAGCTGAATTTTATCAGTGTGCCGTGCTCTGCGGCGGCGCACTGTGAAAGCGGCGGCCTTCCGACACGGAAGTGCCACCTCGCAGCCCCTGCGTTGTTACATGCAGGGGCTGATTTAAATGGAGGGGGTGGAGCGGACACCCCCGATGAAGTAGAGGAGACAGCCGCCATGTCCCCGGCAACAGCATCCAGCACCACCGCGCAGGTGCAGGGGTCATTTTTAAAGTGCTGCAAGCCCTTCAGGGTAAAGGTGCCGGTGAGCTTCAGTATCATTGACCCTCAACCCCTTCCCACTATCTCCACAACCAATAGGATTAATTTTCCCTGCTCCCCTCCCCCCACGCCCCCCCGCCCTGATAACTTTATTCTTCCCCCCTCCCCACCAGTGTCTCGCCTCGCAATGCCAATGGAGTTCTGAAGGCACGTGCGTCGCAGCTGGTTGGCCATAAAATCGGCGTGGGATGGCTGCCGTTGGCAGGAAGTTAATTTGAATTTTATTAATGCTCATTTAAATATTTTAATGAAGGTCCCGTCGTCAAGTAGCGTGGGTGGTGGGCAGGCGCACCTAGGCCTCTCACCACCACCGCTAATATCCGGCGGGGCCTTCTTGGCGTCATGGGTCGAGGCGGGCCCCTCCCGCTAGCATTTTACTCGCCTCCCCGCCATGACCCACGGCATCGAGGGGCTGAGAAAATTCGGCCCTCAGACTGTAACACATTTATACTGTGATATGGATGGCTAAAGGTTTTCTTGTCATAATACTTGAACAAAGGACTAGTGCAAGCTTTATAACAAAATACACGATGTGTAAACTCCTTTATCATGGAATTATGGTCGTCATATTAGATGGTTCAAGCTGGGGAGCTGGGATTCTGAGAGCTAAAAAGCCCAATACAGAAGTAGATACTTATCCAAAGGACAGGCATCTGCTCTCTGTCTTTAGCACAGGACTGAATACATGTAATTATTAGACCTAAAAGCCTTTTATTCCTTAAAGATAGCCATAACTACAGGATCATTTACCAGAACTATATTATGCAGCAATTAATTGTAGTTTGTGACTGTTCGATTGAAACAGATTGCTCCTAGGTGAATGATATTTTAAAAGTTCTGTCAATGTGTATTGTATTTCAGGAGACTAGTCTTCCTCATGATGTTCAACTCACTGATTGCCCTTTATGTTATTCTACAATATCAGTAATGCAATCAACTGTGTGTTACAGACTATTTAGATATTCAAATAATGAGATTAAAATCAGACGGATTTTCCTGGACTATCATTTAGAAAATGCTTCTGCAGTAATCTGAAGAAATTTCACTCGCGCTTTTCTTTCTATTCCCCAACCCCTTCAACTTTCTTCTCGGTAATTCTGATAATATGGTTTTATGGTTACTGACAGTCCTCATTTACCTCTCCCTGTATTCATTTGTAAACATAGTTAATAAGTGTTGGCAGGTGCTTAAACATAGTGAAATGTCACAGTCAAGCACAGACCTATTCACATACTAAGTCCATTTTCCAGCAGGAATCTCTGCTTAGTAATCAGAAGCAGGATCCCTTGGTGGCTCTTTTCCCCCCTGTCCCAGTTATACCAATGCCACTGCTGTACTGCCTAAACATAAATATATTAGTAAATACTAGGCATTTGGGGCTCGTAACACTAGGGATTGAGTCTGCTCAATCCTGCCTGCTCTGTGCATTTCAGTGATACGGTGCACTGATCTATCAAGGCATCGGGGAACTAGCTCAATTAATTTTTTTAAAATTCAATTCTAGCATTCCATAATTTAAGATTGTATTGCCAGTATAAAATAGAGCTTATTGTTGGCTGTTAGTGAGAAAGCCACAGGAGGATGGGAATAAACACATTTGGGCTCAATTTTATGAGCCCCTGTGAAGCAAGGCCAGAGGTGGGGGGGGGCCCATAGATTTGTGACGGGTGGCAAGGGGCAGAGGTCCCGTCGCCGCCCCATCGCCAAGCAATTTTGCCAGGGGTCGGATAGGCCAATGATGGCCTTCCACCCAGAGGCCAATTAAGGCCCTTAAGTCGTCTATTAATGGACACTTAATAGTGAACTGGGTTGTTTCTGCTACGCGGGGAAGGTGCCTTTTAAAACAAGGTGCACTCCCTATGGGCGTGGGCAGGTGTCTCTCCTTCATGGGCAATCTTTTGTGGAGGAGGACCCCTGCTGGCAAAACCTACAACTCCATGGCGCCCCTCCCTCTGGACTTCATGCCCATCCTCTCACCGCAGCGCCACCCACCGCCCCCCACCCCCTGGGGCTTTCCAGACTGGCCCTGGCAACCCTGCCTCACTTACCTGAGGTCCAAGGTTCCAGTGCTGGGCCTGGGTCTAAGGCCTCTGCAGTACCGGCAGTGGCCACCACTCCTGGTGGTGCTGCTGATACTGCTGATCTGCCGGCCCTGTGTTTGGCTGACAGCTCTTGGAGGTGGGATCCCCATTTTTAAAGGGACGGAGATCCCGGCACCAGGCACTTTGGCTTGAAAACACCAGGGGATCGCTCCAAGGGGTCAGAGGCGGGGGGAAGAAAAGGCCAATGCGGGTTCACCCCGCCTTTTCAGCCCGGTGCCAGGAACCCCACCTCCTCCACAAAATCCAACCCTTGGAATCCATTTGCTCACCCGATTACTCCTTTCCCGCCTTCAGAATCAAAGTGACAAAATTTCCATTTCATCTGCATATTGGTGACAGATGTAGCTCAGTGTTAACACCCTGACCTCCGAGTCAGATAGTCATTTATTTCAAACCCTACTCAAGACCCTTGAGCATATAATCTAGGTTGATATTTCAATTTGGTACTGAGGGAGTACTGCACTGGCACGATGCAGATGTTCCATCTCTCAGATATGATGTTAAACTGAAGCCCTTTCAACTTGGTGTAAAGGCTCCGCTGGCTACTTTGTGAAGAACAAGGGAGACTCCCAGTGTCCTGACCAAGATTTATCACTCACTCAACATCACTAAAACAGATTATCTGGTCATTTATCTCATTGCTGATTTTGGGAGCTTGCTGTATGGAAATTTGCTGCTGTGTTTCCTACATTACAACAATGATTAAACTTCAAAAAGTATTTCATTGGCTGTGAAACACTTTGGGATGTTCTAAGGTTGTGAAAGGGGCTATATAAATACAAGTTCTTTCTTTCTCTAATCAGAATTATTGAAAAACAGCTATGGTATTACCATTTTTCATATTTTGTAATGAATTAACAGTGCCTTCAGATGTGTGCTTGTCTTTAAAATAGAAGCATTGAGCTGTGCAGTATTAACTTTTTTACCAAAAAATATACTTTATTCATAAAATTTGTAAAAGTACATGACATAACATTTCAAATTTGACATTATATAAAGGGCAATACGGTTCAATTTCTTACTATACTGGACATGGCACTCTGAGGTGCCTCACTATACTTACAATTGCAGGTTATATTTACAATATACGTTTCATGTCAAACATACAGCCCGAGGGGTTTTACACAGGTTCCAGCTAATCAGTATACTATGGAAGGAGGGCCTTAGACTGTGGCCTTTTCCCATAGAGTCTCTGTGGTGGATGCCCAAAACCTTAGTGCATCCCTCAGCATGTAGTCCGAGATCTTGTAATGTGCTAAGTCTGCAAAACTTGGTCATGGACAGTTCCTGCACAGGAAGACCAGCAAGTTTCAGGCAGACCAAAGAGCATCTTTCACCGAGTTGATTGTCCTCCAGCAGCAGTTGATGTTTATCTTGGTGTGCATCCCTGGGAACAGCTGGTAAAGCACAGAGTCCTGCGTTATGGAACTGCTCAGGATGAAACTCGACAAAAACCTGCATCTCTTTCTAGGCCTTCTTTGCAAAGGCACATTCCAGAAGGAGGTGGGCAACAGTCTCTTCCCCACCCCAGCTGCCCTGAGACTCTGCGTGTGCAGGAAGGATCTGACGGGGAGAGTCCTTGCCACCACCAGCCAAGCTATGTCTTGGTGCTTGTTTGAATGTTCTGGCAATAAGACATTCTGCCAATTGACTTTGACCTTCGGCTCAGGGAACCATCTGATAGGATCCACCATCTCCTTTTCCTGCAGGGCCTCGAGGACATTACATGTGGTCCACTGCCTGACGGACATGTGGTCAAAGGTGCATTTTTGCACAAGCTTTTCCATGAGGGACGGGTGGTACAGCACGGTCCCACTGAATGAAGCATTCCATGGCAACCTGGCCTGACTCATCCTGTGCATCAGTGGGGACAGACAGAACCTCAGCATGTAGTGACAATTGACATTTGTCTACCAAGGGTCTATGCACAGATTGATGCATTCACACACAAAGATGGCCATCAGGATGAGGCCAACGTCGGGTACATTTTTCCCCCCTTTATCTAGAGAATCGTGCATGGTGACCCTGTGGGTACTGTCCATCTTCAATCTATGGGCTATGGGCCAGATCACCACTGAAAGCACCTCGCACCTGATGACTAGGTTCTTACCCGCAATGGAGAGGGAGCGTCGCTCCCACATGCCCAGTTTCTGTTTCACCTTGGCTGTACGGTCTTCCCAATTTTTGGTGCACACCCTGACCCCTCCAAGCCATATTCCCAGCATCTTCAGGTAGTCTGACCTGACAGTGAAGGGGACAAAGGATCGGTCAGCCTAGTTCCCAAAGAGGATGGCTTCGCTCTTGCCATGATATACTTTGGCTCACAAGGCCACTTTGAACTGGTCACAGACACTCATCAGTCTGCGAACCGACAGCAGATCCGAGCAGAAGACAACAACATCATCCACGTACAGGTAGGCTTTGACCTGAGTGCCTCCACTGCCTGGGATTGTCACCCCTCTGATGCCCGCATCCTTCCTGATACTACGCATGAGCATGACAGAGGAGAGAGGATAGCCCTGCCTGACTCCAGATTTGATCAGAAAGCTTTCCAATTCTCACCCATTGAATTAAACTGGGCAACTTCTGTTTGTGTAGAGCATTTGGATCCAAGTGCAGATTCCCTCCCCAAGCCC
Source organism: Heterodontus francisci (assembly GCF_036365525.1). Taxonomy (NCBI): domain Eukaryota; kingdom Metazoa; phylum Chordata; class Chondrichthyes; order Heterodontiformes; family Heterodontidae; genus Heterodontus; species Heterodontus francisci. The sequence continues at coordinate 29,767,868 of NC_090396.1, read as the reverse complement.
CATTTTGGAGAACACATCACCATGTAGATGTGTAATATTCTGTCAAAGGCCTTCTCCTGGTCCAAGCTGATACAGAATCAGTCATCATTAATTGGATTTTTATTTGGGGGTTGAGGACATCACAGCTGAGCCTTTACTGTCGGGAGCCATTTTACACATGTGGACTTCACACCAGGCAATTGAGATTGGAAACCCTGGCTGATTTCCCCTTCCTAATCCAGCAGCCTAGCCTAACTGTTGTTCTGGATGGTATAAATTAATTCAACACTGACCAAAGATCAATTCTGAGAGATTCTAATCTGTGTAGCTCAGTTCCACAACAGGAAGTTCATTTACCCGTTAAGCCATCTCCTGAATTATTATCTTAATGAAATATTAACTTTGTGTAATTCTCATATTGAATGTAACATTCGAACTCTTCACAGTTTTTAATCTTTAATAATGATTTTGCTATTGGCCCTCAAGGCAGCTGAATCTTTGGCAGTTATAGACACAACAGGGAGTCTGTCACATATGTCTCGATTGCACTTCACACAGTATGACATTGCAGGTATATGGGAGTGTACAGCCATAGTTCTATCAACTCAATCAACATCAAAACAGTGGGATAGCAGGTGCACTTGGCTGATTTGCATTCAATCGTTACTAAAAACGGTAGGCCATTTAAAATAAATATATTTCAATTTGCCAGAGGTAACAATATCTGCGACTCTATCACCAACAGCTCCATATTAAGGCATACTGTTTGTTTAACACTGCACAAGCTGATGTAACACTACAGTTATGTAGAATGTCAGTTATTATAACAAAATACACCTATTTTATTCTTTTTAAGAATGCAGCATTCTTTGTGCATTGACTTGCTTGTCAATTTCAGGTCAATTACATATTGTTAGAAAAATTCAGCCAGTCATCTCTGTGGATTTGGACTAAGTTAGAAACAGTCTTGTCAGCAATCAAACTGAAGAAGAAAAATGTCTAGGGTGAAATCATTATAGTAAAGAAAACAGAGGATAATAATTTATATTTTTCTTATGGATTTATATATTGATCCGGAAAGTCCCAGGACAAGGGATAATGCAGCTTTGGAACTATTTTAAATGCCTGTGACTTCTCATTTTAAACGTGTGCTCGGTCCCCAGCAAGATCTATCATACAACATCAGTTTAATTTATTTACCTCATCTGCTTTGTCCTGGGAGATGAGAGTCTGAACAGGCTATTTTTCAATATGTTTCAGGGATGTGTGGCTAAGCACTTGGACAGTGATCCATCAGGGTATTTTTGATAATCTTTGAGACTTTTTGACACTCTTTGTCAATTTTTAATGATGAAACCACAGGCACCTAAGTACCAGAGAAAGATTGTTGTATTAGGACCAAGAAGTTAAAATACATTTTTTAGAGTCAGGTTGCAGCCAAGATGACCATCATTAACAAGCAGAATGGGTAATTGCCAAGAAAAATGGATGAATCTCAAAGTCTAACCCTCTTGTTTTTTTTTCAACCAACAAAAAAACGGAGCCAGGAAAGAACTAGAACTTCAAAAAATATTCTATATTTATTATCAGTAATATATCTTCATGGATTGAAATGAAAGTGATTGAGCAATTGAATTGGTCATCCTTTATCCAAGACAACAGAAAATGATTCCAATAAAGAGTCACTAATGGTTCAGCTAAGGGACTTCGGTTGAAAATGAGAGTTGGCAACCGACTTGAAATGTTCAATGTATTGGTGGTTGCTGCAAATTAAATGTTTCATGATATACAACTTTTAAAATGCATCCTTATCTTTTCATTTTTTTAATTAAATTACAGTTATAATATAAAAATTGACAGCAGCAGACTACACTATTATATTATGGCATAATTGTGTCATTGCATTAACCACTATCTCCAAAGTGACTTTATGAGTAAGTATAACCCTCAGTATTTCAAATGAATGGAAATTTAGTTTTAAAGTAAAAAGTTCCTGACATGCAATTTTTAGAAACTATCAGTGACTATTTGAGATCATAATTGTACAACGTGCTTAAGTTGCACTGGATTCCTCATCATACCATCACATAATACACTATTTGTTATCTGCTGGATGCTGTCTCCTTTCAGTCTTTATTTTGCTCTACTTTGAACTTGATTGATGGCTTATGAGAATGGGCCTAATTCAGCCACATCGGCATAGCTAAGAAAACAGGAAACAAGACAAGACTATTTTGTCTCTTGCAACCTTTAGACCAGGCTGGACTAAGCTAGACAGTCTAACTTATGCTAACCTTTATTTATCCTGTGACTTCTAATTGCGAATTGTTCATTTTGTTTGATCATACGATGACAATTTTTTCTTTAATTTTGATAATTTGATTGTTGATAATGAACAACAGCAACTGCGCAGAAATACCCATAGCCCATATCATAAAATGCTTCAATTGCAAAATCCAGCAGACAATCCCAACTGGATTTAGTATTGAGACTCAAGCAGACATATGTGAACAATGAAGATTATTCCTTGTATGGGTGAATTTAAGAGGAAAAATTAAGGAAGTTGGGCATATTTATTCTGGAAAAGTGGACATTTTAAAGAGTTCTAATTGAACTTTTCCAGTTAATTAAATAACAGATTTGATTCAGGCAAATTCTTCACTATGATTAACAGTGAGGGGACAGCAGTTCAAAAATTAGGAAGAGAAATTAGGTGGAATGGTTTCACCCAATGGGTAAAATAATTGTATTTAAACTCACCAAGGAGGAACTTTGACGTGGACAGTATAAATCTGTTCAAAAGACAGTTAAGTGAGTTTCTGGAGAAAGAAGGGACTGAAAGATATGGGCTGGATTTTATTTCTGGGAATGGGACCTGGAAATGCACCGGACACTGGGTCCTGACACCACGTCGCAATTGCGCCCAATGGCCGACGTGATTTTTGACAGGCTGGCTAATTATTGACCAAAGAGCGCACTCGCTGTCCAATTAAGGATGTCAGGTGGGCTCCTGAGGCTGGAGGGCCAATAGGAATCCCTCCAGAAATGACACATAAGCAGCCCCCCACCGTCTGAGGTGGGAGTTGCCGATGCAGATGAGAAAGGGTACCTCACAATGAAGAGATTTGTAAACTTTTCAGCATTAAAAAGCCAGAGCTACCAGGCCGTTGTCATGTTAGATAATAAATGTTGTGCTTGACAGCTGGTATTCTCCTGGCACGGTATATTTTATACTTAATCTTCTGTGACAAAACAGGCACATATGCCTCTAAAAACTCCTGGGTCCATCAAAAAAGCCTTTTTTTTTAGGAAATTAAGTTTGGTGCCTAATGCTTACACCACACCAACAGAATGTTGTTTCAATGAGAGCTGTCAGAACAAAACCCTCGTGATGCCTATTTTTTCAAATAAAATAGCTACAGCCATGCCAACCATTCAACCCTCCCCAAAGTGAACGTGAGGGAATGCAGAATCCTCTGCCATTCTGGAAATGCCATACACGCCTTGTCAATTAGGCAGCTAGCAATTCAAAGACAAAAGATTGTCAATATTTAATTTGTGTTTCAAACACATTTGGAAGGTTTCCGTAAACTGAATCTTAAATCAGATGAATAAACAGTGCCTTGTCATGGCAAAAATAACTGTCTCAGTAGCAAGTAGACATATGTCTGTTTATTAAATTCATTCTTGGGATTTGGACATCGCTTCCAAGGTCATTCCTAGTTGTCCATGAGAAGGTGGTGGTGAGCCTTCTTCCAGCACCACTGCAGTCCATGTGGTAAAGGTGCCCTCACAATGCTGTTAGGTAGGGAGTTCCAGGATTTTGGCCCAGCAACAATGCGCTATATATGTCCTAGTCAGGATGGTCTGCAACCTAAGGGGAATTTGGAGATGATGGTATCCCTGTGCATCCGCTGCCCTAGTCTTTTCAGGTGGTTGATGTCACAGGCTTGGGAGGTGCTGCCTCCAAGGGGTTTTGAAAAATGTTCCATCACAATCCTTACTTGTGCCTTGTAGGTGAGAGGCTTTGGGAGTCAGGAGGTGAACGACTTGCTGCAGAATACCCAGCCTTTGTCTTGCTCTAGTGGCCACGACATTTATGTTGCTGGTTTTTGGTCAAGGGTGACTCCTGGATGTTAATGATGGGGTGAGGGTGGAAGGGGGTGTCAGGGAATCAGTGATGGTAATGCCAACAGGATGTCAAAGGGAGGTAGTTATGCTTCTCTTGTTGGAGATAGTCATTTCCTGGTACTTGCGTGGCATTCCATTTACTGACTATCATCCCAAGTCTGGACCTTGTCCAGATTTTGCTTCATGCGGGCATGGACTGCTTCATTATTTGAAGAATTTCCAATGGAACTGAACACTGTTCAATCAACAGCAAACAGCCCTACTTCTAACTTTATGATGGAGGGAAGGTCACTGATGAATCAGCTGAAAGTCTTCTTCTTCTTAGGCAGTCCCTCGGGAACGAAGATGACTTTCTTCCACTCCAGGGTTGTGGGTCCTTAGGTGACTGAATAGTCCAATTCTGGATCAGCAACTCTGCCACAGGTGGAGCAGGTGGTGTTTGGTGAGGTGAGTGAATGGGATGCTTGAATTTCCGAACGCTCCTTCTGCTGTTTGCACTTGGTTCCTCCCTGGGTATGTTACATTGTTTGAACTGGCTGGCACCTTCACGGATGCTTCTTCTCCATTTTGGGCAGTCTCGGGCAAGAGATTCCCACAAATCAGTGGAGATGTCACATTTTTTTAGGGAGGCTTTAAGAACATCCTTGTAGCGTTTCCTATGCCCTCCTGGTAGCCTCTTGCCATGATGGAGCTCGGAGTAGAAAGCTTGTTTTGGGAGTTTTGTGTCAGGACGATGTGGTCCGCCCAACATAACTGACTAGCCATGACCAGTGTCTCGATACTGAGGTTGTTGAGCCTAGGCCATTGTCCTAAGGAACTCCTGAAGTGATGTTCTGGGGTTGAAATGATTGGTTTGCAACAACCACAACTATCATCTTTCATGCTAGGAATTACTCCAGCCAGTGAAGAGTTTGCACTGAATTCCATTGATTTCATTGTTACTGGAGTTCCTTTGTGCCATACTCAGTCAAATGCTGCCAGGATATCAAGAGCAATCACTCTCCCGTCGCCCATGGAATTCAGCTGTGGTGTCCATTTGGGCCAAAGCTGTAATGAGGTCTAGAATTGAGTGTTTCTGGCAGAACCCAATTATGTATTGAGTAGAAATATGTTGTTGTTTATGTTTTCTGTTGTTGATTAAAATGTTGATTGAGTATATTTGTACATTTGGATTTGGATGTATAGAAGATGAAGAATTAATTTCAAGACAGTCATTCCATTAAAGATTGTAGACAAAGCTTAAGAGTGATGTACTGAAGTGGCAAAGGGCATGCAAATTTATCCTTTGCTTTAAAAAAGCTAGGGAATCTGATAGGTCCAAGAAGAAAGGGCTATACATGGTTATTCTTTTTGCTAACATTGAATAACCAGGAATGATCTATGGAGTAGAATATCTACCTTCCCCTTAATCGCAGTACAAAGACCTCCATCATAACTGTATGAAGGTCTTCAATGAAGTATAGACCCACAGTACACCTGCATCAGCTATTGTGTCTGATAACTCATTACACCTTTGTATAGCTCCTATTAGAGAACAACAGTCAGAATGCCTAGTTTAGTCAAGCATAGTCTATGGAAGGAGTGATGTGGATGAGCCATTTTGCCTTGTCTTGTTTCATGTTTTCTTAGCTATTCTTATGTAGCTTAATTAAGCCTATCATGATAAGCCAGCTACCAAGTTCAGAGTTCTTCAAAATAGAGACCAAAAGGAGGCAGGGTGCAGCAGATAGCAAACAAAGAATCCTTTGTCATTTTATTGTGAGGAATTCAGCTCCACTCAAGGATGTTCTGCAATAAAACCAGTTAAACCTTATCTGATGTGTATGATTGCTACAACAAATTGCTCGAACTGAATATTTAAACAGCAAGTGATATTGGGGTTAGATTCAACATTGGTAGACATTTTCTTGTGTCTTGGACTGGTTGGACGCTATTGTTTCTTGATGTTGCTTGATGGCGAGAGGAAATATTTCCCATTAAACCAGGTATAATATCCAAGATAATTATTCACTGAAGCTTTTTATGTACACATATAACAAGGAGACTGAGATGACTCATATTTCATTACTCACAGTGTGCTCTGAACCACTAAATAATCACTTAATACAAATGACAATCATTCAGTTTGGATAGTAAATGTAACCTAATGTGATGCACGGCATTGTCAAGTTATAATTCTATACATTTAACTAGATTGAAAGCTATGTCACCATTACAGATCATAAATGCCATTTCAAACATTGCACCAATTTTGACAGCTCTGGAACTGCATGCTATGCAGCATCTTTGTGCATTCATTTTGTAAGTTTGGGGGAGTGGAAAGAGTATGAGAAAGGCAGAGAATGAAACTTATGGATGACTAAGACTTTACAAGCAATCCAGTTCTAATAACCCTCCATTAACACTTGGCATCTGTTAGTAAACTTGGCATAAATCTGCAACACCAGCTCTTCTTCATCTTTCTTATATACACAACCTTAATCATAATTACACCTGAGTTCACAACCTGCATCTGGTTCATATTCAATGGAAACAAATTTTCTGGCTGATTTGCCCATGACAGATAACAGGCTACTCTGATGGATACCTCACTTGGTTGTTGAAGTATATTCTTTCAATTTTTGATTGAACAAAGGTAGCATCGTTTTCAACAGTACTACTTCACACAAGACAGCTATTTTTCAATGAACTGCGGATAAAGTGTAAGGCAACTGCAATGTTCTGTTATTTTTAGGATTTTGTTCTTGGTTTAGGGTTGCTACTACGGTTCTCGAGAATGGAGGCAACATAACACTGAGTGTTTACATCTTACCTGCTGTATGTTTGTTTCTCGTCAACTTTACAGGGCATGGTGTACTGATGTGCCATATTTGATCATAAGGTCTGTCTAGAAAGCTGAACATTTTGAAATGCCTGCAATGGGATGGTATGAACATGTGTAATGTGCACAACATATATGGATACATTGCTGATATAAAATAGTAAAATTAACAGCTTTGATGTTTGGAGACTAAGGGCTTGAGTTAAGCTGTTGACTAAAGTTTACTTTCATTGTTTATGTGGATAAAACCACCAATACCATCATTTTCATGTGGCTGGTCTATTACAAAATAATTATGCATTGACATACCAGAACAGACCAGTTTCTTAGTGCATGTGTTGCTTCATGCCAAGGCTTACAGTACAATAAACAAGAGCTAGCACTGAAGAAATACTTGTTTCTATGACTGCCAGCCAGATCTAGAAGTCTATCTTTTAAAAGGCATCTGGTTTGAATATTACTAATCCACCGGCATAAGGACCTGACAGGAGCTAGTAGATCTATATAGTCAAAAATGTATCTTCAGGCAAGCCAACATACAAACACAGGAATCTGTAGACAATCATGTAGCAACCAGAACTATTTTATAATTTGCCTTAAAGTCTATCTCCAGAGTAAACAGAATTGTTAGTACTATAGATTACCATCCATGATGGAAAACAGGAAACATTATAGATGTGAGGATAGCTTTGCCATGGCAATTTAAATGCTTGTTATTAAACTGAAACCGAAACAGGAAAAAAATGTTAACTGAAATCATTGAGGGATCTTTCCCTTAGACTGTGAATTACGCATTCAATTTTACTTGGCTTTAAAAGCTAACTATCTGTTTTATTCCCCCCCAATTTTTCCCAAGTTAGCTAATCCACTTTCACTTTGTGTTCTATCCTTCTTTGAGATGATAGAATGGGCAAACTCATAGGAATCTCCACAGGCAACATCAAAGCACTGCTCCCATTCCCAGAACCAAGCCATCCCTGCACAATTGTGCTATACTTTTGTTGCAATCCTATCCCATCTTACCTCAGCACAAATGTTGTCCCCAAAACTTCCAAGTCACCTTCAGATAAGAAAGTATACCCTCCATTGCATCAATCTGCTGTTTTAAACTACCATAATCCCACAGCTCAGGTCTCTTTTGGTACTGGAAACCATTTCATTGTTAACTGGATCAACGCAAAAACCCAATGAACTCACCTAAAATTGAGGGGCACTAAAGGTAGATTTTTGGAGTTCTTGCGTGTGGCAAGATATCTCACACGGCACAAGTACATATCGGAAAATTGAGATGCCACTACCTGTGATTTTGTCCTATGATTTTTGATGAAAAATCACCAGCAATAGATCCATGATTTCCCAGTGCATGCTCTGTATGTGCAATATGCCGAGTTGCATGTATGAATGCAGAAGACCTACCCTTTAACTTTGTTCTGTGATTATCCTTTATATGCATAGGAATCATAATTCTAGACTCCTGACAACCTTTAACGTCAATATTAATTTTATCAGAGTTCCAGTTCCTTTATTGATCACCATGAACGTTCCATAAAAACTACAGGACTTATTTGATGTAACGAGATGTGTGCTGCAATCACAGTTCCTCTTTGGTACTCATCCAGTTAAGTTTCACATTTCTCGGGGTTTAGCTATGTGGTGTCATAGTCATTAAAGCTGAGGCAGCTAGCTTTTCTTTAATGGGGACTGTTACTCCCTCTAGAGCAAGAGGATGCTCCTTAATTCTGTCCAAGCTCATTTCAAACCCAGGTCACAGAGATGAAACAAAAGCACCTGAGCACAACATTCCAATGTACATCATGTTCTGTCTTAAAAAGGTACTTAGATTTTCTCGCATCAGTTGATTTAATGTGACAAAGCAAGTTAACATTGTTTTCTTACAAACCTGGATAATTAGATGGAGGATCCAATTCAAAACAGTTTCAGATTCTTAAAAATTCCACTGGAACCATTGAAAGACAATTGCATTTTTTTTAGCAGCCACTTTAATTTCATTTTAAAAGCGCAACCTTACTCTGTCTGTGCCCACAAAGCAGGCTATAGCATTTTACAAAATTATCAGCGGACCCATAAAACGTTTACCACGTTATATTTAGCCATTGTGTTCTGGGTCATGCAGAACTGTGACATATGATAAGATAAGGCTGAGGGAAGTTAACTGCCTTTATCTATTGGTTTGTATGAATATATTGACTTGGCTTGGGAATGTTTAGAATGTAGGAGAAGTGGTTTCAGTTGTGTTTTTTATTATCTTGACCTCCTTGTTGTAAAACATGTTCAGGTCCTCTTAACACTGACTGTTACACAATGAAAACATAGAATCATTACCCCATGACTGGACAACTTTCATAATTTCATGCTTTGGTGCAAGGCCAAGAGCAACAGTACCGAAGAGCTAGCACACACTGAAAAGGGATATTACTTTACTAACAACTGTCAGGGGAGCCAGAAAGCGACTGTTCATTTTACCAATGACCTCTGCATTACTTCTCTCCAATTTTTTTCTTAATAACTCTTCATGGAACATACTGCTGTATGACCAATTACTTTCTTTAGAAGTTGGTGTAGCTTTATTCCTTATACAGTAGAAGGTTCTGAATAGGAATGTTTCTTTGGTAAGCAAGTGGACTCTTTAGTCTGTTGTCCCCATTAAGAAATCACTGTACAGCGAATGAGTCAGTACCTGGATGAATGAGTTTGACCCTTAACTGTGAGTGCAGTCTAATGTTAAAGCAACATTGTGATGTTTATGATACTCATTTTCTGATTAAATACTGGAATTGTTCCTATGATTGTTTGTAAAGCTGGATTTTGATGATGTTTATGTGTTTTGCAGATTCACCTTATTATTAGCCCTTTTCTGATTTAAAAAATTTTACAGGCACTTGGAGACCAGTGAGCGGAGCATGTCTTTAAATCCCTATGCATGTGGCTCTGCTTTCCCTCAGGGGAGTGTGATTTGTGTGGGCTGTATAACTCATTGCACTCCAAAAATGGTACCGATATCAAACAATGTGTACAGTATTACTTCTCCGTAAAATGGAACAGGAGTCTCAAGCAGATTAACACCAACCTGATTTAAGGCAGTTGGCTATCATCATAGGATTTAGTCATCTCTCTGCTTTTTATACCAGTATAAGACTGCAGGAGACTATTCTCTACAGCCATAATATTAAAGATTTCATCCATTATACCATCTCTAGAAAGGCATCCTTTATTTATTCTTAGTCTTAAGTGGCCTTAAGGGGAAACTACATTCTAAATGTTGTGCAGTCATCCAAATTTACCATTGAAAATTTTCCATTATCTCAAATAAAGTTTCCTCTACATTTTATTACTGTATCTGCTAAATCACTGTGATGTATGTCTAATTCTCAGAATATTGTTTCTACAAAATCTGTCAGCTAAAATTTAAAAGTAATGTAAAGTGAATTAAAGAATCATTTCAGCCATTAGGAAAGCTGTTTTTTGAAACATAAATGTACTGTCAATTTACAAAACTAATTGAACGTACCATATAAGTTGCAAAACATCAAACAAGTCAATAAGTCTGGGCTGTATTCTTTACAGAGATGCATTGAAATAAGTGCATTAACTTAAATGGTAGACTTGCAACAGTTGGCTTAGACAGGGTAACATTTCAATATAATTTAAGAACAGCCCAGTTGGCCCCAAGATAAATGTGCACCTGACTTAAGTATAATTCTAATCCAAGTAAAAGAATTCCAATGCACTTGCTCTTCACTCCCTATAGAGTTCCTGATCCAAATAAGACAATTAAATAGAAAATCCAGAACCGGGTATAACATTTTTCAAAATTGTATTTGTTTCTGATCCTCAGACACTAAATGGCCAAGATATTGCAGGGGGTTTCGATGGTGGACTGTCAGTGTTCTGAGTAATTACCCCAATCAACCTGACTGCAACTTCAGGATTTAGCCAAGCACAGGATAATGCGGAAATCCTAAAGTTGTGGTCTGTCATTCACTGCTCTATTATAGGTTGCGCTGCGGAGCCTCCCCCCACCTTCCCCCCGCTTCCCGAGAGGTAACAAACATTGAAATCAGTTGATCTGGTGAGGACTTCCCCTTGTTCGTTCTCACATCGCTGTTAGAAACCCCATAAAAAGTTATACCTTGTTCAATCAGGTGTAAATGGGTTTTTAACAGTGATCTGAGTAATAATTATTGCTGAGTAACAGATCAGGCAATGAAAAAATAATTTTATATTTCTGGAGTTTTTTTAAATGCCACCATTAAGGTTAATTACTAGATTTTTAAACCATACTTCTTAAATAATTTTTTAAAGGTTTTTCATGATATTTCAGTTTCTAGCTTCACTCTTGCTTCCAATATTTATGTTGATCTATGTAACTTTTTTTCAAAGTGATTTCATTTTAGTGCTTTTCATTTCCTCATTGGCTGTTTGTGACAATTCTTTAATGTGATTGGCTGTTTGGACAGCTTCACAGAATCACAGAATTGTTCAGCCCATCATATCTATACTGGCTCTCCAAAAGAGCAATTTACCTAGTGCTACTCCTCAGCCTTCTCCCTGTAGCCCTGCACATTCTTCATTTTCAGGTAACAATCCAATTCCCTCTTGAATGCCTCAATTGAACCTATCCCCACACGCTCTCAGGCGGTGCATTCCAGATCCTAACCACTTGCTGTGTGAAAAAGTTTTTCCTCATGCCGCTATTCCTCTTTTGCCAATTACCTTAAATCTGTGCTCTCTTCTCAATCCCTCCACCAACGGGAACAGTTTTTCCCTATCTACCCTGTTCAGACCCCTCATGATTTTGAACACCTCTATCAAATCCGCACTCAACCTTCCCTTGTTCAAAGAAAACATTCCCAACTCCTCCAATCTATCCACGTAACTGAAGTTCCTCATTCCTGGAACCATTCTTGTGAACCTTTTCTGCACCCTCTCCAACGCCTTCACATCTTTCCTAAAGTGTAGCACCCAGAACTGGACACAGTACTCCAGTTGAGGCCGAACCATGTTCTATACAATGAAGCCTAGGATGCTGTATGCTCTATTAGCTGCTCTCTCAACCTGTCCTGCCACCTTCAATGATTTATGCACATATACTGTGCCTCTGCTGCTGCATCCCCTTTAGAATTGCACCTTTTATTTTATATTGTCTCTCCACATTCTACCTACCAAAATAAATCACTTCACCTTTCTCTGCATTAAATTTCATCTGCCACTTGTCCACCCATTCCACCAACCTGTCTATATTCTTTTGAAGTTCTACACGATCCTCTTCACAGTTCATAATGTTACTAGCAGAAAATTTTTAAACAGCAAGGTCTAGATCATTAACATACATCAGGAACAGCAATGATCCTAACACCGGCCCTTGGGGAACTACACTACCAGCTTTCCTCCAGTCAGAAAAACATCTATTAACCACTACTCTCTGTTTCCTGTCAATCAGCCAATTTCGTATCCATGTTGCTTTTATTCCACGAGCTATAACTTTGCTCAGAAGTCTGTTGTGTGGTACTTTATCAAATGCTTTTTGGAAGTCCATTGTGAAGAAAACGATATGCCAAATAAGGAGTATTAATTCATTGGTTGGAAACTTACATTAAACTTCTAACGGAAAAAATCCTGCAGTTAACTTTTTAAAAACTGTCAGCCAATATGGCCACTGCAATGTGCATCTGAAACACCTTTTCATATTCCAAGGCCCAACCGGAGACAGAGGTCTGAGGAGCATGAACCCAGAACAATGGCTTGCTCTAAGTGATTGAATTAACTAAGATTGCTTCATTAGCCCAACATTCAAGGCAATCCTAAAACATTGACTTTGAAAGAGCAAACCACTCCAAGAGTAAATATTGACATCCTGGGGCCTGGGGAGCCAATTCCGAACCTTGAACCTCATTAGCAAGTTCCAGAAAATATACTGAGGCAGTTACGTGACTGTCTGTCCCTCTCTGTGAAAGCTGGGAGTTTCCTTGAATGAAGGGAGTCAAGCTAGTAACTCTGACTGTGCAGCAGTGGAAAGGTGTTTGTGCCTCCCCCTCTCTCTCTCTCTTCCCCCAGATAAGTCCACAAGTTTGAAAACGGTCTGCAACTGTGGCCCCTCCAAGCCTACAAATTGCTATAGACAGAGACCAGGGGAAGAGAGCCACATGCGAGTCTGCCTCCAAGAAAGCTCTGAGCCAAGCGGGCCATCCAAAAGTGCACTTTCACCAGCCAAAGACTTCAAGAGTACAACTTCAGCTAGAAGACTACCGAATCGTCCAATCTCACAGACTGCGTATTTAATTTTCATTTATTCTTGACTCTAATCCAACCACAAAATCTACTTTTCACTCTGTGTGTGTGTGATTCTCGGTGAATGTGTGCATGAATGTGTAGCATTGTTTTTAGTTTTTTTAGATCAGGTTTACATTGTTAAGTATAATAAACTCACCTCTTGTTTAAACTCAAGAAAACCTGTCTGATTGGGTCTTTCACGATCACATTAAAGGTAAAAGGTAAAACACTCACTCACAATCACTGTTGAAAAAGGAATAAACCCTGTTGCGGTCAAATAAGAGGAAGGGCAAGAGGGAAGCCTGTAACCCCCTCCTCACCCGGTGTACACCACATCAACAGCTTTGCCCTGATCAACCTTCTCTGTTACCTCATAACATCAGCTTGATGACATCACCACAGCTTCACACTGGGAATCCCCATTAAAGAATGTTGCAATCCACAGTGAGAGGATGTAAAGTTCTACCCACAGAAATTGCTTGATCTCTCAGTGAAGCTTTCTTCAAGGTCAGTGGCAAGCATCATTGCTTTGCTGCTGACTGCAAAATCCAGGTCATAATATTCCCCTGCCATATTTCTTTGGAATTGGCAGATCTCTGAGGTCTAACTATTCTTAACATTAAATATCTCTTTATCAACTATTTTCTATACTTTTACCTAGATTTATATAATTTAATAACTTATTAAATAATGTATAGAACTAAGATTTTTAAGTTCTCCTGTTTCTATTTGCACTTTATGGAAATCTTGATCCAAAATTAACAGTTCATTGCAAACTAGTAATACATATATTAAAGAATATCATTTATGTTGTTATGTAGACCCCCACCTGCCAAGAATGAGGCATATTAATTGTTTCATATGAACATTGATTTAAAACTGTTGCTGGAGCAGGGAAATGACTTGTTAAACAGATCAGCCATGGCTGGAAAAAAACATTTACATACTAACAGACAGTGCTTGTGGAGCCAAAGGACCATTCCCTGACACATTCAACCCACAATGGACTTTGATCACCAGACAATGAAGATGACGAAGCTCACATTCCAGGATGACTGCTAAGATGGCCGAATCCACAAACAGACCTGCTCAAAATCTCTAGTCACATGATTAACCTGCTGGGCAACCTAAGTTTTTTTGTATTGTACAGACAGTTTGAAAGAGAGACTGTTGGCTCCTGGACTGTAAAGACCCCTCCTGGCTGGCTTGTCACAGCCTCTCCTGTTTGCTCTCATCTCTTTCTCATGGAACTCCAAACTCACTGAAAACACGTGAACCTCAAGAGAGAAAAGTCTCCTACATTGAACAAGATTTAAGAAGAATTCTGGGCCCCAAGGAAAAGCAAGACCTACCTACAATCAAGGACTCTACAGCGAGCTCTAAGAACAGTAACCAAAATCATCTTCAGATATTGTCTCAAACTTTTCCACTTTATTTCTTCTGCTCTTTTCTGTCTCTATCTGCATGTGTGTATCGCGTATTCATGCTAGAGTGGGCACGTCGTGTATCCATAGGCATTAGCCGAATTAGAGTTTAAGTTTAATAAAATTCAACCTTTTTTCTTTAAACCTAAGAAAACCTGTTTGGCTGGTTTCTTTGCCTTATAATTGGAAAGCAGTAAACAAGGATTCACCAAGGGGGAACTAAAAACACGGTGTGTTTAAAATTAAACCCTGTTACGGTAAGACCAGGTGAAGGCTGAGCGGAAACCTAGACCCCTTTCTCACCAGGTCATAACAATATTGATTAGTCATACAGTAATGCTACAAAATCTGTCACACAGGCATATGTGCTGTTTGCAGCTGTAGTCAAAATCAGATAACAATATAATTGATGCTTACAGCAGCTCCTATTGTATTTTCAATACTCTCCTAGTAATCTTACCAGGAAAGTGGCATGTACGTACTGCCCAATATGAACCAAAGTGGTTCAGCAAGATGATTTTTGCATTTTATCAGAGGGAAAAAAAATGTGCCACTGGCATAAAAGTTGCTTTATTTGTGTGTCATGTCAAATTTTCCTAATGTTGTTTGAATCAGAACAGTGCAAAAGTCTAAATACACATAAACTGAATTTGTAAAACAAAATTAAAAGGATTTTTAAAACACCAGCAATTTCGATAACAGTGGCCACTACCCAAGGTTGAGTTCTTTGCTTCTCCCCTCTGAGTCAGATGGTTGTTGTGGGTTAAAACTCCATTCCAAGACTGGAGCACAAAATCTAAGGTGAAGGAGTGGTGCATTGACCAAGATGCTATGTTTTTGATGAGATATTAAATCAAGGTCTTATCTAGCTGCTGAGGTGAACGAAAAGGATCCAGTGACACCTTTTCAAAGAACAGCAGGGGAGTTCTCCAGATGTCATGGCTGACAGTACTCAACCAGCATGACTGAAAAGAGGCCAACTGGTCATTTATGCCATTTAGGACCTTGTTGTAGGCACATTGGCTGCTGTCTGTGTCTATATCAACAACAGTAACACACTTTAAAAGTAATTCACTGGCTTTGAAGCATTTTGGAATGTCCTGAGGACATGTAAGGCATGATATAAATGTAAAATAAAAGCAAAATACAGATGCTGAAATCTGAAATAAAAATAAGAAATGCTGGAAATACTCAGCAGGTCTGGCAGCATCTGTGGAGAGAGATTTCAGCCTGTTCCTGCCCGACTGAACTTATTTCTTCCTATCTTGACTCTATCTTTTCTCCGCTGGTCCAGTTTCTTCCCACCTACATCCGTGATTCTTCTGATGCCCTACATCATTTTGACAATTTCCAGTTTCCTGGCCCCAACCGCCTCCTCTTCACTATGGATGTCCAATCTCTCTACACCTCCATCCCCCACCAGGACGGTTTGAGGGCTCTCCACTTCTTCCTTGAACAGAGGCCCAACCAGTCCTCATCCACCAACACCCTCCTCCGCCTGGCTGAACCTGTTCTCACATTGAACAACTTCTCCTTCAACTCCACTCACTTCCTTCAAATAAAAGATGTTGCTATGGGTACCCGCATGGGTCCTAGTTATACCTGTCTTTTTGTGGGATATGTCAAACATTCCTTGTTCCAGTCCTACTCAAGCCCCCTCCAACTCTTTTTCCAGTACATTGATGACAGTATTGGTGCCATTTCCTGCTCCCACCTGGAACTAGAAAACTTTAACAACTTTGCTTCTAATTTCCACCCTTCCCTCACCTTTACATGGTCCGTCTCCGACACTTCCCTTCACTTCCTCGACTTCTCTGTCTCCATCTCTGGAGATAAGCTGTCTACTAATATTCATTATAAGCTCACTGACTCCCACAGCTACCTCGACTACACTTCTTCACACCCTGCCTCCTGTAAGGACTCCATTCAATTCTCCCAGCTTCTCCGTCTCTGACGCATCTGCTCTGATGATGCAACCTTCCACAACAGCGCTTCTGATATGTCTTCCTTTTTGCTCAACCGAGGATTCCCCCCCACTGTGGTTGACAGGGTCCTCAACTGTGTCCGGCCCATTTCCCACACCTCTACCCTTCCCCTGCCACCCAGAACCTTGTCCTCACTTCCCACCCCACCAACCTCCACATCCAAATGATCATCCTCTGCCATTTCTGCCACATCCAGCGTGATGCCACTACCAAACACATCTTCCCCTCCCTTCCCCTGTCAGCATTCTGAAGGGATCGTTCCCACTGCGACACCCTCGTCCACTCCTCCATTACTTCCACCACCTTGTCCCCTTCCCACAGCACCTTCCCCTGCAATCGCAGGAGGTGTAATACCTGCCCATTTACCTCCTCTCTCCTCAATATCCAAGGCCCCAAACACTCCTTTCAGGTGAAGCAGCAATTTACTTGTACTTCTTTTAATTTAGTATACTGTATTTGTGGCTCACAATGTGGTCTCCTTTATATTGGGGAGACCAAACGCAGATTGGGTGACTGCTTTGCGGAACACCTCCGCTCAGTCCGAAAGCATGACCCCGAGCTTCCGGTTGTTGGCCATTTCAACACACCCCACTGCTCTCATGCCCACATCTCTGTCCTGGGATTGCTGCAGTGTTCCAGCGAACATCAACGCAAGCTTGTGGAACAGCACCTCATTTACTGATTAGGCACACTACAGCCTGCCGGACTGAACATTGAGTTCAATAATTTCAGAGTATGACGGGCCCCCCTTTTTATTTTTATTTTTTAGTTATTTTTTCTTTTTTATTTGTTTATTTTATTTTAGTTTGTTTCTACTGTGCCTACCCACTGGCTTTTTTCGTGTTTGTGCTTGAGGCCAGGGCTGTTCATTTTTCTGTCAATCCACACCCTCTCTGTACTAATGCTTTGTCTTTCACCACACCATTAACATACCATTTGCCTTTGCTCCATGACCTTCTGGTCAGTTATTCTCTGAGACCTTGTCTTATCAATACCTCTTTTGTTATCTCTTGCCCCACCCCCGCTTTACTTGCTTAAAACCTTTTATATTTCTAATATTTGTCAGTTCTGATAAAGGGTCACTGACCTGAAATGTTAGCTCTGCTTCTCTCTCCCCAGATGCTGCCAGACTTGCTGACGATATAAATGTAACTCTTTCTTTCAGAGATACTGTCATCATCACGGCCAAGTCTATGCCAGTTGGTCTTTATCCTGCCCATGAATATTTTCTGTTCATATTGTTTAAATATAAGTTCAATGCAGCTTTAATACTGCTGTGTAGTCAGGGGGAATGACATCTTTCAACCCCAAAAAAGATCAGGCATAATATTAGCTAGTTTTGTAACTAATATTGCACATGGCCTCAAAAAGAGGTTCTATCTATATTATTGAACTTTTTCAACGTAGTTATAATATCTTGTCATATATAAAGTAAAAATATAGCAATAGATAGTCCTAATAATTAAATGTAACATCTAACAGGAATCAATTGGAATACATAGAACCTAACGAATCCTAATAATACAAGTTGAAGTAACTTGTATCATGCAAGTGCAGTGTCATTAAAATACCTCTATTGGCACCAAGCTTTTCAATTCCAGCTGAATTCATAACAGAGCAGAAAATTTGTTATTTTTTAACTACTTTTAAGTGGCTGTTTCAAGACAAGTTATGAAGACCTCACATTACAAATGGCAGCTTCCCTGAATGTTAGTAGTAGGAGGCAAAAGCCCCCATTTGAACACAAGAATCAATACCAGATGGTGAAATAAATCCAGTCAAGACCCAGTCTATCACAGCCAAGAAAAAACAATTCCTCAAATACACCGCCAGCTTTGTTCCATCTTCTGATCTGTCATTATCTAAAATACTTCATTCGATTCTGTTTTATTAAATCAGGAATGGTTTGTTGTAGGTAATAGATATGTTATGATCTACTTGTGTGGGAAAACTTTTCAAGTTGTTCAAAGAGTTAGGGGCATTGTACACTTTTTCATTTTCTTTTTTCTATGTAATTCCACAAAACCTTTCTGCACCATTGTTCGGGTTTAATTACCAGCCCAAGAAGGAGCCATTTAACTGTGGAAATGAGATGTTAATAATACATTTGGTAGAAGAGTGCAGCATTTGGGTCATTCACATGATCAGCAGGGAATTAGAAAATTCCGGAATCTGCGGTTTGCAAACCACAGAGTACAAGAGTGCTTTTTAACTGTGCACTTCCCTGCACTGATGCAGGCTCTTTTGCCTTCCTGTGAAGTGGTTCCCAATTGGTCATCAACGAAAACTTTGCAGTGTATTTCATACCACTATAATGCCCACTAAATCTCAAAGACCCTTTTTCCAGGAGGCTCGTTTATATTCCTAAAGAATGCAGTATAAATCTATCCCTGGGTTCATCCTCTAGACCAATGGTAAGTATATGAAATACCTACTATTATCATCCTAATGGTGAGTTTTTAGGCTGGCTTGATTCCTGATATAGCCATAAACAGGTTGAAACTTTATAGTGTTAACCTGTATCAATAGTGCACTCCTGGCACCAGATTTAATTAGCGACGGGGAGACTGAATGAGAGACTGGGTTAGCCACTCACTTTTATTTCTGGTTTTGGATCCATATCCAACCTAAACTGAGGGATGAAAATGTTCTATGTCTTCTACCTGTATGAGTCCAGCAGAACATAAGGCTGCAAGTCTCAACGACATTCATAATGGCAAGAGTGCAGACAACAAATCTGTCCTAATGTCGTACTGAATTGTCAATCATACAAGAAAGGCCTCAGAATGACTGGAATGAGGAATGGAGAAAAGTTATACTGGTGTTGTTTTGCCCTGTCCCTAACATATCAATGCCCATTCCTCAGCAATTAATATCCCTCACCTTGAAGATCACAGAAAGTAGTAATAAAAATGCAATCAAGTCACAATGACAAAGTTGTGATTCTAACTATCCTTTGTTCAGAAACATGTTACATGTTCAGTCATAATGTGTTTTTAGTGGAATTTTCCTCTTTACCTCTTTTTCACATCAAGCTAAAACAGGAATAGCAAAGGAGGTACATTAAGGTATGACCTATTAAAGCTAGAGCTGCAGCTTTGGAGGGCTATAAACCTCAAACCCCACATCCCACAAACAGCCTTTGTTAATGAAAGAATGCAAAGGCAATACCTTCATGAATGTATGGCTTCAGATAACTGGATCCATTGTTTTTAATCATGTCTAAAGATACCATCTGCTTGTGGCGCTTGCCAGTTATATCTACCTCATCATTTTCACAAACGGAAGCCATAAAAAAAATGCGGTGTTTATTTGGAGGGATCCCAGAGCTGAAAACAAAATGGTGAAAAGCCAAATGGAATGAGTTAGTTCAACAAATGTTTGGCTGATTTTGAACCGTGGGCTTCAGATGTATGTCCAGGTGTGTTTATGTGGACTGAAACCTGGCACAAGCTAGGCTTTTGCCTGGGGCTGTGCTCACCTTAGAATTACCCTTTGATAACAACATTTTAAATTATTTGAGGTCAAAATAAGAGTTCTGTGCCAACATTTTAATTTTTAAAGGAGACTTCTTTCCCCTGGCTGAACAAATAATATAAAAGGGTAATTAGGGCCAAGCAGAATGAGACGACGGTAACCACATGGTGTCATAAACAGTCCAAGTGGCTATCGAGGAGTTATGTATGTCATCTGAACCCAGAGAGTAGATGGTGGTGTTAAATTCTTTACCACACCTGGTACTATTTATAATACACCTGGTACTATTTATAATACATTTATCATATGGATAGTGAATTTTTCAAATAAAATAAGCTTTGCATTTCATTGTTGATCGTAAAATAAAAATTACTTTTTTTAGTGGACGTACTGAGACTGGCATCGAGTAATTTGAAGTTCCTTGCACAGTGTGTTTACAGAGTATTAGGAGGCTACTTTGTATAAAGAATAAGTGAAAGAATATCCATTACTCATTGAAAAGTAACATGTAAAGAAAATTCTTTACAAAGCTTGTCCAGGGTTTTCCTTTCAACTGACTAATTTGCACTACCATGGACACATTGTTGCTTTCAGAAGCCTTGTTGGGTGGCAGCTATATAGATATTTTTAATTGGATACTTGCATTCAAATTTCATCCTCCCTCACCATTTTTTAGCCCCTTGACATCCCAGGGTGCACAGCAAATATGGTCCAATTGTTGCCAGGCCCATTGTTCTGAAGTGGCCACTACTGGTGTAGCTGGGGTATCGCTGTGATTACTATCTTCCTTTCTTGTGTAAAAGTGCCTGGCTTTCTTATGGTGCCTGCCAACTATATTATGACTGAATGAAGGAAGTCAGCAGAGTGCCGGAATAATCTTTAAGGCTCTTTGTTCCGTGCCACACACCTAGCTTCTTCAAATTGCTGCACCACCCTTATTTCACATTAGTGGTGCGTGGATTATAACTGCCCATCCCTTCACATGTATGATGTAATCCCAGTCCTCCCTATCTGTATTATTAGTCCATTCCTATGCATCCACAGTATAAGTCCAATCCATCTATTGTATTGTAGCCCCATTCTTACCCATCCATAGTATAAGACAGTGCTACCCACCTGTAGTGTAATACTATTCCTACTCATCTGCAGTGTAACTCCATTCCTAGTCAACTATAGTGTAAAAACATTCCCTGATTTCTTTAAACCACTCCTATTAATCTAGAGTATCAGTTCAAATGAAGAACTGCCTTATGGGATAAAAGCCTATTCTCCTACACACTGTGAGGATCCTCTATTATTAATCTCAAACAACAGGTAAGCTCAACAGCACAAAACTATCCATAACATCTTCCAAATTGGTACAAATTTTATGCAGAGAAATCATAAAAATATCTGATGAGAGAAATAAGAAAAATGCTCTGGTGCCATAGCCGGTGTTTCTCTGTTGTTGACTATTGGGTACATTGATGGGTAAAGGAGACGAAGCTTTACATTGTACATCTAACCCAGGAGTTCTTGCTACGTAGTCTGGGTGGTGAACGTGGTGAGATGTTTAATCTCCCAGCATTGACAATCTTCACCTTGATGAGCATGAAAGTCACTACCCTCCCCTCACCAGAAAACCCCCCCCAAAAAAGAGATAACTGCATTATATCAGAACAAAGGACATATTTTGCTTATGAACCAACCAGAGTCAGAGTATAGGCATGCACCAGAGTCCTGGCCAAATGTAATCCATCCTGTCCATAATCAGTGACATACAAAGTGCAGTACTTGCATATGGTGAGCTTCAGAAACAAATAAAATTCTGTCATGTGTTTTGTTGGGGTATTAAGTTTAACAGTGCAGTATATACTGTCATATAATTTATTTAGAATTTTAATATTTTTCAAAAAATTGTGTGTGGGGGATAAATCATTAAACACAGTTTATGAGTACCTTACTTAATGGAGTATCAGAGAGATTAGGCTGACATTTTGCTCTATTTTATAATTTTTTAAAAGAAGACGTATGAACCCTTTCAACATATGGTGTTGCATGTTGGCCAATAGCTGGTACAAACTTAGTTGGTTGAGTTCCTGGAAACGTTGCTGCGGCTATTGAAAACATGTCTGAATTTCGACATATTATAAACACTAGTTTGTACTTACTGAAAATGTGTCTGTGACTTTACACCTATGGAAAACAGACAGCAACTCCCTAATAAATCTCCAGCCTAACTGATTTTTAAATGTAAGTACTAACTTTCTTTTATATGCTCCTATTTGCTATTTTTTTTTGCCCAGTGGCTCTCCTGGTTAGATAATGTAAGGGCAATGCAAGCACCCCCACATTGTGCATGCAATATGTCTCAACTCCAGCCTCACAATCATTCCCTATATAGCATCAGCACAATACAGGTAGAGACCAGACAGTGGCCCATTATTAAAGACATCATTGACATCAGTTAACTGCAGAACATGATGGGGCTGTGCACTCCAGTGAACAGTCCCACAGCAATGGTGGGATTCTGGCTTGTTCCTGACTTCAGTTGCATTGATTTGGGAAAGTGGCTTTTACCTGTTACAAAAAAAATAATGTCTTGTCTAAAAATAGCTGTGAGATAAGCTATCCCCAAATTAGCTTACAGAACGTTGATTTTATTCTTCACACCTGAAGAGAAATTCCAACTTTCATTTACTTCTGCAACCCATCTGACAATCCTGAAACGGAAAAGGTTGGAGATCTTTGTATTTAGAACACTGCAAGTAGAAATCATTTTTAAAGTGCTTTTTTTTGCCATTTTGCCTAAATACATTGACACTTGTTGCTGGTCCCTTCTCACAGGGTCACAGAAGCAGCAGATTTTTGGTCTCCGCTGCCCCTCATCTTCAAACTACAGGCAGGGCTTCTGAAGAGGAGCTACATCATTCCCTATTGACAGCTATTCTCATGCTTCTTCTAGATGAATCCTGAAGGTTAGGATTGTGGGATGTGGCTGGCTACTCTTCGTCGACAAAAGGTTCATGAGGTGGCCCTCAATCTCATGCAGCTTCTTCCTTGGCAGCGTTGTGTTTCCCCCAACTGGTGTAGTGATATGATGGCAAATCTGGAGGCTTGCTATATGCTGCTGTCCTGAGAGACAGCAGAATCATGTAACTGTGGCTCCTGGGTGGCTTTGTCCTCATCATCCTCGTCACCATCATCTTCCACCTCTTGTGCCCTCCCCCCCTTCTATCGTTGTGGTGAATCGCAGAAAAGGAAGGTTGAAGCTTAGAATGGATGAGCAACACCCCACTTGAGATTTAGAAGTGAGAGCAGGGGGAACGGGAAGTTGTGCCTCTGTGGTAGTTCACAGGTATGTCAAGGTGCCAATGTGCATGGCTCAGTCAGTAACAGAGCACAGGCACAATACCACCAACCTTCCCACAACAAGAGCTTAATGTCTCCCTACAAGATCCAAGGCCTTGTCCTTGAAGGGGGTGAGAGTTTTAAAGATGGGCATTGTGACCTGTTGGCCTGCCTATGTTGGGGGGTGGGGGGTGGTAGGGGTTATGTGTAAGAAATTCGAGTGAATGAGAGTAAGGTTAACAATTGAGGAGTGTGTGCCCAGTAGCATGGGGGAGTTGATGGCACTTTGTGGCTTTAAAAGCAGTGGAAGGAGTTTTTGGGTAGTGCGCTACAATGAATTGCTGTGATGGGAGCTGGGTAGCCGTAGTGCAAGATGTTGAGTTGGAGCACCCTTTCCCATGCCCCCTTCCCCCAATTAACCAGAGGGTTAGTTGTGGAAATGTTACTTTAAGAGGGTGGTGAATGTTCTGGTGCCCAGAGTGGGCAGGGAAGAAAAGGCAAAGGTGGGCAGAATTTTATCTTGCCTGCCTTACTGAGGATGTGGAACTTCTGCGCTGTGCTCGATACTCCTAGAGATGTGGGAGCTGGCAGTTTTAGTGCCACCTCTCTCCAGGTCATACAAATGGCAATTCAGGATCTTGCTGTGTACAGGCAGATATGCAAATGAAGGTGAGTACTGTGCAATCATCAACAAAGAGCCTTACTTCTGACCTTATGGTGGAGAGAAGATTATTGATGAAGCAGCTGAAGATAGTTGGGCCTTAGATGCTGCCCTGAGGAACTCCTGCAGTAATGTTCAGGGGCTGAGATAAATGGCCTCCAACAACCACAACCACTTTCCTTTGTATCGGCTATGACTCCTGCCACTGGATAGTTTTCCCTCCCTGATCTCCACTGAATTCAGCTTTGCTCAGGCTCCTTGATGCCACACTCGATCAAGAGCTGCCTTGATGTCAAGGGTAGTTATTCTCACCTTGCCTTTTATCCTAATTTAATAGTATTTATCTATCCATCCATCTAACGTTTGCACCCACCTATGTCTATCAGATTTCAACATTTCACCCTGGGTGTCACATCTTTTTACATGTGCATGTTTATGTCACCCCTGCACCCGATTGGCTAAGGGCTTGTATTAATAAAAGGCAACAATTCACAGCTGAACAGGTAGGGAATGAATCAATCACGAAGAGACAAAGAGACAAGAAAACCATCAATTGTGGTTGGTTCAGAAAAAAAACATGCAGCCACGTCTGCAGAGGTCCCCCACAGTGTCCATTGGAAAGGTTCGTTACTTCATGTTAGGTGCGAACATTTTTCGGTCTGCAAAATTAAACAGCCCATGTCTTCTGAAATAACGCAGAGACCCATTTACTTTGGCTCGAAAATGAAATCATTTACAATCTTTTGTCAGATTAAAGTGGAATGACGCACGCTGGCTTTCACACTATAAAGACTTTAAACCTTGTAGTTTCAAACTTTTTTTAAACTTTTTTTATTTAAGTATTGTTATTTTTACCCCTTTCGAATTCAAATACATTAAAAATATTTATGGAAATGCCATCATTTTGTACCACAATCATTGATATTGGAATAGTATCAGCAAACTAAGTTATTTTTTCAACAAGTTATTGTGTGCAAAATAAAGAAAATGCTGACCAATTCAAGAATATTGAAATTATGACTATTTTAGATAACTTTGAAAATGTGTTCTTTTGGTAATTTGAGAAAGGTGGAAACTGTTCAACCTGTGATGTGAAAGCTACTTTGACCATTTTCAAGCTGTTTTTAAAGGTTCGTGCTGAGGCTTTTAAAACCATAAAAATACACTTAAGTGTCACCTGTTCCTGTAATTTTATTGGAAAGATTATTTTGAATGTTGCCCTGGTCCTTTGTTCACATTGGCTTTGCTTCAGGGTCACTTTCAGTTAAGTTCATTCATTGTGAGTAATGTAAATAATATGAAGTAACCTGGGGTTGGATTTTCAGGAGGGAAACAGGAACTGGGTCTGGTTCTGGGTCAGAAACCCACCTCTGATGGGAAACTGATTCAGAATGAGATTTTCAAATGGGTAAGCCCTTGATTGGTATGGAGACAGCTTTCTTGTCCACTTAGAGCTAGTGGGGCCAGGAAAGGAGATGAGTCAGATCAAGGGCTGAATTTTATAAGCCTGCCGCAAAAAAATGGTAGCCCACCCGTGCGGGCCGTACGCCAAAGAGCCATCGCAATTCCAAGTGCAGCGGCTCATTTAAATAACCGGAGCAGGCCACACCCCCCCATCCCCCAATCATGTGGAGGGGGTGGGCTGTCCATCCCTGTCAATGGCATCAGCTGCCTGTGCGCAGGTGGTGACACCATTTTTAAAGGGCTGTCAGCCCTACCAGCATATTTAAATATTTACAGAGGCATTTAATGAAATTAAATAAATACATCACTTTTTCCCCTCTCCCACCCCCAATAACAATTAAATTAATTCTTTGCCCTTTCCCCCTACAAACCACTTACCTTTACCATCTGACCTACTCCCCCAAAGTGCACAAACTTTAAACTATAACTCTTCCCACCATCCCCTACATCCATAATTTTAATTTGACCCTGTTCCCCCGCCCCCTGCACTGAGAAACTTACCTCCTCCACCATCCCCACTAGTGTGCCTCATTTTCCCGGACGGGTATCCAAAGGCGCGGCAGTGCTGGCCGCCGGGTGAAGATTACGCTAGGACATCATGAGGCGACGTGAAATTAATTAATTCAGATATTTTAATTGATTTAAATATTTAACTTGCAGTCCCATCGCCAAGCGGCGGGTGGGGGCGGGGCCATCACAAGGCCTCGCTGCCGCCGGTAATATCGGACCTGGACCTGCCGGCGTCGAGGTCCATGGCGGGCCTGATCTGGGGCAACCTTCAGGCCGCCCCCCACCCCCGCACCTCCCATGTCGACTTCCATAGCAGCCATGACTGAAGCTGCTGGTTGTTCTGAGGGAGAGATCTGCCTTCCACAGCACTAGAGGGAAGTGAGATGTCACAGGGGAGCTAGAGGCAAAACACTAGGGGCAGGACAGACCCTCACTTCATTGATGCTCACCTGGATTTAATGCTGGAGGCAGTGAGGGAGAGGAGGGAGGTCTTCTTCCCAGAGGGTGGCAGGAGGAGACCACCTTGTTATTTTGCAGGGGCACCTCTCTGTTCAGTGTTATCCCCCTCCACCTCCTCTCTTGCCACGTTCTCCTCCTCCAATGAGCTGTCTCCTTCCAGGGTCTCACAGTCCTCAAGGTCCACACCTCTCTGGAGGGCCATGTTATGGAGAGCACAGCAGACCAGCACAATGACCAAGATGATTGGAGGAGGGTATTGGAGGGCACCACCCAACCAGTCCAGGCACTGGAATCGTATCTTCAGAAGCTCGATGGCCTGCTCAATGGTTGGCCTGCTGAGCTGGTGGCATTGGTTGTATCACCTCCGTTTACTCTGTCTGGGGTTCCCATAGAGGGGTCAGTAGCCATGTTTTCAAGGGATTTCCCTTGTCCCCTTGGATCCATCCATGCATTTTGGGGGATGGAGTGAAGATCTGAGGCAGCCTGGACTGATGGAGGATGAAGGAGTCATGGCAGCTGCCAGGAAAGCAAGCGCACACATAGAGGAAGCTCTTGTTGTGGTCACAGACCAGTTGGACATTAAGGGAATGGAAGCCCTTCCTGTTGTTGGATCTCACTGGCCGGTCACTGGGTGCAAGCGATGATGCCCTACACCTGGGGGAATCCAGTGATGGAGGCGAAAACCACTGCCCTCTGTCCCTACGCAGGCAATTCTGTGTCAAAGTGGATGTAGTCCCCACCCTCCGGAATATGGCCTTGTGAGCTGCCTGATGGCCAGCTGAGCTGCTGATTGCGAAATGCCACCTAGGTCTGCAGATGCTTCCTGGAGCGACCTGGTTGCATAGAAATTCAGGGTGACGGAGACTTTGACAGCTGCAGGTAAGGGACTGCCATGGGGGATGTGGGGCCTCGGGTCATTGTGGTTCAGAGCATCTGCCCAGATAGGCGCAACCTCCTATGGCACTGGTGCTCAGTCATTTGCAGATAGCTGACTCTTGGGCAGTAGACCTGATGTCTTGGATAGCACCTTCTTCCTCTTGCAGCCCCCCATTGCGTTCCTCTGGCCTCCTGCTGTCCAGGAGGTGGCATCTGCTGAATCTCATCCTGGCTGCTCTGTCCAATGTCAGAGTAGCCTGCTCCCATCTGAACTCCCTCAGCTGGGGTTCATTCATTCACCAGGCCTTCCTCTGCCACCCCCAAGTGGCCAAGTAATGCTGGATGCCTCATGTCCCTCTCTGGATTCCTGTCACTCAGCACTGAGCAAAACAAGTCTTACGGCTCCAGCGATGGCCATTCTGTGGCACTTTTTGAGCAGCCAAGCTCTATTTTGAGTCTCTGCGATATTTTAATCACACCGTCCCAGAGCCTTCATGGCCCCCCGCAGTGTTCACATCTTGTACCCCTGCCATGTTCCCCACATGGTGTTCTTCCCGTTCCCTATCTTGAAAAATCCCAAACTGCTGCTAACAAGCCTGTTAATGAGCTTCACAATGAGCTCAATAGGCACTTAATTGGAGGCATGTGGGTTTACCATTCGCTCCCTCCCTGGTGTCCCACTGAAAATGGCTTCACATTGTGGAGGCGGCGGGACCCAGTGCCGACCTCCAAGAGTGTGATCTTTTAATCACGCTCGCACCCAGTGGGCTTTAAAAATCCAGCCCCTGGAATCAACCCACAGACAGTTAAAATATACTATATTTTTACACTTTAGTTTAAAGGAGCTTTTGATGTTTATACCTTGCTGCATGCACATAAAATAATTGAAACAATAGGAAAAATCTATTGAAACTATTGACTTGCATTTTCCCTCTCATGATTGTCAATTTAGTATCAAGACTTCAAATAGGTAGGTTATCCCAACATTCATTTCGAATGACAGTTAACAGTTATTTTAAAATACAAAAGGGGTAGCTTTACGTCTTCACCACCTGGGTAGTGATCAGGCTGTATAAATGGAATGAAAAATCATCCAGGTTCGATAAACGACAAGTGATCACACCACCCAATCAATTCCTAGGTGGTCAAGATAAAAATCCATCCCATAATTTATGAAGTTGTTAGAAGGGGAATTGTCCTACTTAGGATTAGCTGTCAGTCCATTGATTCCTCTGGTTGAAAAGACCCCAGACCATATTTATAGTCCTTTCTAATTAATCATCCATGGCATTGCACACAATGCAGTCCACAGGCGCAGCAAGGTTAAATAGTGGAAGGTGATCAAACCAGTGTACACAAACATAATTCTGTCTCTATTTTAAAGTCCTGCCCTTATTATGCTTTACAATACTTGACTTTATATAATTTATAGTTAAATAGTAAAAATTATGGCAATTTGACGAACCAAGAAATAGAATTTGTTGAAGCATACAAAGTTGTCTGTCATACAGGTGTAATAGCTGGGATACCCAAAGTTGAAGTGCTACAGTGCCACCATTGGCAGGAGGGTATAATTATAGTGTGAAAATTTTACATAGGCATTCCCCATTATAAATGTGGACCTCAGAGATTATCATGGTAAAATTTGACTTTAACGAGTGACAAAAGGATAACAAAAATAAAGTGAGGTTTTGTAGACAGGAAGTGCAAATAGACATAAGAATTTTTACAACATCCATCGGCCGGAAGCTTGTTGATCTATTTATTTATTTTATTTAGAGATACAGCACTAAAACAGGCCCTTCGGCCCACCGAGTCTGTGCCAACCAAGAACGACCCATTTATACTAACCCTACAGCAATCCCATATTCCCTACCACCTACCTACACTAGGGACAATTTACAATGCCCAATTTACCGATCACCTGCAAGTCTTTGGCAGTGGGAGGAAACCGGAGCACCCGGCGAAAACCCATACGGTCACAGGGAGAACTTGCAAATTCTGCACAGGCAGTACCCAGAATTGAACCCGGGTCCCTGGAGCTGTGAGGTTGCGGTGCTAACCGCTGCGCCACTGTGCCGCCCAATCTATGTTGACTCAACTGTTATCAACTGGCTGCTACTTGGGCTGCAGTAAATGTTCCCTGTAACTTTGTATTATACTGTTTCAGTTAAATTAACAAGGAACAAGGGCGGCACAGTGGCGCAGTGGTTAGCACGCAGCCTCACAGCTCCAGTGACCCGGGTTCAATTCTGGGTACTGCCTGTGTGGAGTTTGCAAGTTCTCCCTGTGTTTGTGTGGGTTTCCTCCGGGTGCTCTGGTTTCCTCCCACATGCCAAAGACTTGCAGGTTGATAGGTAAATTGGCCATTAGCAATTGCCCCTAGTATAGGTACGTGGTAGGTAAATATAGGGACAGGTGGGGATGTGGTAGGAATATGGAATTAGTGTTGGATTAGTATAAATGGGTGGTTGATGGTCTGCACAGACTCGGTGGGCCGAAGGGCCTGTTTCAGTGCTGTATCTCTAAACTAAACTAAACATATCTCTTCTCACTTTGCTTTCCTCCAATCTGAACGAACCCAATATTATCAGCCTTTCCTGATAATTTAGGGAGACTTAGTTTTTTAAGGAATCATTCTCGGAATATAGACTGGCATTTATTGCTACCCATGAGTGGGTGGTTGTGGGGTTTCTTTTTGAACTACAGCAGTCCATTTGGTGAAGGTACTCCTGCAAAGCTGATAGGTTTTTAGATTTTTAGATTTAGCGTGCTTTTTGAAGAGTAGTCACTGTTGTAATGTAGAAAACGTGGCAGCCAATAGGAGCACAGCAAACTCCCACAAACAGCAATGAGATAATGCCTAGATCAGCTGTTTTTTGGTGATCTTGATTGAGGGATAAATATTGGACAAGACACCAGGGAGAACTGCTTTGCTCTTCTTCGAAATAGTACCATGGGATCTTTTACATAGAAATTACAGAATAGAAACAGGTTGTTCGGACCAACTGGTCTATGCAAGTTTTTATGTTCTACACGAGCCTCCATCCATCCTACTTCATCTCGCCCTATCAGCATTTACGTCCACCTGAGAGAGTAGGTGGGCCCTCTGTTTAACATCTCACCTGAAAGATGACATCTCCAACAGTGCAGCATTCCCTCAAGTCTCTGAAGTGGTTCGAACCCATAAACAATAACTCAGAGGTGAGAGGCCTAACACTGAGCCACAGCTGACACCTTAGGGAGGAAAGGAGAGAGTGATAATCGTCAGGTTATTGTCATGCAGTTCTGCATAAAAGCAGAACTGGAAGACATTGGAACTATTCATCTCAGATACTCCTTTATCCCACTCACGTTCACTCGTCTGAGCAGTAAGTGAGACCACATACGACCTGGCACAGCATGCCTTGTGCAGCATAATGAACACGTTCCAATTGTATTAATATAATTGCTTCTTACAGCAATGGTTAGCATGAGGAAAAACTGTACTGCATAGACTATAAGAATCAACAATGTTTTCTCATTTAACAGTGAGGTAAGATTTCAGTATTAGAAATGTCTGCCATATGGAAAGTGAGTTTTTGTAAGCTATGCATAAAATTTGGATTAAGTTCTAAGTTACTCTTCAACTATCAGTAATTAGTTATGTCATTTTTACCATAGAATAATTGCAAGTTCATCTTTCCCTGCGGATCCATCCTACAATGCCAAGGCATCTCCTCCAGGCGCTTGTCTAGACTGTTTATAAGACTGAACAAGGTCGATGTGCATTACATTACATTATGTTGTGGTCACTAATCTTATTTTACTTACAAGGCAAAACATGTGTAAAGTCTGGCTTTCTTACAATGCATTTACTTTTAATTTAAAGCAAAGACTATAATAAATGTTGATATCTGCCTTATGATTTTTATTGTTTAAAATTGCTCTTAAGAATATCAAATTGTCGAATTGTCAATATTGAAAAACATTTAAAGATTTCGTTTGTTGCTGTGTTTAATTGGATCTCCACTTTGCATGCTGTGCAATGAAATCTTAAACCTATTCTTTACAATCAGTCTTATTACACATAACAGGCAGAAGTAATTTTCTACCAATTTGACAAATGAGCCCAACATGAACAGAAACCTAGAAATTCCCATACGCCATGCAAGTGTGCAATTGCTCACCACGTTCCAATGACATTACATTATCCACGATTTAATCCTAATCTATTTACTTTAAACAGATGAATTATTCTATACAAGCAGTCATTAAAGGATGTCGGAGACATTCATTAGAACCTTATACACAAATGCCAGTACTTTCTAGCTTGCCTCTGCTACAAATATAAATGTAGACAACATCTCTCACTTGGATTAAAAGAAAAGGCTCAATCAAAAGTTATGATTATAATCACAACGAGGAGTGACCCAAATATATAATCCATTGGTGAAACAATGCATTGCCTTCAGAGATTGATTGAGCCCTGACTCTGATCATAGTTTACTTCCTGCACTGCACCCACTCTTGAACCCAACAGCATCAAATGGAAAAGTTTGTGCAAAAAGGTAAATTGATTAGTTATATCTTGTGATTTCCTGCACATTCTGGAGTATTTTCAGCATTGTTTGAAATGAATTCAAAATCTACTTCTACTCCTAACGATTGTGGCTATTTGTCTTTTGTGATCCATTTACATTTGCGTCATTGGAGAATCACCTGCTGGTGGCCCTTTTCATGAAAGCTATTTGCAAATTGTGGCTACTAGTTGCCAACTGGGATCTAATTTAGTTATTATCACAAGTTTGTGTACCTATCATTTGAACCTGTTTGAGTTTACGATTGGAAAATTGCATTGTTTGCTTTAGATTCTGTTCACAGTTAGTGAGATCAGCTATATTTAATTTGACATTAATGTTAAGCATTATTAAAAGGGCAGCCAGCCCTGTATTAGTTTCAAATGCTGAAAATAAAACCTTGCAGCGAAAAATTAGATTACAAGACTGTGGAGTAACCAACGGCGAACAAGGACTGCCAAAAAATCCAAGATGGCAGAGGGGCGTTCCAGGGTGACCCCACAGTTCAGTGATGCCTCCTTGCTTATTCTCCTCCAGGCTGTGCGGGCAAGGCGGGAGGTCATTTTCCCCAGCGATGGTAAGAAGAGGCCCTTCCGCCTGACCAAGCCAGCTTGGCTGCAGGTGGCAGAGGAGGTCAGTAGCCATGGGGCCATATGTCGTGACTGGGTCCAGTGCCGCAAGAGGAAGAACGATATGCTGCGCTCCACAAAAGTAAGTGGCACTTTGTATCATGGCTCCGCTGAACTTGGGTGTCTCCATACAGAGTGCCACATGTATGCCACTGCCATGTCAAAGACAGGGAGGTTGGGCATGTGACATGAATGGATGCTTGTCTGAAAGAACTCATCCTTGTCTGCTGCTCAGAGCATGGCACCGACATGACAGGCTCACTCAGTAGTGCAGACCGAGCCTGCCCCACCGTTGGGCCCAGCACCGCACTTGTGACATGTGTCGTGTTGTTGCTTTGCCATGCTAAATATCTACCTCCTTGCTCATCCAGGCAAAGAGGGCCCACAATGCTTGTGAGTCAAATAGGACTGGTGGAGGAGTGCCAGAGTTGTGACCATTGACACAGGCTGAGGACAAAGCCCTAGATCTCACTGCTATCCATGTGGACCATTCCATCGGTGAAATTAAGCTCAGGGTCCTGGGTGAACATACAGCCATTTGATATACAGAATGTTCACTGTGAAAATGTTATTGTTTGAGACAATGCTAATAATCGATACATGCACACCATAAAGACTGACACTGTGCTCGTCAAATTGTATCTTGTAGGTCAACACTCAGAATCCAACCAAGCATCCCGGGGCTCCTCCCAAACCTCTGAGGAAGAGACAACCTCAGAGGATGCAGCGTCCCATGACACTCCCGCCTTCCACCTTCCACCAGCGCAGATACAGTCACCTCAGTGTCACAAGCTGATAAGAGCACTGCACATACGCTGACCTGCAAACCCTCGCCACGGTCATGACATCCACACAGCAGTAGCAAGGCGAGAGAGAGCAGAGAGGTTCAAATGAGCCTTGAGATGGAGGAGGCGAGCCTGCATGCCATATCTGGGGTTCCCCCCTCAAGGTGATTCCAATGTGGACACAGCCCCTCCGCACATCTACTAGTGAGTGAAACTCCAGCATCCATGACGTCTGAGGAGAGTTCTGCACTGATACAGGACTCCCCCAGCCAGCCAGGGCCCTCCAGGCCTCGTGCGCCCAGAGGACGACCGCCAAAGTCATCCAAAGTCAGGCTGCTAGCGCAGAAATGGCACAGCGAAGGAGCACTCGCAAACATTTTATAAAAACACCATGACACAAATGGGTCTGCACAAGTGACACGACACAGTAAAAAGTTACATCACTAAATGTTCTTCACTAACATGTGTCAGGCAAACCCAACCTGCCAAGACTGAGGCACACATTATTTCGCCATATGAACATTAAAACTTAAAAATGGAAGCCCTGACCCGAAAGACATTTCCATGATAACAGACAATGTTGAAACAATGGGGATCCAGCAGTTGCTTCTCCAATGCACAGAAGTGGTCAGACTAGTTTTAGTCACATTGCAAATTGGCTGTGGTAGAGAAATTTGAACCTCCAACAAAGGATGTGAAGAGGCTAGTCACATGACTAGCCTGCGGGGCAACCCTTGGATTCTTTTTGAATTTGAACTCCTAACAAAAGGGATTTTGGAAGAATGCTGTGTGCTCATGGACTGAGAAGATCTCCTCTGCCTGCCTGTCTCCTGTCTGCCTGTCTTCATCTCTTCCCATGGAATTGAATCTTGGGAAAACATGTGCGACTCAAAGAGAGAAAGGTTTGCCACGTGAACCAAGTTTTAAGAAGATTACTTGGCCCCAATGAAACACAAGACTATATCTTCAATCAAGGACTACAGCGAGCTCGAGAAACAGTAACAAGATATTGCCTCAAACTGTTCTACTTATCTTTTCTTCTGCTCTTTTCTGTCCCTATTTTGCATGTTTATATCGCATCTGCATGCTAGCGTGAGCACGCCGTATATCCATAAGTGTGAACCTTATTCGAGTTTAAGTTTAACATTTGGTAAATTTCATCTTTCTGCTTTAAACCAAAGAAAGCCTGTTTTTGCTCAGTTCTTTGCCTTATAATCGGAAACTGTGAGCATGGATTCACACAAAGGGGAGCTCAAAACACAGTGTGTTTAAAAATTAAACGCTGTTACAATAAGACTAGGGAAAGATAGCAAAAGACCACTAGACATTGCTCACCTGTTTCTAACACATGTTTGTTGTTTTTACCATGTGAATGACATGTGTCACCATGTGCCGATTGTGTCTCCTCCCATTACATCATTGGTCTTTCAGAACTGCCAATGTATGGAATGACATCATTGCCATTGCAGTATTACTCATGTGCCCCTCCATGGATGCAGTAGCATGGACAATGGCTCAGTCTACTGCTGCCATTAATGGTGGGGACAAAGATGTTGCCGATGAGGACTGCTGCACAAAAGACAATCAAGGTACCTCCCCTGATGCCTGCAGAGTTGTGCGACCGGTAATACCATCCCCCCTCCCACCTCCCTTCGTGCTTGCAGAGTCATGCTCCCAGTAATATCATCTGCACTCCCACCTCCACACTAATCTTCACAGGCTCAGAGCACTGCACCTTCTGTTCTAACCGGTTTTTATCAGTCGGAAACGGGAAGACACGTGAGACACACCTATTCACCAGAAAATTCGAAAGTTCTTCTGAAGTGGCAGCGGGATGCATAATGCGGCAAGGCAAGTAGCGCTTTGCATATTTAAATGTGGCCAAGCGGCGGGGTGGGGCCACCATGAGGCCTCGTCGCCATTGGCAATATGGCGCCTGGTCTTCCCGGTGTTGGGGATCATGGCGGGCCTCTCCTGAAGGCATTTTCTGGTCCCTCCCGCCACGACCTCTGACATCGGGCGGTTCGGTAAAATCCAGCCCGGGATCCAATATTAACCCTGAGCAACAAGTTTGGGCTTGATGCGTTTTTCCTACTTCCAAGCCAGTAATTTTTTAGAAGATATATAAGCATAGTTTTTCCAATCAAAATATTGATAATCCATTCAAATTAATGAGTTACTGTCAGCACTATAATCCAAACATCTAGGCCATAATGTTTTGTACTGAAGGGATAGCATATAATTGTGTCCTACCTCACCAAGTAAAACAATACAACCATTTACATGTGTTTTATTCAATTAATACTAAGCCTTATGCAAAGGGCAATTTCAAGTTGTTGTTAATAGATCTAACAAGCTAAAAGCCAGACCATCAAAAGTATGTGAGAATTACATCAACCCACTTCCAAATTATATTGAATGCCAATAGGATGATTAGGTTCAGTGGACACACAGTGGAACTGGTGACCTGGCAGTAACTGGTGAAGGTTGCAATTCTCATATGACTAGAGACCCAAGTTTTCAAAATATTATGGAAAGTTTTCAGATACAGTATTACAATTACTTAATATGAGTCAGGGAATTATTAGAAGTGGCATTTATGTCTGGCAATGATGACATGATTTAAAACCTGTTAAAACAGTCATTGGTTATTTTCACAAGTGGCAGACATCGAGATGGAGCACGTTTTTAAATCAAAATTAGTTATTGTCACCGCTAAAGAGTGACACTTGATGGGTTTGAATTTGTCAAAACTGTGGAAGTTACAAGTGGCTCCTATGAACTAAGTTAATGCAGAGACAGCAGGATGTGGCACCTATCAGTGCATGGCCATTTTGCTGAATGAGTTCAGTCATTCTGTGCAGAGCTCTACTGACGTTTCACATTTTGGACATACTTCTAAATAGCAACACAATTGTTATTATGCTTTCTGTGAGTTTAATAATTGTCATTCACTCACTCCAACACTATTTACAACTTACTTACATTGAACAAGTCGAAAAATAATACAAAATAAGGAAAACTGGTACTTTAGGGGTTCTGTTCTGGTGCATTGAAATTAACAGATGCATAATCCTACAGGTATACTGATGGCCACGAATTCCTAGTATGTTCTCCCAGCTCACAAATCTCTAAGCTGGGAGCACAAGCTCATAAAATCTATCCTTACATGTATAATTTAAAATAAAACTGGTAGAATTTAATGACACAAAAGAACATCAGAAAGAATATTATGAGGAAGGTTTCCTCTATGCGCATTAACTGTGACTAAATTGTAATAAAGAACACATTTTTGATTTTTGCTACCTAGTATAATGTTGCTGTCATTGAATTATGCAGTGTTGAAAATTAAGCAAAGTTGCAACACAAAACACATAAGTTTTGGAATATATTCCTTGTGCCCTGGTGCAGCTGTTTCCTGTGAATCGTGTAGCAGTCAGTGCATGACAGAAACAGCAATTAATAAACTCACAGAACTAATAGAGGACAGGTTAATAGAGATGGAGTGGATGTTTGGAAGTGTGTAAAAACATGGTCAGGGGTCAGAGGACCATGTCAGTCATTTGAGTTTTATTCTTCAGCCATTTATTTTATAAGGCCATCCAACCCCACTGAATGCATAGCAGAAAGCCAGTAATGACTTTTTTCCCTGTCATTGTGCAGATTTGGTTTGTAGTTGCATGGAACTTATTTACTTCAAAGAACGTTGTAGAAGAAATACAAGACAAGGATCAATTGATGCCTTAGGGGTTGTGACCTGGTGCCAATTATTGAAAAGTTATGCACAATGTAGGTTGATTTTAGAGTTCACTTTATGAATTAACAGTCAATTCATATATTAAATATCAAATAAGGAATAATTGGTTCCTTCGAGGTTGTTATCTGGTGTGTTGCCCTCTCATTTGTTCAGTTTTAAAACAATATGCACTGAGGATTTATCTTCAATTTAATTCAAATAATTGTAATAAAATATACTCCTGGACACTTTTGGAACAGAACACCAAAATAAATATTTCGTTACCTGATTCATTTTGTACTTAGTTCCTCGCAGGTATTCTGTGTGTAAGGTCCCTGGTCCATGTGCTATCATCTAAATAGCAAAATAGGTCACCGTTAACTGTAAAAGCATCTGTATTTCATTACCACTCAAAACCCTGGGGTATGTATGGCCACGCTTCAACACTGTGTCTTGGTGGTAAGCCCAGACAACAAACAGACCCAAGCTAAAAGACACACTAGTAAAATTTGCTGAAATTGTTTCAATAATATTTTTTTTCTCAGCATGCACTGTTTCAGGCCTGGCCCATACCAAAACCCTCTGTCCCCTAATATAATTTAAATAACTTCATCAACTCTGCTGACACTTCCAGCTGTGGAAGTTTTGGACTCTTTCCTCTGGTATGAAATCCCACAGTGTAATTCATGTGCTTGACTATAGTCACATAGTACTTTATTAAAGTAAACAGTGTGACACTAACTTCACAACACCACCAGATGTCAACCACAGATGAATGGTAAAGAAAAGAAAGAACTCACAGTTATTTAGCACCTTTCACATCTTCAGAACATCTCAATATGCTTCTTAGTTAATGAATTATTCTTGAAGTGTAGTCACTTATTGTATTTAGGCAACTACAGAGCTTATTGTACATAGTAGATGCAAAGAATGATCTTAGTGCTTTCTCTTTTCAATAATTGTATGATGTAATCTGTTATGAATTACCCAGGAATAATTGGGCCATGGATACAGATAGATGAGATCCTTGCCTCTGGGCAATCTTACTGGACTGCAGATCATTGCTTTTTTGTTCATAAATGAAAACAGGCTTTAATATTAAAGGGTGTAAGAATTGTGTGCAGATCATCAATCTGCATATAAGACATTATCTAAAATTTTCTATCATCACATATTCAAAACAAGTAAAAGGACAGGCACAAAGTCCACCACTCTCTCTGCTGTCTCTCATGACCCGGAAGAACAGTTGGTTCAGAAAAGCTGTAGATAAATATGCCTATTTAAGTGATGCTGATGCGATACTCAAAGCAATGTCAGTGTAGGAAGCCCAAAGAGGGACAACAAAAAATGTATATTCTAGCTACTTATATAATCAGTGATGGGAACTGGTCTAACAATAATAAAGTTTTGGTAACAGTACAGATGTTGGAAGAATTAAATTTTTTAACATACGCTATAAATTATGAGTTTTGATAATTTGTTTTGTTCTTCTAGAAAGAATCAAAGCTGTGATTCTAGCTACCCTGCAGATATAAGTACGAACTTGAGTTTGAAAGGCTCCAACCCATTATAAAGATGAAACAATTGTGCTGGGAAAAGTATGCTTTCTGGCGAAATCAAACATGCTGAAACAAAAATGGAAAATACTAAAAATAAACAGCAGGTCTGTCAACATGCACAAAGAAAATAAGGCAGGTTAACATTTCAGGTGTAACCGTCCATCAGAATGGAATGTAACTATTTCTGTACTCTTTAGTCATGCATAAACTTTAATTTTCATTTATTGATATAAAATTGGCCAATCTACCCTCTTCAGACTCCAATGCATTGTGCAGTCTTTTTCTGTGATTAATATTTAAGCCCCTGTTTGGTATTGTTTGAGTTTTACAGAGTGGCTGCTTTCGTAGCCAAGAAATCTGCCCTGTTTGACTTGATGGTTTTAATTTGCCTTAGCAATGTACCCTATCAAAGTATTAATGGTGAATTGGGCCTGATTATACTAATCAAGCATTTCCTCAATCTGTGCCCCAAATGTCATGTTACCACCACAGAGGTGTTCTGTAAGTAGATCAGTAACTGTCCTGACTCTTTCAGCCTAAAACATTATGATGTAGTGTGGTTTGATTGGCCGGCTACTCCAGTGAATCAATCTGACAACAAAGGGTTTCCATTCTCTGCTTTGTCAGTGTATCTATCAAGGAGCCTCACTGAATGATTGGATTTGAAATGGCCTGGGGGGTGGGTGGGGGGGGGGGGGGTGGGGGTGCTAATAATTATTTTGCTACACCAATCTCTGGGGAGAGAGTTATTTCAAACAAAGCACATACTGAGGGAATCTCCTGGTTGAATGCTTATCCATCTGGAAAATTAAGAACACTAACTAGATTTAGAATGGTTTCTTTCTTGTAGTCTTGTGTCAACTTTTATACAATGTTATTTTAGGTACTAAGGTGAACAGGGATGTTTGATACATCTGGATCTGAGGAAAAAGAGTCTGGTTCCTGTTCATCTCACTGTGTCTAAAACAATGTTCCCTTATCGGGGTTGAGTTTCAGTTCTGATTTAGGATTAGCCATTACGGAAATCAGTTCTCTTGGATTTCAGCCGCTCTTCAAGTTAATTGAGCCTTTTCATTTTGGATCTTCCTTTGAACATTTGGCCAAACCTAGACTCCATTGTGAGCTGTTTTATATCATGAGAGTGACCCTATGACCAAAGTGATGCATTGCCTAACATGTCCCCATTAATGTAATAACATGTTTTAAAAAGAACATACATCCACCTTCATCACTAAACTCCATTAATATAATTTAAAAGTGGAAGTATACAGCAATTGATCCTGAAAATACTGCATTTCGATAGTTTAATATCTTCTTCTTCTTCTTCTTCTTCGGCCTCTTTCTCTCGAGAGACAATGGGTAAGCGCCTAGAGGTGGTCAGTGGTTTGTGAAGCAGCGCCTGTAGTGGCTATAAAGGCCAATTTAATCTACGTGTTAAATATTGCACCATCACTGTTTAAATAGATAGCATTAACTACTTTAACAGAAAAGAGGAAGGTGATTATCCTCCATGTAATGACAGTTGTTTTAACTTTTTATGCTATATAAATAATAAACTCAATAATACCTTGCTGATACAGTTTATTCACAATCGTTTGTTAAACTTGCATAGTGTATACTTGATTTCATTACTCAAGATTATGTGTTAAGAGTGACATGAATAATAGCTTAGTTATCTTTTGCAAAGGCTACTGTTTAACTACCCTTGCACTTTTTCCCAATTTTCTTCCCTCCCATCCTGAAGGTAGTGACTTATGCTGGCATGTGGTTCCTCGTAATTTTGTAACTTTGCCCAATTACCCATTTTTCCTGTGTGAGTCAGCCATTTGATTGTGGACAGCTACATGCCTAAAGCCAATACTATCTTTATCCAACATCCAAAAGCTTATATTATTCAGCAGATTCAATCACTTCAAGAATATTTCCAAGATAATCAATTACAAATCAAGACTATTCTGTCGCTGTATAAGGCCTTGATAGAATGCTGCCTAGTTTTGGCCCCTTTATGTGGTGTAAAAGCCATGGAAAAGACTCTTAGAAGAGCAATTGGATTGATATCTAATATAAAAGCATTTCGTAACCATGATTAGTTCATAGAGCTGGGGCTGTTTACTCAAAAAGAGATTTGATCGAGGGCTTTAAAATGATGAATAGCTAGGCTTCTGGATAGGCTATTCAACTGTGTAAGTAAAGGAGGACCAATTACATAACCATAGCATTATGTAAGATATTTGAAAGTACAGTTCTTCACTTCACCTCTGGAGCAAGTTTTGGGTATGTACAGTTCATGTACATTCACATTCAGCAGGTAGAAAGATGAGTTCCTCAGTGTGGCCTACCAAACTGCAGGGAATGTGTCTCCCAGCAAACATGGTCTCCTGGGGCTTGGTTGATGGGTCTGGAGAAGAATTTCTCTGAGGTGATTGCACAGCTAGTGGGGAAGGGAGGCAGATAGGGATGATGGTGTACAGAAGTTATGCCATGACAGAATTGGACAGTCTCGATGAACCAACTGGTCTTGTCCTTTTCCATCTATTCCTACATTTGTAATGGGAAAATGTAATGACATCACTGATAAATTTTAAAACTAATAGTTCATAAAGAACAAAGAACAAAGAACAAAGAAAATTACAGCACAGGAACAGGCCCTTCGGCCCTCCAAGCCTGCGCCGATCCAGATCCTCTATCTAAACATGTCGCCTATTTTCTAAGAGTCTGTATCTCTTTTCTTACTGCCCATTCATAATTTTGATGCTACAGTGAATTTTTCTGCTAAGTTCCTCTGATGAATTTTACTTAAAGAATTATGTGGTGGTGGGACGTTCAAAGTGGGATGACCCAGGACTCTGTTGGAGCAACTACAATTTCTCATTTACATCAATGACTTGGATTCAGAAACTCAATGCAATTTGGTCAAATTTGCAGACAATACCAAACAAGAAGGGACAATGGAATCAGAGGTGGCATCCCATAAACTGAGCAGAACGAGTTAAACAACATATGTTAGTGGACTTAACAATAGTAGATGACATGCAATGTAGACAAACAGGAAGCATTGCATCTAGGAAGAAGAAATGGGCAATATACATAGTCAATGAATAATGTTGAAATAGCTAAGAATGAAGGGGAGAGAGACAGAGAGAGAATGGAAGATGAGAGAAAAAGAGAACTAGAAAAGGGGATGGGACAAAAGGTAAAGAAAGAAAGTAAGGAAGAACAGTAAAGATCCAGGCTTCAGAGGAGAGGAAGGAAGGAAGAACAGGGAGAATGAATAGGCGGGAAGAAAGCAACAGTTTGGGAAAAAAGGGAATGAGGTGTCTGACGTGGGCCGGAATTTTATAGTGGATGGAGGGGAGCTGTCCACCGACCGAAAAGTCGGTTGTGATCCCGCCTCCACTGGGCCTGGGGATCCAGCCTGGATTTTACGGTCCCCAGGCCCTTAATTGGTCTTAGGCGAGACTTCCACCTCATTGAGACAGGAAGTGCCGCCTAATGGAGTTGACAGCCAATCAGCGGACCAGCAGCTCTTCGTCCCAGCAGCACCACCGTGAGTGGTGGCCACTGCTGGGACTGCAACCCAGCTAAAGAAGGAAGAATAGGGGGAGCAACGAAAAATGGCTACGTTTTTGGGGCCTCACCGGGGGCAACCGATCGCCCCCGGTGAGGCAAGGAGAGTTGTTGGTGGGAGGGGGGCTTGTTGGGCATTGGGGGTGGTTGGGGCATCAGGGGTGGCCTTCCGTCGGGCACAGGGTGCCCTATCAGGAGAGGACCTCCCCACTCCAGGCCATCAGGAAGCTGCCTACTTTTGTTAGGCAGCTTTCCTGAGGCCTTGGCCGCCCGCCAGCCAAGGTTTAAATCTAGGACCTTGATTGGCATGGGGTGGGCAGGCTGTTTCTCGCTGCCGCTGCCCCGCGTAAATTGGCAGTGGAGGCGGGAGTGGGTCGGGAAGGGCTGCCTGAGTCACCCACTCCATTTTACGCACCCCTCCTCCCATCATCAGTCCGCTCTTTGGGGGGGTGGGGGGGGGGTGCGTAAAATTCCAGCCGTGGTCTCACATTTTTGTGCTTGAATATCTTGCTTTTTTTAATAAACATATGAGGCCCACAAAGGGACTTAGTTTTCTGTTTATGTGATCTCTCATCATTGACTAATTATATACCGTTTGATTTATCCTCCAACTCCAAAATGTTGGGCATCCCTGCTAATATTGAAAAAGGTCATTAAGTTAAATAACCCTCCAATTTTTTTTAGATTTCAGATGAACTCATTAAAATTATTTCTCGAGAAAGTATTACCAAATTCAGTTTTGTTCTGAAGAAAAATGTGATGTAATTCATTTACAGATTATAGATTAAGGCTCACAAGCACGCACATTCCAGCCTGAGGTGGATTCTCAGTGCTTGGCTTCATCTGTCCTGATGGTTCAGGTAGATGTTAAAAATCCTGTGATATTATTTGAAAGAGAATAGCTAGCCCTCCTGGTGTCCTGGCCAATATTCCCTTCAATTAGTTCTGCCAACAAAAATAGATTAACTGGTCATTCATCTCATGGTTATTTGCTTGATGATACTGGTGCTGAATGGCTGCCATATTTGCTGATATGGCAGCCACTGTACTCTGAAATTAATTCATGGTGTGAAGTACTTTATGACATTTCAACAACATGCTTAAAGCACTATGAAAATATAATTATCTCTTTCTTTACTTTGTATTGTGCCAATTGCAAGAAAGCATAACTTTATACTGAATATGAGGATAAGGGAATTGCTTGATGAGAGAAGGTAATTAAGTATTCGAGGGTGGCTCCTGAGTGAACTAACCTCCCTTGGTTCCCAACATGAAAGAAAAAAAGACTTGCATTTATAAAGCACCTGTCATGACTTCAGCACGTTG
Organism: Heterodontus francisci; assembly: GCF_036365525.1. Lineage (NCBI taxonomy): Eukaryota > Metazoa > Chordata > Chondrichthyes > Heterodontiformes > Heterodontidae > Heterodontus > Heterodontus francisci. The sequence goes on along the minus strand of NC_090396.1, from coordinate 29,724,299 downwards.
TAATGTAGCAAAAGCAGCAGCAATTTGCATACAGCAATGTCCCATAAACAGCAAAGTGGTAATGACAATATATTCTATTTTTTAGTGATGTTCGTTGAGGGATAAATATTGGCCAGGAAGCCAGGAAAAACTCCCCTGCACTTCCTCAAATGGTGCAATGGGATCTTATACATCCACCTAAGAGGGCAGACAGGAGGCTGGATTTTGTAGTCTCACTGCCATTCCCGGCAGCGGGCGCAGAACATGGCAGCCGTCCCCACGGGATCAGCGCTGCCGCAGTGGTGGGCAGCCACTTTACATATTGACAGCGGCTGCCCCCCATTGCCCACCCCCCCGCCCCATTCACGTGGCGGGTGTGGCCTCGGCAACGCCATTCACAGCATCACAAGGCAAGGAAATATACAATGGATGGTAGGACCACAGGAAGGACAGAGGGTCAGAGGGACCTTGGTGTGCTTGTTCATAGATCACTGAAGGCAGCAGCATAGGTAGATAAGGTGGTTAGGAAGGCATATGGGATACTTGCCTTTATTAGCTGAAAACACTTTTGACCACCGGTCCATCAGGCAGTGGTCTGCACGGAATGTCCTCAAGACCCTACGGGAAAAGGAAACGGTGGATCATGTCGGATGGTTCCCCGAGCAGACCGTCAAGGTCATTTGGTGGAATGCCTCGTCACCAGAACTTTCAAACAAGCACCAAGACGTAGCTTGGCTGGTGGTGAGAAGGGTCCTCCCCGTCAGATCCTTCATGCACACCCGAAGTCTCGCCCCCTCCGCACAATGCCCCCGCGTTGGCTGTGGTGGGGAAGAGACGGTCGCACACCTCCTCCTGGAATGTGCTTTTGCAAAGCAGGTGTGGAAAGAGATGCAGTGGTTTTTGTCAAGGTTCATCCCAAGCAGCTCTGTAACACAGGAGTCTGTGCTCTACGGGCTGTTCCCAGGGACGCACACCGAGACAAACATCAACTGCTGCTGGAGGACTATCAATTCGGTGAAAGACGCCCTTTGGTCTGCCCGAAACTTGCTGGTCTTCCAGCGCAAAGAGTTGTCCACCACCGAATGTTGCAGACTGGCACATTCCAAGGTCCAGGACTACATGCTGAGGGACGCACTAAAGCTTGGGGCAGCCGCAGCAAAGGCTCAATGGGGAAAGACCACAGTGTAAGGTTCCCCCACCAAGCTGGACTGAGGGGCTGGATCCATGGGAAACCCCTCGAACTGTATCGTTAATATTCTCAATTGCTGTAAATGTAAAACTGTAATTGACATGACAATTGTGAAACGGAAGGGTTGGGAAGAAACTCATGACAGTATTGAAGGAAACTGATCTCCCTTGCAATGTTTGTATTTTTTGGTGCTGTTTGGAAACTGTTTGGCAATGTAATTTTTACAGATTTTTATGAATAAAGTATATTTTGGAAAAAAAAAGCTGAGGCATAGAATATAAGAGCAGGGAGGTTATGATGGAGCTGTATAAAACGCTAGTTAGGCCACAGCTGGAGTAATGTGTACAGTTCTGGGAACCACACTATAGGAAAGATGTGACTGCACTGGAGAGGGTGCAGAGGAGATTCACAGGAATGTTGCCTGGGCTGGAGCATTTCAGCTATGGAGAGAGACTGAAAAAGCCAGAGAAGGCTGAGGGGGGACCTGATTAAGGGATACAAAATTATGAGGGGCATAGATAGGGTAGATAGGAAGAAACCTTTTCCCTTCGTGGAGGGATCAATAACCAGGGGGCATAGATTTAAGGAGGTTTAGTGGGGACTTGAGGAAAAACTTTTTCACTCGGAGAGTGGTTGGAATCTGGAACGCAGTGCCTGAAGAGGTGATAGAGGCAGGAACCCTCACAATGTTTAAGAAGTATCTAGATGAGCACTTGAAATGCCAGAGCATACAAGACTATGGGCCAAGTGCTGGAAAATAGGATTAGAATAGATAGGCTTGATGGCTGGCGCAGACATGATGGGCCAAAGGGTCTGTTTCTGTGCTGTATCACTCTATGACTCTATCACCTGTTGAAGGAGCAGTTGCTGGTGCATTTTTAAAAGGCTGCCAGCCCTGCAAACAAGACACCATAACACAGAGTTCACCCCCTACCCCACCCCCATACCCATCAGAGTGCAGAGTTCATCCCTTCCCCCCCATACCCATCAGAGTGCAGAGTTCACCCCTAACCCCCATACCCATCAGAGTGCAGAGTTCAGCCCTACCCCCTCCCCATACCCATCAGAGTGCAGAGTTCACCCCTAACCACCCCCCCATACCCATCAGAGTGCAGAGTTCACCCCTTCCCCCCATACCCATCAGAGTGCAGAGTTCACCCCTTCCCCCCAATACCCATCAGAGTGCAGAGTTCACCCCTTCCCCCCATACCCATCAGAGTGCAGAATTCACCCCTAAACCCCATACCCATCAGAGTGCAGAGTTCACCCCTACCGCCCCCCATACCCAACAGAGTGCAGAGTTCACCCCTTCCCCCCGATACCCATCAGAGTGCAGAGTTCACCCCTTCCTCCCATACCTATCAGAGTGCAAAGTTCACCCCTTCCCCCCATACCCATCAGAGTGCAGAGTTCACCCCTTCCCCCCAATACCCATCAGAGTGCAGAGTTCACCCCTTCGGCCCATACCCATCAGAGTGCAGAGTTCATCCCTTCCCTCCAATACCCATCAGAGTGCAAAGTTCACCCCTTCCCCCCATACCCATCAGAGTGCAGAGTTCACCCCTAACCCCCCCCCATACCCATCAGAGTGCAGAGTTCACCCCTTCCCCCCAATACCCATCAGAGTGCAGAATTCACCCCTTCCCCCCAATACCCATCAGAGTGCAAAGTTCACCCCTTCCCCCCATACCCATCAGAGTGCAGAGTTCACCCCTAACCGCCCCCCCCATACCCATCAGAGTGCAGAGTTCACCCCTTCCCCCCAATACCCATCAGAGTGTAGAGTTCACCCCTTCCCCCCCATACCCATCAGAGTGCAGAGTTCACCCCTAACCACCCCCCCATACCCATCAGAGTGCAGAGTTCACCCCTTCCCCCCATACCCATCAGAGTGCAGAGTTCACCCCTTCCCCCCAATACCCATCAGAGTGCAGAGTTCACCCCTTCCCCCCCATACCCATCAGAGTGCAGAATTCACCCCTAAACCCCATACCCATCAGAGTGCAGAGTTCACCCCTACCGCCCCCCATACCCAACAGAGTGCAGAGTTCACCCCTTCCCCCCCATACCCATCAGAGTGCAGAGTTCACCCCTTCCTCCCATACCTATCAGAGTGCAAAGTTCACCCCTTCCCCCCATACCCATCAGAGTGCAGAGTTCACCCCTTCCCCCCAATACCCATCAGAGTGCAGAGTTCACCCCTTCGGCCCATACCCATCAGAGTGCAGAGTTCATCCCTTCCCTCCAATACCCATCAGAGTGCAAAGTTCACCCCTTCCCCCCATACCCATCAGAGTGCAGAGTTCACCCCTAACCCCCCCCCCCATACCCATCAGAGTGCAGAGTTCACCCCTTCCCCCCAATACCCATCAGAGTGCAGAATTCACCCCTTCCCCCCAATACCCATCAGAGTGCAAAGTTCACCCCTTCCCCCCATACCCATCAGAGTGCAGAGTTCACCCCTAACCCCCCCCCCCATACCCATCAGAGTGCAGAGTTCACCCCTTCCCCCCAATACCCATCAGAGTGCAGAATTCACCCCTTCCCCCCAATACCCATCAGAGTGCAGAGTTCACCCCTTCCCCCCCATACCCATCAGAGTGCAGAGTTCACCCCTAACCCCCCCCATACCCATCAGAGTGCAGAGTTCACCCCTTCCCCCCAATACCCATCAGAGTGCAGAATTCACCCCTTCCCCCCAATACCCCTCAGAGTGCAGAGTTCACCCCATCCCCCCATACCCATCAGAGTGCAGAGTTCACCACTTCCCCCCAATACCCATCAGAGTGTAGAGTTCACCCCTTCCCCCCATACCCATCAGAGTGCAGAGTTCACCCCTTCCCCCCCATACCCATCAGAGTGCAGAGTTCACCCCTTACCCCCAATACCCATCAGAGTGCAGAGTTCACCCCTTTCCCCCATACCCATCAGTGTAGAGTTCACCCCTTCCCCCCCATACCCATCAGAGTGTAGAGTTCACCCCTTCCCCCCCATACCCATCAGAGTGCAGAGTTCACCCCTTCCCCCCATACCCATCAGAGTGTAGAGTTCACCCCTTCCCCTCCATACCCATCAGAGTGCAGAGTTCACCCCTTCCCCCCCATACCCATCAGAGTGTAGAGTTCACCTCTTCCCCTCCATACCCATCAGAGTGTAGAGTTCACCCCTTCCCCCCCATACCCATCAGAGTGCAGAGTTCACCCCTTCCCCCCCATACCCATCAGAGTGCAGAGTTCACCCCTTCCCCCCAATACCCATCAGAGTGCAGAGTTCACCCCTTCCCCCCCATGCCCATCAGTGTAGAGTTCACCCCTTCCCCCCCATACCCATCAGAGTGCCGAGTTCACCCCTTCCCCCCCATACCCATCAGAGTACAGAGTTCACCCCTTCCCCCATACCCATCAGAGTGCAGAGTTCACCCCTTCCCCCCAATACCCATCAGAGTGCAGAGTTCACCCCTTCCCCCCATACCCATCAGAGTGCAGAGTTCACCCCTTCCCCCCAATACCCATCAGAGTGCAAAGTTCACCCCTTCCCCCCATACCCATCAGAGTGCAGAGTTCACCCCTAACCCCCCCCCCCCCATACCCATCAGAGTGCAGAGTTTACCCCTTCCCCCCAATACCCATCAGAGTGCAGAATTCACCCCTTCCCCCCAATACCCCTCAGAGTGCAGAGTTCACCCCATCCCCCCATACCCATCAGAGTGCAGAGTTCACCCCTTACCCCCAATACCCATCAGAGTGCAGAGTTCACCCCTTTCCCCCATACCCATCAGTGTAGAGTTCACCCCTTCCCCCCCATACCCATCAGAGTGTAGAGTTCACCCCTTCCCCCCCATACCCATCAGAGTGCAGAGTTCACCCCTTCCCCCCCATACCCATCAGAGTGTAGAGTTCACCCCTTCCCCTCCATACCCATCAGAGTGCAGAGTTCACCCCTTCCCCCCCATACCCATCAGAGTGTAGAGTTCACCTCTTCCCCTCCATACCCATCAGCGTGTAGAGTTCACCCCTTCCCCCCCCATACCCATCAGAGTGCAGAGTTCACCCCTTACCCCCAATACCCATCAGAGTGCAGAGTTCACCCCTTTCCCCCATACCCATCAGTGTAGAGTTCACCCCTTCCCCCCCATACCCATCAGAGTGTAGAGTTCACCCCTTCCCCCCCATACCCATCAGAGTGCAGAGTTCACCCCTTCCCCCCCATACCCATCAGAGTGTAGAGTTCACCCCTTCCCCTCCATACCCATCAGAGTGCAGAGTTCACCCCTTCCCCCCCATACCCATCAGAGTGTAGAGTTCACCTCTTCCCCTCCATACCCATCAGAGTGTAGAGTTCACCCCTTCCCCCCCATACCCATCAGAGTGCAGAGTTCACCCCTTCCCCCCCATACCCATCAGAGTGCAGAGTTCACCCCTTCCCCCCAATACCCATCAGAGTGCAGAGTTCACCCCTTCCCCCCCATGCCCATCAGTGTAGAGTTCACCCCTTCCCCCCCATACCCATCAGAGTGCCAAGTTCACCCCTTCCCCCCCCATACCCATCAGAGTACAGAGTTCACCCCTTCCCCCATACCCATCAGAGTGCAGAGTTCACCCCTTCCCCCCAATACCCATCAGAGTGCAGAGTTCACCCCTTCCTCCCATACCCATCAAAGTGCAAAGTTCACCCCTTCCCCCCATACCCATCAGAGTGCAGAGTTCACCCCTTCCCCCCAATACCCATCAGAGTGCAGAGTTCACCCCTTCCCCCCATACCCATCAGAGTGCAGAGTTCACCCCTTCCCCCCAATACCCATCAGAGTGCAAAGTTCACCCCTTCCCCCCATACCCATCAGAGTGCAGAGTTCACCCCTAACCCCCCCCCCATACCCATCAGAGTGCAGAGTTTACCCCTTCCCCCCAATACCCATCAGAGTGCAGAATTCACCCCTTCCCCCCATTACCCCTCAGAGTGCAGAGTTCACCCCATCCCCCCATACCCATCAGAGTGCAGAGTTCACCCCTTACCCCCAATACCCATCAGAGTGCAGAGTTCACCCCTTTCCCCCATACCCATCAGTGTAGAGTTCACCCCTTCCCCCCCATACCCATCAGAGTGTAGAGTTCACCCCTTCCCCCCCATACCCATCAGAGTGTAGAGTTCACCCCTTCCCCCCCACACCCAACAGAGTGCAGAGTTCACCCCTTCTTCCCCCAACTCATCACAGTGCAGAGTTCAGACCTCCCCACCCCACCCATCAGAGTGCAGAGTTCACTCCTTCCCCACCTCGCTGGCACCAGCTTTCTCTGAACGGGAAAATGAAGGTGCGTGAGTGCCTCTTGTCGCACTGAAGATCAGGAACTGAAGGTAAGATCACTGTGGGTTGCATTTTAATTCATGCAAAGATGTAATTTAAATATGCTAATTCGGGTCCCATCGCAGAGCAGCAGAGGGGTTGCCATGGAACCTTCCCACCGCTGGGAAGATCAGGCCGGCAACCGGCATTCCAAGCGTCAGGTTCCGTAGTGGTCACTGCCACTCCAATTCTCTGGCACCTCTCCCCCCACTGCCACACACCCACCCCCACCACCCCCCCCACCCCGTCCCCTGCCATGGAATCCAACATTGGGCTGGGAACAAAATCCAGCGCAGGGTCTTATTTCAGGTCACATTCAAAAGATGGCACCTTTGACAGCGCAGGTCCCTGGAGTGAGAATTGAACCCACAACCTTCTGACTGAAAGCAAAAGTGTTATCACTGAACCACCTGAAATAATACTTTGGTATGTGTTGGCTACATTCTATCAAGCTGTATCCATTTGTACAAAGTAATGTGAAATTATGGACACCATTTCAAGCATGATACTATAAAAGAGTTGTGATTTTGCTGTCTTAAGGTATATAGGTTGCTACAATTGCACAGCATAACTGAAATGAAGGTAAGCAGACAACCATGAAAATATAAAAGATGAAAAATTAAATTTGTTAAATAATAAATGCATCGATACAATCTGAATGCCAGAGTGTTGATGTTCTAAAAAGTGACCATTAGCCCATTATTTTTGCCAAAAGCTCAATTTTCACAGGATCTGTGTTTATTTAGTGCTGTAAGTTATTAATGGCACACGTCTGATTCTTTTTACGAAGCCAATAAAACGTGTGTAGACAGTAAAAAAAAGAGTAAACGAATAAATAATTGATATTCGCAAGGGCATTGGCTTGACGCAGCTTTATCTAGTCTCATGGCACAGCACTAACCTGTCACAGATTTTTAACAATATTGCATTTGAAGTGTGATGGTTGCATCTCTTCAATGGAATGATTCTATAGATCTTGGTGGATTCTTAGTAACACAATATTTTGGTTATGAAAATAGATATCTGTTTTCAAGCAGGAATTTTTGGCTTGCAAGTCAAAAATTTCTGATGGCAATGACGGTTGAGCACAGGTTTTAAATTTACAGAAGTAAAAGGTTTTTAAAAATGTTCTTGTACTGCAGTTACATTTCTTGTTCATCATCTATAATGTACACCTGGAAATGCATGTCAGTCCAAAACTCCTTCATCCACCTTCCGAAATCTCTTCATTATCCATGTGTTCAGTCATCTCCCCTAATTCTTTTCCTACAACTGTTCTATGTCCATTTCTCCTCTATGAAGGACCTTGAGGCTTTTACTATGTTAAAGGTGCTACTTTAATCCAAGTTATCATTGTTTACAAGGCAGATAAACTCCAGAGATAAATTTAAAGATTTGAAATCCCTCCAAGGTAGCTGCTATGTTTATAGCTTTTATTGTGATGTCCACTGGGGTGAGTTTATTTCATTTTAGGGTAAATTTTTTTACAGCAGTAATATAGCAGAGAGAGGCAATTAATGCTCTGTGTTGTTGACCTATGCTGATGCTCACATCAAATTAACAACTGCCACGTAAGCTTATTGAGTTTATTGAGTGGCATTTAGCATTATTACTATTAAGAAAGAAAGACCTGCATTTATTCAGCACTTTTCATGACCACCAGACCTGTCAAAGTGCTTTACAGCAAATGAAGTAATTTTAAAGTGTAGTCCCCGTTTTAATGTAGGAAATTTGAATATAAATTGAATAATATTGCTGGTCGGTATATATCAGAACTAATTATATTATCCCATTGTTCCATTTTTAGATCTAGGTTAGATATTGCTTCAAGCCACTTCTGTAAGTAGTCTAAGAGTTATATATGCAGGAGTGTGCCCACACACCCTATATCTAATCACATGGTAGTGCAACCTAGGGATGCAACAATAAGGTTGCCTTGCAATTTGAACTGGATACTGTGTTGTTCATACATTTCCTCCTGTGCATGTCTCCAATCTTTCCCAAAGTAGATGGAAACACTTAGCGAAACGAGACCAGAAAATAAATCATTCAACTGCTTTTCTTTACAAGTGAACATATAAAGTAACAGTCCAAGAAAATTCCACTTAGTTCACTCAACCTCCAGAAATGGGAAGAAATAATAAAGCATATGTCCCTTTTCTGGGCTGATTGATTCATTTTTGGTATTAACCTTTCTTCCTCAACTACCTTATAATCCAATACTGCAACAGTAATAACACTTCAAAAGTACTTCATTGGCTGCAATATGCTTTGGGATATCCTGAGGCCATGAAAGGTGCTATATAAATGCAAGTTCTTTCTATCTTTCCTTCTAACTGGAAAAAAACTGACCTCCTGCATGTTGAGCTTCCATCTCCAGATTTACACCTCACAGTCACTTTCTTTAAAAACTGCTTGGATGTTCTTTTTCTTTATTTCCCAGCCAAGAGGAAGGCTATTACACCGCTTTGCTCCTCAGTAGTGATTTGCCTTTAGGTCTGTCTAAAAAAAACTACCTTTCCTCCCCTCTTGGAGTGTGGGTTGAAAGAGAAAATCTCCTGCTGTTCTTAAAATGAATGGGGACCATCCTGCCGAGTGGACCATTGTTGACACATCTGATCCTCATTGTATCAGTTTTGCCCCTCCACAATCTGTCTCATATGCCTTCAATGCAAATTTTCAACACCTGTGGCCTTTTTTTATTTAACCTGCGTGAATTCACTTCAATTTGAAACACAACAGTTAAACATAACAAAATCCCCAGATCCTTTCCATGATGAAAAAACTGATCAGAAGTTCCAAAATATGACCCTCGTTCTTGAGTAATTAGATACGCCTTTTACTTGCACAAGACTATCAAAGAACAGCGAAGTACTGATAACCATCACCATTAAACAGTCACATTGGGCTGGATTTTAAGAGCCTGCTGCCGAGATCGGAGGCGAGCTCAGAAAGCGGGTGGGCTGCACGCCAAAAGACCGAAGCCATGTTAAGCACAGAGGTTTATTTAAATCGCAGGGCCGAGGGTCGGGCTGTCTGCACCGGCAATGGCGTCAGCTGCCTGTGCGCAGTTGCTGGTGCCATTTTTAAACGGCAGCCAGCCTACTGGCAGATTTAAATTTTTAAAGAAAGATCCCCCAAATTAAATAAATAAATTTCTTTTGCCCTTTTCCCACCCCCCAATAACAATTACAATAACTATTTGCCCTTCCTCCCCCAAAAAAACAATAACCTTTAACATCTGACCTTCCCCCTCCAAACTGCACAAAATTTAAGGTTCAACCCTTCCCACCATCCCCTGCACCCATTACGTATATTTGACCCTGTTCCCACCCCTCCCCACACTGACAAACGTACCTTCTCCCCACTCCCCACCAGTGTGGCGCTGCGTTTCCCCGGATGGGGATCTGAATGCGCGGGAGTGCCAGCCGCCTTGTCGAAGATTGCGGCGGGCCCTCAAGATTGGAGGTAAGTGTATTTAAATTTGTTAATTTTATTAATTTGCATATTTAAACTGCAGTCCCGTCACCCAGTGGTGGGGGCAGGGGTGGGGGGGGCCGCAATGGAGCCTTGCTGCCACCGGGAGGATTGGCCAGGCCCTGCCGGCGTTGAGGTCCGTGGGGGTCCTCATCCGGAGCCATCTTCAGGCCCCCCCCCACCCCCAGCCACGGATCACAACATCGAGGACTTGTTAAAATCAGCCCATTGTCTTGAACCATCTACCAAGAAGGAAGAAGGTAAATGATTCCATTGAATTAATTTTAATAATGTTATTTTCATATTTTAAAAATGGAATGGAAGGGTTGTGAGGCAAGTCACTCCTGTATTGAAGAAAACTGATTTTCTTTCCACTTTTTGGAATGTCAATTTGGTGCTGTTTTGAACTGTTTTGTGATGTATTTTTTTTACAGATTTTTATGAATAAAGTATATTTTGGGAAAAAAAAGTAAAGGAGAGACTCTTCAGTGGAACAAAAGACTTTTAACTGCACTTGTAAACTTTGCACAGTAACACTCCATAAACAGTTTCATAAGTAATACATAACAGTTGTTTAAAATGCTACAAAATGGGGGCAGAGGTCATGATCGAAAATTGTTGAATCATTGTTGAGTCCAGAAGACTAAACTGGCCAGTGAAAAGATGAGGTGCTGTTTCTCGAGCTTGCGTTAAGCTTCATTGAAACACTGCAGTAGGCCAAGGCCAGAAAGATCAGACCAAGGTGGAGAATTAAAATGACAGGCGACGAGAAGGTCAGGATCGTGCTTGTGGACTGAATGGAGGTGCTGTGCAAAGCGGTCACCCACTCTACCTTTGATCTCCCCAATATCGAAGACACCTCCTTTTAAGCTGCGAATACAGTATACTAAATTGAAAGAAGTAAAAGTAAATCACTCTTTCACCTGAAAGAAGTTTTAGGGCCTTGGACGGTGAGAAGGGAAGAGTTAAAAGGGCAGGGTCACTGACCCGAAACGTTAACTCTGCTTCTCTTTCCACAGATGCTGCCAGACCTGCTGAGTGGTTCCAGCATTTCTTGTTTTTATTTCAGATTTCCAGCATCCGCAGTATTTTGTTTTTATTAAAAGGGCAGGTGTTGCATCTCATATAAATTCCTGCGTTTGCAGGAATTGATGGAAAGGTGCCATACGAAAGGAAGGGGTATTGGGGTTGAGTGAGGAGTGGACCAGGTTATTGCAGAGGGAATGGTCCCTTCAGAATGCTGAAAGGGGTGGGGAGCGGTAGATGAGTTTGGTGATATGCAAACTGTCCTCATTTCATAATTAAACCCTCGAAGCCCCAGTATCATTTTAGTTAATCTGTGCTGCATCCCCTCCAAGGCCAATACATCCTTCTTAAGGTGCAGTGTCCAAAGCTGAACACAGAACTCCAGATGACTCACAAAGATGCTGTGCTTTGTTTTCTGAATTTTTTTTATATAAACTGGCTTTTGAAACAAAAATAACATTGAGAATGCGTCATGATCAGCAATTTAGTATGATTTATTTTTCCACTCATAAGCATGATCATAATTCACGGACAATCCATTTATAATTCTATATTCAATGGATCAGTTAGCACGAAAGCAGGTTGTTTTAATCAGATAAGCAAAAACTTGGCATTGCGATAAGTAGAAATGACACTTTCCACTACAAGTACTCATGATGATCAGCATAAGTCTCCCACCTGTAAAACATGGTCACCTGTAAAACTAGTCACAAAACTATACTGTTCACTGAACATTAAAAGTATGAATGATTAAAATAGAGTTTCTATGTAGGCACCAAAGGGATTGTTTATACTTTACTAATTAATTACTGATATTCTTCAATTATTATCATAGATTTCCTCTTCTGAAAAAGAATTCTCCCAAATTTCACAGCACTGGCAGCCAGGCTTAAAGGGGTAATTTCCTGTGGACAAATTTATACTCTGGCAATAAGCCACTAATTCCATGTTCTCTTTTCCTTTCAAAAATAGACCACTTAAAATAGAATTTGTTGTTTTCAGTGAAGAATGTTATAATCTAAGCCACCCGTAGAGCTTAAAGTGAAAACACAGCTCCGATTACAATGACAACAGCCTGTAATCATTTGGGCAACCATCAGACAACCACAAGTCTGTTGGTCAGAATTCTTCCCTCCTAGATTTTTTTTTCCAAATTCTGTTCCGTCATTATTTATTTAGTGATCTGCATTCATGAGAGAAGAATGTACTCTTGGTGATATTAGCAGACAAACACTTAACATTCTTATGCCTGTTATTTTAACACAGGGGTTAAACCATTTAGTGGGTTAATGTCTCTGTTTAGGAAAACCAGGAAGAATGCAGTACTCAGCCACTAACTTCTACCCTACTTTCTAAAAACAGGACTAAATTAGTAAATATTTTCTTCAGTTCCTCGCGACATATTGTTCTGCTGTAGGTATGGTACTATAATTAACGTAACCACTTGTAAAACTTTTACATACATTGAGCTGGATTTTTTTTAACCTTGAAGAATAAATTTTCCTTCAGGGCAGATCAGGGATAGGCGCTGACATGTTGCACCACAGACATGGGGAGGTGGTGCCGTAGTGGTAACGTCACCAGACTAGTAATCCAGAGCCCAGGCTAATGCTGGGGACATGGGTTCAAATCCCACCATGGCAGATGGTGAAATTTGAATTCAATTAATAAATCTGGAGTTAAAACTAGTCAAATGGTGACCATGAAACCATTGTCATAAAAACCCATTTGGTTCACTTATGTCCTTTAGGGAACGAAATCTGCTGTCCTTACCTGGTCTGGCCTACATGTGACTCCAGATTCACAGCAATGTGGTTGACTCTTAAATGCCCTCTGAAATGGCCTAGCAAGCCATTCAGTTCAAGGACAATTACGGACGGGCAATAAATGCTGGCCTAGCCAGTGACACCCACATCCCACAAATAAAGAAAAAAAAAATTGACAAAATTATTGACTCAGCCATGGACATGGGTGCAATTAATCTGAATATAAAGTGTATAGCCAATCAATGCCAAAAAACACAGTCCAATTTAAAACACATTTCTCCCTATAAATAAGGTAGCTAAGCATACAAACATCAATGGAGAGCAGCACAACAGTATTAGCTAACGAGCAAGATAAATAGTATGCAATGCCAATGCAAATTACTTTTGTTGATGGAATAGAGCTAGCTATACCATGCCATGGGATGATAGATGGATCTTTTTGGATTACTTCTGTGTATTCACACTGTGTCAGGAGTGCAAATTCATCCAATAAACCAGAAAACTCAAGGAGAGGATTGTTATTGTGGTTATTGAGGTGAGGCAGTAGAAAAATCAGCAATAGGAAGATGGAACATTTCTCACACTGCTGCTGTCACAAGCAATTTAATCTGTGATGGTCAATGCTTGTGCAACTTCTCCACCTGCTTGTAATATCGGAAGACAGGGCAGCCAACAAAAGGGCAGTAATCTCCAAATCAGGAGAATTTTATAGGGTGAGACAAATGATACTTCAGAAGTGGCATGTAAAACAGAAAAGCAGAGTGGGACAGGAAAGGACAAAGAGATTAACGGTAGGTAGCCAAGACTAGTTTATTCATCTTAACAGGCTCTTAAACTAGGTCCTGGATTCTAAACTACAGAAACAACAGAATCTCTCATGGACAAAATGTAATTTGCTCACCAAAGCTAGTGACAAAATTAGATAAACACAGTTACAAATAAAGAGTGCCCTTCAGTTCCTCCAATAAAGCGATTCTCTTAGATTCTATATCTTAGTCTATCACTGTCGATTCTGATTCAGCTCTGACAAGATAATTATTAACAAACATATTTTCTGCAAAAGGTTGAGCAGTTATTATTGCATGTATTATTCAAGTACAAAATGTTTAGTCACTACCTGTAAGATTGTACTAACCAATTTATGTCCAAGCCAAATCTCTTACCTGTTTGCAAAGATGCATTTATCACGTAATATAATTATATGATACGGACAACTTTCAAATGACATTGGACATTCATGTTATCTGCCCTCAAACTGGATAGTAAATGATGCACATGGCAGTTACTGATCTTTGACATACTTGTAACGCTTGTCCTTTAATCCAATTCACAGCAAAAAATAAGATCAGTTAATGAGTGTTTCTAACAGGGTCATTGAAACATAATACATGTTTACTGTGTTTTCCCCGACAGTTTTTAAAACTGCAAATTCAGCATGGATTTTGTTAAGGAATCATAAACAGTTCATCATAGATTAAGGTTTATTTAAGCTATCTGTTACATTGTATTTACTAACTATTGTATATTGGTCAGCAGCATCCTGTCCACAGCAATATTACTCAGCCCCAATACACCGTAGTCTTGTATTCATGAGGAACTTACTGTGCTGACATCTGGAGATTCCTTGGATTTTCTTGCCTCTTTTCCCCTTCATTCAAGTTCAGAAACAATGTGATTCCAAATGGATAGCAGTAGAATTGTGACATTTATATAGGAATAAAAGTCCAGTAACTTTCGACATGTCACTGAGCTTGTGTCCCAAGTGAAAGTAATGCATGCCAGAGTGTAAAAATCGAGACATTCCCCAAGTGGCTTTTGCCATTTTACAATGAGTTTACGTAGCACAAGCCTTTAAACTTATGTTTTAAAATAACCTAGCTGCCAGGGAGTGGGGGAGAGAGACAGAGAGAAAGGGAGACAGGGAGAGGGAGTATGGAGGAGAGAGAAGGGGTCAGAGAATGAAGGAGAAAGAGTGAGCAGGAGGACAGAGAGAGAGAGAGTGGGGACAGAGTGGAAAGCAGGGGAGTGGCAGAGAGTACGAGAGCGGGGGGACAGACAGAGAGAGAGAGAGGACTGACAGAGAGGGAACGACACAGAGAGGAGGAACAACATGTGGGAATGACACAGAGTGGGGGATGACATGGGGTGGGGAAGCAACATAGAGAGGGAAGGGAGCAACAAATTGGGGAGGCACAACACAGAGCTGGGGGACAACCCAGAGATGGGGGGACAACACAGAGGGGGGGAACACAGAGAGGAGGGATACAGAGAGGGAGGGGGAGAGAGAGACAGAGACAGAAAGACAGACAGACAGGCAGAGAGAGAGAGAAGGGAGAGGGAGCAATCAAGGTCATTCCTGACAGATGGCCATCTGTCCGGAATACTCCGCATCGCTACACAAGTTTGCAGGCAGACATTGACAACTTGTGCAAGCAAACAAATGTTAGGTATCTCACTAAATCAGTGCCCAACATAGTGATGATAAAGTAAATCAATAAATTAGTCTTCTCATTTAAAGCATCTTCACAAAAATGCACATTTGTTATTGCTTTAATTAATATAAGATCCATTTTTAATGCCTTTATCTTTCCAAAATTGTCTCACCAGCACACTATGTAAGACAAAAATTGTATTGTGGACCCCAAGCAAAATGGTTGGACACCCCTGCTCCAAGCCTTTAACCATGTGTTTTGAAATACGGACCCCAAAATCTTTTACCACAGACACTGGTGTCTGTGTACGGACACGTTGCCGACCCTGGGCTTTACCCACAGGAGAGACTCATAATCCTGAATCCAAGAGAATATCTAGTTTAAAATTTCCAAAGTGGCTACACAACTGTGTATAATTGCGCTGACAGAATCACAAACAGATGATTTGTACATAATATTGCTGGCACTGTAATGCGTGTTTAACAACTTTTTAAATAGGATTTAAAATTACTGGGCATTTGTTCCTTCTGGCTCTTTTAGTCCCACCAGCATGGAATACGTAAGGAGGGTGGTTAGCAAATCCATTCTGTAGGATATCAGTGCAATACCTGCAGTGTGTGAGCTTCCAACAGTCTGTTATGTCAACCTGAAATACATTTACACAGAATGGGCTGAATTTTGTTCACCCATTTAAGGCGGGTTCTGTGGCGTGGGGGGAAGGAGAATCACCGCTGAGCAACTGCCCTGAAACCCAGAACTGTACCGCAGTGTTCCGATTTTGTCAGAGGCAAGGAAGTACCATGGCAGTATTGACACTCCGATGTGACGGCAACTTAATTTAAATTGATGAAATGCTGTTTAGCATTAATTTAAATGTAATTATTTCTGATTTAACAACTGGGCCATGATTTTGTGATGGAGCTTGGCACTCGCTTGACTTCAGCTTTGCGACTGTTAAAAGCTGGCGGCACCAAGCCGAGAGGCCTCAGTGCTGTAATGGGGAGGAATCCTGACTGCTGCAGCATAGGGGAAATGTGGGGTTGTTTGGCCAGTGCTGCTCTGCTGGCTGGCTCTGCAAGAGGACTATGTGTATCGGGGGGCTCTGCAAGGGATCTGTGTGTATCGAGGGGGGGGGGGGGGGAGCTCTGCACGGGTATAGGTTGTGTATGTCGGGCAGCCATTACAGGGTATCATATATGATGTTTTAATGTGTATGCTGATAGACCAACATTAACTGTTAGTCTTGAGGCACATCAGGTATCCAGAAGAGCAAAGATTGGCAAGCATAGTTGCCAAGGCACACTCGTCTCTGCATCTGAAATGATCCAAAGACCCCAGGACAGCTGCCATGGGTCTCATAAACCCTGTGTTTTTCGATCGCCTTGGGCTGTTGAGGTGCCTCCGACAGAGGCGGGCCCAAGAGGCAGCTGCGCCTGACCCTGAAACAGCAGCCAGCCAGGCCAAAAAGGACCCAAGTACACAAGAGAGTCTACAGAACTCGCATCACCTACCTCCAGATGCCCGAGTGACACTGTTAGCAAAGACTGTGCCTCCCTGGGAGGCCGTCACAGACTATACGGCCTTCTGAAGGACAATTTGCAACCTAAGGGATTTGGGGGGGTGGGGGTCACCCTATGCCAGTGGCCCTAAAGATTACTGTGGTACTAAACTTCTACGCATCTGGATCTTTCCAGGGATCCACGGGGACATGTGTGGGGTCTCCCAGGCCACAACCCATCGCTGCATCAAGGAGGTGACCAATGCCTTGTTCAAGAGGGCCGGAGACTATGTGAACTACCAGACTAACCCTGACAGTCAGGCCCAGAGAGCCATTGGTTTTGGGGCCATCATTGGATTTCCCCAGGTGCAAGATGTAATAGGTTGAACACATGTGGCATGAACGCTCCAGCGGACTCGCCAGCCGCCTTCATCAACAGGAAGGGCTTCCAATCAGTTAACGTTCAACTGGTCTGTGGCCACTGAAAGTGTTTCCTGCAGGTGTGTACCCATTTCCTGGGAAGCAGCCAAGACGCCTACATACTTTGACAGTGCCATGTATCTCAGCTTTTCAATCCCCTGCTCGCCTTCAGGAGTGGATTCCCGAGGATAAGGGCTACCCATTGAAGACGTGGTTACTGATGCCTGTGAGGAACCCTTGAAATACAGCAGAGGAGGGTTACAACACCTGCCACGGCTCTGCTCGAGCGACCATTGAGCAGGCCATTGGGCTGCTGAAGATGAAGTTCCGCTGCCTAATCAATCTGGTAGAGCCCTGTAGTGTTCCCCATTGAGGCTCTTGTGATTCATAGTGGACTTCTGTGCTCTGCACAGTCTAGCACTACAGAGGGGGAAGGTCTTACATGAGAAAGATATGCCTGAGCGGCAAACATCTTCCGAAGAAGAGGACATGGAGGAGAAGCCAAGAAGCTATGAAAGATTATAACACGGCGATGGAGGTCAGAAATGGTGAGTGACGCACAAAGGAGGCAAGAGACAACCTCATAATGACCCACTTTCAGCCACCCTGATGTCTACTCAATTAAAATCCAGTACAAACTGACCTACATGCATGGAGTCTTCCATTTCCTTTTCATGTGTGTTGCCTGAATGCCGACCAGCTGCAATGCATGCCAGTGCCCATGGGTGAACATATGTTAATGAGATCTGCAGTCACATTGCCATGATAATGAGGGCAGTGATCACACTGGCACTGCACTAAGGGGTAGGGTGGAATTCACAGGCTCACAGTTAAGGCACGTTGGAACATGGTTTTCACACAATGATGGCCAATGACTGGCACAAAAGACTGTTTAATAACATTCCACATAACATATTGGTGTCGCCTGTGAATACCCATGTGTGGCTAGGTGATTTTCTAAATACACTTGCGGGTGCTTCCACATGGTTTGACCCCTGCGCTTGAGGGTGGCTGTTGATCAGAATGCCCCTTGGCCTGAGATGACTTTGGCAGCCGTCCTCTGGGTGCCTGAAGCCTGGAGGGCCCTGGCTGCCTAAGAGTTTCCTGCACTGATGCAGGACTCTCTCCAAGCATCATGGATTCTGGAGCTGGGCTCATTGGCGGAGGGGATCAGGAGCCAGTATCCAAACTCGAAGTGCCCTAAGGGGAGCCCCCAGATGTGAGCGCAGCCTCTCCTCCTCCCTCTCAAGGCTCGATGAAATCTTCCTGGTCACCAAAGAAGGCTAGGAGCAGGAAAACTCTCCAGGCTCTTGGTCCTTCTCTTGCCTTGCCACTGCTGATTTGAGCTCATGGCCAAGGCGATGGTGTGTGGGTCCTGCCGCACCTGGGGAATCTGGTTCTCCATGAGGGTCACCAACCTCTTGATGGAGGAAACCATTGCGCTCGCATGTATGGGACATGGCAGCAGTCACGGCATAGGTGGACTCTTCCATCGTCCACTCATGGCTGCGCATGGCCTCTGGCACCTCCGCCAGATGTTGCCTTACTTCTCCTTGCAACTCCAGCATGCCCTATGCAGCCAAAACCAGAGGCTCGTCATCAACCTGGGCTCAGCATGAGCCTGGCTGTCCACTGTCCTCTGACTGTCAGAGGTCGGGGTTGTCACAGCACCAGCCTGCTGAACGGGCGCATGTGTGGTGTTCTCACAAGCTGGCGACACTGACTGTGAAGCCGAGTGATTACCCACCAAGGTGAAAGTATCTGCACTGGTGGAAGGTGCATGAGAGTCACGGAATGGTGCATCCTCTGAGTGGTCCTCCTCCTCAGAGGTAGACAGGCAACCCTGTGGCACTGCAGTCACCTGCGAATGCTGACCTGCAAGATACAACAGAAACACGTGTGGGTTAGGCTGCACATATTCCATTATGGAAAACATGCCTGAGATTGCTCTCCATCATTAATGAACTTTTTGATGAGCAGCAATGAGCATTGTCTTGTGCAGGGACCCCTGTCTAACATAGTGCATCCGCCTTGGCTCCCCACTTCCTAAGGCCTCTTCTTCAGCCTGGCTGAGAAGACGCATGTCTGGGACACTACCACCAGTCCTGGCCACCTCCCTCCTGTTCTGGGCCCTCTTTTCCTGCAAGAGGAAGGATGTTGAATTTATAAATTGGCATATGTTTCACAATGACTGTTTTGCTACCATGGGCCCCTCATCACCAACTGTGGGATATGACATATCTCATAGTGACTCACCCTGTCATGACACTGGCTGGGGCTGAGCTATAAACGAGGGTGGCTTGTTTCCCAGGTGCAGCCATGCATCTGTCATGATGATGTTATAACCTCACTGTTGTTGGGATGACGGTGCCGCCCTCACCATGTCACACGCCCTGTAGTGATATCCAAACTCCAGAAAGAAACTTTTGAATGTAGCACTTACCTTGGCTGAATGCATTGGGTTGTTGACCCTCTTCCTGCACTGCATCCTGTTGCAACGGGTGACCCCATGGCTGCTGACCTACGCTACGATCTCTGTCCCGGCTTGCTTGGCCAAGTGGGAGGATCTCTTCGTGTCATCGCTGGGGAAGAGAATCTCCCACCTTTCCCTTGTAGCTTGGAACAGAATCAGCAGGGAGGCATCATGGATGTGTGGGGCCACTCTTGGGTCTGACCTCTGACATCCTTTCCAGTCTTCCTAGGGGGGCTATTTGTTGAAGTTGACAGCGATATGAATTTAAAAGTGTAACAGATAAATGAGCTTCGATAAACTGCAAGGCAGGAGTGAATGCAGGGCCGGCAGACTTTTAAAAATGGTGCCAGCATCTGATCTAATGTCAGCTAACGCTGTGATCGGCATCTTGTCTGCCGCCCTCGCCATGTGATTGGGGGTGACCGCCTCCTCCATTATGTTAAATGGCCCTCGGCAGCATAGCCGCACACAGGATGCACAGGATCGCTGCCATTTTCCATGCGGTGGCAGGTTCATTAAATTCAGCCCAATGTGTGAGACGGTAATTTAAAATATTAATATCAATTGAAAGGTGGTTGATCTTTGCTTTCTTTTCTGCAAATATATGCTGCTCAATTTGTATTTTTTCAAAGCAGTTATCTTGGCATCTAAGTTAATTGAGCAAGTACAGTGACAGATGCGTACCTATCCTGTAACTTGCCTGTTCCAACAACAGAGAGGTCGGAGACATTTTGAGACCGAGGCGTCATTAACTAGAACTAGTGAGCGATGGGAAATGGGGAAACCTCAATTTTCAGACCTCTTTATCTCTGTCAACAGTGGAAACAGTCAGGCAGTATAGTTTGCAGTCTCTGACCAGTTGACAATTCGGGTCCTATGTATGTTATAGAACTCCCAATTTGCATATTATAAGGGGCCTATCATCTGAAACAGGCATCATTTTGACTGCCCAGCAGCTCCCTGTAAAAGTGACAGCAAGCCAGTATTGGCACAAACAGGGTGATAAATCTACCAATGCCATTTTGAGGCTAAACAAAAAGTGCTGGAAATACACAGCCGGTCTGGCAGCATCTGTGGAGAGAGAAGCAAAGTTAACGTTTCAGGTCTGTGACCATTCGGCAGAACTGGAAAAGGTTAGAAAAGAATTCGGTTTTAAGCAAATGAAGGGGAGGGGAGTGGGGGAGAGAACAAAGGGGAAGGGGTTTGATAGGACAGAGGGCAGGAGAGATTAAATAACAAAGCTGTCCTGGGACAAAGACAAAGAGTGTGTTAATGTTTGTGGTGAAAGACAAAGTGTTAGCCCAGAGACAGTATTAATAGCGGAATAATGAGCAGCTCTGACTGCATGAAAAGCAGGCACATGTATAAAAAATAAAATTTTAAACAAAAGGCCAGTCATGCTCTGAAGTTATTGAACTCAATGTTCAGTCCGCAAGGCTGTAGAGTGCCTAATCGAAAGATCAGGTGCTGCTCCTCGAGCTTGCGTTGATGTTCACTGGAAGACTGGAGCAGGCCAAAGTCAGAAATGTTGGCATGAGAGCAGGGGGGAGTGTTGAAATCGCAAGCAACTGAAAGCTCGGGGTCATGCTTTCGGACTGAGCAGAGGTGTTCAGCAAAGCGGTCACCCAATCTGCATTTGGTCTAACCTTTGCCAGTTCTGATGAAAGGTCACATCCTGAAACGTTAACTTTGCTTCTCTCTCCACAGATGCTAAAATTCACCTGCTGAATATTTCCAGCACTTTTTGCTTTGTTTCAGATTTCCAGCATCTGCAGTATTTTGCTGCCATTTTGAGGCTGTTGCCTCCCAACTAACACCTTTTAGTAAATCAACCCTTAACTGTATTATATATTGTTAATGCATAATAATGTGCACCACTTATGCATTAAGGCGAAAACAAGTCTTAAGGATATATCAGAAATAGATATATCTGATGAGTCATTCAGTGAGCTGACTGCAGATTGCATTAGAGAGACAAAACTACCTCCACGAGTGAACATTACAGTCTGGTTTGAAGCCAAGTTGAAAAGGTTCCCAAGCAATCTACTGGTTCAGTGAGCCGTTGGGGACTATTAAAATGTCAGCAAGAATTGACAGTCCTGGAGCTCTCTGTTAACAGTAACATATACCCATCATTTTGCAGGTGTGGCAAATTGGGCCCATTCTGCAAGTTTGTTGAGTGATAATTAGTGGTGATAACTAGAAGAATACAGCTGTATGTATGATCGCCCTGAAAATACTGCACCAAGGATGCCACAAAAATGGGTCATACGCTTTTCTGAATTTCATTGGGCTTTATTTTCAACTGTTTCCATCATGACACAGGATGGACAAGAAACAAATTGTCACAACTTCCTTATAGTAAAAGAGACAGTGTAATTCCCTAGTAGCTCAGCAGGAAACTGAAATCACTCATCAAATTAATTTATCTTTTCCATGATTAAAACAAGTGACATTTTAGATTAATATTTTCTTCCACATAACACTGAAGCACTAGATAATCCTAAACAAAAAGAAATCACCATTTTAATTTATAACTTGAAAAAACAGAATGGATATGAAAAAGCAGGCAGAAAGCTTCTGCAAATTCATCTTAATAGCATTCGTAAATCTAAATGCTTGTAATTTAAAGGAGGGATTAACTAAACTTCTGTACATTAAAATCAACTTAAGTGACTTCAATGTTGATATAAAAAAGATATTTATTTGAAAGTACAAGAGTAAGAAAGTAAATATTTCATTTAGTGAGGCAACTAATGTCTTTGATACAATCTCATATGTGTAGTTATACATTGAGATGCTGGTCTGTACATCTCAAAATTAGGCAAAGCAAAGAGAAATGTGATCTAGTATTGTCTGTGTGTGTGTGCGTCACTTGCTCTCTCATATAGACACACAAAATGTGTGTGTGTGCCCCTCACTTTCTCTCTCATATGGACACACAAAATCAAACTTAAAGCAAGACATGGAAGTAGAAAAACACCAAACTTCTTGAAGATAATTGACAGAATAGTAAAACAAAATTCACATCCCTACACTGAGACAAACAACCACTGCATTCTGTTGCTAAATGCAATGTGGTTAGTCATTTAATATTTAATTTCATTCAGGAACTGGGGTCAAATCATGAGCTAAAAGTGGCATTAAAATAGGTAACTGCACTGCAGAACTGTGGGATGATTAGCAATTTTGCTGTGCCATGCAATTTATTATTTGGGATCCTGCTGTTTTGTTTAATTCACAAAGCATGATTCACAGGGTGTGTTGTCGAACTGTATGAATTCCTATTAATTTGGCAGGGTTAGGAGTTAAAGAAACATTATTCAAGTAGCCCACTGGCTGGCAGTCGAATTGGTCAACTGTAAATGACACATATTTCATTGGTGCTCAGACAGTCTGATGAGGGAAGCATGAGCTCAGCCTGAAGGGAAAGAACTGCTTGTTCATCAGTCTTGTTTCATGGGAAAGCAGCGTGGGACTCTTGTCAGCTGATGTGCAGAGCCGCACTGGGATTTAAGGCAGTTGTCTGATGTTTGTCAGTCTCCCCTTACCAGAAAATGAATTAGATATAGGGTGATAAGGAACTATGAAAGAGGAATCAATATATTTATCAAATTTAGATTAGGATGCAGGATGTGCTCTATTTTTGTGACCTAAATCAAAGAATCATCTATCGGATATGTAGGGGCAGATGCAGAACACATTGTGCAAACACTCTTTCAGTCGTCTTAGTTTCACCAGCACAAGCTTGGTTCACTATGTAGCAGTGAAATTTCCCACTATTAGGATGTTATCTTCACTTTCCCAATCTAATATCATTGTTTTCAATTGGAACTTCACAATGAGATATATACGGTATTTACTCAGTAAAGTCCGCAGGCCAGACTTTTCTGAATATATTCACAAGTACACAATTGGAAGAACAAAGTCACATATAGGTTCCCTGTGCGATTGCCCATAGTGAGAATATGTGGTTTGATTGTGATGCATGCTATTCAAAAACTCTTTTATGCGTCTTGTATGCGTTTCCATGCAGTTTTGATGTTTGCTTGAATATGCACAAAGTGATCGGAATTACAAACAGGCAGAGGATTATTCCCTGATTTTGCAGTTTGTCATTCAGACTAAATATTGGGTTGCATGGAAGATGGTGTTTTACTGTTCCTTTTATTGTGCTTCAATGCAATGAAGTATCTTGTTGCCCCATTTCTCCCTGCACAGGTTTCAAGGAGCCATGCCATTCTTCTGGCTTAGACAGCAGGATGGAACATTCTGTCAGACCTCTGATAGTGAAGCTCATTAGTTCTCCCCTTTACCCCCTGCCCTTAGGTAATAACCTATGCCTCCAGATTATAGTTCATGAGCATTGTCAGCCATCCACAGCAGATTGGTTATTTTTCACATTTGACTCTGCACAGGGATTGAAATTAGCCTTGGGGAGGCACAACCAAGTGTGATCCTGTTCTCACCTGATATTGTAATTTTGTAATAAATGTAAATTCAGTTTATCTTTAAGTTGAGCCACAAACTACAATAAGAAACATTTCAGCAATATAAAAGTGGACTGAGATCCAGCTCAACATCAGCATCAGAAAGCAGAGTACAAATTTTCAGTTCATTCCAACTATAGTCGACATCCTCCTTTCTAAATACCACAATAGAAAGAAATAAAAGGGGAAAGCAAACGATTCTTCACTTATTCATCCTCAGACTAAACCAGTATCCCAATCAACACAAGCCTCATGTTTCCTGACCCCAGGAAGTATATTTTCCTATAGGAACGGTTTTAACATTGAATTAAAATAAATAGGCTAATTGTGGCATTAAAAAATGGCAAGAGGAAAATATAGCCCCAAAGAGAAAAACTACATCCAAAAAACTATTCCTTTCAGCAGAAGGCTTCTATAATCTCAGCCTTGTATCCCGAGGGCCTATCTCATCATTCCCAAATAAAATGGTCGTGTCCTACCTCCTCAGTACAGTAAAGTGTCATGCTATCCATATTTTTGGTTATCAGGAGCAGGAATTCTGGCTGTTTCTACCCTTCTCGGTCCCATGGAGCTGCGGCCAATTCCAACATTGTATCAATACCCTCGTAAAGGTCAGCTAGTAAAGCTCAGATCAGCAAAAGAGTGTGGGGCCTTTACTGATTTGTACCATTACCATATCGATAGCACATTCCCCACTGAGTTATCAAGAAATCCCCTCAATCTTGTTAAAAGCTTCAGTGATCTATTTTGTAATGTTTTGGCATCCTTAAAGTCTTTGAAGAGAAACAAAAAAAAACAGCTTTTAATTCCTGGCCAAGAGTCATGTCATTTTGCTGTACTGGTTTAAATTAAGAGCTGTCATTCAGTTGGATAGGTGTGGCTAGGACTATGTGCTGCTGTCTGACTGGAGCAAATAGCCCCTGGTCTCACCCACATGTTTGACTGGCAGTGCATAATTTAAACCAATACAGCAAATATCACATGACTTTTGCTTAGTAATTAGAGCTGTAATTCACCCTCCGCCCCCCCCCCCGCACCTCCCCGACCAGCGATTTTATTGTACAAAACAACAGTGTTCACTAATTTATGCAGTCCTAGAGGAAAAGAAATCATGATTGAAATCTGTTCCTTTTTGAAGTTACAAAAAGCTTCAATGTTTATAAACAAGGATGTTCACCAGCTGTTTGCATTGCAATGGTAAAGGTTTCTGTCAATCAGAGGGAATCACATGCTTGGATGATATCTTTAGCACGATCATGGCTGAAGCAAGGATCACATCCAAGTGTGTTGTCATTTATCACTGACACTGGCCCTGCACAGACCTAATTGTAAACAAATGCAAAAGCACAATTTTATTGTTGAGTTACTATTTAGTTTTTGTGTTCCAGTAGGATGAAACCTTTTTGTTGGAGGACAATGTACAGAGAATTGCACACGTGATAAGCCGTGCAATATATAAATTCAGACATGCTCAAGAGAAGATAACGGACACTGGGACGGACTGAACGTGTTTTCATATCAGATAGAAGCAGCTACTACAACTGTTCTGGCACTCATGGTCAATAGTTCAATCTTCGAATCTGGTCAAAGTTATCAGCTTGATGTTCTTCCAACTTTCCAACCGAGCTGGTTTCTATTTTAATCACAAACCAAGCCCTCAGGGTGGAAATAGGTCACCTTTGACCTGCCAGATGTGATACTTGTCCCTCCCCAATCCAAACCTTGAATGCACATCAAGTTCCAATTTAGGTCCCATACTTCCTCGTGTTGAGCTACAGCCATAAATATTGGACAGTTGCCAGAGTAGATGTTCCATACACTGGTATTAGACTGCACCTGATACTCATTGTGTATCAATGACAAGTTCAGGGTCAAATATTCTATAGCTTACAATTGTTCACATTACCAGAACCAGTGTTTCAGCAACCAGGTACTGACAATACATTTTTTGAGGTAGAACGACTCTTATTTTAATCAATTCACTTTAGTTCTGTCTGTTACTGGGAAAGATTGGCAGTTGCATTTCAATGATTTCTTCCATGCAACACGATTCTTATGTTGAATAAAAACATGGGTTTGTACAGCTGTTGACTCGATGTGACACCATTCGCTAAAGGAAAAAAATGCTGGCTTGAACAGGGTATCTGAAGTTTATATCAGCCAAAAGCTGTTGGCAGAGTCTATGAAATGTTACCACCGATCGAATCCTCCTTTAACAACATGCCTTTTTTTTCTCATCTATGTTTCAGATTTGTAACAAAGCTTATCAACCCAAAGGTGGAGAGGAGTTATGATCTCTTCACTCTAAGCCCGTACACTCCCATGTTATGTATGAATTAGTGACGCAGCAAATGTACTTTCGACAGCAAAAGCTGGATGTGTTTGTCATTTTAATCTCCTGTAGGTGGTTGTTGCCTGCAGAATGATAGCAGTGTGTAACTGTGCCAGACAGATTGTTGGAGAGCAAGCCAGTGATACACAGTTTCAAAAAACAAAACATGCAGCAAATATTCAGCGTCTGCACAGAGAAAAGATAGGTTAATATTTCAGGTGTAGACCCTTCCAATCTTTTCTCTTTACAAATTTTGCCCAACCTACTGTATATTTCCAGCATGTTCTGTGTTTTTTTATTTCAGATTTCCAATATTTGCAGCTTTTAGTAAACTTTTATTAATAATGCACTTTAGTGTTACTGATATCTTGATAGGCACCAGATTCACTTTTCAAAGCAGGCACCTGATTCCCATCTTCCAGCATCTGTAAATTGGCACACACAATTGTAAATAGGAATAGGAAGAGTGCAGGAAAGAGAAATGTTTCTGTGTTAATGTATTAAATGAAGATGTTAAAAATTAAATGATATAAGACATCCAGCATTGTTTCAAGCAATATTGGATCACCAAAGAAGCAAAGGTAATGACGAGATTGGACATACCCCTGGTTTAGCCATCTAGAGTCACATCACAGTTTCGTTGTCACAGCCACTTCTTGTTTCTGTTGTTATTGCCACTGTCACTAGTCTAGGTTAATTATTTCAATAAAAGTAACAGTGAGACAACATCTTATGAAGAATCCTGTGCTCTAATGGAATTTAGAAATGCTATGGCATGCATGGATTTGTTTTTTTAAACCCTATCATACCATGGACTATTGCATCAATTAATTTTATTCATGTAAAATTATACTTTAATGGCAAGATAAGAAAATACAAAGTGATAACAATCTATTTGTATGGAGCTATATGGGAAGTCGCTTGAGTTTGGAGCAAAACAACCCTCCAAAATGGATGTAGGAATATCACCAGAGAACTGAATAAACCTCTTAAAATAATACCAGAAGCTAATTTCTATGAAAAGCAAAAATAATTGTGAATCTGATACATATCACCTCAGTAAAGATTGAAGTAGATGTTTTTCTCCAAATGTAAGGATGCAGTTATACTGACACTTTACTGATACTGCAAAGAAAAAGGCCGGGATTCTACCTTGGCGGATGGGAGCCGTCCACCGACTGCAAAGTCGGTGGTGAACCCGCTTCCGCCTGGCCTGGGGATCTGACTCACATTTTGCGGGTCCCAGCCTTTAATTGTTCTGAGGCAGGACCCGTGGAGCGGTGGCCACTGCTGGGACTGCAGCAGTGGTGATCAGTCGGGCCCCAGTGAGGCAAGGGTGGTTGGGGGGACGGGGGGGGGGGGGGGGGCGGGGGGTGGTGGGCGGCGTGTTTTGTGTTGGGAGTGGTTGAGACAGCGGGGGCCAACCTCCGTCGGGCACAGGGTGCTCGATCATGAGGGCCCCCCCCCCCGGCAGGCTGTCAGAGAGCTGCCTGCTTTTAACAGGCGGCTTTTCAAGTGCCTGGGCCGCCCACTGCCACGAGTAAAATCCCCGTGGCGGCAGGGGAAGGCCCTTAAGTGGCCGTTAAGTGGTCACTTAAGGGCCTTGATTGGCCTGGGGTGGGCGGGCCGTTTTTTGCTGCTGCCGCCCTGCGTAAAGTGGCGGTGGAGGCAGGAGCGAGTCGGGAAAGGCTCCCAAGCCTCCCGCTCCATTTTATGCCCCGCCACCCCCACAGCCACCTTCCTGCTCTTTGGGGGGGCGTAAGTGTCCAGCCAAAGTCTTAAAATGTAGTGTACATAATAATTGTCTGGCTCATATTTCAGATGACATCATAAACTGCACAGACAAACTTCAAGTGGTTTATGACCATCATCTGAATGCACAGAGCATGTTACACACTTAAACACCATCCTAGTCAGCTTCATGATTAAGAATTCATAATTTGATGTTTTATTTTCAGTTTGAAAGCTATTGTGAAGGAACTTTGCTACTGGAGTTTCCGTTGTCTTCTATAATCACTTGTCATTGTGGTCTCCAAGTCTTTATGAACTAGGAATGATTAGAATGCTGGAATGCTGCAGTTTTAAGACACCAAAGCAATTCTGATTTTTAAGTTGTTAATGGGTTTCAGTGTTACAAACTTCAAGTGATCCCATGAAATACAACATGGTGCTGCTTTTAATGCTGTTTGACATTTTTTTTAATGAACTCACTTGCAATATTTCAGATTAGAATGTTTTTGATTACATTTCAATGGTGGCTACATTTCAAAAGTACTTCATTGGTTGTGGAGTATTGTGGGACATCCTGGGGATGTAAAAGGTGGAATATAACTGTAGAGGGCTACATATTGGATAAGGCCCATAATAGGGATACAAATTGCAATGTGCGATTACCACATGCCCCATGGAAGTGATGCAAGTAGCATGCAAACTTCATGTTGCCTGCTCATTTCTATGACTGTGGTGTGCAGCCCAGTGCTAAATGTGCTACTGAGTGCCTGCACGCTCAGCAGGGAGTCCAAGTTCGTGAAGGTCTTGCACCAATTAAACCTATGCTGTACTTCTTAAAATCAGTCCGTATCTCTTAAAGGGAAGGTGCAATCTGCTTCAGCAGGTGCTGGAAGTGGCTGTGAAAGACTTTGTGAGCAGGAAGAAAAATGACAATGGAGCAGCAGGCCAGACAGAGAGTTCCATGGTTCTCAGATGCAGCACTGTAGGCCTTAGTGCAGGAGATGGAAAGGAGAAGTAGGTCATCTTTCCACTGGAGGCCAGAAGGCCCTCCAGACATACACTGTGGACGTAATGAGAGCAGATAGCCTTGGAGGTCAATGCAAGGAGTCTGGCCCAGAGAACCTGGATACAGTGCGTGGATTCAATGACCTCACGTGGTCAAGGTCAGTGAATGCATCTTCAAAAACCATATTCTACCATCTGCACCACCAACCCTATGCACTGGTCACACCCCCATCGCTCAACCATTAACCTTCTCTAGCAATCAGGACACATGCCTAACATTCAGATGCTCCACCTCACCCTCATGTACTTAGCAATGCTGCAAGCTTCACACACATATCTCGCAGCTTCCACATACTTCCAGCTATTCAGCTATGACAGGCACATCACCCAAACGCATTGCAACATATTGCGGAAACTCTTCCCTCTCTCTAGGTGATACGTAACAGGAGGCAGCAGCAATGAACCGGGTGGGGACAGGCACAGCTGCATGTCCTCATTCTCTGGAGGAGACGGCACTCGGCATTATTGGAGCGATCATCTCTGAAACTATTGCAATAGGCATTGCTGAAGCCATCCAGGATGACCGTACATTCCTGCCTTATGCACCTGCTGAAATCCCACTTCACCCTCATCCCGCATTCTGGCATGAAGTACAAGCTGCTGATGATGTAGCCATGCACTTCTGGCTTCCACCCACCTACCCTACCCTAACCCCAACCCTCCCCTTGTCCATGTATACTTTCAGAGACCCCAATGATCTACTGCCTGACCCAACAGTAGTGCAAGATGATAAAAAGGGCAAGAAGAAGAGTACATATCTGAAGAAGAACTGTCACTTAATCTGACACTTGTGCATACTTTAGAGGGTAGTATATAGTTTGGATCTGCACATGATGAATCACAAGTGGCAGCAAGGTAAGGTGGAATAGATACCATGTGTACCAACTCACCAGAGGACAAAGTTGCAGACAAGTGCTGCTGCAGATGACTCAGATGAGGACTTGAATGCATGAAAAGGCTGATAGGCATACACACAAAGATGCATTGGTAGGTCTGCCAGACAGCCAAGTCCGGCTCCAACTTGGCATAGGCCTTCATGCAGAGCTTGGAGCCAATCCTTTCCAGCCTGGAAATGGTGGCCAACTCCATGACAACACTTGGGGACCCAGCCGTGATGCAACATCTGATAGCCCATGATCCAGCTTCAATTGCAGCTTCCTCTCCTCCCATCTGTTTACTCATACACTTAATCTTTTCTTTGATTGTGCTTTTATCTTATAATTAAGACAAGGCAATAAATGGTCCTTTGCCATGGTAATATGTTAGCATGGTTAGGTATGTAGAGCTGTGTCTCAACTGTCAAAATGGTCAGCAACCACCAGTGAATCATAAAACAAAAGCAAAATACTGCTGATGCTGGAAATCCGAAATAAAAAAAGAAAATGCTGGAAACACACAGCAGGTCTGGCAGCATCTGTGAAGAGGGGATGAGTTTATGTTTCAGGTTGATGACCTTTCATCAGAGCTGGGAAAATGTCATGCCCAATTTTGTTTCCTTTTTCTTTACTGATTTTGGTTTTGCTCTCTTGTTTTTCTCTCCTTTTGCTTTCGGACCACAACAGTTCATCATTTTGCCATTCACACCTGCTCCAGATGCATCATTTGTTTCTTTACATGTCCAATTAACACTACCTTTGGCCCTGTACAACAAACTCCTTTGTCATTTAATCTCTCATGCCTTCCACCCTATCACAGACCCTCCTCCTTTTCACTTGCTTGAAAACTATTACATTTCTAACTTTTCCCAGTCACATGAGGTGACAACTTCAGCTGCTGGCAAACTGAGCTTTTAGTGAAATTCTTATCCATGTGTTGAAGTTCAATTGATGACACAGTTAACAGTCTAATCACTGATAATGGACGCTTTGACTCCTTCTCACACAGTTGGATTTATTAGAAATTAATTTGTTCATCAACTTGCCTTTCATTACAAGTGAAAATCCAACTCTCATGATACGTTTACAATTGTAACGGAAGAATACGCTGCTATGTTGCAATTCAATTTCAGGTTCAGATCTGGAAGTACAAAAATGTGTACCGAAATATCCAAATCCTGCAATTAAAACAGACCAGCATAGATACAGACTTGGAGCAAAAGGGGCGGTCATTTTGCCTGTAAAATGTACCAATCGACTTGGCCACTGGTGAAGCATGTTTAAAAGGCCAATATAATGCTTAGTGGCATACAGTTCAACAGATTAGAATACAATTTTATAATGCAATTCATTCTTTGATTTAAAATTGTCAACAGTAACATTCAGTCTTTAGGACGTTTTAATATCAGTGACATCGTAATGTCATTCGTATATGATTCTTCCTCCATTTCTTGTATGAAGCCAACTCCTTTGGTTGCTGCAATGTTTTCATAAACTACAGCAGGGAAAATAATACTAAAGTAAATGCAGTAATGTAATAACAATCTTTGATTCCTTTTGGAGAGGTACAGAGAGTTGGTTACAAGTGATCTTAATGTGAGGAGGATGCATCAGTCTGAAGAATTGAAATGCCCATGCATTCCACCAAGCTTAAGAGAGTCTAGGGCTGCAATCCATCAGCAGCTGGAAAGAGGAGGAGGAGGATCCTTTAAGGTTAAGTGAAAACCTGCATCTGGACAGATATGCCAAACTGTGGATTATTGTTCACAGTCAAGTTCGAAAAATGTATTAAGGTTACTCCAAATGATGCTGTCTAAAATGATTGTTATGAAATCAACCAAGAAAAACCATTAGATTCAATCATCTGTTGTCATATTAAAATCTTTCTTGCATATGAACTAGTAACAATGCCAAGATACATTGAACAAAACAGTTTGCTCATTATTATTTGGAAATAGTGGTTGCAGTAGTAATGTCCAATTGGGCACAAAGAGTTTGGGCAGATTTAATACTGTTTACTCTTCTTGGAATCTATAAAATTAAGCCTAATTTATAACTGAAACTGATGAGATGAGCTAAAAGAAAAAATGGATATTTCCTGTTCAGTGAAATTCTGACAGTATAAAGAATTACATAGAATTTTATAGCACAGAAACAGAACTTTCAGCCCAAATGGTCTTTGCCAGCTTTTATTCTCCACACCCAGTCTAGTCTCGATCATCAGTAAAGTGATGGAAGGTCTCGACGACAGTGTTATCAAGTGGCACTTGCTCAGCAATAACCTGCTCAGTGAAACTCAGTTTGGGTTCTGTCAGGGCCACTCAGCACCTGACCTCATTACAGCCTTGATTCAAACATGGACAAAAGAGCTGAACTCAAGAGGTGAGGTGAGAGTGACTGTCCTTGATATCAAGGCAGCATTTGACCAAGTATGGCATCAAAGAGCCCGAGCAAAACTGGAGTCAATGGGAATCGTAGCCCATAGGAAGATGATTGTGGTTGTTGGAGGTCAATCATCTCAGTTCTGGGACATCTCTGAAGGGGTTCCTCAGGGTTGTATCCTAGGCCCAACCATCTTCAGCTGCTTCATCAATGACCTTCCTTCAATCATAAGATTAGCAGTGGGGACGTTCGCTGATGATTGCACGATGTTCAGCACCATTCACGACTCCTCAGATATTAGAAATTAGCCTTCCCCCAATTTAGGACTTCAACCTGAGGACCAGTCCTATCCTTTTCCATAACTATCTTGAAGATAATAGAGTTATGGTCACTGGTCCCCCACTGACACATCAACCACCTTCCCAGCCTCATTTCCTAAGAGGAGGTCGAGTGTAGCCCCTTCTCTAGTTGGGCCATCCACATACATCTTCAGAAAACTATCCTGGACACACTTAACAAATTCTTCCCATCTGATCCCTTAGCACTAAGGCAGTCCCAGTCAATATTAGGGAAGTTAAAATCACCCACTATTACAACCCTATATTTCCTATGTGCATTTGCTTTCTTGATAATTCTCCCATGTGGGACCTTGTCAAAGGCTTTGCTGAAATCCATGAAAACTACATCAACTGCACTACCCTCATCTACACACCTGATCACATGCTCAAAAGATTCAATCAAATTTGTTAGGCATGACCTCCCTCTGACAAAGCCATGCTGACTATTCCTAATCAACTTTTGCCTCTCCAAGTGGTGATAGATTCTCGCCTTCAGAATTTTCTCCAATAGTTTCCCTACCACTGACGTGAGACTCACTGGTCTGTAGTTCCCTGGCTTATCTCGACAACCTTTCTTAAATAGTGGGACCGCATTAGCTGTTCTCCAGTCCTCTGGCACCTCCCTTGTGGCCAGAGAGGAATTAAAAATTAGGGTCAGAGCCCCTGCAATCTCCACCCTCGCCTCCCACAGCATCCTGGGACACAAATTGTCCGGACCTGGAGTTTGTCCACTTTTAAGCCTTCCAAAACCTCCAATACCTTGTCACTCCCTATGACAATTTGCTCAAGAACCTCACAGTCTCTCTCTAAGTTCCATATCACCATCCTCATTCTCTTGGGTGAAGGCAGATGTGAAGTATTCATTCAACACCCTACCAATGTCCTCTGGGTCCACCCACAAATTTCCCCCTTGGTCCCTAATGGGTCCTACTCTTTCCCTGGTTATCCTCTTCCTATTGATATACTTATAGAATATCTTGGGATTTTCCCTACTTTTACCAGCCAGAGCTTTCTCATATGGTCGCTATCAGCAAAATGCTCCCCCACCAACACATCAACCACCTGTCCAGCTTCATTCCCCAGAATTAGGTCCAGCACTGCACCCTCCCTTGTTGGATCCTCTACATATTGAGCTAAAAGTTCTCCTGTATACATTTTAAGAACTCCACTCCATCTAAGCCCTTAACACGATGACTATCCCAATTAATGTTGGGAAAGTTGAAATCACCTATTATAATTACCCTATTATTTTTACACACCTCTGCAAATTGCGCACATATTTGCTCTTCAATTTCCCGCTGACTATCTGGGGGTCTATAATAAACACCTAGCAATGTGGCTGTCCCTTTTTTATTGCTAAACTCTACCCATAAAGCTTCATTTGATGCCCCCTCCAAGATATCATCTCTCCTTACTGCAGTAACTGACTCCTTAACTGATATTGCAATGCCCCCTCCTCTTTTACCCCCACCTCTGTCTCGCCTGAAGATTCTATATCCCGGGATATGGAGCTGCCAATCCTGCCCCTCCCTCAACCATGTCTCCGTGATGGCTACTATATCACAATTCCACGTGTCAATCATTGCCCTTAACTCTTCCGGTTTACCTGCAATACTCCTGGCATTAAAGTAGAGGCCTTCCATCCTGGTCTTACTCCCTTGAAACTTACTTCCGCTGTATTCCCTCTGACTTGTTTGCGTTTCTGTGCTTAGCTGTGTCCCTATTCTGCTAGGAGTCTGCCCCTGCCAAATTAGTTTCAACTCCTCCCAACAGCACTAGCAAACCCACCAGCATAGATGTTAGTCCTCCTCTGGTTCAGATGTAGACCGTCCCGCTTGTACAGGTCCCACCTTCCCCAGAAACGATCCCAGTGGTCCAGGAGGGAGGGTTTTAGATTCCTGGACCACTGGGACCGTTTCTGGGGAAGGTGGGACCTGTACAAGCGGGACGGTCTACATCTGAACCAGAGGAGGACTAACATCTATGCTGGTGGGTTTGTTAGTGCTGTTGGGACCAATGACATATGTTGAAAGAGGGATGAGGTCTTGCATCAAGAATTCAGGGAGTTAGGCAGTAGACTAAAAAGCAGGACCTCTTGGGTTGTAATCTCTGGATTACTCCCAGTGCCACGTGCTAGCGAGTATAGAAATAGGAGAATAGCACAGATGAATGCGTGGCTTAAGAGTTGGTCCAGGAATCTAAAACCCTTCCTCCTGGACCAACTCTTAAGCCACGCATTCATCTGTGCTATTCTCCTATTTCTATACTCGCTAGCACGTGGCACTGGGAGTAATCCAGAGATTACAACCCAAGAGGTCCTGCTTTTTAGTCTACTGCCTAACTCCCTGAATTCTTGATGCAAGACCTCATCCCTCTTTCAACATATGTCATTGGTACCAACATGTACCATGACCTCTGCCTTATCACCCTCCCCCTTCAGGATGCCCTGCAGCCGTTCATCCTGGACCCTGGCACCAGAGAGGCAACACACCATCCTGGAGTCACGTTGATGGCCATAGTAGCGCCTAACTGTTCCCTTGACTATGGAATCCCCTACTACTATTGCTCTTCCTCTCTTTCCCCCTTCCTGTGCAGACAGGCTGCTTGTGGTACCAGAAGCTTGGCTCTGTCCATACTCCCTGGAGGAACCAGCTTCATCAGCCTCCAAAATGGAATACCGATTTTCAAGCGGGACCCCAGGGACTCCTGAATTACCTGCCTGTTTCTCTTGGACTGCCTGGTGGTCACCCATTCCCTTCCTTCCTGAAGTCCCTTCAGCTGCGGTGTGACCACCTCTCTATACATGCTATCCACAATGCTCTCAGAGTCGCAGATGCTCCACTGTGTTTCCAGCTGCTGTTCCAGCTCTGAAACCCGAGCTTCCAGGAGCTGCAGCTGGACACACTTCCTGCACACATGCTGGTCCCGAGGATTGGAAATGTTCCCGGATTCCCAGATGCAGCAAGAGGAGCAAACCACGGCTTCAAGCTCTCCTGCCATGACTAAACCCTTTAAATTTAAAACTATAGAAGATTATAATTTAAAAAACAATTAAGTCTTGCTAAAACAATGACTTACAATTCAATCCACTTTGAAAAATACCCACCAGGACTTACTCACTAGTCAGCTGTGCTCTTTGGAAGCTCTCGGTTCCCCTCACTCTGAGGACAGGTAGGAAATGAAAGGAGCTCCTCGCTCCCTCCTCACCGAACTTCCTCATTTACCAAACTTCCACTATAGCACTCTAATGCAACCCAAGCCAGCACTTCAGTGCAAACTGCCCTCCCTCAGCTGATGAGTCAGTACTCCTCCATGTTGAACACCACTTGAAGGATGCACTGAGGGTGGCAAGGGCACAAAATATACTCTGGGTGGGGGACTTCAATGTCCATCATCAAGAATGGCTCAGTAGCACCACTACTGACTGAGCTGGCTGAGTCCTAAAGGATTTATCTGCTAGACTGGGTCTGCGGCAGGTGGTGGGGGAATCAACACGAGGGAAAAACATACTTGACCTTGTCCTCACCAATCTGCCTGCCGCAGATGCTTCTGTCCATGACTGTATTGGTAGGAGTGACCACCGCACAGTCCTTGTGGAGACGAAGTCCCGCCTTCACATTGAGTATAATGTCCATTGTGTTGTGTGGCACTACCACCGTGCTAAATGGGATAGATTTCGAACAGATCTAGCAATGCAAAACTGGACATCCATGAGGTGCTGTGGGCCATCAGCAGCAGCAGAATTATACTCAACCACAATCTGGAACCCCATGGCCCGGCATATCCCCCACTCTACCATTAGCATCAAGCCAGGAGACCAACCCTGGTTCAATGAAGAGTGCAGGAGGACATGCCAGGAGCAGAACCAGGCATATCTCAAAATGAGGTGTCAACCTGGTGAACCTACAACCCAGGACTACTTGCATGCCAAACTGCATAAGCAGCATGCAATAGACAGAGCTAAGTGATCCCATAACCAACGGATCAGATCTAAGCTCTGCAGTCCTGCCACATCCAGTTGTGAATGGTGGTGGACAATTAAACAACTAACTGGAGGAGGTGGCTCCACAAATATCCCCATCCTCAATGATGGGGGAGCCCAGCACGTCAGTGCGAAAGATAAGGTAGAAGCATTTGCAACAATCTTCAGCCAGAAGTGCCAAGTTGATGATCCATCTCGACCTCCTCCTGAAGTCCCCAGCATTACAGATGCCAGACTTCAGCCAATTCGATTCACTCCGCGTGATATCAAGAAACGACTGAAGGCACTGGATACTCCAAAGGTTATGGGTCCTGACAATATTCCAGCAATAGTACGGAAGACCTGTGCTCCAGAACTTGCTGCACCCCTAGCCAAGCTGTTTCAGTATAGTTATAACACTGGCATCTACCTGGCAATGTGGAAAATTGCCCAGGTATGTCCTGTACACAAAAAGCAGGACAAGTCCAACCCGGCCAATTACCGCCCCATCAGCCTACTCTCAATCATCAGTAAAGTGATGGAAGGTGTCATCAACAGTGCCATCAAACAGCACTTGCTTAGCAATAACCTGCTCAGTGATGCTCAGTTTGGGTTCCACCAGGGCCACTCTGCTCCTGACCTCATTACAGCCTTGGTCCAAACTTACCTCACATGGACTGCAGCGGTTCAAGAAGGCAGCTCACCACCCACTTCTCAAGGGCAATTAGGGATGGGCAATAAATGCTGGCCTAGCCAATGATGGCCATATCCCATGAACCAATAAAATAAACACCCATTCTAACAACCACTTCCTACCCTGCCCTCACATCCCTCGCTTCCCTTCTACCTTATGTGTGCATCAAACCTTCCCTTATATGTGTGAATGCTATCTGTTTCAACAGCTCCATGTGGCAGCGAATTCCACCTTTGCACCACTCTGTATAGAGAAATACCTCATAATTCTTTATTTAATCTATTAATTACAATTTTATATTTATGCCCTCTTGTTCTGAAATAACACAAAAGTGAAAACAATTTCTACAATTCTACCTTCTCACATTTCTCCATAATTTTAAAAATGTCTATCCGGCCCCCTCTTGTCCTTCTCATTTCCTGAGCAAAGAGCCTCAGTCTGTTCAAACTTTCCACGTAGTTTCATGCTTATAGTTTTGATGACATCTTTGTAAATCATTTCTACACTTTCTTCAGTGCTTCAATATCCGGGGGTAGAATTTTGTCTCGGCCTGTTTCTGAGGCCAGCATGAGACATTACCAAGAGGCTGAGGCTGGCGCGAAATTGTACGACGGGCTTCGTTAACATTTGATGCACGAACTGGCAGCACCTGTCATGAACATTGGCCTACTTGCCTTGCCTGCAATGGCCCGAAGTTACATCTTGGGATGGTGGGATTGGAGCAGGCTGGGGGTGGGTGGTAAGGATCATGACGAATCTAAAGTAGAGCAGCACTCCTGTCCCTGCCAGCTCTGATGTCTGTATCGATCATCAGAAACAAATTTTTCACAGAGGCATCAAGGCCCTAATGCACATATGATGAAACATATGCACAGAGACCTAATGCCTCTTTTAGGCAACTGCCCAGGTTGGGTGCAGCCTGTCCCATTGCTAAACTGGTCAACGTTGTACCCGTTTCACACTTGAACAAGGGTGAAATGCATACCAATTTCTACCCGCAGAACTCCAAGTGTGGTATAACCAATGTTCTTTATGAATTTAACATTACCTACATGCTTTTGTATTCTGCTGCCTTAGAAATGATCCCCAGGTCTTTGTTTGCATTCTTTGCGGCCTTGAGAAATTATGCTGTGACTTGTAGCAAAATATGTATATGTATTCCCAGATCTCATTGCTCCTCCACCCCATCTTGCCTTGCAAGGAATAAGGCCTGACTCTTCCCCTACCAAAATGAACCATCTCACGCTTTGCTGTGTTGAATTTAATTTACCATTTATCAGCTCACTCTGGAAGCCTGTTTATGTCTTTCTGTACTTTGGTTTAGTTTTTCCTATTAGTAGTTACACCCTTCCCTCCCCCACTCCCCAATTTGATATCATCTGGAAATTTCAACACCATACCTCCAATTCCTGAACACAAATTATTTATATACATAGTAAGCAACATTGGTCCCAGCACAGATCACTGCGGGACACCACGTCCCACTTTCTGCCAGTATGAAAAACTTTGCTTAACTCCTTCCCTCTTTATTTTGCAATGCCATCTATCAATCTGTTTTTCCACATGACGCCTGATTCCACATGCCTTAACCACTGCATGAGTCTAAAGTTGCATTTTATCAAAGGCTTTCTGCAAGTCCATGTAAACCACATCCATTGCATTACCCTTGTTTACTCATTCTGTTGCTTTTACAAAAAATTTGATAAGATTGGTTAAACATGACCTTTCTTTTAGTAATCAGTGTTGACTTTTAAAAAAAATATATTCTCTATCTCTAGAGGTGAGAAATATGTTCATGTAGCACCACACGCAGACTTATGTTGATTCCTAGGGGAAGTCAGCACCACGAGCCACTACCTGTGTGGCCCAGGTAACGTTCTTCCCCCAGGAACTCGACATAAGTCTGCATATTGCTGCAGCACTACATGAACAAATTTTTCCTGAATGTTTTGTTATCTCATCTTTCAGCAAAGGTTCTAGTATCATTCCTACCACTGACATTTAGCTAACTCGTTTATAGTTCCCTGGATTAGTTCCATCTTTTGGAAAATAATAATTAAATTTTCTGCCTGTCATTCTCTGGCACTATTCCTTTCTCCATTGAATTTTTATATGTCATTACTTGTACCTATGTTTTCTCCTCTCTATTTTCTTGAGTATTCATGGGTACAATCTATCTGGACCTGGGAGTTTGTTCTCATTAGGTTTGGTTAGTTTGTCTAGAATCACCTTTTTCTACCTTAACTGTTGTAAAATTCCTCTTGATTTCTTCGACTATTTTCATTGTGTCTTGTTAGCCTCTTCAGTGAAAACACAGGCAACATATCTATGTAGTATCTCTGCTATTTCATCATCTTCTGTGAATTTATCTTGGTCATCCCTTAGTTTCCCTATCCCTTAATTCTCCTTTTATTACTTATGGGCCTTTAGAATATTTTACTATTTCTTTTTTACCATTTCATCTTTTCTCTTCACTTTCCTAATTGATTGTATTTTTTAACTTTTACCTAAGATTATCATTTTCCCTTTTATTTATGCTCTCCTTTATTGTTTATGTACTTTGCAAATGCCTTTTTCTTTAGATTCAATTTTATTGTTAGGTCTTTATCTATGGAATCTCATTCTTGGCTAGTTTGTTCTTATTTTTAGTGGAATATACTTCTCCTGAACTTGATCAATCTCCTTTAAATATTGCCTACTGTTGTTCTACCTATTTGTTAATATTTTACTTAGCTCTGTTCTCATTCCCTCATAGTTGGCTTTTTTCCAAGTTATTACTTTAGTCTTTGTACTATCCGTATCTCTACTATTATCGTAAACCATATTATATTGTGATCACTATGCCCTCGATGTTCGCCCACACTTCCCTCTCTTATCTGCTTCAGTTCACTTCTCATTAATTGTTGGGCTGCTTACATATTGGGTCAGTAAACAGTCTTGTACACACTGTAAAAACTCCATCCTCTTCTCCCCTTTCACTCTTCTAATTGCAAGTTTATTTAGGCGCAATTGAAATCCTCTGTGATCCTATTTTTTTTTTACTCATTTTATATATTTTCTACATAATCCTCCTCCACTTTTCACTATTTGACGATCTCTAGCAGACCCTAATGCATGACTGACCCCTTCCTACCTTTTATCTCAACCTAAAGGGATTCTGTTTCTATCTCTTTGTTTTATATGTCATTTCTTGCTACTGCCATTATTTCTGATTAACACAGTTACTCCCACCACCTCAATTTCCTTCCCTATCAGTTCTAAACACATTTAACTGCCAGTCCTGTCCTGTCTACAACCATGTTTCCATTATTTCCATTACATCTCTTTCCTCACTTCTAATGATTGCCTTCAATCTTTTTGCTTCGTTGCTGATTCTCTGTGTGATGCTATCCAGGTAATACAATGGGTGAAATTTAATTCACCCCTCAGAAGCGAGCTGGGAGGTAGGGGGAAAGTCCTTTTACACTCTTATCTATCCTAGTATCTTTGAAAGGGATTCAAGGTGCTAATCACTATACCATATGAAATGTTGCTGGTCGACCACCAACCTTTGGACCTCAAAACCGTATCTTTTGAGAGAAAGTATCAATTGTGTTGTTTCCATGTAAATAATTTAAAATAGAAAGAACACAAAGCATGGCTAGGTTCTTTTTTTAATGTACTATTCACATCTAATGTTTGTATATGTATGACTTGTTCCTCTGGGGAACAAGAAGTTAGCTCTTTGTAATCTCTAAGAGATTTGAGTTGTAACATAGGTTTTGTAATTTTGATACCAAAGAGTTTTGTCCTGTTAAGTAAACAGTACTAAGTGCGCTTAAACTTTGTGCCCTTTTGGGAATTACTATTTCAGCCAGAATTTCCAAAGTAAAATGTCCTATCGAATGTGATATGTATTGACACTAATTCACAAGCAGTTTTGGGGAAGGTAACAGATCATTCTGCTCGACCTCATGCTTCATCTTGGCTACTCTTATGAAGGTCACTTTAGACAGCATTGGCAGAACTTCATATGCTCAAAATAGGGATATGTAAGTTTATGAGGAACTAAGTTTGTCCCAAAAATAAATTAGATTTCCAGAACATTTTCATGAGATTATGAGCACAGAATCCCTCAACAGAACAAGATGCATACACAAATAGTACAAATTTTAATAAGAATCTAACTTGGCATCATCAGCTGCAGATCCTGACTATGAAGATGCACAGAAATAGTCTTGCTGTACAAACAGAGACCATCAAAAGCTGGTGCTATATGAATGGAATGTTTCCAGTCCCATGGAGGCAGCTTGAAGGCGGGATCGGAAGGAAATTTTGATATGAGGGTCAGTGGCATGATGCATTCCCTTCTCTGGGTGATCTTGCCGAAGGCAGGTCATACCAGCAGCAGCTAGACACCCAGCAGTATCGGTAGCCAATTTGAATATTTAAGTGCGCACTTGTGGACAGATGGGGGACACAGTCAGGATATTCCCACGGGCAGATGGGCACCCCGCTGAGGGCCATGCCTGGCTGGGGGAGAC
Organism: Heterodontus francisci; assembly: GCF_036365525.1. Classification (NCBI taxonomy): domain Eukaryota; kingdom Metazoa; phylum Chordata; class Chondrichthyes; order Heterodontiformes; family Heterodontidae; genus Heterodontus; species Heterodontus francisci. The sequence continues at coordinate 29,682,307 of NC_090396.1, read as the reverse complement.
TTGCTGGCAGTTGCCTGGGGGGCTGGGCAGGTCCCAAAGATACTAGGATAGGGCGGCACAGTGGCGCAGTGGTTAGCACTGCAGCCTCACAGCTCCAGGGACCCGGGTTCGATTCCGGGTACTGCCTGTGTGGAGTTTGCAAGTTCTTCCTGTGTCTGCGTGGGTTTTCTCCGGGTGCTCCGGTTTCCTCCCACAAGCCAAAAGACTTGCAGGTTGATAGGCAAATTGGCCATTATAAATTGTCACTAGTATAGGTAGGTGGTAGGGAAATATAGGGACAGGTGGGGATGTTTGGTAGGAATATGGGATTAGTATAGGATTAGTATAAATGGGTGGTTGATGTTCGGCACAGACTCGGTGGGCCGAAGGGCCTGTTTCAGTGCTGTATCTCTAATCTAAATCTAATCTTTTACCTCCCGACCGGAGGCACAGGTATCAGTGGGCCACAGCTGCTGTCACAGGACCTCCTGTGGAGGGGTTTCCCTTCCACAGAGGTGGCCTGGCAGCTGTGGCCACAGTTAATTAAAAAAGATTACAAATCTCTTCAGAGGGCACCTCAAGATGGAGACAACCTCGCGGTCCCCACCCTGCTGCGCCGGGCCCAACTCTGCGGGTGGGGCTGCCCTCTGTTCAAGGCTGTAGACCCTCTAACAGCCTCAGAAACCTGCCCGCTGTCCTTCATTAGATGGTGGACCCTGAAGTGGCCAATTAGCAAGCCACGTCCCGAAGGATGGTGCCGGAGGGTATGCTGCCAACAAGTGTGCGGTCAGGATCCGGAAAAGGTCCTGAACCCGCAATTATTTTTAAAGATGGAATGATTTCGTCCTCCAAGTGCAGAGCAACCTTCGTTAGTTGATGACTAAATATAGAATAGAATCATAGAATAGTTACAGCACAGAAAGAGGCCATTCGACCCATCGAGTCCAGGCCAGCTCTCTGCAAGGGCAATTCAGGTAGTCCCACTCCCCCGCCCTTTCCCTGTAGGCCTGCAAATTGTTAACCTTTGGGTGTTTATCCAATTTCCTTTTGAAAGCCACAACTGAATCTGCCTCCACCACCTACTCAGGCACTGTATTTCAGATCCTAACCAGTTGTTGCACAAAAAAATGTTTTCTCATGTCGCTTTTGGTTCTTTTGCCAATCACATTAAATCTGTGTCCTCGGGTTCTAGAGCCCTCCACCAAAGGGAATAGATTCTCTGTATCTACTCTGTCTTGGCCTTTTGAACAGCTCTATCAAATCTCCTCTCAACCTTCTCTTCTCTAAGGAGAAAAAACTCCAGCTTCTCCAATCTATCCTCATAACTGAAGTCCCTCATCCCTGGAACCATTCTCTAAATCTACCTTCTGTAGAGCCTTCACATCTTTTCTAAAATGCCTAAATTAACAGTGCTTAGGAAGTTAGAAGTGGACTACAAACTTTGTAGAATTGTATCACATGGTTAAACACTTGACTAAACAATGCCTTTTGTTAGACTTTCTGCAGGAATTCTGCTGCAGGAAATCAACAGAAGATGTGAATGCAACTGAAGTTACACTTTCTGTTTCAGGTTCTATTCTAAAGATATTGTTGTACCAAACAATGCTATAGACTGAAATAAAACCAAGAAATGCTGGAAATACTCAGCAGGTCTGGCAGCATCTGTGGAGAGAGAAGCAGAGTTAACGTTTCAGATCAGTGACCCTTCATCAGAGACTGGTCTGGAGGAGGCCATAGAATATTCCAACATGTTAAAATCCAGGTCATGACTGATCAAATTTACACCATGATGTGCTCGAGTATACTTGCTAAGAGTGAGAGCTGATGGGTCTTTTTATTGCTCACTTTTACTGTGTATGTTAGCCTGATTCACCTAGATCTTAATGCATGTATCTTTATTCAGTATTATTGCAGTTGAGGCAAAATAATATTTATCAAATCCACGATTATTTCTAAATCAGGAGATCATAAGTTTGTGATATAGAGAATAACCTGATACGAAGGAGTGATTTAACTGTTCTTATCACTAAATATTTACTTGTTCAGCAATATTGTACTTGTGCTTTGGCGCCATTCAGTACTTTAAGTACTTTGATTATTTATTTGATCTCAAGTGGAAAGCAATCTTAACTGAGAAGACTGACTGAATGGCTTGTGTCTATTAACCTGTATCTCCTCCATCAGTGATTTATAATTTCATATCTCATATAAATAAACTGTGAATCGGAATTAAGAGGTCAAAGATTACTATATTTATTTTATATTAGGTAGAAAAATATACCAATACAGATTTTGTTTTATTATCTTTTTGTAGGTGTTTGTGAAGACAGTATTTTCTTTTTTTCTAAATTATTTTATATTTACTTGAAATGAAAAATGAAAAGTAAAAACTTCAGCATAATTACAATCTCGACAGATTGCTGACAGAATGTTGATGGTGTACGGAATGCAAAAATTAGAACTTTGGCTATCACCTCATGCTTTTGACTAGTTTGGGCCCAGATTCTAGTTCAGACTAGTTACCCTCCCATCCTGTAACCTCTACAATAGCCACCATAGTTAAACAAGTCATGAGAAAATCTATTAAAGAGATACCAAGTCTGCCATTAAGATGATATTTCCTTTTTAGGCAATATTCCATTCCCAGGATAGAGAGCAAGATGGTGGTCTGCTCCATAGGCTCTGACTATTCCAATCCCGAGCCGTCACTCAAAATCTAATGTTGTGTGTCATCGAAATGATCTGGGTTCATGCCTAATTCTCTAGACGGTGAGTTACCATTTTTAGCCTTGACCCCACAGCCAGGACTGTAATCTGTTCTAATTTATTTTTGACCTCTCCAGCCCACTCTGTTGCTTAGCCCAGTAATTTACCCTCAAATGGGTCAACACAGGAATGACACTGGTCGTGCTCACCTAACATACTCTCAGACGGAAGATGGCATAGAGAGGTTTGAAGAGGAAAAGAAAACTAAAATGAATTTTTAATTTTACCTTCTGTTGAAACTGCACTGAAGCCCAAGGAAAATGTTATGAGCCATGTAATCTCGCAGACGTCAGAGTGTAAGAAATCACAAAATTATTACAGCAGCTAATTGATTCATAAATTTGAGAAGAAACAGAAAACTCACTTCTACAAAGCATTCAGTTTATTTTTCTCCAAAAGAAGTTTGTTTTTATGAGAATTCTTATCTTTGAGATATTTTACTTTTCTCCTCTATGTTCTATCCCTAGCTCCCACTGAGCACAGGCAAGTAAGCTGTTCTTGGGACTTTTCCTATGCCACTGTTGGCCACTGAACTACATGAGGGCACGCTGAATGGTTTTCCCCTTAATTTGTTTCTCCTGTTCCTGTGATTTTTCTAAGTGTCAGGCTTCCCCGCTTGACATGTCTCTACAGTGGCAAAGTTGTATTTGGTAAATCATTGTGCAAATGATAATGGGAATAAAGACTGCAGTCTTTCTATGGGCTCAGTCCATTATTATAATATGTTAGAGCTCAAACACAGTGTCCCATCATATCATCTTTGAGAAGTTCTTCCTAAGTTATTGCCATAAATAATAAAATCTGTGCTGGTTTATAAGGCAGAGGTTGGTTCCAGTACTGTTGATGTACATTAGGTGTGAGTGGCCTGGATTTTCAGGCGTTCTGGCCTCATCTGTGCCCTTTCACATAGTTTTTTCACTCCCCCTTGGTGAATGTGCTTTTCAGTTGTCTAGCTCTGAAATTCCCTCCCTAAACTTTTCCATCTCTATCTCTCTCATCTCCTTTAAGATGCTCCTTAAAGCCTCTTTGACCAAGCTTTTGATCACCTGTCCTAATATCTCCTCATGTGGCTTGATATCAAATTTTGTTTTACAATGCTCCTGTGAAGGGCCTTTGGACATTTTATTTCATTAAAAGTGCTATATAAATGTAAGTTGTTGTTGTATTGCAATGGGACTGGTTAAATGCATGTGGCAATGAGGTTCCATGTACTTGGTATGTGCTAGGTTCATGTCTGGTACCCTGGTGGTGGTTATAATTCATTTATTTTATGGCAGTCAGTGGTACCACCATTATTTCAGGGACTATAAGGGCTGGGTGGATGTCTACTAGGGGAGCCATGGCTTATGATCCCTTTGAGACACCCATAGATAAGAACTGAACAAAGATCCAATGACATGCATTCAGTTACCAGGATCTTAGCGGAGCAGAATATTAAAGCAAAGGTTCAGATACTCCAACTGATCAAGGGGAGCCTTTCTGTGCACTGTGTTCAAGGTATCCAAGATTTTGTGAGTTGCTTGTCTTCATACAACTTTAGCCCACAAAGGGGAAGTGCAATGGAGCAAGAGGAATAGACAACTAGCCTCAAGCTAAGGCAGAAGAGGATCCCAAATAGAAGCAGGATGCGATAGCTGTAAGACTATTGTTCACTCCAAAACGTCTTAAGGCTGGCTCTAAAAGATAACACGTTTATCCAAAGCATAAATGCCCAATATCCTGCAGGATAAAAGGATTCTGCTTTTACATTTGGTCATATATCAAATCCTGTGAATAATGTTGTATTCCTCTGCAACAACCTTATTCTCCCTCATTCCAATCCAGAATTTGACACATTTGATAACCAGTTCAGCCAAAGTTTGGTACCTTTATCAGTTTGTGGTGTAAATCTATGTGTTTTACTTCAGTGCTTGCCCTCTGCAAAAGTATAAGATGTGCTTTCTATTTCTTAACCATGTACTCCTTCTAAGTATTTCCCCAGTTTGAGGAGAATGTGAAGTGGGTGGCTGCTGAGTTATTATTTGCTTCAAGGTATGTAGGTAGTCTGATACCTCCTTATGATGGTCAGTAGATGGATTGTAACCACAGAGCCAAAGACATCACTATAGTGGCTGCCTGTGCCTGGGAGTCATCTGATTCAAGTGGAGTCAGTTGTGCAGGGTAGTGAGGAAGTGCAATTACCCTGAGGAAAATTTCCATCCTCCATGCCAGCTCCTGCCATTCTCCTGCTGCTGGGCAATCTTTCAGCATATCCAGAGAATTGTGTTGTGCAGGCTACTGGGCCACAGCGAGCTCTGTGTTATGCCTGTCTCAACCGAGCATCCAGATAAGACAGACTGCTGAAGGTTGAAGCACAGGTATCTGCAGCCCCAGTCTCAGCATTCATTATGAAAATTACACCTGAGCTTACAGCCTCACCTGAGTTTACAGACTCAGCTTAGGTCTTGCTCTCCAAGATGGATTCCAGCTCAGTCAAGAGCTATGTAGCACTATGCAAATGTGGGTTGTGGTCTACTCCATAGATGACCTCAAATTTTGCAGGGTGCTTGACATATTCTCAAATAATGTATGAAATGCTGATGTGGAGGTACCAGTCTGCTTGTAGACAGACCCTGTAAAGTCAAAATCCTTAGGATCAGAAAATTTGGATCTCACAAGCTAGCTCTCTGTCCAACACATTGTGGCTTCCCCAATATCACCTCCCTCTTCTCTTTCTCACTCATGCCCTGCAATTCATTAATTGCTGCTTCCTGCAATTCAATAACAGTCCCCTGGAATAAAGTACTGATATTTGCTACTGTAGGCCTGAGTCAAACAGGATGCTGTGATGTGCTCCTTTTAGGGTTGACATTGGGTTTTGCACCTCCTTCTTCTGGGCACCTGACAGATCAGAAGAGGATCATATTTTAGAACACCGGTACCTTTTGAAATTCGCTACAGCATTCTATTGTATTATGCTCCAGCTCTGCTGTGCATACCTGTGAGTGAGAGAGCATGGAAGTCTGAAGAGGGAAGTAAAGAATAAAAAGCAAAAGAACTTCAGAAAGCCTCCCACCTCACCCTGTCCACCTACTATTACATCCAGGCCAAGAGTCTGCAATGCCCTCTCCCCATAAGCAGTCAAAGGTCTTATGTTTTTACCAAACTGTGAAGTCCTTCTAGTAGACAGGGAAGGGAAATATGTTAGATAGGGAAGGCATGTAACATAAGTGTTCATCCCACCAGTCACCTTACATAATTCTGAGGACATGCGGCATGCAGGAAAATGGTGTTGGCAGCATGTTTGATATTGCAAGATTTAATGAACAGCAATCCAAGTACGTTCACATAGTAGCAGTACAGAATGCTCTGCAAAGACATGGGCATGACTGATCATTTTGAATGTAAATGAAAATTGCCAGAGTGCCATGCATGATTCCTCTATGAAGCAGCACAAAGCATAAAGTGCTGTTGACATGTATCGTAAGACAATACTGTATAAGCTGGCAAAGGATGTGCATCCAAATTTTTGACAGCCTTTCAAAGACCAGCACCTGTTCCCACAATCAGGCCCTACCTGATTTTATTCACTCTTTCTCCAATCTCTATCTAGGTCCATCAGGTGATTAACCGGGGGTTTATCTTTCCACTCCAAATAGGGCCATCATTCCATGGACGATTTCCTGCAAAAGGATCTCCAAAGCTGCATCTTGAAAAGGTGCCATTCTCCGTTATTCCAATGCTGGAGCTATTTCTTCCCTGTCGGTAACAGGACAGTTTTAAGGTGACAAATAGATCTTTAAGAGTCACTAGCATTAGATGACCTCCCCTTTAATTTCTTCAGAGAGTTCCCAATCATCTAGCATAACTTTGGTGGAACATCCACCAGAAATCCAAGAGAAGATGAGAGAGCAGCAGCACCACTACAACAGGTCCACATTATTCATTCTGGTTTAGAAAGAACACCAGCAACATTTTTTCCAAATCAACTGAGAACCAAGGTCATTGCCTGTATTTGTGTATATTTAAACTATTGATACCATTCAGTCAAATCATAGCATTATGTGTTAAGTAGTACACTGATAAGATTGTAAATATGCTTAAAAGCCATGATAAGATATGTCTAAGTATATTCCACCCACTTTGTTAAAAATTAATATGGCGGCTGAGAGACTTTCTGAATTTACAGCCGCAGATATCTTTGTCCCATGTATGGATTAGATTCTGTACTCTTAAATTGGCCTGAATGGCTAATCCCATACATCTTGGGTATTCGTAGAGTCTTTTAATGTATTGAACTAGGTAAAGTTCTGGCTAATACAAAAGTATACTGCAGATGCTGGAACTCTGAAAGAAAAACAGAAAATGCTGGGAATACTCAGCAGGTCAGGCAGCACTTGTGGAGAGAGAAACAGAATTGACCTTCTGAAAAGTTAACTCTGTTTGTCTCTCCACAGATGCTGAGTATTTCCAGAATTTCTGTTTTACTTAAAGTTACAGCTAATGTGTGTTGACTTTTTCATGTGATCTTCATTATATTTGTTGTGTAATCTTAAAAGACATATTCTGAGAACTTGCATTATTGTCAAGTGTCAAATTAATATTATTTTGATTGATTGTGGCTTCATCTTCAAAGGAATACTAAAAACTGAAGGATTTTTCTGAATTTATTAGTTCCATTGGGTTTTCTAATGTTGGTTCACTATAAAATTAAGTATTTAGCTTATGTTTAATTAACATGATGGAGAGAGGAATTTTAGAAGCAATTTGTAATGTTCACAGCGGGGAGCTTTGCTCACAGAGACCAGTAGTCAAGGAATCAGAGCTGCAATGTTGCCCTGTTCCCAACACATGGTGTATTGAAGCATAGCTTTCGAGTTGGGAGTGCAAAATTTACTCTACAAAGCATTTCCAAGTGTCCAACAGCATTGTTTCAGGATCTGTGATATTTCAAACGATGACAGCTATATCAAGAAACAAGAACTGATAGTGTCCACTGGAAGAGGTATTTGCTGGACTATTTTTAATTTGTAAATAAATTTGATCAATTGTTTTGTTCATTTAAATTTGTGTAACCTGTGATATTTTCTGTGATTAATGACACTGAAGAGAGTGTGATTTCTATGTAAATTCCATTTAGCAATATGCTATAATAAAGATAATTGTTAAACCTGTGTTATGTTAGATTTGTGAGGTGGAAAGCAAAAAGCACAGAATTCCGATCGTGAGGGGATTTGGTCTCCTTCCAAAAATATTTGGAAGGCAGTTGGAATGAGTGAATGATAGGTATCAGCCTTGGCTCAGTGGTAACATCCTTACCTCAGAAACTAAAGGATGTGATTCAATCCTCTGTCACAGACCTGAGTATATAAATTATGACTGGCATAATACTGAGGGAGTGCTGTACTGTTGGAGCTACTCATTTTTAGATGAGATTTTAAACTGATAACCCATCTACCTTCATAAAAGATCCTGTGGCACTATTTGAAACAAGGGTGCAATGTGAGGAGCCTTAAGGAGGGAAACAGCTACAAAAAGTTCATGTTTATAAAGTACATTCCCAGAGCTGCTTAACAGATGTGTAGAATAGGGATAGTTTTTCTCTTAAGTAGTTCATCATTTTTACAGTGAAGAAGAATTGAGGGTCATTACCTTGATGGATTAAAACGGTCAGACCTGGACTCAGAAAAGAAACTGTATGATAAAATTAATTGAATGGGCTAAATGTTTATGTATTTTCAGCTCTCATGAGAGGTTAGGGTTTCACCAAATTTTCAAAAATATTTGGAAACAAGGGTATTGTAACATTTGGCTCTTTCCATAGCATTGATTAAAATGTGCAATGCAATCCACTGTGTCTTTTTTGTCCTTTGTGTTTTCTCCCCCCTTGTATGATATTAGCCTCAGACTTTGGAGGCGGAGGCAGAAGGGCTGGAGTGGGGGTATCTTGGCTATTGAGAGAGATGTAACTATCTTCCTTAGATTATACACTTCGTTTTAGCATTTCCAAGTGGAGAAAAAGATGATAAAGCTGACCCACCAGCCGTCCATGTCTCCGCTTCAAAGACGTCTTCAAACGCGACATGAAGTCCTGTGACATTGACCACAAGTCATGGGAGTCAGTTACCAGTGATCGCCAGAGCTGGCGGACAGCCATAAAGGTGGGGCTAAAGAGTGGCGAGACGAGGAGACTTAACAGTTGGCAGGAAAAAAGACAGAAGCGCAAGGAGAGAGCCAACTGTGTAACAGCCCCGACAACCAATTTTATCTGCAGCGCCTGTGCAAGAGTCTGCGTCTCTAGAACTGGCCTTTATAGCCACTCCAGGCGCTGCTTCACAAACCACTGAACACCTCTATGTGCTTACCCATTGTCTCTCGAGACAAGGAGGCCAAAGAAGAAATTTTTTTTTTAAAATACATGACTTAGCATATTAAAACATTTTAATAACATCTATCGCACGACAGCTGTCAAAGTGATTTTAAGAAAACCTGACTGAGTTCAGGCTGAGTTTTCTGATGAAGGAATGAAAATTCACATGGCCTTAAAATTCAAAATGTTAAACACACATCCACTTTAGAAGCAAAGGAATGCATTGTATGCCACATGGCATTATCTGCCTGACCCTATAAAATGGCATGTCAGCTGACTTACCCTGAGCAATGACATGGGATATCTACCATATCAGTGAAAAGAGTGGACACATGATAGTGCTTTACAGTGCTCTTATTTTGGGTGTTTCTGAGCTTCTTGATGAAATTTTTATACAGTAATGGCTCCTATCTATTCATTATTCCAAAGCCTCCTGATTCAAATTTTTTTTAGTTGAAGTTATAAACAATTGCGTGATAGCAGCTGGAAGGAAAATGATGCTTTTTTGGGTTAAAAACCACAATGCTTAGAATCAAAAATCTTTGTGAGTAATCAGCAATACAATTTGGAAGGAGTAAATAAAACACTAAGCAAATAATAAACATTTACAACAGTCTTCACAAACTATCATACTGAAACCTAGACAGGGAAGCCATCAAATTTAGGGAGTAGGATGAGAGTCGACAGTCAATCAGAGAAGTTAAGAGTAGCAGGTTTCTCACTTGACCAAAGCTGCCTCTGAATCGCACCATAGTTCCTGGTATGGTCCAACTGTGAAGGAGAGTGGAGAGTAAACATTGAGTGACAATTTAAATGCTATTAAAATGGGAACATTTCTTTTTTTCCATGTTATGAACAGTCTTACAACTTGGTGAATTGGAATTAATTGAGAGTAACTGCAACGTAATTTTTAAACTTGTTGCCATAGTGGATGATCAGTTTAGTGTGACATGTCCCTATTTTTGGGACACTTAATTTGGTCGTTGCACAACAGCACAATTTTATCTCTTGATAATGCACTTCATGACAGCAAATTGTGGCAAATTTTAACTCTTATAAGGGCTGGTTTGCTGCCAGCATGCTGCCTCTCATTGATCCCAGGGGCTATTGGTCTAGACATCCATTTTCATACGGATATAAAGCTCAATATTTTGGCACTATCAAAATTGACATCTCTACAAACTGCATCCTTTTCTACAACTTCACAGTGCACTGCCTTGGCACGTTGATTGATCTCTCACTGTCTGTCCATAGAGAGATGTGCATACATGACATCAAAAGCCTTATCTTGTTGAAGAAACTAAATTGTTTACTTTTGCAACCTTTTGAAATGGTCCTGCCCTTCTCCAGTTTTCCTCCCAAATTGTCCTGTGCACTTCCACATCAATTGACTGCATGCTAATCTGGGGTGTCTGCTTCATCTCTCCAACTTTTCTGGTGCAACCTGAACGTGAACTACTGTGGGCCTGTCAAGCCCCACTGACAAGTTTTTAATTAAAGGTCATTTTAATAGATTGGCCCTTTTTATTATTTCCATAAACAAAATGAGTTTCACTTCATTCTTTGCAATTGTCTGACCTTGTCAATTTTTTTCTACAGATAAAGATCAGAATTTATTCGACTGTTTCCGTCAGCAACATTTTTTGTTTCGACTCTTTCCGTGCAAGCAGCTTTCAGCAAGTCTGGGCTTGGTGGAGCGCTCCAGCACAAGACACTGAGCTTCAGGAGGCTTCGGCTATTTCCGTAAACAGCGCGTTCGGCTGTTTCCGGCAGCCCATTGCCTGCTATAACCAGCCGTTTGTCTGCTGGAGTTCCAGTCTCCCTGTCGCTTATTTGCAGCTGTCAGTCTCTGTTCCAAAATAAAAAGTAAAACAGGGAAGTCTTTCCTCAGCAACACTTGCACCAGTTGCAAGAAACTGCGACCTCCACACTCAGCTTCAGGACGCAGAGGTAGTTTTTAAACTTCATGTTTCTTTTTCCTCACTGCGCACTCTTGGCTGAAATGTTCTTCCTGGTCTTTGAAGTAGTTTGTGTTATGTGTGTGTTTTTTTTTCTTACTAGCAGGAAGTCTCTGGTACCTGCCTTTTAAACTCATGTAGTATCTGCTGTGTGACAATAGGTGGGGCAGTGAACACAGAATATTCAAATTTATGTTTGTTCAAGGTAATAGTTGTATTTTCAGTAGAGAGTAGGAACTGACAACACGATTCACTCTTTTACTGTCCTATGCCATCTCTCTTAGAATTTCTTAAATTTAATTTTCCATTTATTTGGGGATGATAGAAGTAGATGGATAAAATGTAAACCATTTATAAGAAGAATTTATGGTAATATTTGTGGAATATATATTATAGATACATTAATAATTGAAATGTGAGCATGAATTAGTAAATTGTTTTCATTACTTATTTTTCTTTTGCTCTTAATGTAAAGAAAAATATACACAAGATTTTTCTTTTGGTTAATAAGTGACTGTTAATTACATCAGAGGAATACTGGTGTGAAGGATTTCTGTACCTGAAAGTGTGAAAGAGTTAACACATGTATCAGTTGAAAGGACATGGCCACCAAAGCATCCCACTAACAATAATCCAACTACTTCTCTTTCATTGGCTTATTCCAAACAGTTCCCTCCACTATGTCATTAGCCCCTATCAATTAAGTAAAATTTGAGGCGCAACTGTATTATGTATATTAAAAATCAGAAGTCTGTTACAATTGTTCATATTTCTTTGTATAAATGTTACTTTTAAAAGGGGCCGTCAGACCAGCATTCAATCATTCATTGCAGTACTGAAGATGTGCTGCGCTGTTGGAGGTGCCATCTTTCAGTTGAGACGTTAAACCAGGACATTATCTGCCCTCTCAGGTGGATACATGAGATCTCATGTCACTATTCAAAGGAGAGCAGGGAAGTTCTCCCTGGGGTCTTGGTTCAATATTCATCCTTTAACCAACATCACTCAGACAGATTATCTGGTCATTATCACATTGCTGTTTGTGAGACGTTGCTGTGTGCAAATTGGTTGTTATGATTCCTACGTTACAACAGCGATTTACACTTCAGAAGTGCTTAATTGGCTGTAAAGCGCTTTGAGATGTCCTGAGGTCACGAAAGGTGCTATGCAAAAGCAAGTTATTTCTTTCTATTCTTCTTGCAAAGATCATTTGTTTAGAAATTCTGAGAAATGAATTACTTTCATAACTTCTTCTGAACTGTACTTCTATATTTATTTTCTGTAATTCCACACAAAAAAGTTGAAAGGGGAACTCAGCATCAATATAGTGATACGGTGAATGAGACAGGAATTCCCCACCTCATAATTACAATTTTTGAAATACTGAAGATCAGTATTTACTTGAAAATTATATTTAGTTGTTGGAGCTGTCATGCTCACGCAAGGAGAAATTATGAACTATATAATGAACTTATAAAACAAACCCAAAACGGGCACTTTTCCTGCATAACAAAATGGAGTCGAGAGGTCAGATGACCTTATCCTATACTGCTGATACACATGGAAACTGCAAGAACCCTGAGACAATCATTATGTCTGGACAAGCCTTGGAGAAGGCATTAAAATGTAAACGACCTGTTCTTTGTCAATGGCTACTTCTCGCCAATGAATTTGGGTGAACAATGGCATTGCAGACTTTGTAACTCCAAATTCAAACTCAGGAGAATGGGTGTGAGAAACTCCACTTTATCGAGATGTAATGAAGATGAGTAACACCCAGAACACATTGTCTAACAATTGGCTCACCATTAGACACAATTTATGAGAACAATGAGAGAGAAACTCTGGTCACAGGACAGAAACCAGGATGGAGGAATTTTATGCTCTCCCCCGTGGCCACTTTGGAGGTATGGAGAGCAATTAATGCCCAATTAAGGGCCTCATCGCACCTCCGCCAGTATTAGCCCAGCCAACAGGTGGATCATTCGCTACACAGGGAGCACGCCAAGCAAATCTCCGCGGTGGCACTGCTTAGTTAAAGGGGTGCCGGCCTCTAATTGGCCAGCAGCTCTCAGCAGACAGGACTTCTGTCTCCGGGGTCCTTAATCCTGTGGTAGGCCTGCCACTGTCTACTTGAATGCCTAATTGGCACATAGTGTGGCGGGCCTTCCCCAAAGGAGGCGACGCGTGCCTCTTGCCAGCACTTTAGCTGGTGGCTGAGACCCCCGTTGTCCAGATAAAAACCTGGTCCAGGTTTTTGATAAGGAGCTTAATAAAGATACATTCTGGGCAAACAAAGGAGATAGGACTTTGCCTAAGATTACCAGCTTTGAACTACATGTAGGCAGTGACTGGAGTTTGGCCTTGAACTCCCTACCTGAGAAATCATACCAGGACTTCACCAGTAAGTTTTGGCTGCAATATAACAAAAGCAGTCTGCAGCAGCACATCCGTCTTCCTAAACCTCCCAAGTCTTTCTTCATTGAACAAGGGAAAAGAATACAGGCCTGTACCGTTTCAAGTCTTCCGCCCAGGTAAACGCAAGTTTACCAGAGGACTCTTTAAAATCATCAGCATGTTATCATTATAATCTCTATCTTTTCTTGAGTGTGTGTGTATCTGTAGGACTGTGAGCATGGTGTTGTTGAGTGTATATTGGGTGCTGTACAATAGCCATTTATCTTTCTTTTAAACTGCCAGTTTTTTGTTCTTGACAATTAAAGCACTCAAGGGGTTAAAAAAATCTCAAGAAAAAAACACTGTCTTTGGTCATTCGGTAGGTGAAAAATGGGGAACTATCCCTATCAACTCTCACCTGTCCATAATAGACTGGGGGCTCGTCCAGGATTTGAAACCTTAGTTTAAACGAGTGATTTGGAAGTGGAGGATAAATTGATCGTAAATTGAATTTAAAAAAAGCAGGTTTTCTCATTTAATTTTTACTGTGCTAAAATATTTGACATTTGATGCCAAAGTGGTTGTAGAACAGGAAGAGTTATCTTGGAGTGCATTAAATTCATTAAATGTTGAGGAACTAAAAGCTGTAGCTAACCAGGTGGGTTAAGGCTGAAAGCAAAAAAGCCCGAGATCCTTAAAGCTCTAGCTAGTCATTTTGACATTGTCCCAGAAACAGAAGAAATAGGCATGGAGCCTGAGACTGACAAAGCAGCCTTAGCAAGAATTCAAATGGAAATATGGAGAATGGAATTAGAGTTTCAAAGGGAAAAAGAGCAACAGGAGAGTTTGATCTAGATAGGGAAAGACTGAAATCATGAAGTGAGGGCACTGCCAGAAATTCAAATACTGACCCTGATTTAGAGCAAAGCTTTGATCTCCTGAGACACTTACGATTAGTGCCAAAATTTAATGAGGATGAGGTCGAATTATATTTTATCTCTTCTGAGAAAATTGCTCACAGGTTAAAGTAGCCAAAACAGTCTTGGACCCTCCTTTTACAAGGCAAATTAGTGGGAAGAACCAGTGAAGCTTACGCCATGTTGTCAAGAGAAAAGCTGTTAAGATTATGAGCAAATCAAAGCTGCTATATTATACACCTATGAGATAGTCCCTGAGGCATACCACCACAAATTCAGAAATACTTAGACCTTCATTGAATTTGAGCGAGTTAAACACATGGCTTTCGATCGCTGGATGAGATCTCTGAAGTTAGAATCCTCGGATGAGAATTTATGAGAGGTGATCCTTTTGGAGGAATTTAAAAATAGTATCCCAATTAATATAAAGACCCATATTGAGGAACAAAGGGTCAAAAAGGTGAGGTATTCTGCTGCAATGGCAGACGATTATGAACTCATGAACAAACCCTTCAGTCAGGGAAAACCCTTCCCTAATAATCCTCAGTGGTCCCGGAAGGACAGAAAGTGGGATAGTGACAGGCGATGGGGTGGTAGTGAAAGGGATAATAGGAGTGAGAACGCATGAGGCCGTCCAGAAGTCAGGAAGTGCAGAGGGTAGAAATGATTCCCGAAGACCCCTGTGGTCCCACTGCATTAAAGGAAGGGAAGTGAAAGCTGACTGCTAAAAATTAAAGGGGAAGCCAGTGGGTTTTGTTGGGGTTCATAAGGCCAGACCAGGATAGGGTGGCCTAACAGGTGGCATGGCGGACCAGTCTGTAGCCCTAACCACCGTGATGGGTCCCTCTAAGAATACCGTCATGGGTGCAGTAGAAACAGACAAAATCCTCAAGAGTGAGATGAGGAGAAATTACTTCACTCGAAGGGTTGTGAATCTTTGGAATTCCTGAGTCCAGAGGGTTGTGGATGCTCCATCATTGAATACATTTAAGGCTGGGATAGGAAGATCTTTGGTCTCGCAGGGAATCAAGGGATATGGGGAGTGGGCAGGAAAGTGGAGTTAAAGCCCAAGATCAGCCATGATCATATTGAATGGCGGAGCAGGCTCGATGGGCCATATGGTCTACTCCTGCTCCCATTCCTTGTGTTCTTCGGTTACCAGGACTTTGTCGTAAGTGAAAAAGTGACCCTGTTAACCCTCTAATGAGGCGAGCAAGTCAATTGTCCTGCTCAGGAATACAGGGGCCACTCAATCTTTAATATGGTGGAAAGGCATGACCTTCCCACCAGAGAGTTTGGTGAATGCAAAGGTTCTGGTAAAAGGCATTGAAGGTGGGTACATGCCTGTATTCGTAGATTGGGTCCAAGTAAGAGTGCAACCTAGTCTCTGGACTGGTTAAAGTAGAGATTGTCCCTCATCTGCTGGAATAGATTTGCTGTTGGGCAATGATTTGGCTAGGGGTAAATGAGGACAGGGAGATGGAGCAGTCCCAGGAGGAAGTCCCTGGAATAATTCCCTGACTGTAGTAACCAGGTCCGTGGCAAAACGAGCTCGGCTAGAGAGAACTGAGCCAGTAATTCAGACAGATGACCCAGAGGTCTGGCTGGCTGAAACATTTTTCGGGGTTTTATTAGAAGAGCAGGAGATATTCAGCAGATCCTCCTTGATTGAGGCCCAGCAGCCAGACCCCGACTAAAAAAGAATAATGCAGACTGCCTGTTTTGAGGCAGAGGCAGAAGGAGTTCCTAAATGCTGTTACTTAAAAAAGGGGTGGTGATGAGAAAGTGGAGACCTCCTCAGTGACCGGTGGAGGAAGAGTGGTCAGTGGTCCACCAAAGTTTAGTTCCCCCACCCCCAAATATTGTAGGGAAATCTTGGGGATTGCCCATGAAATCCCAATGGCTGGGCATGTGGGTATCTGAAAGATCCGGGTCTGAATAAGCCAGGACTTTTATTGGCCTCACCTTCACAAAGATGTGGTTACATTTTGTAGGACCTGCATATCTGCCAGGTTGTTAGGATACCACAGCCTGCTAACAAGCCGACTCCACAAATACCCATACCCGCTTTCAAAGAACCCTTTAGCAGAGTTCTCATAGATTGTGTGGGACCTTTACCTAAAATTAGGACAAATTCTCAATATCTCTTAACAATCATGGATATGGCCACTGGAATCCCAGAGGCCAAACCCTTAAGAAAAATCACAGCAAAAGCCATGGTCAAGGGGCTGACCCAGTTTTTCACCTGCTAAAGGCTGCCTAAAGATATCCAATCAGATTATGGATCTGATTTATGTCCCAGGTATTGCAAGGGGTTATGCATAGCCTCAGCATTGAATAGCTAAAATCCTCGGCTGCCACCCACAGTCACAATGGGCTCTGGAACGGTTTCACCAAGCCCTGAAACCCATGATCAGAACATACTACTGTGAGTACCCCCACGATTGGGACAAATGGTTATCATTTCTGCTGTTTGCCACCAGAGATTCACCCAATAAATCGACAGGCTTCAATCCGTTTGAACTTGCCTACGAGCATGAGGTAAGAGGTCCCCTTAAGCTGATCAGAGAAAAGTTTCTAGATCAAAGGAAGGAAACCTCGTTATTAAATTACGTATCAGCCTTCCATAAGTAACTTTTTAAAGGATATGTTGTGGCTAAGGAACACCTTAAAGCCTCCCAGCAGAACATGAGAAGGCAGGCAGATAGGCATGTTGAGGCTTGGACATTTAAACCAAGGGATCAGGTCCTGGTGCTGTTGCTGTTACAGGGCGAACCATTGCAAGCCAGGTTTAGTGGCCTTTCCTGCATGGGGAAAAAGATCTGTGAGGTCAATTATTTGACTCACGCCCCAGAACGAAGAAAGAAATAATGGCTGTGCCACTTAAATATATTAAAGAAATATCATAATTGGGAACAAGACAAACCAGTGAATGTATACCAGGTAATGAGGGCAGTTGAGGACGGAAACCATAGTGAAGAGGAGCTAGGGAAGAAGGGAACCTGGAACCAGATAGAACCCACTACTGTGAAATTAGCTAAAACAGACAACTTAGGGAGGCTAGACACAATATTTAATTAACTAACTGAGGAGCAGAGGAAAGGCCTAGCAACACTGCTAAGAGAGTTTTGGCAAGTGTGCAGGTCGCACCTCTTTGTGTATCGGCTTGCATTTATGTAGGTCGCTGGCACTCTCCTTACTGCTGTTGTAATGTTACTGCACCTGTCTTCTGTTTGTTTGTGTCCTATTGTGACTTCTGGTTGCATATTTGGAGCCAGATTTCTTGCTTAGGTGGGTCTGGTGTCCTTTTGCACGACATGCCTTGCACAGGTCTTGAAATGCAGGGCAACTTCGTGGTGAGTGGGAGAGACCACACTTACGACACAGCTTGCTTGCTTTTTGTGACCGATACTGTTGGCTTCACCTAGTGCTTGCAGATGCAGTTGTCCAGCTAAAATGGCTTCCTATTTCCTGCCATCTTCTAGCAGCACATCAATGCTGTGACCTTTCTTTTTCCCCAAGAGGTCTTCTTGAAACGATTCAATAGGTGTTGAGACAATCATCAGCTCCATTATTCGCTCCGACAGCTCAGTTTCTGAAAAATTGCACTCGTTGCCCTTACTACGTCATCTACTGATGAAGTGACCTATTGATTCCTGTGGTTGTTGACTATCAATTCCAGGTGATGAATTCTAAAATTCACTCTTAATTGGAGCTGATCTTTTAGCACTTTCCATATATTTGTGGGATCTTTCTGGTCCTCTTCAGATAAGCCTGAGGTATTGATTCTGTAAAAACCCCTCATTTCCAACTGCTATCAGTATTTTCACAGCCTGCTTCTCTGGTTCTGCAACCACTTGGGTCTATGAAGCATAACTGCATCCTTTGTTCGAACTCAGATAAGATATCAATGGCCTTCTAGTTCATGATGGAAAATTTGATATCCATCTTTCTGATCTTTTGCTTTCTCCTCTATATTTAACTTTGTTCTTCTTTGTGTGTGTCTTCAGCACTGTGTTTTCTATTTGTGGTTTAAAAGTTGTTCAGTTAACTCTGTGCTGTTCCCCCTTTAATAAATTCTTTTTTTTTCAGGCTAGCTGCTTTGATGGAGTGTAACAAGCACTTTGCTTGTATGTTTACACAGCTGTAGGCAGTTGAAGGGTTTCCCCCTTTGTTTTTTTTTGCTCGAGTTTATTTATCTTCTTCACGATTGACTGGTTGAATGATTTTCTTTCAGCTTGCTTGCTTTACTGGAGACTGCTGTGTTTGGGGTTTTCCCACGTTTTTTTCACTATTGGACTTTTCTTTAGTGCACGTGCTTTTTTCACTATCGGACTTTAGTTCGTGCATTTTCAGGGCTTTCCCTTGTTTTCTGTCTTTCGTCCACACGGAACGTTTAGAAAATGAATTTTTTTAAGCTCTTCAAAAGCTTTTTTGTTTCTTTTTACTGGGATTTCTCAATTGTCGGCACAGTGACTCACCCGATCATTTGCTTTTCAGCTGTGCTTTCATTCTGTGGAGCTGTTCTCAGCCTTCGCAGAGATGTAGCTTTCTTTCACACTTTTCAGGTACTTGTTTTAAAGTTTCTTCAGTTGTTGCTTCAAATTTTCTCTTCTGTTTTCTGTACTGCTCTTAAATCTTGTTTGCTGTTTTACCTGTGGTCTTCAAGGTTATATCTTGTCTTTTCACCACCGCTGCCACTATATCATGAGTTTCTTTGTGTTATCTTAAGCAACACAATGAGGTATGTAGATTCCAGTTCCTTGAAAATCTCTAGAAGGTTTAACAACAACTAAACTAGTATATACAATACAGAGCAACCTATATTCAGATCCTTTGTCCAGGGTGTTACAGTGCAGAATGACTATGGCTTCTAGTCACATGACTACATCCTGGTACTTAGCTCATTAACATATTGAGTTCTTAAAGGAACCTGACTGAGCCCTGATAAATTGGTTCAAGTCCCAGAAGAGATCCAATACATGCTAAACAATGACCTAATTGAACCCTGTCAAAGCAGCTGGAGTTCTCCTATTATATTAATCCCTATGCCAAGCGACGGAAATCTCGGCTTTTGTAACATAGGATGGTCTGTTCCAGTGCAAAGTCATGCTATTTGGTTTAAAGAACATCCCAACAATCTTTCAAGATGAACCAAGTGGTGGCTGACTTAAACCATTGTATCGTCTACCTTGATGACCTGCTGGTCCAGAGCAACACCTGGGAAGATCACTTAAGGGCATTATTCAGGCATTTCCAAAATGCTAACCTAATGGTCAACTTAGCTAAAAGAGAGTTCACTAAGGCCAAAGTGACCTATTTGGGACATATCGTAGGTCAAGGTCAGGTGTTGGCAAGGGCAGAGAAAGTACAAGTCCTGAAAGATTTCCCCGTTCCCAAGACCAAGAGAGAGAGAATGCGATTCCTGGGAATGTATGGTTTCTATAGAAAATTTCTCCCTAATTTCAGCACCCTAGTTGCACCATTTATTAAAGAAATTAAAGAAAGGCCTATTAAAGAAAAATGTTAATAGTTTGGTAGGACTAGTGCCAGATGGCTTTCGGGAAACTGAAGGCTATCCTGACAAATGAACCAAACGTTCAACAGATCTTTTTTGGTGGCTATTGACAAGAGCGATATGGGAGTCGTGACCGTCTTACTCCAAGAAGATGACTCGGGTATTGAGAGACCTATTGGCTATTTTCAAAAAAATTAAATAAACATCACCATGGAAAAGGAGGCATCGGGACTTTTGGTCACCCTTCAACATTTCGAGGTCTATGTTAATAACTGATGCAGAGGAATTTTAATATACACTGACCACATACCATTAACTTTCCTAGAGAAATTCAAAGTTAACAATGCCAGGGTATTCAGATGGCATTTACTCCTCCAGCCATTTAACTTAAAAATCACACACATTGCTGAAAAAATTAATGCCATTGCAGACACTCTGTCCAGAGTTTAAGTAGACAATATACCACCAGCAAGCTGTGGAAAGCTGAGTGTCAGTAACTGAGGAATGCATGTGAATACTAAAGTATTTCATTTTCTTCTCTTTTTGCGGGGAGGTGTTACTCTCACGCAAGGAGAAATCATGAACTATATAATGAGCTTACGAAACAAACACAAAAGGGACACTTTTCCTACAAAGCAAAATGGAATCGAGAGGTCAGGTGACCTTATCCTGTCCTGTTAATACACATGGAAACTGCAAGGGCCTTGAGCCAATCTTGTCTGGCCAAGCCTTGGAGAAAGCATTAAAATGTAAATGACCCATTCTGTGTTAATGCCTACTTCTCTCCAACGAATTGAGTTAACAGTGGCATTGCAGACTTGGTGACTCCAAATTCAAACTCGAGTATGAGTGCAAAAAACTCCATGTGACCAAGAAGTAATGAAGATGAGTGACACCCAGACCCATTAACAATGGACTTACCATCAGATACTGGGCTGAATTCTATAGGCCCGCTGCCAAAATTGGCGGCGGGCGAAAAAATTGGCCCGCATCGCCAAAGAGCCGCCGCGATTCCAAGCGTGGCAGCTCAATTAAATAGCCGGGCTGGCTGACCCCCTGATCGTATGGAGGTGCCGCCATTTTTAAAGGACTGTCAGCCCTACTGGTAAATTTTAAGTATTTAAAGTTAAATGGCATTTTAAAAAATGAAATACCTCTCTTTTGCCCCTCTCCCACTCTCTAATAACAAGTAAATTAATTATTTGCCTTCCCCCTCCCCCCAAAACACTTACCTTTACTATCTGACCCACCCCACCCCCGCCAACTTCAAACTATCACCTTTCCCACCATCCCCTACACCTGTGTTTTGACCCCATTTATCCCCCCTCCCACCCCACCCGCACTGAGAAAATTACCTCCTGCCCCCTCCCTACTATTGTTGCGCCTCATTTCTCTGGACGGGGATCTGAAGGCGCGGCAGTGTTGGCCACCGGGGTAATGATTGCAGCAGGACTTGAGGAGGCAAAGGGAAAGTCATTAACGCAGGTAATTTAATTTATTTAAATATTTAAAATACGGTCCCGTCACCAAGCGGCAGGAGGACCACCGGCAATATCAGGCCGGGCCCTGCCGGTGTTGAGATCCTTGGCGGTCCTCATCCAGGGCCATCTTCAGGCCCCCCTGCCACAGATCCCGACGTCCAGGGCTCAGCTCACCATTTATGAGAACATGAGAGAGAAACTCTGGTCACATGACAGAAACCAGGTTTCTGATAAGGAGCTTAATAAAGGTGTATTCTGGGCAGACAAAGGAGATCCCTCAATGCCATTGAAGAGACAGGACCCCGCCTAAGATTGCCAGTGACTGGAGTTTGGCTTTGAACTCCCTACCTGAGAAATCATACCAGGACTTCGCCAGTGACCTTTGGCTGGGATATAACAAAAGCAGTCTGTAGCGGTGCATCGATCTTCCTAAATCTCTCAATTCTTTCTTCAGTGAACAAGGGAAAAGAATACAGGCCGGCACCATTTCAAGTCTTCTTCCCTAGAAACGCAAATTTACCAGAGGACTCTTTTTAAAATCATCAGACCGAATACATGTTATCTTTATAATTTCTAACTTATCTTGAGTGTGTGTGTATCTGTATGAGTGTGAGTGTGGGTGGTGTTGCATATAATTTGGGTGCTGCATAATGAACATTTTCTTTTAAACTTAGGAAAAAACCTGTCAGTTTTCTATTCTTGACAATTAAAGCACTCCGGGATTAAAAAACACCTTTAAAAAAAAAAACATTTACTTCAGTCAGCTCTCACCTGTCTGTAACAGAACTAAGGTCACAATTTAGTTTTTTGCTCATTTTCTTTCCTTCTCTCCTTTCCTGGGGGTTTTTACTTCTTGTTTGGGCTCAGATCTGCAGATGGCAGTCATCTCCCAGTATCTTTGCCAAAATGCTCATTATTAATGAGTGGTTGTTGACAAGCAATTTGACCATAGGACATCCAACCTAGGCCTGTCCTCACCTGGCACCACACACTCTCCTTTCCAGCAGGAGTTGGAACTCTGGCATATTTTCCCCCTTCTTAATCTGAGGGCTCCGAGCACATTTGTGATGCCTCAGGTGAGATAAGTCAATTCAGCTTGGAACTTTTCCCGATCCCATTTGGTTTAGCTACTTGTTCTGCAATCCTGCTAAACCATTGGGGAGCACGTTTAAAAAAAATTAAAAATACATAAATGAAAGGTCAAAGCCAGTAGTTCAGGACAGCACTGCTAAAACTGAAAAGAGTAGGAGAAAAGATGAGGTAAATGGAGAGGAGAATAAGGCACTGGGGATAGGTGAATAGAAAGGAGAAGAAATTAGTTTGGCAAAAGGAACATCCTCGTTGGACTTAGAGATGTTTTTGAGGGGCATTGCATCCACAGAGTATGTTTGCCAAAAGATCGATGGGGCAAATAAAATACCGAAGACTAAAATGAGACTTTTTTGTGTTTTAATTTAAAAGGGTAACAGGGATAAACCTGGTAATTACAGGCCAGTGAGTCTAACATCAGTGGTAGGGAAACTATTGGAAAAGATTCAGAGGGACAGGAATAATCTACACTTGGAGAGGCAGGGATTAATCAAGAATAGTCAGCATTGCTTTGTCAGGGGGAGATCATGTCGAACAAACTTGATTGAATTTTTCGAGGAGGCTCCTGCATGCGCAGCACGAGTCATCATAAGTGTGAGCAACAAGAATGTAGTTTTATGAGCAGGATTTATGTTACTATTGATTTTGTTTGATTAACGTAGATTAATATAAATGTCAGTTCAGCATTAGTTTCTCAAAGAAAACTATTGTGATGATTTTATAGCACATAGAATATTTCAAATAAATGCGTTCTCGTGTATTAATGTTTACAGTGTGAAAATGTCTATACTTGTTTTTCTGGCATGAATTAATAATTTACTTGTATTTAATTAAAAAAATTAATGCACATAAATTTATTACATTTAGTAGAGAAAAAGCAGCCAAATACTTATAGTTTCCATAAGTTCCCATTAATTCTGAAGAGTTTTTTGCAGTGGCAAGTGGAAGTGGGTGGGGTAGGACTGGTAGGTGGTCCATGGGCTCTTTTGCCTTGCTTAAGTGGCCCTTGGCTGAAAAAGTTGGAGAACTGTTGGTGTAGGGTGACCGTGGAACTACCTTATTAATGAGATTAAGAGAGGAGAGAAAAAATTGGCAAAGAAATAGATAAACAAATCAATTCTAGTCTAAAAAAGCAATACGATTTATTTTGTTCCTTGTCCCACCGGTGCCAGAAAGTTGAAAAAAATCACCAGGGTGATACAAACTCCCTCCTTTCATCAGTCCAAGGATGTTTGTCACTGTTTTCAACTTCATGTTTGTCTTATATAATTGTGGTTATTTTTGACACTTGTTTTCAAATTCAAATTTAAAATCATTGACTGACTTTTGCACGATTTCTTGTAGATACATCTTTTCCTGTCACAAAGAAACAAAGGTGTGGTCAATATTTAAGATTACAACAAGCTGATATATAATAATAAACAAGATTGTTCCTTAGCATCATTTTAATGTGGGTATTGGCTTCCAAGGAATAATGACTTAATCTGCTTCATGTTGTGTGTCTTCTTTCTGTGGGAGCTGCTATAGTTCAAGTGTACCCATGGGTTATGATAGTACGCAGCTTGTGTGGTATTAATAGAAGATCATGCAAAGGTGAATGAATTACGAGGTTATCTATGGATATTAGTTATTTCAGAGACTTTGCCAAGTAACAGTCTGCTTATTCAATTAAGTTCCTTCCCCACAACTTCCCCCAGGCTGTGAGTAAAATTTTTAAATCTGTTAAACAAGTAACCTAAGAGAAGTAATGGTAATATATCCTTGAAAAGAACTACCTGAGCAGATTATCACATGACAGAAAATCTGGATGAGCTTTTGGAGAGAATGTGAATTAGAAAGACTGTGAAAGATGATAATGAGACAGCATTACATTTATGAGTAGTAAGTGATGTTCTAATTTGTGAAATAACAGTATCATAATTCGGCCTTGTCTTTTGATATTTTAATACAACTTAGGTTCCTTTGTAATTACTAATGTTCAAAACACCTGATACATAGTGTACGTCATATTTGATACACCATCATCTTTTGCTGTGCGCTCTTAACTCACCCTTTCTGAGCACTTCATCACTCACAGGGTGGTGAATCTTTGGAATCTCTGCCCCAGAGGACTGTGGCAGCTCAGTCATTGAGTATGTTCAAGACTGAGATTGATAGATTTCTACACATTCAAAACATCAAGGGATACGGGGATAGTGCAGGAAAATGGTGTTGAAGTAGAAGATCAGCCTTGATCTCACTGAATGGTGGAGTGGGCTCGAAGGGCTGAATGGCCTACTCCTGCTCCTATTTCTTATGTTCTTGTGTTCTTATTTTCTGTCAATCATCTTGTTGATTACATCAATCACAAAATGGAGTGGATCTACTCACACTCATTGAAAGGGAGCTATATTACCATAACTATCTCCTCTAGAACCAAAAGTCCCATTGACGAAAGCAAAGTCTGCATTACTCCTAGCTGATGATTGATCAACTATTTTAGCTGATAAGACCTGAAGGTGTGGATTATTATTCTTCCCAATGCACTCTAGATAACTTAAAAAACTAATGCTTTATGAGTAGGTTGGGACTAACAGTATAAGCAGAAGGAAGCTTCCTAATATTTTGTGGTTAAATTCCAGCAGTATCCCGATGCATATTTGAGATCCTCAACACTTGGCTCATGCTAAAATGTGTCTAAATTCTCTGGGATAACAATAGAAAATGCTGGAAATACTCAGCAGGTCTGGAAGCATCTCTGGAGAGAGAAACAGAGTTAACGTTTCAGATCCTTTACCTGTCATCAGAACTGAGAAAAGTTAGAAATGTAATAGGTTTTAAGCAAGTGAAAGGGGCAAGGATGGGAAGGAGAGCAAAAGGGAAGGTCTGTGATGGGATGGAGGGCAGGACAGGTAAAATGGCAAAAGGTTTCATGGTGCAAAGCCAAAGGGAGTGGTAATGGGACAAGTAAAGAAACAAAAGGTGTGTCTAGAGGAGGTGTTAATGGCAGGATAGCAGCCGTCCAAACACAAAGTAAATGAATTACAAGAGAAAAAAAATCAGCAAGAAAACATGAAATAAAATGGGGGCAGAGTTTATGATCTAAAATTGTTGAACTCAGTTGAACTCAATTCTATTGCTGGAAAATGAAAGCTCTTTTAATGTGGATTTCTCAGTTGTTTTGATGTGCAGACTCTTTTAGTACAGTGGGTTTATGCACATATCAGGTGTCCATTCAAAAGGAATCAAACTGAGAACAACCATTATTATTCATTTTGATGTTCTTGCCTTTTTTTCTTCAAAATGTCCATGGATACACCTTCCCAAGCTGATACACAGAGATGATCTGCCTCAAGGCCTTGCCAATGCTTGCCTTATGCTGACTGTCAGAAGGTGTGACATGAAATGGCTTTATCTGTGGAGTTTATTCTCTTTCTGCTATGTCCTCCCATCACCACCTCATGAACTGGGAACAACTGAGATTGGAGAATTCACCATGTGGCATTCAAAAGCATCTGTCCCACTCTGTGACACCGCTGTGCTGTTATGTAAATATAACCTAAAGTGTCTGGAACTTCAAGTTTTTAAATAAGTTTCATGAGTTGACAAGGATGTGTAATTGCAATTTTTACATCTTAAAAGGGATATTCATGAAGACAAGTTATGATTCATGATCAGATGTTTTTTTTTTAAACTCTTTCTTAAGTTCAGCATTATTAATAACTCCTATAAGCAGATTCCATAACTTCTTTGATGGGGATTATACATTTTTCAGTCCAATAACTAGGTAAATGATACTGAAACCCAGGGATCATAGCAGAGAACCCTCACTCTGTGTGCATCGTGTGCCACTAATGATTTTCCTCATTTCAAAAATGGATTAATCATATATGTTATCAGACTGAGGCTTTACATCAGCAGACAAATTATTTAAATAAAACATGTAAATGAACATTATATAGTTTATATTATATTTATATTATATTTGATACATAAAGAAATACAAGTCATTCACTTTCTCTCTAAGGCATAGAACACATAAAGCAGAAGCTCACCTCTTACAAGTGAAATCTGCCATAATTGACCCAACTTCTCTGCTGGTTGACACAGCCTCAAACACAGAACTTCTCTGCTGGTATAAAAGTAGGTGGCTCAGTCTCTATCAAGTACACAGGTTTTCCAAAGAAAGACAATCCAAATGCAAGGAAATAAAATACAATTGAACCCTGCATCTCTCATAATTATGTTATTCACTGGTTAGCAATTACTTAAAATATTTGTCAACCAAATGCATTGCCAGACAAGTAGCCTTAGATCTAAAAATGCTTAGGAGGCATTTATATAGCATCTTTCATGAGCATGGCCATATTTGTAGATCAGACTGGGAACTGAATAGGAGTTGCCCAGCAAGTACAACCCTTGTGACCACTTTAAACAGCATTTTAAAATTTCTAGGAAAAAGCTAAGAAAGATTTTGCCTTTATATAGCCACTTTCATGGCCTCAGGATATCAAAGTGCCTGAGAGCCAATTAAATACTTTTGAATTGTAGTCACTGTTGTAATTTAGAAAGCACAGCAGGCAATTTGCAAACAACAAGCTCCCACAAACAGCAACGTACAAGGACACCCAGATCTCTCTGTACCGCAGCATTCTTCAGTCTCGCTCCATTTAAATAATATTCTGTTTTTCTATACTTCCTGCCAAAGTGGACAGTCTCACATTTTCCCACATTATACTCCATCTGCCAAATTTTTTGCCCACTCACTTAACCTATCTATAACCCCTTTGGAGACACTGGGCTGGTTATTATGGCCCCATGGCCCCACCCCCCCCCCCCACCCCCCCGGGATGGGGTCGGAGGTGGGGGGCCCCATAGTTTTTATTCATTCATGGGAAGTGGACATTGTTGGCTCGGCCAGCATTTATTGCCCATCCCTAATTGCCCTTGAGAAGGTGGTGGGGAAGCTGCCTTCTTGAATCACTGCAGTCCATGTGGGGTAGATACACCCACAGTGCTGTTAGGAAGGGAGTTCCAGGATTTTGACCCAGCGGCAGTGAAGGAATGGCGATATAGTTCCAAGTCAGGATGGTGTGTGACTTGGAGAGGAACTTGTAGTTGGTGGTGTTCCCATGCATTTGCTGCCCTTGTCCTTCTAGTTGGTAGAGGTCGCGGGTTTGGAAGGTGCTGTTGAAGGAGGCTTGGTGCATTGCTGCAGTGCATCTTGTAGATGGTACACACTACTGCCACTGTGCGTCGGTGGCAGAGGGAGTGAATGGCACACCATCCACAAACAATCAAGTGGGCTGCTTTGTCCTAGATGGTGTCAAGCTTCTTGAGCGTTGTTGGAGCTGCACTCATCCAGACAGGTGGAGAGTATTTCTTCACACTCCTGACTTGTGCCTTGCAGATAGTGGACAGGCTTTGGGAAGTCAGGAGGTGAGTTACTCGCCGCAGGATTCCTAGCCTCTGACCTGCTCTTGTAGCCAAGGTATTTATATGGCTACTCCAGTTCAGTTTCTGATCAATGGTAACTCTTAGGATGTTGATAGTGGGGGAATCAGTGATCATAATGACATTGAATGTCAAGGGGAGATGGTTAGATTCTCTCTTGTTGGAGATGGTCATTGCCTGGCACTTGTATGGCACAAATGTTACTTGCTACTTATCGCTCCAAGCCTGGATATTGTCCAGGTCTTGCTGCATTTCTACACGGACTGCTTCAGTATCTGAGGTGTTGCGAATGGTGCTGAACATTGTGCAATCATCAGCGAACATCCCCACTTCTGACCTTATGATTGAAGGAAGGTCATTGATGAAGCAGCTGAAGATGGTTGGGCCTAGGATGCTACCCTGAGGAACTCCTGCAGTGATGTCCTGGAGCTGAGATGATTGACCTCCAACAACTACAACCATCTTCCTTTGCGCTAGGTATGACTCCAACCAGCAGAGATTTTTCCCACTGATTCCCATAGACTCCAGTTTTGCTAGGGCTCCTTGATGCCATACTCAATCAACTGCTGCCTTGTTGTCAAGGGCAGTCACTCTCACCTCACCTCTTGAGTTCGGCTCTTTTTGTCCATGTTTGAACTAAGACTGTAATGAGGTCGGGAGCTGAGTGGCCCTGATGAAACCCAAACTGTGCGTCACTGAGCAGGTTATTGCTGAGCAAGCGCCGCTTGATAGCACTGTCGATGACACCTTCCATCACTTTACTAATGATTGAAAGTAGACTGATGGGACGGTAATTGGCCGCATTGGACTTGTCCTGCTTTTTGTGTACAGGACATAACTGGGTAATTTTCCACATTGCAGGGTAGATGCCAGTGTTGTAGCTGTACTGGAACAGCTTGGCTAGGGGCGCGGAAAGTTCTAGAGCACAGGTCTTCAGCACTATTGCAGGAATGTTGTCAGGGCCCATAGCCTTTGCAGTATCCAGTGCCTTCAGTCGTTTCTTGATATCACACGGAGTGAATCGAATTGGCTGAAAACTAACATCTGTGATGCTGGGGACTTCAGGAGGAGGCTGAGATGGATCATCAACTTGGCACTACTGTCTGAAGATTGTTGTAAATGCTTCAGCCTTATCTTTCGCACTGATGTGCTTGGCTCCCCCATCATTGAGAATGGGTATATTTGTGGAGCCACCTCCTCCAGTTAGTTGTTCAATTGTCCACCACCATTCATGGCTGTATCAGGACGAGAGGCAGGGGGTGGGCCAGAGGCCTGTTGCCTCCCCCTCTCCAAGCGATTTTGTTGGGAGCGGAATAGGCCGATGACGGCCTTCCCGCCCAGAGGCTAATTGAGGCCTTTAATTGGCCTATTGATGGCCACTTAAGGGCTCTTTCCCTCCTCCACCTCCCCACCGCCCCAACATTGGGATTTAACCAGCAGCGAGAGTGGGGAGCCCTCCGCCACTCGGGGAGATCACTTCTAAATATGAGGCCCCCTCCCTGCGGGCTTGGGGGGTGGGTTCCTCCTCCATGAGCAATCTGTGGCCCACGCAGGACCCCTGCCAGCAAACAAAACCTCCCTGGAGCTGCCTCCCCCTGCACTTCACGACCACACTCCCATGCCCCATTGCCGGAGCCTTCCGGACTGGCTCCAGTGACCTTGCCTCACTTACCTGAGGTCTGGGGTTCCTGCGTGGGCTTGGATCCAAGGCCTCTTCAGTACTGGCAGTGGCCAATGCTCCTGGTGGTGCTGCTGATACTCTTGAGATGCCGGCCCGGTGATTGGTGGCAGGATCCCCATCTTTAAAGGAATGCGGATCCTTGTGCCAGTCACTTAGGTTCTGGAACAATGTAGGATCACACCAGGGTACAAGGGGGCTTGAAAAGTCCGAAGTGGGGCTCTCCCCATCTTTTCAGCTCAGTGCCTGGAACCCTGCCAGCGCCATAAAATGCAGCCCACTTTGTGCCCTCCTCACAACTTGCTTTCCTACCTCTCTTTGTATCATTCACAAATTTGGCTACAATATACTCTCTTCCTTCATCCAAGTCATTAATATAGATCCTAAATACTCAAAGCCCCAGCATAGATCCCTGTGGCACTCCACTAGTTACATTTTACCAACTTGAACTGCCCCATTTATCCGGACTGTCTGTTTCCTGTTAGTTTGCCAATCCTCTATCCATGCTAATATATTACCCCCAACACCATGAGTTCTTATCTTATGTAGTAACCTTTTATGTGACACCTTATTGAATGCCTTTTGGAAATCCAAATACACTACATCTACTCGTTCCCTTTTATCAACCCTGCTTGTTACATCCTCAAAGAGCTCTAATAAATTTGTCAAAACGTTTTCCCTTTCATAAAACCATGTTGACTCTGCCTGATTGCATTTTGATTTTCTAAACGTCCTGCTATTGCTTCCTTAATAATGGTTTCTAGCATTTTCCCAATGACAGATGTTAGGCTAAGTGCACAGTGGCAGCAGTGTGTACCATCTACAAGATGCACTGCAGCAATGCACCAAAGCTTTTTAGACAGCACCTTCCAAACCCATGACCTCTACCAACTGGCAGGACAAGGGCAGCAAATACATGGGAACACCACCACCTGCAAGTTCCCCTCCATGTCACACACCATCCTGACTTGGAACTATATCGCCGTTCCTTCACTGTCACTGGGTCAAAATCCTGGAACTCCCTTCCTAACAGCACTGTGGGTGTACCTACCCCACATGGACTGCAGCAGTTCAAGAAGGCAGCTCACCACCACCTTCTCAAGGGCAATTAGGGATGGGCAATAAATGCTGCCCTGGCCTGCAACGCCCACATCCCGTGAATGAATAAACAAAAGGCTGCATTTGCTGACATCGCAACTATTAGGTGGTGCTGTACTGGCACATGCGTAAATGTAGCCTGTTCCACTAAAACGTCACAGTCTGTGAATTCAGGCAGCTGTCAGGACTAAAGATAGCGCTGCTCAAATAATCATAGAAAGGCAACGTAAATCCATGGCAGCACACAATGGCTGGAGAGAGTGGGCAGGGGAAGCGGGAAGAGAGCAGGCGGGGTGGGGGGAAGCGGGGAGCGAGCGGCCGGGGTGGGGGGAAGCAGGGAGCAAGCGGCCGGAAAGTGGGGAGGGAAGACGGGGGTTGGGGGGGAACAAGTGGCCTGCAGACAGTGGCCGGGGGGGTGCTGTCTCCCCGCGTCCCTCCCCACCCCGCTCTCTCCCCGCTTCTCCCACGCTCTCGCCCCACTTCCCCGCTTTACGTGATGACGTCATCTGCGCAGGTGCCAAGCAGTCTTGGCAATGTGGAATGCCGCGCATGCGCAGGGCGCAAGAGCCCGTGCATGTGCGCAGCTTGGGCGCAGTCTGATGATGTCCGTGGCTAGCCGCATTGTCAGGAATCATTTTGTAAAAAATAAGTGGCCTATAGATGCCTGTTTTCTGTACTCCTACCCCACCCGTTTCTTGAATACAGTTGTTAGATATGTCAAAGAGTCATAGTCATAGAGTTATACAACACAGAAACAGGTCCTTCAGCCCATCGTATCTGTGCAGGCCATCAAACACCTATCTATTCTAATCCCGTTATGTGGATTTCCAATCTACTGGGACCATTCCAGAATCTGGGAAATTTTGGAACATTGCAAACAATACATCCACTATGTCCGCAGCCACTTCTTTTAATACCCTAGGATGCAGGCCATCAGATCCAGGGGACTTGTCAGCCTTTTGTCCCATTAGTTTTCCTTGTACTTTCTCTCTACTGATAATTGTTTTAAGTTCCTCCTTTCCTTTTGCCTCTTGATTTTCTGCTATTTTCAGGAGGCTTTTGCATCTTCCACTGTGAAAGCAGAAGCAATGAGAGATTTGGCCACCAACAATTCACTGAAGAACAGTGGGTTAAAGCCACATACATATACACACACTACACTCAGCTGAGAAATGACTCCCACATTGAGCAACCGAGCCAAAGTTAAAAAGAAAAAAATGATGTCAAAGACCATTGCAGTGTTATTTCTTATTGAGCTCATCACTCACACTTGTTGGAACTGCTTGTTGAGAACTACAGCAGCATTTCTGCATTGTTACGTAAGACTATTTTCACATATTTTAATGGATATTGTCAATTGACAGATTTTTGTCATGTTCCATAATTTGACATTACAATATTTATCATTAAATTTACAGAAAATACTGTTTGCAGAGTGTTGGTAGACAATGTGTGTATTTTAAAAGCAGAAGATATTTGGCAGTTTTTAAGCAGTAGATAAGCCTCCTCATATCTCCTGCTGTACCATCATGTTCCTATACAGGAGTGCCTAGGTTATGTGGACCACTGTTGTACACGTCATGAAGCCTTGTGGGCCATATCTAAAGTTTAAATCAACAGTCCTTTTATTTTACATATAATTCAAGTTGTGGATTCTAGCTGGGTTAATTCTTGTAGTTTGGGATTTATCCACCACTGCAGTAACAGCGCTAAGAACAACTTTTGCAAAACCTCCAAGCCCATTAAAATCAAACAGGACAAACCAATGAGGTGAGAAATATAAGCAGAAATAGAACTGAATTGCTGCAAATGGCCTATGGGCTGTAATTTTGAGGCCCCTGTTCTTACACATTTCTTCACCAATTTGGTGACTCCAGCTGAATCTGCAATGCAATCGAAGTTAGTTTCTAGTTTGGATATAAGAAAAATAAACTCCTGATATAAAAGATTAGCCAAACTAACCTAATAAGTGATGTATTAGAAAAATGTACCTATCTTTAATAGAGGTTTGGGAGCCTTGGGTGGATTGCATGAAGACATTTTTGCCTTACTTCATGATCCATCCTCTGCCACTAAACTACATTGTTAATCTATGTTCACCATACAGCTACAAAATATGGAATCCATTCAAAAGACTCCCTTCTTTTCTCTAACAACTTTTTTTAAATGAATCCTTTTGACAGCAGTGAGTGCATGCTGAGTGATGCTTCTTGAAGCATCACTGTAGTCATGTAGGCAAGTACTGGTGCCAGTCTTCATCTGACTAGTAGGAACTTCACAAGTAGCCCTCTGATTTATGCTCCCACGCCCATTCCAATTGGGGTAGGCCAAGAGTCAACAAAGTATCTGCTGCCTTTTCCTTTCCTTCCCAATCTTGATTGAAATTGGGAACTTGCTAGCTGAGGGATATTTGGTGTGTAGTCATCTACGAACTCCCTGTGCTGCAGTACAGTACAGCTCAAACATATTGCTCTTTTTAAGCAATAGATTTGTAGTAAATGAATTATATATAATATCTTGGGGATAAAACAGTTATATCACAGTTATTTTTAGAAATTTACTTAAGTGGTTAATGCCGGATGTTATGCACAATGTGACTAAATTGGTCTGACCACATCTGTTCTGTGTATTGGGAGAGCAGGGGGTGGTTCCTTTCTTCCAAAACTGTCTGCTAATATGCAAAAATGTCTTTCCTTGTGGCAATTCCTTGTAGCAGGCCCTCTTTTCTTCCCAGCAACAATTTGAGGTTTAATGCCCATGTGGCGAAATTAATGTGCCTCATTCTTAGCAGGTGGGGACCTGCATAACAATACTGCCAGTTGCTTTGTTGATCTTTAACATGGTTGTCATTGTGCTTTGTTTACATGAGTATCTTGCCAACTGCCCAATGTAAAGAGGAGTTGCGAACAATTAGAAGTATCCCCACAGGACAATGTTATATATTATATAATCAATAGGCGTAGGGCAGTGATTGAAGGCAGTGTCAGGGTTTGAGTGATGGTTATAAACTGGAATTATTTTGCTCTATGAAATTACTGCTTAATATGAGCGGCACAGCGGCGCAGTGGTTAGCACCGCAGCCTCACAGCTCCAGGGACCTGGGTTCGATTCTGGGAACTGCCTGTGCTGAGTTTGCAAGTTCTCCCTGTGTCTGCGTGGGTTTTCGCCGGGTGCTCCGGTTTCCTCCCACATCCAAAAGACTTGCAGGTGATAGGTAAATTGGTCGTTGTAAATTGCCCCTAGTGTAGGGAGGTGATAGGGAATATGGGATTACTGTAAGGTTAGTATAAAAAAATGGGCGGTTGTAGGTCGGCACAGACTCGGTGGGCCGAAGGTCCTGTTTCAGTGCTGTATCTCTAAATAATAAATAAATAGTCACACTCAGTTATCATTCTCCATGTAACTCAGTGTTCATGCTGTTTATTTCTGTTTTGAAATGTCTGGAAATAAAAGCCCTCAAGATAGTTGACCATTGTGACCAAATCTCAGGTTCAACAGGGTGTGCTACAATTAACGCTTTGAATATTTTTAGAAAGCCTTTTTTTTCCCCCATTGCTGCAAATCATTCTGTCCATTGTTCTTTTTCTGTGGCCTAGTATGTGCTGCTTTAAATCTGCCAACTCATCGCTTTTTCTCCCCTGGCCACATCATTTGCTTACATAATCAAACTGTACTAAAATATTCTGTTGATGTTAGAGAGAGTTTCTATGAAAGGTGTGTAAAATTTATTAAATCATAGTGTTTATGGAAACTTGTATGGAAAGAATTTGCTGCAGACTGCAGTATGTCCAATGGGTGCCATTGGAGATTGACAGGAGGAAAGATGAGGTGAAACTTAATAATGTGCTTTAGAAAGCCCCAGAGCCAAAATTACATGTAAAAACGACACAAGAGCAGCATTTTAAAAATCTAATTGTTTTTTAAAAGCATAGCCACCGACTTCAGCAAATACTTTCTGATCACTGCTTTTAGTTTTAGGAGACCTAGAGCCAGTAGACAAAGGATTGCTCAACTGTGTACAACTCCTCTGTGTTGCCATTGTGATTCATTCTCCATGTTGATAATGCGATTTTTAGAAAGACTTTGGTTAACTGGACTAAACCACCACCTGAGCTAACAGCATGTGATCGTCCTTTCTTATTCTTCAGATTGAGCTGCTCAGCCTCGGTACGAGTGAATTTTTTCTGTGAGATGTCAGGAAGCTTCGCAACCGTAAGGCAGGTTCCTGTGGCAAACAGTGAGCATTACTGCGATCTCTGGCATTAATTTAACGAGATGACACTGGGGTAAATGCACGGCACAATCAGTTTAAAACAAAAAAAATTAGGATCAGTAGTGCCTATTGTTTGGGTACTAAGGGTGCTGTTTGAGGACTAAAACTTGATCACGGCGCCAATGGGCGTGCAATGCTCATTTGAGGCCAGTGATGCCATTTTGGAGCTCAACACTCCAGCTAATGCCCTCTCTTAACATCGCACAGCTGAACATACGTTCAGCAGTAGGAAGGACCAACCCCCTCCCCCCCCCCCCCCCCCACTGCCCAATCAGCGATATTCAACAGGATCATCAACTGCTTACACATTAGTTGCTGGTTGCTTTCTTCCGGCTGTTGCTTCAATTCCACAAGTGCTTTATATAATATTGACGTGCTGAAGTAACACGTCCACTGTCTCGACTGTGCTGGAGGAGCCCTGCACTGCTCTCCAGAGTGTTGTCAAGACACAATGTGGTCTGAATGCTGCACAACCGTGCCATCATGAGAGCACAGCCCTTACCACTAGCTATTTGGCGAGCAGCTGAGGAACAGAAGCATGAGGAGGAGGAAGAGAAAATGAGGAGGAAATGGAGACAGCCCTTTCTGGCCAAGCTGAATGTGAGGAACTCATCTGAGCATGATGCCAGTAACTGCAAACCCAATTCCGTGTTCACCAATAGTTCCATAACTTACCTTCCCTCTATTCCTGACCATCACAGCGTCTGCTTGGCCACATGCAAAAATAAAAGCTACCACAAAATAAACATTCCACACTAAATTTGTAAATGAAATCATTCTATATACAAAAGACAATAAATCAGTGTTGTGGATTCTGTTATTGTCTATCTTCTTTGCATGTCCTACTGCTTCTACACAATGCTGCTCCAGTGGCTGCAGCATGGATGGTGGAAGGCTGCTGACTTTCAGTGGGGGAGACTGCATGTGGCTTTGGAGGTTGATTTCAAGCAGCTTTGGGCCTAAAAGGCCTGGCTGTGGACTTGCACCACCTCAGTATTGTACTACTGGTCAGTGTACCGTTAATATGAAATGAAAATAGCAGTCAAATTTGGGTCAAAGTAACAGGAGTTTATTTACAGGGTTCTTATCACTAAGGCATCTATGTTGACACTGAGCCACATAAGGTTCAGACTCGTGATATTCCATCCTGTGATGATGCTTAAGGTTTGTATACATAATCTAGACAGTAACAACTAATGCACATTATACTGCATCTCCCCCCACGTCTCTGACTTCATTCACCAGGTCTGTAATGCTGTGGGGTTCTCATGACTTTGCCATAGCGTGCTTTTCTTTCACTTGTTTGGGGTATTGAGTCTTTCAGTTCTTCTTCCTCACTTTCCTGTGGGTGAGTGGAACTACTGGATAACTCAGGGTCTCTGCTTTCGCTGTCATCTGGGTTATCTATTGTTGTTTGTAAGACCGGTTCATCAGCTCTCTCTGGTAGCTGATTCTGTTGAATTTTTTTCCCAATTGTTTTTTCTGTAATGTCAGTTCCAATGATCTTCTATTCCTCCTTTATCCATCCCTGGTCTGTCTGGACTATGTAGGAATGAGGATATGGAGATTTCTCCATCACTTCCCCATATCAACCCTGATCTTTAATCCAAACCAAATCTCCAGATCATAGATCTGTTTGATTTTTTTTTGCTCTGCAGCATCTATCATGATTCTCTGTTTGGATTGACCTCGCTTTCTCTCCTCTCATCCTCACCCTTTCCTAGTCTTCAGAACTAATTCGTAGCTGAAGGGTTCTTAGGAGTGTGGGTAGTTGTGTCCTTCACCTCCTACCCATTAGCAACCCAAATGGGGCCAACTCGTTCTGGAATAGTGTTGATCGGCAGTTTAATAGCGCGAACTGAAAATCCTCTTTCTTTTTCAGTAGCATTTTCATGGTTTGAACACCTCTCTCTGCTTCTCCATTGCCCTAGGGGTACCTCAGTGAACTTGCAACATGGGCAAACCCATTAGCTTCTGTGAAATCTTAGAAGGCTTCATTCAGGAATTGTGGACCATCTTTGTTCTTTTGACAAATATATGAATAGGAAGGGAATAGAGGGATATGGGCCCCGGAAGTGCAGAAGGTGTTAATTTAGGCAGGCATCAAGATCGGCGCAGGCTTGGAGGGCCAAATGGCCTGTTCCTGTGCTGTACTGTTCTTTGTTATTGGTTATTGGGGATCACTAGGTCTGGAATGCATTGGGTGGTGAAAATTTATTTTAGTGATTTGATTACGACTTCAGAACTCTGGCCATGTATTGGTTTGACTTCAAATCATCTGGAGTAATAGTTAACGATAATAAGGAAATTCTTCCCTTTATGTTCAAATAAGTTTATTCCCAGGCGATCCCATGGTCTACGAAAACAAAGATGACATCAGTGGCTCTCTAGTGTCTTGTCTGATAGTAATGCATGTGATACACCTGGAAATCATCTCTTCAATTTCCTTGGAAACCCCTGGCCACCAAACCAAGTGTCCCGCTTTTGGTGATTCCTAACTGCCCTTGGTGTAGTTTCTCTAGAATGTCCAACATTAAAATCCTTGGAAGAACTCGTCTTTCGTTGTGACTTGTAGGGCATCCACAATAGTAAGGTGGTTTCTTTGCTCATGATATTTTCCTAAAACCAGATTATTAGACATATATTCTGGCCAACTTTCTTGGCAAAACTGTTTTTACTTTTTCGCAGACTTCATTCTCTTTTAGTAGGTTCCTAACTTAGTATAATCTTTGAGCAGTTGCCGGCAAAACGTCAGTTAAAGCTAAAGCAAAGACTTCCACTTTCTCCAGGAACGAAGCATCTCCCACTTCAGGTATAACACTTGATGTTCTTGACAGCGTGTCAGCTGTTAATCTGCTGTTTCCCTGGGACATATTCAGTTGTTGTGTCATATTTCATTAATCATAGTCGAAATCTTTGTACCCTTGGGGATAGTTTTGCTAAGTCCTTGGAATTAAGCAACAGCATTAGTGGCTTGTGGTCAGTTGATCTTGACCTTGAGGGCCAGGACATAGTCCGAACATTTCTCACATGCCCATGTTGCTGCCAATGCTTCCTTCTCAATTACTACGTAACTTTGTCTGTTTCTGTCAACGAACAGGAGGCAAAGTACAGAGGCCTACATCGTCCTTTTTTGTGATTCTGAAACAAGACTGCACCTAATCCTGTTGCCGATGTGTCTGCTGCAATAATGGTCATTAGCTCTGGATCATAATGCACTAATACTTCTGATGAAGTTAACATTTCCTTGATCTTCTCGAAGTAATTTTTCTGGCAGTGTCCCCAGCACAAGGCGTGGCTGCTGTTTAGCAGTTTTCATAAAGGCTTGTTAATAGTGGCTAGATTTGGTAGGAATTTCCTACCTGGTTAACCATACCCATGATTCGCTGTAAATCTGTTACGTTCTTTGGCTCTGGGAAATCCTTTATTGCCTTCACCTTCTGTGGATCTATCAGTTATGTGGCCAAGGATCCTCACTGTCGACTGTGAGAATGCACACTTTTCATTTAACGTGAGCCCTGCCTCTTGTAATCTGTGTAATACCGCTCTTACCCTTGCATCGTGTTCTTCTTGGTTTGCTCCATGAATCAGAACAACATCCGTGTGGCAGATGATTCCCTCTAACTGAGCCTTCCAGGATTCTGACATGACCGCTGGAATATCTCTGGTGCTGATGCAATACCGAATGGCAATCTTGAAACAGAATCTACCGAAGAGTGTAATAAAAGTAATTAACAATTTAGATTCTTCATCTAAAGACAACTACCACAATCTGCTATTTATGTCTAATTTAATGAATATGGAGCTTTTTCCCAATTTTTTCAAGGCCGTTGCAACTGGCGCCATAGGGTGATTCTCTCTTTCAAGAGCTTTGTTGAGTTGGGCAAGGTCCACATAAATCCGAATAGACCCGTTTGGTTTCTTTGCTGGAACCATCCCAGAGCACTACCTAGTGGGTTTAGTTTCTGCGGAAATAACTCCTTGGTTTAACATGAAATCAATTTCCTTGTTTACCTTTTTTAGGAGTGGGCGTGGAACCTTTCTCGGTGTGAACCAACATACCGGTTGGGCCTCTTTGTTGAGAGTAATGTGATACTTTGTTTTTATTTTCCCAAACCTTCAAATAATTTGGGAAATTCAGCTCTAAAATCGCTGAGCTGCTTCACTTTTCCCTTGATCTCTTCCACCCTGCATAACAGCTATAAGGCTAAACAAGCTTTCTTACTGAGTAGTGAACAGGCTTGGTACCTTATAACATATAGGGCTGAATTTTATGATTGCGGCGCACTCTCATCTCGGCAGTCCACTCGTGCGGATGCGCCGTCGCTGAGCGCGCACGATATTTCGCGTGGGGGATCATTTAAATGGAGGGGTGGAGTGGCCGCCCCGATGACGTAGAGGGAATGGCCGCTCAGTTCCTGGCAACAGGGTCCAACGCCACCGAGCAGGACCTGGCGCCATTTTAAAGGGCTTCAAGCTCTTTTAAGTGCATTTGCATTTTTAAAGTCAAAGAATGTGGGAAAATGCAGTCACACATCGAATTTCTTTTTCACTCCCCTCACTCACACCCCCCAAGAAAGAATCGATTCATTAATTGGACATTTCCCCTCAAAAAAACTTTTATGCAGATCCCGACCCTTTCCGCCGGACCTTTAACAACTTTAAAGTTTAACCCCCTCTCACCATCCACCCCCCCCGCCCCCGCATCAATCAAGAGTTTTCCCTGCTCCCCCTGCTGCCCTGAGAATTACACTCCTCCTCCCCCCACCCCCCCACAACCAGTGTCACACCTCGGAACTCCAAACGGAGTTCCAAAGGGGCACGAGTTGCGGCCAGAATATTGGCGTGGGACGGCCCGCCGGGACAAGGTAACTTGATTTGCATTTTTTTCCCTTCACATTTATTCTTAAATGAAGGCCCTGCCGCCAAATGGCAGGGGGGAGGGGGTGCCGTATTGAGGCTCGCCACCATCGATAAAATGTGGCAGGGCCTTCTCGGCGTGGGAGAATTTTCCAGGACCAACCCCATGACCCCCAACGCCAGAGAACTCAAAATTTAGCCCATAGGGTTTCTGGAATTGTGTTATTCCTGATTTTTTTAAAAATTTGTTTCAGGGGATGTGGGCGTCGCTGACCAGGCTAGCATTTATTGTCCAAATCTAATTGCCCACGAGAAGGTGGTGGTGAGCTGCCTTCTTGAACCGCTGCAGTCCATGTGGAGTAGGTACACCTACAGTGCTGTTAGGAAGGAAGTACCAAGATTTTGACCCAGCGACAGTGAAGGAACGGCGATATAGTTCCAAGTCAGGATGGTTTGTGACTTGGAGGGGAACTTGCAGGTGGTGGTGTTACCATTATTTGCTACCCTTGTCCTTCTACGTGGTAGAGGTAACGGGTTTGGAAGGTGCTGTCTGAGTAGCCTTACTGCTGCCACTGTGCGTCGGTGGTGGAGGGAGTGAATGGCACCCCGTCCACAAACAATCAAGTGGGTTGCTTTGTCCTAGATGGCGTCGAGCTTCTTGAGTGTTGTTGGAGCTGCACCCATCCAGGCAAGTGGAGAGCATTCCGTCACACTCCTGACTTGTGCCTTGTAGATAGTGGACAGCATTTGGGTTACTCGCCACAGGATTCCTAGCCTCTGACCTGCTCTTGTAGCCACAGTATTTATCTGGCTACTCCAGTTCAGTTTATGGTCCATGGTAACCCCCAGGATCTTGATAGTGGGGGATTCAGTGATTGTAATGCCATTGAATGTCCAGGAGAGATGGTTAGATTCTCTCTTGTTGGAGATGGTCATTGCCTGGCACTTGTGTGGCGCGAATGTTACTTGCCACTTATCAGCACAAGCCTGGATATTGTCCAGGTCTTGCTGCATTTCTACATGGATTGCTTCAGTATCTGAGGAGTCGCAAGTGGTGCTGAACATTGTGCAATCATCAGCGAACATCCCCACTTCTGACCTTATGATTGAAGGAAGGTCATTGATGAAGCAGCTGAAGATGGTTGGGCCTAGGACACTACCCTGAGGAACTCCTGCAGTGATGTCCTGGAGCTGAGGAAATTAACCTCCAACAACCACAACCATCTTCCTTTGCGCTAGGTATGATTCCAACAGCGGAGTTTTCCTCCTGATTCCCATTGACCTCAGTTTTGCTAGGGCTCCTTGATACCATATTCGGTGAAATGCTGCCGTGATGTCAAGGGCAGTCACTCTCACCTCACCTCTTGCGTTCAGCTGTTTTGTCCATGTTTGAACCACATTTGAATGTGTGTTAAGGTTGTTTGTATTTCTCCTACAACACTTAATTGAATTCCTTCCAGCCTGTATAATTTCTTGTTGGTTTTCCTGAGCCTTTCCTTCCTCAGTCATGGTGTGTTGTTGGATAGGACAGAAACTGCTGCTCCTGTATCTAATTTGAAGTGGGTTTTATTTTTCCCCACTAAGATTTCTGCTTCCCAGCAATCTTCATTTTTCTCTTGCACTTCTCAAAGAAGGGATTAGTGATCATTTGTTTCTCTTTTAGTTCATTTTTTTTTTTTGCTAGTCTGCAGCATTTGTTTTTTGCTGCAACACAGCTGCTGAAAGGGCTCCCTTTTCATGCACCAGAAACATTCAGTTTCCTGGGCTGGTCAGTTTTTCCGCTGCTGCCACTCCTGGCCACATCTGCTGCAATTCAGTGTTGCTGCCTTCGTGTCTTTCCCACCTCTTGGGCTTTCTGGCGCCATTATTCTCTGTCTTCCCCACAAACTCAACTGATTCTAGAATTTTCAAAATTTGACTCCCCAGATCCCCCCTGAACTAATAGTCAATTCAACTTTTTGAACCTCTGCCTGCCTGCTCAACAGAATGGCCTTTTGGAAAGTCAAATCCTCTTTTGACTGAAACTGGTCTGACAGCACTTTGTCTATAACTTGAACTACTATTCTGCCCTGAATCAGTTCTTCTCGCAAGCTCCTGTAGTTGCGTCAAAGTAATAGGAGTTTATTTACAGGGTTCTTCTCTCTAAGGCATCTACATTAACACTGAGCCACATGAGGTTCAGACCCGTGACATCACATCCTGTGATGATGCTTAAGGTCTACATACATAATCTACTCAGCAACAGCTTATGCACATTAAACTACAAGTATGAATGGCTGCAGTCTGGGCTGGTTGGCTGAGATGCAGCATCAAGGGCACAGACAACATGGCAGTGGTTGGAGGACAGTAGGTTCTTGCTCAATTGAGCTACTGCCACTCTCCTGGGGTAGTTCCTCAGCAATCCTAGTGATCTGTTCGAGGACAGATTGCTGGGCTGCTATGGCACCCTGCAACCCCCTTGGCACACTGGAATCCACAGCCATGACGGTAGCAGTCTGAGCTTGGATAACTTAAGTCTGAGCTTCCACTGTAGCACTCAGACTTCTGGTGGAAACTATTTGTACTGCAATGAGACATCAGCCATCAGATGCTGCATCACAGTTGGGTCCACAAGTGTGTTGATGGAGTTTGAAACCACTCCCATGCTGGAAAAGATGGGTTCTGGGCTCTGCATAAAGCCCTATGCTAAGTTGGTCCTGGACTCCTCCCTGCTCCTTGACATTGACCACAGATTTTCTGGCAGGCTTCCCAATGAACTGGGCATTTTGTTGTGTATACCCATCAGCTTTCATCTATAGGCTGCTCCATCAAAGTCCTTGTCTGAGTTCTCTGCAGCAGAACTTGTGTGTAACCTCACCCTCTGGTGAGCTGGAACCAGTGCTATCCTTGCCCCTGCCCTGGTTGCAGGCCACTTGTGCCCGGTGTCTCACCATGTGCACAACCCATCTCCATGCCATCCTCTAAATTATGCATGGTGTCAGTATCTTAGCTGGTGGCTGTGAGTTTGAAATCAAATGAAGGTGCGTCTTCTTCATAACAGGCTTCTTGCTGTTCCTCCACTGCCTGGCCAAGTTGCACTTGGTTAACCGAAAGGAGGAAGGCACAAGGGTAAGGATGTGGTCCAGGAAGAGGGGAATATAAGAGGTGTGCACTTACACCATCTGCAACTTGAAACTCTTGCTGCAATTATACAGGGCCTTGGTGAGGCCACACCTGGAATATTGTGTGCAGTTTTAGTCTCCTTATCTGAGGAAGGATGTTCTTGCTATAGAGGGAGTGCAACAAAGGTTTACCAGACTGATTCCTGGGATGGCGGGACTGACGTATGAGGAGAGATTGAGTCGGTTAGGATTATATTCGCTGTAGTTCAGAAAAGTGAGGGGGGATCTCATAGAAACCTATAAAATTCTAACAGGACTTGACTGGGTAGATGTCGGAAGGACGTTCCAGATGGGGGAGTCCAGAATCAGGGGTCATAGTCTAAGGATACAGGGTAAACCTTTCAGGACTGAGATGAGGAGAAATTACCTCACCCAGAGAGAGGTGAGCCTGTGGAATTCGCTACCACAGAAAGCAGTTGAGGCCAAAACATTGTATGCTTTCAAGAAGGAGTTAGATGTAGCTCTTGGAGCGAAAGGGTATGGGGCGAAAGTGGGAACAGGTTACTGAGGTGGATGATCAGCCATGATCATAATGAATGGTGGAGCAGGCCCGAAGGGCCGAATGGCCTACTCCTGCTCCTATTTTCTATGTTTCTATGATGAGGGGAAGGTAGGGAGTGAGCAGGAGGATTCTGTATGAGTAAATAGCCATCTTCAGTGGTTTCAGCCCCTCCGTTGGCCATGGCTTCAGCAATGGGCATCCCAATAATAGTCAGCACCGTCTCCTGCATGGGCTAGAGCGGGTCCCGAGTGCTGAACTGTGAAGAGATGGCGGTGGAGGATGACGCGGGCAACTGTGTCGAATGATAGCAATGACATGGCGGCCTAATTGACTTTGGTTACATTTGCAGAAAATATCTTTTGTGAGTTTGACTCGGGGCATTTTAGTGCTGTGCGATTTACTTACATCAGTTTTATTGCAGACAATCAGCAAAATTGGATATTGATCAGAGGTCAGTAACAAAATTAAAAAAAAACTTCTGTGCTACTTTGTGTAAATGTATAAGAGGCAGAAAAAGAGAAACACAGTGGAGCATGCTACTGGCAATCTGCTGGTTTCTGATTTCCCTATTGAATCACATGACATGCATGGTGATTTCAGATTGGCCTTTTTGAAAAGGTAATGTATTTTGGCAGTTTCTTACTGGTTGGTGTGATCATATAATGTCTTTGACAGGAATTGGCCATGGAGCTGTTAGAATAATAAACAAAATCAAGGTTTCCTTTCTTCTGTAACTTGGCCAAAGTCTGCAGTTTTTAAAATAAAATGCTCAATAAACTAGAGTTGTGAAAGGCATCAGAAATCTGTAATGTCTGGTCCTGTGGCTTCTTGATAGGGCGGGGGAATCCCATCAGCAATGTTCTTTTTACATCTTTCTCTCAAAGGTGAAGAATCCCAGTAATAATAATGAGCTCTTTTGTTGCTTTTATTATATTTTCATTCAGTTTTGGTGTAATTAAGTTGCTTGTAGTTAATAAGGTCTTCATTCTTCTGTTATTCACCCTCTGCACTTTTGATTCCTTACAGAGGTTTATTCCGATAGTCCACTAAGTATTACTAAGTATTTGTCTGCCCTATCTACAGTTTTCCCCATTCAAACTTTTGTTGTTTGGACTTACTGGATTTCTGCTGATGAAGTAATATACTTGAAGATCTGCACTCTCTTGTTTTCTTCAGAAATAAGTTTTGGACCATCCATGCCAGACAAATTAAGCTCTTGAGGTTTCGCTTTGGTGTCGTACAATTGGCATATTTCCCAACACTTTAAAT
Organism: Heterodontus francisci; assembly: GCF_036365525.1. Taxonomy (NCBI): domain Eukaryota; kingdom Metazoa; phylum Chordata; class Chondrichthyes; order Heterodontiformes; family Heterodontidae; genus Heterodontus; species Heterodontus francisci. Next base: position 29,637,579 of record NC_090396.1, on the reverse strand, counting down.
AGTGTTCAGATTGTTATTAACATTAAAAACATGTCAGGTACTGTGAGGTATCCGTGACATTTCTCAAATGTAGTCTTACAGTTCTACATACCGTCTTGACCACATTCTCATTGCTTGAAATCAATTGTCTGTTCCAGTGTGGAGTGTGTGGATATGTTGCATCCGGTCCTTTTTTTAATTGCCTTTGGGATGATTGTTAATTTTCCCATAAATTGGATGTTACTCTGGATTCTGGAAATCTATTTGTTATTAGTTTGTTTCTTGATATCAGACCCACTGATCTGGCATGCCAAAATTGGCTGAAATTGCACAGCGATGTTAAATTTTGGATTTGATCTGGTCTTTCAGACTAATTATGTGTAACTGCTGTGATCTGTCATCAATTGAAAATCTTCTTGCAAGCTCAGAAATTGCAGAGAACGTGCAGTGAAATGATGTCTAGTTACGAGGTACTAACTACATGTTGCTGTTGTCATGGGCTTCAGTCCAAGCAGTGGTTACCAAGTGAGGAGGGGCCCCATCATGTGCAAAACTGTTGTTGTATTCAAGTGCGGAAAAATGTACCTTCCTGAAAGTTTACGGTGATTGTAGCTTGTGATTCAGCTATATAATCTGTGCCTAAGGGAGAAGTGAATAGTTTGGGCTGGGTACCATAATGGATTAACACTTATTATTTCATCTTTGGGACCTGAGATTGAACACAGGCCAGAATGCTGAAGTACAAGTCTCCTCTGTCTGTCAGCTAAAAGAATCTTAAGAGAAACTAGTCTGAGCTGCCTTATTCCAGTTTCTCATGGGCACTTACATGCCCACAGCATACAGCTGCTCATAATTCACACTAATTGGCACTAAATTGGCAGACTCATTCAGATCATAAGGATAGTTTGCTTCAGAAATGGAAAGATCACAGTGGGGCGGCACAGTGGCGCAGTGGTTAGCACCGCAGCCTCACAGCTCCAGGGACCCGGGTTCGATTCCGGGTACTGCCTGTGTGGAGTTTGCAAGTTCTCCCTGTGTCTGCGTGGGTTTTCTCCGGGTGCTCCGGTTTCCTCCCACAAGCCAAAAAGACTTGCAGGTTGATAGGTAAATTGGCCATTATAAATTGTCACTAGTATAGGTAGGTGGTAGGGAAATATAGGGACAGGTGGGGATGTTTGGTAGGAATATGGGATTAGTGTAGGATTAGTATAAATGGGTGGTTGATGTTCGGCACAGACTCGGTGGGCCGAAGGGCCTGTTTCAGTGCTGTATCTCTAATCTAATCTAATCTAATCTACAGTGGATATACTATTCTGGGGTTGGGATTAAGCCACATTGTTGAATGGAAAAGGGGTCAGTCAGTACCTTACTTTAGTTTAGCCGTGTTGTATCTGAGTTATCTTTTATCTGAGTTGGAACTCTTTTAATGCTAAGTGGAGTGGGAAAAAAGATGCACCTTCCAGGATTAACACTCGACAGATTAAATCTCTCCTTCGCACAAAAATCAAGGCTGACACACCATCGTAGTACTGAGGGAGTGCTGCACTGCTGGAGGTGCAGTCTTTCAGATGAGACATTAAACCTCGTCCTTGTTTGGCACCTCAGCTGGACGTAAAAGGTCCCATAGCATTATTTCAAAGAGCAGGGTAGTTATCCCTGGTGTCCTGGCCAATATTTATCCCACAATCAATATCACAAAAACAGATTATCTGGTCATTATCACATTGCTGTTTGTGGGAGCTTGCTGGGTGCAAATTAGCTGCTGCGTTTCCTACATTATAACAGTGACTACATTTCAAAAAGTACATCATTGGATATAAAGTGCTTTGAGATGTCCGGTGTCTTTTTGTAGCAGGCCTGGCCACATTTCTGATATTTGAACACAAGTTCTGCCCAGTAGGACTTTTGTCCATTGGTTAAAGAAAAGCCATTAAAAGTCTTATTCTAAAGCACAGAAGGAAATTTAATTTTCAGCTAAAGTTTAGCATATTAATGTATGTTTTCCAGCTAATGTTTAATGTTTACTGAATCAGATCATGAGAAATGTTTGAGGAGTGAGATCAGCAGGATCTCTGTTATCAATATCAGAGAAACTGACTGGACAGAAACTCTGTCCAGGCGTTCTGCAGAAAGGGAAGATCCGTGTAGAAGACTAGTTTTGTGATGTGTTTCTCACAATTCCACTGGAGGGGATTTTAATCAGAAGTTGTGATTCCTTTAAAAGAACCCCAATCATTGAATTTCTTGTTTTAAATAATACTTGACAAAAGACGTCATGCCAAGGAAATCAGCAGGATCCAGATTGTATCATGATATGTGGAGTCAATTAGCCATATTTACATTGACTACATTGACAATAACCAGGGAAAATTGATTGCAACTCAACATGAAACCACTAAAGTCTCTGTTTCATCTGTAGCAAAGACACCTGGAGCCATCCAGTATTATTGGGACAGTCTATCAGTCGTGAGCAGTGAAATCAACTTTGGTCTCTTTTTGGATCTAAATGACAGATCAGTCATTATGCTGTACAGAGATATATTGAAAAAATTACTGATGCATCAGTCAGCATAGCACCTTTCTCACTGACTAGCATCAAGAGGATGTGACTGTCAAATGTCATTGTACTATTGCAATACCCAAATTACAAAAGGGCCAGCACTAAATGTGCATCAAATTGCCTGGACACTTTGTGGCTTGCTTATATGTGCCATGTACCTGGTAAATGAGTAGACTTATCTTTGACAGCTTCCTCAAGGTTTGCGGTCACATTTCTCTGTTTCCAGGCCTTGCAAGTAGTGCACACAACATTGAAGCTGGTAACCACCCCTTGACAGCCAAACTGCAGAGCTGTCAACTGGGGAGAGTTTGCTGGAGTGCCAGGCAGTCGGAACCTGCCTCATATAGTATAGCATGGCCACCTCGCCAGTTGTAATAGTGATCTTAGTTGGTCTATGGGATGTTCCTTTTAATCTACAACCCCAGCTCTGAGACTTGTGGACGGACTATATTAACAGCATTTAAGGGTGTGGTGACAATTAAATGAAGTGTGTTTCAAGTGTGAAGACATCTCTGAATCTTCGGCCCGAATTTTGTGCCCCCCCCACCCAAAGAGCCGGAATGTGGTGGGGGCGCGGGCGTAAAATGGAGCAGGAAGCTCTGGGGGCTCTTTCCGACCCACTCCCGCCTTCACCGTCACTTTATGCAGGGTGACGGCGAAAAGTGGCCTGCCCGACCCAGGCCAATCAAGGCCTGCTACCACGGGGATTTTACCCATGGCTGGTCGGGCAGCCCAGGCACGAGAGAAGCCGCCTGACAAAAACAGGTGGCTTTCTGATGGCCTGGGGTGGGGGTGGGCCCTCATGATCAGGCACCCTGTATCCGACGGAGGGCCGCCCCCACTGCCCCAACCACCACCAACACGCACCCCCCCCATCCCTCAATCGACCACCCTTGCTTCACCAGGGCCCAACCGATCACCCCCAGCGAGGCACCAAAAACTTACCTTCATTCCCGGGCTCCCCAACAACTCTTTCCCATGGCTGGGTTGCAGTCCCAGCAGTGGCCACAGCTCCCGGTGGCACTGCTGAGACTAAAAGCTGCTCACCTGCTGATTAGCCGGCAGCTCCATTAGGCGGGCCTTCCTGCCTCAATGAGGTGGAAGTCCCGCCTCAGACCAGTTAAAGGCCTGTGGAACACAAAAAGCAGTCCGGATCCCCAGGCCAGGCGAAGGCGGGTTCACCACCGGATTTTCAGTTGGTGGACAGCTCCCGTCTGCTGATGATTAAATTCCAGCCTTAGTGTCTCTTAAATGGTTATCAAAGTAGTAAATATTGATGAAGGATTTGAGTCCACTCTGGTTTCCATACTGCTGTGTTTGTAGCCAACTTAGCATTAGGAACATTTCAACATGATTGACAACTCACTCTAATAATTCCAGTAGACATGCTCTAGTTAATATATAATAATGCTGACCCTCAAACCTGGAACAGTGCACAGGTAAAATAAGGACTTGCATTTCAATTGCTTCTCATCATGTGTCTCAGGTCTCAAACTGCAATTAACCTCTGTGAAATATAGTCACAGTTATATAGCAAAGTATGTTCACGAGCAGGATGCCAGAAGCAACAATGAAGTAAATGACTAGCTAATTAGCTTTTGATGGTATAGCTGGAGGAAGTAATGTTAGTCAGTACACCCAAAGAACATGGCCATTTGATCCTGAACTATCAGAACAGGCACCTCAATTTAACACCTCATCTCAAGGAGGAAATTCCAACAGTGCTGTACTCACTATTCAGTCTATCCAGTTTACATACTGGTGGGGGGCTTCAACCTACGGACTTCTTATTCAGTGGCAGGGGTGGTACCTACTGTGTCAAGCTGGCAGTTACAGTTGATGGAAAATATTACATTAGCTTTTTAACAAGATGATTTTAATGTTTTCAATTAGTAAATGTTGGCTATTATATTCAGACTTCGACAAAATCAAACATTGAACTGCAGTTTGTTTTCTTACCTTTTCCACATATCGAGTGTGTGCAAACATGGTTCTGGTGCTAAGCAAGACCTCTGCCTGGGTTGCGTCATTGAAGTATGAAACTACTGACTTATTGACATGCCAGGTCATGAAATAATTAATACAAATTAATTCAAAAAAAGGAACCTGATGACTTTTGCATGGTCTCAAAACTTTCAACTTTTGAAAACAGAAACTTTGGGGGGAATTTTATGCTCTCTGCCCCGACAGATTTGGTGGCGTGCAGGGTGATATAATTAGGTGGGAGATGTTTTTATGGATTCCAGATGACAGGATATTTTAGAGGGATTAAGTCGGCAGCAGGTTTGCGGCCTTCTGGGGTTCCCCCAGCACAGATTTCACCTTTTGCATTCATTTAAATAACATGACCCAATGCATAGTTACAATTTAGTCCTACATGCCAGATTAAGTGAATGGCGAGCGATACTCCCGTGCTATCCGGTTCACGAATGTTTCAAGGTGGAGTGCAACAGTCAGATTTGTGCATTTGAATCTCAGCACTGTACTCTTCTCTAACAGCCGCTAAAGTAACGCCAGCATTGCAATGGATGTTCACCTCCAGGCCAGCATTGCAATAGATGTTTACCTCCAGGCCAGCATTGCAATAGATGTTCACCTCCAGGCCAGCATTGCAATAGATGTTCACCTCCAGGCCAGCATTGCAATGAATGTTCACCTCCAGGCCAGCATTGCAATAGATGTTCACCTCCAGGCCAGCATTGCAATAGATGTTCACCTCCAGGCCAGCATTGCAATAGATGTTCACCTCCAGGCCAGCATTGCAATAGATGTTCACCTCCAGGCCAGCATTGCAATGAATGTTCACCTCCAGGCCAGCATTGCAATAGATGTTCACCTCCAGGCCAGCATTGCAATGAATGTTCACCTCCAGGCCAGCATTGCAATAGATGTTCACCTCCAGGCCAGCATTGCAATGAATGTTTACCTCCAGGCCAGCATTGCAATGAATGTTTACCTCCAGGCAAGCATTGCAATGAATGTTTACCTCCAGACCTGCATTGCAATGAATGTTTACCTCCAGGCCAGCATTGCAATGAATGTTTACCTCCAGGCCAGCATTGCAATAGATGTTCACCTCCAGGCCAGCATTGCAATGGATGTTTACCTCCAGGCCAACATTGCATTGGATGTTTACCTCCAGGCCAACATTGCAATAGATGTTTGCCTCCAGGCCAACATTGCATTGGATGTTTACCTCCAGGCCAACATTGCAATGGATGTTTGCCTCCAGGCCAGCATTGCATTGGATGTTTACCTCCAGGCCAACATTGCAATGGATGTTTGCCTCCAGGCCAGCATTGCATTGGATGTTTGCCTCCAGGCCAGCATTGCATTGGATGTTTACCTCCAGGCCAACATTGCAATGGATGTTTGCCTCCAGGCCAGCATTGCATTGGATGTTTACCTCCAGGCCAGCATTGCATTGGATGTTTACCTCCAGGCCAGCATTGCATTGGATGTTTGCCTCCAAGCCAACATTGCATTGGATGTTTACCTCCAGGCCAGCATTGCATTGGATGTTTGCCTCCAGGCCAGCATTGCATTGGATGTTTGCCTCCAAGCCAACATTGCATTGGATGTTTGCCTCCAAGCCAACATTGCATTGGATGTTTGCCTCCAGGCCAACATTGCATTGGATGTTTACCTCCAGGCCAACATTGCAATGGATGTTTGCCTCCAGGCCAGCATTGCATTGGATGTTTGCCTCCAGGCCAGCATTGCATTGGATGTTTGCCTCCAGGCCAGCATTGCATTGGATGTTTGCCTCCAGGCCAGCATTGCATTGGATGTTTACCTCCAGACCTGCATTGCAATGGATGTTTGCCTCCAGGCTCGGCACCAGCACAGGTGCAGCATCTCAGTGGGTTAGGGTGACAGCATGTGGTGCAGGCTACATGGAGGAACAAGGGAAGGGTAATCAGGGAGGGAAAGTTGGGGCTGTTCGGGTACATCGAGGAGCTGGGGAGGGTGGAGTGGAACATCCAAGTTGTTGTATGGTTGATGTTGATGGTGAAGATGAATTGCCCTGAATTCCACAAGCACCAACCTCTCCAAAGATAATGGAAACAATGTGGACACTCAAGGATTGCAAGGAGAGTGGGAGGAGACAAATGACAGTGGGTGTGTCTTCTACCTGGCTGCAATTTGAAGGCAGATATAAGAGAACTGTTCAATGCTTCGATGTTTCAGCTCACTAGTAACAGAGGGCTGAATTGCCATGCTCTGCTGATTTATTGTTCAGAAAAGACACAGCGACATGGGTCTCATACACACGCTTTATCAACCAGGGGAAGAAGAACAAAGGAAGTGACTAAGGAGGGCTCTTTTCCCTCAACTCATGATGCCTGAGCACCAACGATAGGCAGAACAGGAACGTGAGGATGCTCCGAATGATAACATCCTGGAACAGCCTTATCGAAGATGGGCACTGACACGTCATCGCATCCTCAGGACAAGGACAAATTACCTACAAATGTCAGCGAGGCAATGCCAGAGATGCCTAAGCCTGTCATGTTTGATGGTCACAGAAATTTGTAGGATCCTGCAACATGACCTGCAGCCACTTGGCTTCGGTGGAAATCCCATGCCAGTTACTCGCAAGGTGACTGCTGCACTCAATTTTTTTCTCCAGCGGCTCCTTCCAGGACGACCTATGCAGCGTCTCGCAGTCTGTAACCCACAGGTGTATCAAAGAGGCGACCAATGTCCTGTATTGATGTGCCAATGATTTCATCTATGTACCTGTAGACGAGGACAGCTAGGCAGCAAGGTCTTCGGCCTTCGGCATCATTGCTGGGTTCCTTTGAGTGCAAGAGATGATCAACTGTACTCATGGCCATTACACCTCCCTAGGAACAGCCTGCTGTCTTTATTAATCGCAAAGGCTTCCACTCTTTAAATGTACAGCTAGTTTGCAACCACAGCAGAAGAATCATGTATGTTTGCACATGTTTCCCAGGGAGCTGTCGTGACTCCTACATTTTGAGGAACCCCCAGCTGCCAGCAGTTTTCAAGGAACCAGCCAAAGTGGACAGGTGGATCCTGGGTGACAAGGGTTACCCACTTTGCACATGGTTGACATCAGTATGTCATCCCCAAAATGCTGATGAAGAGAGGTACAATGTCGCTCACGCATCCAACAGAGCCATCATTGAACACACCATTGGCATGCTGAAAATGCGATTCCATTGCCTTGACCGGTCTGGAGGGGCTCTTCAGTATGGGCCACATAGGGTGTCACAAATAATTGTCTGCTGTGTCTTGCACAAACTTGCAACTGGACGTGGCAACATTCTGAAGGAACAGGAGGAACACCAGTCCTCCTCAGATGAGGATGTTTATGAAGAGGTTGAGGAGGAGGACAACAATGACAATGATGCCTTGGAGTGACATGCAAGGGACATCAGGGAGAACCTCGTTTATGCACGTTTCAGCCAACAGTCAGCCACATCATCAAGGAACGTTAGGAGGAGAAACATAACAATTCCCCACAGAAATTCCCTTGTGTATGAGGTCTTATTCATCTCTGCAATCTTAAAGAAGCATTGCTGCACTTAAATGTGATTGGCATTGGAAATCATCAATGGGCTGCGATGAATGCGACTACACACCACTGCAAGCAGCATTAAGTTATGACCATAGAAAACATAAGTAAGGCTTGACAGTATTGGAAAAAGTTATTAATCATCAATAGGAAAACAGCCAACATTGAAGAGTGAAGGCTCAAATTCCAATGAGATATGGACACTGGACATTTCCTGAGATGCTTTGCAAACATCATTGCGTTCCTCCCATCGGCTTCCAAAAAACTTCTTTGTTTCCATCTGTAACCAAGCAAAACATCACTGAGAGTGGATCAAATTTTGCATGAAATAAAAACGTTTCAACACATCTTTGCAATCGTGACAATTTGTACAGCACCCATGCCACCTTCCTGATCAAAACTGTTTCAATTTCCTTTTTCTCCCACTACATCTAGGTGTTATCCCAACATTAGCAGCTGAGCTGGAGGTAGTCTGCTTAGTACACTGTCCCGTTGCTGTGGATGATCGTGGCAGACATCCTCTGGAGGTACAGGGCCTTGATGGCTCCATCCTACCGGGGGTCTGCAGCACTGGTGCTTGAGTATCCCCCGTGTGCTCGCCTGTCTATAACAGTGCAGATTTAATGACATGGCAAATGATGCGTCCCAACCATTGCATACATGCATCAACATCACTCATTCTGCATTGGCTTCCACATGACACATCCAATTACATAAACAATGCCAATCTTCATCATTTAGTAAATGGCACCAAGGCTGCTCACACATTCCACTGCATTCCTTGCGTACCGTCTGCCTTAAAGACACAGAGCCATGGAAGAAAACAATGGAGCAGCTTCGCCAGGACCACTTACGCTCGCTGATCTGAGCAAGTCATTGATGCACTTGCAGCACTGCACTCATGTTCCAAGTGTTAGCCCACAGTTCGAGACCTCCTCAGTTGCCTCCATCCAGGGCATCTGGGTGAGGTGGAAGGGTCTTCGTATTCCATCTGCAGGAAGAGGACCTCCCGCTTTTCCCTGATGGCCTAGAGGAGAACCTCAGGCAGGCATCACTGAACCGTGGCTGTAGGGAAAATAAATGATCTGAAGTTGGTGGCAACTTTCACAAAATAAGGGAGGCAAAAACATTTTGATTAAAGCAAAAGCTAAAATTTAAGTTAGTCTGAAAATACTTGCATGAAAGGAAGGCTGCTGCTCCTTGTGGCTGCAAGCACAGAATATTTTATATCTGTGGCGATCGTGGTGCTTGGGGGCAGTGATAGCGGGTTCCACTAATGAAAGGCCATTTCTGCCACATGATCCTACCTGTTCTCCGTGCCCGTCGCTGCATGGCTAATTTAAATACAAAATTGCGTGGGAAACGGGATTTGCGGCGGGAGCGTAAGTTCCATCAACCTCTGGTCCAGCTATTGGGAACAGCATGGCACTCTACATCCGTGAATTTGATTTAAAGTATGCACCTTGTAGCTCTGAGTGTCATTAGACCTCAGGTAAAAAAAAAAAAATCTGCAGGTTGTACAGTGGCCATTAAAATGTACTGTAGCTGCAGTTATATACCATTCTCTGTGTCCTGTTATATAATCTAATAAAGCACTGCCAAAGTTTCTGCACAAGCTACAGAAATGAAATATAAACATATTTATTGAGTTCACAAATTTATTAACAATTTGAAGTCCTATTGCTTTTTGTTTCCTGCACAGATTTTAAGTTAAGGCTAGTAACAGTTCTGTGAAGTTCAGATAACATAGTTGAGTAGAATACTCAATGGCAATATTCTCCAGTCATCATGGGAAGGGCCGTAGCCCCTGTGTCAATTTTTAAATGGAAAATAATTGCATGAAATCTAACTTTTTTACAAGTCCTCATATGATAGTCCTTTGATTGGTGTTGGCACCTCTACAATGTTTCTGGGGCTAAGAGATCATATGAACATACAAATTAGGAGCAGGAGTAGGCCACTCGGCCCCTCGAGCCTGCTACACCATTCAATAAGATCATGGCTGATCTGATTGTAACCTCAACTCCACATTCCCGCCTACCCCCAATAACCTTTCACTCCCTTGCTTATCAAGAATCTATCTACCTCTGCCGTAAAAATATTTCAAGACTCTGCTTCCACCGCCTTTCGAGAAAGAGAGTTTCAAAGACTCACGACCCTCTGAGAGAAAAAAATTCTCCTCATCTCTGTCTTAAATGGGTGACCCCTTATTTTTAAACAGTGACCCCTAGTTCTAGATTCTCCCACAAGAGGAAACATCCTTTCCACATCCACCCTGTCAAGACCCCTGAGAATCTTATATGTTTCAATCAAGTCGCCTCTTGCTCTTCTAAACCCCATGCTGATACAAGCCCAGCTGAGCATGAAACATGAAGATTCTTTCCTGGCCCTTTCAAAGCCCCCCTCCCCTCACCCACCATCACCATCTGGAAAAAAAGGGGAAGTATGCCCAGTTGAAACCGATCCTGTGTTAACAAGCTGTGTTTTTCTGTTGGTAGTCTGAAAATAGTTGCCTCAGCCTTTGTGGAGCATTAATGATCTCCAACACTGCCATGTGAAGACTTGAGAACAGTTTACCATTGCCAATTGTTTTAAGCCTGATTCATGGAGATAGCACAAGATATGGGAAGAATCAAACGGTAATTATTATGTTTAATTTTAAAGTAGGACATGCTCTTTTTTTCTGCATCTGCCATAGTGAGATTTAATGTGATCCAATTGCCAAGAGCATTCACAAAGCCAAACATCAATGAAAGAAGAGCCAAATTTTGCTCATTACATGTTGGTTGGTCATGTCTGTTTTACATGAACATATTAATGGCAAGAAAACTCAGAATAAAAACATAATATATGACTGAAAATTCCAGAAACTGGAAGAATAAAGGACAAGTCTGGTGGTGGTGCAGGTGGAGTTATGTGGGGCTTGAAGAATCTTGGCTTGAAGGAAGTGAAAACAAAGAAATGATTTAAAAAGAAATCTTTAGCTAAAATGACAATCTCATTTCACAACTAATTAAAGGGTGTATTTCACATTGTTTAAAAATGAATATTAGCTGCGTTAGCACAACATTTTTACCTTAAAACAAAAATTAACTGTATTTCTTTTAAATTATGGGAAATGAAATAGTTTTGCTCAAATTTATAGAATTGTTTACTTAATCTTCAAATTAAAGCTAAGTCATTTAGAAGTGCAATTAAGGAAGTACAATAAAAATATATAGATGCTTTGGAAGTTTTGAACAAAACATTATGAGTAGAATTATTCCAAAAATGCATTTTTATTGGGTGTTGACTGCTTACAGTAAAATTGAGTTTATTCTTCAAACTGCCTGTTTGTTGGTTTAAATTACTGTAACTCAAATACTTGTATATTTGCTTTTTCCCATGTTAGCCAAAATGTCTATCACTGTGTTGGTGACAATGTTGGCACATGGTTGAAAAGCACCCCATCATGCCTAAAACTTTGACATAAGTGAGTTGGACTGCAGAATTCTTTTTTACAATCTAGCTTAATCCATGACTACAGCTAAACTCTGTTGACTACCAATGGTGAGTACTGAACATCAAAGACTAGATGGTTGGGCTGGCGTAAACAAAGTAGTTCCTTTTTTCATCCAAGTTATTCCATTACATTGACGGTGCATCCAAAGCAGAAGTCCTGTGTTGACCTCAGTTTAGAGTCATAGAGTTAAACAACACAGAAACAGGCCCTTCGGCCCACCGTGTCCACGCCAGCCATCAAGCCTATCTATTCTAATCCCATTTTCCAGCACTTGGCCCATAGCCTTGTATGCTATGGCGTTTAAAGTGCTCATCTAAATACTTCTTAAATGTTGTGAGGGTTCCTGTCTCTACCACCCTTTCAGACAGTGTGTTCCAGATTCCAACCACCCTCTGGATGAAAAATGTTTTCCTCAAATCCCCTCTAAACCTCCTGCCCCTTACCTTAAATCTATGCCCCCTGGTTACCAACACCTCCGCTAAGGGAAAATGTTTCTTCCTATCTACCCTATCTATGCCCCTCATAATTTTGTATACCTCAATCAGGTCTGCCCTCAGCCTTGTCTGCTCTAAGGAAAACAACCCTAGCCTATCCAGTCTCTCTTCATAGCTGAAATGCTCCAGCCCAGGCAACATCCTGGTGAATCTCCTCTGCACCCTCTCCAGTGCAATCACATTCTTCCTATAGTGTGGTGACCAGAACTGTACACAGTACTCCAGCTGTAGCCTAACTAGCATTTTATGCAGCTCCATCATAATCTCCCTGCTCTTATATTCTATCCCTTGGCGAATAAAGGCAAGTATCCCATATGCCTTCCTAACCCCCTTATCTACCTGTGCTGCTGCCTTCAGTGATCTATGGACATGTACACCAAGGTCCCTCTGACCCTCTGTACTTCCTAGGGTCCTGTCATCCATTGTATATTCCCTTGCCTTGTTAGTCTTCCCAAAATGCATCACCTCACACTTCTCAGGATTAAATTCCATTTGCCACTGCTCTGCCCATCTTACCAGCCCATCGATGTCGTCCTGTAATCTAAGGCTTTCATCCTCGCTATTTACGACACCACCAATTTTTGTGTCACTTCAGCATTTGTAAGTCTTTTGAAACTAGATGAGCTGATAATGGTAGTAAGCAGGGTTCCTGTTACTGTTTATTAATATATTGATTTATTTATAAATGAAAAGTACAACAAAGCTGAACAATGTTCTATTTGTTTACAATTGTCATGTTGCTAGAGAGTAATAAGCCTGGAATTTACTTCTGCATCATGGGGATTTTAGTTTGTAGCCGGTCTACTACCCCAGTATCTGCTTTAGTTTTCCTGTAACTAATCCCATAATAGATCTGTAAGCAAGTTCTAATGTTTTAGTAATTTACTGAAATGATTTATTATTTGCATTTTCTGTGATTGTATATTCTTTCAATAATATGTGTGGGGAAAAATTGCAATCTAAATATTTACAAAGCAGCTATTTTAATTGTGTGGTTATGTATATCAGACTTGGTTGCTCATGTTTTTGTTGTATACTCCAGTGTACATCCCAATGACTTAGGACGTCCAGCATTATCCATTTGGACTGCAAGTCCTACAGTAACTTCCCCAAACTATTGGCCTGGTTTATTAATAACTGTTTATTCAATGCTTGTGACACGAAGAAAAAAGAAAGCCGAGAGGTTTTTACTTTTTTGAAGTTTAATTTAGTCTTTGACTGATAGCAATGATTAAACAGACAGAAAGAATGTAAGATACCAGAGCACTGGAGAACTACTGGGAATGTCAACAGCATTGCAAAAGGCAGAGCCAAAAGATGAGCACATTGTTGGCGTCTAAGCACTCCTAGTGCAAGCCTTTAAACTAGAACCATCAGATGCTGTTATTGCATATTTTGCTGCAGTTCCTTCACAGGGTATACCTGTTCTATGCCACATGAGATACAGCTGTCATTTCAATTACAAAAAAGTACACAAATTTTCACATTTCTAATATTTGCCAGTTCTGAAGAAGGGTCACTGACCTGAAACATTAACTCTGCTTCTCTCTCCATAGATGCTGCCAGACCTGCTGAGTATTTCCAGCATTTCTTGTTTTTGTTACAAATTTTCATGCTGTGGACTTGCACTTTTTCATATAATGTTGTCATTAGGATTTCTAAGAATCCAGTATTGAATGATGAAGGAAGATCAATCAGTTATCTTACAGTTGGAAACAACTTTACATTCAGTAGAATTATATAAAAGTTCCAACACACAAATCGGCCCTTCACCCATATTGCCATTTACTTTCAGTGTGAACAAATACTTTTAATCACATTTACCCACCCATAGAAATATAGAAAATAGGAGCAGGAGTAGACCATTTGGCCCTTTGGGCCTGCTCCACCATTCAAAAAAGATCATGGCTAATCGCCTAATTCAGTTCCCTGTTCCCACTTTTTCCCCATATCCCTTGATCCCTTTGGCATTAAGAAATATATCTATCTCCTTCTTCAATATATTTAATGATTTGGCCTCCACTGCCTTCTACGGTAGAGAATTCCACAGGTTCACCACATTCTGAGTGAAGAAGTTTCTCCTCATCTCGGTTCTAAATGGCATACCCCATATCCTGAGACTGTGAGCCCTGGTTCTGGGCTCCTCCATCGGGAACATCCTCCCTGCATCTAGCCTGTCTAGCCTGTCTAGTCCTGTTAGAATTTTATAGGTTTCTATGAGATCCCCTCTCATTCTTCTAAACTCCAGTGAATATAGGCCTAGTCGACCCAATCTCTCCTCATACGTCAATCCTGCCATCCCAGGAATCAGCCTAGTAAATCTTCTTTGCACTCCCTCCATGGCAAGTACATCCTTCCTCAGATAAGGAGAGCAAAACTGCACACAATACTCCAGATGTGGTCTCACCAAGGCCCTGTATAACTGCAGTAAGACAGCCTTGCTCCTGTACTCAAATCCTCTTTCCCATGAAGGCCAGCATGCCATTTGCCTTCCTAATTGCTTGCTGCACCTGAATGCTTGCTTTCAGTGACTGGTGTACAAGGACACCCAGGTCTCGTTGCACCTCCCCGTTTCCCAATCTATCACCATTCAGATAATAATCTGCCTTTCTGTTTTTACAGCCAAAGTGGATAACCTGACATTTATCCACGTATACTGCATCTGCCATGCATTTGCCCACTCACCCAACTTGTCATACTTCTTTAACCTCCCCCCCCCCCCCCCCACCTCCCCCACTTTCTTTATCCAGCTAACAATCTGATCTTGAATGCTGACATAGGGCTGAATTTTTGTTTTTGGGTTGGGACCCCGATGACCAGAGCATTTATGTCGCTGACGTGGTGCTGTTTTTAGATGATAAATAAGAATTGGCCTGGGAGTGAGTCTGGCCCCCAAGTCGAAGCTCCAGAAGCACTAAGGAGGCAGCATGTGGAATTGGATGCAGTTTTTCAAGACAAGCGGCAGCAATGCATAAATGAGTCACCAGGGATCTTGGAGGGCCTGTGTGGGCTTGAGAATGCGTTCCCTTGCAGTTCTCCGTTGTCCTCCTCTGGCCTCCTGCTGTCCAGGAGGTCACATCTGCTGCAGCTCATCCTGGCTGCTCTGTCCAATGTCAGAGTGGCCTGTTTCCATCTGACTTCCCTCAGCTGGGCTTTGGGCTTTGTACATTCACCAGGCCTTTCCGTGCCAACCCCAGCTGCCAAAGTGATGCCAGCGGGCTCACTTCCCTCTCCACTTCCCTGCCACTCTCCACTGCGACATTGAATTCTTCCAGCTGCGGCAATAGTCTCATGTGGAGCGGCTAAGCTTTATTTGCTGCTAATGAATTAATTTAATCAGCCCTTCCCATAGCCCTCATGGCCCTCAAAAGTGTTCATGTCTTCACAACTCTGCCGTGTTCCCCCAAGGTGTCTTCCCCGTTCCCAGCCTTTAAAAATTGCTGATACTGACAAGCCTGTTAATGAGCTCAAGAGGGACTTAATTGAAGGCGTACACCTGACCCACTGTCTCCCTGCCAGCGACACATTGAAAATATCATTGCGTTCCAGATGTGGCAGGACCCATCGCCAGCCTCCGGAACGGAGTATTCAAATTTCATTCGCAACCGTTCTTGCACTCATGGGGGTTTGAAACTCCAGCCCAAAGTTTCTGCCTCGACTACTACCTCTGGAAGTGAATTCCACAGCCTCACAGCTCTCTGTGTGAAGCTGTTTCTCCTGCTGACTGTTCTTTTACATTTAATCCTGTATCTACGGGCCCTTGTTCTGGACCCCTCAACTACTGGAAGCAGCTTCTATTTATACTGTTCCACTCTGTCATAATTTTAAAAACTTTTGTTATATCACCCAGTAATCTAATGATCAAAGACCCAATCGCTCATATTTGTACTTACTCATACCAGGCAGCATCCCAGCTGTACTCTTGCTGAAGGCTCATTGTCCTTCCTGCAGTGTGGACCCAATATTGCATGCAACACTTATAACTGAGGTCTAATGAAGTTTCATATAGGCTCTTAATTACAACCTGGCATTTATATTCTATACCTCTTGAGATGAAACTTAGAATTCCTTTAATTTTATTTATGCCCTTATGGTGCTGCCTTTAATATTCAGAGAACTTGTAGCCTTACTCTGCTTTTCCAAAGCACTGAGCCTCCTTACATTGAGTATAATTACTGCTTTTTTTTTCTGAATAAAATGTACGTCTCATGCTTACTGATATTGAATTCCATCTGCCACTTTTTAGCCCATTCCTCCATGATATTAATATCCCTTTGGTCTTAAACTTCGTTGCTTTTTTTTGGTATCAGCTGCAAATTTTGGCACCGCTCCCTCTCGGCCAAATCCTTGATATGCACAGTGAACAGAAATGATCACAGAATTGAATGGTTCTGTATTTTTTTCTGAAGTCAAATACTTGACTGGCTGTTTCAGAGGTTTATCCACAATAGACCTTGCTGCTTTTCAGTGTTTTGCAGTAATTGGTCCATTTAATATGATCTCGCATACATGTTATGTTCCACTTGCCCACATTGAATTTCTTTTGTCACTGATTGTTTGTAAAGATCATGGATGCCAGCACTGAGATATGGCTCAAGTATTTTAACCAAGCTGCATTATATATTGTATTTTATTTTTGCAGTCAATGCTTAATTGATGATCTTCTCTTTATTCCTCTGATTAATGGTTTGGCCAGGGAAAGGTTGGTCTGGAGACTCTAGACAGTTACAAGGAGGGACATCCAGGAGCACTGACCATTTCTTTCCAATCAGTAGGGAAGTTCCCAGTTTCCACTTGGTGCTTCTTAATGGAGATACAAAAAATTTAAATTCCAATTTATTTCAGTCAACATGTGTGAATTTTCACAAGCAAGTAACTTTATGTAAAGTGTGATCAACCTTAATGCTAGATTTCTACAACCAGTGACTATCAGCATCAACATCACTTATAAAACTTGCATTTTATATAGCACCTTTAATGCATTAAAATGTCCCAAGGCAATCCACAGGAGATAGTGGATGCATTGTTTGTAATCTTCCAAAATTCCCTAGATTCTGTAAAGGTCCCAGGAGATTGGAAACGCACAAATATAACACCACTATTCAAAAAGGCAGTGGGGGGGGAGGTGTGGGGTGACAGACAGCAGGAAACTATAGACCAGTTAGCCTAACATCTGTCATTGGGAAAATGCTAGAATCCATTAGTTAGAAAATAGTAACAGGACGTTTAGAAAATCATAATGCAATCTGGCAGATTCAACATGGTTTTATGAAAGAGAAGTTGTGTTTGACAAATTTATTAGAGCTCTTTGAGGATGTAACAAGCAGGGTGGATAAAGGGGAACCAGTAGATGTAGTGTATTTGGATTTCCAGAAGGCATTTGACAAGGTGTCACATAAAAGGTTACTACATAAGATATGGTGTTGGGGATAATATAGTAACATGGATAGAGGATTGGTTAACCAACAGGAAACAGTCGGGATAAATGGGGCATTTTCAGGTTGGCAAACTTTAACTGGTGGAGTGCCGCAGGGATCAGTGCTAGGGCTTCATCTGTTTAAGTTCAGTATTAATGACTTGGATGAAGGGACCGACTGTATTGTAGCCAAATTTGCAGACAATGCAAAGATAGATAGGAAAGCAAGTTTGAGGAGGACACAAAGGGCTCCCAGTGCTGGGCCGTAAAGGCAGGGAGAATCCTGCCTCGGCAAACTGGAGCACCCCCAACCCCACCCCAGCGCGATTCCATTGTGCCGGGCCAATTAACAGCACGGCGCCAGGATCCCTGTCCCTTTAAGAGTCGCCGGACAATTACAGGGCCAGCAGCTCAGCAGAATTGGCAGCACCACCAGTAGCTTTGGCCACTTCTGGTACTGCAGAGGGCTTGGATCCAGGCCCAGCATTGGAGACCCAGAACTCCGGTTAGTGAGACGGGATTGCCGGGGATTGTCCGGAAGACCCCAGATCGTGGGGCTAGGGTAGGCATTGAATATAGGGGGAGGGGGGTACAGGGAGTTGTTTTGTTTGCTGGAGGGAGCCCTCTGTGGGCCTCAGATTGCCCATGGATGAGGGCCCCCTCCAAGCTTTCAGGCAGGTCACCTTGTTTTACTGGACGACCTTCCTGTGTCAAGGAGGCCCCCCCCCTGCCCACCATCGCCGTTGGCTTAATGCTAGTGGTGAAGTTGGAAGAAGCTCTTGTGGCTGTTAGGCCTCTTAAGGACCTCAATTAGCCTCTGGGCAGGAAGGCCGTCTTCAACCTATCCCACCCCCGACAAAATTGTGTTGCGACGGAAAGCAGTTGTGCCCTCCGCCCTACCCCTCACTCCCCCATCTCTTGTTGCAAAACTATGGGTCTTCCACCTTAGAACATGCCTCAGGTGGGCCCATAAAATTCAGCCCAAAGTGTCTGCAAAGAGATATAGATAGGTTAAGTGAATGGGCAAAAATTAGACAGATGGAGTATAATGCAGGAAAAGGTGACATCGTCCACTTTGGCCAGAAGAATAGAGAAGTAAAATATAATTTATTTGGAGAGAGACTGCAGAATGCTGCAGTCCAGAGGGATCTTGTACATGAATCACAAAAGGTTAGCATGCAGGTACAGCAAGTAATGAGGAAGGCAAATAGAATGTTGACATTTATTGCAAAGGGGGTAGGGTATAAAAATGGGGAAGTCTTGCAACAACTGTACAAGTTTTGGTCTCCTTCCTTATGGAGGGATATACTTGCATTGGAAGCAGTTCAAAGAAGGTTCACTAGGCTAATTACTGGGATGAAGGGGTTGTCTTACAAGGAAAGGTTGAGCAGGTTGGGTCTACACCCACTGGAGTTTAAAAGAATGAGAGATGATCTTATTGAAACATAGAAGATTCAGAGGGGGCTTGACAGGGTAGATGCTGAGAGGATATTTTCCCTTGGGGAATCTAGAACTAGGTGGAACAGTTTCAAAATAAGGGGTCTCCCTTTTGAGATGGAAATGAGAAGAAATTTCCTCTCTCAGACGGTCATTAATCTATGGAAATCTCTTCCCCAGACAGCAGTGGAGGCTGGATCATTAAACACATTCAAGGCTGAGTTAGACAGATTTTTGATCTACAAGGGAGTCGAGGATTATGGGGAGCAGGCAGGAAAATGGAGTTAAGGCCACAATCAGATCAACCTTATTGAATGGCGGAGCAGACACGAGGGGCCAGATGGCCTAATCCTGCTCCTAGTTCTTAAGTTCTTATCAAACAAAATCTACATTAGGAGATATTAGCACAGGCGACCAAAAGCTTGGTCAAAAGGTAAGTTCTAAAGAGTATCTTAAAAGAGGAGAGAAAAGTAGAGAGGTTTAGGGAGGGAATTCGAGAGCTTGGGGCCTAGGCAACTTAAGGCATAGCCACCCATGATAGAGCGATGAAAATCAGGGATGCGCAAGAGGCCAGAATTGGACAAAAGAAGTGGGTTGAAATTATACCTCCCCCCCCCCCCCCCCCCCCCCCCACCACCCCAGGAGCAGACTAGAGACAAGGGGGGGGGAAGGAGGTGGCATAAAATCGAGTGGGAGGTGCTGTTCCCAGCACCTCCCTGCCCTTGCTGCCATTTTACGAGCAGCAGAGAAGGTTGAAGATGGCCTGCCTGTCCCAGGCCAATTGAGGCCCTTAATTAATTGCCACTTCAGGGTTTCCTACCACTGGATCTTACCATCGGCAGACAGCCACTTTGCCACCATGTGACCTGGAGGGGCAAGGGGCCCATTCCCCACTCACCTTTCGGTGCTGGTGTCCATGGTCTTCTTCAGGCCATGGTCTCAGAGGGTTGTGGGCCTTGAGGAGATTACAAGATAGGGAAGGGTGAGGCTATGGAGGGTTTTGAAAACAAGGATGAAAATATTAAAAGTGAGACATTGCAGGAGCCAATGTCGGTCAGCGATGATGATCTGTTCTGATGATGCAACCTTCCATTTCAACACTTCTGATTTGTCTTCCTTTTTTCTCAAACGAGGATTCCCCCACTGTGGTTGACAGGGTCCTCAACTGTGTCTGACCTATTTCCCACACTTTTGCTCTCACCCCTTCCCCTCCCTCCCAGAACTGTGACAGGGTTCCCCTTGTCCTCACTTTCCACCTCAACAGCCTCCACATCCAAAGGATCATCCTCCGCCATTTCCGCCACCTCCAGCATGATGCCACCACCAAACGCATCTTCCCTTCCCCTCCCTGTCAGCATTCCAAAGGGATCCTTCCCTCTGTAACACCCTGGTCCACTCCTCCATCACCCCCAACACCTCATCCCCTCCCCAAGACACCTTCCCATGCAATCGCAGGAGGTGTAATACCTGTTCTTTTTACCTCCTCTCTCCTCCCCATCCAAGGCCCCAAATACTCCTTCCAGGTGAAGCAGCGATTTACTTGTACTTCCTTCAATTTAGTATACTGTATTTGCTGCTCATGATGTGGTCACCTCTACATTAGGGAGACCAAATGCAGATTGGGTGGTCACTTTGCAGAACACCTCCGTTCAGTCCCAAAACATGACCCCGAGCTTACAGTTGCTTGCCATTTCAACACACCCCTGCTGTCATGCTGACATTTCTTTCCTTGGCCTGCTGCAGTGTTCTAGTGAACATCAAGGCAAGCTCGAGGAGCAGCACCTGATCTTTCGATTAGGCACTCTGCAGCCTCGCAGACTGAACTTTGAGATCAACAATTTCAGAGCATGACTGGCCTTTTTTTAAAAATATTTTTCTATTTTTTATTATTTTATTTTATTTTTAAGCAGGTGCCTGTTTTGCATGTGGACCGAGCTTCTCATTATTCTGTCATTAACAATCTCTCTGGACTAATGCTTTGTCTTTCACCACAAGCATTAACATGTTCCTTGCCTTTATCCCATGTCAGGTTTGTTATTCAATCTCTCCTGCCCTCTGCCTTATCACACACCATCCTTTTGTTCTCTTTCCCACCAACCCACACCCCCCCTTCCATTTGCTTAAAATCTAATTCTTTTCTAACCGTTGCCAGTTCTGATGAAAGGGCACGGACCTGAAACGTTAACTCTGCTTCTCTCTCCACAGATGCTGCCTTACCTGCTGAGTATTTGCAGCACTTTCTGTTTTTATTATAGGCCAGTGAGCACAGGTGGAATGGGTAAATTCAACTTAGTGCAAGTTAGGGTACAGGCAGCAGAGGTTTGGATAAGCTGAAATTTTGCAAGACTGCGAGACTGGCCAGGAGAACATTGGAATACTCGAGTGTAGAGGTAACAAATATCAGGATTGCCATCTAAAGGGCTAATAACACTGAAGTGGAATAAAACTGTTCTGACAATTATTCTTGCAGTCTCTTATACTTGATATCTGAAGAGTGACCATTCTTCTTGGAGTACTTTCTCAACAATATTTGTAATTGTTTTGTGGTGAGATGGGCTAAGCAGTGCATATTTAGCCTGTTAGTTTTGGAATTGAGTCAGATCAGTTTCAGCAGTTCTGTTCCACTTCTTGTAAGATATCGCTGTGTGCAATAAACTCAGTTATAGGCTCACATATTTCTTTGTGTTGAAATATATAATTATTTTTGCAGTAAAAATAATTTAAATGGCGCCTACAGATATTTTGATGCAAGTAAGTTCTGTGAAACTGAGTTTCTGTTAATTTATTAATCTCTTGGGTCAAATTATATAGACGACTGACTGCAGTGAAATCATGAATGGAAAGCTTTACTAAAATATGCTGCCCTTTGTCTCAAATTTCTGCTGTTTTATTAGATCCCTAAAATGAAATGAATAACCTCTTGTTTATTGAGAATAGCAAAGCTCCAAATGGAGATCTGAAAACTGATCAGGGAGATGTGGCTCTTCCTCTTTTTGACTGATGGTAAATTTTCTTAACCCTTGTGAAGAATTATAAATTATTTACAGTAGCTCTGAGTATGAGGCTCAGTTTCTGGCCTGCCTTTTTGTGCAGGATTGTTGCATGTATTCTCACCTTCCCGAAGTGACAACAGAAGATTTGGGCTGAATTTTTGTAGCGATGTGGAGGCGGGACTGGAGGCGGGTGTGCTGGCAAAATCGGATTGCCACGTGGCATGCTGGCTTCCTGACGCGGTTCCCAGTGACTGTGGTGGGCCATTAATTGAGGGTGCAAACGAGCCAATTGAGAGCTTGTTGAAGTGCAGACTGAGATTTTGAAGGGGAGGCATGGGAAACACACAAGGCCACAAGTACATTTGAAGAGGTGGCGACAGTGCAGAGGTCATAGAGGTGGGAGCAACTGCTAATACTGAATAACAGGGAAGGAGCACACAGCGCCTAAAGTGTGAGCAGCACTCAGAGAGCTTAATGTGCAGGTGCTGGTGCAATTGGGGGTATGGGGGGAGTGCACCTACAGGGGTCAACTGGTCATAGCAGGAGGGTCCAGGCAGCTGGTACAGAGGCAAGTAAGGCCATCCCTGGACATGGAGCTCACCTACTTAGACCTGGTGGCAAGTAGTTCCAACAACTGATCCAGCCCCTTGGTAATGAAGGACGCGGAGGTGATGCACCAGGGCAAGAGAGGGCACGAAGGCCAGACGCTCATCATGGAGTCCACTGCCAAAGAATCAGCTTCCTGGATATGTCGGAGCAGCAGTGTCACCGGAAGCTGCCTCTTTCAAGGCAATTGGTTGCTGACTTGTGTGCTATTGTAGAGGAGTACCTCAGGCCTCATCGGGCACATGGTCGCAGTCTTGCAGTAGCTGTGGGAGTGACAAGTAATGCTGAACTTCTTTGCTTCTGAGTTTTTTCAAGGGGTGTAGTGAACCTCGTGGCATATCGCAAGAGGCTGCCCATCAAAGCATCAGGCAGGTGATGGTTGTCTTGTACGAGAGGGCATTGAGGACAGAGAGTTCCAGACTGATGGGGCCAAACAGGCACAGAGGGCCATGGGATTTACCTCCATCGCTGGATACCCTCAGGGGCAGGGGGTTATCGACAACCACTGTGTGGCCATCAAGGCCCTGGCTGAGCAGCCAGTGGCATTCAGAAATAGGCAGGGATTCCACTCCCTCACTTACAGCTGGTGTGTGACCACCACAAGCGTTTTCTGCAGGACTGTGCACGGTTTCCTGGCTACTGCCATGATGCCTTCATCATGAGGTAATTGCAAGTGTGGCAGCTGTTCATACCATCAGAGAGACTGCATCATGGATGGCTGCCTGAGGACAAGGGCTATCTGTTGAAAAAATGGCTGCTGACACCTTTGCGCAACTCCACAATAGAGGCACAGAGGCACTACAATTGCTGCCATCTCTGCACAAGGGACACCACAGAGCAGGCCATCGGACTCCTGAAGATATGGCTGTGGTGCCTTGACCAGTTGGGGGTTGCCCTCCAGTATGTTCCCTCAAGGGTTTCTCGCACTGTGGTGGTCTGCTGCGCTCTTTACAATATGCCCGTCTAGAGAGGTGTGGACCTTGAAGAGGGAGATGCTGAGGAGTGGCACAGTCTTTGGAGGAGTAGGAAGAAGTGATGGAACATGGTAATCATGCTTCGCAAGGCCTTCCACAGGTCCGGCTGAGGCATCAAACCATTAACTAGGATGGCAGGGAAGCTTGGGCCACATTAATACAGGCACGTTCTCCTGAGGGAGCCTCATCCTGGAAGGCATTTGGCTCAGAAACCCACCTCTCTCACAAAGAGCGAGTGCATTCACGATGCAGATAACACAACAAGGTGCCCTTTTTCCCCAGTGCGCCTGGAAGACGAGTTGCTTCCAGCCATACAATGTCGCCGACCACCTACTTTTGCATCGCATATCCATTTCTTCATTCTGGTGCCTTAATGCCATGAAAACATTGGAATCACAGAAGTTTGGGTTCATTCAGAAACTATTTCATTATATTGCATTGTAACTGATAAACACAACCATAACATAAGACACTCAAGTGCACCACGAAGTGAGAGTACTGATGTGGCACTTTTTGCTCCCGGCCGATCTTACGGGTACTCACCTTGTGGGTGAGGCTGAAGTGGAGGCAGGCTGCTTGCATGTGTGTGCCTGCAGCTAAGATGCCCATGGCAGTCGTCCTTGGTGTCACGCTGCCAGTGGGGGCACCGCCACAGGCTGCCCCAATGGCATCTATGCAGGGGCAGCCTCGGTCAGGGGGTTTTGCTGTACAGATGGTGCCTCACTCAGAGTGGCCAAGGAGGCTGCTGATGCCCCATGAGAGGTGGCCCCCTCAACATCATCATTGCCTGCCTCAGCCCTTTCATGGCACACATACACGTCAGAGGGAACCACTAGCTGGGGCGCAACTGGCAAGCCCTCAATGCATCTTTGTGCCATCGGTGTCACCGACCGATCTGTGCTACACATACATTCTGTGCATGCCAGTGCGCTGTTCCTGTATCCAGTCAGTGTGCTACTACATATGGCTGTCCATGAGATTGGGCACTCCCTCAATAGATAAGCTCTTGCGCTCATATGCCTAAAACATAGACATGTCATGAATGGACTCCTTCACTCTTTGCCCATGACTCCACACTGCCTCAGTGAATGCAGACATTTGGTCACACATCTGCTGCTGCTGCTCCAGGAAGACCTGCCTTGTGTATGACTCCTGAGGCTCAGCACCTCCGTCCAGCTGAGCTCGGCTGTGTCTGTCCTCCATCCTCCGAGGGGAACAATCCACAGCTGTTTCTCCCTCCCTCTCCTCCTCTGTGATGTGTTGGTTATCCTGTGCCATCTGTTCTAAACTCGCACAAGGCTCCACTGAGCTGAGTGTATCTGCACTGCTGGAGGATGCACTTGTCTGATGTGACGGTGCTGCCTCTGATGCATCTTCCTCCTCTGAAGTATGCCACACTGGCAAGGTGAGGCTCCCTCTCTACATCTGGCTGTGTGGGAGACATAAGCATTTAGTTTGGAAAGCTCTCCTCTGTTAGTAGCTGCCTCTGCAAAGCTACAGCAGGCCATTAAAGCTAATGTATGGTCATGGAGTTAACAGAGGAAGAGGAAGTTCCATTCCCGTAAGCTGGAGATGGTGAGATCCTTTCACCCTGTCTTGGACATTCTCCCATCTCGCCGTCACTGACTTTTTGATAAACTGCCACCCTGGCATTGTCAAGGGTTTCCTTCTCCATTGATGTCAGAATAGCGAGCTATGCCACCATCAGACCAACCCCATTTTCAAGAGTCGTGTGCTCTTTTTTTCCTGCAAGGTCAAGAGCAACAGAGTGAAGATCACATGGTGCCCTCCTCCACCCCATTCAGCGGTTAAGTCACACGCAATGTCACTGTCTCCAGTGTAGCCTCCTCCACAAGTGCTTGTGTTGTGAGATTTGCCCAAGGCTCAGGACTGCACATGGGCACACCTATGGTAAATGTTACTGAGAACTATGCACCTTCATGGTGCTCAGCTCATGGGTCTGCTGGTCAGTACAGTATGGAGGCCTCTCATCTGGGAGTCGCATTGCACTCACCTAGCCAGGCCTCAGAAGATCATTGATGCACCTCTGGCACTGCACCTACATCCTGCTAACAACACTGTGGCTGCTTACCTGCTGCTTTGCTGCTCTCCACTCTGTGCCATTATAAGGAATCCAGCTTCCCTTTCAATCAGACCCGCCATGTCTAATTCCCACCTCCTCACCACTACTGCCTCCCCTGATTTGGATGGTGAACATGCCATTGGGCCACTAAATGGCTGCCACTAAATAGAGCGGGGTCAGAATTGGATATGGTCCTGGTGTTGGGGTCCCGACTGTACAATGACCATCCAGCCCTTAGTTTCTTTGTTCTTGCTTCCTGGTTTGAAGTACATGAAGCAAACAAAGCCAACAATACACAAAGATAGAACAAGATATCCATTGTATTTGCAGAATAGCACACGTGGTGCTGATTTATATGTTGATGGAATACAGCACACATCTGAAATACATTTTGGTTGCTTCATTGCCCATATCACAAACTATATGTATGTATTTGCCAGTTTTGTATAAATCAGTTGATAATATGTGCGGATGACAGCCGTGATGAAATAGAGACGTGGAGTTAGCAATGGGACCAGCAGATAATGACCCTGTGCCAAACTGTCTGGTTCAAACAGCAGTGGGAGTGAGAACAAGGCAACATGAAACTTGCTTCGATGATTTCAATGAGGAATTATTGTGGCTGAAGTGTTGAAAAGTGATTAATTATTTGGCACAGGTCAAGAAAGGAAAATCTTGCCTTTATGTACCAGCTATCACATCCTCAAGACATGGAGGAGCATTTTCTACTGAACAAATTCCATTGTTTTGCAGACAACAGCAACAGCCAATTTGAGCAAAGCAAGGTGTTGCAAGCACTAGATAATTTGTTTTTAGTTGAGGGAACAGAAAATGATAGGAACACTCAGCAGGTCAGGTAGCATCTGTGGAGAAAGAGAAAAGGTTATCTTAATATCCTAAAGCAGTGACTCTCAAACTGAGGTCCCCAAAGTCCTTCCAAGGAGTCCGCAACAAGCAGTGCCGGCTTTACAGGTGAGAGGCATGGGCGCGTGATCAAGAGCAAGTGGCAGCCGGAGGAGTGTGTTGTCCACCCCCCTCCCCCCTCCCCACCACCTCTCCACCTCTCCACCCAATCCTCCTCCCCCACCTCCCGCCCAAGTCCCATTCTCCTACTGTCCCCCTGCTCCCCTAGTGCTCTTTCAATGCTCCTGCTCTCTCTGTGCTCCTGCCAAGGAGAGACAAACTCTGCAGTGAGAAGCAGGCACACCTATCTCACTGATATCTGTGAGTAAATACCTGTTTTCTTAAAACCATTATTGAAACACTCTTAACATGCAGCACTTTTATACTATGAGTATTATATACCGGGCAGATGAGGGGTGGTCCATGATTACTAATCCATTCGGAAAGGGGTCCTCCAACTAAAAAAGTTTGAGAACTACTGTCCTAAAGGACATCATCTGTAATAAATGATGTGCATCCAATCAACTTGCCTCCAATGATTTGCCACTAATAATATTGTTCAAGTCAGGGAGGCCAAACAAAATGACATTTTAATTGTGCTTGAAGCTACTGCTCACAAGATGAGTTTAGTTTTGTGTCACTTTAAGCCTAACATGCCTCAGAACAAATATATATTTGGTTCCCTTTACTGTGGCTGGAATTCTACCCTCTCCCTGGCAACTGTCGGAACCAGAACCAGACTGTTTGCAAACCTGGTGATATATTTATCCATAACACCGCCATAACATCACCTGACGCCGCCCCTGCCTCAGTTCACCTGCTGATGAAATTCTTGTTCATGCCTTCGTTGCCTCTCAACTTGGCTGGCCTCCCATTTTCTGCCCTCCCTAAACTTGATGGTGCCAAGTTTACAGAAGGTACAATCTGGGAGACTGGCCAGGAGTATGATAGAATAGTCAAGTCTGGAGGTAACAAAGACATGATTGCGTGTTTCATCAGCAGCTATGAGCTGAACCAGGGGCAGAATCGGGCGATGTTACACAGGTGGAAATAGGCAGACTTCGTGATTTTTAAAAATTTGTTCATGGGATTTGAGTCGTGCTGGCTCGGCCTGCATTTATTGCCCATCCCTAATTTCCCTTGTGAAGGTGGTGGTGAGCTGTTTTCTTGCACTACCGCAGTCCTTGTGGTGTAGGTACACCAACAGTGCTGTTAGAGAGGGAGTTCCAGGATCTTGACTCAACAACAGCAAAGGAACGGCAATACGGGGGGAACTTGCAGGTGGTGATGCCTGATGCCCATGTTCATCCAGCTGGTAGGGGTTGCGGGTTTGGAAGGAGCTGCCGAAGAATCCTTGGCGAGTTGCTGCAGTGCATCTTGTAAATGGTTTACATTGCTGCCACTGTACTCCAGTGGCAGAGGGAGTGAATGTTTAAGGCGGTGGCTTGGGTGCTGATCAAGTGGGCTGCTTTATTGAAGCTGTCCTCATCGGGCAAGTGGAGAGTATTCCATCGCATTCCTGATGTGTGCCTTAGAGGGCAGGCTTTGGGGAGTCGAGAGGTGAGTTACTTGCTGCAGAATCCCCAGCCTCTGACCTGCTCTGGTAGCCAGAGTGTCTATGGTCCAGTTAAGTTTCTAGGCAATGGTAACCCCCAGGATGTTGATGGGGGATTTAGTAATAGTAATGCCATTGAACATCAAGGGAAGATGGTCAGATCCTCTCTTGTTGGAGATGGTCATTGTCTCGCACTTGTGTAGCCTGAATGTTACTTGGCACTTATCAGTCCAAGTCTGAATGTCATCCAGGTCTTGCTGTATGCAGGCATGGATTTCTTCAGTATCTGAGGAGTTGCAATTGGTAGTGAACACTGGGCAATCATCAGTGAACATCCCCACTCTGACCTTATGATGGACGGAAAGTCATTGATGAAGCAGCTGAAGGTTGCTGGGCCACTATCCTGAGGAACTCTTACTGCAATGTTCTGGGGCTGAGATGATTGGCCTCCAACATCAACAAACATCTTCCTTTATGCTGGGTATGACTCCAACCACTGGAGACTTTTTCCCTTGATTCCCAGTTACTTCAATCTTGCTAGGGATTCTTGATGCCACACTCGGTCAAATGCTGCCTTGATGCCAAGGGCAGTCACTCTCACTTCACCTCCGGAGTTCAACCCTTTTGTCTATATTTGGACCAGGGCTGTAATGAGGTCAGGAGCCGAATGGCCCTGGCAGAACCCAAACTGGGCATTGGTGAGCAGGCTGCTTGATAGCACTGTTGATGACGCTTTCCGTCACTTTGTTGATGATTGAGAGAAGACTGAAAGGATGGTAATTGGTTGGATTGGATTTGTTCTGCTTTTTGTGGATAAGACATTCCTGGGCAATTTTCCACATTGTCGGATAAATGCCAGTGATGTAGCTGTACTGGGACAGCTTGGCAAAGGTCATGGCTAGTTCTGGAGACAAGTCTTCAGTACTACAGTTGGGATATTGTCAGGGCCAGTAGCCTTTGCTGTATCCAACGGATTTGGTTGTTTTTTGATATCACATGGAGTGAATCAAATTGGCTGAACGCTGACATCTGTGATGCTGGGGACCCCGGAAGGAGGCCGAGATGGATCATCCACTCAGCAGTCCTTGTCTTTTGCATTGACATGCTGGGCTCCCCCATGATTGAAGAAGGGAATGGCATGGACATGTGATCGGAAGCTCATTATGGGGTCAGATATGACACCAAGGTTGCGAACAGTCTGGTCCAGCCTCAGACGTTGCTATGGCGAGGGATGGCTTCACTGGTTAGGGAGAGGAATTTGTGGTGGGTGTTGAAGACAATGGTTATTTTCTTCCCAATAGTTAATTAGAGGAATTTTCTGCTCATCCAGTACTGGATGTCAGACGAGCAGAGGCAGTGGAGGGATCGAGAGAGGTGGTGAAATGGTAGAGCTGGACATTGTCAGCATACATGTGGAAACTGATGTGTGTTCGGATGTTTTTTCCCCCCGGAGTGGCGGCATGTAGATGAGAAATAGGAGGGGGCCAAAGATAGATCCTTAGGGGACACCAGAGGTAATTGTGCAGGAGCAGGAGGAGAAGACATTGCAAGTGATACTCTGGCTACGATTGGAGGGATAAGAATGGAACCAGGTGAGTGCAGTCCCACCCAGCTGGAAAATGTTGGAGAGTTGTTGGAGGATGATGATGTGATCAACCGTGCCAAAGCTGCCAACAGCTCGAGTTAGACGAGGAAGAAAAGTTTACCCTTGTCACAATCACAAAGGATGTCATTAGTGAGTTTGATTAGAGCCATTTCGGTTTTGTGTAGGGGCGGAAACCTACTTGGAGGGTTTCAAACATGGAGTTCTGGGAAAGATGAGCACGGATTTGGGAAGTGACAATACCTTCAAGAAGTTTGGAGAGGAAGGGGAAGTTTGAGATGGGACAATAGTCTGCAAGGACGGTGGGTTCAAGGGTTTTATTTTGAGGAGGGGTTGGTCATGGCAGATTTGAAGGCAAGAGGGACAGTACTTGAGGAGAGAGAATGGTTAACAATATCGGCTAACATGGGAACCAGGAAGGGAAGTTTGGTGGTCAGCAATTTAGTGGAAATAAGATTGTGAGAGCAGGAGATGTGTCTCATGGCCAAGATGAACCCAGAGAGAGCATGAGGGGTGATAGGAGAGAAACTAGAGAAAGATATAGGTTCAAGGTAGGGCAAGGGGGGATCTTTACCGTCCAGCCTGGTGGCTAGGGGAAGGGAGGGGGCTGGCACAGGCAGCTGATGGAATGGATTATCTGTACCCTAAGTTCAACACAGTGTTACAGACAGAATTGAGAGAGAGAACTGAAACCCCAGTTCCCTTCCCTTCCCTTTACTGTCCATAATCAGTGTTTTTTTTGGTTTTGCAAAGCAAGATAAGTGTGTTTCCTCACCCCTGAGTGTATGGGCAATTTGAATAATCAGCAACACGCTTTTTGCAGGATGAAATAAAGAGGATTATTTTTGTTCACCCCAAAAGTCCAACACTACCACACACACACACACACACACACACACACACACACACACACACACACACACACACACACACACACACACCATTATAGAGAATAGTGCACTTTTACAAATTACAAACAAAGGAATAGTTTGTAAGTGTTTTTTCATTTGGGGGATATGGGCGTCGCTGGCTATCTAGCCCATCCCTAATTGCCCTTGAGAAGGGGTGGTAAGCTGTGTTCTTGAACCGCATTAATCCTTGGGGTAAAGTCACGTGATCTGGCTCATCTTGAGGAAAAGGCATGCGTTGCGGGCCCAGTGAAGAAGGCGTTTTCACTCCTGAAATGTAGTTCGGTGGATTCGACAGCCAGAGTCGTATATCGAAGTCGTTGCAGGTCGTGATGTTGGTTGCTTGTAGTCTTATTACCAGGAGGTCAGTGTTCGATATTGATGAACTCATAAAGGAACAGACTTCGAGGCCTTAAGATGTGGTAGTCTGCAGAGACATAGCTACCGAAAAATAAGAACAGGGAATTAATGCAGGGTATAGTACATTTAGAAACAATAGAGAGAATAAAGGGAGGTGGAGTAGCTGTAGTTATTTAAGATAACATAACAACAGTAGAAAAAGTGACACAGCCATCAGTAAAACAGAAATAGAACCCACGTGGATAGAGATAAATGATAGTAAAGGATTCGTCACACGAATAGGGGTAATCTACAGACCAGGGTTTATTTCTAGAGGGATAGAATTGAAAAGTAGAAGTTATGCTAAACTAGTAATAAAACCTGGTCATACCACACTTGGTGTACTGTGTACAGTTCTGGTTGTTATATTAAACAAAGGATATAGAGGCACTCGAGAGCGTGCAAAAAATATTTGCAAGGATGATAACCAGAAATGTGAGGCTTTGGCTATCCATAAAAGATGAACATCCTGGGTCACTTTTCTCTTGAAATGAGAAGGCTGAGGGCTGACCTAGTAGAGATCTTAAAAGTTCTGAAAGGTTTTGATAGAGTAGACACAGAGAGAGTTTCCACTTGTGGGCAAGAGCAAACAAGAGGCAAACATAAGATGGCCATTAGAAATTCAAATACGGGATTCAGAAGACACTTTTTTACCCAAAGGGTGGTGAGATTGTGGAACTCGCCACGACAGGGCGTGGTTGAGACAAATAGAATTGATGCATTTAAGAGGAAGCTAGATAAGTATATGTGGGGGGTGGGAATAGAGATTATGCTGATGGAGTTAGAAAGGATGGGAGAAGGCTCAAATCGAGTATAAATGTTAGCATGGGCTGGTTGGGCTGAATGGCCTGTTACTGTGCTGTATATCCCATCTAATTCCAAAATTTCAGCATTATTATTTTGGGATCACATTGTGTGATTGATTTTGATTTCCTGTTAGAAACTTAAATCAATGGCCTCACATATGCTATGAAAGAAGTAATTGTAATGCAATTGAACATGAGCTTGTCATGATTTAAGTTGTAATTGTACCCAATATTCCATCAGTTGTATTATAAGGAAAAGAAAAATATGTAGAAGTGCAATATTTGCAGTGGTAGATTGAAATATATTTCTCAGGAGGAAGGCAGGACTAAGAGTACAACATTTATTTCTGAGGAGAGTCTGGGGGTGCATGAAGGGTGGAGGGCCTTATACAACCGGCCCATAAGTTTTGAATTTTGACTTTTCTGCTCCATTTTCTGGCATTTTGGGGGCCATTATAATTTTATGAAACCAAAAAATGATGATGGATAGAGCACACAAGATCCCCAACTGAGATCATCACATTTCAGGTGTGAAAAGAAGAACATTTCAGAATTCCCACAATGAACTTTCTTAGGCTATTATTTATGATGCCATCCAATACATCATTAAGGAAATTGTTATAAAATTAGTGAGCTTGCCTCACTCCCCATTTCATGCAGATAGATTCTGTGACTCTCCCATCTATCCTTAATAGGCGAGAGAGCTGTTTTAAACATCTGGGATAAAATCCAACATTTGGCTTTGCACTTCCATATCTTCCAAGCTTCTCCATCAGGGTCACATGATGTATGAGATAGGGAGCCTTACAAAAATCAATAACAGCAACATAACGGGGTTTCCAGAGCTTTAAAATGTTTGGGCAAGAAATTAGGCTGGGTAGCACTCGTTTTTTTGTGTGCTACGCATGCCCTTAAAATTCTAAAATGATATCTGGGGCATGCACGCACTTGTGACATGAAATGTGACAGGTGCACTCTTGGTGCCTTTATAAGCATGTGTACAGTGAACGTCGGCTGGAAGTGTGCAGAACTGGCAGATCATGACGTCAATTAGCATGCAATGCTGATTTGATATCAGCACTGCCATTATGTGGCTCAACAGTCCAGCTGCCGCCCTCTCAAACTTGCATAGCTGAACATGTGTTAAGCAGCAGGAAGGACCACTCCCCCGCCAGTACTATTTCGGGGAATCATCAACTACTTACGGGTTAGTTTCTGGTCACGTTCTTCTGGCTGTTGCTACAATTCTACAATTTTTTTGGTGCTTTCCATAGTTATTCCAAGTTTCAATTTTTTCAGCGTGGTGTGGCAGGTGCTGAAGGAGTTTTTGCTGACTTTAAGGTTTCTGCACAAAACAGTTGCTCCCAGACATGGGTGCACTAGTACGCATTCCCCTTGGAAAACAGCATGACGTGGAGAATGAACAGAAAGCACACAGAGCAGGACAAGCTGCTGGAAGAGGGAGTTGAAATATAGAAGCTGGAGGAAATCTTTAATGTAATGTGTGTTTTTTGGAGATAATGATTCAAAATGAAGTTCATTCTGACTATCAGATTATGCATGAAAATTGGCTTGCACGTCTGAGAACCTATGAGCTATCTAATGCAGAAGGACTAAAGTTTATTCCATTAGTACTTCTAAAGTATGCAACTGTTGGCCTTTTTGTGTCCTGCTAAATGACCTCACAAGGAATGGAAAAGTGATGCTGGAGCCCGTGGAGTCGAGAAGTGGTTGCAACATACAGGAAAACATGATGTTCATCTTTTTGTTGCAGTGTGTAGTGGTGCATTTCTTTCTCTTACAGCCTCAGGCTGTTTTCCAGTGAAGTTATATTAAACTTATCTAGAGTTTTTTTCTTAATTATGTCTACTAGCGCAGTTGCTGATTTGCACGTTGCCAAGTTAGAAACAAATAAAGCTTAAACCTTTCAGATTATCCTAAACAAATCTTTGTATCAAGGCTTATATTGGGAAGGAATAGGGGTAGGCAATGCACCTAAGGCAGCAGAACTGTTTCCAGTTGCATTATAATATATGGAGCATTGTTTTATTTTGTGATAATCTGGAAAAAATTAATTCTTTATACTATAGCAGCTCCAGCATGTTACCGCAAGCTTCCAGGCCCGATGTCATTCACGCACAACCTCCACATACTGCTCAACCCTGAGCTCCGCTTCAAGCTCCACACATTCAGCCCATTGTCAAGATGATTTTCATCTCGCAAATATTGCCTGCCTTTGTCTGCCGATTACCCCCATTGCAACTAAAATTCTCTTGCATGGCTTTGCAGATTCAATGTTTCAACATCCTTTGAACTATTAATCTGAGCTTCAACCGACATAAATTCCAATTCATCTGAAACTCTCTTATTCAAATCCTATTCTGTATTAACTCCTGTGCACTCATCTCCCCATCACTTCAATTTCAAACTTTCCTCAATTACAAAACACTGTCTTACTGTACTCTATCTCTACAACTTCTTTCAGCCCTGTGTCCTAGATTGCACCCTCCATTCTCTTGTGTCGAAATGTCTCTGCATTTTGCTTGCCCCCCCGCCCCCGCCAAGACAGGTCCATCGCTATTGGTGGCAGCCTCTTCAGATATTATGGATCTGAAATTCTTTCTGTAAACTGTTCCACTTGCTACATCTTTTCCCAAATTCAAAAAGTAACTCATCAAACAGGCGTTTGGTAATGACCCCTAACCTCCCAATTTCTGCTTGGTGTTCAGTTTGCACATTTGCAAATAGCTTATAGTCTTTTGCTATTTTGAAATTGCAATATGTGTGTGTTGCTATTGTCACCAGAGGCTTCACAGTGGCGCAGTGGTTAGCACCGCAGCCTCACAGCTCCAGGGACCCGGGTTTGATTCTGGGTACTGCCTGTGCGGAGTTTGCAAGTTCTCCCTGTGTCTGCGTGGGTTTTCGCCGGGTGCTCCGGTTTCCTCCCACATCCAAAGACTTGCAGGTGATAGGTAA
The DNA here is from genome assembly GCF_036365525.1 of Heterodontus francisci. Lineage (NCBI taxonomy): Eukaryota > Metazoa > Chordata > Chondrichthyes > Heterodontiformes > Heterodontidae > Heterodontus > Heterodontus francisci. The sequence continues at coordinate 29,602,840 of NC_090396.1, read as the reverse complement.
ATTGGCTGTTGTAAATTGCCCCTAGTGTAGGGAGGTGGTAGGGAATATGGGATTACTGTAGGGTTTGTATAAATGGGTGGTTGTTGGTCGGCACAGACTCGGTGGGCCGAAGGTCCTGTTTCAGTGCTGTATCTCTAAATAAAAAAAAATAAAAATAAATAAAATTTATTGCATTTTCACCTGCATCACACCAATGTACCATATTTAATGCGCTGATAACATTTGGTAAAAACACTTGAAGAGGGAGGAATGAGCATTTTTTTAAATTCATTCATGAGATGTGAGCTTCGCTGGCTAGGCCAGCATTTATTGCCCATCCCTAATTGCCCTTGAGAAGGTGGTGGTGAGCTGCCTTCTTGAACCACTGCAGTCCATGTGAGGTAGGTACACCCACAGTACTGTTAGGAAGGGAGTTCCAGGATTTTGACCCAGCGACAGTGAAGGAACGGCGATAAAGTTCCAAATCAGGATGGTGTATGACTTGGAAGGGAACTTGCAGGTGGTGGTGTTCCCATGCATTTACTGCCCTTGTCCTTCTAGTTGGTAGAGGTCGCGGGTTTGGAAGGTGCTGTCTAAGGAGCTTTGGTGCGTTGCTGCAGTGCATCTTGTATATGGTACACAATGCTGCCACTGTGCGTCGGTGGTGGAGGGGGTGAATGTTTGTGGATGGTGTCCCAATCAAGCGGGCTGATTTGTTCTGGATGGTGTTGAGCTTCTTGAGTGTTGTTGGAGCTGCACCCATCCAGGCAAGTGGAGAGTATTCCATCACACTCCTGACTTGTGCCTTGTGGATGATGAACAGGCTTTGGGGAGTCAGGAGGTGAGTTACTCGCCGCAGGATTCCTAGCCTCTGACCTGCTTTTGTAGCCACGGTATTTATATAGCTACTCCAGTTCAGTTCCTGGTCAATGGTAGCCCCTAAGATATAGATAGTGGGGGATTCAGCGATGGTAATGCCATTGAATGTCAAGGGGAGATGGTTAGATTCTCTCTTGTTGGTGATGGTCATTGCCTGGCACTTGTGTGGCGCAAATGTTACTTGCCACTTATCAGCCCAAGCCTGGGTATTGTCCAGGCCTTGCTGCATTTCTGCACGGACTGCTTCAGTATTTGAGGAGTCGTGAATTGTGCTGAACATTGCGCAATCATCAGCGAACATCCCCACTTCTGACCTTATGATAGAAGGAAGGTCATTGATGAAGCAGCTGAAGATGGTTGGGCCGAGGACACTACCCTGAGGAACTCCTGCAGTGATGTCCTGGAACTCAGATTATTGACTTCCAACAACCACAGCCATCTTCCTTTGCGCTAGGTGTGACTCCAACCAGCAGAGGGTTTTCTCCCTGATTCCCATTGACCTCAGTTTTGCTAGGGCTCCTTGATGCCATACTCGGTCAAATGCTGCCTTGATATCAAGGGCAGTCAGTCTCATCTCACCGCTTGAGTTCAGCTGTCTTGTCCATGTTTGAACCAAGGCTGTAATGAGGTCAGGAGTGAATGGCCCTGGCGGAACCCAAACTGAGCATCACTGAGCAGGTTATTGCTAAGCAAGTGCTGCTTGATGGCACTGTTGATAACACCTTCCATCACTTCACTGATGATTGAGAGTAGACTGATGGGACAGTAATTGGCCGGGTTGGACCTGTCCTGCTTTTTGGGTACAGGAGGACATACCTGGGCAATTTTTCACATTGCCGGGTAGATGCCGGTGTTGTAGCTGTAGTGGAACAGCTTGGCTAGGGGTGCGGCAGGTTCTGGAGCACAGGTCTTCAGTACTATTGTCGGAATATTGTCAGGACCCATAGCTTTTGCAGTATCCAGTGCCTTCAGTCGTTTCTTGATATCACGTGGAGTGAATCGAATTAGCTGAAGTCTGGCATCTGTAATGCTGGGGACTTCAGGAGGAGGCCGAGATGGATCATCAACTCGTCACTTCTGGCTGAAGATTGTTGCAAATGCTTCAGCCTTATCTTTCACACTGATGTGCTGGGCTCCCCCATCATTGAGGATGGGGATATTTGTGGAGCCACCTCTTCCAGTTAGTTGTTTAATTGTCCACCGCCATTCACGACTGGATGTGGCAGGACTGCAGAGCTTAGATCTGATCCGTTGGTTGTGGGATCGCTTAACTCTGTCTATTGCATGCTGCTTACGCGGTTTGGCACGCAGATAGTCCTGTCTTGTAGCTTCATGAGGTTGACACCTCATTTTGAGGTATGCCTGGTGCTGCTCCTGGCATGCCCTCCTGCACTCTTCATTGAACCAGGGTTGGTCTCCTGGCTTGATGGTAATGGTAGAGTCTGGGATATGCCGGGCCATGAGGTTACAGATTGTGGTCGAGTACAATTCTGCTGCTGCTGATGGCCCACAGCGCCTCATGGATGCCCAGTTTTGCATTGCTAGATCTGTTCGAAATCTATCCCATTTAGCACGGCGATAGTGCCACACAACACGATGGATGGTTTCCTCAGTGTGAAGGCGGGACTTCGTCTCCACAAGGACTGTGCGGTGGTCGTTCCTACCAATACAGTCATGGAGAGAAGCATCTGCGGCAGGTAGATTGGTGAGGACAAGGTCAAGTATGTTTTTCCCTCGTGTTGGTTCCCCCACCAACTGCCGCAGACCCAGTCTAGCAGCTATGTCCTTTAGTACTCGGCCAGCTCGGTCAGTATTGGTGCTACCGAGCCACTCTTGATGGACAATGAAGTCCCCCACCCAGAGTACATTTTGTGCCCTTGCCACCCTCAGTGCTTCCTCCAAGTGGTGTTCAACATGGAGGAGTACTGACTCATCAGCTGAAGGAGGGCGGTAGGTGGTAATCAGTAGGAGGTTACCTTGCCCATGTTTGACCTGATGCCACGATACTTCATGGGGTCCGGAGTCGATGTTGAGGACTCCCAGGGCTACTCCCTCCCTACTGTACACCACTGTCCCGCCACCTGCCAGTGGGACAGGACATACCCAGGGATAGATCACAGTGTCTGGGACATTGTCTGTAAGGTATGATTCCGTGAGTATGACTATGTCAGGCTGTAGCTTGAGTAGTCTGTGGGACAGTTCTCCCAACTTTGGCACAAGCCCCCAGATGTTAGTAACTTTGCAGGGTCGACAGGGCTGGGTTTGCCGTTGTCGTTTCCGGTGCCTAGGTCGATGTTGGGTGGTCTGTCCGGTTTAATTCCTTTTTATTGACTTCGTAGCGGTTAGGTACAACTGAGTGGCTTTCTAGGCCTTTTCAGTGGGCATGTAAGAGTCAACCGCATTGCTGTGGGCCTGGAGTCACATGTAGGCCAGACCAGGTAAGGACAGCAGATTTCCTTCCCTAAAGGACATTAGTGAACCAGATGGGTTTTTACAACAATCGACAATGGTTTCATGGCCATCATTAGACTAGCTTTTAATTCCAGATTTATTAATTAAATTCAAATTCCACCTTCTGCTGTGGTGGGATTCCAGCCCATGTCTCCAGATCAATACCCTGGGTCTCTGGGTTACAAGTCCAGTGATAATACCACTATGCCACCGCCTCCCTCTGATGTTATAATGAATAACAAGTAGTTTGGCATAAACCAGTTGACATTTGTTCTTGGATTATATCCTGAGTTTTGGTTGGCTAAATTGCTGTCTTGTAAAATGGTGTTACTCATGATATTCCTCAGTATTTTATTGGAGAAATATTTTAAATATACGATGTAACTTTACCCTCTGCTCCTCCATATAGACTACTCAGACATATTGTTGAAGAGTAAAAAGATTCCAAATTGCAATTATGATATCTGAATTAGTGTTATTTTAACAAAGTGACTCCTGACAACGCAGCCCAGCGCCGACATCATCAGAGCGCTCTCCGCTTTTCACATGCGCAGAATGGATCCTTGCTGTCAGTATGGTGCTGCGCGTGCGCAGCCTACGTTAGCACCCGGTTTGCAGGACTAATTCGTGCATGTGAGCGAAAACGTCATCACGTACTGAAACGTCTGCTCACTGCTCTTTCCCTGCCTCGCCACTTCTCCCTCCTCGGCTGCTCGCTCCCCGCTTCAACCCCCGACCTACCTGTGGGCCACCAGCTCCTGGTCTAACCATTTCCTCCCCTCTGCTCTGCTTCTGCTTCCCCACTCCCTCCCACTTCTGGTCCCTGCTCCCTCTCGTGATCGCCACCTTTCATCCCTGCATGGGGGAAGTGGGGGAGAGAGAGAGTGACAAGATAGGCAGGGAGGGGAGGGAGACTGCGAGTTGGACGGAGTGGGGAGCAGAAGCAGAAGGGAGAGGGGAGCAGAGGGGATGAATCGGCATGACCAGGAGCGAGTGGCCCACAGGTGGGGAGGGGATTAAAGCGGGGAGTGAGTAGCCGAGGGGGAAGAAGTGGCGAGGCGTGGAGCAAGCGGCGAGCAGATGGGTGTGGGAGGCAGCAGCGAAGAGAAGCGCGATGGCAGGAGGGAGCGGAGTACTGTTGGGAATGGGATGGAGGTGGCGATTGCAGCCAGTGTGGCTATATGGGTTTCATTTGTTTTTGTGATAAATTGAGCAGCACCATCTTTACTACTGGCAGCTGCCAAAAACATTGCAGACATTGACGTTTCAGTGCATGAGGCTGCATTTGTGCATGCGCAAGTACGGCGCCACCTAGTGGTTGCATTGTCAGCAAACGCAGGCTTATTTTAATGCTGGCATTCAGATTAACAGTAATATTCCGAAGGACTGGAGGATGACTGATGTTGCAACCTTGTTCAAAAAAAGGGGAAAAGGACAAACCTGGCAATTACAGGCCAGTCAGTTTAATGTTGGTGGTGGGGAAGCTTTTAGAAACAATAATCTGGGAGAAAATTAGCAGCCACTTGGACAAACATAAAGGAGAGACAGCACAGATTTGCTTAGGACAAACCATATTTGACTAACTTGATCAGTTTTTGAGGTAACAGAGTGACTGGATGAAGGCAGTGCAATTAGAGTCATAGAGTCATAGAGTTATACAGCACAGAAGCAGGCCTTTCGGCCCATCTTGTCTGTGCCAGCCATCAAGCACCTAACTATTCGAATCCCATTTTCCAGCACTTGGCCCATAGCCTTGTATGCGATGGCATTTCAAGAGCTCATCTAAATACTTCTTAAATGTTGTGAGGGTTCCTGTCTCTACCACCTCTTCAGGCAGTGCGTTCCAGATTCCAACCACCCTCTGAGTGAAAATTTTTTTCCTCAAATCCTCTCTAAACCTCCTGCACCTTACCTTAAATCTATGCCCCTTGGTTATTGACTGCTTCGCTAAGGGAAAAAGTTTCTTCCTATCTATGCCCCCCATAATTTTGTATACCTCAATCATATTTCCCCTCAGCCTTCTCTGCTCTAAGGAAAACAACCCTAGCCTTTTCAGTCTGTCTTCATAGCTAAAATGCTCCAGCCGGCAACATCCTGGTGAATCACCTCTGCCACCCTCTCCAGTGCAACTACATCCTTCCCCTATAGTGTGGTGCCCAGAACTGTACACAAAACTCCAGCTGTGGCCTAACTCGCGTTTTATACAGCTCCATCATAACCTCCCTGCTCTTGTATTCTGTGCCTCGGCTAATAAAGGCAAGTATCCCATGTGCCTTCCTAACCACCTTATCTACCTGTGCTGCTGCCTGCAGTGATCTATGGACATGTACACCAAGGTCCCTCTGACCCTTTGAACTTCCGAGTGTCCTACCATCCATTGTATATTCCCTTGCCTTGTTCGACCTCCCAAAAAGCATCATCTCACACTTCTCAGGATTAAATTCCATCTGCCACTGCTCTGCCCATCTTACCAGAGGATTGCAAGACAGCATGCCAGGAGCAGCATCAAGCACACCTAAAAATGAGGTACCAACATGTTGAAGCTACAAGATAGGACTACATGCATGCTGATCAGTGGAGGCAGCATTTTAGAGACACAGCTAAGAAATCCCACATTCAATGGATTGGATCAAAGCTGTGCAGTCTTTCCACATCCAGTTGTGAATGGTGGTGGACAATCAAATGATCAACAGGAGGAGGTGGCTGCACGAACATCCCCATCCTCAATGATGGTGGAGCCCAGAACTTGTGTCTAAAAAGGCAAGGATGAAGAGCTGGATTTTTGCAGGGCAGGAAACGGAAATTGGGACTGTTTTCAGGTCCTGAACCTGCCCCCGGTGGGAAACAGTCACAGGCCCTGAGTTTCAAGGGGCGCTTGCGTAATTGGCATGGAGATGGATTTGGCAGCCAAGTAGCAGCCACAGGGGCAGGAATGGTGGTGGAACTATTCAAGTGCAGGCCCGATTTAAACAGGCAACAACAGCCAATACTGTGGCTGCCATTTTACAGCTGTAACTTCAGATTCGAAGAGCATAGAAGCTTTGTATTCAAAAATTTCTCAGGGGAGCCAGAGGCTTGGAACCTGGAGCAGGGCAGCCCTCGATACGGACTGATACGGACTGGAGGTTCTCCTGGAGACGATAAGGGAGAGAGGGGAGGTCCTCTTCCTGGAGGGTGGCAGGAGGAGGCCATCCACCCAGATGAAGCAGGCATGGATGGACATCACTGACACAGTCAGCAGAAAACGTGTGGTCTGCAGAAGTTGCATCCAGTGTTGTAAGAGGCTCAGTGTCGTGATGCACTCTGGTAAGGTAAACCCTCAGGAAATGCCTCTGGTTATTCACACTCCAGTAAACACACCAGCTGAGGAGCCTCAGGGCACATATTGGTCCTGATCAAGGGAGGAGTGTGTGCCCAAGGGACTTACTGAACCCTCAGAATGGCTTGGAGCAGTAGTGCTGCCGAGGACCTACCACCACTGATACATGCAGGTTCTAATGAATTGGAGCAGCTGGCGTTGGCTGTAGAGGACAGCAGTGCCTCATCATGCATTCTTTTGTCCTTGCAGGAGAAGCGGACCCAGATTGGATGTGAGAGGCCCAGACGAGTGGAAGGGTACCCTACCTTCAAGCAATTACAGCCACGGAGGAGTCAATCATGGAAATAGCCAGGTTCGCGGACCATGAGGAAGTTGACCATGGCGAGATGGGCACTCATGGCGGAGATGATGATTTGAGAGGGCAGTGTGCTCATTAAGGGGCAGCCTTGCACTCCACCCCATCTAACAGCATACTGAACACTAAGTTGCATTGGAAAGCGTCAGCACTGCAAAGACTTCTGCTCTCCAAGGCTACCTCCCATGATCTCTTCCTATGTCTCCCACAAGTGCAGACACTGAGCCAAGGAGACCATCTCCCGCACCATCAACGGGCCAAGAGCAGCAGAGCTGAACTTAGAAGAGGCACCATGACACTTTACAAGCATATTGTCCACCAGCACAGATACAGTCATCTGTATGAGGTGAGGTGAGAGTGACTGCCTTTGATATCAAGGCAACATTTGATTGAGTGAGTATGGCATCAAGGAGCCCTAGCAAAACTGGAGTCAATGGGAATCGGGGGGGAAAACTCTCTGCTGGTTGGAGTCATACCAAGCGCAAAGGAAGATGGTTGTGGTTGTTGGAGGTCAATCATCTCAGTCCCAGGACATCACTGCAGGAGTTCCTCAGGGTAGTGTCCTAGGCCCAACCATCTTCAGCTGCTTCATCAATGGCCTTACTTCAATCACAAGGTCAGAAGTGGGAATGTTCGCTGATGATTGCACAATGTTCAGCACCATTCATGACTCCTCAGATACTGAAGCAGCCCGTGTCCATATGCAGCAAGACCTGGGCAACATCCAGGCTTGGGCTGATAAGTAGCAATTAACGTTCGCGCCACACAAGTGCCAGGCAATGACCGTCTGAAACAAGAGAGAATCCAACTATCTCCCCATAACGTTGAATGGCATTACCATCGCTGAATCCCCCACTATCAACATCCTGGGGGTCATCATTGACAAGAAACTGAGTGGAGCAGCCACATAAATGCTGTGGCTACAAGAGCTGGTCAGAGACTCGGAATTCTGCAGAGAATAACTCACCTCCTGTCTCCCCAATGCTTGTCCATCATCTACAAGACACAAGTCAGGAGTGTGATGGAATACTCTCCACTTGCCTGGATGGGTGCAGCCCCAACAACACTCAAGAAGCTTGACACTATCCAGGACAAAGTAGCCCACTTGATTGGCACCCCATCCACCACCTTCAACATTCACTCCCTCCACCACTGACACACAGTGGCAGCAGTGTGTACCATCTACAAGATGCACTGCAGCAACTCACCAAGGCTCCTTAGACAGCACCTTCCAAATCCATGAACTCACCACCTAGAACAACAAGGGCAGCAGATGCATGAGAACAGCACCACCTGCAAGTTCCCCTCCAAGTCACACACCAGCCTGACTTGGAACTATATCGCCGTTCCTTCACTGTAGCTGGGTCAAAATCCGGGAACTCCCTTGCTAACAGCACTGTGGGTGTACCTACACCCCAAGGACTGCAGTGGTTCAAGAAGGCAGCTCACCACCATCTTCTCAAGGGCAATTAGGGATGGGCAGTACATGCTGGCCGAGCTAGCGACGCCCACATCCCCCGAATGAATAAAAGAAAACCTTGATGGGCCCTCACGCGCAGTTAGATGGGGTGACACTGGGTAAGGAACACAGCACTAGTGTGCAGGAGGAGGTGCCAGAGGCAGAGGCAGCTGGACTGTCCCCTCAGAGGAGGGAGGACAGACAGAGCCCTGCTCAGCTGAGCACAGATGCAGGGCCTCAGGAGTCACTGGAAAGGAGGCTCTATGCAGACCAGATGCAGCAGATGTGCTCCCAGTTCCCTGAGGCAGTGCGGGGTCATGGACAGAGAATGAAGGAGTCCATCCAGCTCATATGGACCATAATATTTCAAGGCTTTGAGTGCATGAGCTCCTCCATTGAGAGTGCCCAACCTCATGTTAAGCCATATAAACAGTAAAAATCAGGAAATTAGAGCTGCATGCAGCATGGGCAATACAGTAATAATGAGCGACTTCAATTTATATATAGATTGGGTAAACCTAATTAGTACGAATGCTGTGGAGGATGAATTCCTGGAGTGTGTATGAGATGGGTTTCTAGAGCTGAGTTGAGTTGACCTGAGTTGAAGAACCAACTAAGGATTGGGCTATTTTAGATTTAGGATTATGTAATGAGAAAGGGCTAATTAACAACATTGCTGTCAAGGAGCCACTAGGAAATACTGACCACAATATGATAGAGGTTTACATCAAGTTTGAAAGAGATATAGTTCATTCTGCAACTAGGTTCTTAAATCTGAACAAAAGAAACAATGAAGGTGTGAGGGGCAAGTTGGTAATGGTGGATTGGGAAAATACATTAAAAGATTTGACGGTAGACAGGCAATGGCTAGTATTTGAAGAAGTATTACACAGTTTCCAATAAATATACATTTGAGTATTGCTGAAAATAGAGACATGTTGTCGAAGCTTTTCATTTTGCACTCATCAGGACAATTGCAAGAATACCTATGTAAGGGAAAACGACAACTTTACACTGTATGGGAAGAGAGTCTCTGCATGTCTCTATTTTCAGCAATACTCAAGTTCTGTACTACCAAGTGACTAATATACATTCCTCTAAGAGACAAAAACCCATCAGGATAGGTGAATCAACCGTGGCTAACAATGATTGCATTAGGTCAAAGGAAGTGAGTTAGAAGGTCGCCAGAGAAAGTGAGCATTGGGAGGAATTTAGAGTCCAACAAAGGAGGACCAAGTAACTGATAAAGCAAGGGAAAAGAGATTATGAATGCAAGCTAGCAAGAAACATAAAGGTGGACTGTAAAAGCGTCGTTAGGTATGTGATTAGCAGGGACGAATGTGGGTCCATTGTATTCAGAAACAGGACAGTTTGTGGAGGAGAATGAGGAAATGACGGAGAGACTAAACAATTATTTTGTGTCTGTCTTCATGGAGGAAGACACAGAAAATCTCCCAGACTTGCAAAAATGAAGAACTGAAAATTAGTATCAATAAAGAGGTAATACTCGAAAAATTAATTCAATTGAAAGTTGATATTCATTGAAAAGAGTGTGGAGTGCAGGGAGAGGCTTCATTGAAAAGAGTGGGGAGTGCTGGGAGAGGCTTCATTGAAAAGAGCAGGAAGAAGCTTCATTGAAAAGAGCAGGAAGAAGCTTCATTGAAAAGAGTAGGAAGAAGCTTCATTGAAAAGAGTGGGGAGAGGCTTCATTGAAAAGAGCAGGAAGAAGCTTCATTGAAAAGAGCAGGAAGAAGCCTCATTGAAAAGAGTAGGAAGAAGCTTCATTGAAAAGAGCGGGGAGCGGCTTCATTGAAAAGAGCAGGGAGAGGCTTCATTGAAAAGAGCAGGGAGAGGCTTCATTGAAAAGAGCAGGGAGAGGCTTCATTGAAAAGAGCAGGGAGAGGCTTCATTGAAAAGAGCAGGGAGAGGCTTCATTGAAAAGAGCAGGGAGAGGCTTCATTGAAAAGAGCGGGGAGAGGCTTCATTGAAAAGAGCAGGAAGAAGCTTCATTGAAAAGAGCGGGGAGAGGCTTCATTGAAAAGAGCAGGAAGAAGCTTCATTGAAAAGAGAAGGGAGAGGCTTCATTGAAAAGAGCAGGAAGAAGCTTCATTGAAAAGAGCAGAGAGAGGCTTCATTGAAAAGAGCGGAGAGAGGCTTCATTGAAAAGAGCGGGGAGAGGCTTCATTGAAAAGAGTGCGGAGTGCTGGGTCTTCACTATTGAGGATACAAGGAACATCCCAGTATTGGCTGTATGTCAGGAAATGGAAGGGAGGGAGGAACTCAAGGAAGTTACAATTACTAGGGAAATGGTACTGAACAAATTGTTGGTGCTGCAGGCTGACAAGTCCCCAGGTGCTGATGGACTTCATCCTGGAGTGTTAAAAGAAGTGGCTAGTGAGATAGTCGATGCATTAGTTTTAATTTTCCGAAATTCCCTAGATTCAGGGAAGGTTCCGTTAGGTTGGAAAATAGCAAATGTAACTTCTTTATTCAAAAAGGGAGGGAGACAGAAAGCAGGAAACTACAGGCCAGTTAGCTTAATATCTGTCATAGGGAAAATGTTAGAAGCAGAGCATTCAGAAAAAATCAAGGTAATCAGGCAGAGTCAACATGGTTTTGTGAAAGGGAAATCATGTTTAACCAATTTATTGGAGTTCTTTGAGGGAGTTACATGTGCTGTGGATAAAGGGGAACCAGTGGATGTATTGTACTTCGATTTCCAGAAGGCATTTGAGAAGCTGCCACATCAAAGATTATTGCAGAAAATAAAAGCTCATGGTGTAAGGGATAACATAGTGGCATGGATAGAAGATTGGCTAACTAACAGGAAACAGAGACTAGGCATAAATGGGTCATTTTCTGGTTGGCAAGATGTAACGAATGGTATGCCACCAGGATCTGTGCTGGGGCCTTAAATTTTTACAATTTATATAAGGCTGCATTTGCTGACAATGCAACCGCTAGGTGGCGCTGCACTGGCTCATGCACAAATGCAGCCTGTTCAACGAAAACGTCACAGTCTGCGACGTTCAGACAGCTGCCAGGACTAAAGATGGCGCTGCTCAAATAATCACACAAGGGCAACGTAAACCTATGGCAGCACACAATGGCCTAGCTTGCGAGTGGGCGGGGGTGGGTGGAGAAGCGGGGAGCGAGTGGCCAGAGAGAGTGGGGGGTGGGGGGGGGGTGGTGGTGGAGTGGGGAGATAGCGGGCGGTGGGTGGGGAGGTGGAGTGGGGAGAGAATGGGCGGGGGGAGAGCGGGGAGAGAGCAGACGGGGGGGGGGGAGGGTGAGCGGGAAGTACGTGGGCGGGGAGAGCACTGGCGGGATGGGGGAGAAAGCAGGCCGAGGTGAGAGAGGGTGTGGTGGGGGCGAGGAGGAGAGCACACCCGCCACCACCAAGGTCTTCGGCCGCCCTGTCCCCGCTTCCCCCCCGGCCTCTCCCCACTCCAGTGCATGAATCACAAAAGGTTAGTATGCAGGTACAGCAAGTAATTAGGAAAGCTGATTGAATGTTATTGTTTATCGCGAGGGAAATTGAATACAAAGGTTATGTTTCAGCTATACAGGGCATAGGTGAGACCACATCTGGAGTACTGTATACAGTACTGGTCTCCTTATTTAAGGAAGGATGTAAATGCATTGGAGGCAGTACAGAGGAGGTTTACTAGACTAATACCTGAATGGGTGGGCTGTCTTATGAGGAAAGATTGGACGGGCTAGGCTTGTATCCGCTGGAATTTAGAAGTACAACAGGCGACCTGATTGAAACATATAAGATCCTGAGGGGTCTTGACAGGGTGGAGGAGGAAAGGATGTTTCCCCTTGTGGGAGAATATAGACCTCGGGGTCACTGTTTAAAAATAAGGAACAGAAATGAGGAGAAATTCTTTCTTTCAGAGGGTCGTGAGTCTTTGGAATTCTCTTCCTCAAAAGGCAGTGGAAGCAGAGTCTTTGAATATTTTTGAGACAGAGGTAGATAGATTCTTGATAAGCAAGGGGGTGGAAGTTTATCGGGGATAGGTGGAAATGTGGAGTAATCCGTTCAGCCATGTACTTATTGAATGGAGGAGCAGGCTACTCCTGCTCCTAATTCGTATGTTTGTATAAATCCCCAGACGAGCTACATCCCAAAGTATTGAAGGAGGTGGTTATCGTTCAAAATTCTAGAGATTCTGGAAATCTTCCTGCAGACTAGAAAGTAACAAATGTAACCCCATTATTTAAAAAGGAAGGGAGAGAGAAAACAGAGAACTACAGATCTGTTAGTTTGATGTAAGTAGTAGGGAATATGTTAGAATCTATTACTTAGGATGAGATAACTGGACACTTGGAAAAGAATGATATGATTGGGCAGAGTCAACATGGATTTGTGAAAGTGAAATCATGTTTGAAAAATTTGTTTGAGATTTTTTGAGGATGTTAGCATAGATAAAGGAGAACCAGTAGATGTGGTGCATTTGGATTTTCAGAGGCTTTTGATAAGGTCTCACACAGGAGGTTAGTAAACAAAATTAGAGCACATGGGATTTTGGGTAATATACTGCAATGGATTGAGAATTGGTTAACAGACAGAAAGCAGAGAGTAAGAATAAATGGGTCATTCTCAGGATGGCAGGCTGTTGCTAGTGGGGTACCGCAAGGATCAGTCCTTGGGTCACAGTTGTTCACAATCTATATAAATGATTTGTTATGGGGACCAATTGTAATATTTCCAATTTGCTGATGGCACAAAACTAGGTGGGAATGTAAGTTGTGAGGAGGATGCAAGGAGGTTTCAAGGGGATTTGGACAGGCTACGTGAAGGGGAAAGAACATGACAGATGGAATATAATGTGAATAAGTGTGAAGTGATCCACTTTGGTAGAAAAAATAGAAAGGCGGAGTATTTCTTAAATGGTGAGAGGTTGGGAAATGTTGATGTCCAAAGAGACCTGGGTGTCCTTGTTCATGAGTCACTAAAAGTTAGTACGCAGGTGCAGCAAGTAATTAAGAAGGCAAATGATATGTTGGCCTTCATTGCAAGGGGATTTGAGTACAGGAATAAAGATTGTTGCTGCAATTATATAAAGCCTTGGTGAGACCGCACCTGGAGTATTGTGTACAGTTTGGATCTCCTTATCTAAGGAAGGATATACTTGCCGTAGAGGGAGTGCAACAGAGGTTCACCAGACTAATCCCTGGGATGGCAGGATTGTCTTATGAGGAGAGATTGCAGAAACTCAGCCTGTATTCTCTGGAGTTTTGAAGAATGAGAGGTGATCTCATTGAAACGTACAAAATTGTTATAGAGCGTGATAGGGTAGATGTGGATAGGATGTTTCCTGTGGCTTGTGAGTCTAGAACCAGGGGACGCAGTCTCAGAATAAGAGGCAGGCCATTTAAGACTGAGAGGGGGAGGAATTTCTTTGTCCAGAGGGTGGTGCGTCTGTGGAATTCTCTACTCCAGAGGGCTGTGGAAGCTCAATCATTGAGCATGAGCAAGACATAAATTGATAGATTTCTGGATACTAATGACATCAAGGGATATGGGGATAGTGGGGAAAAATGGCGTAGAGGTAGATGATCAGTCAAGATCTGTTTGAATGACAGAGCAGGCTCGACCGGCCGAATGGCCTAGTCCTGCTCCTATTTCCTATGAGCCTATATGTGACAGCACATGGAGTGCATGCAGGAACTGCACACTGACATACACAGAATACATGCCACTGGCGCTGACGGTGCAGGGATGACTGGAGGTGAAACCAATTGTGCCCCAGCTGATGCTCCCCTACAGCCATCTGGAGTGCCAGCCAGGGGCTGAGAATGTCACCGAGGAGGATGAGGGTGCCATCCCTCACGGGGTGCCGTCATCATCTTCGGCCTCCTTGGTCTCTCTGACACAGGAAGTATCCATGCAACAGGGCCCAGTAATGGAGGTTGCCCCTGCAATGATTCAGATGTTGCAGTCTCTGGAGATGCCCCCATTGGCTCCTCCATGACGATGACTACCGCCACATGCATCTCAGCTGCATGCAGAGATCAGTGAGAAGGCTGCCTCCACCTCGAGGCCACACGGGGAGAAATGCGCAGAGCTGGCTGAGCACAGAGGCCACCACATCGTGCAGGGAACTGAGTGGGTCACTGGGCTGTTCTCTTCCTGTAATTATGCACTGTTTTTCTTCATGAGCACAATGTAAATTATGACACTTTAAGCCGGATGTGTGAATCTCCTTTTATTAATGGGGAGACGGGGAAAGAGGTATGAAGCGGTGAAGGAGAGCAAGGGTTTGTCAATAGCGAAAGTGAAACCTCTGGGCAGACACTCATCCTTCATTGGCGGTAAGAGTTTACATGTTCCACACTGTGTCTTCAATGGAAGTGTTAGTTCAAACAGCTCAGAGTGAGTTCCATACCATGTTGTTTATACTGGGTCAGAGGGGCTCGCTCAAAATGTTCATGAACCAGATTGATGGCATCCTGGTGAGACCCGCGAGCCCCACCACCCCCCCATGCTGAGCCCTGCCACCTCCCTGTGTAGCAGGGGTAACTCAGTGTTCTGTATCTGCCTCTTCCTCCTCCACCACGTCCTGCTCCTCCTCTTCCTCTGGTGAGCCGTGTCTTTCCTGGGCCTCAAGTTTCACATCCTTCTGGAGGGCTGTGTTACAGAGAACACAGCAGAATGAGTGAGATCCTTGCATGGCACCACCCAACTGGTCTAGGCACTGGAACAGCATCTTCAGAAGCCCAATGGCCTGCTCAGTGGTGGTCCAAGTGAGCAGATGTCTCTGGCTGTATTGTCTCTGTGCCTCCGTCTGAGGCTCTCGTAGAGATGTAAGTAGCCAGGTCTTCGAGGCATAGCTTTTGTCCCCTAGAATCCATCCATGCCATCCAGCTGTGGCAGCATGGACTGTGGACAATGAAGAAGTCTTGGCAGCTGCCAGGAAAGCATGCGCACACATGGAGGAAACTCTTGTTGTGGTTGCACACCAGCTGAGCAGTGAGGGAATGGAAGCCCTGCCTGTTGATGAACCTGACTGGCCAGTTAGTGGGTACCTTGATGGCCAGATGGGTGCAATCAATGATGTGCTACATGTGGCGGAATCCAGCAACGATGGCAAAACCCACTGCCCTCTGTGCCTGTGAGGATACTTATTCTTGGAATTGAATGTACTGTCCGGCTCTGGCAAACAGGGTATCAGTGACCTGCGAGATGCAGTGGAATACAGCCGTTTGAGATGCCACCAAGGTGATCCTTGGAATGAGCCAGAAGCGAAGAAGTTCTGACAGAACATGCGACGCATGTGCTCCCATTAAAATCACAACATGCCCCTTAACAAGCTCTCAATGAGCTCTGATGATCGTAATTGGCTTTATTCAGGGATCGGGCAGGATTGCAATACTACCCTCCTCCCGCCGTGGTGAACATGTGCAGTGCTGGGAACAGCATCGGAAAACCAGCACGTTGGCTGGCACCAGTATTTTTGACCCCCGCCTGCCTCCGTTCCTGCCCTGGCGGCACATGAAAATTCAGCCTGAAAAGTTTGCAACCATCTTCAGCCAGAAGTGTTGAGTGGATGATCCATCTCGGCCTCCTCCTGAGGTCCCCATCATCACAGAAGTCAGGCTTCAGCCAAATGGATTCACTCCGTGTGACATCAAGAAATGGCTGAGCACACTGGATACAACAAAGGCTATGGGCCCTGACAGCATCCCAGCTGTAGTATTGAGGACTTCTGGTCCAGAACTAGTCAAGCTGTTCCAGTACAGCGACAACACAGGCATCTACCCGACAATGTGCAAAAAGCAGAACAAATCCAATCCAATTACCGCCCCTTCAGTCTACTCTTAATTATCAGCAAATCAGCATGTGTTGTCAACAGTGCTTTGCAGTGCCATTTACTCACCCATAATCTGCTCACTGATAGTCAATTCAGGTTCCATCCGAGTCACTGAGCTCCAGACCTCATTACAGCCTTGGTCCAAACATGGACAAAAGAGCTGAATTCCAGAGTTGAGGTGAGAGTCTAAGCACTTCCCCTTGACATTTAATGGGATTATCATCAAATTAGATACTGTAGATATGATTTTGAAAGAGACATTTTTTAATTGCATTGAAACCAAAAACACTCAATTTCTTAACCTGGTCACACTTTGCTGCTCCTAAGGATCCCCGGTCTACCAGCAATAATGATGCAAGGTTATAAACCTGAAACGTTAACTCTGTCTCTCGCCACAGATGCTGCCAGACCTGCGGCATTTATATGAAGTTAGGTCACAGATCAGCCATGGTCTAATTGAATGGTGAAACAGGCTCGAGTGGCAAAATGGCCTACTCCTGTTCTTATGAAGGACACATTTAGCGACTTGAGAATGCATTTTGATGTCATTCTGTATGAATGAAATCAAGCACCTTTCATTTTTTAATTGTACATGAATTCAGTCTATTTGAGTTGAGCTGTTCAGAGGGGAATGGAATTCATCATATCAAACATCCACATCTTGGCTGCTTGCTCTTTCCTTTATTTATTTTACTTAAAAAAATGATTGTATAACCCTAGTATCTAAAAATATCCACTGGCCTGTCTATATTGAAATATCCATGTAATTATGTTGATCTAATAGAGGTTAAACCAGGGGAAAACTTCAGTAATATGACTAAAAGAGTAAACACATTTTATATTCGATTGAAAAATACAGATTTGAATGGAAATATTTTGTTATTTTGGTGGGACTATCATATTGAGCAATAGAGTCTACTCCTGTTAATTTAAGAATTAATTCTTTGGATATGTGAAGATCTGCCTCCTTCATGTATGTTGCAGAAAAAGTACAGTTTGATCTCTGGGGTTCCCCATGTATGGAATCCCCAAACTCAGCCTTACCAAGGACCACAGAGTCAGGGAGGAAATTAGAAGGCAACTACACCAAGGCAGTTCTCAGCTACTTTCTGATGGACATTGCAGAATCTCAACACAGGAGGCCTGGGAAAGGATTCTTCTGTTTGCTCACTAATAGAAAAGCAAAATACTGCAGATGCTGGAAATCTGAAATAAAAACAGAAAATGCTGGAAATGCTCAGCAGGTCAGTCAGCATCTGTGGAGAGAGAAACAGAGTTAACAGGCTTGATTTTCAATCTGGGGACGGGAACCCAATACCCGGATAATTTCCGGGTCCTGACCCCACGCCGCATCTGCTTCGCTCATGTGACACAGTCTTGAAATGTAGATGTCCCAATGGGGCCAGCAGCCAGGAGGTGGGTGTTTTGTTTACGCTGGGATGCTGGATATATTATGTATATCTGATTTATCTCAAAGCAATGCAGATATCACACATAGTAAATCACCGACTGGTTTATTTACAGCACTTTATCTCAACTCTTACTGGATCTCAGTACAATGCCTCTCAGAACAGTCTCTGTTTAACTGTAGAACATTCGAGTCTGTCTTTTAGTTTCAGTTTCAACTCTTCAGCTCCACCCATAGGCTTAAGCAATCAAACTCAGTGAACTCTGATCAATGGACAGCCTAATACAATCTAACCCAGATCAATCAAACACTACATTTTCCCCCCTTTTGACGAAATACCTTATTTTTGAATTAAAGTATTCTATTTAACAAACATATATATGTTATTTCTGAGCGTTCAACTTGTCTGTTTTCTCTAAGTACAGAAACAGTCTTTGAGACAGGAAGATCTTTTAGGTCTGCGGTTAGATTTATGAATTTGAGATTGTGGGTCTGTTTGATCAGCTTGCTGAGGCGGATGATCAAAGTCACTCATAGGAAGAGACTCCCCCACATCGAACCGAGAAGTCTTTTTCTTTGACGACCTGCACATCTTTGCAAAATGGTTGCACTTTTTTCCTCGAGCTGGACATGGCATTGTGACTCGGTGAGCATTTCCACAATGTGGGAACAGTTTTGAAGGTAACTGACCATTATGGGGCACATTTTGATGAGGTTGCTGAGGTCTTCTTGTCCTTAACCCTTGCACTAAAGCTGGTTAGGCAAGCTGTGTCTGCAATCCTAAGTCTAAGGGTGCATGTGTGTGTGTCTTCAAATCTAACATGACAGATTCAATCTGGACTGTTAAGACTCTGGTTTTTTCCAAGGCTAAATCATCAACCTCCATGAGGAAAATCGTGGAATTGAATTCTTTCCAATTAATTGGTCATGAATTAGTTCATTGTTTGTGCCAAATTTACATGTAGATGCCAATTGCTGAAATGCTGTCACGTATTGTTTAATGTGCTCACCATGAAGCTGGGATCTCTGGCAGAATGCATATCACCCTATCATCACACTTTTCTTTGGCCTGAAGTATTTTTCAAGAGGACTTGCCGCCATCACAAATGTAGATGTATCATCTGTGAACTGCTCGAATATCTGCTGGCCTTCTGCTCTGAGACAGCGTACAAGTATTGCTTTCTTATGGTTCATTGTTATATCTGGGCTATCCATCCTCGTAGTGAGCAAGTAGGTCTTGAACCCCAAAATCCATTACTCCCAGCACAAAGGAGGAGTTTCCGCCATTGAACGAAATGGTTCTGGAGCAGATAACTTCAATTTTGTTGAATCATCCTCCTAGCCACATTTTCATTATGCTTATGCCAGGTTGCTGGATATATTATGTATATCTGATTTATCTCAAAGCAATGCAGATATCGCACTTGTATTAAATCACCAACTGGTTTATTTACAACACTCTATACTATCTCAGCTCTCACTGGATCTCAGTATATCTTACCACAGTACATCAGTAGATCTTACTCGCTTCTCAGAACAGTCTCTATTTAGCTGTAGAACATTCTCGTCTGTCTTTTAGTTTCAGTTTCAACTCTTCAGCTCCACCCATAGGATTAAGCAATCAAACATAGTGAACACTGATCAATGGACAGACTAATACAATCAAACCCAGATCAATCAAACATGACAGCGGGAGCTGGCTGCTAAGCAGGATCGTCGAAGGGAGACAGCAGCCATGATTGGGCCCGCCTCTGCCTTGCAGAATAGAGGAGGCAGGACATTAGAGGGCTAGCAGCCCCACGTCTCAGAGAAGTATCCAAACGGCCAACTTCAACTGTGCCCGATCTCACACAAAAACCCCTTGTGGCAAAAATTTTCCCTTATAAAAAAAAATGTACTCAATTGCTCCCTGCATTGAACCCAACAATTATGTGCTAACGTGTGCCAGCCTGTTCGGGTTTGGTGATTTGCGAATTGAAAATTGCCTACTGGCCCTCCCCGGCTTGTTGACAAGCTCCTCAAGGAGCTTAACAGGCTGTTAATTGGAGGCCAGTGGGTTCCCGGCAACCCCCAACCCTTTTCCTCGCTTTGAAAATACAGTGCATCCCAGAGTTGTCAGGACGCTGACATGCCATACGGGAGCGCTGTTTTCAAAGTGCACCACTCCTGTTTTCTCCCCAACGGGTGATTGAAATTCCCAGCCAATGTTTGTGACCTTTCATCAGAACTGGGAATAATTAGAAATGTAATAGGTTTTGAGAATGTGAAAGGGGGGTAGGGTGGGAAGAGGAATAAAGGAGAAGCTCTGTGATAGGGTGGAAGGTAGTCTGTTCATAAGCCATTTTAGCTCACCGTTCACATTACACTTTTGGTGCTGTAGCTTGCTGCAGTATAGCTAGGATAAAGACGCAACAATGTCATGTGCTGCATTTGGGATCTCACAAACATTGTGCCCAATGGAACAAAAGGATAGAGAAAAAAGCAACAAACAACGGAGAAGGAAATAGGATCAATTAAAGACAGGAAGAGAAATGAAGGGAAAGAAAGTGAATGGATTAAGGGAGATACTTAAAAAAAAAGACAAAGATAAAAGTTTGAAAAAATGAAAAAGAACAAGCAGAAGAAGTGAACATTGTAATCCAGTTGTGTTTGGGAATTGTATTAGTCTTTGAGAAATTTAATGAGTGAATGGCAGAGTAGATGGGCAAAATATACAAACATTCTTGACCCATGAAGTATAGAACCAGCAGACCCACCCATCAGGATCAGAAATGGCAGAATACCCAGGACTGAATTTTCAGTCGCCCATGCGGGCGAGTTCGGTGCGGGTAGGCCTGGGAAATTGCCCACTCTGAAGGTGGCACTGGTTCTCAACACCTGGCAACCCGCACGCCTCCAATTAGTAGTGTGTTGAGCTCTTTGTAGAGCTCGTTAGGAGTGTAGGGAGCTACAGTTAGCAATTATCAAAGGGTATGCACCAGGAACATGGAGAGTCTGAGACACATTTGAGCATAGCTGTTGGGAACACAGCAGGGAGCCACTACTCTGCAGTGTGAAACTCAGTTGCTCATGCAATGGCACAGAGTTTCCATTACTAGAACTGAGGGCTTGATTTCCTGAGGAGAGTGGTTTTGGATTCTTGTGAGTAATGTGAGGCTGCTGACATCCATGGCCACCTCTAGCCATGCCTGCTTGGTCTGGATCGCTGGAGCTCCTCTTCCAGATGGAGGGAAGAGTACAGCTCCCCTGTCCGCCACAGCCTCGATCAGGGCCTTGAGAGGCAACAGAAAAAGTTGGGGCCACCCAGGGATGGCTGCCCAAACTACCGCTGCCCCTCTGTTCTCCCTGCACATCCATTTCCATGGGCAACAGCAAGCCCTGTCATGGCTGCTCTTTACCTTTTAAATTATCCCTCTGTTCGTAGCTCCTGCCTGTGCCTGATGCCCCTAATTGGGTGCTGAACGCAGCCCCCGGCCAATTAGTGGCTGATAGTTTGAAAATTGGGTTACGTCACTGCGCTGATGCAGTGCAGGGAGTCAGGTGCTGGAAATGTCCCGAGCATCGGGTTCCTGACCCCAAAATGAAAATTCTTTCCCCGTTGAATATGCCATGGACTTCTTTCATAGGAACTTAGCAATTGCTAGACAAAAAAAGACCAAGGTCCATCTAATTCGCCCTCCTGGTAACAGCATAATACAATGGTAATGGATTTTGACTAATCATAGCAATCAACCTCTATCAATTAGTTTACAATAGGCCTAGACATAACATGAGAAAACCCAGTGGTGGAGAGCTTTGGGAACCATAAGTTCAAAGTCACCTTTATCCTCCCAAGTATTCTCCATTTATCACATGCCATATCTTAATTTTCTCATATACTCTATCCCAAAAATCATATTTCTGAAAAAACATCTATCCAAACAAGTTTACATCTTGAAAATGATTACCTTCCAACACTAACAGGAGTATGGATGGCAAACTGACAAGACAGATAAAAGATTTGAAAACCTGTTGGAGAAATTCACTATCTGCTAAAGTGAGTCTCCACAGCTTCAGTGATCTCTTTCTGTGCCTCCAATGTTAAGTGTCATGTCAGGATGATAAACCATGTCATTAATAGGATCCTCTATTTCAAGAATCCCAATAAATTCAAGGGGGAGCCTCACAACCAGATGGGGTATTTGGTGATGCTAATGACTGAGTGGTACAAATCCCCCTGCAATTTGAGGAGAATCGGTACTCATGGCATTATCTCTCTCACTTGGCAACTCATTGGTAAGTTTGTAAGAGTGACTTTGGAGAGTGACTGTCCAGATTAATTTTCCAATTGGAAGACCTTGACTGCCATTTGTTACCCTCCCATAATGACCAAGCTGAGATTAGAAAGCTCACCCGTGCAGTAAATTAATAATGGCGAGTGTTGTTATACTCCCAGCAATTTCTGTCCATAATGTATGATATACAATGTTCACAATTATCTGACAATACCCCTCTGACCTGCTTTCAAAATGGATGGAATGCAGAAAGAAAATTGAAAGCTAATCCTTTGGCTCCATTTAGATGTGATAATAGTTCTGCACATTATCTTCTGCTATTGTTTTTCTGGTGGTGCAGCAATGTATGTTGCATGCAAATTAATGTTACAGGTCTTTGCACACCAATTTCCTCAAATAGCAGGTCAGATGCAAATTGCTCCTGCCTAACTCCCATATAAAATGGTGCTACAGCTTCCTGTCTTAGCATTTAGTTGATGTTACTTTAAAGGGACAGACTATTAGACACGAAGGAAAAGCTGAAACTTTGGCAAATTGTTACTGCTTACGAAAGTATCTAAAGACTGTTGTAGTGCTTTTGTATTGAGTGAGGCTGTTAAATTTATTCTGCACCCTCCAGTATGTACCATTTGGAACACCCTTATATCTATCATACAAGGAGAGGGAGGAAGCACAGGCTGAGATGGGTTCTAGATCCATCACTTCAATAAGTTCAGGTAATGCACTCAGGCTTTCTAATGTTAATGTCAGAAAACCATGGGCTGGATTTTCAAATCCTGGTGGGGGTGGGAGCGGGCACGTGCGCGATTTGAAAATCACGATCCCGGAGGGCAGCACTGGGTCCCGTCACCTCTGGAACGGAATGCAATTTTGAAAGGGACGCTGAGAGTAGGGAGAACAGGAAACAAGCACGTCTCGAATTAACTGCTCGGAAAAGCTTCTGAGGAACAGTTTGCGATATTCATGAAAAGGGCACGGGGAAAAAGCCATATCTGGAACACCGCGGGGTGTAGAAGTGGTGAACACTGCAGGGAGTGATGAAGGCTATTGGAAGCACTGTTTAACATATTTTAGAAGTGCAGAATAAAGCTCAGCTGCTCAAACAGTGGCACAGAGTAGGAGCTGGAAGACTTGCATATGTGAGTGGTAGGAATCTGAAGCGGGACGTGTGGCCACTGGCATCACTTGCGCAGCTTGAGTTGACAGGGGAAGGTCTGCTGAATGAACAAACAGATGAGAACAGGCTACTCTGACATTGGACAGAGCAGCCAGAATGAGCTTCAGCAGATGCAACCTCCTAGACAGCAGGAGGCCAGAGGAGTACAACGGGAGCCGCAAGGGGAAGAAGGCACTACCCTGGACATCGGGTCCACCACCCAAGAATCAGCTACCTGCAAATGATGGAGTTCCAGTGTAGTAGGAGGTTTCGCCTATTCAGGCAGATAGTCTCTGACCTTTGTGCTCTGGTCCACAATGACCTGAGGTCTCTCAGCCCGTATGGCAGTCCCTTACCTGCAGCCATCAAGGTCAACTGTGGTGTTGAAGTTTTATGCAACCAGTTCGTTCCAGAGATCAGCTGCGAACCTAGGTGGCATCTTGCAGTCAGCAGCCCATCACGCTATCAGGAAGGTTATGGTTGCCATATTTCAGAAGGTGGGGAGCTAAACCTATTTTGAGACATTTGGACCTGTGCAGGTACAGAGAGCTTTGGGCTTTGCTGCCATTGTTGGATTCCCTCAGGTCCAGGTGGTCATCGATTGCACCCAAGTAGCCATCAAGGCAGCAACAGACCAGCCAGCTAGATTCCTGAACAGAAAGGGCTACCACTTATTGAATGTCCAGCTGGTCTTTGACCACAGGAAGTGAATGTTCCAGGTCTTCACTCGCTTTTCGGGCAGCTGTCATGATTCCTTCATCTTGCGAGAGTCCCAGGTGCTGCACCTCTTCAGGCCCACATCCAGACTCCGTGGATGGCTACTGGGAGATAAAGGTTATCCCCTAAAGAGATGGCTTCTAATGCCCGTCCCCTACCCAGACATGGATGGAGAGATGCGTTACAACCAGAGCCATCTCCTAACATGAACCTGCATTGAACAGACCATTGGTATCTTGAAGATGTGCTTCTGTTGCCTTGACACCGAGTGGTGTCCTCCAGTACAAGCCAGCCAGAGTGTCTCATATTGAGGTCGTCTGCTGCAATCCTGCACAACATGACAATACAAAGAGGCCAGGAGCTGAATGAACAGGAGGATCTGGAATGTCACTCCACCTCGGAGGAGGACTGGGAGGAGTAAGAGGTGGAAGAGGAAAGGATCGCTCCAGGGTTGGCCAGCACCCAGGCATTGGAGGATGCCCGCCGATGCCAACCAGACCACAGGGCGAAAGGCAGGCTGGCATGGCCGCCAGGGGCACGCTGATTCAGCAGTATTTCATCTGATCGCTTCCGAACCCTTAGGACAGATGATCCCTTGACTCAACTTCCAGCATAGAGAGCTATCATGTAACAATGACCCATATTGAGGAGTTTCATTGCTAACCATGGCCATGAAGAATGAGGTTTCCACTGCCAATATTCTCCAACATCACAGAGCTTGGAAATACAGCAATTCCAGGGCCACCCAATGAAACTCCATCCCCCTTTTGACATAAAGCGTCAATAACACGCATGTCACTTTGAATATATAAACAATTGATATTGAAATGAAAACAAAACAGACAAATGTGGAAAACAGCATGCAGGTGACTCACTAAGTGAAATCAACAGTGTGGCGCCTTTCTTTCCTGACCACTTCTACAGGGTGCGCCCCCCGTGCAGAGGATGAGGGAGGGCAGCCTACTCCCTTGTCTCTGCCTCCGGCTGAGATGCCCGTGGCTTCTGTCCTTGTCGTCGAGGTGCCCGTGGAGGATCCTCCACAGGCTGCCGCGCCTGTGTTATTGCAGGGGCAGCCTCTGTCACAGGACCTTGCGGCACAGATGGTTCCTGAGTCGGAGGGACCGAGGGGCCGAAGGGTGACACTGGTGCCCCCTGAGGGCTGGCCCCTTCATTTGCCACTTCGACTGACTTAGCCTTTTCCTGGTGTCCCTGGTTGCTGGATGAGGCCACTGACTGGGACTCAGCTGGCATCCACTCCGAGCATCTTAGTTCCATCAGCGACACTAAACGGTCAATGCTACAGAGCGTCTCACTCTTTCTGTGCATATCAGTGCGCTGGTCAGTGTGGTGCTGCATATGGTTCTTCAAGAGATTGCCCAGTCTCTCAATGGAGGAGTTCATGCACTCAAAACTCTGAGTTTTGATGGAGCACATGCACTGCATGGACTCCTCCATTGTCTGCCCATGGCTCTTCAAGGCTTCAGGGAACTCTGCCAAACATGAACTTATCTGCTCTGATTCTCAAGGAAGACCCTCCTTATTAGTGACACCCGAGGCACAGCATCTTCACCCAGCAGAGCATCACTCTGTCTGTCCTCCATCCTCTGAGGGCGCTGTCCACAGCTGACTTTGCCTCACACTCCTCTTCTTGCTTATGCATGATATGAGGTCCATCCAGTGCTCCCCATTCTAAGCTAGTTTGTGGCCCAACCGACGTGTGTGTCTGCGCTGGTGGAAGGTGCTGAGGACAGTGCAAGCCACGGTAGTTCCCCACTCCCCGCTATGGAGGGCGGCAATGTTTGTCCTTCATTACTGAGCTTCCCCTCAGCTACTTGCCCTGCAGGAGACACGAGAAGGTGATCATGAGAACTTGGGCTACTCATCATGGACCCTCAGCACAAACAACCCCATAGAAGACATCAATCGAAGAGCCAAAGCACGCATTGAGCAGGCGTTTCCTCCATGTCCTTCACCCCAAGATAGAGCTATCAAATGACCCTGCTGATCTCAGCCTCCCGTCGCCCATGGACTGGCAATATCCAGTTCCGCCTCCTCCATTGGTGTTAAACTGTGCAGCTCACATCACCATCTGTTCAGGCCATTTCATGGGCATTGTGGGCTTTCTTTTCCAGCAGGATGAAGAGAAAACTATTCATGAGTAGGATGCCATCCTTCACCTATTCCAACATGGCATTCACGTGAAGTGGCGCCACCCTCAGTGATGCCCTCTTCTGAATATCACCCCATATGTGAATAAGAGGCAGAATAAGGGGCATGCCATTTAAGACTGAGATGAGGAGGAATTTCTTTACACAGAGGGAAGTGAATCTGTGGAATTCTCTACTCCAGAGGGCTGTGGAAGCTCAATCCTTGAGCATGTTCAAGACAGAAATGGATAGATTTCTGGATACTAATGACATCAAGGGATGTGGGGATAGTGGAGGAAAGGGGCGTAGAGGTAGATGATCAGCCATGATCTGTTTGAATGATGGAACAGGCTCGATGGGCCGAATGGCCTAGTCCTGCTCCTATTTTCTATGATCCTACGTGGCGTTAGCTGCCGTCTCAGTGATAGAATTGGCTACTTGATCTGACAATGTTAGGGAGACCTCTGGACATTCTTTGCATCCAGTTTGCCTGTATTCTGCTGCATACAGAGCTGGTTACCCGGGTGCTGCTTGGCACTCACTTTTCCAGACTTTATGAGGTCATAGAATATTTTGGGGCATTGGATCCATGTCGTTCGGGTCACTCCCCACCACTGACCTCACTAGCTACCTGCACCCATGCCATTTTTGTCTCCATTGGTGGGTTCCTTCTCCCAGATAGTGGGAAGAAGATGTCTCTCTTGTCACTGACTGCCTCCATTAATGCCTTGAGGGAGGCAGCTGAGAATCGTGGAGTCATCCGTGGATGCCTATCTGTTCCATTGCTTTTCACAGAGGTCCCCTGCTGCTCCATTTCTTCAACAAGTTCAGCCACGGCTGCTGCTTGCCTTTTCAAAGGGCCCTCCTTTACTGAGTCCCACCGCCATGCCGGTCTTGATGCCGCTAATTGGGCGTCACTCTCGCCCCCTGGCTAGTTGGGCACCACATCAGTGACGCTGCCGTGGAGCAGGGTCAGGACCCAAAAATGATTCCTGTGTTGGGTTCCCGACCCCGCAATGAAAATTCAGGCCCATGTATTTTCAGAGTAATGGTGAATTATGTTTCCCATAGGTTGCAGTCTGGACTGGATTTGAAACCAGTCTAAACCACTTCACCACCCAGTCCCACCTCTGCAGGGCGTTTTGAGCAGAAACTGTTTCAGCAGATATCCTTCTGATTTAAAAATGATTGGCGCTGGAGGAGGAAAGTGAAAGGTTTGATAGAACTTTTGATTTGTAGAAATTGTGAAGATTCTGCACCAGTGCTCTCTGGAGCATTGTATGTTGCAGTGGCTGCAAACATTCACCAGATTTAGTTGGTGGCACTTTCATGTGACATTGGTGTCTTTTATCTGCCCTAGTTTTGAGGCACACCGTAAATGAGAGGTGTGTCAGCATTTGTCTTGTGGTCAGATTTGACTGGCCCATATTGAACTGAATTTAATCCCAACTCCTTTGCCTATATTATTCATTTAGGTTACAGTGTTAGAGCAGTAAATCCAGAACACATTAGCTTTCGACTAAATTGCCCATAACAGTGAAAGCTACAAGGAATAAATGTGTCAAATGATACTCTCTTTAGACCTCTAGATTTGCTTACACAGCTGGCATCATGTCAGTCATTATTCAACATCAGTAAATGTTAAGTGGTACATTTTGGTTCAAAAAGTAATGCTTTGGAGAAAAGCTGGGTGATGTGAAAAAGCAGAGTTATTCGGGGTTCAGGTTCGCAAGACATTAAAAACAGCACTTAAGTTGATAAGGTATTTAAAAGAAAAGCTAATGTAATATTTTGTTTTAAGGCATGAGAGATAAGAACATAAGAACACAAGAAATAGGAGCAGGAGTAGACCATTACAGCTTGATCCTGCTCTGTCATTCAATAAGATCATTAAGGCTGATCTACCTTAACTCCACGTCTTGATCCCACCCCTATAGTTCCTTCTACCTGCTGTCAGTAACAGTTGGATAATCAAGAGATCTGGGGATTGGGTGGGAAAGTGAAGTTACGGATGAGCAGCTTAATTTTTCCAGTTCTTTCTCTTTACTAATATTAATTACTTTAAGCTCCTTGCTTTAATTAGATCCTTGGTTTGCTACTATTTGCGGTGTACATTTTTTGTCTCTTCTACTGTGAATATAATGTGTGGAATATACAAGTTGAGATGTAATGTGAATCTATATAAAACCATAATAACACCACAATCAAGCGCAAACTATAGGATAGATGCTGAGGCAATAGAGAGAGTGCAGTGTAGTTGGAGGAATACAAATAATGAAAAAAGAAAGTTGGGGTTGTTTCATTAGAGTAATCTGATGTATGTGTTTAAAATTCAGAGTGAATACTGACATGGCAGCCAGACCAATGACACGCATGGTGTGCTGGCAGTGTCACAAGACATAGCCTTAAATATATCACTTTGGCCACTTTCCTTTCAATGGAAGTCACTACTTCTGAGTCCTATTACACCCTGTTTATCTTGGTATCTCAGGTCAATGTTGTAAACTATTTTTTGTCTTTGCTAATTTTATGTCAGATGTGCCACCTATGTGGATGGCTTCGCGCAAGTCCGATGATCATGATGTACTGGTGATGTCACGAAACACAGCCAATAAATGCAACGGAATACATAGAAAGAGATAGTTTTTCAGTGATTTCAGTGGGGTCTAAATCAAGGGGGCGTGGATATAATAATATAAGTGATTTAGGAATGTGAGCAGCAGAAACCTTTTTACACAGAGGGTTGTGAAACTGTTGAATGCACATCCAGTGACTGTAGTAAAGACCATGACAACATTTAAGCTAGGTGGTTGGAGGAAAGGGGACTAAAGGGATTATGGGGTCAGACAGGGGATGAGGGTTTAAGAATATTGTTTCTGGTGGAGGATAAACACCAGTACGCCATTGGTTCAGCTGAATGGTATGTTCCCTTGTTGTAATTTCAATGTAATGTTTGGTGTCAGACCAACTTGTAAACACTGTCTGAGAGCATTGATGTACTAAAACATACTAGTTACATATTGAGTTATCAAAATGTCACACTTCCTGATCGATGCCTTTCTTTTGACTCTGGTTGTCTGTCAAAAAGTGAGCATTCTGGGAATCAAGTATGCATCATTGCTTCAGTATACTCTATATCCTGAACTCAAACATAAACTTCCACTGTGTTTCTGAAAGTGGTTTTCTCTTACTTGTGCCTGCATTGCCTTGAAAATGGCCTATTGGGAACCAGCTGTGCATCACTTTTTGTGTTTGTTAATAATGATTTGTCACCTCAACAAGTTAGAAATCCTGTCTCAGATTTTCACTGATCTTGGCACTGACTTCACTTGTTAATTCTAATAGCAACAGAACTTAATTATGATAGTTTTTACTGGTCTGCTGTCATTAGTTATGCTTTGTCATATTAAGATGAGTTATGTTTTGTGGTATCTTGATTTTTGGGTACCTGGATACTGTAATTATATATTGTCATCATTCCTTCATCAGAATGCATGAACAGATGGTTTACCAACTAAGTGGAGGTTGATCCTTTTCATTTAATAGCTATGAAGAAAACTCAATAAATGTGTTAAGTTTTTGAATATTAAAAGGACTAGAAATCAGGCTGAAACATATTGCCTATAAAGTGGAAACATATTGATGAGAACAATTGTATTTCAAGAAAAATATTCTCTCATTTCGTGTTGATTAACCATAGAGACTTGCAAAATTTGTGTACTGATTCTGCTTGGAAGTTCTGTGTCCCATGGGTACACAAAGTCTTAACCTACACTCATAAAGCAATTGTAATTTACCAAGTATTGGATGCATAACTGACCTTCACATTCAGGTGACCCATTGAAACCCTTCAAACTAGATCTGCATAGCAACAGCAGAAGGTGTGCTAAACCTACTGAAACATTGCCTTATGTAAAAGCTTCTTCTGAACTCATCGCAAAGTATTTTGGTCCATGGCATAAAAATGGAGCTGTAACTATTGCCTAACATCTGGTGAACTAAAGTCCGTCAGGCAAAGCACTTGGTAAAGAAGCAATGTCACTCTCCATTGCACCTGCGCTGAACTGTTCTTATGCTGGTATTCCTTTCTTATAACTTGAAACAAATATTCTCTCTTAAAATTATATGTGCTATTATTTGATGATAGGAGGCTATTGCTCCTTGGCTGTGTGCCCATCTTGAAGCCTTGCTTTCGAAACAGTTAAGTAATGACTGTGAATGGGGAAAGACCTCATTGGTTCACCACATCACCAAGAGTTACTGGTAATTAGTGTTTATCTTTTTATATACAATTAGATGCCCTATGACAGTGATCCTTGCTTCTGGTAACTGGGTAGGGGATTTAATCACATTCTGATTTATAGGACTTGTTTGAAATGTTAATAGAAATAGACTGCACTTGAGCAGTGTTATCAATCAGATCTGTTGTACTGCAGTGCTGAGGGCTCACAGATGCTTTATATTACTGATACCATAAACACTTCCAGCAATTGCTTTGCATCCCACCCACATGACAAATATGTGTAAGACCGTAGCGAATAAATTGTTCAAAATTAATGCAACCAAATTATCGGGTAACTGTCTCCAAGACAAAAAAAAAAATTCTCCAATGTCAGGATGGAATTACAGAAGAGTGAATATCAAGGAAAACTATGATAATGACCTTATGCTTTAAAGCCAACTATTGTCCTTATTTCAACCTTTAGATTCAGGAATAATTTCTAGGCTTGCAGTACAGTGATAGATTTGTAATTGTAGAGTCTGAATAAACAAATACCTAGTCCAAATGTAATTCAATTGCAAGCATTGAATCCCAATTTTTCATTCACATCCTTTAATTCATTCTTTTTTTTCTAGATGTTTTATGTTGTTTTAGTTGCTGGTGTAGTCATTGTATATATTGCTGATGCAGTATTTTAGGAGCATGCATTGACATATTGAATCATATAGCACTGTTTTACATACTACCATAGTGTTATATGCTTGAGCATCAGGGAATTATTTGGCTATGAGAGGGTAGTCGGGAAGAAGTACTCTGGATCTACTGTATTTTCTTTGAGGGAAGGATTTTTCAAGCCTAGAAGTTGTGCTATGTGGCTGCTCATTTTAAAAAAAAAACTTAACTGAGTTTCAGGAAGAGAACCAACATGTCAAAAGAAAA
Organism: Heterodontus francisci; assembly: GCF_036365525.1. Classification (NCBI taxonomy): domain Eukaryota; kingdom Metazoa; phylum Chordata; class Chondrichthyes; order Heterodontiformes; family Heterodontidae; genus Heterodontus; species Heterodontus francisci. The sequence continues at coordinate 29,571,715 of NC_090396.1, read as the reverse complement.
ATTAGTATAAAAACAATATCACTCTAGGTTCAAAAAAGCTGAAGGAAAAGCAATCGCTCTCCTGCTCTTTGTTGATTCCTATTAACATGTATTGATTGGCGTGGATTCCCCCCATTTATTAACATACCTCTGTATGTATTGTGCTTGTCATTGTAACAGTTATATATTAGAGGAACTTGCCTGTTCCTCTAATGTATGTGATGCATGATCACTGTTTTTGTCCTAGATCGCAATACTTCATTAAATTTGATTTCAGTATGAGCTGTGTTGTCACTTGAAAAACTTATTTAACATATTGATACCAAAATACTATAAGAAATATGTGCATAAACCAGTATGTTTCAATTTTGTGCACTTCCCATGTGATGCTCTTAATAAATTGCCTCAAATTAATCTTACTACCAATAACATGGTAACAGGAGCAGGCCATTCGGCCCTTGAGCCTGTTCTGCCATTCAGTAGGATAATGGCTGATCTGTAACCTAACCCTATTCATCTGCCTTGGCTCCACATTGCTTAATTCTCTTGGCTAACAAAAATCTATCGATCCCAGATTTAAAATTATTGACTGAGCTAAAACTTACTGCTTTTTGTGGCAGAGAGTTACACACTTCCACCACTCTCTTTTGGGTGAAGATGTGTTTCCTAACTTCTCTCCTGAATTGTCTAGCTCTGATTTTAAGGATCTGTTCCCATGTCATAGACTGCTGCACCAGTGAAAAATGTTTCTATCTACTATCTCAAATTCTTTCAAAATCCTAAAAACATTGAACAAACTACCCCTTAACCTTCTAGATTTCAGGAATAAAAGCCTGGTTAATGTAACATTTTTCATAATCTAAGCCTTGGAGCCCTGATAACATTCTGGTAAATTTGCACTGCACTCTTCCAACGCCAGTTTATCCTTTCTAAGATGCGGTGCCCAGAATTGTACACGCTACACCAATGTAGTCTAACCATAGCTTTGTACAGCTTTGCCAAACCTTTCTTCCCTTTATATTCTAGCTGCCAAAAAGACACGGCTGAAGCATTTGTATCCATCTTCAGCCAGAAGTGCTGAAGTGGATGATCCATCTTGGCCTCCCCCTGAGATCCCCAGCATTGCAGATGCCAGGCTTCAGCCAATCCGAATCATTCCACATGATATGAAGAAACGGCTGAAGGCATTGGATACTGCAAAGTGTCATGCTAGGCCCCCACCTGCCAAGAATGAGGCACATTAATTTTGTCATGAACATTGATTTTAAACTATTACTGGAGTGAAGAAAGGACTTGTTAAACAGATCAGCCGTGGCTGGAAAAGACATTTGCATGTTAACGGTGATTGGATGGATAGAGGACAATTCCCTGACACATTCAACCCACAATGGACCTTGATCACCAGGTATTGTGTGTAAAAGGAGCATTCCAGAGACTGCTATAATCCAAGACATGGTCAGACCAGTTAGTCACTTGACTAACCTGCTTGGCAACCTGGGTTTTTCTGAATTGTACAAACAGTTTGAACTCAGAAAGACTGTTTGCTCCTGGATTGAGAAGATCTCTCCTGTCTGCTCCCATCTCTTTCCAACAAGCCTCTGAATCCACTAAAGACACATGATCCCCAAGAGAGAAAAGTCTCCTTCAGCAAACTAGGTTTAAGAGTACTGGGTGCCAACGAAAAGCAAGATCTACCTACAAACAAGGACTCTACAGTGAGCTCGAAGAACCATACCAAAAACTCTTCAGATATTGCTTCAAATATTTCCACTTTATTTTTTCTTCTGCTCTTTTCTGTCACTGTTTACATGTGTGTATCGCATATGCATATTAGTGTGGGCTCATCGTGTATCCGTAGGCATTAACCAAATTACTTTAACAAAATTTTAACTTTTCTTCGTTAAACCTAAGAAAGCCTGTTTGTGCTGGTTTCTGTGCCTGATAATTGGAAAGCAGTGAACAAGGATTTACCAAGGGGGAGCTAAAAAACATGGTGTGTTTAAAAATTAAACCCTGTTACGATAAGACCAGGCGAAGGCTGAAAGGGAACCCCGAGACCTCTTTCGCACCTGATCGTAACAAAAGGCTATGGGCCCTGACAAAATTCCGGCAATAGTACTGAAGACCTGTGCTCCAGAACTAGCCACGCCCCTAGCCAAGCTGTTCCAGTACAGCTACAACACTGGCATCTACTTAGCAATGTGGAAAATTGCCCAGGTATGTCGTGTGCACAAAAAGCAGGATAAATCCAACCCAGTCAATTACCCCTCCAGCAGTCTACTCCCGATCATCAGTAAAGTGATGGAAGGTGTCGTCGACAGTGCTGTCAAATGGCACTTTCTCAGCAGTAATAACTCACTGATGCTCCACTTGGGTTCTGTCAGGGCCACTCAGCTCCTGACTTCATTACAGCCTTGGTCCAAACATGGACAAAAGAGCTGAAGTCAAGAGGTGAGGTGAGAGTGACTGCCCTTGACATCAAGGCAGCATTTGACCGAGTATGGCATCAAGGAACCCTAGCAAAACTGGAGTCAATGGGAATCAGGGGGAAAACCCTCCACTGGTTAGATTCATACCGAGCACAAAGGAAAATGGTTGTGGTTGTAGGAGGTCAATCAGCTCAGTCCCAGGACATCACTGCAGGAGTTCCTCAGGGTAGTGTCCAAGGCCCAACCCTCTTCAGCTGCTTCATCAATGACCTTCCCTCCATCGTAAGGTCAGAAGTGGGGATGTTCAGTGATGATTGTGCAATGTTCAGCACCATTTGTGACTCCTCACATAATGAAGCAGCCTGTGTCCAGATGCAGCAAGACCTGGACAATATCCAGGCTTGGGCTGATAAGTGGCAAGTAACATTCGTGCCACACAAGTACCAGGCAATGACCATCTCCAACAAGAGAGAATCTAACCATCTCTCATTAATGTTCAACGGCATTACCATTGCTGAATCCCCCACTATCAACATCCTGGGGGTCACCATTGACCAGAAACTGAATTGGACCAACCATATAAATTCTGTGGTTACAAGAGCAGGAGAGAGGCTGGGAATTCTACAGCGAGTAATTCACCTCCTGACTCCCCAATGCCTGTCCACCATCTACAAGGCACAAATCAGGAGTGTGATGGAATACTCTCCACTTGTCTGGATGGGTGAAGCTCTGAAACTGCTCAAGAAGCTCAACATCATCCAGGACAAAGCAGCCCGCTTGATTGGCACCCCATCCATCACCTTCAACATTCACATCCTTCACCACTGACACACAGTGGCAGCAGTGTGTACCATATACAAGATGCACAGCACTTTCCAAACTCACAACCTCTACCACCTAGAAGGACAAGGGCAGTCGATGCATGGGGACACCACCACCTGCAAGTTCCCCTCAAAGCCACATGCCATCCTGACTTGGCACTATATCATCGTTCCTTCACTGTTGCTTGGTCAAAATCAAGAATTGCCTGAACTGATGATAGGCCACAGACCTGAAGCATTAACTCTGCCTCTCTCTCCACAGATGCTGCCAGACCTGCTGAGTATTTCCAGCACTTTCTGTTTTTATTTCAGATTTCCAGCATCTGCAGTATCTTGCTTTTATTATCGGCAATAATGCAAGTGTGCACCTTGCGGTATATTTGAGTCACTCAAGCTGTGATGCAGCAGTGTCTGGCGACCTAGATGTAGTTAGATTGATTGAATGTTAAAAATGTAATTAATGATGTCACACTTCCAGTAGTTAACAGGATAATGAGAGCCAGTGAATTAAAATCATTTTCATGCACCAGTGAACAAAGTCAACTGTGCTTCCAGTGCCAATGAAATCAGAGCTGCAGAGTACCAAGTGTGGGAACAAACTATATTGTGCAACATAAGATTTTTTATTTGTGACACACAATAGTAGTGCATTATTAAATGCATTTCCAGATTGTTATATTTGGAAGCGAGTATCTTATTTATCAGAAGATTTGAACTTCATTTTGCTCGATCTGGTGTCTCAGTTTGGTACAGTTGCTGAGCAGAACATATTTTAAAACCTAGTGCTTCTTTCATGTAATCACTTATATGTTCTTCACAGCTTATTTTCTGGGGAAATACTCCTGACTGTGGTTCTGTGCACCTGTTGGCACCATTTCAAATGCAGGAAGCTGGGGTCTATAGCGACATTTATTCAGTAATACATGTCATTAGCAGTGGTCTGGCAGCATTGATTTGAACTATTGTGATCATTCCACCCTGCCTCCTGCAGTCAATATGTTAAAGTTTGCACCATTACAGCCAAGCTGCTGAATAGCATGGGTGTCTTGGTGAGACCATGTGGTGCTTTGTGTCACGTACACCTTTAGAATCTGCATCTGGCCATTGAAGTTAAGAAGAAGGAATAAAAGTAAGACTTGCATTCGTATAGCGCCTTTTACAACCTCAGAATCTGCCACATTACGGGCTGATACCAGCAGGTGCAACCTCCTGTTCAAGAAAAAAAAGACTTGCGCCTGTCAAAATCTTAGGATGTCACAAACCATTTTACAGCCAATTAAGTATTTTTGAAGAGTGGTCACTGTTGTAATGTTGGAAAAGCTGCAGCCAATTTGCTCATAGTGAGGTCCAACTAACAACAATGTGATGATAATTAGATCATCTGTGTTTTTAGGTATTGTTTGAGGGATAAATATTGGCCAGGACTTTTCTTTGAAACAGTACCAGGGGATATTTTCCATAGACCTAAGAGGGCAAACGAATGACCTTTAAGCCATTCCCTGTGACAACAGTCTTGTACTTCAGCTGTCTCTACAGGAAGAATGGGTGAAGTTATGAACAGCTGGTGCAGTGTTTACTGTAGCAGATATGAGGAAAACTGGGACAGGTATAAATACTATTGCAAAAGGAGAGCCTTTAAATTCTGCTCTACTCCTGATTCCAGCTGTGAGAAGGTATAATTCTATACACACTCTATTAAGTAAGAAGGAGAGTTTTTTTAACTTCAAAAAGACACTATTTGAACTGGAGCATAAGTATAAAAGGAAAAAATTAGGAAGGGGAAAGTAAGTAAAGGCCATGCTATAACCAGTGCTGAGAGTGTTCATTCCAGGGATATAGTGATAAACCGATGCTCGACTGCATCTTTACTCAAAAATGTTACTGCCACTGAGGAACAATGGCTTGCCAGTTAGTCAGAATAATGTGAGGTTTATGGGCACAAATTTCATATGTGAGCCCTGCACCCTCCTGGAGGTGCACGCTGTGCTTCCAGCATGTCCTGCCTGGTACACCCTCCTGAGAAGGGCCCCTGCATGTGCCAGAAGCGTGATGGGGTGCTATCCTGATGTCACATACCCTACCAGTTAATGGGATGCTGGACTTGCTAATTTGAACCATGCAGATCCAGGCAATGACTTTACGCATTACTCTGCAAAGAAGAAGTACTGAGCTGCAAGAGGGGCCCTGAACTAGCATTATTTAAAGGGCTAGGCACCCAACTTGCAGCTAAGGGAACTTTGAAGTATTTCTGCTGTTATAAAGTGTCTGGAAGTGTGGAGTGCTTCTGGATCTCTTGTGGTAGGTTCTTGGACTGTGCAGTACTGCAGCATCCTCACAGGGATGGCAGAGGAGTAGGTAACCTGTCTACACGAAGGCTGCAACAGGTACGGGGCTGCAGTTGCAGTGCCTCTGGGTCTGCAGCAGGGCAGGGAGATGGAGAAGAGGTTACTGCCTTGCCCTCTGCCAAGTTGGAGCTGGACTCCTCCATGTTCCTTGACAGTGACAGGAGGCTGTCTGGCAGGTCAGCCAGTGCACCCTGCATCTCGGTGTGCATGGCCATCAGCACTCTGATGTACACCTCCCCCATCGAGGTCCTCATCTGAGTCCTGTATAGCAGAACTCATCTGCGACCTCGCCCTCTAGTCAGCTGGCAAACTAACCATCCTTTACCCCTGGCATGGCTGCAGATCTCTCATGCCCAATGACTCAGCATGTGCTGATCCCAACTCAATGTAGCCTCCAATGTACATGCAGTGCCAGTCTCTGAGCGGGTGGCTGCGTCAGATCAAGTTACGGGGCCTCTTCTTCAGTGCTCTGCTGCAGCTCTCTTCCTTCCTCCTTGGCCTGCAGTGGCAGGGCAGGCGATTGTTCTTGGGTGTCTGAAAACCGAAAATCACAAGGGGAAGATTGGTGTGAGGGAAGCAGGTGTGGGGTTAGAAAAGCAAGAGGTCTATGGTCACACCATCAGCAGCTTGCTCATCATGCCAGATTGTAGGATGAGGGTGAGCTGAGAGTTGAGAAGGGGTATAAGGCAGGAACATAGCAGGAACATACCATCATCCTCAATGTTCTCAGCGACAGCACATGCCATGGACACAGCTGGCCCCATGATGCTGAGAGCCATGTCCTCTCTACGGCTCAGGAGATGCAGGCGCACTGTTCCCCTCTGGTTCTGCTTTGCTTCCTTCTATTGTGTGCCACCGCGTGCTGCAAGAGAGAGAAAAGAATGTCAATGATTGTATAGCACTATGTTTGGATGATGTGCCTGCCATAGCTGAATAGCTGGAGTTTATGGAGGCGGTGGGTGTGGGGCTGGCAGCATTGGTAGATGTGTGAGGGTGAGGTGGAGTATCTAGATGTTGCGCCTGAGCCCTGAGTGCCAGGGAGTGCTGCTGGGTGAGAGATGGGGATGTGGTTCATTGAGCAGCAGGAGAGGTTGATGTTGTGGTGTTTAGGAGATATCATGTGAATATTTATTCAGTGACCTTGACCACCACGTGAGGTCATTAGGCTTCTTGTGGCACTGCTGCCAGTCCTCGGGGCCAGAGGCTGGGAATCAACCTCCCCGGCCACCTATATCTGCTCCCTTCTGAGGGTGGGTCCTTGAGAGCTTCCTGCCTTCACCACCAACCCCACCCCCAGCAGAACCATAGTCTCTTTCTTCCTGCCCACCTCCACCACTAATGCCTCCAGAACCACATCTGTCACCCTCAAACCCATTCTCTGCTCTGATGTCCCATTTTCCATGTTTTAATTTGCATCAATATTATTCAATGCAGCTCCCCTTTAAGAGAGACAGACCTCCTTTAAGAACAGAAGGCTGGCTGCACCTTGTGCTCTTTGCACAATGCTGCTCGGCCTCCTGCTGGGTGCAGAGGCAGCCAGCAGCACTGAACCTGCTTAGCCTACGCTGCAATCATAGTAATGAGATGGTAGCACCAAATTTATGTGTTGCCCACCTCCAAAGGAACCAGCACAGACAGGCTGAATCGTGAGCCCCACCCCCTAAAAATGGGGTAAGCTAATTTTTAGCCCTATAGCTTTTTGCATTAAACAGATATAATAACAGGCAATAATATCTTTTCTTTCTTACGAGTAGTTCTGCTGTCCAGACTCTCTCATTACCCAGTGGGTAAAGACATCACTCTCCTGACCACTAGAGCGTGAGTGGATGTGAGATGAAAACAATATCTAGCTTAGCTGTGATAGCCCCCAAGACCAAATAGACAATGAACACTTCCTGTCCAGACTCTCACGTGGCCATTTGGGCAGGGTACCAGACAGCTGCTGGTGCTTGTGGAGCTGCAACTAAACAAGAGTCTGCGCCTGAAAGAGAAGGGGAAAATAATTGGCATAAAAAGGGTCTGACATAAGACGTCTCTGGGTTATAATCTGGAGTTACGGAACTACTGCATGCCAGTACAGTCTACTCCTGCTAATTCCAATTCATTTTGCTTTAAAAATTTTAATTATCCAAAAATTCAGGCAAATCTATGTATATAGGAAGGTAATGATTTACTGCTACAAAAATTGAATTAAGCAGACTAGACAATCAGTTAATCGGTAGAATCACCACTTGCAGCTTTGCAGCTGTATAAAATATTTACAGACATGGTAAACACCTTGATTAAGTGAACTGAATTATTGAACTCTTAAAAAGTAGCCATGAGGGGTTCAGCTGAAGCATTGAACTTTTTGGTTGTCAAAATGTACCTGCATAATCACAATGGATTTTCGTTACGGAGGCAGGAAGCAGAAGTTGGGTCTGGTTTTGGATCAGAAAGCTGTCTCCGGTGAAAAAACTGATGCAGATTTTCAAATCGTTGAGCCCTTAATTGGTATGGAGATGGGTTTTCTGTCCACTTAGAGCCAGCGGGGCTGGGAATGGAGGTGAGTCAGATCAAGTGTGGGGCTCAGGTAGACTCCCCACGACAGTCATCACTAAAGATGCTGATTGTCCTGAGGGACAGATTTGAGGATTGTGCCAAAACCTTCAACTGTACCAGAGGGAAGTGAGATGTCACAGGGAAGCTGGAGGCCTGACACTAGGGGCAGGGCAGACCCTCACTTCATTGATGATGACCTGGATCTAACACTGGAATCTGTGAGGGAGAGGAGGGAGGTCCTCTTCCCAGAAGGTGGCAGGAGGAGGCTACCTTGTCATGCAGCAGGGGCGTCTGTCTGTTCAGTGTGATCCCCTCCATCTCCCCTTCCTCCTCCTCTCTTGCCTTCTGCTCCTTCCCAGATGAGCTGTCTCCTTTCATGGTCTCACTATCCTCAAGGTCCACATCTCTCTGGAGGGCCATGTTATGGAGAGCGCAGCAGACTAGCACAGGCGGCATTGTTGTATCATGTCTGTGCCTCTGTCTGGGGCTCCCGTAGAGGGGTCAGTAGCCATGTTTGCAAGGGATTTCCCTCGTCCCCTTGGATCCATCCACGCACCTTTGGGGGATAGAGACAAGATCTGAGGCAACCTGGATTGGCAGAGGATGAAGGAGTCATTGCAGCCGCCAGGAAAGCAAGTACACACATAGAGGAAGCTTTTCTTGTGGTCAGGGACCAGTTGGACATTGAGGGAGTGGAAGCCCTCCCTGTTGCTGGATCTCACTGGCCGGTCACTGGGTGCCTTGATGGCCACATGGCCGCAAGCAATGATGCCCTACACCTGGGGGAATCCAGTGATGGAGATGAAACCCAATGTCCACTGTACCTGTACACGCCCATCTGTGTCAAAGTGGATGTCGACCCCTGCCTTCCGGAATACGACATCTGTGAGCTGCCTGATGGCCTGATGAGCTGCCAGCTGCGAGATGCCACCTAGGTCCACAGTTGATCCCTGGAACAACTTGGTTGCATAGAAATTCAGAGCGCGATGACCTTGGTGGCTGCAGGTAAGGGACTGCCATGAGGGCTGTGGGGTCTCAGGTCATTGTAAATCAGAGCACACAGATCCGAAACCATCTGCCTGGATAGGCGCAGCCTGCTACGGCACTGGAACTCTGTCATTTGCAGGTAGCTGACTCTTGGGTGGCAGACCCAATGTCTAGGTAGCACCTTCTTCCCCTTGCAGCACCCCCCCCCCCCCCCCCCCCCCCCACCCTGCTGTACTCCTCTGGCCTCCTGCTGTCCAGGAGGTTGCATCTAATGCAGCTCATCCAGGCTGCTGTGTCCAATCTCAGAGTGGCCTGTTCCCATCTGAATTCCCTCAGCTAGGGTTCATGCATTCACCAAGCCTTTCCCTGCCAATCCCAGCTCCCCCAGTGATGCCACTGCCTCATGTCCTACTCCAGGTTCCTACTACTCACCACTAAGAAAAGCAGGCCTACAGCTCCAACAGTGGCTACTCTGTGGCACTTGGAGCAGCTGAGCTTTATTTTGTGCCTCTGCCTTTTGTTAATCAGCCCTTTCCCATTGTCCTCATGCCCCCACCCGCCAATGCCGTGTTCCAGACATGGTGTTTTCCCCATTCCTTTGAAGATTGCAAACTGCTGCTGACAAGCCTGGTAATGAGTCCACATTGAGCTCAATAGGCACTTAATTGGAAGTGTGCAGGCTTGCCGTTTCCTCTCTCCCAGTGTCCCTTTAAAAATTGCTTTGTGTTCGGGAGGCCATGGGACCCAGCGCCAACCTCCGAGAACACAATCTTAAAATCACACACCCACCTACTCCTGTACCCAGCGGGCTTTAAAAATCAGTCCCAAGATACCTCGCAAAAATGCCAGTTTGAAATTTGTTCTAGCAGGCAACTACTAGTACTGGGAGAAGCAGTATTGCACATTTTGGGCCGGATCTTGTTCACCTCCTGATGTTGGCTTTCGTGGCGGAGAATCGGAGTGGCAATGGTCACCACGGAATCTGATGCCGGGATTAGCGGTTCTGATCATCCTAGGGGCGGCAAAGCTCCGTGGCGGCACCTCTGCCGCTCTGCGATGGGACCCTACTTTAAATATGGTAAATACCTCTTTGCATCCAGTTGAATGCAATTCGCCGCGATCTTACCATCCATTCCCAATCTTGCGCCCAAAATGCACCTTCAGTTTCCCGTCCATGAGAAGCTGGCTCCACTGAGGCGGGGAAGGGGTCAACTCTGCATTGTGTGTATGGCTAAGGGGGGGAAGGGGGTAACTCTGCATTTGGAGGCACTGTTTGCGGGCTGGCAGCCTTTTAAAGATGGCGCCAGCACCTGCTTCTGCATCAGGTGATGCAGTTCATGATGTCACTGATGCTGCTCCCACCACATGATTGGTGGGGGTTGGGGGGGTGGCAGCCACTGTCATTACATAATCATGGTGATGCAGCCCTGTGGGTCACTTGCAGGAGAGCTGCCATGTTCCGTACCCGCCCAGCGGCAGGACTACAAAATCCAGCCCTTTGGGCCTGTCATAGATATTCTCATGGGTTCAGCTCTGCTATCAGCAGGCCTTGGGTCCCTTACCATCAGGAGTTTGCCTTTCATAACATAATATCCGGTCATGTGGTAGCATGACTTGCAGCTGTCGCAATAAAACCACCTCATATATCAGCCGGCCACTGACCCTTCACAAGTGTTTTGAACCTTCCAAAAGGCAGAAAGACTTTGCTCCCTTTAAAGCAAAATCTAACTTAAAGATACATTTTATACAAATCATACTAAGACCATCCTGTGACAAAATAGTCAAAATTTCTTAGGTACGACAAACAGTTAGATAGGAAAAATGGGTCATTGAATCATAGAATGATTACAGCACAGATAGTGGTATCATGGGTGGTATTTTCTTGCCTGCAGTAGCTGGAGAACTGTCACCAGTAACTTGACTTCTCTGGCGGTAGTAAATGCCTCAATGGTAAAAAGAAAATACTCCTGTTAATCATTGGGTTGGTAGCACAAGGAAAACAGGAGGTGTATCAGCAAAATGTGGTGACACTTACTAACAAAATAGACGAGGATTATAGATGTGTTATTGCATGATTATAGCCCCAAGTGCTTAGATTGGAATGTTCCTTACAGGTAAGGTGAAAAGCATATTAAATTATGCTAGAATAGCAGAAAATTCTGATTGCCTGTTTGCAAATAATCTTTTCATCTAACCCTATCGAAGATATTCAGAGGGGTGGTAGGAGGCTTTTGTGGAATATAAACACCAGCGTTGTCCTGTTGATCCGAATGACCTGTTCCTATGTTATAATACTTCGTAACCACTGATTTTGCTGGCTCAGTTTCCACTTTTGTTTGGCACTGGGACTGCTGGTAGCGAGGTCAGTGGAAGTTGCTTTTCCCTAACCTGCCAACTGAAAAGTAGTTTGCCTGGAATCCTATCATCAGCTGAACAGGACTTTAGCCACAGGTCTAATAATTTGAATAAAACACAGTTAAAATTAACTAATTAAAAAAAAAAACTTGCAGGGACACAATTATTATTTGAAACAAAATTAATTATCACAGTACGTAAAAGCTGCTTGTCTGACATGAGAATATTTTGTTATATTAATACTATTCAGGTAGTAACAGTGTCTACTTCAAGGGAATTGTCACTAAATCCACTGCCATTCAACAGTAGGAAAGTGCTTCCAATAATCTCTCAACTAACCACTAGTCAGCAACACAAATATTTAATAAACTGTTTGAGGTAATGTGGATAGCAGGGGTGTTAAGTTATATTCAGTTGGTTTCCCAGACAGTCAATATTTGTTTGAACTCTTCAAAAGAATGCTGCCTGTGACACCTGTGGATCCTGCTGGTTTGTGCTGCATGTGATTGACCTGCCAAACATGATCGACTGCTCGTAAAACCGTACTGATGGCACTGTTGGCTTTATAAACTGTTTCTCATTGTGCCTGAGCTATGACCCAATGGGGAAATAAACTCATATCAAACATTTGCAAACCTCTGGCCATGCTATGTGCCATGTCTGAAGGTGTTTGGTGATCATTCTTGTCGAGAACACATTTGCAGCATTTCGCTGTCAAATTGCTGTTTTTAAAGCAGCATGATCATGCTAAATATCCTAATGAAGTTGTCAAGAAAATTTAGGTTATTGAACTGTGGTACTTCTAAGGTAATACTCGTGAGATCAGAAGAAGTTGTGGAATATCTTATGACATTGATCCCATCAATAGTGGTGACAAGCTTTTCAGTCCTTTCGAAATCAACTGAAAAGGATTGGTGTAAAAGGGCACCTTAAAAACCTTTTAACACACTAAAAGACAATGTGGATAAATTCAACTCACAGTTGTCCATTTTGCATGTGATAAACGGACAGCCAGAACTTGGGTATTGCAGGGGAGGACTTTGGCCATCTAGTTTACGTTCATGGCCTGTGTAATGCCATATTCAGGAAACCCGCCAGCCTTTACTTTGCAAGTCGGGGTCCTATTCTGATTTAGGACCCTAATGCAAAATATAGGTAGAAATGGACAGAACTTGTGCCATGCAAGCTTTCCCGAGTTGTACTGCCTCATGAATGGCCTAGCCAGTGGTCTTTAAAGGGAGCTGTTTGTGGTCCACTTGTCATCGAGCTGGCTGGAATTCATCAGGTCCCAACTAATGAGCTTCTTTGGACATTTGTTTGGTGCCTGCAACTCACTGCTTCCATTCAGATGCTGATATTGGCTTGGGCTTGACCCCGACACAGACTATTGCTTGGCACTATTATTCCATTGGCTTACTGCCCATTCTGCAGCAAGTCGAATTTCACCCCCACTTTGGGCAGAATCAGAACAGTATTTTTCCTTATATAACTGAAATCTATTGTGCAACTGTCTGCTAAGTGCTGATAAATTCATTTTACAACTGATTTTAAATGTTTTGAGAGCAGATTTATACTTTTTATTTTACATTATAGCATCATCAGCTGGCAAAGCTGAAGTAATTTGAATTTTTCAAAGGCGAATGCTCTTTTGGCATATTTTGTTTTTCAAAACTCTTCACTGTTTCGCACCCTGCACTTTAAGTAAGATGTTCTTTTTTTTATTTCAGTTTGCTACACTCACTTAAGGTTTATAAAATAAAGCTGCAACCCTGTTTTTTTTCCTGCATTTTGGAAGATCAGCCCAAGAGTGTTACTAGCCAACTATACAGTTAATGTGGTACACCCAAACACTTGGAAACGTTTTCTAAATATTTGGGCAAAAGTCAATGTTAAGAACACCATACGTTAGCTTTTGTGGAACACTTATAAATTAAATGAACAGTTTATAGTTAGGGAGACTAAGAGGTTACATTCAAAGGTGTGACTGTAATTCCTTTTTAAAACGGAAATTGTTAATTGGGATAACATGATGGATAACCTCACTTTGAGGTTCACTGCTCGCTTAACAATAAATGAACGCATTTTCTTAATGATTGTAACATTTATTTTCAATTCAATCACTCTGAAGCATGGTTAATATAGGACTAGGGCGGCGCACTGGTTAGCACTGCAGCCTCACAGCTCCAGCCACCTGGGTTTGGTTCTGGGTACTGCCTGTGCAGAGTTTGCAAGTTCTCCCTGTGTCTGTGTGGGTTTCCTCCGGGTGCTCCAGTTTCCTCCCACAGCCAAAGACTTGCAGGTTGATAGGTAAATTGGCCATTATAAATTTCCCCTAGTATAGGTAGGTGGTAGGGGAATTGAGGAAAGGTGAGGATGTGGTAGGAATATGGGATTAATGTAGGATTAGTATAAATGGGTGGTTGATGGTCGGCACAGACTCGGTGGGCCAAAGGGCCTGTTTCAGTGCTGTATCTCTAAATAAATAAATAATAAAAGCACTGGTTTTACTCTAATCATGGTGGTTAGGTTAAAATATGGATAGCATTGTTTGTGAACTGTGAACTTGCTCTTGGTCTGCACGTAGATGGCATAAGTTGCCATTATTTTGTTCAATTGTCGAGATATACTGGCTTTACTCATCTGTGCACTGCATTAAGTTGAACCTTTTGTCTCTAAATTGCATCCAAACATTTATACAAAAATAGGTTTAGTTTATAATGGCATTCCATTATTCAACTGGACAGCATCCACAAAAAGCAATTACTCCTAAAAAATATTGACAATTTTTAATGACTGTGTACTTTAAGTAAACTCCAAGTGATCTTAGTATATCTGACTATATACTTGCGTAACATTCCCTTATTTGTAGGAATGTCATTTTATCTGTGTTACATAACTGGTGTGAAATTCAGCTGCAGCAGAAGGGAACACTTGATGTGGTCCCTAATGGGTGGCCGATCGACTGTTGTCCATTTTGTGCCGTGCCGAAGTTAAATTTCACCTTAACGAATCTTCTATTTGTACAACATGAACCATCTAGTAATTACTGTGTTTATATTTTTGTAAGTTCAGAGTATTTGTGGAAACAATTTCATATATTATTGAAATATAATTGTATCAGTTGAAGTCTAAAAAAGCTAAAAGATTCACACATTTACCTCCTTCAACTAACCTCCTTAGTTTAAATAAAAGCAAAATACTGCGGATGCTGGAAATCTGAAATAAAAACAAGAAATGCTGGAACCACTCAGCAGGTCTGGCAGCAACTGTGAAAAGAGAAGCAGAGTTAACGTTTCGGGTCAGTGACCCTTCATCGGAACTGACAAATATTAGAAAAGTCACAGGTTATAAGCAAGTGAGGTGGGGGTGGGGCAAGAGGTAACAAAGGAAGTCTAGATTGGACCAGGCCGCATAGCTGACCAAAAGGTCACGGAGCAAAGGCAAACAATATGTTAATGGTGTGTTGTAAGACAAAGCATTAGTACAAATTAGGTGTTAATACACTGAATATTGAACAGCAGCAAGTGCAAACCTGAAAAAAACAGTGGGTAAGCAAACTGAACAAACAAAGATGAAATGAAATAAATGCAAAAAAAAGATTGTAAAAAATGTAAAAAAGAATGTAAAATGAAAGAAGAAAAAATAACTAAAAATGAAAGTAAAATGGGGGGCTGTCATGCCCTGAAATTATTGAACTCAATGTTCAGTCCGGCAGGCTGTAGTGTACCTAATCGGTAAATGAGATGCTGTTCCTCGAGCTTGCATTGATGTTCACTGGAACACTGCAGCAATCCCAGGACAGAGATGTGAGCATGAGAGCAGGAGGGAGTGTTGAAATGGCAAGCAACTGGAAGCTCAGGGTCCTGCTTGCGAACTGAGCGGAGATGTTCCGCAAAGCGGTCACCCAGTCTGCGCTTGGTCTCCCCAATGTAGAGGAGACCACACTGTGAGCAGCGAATACAGTATACTACATTGAAAGAAGTACAAGTAAATCACTGCTTCACCTGAAAGGAGTGTTTGGGGCCTGGGATAGTGAGGAGAGAGGAGGTAAATGGGCAGGTATTACACCTCCTGCGATTGCAGGGGCAGGTGCCATGGGAAGGGGACGAGGCGGTGGGGGTAATGGAGGAGTAGACCAGGGTGTCGCGGAGGGAATGATCCCTTCGGAATGCTGACAGGGGAAGGGAGGGGAAGATGCGACTGGTAGTGGCATCACGCTGGAGGTGGCGGAAATGGCGGAGGATGATCCTTTGGATATGGAGGCTGGTGGGGTGAAAAGTGAGGACAAGGGGAACCCTGTCACGGTTCTGGGAGGGAGGGGAAGGGGTGAGGGTAGAGGTGCGGGGAATGGGTCGGACACGGTTGAGGGCCCTGTCAACCACAGTGGGGGGAAATCCTCGGTTGAGGAAAAAGGAGGTCATATCAGAAGCACCGTCATGGAAGGTAGCATCATCAGATCAGATGCGTCGGAGACGGAGAAACTGGGAGAATGGAATGGAGTCCTTACAGGAGGTAGGGTGTGAAGAAGTGTAGTCGAGGTAGCTGTGGGAGTCGGTGGGCTTATAATGGATATTAGTAGACAACCTATCCCCAGAGATGGAGACAGAGAAGTCGAGGAAGGGAAGGGAAGTGTCAGAGATGGACCATGTAAAGGTGAGAGAAGGGTGGAAATTGGAAGCAAAGTTGATAAAGTTTTCCAGTTCGGGGCGGGAGCAGGAAACGGCACCGATACAGTCATCAATGTACCGGAAAAAGAGTTGGGGGAGGGGGCCTGAGTAGGACTGGAACAAAGAATGCTCGACATATCCCACAAAAAGACAGGCATAACTAGGACCCATGCGGGTACCCATAGCGACACCTTTTACTTGAAGGAAGTGCGTGAAGTTGAAGGAGAAGTTGTTCAATGTGAGAACAAGTTCAGCCAGGCGGAGGAGGGTGGTGGTGGATGGGGACTGGTTGGGCCTCTGTTCCAGGAAGAAGCGGAGAGCCCTCAAACCATCCTGGTGGGGGATGGAAGTGTAGAGCGATTGGACGTCCATCGTGAAGAAGAGGCGGTTGGGACCAGGAAACTGGAAATTGTCAAAATGACGTAGGGCGTCAGAAGAGTCACGGATGTAGGTGGGAAGAGACTGGACCAGCGGAGAAAAGATAGAGTCTAGATAGGAAGAAATAAGTTCAGTGGGGCAGGAGCAGGCTGACACAATGGGTCTGCCGGGACAGTCCCGTTTGTGGATTTTGGGAAGGAGGTAGAAGCGGGCTGTCCGGGGTTGTGGGACTATGAGGTTGGAAGCTGTAGAGGGAAGATCTCCAGAGGAGATGAGGTCAGTGACAGTCCTTTGGACGGTGGCTTGATGTTCGGTGGTGGGGTCATGGTCCAGAGGGAGGTAGGAAGAAGTGTCTGTGAGTTGGCGTTCAGCTTCTGCAAGGTAGAGGTCAGTACGCCATATGACAACAGCACCACCCTTGTCTGCCGGTTTGATGACCATGTCGGAGTTAGACCTGAGAGAACGGAGTGCCTCAAGTTCAGAGGGGGACAGGTTAGAGTGAGTGAGGGGGGCAGAGAAATTGAGACGACCAATGTCTCGCCGACAGTTTTCAATGAAGAGATCAAGAGCAGGTAAGAGGCCAGGGGGAGGGATCCAGGTAGAGGGAGAATGCTGGAGGCGGGTGAATGGGTCTGCTGGTCGTGGGGAGGACTCCTGGTCAAAGAAGTGAGCCCGGAGGCGGAGGCGACGGAAGAAGAGCTCAACGTCATGCCGAGCGCGAAATTCATTGAGGTGGGGGCGTAAGGGGATAAAACTGAGACCTTTGCTGAGTGCAGAACGCTCAGCATCAGAGAGGGGGAGGTCAGAGGGTATGGTGAATACACGGCAAGGGGTCAGATCAGAAGGGGTGGGGTCAGAGGGAAGTGAAGCGGAGGGAGGATCTGGAGGGGCATTAGTCCCCATCAGCTGCTGGAGCTTGCGTTCCTTAACACCTGAAAGGAAGAAGAAAAGTTTTTTGTTAATGCGTCGGATGAGACGAAAGATGAAATGAAACTGCGGAGTGGAACAGCTTTGAGATAAGGTGAGGCGGTGCCGCTGGAGAGAGAGGTCCAGTGTGTGCATGTGGCGGCGCATAGCACTGAGTGTGGATCTCAGGATGCGGCGAGAGTAGCAGTCCGAGGAACGTTGTATTTCTCTGAGATATCTGTGATCCTGCGTGGTTTCAAAGCATGATGGGTGAAACTGCAGTTGGAATCCGCGTGGAATAAGTCGGAGCCGGAGACAGTCACTGAGGAAGGAGATGTGGCTGTGGAAACGAGTTTTGGTAGATACCTTATCAAACACCAGGAGGGAAATAGAAAGCAATGAAGGTGAAGTTTAAAATAGTTTGAGGCCATTTGTTTTATTAAGAATGTATTCAAAACCACATAGCAGTTAAATAAAAATTATGATCATTTTTGTAACAAATATCCCTAAATGTCCTTATTCATTAAAAAGAGAGAACTGCAACTCAGAAATAGGACAACAGAAAATGGTGGAAATACAGCAGCTGGAATCCTTTTTTTGTCTTTATAGATACAACTTGTGTACTTCCAGTGTTTTCGGTTTTGATTTCTTAAAGTTATAATCTAATTTTGTTTATCCTGTTTTAATGCGCATGTGCCATTCATGATGCTCTGGCTTTATGCCCAATGTTTTGCACTAATTTCTCATTTCAACTCAGTCTTAAGTAGTACTGACTTGATGTGAGAGAAACAAACTGCAAATGCCTTAACTGACACCCCTTTTATTTAAAGCAATACATTATAAAAGGGAGATATGATGGCCCGGAGTTTGAGGTCAGTAGCGAAGGAATGGCGCTGACTGTTCATCAGGCTTCCAGCTGTCCACAGACTTTTCACAGGCTTTTGAACAACAACTTGCTGTCATCAGGCCTCTGATCCAGCCTGGCTCCCTCTATAGGTGATCTGTGGCATGTGTTAGCAGAAGAAACAACAGCACGTCTCTTCAATCAATCAATGGAAGAATCCTCACTGAGACACGTAAAGTCTAAACCAAGACGTATAAATTATAATATTTAATTCAATGTAAAATCATGTACAGAAAGCAAAATAAAAAGAGGGAAAGAAAGATGGATTAGCACAGAGAGCTAAAAGAGACAAAGAAAAATTAAAATTATTTTTAATTTTTTTAAATCTCCAACAATAATCAAATTCTGAAGGAACGAGACTTCACACTTGAAAGATTAAATTTTCAGTGCCAGAGAAGTTGTTTGGTAGTAATTAAGACTTATCATACTATTCAAAGAGGCAGAAGGTGTGAACTGAGGTCCCACAAGGATCAGTGGTGGAACTACTGTTGCTCACAATTTATGTTAACAACTCTGGAATCAAAAGCACAATTTCTAAATTTGGGGAATACACCAAATTGGAAGGACAGTCAACACTGAGGAAGACAGCAACACATTACAAGAAGACATTAATAAGCTTGCAGAATAGGGAAATAATGGGCCTTATCATTAATGAAGGGTGCAAAGTTGTGGTACTTACCCACTAGAAACGTACTGGACACAGTAGATAAAGTTAGGGTTGGTGCATTCAGATATTAGTGAATCTGTCAGTGAGATACCAGTGTAACACAGGTTGTGGAGGAGCAGGGGTACTCAGACAGCGACTTCGGATTTCCATGTTTAACTGTGTCTGTGCAGATGGCAGAAGTTGCTGTTCAGTTTACTCCATAATAACAGTAAGTACTGATAATCTCATTGTTATTATTAATACAAAATACAGGCCAAAGTTCTGAATTTTCCCATAACCTGGGGAATCTAGGGAAGAGATAGCAGAGGCACTATTACACATATTTAATAATTTATTGCAAAAAAGTGTAGTGCCAGAGGACAGGCAGATAGAAAACATTATAACTGTATTTAAGAAGGGAGTTGAATGTGTCCTGGGAACATGGTACGAAAATAATGGAATTTCTACTAAAAGAGAAAGTAGAAAAACATCTAGAAACCAAAAATATAATAATGAATATTCAACATAGATTTTGAAAGGGAAAGTCTTGCTTGCCAATCTCATTGAATTCTTTGAAGAGGTAACAGAGAGAGTGGACAAGGTTAACACAGTAGATATAATATATCTAGATTTCCAAAAGGCCTTTGATAAGGTACCACTTAGTGGATTATTAAGGTCAGAGCATGCGGAGTTAGGGGACAAGCAGCAGAATGGATAGCTAGCTGGCTGAAAGACCAAAAGTAGAGATTAAGGGTTAAAGGGTAGCTGTTCAAAGAGGCAGAAAATGTGAACTGGGTCCCACAAGGATCAGTGCTGGGACTACTGTTGCTGACAATTTATGTTAACAATTTAGACTCTGGAATCAAAAACACAATTTCTAAATTTGGGGAATACACCACATTGGAAGGATAGCCAACACTGAGGAGGACAGCAACACTTTACAAAAAGATATTAATAAATTTGCAGGAATAGGCAAATAATTGGCAAATGAATTTCAACACAGGTAAGTGTGATGTATTACATTTTGATGAGAAAAGTTACTTAGAAAATAAGAATCTAAATGGGGTAGAGGAGCAAATGGATCTTGCTATACAAATACATAAATAACTAAAAGTTGCAACACAGGTTAATAAGGCCATTTTTTAAAAAAAAAGCAAAGCAAGCACTAGGGTTTATTTCTAAAGCAATAGAATTGAAAAGTGGAGAAGTTATGCTCAACTTGTATTGAACCTTGGTTATACCAAACCTGGAGTGCTGCCTACAATTCTGGTCACTATATAAAAAAGGGATTAGAGGCAATGGAGAGGGTGCATAGGAACATAGGACTTAGGAGCGGGAGTAGGCCATTCAGCCCTTCGAGCCTGCTCTGCCATTCAATAAGATCATGGCTGATGTGGTTGTGGTCTCAACTCCATTTTCCTGCCTGCCCCCCATTACCATTGACTCCCTTGTCAATCAAAAATCTATCTAATTCAGCCTTGAATAAATTCAATGACCCAGCCTCCACTGCTTTCTGGGGAAGAGAATTCCACAGACTAACGACCCCCTGAGATAAAAAAAATTCTCCTCATCTCTGTCTTAAAAGGGACATTTTATTCTTATTCTTAAACAGTGTCCCCTAGTTGTAGTCTCCCCCACAAGAACAAAGAACAGTACAGCACAGGGACAGGCCATTCGGCCCTCCAAGCCTGCACCGATCTTGATGCCTGCCTAAACTAACACCTTCTGCACTTTCGGGGCCCATATCCCTCTATTCCCTTCCTATTCATATATTTGTCAAGATGTCTCTTAAACGTCGCTATCGTATCTGCTTCCACCACCTCCCCTGGCAGCAAGTTCCAGGCACTCACCACCCTCTGTGTAAAAAAACTTGCCTCGCACATCCCCTCTAAACTTTGCCCCTCTCACCTTTAAACCTATGTCCCCTAATTACTGACTCTTCCACCCTGGGAAAAAGCTTCTGACTATCCACTCTGTCCATGCCGCTCATAACTTTGTAAACCTCTATCATGTCGCCCCTCCACCTCCGCCGTTCCAGTGAAAACAATCCGAGTTTTTCCAACCTCTCCTCATAGCTAATGCCCTCCAGACCAGGCAACATCCTGGTAAACCTCCTCTGTACCCTCTCCAAAGCCTCCACGTCCTTCTGGTAGTGTGGCGACCAGAATTGCACGCAATATTCTAAGTGTGGCCTAACTAAGGTTCTGTACAGCTGCAACATGACTTGCCAATTTTTATACTCTAAGCTCCGACCGATGAAGGCAAGCATGCCGTATGCCTTCTTGACTACCTTATCCACCTGCGATGCCACTTCCAGTGACCTGTGGACCTGTACGCCCAGATCTCTCTGCCTGTCAATACTCCTAAGGGTTCTGCCATTTACTGTATACCTCCCACCTGCATTAGACCTTCCAAAATGCATCACCTCACATTTGTCCGGATTAAACTCCATCTGCCATTTCTCCGCCCAAGTCTCCAACTGATCTATATCCTGCTGTATCCTCTGACAATCCTCATCACTATCCGCAACTCCACCAACCTTTGTGTCGTCCGCAAACTTACTAATCAGACCAGCTACATTTTCCTCCAAATCATTTATAAGGTCCCAGCACTGATCCCTGCGGAACGCCGCTAGTCACAGCCCTCCATTCAGAAAAACACCCATCCACTGATACCCTCTGTCTTCTATGACCGAGCCAGTTCTGTATCCATCTTGCCAGCTCACCTCTGATCCCGTGTGACAGGCCAAGACCAAACATTCTCCTGGTATCCACTCTATTAAGTCCCCTCAATAAGATCACCCTTCATTCTTCTGAAACTCCAATGGGTACAGGCCCAACTTGCTCAAACTTTCTTCGTAAGATAACCCTTGATCCCCGGAATTAATCAAGTGAACCTTCTCTGAACTGCTTCTGACGAAATTATATCCTTTTTTAAAAAAGGAGTCAAAAAAATTATTTACAAGAATGACACCAGAACTGCGAGGTTATACCTTTCAGGAAAGGATGAACAAACTGGGTCTCTTTTCTCTTGAAAAGAGAAAGTTGAGGGAAGACCAAATGAAGATCTTTACTACAATTAGGGAGCAGTTGAAGTGAATAATTTTGATTCATTTGAGGAGAGGCTAGTCAGCATATGAGGGAGAAAAGAATAGAGGGTTATGCTTATGGAGTTAGATGAAGAAGGGTGTGAGGAGGCTCGAGTGGAGCATAAAAGCCAGCAAGGACTGGTTGAGCTGAATGGCCTGTGCCTGTGCTGCAGAGTCTGTGCAATTCTACATAACTTACTCAAAGAGAACTCTGCTTGCTCTCTGTCACTTCCTTTGTGGTTCAGAACTGCGGCTAGGGAAAGTATAGAAGCAGCTTTGTTTTTGTTGAACCTCCCTCCTGTGACATTGTTGAGTAATGCTTAGTAACGTATATGTAGAATTTCTGTGGAGCAGTGTTTTATTAGTACTTTGTGATGTGCCTTCACATTACCTCTACCTCTACTCTTCATCTAACTCCATAAGCATAACCCTCTATTCTTTTCTCCCTCATATGCTGACTAGCCTCTCCTCAAATGAATCAAAATTATTCACCTCAACTGCTCTCTAATTGTAGTAAAGATCTTCATTTGGTCATCCCTCAACTTTCTCTTTTGGTGTAACAGTTAAGCAGCAATAGCAGGCTGTAATCATCACTCTTACTGAAACCATAGGCAAAAAAAATGGGTGAACATACAGTTTGAGGGAATCACATGTAGTAGCAGTAAAGAATTACTTGAACAAAACTTATCAAAAACACAATTTAGGAAAGTGGGTTCTTAAATTAAGAAATCTCTAAATGGCAGCTTCATGATTATGGGGTAAAATTTAAAGGTCTTTATTAGTAAATCATAAAATACCACAATTCCCGAGCAATGCTGAAGGGAAGGCGAAACCCATTTGAAAGGAAAACTCCTTAGGTGAGCGAGTAAGTTCAGATAAATAAAATCTTGCACTTTTTCCCCCACTCGTCTGCAAATATCATAGTCCGAATGGTAACTCCCTGGCAGGAGTTGCATGGGTGGGAACGGAGACAAACAGTAAACCATCGGCCCTGGGTAAGGTCTGGGAGATTTTAATGACTGGACCTCACCTGCATAGTCTCCTGTCTGGCAGGAAGCATTAGCTGGCCAGTGGGTGGGAACAGGATTTTGGGTGGCAGAAACCACACAAAAGAATGGTCCCAGCAGTCAGGTAAGGGGTTGTTGGGAGGACATTGCAATTGAGGGCCAGCAAGGGAAGCTCAAGGTTATCTTGTGGGGCCCAGAAGTGTATTCTTGGTCCACCTGGCCTACGAGGAAACAAAAAGAAAATGAACTGAACTTCCCTTTCTGGGCCTTTTCTGGCCACATCTCTTCTTGATACTAGGTTGTTCTGGTTGGGCAGCCACAACTGCTTCCTTGTGCATGCCTTGGGTTAAAAGTGCAGTCGGGACCAATGACATCACAGAGGCTAATCTGCAGATATAAAGAAGGAGCCCACTGCTTTCCTGTGGATGTTCCGCTTCCTTGTTCAGAAGAGTAGATTAAAATTGCAACTGAGGGGATGACAGCAGGATCGGAGGGGGTGTATCACTGAGGCCATTTGAACTGCACCAAGTTTCCATCAGTTGAGATCAGCCCTTCTGTATCTGCAATTCCAAGTGCTTATCTAGAAAACACCTTTGATCCAAAGGATTAAATCATTCACTATTTTGAAAGTTGCTCGCTGTTTGTCCTTAGTAAGTATGTGTCAAACCCTCTCTATATTCCTTCTGCACTGTGAGTTTCACTGTGCTCTGTAGGACTGATTCCACCACCCTGCACTGCCCCCGCCCCCTGCCAATGGCAGTTATTTTCTTGCCATGACCACTAGATCCAAGTCCATACTAATTGTAGGATCATTATTCAAATGAACAGTTTCCGACCATCCTAGTTTCTAACTCAAGGTTCAGAATTTGTGTGGTATGGGATATGTAATAAACAGTGATTGGTTTGTACCAATGAAGAGCCTGTCTTTTGTGTTTTGTCATTATGCAGCTCCTTTACCCATTTATTCTACCTGTTAGAGATGCTCACAAGTCGTGGGAGTCAGTTGCCAGCGTTCGCCAGAGCTGGCGGGCAGCCATAAAGACAGGGCTAAAATGTGGCGAGTCGAAGAGACTTAGTAGTTAGCAGGAAAAAAGACAGAGGCGCAAGGGGAGAGCCAACTGTGCAACAGCCCCGACAAACAAATTTCTCTGCAGCACCTGTGGAAGAGCCTGTCACTCTAGAATTGGCCTTTATAGCCACTCCAGGCGCTGCTTCACAAACCACTGACCACCTCCAGGCACGTATCCATTGTCTCTCGAGATAAGGAGGCCCAAAAGAAGAAAAAAGAAAAGAAAGAAGAGATGCTTATGGAACTAGTCTGGTGTGTGTGTCACAAGGGTCACTCATGTCTTACCTGATGAATAATGTAAGAAAATGGTAGATGATTTACTTGGTGGTGAATACGGCAGTCAGTAAATTGAATCAATGGCGGGAAGGAAGCTGCAGCTGTGTGTGCTTGTGTATGTGTCTGTCTTTGCAAAGGTGGATTTGTGCATGTCAAAAGATTCAAACTGTAAGGAAGTAGTTTTCAAGTTGTGTTACGTGCAGTCATAAGTGAGTTGTAGGATTATCATTATCAGTAAATCAATTTTTTGCACATCATATTTACTGTGGGGTTTTGAATTCCTCAAAGGCAGGGAGAGAGGGCTGGGGCCATGGAGCTGTGTTGGAGCAGTAATGGCCTTCCTGTTATGTGTTCATAAAGAACATCTGTGTGGTCAAGTGTAGCATAAGTAGTCACATTAAAAACAAAGTAGTTGCTAATCTTGCAGATGTTTGTAATCTGTTTGCAGAGATGAAAGGTAAATCATTTATGCAGATGGTTTCCTTTTATTATTGCTAATGCATGACTTATAAATCTAATCCAAATTACTGGTAATATGAGGTTGCATGTACTTGGCAAAAGAAGAAAGAACTGCTAAATATTTGTTAGAACTGTTTTTTTTTTGACCAGTTGCATACAATTATTTATTATTGTGTATTTTATAAAGCAGTTGAAGCTCTTCAGTAAAACACCCCATAAGCATAGTGTACCTTTGTTTTTTAATTTGACTAGTTAGCAAAATACTTTGAACTTTCAAATACTTCATTTACATTGAAGCTTGTGGTCCCTAAAAGCTTTCTTTATATTAAACCTGGAACTGAGGCATGGTAGAATATTGCCTTGCTTTGATCATTCCTCGTAGTGAATTTCAACCCTGCTGCTATGTGAGGTGCTGAGCAGAAACTGGATTGCCCACAAATGGACAACTGGAGAACCAGGAACCCTGCACTATTGTTTTATATTGTCCAGTGATTGGCTATAGAATAACATTGATTCAAGGAAGGTGAAAAAGAGTTGAAAATAAATGAGGACAAGGGAAGAAAAACCAGAACAGGGCAGTTTTATTTTTGTTAGATTCAGATTCCCTACCCCAACAAAACAGGACTACCCACGCAATCTTCTTTATCTCTGCACAAGCTAGATAATGTTTTTTCTGGTTAAACAACGGCAAATTGTATGTATGTAGCACCTCTAACATAGTAAAACATCCCAAGAGAGTTGTCAAACAAAATTTGATGCCGAGCCACATAGGGAGTCCAAAGGTTTGGTCAAGGAGGTAGGTTTTAAGGAGTGTTTTAAAGGAGAAGCGGAGAGGTTTATGGAGGGAATTTGAGAGTTTATTCATAGAATCCTAGAAATTTACAGCACAGAAGGAAGCCATTCGGCCTTTGGTGTTGTTATTATTCCAAAGATTCTCATTATTATTATATCTCAATCATCCACTGGGACGTTTTTGGTCTTCCCTTTTTCCTTTTTCCACAAACATGCCAAATTATTGCCTAATATGGAATGTCTGGGATCATTCTATTGATGTGTCTGTATCTTACTAGCGGGAAGTTGTCCAGTTCTTTGTCTGACCTCTTTTTGGAGCTTACTATTAAAAGAGAGAATTTTAGGAATTTTGAACTTTTTGTTTCCTCAGTTTTTCGTCACATCAGCTGCATGTAAAGGACAGAACAGAAAAGAAAACAAGTTGCACGAAATTTTAAAGCATTTAGAAGGATTGGCATTATTGTTATGATTTGTCAAAATGGTGCATTGGTAATGATCTGTTTATCACAGAATCACAGAATTGTTACAAAAGAGCAACTCACTCAGTTCCATTCTCCTGCCTTCTCCCCATAACTAGTTGAAATACTTGCACAGAGTCATTTCAGTGTCTGTACCCTGAACGTTTCTGAAAGACAACTTTAGGAAGGATCTCAAGAGAATACACAATATATGATGGGAGGTTACTGTAGGGAATGTCCTCCAGTGTTTTTTTTCCAGTTACAGAAGGAACTAAAATAATCCATGTTCTCTGTACTTGCACATTTAAAGTTGTTCCAATTGAGACAGTAATGTTGCTTCTATACTCCAGAGCACTTGACGAATAGGCCGGAATTTTACGCCGCCCCAGTGGGCCGGATGGTGGCGTGGGGGAGGCGTAAAATTGAGTGGCAGGCTCCGGGAGGCCTACCGGCCCTGCTTCCGCCTCCAGACAAGTTTACGGCGTCAGGTGGGGGTTGGGAAATGGCCCGCCCGCCCAAGGCCAATCAAGGCCCTTAAGTGGCCACTTAAGGGCCTTTGCCCGCCTTCATGGATATTTTACCCGTGGCAAGCAAGTGTGCTGGGGACGTGAAAGGCCGCCCCAGTGACAGCAGCTGGCCTTTCCGCGCCCCGGTGGGGGGGGCATGGCAGTCGGGCACAGGGTGCCCGATTGAGGGCCGTCCCCACCTCCCAACCCACCCCAGGACCCAAGACACCCCCCTTCCCCCAAACGACCACTCCAGCCTCACCAGGGAAGGACCGATCCCCCTGGTGAGGCATGCCCCTACTTACCAACCCTCCTCGATCCATGGCATCGGCTGGCCTGCAGTCCCAGCAGTGGCCACTGCTCCCAGTGGAGCTGGGACTAAGAGCTGCCGGCCTGAAAAAAAGAACATCAATTCTTCATGTACTGCTGTCCAGGACTGGCTGACTGCTATTTATTACAGCACAAAGGAATACCAGGAGGCCTCCTTGTGGGCCTGGGGGTTGAAGGGGAGCCTCCTGATTGAGCACCCTGTGCTGCACAGAGGGCCCCCCAGTAGCACAAGCCTCCCCTGCTAGAGCACCTCCCACTGCCCTCTAGATCAACCCCCACCCCCCTCGCTGAGGCCCAGCCATTTCTCCGCAGTGAGGCCTGAAACCTCATTCACTTTTATCGGGGCTGGCATCCATGCTGTTTCTCATACTGGGTGCAGTCCCAGCAGTGGCCATCACTCCCAGTGGAGCTGCTGGCTTGCTCATTGGCTGGCAGCTTTAGGAGGTGGAACTTCCTGCCTTCGAGGGGCGGAAGTCCTGCCTGAGCACAATTAAGAGCCTGGGCCATGCAAAATTGCAGTGCGGCTTCCAGGCCTGGCAGAGGCGGGCAGTCCCCCAACTGTTGAGCCAGTGAGTTGGGCCTCTGCCGCCACGTAAAATTCCAGGCATAGAATCAATTAAGAGAATCAGAATGATTCAACACAGAAAAAAACCCATTCAGCCCATCAAATCAGCGGCAGTGTTTTTTCTCCTACATGGGCCTAGATTTCTCCTACAATCTAATCCAATACTTTATTGGAGACATTGGGGTAAAACTTCATCTGGGACTGTATCTAAGCCCAGACTTGATGCTGTGGAGGCAGTCGCACCTGAGGCAAGAGGCCTGACGAGCAATAGTAATTGGTTTGGGGCTTCATGTGAATAATTGGCTTGGGCTACCAGCATCTCAACAGGCAGCTTGTCCCAAATCAATTTTGGGTGTCCTGCCTCAGCAGTTGGAAAGGTGGAGTGGGCCACGGTGGTTGGGGGGTATATTTGCAATTTTGACTTCTACTCCTCTGGCTCCATAAGAAAGTGTTTCAAAGAAACAACATTTTATCTACTTACCTTTGGTATGTGGCTGCAGCAACCACTGAAGGCGCTTGAGTGGGATAGGCCATCATCTCCCCCACTTATCAATAATTCATTTACTTTCCATTAAAGTCAAATTACCACCTTTGTCACATTTTTTTTATATTCATTCATGGGTATGGTCATCACTGGCCAGGCCAGCATTTATTGCCCATCCCTAATTGCCCTTGAGAAGGTGGTGGTGAGCTGCCTTCTTGAACCGTTGCAGTTCTTGGGGTGTAGGTACACTCACACTACTGTTAGGAAAGGAGTTCCAGGATTTTGACCCAGCGACAGTGAAGGAACGGCAATATAGTTCCAAGTCAGGATGGTGTGTGACTTGGATGGGAACTTGCAGGTAGTGATGTTCCCATGCATCTGCTGCTCTTGTCCTTCGAGGTGGTAGAGGTCGCAGGTTTGGAAGGTGCTGTCTAAGGAGACTTGGTGCGTTGCTGCAGTGCACCTTGTATATGATACACACTGCTGCCACTGTGCGTCGGTGTGCAGGGAGTGAATGTTGAAGGTGGTGGATGGGGTGCCAATCAAGCAGGCTGCTTTGTCCTGGATGGTGTCGAGCTTCTTGAGTGTTGTTGGAGCTGCAGCCATCCAAGCAAGTGGAGAGTATTCCATCGCACTCCTGACTTGTGCCTTGTAGATGTTGGACAGGTTTTGGTGAGTCAGGAGGTGAGTTACTTGCCACAGGATTCCCAGCCTCTGACCTGCTCTTGTAGCCACGGTATT
Source organism: Heterodontus francisci (assembly GCF_036365525.1). Lineage (NCBI taxonomy): Eukaryota > Metazoa > Chordata > Chondrichthyes > Heterodontiformes > Heterodontidae > Heterodontus > Heterodontus francisci. The sequence continues at coordinate 29,542,982 of NC_090396.1, read as the reverse complement.
TATATGGCTATTCCAGTTCAGTTTCTGGTCAATGTTAGCCCCTAGGATGTTGATAGTAGGGGATTCAGCAATGGTAATGCCATTGAATGTCAAAGGGAAATGGTTAGATTCTCTCTTGTTGGAGATGGTCATTGCCTGGCACTTGTGTGGCGCGAATGTTACTTGCCACTTATCAGCCCAAGCCTGGATATTGTCCAGGTCTTGCTGCATTTCTACAGGGACTGCTTTATCTGAGGAGTTGTGAATGGTGCTGAACATTGTGCAATCATCAGCGAACATCCCCACTTCTGACTTTATGATTGAAGGAAGGTCATTGATGAAGCAGCTGAAGATGGTTGGGCCATGTGAGTTCCTATTCTCATCCTAAAGTCCAACACCTTTCCCCCGCTAAAGACTTGTCACCAAATATTGTGCCAGCACTTCCTTTCTGTCCTTAGAAATAGGTTCCATTTGCCATACATTAGAATGCCAAATGTTCTGTTGATTTATCTGCCTTCTTTGAGTACTTGTGGGTTTTTTTTTTTGGTTTCCAAGGAGACACTAAGGTGTCCACACAAACTGGCACCAAATGGCAAATCCCTAGAAATATATCATTCAAGGCTGCTTTTTTCAGGATAAGCATGCAAAAGAAAAGTTCTGCTCTTTAGATTGTATGATACAAACTTGTGGTCTCCAGACAACTACAAATCAAATAAAACAGGCATACAAGGCACTCGGGCATGAATTGTAATATACACAGTATGTGTATCCCAGCTGGGTTATCGCCATTCAGTGTGTCCTTCGGCACTGACTTGTGCAATGCAATGTGTTGCCAAGTGATAAACTAAGTGCCTCCATAACTGGGTCAGAAAATCTACTGAGCTAACACAAGGCACCAAAGGTTCGATGACTTCACACCACTGTAGGGATTTGCTGATCTCTCCAAAGATGCAGTGACACAAACCTACTTAATATCACCACTTACTACCACTATTTATCTACAGGAGATTGGGAGCAGGCGTCTCCTGATCAGAGAAATGGCAATGAATTATCAGTGGGCATTTTGTTTGATCGAAGCTCCAAATACAGCAAGTTATTTTAAAGAACTGGCCTCAAAATTCAGTCTCTGCATGGAACCTGTCTCCACATCTCACATCCACCACAGCAGGCCTCCTCATTGCTGCAGTTCTATGAGCCAGAGACAAAGATCGTACACACAAATTATCAATAACTAACCCTGATAACATCAGTGTACGGAGTCTGCTGAGATCCTCTCTGAGCGGAGAAAGTCCACAATGCAGGAGACAAGCCTGTGAGTCTCCAGCTTGTGAGTCCAAATGAATGGACAAGAGTCAATAATAGATTTACCAGCAAGGCAGAATGTCACCAGGGACGTGGGGCAAGATTTGTTCATCAAGGGGCCACAAAACACCAAGCAGATGTTGATTTTGTGGCACTTTCAAAATTTAGTTGATGACTCTGATTGAGGACCAGATGAGGCAGGAAGTAGGAATTGATGCTGAGCACTCACCAGCTAAATCCATGGCTTTTGGCAGGACAGTATTTAGCCTTCCTCCCATGGAGATTCAACAGCAACTATTACAGCTACCCTTTGACAGGCAAGTATTTTTGGAGTACAGGCAGAGGAACTACTGGAATCTTTTTGTCTTCTATCCCTTCACACAGAAACACACTACCGCTTAGGCAGAAACGCACACACACGCCCTCATACAGAAACACTCTCATCGATCCATCGACCCTCACACAAAAACACCCTCACTACTCCTCAAACAACTTACACACAAACACTCACACACACTCTTACACAGAAATACACACACACCCTCACACAGAAACACTCATACTGCCCCTCACACAGAAACATTCTCACTGGCCCTTACACAGAAACACACACACACCCTCATACAGAAACACACGCACACACACCCTCATACAGAAACACACGCGCACGCAGACACACACACACTTTCACACACAAACACTCACTCTGCCCCTCACACAAAAATACACACACACACTCACACAAACACTTTCATTGCCCCTCACATAGAAACACTCACACTGCCCCTTACACAGAAACACATGCACAAAAACACTAAGCTGGCCTCTCACATCACCCTTCGGTATATAATTTGTATACAAACTGTGGGAGTTAGTTCATAAAGTGCAAGGAGAGTCTGAAGCAGAGCTTTTGGTTGCGTCAAACCTGTGATCCCATGCTTTCAGCAAGGAAGCCACACTCAGACTTACATAAGTAGGAGTCTATTGCTGGTTCTTTGACCTGCGATGCCTGCGGGTTTGGCTGGTATCTTTGAATTGGGGAAATCACTGTATAATTTCTTCCTACCATCATCAGTGTCACGCAAGTTCTACAATTACTTGTAGCCCTCCAACTCACAATAGATTCTTTAGATGTGGAGAATTTGTGAGAATGAAAGCACCAAAAACCACTTGTTCCAGTAAAAGTCAAAACAAATGTAGTTATTCTATGACCTGTAAATACACGCTACAACTGTCATTTGTTTTCAGTACTAATCTTTATGAGCAGTATATATGGGTGCCTTAATATTCATATGTCTTTCAACATTTTGGTTCTGAATAATTAAGATGAATGGCATTTTAATAGCTTTGTTCCTTGCATATTGAAATGCAAAGAACATTAGTCAGTGCCACGATGACATTTCGAGACAGTGCTCTAATTAGTTTATCTTTTCGTTGAATATCTATACTCGTCAAGGTGTGGAATGAGGGAAAAGAAGTTTGTTTTCCACTTTTGTTTTTCTTCTCTTACCAACCAGGGTCAGCTGTTATGCTGGTTTTGTTTACGTCAACAATCCACTTCAGCCCCAGTCTTGGAAGAACACGCTCTACCGCACCAGCGTGCCATTTTCTTCCCTCAAACTTTGAGGTGGGAGAGCCAGAGAGTTTCAAAGTTGAGCCAAGCTAAGGGTCAGCTTGGCTTTCTGAGTTGTAACTTGATACTCAAGCATAGCCAATAAAAGTTTGCAAAGCGAAAATATTAATTTCAGCAACCAGTTGATGTCTTAGTGTACAGAAAATAAATGTGGAAGACAGATTGCAACAGTGCACAGCACAATGGCATGTGATCGGCCTTGAGATGTGTTTAAACTCAGTAGTGTTTTGGAAATCCTTCGAGTGAGATTGGAAATATTTAACATCAGTACTTTTTTTGGTTTCTTATTTATTTTCTTCATTTTCAATTTACTTTTCTGCCCCTCTATTTTCCTATCACTCTTATCATTCGCTGTTCATGAACTGAGAAGAATGACATGCCAGTACCATCTATAAAATGCCTAAGAAATGCACAAGAGTGGCTTCCTTTCTGGGGGACAAGTAATCCTCATTTTTTTACCGCCCCCCACCCCAGATAGCATTGCTGAGATCAGAAATGCCTGTGAAGATTACGGACATAAATCAAAAGAACCAGGAGATTTTACGATGCCTGAATTAGCAACTTCGTTCCCAATGAATTCCCAAATCAAATCCAGTTCTGTTGGTGTGCTACCTACTATATGTAATTCAGCCTACTTCTGCAACACAACACCATGGTATGCTAGATGTCTACATTCAGACCAGGTACCACTTACACTTAACTAGTTTCACTGGAATACATGAGCCAGGTGATAAGCCCTATGTACATACGTACATGAATATAATTGTTTTTCCAAATATTTCCCGAAACTAAGTTGGGAACAAGAACTATTTGTACCAGTGGTGCTGCCTTGGGCATGATTGATCATCTGGAAGCTGCCTCACTGGTCAGTGTAGGTTAGCATTAGTACTTATTGGCATGTGCAGCAGGCTAAAGATGTGATATGTCTGCATTATCCTGCTTTTAAATAAAATGCTCTGCAACCACTTATCATTAAATGATAATCGGCAGAGAACATTACTCCTCACTGAATGGTCATGTGTACCTTTTATCGCAAGCTGCACATATTTCATTTTCTGTTGCTAATGGAGCCTCGTGATTTCACAGGAGAATCTCTGATGCAGAGCAGTGAAAAGTCCTGAAGGGTGAAATTGGTCGATGCCACCAATGTGAAATGGGCTCGTACTGAATCAGCAGCCTGGTATACACTGCGTCAATTTTGATTTTCCATTGACTTGGAAAGTACTGTCAAGATTTTTCAATTCAAACCAAGTAAAAACAACAGTGAGATTAGGAAATGAGTCTTCAAAAGGTGTTTGAACTATCGTTTGGTGAACTTGAGTGAAAGGAAGATCGGGCGTGGTGAAAAAAATCAGCTGCTGATTCACTATGAGCCTGTTTTGCGCTGCTGGCACCAATCAATTTAATTCCCTTGAAGTGGAATGATGCTCCCTTCATTATAGGTTTACATTGGTTCACAACCAGAGTTCTCTACTATTGCTACCTGTACCTGCAATCTAGTTTATTTTTATTCCGTGATACTACATGTGGGAAAGAGACACACACGTGCATGGCGAGCATCCATCTGCAGGATTAAACAGCAGCCTCAGGTATGAGGTCATGATCTATTCTTCTGTTTGTGAAGAGTGAGAAAACCCAAGAGAAAAATACCTCGGAAAGGCTACCCCAGCTGTAGGCCTGAGCTTGACAATGGCTGAGTGAGTATTAAGATGAGCAGCCAAGCCATGCGGTCCCACAAGAACACAAGAAATAGGAGCAGAGTAGACCAGATGGCCCATCGAGCCAGCTCCGCCATTCAAAACAATCATGGCTGATCTTAGGATTGAACTCCACTTTTCTGCTCGCTCCCATATCCCTTGATTCCCTGCGAGACCAAAAATCTATCTATCCCAGCCTTAAATGTATTCAATGATGGAGCATCCACAACCCTCTGGGGTAGAGAATTCCAAAGATTCACAACACTTTGAGTGAAGTAATTTCTCCTCATCTCAGTCCTAAATGATTTGCCCCTTATCCTAAGACTGTGCCCTTGTGTTTTAGATTCCCCAACCAGCGGAAATAATCTCTCAGTGTCTAACCTAACCAGTCCCTTTAGAATCTTATATGTTTCAATGAGATCACCTCTCATTCTTCTAAACTCCAGAGATTATAGGCCCAATTTACTTAGTCTGTCATCATAGGACAACCCTCTCATCCCAGGGACCAATCTTGCGAACCTTCACTGCATTGCCTCCAATGCAAGTATATCCTTTCTTAAATGTGGAAACCAAAACTGCACACAGTTTTCCAGTTGTGGTCTCACCAAAACCCTGTATCAATACTTCCTTATTCCTGTACTGTAATCCCCTTACAATAAAGGCCAACATGCCATTTGCCTTCCTAATTGCTTCTTGTACCTGCATGTTAACTTTCTGCGTTCCTTGTACAAACACACACAAGTCTCTTTGAACATCGACACTTACAAGTTGCACACCTTTAAAAAAAAATTCTGCTTTTCTATTCTTACAACCAAAGTGCATAACTTCACACTTCCCTACATTATACTCCATCTGCCATCTTGTTGCCCACTCACTTAACCTGTCTATATTTCTTTGCAGCCTCTCTGTGTCCTCCCCATAGCTTGCCTTTCCACCTACCTTTGTATCATCAGCAAACTTAGATACATTACTCTCTGTCTCTTCATGTAAGCCATTAATATATGTTGTAAATAGCTGAGGCTCCAGCACTGATCCTTGCGGAACTCCACTATTTACTGCCTGCCAACTTGAAAATACCCCGTTTATGCCCAATCGTTGCTTCCTTTCTGTTAACCAATCATCTATCCATGCTAATATATCACCCCACTCCATGAGCCCTTATCACAATTAACCTTTTGTGTGGCACCTTATTGAATGCCTTTTGGAAATCCAGTTATACTACATCTACTGGTTTCCCTTTATCTACCCTACTAGTTACATCCTCAAAAAACTCTAATAAATTTGTCAAACAGGACTTCCCTTTAGTAAAACCATGTTGACTTGTTCTAATCATACTGCGCTTTTCTAAGTGCATTGTTAAGATGTCCTCAATAATAGATTCCAGCATTTTCTCTCAGACTGATGTGAGGCTAACTGGCCTATAGTTCCCTGTTTTCTTTCTCCCTACTTTCTTGAAAAGTGGTGTAACATTTGCCAATTCCAATGTGATGGAACCATTCCCAAATCTAAGGAATTTTGGAAAATCATAGCTAGCGCATCCACTATATCTGCAGCTATCTCTTTTAGAACCCGAGGATATAGGTCATCAGATCCTGGATATTTGTCAGATTTTAGGACCTTAAGTTTCTCTAATACTTTTTCTTTGCTGATATGAATCCCCTTAATTTCCTCACTCTTTTAACCCTTAGGTTACTGTCTATTTCTGGGATGGAACTTGTGTCTTCTACTGTGAAGACAGACACAAAATATTTGTTCAATGCCTCTGCCATTTCCTCATTCACCATGATAATTTCTCCTGTATCTGCTTCCAAGGGGCCAACATTTACTTTCGCTACTCTCTTCCTTTTGTTATACCTATACAAGTTCTTAGAATCTGTTTTTATGTTCCTGGCTAGTTTACTCTCATTCTTTTTTTTCCTTTTTGATCAACTTTTTGGTGGCCCTTTGCTGGTTTCTAAAACATCCCCAATCCTCAGACTTACTACTCTTTTTTGCAACATTGTAAGCCCTTTATTTTAATGTGAAACTACCCTTAACTTCCTGAGTGAGCCACAGATGTATCTTTCTGGCTGATTTTTGTTGTTCAAAGGAATGTATTTTTGTTGAACATTTTGAATTGTTTCTTTAAAGGTTTCCCACTGTTCATTTACAGCCCTACCTTTTCATCCATTTACCCAATTTACCTTAGCCAGTTCTCCCCTCATGCCTACGTAATTGGCTTTGTTTAAGTTTAAGATTCTTGTATGTGATTGGAGCATGTCACTTTCAAACTTAACATGGATTTCAATGGTATTATGATGACTGTTTCCCAGTGGATCTTTTGCTACACGTTGCTTGTTAACCCTGCTTCATTACACATAGAAAATAGGAGCAGGAATAGGCCATTCGGCCCATCGAGCCTGCTCCGCCATTCATTATGATCATGGCTGATCATCCAACTCAGTGACCTGTTCCTGCTTTCCCCCCATATCCTTTGATCCCTTTCGCCCCAAGAGCTGTATCTAACTCCTTCTTGAAAACATACAATGTCTTGGCCTCAACTGTGGTAGCGAATTCCACAGGCTCACCACTCTCTGGGTGAAGTAATTTTTCCTCATCTCAGTCCTGAAAGGTTTACCCTGTATCCTTAGACTATGACCCCTGGTTCTGAACTCCCCCACCATCGGAAACATCCTTCCTGCATCTACCCTGTCAAGTCCTGTTAGAGTTTTATAGGTTTCTATGAGATCCCCCCTCACTCTTCTGAACTCCAGCGAATATAATCCTAACCGACTCAATCTCTCCTCATACGTCAGTCCCGCCATCCCAGGAATCAGTCTGGTAAACCTTCGCTGCACTCCCTCAATAGCAAGAACATCCTTCCTCAGATAAGGAGACCAAAACTGCACACAGTATTCCAGGTGTGGCCTCACCAAGGCCCTGTATAGTTGCAGCAAGACATCCCTGCTCCTGTACTCGAATCCTCTTGCTATGAAGACCAACATACCATTTGCCTTTTTTACCGCCTGTTGCACCTGCATGCTTACCTTCAGCGACTTGTGTACGAGAACACCCAGGTCTCGTTGCATATTCCCCTCTCTCAGTTTATAGCCGTTCAGATAATCTGCCTTCTTGTTTTTGCTACCAAAGTGGATAATGTCATATTTATCCACATTATACTGCATCTGCCATGCATTAGCCCACTCACTCAACTTGTCCAAATCACCCTGAAGCCTCTCTGCATCCTCATCACAACTCACCCTCCACCCAGTTTTGTGCCACCTACAAATTTAGAAATATTACATTTAGTTCCCTCATCTAAATCATTAATATATATTGTGAATAGCTGGGGTCCTAGCACCGATCCCTGCGGTATCCCACTAGCCACTGCCTGCCAATCGGAAAAAGACACATTTATGCCTACTCTTTGTTTCCTGTCCACCAACCAATTTTCTATCCATCGCAATACACTACCCCCAATCCCATGTGCTTTAATTTTACACGCTAATCTCTTATGTGGGACTTTGTCGAAAGCCTTCTGAAAGTCCAATTAAACCACATCCACTGGCTGGCCCTCATCAACTCTACTAGTTACATCCTCGAAGAATTCTAGTAGATTTGTCAAGCATGATTTCCCTTTCGTAAATTCATGCTGCCTCTGCCCAATTCTACCACTGTTCTCCAAGTGCTCTGCTATAAAATCTTGGATAATGGACTGTAGAATTTTCCCCACTACTGACGTCAGGCGGACTGGTCTATAATTCTCTGTTTTCTCTCCACCTCCCTTTTTAAATAGTGGGGTTACATTAGCTGCCCTCCAATCTGTAGGAACTGTTCCAGAGTCTATAGAATCTTGGAAGATGAGCACCAATGCATCCACTATTTCTAGGGCCACTTCCTTAAGTACTCTGGGATGTAGATTATCAGGCCCTGGGGATTGATCGGCCTTCAATCCCATCAATTTCCCCAACACCATTTCTCTACTAATACTGCTTTCCTTTAGTTCCTCCCTCTCACTAAACCCTGTGTTCCCCAACATTTCTGGTATGATATTTATGCCCTCCTTTGTGAAGACAGAACCAAAGTATGCATTTACACAATACTAGATCTAAGGTAACTTTATCCCTCGTTGGCTCCACAACATATTGCTCCAAGAAACTGTCCCGGAAACATTCTACAAACTCATCATCTAGACCACTCCTGCTAATTTCACTGTCCCAATCTATATGAAGATTAAAGTCCCCCACAATTATTACACACCTTTGTTACAAGTTCCAATAATCTCTTGTTTAATGCTCTGTCCAATGGTATAACTACTGTTATAAACTACTCCCACCAGTGTTTTCTGATTCTTGCTATTCATTATTTCCACCCATACTCATTCTACTTCATGGTCTTCTGAGGCCAGATCCTTTCTTACTAATGCTCTTAAATCAACCTTTACCATCAGTGCTACCCCTCCTCCTTTGCTATTCTGTCTAGCTTTCCAAAATATTATGTACCCTGAAATATTTATTTCCCAATCTTGATCGCCATGTAACCATGTCTCTGTAATGGCGATTAGATCAAATTCATGTACCTCTATTTGTGTCACTGGTTCATCTGTCTTATTGCAGATGCTTCGCGCATTCAGATATAAAATCTTTAATTTGATTTTTTTGCTTGTATTCCCTTCAATTACCTTATTTGCTGATGTACAATTTGGGTTAAACTCTCTGTCCCTTCCTGTCCCATTCCGCTTGTCTTACCCACAATGCTATACTGTTCCGATGCCTTAGGCCTTTCTCTTTGAATTTTTAAATCCCACCTCTCCAGAACCCTCCCCCCACTTTGTGAGTTCACAACCTCTAATATTATTTGCTAGCTCACTCTTTGAGTTTGTATGCACTGTCCCTTCCTGTCACACCCCAATTATCATTATCCTTATTGCTATCTTGCTCTCTTGCCTTCTCCTCTCTGTTTAAGTTATCACATTTTCCCTCGCTCTCACTATTTAGTTTAAAGCCCTCTCTACTGCCCTAGTTATATGACTCCCCAGAACGATTCAGGTGTAGACCGTCCCAACGGTACAGCTCCCACTTTCCCCAGTACTGGTGCCAGTGACCCATGAATCGAAACCCATTTCTCCCACACCAATCTTTAAGCCGTGCATTCAACTGTCTAATCTTATTTAGCCTACACAATTTTGCTCATGGCTCAGGTAATAACCCAGAGATTATTACCTTTGAAGTTCTACTTTTTAATTTAGCTCCTAGCAGCTCATACTCCCTGTGCAGAACCTCTTTCCTAGTCCTATCTATGTCGTTGGTACCCATGTGGACCACGATAACTGGATCCTCTCCCTCCCCCTGCAAGTTCCTCTCCAGCCCCGAGCAGATGTCCCGAACCCAGCACCGGGCAGATAACACAGCCTTCTGGACTCTCACTCTTGGCTGTACAGAACAGTGTCTATCGCCTTGACTATACTGTCCTCCTATTGCCACTACATTCCTATTTACTCTCCACGCTTGAATGGCTTCCTCTATCACAGTGCCATGGTCAGTTTTCCCATCCCCCTGCAGCCCTCGCTCTCATCCATACAAACTGACAGAACCTCAAAACAGTTGGACAATTGAAAGGGCTGAACCTCCTCCACCTCTGCCTTCTCGATCCCCTTACCTACCTCACCCGCAGTCAAACCCTCTTGTCCCTGACCGCTGACCAGATCAGACGAGCCTATCATATGAAGTGTGACTGCCTCCTGAAACAAAGTGTCCAGGTAACTTTCCCCCTCCCTGATGTATTGCAGATGTTCCTGGGTGCAATCATCAATCTGATTTCAGTGGGAGTGGTTGTTGGGCCATCCCTAGAAGAGCGAAGGGATGGATAACTAGGGTTCAATTGAACACGTTGCTGGAACTCATCGAAAAGACGTACACAGGAAAAATTACTGCTTGGCTGAAGTACAAGAGACCACCCAATGCCATAAAGCAACTAGTTAACAACTTGAGGATGGGAGAAAATCGGGAAAAATAAACTGATGGACCTTTTGATTTGTTTTCACTACCACCCTGGTTGTTGGCATTGCACAGCCTCTATGGAGTTCTCTTTATATCTTTTGAGCAACAGATGATAAAAAAAACTTTCAATTCCAAACCCAAGCAGGCTTGTGAAAAGACAAGAAAAGAGAGCCAGCGTGAAGACATGGTAAAATACCCAAGAGATGAAAAGAAAAGAAAAATATGATTGCAACTTGGTTGCTTTCAACAGTCCACGTGACTGTCCACGACAATTTTCCGCTTTTAACTTTTTTTTTGCCACCTTATGTACACGGCTAGTGAAGGGAAATTTCACACCTTGGACTTGTCCCATGTTTACTTCCATACAAACATTATTTAGTACATTTCAGTCCTGCATTCTGCAATTTTTGATCTTTTGTCTCTTGGCTCAGCATTGTTTATCTTTGAGTCTGACTATGACTAGAATAATGGGTAAAGCTCATATTGGCTGTTCCAAGTCTGTTCTCATTCTCCACTCTTGTGGCCTCTTAGAAGCAGGTTGTTGAATTGGCTCCAATTTATGCACAATTTCGTGTAGTTTTTGTCTGTGACCTATCTGTACTGCATTGAGACCAATCTCATTTCACTTGTGCCTTTTAACTGTCATCACAGGCTCCATTTATATTATTACAATCAAAGTAACTGATTTTTTTTCTCAACAATGTGCAGCTAATTTGCAGGAAAAAGCCTCACTGGGATTAAAAATGATCTCTGGGAAGCAATTAGTTACAGTATGAAGCATGGATTCTCATCAAGTTCATCAATATCCGTTAAGTTTCTTGGACCTTATTTGCATGGTAAACACTTTACATGTTTAGATCCAGCAAATTTTTTATCACCTGGCTCATGTATTCCAGTGAAACTAGTTAAGTATAAGTGGTCCCTGTTCTGAATGCAGACATCCAGCATTCCATGGTGTTGTGTTGCTCATGGTTACAGTATTGGGGAATATTTGTTTCGGGAATTGTATCTTACAAACAAAAGCCAGTGCAGCTTTCCATCTCAACCTAACCTGCTAGGCTGGTTCTGTCACAGCATACCATTGGCCAGTCCCACCAGGTTACTGTGAGGCACTGGTTCTGATTAGTATGTCCTATTGCTGATCATTGGTTGTTTCTTCCTCCACTCATTCCCAGCAGTGAGTAGGTTAGGTTGCAGAGAGGCTGCGTTACTTATTTTGGTGGGGTATATCAAACAATGCAGCTTGGAGTTGGAGGAGACGTTTGTGCAGGCCCCTTGAAAATGACAGGGAAGTTGTAGGGCCAAAAGTACCATTAAAGTCCTACTTTAGTAAAGCAATTTCAGTGCATGGAAGCACCCTTTTATCCAATTGAATGGAGAAGACTGAACTGGCAAAATAAGAAAGGAAAGCAACATGAAATGTGAAGTGTTACATTTTGGTAGGAAGAAAGAAGAGAGGCAATATAAACTAAAGGGTACAATTCTAAAGCGGGTGCAGGAACAGAGACCTGAGGGTACAGGTGCACAAATCATTGAAGGTGGTAGGGCAGGTTGAGAAAGTGATTAAACAAGCATACCAGATCATAGGCTTTTAAAATGGAGGCATAAAGTGCAAAAGCAAGGAATCTATGCTGAACCTTTATAAAACATGGGATTAGCCTTAATTGAAATATTGCGTCCAATTTTGGGCACTGCACTTTAGAAAGGATGTGAAGGCTTTAGGGAGAGTGCAGAACAGATGTAAGAGAATGGTTCCAGGGATAAGGGACATCAGTTCCGTGGATAGATTTGAGAAACTAGAGTTGTTCTCCTTCAAGGAGAGAAGGTTGAGAGGAGATTAGATAGAGGTGTTCAAAATCATGAGGGGTCTATAAGAATAGATAGAGAGAAACTGTTCCCAATGGCGGAAAGGTCGAGACCAGAGGACACAGTCTTAAGGTGATTGGCAAAAGAACCAAAGGCGACACGAGGAAAAACTTTTTTATGCAGCGTGTAATGGAGACAGATTCAATGGTGGCTTTCAAAGGGAATTGGATAAACACCTGAAGGGAAGAAATTTACAGGGCTACAGGGAAACGGTGGGGGAGTGGGACTAACTGGGTTGCTCTTACAAATAGCTAGCATGGACTCAATGGGCTAAATGGCCTCCTTCTGTGCTGTAACCATTCTATGATTCTATGACAAAGTATACTTGAAATAACAGACGTGTTTGATACTACTTAAGCGGCGCCTTTGTGGTTGACATCTATGATAATGGCAAATAGCACTATTTCCCTAATATAGGCGGATGAACATGCTAAATGTGGGCAGTATAAATGCTGTGGACTGTACCCGTCCTCTTACCTGCTCCAATGGTAAGTATTGGAACTTGAAGTGTAAAGTTAAAGATACAATACTGGAACATTCATCAGTTACTTGGACCTGATAAGCTGGTTTAGCGACCGTTGCTCCTTGACCTCAAATAAAAATCCGAGCAATAGGAAGCACAGAAAAAGTCATAGGATTCCCACAGATCAGTTAGTTTGATAGAAAGCAGAACAACCTCGGGAATATTGCAAGCAGCTAATTAGAGTCTCATGGCTCTGACAGTGAGGTTGGTGAATCGAGATATAGCTTCATCACATGCTGCACATGGAGTAATCTGAATGTTAGAAGGTGACATCGCTTCAAATCCGGAATGTTGTTGATAATCTAACGATATGAAGCTAGAGGTGAGCTTTCCACATCTGCACCAACCCCAGGTTTTAGTTAAATCCAGGTAACCGAGATGAAAGTACAGCTTGCTGCCAATAGCTCAACCGACTTACAGAAGTTGCTTTATCTTTCTTCATCTCTCTTGCTTCCAATGTTTCTGCCGTTCTCTTCTTGTCTGTCTGTCTGTCTGTCTTTCTCTCTCTCCCCATCGGAGCCTTTTTTTTATTTCCGTTTTATCAGTGCTACTTTGGTCAGTATTTCTCTGAACTTTCCTCTTATTCTACCTAAATGGTAAATACATCCTCCTACACAATCTAACTCCTCCCTGCATGCTAACTGGGTTCAAATTGAGCCTCATTGCACAGTCTCCTATTCAAACTTATTTTTTTCCTGGAACCTCAGAATTGTTCACCTCTTTAGAGGAGAAATTGATTCACATAGTGCTATGCAGAATTATGTCGATTCCCCGGAACAGATTTCCCCCCCCTTTGTCTCTCTGACTCTTTCCTTTCCTCTAACCTGTTCAGCTTTTTATAATCCCAGCATGATGCCACCTAATGACTGGGCCCTGCATTATTTGGTATTCTCTCTTACCTACAGCAGCATTAGTGATCTCTCCGTGCTTTTACTGTGCATGCCTTTATCAACAAAAAATTACATTTATAGAGAATTTAGGTAAGAATTAACAAACTGCTGGTTGTGTTGCATGAGGGGCTATTTTTGGTATGCAAAAGAGAGCTGTAAAATAGACCCTGACTTGAAACCTGCATAAACATTCATTTCTGCGATTAGAATGCTTGTCTTCTGCTATTTATTTATGTACAAAGGTTCATATTTATTCTGTATCGCTATCTGGGATTTTCTTGCATTCACAGCTGCAGCTCTGATGTAGAGCAGTGATCCCCCTAAAGCCCAGTGAAACTATATGTTTATTTTGGGATTAATCAATGTTTCTCAGCTAATCCAAATCCTTGTTAAAACCAGCTCGTAATTAAATGCTTTTTAGAATAAAATAATTTTTAATTTCCATTTACAAAGCCTTTGAGGCATGATTCATCCACAGTTAAATGTAAATCTGCCTGTATTTATGTTCGTGTGCTGAAAGTGATGTGCAAGTTAACTTTTGACCCGCTGATGATCTAAAGGAATTACAAGAGATCAAAAGTTGTATGTGATTTTTTATTCTGTTGGTTTAATGTGGCAGATTATTAGATAAATCAATAAACATTGGACCACAGAACATTGCATGATTCACAAACAATTCCAGGACAAGTCCCAATATTGTCCAGCCCTCCTTCATGCATGAACTAGTTTTTTATCTCGCCAATGGCATAATATTGTACAGTTTGCATTTTTAGTATAAATAGTGCTATTAATACTTGTTGTTATCCTTTGAGATTTAACTCACTATATTGCTCTTTTCCTCCTCCATGTACAAAATTTCCCTTCAGATTAAAGGCCACTCCTAAAACCAAAGATGTCAGTTTTACCATTCATTCTTTCTGCTAAGGTATTGTCTGGCATGAGTGACCCTTCATTTTACCCTATGGGTCTCTAAAACCTCTGTATAATTGTTATGATCAGCTGAGGAGGGGTCAAATGGTTCCCCTCTTTTCCCTCTCCTTGTTTGACTGCAACATGTTTTTTATTAAAAGGATGAACTTGCCCATTCAATGAATGTTTAACGCACTGTAATCATAAAAGAACCAATGGGGCAGGTTTTCTTGTGTTTAACAAGAAAGATGTTAGCTTTATTGTACTTAAACTGATCTAAGTAAAATAATAAAATATGCTGCGACTTCCTCGCACACACACTCGAAGTTTACACATGCACACAAATAGATTACAGAGTGGGGGAAGAATAAATTAGCCAAATTAGAGTCCAGAGAAATAAAAGGAGGGATACAGTCTGTGGAGGTTGGTGACTCGGCTGGCTTCAGGCTGAACTTGGTGGTCGTGCAACTTTTCCTCGGTGGTCTGATGCTTCTGATATAAAGATCTAGATGGCTGATTTGGCTCATTTCCTGGAGACAGTAGTGCAGGAGTGATTTTCTTCAAGGAGTCTCTGTCTGCATCCCTGGATGGTCATCATCGGCAAACAGGGTTTGAAGCTTGCAAGGTGGGTTGGAGGGAGAGGGAGGAAGGAAGGAGCTCACTCAGGTCTTCTCTCATCAGCATCTCAGCTGCTTGTTTCCTTTTTTTGTAGAGCAAACAGAAGCTTAAGCATATGAAGGGTGGGCCTGTCACATGACCCAGTGATTCAGTCATGGTCATTACTAGTGTATTCTCTCTTGCAACATAATCAGTTCATGTCTGGGAATCCCCATCTCATAGCTAGGGTCCCATTGTTCAAGTGATTGGGTTTAAGGCATTCCCATTATAGCTTAATGTGTTCATGTCTGGGATCTCTCTCTCGGCTAGGGCCCCAATGTCCACGCGATTAGGCTGAGTGGTTCGTCTCCACTCGTTGCATATCTCAGATGATTGCCTTGATGCCTTGCTAATGGGGACAGGATATGTGGTTCACTCAGATTTCCCAGCTCATTGTCCTTGATGAAACTTTGCAGACATGGGGCTGAATTTTAATAGCGTGCCGCACTTCGCGGCAGCATGCTTCGAACTCAGTGGTGTTCCCACACTGACGGCCGCTGCTGAGCCTCTGCGATATTACGCACGGGGGCTCATTAGCATCACTGTGATATGCTGCCCCCCACCCCCCATATTATCTGGGGTAAGGCAGGACATCTGGCGCAGTGAGGAACCATTTGACAGCTGTGCAGCAGGTACTGGGGACCTATTTAACGCGGCCTAGCACTTGCTTCCTGACAGCTGTCAAAGAAATACTTATCTGACTGCTGTAGAGTGGGGCTGCTGTCAATCTGGCAGCAAAGCAGAAAGTGCTTCAGAAATCCAGCAGGTCAGGCAACATCTGTGGAGAGAGAAGCAGAGTTAACCTGACCAAGTTCACAGACCTAAAAGTTAACTCTGTTTCTCTCTCCACAGATGCTGCCTGACCTGCTGAGCTTCCCCAGTACTTTCTGCTTTGCTGCCACATACTTACCCTGCTGTGTCCCAGTGTCCTGTGAAGTTGTGCTCCACTTCTTCAAGTGTAACATTCCTTCTTGTGGGCGTGCCGCACCTGTGTGAATAATCTTAATTTTGCAGATACCAGAACATGAGACTTAAATATACCATAAAAGGCACAACATAAATAAAATCATAATTGAAGAATATCTACATACTATAAGCTTCTCATCATCTGACTGAGAAAAGCTGCAGACTAATATGCATTTGGAATCTGTATTCATTTCTCTGCTAACTGCTATGTGAAAATACATGTAACTGCGATTAAATGATCTTTGTAAAAAACAGGAAAATATGTTCATATTCTAGCTGCATTGCCAACTAGAAATATTATACCAATAATTATTATCAGCTGCTGCAGAAGCAAAGTGTTCATGAACATGTGTCGATTTGGAATAGAAGAAAAACCATGACAACAGCACAGGTTTCCTCACTAATCCTGCATTGGTTTTCAAACATGTGCAAGACTAACCTTGCATCCAGACATTAGAGCTGTTACATGGTGGAGTCACCTTTGCATTTAAAGGACCACACCAAAAGCCGAGGATGGCAGAGGGGTGCTCTAAGGTGGCCCCACAGTTCAGCGAAGGTTCCCTGCTCACTCTCCTCCAGGCTGTGCGAGCAAGGCGGAAGGTCCTTTTCCCCAGCGATGGTAAGAAGATGCCCTCCTGCCTTAACAAGGCAGCCTGGCTGGAGATGGCAGAGGAGGTGAGTAGCCATGGGACCATCGGGTGTCAAAGGGTCCAATGCCGGAAGAGGATGAATGAGCACTCGCCCAGCCAGCCAGAGCCATTTAGGCCTCGTATGCACAGAGTCCAAGCACCAAAGTCATCCACAGCCAAAGTACAATCAGATCAGCAGCCTTCCTGCAGTCAGGTTGCTCGTGCAGAGGTTTCACTGACAAGGGGCACTCACAAGCTTTTACAGAGAACATACTGACACAAATCGGAATGCACGGGTGTCACAGCAATGTAAATACGTCTTTCACTAAATGTTCCTCACCAACATGTGTGTCCCTTTCTCTGAGTGAATGATGTGTGCCAGTATGTAGCGCCGATGTAACATCCCTTTGCACCGTTGGCCCTTCAGGACAGCCAACGTATGCAATAACATCATTACCATGCCACCATTACTCATGAGCGTCTCCACAGCTGCAGTGACATGGACATTAGCTCAGTCAGCTGCTGCCTCTAATGGTTTACACAGGGATGCTGCAGATGTGGACTGCAGCACAGCAGGTGATCGAGGGTGATGTGTGTCTTGCACAGTTCATCACGGTTCCTATGGAACAGAGACCCTTTGATAAGGCACTGCCATACATCCCTAGCTCACTGCTAGCCCTGCATGCAGAGCCTGGGTGCAATATGCCTTCCCATGCGCCTTTCCTGTTGTAGGTCCTCAGCGTCCTCATAGTTCAAGAAGGAATCCTGTTGACATCTCTCCTCATCATGCCAGGCCTGCTCCCTATTGGGTGCATAGTTGTGCACAGCACAGCGAGCAGCAAAGAAAGGAGTTGGCCTTTTTGGCGCGTAGTACAGGGCATCACCCTATCTATCTAGGCATTGGAAGCGCTTTTTCAGCATGCGGTTGTCTGCTCAATGGTGGCTCCTGTAGCTCAGTGGCTGGCGTTGTAACTCACTTCTGTAGCAGTGGTAGAGTCTCTCACTGGTGTCAGGAGCCGTGTCTGCAAGGGATAGCCCTTGTCACCAAGAAGCCACCCTTCCATCTGAGCCAGTTCAATGCACAGCGGTGGCAGCTGGGACTGGCACAGGGTCCAGGTGTCATGGCAGCTGCCTGAGATACGGACACAGATTTGCATGAAGCATCTCCAGTGATCACATACCAGCTGCACCTAGATTGAGAGGATTCCTTTAGTGGTAACGTCTGCAGGTGGTAGCCTGGTGGGAGGCCTAATGGCCACATGGGTGCAGTCTATGAACATTACAGCCTATGGTTCTCTGGCAATGATGCTGAAACCGTTAGCCCTCTGAGCCTGGCTGTGAGAGTCCATCCTGAAGCAGACATACTCACTGGCCCTCCGGTGCAGGGCATCGGTGACCTCCCTGATGCAGCGGTGCACTGCTGACTGTGTGACCCCACAAAGGTCTCTGGTGGGCCCCTGAAAAGCTGCATAGACATCAAGCTTAAGAATCACTGCCACTATGAGGACCGCAGGATGTCCACCAAACCCCTGGGCTGCAAGTCATCGTTGCGCAGGGCACAGAGATGTGTCAGCACCCTCTCCACATGCGCAATCGCCTCTGACACTGGTGCTCTGACATCTGATGGCATGTCATGTGGGGCCTGGAGATGCACGGCGACCGTAATGGCAAGCTCCCTTTGGGAGCTGCTACTCATGACCGGGGGCCTCTACGTGGACCGCACCAGCCTGTTTATTTTGCCTCCAGGAGAAGCGGATCACACAATGCAGGATGAGCCCATACCCATTTCTATCTATTAAATAAAGTTGTATCCTTCATTTATTGGAAGCTTCCTACAGGGCAGGGATTGGTGTTGACGGGTACATCAGGTGCCAACATGGATCAACTATGTGGCGTAGCATGGCATTGCCCATCTTGGCTAACACTTAGAGTGGCACAGCATGACCACATCAAGATCCTACCAGGTGCATCAATTGCCCCCATCATCCATATAACCTTAATGCTCCTACCTTTTCTGGCACCCTCCCCACACACAGGGTGATTGGAGTGCCATTGCTCCTTCACACGCACAAACAAACGCAGAGCGTACACTGTTTACGGAAGGAGGATAAACAGTACTTCCCTTCACGCCTGCAGAGCTTTCCTTCCAGTAATCCCTCCCTCCTCCCTTGCAGTATGCAGAGTTGAGACCCCTGAATATCTGCACTTAACTTCACTGACGAATTCTTCTGCTCCTGAAGTCCCGTCGGCTTCTCTGTTCATGAACAGGACGTCACGTGACGGCCACCCCTTCAATGTAAAATGCGGAGGTGTGGAGCGAGAGGCAGCGGGCTGCATAATCAGGAGAGGTAAGTACCGTTTTGCATATGGAAATTGGGGTGCTGCTGCCGGTAATATTCAGCAGGTCCTTCTTGACGTCGGAGGTTGAGGCAGGCCTCTCCCTGCAGAATTTTACGAGCCACCCCGCCATGACTCATGGCATCGAGGGGCGGGTAAAATACAGCCCATGGTGTCTCCATCTCAGTGAATTGGAATGTGGAAGGTACAGTGATACAAATTGGTGTAGCCATCTTCAGCTGCGAGCTCAAGTCACCTTTAGTCTCTCTTTTTAAAACTCAATTTGGGTTTCCAGCCAGTGAATTAAAAATCATCATTTGACATAAAGCACATTTTCATGACAATAATATACAGTACTTTCTACCTTTCCAACATTTTCAAATCTATGTGCAGGCTACTAAACCCAGTAGCTTCCACTTTGTGAAAGTAGTTGCAGTATATTTAAACTCTTGAGCTCAGCCTGTTGTTTTGGCCAGTGGTGTAAAGGGATTGTGTCTTACCATGCCAATTCTGGTGGGGACTCCCACTCAAAACATTCATATATCTTTCTCCTTCAGATGTTGACTGACAAACTGCATTTCCAGCAGCATTTGTTTTTATTGTAGATTGCTCACAGTTAGCAGTTGATTCTTTCATTGCCTAATGTTGTGCTAAGGGCTCTTCTGATGCATGAAGCAAGATTCAAAACATCCCATAATGTCTTTGGAAGAAGAAGTTATGTATTTGCTATGGATATCACGCTAGACAAACTTCATGGCATCTTTTATGGACAATTGTCTGCATGCCCTGAATATTTTTGATTGAAAACATTGTTCTGCTTGAGGTAGCTGAGAAAAGAAACAAAACAATGTAAACATGACATTTTAGTGAATGTGCACACTAAGAAAGCAGCCAGTATAAGAGGATTTGACTGAATTCTGTAGTGAAATGGTTAAAGGTCATATCTGTGTGAAGCATTGTTGTTCATACCTAAAATAAAATGGCATGTTTAAGCGTGGGAAAAGTTCACTTTTCTCCTCCTACTTCTGGAAGAAGGGAATGAAACCTTTGTAGCCTTTGCAGAATGAGGGCTTGTAGCCTTTCTTCAGAAGAAGTGTGGTTCACTGCAATTATACTAATGTGAAAGCCCCATGGCCCAAGAACATTGGAGATAGAAGTGAACTGTAATGGCTTTTCACAGGAGTGAAGGATTGTCTTTGAAGCTCAGTCACTGGTGGGGCATTTGGCTCATTCTGTGGGTTCCAGAAGGACTTCAGTGCTTGAACTAACTCATAAAACACCAGCCATTCCTGACTGCAGGTAATGCAAGTATAAAATTGAATTGTTTTAGTGTCGAGCCTGAGGTTTCAGTTCCCTTGAAAATAAAATCAGTAGTTATATCTCTACATATTAAACCTTATTCTGAAAGGGTCACCTCTTCTTTAATGTAAAATTTACCTGTATTAGTCACCTATGAAATAGAATGTGCTATTTTAAGTAAATTACATACTCTTCCTGCCAGCTGTTGCTAAGCTTATCCTAGTCTAGTATCAGAGTGTGTACAACACCTGCTGGGGCATTTAACAGGAAGACACAGGCTGCAACCAGGAAGCTCTATTTTTTAAAAAAGTAAATAAAATTGAACTGTGTTTATATAAGTTATGATGTTTGTATGTGTACTGAAGGCTGGGCATAGATGCGTGTGCAAGATTCACTCATGCAAATGAACATTGTTACCAGCCCTAAGCCGTCACTGGGCAACTGGAATAGAATGCCACACGTTCAAAAGAATCATAGAGTCATAAGGTTATACAGCACAAAAACCGGCCCTTCAGCCCATCGTGTCTGTGCCGGCCATCAAGCACCTATCTATATTAATCCCATTTTCTAGCACTTGGCCCGTAACCCTGTATGCTATGGCGTTTCAAGTGCACATCTAAATACTTCTTAAATGTTGTGAGGGTTCCTGCCTCTACCACCCCCTCAGGGAGTGTGTTCCAGATTTCAACCACCCTCTGGGTGAATTTTTTTTCCCTCAAATCTCCTCTAAACCTCCTGCCCCTTACCTTAAATTATCATGCGGGCATCTTGAACTGTTGGAATATCTCGTACTTCTCCACAGGTGACCATTTTAGATGCTTGTCTTTCAGTTCCTCTGTGCAGAGGATGTTTTATAGTATTATGAGACACGACACTTGCCATTCGTTATATTTACATTTGCCCGCAGACTTTCTGTGGGAATTTGCACTAACTTGCAATGATTAGAGTGTCAAAACAGGACAGTGCCCTCCACAGGGGATTTGGGGCATGTGTGAACAAGGCAAGCAGTGGCGTTTCTCCTCAATCCCTTTGAAAAATCGTTACTGAGATATGCAATGGGGGAATTTTCCCAGGCAAGCGGAGGTGGGGTTGGGTGCATGCGGGGAGTTAAATCCCTTAAACATGACATTGGGTTGGGATCCCGACATCATCCTGCCCTCTTCACGGTTTCACCCAGGTGGGTTCGAAGGTGAGGGCGAAATCCCCCTGCAGCTGTAAGTAATTAAAATATTCAAATAGCTTATTAAGTTGTGTTTTATCCAAGGATCCTGGATTTAATGGCCAGTGGGTCTATTTCCTGAGCTGTCAGCAACTCGCCAGGGTCACCAAGGTGAGTGCTAAGTGGGAGGAGCTTCTTCAGTGAAACGGACAGGCTGGGAAGCCTTTGATCAGTGAAACTGAAGATCTCCAGCCATGGCCAGGTGAGAGGCTGCTGCACACAGCACTTCTTCTCAGATAGTGCTTTCTGTGCTTGACAGGTGAATGCCAACTTCTTGGAAGGCACTTCACCCGTATTGTACTTCAGTCACCTTCAGCTGCACTTCCCTGCTGCCATCCTTTACCATGGCATGGGAGCGGCTTATGCAGAGTAAGAGGGGCAGCAACACCAACACAACAGCAGCAGGAGCAACATCAGCACCAGCTGCCTTCTTGACCACATGCCTCTCCACAGGGCATAGGGAATGGGCACAGCGATCCAGCTCCATGGAGACAAGACCCCCCCTTGTGATGGAAACCACACCTGCCAAAATGAGACATATTAATTTTGTCATATAGAACATTATTTTTGAACTGTTACTAGACTTGAAATAACATTTAAAAAGATCACATCATTGGCTGAAAACATGGCTGCACATTTGCAATCTAAAAGACAGTTGCCTGAAGAAAACACTGGGAGTGCCTCCCTGATTCACTTAGCCAGATGGATTTTGATCAAGGGACATTGAAAGTCTAAGAGCAAGCATTCCACCCTCCCCCCACCGCCCCTCCCCCCCACCACCACCATCCCCCAACCACTGAGAGCTTGGGGGAATGTATAAACCTCGCAGGAGAGGTTGTTCCAAAAAGGAACTAGTCACATGACTTACCTGCTTGCCAACCTGGGGTTGTTTGAATTGTGCCACACAGAAAGGAACAGACTGCAATTTGAGGACAAAAGAGAAGGAAGGTCTCTCCCTGTCTCTCTCTCTCTCTCTCTCTCTCAAGCAAAGTTCCAGGGACCCACGGAAGTAACTTAAGCCTCAAGACAGAAGACCAGCGAAACAAGTTTGAAAGTGTGCACTGGGCCCTAAGGAGAACTGCAAGACCTAACTTCAACAAAGACTTTACATCAAACCCAAAGCCAGTAACTGAACTCCAGCTATTACTTCAAATCTTTCCCCTTCTTTATCCTGCTCTGGCTCTATTTGCATGTGTGTTTATCGCGTATGCATGCTAACGTGGTCATGTGTATTTTTCGTAGTGTTAACTGAATTAGCGTTTTAAGGTTAATAAACTTACACCTTTCTTGTTTAAATCTGAGTAAACCTGTCTGGTTGATTTCTTTGACATTACAATTGGAGAGCAGTGAACACGGTGTTTTAAAGGTTAAACCCTGTTACGGCCAAACCAGGAACAGCCTGAGAGGGGGAGCCCTAGACCCCTTTCTCACCTGGGCATAACACTCCTACACAAGGTCTACAGACAGAGGATCTGCTCTTTTGATGTGTGTGAACATCAGTGCTTCAGGAGGCTCAAGCTCTCACGGCAGGTCATTGCTGACATCTACAACCTCCTAGGACAATTTTTTCTTCCCAGAGGACCAGGTCATAGAACGTTTAGAGAAATAGAGTCATTTATGGCACAGAAGGAAGCCATTAGGTCCCTCGAGTACATGCTGGACAATGAGGGGGAGGAGGAAACAACAACATTTGTGGAGGATGACTGTGAGGCCTGGGTGTGAAATGGCACAAAGGTGAGAGTGAGTGAAAGTGTTGGCTTCTCAGAGAGAGAGGAATGAGTGGAGCTGCAAGGGTGTGTTGACCTGAGGCATGTTGTGCAGGAGAATGCTGGGAAAGCCAGAGTGTGAGGCTTAGTGCTTGACCGTGTTATGCCACTCACTTTTCCCACCTTCCTGAGGACCTGGACCCTCTTGGTGCACTTTTTGCAGGTTGGAGGGACCACACTCCTGCTGCTGACTTCCTCAGTCACTTCCATCCATGCCTGCTTGGTTGGAGAGAAACATAGGACTTAGCATGAGTAGGCCATTCAGCCCTTTGAGCCTGGTCTGCCATTCGATAAGATCATGGATGAACTGGTTGTGGTCTGAACTCCACTTTCCTGTCTGTCCCCCATTACCCTTGAGTCCCTTGTCTATCAAAGATCTATCTAACTCAGCCTTGAATAAATTCACTGACCCAGCTTCCAATGCTCTCCAGGGAAGAGAATTCCACAGACTAATGACACTTAAAGAAAACGAATTTCCTCATCTCCATCTTAAAAGGGAGACTTCTTATTCTTTAATTGCGTCCCCTAGTTCTAGGCTCCCCCACAAGCGGAAACATCCTCCCATTATCCACTTTATCAAGTCCTCTCAGATCTTGTATATCTCAATAAGATCACCTCTCATTCTTCTAATCTCCAATGGGTAAGGGCCAATCTGTTCAACCTTTCTTCATAAAATAATCCCTTCGTCCCCAAAAATAGTCGCGTGAACCTTCTCTGAACTGCTTCTAATGAAATTATATCCTTTTTCAAATAAGGAGACTAAAACTTTACTCAGTACTCTAGATGTCGGCTCACCAAGGTCCTGTACAGCTGCAATAAAACTTCTCTACTTTTATACACGATTCTCCTTGCAATAAACACCAACATTCCATTTGCCTTCCTAATCTATTGCTATACCTGCATACTAACCTTTTGTGATTCATGTACCAGGACTCCCAGATCCCTCTGTACCACCGAGTTCTGCAATCTCTCTCCATTTAAATAGTATACAGCTTTTCCATTCTTCCTGCCAAAGTGGACAAGTTTGTACTTGCCCACATTATACTTCAGCTGCCAATTTTTTGCCCATTCAGTTAACCTATCTATGTCCTTTTGTAGACTCTTTACCTCCTCTTGAAAACTTACTTTCCTTCCTATCTTTGTGTCATCGGCAAATTTAGCTACCATACATTTGGTCCCTTCATCCAAGTCATTGATATAAATTGTAAATAGATGAGGTCCCAGCACTGATCCCTGTGGCACTCCACTAGTTACAGCTTACCAACCCAAAAAAGACTAATTTATCCCCACTCTCTGCTTCCTGTTAGCTAACCAGTCCTTTATCCATGCTAATATGTTACCCCCGACACCATGTACTCTTATCTTGTGTAGTAACCTTTGATGTGGCACCTTATCAAATGCCTTTTGGAAATCTAAGTACACCACTGAACAAAGTTCCCCTTTATCCTTGCTTGTTACTTCCTGAAGAACTCTAATAAATTAGTTAAACACAATTTCCCTTTCACAAAACCATGTTGACTCAGTCTGATCCCATTATGATTTTCTAAGTATCCTGCTATAACCTCCTTCATAATGGATTCTAGTAATTTCCCTATGACAGATGTTAGGATAACTGGCCTATAGTTTCCTGCTTTCTGTCTCTCTCCTTTCTTGAATAAAGGTGTTACGTTTGTTATTTTCCAATCCGCTGGGACCCCTCCAGAATGTAAGGAATTTTGGAAGATTATAACCAAAGCCTCTACTATCTCTGCAGACATTTCTTTTAAGAACCTAGGATGCAGGCTATCTGGTTCGGGGAACTAGTCAGCCTTTAGGTCTAATAGTTTTGCCAGCACCTTTTCCCTGATGATCGTGATCATTTTAAGTTCATCCCTACCTTTTACCTCTTAATTTTCAAGTATCTTTGGCGCATTTTCTAAATCTTCTACAGTGAAAATAGACACAAAATACCTGTTCAACGCCTCCGCCATTTCCTCATTTTCCAGTATCAATTCCCGAGACTCATTTTCTAGAGGACCAACACTAGCTTTAGTTACTCTTTTCCTATTTATATACTTGTAGAAACTCTTTCTATCTGTTTTTTATATTACTAGATAGTTTTCTCTCATACTCTACTTTCTCCCTCTTAATTTCTTTTGTTATTCTTAGCTGGTTCTTAAAATCTGTCCAATCTTCTGACCTACCACTAATCTTTGCAGATTTGTACAATGTTTCATTTAATTTGATATTATCCTTAACTTTCTTATTTAGCCATGGATGATGCATCCTTCGCAACGGATCTTTCTTTCTCACTGGGATAAATCTTTGCTGAGAGTTATTAAACATCTCTTTAAAAGTCTGCTACAGCATCTCTGTTGTCCTACCTTTTAACCTAGTTCCCCTGTTCACTTTAGCTAGCTCTGCCTTCATATCTTTGTAATTACTTTTATTTAGGTTTAAGACACTAGTCTTAGACCCACACTTCTCCCTTTCAAACTGAACGTGAAATTCTATCATACGAATTAGGGGTAGAAGCAGACCATTCGGCGCAGTTGGCCTCCTCCGCCATGTTATGATCATTGTCGCCTAGAGGTCCTTTACCATGAGATTATTGATTAATCTTGTCTCATTGCACATTACCACGTCTAGAATATCATGCTCCCTGGTTGGCTCTAGAATGTACTGCTCTAAGAAATTGTCCCAAATACACCCTTTGAACTCATTTTCCAGGCTACCTTTGCCAATCTGACTTGCCCAATCTACATGTAGCCACCATGACTATTGAGGTACCTTTCTTATAGGCCCCATTTATTTCTTCTATATACTGTCCTACAGTGTAGCAACTGTTAGGGGGTCTATAAACTACTCCCACAAGTGCCCTCTTATGTTTCCTATTTCTTATTGCTACCCAAACTGATTCTACATCTTGCTCTTATGAGCTAAATTCATCTCTCGCTACTGTCCTAATGACATCCTTAATTAACAAAGCTACCCCACCACATTTTCTTAGCTTCCTGTCTTTTTGAAATGTCGAATACCCTTCCCAGCCTTGGTCACCTTGCAACCATGTTTCTGTAATGGCTATCAGGTCTATCTGTGCTATCAATTCATCTATTTCGTTATGAATGCTGTGCGCATTCAGATACAGAGCCTTTAACTCTGTCTTTTAACCATTTCTGCAATCTTTGGCCTTATGTGCTGTTGCAGTCTTATGTTTGTATGCTTTGTCCCCTCCTGCCAGACTCTGGTTATCATTACCCAAATGGCTACCCTGCTCTAATACCTCATTGTTTCCCTTTGATTTACCAAATCTCCTCTCACGTGATCCTTTCCCCCCACTGTTTAGTTTAAAGACCTCTCTACCAACCTAGTTATACGACTCACCAGAACACTGGTCCTAGCATGGTTCAGCTGAAGAGCGTCCCAATGGTACAGGCCCCACTTTCCCCAGTACAGGTACCAATACCCCATGAATCGAAACCCATTTCTACCACAGCAATCTTTGACCCACACATTCATCTCTCTAATCTTATTTGCCCTACGCCAATTTGCTCGTGGCTCAGGTAATAATACAGACATTATTACCTTTGAGATTATGCTTTTTAATTTAGCCCCTAGCTGCTCATAATCACTATGCAGAACCTCTTTCCTAGCCCTACCTATGTCATTGGTATCAACGTGGACCATAACAACTAGATCCTCCCCCTCCCACTGCAAGTTCCTTTCCAGCCCCAAGCAAATGTCCTGAACCCTGGCACTGGGCAGGCAACACAGCCTTCTGGACTCTTGCTCTGGTCCACAGAGAGCTGTATCTATCCCCCTGACTATACTTTCTCCTAAGACCACTACATTACTAGTTACTCTCCCTCGCTGAATGGCTTCCTGTACCACAGTACCATGGTCAGTTTTCTCATTCACCCTGCAGCCATATAAGCTGAAAGAACCTCAAACCTGTTGGACAATTGCAAGGGCTGAGACTCCTCCACATCTGCCTTCTCGATCCCCTTACCTAACTCACTCGCAGTCACACCCACCCCCCACCACCCCCCCCCACACCCCCCCATCCCTGACCACTAACCAAATCAGAAGACACTATCCTATGTGGTGTGACTGCCTTCTGGAACAAAGTATCCAGGTAACTTGCCCCCTCCCTGATGCATCGCAGTGTCTGTAGCTCGGCCTTCAGCTCACCGACTCTTGAGCCGAAGCTCTTCGAGCCGTAGACACTTACTGCAGACATGGTTGCCGTGGATCACATTGGTCTCCACTAGCTCCCACATACCTGCCCTGCCATCCTGATTGTGTTTTAAATAACGAATTATTTACTTAATTTTTTGTAATTAACGCCTCTCACCAGCACTTACTGTATGAATTGGTAATTACCTTGGTAATACAATCAACCTTACCATTTAAAAATAACGGAGGTTGTCCTCTTCCTCCTGTCCTTGGAAGAGCTCACCTCACTACCTCACTGCAGTCCCTTGGATCCTGCAGCCGTACCTGCAGGTGAGAGCGAGAGACCTGGGTGGGGGACGGTGGCAGGGAGGCTGGTGGGGGTTGGGGGGTGGGGGGTGGTGAGGAATGCAGTCTTCCCAGGTCTCCTCTCCATTCCTGTGGTTGCTGCAGCCTCAGAAATCCATGTCCAGTTGAGCCTTTCTGAACCATGCCATTATCCGTTTAATTAGAAATCCTTCCTTTGACAGGTCCAGCGCATGATCCTGCCCACCCTCCTTTATTAATCAGAGAACCCTGAGACAGGATGCTAATGCCTAAGTTCAGTTAAAGAGCCTCGGCAACGCTCGCTTCAGCTGTCAACAGGTTCCTAACCTGCTAATCGTCCCATTGTTTCGGCGGGGACTAAGGTCAGAGAATTCAGCCCGCAGAATCTGAACCAGGAAGCGTAAGTTAGAATATTGAATTCAATGGCAAATCGAAAGTGAAATGAAGAAAGATGGAATTGAGAGAGAGAGAGATAAATGAAACAGAAAGAAAAAGTCTTCAGCCAATTCAATTCATTTCACTTAATATCAAGAAATGGCTGAAGGCACAGGATACAGCAAAGACTATGGGCACTGACAACATCCTGACTGTAGTACTGAAGATTTGTGTGCCAGAGCTAGCCGTGCCTCTAGCCAAGTTGGTCCAGTGCAGCTACAACCCGACACAGTATCCACAAAATGCAGGACAAATCCAATCCTGCCAATTACCGCCCCATCAGTCTATTCTCAATCATCAGCAAAGTGATGTTAGGTGATTGCGACAGTACTATCAAGCGGCATTTATAATAACCTCCTCAATGCTCAGTTGGGTTCCATCAGGATCACTCGGCTCCAGACCTCATTGTAGCCTTGGTCCAAACATGAACAAAGAGCTGAATTCCAGAGGTGAGGGAAAAGTGGCTGCCCTTGACATCAAGGCACCCTAGTAAAATTGAAGTCAATGAGAGTCGGGGGAAAGCTCTCCACTGACTAGAGTTATACATAGCACAAATACTCCTGCTTGTTGGAGCTGATCTTCTCAGCCGCAGGACACCGCTGAAGGAGTTTCTCAGCAGAGTTTCCTACTTCATCAATGACCTTCCCTCCATCATAAAGTCAGGAGTGGGGATGATAGCTGATGATTGCACAGTTTCAGTTCCATTCGCAACTCCTGAGATAATGAAGCAACCTGTGTCCACATGCAACAATACCTGGACAACATTCAGGCTTGGGCTGATAAACGGCAAACAATATTTGCATCACACAGGTGCCAGGCATTGACCATCCCCGCTTGACGTTCAATGACATTACCATCGCTGAATCCCCCACCATCAACATCCTGGGCGGATCATCATCGACCAGAAATGTAACTGGACTAGCCACTTAAATACTCTGTCTACAAGAGCAGGTCAGAGGCTGGGAATTCTGTGGTGAGTAACTCATCTCCTGACTCCCCAAAACCTTTCCACCATCTCCAAAACACAAGTCAGGAGTGTGATGGAATATTCTCCACTTGCCTGAATGAATGCAGCTCCAACAACAGTCAAGATGGATGAACTTGACTTGGTGCAAGATAGGAAGCTGGCAGATATCTGTGGAACAATATGCATCTTTTGGGTTTGAAACCCATGGAAGGTAACTCCAGCGTGCTGTAAAACCAGGTTTGCAAAGTGGTCAGGGGGTCATTGGACTTCCTGGACACTTCATAAACTAGTATATATCCACAGCTGATCCAATGGACTGAGAGTGTGGTTGTCTGCATATTTAAAGTATATTCTTAGCCAGGAGTGGGACACTACGTGATAAGATGTTTAAATGAATACATGTGCACGAGGTAGCAGGATACACATGTGAACTGGGAAAATGAGGGTTAGTAGGCTATTCAACCAATAGTGGGCATTAATGAACTGATCATATTTTATTGTTTTTTATAGGGCATGCAGTAATAGATCTCACAAAATTTAACACTAGGTTTGCAGGATGTAAGTTTTGTTGGTCAGTTGCGAAATTACTATTGAGAATTGTTTCTTTTTTAACGATTGAGTTCCTCCGAAGCCAAAGTCTACTTATTTACTCCAGGAAATCTCGACAACTTCTCCGTACACTAATCATAAAAGCATTTACTCAAACTTCCAATTACAAACCATGTTTATAAACAGTGATTGTTAACATTAAACTGAGAGCGTACGATTATGTACTATAATGCCTACTGCAAAGTTTATATAAAAACAGATTTCTCTCTTTTTATCCTCAAACCCATATATGTTTATCAATTTTTTACTGATTTGAAATACTTCAAAGGAGGGCACTAACTCCTGCACAGAGATACTGTTTTTCTCAACTTGATCCAAAATTCAACCATCATATGCTACCTAGTTCATGCTTAAACAGATTAAGAATCTTTTATCCAAATGCAGCATTGTGTGGTCAGTGTTCTGTTATTTTTTATTCAGGTTCATAAGGCTGTATAGTCAACAAGATGTTCATAGATCCTATTTGCACAGTTGTTTAACATTTGGAACACAACCTTTGAATGGCCTGTGTAAAGGTTTCTTTACATTTTATAACTATTTCTGCTTCGTTTTGCAGCAAATGACCTGCTTGCACTGCACTTTTCTCTCTCTTTTTTATGTTTGATGTGTTATGTCCAAAGAAACACTCATATTGGTGTGGTAATAGCTAGTTGCTTTTATTTCCTGCCACTCTAGAATATTCCATCAGAGAATAACAAAATAATAGAAGAAAAGACATTGGGGTGTAATTGCTACAGTGTGCTTGCTCCAATTAAGGGGTCATTTAGCGTTTGTTAATAAGATGCAAGTACCGTAGATATTATACTGGTGAGTGGCAGTCTTTATAGGTAAGTTGAGGCCCACTGTGTTCAGACAGATATTGTACAGTTCGTCGTCCTCCAGTGGACTTCCAGTGCTGAGACTTGACCATTCGTCCTCTTTGGAAGGTACAGAGAAATTAATTTCTTTTAATGGAGAAAAAAGTGAAAATAAAGAGTATAGAATCCACATTAGAGTACTTCTAATGATTAACTGCTAAACTAAGGTCATGTAAAAGTTTTTATTCTGTAGCATCGCAGTCCAATCATTCAAAATAGGTGGCTTTCACCCAACTTTTTGTGGGTCTACATGCCCATTGATTGCTTCCAGCTCTTGCTGCTGATATTCAGGCAATGCATCCAACGGTAGGGGAGTCACACATCTAAAGTCTACTGTAATACAAAGTCACTTTTCGAAAGAGTTAATGTCGAGTCTCTGTGGCAAATCTGACTCATTAGCATAATCTTCATTTTGTGCTTGGGTTGCTGCTCAGTGTGAACAAGTAAGACTCATGCCTGGCAGAATATGTTGGGATACTTACTGGCATGAAGAAGCAAGTTCCAGCTTTTACCAAAGATCTTCAAGTTTAGTTACAAGCGAATAAATTGTTTATTTAAATATGTATAGCTGCTTTGTACATAAATAAATTTAGGAACACTAAAAAAGTGAAATGGGTGTTCTTCCAGACAACCGAACATAAAAGTACCGATGATTTTCTAAGTTAGCTGGCACAAAATTCACGTTGTGTCTCAGCAAATATACCTTCAATACTGTGATAAAATCTGACAGTGCATAATGCCGTGTCATATTTGGTTAATAATGAACTAACTCTACTTGACATGTGAAGGAGATTTTAAGATGAATGATTGGGTATTCACTCTCAAAGATCTTACTACTTTTTGGGAGAGATGAAAAACAAGGACCTAAATAATTTGTGCAAAGAAGTGTCTATGACCTCATTAAAAGTCATATAGAAGTGCTTAAGTTATTAGCCACTTAAGAAACTGAAGGCCTAAGTTATAGGAATTGTTATTTTGTTTTTATTATAATTCAATCTCACAATTCAATCATTAAGATGCAAAATAGTTGATTACTTTTAGCGTGTGTTATACTTGAAATTTTCTATTCCTGCTTTTTAAACATTATTTTGTGGGGATGCTATGATTTCATTGTGTAACAGGGTTTAACTGTTTCACAGTGTACTTCTGTAGAAACCTTTGGTAATATTTTAAATCAAAGCTCATACAAAAACTGATAAATATCTAAATTAAAGATAATGTGAAGACAATTTTCAAGGAATGGGGAATAGTGTCATTTATTTTTAGTGTATCAGGTTGAGAGATGTCCCACTGAGAGTGGAACTCTAAGTATAGCATAAGTTAGATGCAGGACATGGCTGCCTGCAGCATATATATGCAGATAACAACATTCTTGCTGGATTCTTGCTTGTCAACATAATGATGACTAAGGAGCTAGGGAGAATAAGTAGGAATTTTTGCATAGAATTAGCTTCCCGAAGATGAAGATGACGCTTCCAATGTGGAAAAGAGTGCAGAAAGATGAGTGCCGCAAAGGGTAGTGAGGAGATGGAGTTTAGATTCCTCATAAGTTGCAACACCTGGTGAAAGAGAGATATGTGAAAGAGATGAAAGACTGCATGGGCGCCAGATGGAAAAGTTTTTGATGGATGAAGCGGAGCACTCGAGAAGGGAAAATGCATCATTGGATGTAGAAAGGAAAGCCCTGATTCGGGAGTTGGTGTTGAGAAAGCTAGACAAAGACTGGTTACTTTTGGAACTGGCTGTGCAAGTATGTTGGGTTAAACTAGAAAAAAACTAAGTGGCCAATGCACAAATAGCAGCTTGGCTCATCACTGAGTCAGAAGGTTGAAGGTTTCAAGTAGCACTATAGATTTGATCACATAATCCAAGCTGAAATTTAGTGTGTTGGATGCGCTATCTTTCGAATGAGACTTTTATTTCAAAGTCTCTCACAAATATGTTAGTGACAGCATTGTGAAGTTTTTGGAGAAAATTCCTGTCATGGTCAAATAGTTGCTATGTGTGTTTGTTGGCTACTGTGAAGTGGTGTCAGAGATGCCTGAATTTCATAGAATCATAGAATAATACAGTGCAGAAGAGGCCCTTTGGCCAATCAAGTCTGCACCAATGCATTAAAGACACCTGACCTGTCTACCTAATCCCATTTGCCAGCACTTGGCCCATAGCCTTGAATATTATGATGTGCCAAGTGCTCATCCAGGTACTCTTTAAAGGATGTGAGGCAACCCGCCTCTACCACCCTCCCAGGCAGTGCATTCCAGACCGTCACCACCCTCTTGGTAAAAAAATTCTTCCTCAAATCCCCGTTAAACCTCCTGCCCCTCACCTTAAACTTGTGTCCCCTCGTAACTGACCCTTCAACTAAGGGGAACAGCTGCTCCCTATCCACCCTGTCCATGCCCCTCATAATCTTGTACACCTCGATAAGGTCACCCCTCAGTCTTCTCTGCTCCAGCGAAAACAACCCAAGCCTATCCAACCTCTCTTCATAGCTTAAATATTCCATCCCAGGCAACATCCTGGTGAATCACCTCTGCACCCCTTCCAGTGCAATCACATCCTTCCTATAATGTGGCGACCAGAATTGCACACAGTACTCCAGCTGTGGCCTTACCAAAGTTCTATACAACTCCAACATGACCTCCCTGCTTTTGTATTCTATGCTTCAATTGATGAAAGCAAGTGTCCCATATGCCTTTTTCACCACCCTATTAACCTGCCCTTCTGCCTTCAGAGATCTATGGACAAACACGCCAAGGTCCCTTTTGTTCCTCGGAACTTCCCAGTGTCAGGCCATTCATTGAATACTTCCGTGTCATATTACTCCTTCCAAAGTGCAACACCTCACACTTTTCAGGGTTAATTTCCATCTGCCACTTTTCTGCCTATTTGACCATTCCGTCTATATCTTAGTGTAACCCAAGACACTCAACCTCACTGTTAACCACTCGGCCAATCTTTGAGTCATCTGCGAACTTACTGATCCTATGCCCCACATAGTCATCTATGTTGTTTATATAAATGACAAACAATAGGGGACCCAGCACAGATCCCTGTGGTTCACCACTGGACACTGGCTTCCCGTCACTAAAACAGCCGTCTGTCATCGGTCTCTGTCTCCTACAGCTAAGCCAATTTTGAATCCACCTTATCAAGTTACCCTGTATCCCATGTGCATTTGCTTTCTTGATAAGTCTCCCATGTGAGACCTTGTCAAAGGCTTTGCTGAAATCCATGTAAACTACATCAACTGCACTACCCTCATCTACACACCTGGTCACATGCTCAAAAGATTCAATCAAATTTGTTAGGCATGACCTCCCTCTGACAAAGCCATGCTGACTATTCCTAATCAACTTTTGCCTCTCCAAGTGGTGATAGATTCTCTCCTT
This sequence comes from Heterodontus francisci, assembly GCF_036365525.1. Classification (NCBI taxonomy): domain Eukaryota; kingdom Metazoa; phylum Chordata; class Chondrichthyes; order Heterodontiformes; family Heterodontidae; genus Heterodontus; species Heterodontus francisci. Next base: position 29,508,590 of record NC_090396.1, on the reverse strand, counting down.
CAGAATTTTCTCCAATAGTTTCCCTACCACTGACGTGAGATTCACTGGTCTGTAGTTCCCTGGCTTATCTCGACAACCTTTCTTAAATAGTGGGACCGCATTAGCTGTTCTCCAGTCCTCTGGCACCTCCCTTGTGGCCAGAGAGGAATTAAAAATTAGGGTCAGAGCCCCTGCAATCTCCACCCTCGCCTCCCACAGCATCCTGGGACACAAATTGTCCAGACCTGGAGTTTGTCCACTTTTAAGCCTTCCAAAACCTCCAATACCTTGTCACTCCCTATGACAATTTGCTCAAGAACCTCACAGTCTCTCTCTAAGTTCCATATCACCATCCTCATTCTCTTGGGTGAAGGCAGATGTGAAGTATTCATTCAACACCCTACCAATGTCCTCTGACTCCACCCACAAATTTCCCCCTTGGTCCCGAATGAGTCCCTACTCTTTCCCTGGTTATCCTCTTCCTATTGATATACTTATAGAATATCTTGGAATTTTCCCTGTTTTACCAGCCAGAGCTTTCTCATATCCCCTCTTTGCTCTCCTAATTGCTTTCTTAAGCTCCATCCTACACCTTCTGCACTCCACTAATGCATCCGTTGATTTGCTCTCCTTGTATTTGCTAAAAGCCTCTCTTTTCCTTCTCATCATACCCTGAATGTTTCTGGTCATCTATAGTTCTCTGGGCTTGTTGCTCCTACCTAGTACCCTAGAGGGAACATGTTGGGCCTGTACCCTCCCCATTTCCTTTTTGAATGCCCCCCCCACTGCTCTTCTGTAGATTTCCTGACAAGTAACTCTTTCCAGTCTACCTTGGCCAGATCCTGCCTTATTTTACTAAAATTCGCTCTCCCCCAATCCAAAATCTTTTTTTGCAACTTGTCTATTTCTTTCTCCATAACAAGCTTAAATTGTACCATGTTGTGGGTCGCTATCACCAAAATTGTCCCCCACCAACACATCAACCACCTGTCTGGCTTCATTCCCCAGAATTAGGTCCAGCACTGCACCCTCCCTTGTTGGACCTTCTCCATATTGAGCTAAAAAGTTCTCCTGTATACATTTTAAGAACTCCACTCCATCTAAGCCCTTAACACAATTTCAGCTCTTCCAATGAATAGCTAATGCTAGCTGCATGTCTGAATCATTTTAATGAGGTTCCAGCATGAATTTCATGTGCTGTGCACGCCCCTTCCCTCGCACCCCAGTATTCGGGCATGATCTAAGTTCTCGGCCTATGTTTTTGTGAGCCGTGTGATTCAATTCAGTGGCTTCTATCTTAATATATCTTTTTTTCCTGTCAGGCTTTTGTGCACTTACTTATTTTTGTGATGATCCAAGATTAATAGGATTCCTTTTGCCAAAACTGTATATTCAGGCTCCCATTTACTTGCATCTCTCACATGGACTTCCCATGTGCCCTTTTACAGTTGGAAGCTGGCATGATTCCTACTGGAAAGGTGTCAATGGAGGCTGCCAGTTTCAGTGATTGGTCAACTGGAGGAACCTCCTGGACTCGTCTCTAAGTTGCAGCACTCCATTATGTTAAACGAACATGCCTTGTGTTGTGGCTGAAAACTGATGTTTGACACCACGATTTGTATACATGACCATTGGCTTATCATTCCAGTATCAATGCTACTGAATCACTTAGAGCAGAAGGTTAGAAACATTAGCATCTGATAGCAAAATATAAGTTCTGTTTTGAAAGGACCCATCATTGAATTGTAGTGAAGGGTCCGACTTTTTTTTTCAGAAGCTGACTGAGCTGCTGTGCATATCCAGGGTTTCCTGTATTTATTTTAACCCATTTAGATATTGTTAGTCGTAAGAGGCAAACAATGTCCATTTCTACATGTTGCACAAAAGAGGGTATGTGGTTCAAATGACCTTACGTCTCCTTGTATAAAAGCAAAATGCTGCCGATGCTGGAAATCTGAAGTAAAAACAGAAAGTGCTGGAAATACTCATTAGGTCTGGCAGCATCTGTGGAGAGAGAAGCAGAGTTAACATTTCAGGTCAGTTCTGATGAAAGGTCACAGACCTGAAATGTTAACTCTGCTTCTCTCTCCACAGATGCTGCCAGACCTGCTGAGTATTTCCAGCACTTTCTGTTTTTATTACTTCTCCTTGTGATGGTTCAAGTATTAATAGGCTACCGTTCAAAGATGGTTCATTTTTTGGTTTTGGCATTGAAATATTTATTTTTCTGTAGAAAACAAAATGTTCTAGTTTTATTTTAATCAGAGAATCCACAGTCAAACTGCATATTTTGATTTTTACCTATATACTTATGCTTTGAAGGTCCCCAAAGATACATAAATATATATTGAAAGAAGTTCAAAATATGCAAACCATTTTCCGTATGTGGATTTTTTTTCATATAGGAAACCAAGAAATAGATTAACACTAATAATGAAGAAAGCTTAATATGAAGATGCAAAAGATTAGATTTCATTGGAGAAAGTTTAAAGATTCAAAGAAATGCTTTGTAGTATTACAGTACCCTTATGGTGCCATTTTGCATCATGTGAGGTGGTTATGGGAGCACAATTTGAAGATGGTGATATAACTCGGGAACTGATTTGTGATCTGATTCTTGAGTACACTAAAGTGCTGAGGAATTCTAGGAGGCCTTGTCATAATGATTTGTGCTGCATCCTTGCATAAACCTCATAATCTTACTTTCCAATGTTTTTAATGTTGGGTGAAATAAATGTTCCCTCCTATGCTCCACTAAGCATACATGTAGAATTCCTTTGCCACTGGCCTAGGTATGATCTGCAGTCAGCAGTATAATTCTGGCCTGCTGACCACACATTGCCCTCCACAAGTACTAGTCTGAGTATAATGTCATGCTTAAGTTTATTTTTTTCCATATGGCATGATTTTAGTAATAGCAGTAACCAGATAATTTTAACTGGTTGCTGTGGCATTAAGACAATCCCAACTTGGGAATTCCCGGTTTCAGTTTTTAAATAAATAATTGCCGCATTAACCGAGCTGGATTGCACAGTTATGAACAGCAAATAAGGTGACTTTATTATGTGACAAACCAACTTGGGAGTCAAAAGTTATTTCCAGGTGAGTTACCAAATGCAGCACCTACTTGTCGGTAATTCATCAGCCTACGTAATACAGGACGGACTTCAAGCCCTCATGAAAACTTTGCATTGGCAAATTGCAGCGATTAGACTTGAGTGAAAACATTTGTTCTGGCATCTCATCTCATGATTAATTATGTGCATGTGTGTTTTTTTCATTCCAGCGTAACCTGCTTATATTATCTGTGATTGTGTATTTTTTTTGTCTCATAAACTAGCCTTCATTTACATAATGAGATCATTTATAGACAAATAAATTGTATTCAAAAATGCTGCAGTGCATTAGGAAAGTGGGATGAGACTCCGCTTAAGGAAATAAGTATTGGGCAGTATTTGTGAAATTATTTTTTTCTTCTCATCTTTCAGAAATGACTGCAACCTATGTGTGATGCTTTACATTGCGAGGAACTTGTATTATTTCACAGAGTGGGTGACAAAGTAAATTTAGAATACAGTCTTGCAGTTCTAGAACTTGGCACTGAAGGCAATCTGAAATACAGATTGATGAGCAAGAAAGTTGCTTGCAGACATGTACATTTACAAAGTAAAAGGTTGGAAGTTTTAGGCCATTGCTAACATCTTAATGATCTGAACCCATATTCATAGTACTTTGTGCAAAGTGTCAAAACTCTGAATTTAAACAGAATATCTCTCTTGGGTGTCTGAGCTATTTATGCTGGTTTGCAGTCGTCAGAAAGCCATAATTTGCAAATGTTGCAGGCACATATGAGTTATGAGGGTTAAATGCATGAGCTGAAAAGACCTGGAACAGTCAGTTACTAATCAGATACTCAGAGGGGATGAAGAATCCCAGACTTCAGATGAATAATTGTCAAATTTTTACAAAAAGGTGTGTACTAATGTTTCCCCTCACCCTAAGCCCCCCCATGCCTCGAATCATTCAGGTGACCAGTGACATTTTCCCATTTCCATTTTATAAATAAGGTCGATCTCTTTCCTTCGTACAATCATTTTTCTCCAAGCTTGGACTATTCCCATTGCAGCAGGGAACGGCAAGTTTGCTCTGGCATGCACACATCTTGTAGCTGTCATTAATTAAGTGGTTTTGAAGGGACTGACTGATTTTGCTTGTTTTGATTCTGTTCTAACATTTAATCTGGTGGCTATGCCAAACTTGGTAAATTTTCACCAATGAAAACAGGTCAACTTGAATAACAGCTAAGGCTTTGAATCAATCTCGGGTTGGGAGTCTAAGCACTATTGATAGAGCTGATGATCCATTCCTGTAATTAGTTGACTTTGTGTGCGCCTATCTGCTTTAGTCTGCCTATCTGTCTCTGTGGTCTTTCTGTCTCTCCCTCTCATTTGAAGGGTGTAGCTTTGATGTGTTCCTATAGACTTGACTTCCAATGAAGCAGCCACCTTACTGTCACACAAATGGATCTGTGGTTTTACTGTTTTATACTCTGCACAAAGTTAGTTTCAAAGCTTTGGACAGATTTTCATTTATGCGAATGAGGATATGACAAATGAAAGATTGGGGAAATTCATATGGTAACCTATTTCTCAAAGTCACAAAGTCAAGTAGTTATAATTCGTCTGGGAATGGATCAGCAGCTGTATGGATCTGAAAAGATTATCTTTTACATTTTGCTTTTGAGAGCAAGCAACTTGGGAACAAAAAGGCAAAGTTAATCTGAAAGCCTCTTTCATCACTGTAGATGCAACATGTCTGCTGAATTGTGTCTGCTGAGTTGAGTAAATGGCCTTGGACTAGTTGCCTGCGGAGCCAAAAAGTATATCTTTAGGAAAGAAGATTCCTAAATGCTGAAAGGAGTTGCTCATTTTCATATCTTGAATAATGTAAATTTAAAGTATTCAGCATAACTTAAAATACATTGCTTTTGTTCACTACAGTGCACAGTAAATTGGCTCTGTTAGTTATAATTTAGAGGCCATAATTGTCAGTGTTATCACAAATGCATGAAAAATGTTCTCTTTTTGCTTAATTGTCCCAAAATATTCTTTTAAAATGATATATTTTCTCCTGTATATTTTTTCATCTCCAATGGTTATTTATGTGTCTCCTTTATTTCATGTTCTACTATCACTTTATGTGTCTGTGACCATTATTTTTCTCTCCATCAAAGCAATCTCCTGTGGGTTTTTTTCTTTGCCTTACTTCAGTACCAATTTTCATTAACACAGCATAGTGACAAAGATGTCTGGCCCTGATAGGTTGTTGTATGAATTTCCCTAATTCTTCAGTTCTTTGTAGACTGGGAGTGGAGAATCTACAACTAAACCACTGAACCAATTCTGTAAAGTACTATGGTCTGTGTGTCAACAACTCCCCATTACGTCTTGAAGTGCACTCACAAAATTCTCTCTCTATAGATTAGAACGTGTACGCTAATGAGAACTCTAAATAATGACAGGAAAAACTCAATTGTTCATGCTCCCATTATCCGTCAATATAAATAGTTTCAATTTAATCCTCCATAAACTTGAGGCCATCCAAAACTCTGCAGGTCGTATCCTAACTTGCACCAAGTCCTGTTCACCCATCACCTCTGTGCTCATCGACCTACAATGGCTCTTAGTTAAACAATGCCTCAATGTTAAAATTCTCATCCTTGTTTTCAGATCCCTCCATGGCGTCACCTCCTCCCTATCTCCGTAATCTCCTCCAGCCTCATGATCCTCAGATATCGGCTCTCATCTAATTCTGGCCTCTTGAGCATCCTCGATTTTAATCGCTGCCATGCCTTCAACTGCCAACGTCCTAAGCTCTGGAATTCACTCTTTGCCTCTCTACCTGACTTTCCTTCTTTAAGATACTCCTTAAAACCCTCTTCTTTAACCAAGCTTTAGACCATCTGCCCTAATATCTCCTTAAGTGGCTCTGTGTCAAATTTTGTTTCATAATGCTCCTGTGAAACACCTTCGGATATTTACTACACTAAAGGTGCTTTATAAATGCAACTTGTTGTTAATCCAAATTAAAGATGTTCATTTTAAGAACAACCTGTTGAAGGAGGATTAGAGAACCTTGAGTGTGCATCATTTTTCATTTTCTCCCCTGAAGTGCTTGCCTCCGTTATGGCTGACACTCAAAGTTCCACAGAACAATTGGGCCAAAACTGTATATTCACAATGTTATTTAAAGAGTAGAGCAATTTGGCTTTGTTGGGCTTAATCTGTATTTTACTGTCGATATAGCCTCCTTGTCATACTTTTGTGCCATACTTTTATCATTAAAATTTGTTACGTCTGTATTTATAATAATAACCACCTATGTAAACTTCTTCTACTTTCATTGTATAATCCAGCCAACAGGTGTCATTGTGGTGCAAATCTGAGCGTTTTCTCCCTCGAGCTCTGTTGCCTTTTTGGTTTATGTGCAGTTACGATTTTAAGCTAAATTTGTTTACAACTGTACTTTTATTTTAAAATGTTTTCAATCTTTTTATTTTCCTTTGCTTCAGTTACTTTACTTACACCTTTGATCTTGTCAGCATCTTTGCGTGATCGTTGCTCCCTAATGGTTCATTTCCCATTTATTAAGTCCTGCTCCAGGCCCATTCTTCAGCCATTTGGCCCACTGATTGAGGCCATTCCTGTGAGCTTTCTTGATCTCGTAACCTCTCCCAATAAATATGCTGCTCCCTTGCCATGACCACTCAATTTGCTCTTCAACTCAGTTCCTTTCTCAAGACTCCCCTGCCTGTTTTGTCCTGCTATGCTGTCTTCCATTATAACGCACTCAGCTCACAACCTGTTCACTATTGGCAGGTGGCTTTTCTGGCCTTTGCTACACTCTACTGCTCTCCATATGTGTTCTTAGAAGGCTTAAATGCAGCAAACCCAAAATACAAGTTGCATAACAGGATGTGCGCTTACTGCAAGAAGAGTGCAGGAGTGAAAAGCGCATCTTAGAGAGTGAGCTGGAGGGACGTCTTATGAAATGATGTGTGGGGTGATATAAGGAAGTGAGGGGCAGAAAGATATTGGGGGCAAGGGGATGGAGGCCATGGGAATGTCGGATGAGCAAAAGAGTACTAGAACATACTAGTGGGCACAAACTGATGTAAAGCAGGTGAAGAGGTACAGAGAACAATAGTAGAGAGTCCTGGGAAAGTCACCTATGATCTTAGTTGGCAAAAGTTATAAAGGTAAAAAAGAAACAACTAGCATGAGGCAAATGTTTTACGGGGCTGAATTTTACCATCCCCTCAATGCCGTGGGTTGTGGCGGGAGACCCGTAAAATGCTAGCGGGAGCAGCCCACCACGACCCACAACGCCGAGAATGCCCCGCCGGATAGTGGTGGCGGCGAGGCATTGGTGCAGCCCCTCCGCCTTCATTAAAATATTTAAATTAGCCATATTAACATGCAAATGAACTTACTTGCCGCCGCCAGCTGTCCCACGCTGATTTTATGGCCAACCGGCCACAACTCACACGCCTTTGGAACTCCATTGGAGTTCCGAGGCAAGACACTGGAGGGGAGGGGGGAGGAATAAAATTATCAGAGCCATTGGTGGGGGCGGGGGTGGAAACGGGCAAAACTATTCCTGTTTGTTGTGGAGATGGTGGGAAGGGGTTAAGGGTCAAAGATACTGAAGTTTGGGGGGAAAGTTCAACATTTCAAGAAGTGTATTTTTGGGGGGATAGGTCTATTTATGTGTTTAGGACTCAGTGGTGGGGTGGGGGCGGTAGGATAGGGGATTCAGTATTACATTAAAGGTTTATTAATGTTTCTAGGCTCACCGGCACCTTTAAATATTTAAATATATCCTGAAGGGCTTGAAGCCCTTTATAAATGGCACCGGCACCTGCGCGGTGCAGCCAGACACTGTTGCCGGGGATGCGGTGACTGCCCCCTCTACATCATTGGGGGTGGATGCTCCGCCCCCTCCATTTAAATCAGCCCCCGCTGCAGAGTGCGGTGCGCTGATAAAATTCAGCCCAGTGAGTGCAGTGGGTTCTAAGGCTATTGGGATATTTGGGGTTAGTCGGTTCAAGGATGTATTAGATGATCAAACTGAAATATTAGGGATATGACAGAAATCACACCTGCCAAATGGAAACCTATTAATTTCATCATATGGAACACTACTTGAACCTTTTTTACTGGACATTGCACATAACTTGTTTAAAAAAAGACCACAGAGCTAAACAGGTGAAAACATGGTGGCACATTTGCATTCTTGAGAGACAGTTGAATAGAGAGATAATGGGAGTGCTCACTGATGCAATTAACAAGATTGGTCTGGGCAATCATGATTATTAACATTCTTTGTCTGTGTAAGAGCCAGAACTCCACATCCCACGAGTGTGACTGAAGAGCTTTGCAAATCAACAACCCTCCCAGAAGATGTTGCCTCAAACAAAGAGATGGTCACATGACTTACCGGCTGGCCAGACTGGGGACTGTTTGAATTGTCCTAGAGTCATAGAGTCGTACAGCATAGAAACAGGCCCTTCGGCCCACCTTGTCCATGCCGACCATAATGCCTATCTATACTAATCCCACCTGCCTGCATTAATTCCATATCCCTCTATGCCTTGCTCATTCAAGTACCTGTCCAGATGCCTCTTAAATGTTGCTACTGTTCCTGCCTCCATCACCTCCTCAGGCTCATTCCAGATACCTGCTATTTGTGTGAAAAATTTACCCCTTTGATCACCTTTAAACCTCCTCCCTCACACCTTAAATCTATGTCCTCTAGTTTTAGTCACCCCTACCTTGGGAAACGGACTCTGGCTATCTACCCTATCTATGCCTCTCATAATTTTATAGACCTCTATCATGTCCCCTCTCAGCCTCCTTCGCTCCAGGGAAAACAGACCCAGCCTATCCAATCTCTCTTTATAACTCAAGCCCTCCAAACCAGACAACACCTTTGTGAGTCTTTTCTGCACCCTCTCTAGCTTAATCATATCTTTCCTGTAGTGCGGTGACCAGAACTGCATACAGTACTCCAAATGCGGCCTAACCAACGTTATGTACAACTGTGACATGACGTCCCAACTCTTGTACTCAATGCCTCGGCCGATGAAGGCAAGCATGCCATAAGCTTTCTTTACCACCCTGTCTACCTGTTTTGCCACTGTCAGGGAACTATATACTTGCACCCCAAGGTCTCTCTGCTCAACAACACTCCCCAGGGCCCTGCCATTCACTGTATATGTCCTGCCCTGGTTTAACTTCCCAAAATGCATCACTTTGCACTTGTCTGCGTTAAATTCCATTTGCCAATCCCTTGTCTCACAGAAAGGGTTTGGAGACTGCGATGAAACTCAAAGGAGAAAGCACCTCTCTCTCTGTCTCTCTCTCCAGCAAAATCCCAGGACGGTAGCAGCTTAAGCCTCATGACAGAGCACCTCTTCAGCCTGCTGGTACCAGAGAAGAAAGTTGAAAATTGTGCACTAGGCCCCAGTGAGAACTCCAAGACTTCAACTTCAACCAAGAACTTTACATCAAAAACAAAAGACAGTAACTGAATTCCCTTTTTTGCCTACTTCAACCGCCCCCCCCCCCCCAATTCTTTCTTCCCCTCTGTATCTATTTGTGTGTGTGTTTATCTTGTATGCATGCTAGTGTGGTTGCGTAACGTATTTTAGTCATTTTAACTTGGAGTGATAAGGCGAATATAGTTACATTTTTCTTGCTTAAACCTAAGAAAACCAGTCTGATTGGTTCATTTGCAATTACAACTGGAGAGCAGTGAGCAAGGACTCACTGCAGTGGTAAGCTAAAAACACTGTATTTTAAAAGATAAACTCTGTTATAGCCAAACCAGCAAAGGGTAAAAGGGGAGCCTGAGACCCCGTCCTCACCCAGTCATAACAAGGGATCACAGGGCATAATTTAGAGCCACAAGCAGATCTTAATAATCGAAGTAGGGGCATATGCAGACACATACAGTCACTTGATCTTCAATTCATTTTATCATGCTGGCTGCCATTATTAATGCATTTTGTCACATTTCTTTTGCAAGTCTTACTTTTAGTTTGTTAATAAATTGCCTTAAAACTGCAACATTTGACTCCACTGCACTTCCTAAGACATTTGTCTCACAATAGTTGTTTCTTCGTTACCATTATAACTTTTACCAACTAAGATCATGGCCAGAATTTTACGCCCCACCAAAGAGCGGGTTGGTAGCGGGGGTGGGGAGTGTAAAATGGAGTGGGAGGCTCGCAGCTCGAGGGCCATTCCTGACCTGCTCCTGCCTCTGCCGCCATTTTACATGGAGCGGCGCCAGTGAGAAGCAGCCCGCCCGCCCCAGGCCAATCTCCAAGGCCCTCAAGTGGCCAGTTAACAGCCACTTAAGGATCTCTTCCCCACCGCTGCCACGGGGATTTTACCGTTGGCAGGAGGGGAGCCCAGGCCTGAGAAAAGCTGCCTGTAAAACGTAGGTGACCTTCTGATGGTTCGGGGGCCTCTTGATCGGGCACTGTGTGCCCGGCGGAGGGCCACCCCCGATGCTTCAACCACCCCCAATGCCCAACATGCCCCCTGTCCCCTCAATCGACCCCCCTTGCCTAGCCGGGGCCTGACCAATCACCTCTGGCAAGGCCCCATAAACTTACTTCTTTTCCGTCCTCTCCATCATCTTGATCTCGAAGCTGGGTTGCATTCCCAGCAGTGACCACTGCTCCTGGTGGCATTGCTGGGACTAAGAGCTGCCGGCTCAATGTGGTGGAAGACCCGCCTAAGACCAATTAAGGGCCTGGATCCCCAGGCCTGGCAGAGGCGGGATCAGCACTGACTTTTCGGTCGGTGGACGGCTCCCATCCGACAAGAGCAAAATTCCGACCATGGGTGACTTTCCTAGGACCCTCAACTATTGTTCTCTTCACCTGCTTTAGATCAGTTTGTGCCCACTAATATATAATATTTGCTATTTTATTTAATACACTTATTTAGATATATTGGCTTGAATGCCCAACCCACATGACCAGGATTTTAATTTAATTAACCAATTTCAATTTAGAAAGCTTTGGAAAAACACATTCAGTTAAATAGCCATTGCTTTTCTTTAATCCTTAACACGTTCTTGGAACAGAGCTCAGTGTTTCTGACTTCCAGTCAGGAACCGCTATAGATGAGTCAGTCGTGTATGGTAAACTTACTATGCTCTGTCAGATTAACCGCATCCATTAACTAAAAATGCTGACTGTCATCAGGTCTGGTGAACAGATGTTTCAGGCTCTAATGTAAAACAACTGTATAGTAATTCTGTTGCATGTTGTATAGGTTCAACTGATTGTCATAACTGTTGCGGTTTGTGTGGTTTTGCAAGCATGGAGTTACTGTAACATTACTTTAATGAATCAAACCAGTTTCAGAAAATGCTGTTGTGAAATTTTTAAACCAAGCCATTGTGACTGTGAAGCCAGCATTCAATAGTACAATCATGGAATAGAGATTCATGGATTGGACCGGTGATGCACAGTTGAGGAAACTGTTAAATTCATGATGAGAGGGAGAGATGTGCTGTATGCATATTGATGCAAAGTAATGTTTGCAAATGTTCTAAAGATAATTTCCAACATTTAGCAACATAAAACCGAATAAACTCTGCAAGCCAGCTGGTTGCTTAATAGATGGCATGAAGGAGCTAAAAATCAAATTTATAATATGGGAAGAGTCTATGCAATAAAATCAAAGTAAAACCATGGGCTGTCTCTTAAATGATGATTCCCTTAAAATAAAGAGGCAGTTTTATAACCCTGCAGTATGCTTGATTAATGACTTCGTAGCACTTCAGAGCTGCAGCTCACACGACAGTCATAGGGCCGGATTTTCAAAGGGCCACAGGATCGTCTCAGGATCCCGACACCTCTGGAACTGTTTCGAACTTTCAAATTAATGGCGGGGGGCAGGGAATGGGGATCACACATGCTGCCAATTAACAGCCCATTAAGCTCCTTTAGGAGCTGGTTAAAGGGCCAGGGGATTGAGGAAGGCAATTTTTAAATCAGATTTCGACGATCCCGGCCAATCTGGTGCCTGTTAGGATCCAACTGTCATGGTTGCCATGTGGCAAAAGCAAGTTTATTTCCATGCGTGGTGAGATTAAATTTGAGTGGCCAACTAGGTCCGCGCCAAGCATTGTACATCCATTTGGCATCCATGGTAACTTTCTGGCTTCGCTACCGATCTGGCTCTTTCATGAGCTGCCTGCTCTTCTCACCAAGGAAGCGACAGCCCCAAACATGGCTTCCGTGTGCCTTGCCTCTGGCACCAGGCAGGCAGCTCCCATCTCCCGGAGGCACTCGGCCCCGCTAACTCAGCACCGGGCTGGCAACCTGCCCAATTAGGGCATTAGCATTCAAAGATCACATCACTAGAGCAACGCAGCTGAATCACGGGGTCGGGACCCGGAGTTCATCAGGGTGTCAGGTGCCTGAGCCCACTTTGAAAATCTGGCCATAGAGTCATTGCAGCACCGAATGAGGCTATTTGGCCCATTGACTCCATGCCGTTCTCTGTAGAGCAATCCAGTCAGTCCCATTCCCCTGCTCTATCACCATAGCCCGACAGGTTTATTTCCCCCGAGTGCCTATCCAATTTCCTTTTGAAATCATTTATCATCTCCACTTCCACCACCCTCGTGGACAGTGAGTTCAGGTCATTACCATTCACTGCATAAAAAAGTTCTTCCTCACATCCCTCCTGTACCTCTTGCCCAAAACCTTAAATCTGTGCCCCCTAGTCAGCTAACAGGAACAGCCTTTCTTTGTCCATCTTATCTAACCTACCATAATCTTGTACACCTCTATCAAATCTCCGTTCAACCTCTTCTGCTCCAAGGAAAACATCCTCAGCTTCTCCAATCCAACTTTCAATCTAACCTTGTAGCTAAAATTTCTCATCCCTGGAATCATTCTGGTAAATTTCCTCTTGCCTTTCAAGGACCTTCACATCCTTTCGAATATGTTGTGACCAGATGTGTGGGGACGCACTACTCGAGTTGTGGCCTAAACAGAGCTTTATAAAAGTTAAGCATAACTTCCCTGATTTTGTAGTCAATACCTCTTTTTATGAAGCCCAAGATCCCATAGGCTTTGCTGACTACCCTCTCAATATGTCCAGCCACCTTCAAAGATCTACGCACATGAACCCCCAGGTCCCTCTGTCCCTGCACAACCTTTAAGACTGTACCATTAAGTCTATATTGCATCTCCTTATCCCTTCTGTCAAAATGCATCACCTCACACTTCTCTGCATTAAATTCCATCTGCCACTTGGCTGCCCATTCTGTTAGCCTATCTAAGTCCTGTTGCAGTCATTTGGTATCATCCTCACTGTTTGCCACACCTCCAAGTTTGGTATCATGATAACATTTCGAAATTTTACACTGTATTCCAATATCCAGGGAGAAAGGGAGGCGGTGGCGTAGAGGTATTATCACTGGACTCGTAACCCAGAAACCCAGGGTATTTCTCTGGGGACATGGGTTTGAATCCCACCACGGCAGAGGTGGAATTTGAATTCAATTAATAAATCTGGAATTAAAAAGCTAGTCTAATGGCAGCCATGAAACCATTGTCGATTGTCACAAAAATCCATCTGGTTCACTAATGTCCTTTAGGGAAGGAGATCTGCTGTCCTTATCTGGTCTGGCCTACATGTGACTCCAGATCCACAGCAATGTGGTTGACTCTTAACTGTTCTCTGAAATGGCCTAGCAAGCCATTCAGTTGTACCTAACCGCTCCAAAGTCGATAAGGAATGAAACCAGACGGACCACCCTGCATTGACCTCGGCACCAGAAATGACAACGGCAAACCCAGCCGTGTCGACCTTGCAAAGTTCTCCTGATTGACATCTGAGGGCTTGTGCCAAAGTTGGAAGAGCTGTCCCACAGTCTAGTCAAGCAACAGCCTGACAAGGTCATACTCATGGAATCATACATTACAATGTCCCAGACACGACCATCACTATCCCTGGGTATGTCCTGTCCCACTGGCAGGACAGACCCAGCAGAGGTAGCAGCACAGTGGTATACAGTCACGAGGGAGTTGCCCTGGGAGTCCTCAACATTGACTCCAGACCTCATAAAGTCTCATGGCATCAGGTCAAACATGGGCAAGGAAACCTCCAGCTGATTACCACCTACTGCCCCCCCTTCAGCTGATGAACTAGTACTCCTCCATGTTGAACACCACTTAGAGGAAGCATTGAGGGTGGCAAGGGCGCAGAATGTACTCTGGGTGGGGGACTTTAATGTTCATTACCAAGAGTGGCTCGGTAGCACCACTACTGACCTAGCTGGCAGAGTCCTAAACAACATAGCTGCTAGTCTGGGTCTGCAGCAGGTGGTGAGGGAACCAACAAGAGGGAAAAACATACTTGACCATGCCCTCACAAATCTGCCTGCCGCAGATGCATCTGTCCATGACAGTATTGGTAGGAGTGACCACCGCACAGTCGTTGTGGAGATGAAGTCCCGTCTTCACATTGAAAATACCCTCCATTGTGTTGTGTGGCACTATCACCGTGCTAAATGGGATAGATTTCAAACAGATCTCGCAATGCAAAACTGGGCATCAATGAGGCGCTGTGGACTATCAGCAGCAGCAGAGTTGTACTCAACCACAATCTGTAACCTCATGGCCTGGCATATCCCGCACTCTACCATTACCATCAAGCCGGGGGATCAACCCTGGTTCAGTGAAGAGTGCAGGAGGGCATGCCAGGAGCAGCATCAGGCATATCTCAGAATGAGCTGTCAACCTGGTGAAGTTACAACCCAGGACTACTTGCACGCCAAACAGCGTAAGCAGCATGTGATAGAGCTAAGAGATCCCACAACCAATGGATCTGATCTAAGCTCTGCAGTCCTGCCACATCCAGTCTTGAATGGTGGTGGACAATTAAACAACTAACTGGAGGTGGCGGCTCCACAAACATCCCCATCTTCAATGATGGGAGCCCAGCACATCAGTGCAAAAGGCTGAAGCATTTACAACAATCTTCAGCCAGAAATGCCAAGTGGATGATCCATCTCGGCCTTCTCCTGAAGTCCCCAGCATCACAGATGCCAGTCTTCAGCCAATCCAATTCACTCCGCGTGATATCAAGAAACGGCTGAAGGCACTGGATACTGCAAAGGCTACGAGCCCTGACAATATTCTGGCAATAGTACTGAAGACCTGTGCTCCAGAACTTGCCGCTCCCTAGCCAAGCTGTTCCAGTATAGCTACAACACTGGCATCTACCCGGCAATGTGGAAAATTCCCCAGGTATGTCCTGTACACAAAAAGCAGGACAAATCCAAACCGGCCAATTACCGCTACATCAGTCTACTTTCAATCATCAGTAAAGTGATGGAAGGTGTCATCGACAGTGCGATCCACCAGCACTTGCTTAGCAAGATCCTGGGTTCTGCAAGGGCCACTCAGCTCCTGACCTCATTACAGCCTTGGTTCAAACATGGTCAATAGAGTTGAACCCAAGAGGTGAGGTGAGATTGACTGCCCTTGACATCAAGGCAGCATTTGATGGAGTATGGCATCAAGGAGCCCTGGCAAAAGAGAAGTCAATGGGAATCGGGGGAAAACTCTCCACTCTCTGACTTGTGCTCCCTAGATGGAGGAGAGCCTTGCAATTTCTGTCCTGTAATTTCAGCATCATAAGAAAACCTCTGCTTCCTATAAATTAGCATGTAATGTGGTGCATGAAGCATGTGCAATAAGGTGCTGCAGGTTTTTATCCAGTTGACATCAGCACTAATTCATTGGTGAACATCCAGAACAAACTTCAAAAATATACATATTAATATAGTAAAGAAAAATAAAGTTGAATTAGTCCTCCTGTTGTGCAAATTAGCTGTGCTGTTTCTTTGAAGCTCTGTGACTTTCATTGGCTGTAAAGCACTTTGGGATGTCTTGAGGTTGTGAAAAGCACTATATAAATGCAAGTTTGTGCGTTCTCCCGACTGCTGTTCCCAAGTCATATGCCAACAATCACCAGCTAGCCAGACAGTGACACAGCCTTTTTTTTTTAAAAAACATAAAAGAAGGGTGCTCAGGCACCAGTGATAGTTTGTCAGTGCAAAGGATGTAAAGTGCAAAGCTGTCCTGTTTATTTTCATTGATGCTGACATAGCTAATGTGTTTGCATCATGCCAAACTATGCAATTAAACAGCTAGAATAGTATGCCAACACAAACCTCTGCCAAAAATTATGGTGTAAATTGCAATATCTAGGCCAAGTGATTTCTGGTGATTAGATAAATCAAATTGGAATAAATCAAGTTTCTTGGTTCCATGGAATTCTGGGAATTTTCATCCCCTTTCCTGTCAGTTTATAATTAAGATGCTCGATTATGGTGACCGAGCAAGGCAAATCCTGTTTTATCGTAGTGGGTTTCTGAGGTCATATTTTGTGGTTCTAGCTGTTTATCCATGAAAATGAGAAATCAGTGGTTGTAGCCCTTTCACTATCAGTTCAAAAATGTTTGTTAGCAATACATTGCTCCTGCTGACTGCTACAATTGCCTCACGATTTCAAAAGGGATCTATAAGAAAATGACTAAACAGTGCCTTTCATATTCAGGACAGAATCGAAAGCAGAAAATGTAAATGCAAGGTAACTGCCAAGTCAGGAGTCACCAAATTCCATGTGTCTGGCCATTTCTAGTAGTGCACTGGTATAAGTAATAAGGACTCACTGTAATGGTTGCTAAGGACTTTAGTTAGGCCACACTTAGAATATTGCGTGCATTTCTGGCCGCCATACTACCAGAAGGACGTGGAGGCTTTGGAGAGGGTACAGAAGAGGTTTACCAGGATGTTGCCTGGTCTGGAGGGCATTAGCTATGAGGAGAGGTTGGATAAACTCGGATTGTTTTCACTGGAACGACGGAGGTGGAGGGGCGACATGATAGAGATTTACAAAGTTATAAGCGGCATGGACAGAGTGGATAGTCTGAAGCTTTTTCCCAGGGTGGAAGAGTCAGTTACGAGGGGACATAGGTTTAAGGTGAGAGGGGAAATGTTTAGAGGGGATGTGCGAGGCAAGTTCTTTACACAGAGGGTGGTGAGTGCCTGGAACTTGTTGCCGGGGGAGGTGGTGGAAGCAGGTACCGTAGAGACGTTTAAGAGGCATCTTGACAAATACGTGAATAGGATGGGAATAGAGGGATACGGACCCCGGAAGTGCAGAAGGTTTTAGTTTAGGCAGGCATCAAGATTGGCGCAGGCTTGGAGGGCCGAATGGCCTGTTCCTGTGCTGTACTGTTCTTTGTTCTTTGGTTGGAGTCATACCTCACACAAAGGGAGTTGTTTGTGGTTGTTGGAGGTCAATCATCTCAGCTCCAGGACATCATGCAGGAGTATCTCAGGGTAGTGTCCTAGGCCCAAACATCTTCAGCTGCTTCATCAATGACCGTCCTTCAGTCATAAGGTCAGAAGTGGGGATGTTCGCTGATGATTGCACAATGTTCAGCACCATTCGCAACTCCTCAGATACTGAAGCAGTCCGTGTAGAAACGCAGCAAGACCTGGACAATATCCAGGCTTGGGCTGATAATGGCAAGTAATATCTGTGCCACACAAGTGCCAGGCAATGACCATCTCCAACAAGAGAGAATCTAACCATCTCTCCTTGACATTCAATGGCATTACCATTGCTGAATTCCCCACTATCAATATCCTGGGGATTACCATTGACCAGAAACTAAACTGAAGTAGCCATATAAATACTGTGGGTACAAGAGCAGGTCAGAGGCTAGGAATCCTGCGGCGAGTAACTCACCTCCTGACTCCCCAAAGCCTGTCCACCATCTACAAGGCACAAGTCAGGAGTGCGATGGAATACTCTCCACTTGCCTGGATGGGTGCAGCACTCAAGAAGCTCAACGCCATCCAGGACAAAGCAGCCCACTTGATTGGCACCCCATCTACAAACATTCACTCCCTCCATCACTGACGCACAGTGGCAGCAGTGTGTACCATTTACAAGATGCACTGCAGCAACGCACCAAGGCTACTCAGGCAGCACCTTCCAAACCCACAATCTCTACCACCTAGAAGGACAAGGGCAGCAAATACATGAGAACACCACCACCTGAAAGTTTCCCTTCAAGCCCACAGCATCCTGACTTGGAACTATATCGCCGTACCTTCACTGTTGCTGGGTCAAAAACCTGGAACTCCCTTCCTAACAGCACTGTGGGTGTACCGACCTCACATGGACTGCAGCGGTTCAAGAAGGCAGCTCACCATCACCTTCTCAAGGGCAATTAGGGATGGGAAATATATGCTGGCCGGCCAGTGACACCCACATCCCATAAACAAATAAAAACTGAGTAATTTACAGGCCAGTCAGCCTAACCTTGGTGGTGAGAAAATTATTGGAAAAAACTCTGAGGGATTGGATAAATCTTCATTTAGAAATCCACGGATTAATCAAAGACAGTCAGAACGGATTTGTTAAGGGAAGTTTGTGCCTAACTAACTTGATTGAATTTTTTTGAGCAGCTAACAAGGAGAGTCAATGAGGATAGTGCATTTGGTGAAGTCTATATGGATTTTAGCAAGACATTTGATAAGGGTCCCACACGGCAGACTGGTCACGAAAGTGAAAGCCCATAGGATCCAGGGCAAAGTGGCAAGTTGGATCCAAAATTGGCTCAGAGGCAGGAAGCAAAGGGTAAGGGTGAAAGGGTGTTTTTGTGACTGGAAGGCTGTTTTCATTGGGGTTCCACAGAGCTCAGTACTAGGTCCCTTGCTTTCTGTGGTATATATTAATGATTTGGACTTGAATGTAGGAGGTATGATTAAGAAGTTTGCAGATGATACCAAAATTGGCCATGTAGTTGATAATGAAAAAGAAAGCTGTAGACTGCAAGAAATCAATGGACTAGTCAGATGGGCTAATGGAGTTCAGTCTGGAGAAGTGTGAGGTAATGCATTTGGAGAAGGCTAACAAGGCAAAGGAATACAGAATAATTGGTTGGATACTGAGAAGTGTAGAGAAACAGAGGGGCCTTGGAGTGCATGTCCACAGATTCCTGAAGGTGGCTGAACAGGCAGATAAGATGGTCAAGAAGGCATACGGAATACTTGTCTTTATTAGCCAAGGCAGAGAATACAACAGCTGGGAGTTATGCTGGAACTGTATAAAACACTAGTTAGGCCACAGCTGCAGCACTGTGTACAGTTCTGATCACTAGAGAAAAGATGTGATTGCACTCGAGGGAGTATAATGGAGATTTACAAGGATATTGCCTGTACTGGAGAATTTTAGTTATAAGGAATGATTGGATAGTTGTTTTCTTTGGGACAGAGGAGGCTGAGGGGAGACCTAATTGAAGTGTATAAAATTATGAAGGGTCTAGATAGTGTGGATAGAAAGATCCCATTCCCTTTGGTTGAGGGGCCCGTAATCAGAGAACATAGATTTAGTGTTAAAGATAGGACATTTATAGGGGATTCAAGGGGAATTTTTTTCATACAGAAGGTGGTGGGGATCTGGAACTCACTGCCTTAAAAAGTACTTGAATAGGCACTTGAAGTCCCGTAACCTGCAAGGCTACTGGCCAAGAGCTAGAAAGTGGGATTAGGCTGGATAGCTACTTGTCATCTGTTATGGACACGGTAGGCTGAATGGACTTCTTCCCTGCTGTAAATTTCTATGATTCTATCATTTCTGTGATTTACATATATATAAAAAAAGCAGGGGATCCTAGCACTGACCCTCGGGGAACACGGCTGTCCTACAGTTTGAAAAACAAACATTTATCACGACTTGCTGTTTTCTGTCCTGAAGCCAATTTTTATCCAATTGGACGGTGGCCCTCCTATTCCATGAGCCTTGCACTGACCCTCCTATTCCACGAGCCTTAATTTTGTTAACCAGCCTTTTATGTGGTACATTGTCAAATACTTTCTTAAAATCCATATAGACAACATCCACTGCATTCCCTTCATCAACCTTCTCTATCACTTCATCAAAAATTCAATTGGATCAGTCAAACATGATCTGCCTTTTACAAATCCATGCTGGCTCTACTTAATTAACTGAAACCTCCACCAGTCCCTGTTAATTCTTTCCTTGATTATTGTTTCTAAACCCTTACCTACCACTGATGTTAAACAGACTGGCCTGTAATGACTAGGAATGCCCTTTCGCCCTTTCTTGAACGAGGGTATTTACCATTATCCAATCCTGTGGCACCTCACCCATATCTAGGGAAGATTGGAAGATTATGGCATCATCTCCTGCTATCTCCATTCCCTCTTCCCTTAGCAATCTGGGTAGCAGGCCATCCAGACCAGATGATTTATCCACTCTAACCAGGCTTTCAAGTACATCCTGCCTATCAATTTTCACCCCATCCATTACCTCTACCATCTCCACTCCTGATGAAGGTTACAGAAACACCTGTCTGTTCCCTTAACTGTAGAATCACATAGGAGCAGGAGTAGGCCATTCAGACCGTCAGCCATTCAATTAGATCATGGCTGATTATCTACATCAATGCCACTTTCCTGTGCTATCCCCATATCCCTGGATGTCATTAGTATCCAGATATCTATCGATTTCTGTCTTGAACATGCGCAATGTCTGAGCTTTCACAGCCCTCTGGGGTAGACACTTCCACAGATTCACCACCCTCTGGGTAAAGAAATTCCTCCTTATCTCAGTTTTAAATGGCCTACCCTTTATTCTGAGACTATGGTTTTAAACTTACCAGCCAGGGGAAACATCTTACCTACATCACGCCCTGTAAGAATTTTGTAAGTTTCAATGAGATCACCTCTCATTCTTTGAAACTCTAGAGAATGCAGGTCCAGTTTCCTCAATCTCTCCTCATCAGATAATCCCGCCATCCCAGGGATTAGTCTGGTGAGCTTCGTTGCACTCCCTCTATGGAAAGTATATCCTTCCTTAGATAAGGAGACCAAAACTGTACACAATACTCCAGTTGCGGTCTCACCAAGCCGATCCATCATCTAAGAAAAGAGAAAAAAATATCTACCCCCCCTTTTTAGAATCTAGTTAGTACCTTGGTAGAAATAATATGTACAAAGATTTTAAAATAATTTTGCAAATCAACTGTTTTTGAATGACTCAACTTGTATGTTGCCAGCTGCTGATTTCTCCCCATAAAAGGATACGAGAGTGAAAGTTAGTCTGTACAGGCACTTGGGCAGTGATCCTATGCTGGCTATAGCTTCACAGGATGGTAGAATTATTATTTTAAATAATTTCACTGCCTTTCTACTTCTTGATGTATTTATTTCACTAGTGGGTCAGGCCCTCAGGTGTTTATGTGGCCCCACCGCATTTCTGTTGGCATCGTTATGTCTTACACCATTTTCAGTCAAGAGGGCAGACCTGTGGCCTGCTTCTTGACCTCTTTCAATGGCACTTTATTTTGCCACTTGGGTGGCCTCAACTGACCCTCCATTAAGTCGCATTTTCTTTACCATGTGAACAAATGTTTGACCTCTGCCAAGTGCCTCCCTATGGTCGGAACCCAAAGAGGATGCCGCCGGCAGGAAAGGGAACCCCTTGCAGCCCCAACAAGCCATGTGGAGAGGTTTCCCTTCCGATCCAAGGGGCCTGCCTTCTTGGCCCCTCTGAAATTTTATTTCAGACCTACTCCTCTGAGGGGGCTGCCTCTGTGTTGAGGCACGCTTTTGATCTCCCACCTGCCTCAGCAGCGCCCACCTCTCCCAATGGAGCTGCCAAGGCTTCAGAGCTGCCGGGCCTGTGACTGGGCTGGCAGCATCGAGGGCCACCCACTGTCCTTAATTGGAGGGCAAGCTCAGAGCCAATTAGTAGGCCGCTTCCAGGAATATCGCTCTGCCGGCCTTGCTGTCAGGAAGTATGGGCTTGGAACCCGCATTTGGTCCCAACATCAGGGTCCCGAAGCTTACGTGAAAATCCTGCCCATAGTTTCTCCATTGTTGTATGACAGTTGTACTGCAGAATCCTCTGAAGCCATTCTGTTCTGATCCACCTTTCTTTTGGAGCTGTACCATGTTGCATATCTGTGGTATTTGGTCTTCTGTCAGTTGGTGAAGCTGAAGTATCATATTACCAAACAGCGATTTGCTTGTCTATCTTGTTTTATCGCAAGGTTAGCTGAACTTGTTACTGGGCTGCTGCATCAGACATTACGTATGTGTGTATACTGGGGCATCACTGCTGAGGGGGCACCTGACATTCACTTAATGTCTCTGTGTAAACATGGCGCCAAGCATGTGAGAATCTATAGCAGAAACCACAAGTTCCTGCCACCCTGGTACGAGATTGCATATGCTCTATGAGCTAAACTGCAGGCTGGCAATATATGTTACAGATTGAGTGCAGTGGGAGTCACAACAAAGACCCTTTTCCAATTTCATCCTTTGACCACTATATATGTTATTGTTAACTATTGTGACAGATGTGATTCAACTTTTTTTTATTCGATTAAATAATCATTCTCATAATCACTGTGATATTCACCTTCCCCATTGATGCACTGCAGAAAACAACTGAAATCTAAAACTCCAAATGACAACAATACAAATGACATTTATATTTCTGGAACAAAATATCAATTAACAAAGTGTTTGCTTCGATTTTTGTACTATGAATGACACATGCTAATATACTCCCTCAGTTTGATTCTTTTGCAATTATGTTATTAATCTCACACAGGGAAGTTAGAAATACAGATTATTTGAGGGTATTTTTATGAATGCTGGACCTTGTTATATGATTATGTTTTAAAAATTGTGATTTTTAAAAGGTCAAGGTGGAGACTAGAAAGTCAAGACACCTCACATCCACTCTGCAAAGGGAAAAGACTGTAATCTGGTTACCAGGATTGTAGAGAACACAGATCAGAAACTTTCTTTTGGAAAACAGAGACTGCAGGGCTAATAGCTGAAGAACAATGGGTTTCGCCCTCCCAGATTTTTGGGTCATAAAACAAGGAGTCAGTAATTCAGAAGATGCAAATGTACCAGGCAGCTGTTACACTTGGGAACAATGGAAGGCCCAAGTGGCTCTGTGAAACCAGACTTCTGGACTCTGCATATTGGAACAGTACAACAAACGGTTAACTTTGATTCCAGATAAATTTAACAGAATTTCCGAAGGCAGTCAGTCTGTCAGAGAAGAAACCTTCAATCGCAGCCTCACACAGGCTATAAGGAAGGAAGACAACCAGCTGTGGCAGCTCGAGAGAGAGAGAAAAGGATGACTTGAAACTGTTTTGAAAGTTGAAGCTTGCGGAGAAGTAGAAACCCAGCAGAAACACCACAAAATGTCTTATTCATGGATCTCGAAGTCAGAAGTGCTCGGAGAAGTGAGCAAGGAGGACATTGATTTTTGAAAAGGTTGGGAGATCCAACCCATTGCAACTGGGAGGAGTTTGGGACGTTTAACCACAAAGGATTTTGTCATCAAAAAAGGATTGTGTAATGTATAAGTGTGGTGTGAACTTTTCAAGTATTTAATAAATAAATAAAACACTTTTCTTTGTAATTTGGGGTATCAGCTACTTACACAGTAGTCTTCAGTTAATTGGGGATTTCTTTTAGTTTAGTTGTTATAATAAAAGTCTTAAAACGTGAAATCTTGTTTTGTAATTCTTGAAATTGGCCTAAGGGATCATATCTCGTATTTTTCACGTTAATGATCTCCCTGAGATCACAACAAATTGGGGGCTCATCCGGAATACCAATTCAGAGACTGTAAAACGGGTTTACTGGAATTTTCCAGAGTTTAAAACAACAAGGTTTCACATTTACTTTGGCTGGGTTCAGTGGGAAATCAACATGAGTACAGTCAGGCAAATCCCCACCTGCCAAAACTGAGGCAGACATTAATGTTGTCACATGAACATTAAAACTTTAAAAATTGCAATCACTGACTGGAAGAACATTTGCATAAGTACAACACAATGTGGAAACAAAGGGAGCCAGTCCCTGTTTTCCAATACACAGAAGTGGTCCATCCAGTTCTACTGGATGTTGCAGAGACTGTGCTATATAAGGCGCTAGTCAACGGACTAACCTGCTGAGCACCCTGGGAGTTTTTTTTTTATTTGAACTCCCAAACAAAGGTTTTAACTTTCAGAACGCCGTGTGCTCTCCTGGAACTAAGAGCACCTCCTGCCTGCCTGCCTATCTCTCAGGGAATTGAAATCATTGAAGACACTCGAAAATAAAAGAAAGGTTTGCCATGTGAACAAAGTTTTAAGAAGATTACTGGGCCCCAAGGAAACGGAAGAATATAACTTCAACCAAGGACTACAGTGCGCTCGAGAAACAGTGACAAGATATTGCCTCATTCTGTTCTACTTAAATCTTTTCTGTCCCTATCTTGCATGTTTATATCGCGTGTGCATGCTATGATGAGCGCATCGTATATCCGCAGTCGTGAACGGTATTAGAGTTACGTTTAAGGTTTAATAAATTTCCTCTTTCTGCTTTAAACCAAAGAAAGCCTGTTTGTGCTCAGTTATTTGCCTGATAATTGGAAACTGTGAACACGGATGCACAAAAAAAGGGGGAGCTCAAAACATAGTGTGTTTAAAATTAAACCCTGTTACAATAAGACCAGGTGAAGACAGCAAGAGACCCCCTAGACACATTGCTCACCTGGTCGTAACAGTGCCATTAATGGAGAAGAATTTGTAAGAGAGATGATTTGACTCTCAGTATATTGCAGCAGTTGAGAAAGGTCGATTTGGTCATGCTAGCAGCACAGGTGGGAGCTGGTATAAGCCTAGGGGCTAGGAAAGCAGAGATAATCCAAGGATTGGTTCCTTGCTTGAAGCTGGTAAAAGAAAATTATGCTTTCGCTGATTTTCAAACGGAGCTAGCCAAAATCAAGTTGGAGAAGCTGAGATTGGAAAGCGAAAGGGAAAGAGAGGAAAAAGAGAGAGGCAGGAAAAGGAAAGAGAATGTGACAAACAATTTCAACTTGAAATGAGAAAACTTGAATTCAAAAGAGAAAAAGAAGAGCAAGAAAAAGAGAGTTACAAAAAGAAAGAGAAGCCAGAAAATTTGCACTGGACAGAAAAGCACTTAGATTACCATGAACAGGGAATGGCAGGAAGGTTTGAAGATGAATCTGATTTAACTCCTGGTTTTGATTTGGCAAGGAATATTCATTTAGTGCCTAAAGTCAGTGAGGAAGGAGTTGAAATGTACTTTGTGTCATTTGAGAAAATCGCTGTGAAGTTGCAATGGCTGAAGGAAAGTTGGACAATTTTATTGCAAAGTGTGTTAGTGGGAAAAGCATTAGAGGTATTTTCAACACTTTCGGAGGAACAGTCAAGTAATTATGAAGCTGTTAAAATTCTCAATGCTTATGAGTTGGTACCAGAGGCTTTTAGGCAAAAATTCAGGAATTTAAGAAAGAAACAGGGTCAGACATTTATGGAATTTGCGAGATATAAGGAAATGATATTGGTATCAGTCCCTGAACATTGTGCAAGATTTTGAAAGCATTCGGGAAGTAATCCTAATGGAGGAATTTAAAAATGGTACGCCTTCAGGAATAAGATCCCACCTGGAAGAACATAAAATTGGTAAAATAAGGAATGCTGCAGAAATGGCGGATGATTATGAACTGGCCCACAAAAGCAATAGTTATAGGCCTCAGTTTGGGAACTTTCAGACGAATTGGAAGGATTGGAGAGTGGATAACAAGAAGATAATTCATTTTAATGAGAGGAACGATACAGGCAACCCTCAGAATGGTAAAAAAATATAGTCAGGAGACTAAGGTTGAGTCAAAAGGACCAATGTGTTATTTTTGCAATAAAAGCGGGCATACAAAATCAGAATGCTGGAAATTGAAGGGCAAGACCATAGCTCTAGTGGGTTTACTGAAAGCCTGTCCTGAAAAGGATGCCCCCATAGTTGGAACTGTTGACAAGCCAGCAGCTTTGGTGATGTTGGGCAGGGAACAGAAGTGTTCACTCTTGTGTGTTAATGAATTAAGTCAGTTCCCTGAAGGATATAGACGTTTTATGCTCAAGGGCATGGTGTCCCCATATTTGTCAGATGAAGCAGGCAAGCTGATTGTACTGTTTAAAGATACAGCAGCCACTCAGTCATTGATGGTAACGAAGGATGTAGATCTTCTCCCAAATAGTGCTATGAATGCAAAAGTCATGGTGCAAGGCATTGAGGGAGGTCATTTATCCATTCCATTGTATAAGCTTAATTTGCAATGTGATTTAGTCACCAGTTCGGTAATAGTGGAAATCATCCCAGAATTGCATATTGAAATTGAAGGGGTGGATTTGTTGCTGGGGAATGATTTAGCTGAGGATTGGGTATTGGCATCTCCAGTAGTCTCGGAAAAGCCAGTTGAGGTTGTTGAAATTGAAGATTTGCAGGAGGAATTTCCTGGAATATTCCCAGATTGTGTAGTGACAAGATCCCAAGCTCATAAGACTAAGCAAAATGAGGATTCAGTTATTGTGGAGGACAATTCAGGTGTTTGGTTGGCTCTGACTTTTTTCAAGGATTTGAATGGGGATATTGGTAGAAAAGGCTCCAATGCTAGCAATGGTGAATTGTTTAGCAGATTGTCTTTGATTAAAGTCCAACAGGTACTCCTTGACTTAAGAGGTTTGTCACAAATGCCATGTTCTGAGGCAGAAGCTGAATGCTATTATATTAAGAATGACATTCTAATACAAAAGTGGAGACCTCCCCAGAGGCCTGTTTTTGTGGATTGGGCTATAGTTCATCAAGTTGTTGTGTCCCCGGGGTACCGCAGTGAGATTTTGAGAATTTCCCATGAGATCCCAGCGGCAGGTCCTGTGGGTATTTGACAGACTCAGGCCAGGATAAGACAGTGTTTTAATTGGCCAGGCTTGCATAAGGATGTGGTTGAATTTGCAGTACTTACCATACATGTCGGGTAGTTGGGATACCACAGCCTTCGATTAAGCCAGCCCCATTGATACCGATATCTGCTGTTGACGAACCATTTACTGGGTTCTTGTGGATTGTGTTGGACCATTACCCACAACTAAGTCAGGTTATAAGTTTCTGCTAACCATCATGGATTTGTCCACTAGGTTTCCAGAGGCAATACTTTTGAAAAGGAATGCAGTGACAGTTGTGATAAAGGGGTTAATTCAGTTTTTCACTAAATATGGATTCCCAAAAGAAATTCAGTCAGACCAGGGGTCAAATTTTATGTCAGGGGTATTTCAAGAGGCCATGAGTAATTTGAGAGTGAGACAGCTCAAATCGTCTGTTTATCACCCGCAGTCACAGGTGCTTTGGAAAGGTATCACCAAACCCTAAAAAGTATGATATTGTTTTGAGTATTGTTACTGTCAGATAGGAAATGGTGTGGGTGGCTTTCATGTTGCACCTCTCAACTGACCACAGTTAGTGTCTTAAAATAGTGTTTTAGTCCCTGAGTGTTTAAGGGTCAAATAAACAGGCAAGCGACAGGTTCTCTCATAGGTTTAAAAAGATAACTATTTATTAAAACAATACCTGAAAATGATCGCAACCTCACCCACTCACGCATTCAGACATGTTCACACGCACAAGAAAAGATAGAGTAGAAGGTAGCATGTAATTAGGGTTTGATTGTTGTTAAAGAGTTTGTTGTTTAAAACCTGCAGAGTTTTTCTGGGAGGAAATTTTATAAAAGTGTTGTAGGCCTCGTGTTCTTTGTCCTGGAATTGATGAAGTTATAACTCAGTCTGGAGTCCTGGTTCATTTTCTCAGATGGGGAGTTTTTCAGGTCATCTTTGTGGGCTCTGTCTCTGTTGATTAAAGATGGTCCTGGCAGGGCTAATTGCTTAGCTGGATTTAACTCACTACTTCTCTGGCTGGAATGGCTTTCAGACTCTCTCAGAGCAGTTACTTCTTTGAAGGTAAATGCTTATCAGTTTTTGGTTTTAGTCAGGTGACTCAAGAGGTTCTCCCCTGGGGTGTTCACTCAAAGTCCCAGGGTGTGGGGGACCATTGTTACATAATGGCATCTGAGTATGATCCATTTTGATAAATAGGTGTTATTTCACACCTATTATTTTGGCCTTGGCTTCGGAGTCAGTTTGTCTGCAAAAGCTTTTGCTAGCCCAAGCAAGCATGGAATGGGCTGTTTTACATGTTAACGTGCCTCCTCAAGGCGATTCCAGACATTAATATTGGCCCCGTACAGGAGGGGATCACCTGGCCTCTCCCTTCATGTAGCCGGGTAGCAAAGTGTCCATTTTCTTGTAGTTTAGTTCAACAGCTTACTTTTATTTCATAATTCGTCCAGTTCATTTCATATTTCATCACTATTCCCTCCGTGAGCATGACATTGAGCATGACCACCAGGGAGACACCAAATGATTCCACTGATTTCAATCCATTTGAATTGGTCCATGAGCATGAGGTTGGGGGTTTGCTTAAACACATTAAGGACAGATTGTTTGCACAGGAAGAGGAAACTACCTTCTTAGATTAGTTATTAGAATTTTGAGAGAAACTCTTAAAAGCTTGTGAGGTGGCCAGAAAACAACTCAAGATTTATCAGCAAGTGATGAACATCCACGCGGATAGAACAGCTAAGGCACACAGTTTGCAGCCTGGAGACGAGGTGCTGGATTTTACCAGACCCCCGATATTGGGAGTCGTGGCGGTGGTCGGGGCAGGCATGGAAAATACCTCCGGGAGAGGCCCGCCACAGGCCTCGACGCAGGGAAAGCCCCGCCCCATTTTACCGGCAGTGGTGAGGCCTCATGGCAGCATCCCCCGGCACTCGGTGACGAGAGCCTCATTAAAATATTTAATTTATGTAAATAAATGAATTAATACTTACCTCGTCACGACGGCCATCCCACTGCAATATTCCAGCCAAATACCGGAACTCACGCGCCTTCGGATCTTCACTCGGAGATCCGAGGTGGAACACTGGTTGGGAGGGGGTAGCAAGTAAGTTTCCAGGGCTGAGGGGAAGAGGAAAAACACTTACCGGATTGGTTGAGGGGGTGATGGGAAGGGATAAAGGTAAAAGGTTCTGAACTTTGGGGGGTGGGGAAGGTCATATACTCCAACTATTTAGTTGGGGGGAGAGGGAAGGAATAATATGTAATGCTATTGGTGGGGTGGGAGAGGGGCTGGGAATATTTCTGCAATTATTTTTAATATGTTCACATGCACTGTCCCTTTAATAATTGAAACTGTTATTTAGGGCTCTAAGCCCTTTAACAAAGGAGCGCCCTCCTCCTCCACATAATCAGGGAGGGGTGGGGGGCGCTGTCCGCCCCATTCATTTAAATGAGCAGCCATGGTTCCGCGATGCATATCTCACACGTGCGCCATGCCGTTTTTGAAGCTA
The DNA here is from genome assembly GCF_036365525.1 of Heterodontus francisci. Classification (NCBI taxonomy): domain Eukaryota; kingdom Metazoa; phylum Chordata; class Chondrichthyes; order Heterodontiformes; family Heterodontidae; genus Heterodontus; species Heterodontus francisci. Next base: position 29,479,191 of record NC_090396.1, on the reverse strand, counting down.
GATTGGTGGCGAGCTAGAAAATTTCAGCCCAACATGTTAGTTTTGTTGCCTCAGCCTGGGAACCATTGAAAACGAGGTTCAGTGGACCTTACTTTATTACAAGGAAACTTAGTGAGGTAAACTGTCTGGTTAGTACCCCAGACACGTGGAAAAATCAAAGGGTGTGTCACATGAATATGTTGAAAAGATACTCTGACCGTGAACTTTGTCAGTCAGTAAATTTATGTCAAATGATAAGAGGAGGTTAGAGATGAGGAACTGGATAAAGGGGCAGAGACTGAGAACTCTCAGACTGAACCCTCTGGCAAACACAGAAATGTTAGAAAATCTAGAGACAGTTCTCCACAACAGGCCTGATTTTGTGCTCATCCCAACGGCTGATTTAGTGGTGGGCGTGGGGGGGTTAGCAGAGAATTGGGGCAGAATCGCTCATCATGAAACCCGACATCGGGATTCTCGGTTGCGATTCTCCTGAGGGGGGAGTAGGCCGCGACTGCATTCCTGCCCAGAGGTCAATTAAGAGCCTCTTCCCGCTGCTGCTGCTGGAATCTTACTAGCAGTGGGGAGCCTTTGACGTGCGGGGAGGATGTCTTGGAAAATCAGGTGCCCTCCCGGCAGGCTTGGTGGGCGGGGGTCCCTCCTTTGTGGGCAATTTGTGGCCCACAGCGGACCCCCACTGGGAAAAAATGTAACCCCCGGGACACCCCGCTCCCTGGACTGAACGCCCACCCCCCACCCACACCCCCAGTTGCCGGGGCCTTCCGGACTGGCCTTGGAGACCCCACCTCACCTACCTGTTGTCCCGGGTTCTAGCACTAGGCCTAGGTCCGAGGCCACTGCAGTACCGGCAATGGCCACTGTTCCCGGTGGCACTGCTGATACTGTTGAGCTGCTGGCCCTGTGATTGGCCGGCCACTCTTAGGGGCAGGATCACCATCCCTATTAAGTGTTTATAGGGACGGGGTTCCCGTCTCCTTAACCTTTGACCCCAAGAGACCAGAGGATCACTCCAGGTGTCCGAAAAATGCATAGGCGGGGTTCCCCCTGACTTTTCGGCCCAGTGCTGGGAGCCTCACCTCCTGCACAAAATCCCAGCCTGAACAACATAAATGGGATATAGCTCAACTGTTAAAAGAGTTTAAAGCAATATGTGCAGATAAACCAGGTCGAACTCCTTTGGCTATTCATGGGATTGATGTGGGAACAGCTCTTTCTTTTGGGCCTCCTTATCTCGAGAGACAATGGATATGCGCCTGGAGGTGGTCAGTGGTTTGTGAAGCAGCGCCTGGAGTGGCTAAAAAGGCCAATTCTGGAGTGACAGGCTCTTCCACAGGTGCTGCAGAGAAATTTGTTTGTCGGGGCTGTTGCACAGTTGGCTCTCCCCTTGCGCCTCTGTCTTTTTTCCTGCCAACTACTAAGTCTCTTCGACTCGCCACAATTTAGCCCTGTCTTTATGGCTGCCCGCCAGCTCTGGCGAATGCTGGCAACTGACTCCCACGACTTGTGATCAATGTCACACGATTTCATGTCGCGTTTGCAGACGTCTTTATAGCGGAGACATGGACGGCCGGTGGGTCTGATACCAGTGGCGAGCTCGCTGTACAATGTGTCTTTGGGGATCCTGCCATCTTCCATGCGGCTCACATGGCCAAGCCATCTCAAGCGCCGCTGACTCAGAAGTGTGTATAAGCTGGGGGTGTTGGCCGCTTCAAGGACTTCTGTGTTGGAGATATAGTCCTGCCACCTGATGCCAAGTATTCTCCGAAGGCAGCGAAGATGGAATGAATTGAGACGTCGCTCTTGGCTGGCATACGTTGTCCAGGCCTCGCTGCCGTAGAGCAAGGTACTGAGGACACAGGCTTGATACACTCGGACTTTTGTGTTCCGTGTCAGTGCGCCATTTTCCCACACTCTCTTGGCCAGTCTGGACATAGCAGTGGAAGCCTTACCCATGCGCTTGTTGATTTCTGCGATTAGAGACAGGTTACTGGTGATAGTTGAGCCTAGGTAGGTGAACTCTTGAACCACTTCCAGAGCGTGGTCGCCAATATTGATGGATGGAGCATTTCTGACGTCCTGCCCCATGATGTTCGTTTTCGTGAGGCTGATGGTTAGGCCAAATTCATTGCAGGCAGACGCAAACCTGTCGATGAGACTCTGCAGGCACTCTTCAGTGTGAGATGTTAAAGCAGCATCGTCAGCAGAGAGGAGTTCTCTGATGAGGACTTTCCGTACTTTGGACTTCGCTCTTAGACGGGCAAGGTTGAACAACCTGCCCCCTGATCTTGTGTGGAGGAAAATTCCTTCTTCAGAGGATTTGAACGCATGTGAAAGCAGCAGGGAGAAGAAAATCCCAAAAAGTGTGGGTGCGAGAACACAGCCCTGTTTCACATCACTCAGGATAGGAAAGGGCTCTGATGATGAGCCACCATGTTGAATTGTGCCTTTCATATTTTCATGGAATGAGGTGATGATACTTAGTAGCTTTGGTGGACATCCGATCTTTTCTAGTAGTCTGAAGAGACCACGTCTGCTGACGAGGTCAGAGGCTTTGGTGAGATCAATGAAAGCAATGTAGAGGGGCATCTGTTGTTCACGGCATTTCTCCTGTATCTGACGAAGGGAGAACAGCATGTCAATGGTCGATCTCTCTGCACGAAAGCCACACTGTGCCTCAGGGTAGACGCGCTCAGCCAGCTTCTGGAGCCTGTTCAGAGCGACTCGAGCAAAGACTTTCCCCACTATGCTAAGCAGGGAGATTCCACGGTAGTTGTTGCAGTCACCGCGGTCAGCTTTGTTTTTATAGAGGGTGATGATGTTGGCATCGCGCATGTCCTGGGGTACTGCTCCCTCGTCCCAGCACAGGCATAGCAGTTCATGTAGTGCTGAGAGTATAGCAGGCTTGGCACTCTTGATTATTTCAGGGGTAATGCTGTCCTTCCCAGGGGCTTTTCCGCTGGCTAGAGAATCAATGGCATCACTGAGTTCCAATTTGGTTGGCTGTATGTCCAGCTCATCCATGACTGGTAGAGGCTGGGCTGCATTGAGGGCAGTCTCAGTGACAGCATTCTTCCTGGAGTACAGTTCTAGGTAGTGCTCAACCCAGCGGTCCATCTGTTTGCGTTGGTCAGTGATTATGTCCCCCGATTTAGATTTGAGGGGGGCGATCTTCTTGATGGTTGGCCCAAGAGCTCTCTTCATGCCATCATACATTCCTCTGATGTTTCCGGTGTCTGAGGCCAGCTGAATATGACTGCATAGGTGTTGCCAGTAGTCGTTTGCGCAACGCCTAGCTGTTCTTTGTGCAGTACTTCTGGCTGCTTTAAGTGCTGCGGATGTTAAATCGCTGGGGGCTTTCTTGTAGTTCAACAGTGCAATGCGTTAGCGGCGATGACAGATTCCAGTTTTTCAGTATGAGATTGAAACCAGTCTGCATTTCTCTTCGCACTTTTGCCGTCGGTGGTCAAAGCTGACTCATAGATGGCGTCTCTGATGTGGGCCCACTTGGTCTCAGCATGCCCTGTGGGAGTGTTTTGAAGGGCTGTTACAAGTGAATTTAGAAATTTTTGTAACAGCTGTGGGTGAGAAATTCTGCTCGTGTTGATGCGCGGGTGGCCCTTCTGCTTGGAATGATGCAACTTCTTTGGTCTGAGTCTAACCTTGCTGCACACCAGGGAGTGGTCATAGAACTCATATCAACTCAGTCCTGATAAATTGGCTCAGATCAGAGAGGAGTTTCAATATATGCTAAAGAACGATAAAATTGAAGCTCATCTAAGTAGCTGGAGTTCACCAGTGGTGCTCTGACCAAAACTAGATAGTTCCCAAAGATTTTGTATTGATTATCGGAAAATCAATAGGTACAGGATTAAATGGAAAAGATATAGGACAGAAAGTAAGACAAATCTCTTCATACAGATAGTGGTGTGGCTGTGGAATTCACTTTCAGGGTTAGCAGTTGAGGCAGAAAATATGTTAACATTCAAGATTAGATTGGCTAGGTAAGTGAAGGAAATGAGAATGTAGAGATTTAGGAGCCAGGTGCGTATATGTGATGAGGATAATTTGCTTGTATGAAGGGTAAATGTTGATAAATGGCCTGTAATTTCTATATATTTCTTTATAGGAAGAACTGCAGCTTGCACTTTAGATATCATCCATTTCTTCAATACCATGTATAGTACAAGGCAGCCACAAAGGAAGATTTTGGTTCATGATCCACTCGTTTTTTGTTACCATTTGAATTTTTGAGCAGATTTTGTATTGTTGGGACCAGAAGGTCGAAGTTCCCTTCCCCAAGTAAGATAGTGCTGCTGGCCATTAAGAGGCACTTTAAATGGTTGGACCCGATGCCGAGTCTGACTTCTGGCTGTAAAACAGAATGTTGCAGGCTGCACTGAATGAGTAATTATGCATGCCCAGTGAAGCTCTCATAACTGTGTCCGCCACTGCACATTGAAAAATAGTTTGGGGCGCCTTCTGAGTGCGCACCCAGCAAAATTGCCAAGTCCTCATTTTCCATCCTCTACTTGTTGATTTAGTATTGGCTGGACCATTCGCACTCATCAAAAAAATCCACCCTTCAATTTTAAGATAAGTATTTTGAAACATATACAAATAATGGAGGGTAGAATTAGAAAGCGAAGAAAATTTGAGAATATTGTGAAGTGAAGCGATTTGTTTATTTTATGAAACAGATACTAAATACTTTTGAAGGGGAATCTCGTTTGTACAAAATGTCTGCAGCAGTGTATGTAGCACAGTGGTTTTTTCCTTGCTTCTCCCTTGCAAATCAAGATTTATTAAAGTGATTGTGGGACAAATTAGGCTTGATTTTCTACATACGTGTTGAGCAGGAACATGCAAGATTAAGAGTTTTTACATATAGAATTAGTAGGAATGTACAGCACAAAAACAAGCCTTTTGACCCAACTGGTCTATGCCAGTGTTTATGCGCCACATGAGCCTCCTCCCATCCTACTTCATTCAACCCTATCAGCATCTGCAATTATTCATTCTAGTTCAATTTTGAAAATGCTCGGAGCCACCAAAACAACCGTGGAAACAGATGGCTCGATTTTCCCGCCCTGCAAGGACCACAGTTCTGACGTTTATTTTGTACTTGCTGGGCTAAATCAGAAGTTCACACAGATGAGGCTGGGGAAAGAAATGGTATGATCTAAGGGACCTTTTTGACCCACAACCTCTAGAGAAAGCTCACTTAAATAATCTAAGGAGCACTTCTATGCACTTAATAATGTATTATTATGTGTAGAATTTCCTGTCCAAAATTTTGCACCGCAGGAGAAACGAGAAGTAAAAACAATATCCAGTTTGTAACAGTGCTGATTTACCCGAGATAGACACTAAAAAAAATTGTGTAATCGGTTCCATATCTGTCATAAAATGAAATGAGATCCTTTTAAATTTGCATACTTACTATATTCGTATTAAAAATGCAGTGCAGGAAGTGTCATCTAAAGGATAGGCAGATGTTGTTGGGCCATGTCAAAGCACATAAGGTCATAGGGCATCTGACCATTCCTCTCAAGAATGGAAATTGTTGTCAGGCACCAAATAATTTCTGACGGCCATTGTTCACATTCCCATGTTTCTGTTTCACAGCTGAAAAATGAGATGAGAAAGATAAATCATCTTAATATGTCATTAAATGTCACTCATTGCATATAATGGTTTTGGCAAGTGCAACGTAATTTGGTGTGTAAACTGTAATAACATGTGATGTGTTTCATGCTGAAGTGCCGGAGGAGAGAATGCAGCAATGAACACAGTACTCAGTCATAAAATCACCATAAAGAACTTTGTGAAATGTCAAAACTTAAAATGTTTCCCAATTGATGGATATGTATTAACATTAATTATGGTGTGTTTAATATATTGGCTCTAAATAGTAGTTATTAAAGTATGTATACTAGCCTTTGCACATCCGTGACTTTACATAAAATTGTCTCAGGGCAAGATTTTGTTTTCTGTTGTGTCTATCAGTCCATTTTAATGACCATGTACTTTCAGCTGTCATTGGAGGCTCATGTTATGCCTGGTCTGTTGGATGTCATCCTTTATCTGGATGAACTGCACGTTCAACCAGAAAGTAATCAGCACGGTTGTTCACAGTTATTAATACAGTTGTGTTGGGAAATAATCAGGCTTTCTTTTACAAACGGATTCAAATTGGGTGGCAGCACTGAAGCAGAATTTTTAATTTTCTTTAAGTGCAATTCGCAGCTGTGCTTCACCAAGGGAACTGGATGAAAATACTCTTTCAAAATGTGTCACATCTTGATTTCAAAATTATGTTATTATGCTTCTTCATGAAATGTAGGCTCATATTTCACTGTGAGTGAAGAGCATCGTGATCATATGAGGGAAAGAAATCACTTAGAAGTGGAGAAACGGGACTGTCAGGAGTGGATATTAGTTCCTCATTTACACAAGCAGACAGGAGCGAAATCAATAAAAAAACAAGAACTGTTTGTTGCCTGATCAAGCTACAAAAGTTCCATTGAATGAAATTTACCTTTGTTGATAGGTAGAGTGTACATATTTAAAATTGGCTTTCTTATTTAAAAAAGCAACACAAATATTCTTAAGAGGCTCTTTTTATTAGCTTGGCTCACTAGCAAGTATTACAAACTCCCAGAAGATTGTGGATTCAAGATCTGTACCTAGATTTGAACACATTACAGGTCAATTACAAGGGGCTGAATTTTATTCGGGCCCCGCCGCGCAGCCCTTTAAACTCAGGAGGGTGCCTGCATTTAGCAGCCGCCGCAGAGCCCCGCGATATTAGCATCAGGGCAACGAATCGCCCTCGTCATATGACATGGGGAGAGGCGGGTCATTTGGTGCATGAGAGACCTTTTGACAGCTGTGCAGCAGATGCTGGGGCCCTATTTTAAACACCCCAGCACCTGCTTCCTGACAGCTGTCAAAGAATACTTACCTGACTGCTGAAGAGTGGGGCTGCTGTCAATCTGACAGCAAAGCAGAAAGTGCTGCAGAAATCCAGCAGGTCAGGCAGCATCTGTGGAGAGAGAAGCAGAGTTAACTTGTCCAAGTTCACAGTCCTGAAAGTTAACTCTGCTTCTCTCTTCACAGATGCTGCCTGACCTGCTGAGTTACTCCAGCACTTTACGCTTTGCTGCCACATACTTACCCTGCTGTGTCCCAGTGTCCTGTGAAGTTGTGATCCTCGTCTCCCACTCAAGTGTAACATTCCTTCTTGGAGGCATGTTGCACCTGGGTGAATAATCTTAAATTTGCACATTCCAGGACATGAGACTTCTTCTTCTTCGAGCTTCTTTGGGCCTCCTTATCTCGAGAGACAATGGATATGCGCCTGGAGGTGGTCAGTGGTTTGTGAAGCAGCGCCTGGAGTGGTTATAAAGGCCAATTCTAGAGTGACAGGCTCTTCCACAGGTGCTGCAGAGAAATTTGTTTGTCGGGGCTGTTGCACAGTTGGCTCTCCCCTTGCGCCTCTGTCTTTTTTCCTGCCAGCTACTAAGTCTCTTCGACTCGCCACATTTTAGCCCCGTCTTTATGGCTGCCCGCCAGCTCTGGCGAACGCTGGCAACTGACTCCCACGACTTGTGATCAATGTCATAGGATTTCATGTCGCGTTTGCAGACGTCTTTAAAGCGGAGACATGGACGGCCGGTGGGTCTGATACCAGTGGCGAGCTCGCTGTACAATGTGTCTTTGGGGATCCTGCCATCTTCCATGCGGCTCACATGGCCAAGCCATCTCAAGCGCCGCTGACTCAGTAGTGTGTACAAGCTGGGGATGTTGGCCGCCTCGAGGACTTCTGTGTTGTAGATACGGTCCTGCCACCTGATGCCAAGTATTCTCCGGAGGCAGCGAAGATGGAATGAATTGAACCGTCGCTCTTGGCTGACATACGTTGTCCAGGCCTCGCTGCCATAGAGCAAGGTACTGAGGACACAGGCCTGATACACTCAGACTTTTGTGTTCCGTGTCAGTGCGCCATTTTCCCACACTCTCTTGGCCAGTCTGGACATAGCAGTGGAAGCCTTTCCCATGCGCTTGTTGATTTCTGCATCTAGAGACAGGTTACTGGTGATAGTTGAGCCTAGGTAGGTGAACTCTTGAACCACTTCCAGAGCGTGGTCGCCAATATTGATGGATGGAGCATTTCTGACATCCTGCCCCATGATGTTCGTTTTCTTGAGGCTGATGGTTAGGCCAAATTCATTGCAGGCAGCCGCAAACCTGTCGATGAGACTCTGCAGGCACTCTTCAGTGTGAGATGTTAAAGCAGCATCGTCAGCAAAAAGGAGTTCCCTGATGAGGACTTTCCGTACTTTGGACTTCGCTCTTAGATGGGCAAGGTTGAACAACCTGCCCCCTGATCTTGTGTGGAGGAAAATTCCTTCTTCAGAGGACTTGAACGCATGTGAAAGCAGCAGGGAGAAGAAAATCCCAAAAAGTGTGGGTGCGAGAACACAGCCCTGTTTCACGCCACTCAGGATAGGAAAGGGCTCTGATGAGGAGCCACCATGTTGAATTGTGCCTTTCATATTGTCATGGAATGAGGTGATGATACTTAGTAGCTTTGGTGGGCATCCAAACTTTTCTAGTAGTCTGAAGAGACCATGTCTGCTGACGAGGTCAAAGGCTTTGGTGAGATCAATGAAAGCAATGTAGAGGGGCATCTGTTGTTCACGGCATTTCTCCTGTATCTGATGAAGGGAGAACAGCATATCAACGGTCGATCTCTCTGCACAAAAGCCACACTGTGCCTCAGGGTAGACGCGCTCGGCCAGCTTCTGGAGCCTGTTCAGAGCGACTCGAGCAAAGACTTTCCCCACTATGCTGAGCAGGGAGATTCCACGGTAGTTGTTGCAGTCACCGTGGTCACCTTTGTTTTTATAGAGGGTGATGATATTGGCATCGCGCATGTCCTGGGGTACTGCTCCCTCGTCCCAGCACAGGCATAGCAGTTCATGTAGTGCTGAGAGTATGGTGTGTGTTTCTCAAGATGGCTCCTGGGCTGGAAGATCCCTAGGAAGCTCCCCTACTGTTCAACGATATCCATGGCCATCTGCTCCCATTCCTAATGTTTTCTCCCCCAATCTACCCTCTTAAACTGTTTAAACTCCCCTGGCTCTTTAAATCAGTTCATTTTAACCCTAACTAAAAGCTAACAGTTAGTTTAGTTTATGTTACCTGGTCCCACTGCCCTCCCTCAGCCACACCTGCTCTTTGTTTTGTCAATGAAATTGATCCGGACGAAACTGACGAGCACAGCTGTCGATACTTTAATCTCCGATCCTGCTGTCTTCACCGCCCAAAGTGTCTGCAGCCACGGCATGCGGTAAGTCCATTGGGGTGAAGAAGGAGCAGCGGGACCCTAGGGAAGTCTTGAGAAAAGATGCCCCGCTCACCCAAAAAATCCACCAACGACCCCCCGGCCGCAACTTCAAAGCGCCCGCGGGAGATGGCTTGGAGAGCATCTGCAACGCACTGTCGGCAATGCTACATGAGACTTAAATATACCATAAAAAATTTTACAGAGGTTTACAGAGAATACACTGACACAAATGGGAATGCACGGGTGTCACAGCAATGTAAATACATCTTTCACTAAATGTTCTTCACCAACATGTATGTCCTTTGCTCTGTGTGAATGATGTGTGCCAGCATGTAGTGCCAATGTCACATCCTTTGCACCATTGGCCCTTCAGGAGAACCAACGTATGCAATAACATCATTGCCATGCCACCAATTCTCATGAGTGTCTCCACAGATGCAGTGACATGGACATTGGCTCAGTCAGCTGCTGCCTCTAATGGTTTACACAGGGATGCTGCAGATGTGGGCTGGTGCACAGTCGAGCTCATGTCGGTTCCTATGGAGAAGACAGCCCTTGTCTGATAAGCCACTGCCATACATCCCTAGCTCACTGCTAGCCCTGCGTGCAGAGCCTGGGTGCCATCTGCCCTCCCATGCATCTTTCATGTTGTAAGTCCTCAGCGTCCTCGCAGTCTGAGGAGGAATCCTGTTGACGTCTCTCCTCATCATGCCAGGCCTGGCCCCTATTGGGTGCGTTATTGTGCAGAGCAGCAAAGAAAGGAGCTGGGCTTTTCGGCCCGTAGTAAAGGGCATCACCCTATCCATCCAGGCATTGGAGGCGCTCTTTCAGCATGTCGATCTCCTGCTCAGTGGTGGCTCATGTAGCTCAATGGCTGGTGTTGTATCTCTCCTCTACAGCAGTGGTGGAGTCTCTCACTGGTGTCGGGAGCCACGTCTGCAAAGGATAACCCTTATCTCCAAGAAGCCACCCCTCCATCTGAGCCAGTTCAGTTAACAGAGGTGGCGGCCAGGATTGGTGCAGATCCCAGGTGTCATGACAGCTGCCTGAGAAGTGGTCACAGATTTGCATGAAGCATCTGCGGTGATCACATACCAGCTTCACCTAGATTGAGAGGATTCCTTGAATGGTGATGTCTGCAGGTGGTAGCCTGACTGGAGGCCTGATGGCCACATGAGTGCAGTCTATGAACATTACAATCTATGGTTCTTTGGCAATGGTGCTGAAACTGATGGCCCACTGGGCCTGGCTGTGAGAGTCCATCCTGAAGCAGACATACTCACTTGCCCTCCGGTGCAGGGTATCAGTGACTTCCCTGATGCAGGGGTGCACTGCTGACTGTGCGACCCCACAAAGGTCTCTGGTGGGCCCCTGAAAAGCTGCATAGGCATCAAGCTTGAGAACCGCTGTCACTATGAGGACCAAAGGCTTAGTCTGTCTACCGAAGCCCATGGGCTGCAGGTCATCTTTCAGCAGGGCACAGAGACGTGTCACCACCCTCTCTATATGCGCAATTGCCTCTGACACTGGTGCTCTGACATCCGATAGTATCTCATGTGGGGCCTGTAGATGCATAGCAGTCATAATGGCGAGATCCCCTTGGGGGCTGCTGCTCACAACTGGGGGCCTCCGCGTGGATCGCACCTGCCTGTTGATTTTGCCTCTGGTGCATATGGATCCTCTGGAGCAGAGGATCACACAATGTAGGATGAGTCATACCTATTTCCATGTGATAAATAAAGTTGAACCCTTCATGTATTCGAAGGTTCCCAACAGGGCAGGGATCAGTGTTGACGGGTACATCAACTGCTTTCCTGGATCAACAATGTGGCGTGCCATGGTATTGCCCATCTTGGCCAACACTGAGTGGCACAGCATGACCACATCAAGATCCTACCAGCTGAATCAGTTTGCCCCCACCATCCATATAACCTTAATGCTCCTACCCTTTCTGGCATCCTCCCCACACACAGGGTGACTAGAGTGCCATTGCCCCCTCACAAACACAAACAAACGCTGAGGGTAAACTGTTTACAGAGGGAGGATACACAGTACTTCTCTTCATGCCTGCAGAGCTTACCCTTCGGTAATCCCAGACCCCTCCCTCCTCCCTTTATAAATACAGAGTGAGACACTTGAATATCCCCCCTCCCTCCTTCCTTCTAGTATGCAGAGTGAGACCCCTGTAATCTCCCCCTCCCTCCTCCCTTTAAGAATGCAGAGTGAGACCCCTGTGTATGCCCCCTCCCTCCTCCCTTCTAGTCGGCAGAGTGAGACCCCTAAATATCCCCCCCATTCAAGCATACAGAGTGAGACCCCTGAATATCCCCCCTTCCTCCTCCTTTCTAGTATGCAGAGTGGGACCCCTGTAATCTCCCCCCTCCCTCCTCCCGTTAACAATGCAGAGTGAGACCCCCGAAAAGGAACTTACCTTCTGCCGTGAAATCTTCTGCCTCTGTGGACCCGCCAGCTTTTCAAATCGTGAACGGGACGGCACATGATGGCCGCCTGTTTAGCGAAATATCCGGACGTGTCCACGGAGAGACGGCGGACTGCATAATCTGCAGAGGTAAGTACTGTTTAACGTATTGTAATTGGGGTGCTGCCGCCGTGTGGCGGGGGGACTGCACTGATGTCCCCCCACCACTGGTAATTTGCGGCGGGCCCTTCCCGGCGTCGCAGGTTGAGACGGGCCTGCTCTGCGCAGAATTTTACCGACCCCCGCACCGCGATCCGTGGCGTCGAGGGACCGGTAAAATTCAGCCCAAAGTGTGCTGTCTTTTGGAAAAGATGTTGAGCCCAAGCTCCATTTGTCTGTTTTTGTGGATGTCCCATGACAGTATCAAAGGAGCTATGCCAATGATCTCAGTCACCAAAAACAGGTTACATGATTATTTCTGTCTGTGTGATCTTGCTATTTGCAAAATGACTCTGTATTTCACTAAAAGAGAGTTTCTACATTTTAAAATACATCAATCTGTATGAACTGCTTTGAAATGTTTCAGGAAGATATGATGCAGCCCATTTTAATTGCAAGCCGTACTTTTCTTTTTCCTTGAGTAGGCGATGGGTGGCATTGTGTCAAAACAAAACAGATTTGATCATAGCTGAAGTACAAGTGAGAGGACTTGAGCCAAACACGCTAATGAAACAGATGTCTCTGGAAATTCCTTCACTATACACTATCATTTCTATTATTACACTAATCCAAGCAAAAAAAAGAGCTGCATTGATTAATTGGGAACTCATTTGATCACGGCTCATTACTCACCTGCAAGATCCAATTGCACAACCATTCCTCAGAACCAAGACTGGTCACTTCACTCTTCCTTATTTTGGTAAACATAAGATAGCACGTGTGACAACCCTCAACAAAAGCAAAACACTGAAAATGCTGGAAATATGAAATACAAGCAGAAAATGCTGGAAATACTCAGCAGGTCAGGCAGCATCTGTTGAGAGAGAAAAACAGGCCTAATGTTTCAGGGTAATGACCTTTCATCAGAACTGGGAAAAGTTAGAAATGTAATAGGTTTAAGCAATTGGAAGGGGGGAAGGATGGAAAAAGAACAAAAGGGAAGGTCTGCGTTAGGGTGGAAGTCAGGAGAGATTAAATGGCAAAAGAGTTAGTGCTGTAAAGCCAAAGGGAGTGGTAATAGGACAAGTTTAAAAAAAACAAAAGATGTGTCTAGAGGAGGTTAACGGCAGAATGTTGAACTGTAGTTGGAGTCCAAAAGCAAAAACAAGAGAATACTGAGAGAAGCCGAAACCTGAAAAGGGGAGCAGAGATTATGGTCTGAAATTGTTGAACTCAATGTTGAGTCCAGAAAGCTGTAAAGTGCCTAATTGAATTGTCATCTTATCAACTGGATAGGTCGGAGATCTTCTTTATGTCTTATACTGCTGTATGCGTTCCTGCCTTGTCATCGATCTGATCTTTCTAAAGATTTGCAGTAACATGGCCACTGCTTCTCTGGTTGCTCACTAAGTTTCAGATTTCAAGCCTTGGGTAAATTACTTCTTATTCTTGAACTCCGTTCTTTTTATTAATTCGTTCATGGGATGTGCATGTCGCTGGCAAAGTCAGCATTTATTACCCATCCCTAATCGCCCTTGAGAATGTGATGATGAACTGCCTTGTTGCACCACTGCAGTCTGTGTGGATTAAGTACTGCCACACTGCTGTTCGTGAGGGAATTTCAGGATTTTGACCCAGCAATGATGAAGGAATGATGATATAGTTCCAAGTCAGGATGGTGTATGACTAGGAGGGGAACTTGCAGGTGGTGGTGTTCTCATGCACCTGCTGCCCTTGTCCTTCTAGATGATATAGATAGGGGGTTTGGAAGGTGCTGTCAAAGAAGCTGTGGCAGTTTGCACACGACAGCCATGGTGCGCCGATGGTGGAGGGAATGAATGATTAAGGTGCTGGCTAAGGTGCCAATCATGCAGGCTGCTTTGTCCTTGATGGTGTTGACCTTCTGGGGGTTCAGTTACCTCGGCTCGATGCTCTGGAATTTCCTCCCTACACATCTCTGCCGCTCTACTTCATGTTCTGCCTTTAAGACACTCCTTAAAACCTACCTCTTTGACCAAGCTTTTGGCCATCTGATCTAATATCTTCTCATGTGGCTCAAAGTCATATTTTTGTTTTATAATGCACCTGTGAAGCACCTTGGGACATTATTATGTTAAAGGGGCTATATAAATATATGAGTTGTTGTTGTTACAGCTGCACTCATCCAGACAAGTGGTGAGTATTCCATCACACTCCTGTCTTATGCGTTGCAAATGGGGGAAAGGCTTTGGAGAGCCAGGAGGTGAGTTAGTCACCACAGAACAGGTAGGCTCTGACCTACTTTTGTAGCCACAGTATTTATGTGCTTGTTCCAGTTATGTTTATAGCCAGCGGTGACCCCCCAGGATGTTGATGGTGGGGATTTGGTGATGGTAATGCTGCTGAATGTCAAGGGGAGGTGTTTAGATTCTCTGATATTGGAGATGGTTATCCCCTGACACTTGTGTCTCATGAATATTACTTGCTATTTATCAGCCCAAGCCTGACTGTTATCCAGTTCTTGCTGCAGGCAGGCATAGACTGTTTCATTATCTAAGGAGTTACAAATGGAACTGAACACTGTGCAATCATCAACTAAAATCTCTACTTCTGACCTTATGCATTGATGAAACAGTTGAAGATGGTTGGGCCTAGCACACTGAGGAACTCCTGCACCGATGTCCTGGGGCTGATATGATTGACCTCCAACAACCATCTTCCTATGTGCTCGGTATGACTCCAGCCATCAGAGAATTTTCCCCTTGACTCCCATTGATTTCAATTTCACTTGGGCTCCTGGATGCCCAAGTCAAATGCTGCTTTGATATCAAGGACAGTCACTCTCACCTCATCTGTTGAGTTCAGCTCTTTTGTCCATGTTTGGACCAAGACTGTAATGCTGTCTGGAGCTGAGTGGCCCTGGCTGAATCCAAACTGAGCATTGATGAGTAGGTTATTGGTGAATAAGTGCCACTTGATAGCACTGTCAATGACACCTTCCATCACTTCGCTGATGATTCCGAGTAGGCTGAGGGGATGGTAATTGGTCGGATTGGAATTATCCTCCTTTTAGTGGACAGGACATACCTGGGCAGTTTTCTACTTCATTGGGTACAATGTTCTCCAATTGTTTTCAGAATCATCTGATAAAAGCCGATGTGTGTTGAATGGACTTTGCAAAAATGTGGCTGAATCACATATTGCTTCAGTGTTCTGCACTTTTGCCATTTACCAGCAAACAACAGTTGGCAAAAATGACAGACCGTTGTGTTTATCACTTAAGTACTTGGTGCCTAATGATTTCCACATTGATTTCCACTGAGTGCTAGAACCCTCCGAGTACAAGACTGAGTATATGGAAATAAATGTAGTTTCTCAGAATTCGATACATCCAGTATTTTCCATTGGGAATTTAAACACGGATACAAAGTGTTGATTATTGTCAGTTCCTAATTTGACGATTGTTAACATTTTCAAGGTTTATGCTAAGTTCTATTTTGTTCCACTGAAGTTTGTAGCATCGCACTGAATTTGCTGGTAAACAAATAAGAGAACTGTCAAGGATTATGATATATACCATTTGTTTGCTAAAAGAGTTTTAGATCCCTCTTGATTGAAACTCATACTTAATATGTGAGAGAATTCCTCCCCTTATGTATGTAAGTGACAGGACTGACATATACAAGTTGACGTAAGCAAACGTTCTTCTGTATGCTACTTTTAACAAATTGGATGATACACTCCACTCATTGGGCTGGATTTTACGTCGGGTGGATGGGAGCTGGCCACCGACATAAAAGTCAGTGGTGAACCCGCTTCCCCCTAGCCTGAGGATCCATCCCGCATTTTACGGGTCCCCAGGCTTTAATTGTTCCGAGGTGGGACTTCCACCCGCTTGAGGGAGGATGTCCCGCCTCATTGGGCTGCCGGCCAGGCCGGCGGCTCTTAGCTGGCCACTGCTGGGACTGCAGCCCAGCCGAGGACATGGAGCCTGAAGTGCAGGTAAGTTTGGTTTGGTAAACGGTCAGGCCCCAGCAAGGCAAGGGTGGTCTTTGGGGGGAAGGTGGGACGTCTTGGGTCCTGGGGGTGGTTGGGGAAGCGGGGGGCGGCCCTCAATTGGGCGCCCTGTGCCCATTTGTCAGGGCCCACCCCCGGGCGCTGAGAGGCCGCCAGCTTTCACTGGCCGGTCTTTCCTGGCTCCAGGATGCCTGCTTGCCATGGGTAAAATCCCCGTGGAGGCGGGCGAAGGCCCTTAAGTGGCCGCTAATTGGCAAATTAAGGGCCTTGATTGGCCTGGGGCGGGCGTCCCGTTTTTGCAACCCCCCCACACCGCCCTACGTAAAGTGGGGCGGAGGCAGAAGCGGATTGGGAAGGCCTCCTGGAGCCTCCCGCTCCATTTAACACCACCCTCCTCCCCCACCGCCACCATCCAGCTCGCTGGGGTGGCGTAAAATTCTGACCATTAAGAAGTTGAGCTAATGATGGAGTAGTTGTAGAATTAGAAAAGAAAAAAAGTTGCATTTACATAGCGTTTTTCATGACCATTGGACATCACAAAGCACTTTACAGCCAATGAAGTACTTTTGAAATGTTGTCACGATTGTAATGTAGGAAACTATAATGATATAAGTGATATAATAACAATAATGAGAACACTATATTTGTAGTGTACAGTGAACATAATATAGCTTATGTGATATATTGTGTTGGTAGATGACTGGGAACTGGGACTGATTCGATGGACTGACATTGGGTGCTTGTGTGTTCTGTGTCAATGACAGTTTTGGAAAGGTCAACATACCTCTGACAGGCACCCACTTGTGGACTGGACTGTGCTGCTACTGCTAACATGAACAAAGTGGACATTTCTCTAAATGTAAATGCTGACCAAACATGGAGAATTGACATGTATGGGTAATATAAGGCTACTAGTAAATTTCCATCTGTCAGCTTAGCAGAAACAATGAGGCCTTGTTCGTAATATACAAACATATGAACATAGAACATAGAACAGTACAGCACAGTACAGGCCCTTCGGCCCACGATGTTGTGCCGACCCTTTAACCTACTCTAAGATCAAACTACCTACATACCCTTCATTCTACTATCATCCATGTACCTATCCAAGAGTCGCTTAAATGTCCCTAATGTATCTGCTTCTACTACCACCGCTGGCAGTGCTTTCCACGCACCCACCACTCTCTGTGTAAAGAACCTACCTCTGACATCTCCCCTAAACCTTCCTCCAATCACAAAATTATGCCCCCTGGTGATAGCCCTTTCCGCCCTGGGAAAAAGTCTCTGACTATCCACTCTATCTATGCCTCTCATCATCTTGTACACCTCTATCAAGTCACCTCTCATCCTTCTTCGCTCCAGTGAGAAAAGCCCTAGCTCTCTCAACCTTTCCTCATAAAACATGCCCTCCAGTCCAGGCAGCATCCTGGTAAATCTCCTCTGCACCCTCTTTAAAGCTTCCACATCCTTCCTATAATGAGGCGACCAGAACTGAACACAATATTCCAAGTGTGGTCTAAACAGGGCTTTATAGAGCTGCAGCACCTTCTTAACAACCCTATCAACTTGGGTGGCAACTTTGAGGGATCTATGGACGTGGACCCCAAGATCCCTCTGTTCCTCCACACTGCCAAGGATCCTGTCTTTGAGCCTGTATTCCGCATTCAAATTCGACCTTCCAAAATGAATCACTTCACACTTTTCCAGGTTGAATTGCATCTGCCACTTCTCAGCCCAGCTCTGCATCCTGTCAATGTCCCGTTGCAACCTACAACAGCCCTCCACACTATCCACAACTCCAGCAACCTTTGTGTCATCGGCAAACTTACTAACCCAGCCTTCCACTTCCTCATCCAAGTCATTTATAAAAATCACAAAGAGCAGAGGTCCCAGAACAGATCCCTGCGGAACACCACTGGTCACCGAGCTCCATGCTGAATACTTTCCATCTACTACCACCCTCTGTCTTCTATGGGCCAGCCAATTCTGTATCCAGACAGCCATATTTCCCTGTATCCCATGCCTCCTTACTTTCTGAATGAGCCTACCATGGGGAACCTTATCAAATGCCTTGCTAAAATCCATATACACCACATCCACTGCTCTTCCTTCATCAATGTGTTTTGTCACATCCTCAAAGAATTCAATAAGGCTTGTGAGGCATGACCTGCCCCTCACAAAGCCATGCTGACTATCTCTAATCAAACTATGCTTTTCCAAATAATCATAAATCCTGTCTCTCAGAATCCTCTCCAATAATTTGCCCACCACCGACATAAGACTGACTGGTCTGTAATTCCCAGGGTTATCCCTATTCCCTTTTTTGAACAAGGGAATAACATTTGCCACCCTCCAATCATCTGGTACTACTCCAGTGGACAGTGAGGACGCAAAGATCATCGCCAAAGGCGCGGCAATCTCTTCCCTCGCTTCCCGTAATAACCTTGGGTATATCCCGTCTGGCCCCGGGGACTTATCGATCCTCATGTCTTTCAAAGTTTCCAGCACATCCTCCTTCTTAACATCAACCTGTTCGAGCATATCAGCCTGTTTCACGCTGTCCTCACAAATGACAAGGTCCCTCTCACTAGTGAATACTGAAGCAAAGTATTCATTAAGGACCTCCCCTACCTCCTCCGACTCCAGGCACAAGTTCCCTCCACTATCCCTGATCGGCCCTACCCTCACTCTGGCCATCCTCTTGTTCCTCACATAAGTGTAGAACGCCTTGAGATTTTCCTTAATCCTACCCGCCAAGACTTTTTCATGTTCCCTTATAGCTCTCCTAAGTCCATTCTTCAGTTCCTTCCTGGCTACCTTGTAACCCTCTAGAGCCCTGGCTGATCCTTGCTTCCTCAACCTTAAGTAAGCTTCCTTCTTCCTCTTGACTAGCTGTTCCACATCTCTTGTCATCCAAGGTTCCTTCACCCTACCATCCCTTCCTTGCCTCATCGGGACAAACCTATCCAGCAGTCGCAGCAAGTGCTCCCTAAACAACCTCCACATTTCTGTCGTGCATTTCCCTGAGAACATCTGTTCCCAATTTAAGCTCCCCAGTTCCTGCCTAATAGCATTGTAATTCCCCCTCCCCCAATTAAATATTTTCCCATCCCGTCTGCTCCTATCCCTCTCCATGACTATAGTAAAGGTCAGGGAGTTGTGATCACTATCACCGAAATGCTCTCCCACCGAGAGATCTGCCACCTGGCCTGGTTCGTTGCCAAGCACCAAATCCAACATAGCCTCCCCTCTAGTCGGCCTATCTACGTATTGAGTCAGGAAACCTTCCTGGACACACCTCACAAAATCTGCTCCATCCAAACTATTTGCACTAAGGAGGTTCCAATCAATATTAGGGAAGTTGAAGTCACCCATGACAACAACCCTGTTACTTCTGCACCTTTCCAAAATCTGCCTCCCAATCTGTTCCTCCGTGTCTCTGTTGCTATTGGGGGGTCTATAGAAAACTCCCAATAAAGTGACTGCTCCTTTCCTGTTTCTGACTTCCACCCATACTGACTCAGTAGACAAACCCTCCTCGACGACCTCCCTTTCTGCAGCTGTGATACTATCCCTGATTAGCAATGCCACTCCCCCACCTCTTTTGCCTCCCTCCCTATTCCTTTTGAAACATCTAAACCCCGGAACATCCAACATCCATTCCTGCCCCTGTGATATCCAAGTCTCCGTAATGGCCACAACATCGTAGCTCCAAGTACTGATCCATGCTCTAAGTTCATCACCCTTATTCCTGACACTTATTGCGTTAAAATAGACACACTTCAACCCATCATATTGGCTGCAACTTTGCCCTGTCAACTGTCTAACCTTCCTCACAGATTCTCTGCACTCTGTATCTGCCTGTTCAACAGCTACCCCATCCACTGATCCGTAGCTCCGGTTCCCATCTCCTTGCCAAACTATTTTAAACCCTCCCGAAGAGCTCTAGCAAACCTCCCGCCCAGGATATTGGTGCCCCTCCAGTTCAGATGCAACCCGTCCTTCTTGTACAGGTCTCACCTTCCCCAGAAGGTATCCCAATGATCCACATATCTGAAGCCCTCCCTCCTACACCAGCTCTGTAGCCACGTGTTCAGCTGTACTCGCTCTCTGTTTCTAGCCTCACCAGCACGTGGCACCGGTATCAACCCTGAGATTACTATCCTGCTCGTCCTGCCTTTTAGCTTCCAACCTAACTCCCTATATTCGCTTTTCAGGTCCTCATCCCTTTTCCTAGCTATGGCATTGGTATGAATTACTGCATCCAACGCATTTACATCCTTCCTTAAATAAGGAGACCAATACTGTACACAATACTCCAGATGTGGTTTCACCAATGCTCTGTATAACTGAAGCATACCCTCCCTACTTTTGTTTTCAATTCCTCTCATATAACATTCTATTCGCTTTCCTAATTACTAGCTAACCTTTTGCAGTTCATGCACTCGGACACCAAGATCCCTCTGCATCTCAGAGCTCTGCAATCTCTCACCATTTAGATAATATGCTTCTTTTTTATTCTTCCTGCCAAAATGGACAATTTCACACTTTCCCACATTGTACTTCATTTGCCAGATCCTTGCCCACTCACTTAACCTATCTATATCCCTTTGTAGCCCCCTTATGTCCTTTTCACAACTTACTTTCCTATCTATCTTTGTGTCATCAGCAAATTTAGCAACCATACCTTCGGTCCCTTCGTCCAAGTCATTTATATAAATTGTAAAAAGTTGAGGCCCCAGCACAGATCCCTGTGAAACACCACTCATTACATCTTGCCAACCAGAAAATGACCCATTTATGCCTACTTTGTTTCCTGTTAGCTAGTCAACCTTCTATCCATGCCAATATGTTACCCCCTACATCATGAGCTTTTATTTTCCACAATAACCTTTGATGTGGCACCTTCTCAAATGTCTTCTGGAAATCTAAGTACAGTACATCCACGGTTCCCCTTTATCCACAGCATATGTACTTCTTCAAAGAACTCCAACAAATTGGTTAAGCATGATTTTCTTTTCACAAACCCACGTTGACTCTGCCTGATTACCTTGAATTTTTCTAAGTGCCCTGCTATAATGTCTTTAATAATAGCTTCTAACATTTTCTCTGAGACGGATGTTAAGCTAACTAGCCTGTAGTTTCCTGCTTTCTGTCTCCCTCCCTTTTTGAATAAAGGAGTTACATTTGCTATTTTCCAATCTAATGGAATTTTCCCCAAATCTAGGGAATTTTGGAAAATTAAAACCAACGCATCAACTATCTCACTATCCACTTCTTTTAGGATCCTAGGATGAAGTCAATCAGGACCTGGGCACTTGTCAGCCCACAGCTCCAACAATTTTCTCAATACCACTTCCCTGGTGATTGTAATTTTCTGGAGTTGCTCCCTCCCTTCTATTTTCTGATTTACAGCTATTTCTGGGATGTTACTTGTCTCTTCCATAGTGAAGACCGATGCAAAATATCTGTTCAATTCACCTGCCATCTCCTTACTTTCCCTTATTAATTTCCCAGACTCACTTTCTATAGGACCAACACTCACTTTACTAACTCTTCTTTTTTAAAATATCTATAGAAACTCTTACTATCTGTTTTTATATTTCTAGCTAGCTTTCTCTTGTGCTCTAATTTTTCCCTCCTTATCAATCTGTTAGTCATGATTTGATGATTGAAGTGTTCATCCATGGTCACAGCGGTTAAAAATAAACATAAAATGAAAGGAATTTAGTGTAAAGCATACCATTTACTTTCCATGGCACTCTGCTCTAATTAGAAACAGAAGATAGATCAAAAGGCTACTTAACCATCGCTATACAATAGTGCAGAAACGTCTTAATTTTGCACTGACTACAATACAGCACAATGTCCTTTTCTTATTGTGTGACTATGTGCAGTATTTTAAATTTTGTAAACATTTTCTATGTAACTCGAGTGCATGTATGCCAGCAGTGACATCGCTACCTCTCTTTCACATCACGGCTGTTCCTGTCTTGCTGTATATGGGAGGCACGTGAGCACAACAGCACATGCATGTGTACACCTGGCAGCGGGAGCTGCTCCACATAGGCAGGAGCACACGACCCCAGCAGTTACTATAGGATTGCAAAGTCAGACACTCCGTCCATATGCTGACTGTCCACGTGAAATGTGTATAGTTGGCTTTGATGCTTGTTTGGAGCTCAGTTGATTTTAAAAGTGCTAGAGAAAAAAATCCAAATCCAAGTTTACATCAAATGTTCTTTTATATCTGTGTACATCCTGGATGTGTTCCATGCAAGGAATAACCTGATAATTAGAGATTGCTGCATGAGCCCTCCCTTTGCAATCATCTTTTTACCATAAATTTCATGATGGAGAGGGAGGACTAATGACAATATGCGGGTGTAACCTGTTTGAAGTCAATGACTAATGTCTGGAGATTGAGAAAACATTAAGAATTTACTGGAATATTCTAATCTGTTATGTATTATGAAATGTCAGATCGTAGTTTAGTTCTAACATTCCTTGTTATTATCACTCGTGTGTTTTAGAATGTTGTTTGCTATTTCATGATTTTCAGGATGTGAACTCTTCTCCCCCTGCTAATCATCGACTACTCATGAGTAAATACGATTGGGCCAAAATTCCGTGTGGGTTTAGCCAGTCTCCCTCTGGAACTCCAGTAAGAAACTGGTGTAACCTCCCAGAAAACTTGAAAGATTTGGTTGTTCTGGGTCTCTGACATTTCCAAGAGTTTCTGAATAACCTTGTAAGTGGAGACATTTCTACCTGCTTTATACAAGGCAAATGTCACCAGTGGAGTAGCAGTGCGGACACTCTCCATTGGGAGTTCAGTTGAGACCTGGCATATCTACAGAGGTCAGTACAAATACCGAGTTTAGGTGTGTTGGCCTTCAGAAGGGCGAATGTGAGCCCCGCCACCAGGATCCAGATCAGCCAAGTCACTTGACCTGAATAAAGGTAAGTCTTTTTCAAACATCTTTACTGATTGGCTGCCGTTGCGGGTGGGGTTTCCGAGACAACCCCTCCAGTGGCGGGCAGTCCCAGATTTTTCAGTCGTTTGCCCTGTGCAAATGCCTTCCCACTGATGTTACAATCTCTGGCAGGGTCGGCAGTGGAAGGCATTGCCAGGCATGATCCTGGTGTAACAGCTGGGATCGTTCTTACATGCGCCCAAGCAGTAATGTAACTGCTGAATGGGTATGCCATAATACACAAGATTAATGAATACTCGTATGATTGCACTTGAGGATTTTCACCAAGGCCTTCAGGTGACATCAAGATCTGTAAAAGATCATTTTAATCTGAGATGATACACCACCTCCCATCCACATTTTTCCGCCCAATGGCTGTTTCATTTTATTGTTAAATTTGTTATTTCAACAATCGTAACAGGGTTGTACAACTCTGCCATGATGCTTCAGTAGAAAAATATCTAAATAAGGTAATCCGTCACTGTTTAGCGCGCTAAGGATTTTTTTACATATTGTAATTACTATTTGTTTACAACAATTGGTCATATATTTAATTGATAACATGTTGTACATTCCATAGTGTATCTGTATTTTATGTTGATAAGGGACTGTGATTGACAGTGGGATGGATGTGGTGATGGTGTGTTATACAATGCTTGACCATTGTGTTAATGTCTGTTGAGTTTTGGTTACACCATCTTGACGTTTACAGGTATAGCATTAAAAGGTGGAATGGAGTACTCTCTGGGTACTTTGTGTGTGCTGTCTGCAAGGGATTTCTGTTCATGTGCTGACCAGCTGCCAACAAGGAACAGGGACCTGGGAATAATGTCTGCACACTTGTATTCAATGGGTTCAAAATCTCGACTGTAGGATTTAGAAGAATTTTCCATTAATTTAGTACATGATTTTCTCAGACTGGGCCAGAATCTATAATCGAAACTGGTGGGGGTGGGGTTGGACTGGATGTTGTCTTATTGTCATCTCAGTGGAATGCACCAATGGGCTGCAGTTAAAGGAAACCAAAGGGTTTGACTCTGTTTGAGTCCTGGGAAATCCCAGTAGGGTAGCCCAAGAGGCTGTCTGCTGGGTTTAGTTCAGTAGGGTGCTTGGTAATTTTTCCAATGACCTACTTTGCTAATTTGACACGTATGACTGAGAGGTTAAATAGAAAACCCAGGATCCTACAAAAATATAGTTAAAACCTTTTTCAAAATATAAAAGCAAGTCTTGCTGAAAAAATAGACATGCTGTCAAAGCTTTTTGTCTTATACTTATCAGAACAGATGCAAGAATGCCAAATTTCAAAGGGAACAACAATTCGTACTGCATGAGAAAAGGGTGCTGACTGGTTGGCCAGTGGACTCTTTTGAATTAAACAAAAGCGTGGGAGACAATAATTTATTAGTGCATTCTCCATGGCAACGTCTCGACCAGAGTCGACTTGCCAACCAAGCAGCACCTTTATCTCATGCAATATAAATTGTTGCTAATTTGACATTCTTATCCTGTTGAGTGCAAGATGAAAAGCTTCGACAGCATGTCTCTTTTTTTTCAGCAATAATCAAGTTCTGCATTACCAAAAAACAAGTCTATTCAACCATTGTGTTTATTTCATAAAGAAATCCCTTACCAACAAGGCGGCTCACCACCACTTTCTCAAGGGCAATTAGGGATGGACAACAAATTCTGGCCCTGCCAACAACGCTCACATCCCATGAAAGAATAAAAAAAGGCAGTTTTTTTTAACATCCCAAGTTATTCCTTTAGATCAAAGGGATATGCTAAGACACAGTGTTAAAGTCAACAGTAGGCAAATTAAAGGAAAATTACAAGCTCTAAGTATCTAGTTTTAACTTCACAGAGAACTCCAGAACTCTAGTTCCCAGCATTAATTCATTTTTATCATTTCATCAGTACAATAAACACAAATTTCAAGCTGGATCCTGTCCATTTACCCAGCAGCGGCCATTAACAGCTTTGGAAAGATTGTTGCGAACCTTAAGTCACCCAACGATTCCCACCCTTCTCTCCCATGGTCTCAGCTTGCTGATGCAAGTTGCGATCCAACTGCATTGAATATTTGACAGACATATATTTTGAAGGGTGGACAATATTGCGATATTACACTGATCTCGTCTTTAGTCCAATTAGATAAATAACACGAGTAGTGTTACAAAGTATTAGAAAATATTTACAGCACAGAAATAGACCATTCAGCACGACAAGTCTGTTTCTGTTCCACACAAGCCTCCTCGCACCCCATTTATCCAACCCCATCAAAATATTCTTTTATTCCTTTCCCCCAATGTGCTTATCTGGCTTCCTCTAGAATATGTCTATGCTGTTCACCTCAACTACTCCTTGTGGTCGCGAATTCCACATTCTAACCACTCTCCGGGTAGAGATGTTTCTCATGTGGCCATTGTTGTGACATTTGTCTACACATGCACACTGTTGATAGCAATGTTCCCTTTAAAATTTAGTTGCTTTGTGTGGCTCGTGTTTTTTTCAGTGTGCCGCCCCGTTAAATTTTTTTGCGCAGCTGTGCATACACGTTATTTATCAGAGTGAGGTCTGCGCGATACCGCAAAGATTAGTGGGAATATTGGTTAACAGTGAGAAGCTCTCGATGTTTATTCAATTGCATCAGGACTGGGGTTTTATGTTGTTGGTTTGCTTTAACACACAAAAATAGAGTGCCAAACTCTTTTATGGCAGATAACTTGGAGTGCCCCTTCTCACACAGTCTCTTGTGTATTGTTTCTATCTTCCTGAGAAGGGCTGGGTTTTGGGGAGACTTTCTGCATTCTTCCTGGTCCTACAAAATCTACCTGTAAAGTCTTGTGTATAGAGCACACTGTTGGTAACATGATCGGCATCATGCTCTGCATATCCTCTAACTTAAGCAATGCTAAGGAGGATCTGTTGGTATATTGAAGGTCTTAAGGCTGTCATACTTTAAAGTGTCAAGCATATGAATAAGAAGAAAGACAGTCATTTCATGCTGACTTCTTCAGACTTTGACCCAAACAGTTCGAAGCTCTTGCCAGTCTGCTAACTGTGAGTCATGAGTTGATCTCAGGATTTGTTCTTTACAACAAATGACTTTGCAGCGCTGAAGTGACAGGTGCAGCTAAGCACAGCTGCATGTTAGCATCGATTGGAATTATGGCACGGATTTTGTGAAGTTGTCCACAGACCTTTCGCAGGCTTGTCAGTGGACCTGTAATAATACAGCCTTGCTGTTAATATTATGGCAAAATCCAGGCCAATATATTGTGTGTTATTTGCCGTATCATCTGATTCACCATAAGCAATGCCATGGTCGATCCACTAGTCATAATCAAAAAAACTTGACCTGATTTCCCCCAGCGCTTGCACTGTCACTATAATCACTCAGATTTTTGCAAAAATGATAGGCATTTAGATGAGCACAGTATTTGAAAGTACTGTTAAATTGATGTTCTGATTATACTCTGTGAAGTAGTAGTTTGTTTTGAATGAGTCAATAAGTAAAGCATTACTCGAACAGTGTAAATGTGAAGGTTCCCACAGTTGAATTCTGCAATGTGACTTTTTGCTGGTGAAAACCATACCAATATAGAGCCATATTTATGTTACGATCTGCTACTAGAATCAAAAATGCAAATTGAAAATTGCTCTGCTTTGTTTCTAAGCAGCTGACTACAAGTAGTAATCATTTAAAGAATCCTATGAATGTTCACATATTTGGTATATCAGTGTACATTGATCGTGTCTATGAAGTAAATGAAATGCTCGGGAACAGCTGTTTAAAACAGACATCACTTCACATCTGGTAGAGTGAAATCCTGAACAGGCAATATAGAAAGGGTCAAGTAGAGGTGGGGGATGTGTGTTAGGACATGGAGTAATACATTTGCCAATGCCAGGGAAAAGGCAAATCACAACTCCACTGGTTGATTATATTGGCAGGTATCCACTAATTAAGAATTGGCCCTGATAGGAGACATACCCTTGAGAGAGTTTGGTTTACGCCATGGGATTCGGCCAGTTTGCAGCACAAATTAATGTTATGAAATAGTGGTACATATGACCGATTTTGCCGTTATATATTAGCTACCTCTGTTGAC
This sequence comes from Heterodontus francisci, assembly GCF_036365525.1. Classification (NCBI taxonomy): domain Eukaryota; kingdom Metazoa; phylum Chordata; class Chondrichthyes; order Heterodontiformes; family Heterodontidae; genus Heterodontus; species Heterodontus francisci. The sequence goes on along the minus strand of NC_090396.1, from coordinate 29,452,173 downwards.
TACTAGGGGAAAGAAAGGAATTAAACTTACCAGAAAAAACATCCTTTTCAGAAGAACATCTTGTGTTAATTTATTTTTTTCAGTGTTACAGCTTGAAGTACAGTGACCCAATCACCTGGCAACAAAAGACTGGCTGCCTCTGAAAAGCAGGTAAATGAAAAGCCTCCATCTTGATGCTTGTTTTTACTGTGTTAATAAAATAATAAACCAGTTTGTTTCAGCAGTTAGATTTTTGGAGGGCTATACTGTAATTGTGATAAGCAGTTTGTAAAATTAACAAGAAAATGATGGGACACATAATGAATCAGTGGCACTGTTGTTAAGTCACTGTCAACTGAGACCCCATTCCATACCTCCTTCACTTGCTTATGCAAAGAGGTTGATCCTGATATTTAAGAAAAAGATATCCTCGTATTTAGGGTTCTAAGCTATCTGCTGCTGAACCACTTTCCTGCGATGGGATCCAGTTCTGCCTTTCTGGAGACTGGTACACCTCATCTCATTCGACTTACTGGCTCAAGTCTTTTGCTGCGTCCTTTACGAGTCAAGGAAGTGGAAATTCCCAGTGTAGGGAGTCCCTATGTCAGGATAATCTCTGGATTATTACCTGAGCCACATGCAAATTAGAGTAGGGCAAATAAGATTAGAGAAATGAATGCATGGCTAAAAGACTGGTATGGGAGAAGTGGGTTCCGTTCATGGGGCACTGGGCATCAGTACTGGGGAAAGTGGGGGCTGTACTGTTGGGATGGTGTACACCTGAACCGTGCTGGGACCAGCGTTCTAGAGAGCCGCATAACTGGGGAAGTAGAGAGGATTTTAAACGGAATAGTGGGGACAAGAGATCACATTTGGGAATATATGGTAAATCAAAGAGTAGAGACAAGGCAAGAGTGAAAGGTATTAATATGGGAAATGATAAACAGACCATGATAGGAAGGGACAGTGATTAAAAATCTAAGAGTAAATCAGCAGACAAGATTACATGTTACAAAATTGTAAAAAGACAAAACTAAAGGCTCTGTATCTGAATGCACAGAGCCTTCAAAACAAACCAGAAGAACTGATAGCGGAAACAGAAATAAATAAATACGATCTGATAGCCATTACTGAGACATAGATTGAGACCTGAATATTGATGGATGCATGACATTTAGGAAGGACAGGAAGCTAGGAAAAGGTGGAGGTGTGGCTCTGTTAATGAATGATGGTATTAGCACAATAGAGAGGGATGACCTAAGTTCAGGAAACCAGGATGTAGAAGCGGTATGGGTCAAGATGAGAAATGATAAAGGCAAGAAGTCACTTGTGGGAGTGGAGTACAGGCCCCCTAACAGTAACCACATGGTAGGACAGGCTATAAAGGAATAAATAATGGGTGCTTGTCAGAAAGGTATGGCGATAATGATGGGGGATTTTAATCTACATATAGACTGGAAAAATCAGATAGGCAAAGGTAGCCTAGATGAGTTCATAGAATGTTTTGGGGATAGTTTCTTAGAACAGCATGTTCTGGAGCCAACCAGGGAGCAGGCTATACTGGACCTAGTATTGTGCAACAAGATAGGATTAATTAATGACCTCATAGTGAAGGCGCCCCTAGGCAGCAGCGATCATAATATGTTTGAATTTTATATTCAGTTTGAGGGAGTGAAGAGTGGGTCTAAGACTGGTATTTTAAACTTAAATAAGGGCAATTATGAGGGCATGAAATCAGAGCTTGCAAAAGTGAACTGGCAAAGTAGGTTAAGGGATAGGTCAATAGAGATGAAGTGGCAAACATTTAAGGGGATATTTCAGAATACACAGAATGGATACATTCCGATGAGAAAGAAAAATTCCAATGGGAGGACCCAACATTGTGGTTGACTAGAAAAGTTAAAGATAGTATCAAACTTAAAGAAAGAGCATATAATTGTGCAAAGATGGGTGGCAGATCAGAAGATTGGACAGAATATAAAAAAAAGCAAAGAAAGACTTAAAGATTAATAAGGAGGGAAAAATAAAAGTACGAGAGAAAGCTGGCTAGAAATATAAAAACAGATACTAAGAGTTTCTATATATATTTAAAAAAGAAGCGTTAGCAAAGTGAGTGTTGGTCCTATAGAAAGTGAGTCTGGGAAATTAATAAGGGAAAGTAAGGAGATGGCAGGTGACTTGAACAGATATTTTGCATCGGTCTTCACTATGGAAGAGACGAGTAACATCCCAGAAATAGCTGTAAATCAGAAAATGGAAGGGAGGGAGGAACTCAAGAAAATTACTATCACCAGGGAAGTGGTACTGAACAAATTGTTGGAACTGCGGGCTGACAAGTCCTCGGGTCCTGCTGGACATCATCCTAGGATCCTAAAAGAAGTGGCTAGTGAGAAAGTTGATACTTTGGTTTTAATTTTCCAAAATTCCCTAGATTCGAGGAAGGTTCCTTTAGATTGGAAAATAGCGAATGTAACTCCTTTATTCAAAGAGGTGGGGGGTGGGGGGAAGACAGAAAGCAGGAAACTACAGGACAGATAGCTTAACATCTGTCTTGGGGAAAATGTTAGAAGCTATTATTAAAGACGTTATAGCAGGACACTGAGAAAAATGCAAGGTAGAGTCAACATGGTTTTGTGAAAGGGAAATCATGTTTAACCAATTCGTTGGAGTTCTTTGAAGAAGTAGCATCTGCTGTGGATAAAGGGGAACCAGTGGATGTACTGTACTTAGATTTCCAGAAGGCATTTGAGAAGGTGCCACATCAACTTTATTGCGGAAATTAAAAGCTCATGGTGTAGGGGGTAACATATTGGCATGGATAGAAGATCGGCTAGCTAACAGGAAACAGAGAGTAGGCATAAATGGGTCATTTTCTGGTTGACAAGATGTAATGAGTGGTGTGCCACAGGGATCACTGTTGGGCCCTCAACTTTTTACAATTTACCTAAACAACTTGGATGAAGGGACCGAAGATATGGTTGCTAAATTGCTGATGACACAAAGATAGGTCGGAAAGTAAGTTGTGAAGAGGTCATAGGGAGGCTACAAAGGGATATAGATAGGTTAAGTGAGTGGGCAAAGATCTGGCAAATGGAGTATATTGTGGGAAAATGTGAAATTATCCATATCGGTAGGAAGAATAAAAAAGAAGCATATTATCAAAATGCAATTGCAGAGCTCTGAGATGCAGAGGGATCTGGGTATCCTGGTGCATGAATCGCAAAAGTGTAGTATGCAGGTACAGCAAGTAATTAGGAAGACTAATAGAATGTTATCATTTATTGGGAGGGGAATGGAATACAAAAGTTGGGAGGGTATGCTTCAGTTATACAGGGCGTTGGTGAGACCGCATCTGGAGTACTGTGTATTGGTCTCCTTATTTAAGAAAGGATGCAAATGAGTTGGAGGCAGTTCAGTGAAGGTTTTCTAAACTAATACCTGGAATGGGCGGGTTGTCTTATGAGGAAAGGTTGGCTAGGCTTGTATCTGCTGGAGGTTAGAAAAGTAAGAGGTGACTTGATTGAAACAGATAAGATTCTGAGGGGTCTTGACAGGGTCATAGTCATAGAGTTATATAGCACAGAAACAGGCCCTTCGGCTCATCGTGTCTGTGATGGCCATCAAGCACCTAACTATTGTAATCCCATTTTACAGCACTTGGCCCATAGCCTTGTATGCTATGGTGTTTTAAGCGCTCATCTAAATACTTCTTAAATGTTGTGAGGCTTCCTGGTGGATTCTTATGCCAGAGATGATGAGAAATGTTTTCTCTCAGACGGTCGTGAGTCTTTGGAACTGTTTTCCTCAAAAGGCAGTGGAAGCAGAGTCTTTGAATATTTTTAAGGCAGAGGTAGATAGATTCTTGATGAACAAGGGAGTGAAAGGTTATTGGGGATAGGCGGGAATGTGAAGTTGAGGTTACAATCCGATCAACCATGATCTTATTGAATGGCGGAGCAGGCTCGAGGGGCTGAGTGGCCTACTCCTGCTCCTAATTCGTATGCTTGTATCTTACAAGGACAGCATTCCCAAGTCCAAGCCTTATTCTGAGCTGTTTTACCAGACTCCCAATGGAGGTATGATAGTCCAGCAGAACAGCTGAGGAAATTCAGTTTCAAGGTACGTAAATCTACTTGTGTTTGCCCCTTTCTTACAGTAGTTGTTTTCACGTCTGGTGCTGTATTGGTAGTACTTTCAGAACTGGACTTTAATAGGGAAGACACATTGTACTTATTACAGATTAATGAGTGATGGGTCCTTCTGAAATTTGCTTTGTTGCGTACTCTGCTAAAACTGGTGTCAGAAACCTCCAAACCAAGCGACAGTTTGCCTTTGCGCAAGTGCAGCTGGAGGTAAACATATGATTCTCCTGCCAGTGGCTACACTGGGAAATATAAATGGTCCGACTTACCATATTTTGATGGCAGCAGAAACCAACCCTTTTTATGATTTATTAGCTGTGGTCTTGGGAAGGCAAGGAATAAACAGAAGAGCTGAGTTGTGAGGAGCAGCAGAGTGAAAGCACATACATTCAACATGTTGAACATTCTTAAGAGCTCTCAGACTGAGGCTTCACATAGTATAATACTTTTTGTAAATTACGTAATTAGTGCCATTAGCTGGCATATGTTTTGAATTCACTGATTTTGAATTTTGAATGATCGTACTTATCATCTAATAAATGTCTATAGTTCTTTTTAAAAATCACCATGCACAGCTAGATTTTGAGGTATGTCAAATGTTGCAAAGCATGTTATTAAAACTCTACAATCAATGTATATTTGAACTTTTGCTTAAGTCACCTTGATGTTCCTTTATGGCATTTTGTCAGTGCTCAGGCAATGGAAAACAGTTCTACTTTTTGGTAGCCAGTGTCAGCAGCACACATTCCCAGGACAGCCACAGAATAATCTATTCTGCCTTCATAATGTGTTTTAATCTTGTGAAGACCATTCATTCCTTTACTGCTGTGATTTTTCTTTTTCATTTTCCATTGTTACTATGTCCTTTCAGGTTTGAACTGCAATTTGGTGTCAACCTACAGAGAGCTTAGTACTGTGATTTTTCACTTGGTTGAGATGGCTGCAAATTTATTTCTCATAAGGTACTCCCAGAGAGAACGACTTTTCCATCAGTCTGAACTGAATTGAAATCCAGGTAGCAGAGGTGAAAGAACGGTGCCACAATCCACTACAATACCCATGCCCCATAAAACGGTCTAATTGTTTAGATTCACAAGCCGACATTAATTTTGCAGGAAACCCTTCAGGGTGCCAGTGATACCTGCAATAGAATTGCTGTAAAACATTTTTAAAAATCAGGTTATAATTTTAATTTTAAATTTAGTTGATGAATACTGCACATTAAGGAACTTTCTTTGTGTATTTCTCTAATTTTCCTTCAGAACACACTTCTTGACAAATTTGTGAAGAATCTTCTTTGTACATAGTAGGAAAAAATAAGACTATATTTTGAAAGAGACAAAGTCCTTTCAATTTTCCTTTGCAATTGTGCATTTTGACTTCTCAATCGCAGCTTGGCTGACCAGGAGAGTTGCTGATCGGACTGGCGAGGGCAGGTGCTGATTTGACTGGCAAGGGGAGATACTGATCAGACTTGCAAGGGGAGATAATGATCGGACTGGCTAGGGGAGATTCTGATTAGACTGGCTAGAGGAGCTACTGATCAGACTTGCTAGGGGAGATAATGATCGGACTGGCTAGGGGAGATTCTGATTAGACTGGCTAGAGGAGCTACTGATCAGACTTGCTAGGGGAGATAATGATCGGACTGGCTAGGGGAGATTCTGATTAGACTGGCTAGAGGAGCTACTGATCAGACTTGCTAGGGGAGATAATGATCGGACTGGCTAGGGGAGATTCTGATTAGACTGGCTAGGGAAGATAATGATCGGACTGGCAAGGGGAGATTCTGATTAGACTGGCTAGGGGAGATAATGATCGGACTGGTGAGGCGAGGGGAGATACTGATCGGAATGGTGAGGCGAGGGGAGATACTGATCGGACTGGCTAGGGGAGATACTGATCGGACTGGCTAGGGGAGATACTGATGGGACTGACTAGGGGAGATTCTGATCGGACTGGCGAGGGGAGATTCTGATGGGACTGGCTAGGGGAGATACTGATGGGACTGGCTAGGGGAGATACTGATGGGACTGGCTAGGGGAGATACTGATCGGACTGGATAGGGGAGGTTCTGATGGGACTGGCTAGGGGAGATACTGATGGGACTGGCTAGGGGAGATGCTGATCGGACTGGATAGGGGAGGTTCTGATGGGACTGGCTAGGGGAGATACTGATGGGACTGGCTAGGGGAGATGCTGATCGGACTGGATAGGGGAGGTTCTGATGGGACTGGCTAGGGGGAGATACTGATACGACTGGCTAGGGGAGATACTGATGGGACTGGCGAGGGGAGATTCTGATGGGACTGGCTAGGACAGATGCTGATCAGATTGGATAGGGGAGGTTCTGAATGGGACTGGCTAGGGGAGATACTGATGGGACTGGCTAGGGGAGATGCTGATCAGATTGGATAGGGGAGGTTCTGAATGGGACTGGCTAGGGGAGATACTGATGGGACTGGCTAGGGGAGATGCTGTTCGGAATGGCTAAGGGAGATACTGATGGGACTGGCTAGGGGAGGTTCTGATGGGACTGGATAGGGGGGATACTGATGGGACTGGCTAGGGGAGATACTGATGGGACTGGCTAGGGGAGATTCTGATGGGACTGGCTAGGGGAGATGCTGTTCGGACTGGCTAAGGGAGATACTGATGGGACTGGCTAGGGGAGGTTCTGATGGGACTGGCTAGGGGAGATACTGATGGGACTGGCTAGGGGAGATTCTGATGGGACTGGCTAGGGGAGATTCTGATGGGACTGGCTAGGGGAGATGCTGTTCAGACTGGCTAGCGGAGATACTGATGGGACTGGCTAGGGGAGATACTGATGGGACTGGCTAGGGGAGATACTGATGGGACTGGCTAGGGGAGATACTGATGGGACTGGCTAGGGGAGATTCTGATGGGACTGGCTAGCGGAGATACTGATGGGACTGGCTAGGGGAGATTCTGATGGGACTGGCTAGGGGAGATACTGATGGGACTGGCTAGGGGAGATACTGATGAGACTGGCTAGGGGAGATACTGATGAGACTGGCTAGGGGAGATTCTGATGGGACTGGCTAGGGGAGATTCTGATGGGACTGGCTAGGGGAGATTCTGATGGGACTGGCTAGCGGAGATACTGATGGGACTGGCTAGGGGAGATACTGATCGGACTGGCTAGGGGAGATACTGATGGGACTGGATAGGGGAGACGCTGATCGGATTTGCTAGGGGAGATTCTGATGGGACTGGCTAGGGGAGATACTGATGGGACTGGCTAGGGGAGATACTGATGGGACTGGCTAGGGGAGGTTCTGATGGGACTGGATAGGGGGGATACTGATGGGACTGGCTAGGGGAGGTTCTGATGGGACTTGATAGGGGGGATACTGATGGGACTGGCGAGGGGAGATACTGATGGGACTGGCTAGGGGAGATTCTGATGGGACTGGCTAGGGGAGATTCTGATGGGACTGGCTAGGGGAGGTTCTGATGGGACTGGCTAGGGGAGATTCTGATCGGACTGGCTAGGGGAGATTCTGATGGGACTGGCTAGGGGAGGTTCTGATGGGACTGGCTAGGGGAGATACTGATGGGACTGGCTAGGGGAGATTCTGATGGGACTGGCTAGGGGAGATGCTGTTCGGATTGTCTGGGGGAGATTCTGATCGGACTGGAATATTTGCCTCTGTGAAAGGAAAGTGAAAACAATAGAAGTAAGTAATCCACGACTGCTCTTATGCATCTCAGAACAAGTTTACTAGGAAGATTGCCAGAAGTTTCTGAATTGGTTGCCTGTCCACTTTGGCCAATATTTAGGATGCAATGCAGGTCAACCAAAAGGAGGAGTTTCTGGATTAAGTCTCAGTGGTGATCTTCATGGAATTGATTAAACTTGCCCAGTTCTAATTTAAACACTGGCCTAGAGACTTGGGTGTGTCTTACGTTGAGGCTCTGAGGCATCCCAAATATTGAGCCTATGGTCTCATTATAATTGAGTTGGTAAGGTGAGAAGAGCCTGTCGCTGATAATAGGACTGGGTCTGGAGCAGCAGTAAGCTTTTGTTAATTGTATGGTTGATAGGAGCATTCCTGGTCTTTTGGGCTCCATACGCTGGTAAATAAATGTGAAAAAACTTACCTTTAGGTCTCGGGCAGTCCCAAGTCTAGTTTTTTACTGAATGAGGCCAGTGTTGGTACCAGTTGCCTCACGGTCAATCAGTCTTGAAGTGGGGACCTCAAACAGTCAGAAGGCTCTTTTATTTTCATATGGAAAAGGCCTGACGCCTCTGGGTAAAGGATGATTTTTCTTTCCTTTCCCAATATGACAGGTGACACACTTCACTATGTTTGTAATCATAGTTATTGAGTTTAAAAACTTTCAGCATGTTTTCCATGTCTGTTGCTGTCTGGTGTAACTGCTCAGTAATTTCTTGCCTATGTCCCTCCCTCGCCTTCATCGTTTAGCAAGGATTTCCATTTCTCAAGCAGCCTTTCAGTTGCCTTTGAGTGAATATTCTTCAAAGATAGCTTTTAGAATTCAACTAAAAAACTAACTTTTTCACTGTATCTAGTAATTTTTTTCCCATCTAAACACTAATGTGTATATTTTCCTTCTGTCACTAATTTTTGTAAAAGGTTTGTGTCAGTGGGGAAACTGGGTTAATACTTTTGTGAATTTTTTACTCTCATAAAGGACTGGAGGAAAATGTACACATCAGAGTGATTCGTGACTTCCCTACTGCTATATTCTCAGCAGGCAGTGTGATTTTAAAACTCTACTTAGTTATGTTAATTAGCAGTTCTTCAGCAATAATTAGTGGATGCCTGAAATTTAGTATTCTCTGCTCTTCTGAATCGGTTGCTGTGGGCAATGAAGAATTGCTTGGTCAAGGATTTTGGAATTCCCCGTGTTTTGCAAGTCAGAGGCTGGGGTGGTGAATAATTGAGTGCTTGATTTAAGGTAAAAGGAAAATCCAGGGGAAGTACTTTTTCCTCAGAGCACTGCCCAATTTGTTATGTTATAAATCTGCATATTACCAGCCCTGAAGTACTGTTGAATGTATTACCTGATGGAGACCTTACAGTTTGGTTCTCTTTCCCTTTTGAGCTGATCTGATTGAAAAGAAGCTAAGAAGAACCTACCCTTTTCACTCAACAATGGAAACTTATGCATTGTCTACTACTGCCACTGATATTAGGACTGGGTCCGGGGATCGGGTCCAAGAATCGCAGTGTTGGGGAGAAAGTTGAGGTGATGGGGGAAATGATAGAAAGCTGGAGGTTGGGATCAGAGGCCACAGGTGGGCTCGGGTGCAGCGGTGGATCTCCCCCAGCCGGTCCGAGCAGAATCTCCCCTAGCCGGTCCGATCAGAATCTCCCCTAGCCAGTCCCATCAGTATCTCCCCTAGCCGGTCCAATCAGTATCTCCCCTAGCCGGTCCAATCAGTATCTCCCCTAGCCGGTCCAATCAGTATCTCCCCTAGCCGGTCCAATCAGTATCTCCCCTAGCCGGTCCGATCAGTATCTCCCCTAGCCGGTCCAAACAGTATCTCCCCTAGCCGGTCCGAACAGCATCTCCCCTAGCCGGTCCAAACAGTATCTCCCCTAGCCGGTCCGATCTGTATCTCCCCTAGCCGGTCCGATCAGTATCTCCCCTAGCCGGTCCAATCTGTATCTCCCCTAGCCGGTCCCATCAGTATCTCCCCTAGCCGGTCCCATCAGTATCTCCCCTAGCCGGTCCCATCAGTATCTCCCCTAGTCAGTCCCATCAGTATCTCCCCTAGCCGGTCCAATCAGTATCTCCCCTAGCCGGTCCCATCAGTATCTCCCCTAGCCGGTCCGATCAGTATCTCCCCTAGCCGGTCCGATCAGTATCTCCCCTAGCGAGTCCGATCAGTATCTCCCCTAGCCGGTCCAATCAGTATCTCCCCTAGCCGGTCCGATCAGTATCTCCCCTAGCCGGTCCGATCAGTATCTCCCCTAGCGAGTCCGATCAGTATCTCCCCTAGCCGGTCCAATCAGTATCTCCCCTAGCCGGTCCCATCAGTATCTCCCCTAGTCAGTCCCATCAGTATCTCCCCTAGCCGGTCCAATCAGTATCTCCCCTAGCCGGCCCCATCAGTATCTCCCCTAGCCGGTCCCATCAGTATCTCCCCTAGCCGGTCCGATCAGTATCTCCCCTAGCGAGTCCGATCAGTATCTCCCCTAGCCGGTCCAATCAGTATCTCCCCTAGCCGGTCCGATCAGTATCTCCCCTAGCCGGTCCGATCAGTATCTCCCCTAGCGAGTCCGATCAGTATCTCCCCTAGCCGGTCCAATCAGTATCTCCCCTAGCCGGTCCAATCAGTATCTCCCCTAGCCGATCCGATCAGTATCTCCCCTAGCCGGTCCAATCAGTATCTCCCCTAGCCGGTCCGATCAGAATCTCCCCTAGCCGGTCCGATCAGTATCTCCCCTAGCGAGTCCGATCAGTATCTCCCCTAGCCGGTCCAATCAGTATCTCCCCTAGCCGGTCCGATCAGTATCTCCCCTAGCGAGTCCGATCAGTATCTCCCCTAGCCGGTCCAATCAGTATCTCCCCTAGCCGATCCGATCAGTATCTCCCCTAGCCGGTCCAATCAGTATCTCCCCTAGCCGGTCCAATCAGTATCTCCCCTAGCCGGTCCAATCAGTATCTGCCCTAGCCGATCCGATCAGTATCTCCCCTAGCCGGTCCGATCAGTATCTCCCCTAGCCGGTCCGATCAGAATCTCCCCGAGCCGTTCTGATCAGAATCTCCCCTGTGCTGTTTTCTGGGGGTGGCAAAAGAGGAGAAACAAACCTGCAGCCAATTCGGAACAAAAAAATCAAAGCTCCTCTCCACTCCCAAAGGCAATTTAGCAGACTGGAGTTGCCCTTAATGTATCACAATCCAAAGTAACCATCAACTTGCCCTCTAGAAATGGAAATGCCCTTTTCTCTCAGAAATATGTCAAGTTTCCTTTTGTTGGATTGTGGCAATTCCAACCTTGACATATGTCCTGATAGTCTGTTCCAGAGGGTAATGAGTCTAGGGGAGGAAAATAAATCCTGGCATCTATTTTCTTGCAGATTTTATAGGTATAACCTTCAGTTACCATCCCTATCCATTTAAAATAATCTACCCAACTAAATCATATCCAATCCCTTTTAATTTTAAAACTTCAATAATCTCCCCTCTCAGCCTGAGTTTCCCCCCACCTCACCCTGCTAAAAAAAAACGCTTTGGAGCCTTTCCTCATAATTAAGCTTTAAGATTTAGTGTAATTATGGTCACCATCATCCAGATCGTCTCCGTCGCCTTGATATCCTTCACTCTGTGTGGAGACCAAAACTGGATGATTGTAGATGTACCAAAGTATAACATGGCCTATGGATACTACTCTTCATTTTGTACTCAATGGTTCTCACAGTATAACCTAAAGTTATATTTGCTTTGCCTATAACAATTTCACATTGCTTCTATACCTTTAGTGAGTCATTAAATGCCACTCGGGGTCCCTTTCCCAATCTCTTACCTTTAACTGGTACTCTTGCGTGGTATAGGCATGCCTGGAGTTTTCCACCCATAACAACATACTAGTCCACATTAAATGATATTTGACATATTTACCCAAGTTATCAAACTTTACCTGCAATCTATCAATTTTTTCACAGATACTTAACCTCATACACAATTCTCTATCATTGCAAATTTGAGAATGATTGCATGTAAGCCCTCCTACAGATTATTGATAAAAATCATAATCAGCAACAGGCCCAGCAAAAAGCGCTGAGTAGCTCCAGTCATATTCAGGCCCGATCAGATGCAGTCCCATTAAAAACAATCCAACGTGGTAACTTTCCTGAAATCTCATGAGATCCACTTTTGACTAATAGCTATCTTTGCAGTACTTTATCAACTACCTTTTTGGAAGTCAAGGTGTACAGCATCAATTGGACTGTATTCACTCACCATTCTGATCACTTCATCAAATAATCCAATCATGGTCATTAGGCAAGACTTACCTTTCCTAAAGCAATGTTGGTACCAAGAGTCAACTCCAAAAGATTATACATCACATCATGTATAAGATTTTTCAGCAGTTTTGCAACTACCAAAATCAAGCTCATAAGCTGATCATTTCCAAGAACTGATTTCTTATCTTAAATAAGAAAACCATTCAGCCATTTTATAATCCATGGAAAATAACCTGCACAACAATGAAGCATTGAATATATGATCTAATGGCTCATATACAACCTTCTCAATTTTTCTATGAATGCTAGGCTGAATGGCATGGCATGGGATTCTACATTACTATCAACCTTAACTGAACCATTTCCACTGTTAGGTTTAATTAAGCAATTTTAACTACATATTGATCCTCTAATACCAGGATAGTGGTATTGTCTTCAGAATTGTATAACAATGCCAAGTATCTTTGTAGCCTTGTCAGCCATTTATTTATCTTTAAATAAAAGCTGTCCCAACTATCCCTTCAAAGTAACAGAGAAAGGCTATCTGTATCCGGGCTTCAAAGAGCCCTGTAATTAGGGACCAACCTGGAAGCTGATCGCGATCTGCCCAACAAAAGAAGATCCTATGGTTGCTGAAGCTGCAGCACCCACCAGTGGGTCGATGGATCCAAACTGACCAATCCCAAGTTCCAATATTCACTGAATAGAATGGAATTACAGCGGCCAGTCATCACTGATCTCATTGCGGTAACTCTGGAGGGAAGATGATCCAAAATGGCAGCTCTCCATCACCAAAAATTCAATGTTGTTTCATTCCTGGTAATCTGATAAATGGACTGTTTTAACAGCTGGATTAGTGGCGGGGGGGTGGGGGTGGTGGTGGAGGGGGAGGAAGGGTAGCACTTTGAACAGAAAGTATCCCTTACATTGTGATATTTCCTACCCTTTAGCTATTCTTAGTTTTTTCTTTTGAGTATAAGGACATCAGCAACATTCAACCTTAATGTGGACATGGTTTACAATCAGTTTAAACTCTGACCACGATGGAACTTATAAATTGTAGAGTTAAAATTTTTATATTTCATGATCAGATTATTGTATAAGTATACAGACATGAATTATTGGCATTTCAACTCTCATGTCCTTATCTAATAATTAGAAAGAACATGACTTTTTGGGGAATGTCGAGGAAAACAGTGCTCCTTCTACTGGGGTTACCAGAATGGCAGTGGTACTGATATGGGCTGAGTTACTTGGAAACGAGTTTCATATTGTTTCCCGAGCTTTGTTTTCAATGTTTAAGAATGGTGGAGGATATAAATCCAGAATTTGTTCTGGGCAACAGGTTATGCGGCTGACAAACCACTCATATTTCCTGTGGGATTCCAATAGATCTTTAAGGAGGATGAGTTTTGAAAGTGAAATTTAAACTTAATTCCTGAGTATTAAAAGTCAAATAAACAAACTCATTGACTTGTGCCCTTCATGCTCTGACCTAATTGATTCATGATTTATGTGAATTAGGCTGAAAATGGGATTTTTTGGCTGACTTGCTAGAATATGGCTATCTCTACGACTGTAGATCGAACAAGACTTACTTCAAACCCCGTAACTTTATATTCGGATAGAACAGTAAATTCAACTATTGGAATGTCTTAAGTGGGAAACTTGTACGTAAAAGGAAATTAAACTATTTTTGCTTTAATGTGATATTTTGTAATAGAGCTCAATATGGAGAATTCCTTTCTTAACATGATGTTTCCCTGAAAATGTCAAAAAATCTGTAACTTTATACGAGAGTTAAATAAATGAAATTACTCATTTACAAAGTCTTTCAGTTATTTTAGCAGAGGCAACACAACTCAGTGATGTGCACATGATTACAAAGACAAAAATGTTGGTGCCAAAGTTCTTCTGGCTCACATGCCTTATGTCATAGATTTCGCAATCCACAATCCCGTGAAAAATAGTACAGTTTAAAACTGCAGCCAGTGGATTTGTCTGAAGTGAAATTAGGGATTGTCTCAAAAATTCTTATCCCAATCCCAAACAGGTGGTGTAGTGGTTTTCCAACTTTTTTTGTGCGGCAGTCCCCGCCCCGCCCCCCCCCCCCCCACCAGATCACAAAATCAGAATGAGACAGCACGGAAGGAGGTCATTAAGCCCAGTGTGCCTCTTTGAAAGAGCTACCCAATTCGTCCCACTCCCCGCTCTTTCCCCATAGCCCTGCAATTTCTTTCCCTTCAAGTATTTATCCAATTCCCTTTTTAAAGTTATTTCCTGGGACAGTGAAAGGAGAAAGGTGTTGCAATTACAGAAACTCTAATAAGCTTACAGAGCCAGAGGTAATGTGAAAATAAGTGAAAAATTACAGAAATCTAGTTATTCTGCAACTGCAGTTTGGAAATCTACGACGTAATGCTTAGTACAATTTCTAACCCATGCTTACCTGAAGGAGATTTGTGTACCGTTGGATACCCTTAGTCAAAATCTATATACCCCATCCCCTGTAATCACTGACTAGCCCCCATAATCGGATACAACCCCCACCATACCCAGCGATTACTGACCCACCCAATTCCTGATCTCTGCTTTGATCTGTCTCCAAGCCCCACAATCATCCCCCCAGTCCCGATAAGTCATGCTATACCTCCTCCCCCTTCTCGATCTCTTCCGCAGCAAAATGACAACTTTTTCCTGAGCGCCAGCCGCTGTTGCAGTGTTCCCCACCTGATGGGGAACCAAGCATGCCAATGAGGCTGGCTTTCAGATGGGGATCCTGTTTAAGAATAAAAATATACATGCTGTGGAGTCATAACTCCATAGTGTTCAGGGAAACCGGGACGCCCCCTCTCTTCCCAACCTGGGCTGGGAAGTTGGCTGGATGTGGCTGCCCAACAGCTAAAATTGGGGAGGTGTAAGCTGCCACTAGGGACCCAAGGGTATGGTTTCTGGCACATGGGTTTGTGCTGGAGGCAAATCCTGCGTGTGGTCGGAAACCCAGGGCAGAAGATGGTCAAAGTGTCCCTGTGAGTCTTTCAGGAGTGCTACTGATCCTCTTGGCAACACACGGAAACTAAAAAAAAAATACTTGAAACTTACTTTGCTGGCCCGGGCTGCCTTTCCCAGCAGGTATTTCCTGGTGGGCAAGACACCACTGCTCATCCACTCAGAGCTGGAGTTAAAATAGCACATTGGCCCTCAATGATGATGTTGGAGCCCAATCTGCATATTTAAAGAGGACCCAGTCAGGTTAGGTTGGGTGTCCTTATCTTAAAATTGTGGGGAAAGAAGTGGATAAATCCCCTGCCACCATTTTAACTGCTCTACTTCACCACAGCAGGTGAAAGGAGTTAAAATTGAATCCCATATCTCCAATTTACCATGAGTATCACTACAGAAAATCTACTAATATTTGAAAAAACATGTGCAATGCTTTTTGTTGATGTATTATTATTGGAATGTGCATGGCTGGAAAACTTCAGAGGTAATACAATTAGCAAAGAAAAGTTTTAAATGCAGGTTGTACTGCAGTTTGCAGTAATTTTACATTTATGTATCTGGGCCTGCTAATTTGGGAGCTAATTTTGTGAATTAGCTGCTTTTTTGCTCAGTTACAGAAAGCTCCCTTTTCCACACACAAACCACACACTGATCTTAATTTATCATAACCTTCCATCATATGAAGTAGGCAACACAGGATAGATTATCTGCTCAATTGCACAAGCACAGATCAGGCAAATGTGAGTTGCAGACTATCGGGTGAGCTGGTCCAACATATGTTTTTTATGCTGAAGTCTTTGCACGCATTCTGTGCAGTAGCCTCACTAAGGTCAAGAATGCAAAACTACTTCAATGGATACTTAACATAATTTCCATGCTTTTTTGCTGATATTGCACTTTTCGCTTTCAGATTCGATTTTGAATGAGTGCAAGGGAAGCACATGGGTGAATGAGCTCTCAGAGGGAAACAGGCTTTGGATTTTATTTGTTGTCGCAAAACAACAATGCCTATTTATTACATTGATTAGATTTTTTCAATATTTCTGAAGCTTATAATTATTCTTTTTGGAGGGCAGCTTTTACTTGCTTATTACAAGAAATTAGGTTTTAGCATCCTAGAAAAATATAGCAGATTATTGCTTGCTAAGTGAAGCATTCAAAAAACTTCAGCAGAACAGATACAGATGACAGAGGTCTCATGAAAAGGAGACCTTCCAATATGAACTGTCATGGAAGCTCAGGGAGCCATATCTAGGGGCAAAGTACAGAGTCCCGTGAGGAGTAAAGTTCATGATGGCAATCAGTTTTGATGTGTCAGCAATACCGTATTTTAAGGTTGAAGTGACGCAAGATGAAAGAAGGCACACATGGAGATCAGACAGCTGTGTGGCACTGTCTGCACCTGGTATTATACTGCCAACACTATCTGCACTCTTACCTCCTAATAACTGATGACAGTTGCCCAGTCCCACTTACTGTTACAGATGTAGCCTCCAGGTCAGCAATACATCCATTGCGAATGTTACAATCCGGTGAGAAAGGGGTCTAGGTTTCCATCTCAGCCTTCACCTGGTCTTACCGTAACAGGGTTTTATTTTAAAACACACCATGTTTTTAGCTCCCCTTTGGTGAATCCTTGTTCACTGCTTTCCAATTGTAAGGCAAATAAACCAGCCTAACAGGTTTTTCTTAGCTTTAAAGAAGAAAGGTTGAACTTTATTAAACTTAAACTCTAATTTGGTTAACTCATAAGAATACGCGACACGCCTAAGCTAGCATGTATATGCGATACACAAATGCAGATAGAGGCAGAAAAGGGCAGAAGAAATAATGCGGAAAAGTTTGAGGCAATGTCTGAAGATTGTTTTGGTTACTGTTCTTGGAGCTCGCTGTAGAGTCGTTGATTGTAAGTAGATCTTGCTTTTCATTGGGGCCCAGTATTCTTCTCAAACCTTGTTCAATGTAGGAGACTTTTCTGTCTTGAGGTTCACGTCTTCAGTGGATTTGGAGTTCCGTGACAGAGATGGGAGCAGACAGGAGAGGTCTTCTCAGTCCAGGGTCAAATAGTCTATCTCCAGTTGTTTGTACAATTCAAAAAAACTCAAGTTGCACAGTAGGTTAGTCACGTGACTAGCTGGTTTGACCATGTCTGTTTGTAGATTCGGCTATCTTAGCAGTTATCCTGGAATGTGAGCTTCGTCAACTTCAATGTCTGGTGATCAAAGTCAATTGTGGGTTGAATGTGTCAGGGAATAGTCCTTTGCCTCCACAAGCACTTTCTGTTAGTATGTAAAAATGTTTTTTCCAGCCACGGCTGATCTGTTTAACAAGTCATTTCCTTGCTCCAGCAACAGTTTAAAATTAATGTTCATATGACAAAATTAATATGCCTCATTCTTGGCAGGTGGGGGTCTGCATGACACAAAGCTTTACCAGATGCTTTAATGACACCTGCAGTCAACCTGCAACATAGGCACAACCATCACCTTCAGCTCTTCCTGCTTCCAACTCATTCCAAGCTAGAATGTCTTTATCAGCTAATGAGATGCCCATGCATGTGTCAAACTGATGGCTGTGATATTTGTCAGTATGGCCAGCACTTTAATCTCCTTTTGTCCTGAATAACAACAGGAACATGGCACAATTGCCCAGTCCCACTTACTGTTACAGATGAGAAAGTACAGTAGTCATTGTCGGCCAATTGGTCACCCAGCCAACAGGTTCATTTATGCATTGTTGTCTCCTCAAGGCATTTGTTAAATCTTCTGGGTTGTGTGTATCTCAGTGGTTCTTGCAAACTTTGGTGAGAGGGATATAAAGGTTCTGTGTAGTGCCAGGCCACTGGATCTTCCAAAAAGGGAACAAATTAAAATTTAGAGCTAAGGTCATTTACGAGTGAAATCAGGAAACATTTTTGGTACTCTCTCCACACAGGGCAGTGAATGCTGAGTTAAGTGAAATTTTCAAGACTGAGATCAATAGATGTTTGTTGGGTAAGGGAGAGAAATAGAGTTGAGGTTCGGATCAGCCATGATCTAATTTAATGGTGGAGCAGGCTCAAGGGGCTGATCGACCTACTCCTGTTTTCATGTTAGAATACTGACAGCTGCAGATACTGTCAAACATATTATGCCTTTCACTATGCTGAATGTGATGCTTGTTTGACTGTGTGAATAACCTGTGTGGTAGTGAATACGAAGGAAGATAAGGCAGAAGAGTAGGATGCAACTAGCCTGGGATTGGCAGACAAGGCAACTTTCCTTACACCCATTTCATGCAGCACTACATCCAATTTGCCTGCTCTCAAACAGGGGGCCCAGGTCATGGGTTTTGCCATTTTCCTTCAGATTCTTTAATTGGCCTTTCCTTGCTCTATGTCTGCCACTTCTTCCCTCTCACAACCTTTGGAAAGGCTGGCAATATTTCAACACATAGAAAGGGTCAAATTATTTTTCTGTCACACCTGGCCATTTATCTTTAAATTATTGCAGGCCGCTGGTTCAGAGGAAGCACCATCCCTCCATCAGCATCAAGAACGAGGGGGCACAGATTTAAGGAAATTGGAAAAAGAAGCAATGGCGACATGAGGAAAAACCTTTTCACGCAGCGAGTGGTTAGGATCTGGAATGCACTGTCAGAGTGTGGTGGAGGCAGATTCAGTCGAGGCATTCAAAAGGGTATTAGGTAGTTATCTAAAATGGAAGAATGTGCAGGGCTATGGGGCCAATGGCACTAAGTGAATTGCTCATTCAGAGAGCTGGTGCAGACACGATGGGCCGAATGGCCTCCTTCTGTGCTGTAACAATTCTGTGATTCTGTGACAAGCACTCTGGCAAGAGCAGAGGGCATGCCAAGCACCATGGGAAACACATCCATGAAGTGGCTAGCATAACTGAAGAAGTGGACGATGGTGCTGACCAAAGTCCTACAGAGAGTGGAGAGCACGGAATGCATGGATGCCATTGCACCATTAGAAGCATTTGCAACCATGAACATAATATGCCCTCAGAAATTTGGAAAACACATTTTATGGGCAAAGATTGAGACTACAGCGAGTGCCAATATCCTCCCACCAAAGGACATGTATGCACAGAAGTGGAAGACATTGGCACAGCTAATAACTGCAAAGCTCACGGCTTACAACAGATCAGCAATTCCGTGCACTGTATCCATAGCACTGCAATGCAGATATGGGCAAATCAGAATGGTCTTCGCAGTTATTCTACATCGAAGGTCCAGCAATTGCAGGTCTGCCAGTGTGTGGAGACCTCACATTGGTTACAACCTTTAGGATCAGACAAATGCCTCAAAGAAGATCAGATCTGGGGGATAAACCTATCAGTTTGGTTCTTGACCTCACTTCAGAATACTCAAATCATTTTGACACGATAGGTTGTTTTAGAGGAGATGCAGTCCTACATTTGCTTGAAGACGTTATTCTATTCATTGACCCTTCATGTAAATATAGTGTCCATATTAAGTTAGCTTCAAGATGGCTCCTGGGCTGGAAGCTCCCTAGGAAGCTCCCTTGCTGTTCAACTCTATCCATGGCCATCTGCTCCCATCCCTAACGTTTTCTCCCCCAATCTGCCCTCTTAAACTGTTTAAATTCCCCTGGCTCTTTAAATCAGTTCATTTTAGCCCTATCTAAAAGTTAACAGTTAGTTTAGTGTATGTTACCTGGGCCCACTGCCCTCCCCCAGCCACACCTGCTCTTTGTTTTCTCAATGAAATTGATCCGGATGAAATTGACGAGCACAGCTGCCGATACTTCAATCTCCGATCCTGCTGTCTTCACAGTCCAGAGTGTCTGCAGCCACGGCATGCGGTAAGTCCATTGAGGTGAAGAAGGAGCTGCGGGACCCGAGAGAAGTCCTGTGAAAAGGTGCCCCGAACACCCAAAACATCCACGAACGGCCCCCCCGGCCGCAACTTCAAAGCGCCCGCGGGAGATGGCTCGGAGAGCATCTGCAGCGCACTGTCGGCAATGCTGCATGCCTTTATTTAAACCACTGCAAAAAAAAAAACCCTTAGCAAATGTAATCACCTCTAAGTCTGCCAAATGATGCTTCACCTCCCGAAGGACGTGGATGAGCTTTCCGGACGTCGATGGTGGGCACTGAGGAAATGGCTTATTACCTGCACCAGATTCCACCCCCCCTCCCCCCCCCTTTACCCCCCTTCCACCCCCCCCCCCCACCCCCGTCCCCTTCCCTGCTCCACCCTCTCAGCTCACCCCCTCACAACCCCGTCCCAGCCCGCCCCCCCTCGCACCATCTTCACCCCGCACCCCCTTCCCCTGCACCCCCCCCCCACCCCCTCCCTCTACCCCTCCCCCTTGCATCCCCTCCTCCCACCGGCACCATCCTACACCTGTGTAGGGGCCCCAACAACCCCACTGCCTTGTGGGCGTCTCGGGAGAGACCAAGGCTAAGGGAGTAAACCCTAACAGAAAATCCGGAGCGGAACCCCGTAGGCGGTCATGTGTCACCTTTGGCATGTTTCCGGCAGTTCCTGCAGCCATACTGGTGCCAAACGTCGTGTCCTGCACTCCTTTGGACCCCACCAGAAAGGCCGAGAGGGGGGTTTTGACGACTGGGCAACTCTCAACCTCCATAAATTTGCCCAGGCATGCGCCATGGAGAGGTCACTCCATAGTTGCCTCACAGCGACTAAAACAACACGGAAGGCAGCAGTTACGGGTTATAAGTCCAGATAAATTGGCGTAGAAACTGGGCGCCACGGGTTGCCTTTGTCGGTGGGAGAGGTCATTGCACCTCACTGGACAGCTACCGCCCGCCTCAAACCGGGCAGCCCCCGGTCAATAAGGTTCTGTCCCGCCACAGTCTGCCTGCTTCAATGGGTGCTTGGAGCTCAGGGTCATTGCCCGAAAGGTGGACTGATACACCGCACCAAACAACATGAAAAAAGGAAAGAAGGTACCAGCCCTTCGCTTTGCAAGCTGGAACGTCAGAACTATGTGTCCTGGCCTGTCGGAAGACCTTACACAAATCAACGATTCTCGGAAGACCGCCATCATTAACAACGAGCTCAGTAGATTCAATGTGGACATTGCAGCACTTCAGGAGACTCGCCTCCCCGCGAGTGGCTCTCTAGCAGAGCAAGACTACACCTTCTTCTGGCAGGGCAGGGATCCTGAAGAACCAAGACAGCATGGAGTGGGCTTCGCCATCAGAAACTCCTTGCTCAGCATGATAGAGCCTCCCTCAAATGGCTCGGAACGCATACTGTCCATCCGACTGCTCACCACCTCTGGTCCAGTACACCTACTCAGCATCTATGCTCCAACACTCTGCTCCGCACCTGAAGCTAAAGACCAGTTCTATGAACAACTCCATAACATCATTAGCAGCATCCCCAACACCGAACACCTATTCCTGCTGGGGGACTTTAATGCCGACCATGACTCATGGCCCTCCTGCCTTGGGCGCTATGGCGTTGGAAGGATGAATGAGAACGGGCAGAGACTGCTTGAGTTGTGTACCTATCATAACCTCTGCATCACCAACTCGTTCTTTCACACTAAACCCTGTCACCAGGTTTCATGGAGGCACCCAAGATCACGTCGTTGGCACCAGCTAGACCTCATTGTCACAAGGCGAGCCGCCTTAAACAGTGTTCAAATCACACGCAGCTTCCACAGTGCGGACTGCGACACCGACCACTCCCTGGTGTGCAGCAAGGTTAGACTCAGACCAAAGAAGTTGCATCATTCCAAGCAGAAGGGCCACCCGCGCATCAACACGAGCAGAATTTCTCACCCACAGCTGTTACAAAAATTTCTAAATTCACTTGTAACAGCCCTTCAAAACACTCCCACAGGGGATGCTGAGACCAAGTGGGCCCACATCAGAGACGCCATATATGAGTCAGCTTTGACCACCTACGGCAAAAGTGCGAAGAGAAATGCAGACTGGTTTCAATCTCATAATGAAGAGCTGGAACCTGTCATAGCCGCTAAGCGCATTGCACTTTTGAACTACAAGAAAGCCCCCAGCGATTTAACATCCGCAGCACTTAAAGCAGCCAGAAGTACTGCACAAAGAACAGCTAGGCGTTGCGCAAACGACTACTGGCAACACCTATGCAGTCATATTCAGCTGGCCTCAGACACCGGAAACATCAGAGGAATGTATGATGGCATGAAGAGAGCTCTTGGGCCAACCATCAAGAAGATCACCCCCCTCAAATCTAAATCGGGGGACATAATCACTGACCAACGCAAACAGATGGACCGCTGGGTTGAGCACTACCTAGAACTGTACTCCAGGGAGAATGCTGTCACTGAGACTGCCCTCAATGCAGCCCAGCCTCTACCAGTCATGGATGAGCTGGACATACAGCCAACCAAATCGGAACTCAGTGATGCCATTGATTCCCTAGCCAGCGGAAAAGCCCCTGGGAAGGACAGCATTACCCCTGAAATAATCAAGAGTGCCAAGCCTGCTATACTCTCAGCACTACATGAACTGCTATGCCTGTGCTGGGACGAGGGAGCAGTACCCCAGGACATGCGCGATGCCAACATCATCACCCTCTATAAAAACAAAGGTGACCGCGGTGACTGCAACAACTACCGTGGAATCTCCCTGCTCAGCATAGTGGGGAAAGTCTTTGCTCGAGTCGCTCTGAACAGGCTCCAGAAGCTGGCCGAGCGCGTCTACCCTGAGGCACAGTGTGGCTTTCGTGCAGAGAGATCGACTATTGACATGCTGTTCTCCCTTCGTCAGATACAGGAGAAATGCCGTGAACAACAGATGCCCCTCTACATTGCTTTCATTGATCTCACCAAAGCCTTTGACCTCGTCAGCAGACGTGGTCTCTTCAGACTACTAGAAAAGATCGGATGTCCACCAAAGCTACTAAGTATCATCACCTCATTCCATGACAATATGAAAGGCACAATTCAACATGGTGGCTCCTCATCAGAGCCCTTTCCTATCCTGAGTGGTGTGAAACAGGGCTGTGTTCTCGCACCCACACTTTTTGGGATTTTCTTCTCCCTGCTGCTTTCACATGCGTTCAAATCCTCTGAAGAAGGAATTTTCCTCCACACAAGATCAGGGGGCAGGTTGTTCAACCTTGCCCGTCTAAGAGCGAAGTCCAAAGTACGGAAAGTCCTCATCAGAGAACTCCTCTTTGCTGACGATGCTGCTTTAACATCTCACACTGAAGAATGCCTGCAGAGTCTCATCGACAGGTTTGCGTCTGCCTGCAATGAATTTGGCCTAACCATCAGCCTCAAGAAAACGAACATCATGGGGCAGGATGTCAGAAATGCTCCATCCATCAATATTGGCGACCACGCTCTGGAAGTGGTTCAAGAGTTCACCTACCTAGGCTCAACTATCACCAGTAACCTGTCTCTAGATGCAGAAATCAACAAGCGCATGGGTAAGGCTTCCACTGCTATGTCCAGACTGGCCATGAGAGTGTGGGAAAATGGCGCACTGACACGGAACACAAAAGTCCGAGTGTATCAGGCATGTGTCCTCAGTACCTTGCTCTACGGCAGCGAGGCCTGGACAACGTATGCCAGCCAAGAGCGACGTCTCAATTCATTCCATCTTCGCTGCCTTCGGAGAATACTTGGCATCAGGTGGCAGGACTATATCTCCAACACAGAAGTCCTTGAAGCGGCCAACACCCCCAGCTTATACACACTACTGAGTCAGCGGCGCTTGAGATGGCTTGGCCATGTGAGCCGCATGGAAGATGGCAGGATCCCCAAAGACACATTGTACAGCGAGCTCGCCACTGGTATCAGACCCACCAGCCGTCCATGTCTCCGTTATAAAGACGTCTGCAAACGCGACATGAAATCGTGTGACATTGATCACAAGTCGTGGGAGTCAGTTGCTAGCATTCGCCAGAGCTGGCGGGCAGCCATAAAGACAGGGCTAAATTGTGGCGAGTCGAAGAGACTTAGTAGTTGGCAGGAAAAAAGACAGAGGCGCAAGGGGAGAGCCAACTGTGCAACAGCCCCAACAAACAAATTTCTCTGCAGCACCTGTGGAAGAGCCTGTCACTCCAGAATTGGCCTTTATAGCCACTCCAGGCGCTGCTTCACAAACCACTGACCACCTCCAGGCGCGTATCCATTGTCTCTCGAGATAAGGAGGCCCAAAAGAATTAAGGATAAGCTCAACGTCAAGTTAGATAAGATGGAACAAGACGGGATCGTTTGCAAAGTTCAGGTCCACACGGACGGTGCAGCTCCATAACATGTGTCATCAAAAAAGATGGGTCAGTCCTCTGAATAGAGCATTAAAATGCATAAAATTCCCATGCGGGAGGAATTAAAACCTATGTTTGCAGGCGGAAATTATTCTCAAAACTGACTGCAAAGAATGGCTTTTGGTAAGTTCACTTGACAAAGAATTCACATATGTTGACTATGTTTAGGACTCAATTTGGGTGTTTTTGCTGTCAACAATTACCCTTCGGTCTATCAGCCAAGACCTCTTTCAAAAACATATGGACAGGACTATTTGTGAAGTACCGGCGTGTATCTGAATAGCAAATGGCATCGCTGTTGTTGCTAAAACAAAGAAGGAACACGATCACAACCTACATCTATTGTTGGAGGCAGCGCATGGAGACAGACTTGTCTTTAGCAGTTGCAAGTGTGAAGTCAACGGTCAACAAATCAATTTTTTTTGGCTTGATTAACTGAAACAGTAGTATCCATTTGCCCAAGTAAATTGGAGGATATACATGCAATGCCAACTCCACAAGATAAGGAGGATCTCCGAAGCTGTTTTGGGTTGTTCAAATTTCTTTCTCCATATATTCCCAATTTCGCACAGAAAGTGTCACCACTTTGGGAATTGCTCAGGAATGAAGTGCCTTTTCTATGGCAAGTAGACCACCAATATATGTTCAACAAGCTCAAGAATTCGCTATCTGAGGAAACATCTTGGCCACAATTCTATGATCCGAGAAAAGAGACTACCTTGGAAGTAGATGCTTCTCAAAAGTGGCTGGGAGCCCGTATACTTCAAAAGGGAAGGCCAATTGCATTTGGTTCCAAAAGCCTATCAGCAGCCCAAACAAACTACTCCAACAAGAGACATTAGCTCATGAGATTCCTTATCTACCTCATTGGAAAGAAATTTATGGTGGAGACTGACTACAAACCACTCGAAATCATTTGATGGAAACCATTAACTAACACAGCTTCCAGGTTACAACATCTCTTGGTTAAGTTACCAAGCTATGACTGTGACATAAACTATAAACTTGGCAATTTAATGGTTACATCAAATACCTTAAGCAGATTTCCCAACCTATCAAAATTGCAGACGTTTCATTAGACCTGCAGGTTGATTCAATTTAAGGTGAAGTCAAAGATCTCCTATGGATAGACTTGATGAGTTTTGTGCAACACAAATGCCAACAACAACAAACAGAGACATCTATGGACCAGAGTCTACAAGTGCATTGGAAGACCATAATTAATGAATGGCCAGACTCACTTCAAGACATTCAGGAAATAGTTAGACTGTTTTGGGCATAAATGGATGAGTTCGGAATATCCCATGGTGTTATTTTAGATTTAGAGATACAGCACTGAATCAGGCCCTTCGGCCCACCGAGTCTGTGCCGACCATTAACCACCCATTTATACTAATCCTACACTAATCCCATATTCCTACCACATCCTCACCTGTCCCTATATTCCCCTACCACCTACCTATGCTAGGGACAATTTATAATGGCCAATTTACCTATCAACCTGCAAGTCTTTTGGCTGTGGGAGGACACCGGAGGACCCGGAGGAAACCCACGCAGACACAGGGAGAACTTGCAAACTCCACACAGGCAGTACCCAGGATTGAACCCAGGTCGCTGGAGCTGTAAGGCTGCGGTGCTAACCACTGCGCCACTGTGCCGAGGAAAAGAGGTTCTCATTTCTAAATCACTGCGACTGGATATTTTGCAACAGTTGCACCAAGTATCCATGGGCATAGACCGTACTAGAAGGCAAGCACAAGAATATGTATATTGGACAGGGATTAGTGGCAACATTGAGGCAATTGTCAGGGAGTGCTAGGCATGCCAAAACATATACCCAACCAACACAAGGAATCATTACTCTACACAAAGTTCCTGCACACCTGGTCTGGGATTGCCACTGACCTTTACCATGTGCATGGTGATGATTTCTTAGTCAGGACTGTGACTATTTTTCTAAATTTTCAATCATGCATCAGTTACAAGACACGGCCAGTACAACTGTTACACAGACATTGAATGCTATTTTTAGCTTGTTTGGAGCACCACGGGAGATTGTTTCAGACAACAGACTTCAATATACAGGCAAGCCATTCCAGAACCTACATGAGAAGTGGGGAGTGGATCACGTTACTTCGTCACCATGTATCCTAGGTTGAACAACTTGGCAGAGCGCATGTTGTATACCATTTAAATCTCTAATCATCAAATGTTGGCAAGACTTGCATGTGGCCATGTTACACTTCAAAGCAACACCATTTAACTATTCCTTCATCGGCAGACAGGTGTGAACGACTCTGCCGAATCACCATCTATCTACGCTTCCAGAGATATGGGATGAATTTCTCGAAAGACAGGAGAAGATGAAGGATGTGCATAACTGACATGGAGGTACAGAGCCAACAAGCTTAACGGTTGGACAGAAAGTTTGGATTTTACATCCCACTGACGGAACGTGGAATCCAGCCGAGGTGGCTCGAGTATGTAGAGTATGTTCTGAAACAAGATCTTCTTACGAGGTACGCACACCAAATTGAAAAGGTTCTGGGCGGTTCTGAACCTTATTTGGGTTCTTGGACAAGGCAAGACAGTTGCACGCAGTAGCTCTCGTGCAACAAATTAAGAGGATTTATTAAGTAACAAAATTAAACTTAACAACCAGGCAATAGTTTACAAATCACAAACGGTCTTTACTCTCCGGGCACTTGGACACAGTTCTAGCCGCCTCTTACTTTTTCTTTCTTCATTAAAGCTGTATACCAAAGGCTACTGTGTATAGTCTTTTAACCCTTTCTTGGAGGTTTACACCCTTAACTGAATGACCCGCCCCAGTTCTTTTGATTGGTCTCAGGTGTTTCCCATTGATTTCTTAAAGTGACATATACCTAGGGCAGCACTATCCATTACACAGTCCCTTTGTTCTCTCGACATAAGGGACCATGTTGTACGACCAGGTGAGAAAGGGGTCTAGAGGTTCCCTCTCAGCTTTTGCCTGGTTTAACTGTAACAGGGTTTAATTTTAAAAACACCGTGTTTTAGCTCCCCCTCAGTGAATCTTTGTTCACTGCTCTCCAATTGTAAGGCAAAGAAATCAACCAGACAGGTTTTCTTAGATTTAAACAAGAAAAGTGGAAGTTTATTAATCTTAAACTCTAATTCGGTTAACAACTACGAATACGTGACACGACCATGTAGCATGCATATGCGATAAACACACACGCAGATAGAGATAGAAAAGTAGAAAGAATAAAGGGGGAAAGTTTGAGGCAAAAGCTGGGATTTATTTACTGGCCTTTGAGTTCGATGTAGAGTCATTGATTGCAGATAAGACTTGTTGTTTCGTTGGGGCCCAGTGCACGCTTTAATAGTTGTTTTGATGTAGGAGTCTTTTCTCTCTTGAGGTTTAAGTGACTTCAGTGGATCTTGATATTCTTAGAGAGAGAGAGAGAGAGCTAGCCAGGAGAGCGGCTCTCTTCTTCCAAGTTCAGTTGCAATCTGACCCAAACTGTGCTGTGAGCAGTTCAAACAAAACCTGGGCCAGCAGGTTAGTCATGTGACTAGCTGTTTTAACAAACTCATGCGTTTGTAAATTCTCCAACATAGCAGACACCCCGGAATGCTGGCTTTCTTACACATTCAATGTCTGGTGATCAAAATCATTTTGGGTTAATTGGATCGGGGAGTCATTCTATTGTCTCCAGGCACTGTCTCTTAATATGCAAATGTTTTCCTGCCACTGCTGATCTCTTTAAACAAGTAATTTCTTCATTCCAGCAAGTTTCAAATTAATATTCATATGACAAAATTAATATGCCTCATTCATGGCAGGCAGGGCCTACATGACAATGTGTTTTACAGGAATTACGGGTGTGTAATTTCCAGGAATCCTGCTGAACATTGCATACTGAGGAGACCACATGATTTCCAGGAATCCAAACTCTGAGGAGATTGCATGGTTTCCAGCTCTGCACATCTCATATTGTCTTATAAATGAGATTATTAAGGGCAAATAATGTTTTCAACCATGACAAAATTTACATAGTCTCAAAGCTAGAAGCTAGTTCCTATAACAACTAGGATGTATAACAATGTTAAAAAAAAGGTGTATAAAAATATGACAGCAAGATTTCAAAATACACTTGATTGTTCCAATTCATTTGTCCCTGCACATGGGGCAGGAGGTTTAGAGGGTATTTGAGGATAATTATTTTCACCCAGAGGGTGGCAAGAATCTGGAACACACTGCCTGAAGGGGTGGTGGAGGCAAGAACCCTCACAACATTAGAGTGATACAGCACTGAAACAGGCCCTTCGGCCCACCGAGTCTGTGCGACCAACAACCACCCATTTATACTAATCCTACATTAATCCCATATTCCCTACCACATCCCCACCTTCCCTCAATTCTCCTGCCACCTACTTACACTAGGGGCAATTTATAATGGCCAATTTACCTATCAACCTGCAAGTCTTTGGCTGTGGGAGGAAACCAGAGCACCTGGTCGAAACCCACGTGGTCACAGGGAGAACTTGCAAACTCCACACAGGCAGTACCCAGAACTGAACCCGGGTCACTGGAGCTGTGAGGATGCGGTGCTAACCACTGCGCCACTGTGCTGCGTTGAAGAAGTATTTAGATGAGCACTTGAAACGCCACTACGGGCCATGTGCTAGAAATTGGGATTAGAATAGATAGGTGCTTGATGGCTGGCACAGACATGTTGGGCCGAAGGTCCCTTTTCTGTGCTATAACTCTATGACTCGATATATCATAGTTCATATTTACACAAAATGGCATGGCATTGAGATGGAATCGATGACAAATCAGGAAAAATCCTAATCATGAAACAACAAGCAATTCTATTGCTAGGAGAACTAAGTCAAAGACAAGATCTAAGCACAACCCTCCTACAGATACAGGTCGTTATGAGAAAGATCAACAACCTCAGACTAGATTTACAGTGACCAGATCGGGTGTAATCAGCAAACCACTGTAGACACATAAGCTCACAACCTTATAAAGTTGTAAGTTTGAACTGTAAATGAGTTTTTTTTCCAAAAAATACTTTATTCATAAAAATTTGCAAAAATACATTCCAAAACAGTTCAAAACAGTTCAAATTTCACATTCCAGAAAGTATCATAGAGATCAGATTTCTTCGATACAGAAAAACATGAAGAGCCTCACAATTCTTGCCATTCCATTTTAAATGCAATGTATATTGGCATTACACATTAAAAAACATTTTGGTGCATACAGCCCGATGGATTTTTCACAGGTTCCAGACCCTCATTTCAGCATGGCGGGAGGACCTTACACAGTGGCCTTTCCCCATTGAGCCTTTGCAGCGGCTGCCCCAGGCTTTAGTGTGTCCCTCAGCACGTAGTCCTGGACCTTGGAATGGGCCAGTCTGCAACACTTGGTGGTGGGCAACTCTTTTCTCTGGAAGGCCATCAGGATTCGGGCAGACCAAAGTGCATGCTTCACCGAGTGGATGGCCCTCCAGCAACAGTTGATGTTTATCTCGGTGTGCGTCCCTGGGAACAGCCCGTAGAGCACAGAGTCCTGTGTTACAGAGCTGCTTGGGATGAACCTCGACAAAAACCAATGCATCTCTTTCCACACCTGCTTTGCAAAGACACATTCCCGAAGGAGGTGGGCAACAATCTCTTCCCTACCAAAGCCAACACGAGGGCAGCGTGCGGAGGTGCTGAGATTCCGGGTGTGCAGGAAGGATCTGACGGGGAGGGCCCTTCTCACCACCAGCCAAGCTACGTCTTGGTGCTTGTTTGAAAGTTCTGACGATGAGGCATTCTGCCAAATGACTTTGGCAGTCTGCTTGGGGAACCATCTGACAGGATCCACCATCTCCTTTACCCGCAGGGTCTTGAGGACATTCCGTGCAGACCACTGCCTGATGGATTGGTGGTCAAAAGTGTTTTTCTGCACAACATTTCCACAAAGGATAGGTGGTACGGCACAGTCCAATTGAATGGAGCGTTCTGCGGCAATGTGGCCAGACATCCTTCATGACGCCGGGGACAGATAGAACCTCAGCACGTAGTGACACTTGGTGTTTGCGTACTGGGGTCTATGCACAGCTTGATGCAGCCGCACACAAAGGTGGCCAACAGGATGAGGGCGACGTTGGGTACGTTTTCCCCCCCCTTTATCCAGAGGTTTGAACATCCCTGCGGACACAATACATTTTCGATCTCCAGATAAAGCGGACCATGGCTCGGGTGACCGCCACGAGTGGGGTATGTGCCAGACCTGCGCTACGTACAGTAACAACATGAGTGCCTTGCACCTCATGACCAAGTTCTTACCCGCAAAGGAGAGAGAACGCTACTCCCATATGCTCAGTTTATGTTTTATCATGGCTATAAGCTCCTTCCAGTTTGTGGCGCACGCCCTGGCCCTTCCGAACTATATCCCCTGCAGCTTCAGGTAGTCTGACCTGACAGTGAATGGAACAAAGGATCGGTCAGCTCAGTTCCCAAAGAACATGGCCTCGCTCTTGCCACAATTTACTTTGGCTCCCGAGGCCAGTCCAAACTGGTCGCAGATGCTCATCAGCCTGTGAACTAACTGTGGATCTGAGCAGAAGACGGCGACGTCGTCAATGTACAGGGAGGCTTTAACCAGACTGCTTCCACTGCCTGGGATTGTGACCTCTCTTATGCCCGTATAAGAATAGCTATTGGTTGTTTAGTCATAGGGGATACTTTTATGTTAGAAAAATGGAGGATGTTGTGGTACACCTTTAAGCAGGTGTGGCTATGATCTATGTACATCACGAGATAGGAAATAATGTAAGGTACCAGATAATAGATAGTCGGCAATGTGTAATCATCCAACTAAGATGTGTTATCAAGAGCTCTCCAAGACTGTACATGTACTACTTAATCTTCACGAATAAAGAACCCAGAGTTTACCAATCCCATTTCAGTGGTTGATGCATTTGTGTTCAGTAGTAAGAAAAGGAAACATAACACTATCTACCTTACTTCAGGTATCATCTTAGCAGAGAGTGCTCCTAGCATTGTGGTGTTCTGCATGCATCCTTCATGAATTTTAAGGACTTCTGTAGAAATTGTCTGTCATTTAGGTTCACTCTAAAGAATCCACATAATGCTGTGCCTGATCTAGAAATACTGGCAAGTATGGAAATTGTTGGGGGAAGAAACAAATATGTTTCCTTGAAAATATTTACTTGTATCAGATTAAAGCACATATGGAGAGCATTGTACTATTCGAGAAGATATTTAGTCATATAAAGTCAGGATTTTAATTGTAATATCACAAACCACTTTATTTTTCTTGACAGTTTTTCTTCCCTCTCTCTTGAGGGCACTGACCCTATGCTGGGTTACGTTTTCATTGATATCTTGTTGCCCTTCAGTACCATGTCCAAGTGATTATTGCTCATCTGTGTACTTTGATTGTGAATGTTGGCAGACTATTTGACACTGGTGGATGGGGGTGGAGGGGTGGCGAATGCCAGAACAGCCAAATTCAATCCTGTCCACAGGGTAAAATCAGCAAGGTTTCCAGTCCCGAATGCTAATTAGCATGCCCTGTTAAATGAGTGTGTATGTGTGGCATGTGTGTGTGTGTGTGTACGTACGCGCGCGTTTATGTCTCTCACTCCCCACTCTCACCAGCGCCCCTCCCCTGGATCCAAAGTAGATCAGGGACTGAATGCCCATAAAGCTGCAGCTCGCTGAGAGCTGTAATTCCATACATCATTTGCCCTTCCTGAAGTAACTTAATTTTTGTTTTTGTTTGTGTTGCTTTTGTATCCTTTAGCCCAATTGTTTCCATCTCAACGTATCAGCACGAGAAAAGTGAGACACAACTTGGGAGCATTGTAATTGTGGCACTAATTTGCAAAATAACAAACATCTGTTGTTAAATGCTTTGTAAAAAGTTCCAAGTAGTTCATTTTTGATTTACATGAAACATCATAATAAAACAAATCATTTCAGGATTAACTGGCAGGATGCAAAGTTTACCATTTTTACTTTTGAATACTGTATTTTTGGTTTGAAATAACTGAATAATTCATAACTAATGCATGCCTATAATTCATTTATATATGTGTTGATCAGCACAACGGTTACATTGTTTACATATTATTAGCTTTGACAGTCCATTCGAAAATACTTTAAAAATGCTGTCAAAAGCTTTTGTTCTGCACTAGATATTCTCCTGGGTTCAATGTTACCAAACTCTTCTGTAATTAGGTCTGGTGTGCCTTACAATCAGGAGTTTGCCTTTATTGTCCAATATCTAGTCTACAGTAAGGTTATCCAGGAGTCATAACAATAAAACTCCTTATTACATGAACTGGATACTGTAATCTCACACATTCCCGAAGAGGTGAAGTGAGAGTGACTGCCCTTGACATCAAGGCAGTATTTGACAGAGTATGGCATCAAGGAACCCGAGCAAAACTGGAGTCAATGGGAATCAGGGGGAGAACTGTCCACTCGTTGGAGTCATACCTAGTGCAAAGGAAGATGGTTGTGGTTGTTGGAGGTCAATCATCTCAGCTCCAGGACATCACTGCAGGAGTTCTTCAGGGTAGTGTCCTAGGCCCAACCATCTTCAGCTGCTTCATCAATGACCTTCCTTCAATCATAAGGTCAGAAGTGAGATGTTCACTGATGATTGTGCAATGTTCAGCACCATTTGCAATTCCTCAGCTACTGACGCAGTCCGTGTAGAAATGCAACAGGACCTGGACAATATCCAGACTTGGGCTGATAAATGGCAAGTAACATTTGTGCCACACAGGTGCCAGGCAATGACTTTCTGCAACAAGAGAGAATCTAACCATCACCCCTTGCATTATGATCGCTGAATCCCCACTATCAACATCCTGGGGGTTACCATTGACCAAAAACTGAACTGGAGTAGTCATATAAATATCCTGGCTACAAGAGCAGGTCAGAGGCTAGGAATCCTGTGGCGAGTAACTCACCCCCTGACTCCCCAAAGCCTGTCCACCATCTACAAGGCACAAGTCAGGAGTGTGATGGAATACTCTCCACTTGCCTGGATGGGTGCAGCTTCAACAACACTCAAGAAGCTTGACACCATCCAGGATAAAGCAGCCTGCTTGATTGGCATCCCATCCACAAACATTTATTCCCCCCATCATCGACACACAGAGGAAGCAGTGTGTACCATCTACAAGATGCACCGCAGCAATACACCAAGGTTCCTTCGACAGCATCTTTCAAACCAGTGACCTGTAGCACCTAGAAGGATAAGGGCAGCAGATGCATGGGAACACCATCACCCGCAAGTTCCCCTCCAAGCCACACACCATCTTGACTTGGAACTATATCACCGTTCTTTCACTTTCGCTGGGTCAAAATCCTGGAACTCCCTTCCTAACAGCACTGTTGGTGTACCTACCTCACATGGACTGCAGCGGTTCAAGAAGGCAGCTCATCACCACCATCTCAAGGGCAATAAGGGATGGGCAATAAATGCTGGCCTAGCCGTTGATGCCCAAATCCCATGAACAAATTCAAAACAACATTCCCCATATGCATTCCTACTGGCATTTGAAAAGCAGGCTTTTACATACTCTAGAAAGATGAAGCCAATTGTAAATTAACAGGCTGCTTTATTTTACATGCAATACTTGAACGAATAGAATATCATTTATTGTGAATCTTAATCTATTTCACAATGCTCCTTGTAGCATAGTACAAAACACTGTTCCTGTTTGTGGGCGAGAGACAATTTTCTGACTGTAATGAGGAGCTTTTTGTGTTGTCTGATGCAGCATAAATGGTATGCATGGAGTTCAGTTGGTTGAAGATCTCAAACAGGTTTATTAACAGCTAACAAGTATGTACAGTGCAGAACTATCTATTTACAGGACTTGCCTCTTGGTGTTACAGTAGCAGAGTGAGACTGGCATGTAATCACATGACTGCATCCTGGTAGTTGGCTCATTAGCATACTAAGATCTTAAAGGGACATCACTCTTAAAGGCAATACACAACATCCTCCTTCTTTCCAAAGATAAGTCTCGTATGCTAAAAGTAAGAAGATATAAAATTAGATAACATCAAAATTATTTACACAAGTATAGACATTATGAAATTTACAAATATAGAGGCCTAAGAGTCCATATATTGTTTCGGTGGTTTGACAACTCTTCCAGATCTGGTTATGGTATAACCTTCTGGGGATGTGGATTTCACCCTTGGCTGTCCTGGGTTTGCAGGCATGTTGTCAATGCGGTGGCTGCTGTTCTGTTGTTTTGTCACACCCCCACAGTCAGATTGTGATCCCTCGAGTCCGTTGTGCACAATCGGAGTACTGCACCCATCTCTCAGTTGGCTTTGGTTCCTTCTCAACACCGCTCCACTAGGTTTTGTAATCTCATAAGACCTAGGCTCACCGCACACTCTGGACACCTCTGCAGGTAATCATGTTTTAATTGTGGGGTGTATGACTCTGACATTTTGTCCTACGTGTAGATGAGGTAGTTCCACCCCTGCATGTCGGTCATGCATCATCTATATTCTCCCCTGCTTTTTGAGCAGTGTCTCCTGCACCTCAGAGAATTTGGACAGATGATGGCTTGGCAGAGTCATCTGCACTTGTCTGCTAAACATGATCTCTGCTGGTGACAGTAAGCCCATATCCATTGGTGTACTCTGAGGTGGAGCATGGCAACATGAAGATCTTGTTTCGTTGCCCTGCACTTTAGGATAAGTGCTTTGACTGTGCGAACCATTTGCTCAGCGAGGCCATTAGACCTAGGGTAATGTGTTGTGGATGTCACATGGTTCACACCCCATTTGGTGCACATATCCCTGAAAGGTTTTCCCGTATACTGTGGCTCATTGTCAGAAATGATTTCTTCAGGTGCACCAAATAGACTGAATATTTCACTTAATGTGTCTGTGATGACTGTACTTGAAATGTCTTTTACCTAGGAGATGTAATAACACAATGAACTTCCAATGCTAATTGCTTCCCATAGATCCACAACTTAACCTTACAGAGCATTAAATTGACACAGGCACACTCAATAATCACATCCACACTTTCATATTCCCATGCCCCCTAGAAATATGAACTCCTATAATGAGTTATAAACTCAAAGTGCCAAAGAACACATTAAAACTCACACACATACATTAACATCAGAAGCTTCCTTTGCAATCTCCATTCTCACAATATTTGAAGACAACTTGAAACTTAAGTCAAAACCCAAAAGAGAAGCAAGCAAGATAAATAAATTAGTGATTTCAATTCCTCTCTCCTTCAACTGCTTTTAGCTTTCCTTTTACAGCAACCCCAGATTCCTGGTTCTCAGGGTTCTCACCACTGCCACCATGTAATGAGAAGTCAGTTGATTGAAGATCTCAAACAGGTTTATTAACAGCTAACAAGTATATACAGTACAGAGTTAACTATTTACATGATTTGCCACTTGGTGTTACAGCAGCAGTGAGAGACTGGCATGTATTCACATGACTGCATCCTGGTACTTGGCTGATTAGCATACTAAGATCTTAAAGAGACATCACTCTTAAAGGCAATCACACAACACTGACTAGCAATTTCTCTGAAACTACTCACCCCTAAACTTAAGAATGGAGTTCTTAGCCTGTGTCTGGTTTCTGTTTCAAGGTTTCTCTCAACTATATCAGCTTCACCAGCTAGATAGAAAACCAAGGCTTTCATCTCTGACCCTGCCGTAGCTGCCTGTGTCCTGGCGCTGGCCAGTTGACCTGTCAATCAGTCTGGTTGCTACCCCAGAAGCCCCATCACTTCCTGTGCTGGGGTTGCATGAATGAAGCCTTCACAATATAATAGCCTGGATTTTGCAGTCAGCAGAGAAGAAATGGCATTAGCCATTCAGTGCACTTACACTTTCTCACAGACATTCTATGACCTTCTGCTCTTGAACTTGCAGTGATTAGAAAGCCATTTTGGTGCAGTGCCCTCTGCAGGGGATCTAGGACCTGTGTGAACAGGGCAATCAAAAACAGCGAGCCAAGCCTGTCAATCAGACTGGCTTCCAGGTGGGGAACCGGTCTAAAAAGAACACACACGCATTGGGATTTAGCCAGACCAGAGCTCCTCTCCCCCACCCACTCTGGCTTGGAAATTGCACCCCAATAAATAACAGGACAGAGTCTGAACCAGGAAGTGTAAGTTAAAATAGTTAATCCAATGTCAAATCCTGTACGGAAAGCAAAATAAAGAGAATAAAAGAAATGTGGTAGATGAGAGACAGAAAAAAAGTTAAATTATTTAATTTTTTTATATCTTCAGCAATAATCAAAATCTGATTAAATGAGACTCCACATTTGTAAAAGTTAATTTTCAGCGCCAGAGAGATTGTTTGACAATAATTAAGGCTTATGCCATTAAATTTACTTACATTGGAATGAATAAGCCCTAACCTTTTCTGGTGAGGTTAGTGGATATCTATTATGTAACTAGAGCAACTTTATGCCAGTGCATGTATTTCAATGTTGAGTATCTCAGCGAGACACTGTTATCACAAAGCTTCTGATGGAGCAGGGAAACTTGGTCAGCAGCTTCCTGATTCCACCTTGAAATGTGCATGTGTGGTCATCAGAGGTTGCTGTCAGATTTACTCCTTAATAACAGTGAGTGCTGATAGTCTCGCTGTTAGATTTACCACAAAATCCAGGCCATTATGTGTAAATGTGTACTGGAATGTCTTAACAAACCTTATTATCTAAAGCAGATATGGTATGTGGTAAAGTACAATTCAGCTAGGTCTAATGTGAATTCCTAGCATGTGGCTGTGATCCGTTGTTTAATTTGATTAATAATAGAAATGATCCAATATTCCTCCCAGATAACATGAACAAAAATTTCAAAATGTGACTGACACGCAAGAAAATGTTGACAACAAACGATCAGGTGATGAGAGACTTGAGCATAGATGTACACTTCTTCGGGTAAAATCACTGTGCCGTGCTCCCCATGGGAAATCACACTTATAGGGCGTGGGTGCAGATAGGGCTACAACACTGCAACAGCAATTCTCCCTTTGAACATAGCTCCGCACTGGACATATAGGATCAGTAAATTTACCCTGACATGCAATACTGATATTCCTTCATAAATGTGAAAAACCTACAGTGTTGCAATTTAAATACGCATTTAATCATCTTTGGCTGAGCCTGGACTGTTTGACCAGGAGACAATGTTTGAAAAATGTATTGCCCACTTGGTACTCAGGACACATTTCTCTGAGTCATTCCATGATTTCAGCACCTGTCAAGTTCAATTTTCCCTTGTTATGTTTGTCTCTAGCAGCAACCTGTTATCTATTTTGAATAAAAATGTACCTCAGACATTTTGAATGTATTTGCATAAATGAAAGAATCTAAGACAGCTTGAGGGACCACTCCACTACAGAAACAAGGACAATTCAACAGATGCTGGGATCACAGTATCACAATTCGATTTTATTTCCTACTGTCTAATATATTAAATTGTTTTTGTGCTGCAGACCACAACATGAATTTGTTTGCTAAATTGAATTGTTGCGGGAGTCTGGTATCTTGGCATGTTGGTTTTGAATGAGAGAACTAGAGAAGGAGGCACTGACTCACCATGTTTGTACACATTTAATTGCATCAATGTACTCACTGATTTTGAATTTAATCTTTGACTCCCATCCCAATATCTTAGCTCTGCCATGACATGTACAAATGGTCATAATGCTTTTATAAGCCTATCGGTTCGGCACAAATCAAAGTCATCATGATTTATTTTGGCTCTGTAGTTATATATGACTCATCCATTGGCATGTAATGTGGTGTTAACTTTGCAGACAAGGATAATAGAAATTGTATTCCCTGACTGCAAACTGTCATTTGTCACTTTTTATAATTGAGTTGAATTGCAGTCAATGCAGAGAAAGGATAATTTGTTAAATTCTGTTTCAGACATTGGTATCATTTACAATGAAGTAATATATTATTTAATATCCAATATCTCAGGGTAACAGTTAGTTTTGTATATTTATTGACAAATTAGTTTCTTCAGAGATTTTAACGTTTCTTAGAACTGAATATCTGTAGTAATTAATTATCTTCAATTCTAATGGGATTGACTGATAGAAAATCAACAACTATCAACTGGAGCAGCTTTGTGGGAACTAAATACATCTGCAAATTATTACTTAAATGAAATTCTCATAGATGAAGCAATAACTACTGATAATTAATTTTTGTCTTTTTTGGTTACCGTCCCCACATTTGCTTTACAATATGAATTTTATGATAATGGAGTTATCAGCTTTTAACTTTGACAATGCAGCAATTCTAAGGGAAGACTTGTCGAATTCAAGCTTACAGATAATTGTTTGCAAAATACAACTTCAAAAGAGGGATATGTTGGGAAGTTTCACATCGCTGTTCAAAGCCTGTTTCTTCATGAAGTAGTGTGACATTTATAGGTTAATGCCACAGATAATTCAAAGATATTCATTAAGTAGGGGACGTTGGACACCCTTGCATGAATTATAGGTTAGTAATTCGGTCTTGAGTTCAGATGGTTCATGTCCATTGTTTGAACCCTAACATTGGGTGACTATTTTATAATCCACTGTACGCTATCCTGCTGTGTATCCTGCTAAATGGTTCATGTAAAATGTACATTTCAGAAGCTTTAATATAATGTTTCTTTGTGAAAGGATTATGTCAAAGGAAAATTGCTGATCTGTTTGCTGACCAGAGTTTTTTCGTTATATAGGATTGAAAAGAAACATTGCAGAGAAAAGAACTTGCATTTATATAGCACCTTTCACAACCTCAGGGTGTCCCAAAACACTTTACAGCCAATGAAGTATTTTTGAAGTGTAGTCACTGTTGTAATGTAGGAAATGTGAGTTTCCCACATGTATTCTGGGTTACTTTGGATAGGTAATTACTGAAAAGTTGAGTAATCTGTGATTACTTCTTTTTATCAAAATGTTAGAGTGGCATCTCTAAAGTCACTTTTTAAAGGTTAAAAGTCCAAACCGTTCTGCAGCTTAGAGTTAGTTAATACTCCTATTGCAGTGGAGTAAGACCAATGATCTGAAATCTGCCTGGGACACAAAAATGGAACTTCCTGTAGTTGGTAACTTTACACCTCAAGGGCAGTTCCTTTCTCAAATTGGAACTAAGGCCTGGGGCAGATCCGATTCTCAAGCTCCAGTTTCCCTCCATGTACAGTGTTGGAATGTCACCATGTAAATTTATTTTTCAGCTCCTCCAACCACATTTTCTTTCCTAAATTGTTCTTACAAGACCAGCTGATTCGAGAGTTTCCTCATCCATGAGGAACGGCACACTTCGACAAAACGAAATCAACCCACTGTTGTTCTTGTTTTACCGAAGGTTTAATCAGCTAATTGTAAATGCTGCTAATGTCACTTCAGCATTTCTCATGTTTCTTACTTAATTTGCTTGGATTGGAAACAGTGTCGGGTTCACAGAAACAGTGAAAATTGACTCACCAAACTGCAGTAAATTTAAAATGATTTGCTCTCAGTTCTCAATCTTATCAGTGCTTCCTTTGTGTGGCAGAAAAAAAAATTATGGACTCAGAATTTGCTGGAGCAGAGCATTCACATGATGCGCATCCTTCCTCATCCTTCCAGCCCCTGCTCATCGTAGGCCGCAAACTAATAGAAATCTGTAGTCACTGGGGCATCTGGAACCTTACTGAACAACGGGGCTGATGCTTCTGCCTTTTCAACCAATGCAAATTAAGGATTTGAATGGTTAACAAAACTCTGAAGTAGCAGTTTGGACATCTAAATATTAAAACAATGCTTATCACCGAATTAGATGTAGGAAAATATGTGGCACTAAATTTTTCTGCCCACAGCTCAGATTAAATTTTTTAAATTAATGACATTGAGGGACTGAAGGCAGTTGCTGCCTACATGTGAAAGTTATATATTTTATAGCAAATCAAAGCATGTGTTACTTGTGAAATCCTGCATGGTGACTGTTGGTTACTTACAAATTAATGGACACACATACATTGGTGAAGGGATAACTTCTAAATTGTGAAAAGCTGAAATTAATTTGGCATCAACTTTACTTCCAGCCAGTACAGAACTAGCTTCATTTAGTTGCTAACTGGTTTCAAAGAAGATTTTTGGAAACGTAAATTATCCCATTAACAAGATCCTTGCACCATTAAACAGCAGCCCCAACTTTCCGTGGTGACTTTACTTCGTATTTACAGTGCAAATGCAACAATTTCTTGACAGCAATGTAGAAGTTGATGGCGAGCTTTGTTTTTTGCGAGGCAAATTCCAGCAATTCTGGTGATTCGCTACTCATGGTGTATCTCTTCCTCGCCACAAACTGTTGGATTTTTTTTTACACACCAATAACGATGTGCTCCTATAACTGGCTGTTATTTTGCCAGCAAAATTCTGGCCCATTATTTTTTGTAAAGTTAATATTATTGAAAGTCTCTGACAAAGCTTGGATAATGCAAAGGAATTTGACAAACCCGTCAAACAAGGAAAATGTATAAATATAATGGATTCTAATAAATTTCTTTTGGGAAATTCATGACCTTGAGGGAAAGCTGTTTGGCAAAAAAGAAACAATGAATAATCCTCTCTAATGTCAAAAACGAGACTTGGCAGGAGAATATTAATAAGAATGTTGCTATCTCCACTTACCGACAGGGAATTAATGACAAGTTTCACCAAAGAAAAATTGGCAAACAGTGTTTTCAAGTTGTTGAAGGACCCCCCCCACCATCCCCACTGCTCTTCACCTCCCCCCCCCCCCCCCCCGCCTACCCAGTAAGAACATTTCTTTCACAATGGCTGTGCCTAAAAACTCTTCATTGGTGTCCTGATCATTACATTATCGAAGGAAGTGGTGGGAGCTGCACCTTCTCCCAACAGGACCTGTACCTTTTCACAGTAGAACCCTGTGATTAAAATATACATTTTACTTACCAGTAGTTACAGAAACTGCCACAATATGAGATGCAATCTCCTTCTCATGAAAGAAAGACTTGGGTCATTCACAACTTCAGGACATCCCAAACCATTTTACAGCGAATAAAGTACTTTGGAAGCTCAGTCACAGTTGTGAGGTAGCAAAAGCAGCAGCCAATTTGCACACAGCAAGGTCCCACAAACAGCACTGTGATAATGATCAGATAAACTATTTTGCTGATGCTGTTTGAAGGATAATTATTGGCCAGGACACCGGGGAGAACTCTCCAGCTCTTCTTCAAAATAGTACCATGGGATCTTTTACATGCATCTGAGAGGGCAGACAAGGCCTCAGTTTAATATCTCATCCAAAAGACAGTACCTCCAACAGTGCAAGGTTACACTCATTCCAGCGTCAGCCTAGATTATTTAGTTCAGCTGTTTTGTCAAGTATTGACCTAATTATTTCCAAAGTGTTGGAACTTTGGCCGGCAGCTCACTGAAGCGGGACCTCCTCCCTCAAGCGGGTGGAAGTCCCGCCTCGGGACAATTAAAACCTGGGAACCCCTAAAAAACGGGACGGATCCCCAGGCTAGGCGGAAGCAGGTACGTCACCGACATTTACGTTGGAGTCCGGCTCCAAATCCAGCCGTGAACTTTGAGATGGGTTCATGTAAAATTGATAGCTTTGACTTCTGCAGATGCCATTGAACTGCAATCTCCATTGAATCATTGTTTACTTATATGGTGATCTAACCATTGGTAAGATTCTAGTAAAACCAGCCTGAGTGTTTGGAGATGCTAAATCTTTTGAAAACTACCTAAAGCCAGATTGTACAGACAACCTTTACCCACCTCATCAAACCATTCAACTCATGTAAAGTAATAATAAAAAAAGTGTTTGAAACTGATGTATTCAAAATATACAATTTAGCCTCATGTCTCTTTCCAAAACTGGATGCTTTTCATGCATAATATTTGTTAAATCCAAAGGTAACTAAGAAAGAGTTACATTTGCACGGTGTCTTATCACATCTTTGAGAAACATCCAAAAATGCTTCACCCAATAAATTAATTTGAGTGTGTGGTGTACTACTGTTATGTGAAGAAAGCTACACTGAGTATTAGTCATGTGAGAAATGTATAGCACAGAAAGTTGACCACTCTTAATTGAATCCAACAATGTTGAATACATATTGATATACCGGCAGCAAGAAAAATTAGTGTTATTGGCTTAAAAGTCCATTATAGTCTCCTGTATTTTGTATTGTCGTAGTCAGTCCCATATCTCTTGGGTAGATTTGTGACTGAAAAATTATCCAAATGTAGCAAATGATTCAAATCAAAAATACATAACCATGATATCATTAAAGGTTAAGTGCTACTGTCTTGCACTACATGACTCCAAACT
This sequence comes from Heterodontus francisci, assembly GCF_036365525.1. NCBI lineage: Eukaryota > Metazoa > Chordata > Chondrichthyes > Heterodontiformes > Heterodontidae > Heterodontus > Heterodontus francisci. Next base: position 29,409,428 of record NC_090396.1, on the reverse strand, counting down.
TAATTTGTTTACTAAATCTGCAGTATCCTTCAGCTGACCGAAGAGCCTTCAAAGATGTGTGCTTTTATTTTTTAAAAACATGAGATAACTTGTATTGAATTTTTTTTATTGATCTCGGCATAGACTGAATTCGTTGGCTGAAATACGTAGAACATGCTTCAATTAAATTTATACTTGACTGTGTGTGGCGAAATTGATGCCAAATGTTCGACTTGAAGCAATTATTTTGAAGGGTCACTGCTGTTTCTTAAAGAAAACTATAAAAATAAATCTTATGAGTACATGAATAAATTATTCTTGAACTAATAAGTGTGAACTGAGCTGCTAAAGCTTTCTTTGAAAATATTTACATGATATTTATTTTCTCAACATTAGCTCAATATGCTGAGTATCCCAGTAGTGTAGAAGCTTGGTTGCTTAATTCACACTTTTATTAGCTGAGTTTTAACAGGACCAAAAAAAAAAATTCCTGATAACTCATGCCTTATCAGCTAGGTGTAGTATCTAATACCTAGTCATCAAATTTGATTGCCTCCCAAAAATAATATGGTTTTGAGTAAGCCTTCCTGATTATATATTGTACTTGTAAAACCAACAACAGACTCCATATGCACTGATGTTGATATTTCAGCCTATATTTATTACCTACTACATGTTGCCAAAACTTGCACTGACCTCCGCGGTGCAAGTTTGTTCATTCTTCTTTCTTTTCTAACTAGCTCATTTTAATTTACGTTCCCTGGTATTTGAGCTTTCACTGAGATGGACATTCTGTTTTGCTTCAGCCCTTTCAGTCTCCAGTATTTTTGAAAATTTCAATTAGGTTGCCTCAACCAGTTTATTATGACTTGCCATGAATTTATCACAGCGAGATGAGATCTCTTCCTCAGGAAAAAAGGAACATTCTGTGCATACCACCTTTTATTTTAATTAAGCTAGGAAATGCAGAGGCATTGAAATTCTGGTAAATTCTCTAATTATTTTCTGCATGCACAAATTATTTTAAATATATTAGATCAACTTGCTGAAGAGCATTAGAAATCACCTCCAAACAATTACCTGCACATTTTTATGATCATACAGATTTCTTCCCCTTTTGCTCGTTAGTAATTTCGTCTTCTCTTTTTTGCCCTTCCTGAACACAAAGGAGGCTAAATTCAATAGCACCTGAAAATGGGAGTGGGGATCATAATGTGTGATTAACCGACGCCCATAGATTGCAATAGAGGCAGCAAGCCAACTTTGAGCTGCCCGCTCATTTCAATGATTTCAGCATTCAGCTAGCACTAACTGTGCTGTTGATTGTCTGGTGGCATGAGCAGGGGGCCAATATTATGAGTGGCCAGCACCAGGTTATTAAACATGGCACTGGAGGCCTTGGTGGAGGAGAGATGTCCTGTATCCACAGGAGGCCAGGAGACCCTCCAGACATACACTCAGAAGGCATTGGGAGAAGATAGCAGTGCGATGGAATACGAGTCCACTTGCCTTGATGAGTGCAGCTCCAACAACACTCAAGAAGCTCAACAATGACAAAGCACCCCCATCCATCACGTTAAACATTCACTCCCTCCACCTCTGATGAACAGAGACAGCAGTCTGTACTATCTACAAGATGCACTTCAACAACTCACCAAGACTTCTTCAACAGCACCTTCCAAACTCACAGCCTCTACCACCTGAGACTGCATCACCTTGGCATGAGTGGTAGCAGTCTAGGCTGACTGGCTGATGGGCAACAGTAAGGGCACTGGTGGAGTGGCAGGGATGGGAGGATGAATGCTACAGCAGGTTCATGCTCCATGGAGATACTATCACTCCCTGGGGCAGTGCCTCAGCAATCCTAGTAATCTGTTGGAGGAAAGATTGCTTGATTGCTGTGACACACTTCAAGCCCCTTTGCATACTGTAATCCACAGCCATGAAAGCAGCAAACTGACGTTGCATGACAGCAGTCGGAGCTTCCACATGTGCATGGGTTGCGCACTGGAGTCATCAGCCATGTGGTCAGTGGATAGCTCTTCTCACCCAGTAGCCATGCTTTTGTTTGCCTTGGTGGCTGAAATGCAGCTGGCAAGCAGAGTGCTGCAGAGCAAAGGCAATCATGATTGCAGCCAAAATACTGGGCTTGACCTGAATGATTCTCTGCTTATGTTCACACACCAGCTGGACATTGATGGGGTGGAATCCCTTTTGGTTCTGATATAAGGCAGAGTTGACATGCGGTGCCCACAAAGCGATGCACATGCAATCAGTGGCAGCTTGCACCATGGGGAATCTGAGCAAAGCTGTGTGCTCACTCTGCCTGCTTTTGTCCAGCAAGGGAGAATAAAATGTTGCTAGCTCTCATTGAGTAGGGAGCCTCAGTGACTTCCCCTTACGCAACAATCAACAAAAAACTGTGAGATGTTGCAAATATCTCCAGCTCCAACCTGGAAGGAGTCAGACGCATAAAATTTCATCACCACAGTCATCTTCACAGCCACTTGTAATACAGCCCTTGCCCTGCTCTGAGGTTGCAGTTGTGGCTGCAGCAGATGGCAGTTTTCAGTGAAGATGTTGTTACTGAAGCATAGATGTTGCTCACATTGTTCCTCACTGATGTTCAGTTAGGAGAATTGCTCCCTGAACAAGTTGGGTGATCTGGCTTCCTGCTGAGAGCCCTTTTGCCTCTTGTCCTGCTCTGCATGCCCTCTGTTCATTCAGCAAGTATTCCAAGGGGAATGCCTACTAGTGCACCCATGCTGGGAGAAACTGGATTATGCAGAAGCATTGAAGTCAGCAAAAACTCCTTCAGCACCTGCCCACACCACTCCCTGTAGATGTTTGCAACTTGAAACAACTAAAGAAAGCACCAAACACATGTAGAATTGTAGCAACAGCCAGAAGAAATCAACCAGCAACTAAACCGTAAGTAGTTGGCTATCCCTTTAAATAGCATTGTGGGGGAAGATAGGGTCCTTCCTGCTGCTCAACACATGTTCAACTGTGTGATGTTAAACAAGGGCATTAGCTGGACTATTGAGCTCCAAAATAGCACGCTGGGGTCAAATAAACCATTCATGCTGATTAAGTTGTGATCTGCATGTTCTGCATACTTTTAGCGAATTTTCACCATGCATGCTAATGCCTTCACTAATATGCTGTTCAGTGCGATTCACCCTAAAAGTGTCTGTGTGTGCTTTAGATGCCATTTTGGAGCTTCAAGGTCACTAATAGCACCTAAAAAAAAGGTGCAATGATCTCAATTTCCCATCCATAGACTCCTTGCATGGGTACAGTTGCATACATGTCCCTCGATCTCTGGTGCAAGTCTTATATGCCCGCTGTTCATGTGCACCTAGACAGTGAACTGCTGATTTGACTATGAGGACATCACAGCTGAATCCAATCCTATTCTTACTCAATATCCACCCATGCTCTTCCAGGAAGAGTTCCTTGATTGCAGTTTGGAGTGGTTGAGATCAAATCGTACCCCCCTCTGAGATCAGAAACCAAGTATACTTCAAGATTCAATCTAGCATCCTTCCCAATATGTATGGCTCAGTTACTTTTACCCTAATCAGCTGAGCCACTGGGGAGCTTGTTAATGATGTACTTTGAGGCAGCACAGCTTTTCTTCAAATTTACTTTGTCTCACAGTTCCCTGTATACTATCAAAACATCATTTGAATAATATCTAAATAAGAATTTCAGAAAGCACTAAGTCATAGCTTAGGATTCGTGTAACATCGAGTACAGGTTTGGGGTCTTTGAGTTCAGCTGTGCATGGTCTGGCCAACTTGTGGAAAGGAAATCAGTTGAATACTTCAAGACTGCCATGTGATGTAGATATGATACTCTAATTACGTTCAGGAAATTATGATGAAGTAGAGTTTTGATTTCTTATAATCGTTCCTAGGATGTGAGCATCGCTGGCTAGGCCAGCATTTATTGCCTATCCCTAAGTGCCCTTGAGAAGGTGATGGTGAGCTACCTTCTTGAACCACTGCAGTCCTTGGTGTGTAGGTACACTTACAGTGCTGTTAGGAAGGGAGTCTGGGATTTTGACCCAGCTACAATGAAGGAATGGCGATATTCTTCCAAGTCAGGATGGTGTATATTTCTGATTTTTCTGTATTTTTCAATACTGTGGTTGTCCTTGACAAACATTTCATGTGCATCCTTTGTTCCTCAGTATGCTTTGCTTTGCCAACCATATGATTTCAGCAGGTCAAGAACTTTATTGCAAGTTTTATAATTGTGCATCTTGTATCTCTCAGGTTATTTTACAATTCCAATAACATCACGTTCACACTTAGCAATTAATAAAGTTGCTTCTGAGGGCACAGCAGCTCCATTAATGTTTTGAGTATATTGAGAATGTTGGTCTTCAGAGTGTTTTTCACCTCACTTTCATAAATTTTTCCAAGAGACAATATATTTACCATTGTACTTATCACCTGCATAGCATGTATCAGTTGGAGCCTGTACTGACTGTGATGATAGATTAACTAGTAAATCAAGCCTGAGCACCTTCTCAACCATTGCTACCTACTTGTCCACTTAAGGAAAGTTTATCTTTAAAAGATCACTGGCCAAACTGTAATACAAACATTGTGAGTGTAATGAACAGATTCTCCAGCACCTAATAATAGTACATTTCTAACAAGAATCCATGCGAGAAAATAAAAGCAACCAGCAGACAAATGTACCTGAAATTTGGGGCTAGGAATTAAAATTCATCGCACCTGTTTCACAAGTGTAGGCCCAGTTTTGGGGAACAATGTTCTGCACCCTAAGAACTCCCAAAAAACATCTGACCCGAAAGTAGGTTGGGCCATTTTTTTTGGAGTCTGCATATGAGAGAACCTAACACCTGTTTTTGACTTGTGTTAAATTGGACTTCCCTGAGTGGGGCAGGAGTCGGGCCTGCTCCACTCACATTTACTGGGCATGGATGCAGCCTAGTTAGCGGCCGTGATTGAACCAAATACTTTTAAACATGTTCTAATTGATATGGAGCCCAGAGAAGTTGTAATGCGCCACCCAGCTCCGCAGTAGTATTGGTGGCTGCTGATGGCCCTGATGCGCCCCCCACCTTCGACTGTCCTTCGAGCACACCCTGCCTCTCCCCCAAGATGTTAATTAACACAGCAGTGCTAGAGTGCATTAAGAAGAGATTCCATATCTGCCAATGCCACACTTCAACCCAGCAGGTCAGGCAGCATCTTTGGAGAGAGAAACAAGAGTTAACATTTCAGTTTGATGGTTTTTCATCAGAACCAAAACATTGGACCTGATTTTAATCCATTCACTTACATAGAGTTAAAATCGGGCCGATTACCTTTTTTTTTCTCTCTAAACAGGTACTGCCTGACCTGCTGAGTACTTCCAACATCTGCTGTTTTTATTTCAGATTTGCAGCATCTGCAGTATTTTGCTTTTGTACCTGATCTTGATTCTTTCTTTAATGGACTTTCTGGGGTTTTCCAGATTTAAAAAAAATACAAAGCTTTTTTCTTCCTCTGTGCATCCATTATGTCACCAGTAACCATAGATTAATTAGCCAGCCCATTTTAGTGCATTTTTGGTGTCTTGTTTGTGTTATGCATGTTTGAGAATATTATTTGTGGTGTAATGTGCAGGTGCATAAAAGCCAGATTTGAATGTGGACTGATCATCTTTTATTTTGTTTCATAAGATGGCTTTGAACTCTGCTATCCTATTTTTGTGGTTTGTACCAACACCCTTAATTTTCATGGCAGCTCGGTCAACTGTAACAAATGGCAGATTATTTCCATAGAATGCAGTGAAAGATTGCCACCTTTGGGAACTGTTGGACGGACATGCTTCAGGCCTCATGGAAGACAAAACTTTGGAAGTGTCTTGCAAATATTTATCAGAAGAGTAACTTGCTTTTAGAACTGGGAGAACTTGCTGCCAATTAAAAGTGCAGGGCTGAACCCAGTTTCATTACTTTTGGCTCACAGTTAGTCCCAAGGTCTGACGTTATGCTTCTAACATGTTAATTTGAATCTTGAGCAATAGTTCTATCATGCGGCCAATATCTCATCAGTAACACTTTAAGATACATTTATGTTTTTGACATTGTACAGACCAAAGGGATGGTAAAACTAGTTGTGGAACATGCATGTAGTTTTGGTCAGCCTGCCTGAAAAAGGAGATACATGTGTTCAAAAGGGTCCAGCAAAGTTATCAGGCTTAAGGAAAAAGGCTCAAGTGACTGAACTTATTTTCCCAAAAGAAAAAGACTAAAGGGAGACAGCTCTTGAAAATAATGAAATCAACAGATGACATTGAAGTAAACTACCTAACTTAGATAATGGGCATATGACTACGTGGCACAAATAGAAAGTTCACAAGTCTGAAGTTAGCTTAATAAAGATTGGAAAAACCATCCAATCTCCAGGGTAATGTAGAACAGAGAGGAACAGCACCTCATCTTTCGACTGGGCACTTTACAGCCTTCCGGACTCGACCATGAGTTCAATAATTTTAGATCAAAACCTCGGCCCCCATTTTTTCTTTTCGTGTTTTTTTGCTGGGACAAAGAGCTACTGGCCCGTTGATTGGCTGGCAGCTCTTGGAGGCAGGACTTCCTATGTCAAGGAGGTGGAAGTTCCGCTGAAGTCCAGTTAAGGGCCTGGGGAGCGTAAAATCCTGGCGTGGCTCTCCAGGCCTGGCGGAGGCAGGCTCGCCCCCGACTTTTCAGCCGGTGGGCGGGGCCTCCCACCAACATAAAATTCCGGCCATGGACTCTGTATAGAATGGGCTTCATAGGCCAATTGACCTTCTCTTGATCTGGATTTCTTATGTTTGTGTATTTTCCCCTTAACTTTCCAGAAGAATATTTAGATTGTGCTACAACACAGCTCCAGCTGCTAACTTGATAGGAATAAATTTCAGTATATTTTGAATCTTTGAGACTGAGTATAAGAGACAATGTCATGGTACGAGAAGTAGACAAAAATGAAGTTTACTTATCAAGGAATGTGATTGTGGATTTTTGATATGTTTTGCCTGTGTGGACACATCATAATTAGGGCGGCACAATGGCGCAGTGGTTAGCACCGCAGCCTCACAGCTCCAGCGACCCGGGTTCAATTCTGGGTACTGCCTGTGTGGAGTTTGCAAGTTCTCCCTGTGTCTGCATGGGTTTCCTCCGGGTGCTTCGGTTTCCTCCCACAGCCAAAAGACTTGCAGGTTGATAGGTAAATTGGCCATTATAAATTGCCCCTAGGATAGGTAGGTGGTAGGGAAATATAGGGACAGATGAGGATGTGGTAGGAATATGGGATTAGTGTAGGATTAGTATAAATGGGTGGTTAATGGTCGGCACAGACTCGGTGGGCCGAAGGGCCTGTTTCAGTGCTGTATCTCTAAATCAAAAATAATTTAATGGTATCCGGCTTCCTGTTCTGGCAGCTCAGGTTAACATCTCTGTTATTTGTCACCTTCTCACATGTTGTTAAAATATATATTTTGAAATTTAAAGTGGTGATTAAATGCAATGTCTTTGCTGCATGTCTTAAGACTGGCTTATAATTATCACAAAGTCTAGATTTGGCTGTAAAGACATCTGTGCAAACCAAAGGCCAGCTGCCTTGTGGTGAGTATCGACACTTGTTTTCCGCTTTGCACGCAGGTCAGTCTGTTTCTTCATGAATAGGTATATGACAACCTAGAAAACTAGTAAAAGCTGACCAACACTTCAAAACAAAAGTTGGAAAGTGGACAAAAACTATCCTGAATGTAAGCCTGTGAAAACAGGTAATTGCACAAAGTGCAGCTGGATGTGTGCTTATAATTTAACCTGTAGGTATACCCTAGATTCCTTCCCTTGCATTTGGGGAAAATAAACCTGAACTACATGAAGACTTGAAGAGGGATATGAGTTTTAAAGGCCCAAGACCTATGTTCTGGATGAGGCAAGTGAGTGCATGTTCCTTCGGAAAATTGACTGTTGGAATTATTCGGTGTAACTTCTGGTATTTTTTAATCTAGGATGAAAATGGCATGGGAGTTTTTTGAAGCTGAAAAGGACACTTGCCGAATTTTATTAAATTAAACTTGTCTATACTTCCTGTTTAGAGAATAAAATGATATTTTTCTTTATTTTTTAAAATGTCTTTCTCCTTGTAGCAACATCTGATCAATTACTGGGACAGAAAAAGAAGTATCAATTGATTTTCTCTTTAAGGAGTTGCCAAATTGGAAATCAGAGCTCAAACTCATTCTATTGGCCATGGGATCATATTCTAGTCAGGGTCTTAGCAGCAAATATAAAATTCATGCCACTTCTTCCAATTCCTATCTCCTCACAGCTAGTGTTACATTGCTAGGCAAGCTTCCTTGAAACGTGTTGAACCTTTACAGTAAAAGGCATATATTCAGCTTAATCTTAAATTTCACTCTTTATTATTAATAAATTTTTAATCTTGAAAAGAAGTAAAGATGAATAGCATTGAAAGTCAGCTGGTCTTGTCTAGATGCCAAACAAAAGTTCCATCGAAATAGTTGTTTGAGTGGTTTTATAGCACCACTACTGACTGAGCTGCCCGAGTCCTGAAGGACATAGTTGCTAGACCGGGTCTGCGGCAGGTGATGAGGGAACCAACAAGATGGAAAAACCTACATAAAGATGAATAGCATTGAAAGTCAGCTGGTCTTGTCTAGATGCCAAACAAAAGGACGAGGCTCCACAAATATCCCCCTCCTCAACGATGGGGGAGTCCAGCACATCAGTGCAAAAGACAAGGCAGAAGCATTTGCATCCATCTTCGGCCAGAAGTGCCAAGTTGATGATCCATCTTGGCCTCCTGCTGAGGTCCCCAGCATCACAGACGCCAGACTTCAGCTAATCCGATTCACTCCATGTGAAATCAAGAAACAGCTGAAGGCACTGGATACTGCAAAGGCTATGGGCCCTGATAATATTCCAGCAACAGTACTGAAAACCTGTGCTCCAGAACTAGCCTCACCCCGAGCCAAGCTGTTCTAGTAAAGCTACATCTACCCGGCAATGTGGAAAATTGCCCAGGTATATCCTGTACATAAAAAGCAGGACAAATCCAACCCGGCCAATTACCGCCCTATCAGTCTAGTCTTGATCATCAGAAAAGTGATGGAAAGGGTTGTCGACAGTGCTGTCAAGTGGCACTTGCTCAGCAACAACCGACTTAGTGATACTCAGTTTGAGTTCTGCCAGGTCCACTCAACTCCTGACCTCATTACAGCCTTGGTCCAAACATGGACAAAAGAACTGAACTCCAGAAGTGAGGTGAAAATGACTGCCCTTGACATCAAGGCAGCATTTGACCGAGTATGGCATCAAGGAGCCCTCGTAAACTCGAGTCAATGGGACTCGGGGGGAAAACTATCCACTGGTTGGAGTCATACCTAGCACAAAGGAAGAAGTTGTGGTTGTGGCGAGTATTTCATTTCCTGACTCCCCAATGCCTGTTGTTGAATCATCTCAGTCCCAGGGCATCACTGCAGAAGTTCCTCAGCGTAGTGTCCTCGGCCCAATCATCTTCAGCTGCTTCATCAATAACCTTCCCTCCATCATAAGATCAGAAGTGGGGATGTTCGCTGATGACTGCACAATGCTCAGCACCATTCACGACTCCTCAAATAATGAAGCAGTCCGTGTCCAGATGCAGTAAGACCTGGAAAACATCCAGGCTTGGGCTGCTAAGTGGCAAGTAACATTCGTGCCACACAAGTGCCAGGCAATGACCATCTCAAACGAGAGAATCTAGCCATTTCTCCTTAATGTTCAATGACATTACCATTGCTGAATCCCCCACTATCAACATCCTGGGATTACCATTCACCAGAAACTGAACTGGACCAACCCCCTGTGGCTGCAAGAGCAGGTCAGAGGCTGGGAATTTTGTGGCGAGTATTTCATTTCCTGACTCCCCAATGACTGTCCACCATCTACAAGGCACAAGTCAGAAGTGTGATGGAATACTTTCCACTTACCTGGATTGGTGTAGCTCCAGCAACACTCAAGAAGCTCAATAACATCCAGGACAAAGCCGCCCGCTTGATTGGCACCCCATCCACCACCTTCAGCATTCACTCCGTTCACCACCGACGCACAGTGGCAGCAGTGTGTACCATCTACAAGATGTACTGCAGCAACTCACCAATGCTCCTTCAACAGCACCTTCCAAACACGTGACCTCTACCATCTAGAAGGACAAGGGCAGCAGATGCATGGGAACACCACCATCTGCAAGTTCCCCTCCAAACCACACACCATCCTGACTCGGAACTATATCGCCATTCCTTTACTGTCACTGAGTCAAAATCCTGTAACTCCCTTATTAACAGCACTGTGGGTGTACCAACACCCCAAGAACTGCAGCAGTTCAAGAAGGAAGCTCACCACCACCTCCTCAAGGGCATTTAGGGATGGGCAATAAAGCTGGCCTAGCCAAGGACGCCACATCCCATGAGCGAATAAAAAAAAAAAGATAGACATGAAGACTGAAAGGTTCACAATTTGAAATGTCGCTACTATAGTCCTATATTGGTGTTTTTAGTTTTTGTTGCACAAATTTTTCCAAGTTATGCGGAGCCCCTCATTTTACCAAGTCACAGCTGCTGCTACAGTTTTTTTTTAACACTTTTTTTTTTAAGTTCTTCCTGTCAGGATTTTTTTCTCTCTGATAATTCAACCCCTTAATCCTGGCTGAAGTTTGGGGCGGGAAGTCTCTGCCAATAAGGCATTTGAATTTGCCACTAAGAGGTGTGGAAGGGTAATTTTGGCTGACCAGCCCTTCATTTCTCTTCTTTGGCCTTTGCTTGATGTCCCCACTTGGCTGCATGGCACAGATTTGCAACAAACTGTAAGTGTAAACATTTGTCTTCCCAATCTGCACACGGTGCATCTCAGTGCTTGCAGAGTCCAACTTAACTTAAATCCTAAAGCTCATGGATACATAGAAAATGATGTAATTTTCCAAGGAGTTACTGCGGTCAAATAGGATCAGCATCATTCTCAAAGAATGAAGATATCTGAGAGCATTATTATCTCAGCAGCATCTTGCACAATGAACTGGAAAGAACATGTAAAATGTGCTTTTTAAGTCTTAAACACTTCAAAATCATCCATAAAGTTAGAGAACATAAAGTGTAGAGCATATAGGACATAATGCAGAAGCTCATTTTGTAATTTCTGTTACATAAACACTCTATTTTCATGTTACTGTGTAACAAATTGATCTGCAGAGTACTTTATTTTATTGATTGTGTTCTAAAGTGATGAATTAAACATCTTGCAAGCTGGTTACTCCTTCTTTATGTTTTGACTGCTTTTACTCATAATATTTCTCTTGATTTATCAAGCTACTGCCAAAAAGATAACAGCAAACCTGCACAGTACACATATAACAAAGTGAAAAAAGAAACCTAAATTTGTTGAATTTATCATGTTCCGACTGCTCATTATTCAGTGTTTGGTATTGGTTTGAAATGAGGATAAGATTGGTTGTGTCTGAAGGTTACTGCAGTATTTGTACACAGTAATTAGGACAACTCAGCACGATAAGAAGAATGACATTAAAAGTAAAGACTTGCATTTGGATAGTTTTATGATTCTCAGAAATGTTTCATAAAACATCACATGTAATGAATTATTTTGCCATCTGCGTACAAAAGCCACAATGAGATGATTCGATGCGGTGTATTCTGTGTACCTATGTGTTAGTTTTTCAGCATGATTTTTTTTCACGGGTGTCTACCCTTGCAAGAATTTGGCTGTTAAGACAGCATTTATCAAATTCTACAACATCAGTTCCTCCGAGCATGATTCGTTTTGGATTTTAAATTGAGCTAAATTTCTGGAGTTGTTTTTCCATGCACATTACACAGCCAGAGAATCTACACTTCACGAACAGAGAATAATGATTGAAAACTCAGAGTAAGCTACAAGATTGCTATAATTCAGTATGAGCAGTGAGATGATACCATAAATTGTAAGATCAGTTTCTCAGTATCTCCTTCAGCAATCTTCATGTGCTGAAAATGTAAGATGTAGGTAGTGTAATTTATGACAAACAGCATTCCAGCTGAAGGTCCACAACTTCAAGCAAAGGATTCTGCAGTATTCCAAATCCCATGCAATGGTTTACCAATTTATAAATAATTCTGTATATATTATAAACACGTCTGCATCATATTATTACTTGCAGTGTTTTTAGATGGATTTTTATTTGACAGAATGTTGACTACAGCAACATTCTGTTGACAGAACAGTGTTAAGCACACAAATATTGTATCTTGCCAAATGGCACCAACTAGAAAAGATGTTGAAAATAATAACACTCTTCTTTACAGAAATTGTTAGATTTATGCCTTTTCCAAGGCTTTTTCCTGTGTCACTGATAACTTTGTATCAGATGAAGTAACAATATTAAGAGGAATTTGGTAGCCTGCACATTCGTCTCTTCTTAATAACAGTTATTTTTCAGAAGCCTAATGTTGCGATAACATTGAGCTTGCTGCCTGCTTCTATTATTCCAAATTAAGTCCTAAACCCAATTTTGGAAGAAGTACAGAGCAGATAGTGTCATCATTCTTGACCAGGAGTAGCCAAATTATTTGTGTTGGAAAAAGAATTGATATGTCAACAAAGAGCCAGAAGCTGTAAATAAACTGTGCGCGTGCGTTAACCAATATTTTCACTGTTATCTTAACTGGAAATATAACATGCAACAAATTTTAAAACCAGCTGATCATTCTTATTTTTGATATGATTTTCAACTTTTTTTTCTTTAAAATCTAGATTGTACTTTACTGTTCCTTCTCTCCCAATCTATTCCCCTTCCTCTCATTCCCTCTTCCACATCACTCGTTTCCTCTTTCCCTTTCATTCTCTCTCCCCCTCAATCTCTGTCCTTGTCTCTTTTTCCTTGTTTCTTTTGCTTATTCCACTCATTCATTACACCTGTCCTTTCTTTCCTTTTTCCCATTTAATTTCTTCTCTCGTACCTCTCCTCTTGTTCCTCTTCATTCTCATTCCTCCTTAGATTCTCTTGTGTTTCCTCCCTTACCCTTGTACCCGTCCTCCTTAACTACTTCTCATTGACCCCCTTTCAGTTCCTCTCATTCATTCTCATACCCTTTTTTCTCCTTTATCCTCATTCCCCTTTTTCATTCCTTCTCTACTCTTTCATGTCCCTAATTCCCTCTGTCCTTTCAAAGTGTGGTGTAGTTTCCCACCTAATCCTCAGCCAGGCTCAAAACCAGTCAACTGCCTGTAGGCTGAGCCCACCCCTCCTCTTGAAACTGTATGTGGTATTGCATTCAGACTAAAATTTGATGAATGCAAACAGGTGCACAGCTATTGAACTGAGTTTTTCTTATTTATGATGAGCTATAAATTAGAAAGTTATTCAAGGACATCTTTAATATCCCCAAAATAATTTTTTTACACTTTTACTACTCTTACTGAAACTTTGAATTTCAGATTATTCCTATTTTTTATTCACTTTCTGGGAAGGTCCCAAATAATAATAGTTTTAAAGTGAAAGCTGCAGTTAAGACATCTGAAGAAACCACCAAACACCCCAATCTAAAATAGTGATTTACATTTTCTCAGGAACTTTCATGCCATCTTGTAATTAGTTCGTGCAGTTGCTTGTGAAGTGCTTTGGGATGTCTGTCTTTCTTTTCTTTCTCTTCTGTTATGCAAAGAAAAAGCTGAGAGGAAAAACACAACTGTAGAATGCAACCTCTCAAAACTAACATAAAAGTCATTTTTGCCTTCATTTTCTTCAGTTCAGACTATAGATGGTGACTGTTTAATAACATTTGCACTTGAAATAAATTTAGGAGATTAAATCATTTTTGAAAAATACCATTGCTTTGGAAATTTTTATACTAACAATTGGTCTTAGATAGGTCAAAGTCCAGATGTTAATTTCTGGACTTGAATATGCATTACTCCTACTAGGGGGTTTCCAAGCTGGAGATTGGAGTTTGTTTCGCAGAGTCTTGCAGCCAATGCAGAAGCTTCAGATTTTCTGAGGTGCAGAGCCATTTAGAAATTCTGTAGCTGTACTTGGCTCAATAGATCACACAAAACTTAAGAAATTAGGAAATGTATTCATCCCTGTAGATCAGAACTGGTTCAATTGAAGTCTGAAATCTATTTCAGAATCTATTGCTATCAACAAGAACCTGTTCCTGAAGGCTTGAAAATGGATAGTGTCACCTTTTGGTGCATTGAACGTCCTAGCATGAACTAATCTTCCACAGCAGATGCAATCTCTCCCAAATACCATAAGTGGCACAGTGGCGCAGTGGTTAGCATCACAGCGTCACATCTCCAGCGACCCGGGTTCGATTCTGGGTACTGCCTGTGCAGAGTTTGTAAATTCTCCCTGTAACCGTGTGGGTTTTTGCTGGGTGCTCCGATTTCCTCCCACAGCCAAAGACTTGCAGGTTGATAGGTAAATTGGCCATTGTAAATTGCCCCAAGTATAGGTAGGTGGTAGGGCAATTGAGGAAAGGTGGGGATGTGGTAGGAATATGGGATTAATGTAGAATTAGTATAAATGGGTGGTTGATGGTCAGCACAGACTCGGTGGGCTGAAAGGCCTGTTTCAGGTCTGTATCTCTAAATAAAATAAATAAATAGGAATGTTCTTGTCTTCAGTAACGTTACAGGTCTATTATGTAAATGCTCCACTTCTTTTTATTTATTATACTATGGGCTCTACTTACAGTGGACAATCAGATAAACTGAACAAATCATGTCTGCCCAAACGTAATGGATTAAAAGTAATGCATCTGTCTTCAGGTTGCTTTGTCTGGACATGCTGTTGATGCACATGCTCCTTTTCCCTGAATGTAACAGTGACTTTTCCTCAATCTCTTGGCTTCATAGCTTAGCTTTCTGATCCTCAACTACCCAGGCTTGCCCAACCAAGCCAGTTATTTGTAGCAAACACAATGGACAGAATTTTTCCAGCCAGGTGGAGCTAGGTTCAGGTGCTTGTTAGGTGGGGAAGTCCAGGAAAAAGACATCAGGTCAATGTCCCGACATCATCCTGCCCTCTTCTCCTTTCCGCGTGGCAGGTTCTGAGTCCTGTGGGGAACCCCGTGGGTCTGATGTGAACGAATTGAGGTGATTAAAAAGGCAAGTAAGAGCCTTTTTAACCCTGGATTTATTTTCCAACAGTGCACAGCTTCCAGATATGTCAGCAACTTGCCAGGGGCGAGTGCACAGTGGGAAGAGCTTCTTCAGTGAAACTGACAAGCTGGGAAGCCTTTGATCAGTTACACTGAAGAGCTCCGGCCATGGCCATTGAGAGACTGCTGTTGAAAGTACTTCTTCTCTCAGGGGGTGCTTTCACTGCTTGGCAGGTGATTACCAACTTCTTGGAAGGCACTTCACCTGTCCAGCACTTGACTCATCTTCATCTGCACTTCCCTGCTGCCAGCCTTCACCACAGCATGGGAGCAGCTTGTGCAGCTCCACCTTCCACCTCTGCTGAGGGGCAAGTACAGAGGCCACAGCACTGCCAACAGCTCCAGCAGCAGCAGGAGCAACATCAGTAACAGCAGCAGCTTCCGCCTTCTCATCCGCATGCCCCTCCAGCTGGAAGGAGGCAAGACCCCCAACATAGGGTCTACAGGCAGAGGATCATCTCTCTCGATAGTGTCTCAGGAGGCTCAGGTTCTCATGGCAGGTCATTCCTGTCAACTGCAGCCTCCTTGAAGACCTCCTCAGTGGGCTAGGTGGGCTTGCATTGCCAGTGACTGATAAGGTGCTTGTCACTGGAGGGCCACTTCCTAACTTCCTCCCACCAGGTTTCTGCCTCTTGCCAAGTTGCATACTCTCTTCTGTAAGGAAAGAAAGCAGAGAGGTGTGAGTGTTTGTAATGGGATGTGTGGAGAGGAAGGAAGGAGACCATTTGTGGAGGGTGACTGAGGCATGGGTGCGAGAGGGCAGTAAGATGAGGGCGAATGTGAGTGTTGACTGTTCGAATGGGGATGTAAGTTACCCACAGAGCAAGGAATGAGTGGAGCTGCAAGGTGTGTTGACCTGAGATGTGCTATACGAGCATACAAACATATGAATTAGAAGCAGAAGTAGGCCATTCAGCCCCTCGAACCTGCTCCGCCATTCATTAAGGTTATGGCTGATCTGTTTCTGTTTCGAATTCCACACTCCCATCTACCCCCAATAATCTTTGATTCCCTTGCCCAACAAGAATTTGTCTATCTCCACCTTAAAAATATTCAATGACCTCACTTGTTACCACTTTCTGAGGCAGAGAGTTCCAAAGTCGCACAACCCACTGAGAGGAAAAACTTCTCCTCATCTCTGTCCTAAAAGGGCGATGCCTAATTTTAAAACAGTGCCCCCTAGTTCTGGACTCCCCCACAACATCCTCTCCACATCCACCTTGTCAGGAGAATGGTGGACAAGTCAGAGTGTGAGGTTTGGCACCTGAAAGTGCTATGGCCATCGCCTGCCATGCCTCCTGAGGTCCTGGATTCTCTTGATGCACTGTCTCTAGGTTAGAAGGATCACATCTCCACTGCTGGCTTCCTCAGCCACTTCCATCCATGCCTGCTTGCTGGAGAGGTTGTCCTCTTCCTCTTGCCCTTGGGAGAGCTCACCTCACTGCAGCTGCTCAGATCCCACAGCAAGACCCAAGGTAAGAGTGAGCGAGTCAGGGAGCATATTTCCCAGGTCTATTCTCCAATCCTGTGGTTGCTGCAGCCTCAAAAATCCAAGTGCTGATGAGCTCTGGTAACCCATGTCATGGCCCCTTTAATTAGAACTCCTTCCTTTGACAGAATGGATGCATCATCCTGCCCACGCTGCCTGATTGGTCGGGAACCTGGAGGTGGGATGATAATGCAGTGGCTCTGGGAAAGTGCATCGGCAATGCCCACCCATTTGGAAATCAGGTTCCCGACCCGAAAATAGTCTGCTGTTCCAGCAGGGACTAGGTGAACAAGATTCCACCCAATACCTCTGTGATTATTGGCCATTATTAATGGTTTGCTGGCATAAATTTCTGGTGCTATTTTTTCTCAGTGATTGTGCTCATGGAGATATGGGACTTCAATATTGGGGAATGGAATCCTTTTCCATTTTTGTAACCACTGTCAGCATCAAGCACTCCTGAACGAGTATAACATCATGGGGAGAGAATTCTCATCCACTTTACTCCACTAATATCAATGTGCCTTCAACAGAGCCTCAGCAGAGTCAGTGTGAGGCAATTCTATTTTACCATGATCCAGCTTGTTTCCATTTGTTATTAAAAATTGAAAGTATCATATATGTAAAATATATCCACAAAAAAATTGAGTTTAAGTTTGAATGAGATGTTCATTTATCTTACTGAGGGAAAAATTATCTGGAATTTACAGCACAGAAACAGGCCATTCAACCCAACTGATCGATGCTAGAACTTATACTCCACACGAATATCCTCCCACTCTAATTACCTTTTCCCATTTTCCCCCCATACCTTCTCCCTTATGTTTGCATTGAGCCTACCCTTAAACGCATCAATACTATCTGCTTCAACCATTCCATGCGGCAGTGAGTTCCATGGTCTCACCACTCTCGGTGTAAAGGAATTCCTCCAAAATGCATTATTTGATTTGTTGTGGCTGTTGAAAATGGTCCTGATTGTGTCATCCAATCTGATAACCGTAGTTTAGGTGCTCAGTATAACTGCATTTCTAGACAGTGGTGGGTTATGATTGATGGAAGCAAAAAAAAACTGTTACGTGCAAGTCTTTAAATAAGACCCAAGACTTATTCACTTAGTGAAGTGTTTGATATAATGATTTGTCCAACGGTAGAGGTTGCACAATAAAGAACAAATGAAATGCTCAGTGTATTGCACAAGCAGTCAAAGCTGATTTATGAAGGTCTTCCTCACAAGTGTAACAAATTGGATATTCCAATATCCCTGGCTGCATAATTCAAGGATATATGAATGTGAGTTTACGAAAATACACATTTTTAAAATTAATTGTATTAAGAGGATCCTTTTCAATGGGTTGTATTACAAGTGTGAAGCGCATTTTAATAGTCTCACTTAATAGTGCTGTCTGTAACCTTTCTGCTAACACAAAAGGCGTCTTTGTGAGTATGAAATATTAAAATACTAAACTGACTGGACAGCTCTGACCCAAAATACCTCTGTGTTCACAAGTGAGTCATGGACTAATATAAATAATTGTAGCTATGTCCAAAAACAATAAGTTAAAATGTTGCCAACTTCACATTGGCTCTCTATCAGAGCAAAAACTTAGTAATGCTTGCCACTTCACTAAACCCTTTGCAAGCCTAGTACTCCCGCTGTACTGTGTCTGATGTGGAGATGTATGGCAGTAGTTGGAGAGGGAGTAGTAGTTCCAATTACATCATGGCCCTTGTGAGAATATTATTACGTCACACCTGTGTGATGGATCTTTATCCTGGCCGCATTGAGGAAGTTCTCTCATTCGTAATCAAATCAGAAAATAACTTCAAATATACTAACAGAAATGTTTTTATTCATCATAAAGTATCGTATTTCGATGTTATAGAAAATGTAAGCATCACATATACTACAATGGAATATCTCTTCTCTTGTTAACAAAAATAAATTTAATGGAGCAAAATACAAGTCTAGAACTATGTGGTATGTCACATAATGTGAACTGATTGTTAGGCAGATGTAAATTTGTAATAGAGTTTTCATTCTACATGTATTTTACTGAGGACCATATTGTCTCACATCTAAAAATGGCCATTGTATGCATGGGGAGAGGCCTCAAAATAATTTAAAGCACTTTGGTATTGTCTGCTTTAATCAGAAGTTAGTTCGGGATGGGTGATAATTGTTTCGGTTTGAGTTGGAAGGATATGAAATAAATATGATACTTTAAGTGCTCAAGTGCTTCAGACCTGTACCTAATTTATGTAAAACTAACTAAAGTAAATGTTAATAAATTCTTGTTACGGCGATTCTACAGGCTGAGAGTGTGGCTGTCATTGTGTGGTACAAGCCTCTATTCACAAAATAATCTCAATGTAAAAGGCGTGATATTGCAAACTAACATCTCGGAAAAGTCAGAGTAATGACTGCATTTAATCAAAGCTTAAGGGGCTGAAATTCGTGTTCAGCAGTAATGCGAATTGTGCTCATAGTGAATTGGTTGCACATTTTACACTACACTTAATTTTCTTTTCCATTGGGTGCAATTTTAACTCTGTAAGTGAATGGGATTTGAGTGAATTAAAATCGGGCCCATAAACCTCAATAAAAAATTCTCATTGTTTTATTTTGCAGTAATTTATAATTGAAAATGTATTGAAATACTATAAACATGTGACTCATGAATATAAATGTTGATATGTCAATTCTTAGTGTCAATCAGGGATCAATAATTTGTCCATTTAATGAAATGCAATTTAATAAGAAAGAATAATTCCGTTCCATTTGTTTCTGTATTTATACAACAAAGAAATTCAACGACTACAGAGATAACTTTCTGCTTCCACAATAAAAGCATGACAGAAATAAAATATTCCTTTTAAATACATGGCATGGTTAGAAGTGTGATAATTGTATCTACTTGTAAAATTTGCCACAACTGGTTTGTGACTTTAGTCATTGGTGGGGTAAGTCGCATTTACGTTCATCATGTGTCAGTACTTTTCAGCACTTTCTGTAGATGACAAATGCACCTCAAACCCTACCTGTAGAATTATGTTTCTTTTAGGAGTGTCATTCTTACAGCTGAAAAAACTACAAACCCATTTCCTGTCTCATAGAATGAGTAATATTATTTCATTTTGTGACATTCAAATTGTTTTAATATATCTATCTTGACTGATAGTATCTGTTACTGCTGTCTGTGCCCACAAACATACAGGATACACTTTTCATTGGAAAGCTCTGAACCAAGTTATCATTATTAGTATGCAGACTGAACCTATAAAAACGAGTGGGCGATGTTGAGAATGTTGGGTAAAATCCTGTTCAAAATAACCCTGGAGCTAATTTAATTCTGCCCAATATAGTAGTTCCCATGGCAAAAATATCCCAGTAACGAGGGAGTGCCTCTAGCGTACCTTTTTATTTTTGGATTGGTACTGAACACATGGGAAAATTCTATTTAAGTCTTGTTTCATTTTTGGTCAGGATATGTTCCCAGATTTCTATTAACAGGTGTGATGTCAGAACCTTTCAAAATAATTTGGTAAATCCTAAATTACAACCCACATTCTCTTAATGTCAGCAACTTTAGATATAACTGCACACACATGTCACATGGATTGAAATTTTAAATGGTGCTTGATGGTACACGCACAGGTGGACCATAGAGACAAAAGCTTGGACAGCCCTAGGTAAGTGCATCTTCAAGAGTGTTTATTCTCCAAATATTTATTTGTAATGATTTTGCTCATTGGGCGTTTATTGCATTACAGTATTGCACATGAGGGACGTTTTGGAACAGGACTAGAAAGTCACAGGATAAGTATAGGTAGGTGGTAGGGAAATATAGGGACAGGTGGGGATGTTTAGTAGGAATATGGGATTAGTGTAGGATTAGTATAAATGGGTGGTTGATGGTCGGCACAGACTCGGTGGGCCGAAGGGCCTGTTTCAGTGCTGTATCTCTAATCTAAAAAAAAAAGTGGTTCTACTTAGTCAGCAATGCTCTTAAGTCCCGTATGATAATCTGTTGAGTAGAGGCAGTAATTCTGATTATGCAAATCACTGTGAAGATATCTATGATGAATGATTGGCAATTGTATCACCATAGCCACTGCAAGTGATGGTCATCAGTTAGTGTGGGAAATAATGCAGGCAACGATTTCATGTTTGAAGTTCTTTTTCACACAAGAAGTAAACACATGGAAGAGACTTCCAAACGTAATAATGGATATGACAGCACCAAAATCATGTTTTTTCTATTCGTTTGTGGGATGTGGGCGTCGCTGGCTCGGCCAGCATTTATTGCCCATCCCTAATTGCCCTTGAGTAGGTGGTGGTGAGCTGCCTTCTTGAACCGCTGCAGTCCTTGGGGTGTTGGTACACCAACAGCGCTGTTAGGAAGGGAGTTCCAGGATTTTGACCCAGTGACAGTGAAGGAATGGCGATATAGTTCCAAATCAGGATGGTGCGTGCCTTGGAGGGGAGCTTGCAGGTGGTGGTGTTCCCATGCATCTGCTACCCTTGTCCTTCTAGGTGGTAGAGGTCGCGGGTTTGGAAGGTGCTGTTTAAGGAGCCTTGGTGAGTTGCTACAGTGCATCTTGTATATGGTACACACTGCTGCTACTGTGCGTCGGTGGTGCAGGGAGTGAATGTTGAAGGTGGTGGATGGGGTGCCAATCAAGCGGGCTTCTTTATCCTGGATGTTGTCGAGCTTCTTGAGTGTTGTTGGAGCTGCACCCGTCCAAGCAAATGGAGAGTATTCCATCACAGTCCTAACTTGTGCCTTGGAGTGGTGGTCAGACATTGGGGAGACAGGAGATGAGTTACTCACTTCAGAATTCCCAGCTTCTGACCAGCTCTCGTAGCCACAATATTTATATGGCTGGTCCAGTTCAGTTTCTGGTCAATGGTGACCCCCAGGATGTTGATAGTGGAGGATTCAGCGATGGTAATGCCATTGAACATCAAGGGGAGATGGTTAGATTCTCTCTTGTTTGAGATGGTCATTGCCTGGCACTTATATGGCACCAATGTTATTTGCCACTTGTCAGCCCAAGCCTGGATGTTGTCCAGGTTTTGCTGCATCTGGACATGGGCTGCTTCAGTATCTGAGGAGTCGTGAACGGTGCTGAACATTTTGCAATCATCAGCAAACATCTCCACTTCTGACCTTATGATGGAGGGAAGGTCATTGATGAAGCAGCCTAGGACACTACCCTGAGGAACTCCTGCAGTAATGTCGTGGGACTGAGATGATTCAACCTCCAACATTCACAACCATCTTCCTTTGGGCTAAGTACAACTCCACCCGGCAAATAGTTTTCCCCCTGATTCCCAATGACTCTAGTTTTGCTAGGGCTGCTTGATGCCATACTTGGTCAAATGCTGCCTTGATGTCAAGAGCAGCCATTCTTACCTCAGCTCTGGAGTTCAGCTCTTCTGTCCATGTTTGGATGAAGGCTGTAATGAGGTCAGGAGCTGAGTGGCCCTGACGGAAGCCAAACTGAGCATCAGTGAGCTGGTTATTGCTGAGCAAGTTCCACTTGATAGTACTATCGACGACCCCTTTCATCACTTTGCTGATGATCGGGATTAGACTGATGAGGCAGTAATTGGCCAGATTGGATTTGTCCTGCTTTTTGTGCACAGGACATACCCGGGCAATTTTTCACATTGTCAATTAGATGCTAGTGTTGTTGCTGGAACAGCTTGGCTAGGGGCATGGCTTGTTCTGGAGCACAAGACTTCAGTAATATTGCTGGAATGTTGGCAGGGTCCATAGCCTTTGCATTATCCAGTGCCTTCAGCCATTTCTCGATATTTATTTATTTAGAGA
Source organism: Heterodontus francisci (assembly GCF_036365525.1). NCBI lineage: Eukaryota > Metazoa > Chordata > Chondrichthyes > Heterodontiformes > Heterodontidae > Heterodontus > Heterodontus francisci. The sequence goes on along the minus strand of NC_090396.1, from coordinate 29,386,892 downwards.
TATAGCACTGAAATAGGCCCTTCGGCCCACCAAGTCTGTGCCGACCATCAACCACCCATTTATACTAATCCTACATTAATCCCATATTCCTACCACATCCCCACAATTTCCCCTATCACCTACCTGTACTAGGGGCAATTTATAATGGCCAATTTACCTATCAACCTGCAAGTCTTTGGCTGTGGGAGGAAACCGGAGCACCCAGCAAAAACCCACGCGGTCACAGGGAGAACTTGCAAACTCCGCACAGGCAGTACCCAGAATTGAACCCGGGTCACTGGAGCTGTGAGGCTGTGGTGCTAACGACTGTGCCCCCCACGTGATATCACATGGAATAAATCGGATTGGCTGAAGTCTGGCAATTATGATGCTGAGCACCTCAGGAGGAGGCCGAGATAGATCATCCACTCGGCATTTCTGGCTAAAGATGGATGCAAATGCTTCAGCCTTGTCTTTTGCACTGATGTGCTGGGTTCCACCATCATTGAGGATGGGGATATTTGTGGAGCCTCCTCCTCCTGTTCGTTGCTTAATTGTCCACCACCATTCATGACTGGATGTGGCAGGACTGCAGAGCTTAGATCTGATCTGTTGGTTGTGGGATCACTTAGCCCTGTCTGTTGCATGCTACATCAGCTGTTTGGCATGCAAGTAGTCCTGTGTTCTAGCTTCACCAGGCTGACACCTCATTTTTCGGTAAGCCTGATGCTGCTCCTGGTATGCCCTCCTACATACTTCATTGAACCAGGGTTGGTCACCCAGCTTGATGGTAATGGTAGAGTGAGGGATATGCCGGCCCATGAGGTTACAGATTGTGGTTGAGTACAATTCTGCTGCTGCCCATGGCCCATAGCACCTTATGGATGCCCAATTTTGCATTGCTAGATCTGTTTGAAATCTATCCCATTCAGCATGGTGGTAGTGCCACACAACACAATGGAGGGTATCCTCAATGTGAAGATGGGACTTCATCTCTACAAGGACTGTGCGGTGGTCGCTCCTACCAACACTATCATGGACAGATGCATTTGCAACAGGTAGGTTGGTAAGGATGAGGTCAAGTAGGTTTTTCCCTCTTGTTGGTTCCCTCACCACCTGCCGCAGACCCAGTCTCGCAGCTATGTCCTTTAGGTCTCGACCAGCTCAGTCAATAGTGGTGCTACGAAGCCACTCTTGGTGACGGACTTTGTAGTCCCCCACCCAGAGTACATTTTGTGCCCTTGCTACCCTCATCGCTTCTTCCAATTGGTGTTCCTCATGGAGAATCATGTGACAAACAGCTGGATGATGAGGACTATAGAATATTTCTGGGTAAGATATTGTGAGCCGAATGGTCGTGTCATCTATATTTTTGTTGCAAAGTATATTCAGGAATTATTCTGAGAAAAAAATATTCAAAAATTTCCATGGGAACTATGACATTAAAAATCATAAATAATATATATTTCACAAAAAGAGCAATTGGAGAACAGAGAATCGAAAGATGCTCAAATACTTATACTGGATAAGAAGAAAATGTTGAGTGGATCAAAAGTGAGTCTGGGAGCTGAACGACCTCCATGACACAATCTGATCTTTTTTGTTTTTCCCACACAGCACTGCATGACGTACTTAAAAAGCGTTTCTATATTTAAGATACAGTGTGTCACTACTCTGGCAATCTTAAGCCACAAGCAAGAAACTCACAGTTTGTCTGATATTGAAAAGGGTTACAGAAGTGATGCCATTGCTTTTAACTTTGAAGAAGGAATTAAATTTTCTGTTGACTTTGGTTCATGTGAATGCCCTTGTCATTAATTTTCCTACTCTCACACACTCAATTTATCAACTCTGCCCCAATGCTGTAAGTGCTTTACCACATGAAAGATTTTATTTTGATGAAGGATGATACTAAAAAGTGTGAATGTTATCATAATCATGTAACTGTAAGCTTTAAAAATATGCTCGTGAACCATGGAAGGTGGGGGTGAGGAGAGGAATAGCTGGACTGAGCAGAATGTTAGAACAGCATCTCTAAATCCACAGCTCAGATCAACCAGTGATAGATTAGAGAATATTTTTCCTGTTTATCTTTTTTATTTCTCAATTTTGCCTTCTCCCTCTTTGTTTCTTCACCATCTCTTTATCTTTCTGTTTGTGATTGTGCATCTTGCTCTCAGGATAAATTTTGCATCAGAGGTCACTATCAGGAACACATGGCCTGTGTCTGTTCACATTGGTTGGTAGCATACTTGTAGACCCAGTTTGACTCGGTCCAAGCCTCCCATTGGTATATGGAAATGGTTGAACAATATAAATGCTGGAATTCATGGACATTTAATTTAAAAGATCGCTAACAAATTAACAATGTAATAATTGGTCACATCATCTTCCATTGAGTAAATGTTGATTCTAGCTCAAATAAATGTGCAGTGAGTATTGTCCCGTGAATCATATTCCGATTGTCTTTTTCTCCCTCCACATTTTTTTTGAACAGAATGGTAGCGGGTTGAAATTTTTAAAATAAGTTCACACCGATTTTGGGTCCACATCCATGTGAGGTCTCACTTTAGATAGACAACTCCCTGCTCGCCCCAAAAAAGACAAGAACCTTGTTAACCTTTTAACCTTGTTAAAACTTTGAAACTGGGGGTCCTGAGATGCATTTAGGAACTCAATGCAATTTTGGTCTTCCAGTGAAAGTGGAACTGAGCGTTGAGTGACCAAACGAGTTTTCTTTAGAGGGACTGGTGCAGGTTGTTTCAAGAAAGGGAAGTAACAGCTTTACCAATAATTTTTATGGGCCAGGAGGAACATGGATGGCTCCACAAATTGCCCCCACAGATGTATCCCATCTATTACTGTTCACACTACAGCATTGCATTCCCCCGCTGGAATAACACATTTCCGGCTTGGCTCCGTGGAGGCATCATTGGATTTGGCACTGTTCGGTGCTGGCAGCTCAGGGCGCATGTCAAAAGCGGACCCAACCATAGAATCAGGTCAGGTCTCACGCAGACATTGTTGGCTGATCGTAGCAAATGCCTCACCTACAGCCTGCACAATTTACACCATAGTCAAAAACTCTTTGGGCTTTACTTCCACAGTTGCAGCCAGTCCTCTGGTACCTCAGTCAAGTGGCCATTATTCATGTATGGGTTTACAGAGTGTGGCCAGACTACTTGACTGTGAAGGCATCACAATCAATCCCAATCCTCACCCAATGTCCAGGCAAACTTCTTGTGGGGATTACTTGCTAGTGATCAGGGAACCCTTCTCAAAATTGATTTTTCCTCCCCCACCAAGTAACCTAGGACTCTATGACTGCTGAGACCAATTGTAGCAACTGTAACACATTCCTAGCTGTGCTCAACTACCCTAGTGTGGTTTAAAGGTCAAGTTTGTAACACCCTGATGTGTAAAGCTGCGTCATTGATCAGAAGAATTGAGGTTTTATACTTGAAAGTTCAGGGCTGCATTTGAACCCATTGCATGTATTATGCTCCTGTAGCTCATGCTTGGGTACAGTTCTATGAATTTCAGCCACCCAAAGTATCTCATCCAAGAAGCCATTATTCCATGTGAACCTGGGCAGATTATTATTCAACTTTGGGGAACATTACAGATGAGCTGGAGCATGTCCTTATCTGAAATCCACATGTACACACTTTCCAGGAGAGGTGACTGGATAGGACCAAGTGTCAAAACTCTGGCTGATTTCTCCGTCCCCTCATTTACCCACCAGTTCAAGCACACTGCCTAACTTTTACAGGCCTGAATTTTAATGGCCCCCAGATGGCTGGAACAGAGGCCTGGGGGCAGCTCCCTGATACAGTCCTGCTGCATGGGAGGTTTCCCAGTGGCGGGCAGGAGCCAGGCGGGGGTGTGGATCAGCTGATGGCTCTACGGAGGCGGCCAGCCGATTTGCATAATTAAGGTGCCAATTCGGGGCCATTTTACAGAGCTATTGGCATCTTGCCCACAGCGGCACCCCCAGCTTCATGGAGTCAGCCTTCCTGCTATAGGGGGCCATCAGTGCTGGAGGCTCCATGGCCCAAAGAAGGGGCCACAGGCAGGAAAGGCAGCCCTCGCGGCTCCAATGATCCTCCCAGAGGGGTTTCCCCTCCAATCAGTGGGGCCTTTTGCCCTTGGCCATCGTGAATTTATTATTTCTACTCACCTCTCTGAGGCGCCTTTGAGGTCTCTCGCTTGTCTCAGCAGCACCCACCTCTCCCGAAGATGTTACTGACACTTCAGAGCTGCTGGCCCTCTGATTGGGCTGGCAGCAACCAGAGCCTACCCACCATCCTTAATTGAACTGCAGGCCCGGAGGCGGCCAACTCTGGTAAAATCGCTGAGCTGGTCCTGCTGCTGGAAAATGCGGGCTTGGGGCCACTATTTGGTCACAACATTGGGTTCCCGAAGCCCATGGTAAAATTCAGCCCAAGGTGTGGTAACTAAGATCAGCTAATTTAGCACATAGAGAGATCAGACCTGTGACCCTGCTGAACTGTATCTCAGTTCCAGCTCGAGTAGTGCTTTTACAAGCTGAGCCATCATGGGAAGCTACTTTTAAAAAAAATAATTATTTTGCTTTAATCATTTGATATTATTACATATTTTTCTGTGGACTTTTGTGACTGTACATCTTTTTTTGTGTTTGAGTTACCACTAAACTACTGTATATGTTCTTTCCATGAAACAGTTCACTGTTCCTGGAAGGATAGATAGAATTATGCGCCACAGAAAAGAAACACATTTGATTGGTGTTCTCTCGCCATGAGAACACAATTCTTTCATAGCAGTTCCTGGGATTCATTTTTGAATCTCCGCCAAGCAATGACTGGACTGTAAACATCTGTAACAAGTGTGCAGTTGACTGTGAAAATGACAACAAATGTTATGATTTTCCCTGGGGGCTGTTTGGAATGATTATTCCTCAGTACTATAAACCACAGTGTGCTCTGGGAAAATTCCTAATGCCCAATGTTTTTCCTTGCCTGGTGTCATAGTCTTCTGGCAAAATGCGACACCAACAAAAAAAGAACCATGGCCGCAGGAGTTCAAAGTTTAAATATTGCAGCTTAGTTGCAACGACAGGAAGATTAGCGACACTACGCATTACAGTAGGCAAATTACAAGCAGCTTTGTTGTTTTGTGAGGTTTAGTGGTGGCAAAATGCATAAGGAACTCTCTGCAACTGAAGTGTGGTGTGAATTACTCTTTTAAGTTGAGCTGGATAAACATTTGATTCAAATAATTGGATAATAATACATGAAAATCCTATATACTAATACCAGACAATTTTATATTCAAATGACACTCAAGATTTGAAGAACAATATACACAAAAAAATGTGCAGCCTGCATTTTACAAGTCAGGCACCTTAAAAAGTGGATTTTTTACATTTTACATATTCATGACTGGTGTTAGGGAAGGTCAAGTCTTGTGGTTGAGGAACAATAGGTTAAAGAAAATAAATAATTTTTATATAGTACCTTACATGAATTCAGGGTGTTCCAAAACACTTAAAGGCAGATATTGATGGAAGCAGTTGTAATCTGATCAGTCAGATTCGGGTTTTGAAATGGAACCTAATTTTGCCTGTCAGGAAATGCTGTTGTTCATGTTTTGAGGATGGGTGCAGAGGTTATACATGATAATCCATTTGTGCATAAGTATAGAGATCGTGCTTTTTCCAACATGTTGAAAACAAGTCTTGAAAGAAAACAACAAAAGTAACTGTTTGGACTTTGTGATAAAACAAACAAGGAATGAATCCATAAAGGTAGTTGTGGATTTGTTCAAAACTAATGTAATAATTAAAAAGATTGCATTATTGAGCAGTTCTGTTTTTGGGAATGGAGAAAATGCTCAAGAAAATATAATTGCTATCAGTGACCAGCCAAAGACCACAGAAGCCTTCAGGATCAGTCAGAATAATAATAGATTATCTACCTTAGGAAAGCTTTCTTCATTCTTAAAGTGAAACATTCTGCACGCATTGTAGCAGTTTATTTCTGGGCAATAAATGATAACAAGCCAATTCTGTCATAACACCTGAATGACACATCATGTTCCTCAGGTTGTCCGTGTGATTTGCAGGACCAGTAAAACTACAGACAGATTCCCAGGATGTGTGAAGAATACATAGTGTAGAAGCAAAGGTCATATCGCATGAACCTCATGAAGTGATAACTACGTTGCTGGATGCATTAATATAATTTGATTTATGGCTTTTACTTAGATAACTCTATGGGCTGAATTTTTGCAATGGGGCTTGGGGGGAAAACAGTAGTTGGGATTGTTTCCGGATCCCAAACCCATCTTTTGGGGAAGCAGTCACTCTTTGTGATTTTCTTAGAGGCATCCCCTTAATTGGCATGGAGACAGGTTCCCTATCCAATAAGGGCAGCAATCATGGCTCTTGAAGCTGGAAGGCCAATCAGAGGCCTTCCAGTTTGAAAGGAGCAGCAGACTGCAGTAGAGGGTAAGTAACTGAGAGTGTGCTTCAACATGGAAGCGCCTTCTCACCAATTTTTTTAAAACTTTAAGTTATAAAACCGAAAATGCAGCCAAGCCACCACTATGGCAGGGGAAAATCTATCTATAGGGCAGCCTTTGGCTGCACCTGCTCCCAGGTAGGTAGGAAAAGCCTCAAGGCATGCCTGGAGCACTGGCTCCCTTGCCTGCTGCAAGGTGCCCACCTCTAGGCAGTTAGATTGCCCCCTCTCACATCAGGAAACTGGAGGCTGACTAGAAAATCCCACTCAACCTCCTTTAGCTGTACATAATAGGGCTCTTAATGAGCCTAATTGGCTACCTGCCTTGTGGGAGCGGGTAGCCCTGCTGGCTCCAAACCCACCACTGTAAAAATGGCCAGCACCAAGAACAGGGTTGATAAACTGGCACACCGGCCGGCGCCAGTATCTTTGGGTCCCACCTTCTGACTTCGGCAATGCGCAAAAATTCAGCCCTATCGCTCTGTTTCCCTCTCACTCACTCTCTTGCACACATACTCATGTACATACATGGTATGGTTGGGAGGTGAGGTGTGGGGGGAATATTACTGGGAGGTGGGAGTGGTACATGGGAGTGTGTAGGGCTGGGGCAAATAGCCTGTGGCCCAGAGAGAATTTAGCTTCTGGGCCTCATTTCTGTCATTTGGATTGGATTCAGACATGACCTGGCCTGAATCACTGGCCAAGGAAAATTCTGATGGTAGGAAGATGTGCCAGGGATCCAACAGGATGATCAGGTATCAGGGGGGTCAGGGAGATGGAAGCCTAGGGGAGGGGTGGCACAAGTTGCCTTGTGTGGTACAGAGGAGCTCTTGCTGTTTGTAGCCCATAGGCATACCTTAAAAAATATTAAGAATATAAACTTTCCTGGATCTTGATCCAGCTCTAGGCAGATTTGGGCTAGTAGAGAAGCCACTACTGCTACGTTACAGGCCTCGGGTTAAAATTGCAGTCAGGCTCGAATGATATAATTGCCCCCGGATCTGCATATTTAAAGAAGGATCCCACCAGCTTCAAGGGTGTGTCCTTGGCACCTGCAACTTAAATTCAAATCTGCCAGATCAGGGTGGCATTGCAGTGGATATATTCCACTCTGTTAACTACCCCCATCTCTGCCTGATTTCCACAGGGCGGGAGGGGAAGTTTAAAATGTCCCAATTCACGCTGTTGTGCACAAGGACAGGTATTTTTTTCAAAACGGTCTCAAAGAACAAAGAACAGTATAGCACAGGAACAGGCCATTCGGCCCTCCAAGCCTGCACTGATCTTGATGCCTGCCTAAACTAAAACCTTCTGCACTTCCGGGGACCGTATCCCTCTATTCCCATCCTATTCATGTATTTGTCAAGATGCCTCTTAAACGTCGCTATCGGACCTGGTTCCACCACCTCCCCCGGCAGCAAGTTCCAGGCACTCACCACCCTCTGTGTAAAGAACTTGCCTCGCACATCCCCTCTAAACTTTGCCCCTCGCACCTTAAACCTATGTCCCCTAGTAACTGACTCTTCTACCCTGAGAAAAAGCTTCTGACTATCCACTCTGTCCATGCCGCTCATAACTTTGTAAACCTCTATCATGTCGCCCCTCCACCTCCGTCGTTCCAGTGAAAACAATCCGAGTTTATTCAACCTCTCTTCATAGCTAATGCCCCCCAGACCAGGCAACATCCTGGTAAACCTCCTCTGTACCCTTTCCAAAGCCTCCACGTCCTTCTGGTAGTGTGGCGACCAGAATTGCACGCAATATTCTAAGTGTGGCCGAACTAAAGTTCTGTACAGCTGCAGCATAACTTGCCAATTTTTATACTCTATGCCCCGACCGATGAAGGCAAGCATGCCGTTTGCCTTCTTGACTACCTTATCCATCTGCGTTGCCACTTTCAATGACCTGTGGACCTGTACGCCCAGATCTCCCTGCCTGTCAATACTCCTAAGGGTCTGCCATTTACTGTATACTTCCCACCTGCATTAGACCTTCCAAAATGCATTACCTCACATTTCTCCTGATTAAACTCTATCTGCCATTTCCCCGCCCAAGTCTCCAACCAATCTATATCCTGCTGTATCCTCTGACAATCCTCAACACTATCCGCAACTCCACCAACCTTTGTGTCGTCCACAAACTTACTAATCAGACCAGCTACATTTTCCTCCAAATCATTTATATATAGTACAAATAGCAAAGGTCCCAGCACTGATCCCTGCGGAACACTACTAGTCACATCCCTCCATTCAGAAAAGCACCCTTCCACTGCTATCCTCTGTCTTCTATGACTGAGCCAGTTCTGTATCCATCTTTCCAGCTCACCTCTGATCCCGTGTGACTTCACCTTTTGTACCAATCTGCCATGAGGGACCTTGTCAAAGGCTTTACTGAAGTCCATATAGATAACATCCACTGCCCTTCCTTCATCAATCATCTTTGTCACTTCCTCAAAAAACTCAATCAAATTAGTGAGACATGACCTCCCCTTCACAAAACCATGCTGCCTCTCGCTAATAAGTTTGTTTGTTTCCAAATGGGAGTAAATCCTGCCCCGAATAATCCTCTCTAATAAGTTCCCTACCACTGACGTAAGGCTCACCGGCCTATAATTTCCTGTATTATCCTTGCTACCCTTCTGAAACAAAGGAACAACATTGGCTATTCTCCAGTCCTCTGGGACCTCACCTGTAGCCAATTAGGATGCAAAGATTTCTGTCAAGGCCCCAGCAATTTCTTCCCTTGCCTCCCTCAGTATTCTGGGGTAGATCCCATCAGGCCCTGGGGACTTATTTACCTTAATGCTTTGCAAGACACCCAACACCTCCTCCTTTTTGATAATGAGATGACTGAGACTATCTACACTCCCTTCCCTAGGCTCACCATCCACCAAGTCCTTCTCTTTGGTGAATACTGATGCAAAGTACTCATTTAGTACCTCGCCCATTTCCTCTGGCTCCACACGTAGATTCCAATCTCTGTCCTTGAGTGGGCCAACCCTTTCCCTGGTTACCCTCTTGCTCTTTATATACGTATAAAAAGCCTTGGGATTTTCCTTAATCCTGTTTGCCAATGACTTTTCATGACCCCTTTTAGCCCTCCTGACTCCTTGCTTAAGTTCCTTCCTGCTGTCTTTATATTCCTCAAGGGATTTGTCTGTTCCTTGCCTTCCAGCCCTTACAAATGCTTCCTTTTTCTTTTTGCCTAGGCTCACAATATCCCGTGTTATCCAAGGTTCCCGAAACTTGCCAAACTTATCCTTCTTCCTCACAGGAACATGCTGGTCCTGGATTCTAATCAACTGACGTTTGAAAGACTCCCACATGTCAGATGTTGATTTACCCCCAATCTAAATTCTTCAGTTCCTGCCTAATATTGTTATAATTAGCCTTCCCCCAATTTAGCACCTTCACCCGAGGACTACTCTTATCCTTATCCACAAGTACCTTAAAACTTATGGAATTATGGTCACTGTTCCCGAAATGCTCCCCGACTGAAACTTTGACCACCTGGCCGGGCTCATCCCCCAATACCAGGTCCAGTAAGGCCCCATCCCCAGTTGGACTATCTACATATTGTTTCAAGAAGCCGTCCTGGATGCTCCTCACAAATTCTGCCCCATCCAAGCCCCAAGCACTAAGTGAGTCCCAGTCAATATAGGGGAAGTTAAAATCACCCACCACTACAACCCTGTTACCTTTACATCTTTCCAAAATATGTTTACATATCTGCTCCTCAGCCTCCCGCTGGCTGTTGGGAGGCCTGTAGAAAACTCCCAACATCGTAACTGCACCCTTCCTATTCCTGAGCTCCACCCATAAAGCTTTAAACAAAACTTATACTCACTGTGAAATATGAAATATTTTGATAATTTTGTGTGTATGTACTGTGCAAATGCTGCTACTTTGTCAGAATGTGAGCTCATTCAGATCCAGTTTTTTGTTTAAAAAAACTTGATTATCTCAATTATCTCCAGAATATCAGACTTTCTTCAAATAATTTCAAAATCCTTTAGGTTTAAAATAGTGGGAAAAAAGTGGAATATCACGAAGATTTTGAAAAGAGACAAAAAGTTTCTCACATCTGCCAATTGGGATTGGGGATTTTCATAAGGGAGGAAAAGTTTCCATCTCGTTATTCCCACCTCCACAATTCACACACTGGACATTCTATGTATTTCACAGAGAATAGCAGTCAGCAATCCAGTATGCAGATCCCATGGTCGCATTTCAATGTGGTTAATGTGAGTTACATTTGAACTGTCTTTTGAAGGTGTACAATAGCATATGGAAAGCCAAGATTCTTGCGAAGTTTATAAAGGTCACAGTGAAAAGAGAGTGAATTTGATTTGAAAATAATAATGGTGAGACATATTACATATAATTTTACCACTCAGAAACTGGCCATTCAGCCCAGTAGGTCTATGCCAGTGTTTACGCTCCACACAAGCCTTCTCCAACATCACTTCAACTTACCCTATCAACATGTCCTTCTATAATAAAAACAGAAAATGCTGGAAATCTCAGTGTTGTGGGACAAACTTAAAAGCAGACCACATTAAGGAGCTGTAAGTGAAGGTCACCAGAAGAAGTGATGTTGCGTCTCACATGACCAGGGAGTTGTGGGTGTCGCCCAACAGAGTGGGATGTGTTTAGATGTGGCTCGTGCATTGGAACATAGGAGCAGGAGTAGGCCATTCAGCCCATCAAGCCTGATGTGGTAACTGTTCTAGTTTAAAGTATAATTGAAAAAGACACATTTTCTTTGGATATTACTTGTAGTCCTGTGAATCTTGCAATAGTTCACATATCAAAGGAACAAGTAATATTACAGCAAGTCAGGCAGCATATGTGGAGAGAGAAACAACTTTTGAGGTTGATGACTTTTCCTTTCACGCTCATGAATCTAATTTCACCTTTGCTATTTGCCTCAACTGCTCCTTGCGATAGTGAGTCCCGCATCCATGTAAGAGTTTTTAAAAAACACACTACATGGAGTAAAATGGTCCAGACTTGTAATGCAAAGCAAATTTAAACCAGTTTGGGATCAGGATCATTACAGTGTAATGAATCAAATCACATACTACTTTTTCTCCAGCAGTAGGCACCAGAAGTGAGATCACTTATTTATCATAATCTTGTGAATTTATGGCATGTAAATTGGATGCATTAGAACTTGATATGATCAGCATCCTTTTGCCAAAGGAAAAATTGATGAATCGGCGATGGTGATACAGCACAGATGATTCAAGGGGTTCACAATGTTTCAAAACTGCACATATTTCAGTGCCATTTTTGTGAAGATTATTCAGTCATTATCCATAATTAAAGAGGAACTGACCAATTTGCTTTTATAATTGTATTGATTACAGAAACAGCACGAAAACCTCTGTTCATAACAGCACGATTTCCTATTCCATGTTTACACTCTGGGATTTATACCATAGTAATTTGTGCTGAGTTTGTTTGCTCACACATGTGCTAAGTTGTTGCAACAACAGAAACAATAGTCTCTGTGACAAAGAGCTGGAAGAGCAATTACCTCTAAAGAAACAAAGAATTTGTTCTTTGGCGCTGTACACAACCTTATGACATCCAGAACTGCTTCAAAATCAATGAAGGTGTAAAAAAAAATCCATAAACCCTACATGCTAGACATATTGAGGGAAATGAGGATGGAGTCAATAAAAACAGAAATCAAATTGACCGAAAACTTGCTTGCTTTACAGGAAACTTCACTTTGCTACATATTCTTTATATGTCTACCAAAATGGAAACATCTTTAATTATTAACAGTTTTAAAATTTGGCATGAAATTGGCCCTGTCCTGGTAGTGCCATGTTCAGCTGATCAAAGCCTTCCAGTAACTGATGTGGCACTCTTTAAAAAAAAATCAATGGTTTAACAAAATATTTAGTTAACTAATTTAATTGTTTTTTTCCTCTACATACTGTCTTTCATACAACAAAGCCTTCTTGGAGCAAAGGGGATTGAGAGGAGATTTGATAGAGGTGTACAAGATTATGATAGGTTTGGATAGGGTAGACAAAGAAAAGCTGTTCCCAATACCTGATGGTACAGGGTTTGGGGACACAGATTTTGGGCAAGAGACGCAGGGGGAATGTGAAGAAGAATTTTTTTTTTTGCGCAGCGAGTGGTAATGACCTGGAACCTGCTGTCCATGAGGGTGGTGGAAGCAGAGACGATGAATGATTTCAAAAGGAAATTGGATGGACACTTGAGGGAAATAAACTTACAGGGCTACAGAGATAGACCTGGGGAATAAGACTAATTGGATTGCTTGGCAGAGAGCTGGCATGGAGTTGATGGGCTGAATTGCCTCCTCTATGATGACTCTAAAGCATAAGTTTTAACTGAATAGAAGGAAATACTTCTAGTAAATCATAAGGTGGTTATTCATTTTCTCTCAAATTAGGGTTTGGCTATAAATGCTGACCTTGTTTTTGTTGCTGTGTATTTTTCTATTTGTTTAGGACCATTTAGCTTTAAGTACAGAGAAAGCAATGGGAAATTGCAAATGCAGTTGCCAGAATTACTACTGTTTCTCAAATTGACTGTGCAGTTTTGCTGCCATTATTTCATAACAAGTTGTGATAATTACCATTAAGTGCTCAGAATTGCTGGAAAAACCTATTGAAAATACATACGGAATAAACAAAATTATTGCAATTTACTGATCCAGCCTATCAGTTTGATTTAGATGTTGTACAGAATTGACGTACAACCACTAATTAATGATCCTGATCTACCCCATAAAATGTCAATGCTTCATTTTATTTAATTTTCGTTGTACAAGTGTTTATACTACTAGGGCTGTGCATATTTTTATACTTGGGCACAAACTGTTCACACCAATATAAAGTCAAGTGGTCTTGAACTGTATGTTAATGTTGCAAGCAAGTTGCATTTTGTTTTAAATAAAAATCAGAAATGCCCATAAAGTATTATTCATCAGTCCTGCTCCTTCATTGTAGGTTTACAGTTTTCAAGCTGGGATCAGTGACAGTTTTCTTGAAGCCATCCAACCTCTTTCCATCTGTCAAACAGATTTTTGAATTTTCCACATTTATTGGTTTTATAGCATGCCATTTCTCTTAAAGCAAACATGTGTCCTACATTTATGATGTTATTTTCCTTTGGGTAACTGGTGCTATCTTTTGCAAGTTAGAACTAGGAGTCACAAGAAGTGTGCTGATATTTGCAGGTGGTCTGACAATCTCTATTGTATAGTATTCTCTAATCAAAGTCAAAAATGACATCTTATGTGCCAGTGACTGTGGTTCACTATCTCTTCTCATCCTCTTCGACCTCTTTGCAGCCTTTGACATGGTTGACCACGCCATCCTCCTCCAATGCTTTTCCTCTGTTGTCCAGCTCAGTGGGACTGCCCTTGCTTGGTTCACTCTAACCTATCCAGCCATAGCCAGAGCATCTCCAGCAATTGCTTCTCTCCTATTCCCCTTACACTATTACCTCTGGAGTACCTATGGATCTACCTTTGGCTCCCTCCTGTTTCCTGTTTACATGCTGGGAAACAGCCCTTCAGAGCCCAAAACAAAGTTCATTCTTATTTCCATCCCCCTCACTGGCATTGTCCTGATTTCAATCAACCTCACCATCCTATTTGAACCCAAGGTGACCTTCCTACCCCAAAATCCTCTCCATCACAAAGACCACCGAGCTCCACCTCCAAAACATTACCCGACTCCACTCCTACCTCAGCACATGTGTTGCTGAACCTCCAGTCTGGGCCCTTCGTAACCTTCAAACTCGATTGCTCTAATGCTTTCCTGGCTGGCCTGCCATCCTTCACCTTCCCTAAACGCAGCACATTGTAAGCTCTGCGGCTGATATCTGATCTCGCAGTAAGTTCAGTTCATCCATCACCTTCATCAACTTCCTACCTCATAAACCTAGCCCAATAGCCCTTTGAAAATTCTGCATTCCTTCAACTCCGGCCTCCTGTGCATCCCCCACTCCCTTTGTCCCGCTTTTGCTGGCCATGCCTTCAGCCACCCAAACCTTAAATTCTGGAATTCCCTGCATAAATCACTCCGCTTCTCCACCTTCCTCTCCTACCTTAAGACACTCTTTAAAACCCACATCCTGACCAAGCTTTTAGTCTCTACTCCGAATATATTCTTTACCTTAGTGTTGATTTTTGTTTGATTACGCTTCTGTGAAGCATCTTGGGATATCAATACAAGTTGGTGACGGTAACAGGCAGCATGTTTGTTTCGTTTCCATGTTAGCAAATGTGACATTAGTCCCACCAATACAGTTTAAAAAAACAAACTTTTTAATTATTACATAATCTCATTCATTAAAATTTGGAGGCTGCTTTTTTCCAAGTTAGGACTGTTTTGGAAAGTGTTGAGAAGTATGTTTAAGTAACAAACTATAGGTTACTGTAGTGTTGCCTCTATTTAATACTAAATCAACAATTCCAACAGTTGTTAGATAACGGAGTCACTCAGGGTGCAGCTAGAGCTTCCGCATATTCCATTGACAAGGCAGATACTGAGTTAAGCAGCAGGATTTGCTCAGCAGGTACAAAATGGCTCGTTCTGCAGGCTTCCCAGCCTTATCTTTTTAACATGAGTAGGAGCCTTTGCAAGTCAACCAGTCATTACTTCTGACAAATTCATCACTTTGAACACATCTCCTCCAGTTAAAGCCCCAAGTACAGAAATAAAAGACAAATGGCTTCTACTCTGCTATAAATTACTTTGGTTGCAATAATTTTAGTGAGAAGTGGAATTATATTTTTAACTGTTATTGATTTGGAGAATATTTCCTGTAATTTAGCAAATGAATAAAATTATATACCCATTTCAGTTTTTAGTGCTTTATTACTCTTCAGATTTTTAAATGATGTGTCCGTGATTCTTCATGGTGTAAGCTCCTGAGTTTAACTTTGGGGACAGTTAGGTAAAAGGACCTTCCCTCACAAGGAGGGGAGAATTGTAGAGGTGGGGTGATTGGGGGGGTGGTGGTGGGTGGTTGCGGTGGAACGCTGAGGTTACATGTTAAGCTACACTGCTTTTGTCTTTCATCTGCCAGGCAAATACATAATGACACTGGCAGAATTCTGAGTCTAAATGTCTCTTAGTCAGCAAACGGAGCATGACATGTGGTAAACTTAAGAGAATAGTGAAATTTAAAGGGTTGGGGGGGAATAATTCAACAAAGGGGCGGCACAGTGGTGCAGTGGTTAGCACAGGCCTCACAGCTCCAGGGACCTGGGTTCAATTCTGGGTACTGCCTGTGCGGAGTTTGCAAGTTCTCCCTGTGACCGCGTGGGTTTTCGCCGGGTGCTCCGGTTTCCTCCCATTGCCAAAGACTTGCAGGTGATAGGTAAATTGGCTATTGTAAATTGCCCCTAGTGTAGGTAGGTGGTAGAGAATATGAGATTACTGTAGGGTTAGTATAAATGGGTGGTTCTTGGTCGGCACAGACACGGTGGGCCGAAGGGCCTGTTTCAGTGCTGTATCTCTAAATAAATAAATAAAAAAGTACAGGTATGCATGTTTATATCAAATAAGCTTAATATTCAAAACAACAAAAATTGGAAAAGATCACAAAATGTTTGATGTCTAAAAGCCAATTTTCTAGAGACTGATTTAAATTACAGGCTAATTTCTGTGAATTTTATATACTGAATTCAGAAATGCAAAGCTTACACAAGATAATCTGCATAATTTTTTAAACAATTTAGAATATGTTTGCAATTTGTGGTAACAGAGCATAATACAGGCCTCAAAGAATTTTAAGGACATTCTTTTCTGGCTCCATTTCCCAAACCTGCTTCTGTTATCCTCTGTGAGGGATGCTGAACTAAGATTCCAACCTGCCCATCACATATAAAAAAAATTAAAACTGCTACAGAAAAACAATGCAACCACAATTTAGAACCATATTAATCTTGATGGAATCCAGTGCCTCTTGGTCACACGGCTGAGGCTACTTGACTTGAACAAGATGACCTCTAACTGTCCTCCAACATTATTAACCTCTTTACTTTGGCAAAAGCACAGCTTTCAATTCCAAAAACTGACTGACCTCACAGCTTTTGCTAACCTGACTTCCTGTCTTTCTGCCTGCTTTTTGTAAAAAAAAAAAATCTCCTTATATTCACAAACTAAAAGGAAGGCCTAATCCAGATATCTTCTGCCAAGTGCCTGGGACCAGTGACTTCCCAATACAGTGAGCGTGAGTTTTTCATGAACTTTCATGACAAGCCAACAAATCTCTAATTGTTTAAAGTCTTTGGGGAAAACAACATATTGACTGTCTAAGATTTTGCTGCCTTTTTTATTTTCAACTTGTGTGAATGCACTATGCTCAGAAAGAAAATACTTAAAAGTGATTTTTTTTATCCAACTCCATTCTGTGAAAAAATGATCAATAAAATTCTGAGTTGTCTGAAAAAAATTAAAATGCTATAATTTTTTAAAAAATCAGTATTTGAGTTCAGAGTGAGATATGCAGCCTACTTTCCTTTTAACTGTATTGTCATAACACTTACAGTGTGTAGTCCAGCCACACGATACAGCATGACCCATTTGTTGATATTAAGGGTATACCATCAATTAATAAGTGGAGGAATACCAAGGTTTGATTGGCCTTGTACACTTAATACATGCCACAGACTAAGACATTCCTTGGTGCACACAACTTGTGTTTTTTAAGAAGTTATGTTGGTGTTGTACTTCGTGTTCAGCATTGAACACGTGCCAGACACATTTTCGAGAGCAGTGAAATACCAAGATTATGCCACTAGCCAGCAGGACTCCTTAATTCACGTGTGATGACATGACAATTTCTCACTCAAGTCAAAGAAATTTCTGCATTCTGTGTTCTATTTTACCACACTTGCAAAATGCCAATGGAAAATAGCTTAATAGAGTTGAGTCTTTTATTAAAGAGTGACCTGATAGAGGTCTTCAAGATTATGAAGGATTATGATAAGGTAAGTTGTCATAAATTGTTTCCATTGGTCAGAAAGTTGGTACCAAGAGAGCACAAATTAAACATAATTACAAAAAATGTCAAAGAGGAGCTTGGAAAAAAAATATGCATACACAGAAGGTGGTTATGAAGTAGAATTCACTGCTGTAAAGCACTGTTGAAGCAGAGTCTATAAATTCTTTTAAAAGGGAACAGAATAATTGCTTGAAAAGGAAAGATAATGAAAGGTAGGAAAAGCAAGGCAAACATTGGGTTTAGTCTAGGCCATTGCAGCCCAATACAAATTAATGACCAGATACAAACGTGACTATGGTAATACAGTTTTATCCGCATGTGTTAATTTTAGTAGAAAATGCCTTATGTACAAAACAGGTAAATGTATTTCACATGTATATAGAACAAAGATCTACCACCATTCAGTAACCAAGGAAGTAAAGCACTCATAATAATCAAATAAGACACTTGCACTCTGGTTTTCATTGTACCAATGAAAAGTGGGACAGCATGACCATAGGCAGATGGGTGTCAGAGTGGCAATATCTCTGCATGACTGCTGTTATGGATAGGAATCCCTTGATTATTGAGTATTAACTATATCTGCAAGTGATAACTATAGGAAGTAACTCAAAGTCTCGCACATATTGTAAAGCTAATGAAAGGCCACAAAGTGCAATGAAGCTCATTCCTTCATTAGCTTGATTCTCCAATTATAGCATCCAACTCTATTTTGAACAACACTATTTTGTTTTTTCCTTTACCATCCCATATCCTAATTATTTACGAATTATCCCTCTTGGAATCAATTTTGTTTTTTTCTCCGTACTAATACAAATGCTTTAATGAAATGCATTGTTGAATATTTAGCCCATTTAAAATAAATTGAGGTTTTTGACAGTATGATTCGCAAACTTGCATGTATTTTTGTAGTTTGGTGTGGTTAAAATAGAACACAGTACTCCAGGTGAGATCAGACTAGTGCATTGGGAAACCTCATCATAAGATATTCATTCCAGAGACGTGGAACTAAACATTGATTTTTTTAATTAGTTCGTGGGAAGTGGGCATCGCTAGGTCAGCCCGCGCCCTAGGCCAGCATTTATTGTCCATTCCTAATTTCCCTTGAACTGAGTGGTTTGCTAGGCCATTTCAGAGGGCAGTTCAGAGTCAACCACATTGCTGTGTGTCTGGAGTCACATGTAGGCCAGACCAGGTAAGGACTGCAAATTTCCTTCCCTAAAGGACATTAGTGAACCAGATGGGTTTTTGCAACAATCAACAAAGGTGTCATGGTCATCATTAGACTAGTTTTTTAATTCCATATTTATTAATTAAACTTCAAATTTCACCATCTGCCATGGTGGGATTTGAACCCATGTCCCCAGAGCATTAGCCTGGGTTTCTGGATTTCTAGTCCAGCGATTTGCCACTACGCCACCACCTCCCCTAAATGATGAAGTGGGAGGTTGTGATTTGAAAACAGTGTTGAAGAACATATTGCTCCATTCCTGCTATCACTGTGGCCATCTCCATCTTATTAGGGTCCTCCGAATTGGTGGCCTGGGCGACTGCCTGAAATGGATACAAAGCTGATTTAAATATTAAAATCGGGGTCCTATGACAGCAATAGGATCCCAAGGTAATTTCACGTCTGATCTGGACAAATTGTATCCTGTGCACATTCCTACCAGTATGAGTAGGTAGTTGGGCCAAAGAGGAGGCAACAGCTAAGTCTCATTTTATTTTTGTAGGCCAAGAGCAGTGGAAGTCTTCTCCAGGCTCCACAAAACCAGCCATTCTGGCTGCTCCCTGCTCCCATATTTTGAGCTCCCTTCCCCTCTGGACCTTATCTTCCAGTCTGGAGGCCTCTGCCCTACTCTCGAATGTCCTCACTAAACTTCTCCACCTCTCTCCCCACCTTAAAAATTCTCCTCGTTATAATTGCCCCATGAATGCCTCTTTGGGACCGCTTTGCTTTAGCTTCATTTTTGTTACACGTATATCTTCAGCTTTTTAGTACTGAAATTTTTCAGTTTCTTTTTCCCAACCATATTTCCCAGTTAATTTTATTCCATTGATGCCTCCTTCCTTTGAAATCTGCCTTTTGCAGTGGGATAGTTGTATCCTGGACCTTACTTGTATTGATCAGATTATTCTTGAATATAATCATTTTGCGGTCCATGGTTCCCAGAGGTTTCACAATTTCACATTGCTGCTGTCATGTTGGTCACTTGTAAGCATTAGGTGTGGATGCACCCAGTGTCTTTTTTTTAATTCTCTCCTGGAATGTGAACATCGCTGGCAAAGCAAGCATTTGTTGCCCATCCATAATTGCCCTTGAGGTGGTGTTGGTGAGCCGCCTTTGTGAGCCTCTGCAGTCCATGTGGGGTGTAGGTACACCCACAGTGCTGTTAGGGACGAGTTACCCGGTGACAATGAAGGAACAGTGATATAGTTCCAAGCCAGGATGGTGTGTGACTTGAAGGGGAACTTGCAGGTGATGGTATTCCCATGCATTTGCTGCCCTTGTCCTTCTAGATGGTAGAGGTTGTGGGTTTGAAAGGTGCTGTGGAAGGAGCCTTGGCAAGTTGCTGCAATGCATCTTGTAGATGGTACACACTGCTGCCACTGTGCGTCGGTGGTGGAGGGAGTGAATATTTAAAGTGGTGGATGGGGTACCAAACAAGCAGGCTGCTTTGTCCTGGATGGTGTCGAGCTTCTTGAGTGTTGTTAGAGCTGCACCCATCCAGGCAAGTGGAGAGTATTCCATCACACTCCTGACTTGTGCCTTGTAGATGGTGGACAGGCTTTGGGGAGACAGGAGATGAGTTACTCACTGCAGAATTCCCAGCCTCTGACCTGCTCTTGTAGCCACAGTATTTATATGTCTGGTTCAGTTAAGTTTCTGGTCAATGGTAACCCCTAAGATGTCGATAGTAGGGGATTCAGTGATGGTAATGCCATTGAATGTCAAGAGGAGATGGTTAGGTTCTCTCTTGTTGGAGATTGTCATTGCCTGTCACTTATATGGCTTGAATGTTACATATCAGCACAAGCCTGAATGTTGTCCAGGTCCTGCAGCATGTGGGCATGGACTGCTTCAATATCTGAGGAGAGGCGAATGGTACTGAACATTGTGCAATCATCAGCGAACATCCCGACTTCTGACCTTATGAGGGAAGGTCAATGATGAAGCAGCTGAAGATGGTTGGGCCTAGGACACTACCCTAAGGAACTCCTGCAGCGATGTCCCGGGCCTAAAATGATTGGCCTCCAACAAATACATCCATCTCCCTTTGTGCTAGGTATGAATCCAACCAGTGGAGAGTTTCCCCGATTCCCATTGACCTCAATTTTGCTAGGGCTGTTTGATGCCACATTCGGTCAAATGCTGCCT
Source organism: Heterodontus francisci (assembly GCF_036365525.1). NCBI lineage: Eukaryota > Metazoa > Chordata > Chondrichthyes > Heterodontiformes > Heterodontidae > Heterodontus > Heterodontus francisci. Next base: position 29,366,025 of record NC_090396.1, on the reverse strand, counting down.
TGATATCAAAGGGCAGTCCTCTCAACTCAGCTCTTGAATTCTTTTGTCCATGTTTGAACCAAGGCTGTAATGAGGTCTGGAGTCAAGTGGCCCTGGCGGAACCTAAACTAATAATAGATGAGCAGGGTATTGCTGTGTAAGTGCTGCTTGATAGTCCTGTCAATGACAACTTCCATCACTTTTTTTATTCATTCATGGGATGTGGGCGTCACTGGGCAGGCCAGCATTTATTGCCCATCCCTAATTGCCCTTGAAAAGGTGGTGGTGGAAACTTTGCTGATGATAGAGAGTAGACTGATGTGACGGTAATTGGCTGGATTGGATTTGTCCTGCTTTTTGTGGACAGGACATACCTGGGAAATTTTCCACATTGCCGGGTATATGCCAGTGTTGTAGCTGTACTGGAACAGCTTGTCTAGGGCGCGTGGCTAGTTCTGGAGCACAGGTCTTCAGTACTATTGCTGGAATATTTTCGGAGCTCAAAGCCTTTGCAGTATCCAGTGCCTTCAGCTGTTTCATGATATCATGTGGAGGGCTGAAGTCTGGCATCAATATTGCTGGGAACCTCAGGAGGAGGCCGAGATGAATCATCCACTCAACACTTATGGCTGAAGATTGTTGCAAATGCTTCAGCCTTATCTTTTGCACTGATGTGCTGGGCTCCTCCAACATTGAGGTTGGGGATGTTTGTGGAGCCACCTCCTCCAGTTAGTTGCTTAATTGTCCACCACCAATCACAAGTGGATATGGCAGGACTGCAGAGCTTTGATCCGATCTGTTAGTTATGGGATTGCTTTGCTCTGTCTATTGCATGCTGCTATATACCTGAACCTTAAGACACCCTGGGGGATAATAGTTCCAGCCTATTACTGAAGTCCATATTTTTGTTTTGTTTACACGTTGGTTGAAAATGAAGTAAAACAGTGCAAGGTCATGGGCCAATGGCAGGGTCCTAGGACACCTCACAAATTAGATGCTTGCGTACTTGTTCTAGAACTGTACATCTATGCTTCTTAAGAAGTATACCGAAAAGGCAGTCTTGAAGCTTTTGCTTATTTAGTTGAGTCCTTAGATGTCGTATACTCACTGCAGCCCAGGCAATACATTTATGATTATTAATGTAATTTACAGACAGATGAAGAATCTCATATTTATCAGAAACATTTTGAAACTTCAGCCCAGATTTTAGCTCAGGGCATGATCCTGCATGCTGGGGTTGAAGTGGTGGCTGAACCATTTGAACCTCTCCCCACCAGAGCATGTGGTCGAGGATATTTTGTTTGACATGCAGCTCTGTCTCTTCAATCCGTATTATCTGCCCCCCACCCCACTTCACCGTAGTCTTTAAAATCCTTACTCCTTAACTATAAATATCAATCTCCCTTTTAAACACCTCAAACGATTCTGCATCCATGATCTTCAGGCATTCTACAGTCTCTCTACCTTTCTGCATAAAACTATTCCTGCATTCACTTTTGAAAGGTTTAGTACTGATTTTAAGATTGTGCTACAGGAGGGAACAGTCTATTCCTGTCTACCTTGTCAATCTGTTTCATTATTTTTAAATATATCTAAAGCCTTCCTCCCCTTCCCGTGTAACCACATAAGAGAATGGTTGACCTCTATTTTATTCTTTCAGTTAAATGGGTGCTGCAGTTGTCCCCACAACTGCTGGTATTGTTTCTTCATGTTGCCACTGGTTTGAAACATTTATGCTCCGTTGCATCAATCAGCAGAATACTTCTTACCTCGTCCAATGACTCGCCAACTTTAAGGGCATTTAAGTGGTCATTGGATAGACATATGGATGTAAATGGAATAGTGTAGGTCAGATGATCGGCGCAACATCGAGGGCCGAAGGGCCTGTACTGCGCTGTAATATTCTAATTCTAAAAAAAATAGATTAAACCTCTCAAAAGCTTGGCAGGTGAATTTCAGTGTTCAACAGCCTTTAGGATAACACCCATAACCAACTCGGTTGTCAAGATAATACTGTTGACACTTGATAACTGGAACACTTAGAGATTTCCATATTACATCTGCTTCCTTAGTGCAGTAAGCTGAGATATTTTTGGCATGTTTTTAAAGGAATACACAATGTTGTTATTTCAAAAGTGTAAATCAAACATGCTCCTCTGCTGCTGTCCTACAAACATACAAACATACGAATTAGGAGCAGGAGTAGGCCACTCGCCCTTTGAGCCTGCTCTGCCATTCAATAAGTTCGTGGCTGAACTAATTACTCCATATTTCCACCTACCCCCGCTAACCTTTCACCCCCTTGCTTATCAAGAATCTATCTACCTCTGCCTTAAAAATATTCAAAGACTCTGCTTCCACCGCCTTTTGAGGAAGAGAGTTCCAAAGACTCTATTTCTCCTCATCTCTCTTTTAAATGGGCAACCCCTTCTTTTTAAACGGTGACCCCTAGTTCTAGATTCTCCCACAAAGGGAAGCATCTTTTCCACATCCACCCTGTCAAGACCCCTCAGGATCTTATATGTTTCAATCAAGTTGCCTCTTACTCTTCTATATTCCAGCGGATACAAGCCTAGCCTGTCCAATCTTTCCTCGTAAAACAGCCCGCCTATTCCAGGTATTAGTCTAGTAAACCTTCTCTGTACTGCCTCCAACGCACTTACATCCTTCCTTAAATAAGGAGACCAGTACTGTATACAGTACTCCAGATGTGGTCACACCAATGCCCTGTATAGCTGAAGCGTAACCTCCCTACTTTTGTATTCAATTCTCCTCGCGATAAATGATAACATTCTATTAGCTTTCCTAATTACTTGCAGTACCTGCATACTAACCTTTTGTGATTCATGCACCAGGACATCCAGATCCTTCTGCTGTTGAAATACCACTAAGTGACCTCACTGCCATATGCAGAAGTGAACTTTCATACAATTTTACATATTGTATTCTTTAAAATTCCATAAACTTTGAATTAAAAAAAAACTCTAACTATAAAGAACAGGGCAGCTGTGATTTAAGATATGTGCACTGTTTATGAGTTTAACTGATCTAAGCACTGCTTCATCACCTGTTACTTGTGCAGTTGTGTTCACTGTTTTGTGTCATATCTGACACTGTTGGGTGTCATATTCTGCTCCATTTTATTCTCTGGTTATGACTCGTGTTATTTATATTTGAGATGTGTCAACTTCAAAAACACGAGGCAATGTTTAGCATGTAAAAAAGCACAGTGTTCTGGGATAAATTCAAGTCAAATGCTCACAGGATTGAATAAATCTCTCAATGGCAATGGCACATTTTGTTCATTTCTAAGATCACCTGAACTAATCACGAATTAAAGATCCATCAAGCTCACAAAACAAATGTCATGATTGACTCAGCGGCGACATATCATCAAAGAATGTAAAGGCCTGCTTGGGTCTGCAAATGAGACCCGACCTGAGCCTAACCATCAATTAATTTATCTTCCATATTTCACTTTGTTTATTACCTGCACAAGCTTAAAATAACTGTAGCAAAACCACCTTTAAAGTCCAAAAAGTAAATTAACATTAAAGTCACTTACCTGAGGTGGTAAATGAGCGTGTCCGATCCGGCCCGACCCGACCCAAGCCCGGATGCCGGACCCGGAAGTGTCACCCAACCCGAACCCGAACCCAACATGTGTCGTCGGGTCCCGTCGGCTTCGGGTCGGGTAGCAGGCCTTTAAAAGAATGTACCACAACGCAGCAAAGGAACCCAAGGAAGTAAAGATTGAAGAATTGATTGATTAAACTGAAATGTTCTGCCACCCTGTGGCAGTTTAGAGCAACATGTGGAGGTAACAGCAATGATAATTTTGAAATGATGAGTTCCAGATTCTGAGACTTGAATCATCATTACTTGTTGACAGTTAATCCCAGAACATCTGAATTGCGGAGAGTGATGGCCAGCAAATGATATATATTATGTCATCAAACGTTTATGCACATTCACGCTATCCCTTTTTCCCTGTCATTTTCATTATCAATCTGCACATTCGCAAATGTTATAAAACTTCCACCTGCCTGAAGCCTGCGTTGGAAGGTTCCAACCATTTTGAGGTTTGGGTCTCATTGATATAATTCAAGCGAGTTGGTGAACACTCAATGAGCGGTAGTGGTCAACTCACATCTTTGAAGGGGAGGGGGCATGATATTCGGTGGCTCCATGAGTCAGCCAAGCCAAAAATGCTGATTAAAAGGGCGGGGATATGCAATGGGGAGCCCATCCAAAGGCTGGTAGTGTGCCGCAATAATTTTGTGAGGTCAAATGGTGTACTCCTACTCCTCTTATCCACAAAAATTCCTCCAAAATGCTTCTGGGTCTTCTCTAGAGCAGCTTTCAGCAAACCCTTTGAGAACTTCTGGTTAGACTGTTCACTGCGTGTTGCAAATGGGTGCAACAAATGTGTTGCACACTCTGCCAATTTGTACCTGAAAATTGCAAATGGAGTCCTAGAACTGGCATTGCACTCCAGTTTGTATATTTAAGTGACCTGCTTCAGGCAGGCAGGCTGTCTGAATATTTACAGACCCACTTAAAAAGTGCATCAGTGGGACCTTAAGGCTTCCAAGGAGTGGCTGAAATACCTCCCTAATTTTTAACTGCTGACTGCGCATTTTCCATGTGGGAAATGGATGGCCAGTAGAATGTTTGTGCCTCAGCATATAAATGTTGAACCAGTGCTTGGAAACATATTTAACATGTATATTATGTGGCCAAATCGAGAATGACGAGAATGTCATTATTCATTTGAGGCTGATGACTGAGCTTAGAATTCTTATTGTCTTATCAAAATATCTTAATAGGGTTTAAAAGGGAAAATTGAGGATCAGTTTACTTATTCCACACTGCCAATGGGGAAATGCACTGAAAGGACACATGGTTTGGAAATCGCACTAACTCGAGCATAGCTTCCTTTGGGGAGCATGGATGGGTGTATTTGCTGTTTAATGTGCAAAGTTATATTTGAAATAACTACATATTGATGAATGACATTTGCTTTCATAATTCAAACAGTTTGTCACATCAGTTGAAAATTTTTCTGACCCAATGAAGACGAACTGCGGTTTTTCCAGGATTCAGAAATGCAAGATATTGCAACACTGACTGACTATAATTTTCTTGAATGAAACAATACAGCAGACTGGCTAGTTCAGTGAATCAACAGGAATATTTTGTTTTCTCACATCTTACCTAAAGAGACAAAAAATTGTCCTAAACCTCTTTAATCTAGTTCTGTCTGGAAAAATAAAAGGCATTTCCGTTGGTGTGATATTCAGCAGGCAGTTTTGGGTAGATGGAAGAAGCCAATTTCTTGGATTCTGCTACCAAACTGAGCATTGGTCTACGTCTAGTATGTCTGCAATGTTCTTGATCTGAACCACTACAGGAAGCCTCCCTTGCTTTCTTGGCTCTTTATATCATTTTCTTTTGGCAATGACCTCCGAAAGAACTTCACAGGCACTTTTTAACTTAATTCTTGTTGCTTGTGATGACAGAACCTTATCACTATATGAAAAAAAAGAAAGACTTGCATTTATATAGCATCTTTTATGACCTTGGGACGTCCCTTAGCGCTTTACAGCTAATAAAGTACTTTTTGAAATGTTGTCACTTTTGTAATGTAGGAAGCATTGCAGACAATTTGCGCACAGCAAAGTCCCACAAACAGAAATGTGATAATGACCAGATAATTTGTTTTTAGTGTTGTTGGTTCAGTGATAAATATTGGCCAAGGCAGTGGGGAGAACTCCTATTTTGCTTCTATTGGTGCTATGGGCTACATCCACCTGAGAGATTTATTTTGGGTGTTGGTTTAACATCTCATCTGACAGATGGTACCTTCAACAGTGCGGCACTTCCTCAGTTCTGCCTTAAAATATCAGGTGAGATTTAGTGCTGATGTCTCTGGAGTGGGACTGTGATCCCATAACCTTCTGACTCAGAGGCAAGAGTGCTAACGTTGAGGCATGGCTGAAACTCCATAAAAATAAAGGAATCCCTAGCAAAGAAGAAAGCTTCTTACTGTGCAGTTTGAATATTTTATATTCTTCAGTTTCAAATATGCCCAGGGAAACAGTTTGTGTTATCGTGTACTTCCTGTTTACAAAGCCTTATTTGCTGTTATCACATTTTGGTGTTAACTTTGTACAATTATAAATTCCTGCGCCAATATTTATACTGGAAACTGCCTATGTAAACTTGTCATGCTATAATTACACCCTACTGCCAATGATGGCACTGTTGTGCTTCAGTAATGCCTATCCCATCTCCCTACCTTGTACTTCAGAGAAACTCCTATGCTCAAACCAACTCTGCTTTTCTGCTTCTCAAATGTCCATAGATTTTGCAATTTTACAATAAGTCATATCAAATCAAAGCATTATATAAAAATAAGGACAGAAAGTACGGCCTTAAAAAAGGCACTGAATTACATTTGCATGTTTGATCCAGTTATTTCTCAACCCTCTAACTTTAATTCACCTGCAGAGTATACAAGTCTTTAAGGCATCTTTACAGTTACTATCAATGCAGGAAGGTGTGTATAAGAAGAGTGGCAGTATGTGTAATGTTTGGACATCATATAATGGGTTACTTTCATTCTTCAATGTATTTAATCCAGTGGGTTTCTTGAAGTATTATTTATAACACCTCTGATTTTGCATGATCCCTGAATTATATGGGTTGGCAGTGCATGTACCACTGATTGACCAAATATTTATATGCAATCTTCCACAAGGGGAAATTGGACCTTGTGCTGGTTGCGCAGGCAGAAAATGGGTGCAAAGAGATCTGATTTAAAGGGCTAACCTTCTGTCCCCAAATACCATTGGATACATGCCCGATGCTATATTGGCTCCATCACTGCCAGCCACGTAAAACAGCTGTTAGACCCCTTATTATTCACGGGAACTAACACCAGCTTTCAGATCCAAACTGGAAATTGGTTTACCCTGAACACAGCATACCTACTGCATTCAGAATTAGCTGGTCTAAAACTGGCATAACTGGCCATCCTGAAAGGGCCCACTGATAGCTACCACCAAAAAAGTAAGCTTTAAAATAAATACTTGCCTGACTGTGGAGCAAGAGGACCAGAGAACAGGGCTGCTGCTGGCCAGTGCTCGTTCCCATCCAGATTGGCTTCCCTCTTCTTCCCAGACTCACCTGACGCCCTCTGAGGCTGTAACAGTACCAGAGAGATGCCGGGCCAATCATATTAAGACCATGGTACTACTGCCAGTCTCCTTAGGCACATGCAGCATGTGCTAAATTGGGATCATGCCTCACTTCGGGCATAATCCAATTTCCAGGCTCATAATTTCAGGGGCCCAATTTCTTGTGATATAAAGAGGTGTGGGTGTTGCTTCTGTGTGACTAGTGGTTTCTGTCTATGTTTAGTCACATTTTGCATCCAAGGGTTTAATGTGTGTTCCAAAGATTTATGTTTGATACACTTGACTAGATTTAGTTGCTACACCACCCACAGTACGTTAAAAACTAGGACTTCTGTATGTTTTACTCTACCATTTTTAGACAGTTGGCATGTTTGGAAGATAAATTACAGAAAAAATTGAAATTAATTATAAGTTGGGTTATTAGGAAGTTATACAGCACATTGTACAATGTTTTTTGTGCTGCACCAATGCAACATCAACCCTGCAAAGACCTTCTTACTAACACCTGCGTACTTATGCCAAAATACAGGCAGCTGTCCCACAGACTACTCAAGCAACAGTCTGACATAGTCATACTCACAGTATCATACCTTTCAGCCAACGTTGCTGACTCTTACATCACCATCCCAGGGTATGTCCTGTCCTGCTGGCAGGATAGATCCACCATAGGTGACGGCACAGTGGTATATAGTCAAGAGGGAGTGGCCCTGGGAGTCCTCGGCCTTGACTCTGGATGCCACAAAGTCTGATGGCATCAGGTCAATATGGGTAAGGAAACCTCCATCTGATTATCACCAACTGCCCTCCCTCTGCTGATGAATCAGTACTCCTCCATGTTGAACACCACTTGGAAGAAACACTAATGGTAGCAACGGCACAGAATGTACTCTGGGTGGGGGACTTAACTGTTCATCACCATGAGTGGCTCCATAGTACCACTACAGCCCAAGCTGGTTGAGTCCTGAAGGACATGTCTGCCCGACTGGCCCTGCGACAGGTGGTGAGAAAAGCAACATGAGGAAAAATCCTACTTGACCCCGTCCTCATCAATCAATCTGCCTGTCGCAGATAAATCTATCCATGACAGTATTGGTCAGAGTTACCACCGCACAGTTCTTGTGGAGATGATGTCTCATCTGAGTACGTCTTCCATTGTGTTGTGTGGCAATACCACTTTGGATAGATGGGATAGATTCAGAAAAAAATCTAGCAGCTCAAAACCGGCCATCCATAAGGCGCTGTGAGCCATCAGCAGCAAAAGAATTGTATTTCACTACAATCTGTAACCTTATGGTCTGGCATATTCTTCATTGTACCATTACCATCAAGCCAGGGGACCAACCCTAGCTCAGTGAGGAGTGTAGGCAAGAGAATGCCAGGAGCAGCACCTTGCATACCTAAAAATAAGGTGCCAACCTGGCGAGCTACAACACAGGACTGCGTGCATGCTAAACACTGAAAGCAGCATGCCACAAACAGAGGTATGTGATCCCATAACTAACAGATCAGATCAAAGCTCTACAGAGCTGCCAGATCCAGTCATGAATAGTGGTGGACAATTAAACAACGAACTGGAGGAGGAGGCTCCACAAACATCCCCATCCTCAAAGATGGCAGAGCCCAGCATGAGTGCAAACGACAAGAGTGAAGCATTTGCAACCATCTTCAGCCAGAATGGCCAAGTGGATGATTCATCTTGGCCTCCTCCTGAGGTCCCCAGCATCACAGTTGCCACAATTCAGACCATTCGATCCACTCTACATGATAATAAGAAATAGCTGAGTGCACTGGGTACAGCAAAGGCTATAGGCCCCGACAACATCCTCGCAGTAGTACTAAAGACTTGTGCTCCAGAAGTAACTGTGCCCCTAGCCAAACTGTTCCAGTTAGGCTACAATACTGACATTTATCCAACAATGTGGAATATTACCCAGCTATCGCCTGTTCAGAAAATCAGGACAAATCCGATCTGGTCAGTTACCATCCCATTAGTCTACTCTCAATCACAGCAAAGCGATGGAAGATGTCATTGGCAGTGCTATCAAGCAGCACTTACTCACCAATAAACTGCTCACCGCCAGGATCACTTAGGTACAGACCTCATTACAGCCTTTGTCCAAACACAGACAAGAATTGAATGAGGTGAGAGTGACTGCCCTTGACATCAGAAGTCAATGTGAATCAAAGGAAAAACTCTCCACCGGCTGGAGTTATGCCTAACACAAAGGAAGATGGTTGTGGTTGTTGAAGGTTAATCATTTTAGCCCCAGCACAATGCTGCAGGAGTTCCTCAGGATAGTCTCTTATGCCCAACTCTCGTCAGCTTCTTCATCAATGACCTTCCCGGCATCATAAGGTCAGAAGTGGAGATGTTTACTGATGATTATGCAGTGTTCAGTTCCATTCGTAACTCCTCCAAAAATGAAGCCGTCGTGCCTGTTTGCCGCAAGACCTAGATAGCGTTCAGACTTTGGCTGATAAGTAACTTTTGTACCACAGAAGTGCCAGGCAATGGCTATCTACAACAAGAAAGAATATAGCTACATCTGCTTGACATTCACAGGCATCACCATTGACCTGAAACTTAACTGATCCAGTCAGTTAAATACTATGGTTACAGGAGCAGTCGGAGGCTAGGAAAACTTTGGCAAGTAACTCACTTCCTGACTCCCAAAAGCCTGTCCACCATCTACAAAGCACAAGTCAGGAATCGGATGGAATGCTCTGTACTTGCCTGGATGAGTACAGTTCCAGTAACACTTAAGAAGCTCGGCACCATCCATGACAAAACAGCCCACTTGATTGGCACCTCATCCACCACATTAAACATTCACTCACTCTACCACCAGCGCACCGCAGCAGCAGTGTGTACCATCTACAAGGTCCACTGTAGCAATTCGCGAAGGCTCCTTTGACAGCACCTTCCAAACCCAGGTCCTCTACCACCTAGAAGGTCAAGGGTAGCAGGTGCATGGGAACACTACCACCTGTAAGTTCCCCCAAAAGTCTCACACCATCCTGACTTGGAAATATATCGCTTTTCCTTCACTGTCACTGGGTCAAGATCCTGGCACTCCCTCCCTAACAACATTGTTGGTGTACCTACACCAGATGGACTGCAGCGGTCTAAGGCGACTCACCACCACCTTCTCAAGAGAAATTGGGCATGGGCAATAATTGCTGGCCTTGTCAATGATGGCCACATCCCATGAACAAATATAAAAAATAAACTGGGCGGAAGTTGCTCTGATATTGATGATGCGAATTGTCCTGGAGGGTGCAATTGTGCTCTGTTTCATGTTTGCTCAGGTTAAAAGCCACATTTTGAAACTTTTCAGGTGGCTCACTGCCTTGAACACTAAACCTTTAAAGATAGAGAATTTTTTAACTCTTAATATTTCCAATGATAGTTGCAGTCTGGTGAGTAAAGTTTTGCACATCTGTATGAGGTTCACTGATGCAGAGCTTTGCTGTATCTGATCGGACAGTGGTTTGAGTGGGGAGTGTTTTTCTACAGTGTCAGCTTTCACCATTCCATAAAAAATGTTATCGATCTCAAACCGTGATCTACCATGTAACTGCGCTCTGTGTTTCTGGCACGAATGCATACACTTCTTTAGTATGGTTCATTACAGACCAGCTGCAATGCAACTGGATGCTTTCTTCCTGAATTTGTTAAATTCTGTGGCAAATTTCTCTAAGGTAGAAGTTGGGCTCTTGGCCAGTTTTCTGCCAGTCCAAACGTTGTACCTTGTGGCTTTTTTCAGAACTGGTTGGCTTGTTTGGGAGGAAACCATATTCTGCAGCGTCAAACATCATTTAGCCAATTACTATTGAGCCAATCCAATCTGTTTTCCAGTTATCCCGATCTTCTTCTATAACTGTTGCAGGTGGAAATTAAATTCAGTCAAATCAGATTTTAAAAACCAGACGATCTGAAAAACAGAAAGTGGGTGTGAGGCTGGAAACCTCTAGAATTTGAAGTAAGATTTATTATATGATGCATTAATGTCTTTTTCCATTATAAATAATTATGGTGGTAAACTACTGGCTCCTTACTGTATTGCTAAGTGCTAACATTCCAGAAGATAAATCCTGTCAGTATATTTTATCACTTACTAGGAATGAACATCTTCAGAATGTGCTTATGAAAATGTATTGCTATGACAGATAATTTATACAATGGTGAAATGGTGCAATCCAAACCACATTCTACATGTTATGCAAATGAGGAAGAGACTCACAGTATAAAAGATGGCTACAAAAGATTCTAGAAATGCCTTAATAGACATATGTTGAGCTGTATGACCAAGTCAGTACTGATCTGTCATTCTTCACATTAAATGTGAAATAAATACCTTTATGATGAAGAGAAAAATTCACAGAAAAGGAGAAAAAGGCACAGCGTATAGATGGAATGGCTTGAAAACTTTTATGTTAAGTTTTGGTGCAACTGCGTTGTAAATTGCTTAAAAGAAGTCATGTTCACAACATAATTACTCATCCTAGAACACGTGAATGTCAATAATAATTCCACGTATGGAGATTTTTTGTTTGAAAAAAATGGTTTAGTACTTTCTATGTGCTTTGTATAAACCAGTGCAACATTAAAATATGCATAGAAACATAGAAAATAGGAGCAGGAGTAGGCCATTCGGCCCTTTGAGCCTGAGCTGTCATTCATTATGATCATGGCTGATCATCCAACTCAGTAGCCTGTTCCCACTTTCGCCCCATACCCTTTTATCCCTTTAGACCCAAGAGCTATATCTAACTCCTTTTTGAAAATATACAACGTTTTGGCCTCAACTGCTTTCTGTGGTAACGAATTCCACAGGCTCACCACTCTCTGGGTGAAGAAATTTCTCCTCATTTCAGTCCTGAAAGGTTTACCCCATATCCTTAGACTATGATGCCTGGTTCTGGACTCCCCCACCATAAGCTGCTCCCATGCCGTGGTGAAGGCTGGCAGCAGGGAAGTGCAGCTGAAGGTGTGTCAAGTGCTAGACAGATGAAGTGCCTTCCAAGAAGGTGGTAATCACTTGTCAAGCAGTGATATCACTCTCTGAGAGAAGAAATGCTTTGAACAGCAGTCTCTCACCTGGCCATGGCTGGAGTTCTTCAGTGTAACTGATCAAAGCCTTCACAGCTTGTCAGTATCATTGAAGAAGCTCTTTCCACTGTGCGCTCGCCTCGGAACCATGAGTTAAAACATTTCTTAATTCCCTTTTTAAATACCTTAATTACCAAGTCGAAAGATCCAAGGTGCTTCCCAATTGGCCTTCAATCCTGCCCCGGGGAAACCTGAAAAGAGCAGGATGATGTTGGGATCCCAACCCAACATCACTTTTAGGGGATTTAACTTGCAGCATGCACACAATCCCACCTCCTCTTGTCTGGGAAAATTCCCTCCTCTGTGTCCCTGTAACTCGAGTTGAATCAGCGTTCTAGAGCATCCTGAAATTTATTTGGATCCTGGAATATGAGACTGATTTCACCCTTTTGTAAGCTCTAATATTGAGGTAACAGGTGCAAAGGGACAACATCTTTGAACCTTGGCTGATGTGCCTTTGTTTCCTGTGCTGACCCTTTGAAAAATATTAGAGAGGTCTCTCTAATTCCTGACAGTACATTCAAGGGTTTACTTCCCACATAGGTTTATTGTTGCTGTTTGATTTTCATAGTGCCTGTGCTCACAAAAACTTCCTCATAGGAAGCTGACACTTCCTTCTGTGAGATGGTAATAGTACCCTGTTGTACAGATTCCAAGAATTACTTGTGGAAACAGGCAGCAAATACTGTCTTTAATTCATATATAACTGAGAATGATCTCACATTTGGGCTGTTCAAGAATTTTGATTGAGTTGAATTTATGAGAAAGGAAATGATTGTGAGTAAGAATTTTGCATATGCTTTAAGGACTTGAATAAATACACTGTGCAAAGATAATCATAGTTCAGTTTGAAGCACAAGGTGGTCTTGTTCTTGTATCTTCAAACTTTTCCCTTGGAGAATAGATTAAAGTAGTAGAATCATTTTTAGGCTGATAAACAGGCTGCAACATGAATGCTCCTTCCATCAACATCTTTATACCAGCCAGTAGGGTGGTTAGCCATTTATGACGGGAGGTTTTTATGAGCTCCCACCTCCCATAAGATGGGTATAACTTGCTGGAGTCAATCAATTGCAGAGACTGATGAGACCTGGGTTCAAACCCTGCACATTTTGACTCAGAAGCCAAAGGTTCACTCTCTGGTGTGGTAAAATAATGTCAGCTGCAGGTCAGAGTTAGTATGAGCTCCTGTTCTACCATAGTTTGATTTTAGTCTCTGGCAAATCCTTGTTGGAAATTGTTCTCCTTATTTTGTAAGCAGTGTTTTGCCCAGCTACATTTCAGTGATCATCTATATACTCAGATGTTACTAAGGAATAATAATAATTTGGTCAACCACAATGACAACCCCACAATATGGAAATTTCTTTATGGTATGAGTAAAGTTGAAGGAGACCATTTGGGCCCATTTCATTCTTCCTTCCATAGAAATCTATCAGTTTTTATCACGACATTTAACAAGTCTGTGACTGATTCCAGATCAGATTCTGCCTTCTCTAGACTACCTCAAAGACAATTTGAGATATTAATCAATGCATGATAAAGTGCTTTTGACATTGGTTCTGAATTTCTCTTTTATGAGTTTACTCCTACATCTCCTTTAACTGCAGTCGTCGTTTAACGTGAATTAGTGCTCTGCATTAACCTTTCTGTTCAACTTAGTTTTTCATATAGCTTCATAAGGTCATCTGTTTCCTTTCAAGGATAGATTAAGAATATGAGTCTCTCCAGCTTTCCTTAATAATACTGTCCTCATTGGGATCAGTCTCATGGATTTACTTTGCATGCTTCCAGAACTGGGATGAGTTCCTTGTTTCCACTGACCAGAACTTAATGCTGTACTCAAGATACAGTTTGAATGTACAGTTCAGCATGACAAGCCCGAACTATTCCCAGTCAATTTGAACCAGAGAGCTAATCATTCCATTAGCTTTCTTGATTGCTGTTCCAATGTGATTGGATAGTGGTAGGTATAACTGTCACTCCCAGATCTGCTTCAGCCCCTAATTAATTCAACAACATTGACTGAGTAAGTATGTCCATGATGTTTTCCTCAATGCAACACCTGTCATTTCTATCTTTATTAACTTGCACGTGCCACAGTTTTGTTTCCTTACAATTTTTTGTCTTGGTTCTTTTGCATTTCCTTGGCCAGTTCATTGGAGTTGAAACTGCACCTAGTTTAGTACCAGCTATGAATTTAACAAATTGCATTGTATTCTGGAGGGTAGCTAGGTGGTCCTTGAACTCCGTATTCTGCTGTTTGAGGAGCACTTCTATCAACTGTGTACACACACAACATCCCACATCGTGCACATCACATGCATTACAAGTCTAGCACCAGGCCCTGCCATTTCTATACTCCCAGTCTCTGTGCTGTTCTTAAGTAGTAAATCTGGAACTTATTTTACCACTTATCTATTCTAATGGAGGTGCAGGGCTTCTCCATCTCAGTGCCATGCTCCTTCGCAGAAAGCAAAATGGTTGTCTGCTGAATGGATTTATGAATTCACTCCTGACAAGATGTTCTGGATTACGATGGATGATGAAACAGCAGAAAATACAGCACTGATTTTTATTCTTCCAGAAATATCTAAAATCCACAGAAATTGGTTTTCTGCCTGTGATCTGGAAATCTTGAAAAGGTGCATTTGGACAACAGCTGCCATTCTTTGGCTCCATTCAGATTGAAGCTGCTTAATTAACACTTCAATCCTGCTGCTCAGGAAAGAACTCTGCTGAGTTCCAGAAGAACAAAGAGTTCCACTCTCAAACTGTGGCAGCAGTGTCCACACAGCCTGAACAATTAAATTAATTGCAGATAGGTTTAGAAAGTGTCCAGGGATGGTTAATGACTTTGTACCGATGCTTCAGTTGTAGTGTAATCATATCTTGAGTTAATCATGTAATCAACAGTTTGTGTTGGAGGGGCCCAAAACTGATAATATTTTCCAAATAGTTTTTTCTTAAACTTAAAAATCATTAAATTACCTGGGAATCACTTAGGGATATGTACTGGTCTTTTGTAGCATGTCACTTCGCACAAGTGCTCCCTATGAAATGGAAACGTATGTATAAAGGAGCAATCAATGCATTTCAGGTTTACATTGTGAAGACTTGTTTGACGGGCACTTTTGCTATAAAAGCAGAAAAAAATAATTCAACAAAACAACCTTTTAGTGTGAATTGAGCTTGCTTGTCTTATTTCTCATGTCGTTTCATTAAATTTTGAGTTTTTTTGACTTGAATGATCTATTAGCCCACAACACAAGTTCTACTGCCAGTCTACCTACAGGTGTTGCATGCCTGTATTTGCCCTTGTGCATCTGCGACATGAGAGATTTAATTGCAGAGTAATCTACAACAGTTTTCATTAGTCAAGTACTGTGCATTTGTAAAAACATGGGGAGAAATGTTAACTGGTACCCTTGGGTAATGTGAATATCTCTTATGACTATATTTGTACAAATAAACTAGAATGATTGAGGAATTTATTTAAACTAATTGGCTTATGGAAACAAAGCGCTCTTTACTGCCATATTTTTACAGAGTTCATGCCAGAATAAAGCTGATATCTACAGCACTGCATAGACATAGAAATTTGTACACCCTGATCTCACACCGTAAGAAAAATCAGCTCTCCAAGTGATGGTTTTGAGCTGTTGAGTTCAAAAGCACTGCCAGAATCTGGGCTGTTAGTCTCTGTTCTCATTCTTGGTATAAGAATTTTGTTTTAGGGTTGAATAGGGTTCTATATTGCATTTATAATATAAAAAATTTATATAGCAGCTTTCACATTCTCAGGATGTTGCATATAGTTTTCTAACCAATAGATTACTGTCACATTTGTTAAGTCGGCAAACAATGTATGCACTTTAAGATCCCACAAACAAATAAATAATTAGATAATTTGTTTTTGGTGTAGTTAATTGAAGGATGAATGTTAGTCAGGACACTGTAAGAAATATCCTGTTCTTTTTTGAGTTTTTTTTATTCATTCATGGGATGTGGGCATCATTGGCTCGGCCAGCATTTATTCCCCATCTGTGATTGCCATTGAGAAGGTGGTGGTGATCCACCTTCTTGAATACAACTTGGTGTGCAAGGCCATTTTAGAGATCAGTTAAGAGTCAAGCATATTGCTGTGGGACATTAGTGAACAAGTTGGATTTTTATGACAATCCGGTAGTTTTATGGTCACCATTACTAATAGTAGCTTTTTAGTTCCAGATTAATTTAGTTAACTGAAATTAAAATCCCCAGCTGCTGTGGTAGGATTTGAACTCATTTCATCAGATCCTCTGGATTGTTAGTCCAGTAACATAACAACTACACTACCATATCTCTGTGCAGTGCCATAGAGTCATACAGCACAGAAACAGGCCCTTCGGCCCAATGTGTCTATGCTGGCCATCAAGCACCTATCTATTCTAATCCCATTTTCCACCACTTGGCCAGTGGCCTTGTATGCTATGGCATTTCAAGTGCTCATCTAAATATTTCTTAAATGTTGTGAGGGTTCCTGCCTCTACCACCCCTTAAGGCAGTGTGTTCCATACTCCAACCACCCTCTGGGTGAAAAAATGTTTCCTCAAATGCCTTCTAAACTTCCTGCCCCTTACCTTAAATCTATGCCCCGTGGTTATTGACACCTCCGCTAAAGGAAAAAGTTTCTTCCTATCTACCCTATCTATGCCCCTCATAATTTTGTATACCTCAATCAGGTCCCCCCCCCCTCAGCCTTCTCTGCTCTAAGGAAAACAACCCTAGCCTATTCAATCTCTCTTCATAGCTAAAATTCTCCAACCCAGGCAACATCCTGGTGAACCTCCTTTGCACCCTCTCCAGTGCAATCATATCCTTCCTCTAGCATGGTGACCAGAACTGTACACAGTACTCCAGCTGTCGCCTAACTAGCGTTTTATACAGCTCCATCATAACCTTCCTGCTTTTATATTCTATGCCTCGGCTAATAAAGGCAAGTATCCCATAAGCCTTCCTAACCACCTTATCTACTAAGCCTTCAGTGATCTATGGACAAGTACACCAACGTTCCTCTGACCCTCTGTACTTCCTAGGGTCCTACCATACATTGTATTTTCCCTTGTCTTGTTAGTCCTCCCAAAATGCATCACCTCACACTTCTCAGGATTAAATTCCATTTGCCACTGCTCTGCCCATCTTACTAGCCCATCTATATTGTCCTGTAATCTAAGGCTTTCCTCCTCACTATTTACGACACCACTAATTTTCATGTCATCTACGAACTTACTGATCATACCTCCTGTATTGATGTCTAAATCATTAATGTACACTACAAACAGCAAGGGTTCCAGCACTGATCCCTGCGGTATACCACTGGTCACAGGCTTCCAATCGCAAAAACAACCCTCGACCATCACCCTCTGCCTCCTGCCACTAAGCCAATTTTGGATCCAATTTGCCAAATTGCCCTGAATCCCATGGGCTCTTACCTTCTTAACCAATCTCCCATGTGGGACCTTATCAAAAGCCTTACTGAAGTCCATGTAGACTACATCAACTGCTTTACTCTCATCTACGCATCTAGTCAAAAACTTCAGTCAAGTTTGTTAGACATGATCTCCACCTGACAAAGCCTTGCTGACTATCCTTGATTAATCCCTGGCTGTTCAAGTGTAGATTAATCCTGTCCCTCAGAATTCTTTCCAATGGTTTCCCTACCACTGATGTTAGACTCACTGGCCTGTAATTACCTGGTTTATCCCCGCTACCCTTTTTGAATAATGGTACCACATTCGCTGTCCTCCAGTCCTCTGGCACCTGTCCTGTGGCCAGAGAGGATTTGAAAATTTGTGTCAGAGCCCCTGCTATCTCCTCCCTTGCTCACATAACAGCCTGGGATACATCTCATCTGGGCCTGGGGATTTATCCACTTTTAAACCCACTAAAACCGCTAATACCTCCTTCCTTTCAATGCTAACTTGTTCAAGTATATCACAATCCCTCTCCCTGATCTCTACAACTACATCGTCCTTCTCCATTGTGAACACATATGAAAAGTAATGATTTAAAACCTCACCTGCGTCTTCCAGCTCCACACTCACATTGCCACTTTGGTCCCTAATGGGCCCTACTCTTTCCCTGGTTATCCTCTTGCCCTTAATGTATTTATAAAACGCCTTGGGATTTTCCTTTATCTTGCCTGCCAGTGTTTTTCATGCCCCCTCTTCACTCTCCTAATTACTTTTTTAAGTACCCCCCCGCTATATTCCTCTAGGACCTCCGCCACCAGATGTAATATTTTATCTGAAAGGCAAGGCAGCTCGCCCTCAGTACTGCATTAAAGTATCGACCTAGACTATGTGCTAATATCTGTCGTCAGATTTGAACCAATAATCTTCTCACTCCAGTGAGTGTGTTACCAACTGAGCCAGGCTGTCATTTGGGGGGCAAAGCTACACCATAAAGTATACATTAATTGCACTCAATGTGAGTAGAATGTTAGATCCTAGGTATATAATACCAGTGATTCCATGAGCGATAGTATGTGAGAAGCAGCCTCGCTTCATGTGTTGTTACAAAGCAATTATGCAGTTATCACCAGCATTACCGATTTACCCTTTGATCTTAACTTGTATTACATCGATGCAAAGATGAAAGATTAGATAAGTTTTGCTTTTACAACTAAAACCATGCAGTTCACGGGTTATCTCGTTTAATATTCCGCTGTTTATTTTTCTTGCTTTGAACCAGACTCTAAACCTATGCTTCCTCGTATAGAAATATGCTCAGAGATTAACTTAATCACTCCTGATTAGTTGTAGAATTGTCCTAAAAGAATTTGCACTGTCATCGATTTTGTTCACTGGAAAAGCCGTCTGGAGCAAAGCAGGAGCATTCTGAGGTGAGATGTATCCTGTCTGCACTACATGTTGCAAAATCGCATTATTTCATCTTATAGTTGCTATTTCTTTTCTTTTAAAACAAATGAAAATCTAAGATTGAAACCCTTCTTACACTTAATATTTAATGAAAAGAGTCAAATTCTCAGTGGTACTGCAGCTACTTTTTGAATGATCCAGCCGAAAAATTAACTACTGTGACAAATATGGTGTTAAGAGGCTGGATTTTAAATGGAGAAAATAGTAAGTTCATCAAAACACCAGTCATAATGTATCCCGCTCCCATGCTTTTGCCAATGATTCTCGACCTTGGCTTCATCACTTTATCTGTATCATCTCTCCCTGTCTTTGGTACCTGCTGACAACCAGACTAAAATTGAGATATTGCAGTGTGGGAAATAGAAACCTAAATATACTTTTTAACTGTTTAGTGATGCAGTCTTCATTAAGAGCTAATTGATGAAGACTTTGTATTTAATATTATAGATCACATATTGCAGTCTTCCTGCACAGTCCTTGTTAAAAATATCTGGATTTTGAGTCGTAAGTAGTTATTGTTAATAAGTGACTTTGGGCAGCCTAAGGTTACCCTGAGATTGTTGCTTCGTCATTTGTGTCCATCCAGTAAATGATATAATTTCTTCCAGGAACCTTCTTTGCCACCCTCAGACACTGCCTTATGTGGTCATCTCATTCTTTTCTAGTGACAATCCACAAAACATTTTCCAGAACATAGTGTACGTCACTGATATTTAGAAGAGAAAGGCACTGTAAATTTGCATTTTTTACGTCGCAGCAGCTTGGGAACTGATGTGCTGTCATGGAATCATGCAGCGCAGTAGGAAGTCATTTGGTTCATTGTGTTAGTGCCTGCTCTTTGAAAAAGCTGTCTAATCGATCTCAGTCTTGAAAGCACCAACTGTCCTAGAAATGACAGATGTATGGGGGTGGGGAGGAGCAGAATTCCACATTTCTGCTGCCCTTTGTGAAAAAGTGCTTCCTGATTTCCCTCCTAAGTGACCTAGCTCTAATTTTAAGATTATATCCCCCATGTTCACTGACCTACGTTAGCTCTCAATTAAGCAACGCCCATCTCATCTTTGCTTTGAAATCGTCCATGGCTCCTCCAGCTGCATAACCCTGCAATATATCTGCACTCCTCTATTTCTGGCCTCTTGAGCATCCCCGGTTTTAATCACTCCACCATGTGGCCATGCCTTCAGTTGCCAAGTCCCTAAGTTCTGGAATTCCATTCCCAAACCCTTCCGCTTCTCTACCTTTCTTTCCTGCTTTAAGAAGCTCCTTAAAAACTACTTCTTCAGCCAAGCTTTTGGTCATCTACCCTAATGTGTCCTTATGTGTCTTGGTGTCAAATTTTGCTTTATAACGCTCCTCTGAAATGTCTTGGTTTTATTACCTTAAAGACACTAAATAAATACAAGTTGTTCTTCTTGTTGTTCTTGATTCCCCCATCAGACAAAACAGTTTTTTCTGTATTTGCGCTATTGAATCCTTTTAATATTTGAAACACCTCGATGAGGTCATCCCTCAACTTTTGAACCTTGAGGGAATCCAAGTCAAGTTTATGCAACCTGTGTGCAAGATTTAACCCTTTAAGCCCTGGTATCAGTCTTGTGAATCAACTCCAGAAATAATTGTCAGCATGCAAGGAATAGTCTGCCATTGATGGTCACCTTGATTTTAGCATCAGGCCTGTAATGCATAGAGAGTGGCACCACTGCTTTTAGAGGATTTGAAGAGGTGTTAATGCCACACACTCTACAAATTTAAGGGATTGATATTCCAAGGCAGCAGTGCAAAGTATAGCTGTTGGCGGCCATTTTGCCTGGCTGTGGGACTGGCCAAGAAGGAAGTATGTTGATATTGTCCAATAATGTGGTTTTTTACTTGTTGGCCTGCATTAAGGCATAAGGAAGATCCATGGTTGAAAATGAAAGTCGCAATGAATGACTTATAAACAATTGCACATGCTTGTCTCCTAGGCCAGATGCAGTCAGACAAAATGGCTTCTGGCATTGTTTCTGTTAATCAGCTATATGGCATTGCCTCCGAAGGAGCACATGACCTCCACCTCTCGTGGTACTTCTGTGCACCTCCAGAGTACAGTTACCAGTTTGAAAATAACTGAATTAAATGTTGTTCAAATGGGTCAGTTGAGTTGCCTGTGAAATGCTGTCATCCTCACTTCTACACCTATAATGCACATCCTGCAGCTCTACAGCCCCAAACATGTTAGCTCAGAGTCTACATTTATCCTCCAGTTTCTTATCAAAACACATATTTTTAGGAGAAGCAGTTAGTGGGATTGATTCAATTTTTATTCATTTATTTCCCACATTTTCTATCTACTGTTGAGGGACTGTGATTCATAGTGTCATAGAGAGATACAGCACTGAAACAGGCCCTTCAGCCCACCAAGTCTGTGCCGACCATCAACTTTATACTAATCCTACATTAATCCCATATTCCCTACCACATCCCCACAATTCTCCTACCACCTACCTACACTAGGGGCAATTTACAATGGCCAATTTACCTATCAACCTGCAAGTCTTTGGCTGTGGCAGGAAACCGGAGCACCTGGCGGAAACCCACGCGGTCACAGGGAGAACTTGCAAACTCCACACAGGCAGTACCCAGAACCAAACCTGGGTCGCTGGAGCTGTGAGGCTGTGGTGCTAACCACTGCGCCACTGTGCCATCCTTAGAATGGCTGGTTTGGGCTATGCAAATACTGTGCCAGACAAAGACCTGACACCACTTTGAGAAGGAACATGCTGAGGTAGGGATCAACAACTGGTCTTAGATGGTATATATAGTGCAGCCAAGAAGTGATGATAGCACATGGGATGAGGTCAGAATATAATAGAGAATCATCCATTAAAAACAAAAAAGTAATTTCAGAATTTTCTTTGAAAGATTCCCGTATTCACTCACATTAGTACTAAACATAATCTTGAATTTTATCTATATTTAATGAGCACAAGACAGTTTACACATCAATTCCTGTTTTAAATGACCCATGTTGTAGTTCATGAAGTTAGATATTGTCAACTTGATGTTGCTTGTACTTTCTAAATATTTATAATGATAGAGACACCCAGTGATCTCAGGAAAAGATTGCATAACTGAACTTGTTTATCTGGAATAAAGGCAGAAAATGAAAGACGTACTCAGCAGGTCTGCCAGCATCTGTGGAGAGAGAAACAGAGTTAACATTTCAGGTTGATGACCCTTCATCAGAACTGGAAAATGTTAGTGATGAAACAGGTTTTAAGCAAGTACAGAGGCAAGGAAAGGGCTGAGGGGGGAATGAAAAAAAGGGAAGGTCTGTGATAGGGTGGAAGGTAGGAGAGTTTAAGTGACAAAAGGGATGATGGTGCAAGGCAAAAGAGGATGACAAGTGAATAAGAAAGTCCAGAAGAGGTGTAAATGGGAAAAGCAGAATCATTACCAACAGCTGCTATCCAAAAACAAGAATCATCATCTAGAAAGGCACAGATTAATCAAGAACATTCAGCATGGATTTGTTAAGGGAAGGTCATGTCTGACTAACTTGATTAAATTTTTTTGAGGTGTTAACTCAGAGTCAATGAGGGTCGCACATTTGCAGTCTAAATGAATTTTAGCAAGGCTTTTGACAAGACTGGTCAGAGAAGTAAAAGCCCATGGGATACAAGAGAAAGTGGTAAGTTGCATCCAAAATTTGCTGAGTGATAAGAAGCAAAGGGTTATGGTCGATGAGTGTTTTTGCAACTGGAAGGCTATTTCCAGGGGAATTCTGCAGGGCTCAGTACTAAGTCCCTTGCTATTTGTGGTAGGTTTCAATGATTTAGACTCAAATATGGTGGGCATTATTAAGAAGTTTGCAGATGATACAAAAATTAGCTGTGTTGTTGATAGTGAGGAAGAAGGCTGTAGACTGCAGGAAGATATAAATGGACTGGTCAGGTGGACAGAAAAGTGGCAAATGGAATCCAATTCGAAGAAGTGAGATAATGCATTTGCGGAGGGCAAACAAGGCAAGGGAATACACAATAAATGGTTGGATACTGAGAAGTGTAGAGGAGCAGAGGGACCTTGGAGTGCAAGTCCACAGATCCCTGAAGGTGGCAAGACTGGTACAAAGAACAATACAGCACAGGAACAGGCCATTCGGCCCTCCAAGCCTGCGCCGATCTTGATGCCTGCCGAAACTAACACCTTCTGCACTTCCGGGGCCCATATCCCTCTATTCCCTTCCTATTCATATAAGGCAGTTAAGAAGGCATACAGGATACTTTTCTTTATAAGCCCAGGTATAGAATATAAGAGCAGGAAGGTTATGTTAGGACTATATAAAATACTAGTTAGGCCACAGCTGGAGTACTGCGTACAGTTCTGGTTACCGCATTACAGGAAGGATGCAATTGCACTAGAGAGGGTAAAGAGGAGATTATGAGGATGTTGCCAGGACTGGAGAGTTTTAGCTAGGCGGTGAGATTGAATAGGCTGGGGTACAGAGGAGGCTGAGGGGAGATTTAATTGAGGTGTATAAAATTATGATGGCCTCGATAGAGTGGATAGGAAAGACCTATTTCCCTTAGCAGAGAGAAGAATAATCAGGGGGCATAGATTAAAATCAATTGGTAGAAGGATTCGGGGAGAGTTGAGGAGAAATTCTTTCACTCACAGGATGGTAGAGTTCTGGAACTCACTGCCTGAAAGGGTAGTTGACGCAGAAAACCTCATTGCTTTTAAAACTTACTTGGATAAACACTTGAAGTGCTGTAACTTACAAGGCTACGGACCGAGAATGGTAAAGTGGCATTAGGTTGGATAGCTCTTTTTTGGCTGGCATGAATGGTCTCCTCTATGCCATACATTTTCTATGAAAAGACAAGAAAAAGAGGGTCTGAGATTATGATTGGAAATTGTTGAATTCAATGTTGAGTCTGGAAAGCTTGTAAAGTACCTAAACAAAAGATGGGATGCTGTTACTCGAGCTTACATTGAGCCTCATTGGAACAGTGTAGGAGGTTAAGGTCAGAGTGGGGAGGTGGGGCGGAGAATTAAAATGATAGGTGACCGGATGCTCAGTGTTACCCAATAGTGTTCCACAATGTGGTTGCCCAATCTGGTCTCAACTTAGAGGAGACTGCATCATGAAAAGCAGATACAGTGTACTAAATTGAAAGAAGCACAAGTAAATCACTGTTTCATCTAGAAGGAGTTTTTGGTGCCCTGGATGGTGTGAAGGGAGGAGGTTGACAGACAAGTGTTTCATCTCCTGTGCTTGAATAGGAAAATGCCATGGGAAGGGGAGGGGATATTCGGGGTGATTGAGGAGTAGGCCAGGGTATCAAGGAGGGAATGGTCCATTTGGAATTCTGGGAGGGGAGGGGAAGATGCGTTTGGTGGTGGCATCATGCTGGAAGTGGCAGAAATGGCAGAAGATGATATGTTGAATGTGGAGGCTGGTGGAGTGGAAAGTAAGGACAAGGGGAAGACTATTGTGGTTCTGGGAAGAAGGTGAATGGGTGAGAGCAGAAATGCAGGAAATGGAACGGACACGGTCGAGGGCCATGTTAACCCTGGTGTGGGGGAATCCTCTGTTGAGGAAAAGGAAGACACAGCGGAAGCTCGGAAACACTTAGTGGATGGTGGCACTGTCAGAACAGATGTGAGTAAGATTAAGAAACTGGGAGAATGGAGTAGAGTCTTCACAAGGAAGCAATGTGTGAGGAAGTGTAGTCAAGCTAGCAGTAGTGAATATTGGTTGATAGCCTATCCCTAGAAATGGAAACAGAGAAGTTGAGAAAAGGAAGGGAAGAGTCAGAGATGGACCATGTGAACGCAAAGGAAGGGTGGATGTTGGAAGCAAAGTTGTTGAAATTTCCCAATTTAGGGAGAGAGCAGCACCGATACAGCCGTCAAAGTACCAGAAAAAGAAGTGAGGGGACCCAAGTAGAACAGGAACAAAGAATGTTCCACATATCTCACAAAAAGGCAGGCATAGCTAGGACCCATAAGGGTTCCCATAGCAAGACCTTTATTTGGAGGAAGTGACTGGAGTTAAAGGGAAAGTTGTTCAACGTGAAAACAAGTTCAACCAGGCAGAGGAGGGTGGTGGTGGATGAGGACTGGTTGGGCCTCTATTCAATGAAGAAACAGAGACCCCTCAGACTGTCCTGGTGGGGAATAGAAGTGTAAAGAGGTTGGATGTCCATGGTGAAAAGGAGACCAATAGGAAACAGGAAATTGTTAAAATGGCAGAGGGCATCGGAAGAGTCATGGCTGTAGTGGGAAGGTACTGTAAAAGGGAACAAAAATAGAGTTGCAATAGGAAAAATCAGATCTGTGGGGCAAGAGCAGGCTGAAACAATGGGTCAACCAGGGCAGTCCTGTTTGTGGATGTTGGGAAGGAGGTAGAAGAGGGCTGTTTAGAGTTGGGGAACTATGAGGTTGGAGGTTGTGGAGGGAAAATCTCAAGAGGAGATGAGATCAGTAACAGTCTGTAAAACGATGGCTTGATGTTCAGTGGTCCACTATTAGAAAAATTGCATTGAGTTCTCCTGGTGTCCTGGCTAATGTGCCTCCTACAACTAACACCATCAAAACCAGATTATTTGGTCATTCTTTTACTTGCTGTGTGTAAATCTGTTGCCATGCTTTTTTATATAACAACACTTCAAAAGCAATCCTTTAGTTGTAAAAATGCTGAGTACATCACTGTAGAATGAAGAGTGCGGCAATTCAACCCTCTTTCCTTCTCGCCATCTCTCTTGAATCTCCTACTCAATAAAATTCTTCTAAGAAGCAGGAGAAAACCTAACTTCAATCTGCTTCCTCACGTTCTGGTGAAGGTCCAACTTTTTGGGTCAGGAAATCAGCAGGGAACATTCAGTTAATATCTGTCATGGGCATGAATTGGCTCTGTTGTGTCAGTGGGCATGGGTATCCTATTGGTACCAGAATATGGTTTTGTAGCTGTCACTTGATGCTGATTAGCTTGGTTTTAACAGTTTGACAGCCCTTCCCAACATCAGTGAGATTTACTCAGCCCATAATATTTGTGTCACAAGTAATGAGAATGGAGATGAATTCAAGGCAGTTATCGGATTGGGAAATTCAGGTTACATCATAAACCACAAGAGCAAAGCTTGAGCAGTTTATAAGTTCGGCCGTGACATCTGAACCCTGAGGAGAGATTACAGCCTTGAAGTCAGTCCAGCATATCTATTAATTTTATAATCTGCACTGTAAAGTTTATGAGTAGGTTTATATCACTTTTATATAGTTTTAGCTCTGTTCTGTTTACTGACTGCAGCTTTCAGCATTAATGCTAGTGACCAATGTGCTAGATGTTACGGACTCATGAAGACATCGACACCGAAGAACTGGATTAATATATGTGATGTAGTCACTGTAAACTTAGTAACAAATAATGCATAGTTGATTAAAGTGAAATATTCCCAGCAAATGGTAGCATAGGGCATTGAAAAGATTGGCAGTAGTCCAACCAAAGGGTATAGATGACATCATAAATTGTAAGAGTGAAGTTTGAGTGGTTTGTTAATTTATTAAACCCTAAGATTGAATTGCAGCCAATGATCCTCCTCCAGACATCCAGCCTTTTCCTATTATAAGGACTATCTTTTTCTTTTAACTGTTACGGCTTCTTTCAGTGTCACCAGTTTAAACTGTCAGGTTATCAGTTGTTAACAGGATAAAGGTTATTTTGGATGTACTGTCCCTACAATAATATAAACTGCTATTTCACTGCTGACAGTGGAAGTATGTCTTTGCTTTATAATGTTGTAACAACTGCTCCTGAGGCCACAGCACGTCCTTCTTGATGAAACATTTCAAGTATTAAAAAAAAACGTGGAAGTTACATTTGCAATATAAATAGAATAATGGAAATCTGGTTAAAGACGAAGTATTCGAATTATGTTACCGAGTCAGCCAGCATTGCAAAGAGAAAGATAGGCCAGTGTTTTGGGTGAGAATCGTGCTGCAGATGTGTTCCACCAGAGTGTTCTGGATGTTGGTTTGGCCCCTATGAATTTCTAGAGTTTGCTGTTTTTAAAAAAAAAAAAAATTTCATGCGCTATTTCATCTTGTTTCTTGTCTGCATGGTATAAATAGAACAAGTGATGACTATAACTGTTTTTATACTACACAAGACCTGTGCTAGTGCTGCCAGTTCCTGACACACAGGCTGCCTGTCACAAATCTTCTACAATGAGCACAAACTGATCAGTTTCTTTCACCAGGCCTGTGAAAATAATCTGCTGGAACTTGCAAAGGCTGACAGCTGAGAACACCCATATTTTTAAAGATGTCTTTGTTGATATTAGTCATAGAAAATCCCAGTTTACCTTAGTACTGCAGTTGGCTCTGCAAACAACCATGCTTGGGAAACCAGCAGTGATCGCGCATGTCACAGATAGTAGAAAAGCAATTCAAATGTAAAATATTTGTACATTTGATTCTACTGGACAGGATCACACACATACCCCTCACTCCTGAATTGATCCTTTGAGTTATAAGATAGATCTTACCAATGAAATATAGGCAGTAACCATTTACTTTCCTGTCACAAATCTTCTGCAGTTAGCACAAACTGATCAGTTTCTTTCACCGAGCCTCACTGTGAAAACATCTGCCTAAATCTACCTGCAAATCAAGGCTGGCAGCTACATGGTTGAAAATCTATCTCATTTATATTCCTTCTCCTATTTTCTTGGGGCTGTTGCTGGAGTTAGTTACTGTCAGTTGGGTAAAGAGATGCACAATCTGCACTGTTTTCAGTATCATTAACTCATTTAAGTGAATGCCTAGATTTGCGGACTGGCAAACGTGCTTTGTTTGTATTAAACTGTTGTCTTGCTGGTGGAGTCTCTTGTGAACTGTGAAACTTTGGTATAAGACAAACACATGCCCCCTGTTGCCTGTCTTATATCTAAAATCTTCACTCAGCTTTTTCACTTACCTGCCTTTTTCTTTTCCACAAATATCACTGATCTCACTGACTCTGACCTGATTGGTCATCACTCTTTCCAGCCAGAAAGTAACACTAATAACCTTCCAATTCTGGCATCTTGCACATCTCCGATTTTCGTCGCTGCACTGTTGGTGGCCGTGCCTTCTGCTGCGTAGGCCCTAAGTTCTGGAATTACCTTCCTATATCTTTCAGTCTATCTCTCTCCTTTGTTACGGGCAAGTGAGGAGGGGTCTCTTTTCCCTCTCCTTGTTAGACTACAACAGGTTTAATTCTTCCTTAAGGTGGATGCACTGGCCACTTCAGTAGGTGTTTGATTACTTACTTGCTATGATCATAACAAGAACCAATCGGCAGGATGTCTTGAGTAAACAAAGAAAGAGGTTAACCTTATTGTACCTAAACCAAACTAATAAAATAATAAATAATGCAGCAACTTTCACTCTCATACGCACACTAGAGGTTTACACATACACAAATAGGTTACAGAGTGGGGAAAGATAGATTGGTTAAGATGGAGTCATAAAGAAAAGGTATACAGTCTGGATTTTGGTGATTTGGCTGGCTTCTAGCTGAATTCAGTGGTTTTGAGGCTTTTAGTTTGAAGAGGTAGATGACTCGTTCAGTGAGTCTCTTGGAGATAGCGATGCAGATGATTTCCTCCAACGGAGTTTCTGATTGTAGCTGGAGTATGCAAAGGTGGTCAGTCAACAAGCAGGATTTGAAAGCTTTCAAGCTGGAATGGAGAGAGAGAGTGGGATACCCAGTTAGGGTCTGCTCATATCAGAGTCCAGTTGCTTCTCCTCTACTGTAGAGAAAAACCAGCTGAAAACCACAGATGGGGAGGGGCTTGTCATAAGACTCAGTCATTCAAACATAGCGGTTAGTAGTATTTCTCTGCTTGCTGAGAGGACAGGTAGTTCCTTTAAACTTCCTGGGTATTGGCTCTTGCTGGGATATTAGCAGACGTTTCATCTCTCTCCTCACGAGCATTGCATTGTGGGATACAGTGTTGCAAATTAGTTGACCATCTTAAGCTGAAAGGATGACTTTGCTGGCAGTTTGTCTTTTAAAAAAGCATAAATTCAGATCTCCAGTCAGTGAACCAAAGAAAATTATCTTTCAACAAAACATATTGGCGTAACACCTTCAAGACACTCTTTAAAATTTACCTCTTTGATGAATCTTTTAGTCACCTGCCTTAATATCTCCTCATGTGGCTTGGTGTCAAATTTTGTTTGATAACACTCCTGTGAAGTGCCTCGGAACGTTTTACTAGGTTAAAGGTGCTATATAGATGAAAGTTGTCGCTGTTGGTGTACTCAACAAACTGTCTATTGCTTTAATTGTAGGAAATCAAAACAAAAATTTGCAGCTTAAAAACAGTAACTCAACAAATACAGAAGAATTTTCTGGGCAGTGATACTACCTGCCGAGGGAGGCAGATTATAAAACTTCCCTCCTGGCATTCTGTGCGGTCTGGTTAATTTGATACAGAAGGTTGACACACAGCGACAGCAGCTCTTCTGTTCCTGGCATAAGCATCGAATTCTGTCTCAAGTGCCTTGCAGCTCTTGTGATATTGTTGTAGTCATAACTTTAGAAAGGACTGACAGCTCAGCCACATCAGTGCTGGAAAGGATGGACTCTCGCACAAACAGGACAGCCTCTTCAAGTCCACTGCTATGTGTGGGAGCTAATTCTGGGAGCAAGAGATGGGTTTAATATTAATTCACAAATTCTGTTTGACTTTAAAGTGAAATTAAATAAAACATTACTTAATTTGCAAAATGTTTGAATGTCTTCTACTCATTTCATAGGCCTCTTAACTTGCTTTCACTGATCTAAGATGAGCACTTTAACTTGCCTAATGCGTTGAGAAAATGTTCTAGGTATCTACAAAAGCCATCTGTAGTTTCTGTTTTTTTATATCTAGTTTGTAGGTAACCGACTGAAAGCTGGCTCGTGTATCTGTATTGTGTTGGCAAAGTGCTCCTTTTTTCTCATCACAATTTTATACTGACCTGTATTAACAGAGTTTTAGTTAAACAGAGAATGCTGGCTTCTTATATAATTTGAGAGTTCTTATAAGCTATCCTATAAATATAAATGAAAGGCAATTTGCCTTGTTAAAAAAACGCTGTCTAATTTTTTCAGATTGCAGTATATTTGAATGTGGGAGAGGTAATTTGATTCTAATGATGAATGACTGTCATTTCCTAAATGTCTAACAGTGCAATTTGCAGATTTAACTGTGAAGACTCTCTCTAAGTATGGCTGAATTAACAAGGGAGTTATTTATGTAGGGAAGATAAATGCAGTGCAGGGATCAGCTGCTGATTGTTCAGGGTAAAGACATTGCTGAGGACTCCAGACAGTCCATGAGTTCATTCTTTTTCACAGTTGCAGGCAACTGACCCTGCTGTCTTTGTGAAGTTTCCAGCACACTCTCTCAAACTAACAACTACTCTCCCTTCTTCTCTGGGTAATCAGAATGTTTTGAAGAAGCTCTCATATTTCTGTTAAACCCTGACTCATTGCCAGACACATTTCACAAGATATGTGTACTGTCACCTTGGAATAAGTTAGTTTTAAGTAAAGTAACTTCATAAGTAAAGTGTCATGGACAAAGGCTTGATTTTATCTCTCTAACTTGCTCACTAACTCTCTGACTCACTTACTAATTTTCTGACTCACTCAGTGACTCATTTTTATGCTGTCTCTGCACTCTCTCATTCTCTCACACTCAATTCCTTCCTTTCACTTGCTAACTCTGAGATTGTTTCACAAGGTGTTGTATTTTCTATTATCGATAACCTTCAAATACCCTATATCCTGACATTCTAATCAATCTGCAAGTAATTTCTAGCCTGTAGCTTTGTATGTACTTGTTTTCCTAAAATCGCCCAAAGGGTGTTGCACCTCTTTAATACACAGAATGTTTTAAGAAGGTTTTTTTGCACCTTTAGAAAGGCAATTCTGAACATTTTATAAACAGTGCATTTATATAGATGTTTCTGGATCCACAAGGATATAATAACAAGTAAAGACCATTTTATCCCATCAAAGCTTGTCCCATTATAACATTCAGCTGCAGTTTTAGCCCCCTTCATGTTTTTGCAACCACTGCTATATCTGGCAGCTTATTCTAAACATTTATCACTCTTTGAATAAATACTTTCCCTTAATATCTGTTTAAAATTTACTTTTCACTAATTTAAATTTATTGGCCCTACTTTTTTGGCTTAATTTGAAGTAATATTTTTGGGTTTGCTTTAACTACAATTTTTTTTATACCTCAATGAGATCCTTGTTAACTGCCTTCTTTCTAGATTTTGCATTCTTGTGCTCAGTCCCTTTACACTTAGATCAATCTTGCTGTTCTTTTCTGTGACTACAAGTGTTGATATACTGTAGAAGTGTAACGAGACATGAGCATTCCTTGCTCAGTATGGGGGTATATTTAGCCTTAAGTAATGATATTGTAACAATAATTTTAAAATAAAGTTTTCTGATTGTTATATTTTAAGACTAGTTTGGTGTGACTTACGTCATGTGCAACTATTCCTGCTGAATGGAGCAGTTTGCAAAAAAAAATTAAGAACTGCAGAGATAATAGCAAGGCTGTTTTATACATACTTTGATTAATTAAGAGGTATATGCTCTAGGATCAGATACACTTTCTGGTAAAGACTCCTGTATCCTATTGACCATAAATGCATTTTGCATTTCATTTTTAAGTTACCTAATTGTCTCTGTGAGTGAGGTGTTACTTGCATGAAGTGGGACTTCAGAGGCTTCACAAGTCCAAATAGACTTAACAAAGACAGCTATGGATCAAGTGTACGGCTGTGCGCTATGATAATTGAATTTTATGCTTGTTATCCTTGTCAGAAACAGTGAAGAAAACTTCACTTGAGATAGACACAAATGATTAGTCAGACTGCAAGCATGTAATTTTCATACAGTGTGAGAGAAATTACCGGGAGAAACTGTTGTCTCCTTGATGGCAGAATTATTGATTAACTTTCTGAGAGCAGTCACAATATGGGCCATATTTTGCGTGACTCTGGCTTTATATGATAATCGCCCAGAATTTGCAGGGTTTTTGACGGTTAACTGTCAGCATTCACCATCATTGCCCCTCTGAATTTGACCCCAACTTCAGAATTTAGCACAAGTGCAGATTAATGTGGACATCCTGAAGTTGCAGTCTGTCACTCACTGCTCCGTCACAGGTTGGGCTGTGGAATTACACCCCAGACCCCGCCCCCCCCCCCCGCAACCCAATCAGTTGAATCAATTAATCTGGCAAGAGCGCCCCCTCTGCCACCCTTACGTCACTGTTAGAAACCCGATAGTTAAGCCTTGTTCGGTGAGGTGAAAATGGGTTTTTAACAGTGATCTGAGTAATAACTACTACTGAACAATTGATCTGACCCTGAAATATTAATGGAATGTTGTTAAATTTCTCCATTATGATTAATTGATAGATTATTTAAAGCAGGATTTTTAAAATAAATAATTTAAAAAATGTAAGTTTGTAGATATTTCATCTTCTACCTTAACCCCGTGTGTATGTTCCAATCTTTATTTTGCTCTCTGTAAAATCTTTAAAAAGTGTGTTGATTATAAGTGGTTTTTCATTTCCTGGTTTGCTGTCTGTGAAAATTCTCTAATGGGCTTAGACAGCTTGATGACATAACTGCAGCACGACACTGGGAATCCCCACAAAACAACGCTACAATCGAGAAGGGTAATGTTCTCACCACAGAGATCGCTGGATCTCTCAGCGCAGATTTCTTAGAGGTCAGCTGTGATCATCGTCACTTGGCCACTGGGCACAAATTTACAGGCCATCGTCTGGGCTGTTAGGGATGGACATTTCAGTATGATTCACTGGCATATCTCTTGACAGAGAATCCTGTATCATTATATACTAGGAACCTTTACACCATCCTGAATTAATAGAATATTCTCAAAAATGCCACACGTGCTACATCCCAAAACTGATAAACTATGAGAGTGGAAGTAACAAAACCAATATTCATTAAAATTTCCATTACAGATTGTCTGTAGTATCGTGACCACAAAATATAGCTGACAGTTTTTCCATTGAAAACATACCCATTACAAAGATCAGAAAATGTATTTTTCCAGAAAGTTTAAATGTTACAAATTGATGTGCGAAGGTCAGTGCCCCGGCATGATTTTATGATCATTAATTTCAAAGGCTGGAACATTCTGTAGGTCTCATTGATTTTGGTGCCCAAATGGCGACAAGGTGCTCCCAGTGTGTGAAACTCTGTTCTGCTATTTGTGCATTCCCAAGGGTCTCAGCTGTTAATGTCACTTATCTGTGTTCTCTCTCTATCTCCCCTTTACTCTCCCTTTCCAGCAAGAGAAAAAAAACTAGTGAACACTTTTAGGAGACAGAGCTTTTGCTGCATTGGTTATGTAAAAAGGCACAATAAAAATGATTGTCCCATGGTAATTTATGGAAACTTTGACTTGTGCCGTGCCTTGCAGCAGGCTCTTCTCCTATTCATCATCTTGTGCTTTCTCTCACTGGAGAATGAGAAGGAGAAATGTGGAATCCTGGCCACAAATGTTGGTAGCCAGCTGGCCAGTGAACAGAGCAGAGGCACAGAGAGTATGTGGTGGCTTGTTGTACTGGAAGAAGATAGTTTGAGGCTGGAAAGCATGAGGGGAGTCATTCACAGAACAATTTCTCGAGGTCATCGTAAATATTTGCAAAAGATACCTGTGCTGGTTAGAGGAGTCCTGTATGCAGAGGTCCACATTTACCAGGGAAACACTGGCTGACATCTGTGACATGTTGATGCCAGACCTTCTTTGCCTTCGTAGTTTTCAGCTGTTTTGTACCTTGTTGATAAGGTGATATGCAATTAAGTTATATGCCTCAAAATTCTTTTGAAGCAACAGGACAAGATTCCAGTAGTACTGCACAATAAGGTGGGGAGGTGTTGAATGGAAACCAAGAATCTCCTAGAAAATATGATGGGAAACTGGAGGAAAAGTTGTCATAAGGGCTATTTTGATTCCTTTGCTGAAACCTGAAAAAGAGTTAACTGCAACAGGGGCATGGCCAAGAGGACCAAGAGCAATGGAAAGTACAGAAAAGGATTTCTTTGCCAACAAAATGTTAGCTTTGTTCAACTTGCTGATCAGTATTAGATGGGTGTAAAGCTGAAAATTTCTATTTTAACTTTGCTAGTTCAGTTTTAAAAACTGTGTGATTCATGGAAGACTGGGTGACGCATCATGTCTGTTCCAACTGTGCGGTTCCAGTTAAGTAAGTTATCTTTCAGTAAGTCTGCAGCTACACTTCTGACATTGTTTTGGTTGTTTGGAGTCTCTCATTGTAGTCTAGCTGTCAATGCTATTTGCCCCTGCTAAGATTCTTCCTCTCTCTGCTAACTTGGGCTGCTTCAGTGGTCTTGTTCCCTTAACGCTGCAGCCTTCTGTCCCCCACCGCCCCATCATCCCCCGTCACTTCCCCCACCACTACCATCACCACCACAAAGGTAAATTGGAGAAAGAAAGTGGAATTCAGGAAAGAGAAGGATAGAAATCCAGGAGATAAATGATCTTTTAACCGAAATAGCATGTCCACATTCAGTAGTAACTAAATATGGGTTTTTTTCAGAATGTAGTCCTTTGTGCCCAGACACAATTTGTGTAACATGATGACATAATTGTGTCTGGCTCAATATCCATAGTATTAGAGGTACTGATCCCTTGAACTTTTGTACCATGTTTGATTGAGATCCGGGAAAGATTTGCCAATGAACCACATTCACAGACAGAAATGCCAGTTGTAGTACATTGTATCCCCCCCGGCCAAGTTCATGCAACAGTGTTAGTAATACAGATCTATCCACTAAAAAAGTATTGAAACTCTGAGAATGTAGGAACTTTTGTGATTATACTTAGATTTTTATAGTACTGGACAAGAAACTGTTACATATAAATTTTAAAAAGTTGTAACTACCTCAATGACCAAATAATCTATTCTTAGTGGTGTTAGTTGAGTGATGAAGACTGGCCAGAACACCAGGAGAATTCACCAGCTCTTCTTTGAGCTAGTACCATGGGATCTTTACATCCACCTGAGAGGGTAGATTGCACTTCCAAAAGATGGAAAGCAAAGTGAAAATTACACCTCGCACAAAGCTAAAAATAAATTCCACCTTCAAATAATTCTGAAACCACAGCAGATCCCCCTTTAAACACTGGATTCCTGTCAGCCCAGAATGCGCTTGCACCCAGCACCCCTTTACCCCTTTTATATGAGCAAACTCAGTGGTAGGAATCTAATATGTAACCTATTCACAAACATCAACGGGTTCAAATAAGGTGCTCACTTGCTTGCTGTGAGAGATACTTGGGCTGCCTTACATCCTGACTGGAAGTTTGCCTGAGGCGCAGAATAGGTGCAAATCCAGTTTCTGCTGCCCTCTGGCCAGTGAGTTTGCCCATTGTTGCAATGCTGCTATGATAATCATGCATCGACTCTGTTATGATCTGCCTTATGTTTTATAAGGGGAAAATTAACTTACTTCTGAGATTGAAGCACAATATAGCTCACACAATAACAATAAGACACACAATGGTATATTGACTGTGATTAATGGAAAGGAGGATTTACTGGGTTTTATCTTGGATCAATTAATTCTGTGCATTAATAGGCAATGAGTGGAGCATATGCCAAGGGGCTGTCTGAAGCCTGTCCACCCCGTGTTAGTGGAATTGATTTGTTTAGGCACTGATCATGGGCCATCTTTTGTTTCTTTGCTGAGTGTCTTGAAAATCCTATATGCCAAATGGGAAATATTAATGTTATCGGTTGGAACCTCGCACTGGACTTTTACTAGAAATTCTTACAAGTAACTTTTTAAAAAAAAAAGTAAACTGGCAGCCAAGGTGGCCACTGCAATTTACATTTGAAACAGGAAAAGACAGACTGGAGACGACCCGTCTGAATCAACCTAGCCAGAAGAATATGGTTCTCTCGG
This sequence comes from Heterodontus francisci, assembly GCF_036365525.1. Lineage (NCBI taxonomy): Eukaryota > Metazoa > Chordata > Chondrichthyes > Heterodontiformes > Heterodontidae > Heterodontus > Heterodontus francisci. The sequence continues at coordinate 29,329,801 of NC_090396.1, read as the reverse complement.
TGATTAAATTAACTGGAATGGTGTTATCAGCACAGTTGTCAGGGGCCATCTACACCCATAGACTTTGAAAGAGCCAACCCCCTCCAAGTGTGACTGGACAGCTTGAGGTGTAGCACCCTGCATCTCAGAGAAGATTCCAGAAAGATCTCATGAAAACAACAAAGGGGCTTGATAATGTCATGTGACTGCCTGCACATCTCTGGAGAGATTGTAAGCTTTGTTACACATAAAACAGACAGGAGTAACTGAAAAGCCATCAACGAAGCAGGTCTCTCTCTCTCTCTCTCTCTCTCTCTCTCTCTCTCCAGTAAAGATCAAGAGAAGACCCAGATGTAACTGGTAAAGCCCCTCAAGCCTGCAGACCGCCACAGCCAGCAACTAGGGGACAAGTATTGAACCTCTGTTCTACCTTCAGGAGCCCTGAGAAAAGCAAGCCCACCACTGTGCACATGGCCCAGCGAGGACTTCAGGAATACAACTTCAGCTGAGGACTTGAGATTTAAAACTGTATTTAAATTTCATTTATATTGGACTCTACTCCAACCATCAAAGCTGTTTTCCCTCTTTAATCTATTTGTGTGCGTGTGTGTGAATCTCATGTGAATGCGTGAATGCATAGCGTAATTTGAGTAACTTTAACGGTTTAGAGTGTTGAGTAATAAACTTACATCTTTCTTGTTTAAACTCAAGAAAACCTGTCTGATTGGTTCTTTTACAATTACATTAGAGGAACAGGAGCAAGCGCTCACAGAGGTGTTAATAAAAACAAGAAATGCTGGAAATACTCATCAGGTCTGGGAGCATCTGTGGAGAGAGAAGCTGAGTTAACGTTTCAGGTCAGTGACCCTTCATCAGAACTGGCAATTGTTAGAAATGTAATAGGTTTTAAGCAAATAAAGCAGGGGTGGAGCAAGAGATAACAAAAGCCAAGGTGTTGATTGGACAGAGGGTCACAGAGAATAACTGACCAGAAGGTCATGGAGCAGAGGCAAAATGAGGTGTTAGGTTTTGGTAAGTGTGAAAAGGGATAAACCCTGTTGCAGTCAAACCAGAGAAGGGGTGAAAGGGGAGCCTGAGACCCCCTCCCCACCTGGCTGGAACACCAGTCGCTGGCAAAAACACACCGAAACATGCCTCAACTTTGTTTGGTCAAAGATATATAACGTGAGTCACCATAGAGGAGTTCGATCAATAGTTTATTTTAAGTGAATATAGGTGGAATTGATAATCTATGAACAAGTATTTGCCTTGTAGTTGCTTTCTCCTTTGTCCATATTGTTGAACTGCATCTCCCTTAATGGGGCGGCACAGTGGCGCAGTGGTTAGCACCGCAGCCCCACAGCTCCAGCGACCCGGGTTCAATTCCAGGTACTGCCTGTGTGGAGTTTGCAAGTTCTCCCTGTGTCTGCGTGGGTTTCCTCCGGGTCCTCCGGTTTCCTCCCACATGCCAATTGCAGGTTGATGGGTAAATTGGCCATTAGCAATTGCCCCTAGTATTGGTAGGTGGTAGGGAAATATAGGGACAGGTGGGGATGTGGTAGGAATATGGAATTAGTGTAGGATTAGTATAAATGGGTGGTTGATGGTCGGCACAGACTCGGTGGGCCGAAGGGCCTGTTTCAGTGCTGTATCTCTAAACTGAACTAAATAGCCAACAAAGTTCCATCAAATTAAAAACCTCACGTTGTCAGCAAGATCAGCAAATAAGCAAGTCAGCAGTTGGGGTGGTTGGGGGATCGAGGCGAGGGAGAAACTGTGCCAGCTCCTGCCTAACAGCTGACAGTAATATAATGCCCTCAAAACCATTCCATGTCATTGTGAAGTCGTCCTGATGCTTACTGAAACAAATCTGACTTTTTCCTCAGACAAGTGAGCAGACACAGACAGCCAGGTGAAGCAAGCCACACACACTGGCTGCTCCAGTTGTTTGCAGTCACATGTACGTGTCTATGCACTTGCAGTATTGCTCAGAGTTTTAGAGGAAATTGAGCGTGCTGCTAAATATAACCCTGCCGGCAGCAGTGAGGTGGCATTGCCCGACGCACCGAACAAGCCACCATTCTTTGCTGCAGCTCACTGACTCTGGCGCCCTTACTATAACAAGGGCATTAATTACACGGTGTTATATTGTGATTGATTTGTTTAAAGTAAAACTGCGAAAGAGTGACTTAACTTTCCAGACTGCAACACCTTATAATGCCACCTGCTGGATTTGTAACTATAACACAGCTTATAATGACATTGACACTAGTTGACTGTTCAACTCTGAACTTCATTTATCGAATCATTACTCAATAAGCACTTTCTGCTAACAAGTATGAATTAGTGATGTCCTTTGAATATCTGCTAGAAATTAAATTCTGTTTATGGTCATAATCCTTTTGGGCCTCCTTATCTCGAGAGACAATGGATACGCGCCTGGAGGTGGTCAGTGGTTTGTGAAGCAGCGCCTGGAGTGGCTATAAAGGCCAATTCTGGAGTGACAGGCTCTTCCACAGGTGCTGCAGAGAAATTTGTTTGTTGGGGCTGTTGCACAGTTGGCTCTCCCCTTGCGCCTCTGTCTTTTTTCCTGCCAACTACTAAGTCTCTTCGACTCGCCACAATTTAGCCCTGTCTTTATGGCTGCCCGCCAGCTCTGGCGAATGCTGGCAACTGACTCCCACGACTTGTGATCAATGTCACACGATTTCATGTCGCGTTTGCAGACGTCTTTATAACGGAGACATGGACGGCCGGTGGGTCTGATACCAGTGGCGAGCTCGCTGTACAATGTGTCTTTGGGGATCCTGCCATCTTCCATGCGGCTCACATGGCCAAGCCATCTCAAGCGCCGCTGACTCAGTAGTGTGTATAAGCTGGGGATGTTGGCCGCTTCAAGGACTTCTGTGTTGGAGATATAGTCCTGCCACCTGATGCCAAGTATTCTCCGAAGGCAGCGAAGATGGAATGAATTGAGACGTCGCTCTTGGCTGGCATACGTTGTCCAGGCCTCGCTGCCGTAGAGCAAGGTACTGAGGACACAGGCCTGATACACTCGGACTTTTGTGTTCCGTGTCAGTGCGCCATTTTCCCACACTCTCTTGGCCAGTCTGAACATAGCAGTGGAAGCCTTACCCATGCGCTTGTTGATTTCTGCATCTAGAGACAGGTTACTGGTGATAGTTGAGCCTAGGTAGGTGAACTCTTGAACCACTTCCAGAGCGTGGTCGCCAATATTGATGGATGGAGCATTTCTGACATCCTGCCCCATGATGTTCGTTTTCTTGAGGCTGATGGTTAGGCCAAATTCATTGCAAGCAGACGCAAACCTGTCGATGAGACTCTGCAGGCATTCTTCAGTGTGAGATGTTAAAGCAGCATCGTCAGCAAAGAGGAGTTCTCTGATGAGGACTTTCCGTACTTTGGACTTCGCTCTTAGACGGGCAAGGTTGAACAACCTGCCCCCTGATCTTGTGTGGAGGAAAATTCCTTCTTCAGAGGATTTGAACGCATGTGAAAGCAGCAGGGAGAAGAAAATCCCAAAAAGTGTGGGTGCGAGAACACAGCCCTGTTTCACACCACTCAGGATAGGAAAGGGCTCTGATGAGGAGCCACCATGTTGAATTGTGCCTTTCATATTGTCATGGAATGAGGTGATGATACTTAGTAGCTTTGGTGGACATCCGATCTTTTCTAGTAGTCTGAAGAGACCACGTCTGCTGACGAGGTCAAAGGCTTTGGTGAGATCAATGAAAGCAATGTAGAGGGGCATCTGTTGTTCACGGCATTTCTCCTGTATCTGACGAAGGGAGAACAGCATGTCAATAGTCGATCTCTCTGCACGAAAGCCACACTGTGCCTCAGGGTAGACGCGCTCGGCCAGCTTCTGGAGCCTGTTCAGAGCGACTCGAGCAAAGACTTTCCCCACTATGCTGAGCAGGGAGATTCTACGGTAGTTGTTGCAGTCACCGCGGTCACCTTTGTTTTTATAGAGGGTGATGATGTTGGCATCGCGCATGTCCTGGGGTACTGCTCCCTCGTCCCAGCACAGGCATAGCAGTTCATGTAGTGCTGAGAGTATAGCAGGCTTGGCACTCTTGATTATTTCAGGGGTAATGCTGTCCTTCCCAGGGGCTTTTCCGCTGGCTAGGGAATCAATGGCATCACTGAGTTCCGATTTGGTTGGCTGTATGTCCAGCTCATCCATGACTGGTAGAGGCTGGGCTGCATTGAGGGCAGTCTCAGTGACAGCATTCTCCCTGGAGTACAGTTCTAGGTAGTGCTCAACCCAGCGGTCCATCTGTTTGCGTTGGTCAGTGATTATGTCCCCCGATTTAGATTTGAGGGGGGTGATCTTCTTGATGGTTGGCCCAAGAGCTCTCTTCATGCCATCATACATTCCTCTGATGTTTCCGGTGTCTGAGGCCAGCTGAATATGGCTGCATAGGTGTTGCCAGTAGTCGTTTGCGCAACGCCTAGCTGTTCTTTGTGCAGTACTTCTGGCTGCTTTAAGTGCTGCGGATGTTAAATCGCTGGGGGCTTTCTTGTAGTTCAAAAGTGCAATGCGCTTAGCGGCTATGACAGGTTCCAGCTCTTCATTATGAGATTGAAACCAGTCTGCATTTCTCTTCGCACTTTTGCCGTAGGTGGTCAAAGCTGACTCATAGATGGCGTCTCTGATGTGGGCCCACTTGGTCTCAGCATCCCCTGTGGGAGTGTTTTGAAGGGCTGTTACAAGTGAATTTAGAAATTTTTGTAACAGCTGTGGGTGAGAAATTCTGCTCGTGTTGATGCGCGGGTGGCCCTTCTGCTTGGAATGATGCAACTTCTTTGGTCTGAGTCTAACCTTGCTGCACACCAGGGAGTGGTCGGTGTCGCAGTCCGCACTGTGGAAGCTGCGTGTGATTTGAACACTGTTTAAGGCGGCTCGCCTTGTGACAATGAGGTCTAGCTGGTGCCAACGACGTGATCTTGGGTGCCTCCATGAAACCTGGTGACAGGGTTTAGTGTGAAAGAACGAGTTGGTGATGCAGAGGTTATGATAGGTACACAACTCAAGCAGTCTCTGCCCGTTCTCATTCATCCTTCCAACGCCATAGCGCCCAAGGCAGGAGGGCCATGAGTCATGGTCGGCCCCAACCCTGGCATTAAAGTCCCCCAGCAGGAATAGGTGTTCGGTGTTGGGGATGCTGCTAATGATGTTATGGAGTTGTTCATAGAACTGGTCTTTAGCTTCAGGTGCGGAACAGAGTGTTGGAGCATAGATGCTGAGTAGGTGTACTGGACCAGAGGTGGTGAGCAGTCGGATGGACAGTATGCGTTCCGAGCCATTTGAGGGAGGCTCTATCATGCTGAGCAAGGAGTTTCTGATGGCGAAGCCCACTCCATGCTGTCTTGGTTCTTCAGGATCCCTGCCCTGCCAGAAGAAGGTGTAGTCTTGCTCTGCTAGAGAGCCACTCGCGGGTTGATGATTGCTGTGCAATGCTGCGTCTTTCAATTTTGTTTTAGAGTCATAGAGAGATACAGCACTGAAACAGGCCCTTCGGCCTGTTTAATACTCTTGCATTTAAAGTAAATGCATGCATGCACCAATTTAGTCTCTGGTATTCGACATGGCAGAATACGAAGGCCTCTCTATCTTAAGGGGCAAAATATACTGCTTCCAACAGATTGCATATTATTCTGGAATGTTGTGTATGGTATTGTCTCAAAGAATTAGATGAGCAAATTAATGAAGTACAAAATCTTACTACTGTGCCAGATAGACAATGATCAGCTTGTTGCATTCTCTTCATGAGCTGCTACTTTTGTTTAGTGGGCAGCACTGGTTCTTTTATGATCATAACACTATGTGGTTAGCACCACAGCCTCAAAGCTCCAGCAACCTGGGTTCGGTTCTGGGCTCCGCCTGTGCGGAGTTTGCAAGTTCTCCCTGTGACCGCATGGGTTTCCACTGGGTGCTCCGGTTTCCTCCCACAGCCAAAGACTTGCAGGTTGATAGGTAAATTGGCCATTGTAAATTGCCCCTAGTATAGGTAGGTGGTAGGAGAATGGTGGGGATGTGGTAGGGAATATGGGATTAATGTAGGATTCGTATAAATGGGTGATTGTTGGTCGGCACAGACTCGGTGGGCCGAAGGGCCTGTTCCAGTGCTGTATCTCTCTATGACTCTAAAACAAAATTGAAAGACGCAGCATTGCACAGCAATCATCAACTGTCAGAAGCGTGTTTCCACAAGTAAAAACATAAGCAGTTAGTACATTATCACTTATTACACTTGATGGCTGAGCTTGGTTTATGGTTTGCGTCAGCATGGAAAAATTCTGAAGGAGAACAAAAGAAATAAGGTGTAACTCTAACAACAAACCAGCCAAGAGAGTGTAAAGAACGTGAGGCAATGATGTCTACCCTAACACTATATATCATGAGCCTAAGACAGGGTAAAATAAATGCTGGAAATTGTAACCCTGTTTTTGTTACCACATTCTTTTCTTCAAAAGATGCTAAGAAAATTATGTAATGTTCAAGAACCCATTGGGAATCTGAGATGAGTGGCAACCACCATTTTTAGTGTCAGGCTTTTTTTTTAAAAGTATTAAAAGAACAGTTTCTTCAGAATTAAAATGTTTGAGATCCAAATAAGTGGAGAATTTAGCTGTTTTATTTCAAATTTGTTTTAATTATTGTTTGCTGTGGCTCAATGAAAGCAGTATAACAAATATGTCTTGTTACGATCAGGTGAGGAGGGGTCGAAAGGCTCCCCCTTGCACCACAACTGGATTTATTTCTTTTAAACAGTACAATATGCTTACCAATTCAGTGAGTGTTTAACCCTTTATGTGTTATGATCATAAAAGAACCAATTGGACAGGTTTTCTTGAGTTTAAACAAGAAAGAGGTTAGTTTATTATACTTAAAACTAAAACCTGATCTAAGTAAAATAATAAACTACCCTCCAATTTTCACTCACACACACAAATGAGAATCACACACACACACAAATAGGTTACAGAGTGAAGAAGAATAGATTGGTTGGATTAGAGTCCAGAACAAATAAAAGAATATACAGTCTGTGGAGTCTGGTAATTCAGTTGTCATCCGGCTGAACACATAGCCCTGAAGTTTCTGGCTGGTAGAGGTGGCCACCTGGTTCAGGGTTTTCTTGGAGACAGTGATGTAGATGGTTTTCTCCCTGGGATCTCTGTCTGCAACAACGATAGACTTGGGTGCTTTTCAGCCTGCAGGCATGGTTCAAACTTACAGCGCTTCCTAGAGAGACAGAGAGAGACAGACCCCCCACTTGGGTCCTACACTGGTCAAAAGCAGGTGCTTGTCTGCTGTAGTAAAAAGAAGGGCAAGTGTTGACACCGATGGAGAGACTGTCACATGATTGTCCATTATATTCTCTCTTTTGCGATTAAGTTAGATCATGTCTAAATTCCAATCTCTCAGAGCCCCATTGTTTCAGCATTTACCCTTTGAGGTTTGTCTCCACCAGTGTTAATGTTACAAGATGGCTTTGAATGTCTTGCTAATGGAGCTGAGGCAGGTAGCTCATTCAAAATTTGCAAGCCATTGTTCTGGTGGGAGATTATCCAGGCATTCGCCTCCACCTCCATACTTTAGTATGTGAGGTATTTCAATGAAAATTGTGGTGGCCATTTTAGCTGCTTTCTTTTAAAAAATTTAGTTTAAGTTCTTTGTCTCTGCTTTCTTTTTAAAGTTTAATTCAGGTTTCCAACTGATGGAGTAAAAAAAATTAGCATAGCAGGTGTTCATGGCAATCTATTGGATTAGATGGTAAACCCAGACCTGATGACCTGCATCCCAGCGTCTTAAAAGAAGTGACTGCTGAGATAGTGGATGCATTGGCTGTAATCTTCCAAAATTCCCTAGTTTCTGGAAAGGTCCTAGTGGATTGGACAACCACAAATGTAACACCTCTATTGAAGGAAAGAGGAAGAGAGGAAGCAGAAAACTTAGATCAGTTAGCCTAACGTCTGTCATTGGGGAAATGCTAGAATACATTATTAAGGAAGCACAAGCAAGATATTTCGAAAATCATAATGCAATCAGACAGAGTCAACATGGTTTTATGAAAGGGAAATTGTGTTTAAAAAATTCATTCGAGTTCTTTGAGGAATTATCAAGCAAGGTGGATAAAGGAGAACTAGTAGATGTAGTATGTTTGGATTTCCGAAAGGCATTCGATTAGGTGCCACAGAAAAGGTGAGTGAATGGTATTGGGGGTTACACATTAACATGGATAGAGAATTAGCTAACCATAAGTGGGGTATTTTCAGGATGGCAACTAGTGGAGTGCCAAAGGAATCAGTGCTGGGGCCTCAACTATTTATGTTCCATATTAATGTCTTGGATGAAGGGACTGAATGTATTGTAGCCACATTTGAGAATGATACAAAGATAGGTAGGAAAGCAAGTTGTGAGGAGGACACAAAGTGTCTGCAAAGAGATATAGATAGGTTAAGAGCGTGGGCAAAAAATTGGCAGATGAAGTATAATGTGGGAAAGTGTAAGGATGTCCACTTTGGTGGGAAGAATAAAAAAAGCAGAATATTATTTAAATGGAGAGAGACTACAGAATGCTGTGGTACAGGGGAATCCGCGTGTCCTTGTACATGAATCACAAAAATTTAGCGTGCAGAGGTACAGCAAGTAATTTGGTAGGCAAAGTAATGTTGGTCTTTATTATCAACAGGATGGAATATAAAAGTAGGGAAGTCTTGTTACAACTGTACAGGGCATTGGTGAGATCACCCCTAGAGTACTGTGTACAGTTTTGGTCTCCTTACTTAAGGAAGGATATACTTGCATTGGAAGAAATTCTAAGAAAGTTCACTGGGCTGATTCCTGGGTTGAAGGGGTTGTTTAATGAGGAAATATTAAGCAGGTTGGGCCTGTACTCATTGGAGTTTACAAAAATGAGAGATGATCTTATTGAAACATATAACATTCTGAGGGGGCTTGGCAGGGTAGATGCTGAGAGGATGTTTCCCCTCAAACGAACATACAAATTAGGAGCAGGAGTAGGCCATTTGGCCCTCGAGCCTGCTCCGCCACTCAACAAGTTGATAGCTGATCTGGTTGTAACCTCAGCTCCACGGGCTGAATTTTATTCGGGCACCGCGCACCATGGCGGCGCCCTTTAGACACAGCTGCGTACCTGCATTCAGCGGCAGCCACCGAGCCCCCACGATATTACACGGAGGGCCTCATTTCAATAGAGGAGGCAGAGCGGCCGCCTCTGATGACGTAGAGGGGGTGGCCGCCGCGTCCCCGGCAACGGCGCCTAGCGCCAAAGCGCAGGCACCGGTGCCAATTTTAAAGGGCTTTAAGTCCTAACAATTATTTTTAATTTTTAAAGGGAAAACATGGTTGATTTTTCTTAAATACAAAACTACGTGATGGAGGCCCTTCCTCAACTAACCCCCCCCACCCCCGGTATGGTCATTTCATTGCCCGAAATGACCATCAATTGATTTTTCAAATACCCGAACTTTCCCCCCAACCTTCAATCTTTTGCCCTTCAGCTCCTTCCCACTATCCCCACATCCAATAAAAATTGATTTCCCCACTCCTCCACCCCTCCCGCTCTGAAATTTTTATTACTCCCCCCTCCCCACCAGTTTCTCGCCTCGGAACTCCATGTGGAGTTCCAAAGGCTCGCGAAGGCCGAACGGAGGCTGTAAAATCGGCGTGGGATGGCAGGTAAGCCAATTTGAATATATTTAATGGCAATCTACATATGGAGACGAAGGGCCCACCACCAGGCAGCAAGGGGCGGGTGGCCACACCGAGCTCCCTGTGCCACTGGTAATATGCGGCAGGCCTCTCTTGATGTCTCAGGTCGAGGCAGGCCTCTCCTCACAGAATCTTACCGGTACCCAGGCCATGACCCGTGGCGTCAAGGGGCCAGCCAGTAAAATTCAGCCCCACATTCCTGCCTACCCTGATAATCTTTCATCCCCTTGCTTATCAAGAGTCTATCTACCTCTGCCTTAAAAATATTCAAGTGCTCTGCTTCCATCGCCTTTTGAGGAAGAGAGTTCCAAAGACTCATGACACTGAAAAAAATTCTCCACACCTGTCTTAATTGGCGACCCCTTATTTTTAAACAATGACCCCTAGTTCTAGATTCTCCCACTCAAGGAAACATCCTTTCCACATTCACGCTGTCAAAACCTCTCAGGATCTTATATGTTTGAATCAAGTTGCCTCTTACTCTTCTAAACTCCAGCGGATGCAAGCCTAGCCTCATAAGACAACTCGCCCATTCCAGATATTAGTCTCTGAACTGTTTCCAACACATTTACATCCTTCCTTAAATAAGGAGACCAATACTGTACACAGTACTCCAGATGTGGTCTCACCAATGCCCTGTATAAATGAAACATAACGTCCCTATATTCACTTTCCCTCACAATAAACGATACTATTCTATTAGCTTTCCTAATTACTTGCTGTCCCTGTATACCAACCTTTTGTGATTCATGCACTAGGACTCCCAGGTCTCTCTGCATTTCACAGCTCTTCATTCTCTCACCATTTAGATAATATGCTTCTTTTTTATTCTTCCTGCTAAAGTGGACAATTTCACGTTTCCCACATTATACTCCATTTGCCAGATCTTTGCCCACTCACTTAATCTGTCATATCCCTTCGTAACCTCCTTGTGTCCTCTTCACGACTTACTTTCCTACCTATCTTTGTATCATCAGCAAATTTAGCAACCATACCTTTGGTCCCTTGTTCCAAGTTATTTATATAAACTGTAAAAAGTTGAGGCCCCAACACTGATCCCTGCGGCACACCACTCGTTACATCCTGACAACCAGAAAATCAGCCATTTATGCCTATTCTTTGTTTCCTGTTAGCTAGCCAATCTTCTATCCATGCCAATATGTTACCCACTACACCATGAGCTTTTATTTTCTGCAATAACCTTTGATGCGGCACCTCATCAAATGCCTTCTGGAAATCTAAGTACAGTACATCCACCGGTTCCCCTTTATCCACATCACATGTTACTTCTTCAAAGAACTCCCTCATGGCAGAATCTAGAACTAGGGGGCACAGTTTCAAAAGGGGTCTCCCATTTAATGTTGAGGAGGGATTTCTTCTCTCGAAGGGTTGTTACTCTTTGGAATTCTCATCCCGGAGAATAGAAGAGGCTGGGTCATCGAATATATTCAGGGCTGTGTTGAACAGATTTTTGATCTACAATGGTTATGGGGGCAGGCAGAAAGTGGAGCTAAGGCCACAATCAGATCAGCCATGATCTTTATGAATGGTAGAGCAGGCTCAAGAGGCTGAATGGCCTACTCTTACTCCTATTTCTTAGGATCTTATGATTAGACCGCATCTGCCCTCTCAGGTGGACATAAATGGTCCTACCGCATTATTCAAAGAAAAGCAAGGGAGTTCTCCGAGATGTCTGGCCAATCCCTCAAGCAACGCCTAAAAGAGATGCTCTGGTCATTTATTGCTAGTTGAAACCTGGATTAATTTGACATAAGAAAATACAGTTGCATTAAAAAAGAGAAAATTGTATCCAATAAAAACAATATGATTTGCAGACAAAACATTAAAGGTTGGGAAAAAATAGATATTCTTGGACTGTAATTAGCATGAACTCACAGGGTATTGTTGTTAGCCATCTGTATATTACTGTATTGCCTGCGCCAGCATTCATTCAAATTGTGTGGCACTCCAGTGTCTGCGTATTCCATCTAATGTAAACCTTTTTAGTTGAACAGGTCTGTTTTCTGTTTGATAAAGTACAGTTCCATTCAAACAGTGCCACAACACAGTGTTTCTTGGTAGTTCAACATTGTTCACTGATGACGGTGGAAAGTTAAATGCAATTCCACTATACCTGAAAGAAGTTATTTACTCTGCTTTTATTGCAGGGCAGTTGAACAGAGGGTTTTGCACAACAGCTATACAAGTGCCAGCAGATGTTTAACCATCCACCCATGACATTTGTTTGTTCAAATGTAACACAATTCATATTCTTAGTGGGAGAGTGTTGATGCTGTGACATTAAGCAGCAGATTTCTTTTGTGTGTGTGTGTTTGGCAGGCTGTCAAGGAGGCTGTGATATGGCCCTTATCCCGGTTTGTTGTTGCAGTGTTAAACTTGTGTTAATGAAATTACAATTTGTTGCCACAGGTTTTGTGACTTGCACAGGTCTGCAGTTGCATCTGTGTGGCGCTGATATTTGCAATGAAAGCATCTGCAAAATATTTCCTTTTTGGACTGTTCAGTCTTCAATTTAATGCCATTCCCTGTTTCATGCAAGTTTATCTTAAATGATTTGAAAACAAAATCAAATATGTCGCACACAATGCATAGACATCCTGCATCATTTAAAATCTTCTAATCAAGTTCATTGGAGCACAGACATGTTAATCTGAACAAATGTCAAGTGGAAATTTGAATGCACTTCAGGAAATCTGTTCAAATGCGTCATTGTAATTTCTGTTGATCAAACAGTAATTAATTAAGTACATTTTCCAAAGCCAACATAAATTACGCCTGAAAGGTCCAGCAAAGTTTTAGTCAGTCTGGCTTGGTCTGCTCTGTTAAATATACAGTCTGGTCAAGTTCAGTTCAGCTAACTACAGTAAATATTGTCTTTTCATAAAGTACACAATAATTGATCTTTCCAGTACTAATTGGGTGTAAACAGCTGTAATATTCTAGTGTAAATGTTTAACCATAATTCTTCCCATTGTGAGCATTGAGTTATTTCAGTTCCTTCACTATCCCATTTGGAACCATCCAAAACTAATCATTACAAAAATTGCTGCTGTGCATGCTGCAATTTTCAGTAGCCTACTTTCCAAGGACAATCTACGTTTCAAATTGTGTTGCACTTTAAATGAGAGAATCAAAATGAAAGTTATTTTGCTGAGCATATTCTGCATTCCAAGATGTGTTGGATGAATCGAAAAGTCGCTCAGAATCCAACACTGGTACAACATAAGCAGAAGAGACAAGAGCCACAATGTAAAGGGTAAATGAACGCCAGCAGTCGAGAGTAACACAACTGGAAAGCCTTCCTAAATTGGAATTTTTTAATCACAACCGTATTTATTTCATTCATAAATGTTTGTTTCACTCAGTGGGCATCACTCTCACCTCTGAGCAAGGAGGACATGGGTTCAAACCCCATTCCAGAGATTTGAGCACAACTAGACTTCAGTGCAGTACCGAGTGCTGAACTGTTGAATATGCCACCTTTAAGATGAGGCTTGTCTGCCCTCTAAGCTGGATGTAAAAGATCCCATGGCACTATTGAAAGAAGAGCAGGGAAGTTCTCCCAGTGTGCTTGTCAATATCCCGCAACCAACGTCACTAAAACAGATTAGCTGTTCACGTATCTCATTGCTGGTTTTGGGGCCTTGCTTTGCGCAAATTGACTGCTGCATTTTCCTACATTATAACAGTGACTACACTTTAAAAGTTGCTGTAATAGGTTTTGGGACATCCTGAGGTTGTGAAAGGCTGGATGAAAATATGTCCTTTAATTTCATTTTCAATAAAAAACAGATTCTGTGATTTATTTCATTGCTGTTTGTGGGATGTTGCTGTATACAAATTGGCTGCCACATTTTCCTACATTATCGCAGTGACAAAACTTCAAAAGGTAATTCATCGGGTATGATGCGCTTTGGGATGTCCCGAGATTGTGAAATTGCCTATATAAATACAAGTTCTTTCTTTCTTGAAAACATTTTTATTAAAATACCACTTTCTATGTGCCACATATGAAAATAATGCAATGTGACAAGTTGAATGGAAACTCTCCTGACACAAGATAACTATTTCTGTTGAGTTGAAGTATTAAGGTTTATTGAAATGATGCTTGAAACACAGTTATTCAAAGCTGACCGAGCTGTGTAGAAGTTTGGAGAACTTTGAAATAAAATTACACAATGCAATAACAGGAATTCAGATAGGTGGATAATTTGGTGCTTTCCATCAGATTTGACAGCTATTCCAATGATCTGTTTGGTCTACAAGTGGGATTATTACACTGGGTTTACTAAAAGAATGCCAGAAAGAATCTTTAAGTAAATAATTTTCAGAATCGTCAGATAATGCGTGAAACTATAATGTACAATGTAAATGAATGCTGCTTCTAATTAAAGTAAACTTTTCCTTGCAGCTGTTGTTATGATACCGAGAGCCAGTTGGGCACTTAAATCACGACTGATCTAAATGCCTGCTACTTTAAGTGTAATTAGAAAGCTTCAAACATCTGCATGCATTTACCTGGGGAGACAAAATGTTAACAAAGCTGAGGCAAATGCATGCTCAGCTAAGGAGCAGAGTTATGGACCAGGAAATGGCTGTTTCCAACACTGTTGCTGGGCAAAATTGCACTGCAATCAATGTAATATTTTCTCGAGAGTGAGGTAGTGGAATAACATTTTTACTTTGTTTAATTCATTGAGTTGCATATCTCATCTTATACGTAATGCATCACCTTGCTGAAGAAATACTGGCTTTTAAGATAATACTTGACTTCATAAACATCTCTTTATTTAAACCCACACCATTGCACATGATTGTTAATATCTGACGCACAGTACAAATGGGAATAAAATCTCCAGTCTGGCCTGTGGCAGAAATCATCTGAAACCTGTAAGTGTTTATCCCATTTGTACAAGGTAGGTTTGCATTACCATTTGTAATTTCACATAACTTTTATACATGCAGCTGACAGCAGGATGTATTTACATTGATTTCCAGCAGCAAATCTTTGGGAACAAACATTGAAATAAGAGACAAAAACAAGAAATGCTGGATTCACTCAGCAGGTCTGGCAGCATCTGTGGAAAGAGAAGCAGAGTTAACGTTTCGGGTCAGTGACCCTTCTTCGGAACTGACAAATATTAGAAAAGTCACAGATTATAAACAAGTGAGGTGGGGGTTGGGCAAGAGATAACAAAGGAGAAGGTGCAGATTGGACCAGGCCACATAGGTGACCAAAAGGTCACGGAGAAAAGGCAAACAATATGTTAATGGTGTGTTGAAAGACAAAGCATTAGTACAGATTAGGTGTGAATATACTGAATATTGAACATCAGCAAGTGCAAACCTGAAGAAAAACAACCTGAAAAAAACAGTGGGTAAGCAAACTGAACAAACTAAGATGAAATGAAATAAATGCAAAAAAAGATTGTAAAAAATGTAAAAAGGAATGCAAAAAAAAGGAAGAAAAAATAACTAAAAATGACTAAAAATGAAAGTAAAGTGGGGGGCTGTCATGCTCTGAAATTATTGAACTCAATGTTCAGTCCAGCAGGCTGTAGTGTGCCTAATCGGTAGATCAGATGCTGTTCCTCGAGCTTGCGTTGATGTTCACTGGAACACTGCAGCAATCCCAGGACAGAGATGTGAGCATGAGAGCAGGGGGGAGTGTTGAAATGGCAAGCAACCGGAAGCTCAGGGTTGCTTGCCATTTCAACACTCCCCTCTGCTCTCATGCTCACATCTCTGTCCTGGGATTGCTGCAGTGTTCCAGTGAACATCAACGCAAGCTCGAGGAACAGCATCTCATCTACCGATTAGGCACACTACAGCCTGCCGGACTGAACATTGAGTTCAATAATTTCAGAGCATGACAGCCCCCCACTTTACTTTCTTTTTCAGTCATTTTTAGTTATTTTTTCTTCCTTTTTTTTGCATTCCTTTTTACATTTTTTACAATCTTTTTTTGCATTTATTTCATTTCATCTTAGTTTGTTCAGTTTGCTTACCCACTGTTTTTTTCAGGTTGTTTTTCTTCAGGTTTGCACTTGCTGATGTTCAATATTCAGTATATTCACACCTAATCTGTACTAATGCTTTGTCTTTCAACACACCATTAACATATTGTTTGCCTTTTCTCCGTGACCTTTTGGTCACCTATGTGGCCTGGTCCAATCTGCACCTTCTCCTTTGTTATCTCTTGCCCAACCCCCACCTCACTTGTTTATAATCTGTGACTTTTCTAATATTTGTCAGTTCCGAAGAAGGGTCACTGACCCGAAACGTTAACTCTGCTTCTCTTTCCACAGATGCTGCCAGACCTGCTGAGTGAATCCAGCATTTCTTGTTTTTGTTTCAGATTTCCAGCATCCGCAGTATTTTGCTTTTATTTTATTGAAATAAGAGATATTGGAACCTCAACAGAATTGAGGAGAAAATAAAGACAGCTAGAATGAACACTTATCACTTCAAACACTTATATTCTTCGAAGAACACGGCTTTTTCAGTGAAAGGGGATTGAGTTATTCCTCATGCAGCAAGCTCCTGGTTATACCTGGGCAAGGCACTTAACTAATTTACAAGAGGGGAAATGACAGATACCCAATGGAAGCAGCAAAATGTGATAGCAGGCCTCATTTTCTGTCTCACTCCTCCAATCCCTCCTCGTTTGTCCCTCACCACCTGCCACAGACCAAGTCTAGCAGCTATGTCTTTCAGGACTCGGCCCGCTCAGTCAGTAGTGGTGTTACCGAGCCACTCTTGGTGATGGACATTGAAGTCTCCACCCAGAGTGCAATCTGCGCCCTTGCCACCCTCAGTGCTTCTTCCAAGTGGTGTTCAACATGGAGGAGTACTGATTCATCAGCCAAGGGGTGGGGGGGATGGTTGGTGGTGATCAGCAAGAGACTTCCTTGCCCATGTTTGACCCAATGGCATGAGACTTCATGGGGTCCGGAGTCAATGTTAAGAACTCCCAGGCAACTCTGTCTCGATGGCCTATCTCTGTGCTACCTCCTCTGGTGATTTCTGTGCTGCCGGTGGGACAGGACATACCCAGGAATGGTGATGGTGGTATCTCGGACATTGGATGTAAGGTATGTTTCTGTGAGTATGTCTGTGTCAGGCTGAAGCTTGACTAGTCTGTGGAACAGCTCTCCCAATTTTGGCACAAGCCCCCAGATATTAGTAAGAAGGACTTTGCAGGGTCGACAGGCCTGGGTTTGCCTTTGTTGTCTTCAGCGCCTACGTCAATGCTGGGCAGTCCATTTGGTTTTATTCCTTTTCAACTTTTGTGTCGCAGTTTTGTACAACTGAATTGCTTGCTAGCCCATTTCAGAGGGCAGTTAAGAGTCAACCACATTGCTGGTGGGTCTGGATTCATATGTAGGCCAGACCAAGTAAGGACAGCAGATTTCCTTCTTTAAAGAATATTAGTGAACCAGATTTAATTAATTGAAGTTAAATTCCACCAGCTGCCTTCGTGGGACTAACCTGGGTCTCTAGATTACTAGTCCAGTGACATTACCACCACGCCACTGCCTCCCCTAGTTTCCCAGATATCCAGTTAGAGCAAATGGAAGTGAAAAAGCAATAAAAACTTTAAATGCTGGAAACGCACAGCATCCGTGAAGAGAACAGACTTACAACAACAACTACTACATGCATTTTTATTGTATTTATTACATAAGAAACATTTAAGACGCTTCATAGGAATGTAATCAGACAAAAATTGACAACGAGCCAAAGGAGATATTAGGTGGTGTGACTAAAAGTTTGGTCAAAGGTGAGAGTTTTAAGGAACGTCTTAAAGAAGAAGAGACAGAGGGTTTCGGGAGGTCATCTGCATACCTTGGACTTGAGTGTACAAAGATGGGGACCATACCAGGAGGAACGACTAGGGTGGAAGTGAGTAAGGATTTTATTGGAACTGAGGGCATTAAAGGTGGAGGTGAGAGAGTGGTGATGTAGATTGACAGTTGCAGAACTATTGTGATGAATGAAGGACCTAGAGCTAGACAGTTTGGACAGGACAGTTGGTAGAAAGTATAGGCAGATGGGAATGTTTCAGTAAGGGACAAGATGTTGTCACCTATCTGTCAAGGTGATGATGTCAGTGTAATCATCTACAAGAGAGGGACAGTGATTGTGGCAGAGTTCAAGAAGATCAGTGGTAGGAAAAGTGCATGTGATGAGAAGGATGCTGGCGAAATTAGCTCCCAGTGGGCACACTGGGTGGGGAAGGTCAGAGCAGTTAGGGTTGCATCTCCTAAGGAAGCAGCGATGAATGCCTTAATAGGTGCTTCAGAGTATGTTGAGAGGGTGTAGTCATCGGCTTATCTAAGCGGATTTAAGCCTAGGATTGTGGCAAGAAAATAGGAAAGCAAAGGAAAAATGAAGGGTTGAGGTAGAGATATGGGGTTATCCGAGAGGGAAAAATTGAAAGGTGGCATGACTATGTGACAGAAAGGGGGGATACAGAAGAGAAGGCCCAAAAGGGGGAGGAGATAATAGAGAGTTCAAAGTTCAAGTTATGTTTCAGTGCAAATCCTTCAGATGGAGGATCTATCCCTGAAATGGTAACTTATTTGATCTCTCCACAGATGTGGAGAGGTCTGATGTGGGTTTCCAGCATCTTGTTTTATTTCAGAGTTAATTTTCCATTCTTTTATCTTTTTATTTCTAAGTAAATAGCAGAGAAGGCTGGGGAGGTGACTTGACAGTACTCTTTCAAAATATGAATGGATTTGATAGGATAGACATAATGAAGGTATTTCCACTTTTGGGGTAGACCAAAATAAAGGTCCATTGATATGACAAAAGCAAAATACTGCAGATGCTGGAAATCTGAAATAAAAGCAGAAAATTCTGGAGCGTGCAGCAGGTAGGGCAGAATCTGTGGAGAAAGAAACAGGGACCTGAATTTTATGTTGCCGCCACCGTAATTGGCGACTGCCATAAAAAATGGCGGCCCACATGCACAAGCTTTACTTGGCGGAGCTGCCACAATATTAAACACGAGGCTCATTTTTCATGGCTGGGGCGGACTGCCCCCCTCCCCCCCCCCGACGATGTGGAGGGAACAGTCGATCCGTCTTCGGCAACCACGTTAGGCACCATTGCACAGGCACTGATGCCGTTTTTAAAGGGCTTCAAGTCCCATCAATACATTTTAAAGCTTTAAAGCGATAGCTCAATAAAATTTATTTAAAAAAATTAAATACATGTTTCAAGCCTCTCTTTCCACCCCACAATAAACATGCACTTCATTCCGTGCCCTCCCCCCCACCACTGTGTACCTGACATTCCCCTCCCCACCGAAGTTCACAAACTTTTATCCCCTTCCCAGCATCCCCTGCATAAATCATATTAGTTTGATCCCGCTCCCCCCTTCCCGCACTGAAATACTTACCTGCGCCCCCCTACCCCCCTCCCCACCAGTGTTCTGCATTGGATCTCCGAACACAGATCAGATCCGAAGGTGCAGGAGTGCCGGCCACCGGCTACAAAATCTGAGCAGGACGGATGGCAGAAGCGGGTAAGTATTTAATTCATTTATTTTAATAAATTTAAATATTTAGATTGGCCTCCCGTTGGCGAACGGTGGGTGCGGAGGGCCGCCATGAGGCCTCGCTGCCACCGGCAATATCGGGCCGGCCCTTCCCGGCGTCAAGGCCCACGGCGGGCCTCTCCCGGAGACATCTTCCAGGCGCCCCCCGCCATGACCCCCGACGTCAGGGGGCCTGTAAAATCCAGCCCAGAGTTAACGGCCTGAATTTTAAGTTCCCGTCACAGTGGGAGTCGGGGGGTTCTTGTAGCCCACGGGACACCCAGAACTCAGTGCAGCAGGTCTGTCAGTGGCTTTTTAACCCAGCCACTGCATTGCCATATTACTTCTGGTTTTTCTGACAATTAGCTTGAGTGGGCATGATGACGACTCCCAAGTATCAATTTCAACTCTAATATTTGTAGGGACACTGCAAACATGAAGTTTGTTGGATTCTGGAGTTGGGAGCAAGACATAGCAAATTGGCAGAACGGAGTGCCCATATTCAAAGGCTGTGCCTCACTTTCGTGACACTTCCCTGGATGTATTGCTGGGGTTTATAAGGGCCTGCAGGGTGATACTGTTCCCTACTGACAGGAGGAAGAAGCCTGCAGGTGAAACCAAGAAGCATGGCTGGGGGTTGCCCATGAGGTCAGCAGCAAGAGTCTGCTGCCACACTCGTAAATTCAATACCTGAAGATGTTTAATGACCTAAGCAGGGCAGGAAAGGTGAGTACATTGGCATATTCAACTACATCCTGATGCGTGTATAATCCCAGTCCCTCATCCTGCCTTCTCAAGCCTACTCCAGAATATCACTCCTCACACCAACTTATCTTGCAGGGATACCCATCCCTTTCTGTTGAAGCACTTCCTCACCAACTCACCTGGCACCAACTCACCTGGCCATCAACCATTGACACATAACCACGTCTTTATGCAATGTCATGCCTCTCCCTCAAAGTCACCCTCCATCCATCCATTCAAAACATGCCATTACTCTCTCTCATAGGTCTCTTCTTTCCCTCCTTACAGGAGAAGAGAGCACAGAACACTGGGAAGAGGCAGCAAACCAGAGCTGGTCCTCCAGCAATCTCAGTACTAACATCTGCAGAGGCATAGGCACTAGATATCAGCGGAGTCTCGGCATGCCTTGCTGTCAGCGATGGGGAGACTGGGCCTTCCACCTACCTGATGACAGTATTATATATCTCACAGCCATATGGTGTACAGCACTCATGTTGACTTAATGTCAGCAGCAAGTGAAATGTGATCATGTGCATAATCACTTAAAACATTCTTACCTTGACAGTTCGAATTCATGTCTTTAATCTCGCACAGGGCACACAAACATCCGCAGGAGGATGTTAACAACTCCTCAGAGCAGGTCAATCACTCAAAGGGTGCGCCATCACAGGACTCACGCAACCCATGCAGCAGCTCAGATACTCACACTCCGGTGGGGCCGTTGAGGCAGATAGTTGGTTTTTTACCTGGTGACTCGCACAACAGAAGTGATTAAGAGCAGATGGTGGAGACAGGGACAGCAGTGAAGAGTCTGCATCGGAGGCCACAGGACGCTTCAACTCTGCTCAGCTGGACGCGGATGCTGGACCTCGGGGGTCATCGATAAAGAGGATACTTCAGAAGCAAAGAATGTGTGATCTACTGGCAGATGTTTCAGGTTCACCATGTATGCTTGCAGAAACTTTGGAGGAGTCCATCCCAAGCAGGAGTGCCATAATATCACAGGCCTTTGATATGATGACTTTGTTCATGGAAAGAGTGGCCTCCTGGATGGACCATCAAACACCGTAATCAAAGAGCATGCAGGCCCTCACCAATGACATGCACTGATGATAACCACCTTCAAATAGAATTCATGATAACTTAGCCTTGGCCATTCATTGCCTGACAGATCTGCAGCAAAGTGTTCTCCAGCTCATTACTACAAAGGAAGTGTGGATGGGCCATGAGAGAGATGATGGTGAAAGGGGGCATGCAAGTGAGAACTTGGCTGAAGCACTTCTGTTTCTCACCCATTGCACCCCCTTCCCAGTCAGTACCCAACATGTTGCTCGTGTCCCAATGGCCAAGTCTGCCCTTGCACAGGTGCAAGTGGAGCAGTATTTGGCAGGACCCTCACGGCTCCAAAGCCCAGAGGACTTTGGCTAAGACATCTCAGAAGTCAGAGTAGGGATCTGAGAAGTCTGCCTCTACCTCTCGAAGGCATTGGGATTGTACAACATAGAAATGCTCAGAAGGAAAGAGTTAAGATTTGTGGTTGTACGTGGGTGTGCTACACAATGTTAGACTGTTAAGTTTGTGTTTTATTTTCAAGGCACTTTCCCGTGTTGCCTGACCTTTTCACTTGTGATGAATGGTAAGACAATAATTGATGCTGAGTAATGGGGGGGTTGTGAAAGAGACGTTTGGTTGTTTGCAGGACTACTTTCTGTTGGGAGAAGGTGAGGGAAAAGTGGCTTTTGCATGTAGCTATCGAACGAATAGACTGATGGAATCTAAGTGAACCTCGTAATAATGAGGGCATCCCAGTCAGCAATGTGTGCCATTGTTGGTGCATTAGCTGCATCACATTCCACCACTGCCTCCTGCTCCGAATCGTCTGAAGAGGGTCTGTTCCTCCTGCGGGTGCAAACCTCTCTGCTGTGTAATGCTGTGCAGAGCACAGCACACCATCACCATTCTGGAGACCTGGTTGGTGCGAACTGACATTGAAATAGTTTGATTGCACAGGTATTCAGTGGGGCTGAAGAGAGGGAGAGATGAGGTGTGTTTTAGACAGTCTTTAACATGCCAAAAGATGTCAAGCTTTGTAATGGTTTGCTGTTTGTTTAATTTGATGATGCACTGCTTTACCAGACTTTGTATTTAATATCAATATTGCTGTGTAGTATGTTCTGAGGAAGGATGTTCTTGCTATAGAGGGAGTGCAGCGAAGGTTTACCAGACTGATTTCTGGGATGGCGGGACTGACTTATGAGGAGAGATTGAGTCAGTTAGGATTATATTCGCTGGAGTTCAGAAGAGTGAGGGGGGATCTCATAGAACCCTATTAAATTCTATCAGGACTTGACAGGGTAGATGCAGGAAGGATGTTCCCGATGGTGGGGGAGTCCAGAACCAGGGGTCATAGACTATGGATATGGGGTAAACCTTTCAGGACTGAGATGAGGAGAAATTTCTTCACCCAGAGAGTGGCGAGCCTATGGAATTCACGACCACAGAAAGCAGATGAGGCCAAAACATTGTATGTTTTCAAGAAGGAGTTAGATATAGCTCTTGGGTATAAATGGATCAAAGGGTATGGGGCGAAAAGGGGAACAGGCTCCTGAGTTGGATGATCAGCCATGATCATAATGAAGGGCGGAGCAGGCTTGAAGGGCCGAATGGCCTACTCCTGCTCCTAATTTCTATGTTTCTATGTTCTATCCTGAAGGGGAAAGCGAATAGTTAAGGAGAAAAAAAAATCCCTTTAATCATTGTACAGGACTGGTAGATTAATCTACATTGATGAATGGAAAATGATGGTCAGTGCGCTTGCGATTCTTCAGTCTGCGAACTGGCAGACCAAGCTTCCTACCTGTTGCATGCACTTGTAAAATCGACTCCTAGGTAGTGGTTGTCAGTATTCTCTTGCACTGAAAATTCTGTTAGATATACTTCCTCCAAACCAGTTCCATGTTTAACCTGCTGTCCGAACTGCATCACTATTAAGTTCACTTATGTGTGACACCAACTTGAATGTAATAAAAGTGCATAGATATGGCTTCCAGTCATCTTCAAGATCTGGAACATAATCGTATCAATCGCCAACCTTGATTGCCATGGCTTAGTTGTCACCTGCTGAGAATTCCTTTTCAGTCCTCAGAAGCTTTATTTCAGTAACTTCTAGGATCAGCTGTGCACCACTATTCCAGGACTTTAGGATCATCAGTGAGTGATGTTCACTCACGCCTGGTTTAGGGGCTAAGAAGCAGTGGCACAGTGATACAAAGGCATTCCTCTTGAAAGGAATGGGAGAAAATGAGAGCTGTGTACATCTGATTTGCATAGAAATTGGTTTGAGCTTACTTGCTAAATTGTGACCCTTCCACATGACAAGGCCCGCTCCTGGTTACTGACTTAACAAGACTTTGCTGGCCATTGTGCAATTTTTTGAGACAATAGGCCAGAATTTTCTCAGAAAATAACGGCGATTTTACAGCACAACAGTATGTAAATGACTCAGCAATATGTTGTGAGGAAGAGATATGCTATGAGTTGAGAATTGCCACAAGTTCCTGGGCGGTTTGCGCTGGTCTGGTGTTAGCCTCGTGGAAACGGCAGCTTGACCTCAGCCTCCTCAGGAGTTTCAAGAAATTGCTTTGCAAGTGCAAGTGCCTTTGCACTTTTAAAACAAATTAAACTTGCCACAGAAAGTTACGGCTGGTATTTAATGATTTAGGAACCTTTTTAATGTTCCTGCAATGCTATTCAGCCCCTCTGGCCTAGAAAGGGAACAGTTGAAACTGTGATGTCCCATTCCTACAGGTAGTTAAAAAAAGGGTTTTTAAATTTGTCTTTTTTTTCTCTCTCTCAATTTTTTTTTGATTTGTCTTTCTGTATCTAATTTGACTCTAATTCACCCTATTTTGTTCTCAGTCTTTCCTGTTAATTTTCTATCCTTAAATCTCAATGGTTAAGGTGATAAGCTATTGGTTCTGCAGTTCACTAAGGTTCCAGATTGCCTGTTGTCGTCACTGCACCACAATCAGTTCACAATATCAACGCAAAAAAAATTTCTGAGCTGAAGGATGAGGGGAAAAATCTAACAAATGGACCACGGTCCAACAAATTCTGAGCAAACACTTGAAGCGAACATTAAGAGAATGTGCCACTCAAGTAACATGTTTATTGAAAGCAACTGTAAACACAGAAAACTGCAGGGAATTTATAAAGATCCAAGATAATTTGTTGCTTTTGTTCATTATGTCTGTGTAGGAGGTCATGTTGTGATGTTGCATGTGGTTAGTTAAAATGCTCCAGCTGGATTTTGTTGTTCTCATTCTGGAGTGCGAGTTTCATGCATGTGTGGGATTAGTTACAAGTATAAGCAATATAATCCATAGGTTTGCTGTAAATTTTCAACACATTTGTTAAAGCTGCATGAAATGTTTCCAAGTCTTCTTAGCTCACGAATGTTGCAAAATCTTTTGACTGATGAGCATTTTTGTCCAGTGCATTTAGCAGCTGGCAGTGAGCAACATGACTGCTTACTGATTCACCAGAAACAAGTCAGACAGATTTGTTCAGGATCATGCTCACAGTGCGTGAAAGCTGATGTGGCACTACACACACATGCCTTAGTTCTATCTGTCACTGTTAGCGTAACCTGACTCAGTCGGTCACTCTCTTGGGTGGAATGGAGCCATCAAGCACAGGAAAGATTCATTATCAATGCTTATTTTCTGCTGAATTAACTCTCCTCAGTTGATAGTCACTATTATCAGCCTTAGTGCCCATGAAGTGGGGAGGGCAAAGATCAATCAGGGCACCTGCCCCTAAAAGCTGAGCTGTGACTCCTGCAGCAATGTTTGTATGGATGTTGGGTGGACACAGTTGGGCCTAGCTGTGATGTATCTTACAACTTACCAACACTGACTGCTAAGGCTCCTGAATAATGGCTACTTGGGTAAGATGGAGGGCATCCCATGAATCTAGACCTCAACATGCATGCACCTTTGAAGGGAGAAGGAGGAAAAAAATGTGAAGCTATGAAAGAAAGCTTGAGACCATTTGAACCAATTAATTTCACAATAACTGGCAAAAATCTTCTTCTTCTTCTTTGGCCTCCTTGTCTCGAGAGACAATGGGTAAACGCCTGGAGGTGGTCAGTGGATTGTGAAGCAGAGCCTGGAGTGGCTATAAAGGCTAATTCTAGAGTGACAGACTCTTCCACAGGTGCTGCAGATAAAATTGGTTGTCGGGGCTGTTACACAGTTGGATCGCCCCTTGCACTTCTGTCTTTTTTCCTGCCAACTGCTAAGTCTCTTCGACTCGCCACACTTTAACCCCACCTTTATGGTTGCCCGCCAGCTCTGGCAATCGCTGGCAACTGACTCCCACAACTTGTGATCAATGTCACGGGACTTCATGTCGCGTTTGCAGATGTCTTTAAAGCGGAGACATGGATGGCCGGTGGGTCTGATACCAGTGGCGAGCTCGCTGCACAATGTGTCTTTGGGGATCCTGCCATCTTCCATGCGGCTCACATGGCCAAGCCATCTCAAGCGCCGCTGGCTCAGTAGGGTGTATATGCTGGGGATGTTGGCTGCCTCGAGGACTTCTGTGTTGGAGATACGGTCCTGCCACCCGATGCCAAGTATTCTCCGGAGGCAGCAAAGATGGAATGAATTGAGACGTCGCTCTTGGCTGACATACGTTGTCCAGGCCTCGCTGCCGTAGAGCAAGGTACTGAGGACACAGGCTTGATACACTTGGACTTTTGTGTTCTGTGTCAGTGCGCCATTTTCCCACACTCTCTTGACCAGTCTGGACATAGCAGTGGAATCTTTCCCATGCGCTTGTTGATTTCTGCATCGAGAGACAGGTTACTGGTGATAGTTGAGCCTAGGTAGGTGAACTCTTGAACCACTTCGAGTGTGGTCGCCGATATTGATGGATGGAGCATTTCTGACGTCCTGTCCCATGATGTTCGTTTTCTTGAGGCTGATGGTTAGGCCAAATTCGGTGCAGGCAGCCACAATCCTGTCGATGAGTCTCTGCAGACACTCTTCAGTGTGAGATGTTAATGCAGCATCGGCAGCAAAGAGGAGTTCCCTGATGAGGACTTTCCATACTTTGGTCTTCGCTCTTAGACGGGCAAGGTTGAACAACCTGCCACATGATCTTGTGTGGAGGAAAATTCCTTCTTTTGAAGACTTGAACGCATGTGAGAGCAGCAGGGAGAAGAAGATCCCAAACAGTGTAGGTGCGAGAACACAGCCCTGTTTCACGCCACTCAGGATCGGAAAGGGGTCTGATGAGGTGCCGCTATGCTGAATTGTGCCTTTCATATTGTCTTGGAATGTTTCCAGCAGTTCCTGCAGCCATACCTGTGCCAAACGTCGTGCTCTGCACTCCTTTGGACCCCACCAGGAAGGCCGAGAGGGGGGTTTTGACGCTTGGGCAACTCACAACCTCCATACATCCGCCCAGGCATACGCCATGGAGAGGTCACTCCATAGTCGCCTCAGAGCGACCAAAACAACACGGAAGGCAGCAGTTACGGGTTATAAGTCCAGCTCAATTGGCGTAGAGATTGGGCGCCACGGGTTGCCTTTGTCGGTGGGAGAGGTCATCGCATCTCACTGGACAGCTACCGCTCACCTCAAACCGGGCAGCCCCTGGTCAATAAGGTTCTGTCGCGCCACAGTCCACCTGCTTCAATGGGTGCTTGGAGCTCAGGGTCATTGCCCGACAAGTGGACTGTAACACCGCACCAAACAGCATGACAAAAAAAGGAAAGAAGGTACCAGCCCTTCGTTTTGCAAGCTGGAACGTCAGAACTATGTGTCCTGGCCTGTTGGAACACCTTACACAAATCAGTGATTCTCGGAAGACCGCCATCCTTAACAACGAGCTCAGTAGACTCAATGTAGACATTGCAGCACTTCAGGAGACACGCCTCCCTGCGAGCGGATCTCTAAGAGAGCAAGACTACACCTTCTTCTGGCAGGGTAGGGATCCTGAAGAACCAAGACAGCATGGAGTGGGCTTCGCCATCAGAAACTCTTTGCTCAGCATGATAGAGCCACCCTCAAATGGCTTGGAACGCATACTGTCCATCCGACTGCTCACCGCCTCTGGTCCAGTACACCTACTCAGCATCTATGCTCCAACACTGCTCCCCACCTGAAGCTAAAGACCAAAGAACAAAGAAAATTACAGCACAGGAACAGGCCCTTCGGCCCTCCAAGCCTGCGCTGATCCAGATCCTCTATCTAAACATGACGCCTATTTTCTAAGGGTCTGTATCTCTTTGCTTCCTGCCCATTCATGTATCTGTCTAGATACATCTTAAAAGACGCTATCGTGCCCGCGTCTACCACCTCCGCTGGAAACGCGTTCCAGGCACCCACCACCCTCTGCGTAAAGAACTTTCCACGCATGTCCCCTCTAAACTTTTCCCCTTTCACTTTGAACTCGTGACCCCTAGTAATTGAATCCCCCACTCTGGGAAAAAGCTTCTTGCTATCCAACCTGTCGATACCTCTCATGATTTTGTACACCTCAATCAGGTCCCCCCTCAACCTCCGTCTTTCTAATGAAAATAATCCTAATCTACTCAACCTCTCTTCATAGCTAGCGTCCTCCATACCAGGCAACATCCTGGTGAACCTCCTCTGCACCCTCTCCAAAGCATCCACATCCTTTTGGTAATGTGGCGACCAGAACTGCACGCAGTATTCCAAATGTGGCCGAACCAAAGTCCTATACAACTGTAACATGACCTGCCAACCCTTGTACTCAATACCCCGTCCGATGAAGGAAAGCATGCCGTATGCCTTCTTGACCACTCTATTGACCTGCGTTGCCACCTTCAGGGAACAATGGACCTGACCACCCAAATCTCTCTGTACATCAATTTTCCCCAGGACTTTTCCATTTACTGTATAGTTCACTCTTGAATTGGATCTTCCAAAATGCATCACCTCGCATTTGCCCTGATTGAACTCCATCTGCCATTTCTCTGCCCAACTCTCCAGTCTATCTATATTCTGCTGTATTCTCTGACAGTCCCCTTCAGTATCTGCTACTCCACCAATCTTCGTGTCGTCTGCAAACTTGCTAATCAGACCACCTATACTTTCTTCCAAATCATTCCAGTTCTACGAGGAACTCCATAATATCATTAGTAGCATCCCCAGTACCGAACATCTGTTCCTGCTGGGGGACTTTAATGTCAGGGTTGGGGCCGACCATTACTCATGGCCCTCCTGCCTTGGGCGCAATGGCATTGGAAGAATGAATGAGAATGGACAGAGACTGCTTGAGTTGTGTACCTATCATAACCTCTGCATCACCAACTCGTTCTTTCATACTAAACCCTGTCACCAGGTTTCGTGGAGGCACCCAAGATCACGTCGTTGGCACCAGCTGGATCTCATCGTCACAAGGCGAACCTCTTTAATCAGCGTTCAAATCACACACAGCTTCCACAGTGCGGACTGCGACACCGACCACTCCCTGATGTGCAGCAAGGTTAGACTCAAACCATAGAAGCTGCATCACTCCAAGCAGAAGGGCCACCCGCGCATCAACACTAACAGAATTTCTCATCCACAGCTGTTACATAAGGTTCTAAATTCACTTGTAAAAGCCCTTCAAAACACTCTTACAGGGGATGCAGAGACCAAGTGGGCCCACATCAGAGACGCCATCTATGACTCAGCAATGACCACCTCTGGCAAACGTGTGAAGCGGAATGCAGACTGGTCTCAATCTCACTTTGAAGAGCTGGAACCTGTCATAGCGCTAAGCGCATTGCACTGCTGAACTACAAGAAAGCCGCCAGTGAGTTAACATCCGTAGCACTTAAAGCAGCCAGGCGCTGCGCAAATGACTACTGGCAACACCTATGCAGTTATATTCAGCTGGCCTCTGACACCGGAAACATCAGAGGAATGAATGATGGCATTAAGAGGGCTTTTGGGCCAACCATCAAGAAGATCGCCCCCCTCAAATCTAAATCAGGGGACACAATCACTGACCAACACAAGCAAATGGATCGCTGTGTGGAACACTACCTAGAACTGTACTCCAGGGAAAATGTTATCACTGAGACCGCCCTCAATGCAGCCCAGTCTCTGCCAGTCATGAATGAGCTGGACATACAGCCATCAAAATCGGAACTCAGTGATGCCATTGATTCTCTAGCCAGCAGAAAAGCCCCTGGGAAGGACGGCATTACCCCTGAAATAATCAAGAGTGCCAAGCCTGCTATACTTTCAGCACTGTACGAACTGCTTTGCCTGTGCTGGGACGAGGGAGCAGTACCACAGGACATGCGCGATGCCAATATCATCACCCTCTATAAGAATAAGGGTGACCACGGTGACTACAACAATTACCGTGGAATCTCCCTGCTCAGCATAGTGGGGCAAGTCTTCGCTCGAGTCGCTTTAAACAGGCTCCAGAAGCTGGCTGAGCGTGTCTACCCTGAGGCACAGTGTGGCTTTCGAGCAGAGAGATCCACCATTGACATGCTGTTCTCCCTTCGCCAGCTACAGGAGAAATGCCGTGAACAACAAATGCCCCTCTACGTTGCTTTCATTGATCTCACCAAAGCCTTTGACCTCGTCAGCAGACGTGGTCTCTTCAGACTACTAGAAAAGATCGGATGTCCACCAAAGCTACTAAGTATCGTCACCTCAATCCATGACAATATGAAAGGCACAATTCAGCATAGCGGCGCCTCATCAGACCCCTTTGCTATCCTGAGTGGCGTGAAACAGGGCTGTGTTTTCGCACCTACACTGTTTGGGATCTTCTTCTCCCTGCTGCTCTCACTGGCAAAAATAATTGTTCATATATAATTATTGATTACAGCAGTATAGTGAGTGTCTTTCCAGTAACTATCAGGAAACCATAGTATTGAAGCAGATTGCTGCCTTATAATGAAGTGACGTCTTAAGAAGGACAAGCTGTGAGAAGAAGTAACCATATGAGACTGCAGAATGCACATTTTCATTAAATTTGTTAAGACTGATGTGAGCTACTGCTGTTTTTAAATGCATTATATTTTACAACATAATTTTAAGTCAATGGTTATATTGTACACATGGCAATGATTCAAAGAGTGCAGGAATCACAGGTGTTAGTTGACCATCTGGTGATAGACGTGAGACCACCTCCAGGACTTTGTCCTGACTTCCTGCCACAGAAGGTTCGAAACCACCTTCTTAAACGTTAATGTTTAGGATTAACGAGAGATTGGATATTCTGCGAGACCTTGTTGAGGATTCTGATATTGAAAAAGAGCTGACTGTCCTGTGATAAAAGTACTAAAAGTTGAGGTTTCACTAGCAGCTCGATATTGGTGAGCAGAGTTCAGCACAGATTTTTAAGTTCAGATATAGAACTCTGTTTTCAACTGACTTAAGAATGCTGTTAAAAGTCAGTGTAGCTTAGCACTGTCTGCTCAAACCATTCAATAAGCAGCTACTGATGTCAAACCAGTAACTACAACATAAATCTCCTGTTCGATGCAGTAGTTTAAATTAGTCATTACAGCACACCTCTATGTAGAGTAACCAATTATGCTACTGGAACACCCTAAACTAACCTCTGACAACATAAATATGAAGCAGTGCATTCCCTGTGTCGTGGCTCACAGTGAGTCAGTGAAAACACAGGTTTGAAACTGAGTGTACTTAATATGAACAGGTGGAATCAGTCACTCTCCATGCTCATCTTTTTGTTCAAAACAATCCACAGAAACAGCTGATCTACTGGTGAGTGATACTCGGTGCAGTATGACAGGGTAATTTGTTGTAGAAACAGTGGTCTTTGGTTTCACAACCCAGCTGATCAGAGGGACTCTATAACACTGCAGTGCTGTATCAGAAAGACACACATTATTGCAGAATGAAGATTTATTTGCTGTGATGACACATCTAGTGGTGTGGTATCAGTAACTTATAAAAAGACTAATGCAATGAAAAGCAATTAAAATAAATGTGTATTTTAGAAACAACAGATTAGGTACAAATTAATTCCTCTACTTGTTTGAACCAAAATTAGGTTGGCAGAGTGTTGGAGTACTGGCATGTAGTGCTGCAGCCTCATGGAAAATAGATTCCATTTACTGTTTTGTTGAATTGTAATGCCATTGTGGGTGATGCTAAATGGAACCCAGGCATTTAGCACATGGAAAGACAGGCAATTGGAGGGCGACTGGTTGAGGAACTGCTTCTGTATGAGGCGGAGCTGCTGGCTTCGGTGCAGTGTCAGATAGGGCAAGGAAACAAGTCATCCAACTGTCCCGTCAGTCACAGAAGGGTGGAAAATGGAGGAAAACATTTGAGGAGTAAGCACGCCCAAAGAAATTTCTAAGATTATTTTACTTATAGGACTGACTTCATTAAAAGATTTCTGTTGCAATTGGTTTATCGAACTCACACTAAATTATTTCTGAGAAGCAGGGTGTAATTTGTTGTAGATATTGGATGTGCAATTTCTGATTAGCACTCCCTAATATATAATTGCTGCAAATGAAAAAAGGTTTTTGAGTCAGCAGTGTTTCCGTTTTTATCTCTCCAAATGTAGCCAGAGAATCACCTTTTTTTATCATTTGTTCATGGGCTGTGGGCATCGCTGACTCGGCCAGCATTTGTTGCCCATCCCTAATTACCCTTGAACTGAGTGATTTGCTAGGCCATTTCAGAGGGCATTTTAAGAGTCAGCTGCATTGCTGTGGGTCTGGTGTCACATATAGTCCACACCAGGTAAGGATGGCAGATTTCCTTCCCTAAAGGACATTAGTGAACCAGATGTGTTTTTACAACAATCGACAATGGTTTCATGGTCACCATTAGGCTTGCTTTTTTTAAATTCCAGATTTATTCATTGAATTCAAATTTCACCATCTGCCATGGTGGGATTCAAACCCATGTCACCAGAGCACTAGCCTGGGTCTCTGGGTTACTAGCCCAGTGACATTACCAGTACACCACCGCCTCCTCCTTAACCTGCAATGGTTTCTCTTCCAGTTTCCACTGTTACCTCTGCTGTCCCCAAAGGATCTGTCCTTGACCCATCCTTTTTCATCTACATGCTGCCCCTTGATGACATAATCTGAAAACAGTATCAGTTTTCACATGTACATTGACGACACCCCAGCTCTCCATCACCACCACCCCTCTCAACTCCTCCAAAGTCTCTAAATTGTCAGACTACTTGTCTGACATCCAGCACTGGATGAGCAGAAATGTCTTCCAATTAAATATTGGGAAAACAAAAACCATTGCTTTTGCTTGCTGCCTCAAACTCCTGCCCTGACCACTGACTCCAACCACCTCCCTGGCAATTGTCTGAGGCTGAACCTTGGTGTCATATTTGACCATCAGAAGAACAGCCTATTTCCACCTCCTAACATCACACGACTCTGTCCCGGCCTCAGCTTATCTGAGACCCTCATCCATGCCGTTGTCACCTCGAAACGTGATTGTTCCAAAACACTGCTGCTGGGTCTCCTCTGTGCTACCCTCAGTAAACTTGAGGTCATTCAAACTCTGCTGTCCTCGTCCTAACTCTCACCTAGTCCAGTTTACCAATCATTCCTGTGCTCGCTGACCTGCATAGGCTCCTGGTTAAGCAGTGCCTCAATGTTAAAATTCTCCTGCTTGTTTTCAAATCCCTCTATGGCCTTATTTCCCCCTCCCCCACGCACACCTCTGTAATTTCCTGAGTCCCCATCACCCTCCGAGACATCTGTGGTCTGCTAATCCCAAGCTCTGGCATCCCTTCCCTAGCCCCCCTCTGCCTTTCTTCCTCTCTTTCCTGCTTTAAGACCTTCCTTAAAAACCTACCGTTTTTGACCAAGCTTTTGGTCATCTGCCCTAATATCTCCTTATGCAGCTCGCTGTCAATTTTTGCTTTATAATGCTCCTGTGAAATGCCTTGTGACATTTTATTACATTAAAGGTTCTATATAAATAGAAGTTGTTGTTGGTACTTATTCTAGACTCGTAGCTACTTAGCTATCCTTCATCAACCCCAACCTAATATTATTATTCATAACATTTTTTTGATGTAGGAGTGAATGAACTGACTTTTATCTGATTTCTTCCTTATGAATTGACCTCGCGGACTCAGAGTTAATAAATTCCCACTTGACAAATTAGATGAAATCAAATAAATGAGAAAAATGCAATCATATCCATGTCTAAAATAAGTGTGGCTCTTGTTTATACATGGCTGAATTGAACTGATCAATGCCTGTTTTAAAATCCTCGACAGGCGAGGAGAAGAATTAACTGTGGAAAATTATTGAGCTGCTAATTTATATGCCAACTTTTTCTGGTTTTTGGGTGGGCTGGACACCTATACTCCTGGATGGAATCATTTTGACTCTGTGTTATATTGTAAAATGGCAATAGTGAATCAGCCGTCGAGTTTACAGCTCTCCTGTTTTACATCTCCACAGTGAAGTCATGGAAGTAAAATTATGGAGAGATGTAAGGCAGGCTACCGGCTCGCTAGTACTCATTTTATATTATCACACAAAGTCAAAATAACCCCTCCTGGTATCCTGGACAACATTCTACTTTAAGCAACACCATGAAAAGCAGGTCAATTGTCACTCAACTCATTTGCTGTTTTTGGACCTGACTGTGTGCACATTGACTGTTGCATTTGCCTACACAACGGCATTCATTGCATTTCAAAATGCAGCATTTGAAGGCAAGGGGTAAAATACTCCCCATTACTTGTGAATGAGGAAAATCGCGTCCCAGTTTGGTGGATTTTAAGGGCAGCAATTCAAAATTTACCATCTCACAGCCTATTTTTGTTCAAGTTTTCATTCCACTTGCATCAGACTATCACTAAGTCCCTCTTATTAAGGGGAACCTCCACAGCTTGTTTATGTTTTCGAAATATCTCTAATGAGACCGGAAAGATGCATTCTGATAAATCGATCTCCAAGGTGTAAAATATATTAATAACCAAGGAAACTTTATGATGCATAGGATTATTACATGATTTACTGCAATTAATGGGCGGCACAGTGGCGCAGTGGTTAGCACCGCAGCCTCACAGCTCCAGGGACCCGGGTTCGATTCCGGGTACTGCCTGTGTGGAGTTTGCAAGTTCTCCCTGTGTCTGCGTGGGTTTTCTCCGGGTGCTCCGGTTTCCTCCCACAAGCCAAAAGACTTGCAGGTTGATAGGTAAATTGGCCATTATAAATTGTCACTAGTATAGGTAGGTGGTAGGGAAATATAGGGACAGGTGGGGATGTTTGGTAGGAATATGGGATTAGTGTAGGATTAGTATAAATGGGTGGTTGATGTTCGGCACAGACTCGGTGGGCCGAAGGGCCTGTTTCAGTGCTGTATCTCTAATCTAATCTAATCTAATCTAATGAATGAAAGCAATAAACTAAACTTGTTTTTATATATTAATACATGAAGGCTGAAGACTTGTCAGTCAAATCTAAATTCACAGAAGTCCCATTAAATGCATTTTTTATATTTCAGCCATGTGGGATTTCATAAAACAAGCTGAAGCACAAAGAGATATCCAACATGGCGCACAGCATGACAACTGAAAGTACTACTAAATGTTGCCACTCCAACTCCCTTTCCCCAGTAAATAGAGAGGCTAATCATACAGTCACACGGACATCGGCACCTCATTAAAACACCGCACAGCCACACACAGCACCACCTGAACAATTTTTTGCTGTGAACATCATCGTCACATACTCCCTTTCCAGAGCTGAAATTTGAACATTTGGACTCTTCAGAATCAGGTCCCCACCCTTTCTGAGCTTTTGTGCTCTTTTCCTGAGAGTGAGAACACAGGAGAATGTGGAGGCAGCACTGCAAAATTTAGTTTTTGATTGGTGGACTTATTGTACCTTGAGCTGATTTTTTTCCCTGCAAAATATACTTTATTCATAAAAATCAGTAAAAAAATACTTTAAAAAACAGTTCAAACTTGACATTTTAGAAAGCGCAACAGAGATCAGATTCCTTTGATACAGAGCGTGAGTTTCCTCATAACACTTGCCGTTCCATTTTACATGCAATGCACATTTGCATTCCACAGCACAAAATATGTTGGTACATACAGCCCGAGGGGTTTTACAGAGGTTCCAGCCTCTCAGTTCACTCTGGTGGGTAGACCTTACACAGTGGCCTTTCCCCATTGAGCCTTTGCAGCGGCTGCCCCAAGCTTTAGTGCACCTTCAGCACATTAGTCCTGGACCTTGGAATGTGCCAGTCTGCAATACTCGGTCATGGACAACTCTTTGCACTGGAAGACCAGTAGGTTTCGGGCAGACCAAAGAGCGTCTTTCACCGAGTTGATGGTCCTTCAGCAAAAATTGATGTTTATCTCGGTGTGCGTTCCTGGGAACAGGCCGTAGAGCACAGACTCCTGTGTTACAGAGCTGCTCAGGATGAACCTCGACAAAATCCACTGCATCTCTTTCCAGACCTGCTTTGCAAAGGCATGTTCCAGAGTAGGTAGGCAACGGTCTCTTCCCCTCCACAGCCACCTCGAGGGCAGCATGCAGAGGTGGTGAGACTCCGGGTGTGCAGGAAGGATCTGACAGGGAGGGCCCTTCTCACCACCAGCCAAGCCACATCTTGATGCTTGTTTGAAACTCCTGGCGATGAGGCATTCTGCCAAATGACTTGGATCCGACAGGATCCACCATCTCCTTTTCCCATAGGGCCCTCATGCTCGGAGTCGGGCGCAAGGCACATCGGAGGATGAAGCTGCCGGCCGCATGAGATTCAGCAGCGGTCACCCAATTAAGAAGAGCGAGCCGTGAATTCCACCCAATTGCATGATCGGAATCGGGCCTGGAGATGGGGAGCATAGCATCAGGTGATACCTCGGCAGGATCTAGTGCCATTTTTAAAGGGCTACCAGCCCTGCATTGAACTTTGCATTGGGAAGGCCTGGAAGAGAAAGAGATGACATTGCATGTTTAGAGATGGGTGACAGGAGACCCCTTGCAGACCCAAGCTTTCCAGATGCCTCTCTCCAGGTGCTACTACAGGCTGTCAGGGAAAGGAGGGACATCATGTTCCCAAGGGATGGGATGAGGAGACTGGAGAGCCACACAAGCAGGCCTGGCTCCAGATCATGAGGTCAGCAGCCACGGTGTAACCCCGCGCACATGGATACAGTGCCGCAAGTGGCTCAATGACCTCAACCGGCCTGCGAAAGTGAGTATGATTTAATCCTTTCATTCTCTTGGGCCTCACATCTGTCGGAGTAGGATGTTGCATTGGGACGAGAGCAATCAGCACCCCCAGACATGGGCAAAGGAAGAGGGGATGCAACATGTCTGTCAGCAGCCTGTCAGGATGGCCCCGAATGCACGCCCCATGTCATATTTGAATCTCGCGAGATCCCTGGGAAGGGAACACATGCAGGAGGCATCTGTGTGCCCCTATCAGAGGCAACTGCACTGTCAGCATCCTATGTTTGGGATTGATGTTACCAGGGGTCCAACATCTCCCCACTATCTGCAGGAGAAGATAGCACATAATCATAGGGAGCGGGCAAAGACCGGAAGTGGGCTGCCCTTGTTGCATGTCGTTATGCCGATGAAGGAGGAGGCCGTTGAGCTTGCCGGACCACAAAATGGAAGGAACATTGTGGACGGAGAGACAGGGGCACCTTCCCAAGATAGTAAGTTGGGTCTGCATGGGGCACAATGCTGTATCAGCAATGACACGGTCGATAGAGGAGGCCATCTGCGTTTTGACCTCGACATTGGCTCTAACTTGTGCACAAGTGGCCGCCTCCATTGAGAGGTTGGCAGGTCTGATGGAGAGCTGCATCCAGCAGAGCACTCAGTGTTTGCTGGATATTCAGTGCAGATTTCCATACCCGTTTCCTAACCATGGGCACAAAGGCAGCAGTGGCAAGGTGAGAGGGGGCCGTAGAACCTCCAGTCACCACCAGGTCCTTTGTCCTCCCAGGTCAGCAGGGAGGCAGAAGTCTGCATTGATAGGGAGGAGGAGCAGCTGCCTCCCGCAGCTGGGGGCTCCTCTCAGAGTTCTTATAGTGTGGGCAGCGGCTCCTCTGCCCTTCCACCAGTGTCGCCAGTTCATCCCACATCCCAGCTGCAAGACGGTGGTACTGCTTCTGTGCAGGAGGCCCACAGCATGCTGGGACTCTCCATGGCTCATGGCATCCTGAGGACAGCCTCCAAGGTCAGCAGGCAGCCTCCACCTCAGCTGACAGCACAGGGGCAGCACTGCACAGGAGTTCACGTAAGAGAAGTAAGAAGTGCACTTGGAATCACTGGTGAGCATTTGTCTATCATTACACTGTTCACCTCCATTATGACTGTAAATAAATCTTTTCTGATAAGCATGGTCTCCCTCCCTTTTTCCTCCATTGAAGGCTTGACCCTTCACTGCAACCCAACCTCTAGTAAGAATCTGGAGCTGATCGCAGACGCTGCAAGTGTTCAACTCTAGAGCCTCACCAGATCAGCTATGCGTGAATGTTCAATATGACAATGCATCATGAAGGAAGGAATGGTGAAAGATGACCGCATAAAGGAAGGTCTTTATTGGACACGGTATGAAGGCCGTGAAAGATCAAATGAAACACGAATGTAAAAGGGCATCGCGAGCCTCCCTGCCCATCTCTCGTGGCCAATGCTCCGTTGCCCAGGGGTGGTTCTTCTGGCCTAGCTTGCCCATCTTCCCGCTCCACATCCTCATCATCTGAGGAGATGGTCCGCTTGTCACTTTCCTCCATGCTCATCGGTTCCTCCCTCTACAGGGCAAGGTTGTGCAGCACACAACAAGGTAGCAGGGCCAGACTAGACCGGTCTAGGCACCTGAATCTCATCTTCAGCGGACCAATGGCTTTCTCAATGGTAGCTCGCATTGTCACATGCACCCATTCCTGGATTCCTCACAGATGTCAGCAGCCATGTCCTCATTGGGTAACTCTTGTCTCCAAGGATCCATCCCTGAAGGCTGGAGGGAAGGCAGGGAAGTTCTGGCACCTGTGACTGCCTCAAAATGTAGGCATTGCAGCAACTTCCTGGGAAGTGTGCGCAGACCTGCAGGATCCATTTATGGTGGTTGCACACCAGTTGTACATTGAGGGAGTGGAAGCCCTTCCTGTTGATGAAGGCCTCTAGCTGGTGTTCCGGAGTCTTGATGGCCACATCAATGCAGTCGATGACCACCTGTACCTGGGGAAATCCTGCGATGGCCCTGAAACCAATGGCCCTCCCAGCTTGTGAGTTGGGATCCGTGCTGAAGGGCATATAATCTCCGGCCCTCCTGAACAGGGTGATGGTGACCTCCTTGATGCACGAATGTGCCGTTCTCTGTGAGATCCCACACATATCCCCTGTGGACCCCTGGAATGATCCGGTGGCGTCGAAGTTCAGCACCCCCACAGTGACCTTCAGGGCCACTGGCATTAGACTGCCACCCAGTCCCTTGGGGCACTGCTCATAATGCATCATTGCACACAGGTTTGTGACAGCCTCCCTGGAGAAGTGGCATCTTCGCTGGCACTGCCTGTCGGACATCTGCATGTAGTTGAGCTTCTACCTGTACACTCTTTCTGGAGGGTACCTCCTTCTGCGCCAGCTAACTCCCTGTCTGTCTCCTCCTCACCTTTCTGCCGTGTCCTGAGGTCCCTCCTGTGGGCTCATAGTCCATTGCGGTGCCGCTGAAGGTTTTTTTTATTCTTTCATGGGATGTGGGCGTCGCTGGCAAGGCCAGCATTTGTTGTGCATCCAAATTGCCTTGACAACTGAGTG
This sequence comes from Heterodontus francisci, assembly GCF_036365525.1. Taxonomy (NCBI): domain Eukaryota; kingdom Metazoa; phylum Chordata; class Chondrichthyes; order Heterodontiformes; family Heterodontidae; genus Heterodontus; species Heterodontus francisci. Next base: position 29,290,951 of record NC_090396.1, on the reverse strand, counting down.
GCTTGTTAGGCCATTTCAGAAGGCAGTTAAGAATCAACCACATTGCTGTGAGTCTGGAGTCACATAGAGGCCAGACCAGGTAAGTACAGCAGATTTCATTCCCTAAAGGACATTAGTGAACCAGTTGGGTTTTTATAACAATCAATAGTTTCATGGCACCATTACTGAAACTAGCCTTCAATTCCAAACTTTTTTAAATTAATTAATTAATCGAATTTAAACTCCACCAGCTGCCATTGTGGGATTGGAACCCATGATCCCAGGCATTACCCTGGACCTCTGGATTATCAGTCCAGTTACATTACCACTATGCCACTGTCTCCCCTGCCTGGTCCTCCCTCCTGCTCAGGTGCACTTTGTCTTCGACGGGGTCCCTGAAGCCTGGGTGAATGAGGCCCATGATAAGTGGCCTCTCCCTTAAAAACAGTCTTCGCATGCCAGTGCCCCCCTCTTGACGCCCACACTTGTGACCCTTGCTCAGCTGTCACGTGCCCATTGCCCTCTTGAATTGGCCCCTCCTGCAGTGCAGCCAACCTTCCCCTCAGCCCTCCTTTCCTGGCCCTTCCAGGCCCTCAATGTTTGCCTCCCAATAGCCTCCCCTTCCAGGCAACCATGATCTGCTGCCTCGATGTCGTCTCCATGAAAGAGGCAAGACTCTGAATCCCTGTGAGACCTGTGTGCCTTCTACAAAATTGCATCCGACACATAAAAGCATTTTCAATTGGCCATTTAAGTAGCCTGATTACCTGTCTGCCACATCGCCATCGGACCTGTGCCCTCCATGTTTGCCACAATGGACAACTTCGAATAGGACATCACAACATCAGACTTCCTGTCCACTATCCCATCCCAAATCTTTGTCCCCACATAGCTCCACACCTGTCCACATTGTTCCCTTATAATTCAGCCCATTAACTCTGTTTCTGTCTCCACAGATGCTGCCTGACCTGCTGAGTATTTCGAGCATTTTCTGTTATTTTCAAATTTCCAGTATTCACTGTATCTTGCTTCTTGATGTCTTATATTTCCTCTTCTACAGTTTTTAACCTTTGTATTGTCCTGTACTGTGGTCTTTTAACTTTTGGCAGGCTGTCAGCATGTTCTTTAGGTGATGTTATCAGAAGTTCAGGAAATTCAGCTAGGATTTATTGCTTGTAAGTGTTCTTCAGCAACACCTACAGGATTTTTAGTCTGTGCTCTTTCTTATCTCTTGTTTGGGATTTCTTTCCTAATTTTATTACACTGACAGATTTACCCATTAAATTTACGACTATTAGAAATGTCTTGTCAGAAAAGCCTAACGGATTACAAACTGAAGGAACATTTGTGTTAGAAAACATGCTTGTGTAAATATTATTTAAAATAACATTCAGTCTTTCTAAATTTCATGGAAACATGCCTGTTTTTTTGCCTTTTATTAACTAATATGATATTGCTGCGCTGTGCCAATTTCTTTATGATTATGTGGGTGAGATATTATCACAAACCTCTTTAACTATCGTATCTTCTCTATAAACTGTACCTTCAAAACCATTTGTGGGAGAAAATATATTAAGACTAAGGATCAGTGCATACTGATACTTTTGATTTGCATTCTGTGAAGGAATTGAAGAATATCCTCAAACTTTTAGTTCAACAGCAGTTTTTTTTAATTTATGATAATTTGCAGGTGGAAAGCTCTTTCTGCACTGCATAGATTTCAGAGGTGTCGTCATATACAGTAACTATAAAGAGGAGACTGGCAAAAGTGATTGCAGCTGCCACTTCCCCTCATTGACGGACTATTTTTGCACATAGGTTCTGGCTGATCTAATGGAACATACAGGTACTTGTGCCAGTTACTGGAGGAGCTTTAATGAAAGATGCTTAGACAAACAAGACAGGTATCTGGTTTCTGTATGTTTTTCTTGGAAAAAGACTTGTACAACACAATAGATTATACTTTTTTTAATTAAAAAAATAAACAAGATGAACCTTTAACCCAGCTGATTTCAGTAAACTCTATTGGACTGCTCAGATTAATTTGGCTTTTGTAGCCGTTTAAAACGTTTGTTGTAGTGGGGCTCATGTCCTGAGGGTCTTTTATGTGGTTTCGCTCTCTGAGGGAACCTGTACATTGTAATGCATAAGTGACTGTCAAAGTCACTATTATGGGTTGGGGCTCTTTTGCATTGTGTTCTTGTTCAATGATCTTGTAGTCTCTGTAAATAGATTACATGTTTGCAGATCTAAAAGTAGTGCCTTTTTACTTTCTTTTCCTGCGGAACAAGTGGATCTGTGGAGTAACAGATAGCTTAATTCATTCCTACTGGATTAAGTATTGCCATGTGCTATGCTCCCACACTCCTTTTGGATGGTTGGAAAATATTACACACTGATGGAAAATATTACACACACCCCAGAGATTTAAAAAGCTAAAACAACCAAACAAATTTATTTATAAAATTAAATACAGTTAGGAAATACAGTGAATCACACAAATACTGAAACATAAAATAAACAAGATTTATAGCATGTAATTCATCAGTGCTCTCACCATCCTTTTCCAGCTAATCTCCCGACTGGCACAGTGCATGATAACCGTTTAATCCTCTTGTGCCTCTTGGTAACAGAGCGTTACTTTGAGCAGAATCCCTTGGTCAGGAGTTTTGCATGAAATGATGGGTGCCATAATCAGGGATTTATTTTGCCTGAATCGTCTCCAGAATTAGCAAAAACAGATAGACTCTGCAGACAGACCGTGCTTTTATCCACTTAATTTCTTTGAAGAAGGAACATAGGATCGTGTTAGTACATGACTACCACAAAAGCACATTTGAAACTCACCTTCATGCTCTATTGAATAACAGATTGTAGTAGTGCTGGGTCATCTTGGAAGCTCCTGTCCACCCTTTTCTAAAAGCTTAGTAAGCTGGAGGAAATGGTGGAGTCCAGAGCCTGCATGGCCTCAGTATGTCCCTGAGAGACACTAACACTGGTGCTAAATACTCCTGGATAGATGACCTACAGGGTCCAGCTTTGAAAAGACAAATATTAGCTGCACACCAGTCATTGTCAGGTGCAGTGGACTGTCTGTTAGTGGGAGGTCACACAACATGTTGGGAGAGTGGGGAGGAGTGTACTTCCAACCTGATCATGGCACTCACACACAGCAGAGTCACTGCAGTTTACCATGGTGACCTCCATGCAGAATCCTGTGAGTAGCCCTTTTAAAAGCTTTTCATTGTAATTTTCTGTTAATTTACTAAAACTGGCCACTGTACCCCAATATAAGTTGCAAACGTTTCTGTATATATTTTCAAGTCACTTTCAGTATTTTAGAACCGGGCTACTCACAGGATTCTGCATGGAGGTCACTATATGGATGCCACAGGCGCATCACTGACTTGGAACCCATTTTGGGCCAAAGTTGAAGCCCCTCCCCCGCCCCAGTGGAGTCAAAAATCAACTAGATGTCAAATGGGGCACTGAAATTGCACATCATCTGGTTTAACCTGACACAGAAGATGGTGTGGAGATGGAATCAGTGGCAAAGGAGTGGAACTTATGGAGAAACTAAAGACACTGGCGTAAGGTTTCGATTCAGTTGTGCTTTTTTTTTTCAGTGCGATTCATCTAAAATCGGCGTGCCAGTGCAAAAGATTATGGAATTTTAAATGCAAGTTACGTTCAGTACAAATTGTGTTTCCGCAATCTTTTGTACTCGTTGTAAAAACATCGTGCCAGAACCCGGCCCTACCCCCAGGATGAATTAATCATCATTGGGAGTTTCCAGTAGTTGTGCTCATTTGCAGGCCTCTGAGGAGGAACTAATATTTAAGCTGGATCTTTTGGTCATGAGGACACTAATAGGCACTTTTTAAAAGCTTTTCACTGTAATTTTCTGTTAATTTACTAAAACTGGCCACTGTACCCCAATATAAGCTGCAAATGTTTCTGTATATTTTTTTGAAGTCACTTTCAGTAATTTAAAATTGGCTACTCACAGGTGGTGGATTAACACTGCGATTAAAAATGCAATTTTTAGTGATAAACCTATTTTCAGCAGTCTTAATCAAACTTTACCAAGTTATTACTCTTAAATACACCAAGGAATTTTTTTGAAAACAACATTTTTTGAAAAAAAAGTATGTTTTTAAACATTGCCCAATTGCACTGGTTCATGACAGATTTTGTGTTCGGCAATATGCAAATGAGTTTGAGTGAAAACTCAAGGGGCAATAAAACACTTCCCAAAATAAGTGCCATTTACGCTCGGATCGTCGATTGCTCCCAAAATGGAAACACTACCCCATTGCCTTCAATCTTCCCAGTGTTTATATGGAGAAAGTTAAGCCCTGTCTCGGACTGGATGTTGGATAGGTAAGTTCACAGCACAAAGGTATTGGAGGGGGTTAAGAGAGGTGACGGAATGTAGAGCTGGTTGTCGGCGCGTATCCATTGTCTCTCGAGATAAGGAGGCCCAAAAGAAAAGAAGAAAGAAGAACATGTGATGTATACATAGAATTTGGGAAGGAATTTGAGTTACAAAATATTACTGTGTCCTTTTAGCATAGATGAAACTGAAATAGAATGGTTTTATGTACCTAAATAGTGTAGTTAAAAGCAGAACCATTACAAAAAGAAATGTGGTAATTGGGAACATGTTCAAATGAAGTACTATAACAAATGTTCGCTGTACCTTGAGAAACATATTACCTCTGGAGCTATATGCAGCAATGAAGAACATGCTTTGCTTGTATCTAGACAAGAAACCTAGAATGCACAAAACTTATTTAATATCTCTTTTATATGATAAGAATATTCAACTGATTGGAGAATTCCAGTGCAACGTGTTACAACACTACCTTTTCATCTAATAGCTTGGGACCTGAATCCAGCCCTGATGGACTGCCTCTAACTATTAAAGATCCTGTTGGGTGAATTGAGGCTAAATGGATCAGGTTTGCAATGGATGTTCTTTCTCAGCCAAAACAACTTCAAGTTCAGCATAATTAGTACTGATGTGGTAAATTTCCATGGATGGTAGTCTCTCCAACATCTCAATCAAAAGTAGCTTTGAAACTTGAATATCGGTAGGGAATTTGACCCTGGGGAGCATCAACTACTGTCACCAGACCCATAGATATATATATAGAAACTCACACCTGAAACTGCTGTTCCAGCTGATGTCAAAAAGTTCAGGAAATGATCCTGGGACTTTTCTATATGAGTCTGCTATTCAAAGGCTGAGACATCAAGGGAGCCATAGATAGATTTTCAAATCTCCGTACATCACATCTTACTTAATACAGGGAACCACTTCATGCCAACACAGGATGCAAAGTGAATAAATGATCTGTTCCCTGGCAGGGCCATCCAGTTTAAAGCACATAAACGAGTCAAATTAAAAACTGAAATTGCTGTTCTGCTGCATACTGTGTGGTATACTGCTCATCCATAATCCTTGATAAATTTGTCACATGTGTAAATTTTAAGTTTTTAACCCAACTGCATGTTTACTGCGAAATATTTCCTGTTTTATCCAGAGGGAGGTGATTAAGTTGATGCTCTGTGGAGTAGTGGTCTTTTTTTGCCGTTTCTCTTGCAAAGTGAATCAGTCATTAGAAAAAAATAAGGAATGTATCAAAGGGTATTTGTTTATTGAGCAGTGCAATTAATAATGCTGCAATTCAAGCATACGGCCATTCTGTTAAGTAAGGTGATAATACATTTTGGCAGCTTTGCTTGAAGCAATAAATACTGTAATGTTACACATTTCCGAAGGTTTCTGCCAGATTCCATGCGGATTAAATTAATTTCTGTTTTCTACATGCTGGGCAGACAGTATAACTGCATCTGTTTTTGTGAATTGTATTTTCCTGCTTTTAGAAAATTCATCCAACCTCACTACATAGCACATTGGTATGGAATTCACACAAATATATTTCATTATAACATGTAGTCTTAATGACAGCGTGACGTCTTTCTTTGGAAAGTCAAAGCCAACAAGGTACAACGCCTGGCCATACTCCTGATAGAGATATCCTTGCTAAAAGTGAGCCAAAGGTGTCAGTACAAACTAAAGAAATGTTTTTAACAAAGTCGGAAAGAAACCATTTTTATGATAAACATGCCCGTGTGTATGTGTGTACAGGATGCTGATAACACATAGTATTTCCTGCAGCATTTATTTGCAGGATATTTAGGATGCTTCAATTAAGAACATACTGAATGTTGTAGTTGAGATAAGCCATCCATTTACAATCCCTATACTCAGATGTTGTAATTAGAAGAAGAAACATTTTATGCTTCAGATCTTTAGTTTGTTCAATCTGTTATCTTCTTGACTAAGATAAAGTAGCTGATGCAAGTGTGATAATTCTCCAGTGGCTTCTACCCAATCTGGCATATCGGCCGGAATTTTACCAGCATTAAACGTGTCTCTTCAGAGGCGTCCGGATGGTAAAATGAAGCGCGATGACTTCGGGCCGTGTCCCCGGCGTCATTACGCGCAGACGTCATTTTACCAACGTCGGACGTCGGGCATGAGCGAGTCTGCGCTCTCCGCCCATATACAAGTAATTGAAAGGTAATTGAGGTCGTTAACAAAGCAATTGACTACAATTTTACGTCTGAGGTCTGATTTAACGTCTGTAAATCGGCTCGTGGGGCGCGTTGGCCAGCCGGCAGGTTCATAAGGGCGGCAGGCATTGATTCAGGAGGGAGTTGGAAGTACAATTTTCAGTTTTACTCTGAAATAATTCTAATGCTATTTGTATATCCTGACAAGGTGTGTGACTTGCAACTAGTGCTAAAGGATTCATCTGAATGTTCTGCACTGCTGATGGGGACCCATCAACTTTGATTTATGTGGTGAAAGGAAGGGGATCTCGTGAGCCAGTCCTAACTGCTGGAAGCTAATACCTGTGGTCAGAGCATCTGGTGAGTAGTACAGCAATGGAAATTGTTCAATGTGGAGGTGGATCATCAGATGAGGAGGACCTTGCCCCTATGAGGGACAGAAGGACAAATATGCAGGGGAACGTGCAACAAGCTGACCCAGTGAACCATCATGATGTGGGAGGGAGAGCAGGTAGCAGAGTCGCCTGTTAGCGAACACATGTCAGGATACGTGCCTACCCACCAGGAGGGGCATACCGGCTGCGTCTGAGCTATCTGCAGCTGTCAGGTCGCCAGTGCAGAAGAAGACTGCGGCTGTCATGGGAGACTGTCACATCTCTTTGTGAGATGTTGGCAGTGGATGTTTCCTCAAACTGTATCGGAGGCTATCCAATGCCGGTCGCTCTAAAGGTTACAATGTCTCTTAACTTCTATGCATCTGGCTCATTCCAAGCCTCAGCAGCAGACTTGTGAGGAGTCTCACAAGCAGCAGCGCACCACTGCATCAAGGTTGTGACTGATGCATTGTTCCAACCTGGTAACCAATTCATCACGTTCAAGGCGGACAACGCTTGTAAGGCTGAGAAAGCCAGAGGCTTCAGCACTATATCTGGGTTTCCAATGGAACAGGGCGTGATTGACTGTACTCATGTGGCCTTCAGAGCCCCAGCAGGTCAGTCGGGGGCATTGATTAACTGCAAGAGATACCATTCAATGAACGTTCAGCTCGTCTGTGATCATTGTTAGAGAATCATGCAGGTGTGTGCACGTTACCCTGGGATTTGTCATGATGTCTTCATTCTCCGAACCTCCCACGTACCTGCACTTTTCAGCCCTCCAGACAGAATGGAGGGATGGATACTTGGTGACAGGGGTTATCCTCTGAAGTATTGGCTCATGACACCAGTGAGGAATCCAAGGGGTCATGCGGAGGAACGATACAATGAGAGCCATGCGGCCACCACAGTGACCATCGAACAAACTACAGGCCTGCTTAAGATGAGGTTCAGGTGTCTTGACCGCTTAGATGCAGCACTGCAGTATGCACCTTCAAGGGTTGCAAGAATAATTGTCGTCTGCTGTGCCTTGCATAACCTGGCGACTGAAAATGGAGAGGCACTGGAGAAGGATCAGTGTCATCATGATGTGTCATCAGATGACGATGATGTTTCTGATGATGAAGCTGGACACCACTGACTTGATGGTCATGGAGAGGAAGCTGAATTTAATTTGGATCTAAGTGCTCGAGAGACAAGGGTGTTTTTAAGAGGCAGACGTTTCCATTGAGAGTCTGTAAATTTTCGCACAATTGGGATTACCGTATGACAAGACTAATTGTGAGGCTCTGAAAGGGCAAATTCACTCACCTTCACGGGGAGAGAGAATGCGATGATGCAATCCTTCACATCATGAGGAACGCCACCCAGGTGTGAGACCTCACATGTTGAACTACTTTTGTTGAGCAACGATGTTGGAAATGACTTCAGGAAAGTCATGACAAAATCTCAGAGAACCCGACTTTATTACAATATTTTATAACACATTCAAATAAAAAACCTTTCAATTCACCCTGTGAACCATTAGTGATGTTAAAGTGATTTCTTAAATCTTTTCTGAGTGCTCTTTCGGGTGCATGATCCCTCGCCACCAGACACACCAGAGGCAGGTAGCTGAACTGTTTGCTGCCCTGCTTGTGATGACTTTGGCGGACGTCCTCTGCTTGCTTGCGGCCGTGAGGGCCCCGGCATCTCAGGGTTCTCCTGAGAAAGCTCATGAGTACCCTGTAACACCCTGGGATTTCGCTGATCACATGTCCCTGGCAGAGGGAGCAAGGAGCTGGAGGATGCATCAGAGGCGCCCTGAGAGGAGCTCCCATATGCGATCTGCTGCCCTTGTGCCCTCGTGAGGCTCGGACAATCCTCAGTGATGACATCAGAGGGATGAGCGGCCTCGACCTGGCGCAAGTGCATCAGATTCTGCTCTCTGGTGCTCTGGTCAAGGGAGGCCACAATCAATCTGACGTCAAGAAGTGCATCCAGAACTGGCCCTTTCACTGCAGCTGCCAATCTGTCAATGGAGGAAGCCAGATATTCAATTGCCTGAAAGTGAGCAGAAATCATACTCTGGATGGATGTAGCCAGAGTTTGATTAATTCCACGCATTGTCTCAGGCAGCTCCACCAGATTTCCAAGGACCGCTTGCTGCACCTGCAACATCTCCCGCCGAATGGATGTTCTCAAAGGCATGTCATCAGCTTGCTGCTCTGCACTGGCCTGGCCTCCCACACTCCTTCGACTGTGTGAGGCATCGGCCGATTCTGCCTCCGGTGGCTGGCCTGGCACCTGTGCTGTGCTGACACCTGGATGTGAAATCGAATCCACGGACACGCAAATCCCAACCGAGGTGTTTGTATCTGCGCTGGTACTTGGTGCGTCGCGAGGATGTGACGGTGTGCCCTCTGAGGCGCCCTCCTCAACCTCAGAGGTGGATGGTGGTACAACTGAGACGCTTCCTGTTCCAGGCAGTCGGTCACCTGCTGGGAAAATCATATTGATCAGTTTGATCAGAAAGCCAGAGTGGAGAACATGTATTTGAGTCCATTATGGTCACATCAGTGTGATGGGACTTTTGAGGGCTTAATTATGTTCATTAGTAACTCATAGCAACATTGGCCCATCAACCTCCCCCACCCTGCCCCCTCTCCTCCGAAATGCACTAATACACCACTTTCTGCATCACTCACAATCATGGCCATGTCCACCGGCCTCGCCATCTGCTGTGGCTCGTCCTCCTTCCTCCCCTGCTATCATCAATGCGTCCACCTCCATTCTACTGAGGAATGCTGTACAGGCCACGCCACCACCTGTCCGGGACCTCTCTTGGGCGTTGTGTGCCCTCTTTTTCAAATAAATAAACAAATTTGGTCAAACATTTGTGTGCGCATTTCACACATTCACCCAAATGGGTTGATGTGGCTTTTAACTGCTGTGCCTTTGCTGAGCGTGCCCTCATCAATCCCTCCTTAACGTTCATCTCACATATGCCCATCTTGCATCCCAATGCAAGGAGGCAGCCAGGCAATGATCATGCAGGGGTTCCACATTGAATCATGAATACAAATACACCCTCCCTTGACAAAATAACGATTAGATGAATGAGGAATGCCCCTTACCCGGGCAGAGCAAAGCAGGTCATTGGGGCACTTGAGTCACTGTATCCATGTGTGCCGAACGACACCACAGCTGCTGACCTCCTCCACGACCTCCAGCCAGGCCCTCTTTGTCACTGTTGACGGTCGCTTTCTACCATCTGGGTTGGAGAGGATTTCACGCCTCTCCTCAACCGCCTGAAGGAGTACCTGTAGTGAATCATCTGAAGAACGGGGGGCTGAGCGAGTGCTTCTCCCTCCATGACTTCCCCCACCTGTGTTTAAATCTCTAATTCCTTCTGCACTAACAGAACTGCAGCCGCTCAGTGAACCACAACTACTACTGCAGATTTTTAAACAATGAATGAGTACCTGGTCAATTTCATTGAGGGAAACATTTTTCAAGGGTTTACGTCAGACATTCCCGGATGTGTCTCCGCCCCCAATGATGTATATCTTCCCTCCCACACCAGCTGATTCAGGTCTCAGTTACGCCGCGGGGCCGCTAATTGGCTGCCCCGCGCGTGATGCCGGTGGATAGGAGGCCGTATCCGTTTGAGTTCCACCCATGCCGGAGCCAGCGATTATGGTAAAATTCCGGCCATCATGTCTTAAAATCCATACCTTGCAAATTCAGCATTGCTGCCCCACCTCATTGTGCCTTGGCAACAATGCACAGTACAAATCATTTTGCATTCAAAATCATTTCGATTTCCTCTAACCTCTCTCCTTACGAGTGGAGTTGATGGTACTTTGTTCTCTGAGAAGGAATTGTGCGTTGAACATAATTTAATTTATACAAAAGAATAAGCTTTTCAGGAATGCTTCCTGTCTCAAGCCCATATATCTACACATTGAATATTGAACTATGGTTCAGTGCCATTGGACATTGTGTTACATATGATTTTACTTGACCTCTCCTGGCACTTTCATAACAAAACAATAGCATGTTATGCACCTAACGGCTCCATCAAATAATTCGGAACATATTCCCCAGCATTTCCATTTCATTGCCATGATCTTGCTGCAAGAGATACCACAATTAGATTGTTGCCGTTCAACCTTTCAGTCATCACCTAATCTTTCCATTGTCATCCATCGGGTTTGCTTTGGATTTATTTTAAATTAAGCTTATTATCAACACAATCTGGAGTAATCATAGTTCTGGTACAGGGCATGGTAAGATTTTCTTAGAAACAGCACAAGCAGACTCAGTGTTGTAACCTGAGCAGATAAGAAACTGTAATTGGCATTTAAGCTTGGTCTTCATTCAGAACCCACACCAAGCATTTTCATTAAATGCTTCCTGAACTGGCTGCCTCCTGCCTGTCTGTACCTCTTAATGTCTTAGTCTATATTTGGAGATATACCCTGTGTGTACTAACCACATTTATTGGTCACCAAGTCCCTTATGCCTAACATTTTTAGCTTGAGTACTTCCTCTGACCTCCAGTGAAATTTCTACAAATTCTCCCTTGCTATAGCTGTTCCCAAATATTTTTTCCCCATCAACAACTCTTAACCCTGTAAAGCAAAAGTCTATCCAAGACTAGTATACTGTTCTCAGTCCCGGGAGACTCTCCTAACACCTTTCTGTAACACTCTTGAACATCACACACTTGGACAGGTACAAGAACAAGTAATAAAAGCAAAATACTGCGGATGCTGGAAATCTGAAACAAAAACAAGAAATGCTGGAATCACTCAGCAGGTCTGGCAGCATCTGTGGAAAGAGAAGCAGAGTTAACGTTTCGGGTCAGTGACCCTTCTTCGGAACTGGCCGAAGAAGGGTCACTGACCCGAAACGTTAACTCTGCTTGTCTTTCCACAGATGCTGCCAGACCTGCTGAGTGATTCCAGCATTTCTTGTTTTTGTACAAGAACAAGTATATTGCCTAATAGGCCTCTAGCCTCCATCCTCATGCTTTCATAGGTATCTTATGTCGTTCTCAATTTTATTAATGACAACATAATTATTTTGAGATTATGTGGCGGAGGAGAGGGCATGGCGGGGTAGTGTTTGGCATGATGCTGCAGCCATCATGAGTGTGGGGCATACTTGATAGAACAGCTGGTGTTCTCCTGCCCATCAATTCTGTATGTTCTTATTCTTTTGAATGTTCTCTTGTTCTTAGCTGCAAAGACACTGTCCAAATGTTTCTCCGCTTCCCTGCATCCCTATCATGCTGAAATTAAAGTTATTACATTAAACATAGTTATTATAGTCATCTATTCTTAATGTTATCTTTCCCAAGACCACAAAACTGGGATTCCTCAATCTTTCATCTACCTTAAGGTCTTTATGATTTTCAAACCCACGCTTGGTTTCACTCAATCGGTAATCCCCGATTGTCCTCAGTCATTTTTGCCCATTTTAACTCAGGTGTTGTCCAGTATTCTAGATCTTGGATCTTCACTTGGGTTTTGCAGTATTAAAAACAAAAGACGCCCGCTGCTTAGATCCATTTCTTTTAACTCAGCATTGGCCATTACTTGAACTCTTCAATGGGAAGTTAATTAAACTATTTCACATTCATCACATGGACCAGTGGAATTGGGACACATCACCAATGGAGGACACAACGTGACCCTGACACTAAAGGGCTATAAACGAGCACATCAGGAAAGGCACAGCACTGTTTGACTGAGATTGAACTGTTTGCTTCAGTGAAGGAATTATGTAACATTTTTGGAATCATAGAAAAGCTGCACAGAAGGAGGTTATTTAGCCCATTGTAGTGTATTTTAATCTCATTTCCCTGGAGGGCGACAATGGGAAGGATCTGATAGTTTTGGATGAGGATCTGAGGTCTGATTTGTAAATTTCGAATACTTCTCTGCAAATATTGAATTAATTGCTTTTGATTGATTTCTGTGTATAAATAAATTTCATAGTTAGAAAAATAAATATATAGATTCCAGTCTCTGCCTCTCTCAAACAGTAATCAGTTAGTTGCTATAGTAAAATGTTATTTTTATTTTCACTATGTTTAGCATCTATTGGAACGTGGGTGGTAGGGCAGACAGCCTTAAATGATCAGATTTCCTGCCACTAAACCATTTTCAAAAAAATTACTTCAGAAAACATTTTTTACATGAGATTAGATCCCCAGAATTTTTTCTTTGATTAAAAATGTACAAATACAAAATGTTAACTTCCATCCAATGGCAAATAATTAGTGTTTCACTAATCTGCAGTAGGTTTATAATGAAATCTGAAATAGTGCTTTGTTTAGGTGTCAGCTTGACTCAGCTCAGAGTCGAGAAGTTATGGGTTTCACGCCCCACTCCCAGATTTTGGGAACCTGAAGGCTGATACATCAGTGTAACAATGAGAGAGTGCAATCTTTCAGATCCTGGTCCCACGGAGGTGAGTCTGGAGGCGGGACCGGGAGCAACATAACAAAACAGCATGTCAGGTCAGGTCCCTGATGCATTCTTGCTTCCAAGTGATCTTGCCGGAGGTGAGGTCAAACAGGCATTGGCTACCTGCCTTGCAGTGGCAGGTAGCCAATTAGGACAATTAAGTGCCGACTTGGGGGCAAATTGGTGAAGTGGCCAGGGACTTCCTGACATTGGACTGGCCCCCCCACTGAGGCCGAAGCCCAGTAGGTACCCGAAGGCAGTCTCCTGAGGACAATCAACACCTCCTTTAACCACTCCACCCCATCCTGGGGCCACAGTCATGGCCACAAGCACTTCTGTGGAGGAAGGGGTTGCCCCTCAATAATGATGGCCTGACATCTGTGCCATTATTTATTTTTAACTTTACTGACGTGTCAGAGAGTTCGTCCATTTTGAGGCAGCCTCACCCTCCCCTACCTGTATCTGCAGTGCTCACCTCTCCCCCTGGGGCCACCAGCCATCCACAGCTTTGGGCCCTCTGATTCGGCCTCCCGCCTTGGGAACCTGCCGCTGTCCTTAATTGGATGGCGAATGAGAAGCAGCCTGTTAATTGGCTACCTCTTGTAAGATTGTGCCACAGGGTGCAGCTCTGACCTATTTTGAGTTGGGAATAAAGGATATAAGATTCTGCTTATACATGCACAGACAAACACACAAACCTTTACTTAAGAGGAACAGTCTAATCCTGTAGACTACTAAAGAGACAGTTTGACTGACAACACTGAAACATCCTGGGAATAGTGCACCCTGTATATGCTCACACTACAGGATGAGTCTTTGTCTATGAGAATCAGAGCTCTCAGCAAGAATATGCAAACTTAAGTCCAGACTTTTGAGAGCAGCTGAGGCCATGAAAGGAAAGTGTAATTGAAGCAAAAGACAAATCAATTTAAGTTTTATTATGTTAGTATTAAATATGCGATTTTTGGTTGTATTCTTATGTTATTTTGGACATTAAAAATTACATTTGCTAAAAATGACAGAGGGCTGGATTTTACCAGCCCCCTGACGTCGGGGGTTGTGGTAGGGGGGCCAAGAAAATACCTCCAGGAGAGGCCCGCCGCAGGCCTCGCGCTGGGAAGGCCCTGCCCCATATTACCAGTGGTGGCAAGGCCCTGTGGCGCCCCCCTCGCACCCCTCCCCCACCCTGCCGTTCGGCACCAGGAACATAATTAAAATATGTTAATCAATTTAAATGGATGAATAAATACTTGCCTCATTGCAACAGCCATCCCACTGCGATATTCCAGCCAGTTGCCAGAACTCCTGTGCCTTTGGAGATCCGAGGCGCAACACTGCTTGGGATGGGGGAGCAGGTAAGTTTTCAAGTCGGGGAGTTGGGAGGGGGCGGGTGGGGTGGGGGGGGAGTGGGGAAAATCAATCCAATTGGTGGAAGGGATGATGGGAGGGGGCTGAAGGTAAAAGTTTAAAACTTTGGTGGGGAGGGGGGATTGTCGGGATAACAAAGTTAGTTTTTTTGGGGGTAGAGGGCAATTAATAAATTGTTCAGTCATTGGGGGAGTGGGAGAGGGGATTGAAATTTTATTACATTTCACACTAAAATTTTTAAACCATTGTAATTTTTAAAATGTAAATAACACTGAAGGGCTGAAAGCCCTTTAAAAATGGCGCCGTTGCCTGTGCAGTGGCACCGGACGCCATTGTTGAGGATGGAGCGCCCGCCCCCTCCACGTCATCAGGGGGGGGGGAGGAGCAGTCTGCCCTGGACATGTAAATGAGCTGCCACACTAAATATTGCGGCGGCTCTGTGGAGCACTCCTCGCGTGTGTGCCATGCCGTTTTGTAGTTAAGATCAGCGGCAAGCTGGAAAAGTTCAGCCCAGAGAATTTTATTTTGTAAAGCTTTTTGAGTGATTTAGTTGGTACATCTGCTCCTTTCTTTTATCTCCTCACTGATTATTGAAGATTGGCTGTTTTCACAGATCCATAGTCATTTCCCCGAGAGAGAGAGAGAGAGAGAGAGAGAGAGACGGGGGCCACAAAGAGAGAGAGAAACGGGGGGACAGAGAGAGAGAGAAGTGAGGGCAGAGAAACAGAGAGGGGAACACAAAGAGGGAGGGGACAGAGAGAAAGGGACGGGGGCAGAGAGAGAGGGGGAACACAGAGAAGGGGGGCTGAGAGAGAAAGGGGGGGCTGAGAGAGAAAGAGAGGTGGACAGAGAGAGAAAGGGAAGAACAGAGAGTGGAGAGGACACACAAAGCGAGAACAACACAGAGTTGGGGGGAACAGAGAGGAGAAAACAACACAGAGAGGAGGAGAGAGAGAGATAGAGAGAGACAGAGAGAGGGGGGCAGAGAACGTGATCAATATCACTCCTGACAGATGGACATCTATCCAGAATACTCCGTATCACTACAATAAGTGTGCGGGCAAACATTAACTACTTGTGCAAGCAATAAAATGCCAGGTATCTTAGGGCGGCACAGTGGCGCAGTGGTTAGCACTGCAGCCTCACAGCTCCAGGGACCCGGGTTCGATTCCGGGTACTGCCTGTGTGGAGTTTGCAAGTTCTCCCTGTGTCTGCGTGGGTTTTCTCCGGGTGCTCCGGTTTCCTCCCACAAGCCAAAAGACTTGCAGGTTGACAGGTAAATTGGCCATTATAAATTGTCACTAGTATAGGTAGGTGGTAGGGAAATATAGGGACAGGTGGGGATGTTTGGTAGGAATATAGGATTAGTATAAATGGGTGGTTGATGTTCGGCACAGACTCGGTGGGCCGAAGGGCCTGTTTCAGTGCTGTATCTCTAATCTAATCTAAATCAGTGTCCAAAATAGTGACAAGAAAGTAAGTCAATAAATTAAGCTCCTCATTTAAAGATTCGTCACATAAATTCACATTTGTTGTTGTTTTGATTAATAGTAAGATAAATTTTTAATGCTTTTATCTTCCCAAAATTGTCTCACTAGCCCCCTACGTAAGACAAAAATGGTAATGTAGTTCCCCCCATGCAAAAAGGTTGGACACCCTGATCTATAGAGATATCTCTCTGATAGATATACAGATTTTAAAGTATTGTTTACTTTCCAAAGGTATTCCATTTTGAATTTATCAGAATTTGTATCTTCTCTTACTGCTCCTTGTCCCTTTTCTGTGCATCCATGTGACAGAAAGAGTTATTGTTTCACAAACTTGACATTGGGCTGGGGTATTACATATGACAGAACTTTTCCATTAACGATACAGCATTCGTAGTCCTTTCATATGAACATTACATATCAGCAACATGAAATAAGCTGATAGCTGACTGCCCACACAAAAGCACAGTAGGAACATAAAATAGAAATATCGCTACATAAAATTGAACGCATGCATTTTATTAATATCGCAGGATACCAGGAGTGATTTCAAAGTCTAAATCTAATCTCAGGGTTCAAACGGCAATTCTAACGCCCTGGAACTGAACCCTTTGCTTAAATTACTGCCATTTAATAACTTCCAGGCATTCTTTATTCTGTGAATTGGTGAAATTCCTGGAATAATTGTCTGGAACATACTGTACCTGTAGTACTATAACTGGTGGGGGATAAGAAGAAAGTAACTGCACTGTAGACTCCAACACTGGTGGACAAAAGCTTATGAGAAAAGAAAGAAAGGAGAAAAAAATCCTTGGAAAAAATGAATAGTGCTTCAGCTATTTTATAATCATAAATGTTTTGTACATGAACTTCTAAGACACTTATCCTCTCTTATCTAAGGTTAGCGCACTGTTTCAAGTTATTTCTTTTGAGGTAATTACTATGCATCTTTAGTGTTCATTGGACTGCTTTCCTTTTGGCATCACTTGAGGTTATAGGTTTTGCTCACTTCAGTTATTCATAGTCTTGGATGCAAAGTCCAACTCAAATTTCTGCATATGGATCTTGTCAAATTGTTTCGTGAAGGCCTTTTTGAAACAAATTTGCCATTTGTCATACAACTGTTTGTCTTTTGGAACCTGCTGGTGTACTTCACTACAAATTACTTCATCATGCAGCCTCTTTCCATTTTTATTTGCTATAAAAGAAAACTGTCTACAGAGTACATTATATCATCTACAGGCACCAGTTCAATCAAAATTATCTTGGTAAGAATAGGTTCCAATTGATTTTATCACCAGTCATCTACTTAGAACAGAGTGTGTATATAATCCGTACCATAACCCTGAGATACCATTCTGGCATCATAATGCACACTTTGTCAGAAACCTATAACTGTATATATTTGGCACAAAAACTATAATCAGGGCAACCTAATCTTGCATTCTTGTTTCTTGGTAAAATGTAAGGGCCCTATAAATATTTGTGGTGTTCCAATGGAATCCTGTTAAACTGATCACCACTCATAGTCATCAGTCATTTATAATGAATGATCAAGATCTACTTTGGAAAGCCACAACCAACCTGATACTGTCACGGCTATTGTTTGTATACGTTAGTGCAGTTCAATTGTAATAATCACTGTTGTGGTAGTTCCTCCTTATTGGAAAGGTAATTGGCTTAATCATAGCATTGTTAATCTATAGGATCGAGTATATAAATAGACTGTGAATTCCTGGACTGACCAAAGGGTATTGAGGATGATAGCTGAACAGTACTGCTTAGCACTCACCAGCACTTTAGACAGCTGAGCAATGCTGCACTCAGAATTATAGTTTTGGGACAAATGGGAGAAAATGAAAGTGCTGACATTCTTTATAGCATTAACATTCTGAGCAACACATTGGAGTGGAGAGGCTGTTTGGCTGTTTAATGAGCTGTTTAAAGTGATTGTTACAGATCCTGAGATAGCTCGTACAAATCAGGGCTTGCTACCTTTTGAATATATTGATCAGTTGGTTAAAGTAATCATTTAGGCTACTGCCAAATGAACTACCATGTACAGGATTCCTCTGTGTTGTCATATTTAGTAGTATTTTGCACTTGCATTTTTAATTTTTCTGAGAGACATTTTCAGTGATTTCAAAATTATTTTTTACGGGTGCAGAAACATTCTCCGATTATTTTCCTGTGTATTCTGATTGCGTTCCAAGGCTTAGCTGTCATGCAGTAAAATTATTTAGGATACTGGGGCAAAATTCTTAATTTCATAGAATGTTAAGCCCAGATTTTACAATAAGAATAACAGTGAGGCTATCAGTGCTTCTGAAATCTCCACGCGCACAGTTAAATGCGGAAGTAAGGAAGTGGCTTTCCGATTTGCCCTGTTCCTCCAGAATCTTTGCTACACTGGTACCTTACGGACAGACTCAATGACATGAAGTTACAGTACTTAACAACTAAACATGCCAGAAAAAGTAAGGACTTGTCTTTTCAAGTGAAAGTGAATTCTTAATGGCATGATAAGTTAATTACTATGAAAAAGCCTCTCTGAAACTGAAAATTAACTTTTACAAGTATGGAGTCTCATTCCTTCATATCCCAAAAACTACACCACTGGTCTCACATACTGCTGATGCTGATCCCATTTACACCTCCCATCTTTTATTTCTTTTCTTGCCCATCTCCTTTTGTCTTGCACCATCATCACTTCTGTCATTTCATCTCTCCTGCTTTCCTCCCTATACAGACCTTCCCTCTTGTTCTTTTCCCCCCACTTTTCCCTGCCTCTGTTCTTGTTTAAAACCTCTTGCATCTTGACCCCTTTCCAGTTCTGATGGAAGGTCATCAACCCAAAATGTTAACTTTATTTCTCTCTCCACGGATGCTACCAGACCTGCTGAGCATTTTCAGTTTTATTTCTGATTTCCAGCATCCGCAGTATGTTACTTTTGACTTTGGTTTTAATTGTATTTAACTTGATGACTTAATGTCCCCTTCCAATGCCTATAATTGGTGAATAAATAGGTTTGAATGCTGAAAGGAGGTCATACTTAATTAGTTTTAGATTGATCATATTACGCTTGGTTAAATATTTAAATCAATGCTGCCTGAGCTAAGATGTTGTAATCAAACAGTTGCTTCTTTCAGTTGGGTGAGAAAACCCATGCAAAAAAAAATGTAATAAAATGGTTGTAAATGTGCAAGTAAAATATTGCTTTGTAATATACTGCTCTCATTATCCGCAAGTATAGACTCTTATTATCAGACAAATGTTTGCATACTGTAGCTGTCACACTGAGGCATTCAAGCATGTGCTGCTCAGATAAACACCGTACTACAAAATAAATGTAAGAGTGACAAAACCTGAGTATCATTTAGGCCATTGCTTCTTTTTCCCTTTTTAAAAACTCCCTTTTGCTGCTTTGGGTCTGCCTTCTTTTGCTGGTGTTCTGGGAAACCGTTTTCCTTAGCAACTTTCAGTGTCAAAAATAGTACCTTGCATTTACATCACACCTTTCATGTAGTTCAGTGTCCCAAGGTGCTGCTCAGGGCAAAACTTGACACTGAGCCAATGAAGGAGACAGGTGACTAGAAACTTGGTCAAAGAGTTAAGTTTTAAGGAGTATATTGAGGAGGAGAGAGAGGTGGAGAATGTTGCCTCATATCAGACACATTATGAAGGGTGTAGATATTCTATCTCTACTGGAAAACAGAACATCTCGAAGCCAATTAGTCCATCTGACAACCTTACTAGGAGCTTTAAAAGCTTTTCCATAAAGCTTGCAGAGTTTAAACACCCATCTAGGTTGAGAAAGAAACCTGCTTTTTTCCAGTTGAAAGCCAATGCTCCTCCTTTAGAGATTGTCATTGTGATACCATATGAATTTATCAACGGAAAGGTGGGTTCTCTCGTAAAATGAATCTTCTCATCTTATTGCCCCTTCTGGCTCATTGTCCTCCTTATCATTTCCTAAATTAGTCATTTAGTAGTACAGAACTTGAGTATTGCTGAAAATAGAGACCTGTTGTCGAAGCTTTTCGTCTTGCACTCATCAGGACAATCGCAAGAATAACCAGTGTAAGGGAAAACAACAACTTATACTGCACGAGAAGAGAGTGCTGATTGGTTGGCAAGTCAACTCTGATTGGTAGAGGCGTTGCCATGGCAACTGTACCAGTTTACAGTGATTGACAGTTAACTGCCAAGCTTTGTTTAAAATTTAAACCAGGCAGCTTGACTCTGATTGGTCAAGGCATTGCACTGAGGAATGAACCAGCGAATGGCTGTCACTTAAACTGGTGCATTCGCCATGGCAACGCCTCTACCAATCAGAGTTCACTTGACAACCAAGCATCAATCTCTTATGCAGTATAAGTTGTTGCTTTCCCTTACATTGGTTATTCTTGCGATTGTCCAGATGAGTGAAAGACGAAAAGCTTCGACAACATGTCTCTATTTTCACCAATTTCCTAAATTGTTTGAATAAAGCCAGTGTATTTTACTCTGGTTCGGACTTTTATCTTTCCTTTAAAAACAAATATTTAAAATGAAAAAGTTTATCACAGCATAGTCTATTGTTTCTTTTTATGTCTCTGGCCTATAATGAAGCTGACTGATTTCAGGCAGTGAGATACAGAATGCTGCAGTCTCTGAATCCACCAGGCTGAGGGAGGGAAACAGTGGCCAGCGTTCCTGCCTTTGACCGCAGTCCCATGACCCCTTGCTGGAACATGTGTGGGTGTCCTTAATTTCCCCCCCTGCCCGCTCCCATTGTCAAATGGTCTGCCAGCAAACAGGCAGATGCATGAAGAATGTCCATTTGAGTAATGTACTGGTGGGCTGCCAGCAGGAGGAAATGAAAAAATGGAGAGAAAAATCAGTCATATAGAAGCGATCACAACACAATCACTCGACCAGGAAATCAGCAGAACACTTTTTGTTAAGAGTGGCTTATTTTCTCATTGTATTTTGACCAGAATCAAGAACTTGAATGCTTCCAAGCACAGACCAATATCGAGACCCTACTTCTGTCATTTTGTGCTGATGTCGACTAAGAGAAAGTGGCAAGAACAGGGGTGCGCTGTCTCTCTTTCTGAACAAGAATACCTCAAATGTAATGAATCTGTCAGATATATTACAAAATTTCATGCATGACAGATTATTAGCTATTTTAATCCACCCAAAGCCTGCAAAAGGGATACTGTTTGTTTGATCTTTCATTTACCTTGTCATATTTCTAAATAAATGTAGTCTAGGACACCCCATAAAAGTTATAAACGAATGCACATCATGCACTGTTATAGTATTAGAACTTGTTCTACTGAAGTTAACAAAATCTGTTTTATTACTTCTACCCAGTTGGCTCAGTTTTTTAAGTCTGTATTCAGAGATTTAATGACATTTTTAATGGAAAGGTTAAAGGGTTAAATTGAGTCTGAGTCTGTGTATTGTTATGATATTTGAGAGTATAGTTTTTACTTTATTTCCTCCAGCTGAAAGGCTGATGAAGAAAAATGACGTTATCTAGACTCTTGTCAAATGTTTAATAGTCTGGTATGGAGCCAGTATGATTTACAGTGCAGAGCTGGAGCTGGTTAAAGAGCTGCACTGTTTTAACACACTACGAAAATTATATTCTCGAGCATTATTACCAATCATTGTTGCACAAAGCACTATGTATGCTTCTTTTACAGTATAATATCTTTCCAAGAGATTGATAGAATGAGAATGGTAGTCGTGTGCCCTTTTTGCAGGTTTATGTGAATGCTTTTAGGCATAAAATGTCAAGGGAGTTTGCTTGCCACATTGATGCTGATACTTCTCAAATTCCACATGCCTTGATTTATATTCATTCAGTCCTATCGAGACCAATAATATCATTTCATATACCTGTAATGTGATATTATTAGGTAAAATCACATTGTATTTTCACGAAATTATGGGGGAATTGCAACCTGGAGGAACTTGTGGGATTGGCTGTGAGTTTGGGTTAAATCCGACAAAAATGCGAGCGCATCGAGAAGATGGTTCTAACCCACTGATTTCCGCATTTAGCTTGGGTGAGATGGATTGCTTATGAACACATATAATTGCTCAATTAAAATGATATTGCAACATACTTTTAAGCTTAACATCACATCCACGGGTTTCCCAGGCTTCCTGAAGCTCACCATTGAAAGCAAGGTGCAAACACAATGGCAATTGGGCAGAAGGCAGGGGGTGTGGTGTGGCTGATATGAACTCATGGAAATATTGCACAGAATACTCAGTACTCATAGCTGCTCTCCTACCTACTGGTCACCTCTTTTATGCATTTGTAATTTGCTAATTGGGAGGTCTCGGATATGTCTTTGTCAGAGACCTGGATAGATTCAGAGGCAAAAAATGTTGAGGGCAGTGGACAGTCACTGGTAACGTGTAGCAAACAGGTCCAACAGGCTGCAAGTCTTCTTCTAGGTGATTGCAGATGTCTGCCACCACTTGTTGTGACAACCTGAGCCTTCTGAAGTACTGGTGTTCCGACATGTCAAGTAAACTCAGTCTCTGCCTGTACAGCCTGTGATTTCTACAAGCTGCATCTCTCTGCTGCTCCATTCTCTGACGTCAGTGGCAGGTCTTTCAATAGCACGCTGGTGGTGCTGGTTATATTGCTCCTTGTACGACATCCAATCTAAGACATCCAAGGTGCCACTCACCCTGATACAATTCAGAAAAAGTATTGTAAATAAACCTCCCAGAGAGCAAACCACACCCATAAAGCATGTCACTGATGGGATTTTTGCCAATTATGTCAACTTCCCTTGCGATGAAGCCAGTCAGAATGAACGGGCACTCAGGTGTGCAGCTCTGGCTGGTTTCCCACAGGTGCAGGCCATCATCGACTGCACACACATGGCAATACAGGCATCCCCAGATCAACCAGAAGTATTTGTGAATTGTGAGGGCTTCCACTTCATCAATGTGCAGCTGGTGGGCAATCACAGAAAGATATTGCTACCCTTGTGCACAAGATTCCTGCAGAGCTGCCATGATGCTTTCGTCCTGTGGCAACCCAAGTTCCCCAACTTCTTTGGACCTGCAACTTCACTTAAGCTCTGGATGCTAGGGGACACTTCAAACTTGTCTGTTGACACCATCAGAAACCCGACCAATGAAGAGCAACAACGTTACAATGAATGTTTTTTATTCATTCGTAAGATGTGGGCATTGCTGGCTAGGCCAGCATTTATTCGCCATCCCTAATTGCCCTTGAGAAGGTGGCGGTGAGCTGCTTTCTTGAACCAGTACACTCCATGTGGGGTAGGTGCACCCACAGTGCTGTTAGGAAATGAGTTCCAGGATTTTGACCCAGCGACAGTGAAGTGATATAGTCCCAAGTCTGGGTGGTGTGTGGCTTGGAGGGGAAATTGCAGGTGGTGGTGTTCCCATGCATCTGCTGCCCGTGCCCTTCCAGATGGTAGAGGTCGTGGGTTTGGAAGGTGCTGTCTAAGGAGCCTTGGTGAGTTGCTGACCTGAGGACAGGAGTGGCAGCGGTTGGCAGACCTGGGTGGAAGCTGATCCGGAGTGGGAGCTGTAAAAGAGAGCATGGGGCTCAAGGCCCTCATTTACCTGAAGACAGGAGCAGCGGCGGCTGGCGGACCTGCTCTACAAAGAACAAAGAAATTTAGAGCACAGGAACAGGCCCTTCGGCCCTCCAAGCCTGCGCCGATCCAGATCCTCTATCTAAACATGACGCCTATTTTCTAAGGGTCTGTATCTCTTTACTTCCTGCCCATTCATGTGTCTGTCTAAATACATCTTAAAAGACGCTATCGTGCCCGCGTCTACCACCTCCGCTGGCAACACCACCCACCACCCTCTGCATAAAGAACTTTCCATGCATATCCCCCCTAAACTTTTCCCCTTTCACTTTGAACTCGTTACCCCTAGTAATTGAATCCCCCACTCTGGGGAAAAAGCTTCTTGCTATCCACCCTGTCTATACCTCTCATGATTTTGTACACCTCAATCAGGTCCCCCCTCAACCTCCGTCTTTCTAATGAAAATAATCCTAATCTACTCAACCTCTCTTCATAGCGAGCGCCCTCCATACCAGGCAACATCCTGGTGAACCTCCTCTGCACCCTCTCCAAAGCATCCACATCCTTTTGGTAATGTGGCGACCAGAACTGCACGCAGTATTCCAAATGTGGCCGAACCAAAGTCCTATACAACTGTAACATGACCTGCCAACTCTTGTACTCAATACCCCGTCCGATGAAGGAAAGCATGCCGTATGCCTTCTTGACCACTCTATTGACCTGCGTTGCCACCTTCAGGGAACAATGGACCTGAACACCCAAATCTCTCTGTACATCAATTTTCCCCAGGACTTTCGGACTCCCCAGACTCTCTCAGAACGCGCTGAGACTCTGAAAAATGCTTAAAGTAACATCAAGGGAAATCTGCAAGGTGATTGGTTGGGTGAGTAGCAGCTGTTAATGCATTTAAATAGCTTAAAAATATAAGGGGAAAGTTTATTTTGTTGAAAAAAACCTCTAGTGATTAGGTGAGTACTACTGAAGTGTTTTTTTTTAATTCAGTGTAACTTATTAAGGACTTTAGATTGTAGTGGGTAGAACAAAGCCCCTAGTGTAATTAGTATTTTTTAATTAAGGGTGTAACTAATTAATTAATCTTACACCTACACTGTTTGGGATCTTCTTCTCCCAGCTGCTCTCACATGCGTTCAAGTCTTCAGAAGAAGGAATTTTCCTCCACACAAGATCAGGTGGCAGGTTGTTCAACCTTGCCTGTCTAAGAGCGAAGACCAAAGTACGGAAAGTCCTCATCAGGGAACTCCTCTTTGCTGACGATGCTGCATTAACATCTCACACTGAAGAGTGCCTGCAGAGACTCATCGACAGGTTTGCGGCTGCCTGCACCGAATTTGACCTAACCATCAGCCTCAAGAAAACGAACATCATGGGACAGGACGTCAGAAATGCCCCATCCATAAATATCAGCGACCACACTCTGGAAGTGGTTCAAGAGTTCACCTAACTAGGCTCAACTATCACCAGTAACCTGTCTCACGATGCAGAATTCAACAAGCGCATGGGAAAGGCTTCCTCTGCAATGTCCAGACTGGCCAAGAGAGTGTGGGAAAATGGCGCACTGACACAGAACACAAAAGTCCAAGTGTATCAAGCCTGTGTCCTCAGTACCTTGCTCTACGGCAGCGAGGCCTGGACAACGTACGTCAGCCAAGAGCGACGTCTCAATTTATTCCATCTTCGCTGCCTCCAGAGAATCCTTGGCATCAGGTGGCAGGACCGTATCTCCAACACAGAAGTCCTCGAGGTGGCCAACATCCCCAGCATATACACCCTACTGAGCCAGCGGCGCTTGAGATGGCTTGGCCATGTGAGCCGCATGGAAGATGGCAGGATCCCCAAAGACACATTGTACAGCGAGCTTGTCACTGGCATCAGACCCACCGGCCGTCCTTGTCTCCGCTTTAAAGACGTCTGCAAACGCGACATGAAGTCCTGTGACATTGATCACAAGTCGTGGGAGTCAGTTGCCTGCGATCGGCAGAGCTGGCGGGCAACCATAAAGACGGGGCTAAAGAGTGGCGAGTCGAAGAGACTTAGCAGTTTGCAGGAAAAAAGACAGAAGCACAAGGAGAGAGCCAACTGTGTAACAGCCCCGACAACCAATTTTATCTGCAGCACCTGTGGAAGAGTCTGTCACTCTAGAATTGGCCTTTATAGCCACTCCAGGCGCTGCTTCACAATCCACTGACCACCTCCAGGCGCTTACCCATTGTCTCTCGAGACAAGGAGGCCAAAGAACTAATTAATCTAAGGGTAAGTCATGGCAGGAGAACTCAGCCCCGTGATATGCTCCTCCTGCGCTATGTGGGAAATCAGGGACGCTTCCAGTGTCCCTGACGACCAAGAGTGCAGGAAGTGTATCCATCTGCAACTTCTGGCTACCTGCATTATGGAGCTGGAGCTGCGGGTGGATTCACTGTGGAGCTTCCGCGATGCTTAGAATATCGTGGATAGCACGTTTAGCGAGGTGGTCACACGGCAGGTAATGGCTGCACAGGCAGAAAAGGGATGGGTGACCACCAGACGGAGTAGTAGGTGCAGGCAGGTAGTGCAGGAGTTCCCTGTGGCCATCACCCTCTCAAACAGCTGTACCGCTTTGGATACTATTGGGGGGGGATGACCTCCCAGGGGAAAGCAGCAACAGCCAAGTTCGTGGTACCACGGAGGGCTCTGCTACACAGCAGGAGAGGAAAAGGGGTGGAAGAGCTGTAGTGATAGGGGATTCTTTCGTAAGGAGTGCAGATAGGCGTTTCTGTGGCCGCAAACGAGACTCCAGGATGGTATGTTGCCTCCCTGGTGCTAGGATCAAGGATGTCGTGGAGCGGCTGCAGGACATTCTGAAGGGGGAGGGTGAGCAGTCAGAGGTCGTGATACACATTGGGACCAACAACATAGGTAGAAAGAGGGATGAGGTCCTGCAACAAGAATTTAGAGAGCTAGGTGGCAGATTAAAAAGCAGGACCTCAAAGATTGTAATCTCTGGATTACTCCCTGTGCCACATGCTAGCGAGTATAGGAATAGGAGGATAGAACGGATGAATGCGTGGCTGAGGAGATGGTGCAGGAGGGAGGGCTTTAGATGCCTCGATCACTGGGTCTGTTTCTGGCGAAGGTGGGACCTGTACAATTTGGACAGGTTGCACCTGAACCGGAATGGGACGAACATCCTTGCTGGGAGGTTTGCTCGTGCTGTTGGGGGGGTTTAGGCTAATTTGGCAGGGGCATGGGATACAGAATGGAGGTACAGTAGGGTTGAGGCACAGCCAAATATAGAAGAGAAACTGAGTCAGTCTGGAAGGCTGAGCAAATATAGACCTGTTAAGGCATAAGTGAAAAATGCAAGGCTGGATTGCATTTACTTTAATGCAAGGAGTCTTTCTAATAAGGCAGATGAATTGAGGGCATTGATTAGCACATGGGACTATGATATTATGGCTATCACAGAGACATGGCTGAGGGAGGGGCAGGACTGGCAACTCAATATTCCAGGGTATAGAATCTTCAGGCGTGATAGGGGAGGGGATAAAAGAGGAGGTGGTATTGCACTGTTGATCAAGGAGTCAATTACTGCAGTAAGGAGGGATGATATCTTAGAAGGTTCCTCAAATGAGGCTATATGGGTAGAACTTGAGAACAAAAGGGGGGAAATCACTTGACTGGGCGTGTACTACAGGCCTCCAAACAGTCAGGGAGAGACAGAGGAACAGATATGTAGGCAAATCTCAGAGAGGTGTAAAAATAATAGGGTAATAATAGTAGGGGATTTCAACTTACCTAATATCAACTGGGATAGTCTTAGTGCAAAAGGCTTAAAGGGGGAGAAATTCTTAAAATGCATACAGGAGAGTTTTTTGAGCCAGTACGTAGAAAGTCCTACAAGAGAAGTCCTACAAGCACTAGACCTAATCCTAGGGAATGAAGCTGGACAAGTGGAAGAAGTATCAGTGGGGGATCATTTTGGTAATAGTGACCATAACTCTAAGATTTAAGGTAGTTATGGAAAAGGACAAAGATGGGCCAGAAATAAAGGTACTGAATTGGGGGAAGGCCAATTTCAATTTGATAAAACAGGATCTGGCCAAAGTGGGAGTCATTCAAAGAGGAAATAGTGAGGGTTCAGAGCGAACATGTACCCATTAAGGTGAAGGGTAGGACCATCAAGTTCAGGGAACCCTGGATACCAAGGGATATAGAGTATTGGATCAGGAAAAAAAAAGGAGGCTTATGGCAGATTCGGAGCACTGAAAACAGCAGAGGCATTAGAGGAGTAAAGAAAATCTGGGGGGTACTTAAAAAAGTAATTCGGAGAGCGAAGAGGGGACATGAAAAAACATTGCCGGTCAATATAAAGGAAAATCCAAAGGCGGTTTATAAATATATTAAGGGCAAGGGGCTAACCAGGGAAAGAGTAGGGCCCATTAGGGACCAAAGTGGCAATCTGTGTGTGGAGCCAGAGGACGCAGGTATGGTTTTAAATGATTATTTTTCATCTGTTTTCACTGTGGAGAACGACGATGTAGGTGCAGAGATCAGGGAGGGGGATTGCGATATACTTTTTTTATATTTTAGATTTACAGCACTGAAATAGGCCCTTCGGCCTACCGAGTCTGTGCCGACCAACAACCACCCATTTATACTAATCCTACATTAACCCAATATTCCCTACCACATCCCCATCCCCACCATTCTCCTACCTACACTAGGGGCAATTTACAATGGCCAATTTACCTATCAACCCACAAGTCTTTGGCTGTGGGAGGAAACTGGAGCACCCGGCAGAAACCCACACGGTCACAGGAAGAACTTGCAAACTCCGCATAGGCAGTACCCAGAACCGAACCCAGGTCGCTGGAGCTGTGAGGCTGCGGTGCTAACCACTGCACCACTGTGCCGCCCAGCTGTAGCTGGGAAATTTGTGGAGGACCACCGCCAGTTCTGTCCTTCTCACTAGCGCTCTGTGTTCAGTTGTGTTATAACATGGGAAAGAACAGACCTAAGAATGACTGTAATGGCATGTGTTCATCCAGTGGATGTAGTGTATTTAGTATGGGTGACTAACAGAAATTGCATAAGAATAAGGGTGACTGCCTCTTGCTGCTCAGCCAATTTCCTAACCAGGTCCATAAGTTGCCTTCAATTCCATGAACTTCAATTTCAGCAAACAGTCTTTTATGAGGGACTTTAACAAATGTCTTCAGGAAGTAAATAACATCCATAGACATTTCCCTGTCCACTGCTTTAGTCACCTCTTCAAAAAAAACAATCAGATTCATCAGGCATGATGTACCCTTTACACATCCATGAGTAGAAATGTTGGCTAGCCCTATTACAGGGAGAAAGCAATCCACAAGGAAATGTTTAAATCAAACCTCCCCTAACATGACCATTGTTAACAGCATTGTCAAACAGTCAGTGCATCAGGCATGTAATACATCTTAGGCTTCAATGCCCAATAATATGAGAGTATGCAGCCAATGCACCTTAATGCTCGACACACCTGCAGTCATATTATTAGCTTCATATTTTATAATTCCTGGAAATAAACTTCTGGAAATACTTGATGATAATACTATAGTTGCCTTAGAGGTGATGCAACAAACGTTCAGTAGATTGATTCCTGGGATGGGGAGAGATTGAGTAGGATGAGCCTATATTTTAGAAGAATGAAAGGTAATCTCATTGAAATTATAAGATTCTAAAAGGGCTTGACAGGATAGATGCTGAGAGGCTGTTTCTTCTGGCTGGAAAGTCTCGATCTATGGGTCATAATCTCAGGATAAAGGGATGGCTATTTTAGTCAGATGAAGAGAAATTTCAGACTCAGAGGGTTGTGACTCTTTGGAATTCTCTACCCCAGAGAGCTGTGAATGCTCCATCATTAAATATATTCAAGGCTGAGATCAATGGATTTTTGGACTCTAAGGGAATTAAGGGATATGGGGATTGGACTAGAAAGTGGAGTTGAGGTAGAAGATCAGCCATGATCTTCTTGATTGGCGAACAGGCTCAAGGGACCGTATAGCCTACTCCTGCTCCTATTTCTTAAGTTCTTATTTTCTTTGAACTCAGATCCTTAAAGGAAAGTGACCAATGGAAACAGTGTAGGGTAATTCTGTTCTCTGGATATGTTAAAAGTGGATAAAAATTAACAGTGCATACCGTAAGTTGAAAACCTCCAGTTTACAAAGTAAGGGAAATGACTATTATCTTGAATCTACCCAGTTTTCAATCCATTGAAATCAACTGAAGAAAAATTGGCCAGGTTTTGTAAAGGGTGTGCAATTCAATCTGCCAGATTCCTGCCCAGGTAATGAAAATTAAAATATACCCCTATTGCAATAGGACCATGATTCATAAAAGGGTTTAGCTATGCTTACTAATATTACTAATATGCGGCACAGTGGCGCAGTGGTTAGCACCGCAGCCTCACAGCTCCAGCGACCCGGGTTCAATTCTGGGTACTGCCTGTGTGGAGTTTGCAAGTTCTCCCTGTGTCTGCGTGGGTTTCCTCCGGGTGCTCCGGTTTCCTCCCACATGCCAAAGACTTGCAGGTTGATAGGTAAATTGGATATTATAAATTGCCCCTAGTATAGGTAGGTGGTAAGGAAATATAGGGACAGGTGGGGATGTGGTAGGAATATGGAATTAATGTAGGATTAGTATAAATGGGTGGTTGATGGTCTGCACATTCGGTGGGCCGAAGGGCCTGTTTCAATGCTGTATCTCTAAACTAAAGTAAGTATGTGCACATTTTGGAAACAATTATCATCAACGGCTCTTTAAAAATCAAACTGGTACAAAGAATTCAGGTTAACGTCTCTTTTATGTTTTAATTGGGAAACCTCCAAAAGGTGGTTGCTAAAGTGCCACATATTAAGCTTTCCAGCAAAGTTGAAGCCCATGGAATAAAAGAGCAGCATGGATACCAAGTTGGCTGAGTGACAGGAAACAGTGGGTTGTGGTGAATAGTTGTTTTTTGGGCTGGAGGAATGCATACACTGGGGTTCCACGGAGGTCGGTATTTGGACCACTGCTTTTCTTGATCTAAATTTATGACCGAGACTTGGGTGTGCAGGCCTCAATTTCAAAATTTGTAGATGGCAGAAAACTTGGAAGTATTGTGACTGTGAAGAGGATAATGATAGACTTCAAGAGGACATAGACAAGCTGGAATGGGCAGGCACGTGGCAAATGAGATTTAATGCAAAGAAGTGTGAAGTGATACATTTTGGTCCGAATAACGAGGAGAGGCAATATAAATTAAAGGGCACAATTTAAAGGGGGTGCAGGAACAGAAAGACCTGGGGTATATATGCACAAATCATTGAAGGTAGCAGGGCAGATTGAGAAAGTAGTTAAAAAGGCATACGGGATCCTGGGCTTTATAAAGAGGTATAGATTACAAATGCAAGGAAGTTATGATGAACCTTTATAAAACACTGGCTCATCCTCAACTGGAGTATTGTGTCCAATTCTGGCCACCACACTTTAGGAAAGATGTGAAATCTTTAGAAAGGGTGCAGAAAAGATTTATGAGAATGGTTCCAGGGATGAGGAACATCAGTTACGTGGATTGATTGGAGAAGCTGGGGTTGTTCTCCTTAGAAAAGAGAAGGTTGAGAGGAGATTTGATAGAGGTGTTCGAATAATGAAGGGTCTAGACAGAATAGATAGGGAGGAACTGTTCCCAAAGGTCGAAAACCAGAGGATACCAATTTAAGGTGATTGGCAAAAGAAGCAAAGGTAACATGAGGAAGAACATTTTTACGCAGCGATTGGTTAGGATCAGTAATCTGCTACCTGAGAGTGTGGTGGAGGCAGATTCGATCATGGCTTTGAAAAGGGAATTGGATAAGCACCTGAAGAGGAAAAAATTTCAGGGCTACTGGGAGAAGGTGGGGACCAGCAGAGTTGCTCTTGCAGAGCCAGCACAGACTTGATGGGCTGAATGACCTCCTGTGCTGTACCATTCTATGATTCTGTACTGATTTAAACATATAAATGTTTTTAAAGACATAGAAAGAAAAAGCCAACGCATGTTTCTGATTGGTTTCTACCATTTTGTTCAAGAATAACTGATCAAAATTGCCTTATTCGCAAATTCCTGACTTGAGATACGTTCACCAGCACTTTTCTTTGGCCATTTTTCAGTTTGTCAGTAATGCAAAGACCTAAAAGGATGTGATAATCTTCAGTTCTTTAGATACCGTGCTGCAGATTATTGCACTTTGCTTCAACGTGACCCTATTTTCTGGAATATACACAATGAGAATAGAATGTAAATAGAATCCCCTTCCCTTGCTCAACATTATGCACAGAAACAAATACTGTTGGTGACTTTTATTCAGGTTCCAGGCTGCAGTTGTTACATAACACACGCAATCTGTTATTACGGTTTAGCAATTATAACTTTTGTTTTAAGGTAACTCTTTCATTTCACAGTTAAAGCCACATGCTGAATAAAAATTATTTATTTTAGAAGAAGTCTAAACAAGTAAGAAATGCACTGGACTCTTGACACTGCCAAATCCTGGAAATCCATCTATAAACAATGGCCATCGTTTAGTGTTCAACCCTCCGCATTGATATGTCTGTATCCATTTGATAATAGCCAATTGTCTTTCATCTGTCATTTGGTGATTATGTGAGCATGTTGGACTGTTGCACTGGTTCGAGTTTTATTTTCCATAAAGTAGGGTCATAAGCGTGTCTGCTGTTTAAGCAAAGTGCAGATGGGGTTTTCCTATAAACAAGTGCACAGTGAATATTTATACTGTCTGTGGCACCTGACGCCATAACACTCATGACATTTTGTTTTGTAGCTACTCTTGCCATAAGTCACTTCAGTGCATTAAGTAAATATTTTTATATAGCTATGCCATTATTTATTGAAGGATGGCAAAATCCCAAGTCTTGCCAAAATCTTGGGTTAAAAAGTCAGTTTACAACATGGTTACATTAATTCTGTGAAAATATAAACTTGATCGTTGTTCTATTTGTACGCCGATTTAAATTGCAGTAAGCCTTTGTAATATGATGTGACAACGATCAGGCTGAAAAACATCTTTCTTTACATTAGTTCAGCAACAAGTCTTCAGTTTGAACAAATTGTCTGGTCATTTCCAGTGTAGTTATTGGTCATTGCTGGCTGACAAGGTTTTGGAAGTGCAGTTCCATTTTTATGACCCTTCACAATGCTTATTATATAATAATTAGCATCTTTTCATTAATAGCCCCAATTTTGATTGATGAATCCAGAATTTTAAACAATAATGAAGCAAACCCTTGACTTAATTTTGTTTTCACAATATGTGGAAAAACCCACAGAAAAATATCCAAAGTTGGAGTACACTTTCTTCTGGGCAAATCTTCTGTTGCTCTTCTTCTTAGGCAGTCCCACAGGATCAAGGATGATTAGCTTCCACTCCGATACAATGGATTCTGAGATGGCTAATAAATCCAAAGCATAATCTGCAGTTTCTGCCGTATGAGGGATAGGTGGTGCTTGAAGGGTCAGGTAGGTGAGTAGTTTGGAGATTTGTACACTCCCTCCAACGCCTCAATTTTGCCTCTGCATGTTCCCGATGAAGTCCCTCAAGGTGTATGATGCTTTCCCAAATGAGCTTTCTCCATCAAGGATGGTCACAAGCCAGAGACTCCCAGAAGTCGACAGGGATGTTTGATCTCTTCAGGGATACTTGGAGGACAGCCCTAAAGCGTTTCCGCTGTCTTCCTGGGAGTCTCCTGCTGCGACCAAAGAACAGCTGCTTCGGGAGTAAAAACAGAAAGTGCAGGAAGTACCGTTCTGTTAAGTCTGTTTCTCTCTCTCTCCACAGATGCTGCCTGATCTGCTGTGTATGTCCATCACTTTCTGTTTTTATTTCAGATTTCCAGCATCTGCAGTATTTTGCTTTTATTTTAGCTGTTTCGGGAGTCTGGTGTTAGGCATGTGAATTACATGTCCCGCCCAGTGGAGCATGTTTTGGGTGATTAGCGCCCCAATGCTGGGTGGTTTGTCTTGGGAGGGGACGCTGCTGTTGGACCACCTTTCTTGTCACTGGATTTGGAAGATCTTGAGGAGGCACCTCTGGTGATACTTCTCCAGTGCTTTGAGGTGCATGCTGTAGGTTGTCCAAGTCTCCGAGGCATATAGGAGCGCAGAGATCACTGCTGCCCAGTAAACTATGATCTTAGTCTTGGGTTTGACAACCTGATCCTCAAATACTCTCTTCTTCAGTCAGCTGAAGGCTGAGCTGGAACATTGAAAGCAGTGATTAACCTCATTGTCTATGTCTGCCCTTGCCGAGAGGAGGCTCCCATGATATGGAAAATGGTCCACATTTTCCAGGATCTCACCATTGGTCTTGATTGATGGGGGTAGGTGTTGTGCTATGGGACTGGTTGAAAGAGGACCTTAATTTTCCCAGTGTTTAGTGAAATACCTATTTTGTCATATGCTTCGGAGAAGGAGTTGACAATGCTCTGGAGAGTGAGCGCACACGCAAGCGTCATCTGCATACTGAAGCTCGACAACTGAGGTTGGAGTGATTTTGGTTTTGGATTGAAGGCGGCATTGGTTGAACAGTTCTGTTGTTACAGTATACACAACACCTAGTCTCTGCTCACGTTACTCTCTCAAATTCCAAAATCATCTCCCCAACCTTCCACCTACCATGACATCTTGGCCACCACTGACCTGCTTAAATGCTCCCTCGTCTCTGCCGTTGACACACTCATTCCTATTAAAACTAATGATCATTGTAATCCTGCAGTTATGTTTTTATTCATTCATCCACAGGGATGTGGATGTTAGCATTTATTGGCGATCCCTCATTGCTCCTGAGAAGATGGTGTTGAGCCACCTTCTTGAACCATATCGTCGGTATGGTGAAGATACTTGTACAGTGCTGTTAGGTAGGAAGTGCCCGGATTTTGACCCAGCTATGTTGAAGGGACAGCAATATATTTCCAAGTGAGAATGGTGTGTGACTTGAAGGGGAACTTGCAGATGGTGGTGTTCCCATGCATCTACTGCCCTTGTCCTCCTAGATGATGGAGGTCGTGCATTTGGGAGGTGCTGTCGAAGATGCCTTAGCAAGTTGCCGCAGCGCATCTTGTAGATGGTACAAATTGCTGCCACGGTATACCAATGATAGAGGAAGTGAAAGTTTAAGCTGGTAGTTGGGTGCCGATCAAGTGGGTTCCACAATCCTGGATGTTGTTCAGCTTCTTGAGTGTTGTTGGAGCTGCACTCATCCAGGCAAGTGGAGAGTATTCCATCACACTGTTGACCTGTGCCATATAGGTGGTGAAAAGGCTTTGGGGAGTCTGAAAATGAGCCACTCGAAGCCGAATACCCAGCCTCTGACCTGCTCTTGTAGACACAGTATTTATGTGACTGGTCCAATTCAGTTTCTGGTTAATGGAGACCGTCAGGATGTTGATGGTGGGGTATTTAGTAATATTGTTGAATGTCATAGAGAAGTCAATTGCTGGAGATGGTCATTGCCTGATACTAACTAAGTGTGGATGTTGCTTGGCAATTATCAGCTTCAGCCTGGATGTCCAGGTCTTGCTGCATGCAGCCATGAACTATTCCATTATCTGAGTAATTATGAATGGAACTGAACACAATGTGTGAACATCCCCATTTCTGACCTTATGATGGAGAGAAGGTCATTGATGGAGCTGCTGAAGATGGTTGCACCTCGGACAGTGCCTTGAGGAACTCCTGCAGCAATGTCCTGGAGCTGAGATGATTGGCCTCCAACAAGCACAACCACCTTCTTCTGTGCTAGGAATGACTCCAACCAATGGAGAGTTTACCACTGATTCCCACTGACTTCAATTTTACTAGGGCTCCTTGATGCCATATTCGGTCAAATTCAGCCTGATGCCAAGGGCAGTCACTCTCACCTCACCTCTGGAGTTCAGCTCTACTGCCCATGTTTGCACTAAGGCTGCAATGAACTGAGTGGCCCTAGCAGAACCCAAACTGAGCATCGGTGAGCAAATTCTGCTTGATAGCACTGTGGACGACATCTTTCATCACTTTGTTGATTTTTGAGAGTAGATTGATGGAGCAGTAATTGGCCGGATCAAATTTGACCTGATTTTTGCAGACAGAAATTCCTGGGCTATTTTCCATTTTGTTGGGTAGCGGCCAGTGTTGTGTCATAGCTATACTGGACCAGCTTGGTTAGAGGTGCAGCTTGTTCTGGAGCACAAGTCTTCAGCACTACAATTGGGATATTTTTGGGGCCCATCACCTTTGCATTATCCAGTGTACTCAGCCATTTCTTGTTATTACGTGTTTGTTTATGTTTAGAGATACAGCACTGAAACAGGCCCTTCGGCCCACCGAGTCTGTGCCGACCATCAACCACCCATTTATACTAATCCTACACTAATCCCATATTCCTACCACATCCCCACCTGTCCCTATATTTCCCTACCACCTACCTATACTAGTGGCAATTTATAATGGCCAATTTACCTACCAACCTGCAAGTCTTTTGGCTTGTGGGAGGAAACCGGAGCACCCGGAGGAAACCCACGCAGACACAGGGAGAACTTGCAAACTCCACACAGGCAGTACCCAGAATTGAACCTGGGTCGCTGGAGCTGTGAGGCTGCGGTGCTAACCACTGCGCCACGGTGAATCAAGTTGACTGAAGACTGGCTTCTGTGATGGTGAACACCTCAGGACGAAGCTGAGATGGATCTTCCTTTTGGCACTTGTGGCTGAAGATGGTTGTGAAATCTTCAGCCATATCATCTGCACTCACGTGCTGGGCTTCGTCCTGATTGAGGATGGGGATGATCGTAGAGCCTCCTCTCCAGTTAGTTATTTAAATGATCATCACCATTCACGGTTGGATGTGGCAGGTCTGTAAAACTTTGATCTGATCCTTTGGTGTGGGATTACTTAGCTCTGTTGATAGCATGCTGCTTCTGGTGTTAAGAATGCATGTGGTCCTGTGTTGTAACTTCACTTGCTTCGCATCTCATAACACAAGAACACAAGAAATAGGAGCAGAAGTAGACCATATGGCCCATCGAGCCTGCTCCATCATTCAATACGATCATGGCTGATCTTGGGCTTCAATTCCACTTTCCAGCCCACTCCCCATATCCCTTGATTCCCTGTGAGACCAAAAATCTATTTATCCCTCTGGGGTAGAGAATTCCAAAGATTCACAACCCTTTGAGTGAAGTAATTTCTCCTCATCTCAGTCCTGAATGATTGACCCCTTATCCTGAGACTGTGTCCCCGTGTTCTAGATTCCCTGACCACTGGGAACAATCTCTCACTTCTGCCCTATCAAGTCCTTTCAGAATCTTGTATGTCTCAATTAGATAACCTGTCATTCTTCTAAACTCCAGAGAATATAGGCCCTATTTACTCAGCCACCCATCATAGGACAACCTCCTCATCCCAGGGGCCAATTTAGTAAACCTTCACTGCACTGCCTCCAGTGCAAGTATATCATTTCTTAAATGTGGAGACCAAAACTGCACACAGTATTCCTGGTGTGGTCTCACCAAAGCCCTGTACAATTTCAGTAAGACTTCTTTATTCCTGTACTCCAATCCCTTTACAATAAAGGCCAACATGCCAATTGCCTTCCTAATAGCCTGCTGCACCTGCATGTTAACTTTGTGCGTTCCTTGTACGAGTACCCCCAAATCTCTCTGAACATGAACACTTAACTGTTTTACACCTTTCCAAAAAAATTCTGCTTTTCTACTTTTATGACCAAAGTGAACAACTTCACACTTCCCTACATTATACTCCATTTGTCATTTTGTTGCCCACTCACTTAACCAGTCTATATCTCTTTGCAGCCTCTCTACATCTTCCCTACAGCTTACCTTTCCACCGAGCTTTGTATCATCAGCAAACTTACATACATTACTCTCTGTCTCTTCATCCAAGTCAATACTATAGAGTGTAAATAGCTGAGGCCCCAGCACTGATCCTTGCGGCAACCCACTATTCACTACCTTCCAACTTGAAAATGCCCCATTTATGCTCATTCTCTGCTTCCTGTCTGTTAACCAATCCTCAATCCACACTAATATATTACCCCCAACACCATGAGCCCTTATCTTGCCTATTAGTCTTTTATGTGGCACCTTATCAAATGCCTTTTGAAAATCCAGGTATACTACATCGACTGGTCCCCCTTTATCTACCCTACTCGTTACATCCTCAAAAACCTCTAATAAATTTGTCAAACAGGATCTCTTTTTCGTAAAACTTTGCTGACTCGTTCGAATGATACTGTGCTTTTCCAAGTGCAATGTTAATTCTTTGTTAATAATAGTTTCCAGCATCTTCACAATGACTGATCTTAAGCTAACTGGCCTGCAGTTCCTTGTTTTCTCTCTACCTCCTTTCTTGAAAAGTGGTGTAACATTTACCAACTTCCAATCTGACGGGACCATTCCTGAATCTAAAGAATTCTGGAAAATTATAACCAGAGCATCCACTATCTCTGTAGCTATCTCATTTAGAACCCTAGGCTGTAGGCCATCTGGTCCCGGGGACTTGTCAGATTTTAGTGCCACGAGTTTCTCCAAAACTTTTTCTCAACTGATATGAAGATCCTTATGTTCCTCACTCTTTTTAGCCCCCAAATTGATGCCTATATGGAATTTGTATGGAACTTGTGTCTTCTATTGTGAAGACAGACACAAAATATTTGTTCAATGCCTCTGCCATTTCCTCATTCTCCATGATGATTTCTCCTGTCTCTGCCTCTAAGGGACCAACATGTACTTTAGTTACTCTCTTCCTTTTTATGTACTTATAAAAGTTCTTAGAATATGTTTTTATATTGCTGGCTAGTTTACTCTCATATTCTATCTTTTCCCTTTTTATCAGCTTTTTGATGGCCCTTTGCTGGTTTCTAAAACACTCCCAATCCTCAGACTTGCTGCTATTTTTTGCAACATTGTAAGCCTCTTCTTTTCGTCTAATTCTCCCCTTAACTTCCTGAGCGAGCCACGGTTGGGTCTTTCTGGATGAGTTTTTGTTTTTGAACAGAATGTACTTTTGTTAAACCCTTTGAATTGTCTCTTTAAATGTTTCCCACTGTTCATTTACCGCCATATCTTCCAGTCTATTTACCCAATTAACCATAGCCCATTCTCCCCTCATACCTTTGTAATTGGCTTTGTTTAAGTTTAAGATTCTTGTTTATGGTTGTCATTTTCAGATGCTCAAGGTGCTGCGCCTAGCTCTCCTACTGTCCTCACTGAAGCAGGGTTGGTCGCCTGGCTTGATGGTAATGACAGAGTGAGGGAGCCGTAAGGTGGAGTACAGTTTTACTGCTGCTGATGGTCCACAGCATCTCATGGGTGCCCAGTTTTGAGCTGTTTCAGATCTCTGTATGAATTCCATTTAGTATGGTGGTTAGTATCACAGAACACAATGGGGTGTGAAGACGAGACTTTCTCTCCAAAAGAACAGTACTGTGGTCACTCCTACTTTTGATGTTACAGGCAGATGCATCTGCAGTAAGTAGATTGATGAAGGTGAGGTAAAGTTGGCTTTTCTCCCATGCCGCAAACTCAGTCTGGTCTTCACAACCCAGTCAGCTCAATCAGTAGTGATGCTACTGAGCCACTCTTAGTGAAAGACATTGAAATTTCCCACCTGGAGTACATTCGGTGCTTCAGTGCTTCTTGAAAGTGGTGTTCAACATGAATTTGTAAGCTGAGGGAGGTCAGTAGGTGGGCATCAGCAGAAGGTTTCCTTTCCCATGTTCGAACTGATGCATGAGACTTCATAGGGTCAGAATCAATGTTAAGGACTCCCAGGGTCCCTCCCTCCTGTGCTACCATGTCTGGTGGGACAAGACATACACAGACAAGATGGTGATGGAAGAGTCTGGGATGTTGGCTGAAAGGTTTGATTCTATGAGCATGAGTTGAGTTGCTTGACCAGTCTGTGGGACAACCCCCCCCCCCCCAATTTTGGCACAAGTGCCCAGATGTTAGTGAATTGGGCTTTACAGGGTCAACTGGGCTGGGCATGCCATTGTCATACCTGATTCTGATGCTGAGGTAGATGCTGGGTATTTTCTTCTTTATTCTTTCTCATAGCAATTTGCTACAATGGAGTGGCTTGCTAGGCCATTTCAGAAGGCGGTTAAGAGTTAACCACTTTGCTGTGGCTCTGGAGTCACATATAGGCCATATTGGGCAAGAATGTCAGATTTCCTTCCCTAAAGGATATTAGAGAACCAGATGGGTTTTTACGACAATCTAGTAGTTACATGGTCACCATTACTGAGGCTTGCTTTTCATTCAAGATTTATTTAGGTAACTGAACTTAAATTGCCCAGCTCCCATTTTGGGATTTGAACCCATGTCTCCAGATCATTAGTCCAGGCCTCTGGATTACTAGTCCAGTAACATAACCACTATGCTACCATTCCCTACACAATTCCTTAAATATTCCAGGCAATGATTTCTAGATCATATGTACATGAAAAATTCTATTTAGATTGCCTTTCTTTTAGAAAGTTTACAATGAGTAATCTCTTCAATACTGTAATAGGTGGCATGAGGAAACTTATTTTTACACGGTGAATGGTGATCTGGAATGCAGTGCCTGAAAGGGTGGTGGAAGGAGATTCAGTTGTAACATTCAAAAGATAATTTGGATAAATACTTGAAAGAAAAAAAAATACAGGGATATGGGGAAGGAGCAAAGGAGTGAGATTAATTGGCCAGCTCAACCAAAGAGCTGTCGCAGCACAATGGGCCGAATAGCCTGCTTCTGTGCATTATCTTTCTATTATGCTAATAGTGTTCAAACTGAACATCATATGATTTGTTTCTGTGTTACAAGGATTTTCATGTTTTGTATTAAAATTTGGGATTCTACATTTTCTAAAGCTGAAAAGGATTTCAGTGGACATTAAGACATCTGGAGATAACTGAAATTTATGGATGCTTTTGGAAGGAAGGCAGGGTCAACGAGAGATTCCTGGTTTTTGACCAGTAAACAAATACCAGAAACAAAGTAATTTCAAGCAGGGGTTTTGACCTCAGAACTACCCTTTGTGTGACAAGAGATAAGTTTTGACTTGGCATGTAACTTGTTTCTGGAAGGTTTTGGTTTCATTTTTGAACTGTTTAAAAGCCAGTGGGTTTGGACTAAAGCAGGCAATTGAAATTTGATTTTGACCTGCCTGGAGATCAAAAGAAGAGCCAGAAAAGAATTACCTCTCTGTAAAGAATCCTTGCTCTTGAAAAGCAAAAGCTTGTATGAGGAGGTACTGTTGCCTCCTGCCTTTTCAAAGAAACCCTGAATTTGCAGAAATCTTGCATCTTTAAAAAAAGACTTTTGCATCGAACGTGAGAACTGATGCCTGTTGCTACACCCCTGATGGAAGACCTATGTGAAGCTTTCTACTGTTGAAGTTCTTTGAACGCCTACCCATCACAGACTGTGGATTTACAAAAGGGAAATCATGCTTGACAAATCTACTGGAATTTTTTTGAGAATGTAACTAGTATAATAGATAATGGAGAACCAGTGGATGTAGTGTATCTGGACTTTCAGACGGCTTTCAATAAGGTCCCACATAAGAGATTAGCATGCAAAATTAAAGCACATGGGATTGGGGTGTAAGGTACTGACATGGATAGAGAACTGGTAGGCAGACAGGAAACAATGAGTAGGAATAAATGGGTCTTTTTCCGAGTGGCAGGCAGTGACTAGTGGGGTACCGCAGGGATCAGTGCTAGGACCCCAGCTATTCACAATATATATTAATTATATTGATGAAGGAATTAAATGTAATATATTCAAGTTTGCAGATGACACAAAGCTGGGTGGGAGTGTGAGCTGTGAGGAGGATGCAGAGAAGCTCCCATGTGATTTGAACAGGTTGAGTGAGTGGGCAAATACATGGCAGTTGCAGTATAATGTGGATAAATGTCAGGTTATCCACTTTGGTGGCAAAAACAGAAAGGCAGATTATTATCTGAACGGCGATAGATTGGGAAAGGGGGGGGGGGGGGGGGGGGTGGGGTGCTGTGAAACCTGGGTGTCGTTGTGCACCAGTCGCTGAAAGTAAGCATGTAGGTGCAGCAGGCAGTTAAGAAGGAAAATGGTATGTTGACCTTCATAGTGAGATGATTCCAGTACAGGAGCAAGGATGTCTTGCTGCAATTATACAAGCCCTTGGTGAGACCACATCTGGAGTATTGTGTGCAGTTTTGGTCTCCTTATCCGAGGAAGGATGTTCTTGCCATGGAGGGAGTGCAGCGAAGGTTCACCAGACTGATTCCTGGGATGGCAGGACTGATGTATGAAGAGAGATTAGGCTTGTATTCACTAGAGTTTCGAAGAATGAGAGGGGATCTCATAGAAACCTACAAAATTCTAACAGGACTGGACAGACTAGATGCAGGATGTTCCTGATGGCGGGGGAGTCCAGTACCAGGGGTCACAATCTAAGGATAAGGGGTAAGCCATTTAGGACTGAGATGAGGAGAGATTTCTTCATCCAGAGAGCGGTGAACCTGTGGAATTCTCTACCACAGAAAGCAGTTGAGGCCAAATTATTAAATATATTCAAGAAAGAGTTAGATATCGTTCTTAGGGCTAAAGGAATCAAGGGATACGGGGAGAAAGCAGGAACAGGATACTGAGTTTCGACGATCAGCCATGATTGTATTGAATGGTGGTGCAGGCATGAAGGGCCGAATGGCCTACTCCTCCTATTTTCCATGTTTCATCAAACTCGCCTGGAAAGACTTTGAGTGGCATGCAACTACTCAGCTTTGGGAAACCTCGCCAAACCGAAGAACTTCCTTCCAGATCATGGCAGACTAAGATTTTTGATTCCTTTTATTCCTATGAAACAGCTGTGAACCAAAATCCCCTTTGTTTCCTAGTTAACCCGGTTAAGGATGTGATTGCATTAGAGAGGGTACAGAAGAGATTTACGAGAATGTTGCCAGGACTGGAAAAATGCAGCTATGAGGAAAGATTGGATAGGCTAGGGTTGGTCTCCTTGGAACAGAGAAGCCTGAGGGGAGATCTGATTGAAATGTACAAAATTTTAAGGGGGCTGGATAGAGTGGAGGTGAAGGGTCTATTCGCCTTAGCAGAGAGGTCAGTGACGAGGGGGCATAGATTTAAAGTGGTTGGTAGAAAAATTAGAGGGGAAAATATTTTTGGTGGACCTCATTTCCTGAAAGGGTAGTTGAGGCAGAAACCCTTAACTCATTCAAAAGGAGTCTGTATATGCATCTTAAATTCCGTAATCTGCAGGGCTACGGACCAAATGCTGGAAGGTGGGATTAGGATGGATGGATCGTTTTTCGGCCGGCACAGACACGATGGGCTAAGTGGCCTCTTTCTGTGTCATAAACTTGATTCTAACTGTTTTTTGGATGTATGTGCGTGTGCATGAGGGCTAGAAATTAAGGAGCTTTAATATCTCAATTCGTATATAGATTTACTTCATTATTGGTTAAGACTTGGTTTTATAATAAATAATTTTGTTGTTGTTTAAAGAAACCTGGTAGGTGTGCTTTTATTCTGGGGACAAATGGAATATCTAATTGGCTGTTTTGGTAAGTGGGAAAATTTATTGATATGCTATGACCTGTGGAGAAGTGGGACTGAATTAACAGTGCACTCCTCCCGCCTTAGTCGTAACACCTAGTTTGTTTCAAAAGGAGAAACAAACCCTTTTCAAAAGTAGCAGGGTGATACAGGGTAATATTGTCAAGCTGGTGCAGAACTTTTGACCACAACTTCAAATATAGTCAAGGTAGAGCAGTATCAAGTGGAGAACCCATGGTCTTTATGTGCTGCTGCCCTATTTGCTTTATATCCAATGACATTGAGTCTCCAGACATTGAGTTATTCATATTAACGAGACTCATCAATAGTAGAAGCATCATGGGTCAGTCATTGACAGCACTCCTTCAGTGTAAAAATATGTCTTTTGATACTGGTTTTAAGTATATGTGGCTGTCAGTCCAGCTGTTCTTTTCTTTCAGAATGGATGAGGAGAGACAAACCAATATAACAAGGTTTGCCATTTGAGAAATAGCTATTTCGAGGCAAGATAAAAGGCGATATTTTTACACAGCTCTTGGGATTCTAATAGGAGAGGGTTTTGCTCATTAGAGATCTAGTAATGTGGTTCTTACAGTTTGAAAGCTGTCTGCTCTCATTTTTCATGGCAGTTAATGAGCATTGACAGGAGGAATTGCAAGCAGCAGAATAGAGACAGAGAATGATATATGCAAGATAAAAAGAAATAATGGTAATCTGCTACCTAAATCAGCAAAGTTGGCAAGTATGCTTTGATCTTGAAAGACTTTTTTTCGGTAGCTCTGAATTCTTCTGGTGTAGTCAGCTGCTGTTTAATGTTCAGCTGCAATTACCCCAGGGAAGTTATTACTAGTGGTGAGGTAGCACAATTTCTACTGTTCTGTCATGGCCATTTCTCACATCTGCTTTCGCTTATGACGTAAAAGGCAGAACCCTGAACATATTTGTGTTTTAAGGAATTTGCTCTTGTGTTCTC
The DNA here is from genome assembly GCF_036365525.1 of Heterodontus francisci. NCBI lineage: Eukaryota > Metazoa > Chordata > Chondrichthyes > Heterodontiformes > Heterodontidae > Heterodontus > Heterodontus francisci. The sequence continues at coordinate 29,246,528 of NC_090396.1, read as the reverse complement.
TTTGCATTTAAGATTTATAATGATTACTATTCTAGTCATTGTAGCCCTGAATAATGCAGAATAATTCCGTCCTTTGGTAAAGGCAGAAAATATGCGCACTTTAGGAATCTATGTTTGAGCGAACGAAGTCAAATGACTTCATGCTTGGCAATTATACCACTCACATCTTCTATATTTTACACATCTGAGACTGCCTTCACTTTCCCCTTCAAAAAAAAAGAATATTTATTTAAAGATGTCCTGGATAGGTCTTCCAGGTGAGCAGAGAATGAACAGTATTTCACAGCAGCAATTCTAAGTTTGTTTGTCTCATGAAAGACTTTCATAAATCATTTTTGGCTGAAATGCTCATAAGTTATGTTTTTTTTTCCATTTTCTGAAAGAACGGTCATAACTCTTAATCATCATTTATTATTGGAAATTGGTTTCATGAGAATGATTTAGTGATGTAAACCAAAAATAATGTTTGTAACTATCCCGGAGCCAAAAGAAAGGTGTGAAATTATTGTTTTGCTTCAGAATTAAAATGCACTTAATAATGTACGCTAATTTTCACCGTTTAAAAAAATTGAATCCCTTTATTGCATATCCTAGTTGATAGTGCTACAAAGAAATTTCCAGTAGGAAGGTCTCTCTGGTTCAATATATCTGAAATTCACAACAGGAGAAACTCACTCAAGGGCAGTGGTTAAGATGTTTTCTTTTCACTGCTGTGATTACAGTTTCTGAACATCTATCTTGAATGAGTCCAGTCGCATGGAAAATTAATGTAGTCTTTTCTCAACCAGACGGCTTGATTTATGGCATCTAGGGTTTTAGCCTAGCATGAAACAACTGACTGTCTTTTCAAGTACATTGACTGCAATATTGCATCAGCTCCTCGAGTCATGCAGCGGGGCTTCTAAAGGCTTCTTTTCCTGACTGCTTTGCTTAAAAAGCCATGGAGCCAAGTAAAAGGCCTTGAGAGGATGAATAAATATGGGGAAAAAATTTAGAGACACATTGGAGTAAAACAATGTTTTTAATCAAAACAGAAACCAGAGAAGCTCCATGCTTATCTACTATACAATTGTGGCAGTCGTTCAATCACTGTCATTTTAAGCTTAAAAAGCAATGGAGATGGAAAGTTGTGATTTGTTATGTTTATAGGGATCTGACGGAGGAATGTAGTAGTTCTGCTCCTATAAGAGAGTCCTCTCAGTTGTTATTCCTTTAAAAGGTGCAATTGAATATTGAAACTTCTGATAATAGAGTGCAAATAGATAGCTTCATCCAGGTTCTAGGATTGACTATTATCTGTAGGATAATAAAGATGAGATGAAATGTAGAAATGTATCAAACAGTTATGGATGATGCAGCCTTAGTTCTATGCAGACTGCATCCTTTCCCTGTGGGCATGTATATTTTTAATGGGCTGCACAGATTTTCATGTCAGAGGTTAGCTGTTTCTTCCTTGACAATATCCATCTTCATATTGTTACGCTTACAGAGGGAACAGTGATGAAATAGGAAATGAACTGGAGGACTTATAAAATACAAGTCAACTGTTGAACTAAACTACAAAAAATTTGTCCTACAAGCAAGATGGAGTAGAGGTCGGGTGACCCCTCCTGTACTGTCGATAAACATGTTTATCTGTTGAAGACGAAACCCATTATCCATGTCTGAATTAGCCTGGGAGAAAACACATTGAAATGGAAAACAGCCTATTCCATGCTAACAATTACTATCTGCAGGAATGGAGCTAACAAAGACCTTTACAGCCAAACTGACTCCACAGCCAAAACTAAAATAATAGGTGTGAACTAGCACCACTTGAGCAGAATGGACCTCATTCAGATGCTATCATGTAACAATGATTTTTATATCCTGGAACATGGTACGAATCACCCCTAAGGGAGTGAGCCCTTAGTCACCTGACCACCACCCCAATCTGACAAGTTTCTACCTTAAAAGGTATCTCTCTGGGGAGAGAGAGGCAGAACAACCAGAGAAAACCTCTTAGAGCAAGAACAGCTGTGAGGTAATTCCAGCTAAGCAGGAGCCCTACTGATAACATCTTTGAACTACTGTAGCTGAGAAATTGGTGACCTTGGAACTCCCCAGCTGTGAAAGTGAACCAGGATTTCCACCATCGACTTCGGATTGACGTTTAACCACAAGGAGCCTGTGACAACAAACATTCAGGCCTGCACTGCTGAAAGATTTCCTCCCAAAAAGCTTCTAAATGTTTTTTAAAACAACAAAATCTTTTATAACATTTAGACTCTAGTTACATGCTACCCTCTACTCTTTGTCTTTTCTTGTGTGTGGGTGGATGAATGCATGAGTGGGTGAAGTCGTGAACATTTTTCAGTTACTGTATAAAAAATAAATACTTATCTTTTTTAACTTACAAGAAAACCTGTTGTTTGTCTAGTTATTTGACCATTAAAACACTCAGAGACTAAAATACTATTTTTAAAAGACTATCTGCAGTCAGTTGAGAGGTGAAAAGTGGAGGTCACCCACACCACTTCCCACCTGTCCATAACACTAATTGAGTTGATCACACAGGCCATAGAGAGGAAGTCAAAATGGAAATAGGATGTCAAGAGGTGGAATAATACAGAAAATTCATTCACATTTTCTTCAAATAATGAACTCTAACTGGGTGTCAGGTTTCTATCAATTTCAGCTACAAGGCAGTTGAGTATAACTCAGGATAGCTGATTAAGTCCAGATGGTGGTGAGATGCCATGGTACATTCTACCATTGGAAATAGAAACCAATAGAATGTCGTATTAAGTGGCACAGTGTATTTTTTTAATCAGTTTCGTGAAAATATATAGATATTAAAATCTTTTCTGATGTAGTTGAATAGTACCAAATACGATGTTGTCGTTGTACAAAACCAGTTCCAACCAATTGTAAACATTTATTAGTCTTGAAATGCAATGCACATTCAGATGAAACTACATACAACATGTTAGGATGGCTGGAATTTTATGGGCCCCTGAAAGTTGAGATGGGAGGTGCGGGGGCCCATAAAATAGCGAGGGAAGGCAGCGGGTGACGTGCCCGTAACTTTACTGTTGCCATGAAATTTTGTCAGGGGGTGGGAAAGGCCAAAGACGATCTTCCTGCCCAGAGGACAATTTGGGCCCTTATGTGGCCAATTAATAGCCACTTAAGGGCCTCTTCCCACTGCTGCTAGCATTTTATCCTGTGGCCCACAAAGGCCCCCTGGCAGCTAAGACCACCCCTCCATGAACCCCCCCCCCCCCACCTCACCTTGCCAGAGCCTGCCAGACTGGCTTTGATGACCCCACCACACTTACCTGGGGTCCAGAGCTCCAATGATGATCCTGGTCCTGGGCCTCTTGTAGTACTGGCAGTGGCCACTACTCCTGGTGGCACTGCCGATACTACTGAGCTGCCAGCCCTCTGATTGGCCGGCAGCTCTGAGAGGCATGATCCTCATCCTTAAAGAGATTGGGACCATGGTGCCAGGCAGTTAGTTGCCCAAATGCCATTAAATAGAGCCGGGGGAGGGGGATGGTCTCCAAGGCCGAGGCGGGGTTCCCCTCATCTTTTAGGCCTGGCATCAGAACCCCCACCCGCTCCATAAAATTCAGCCTGATGTGTCTGATTTACAAATGGATGCTGTAACATTTCATTACTGTCCCCCAGAGGCAGATGATGCAGTAAATGCGCTGTGATTAACAGCTTTAATAATTTTTTTTCCAAGCAACATCTCTAACATTTACAAGCAGTGCAACTGAAAATAAGTGTACAACAGATAAAAGCATATTCTGAATTTCCTGTAGCATTTTCACTTCCAAAAGGCAGTTATTATATTAAACTAACTCCCTTCCCATGGTAACTTCTTTTAATTGCAAAAAGCGTACCTGGAATTCGGAGTTACTGCTAACTTTATCATGAAATAATGGCCACTCCCTCATCTGAACTAGTGGTATATATAACAGTTTGTGCCTGACCAAAGTGAACACAAGTTGCTAACACCACAGTCGACTGAGTCACATGTAGAGGGTTTATATGTAAAGGGAAATGATTGTGACTGGGGTCAGCTGTCTTAGTTTTTTCTTGTCTTAGTTGGGCAGATCCAAAAATAAACCTACTGTTACTGTGTTTCCAGATTAAACAAAAGTCCCAACACACAAAAGCATGAACTGTAGAAGCAGCAAGGTTTTGTATCTACTGTCAAAAACCTTAATTTACCTATATTCCTGAATGCCTGAACTCCCACCTGCCAAACACGTGCATATACACACACGCACACTAGTTCTCTAATCTATATTTTACAGGATTCCCATCGTGAATATGGATACAGTAAGGAATTCCCAAATTTGACCAGTTTTGCTAAACTATCTCTATCTTCAAAATTGTGCTGACTAAAGAAATAAATTGGAAATAGCCACCAGCAAAAATGAACCATAAATAATGTAAATAACCTCAATGATTTTAGAGTCATAGAGTTATACAGCGCAGAAACAGGCCCTTTGTGTCTGTGCTAGCCATCAAGCACCTAATTATTCTAATCCCAATTTTTATGCAGGAAGGAAAGTTAACTAAACATTTCATTTATTCTATCCATGCATTAATTAGTTTGTGTATGTATGTAGCACTTTTAGCCTCAATTCTCTGAGCTGTTTTCCTATGAGAAAATCAGAGGTTAAAGTAGGGTCAATAAAAGAAAGAAAGGTCTGAGTCTAGAAAGTTTGCCCTTGATGTAGGAACACTCATGGTTGATTTAATTTGAGTTGGTTTTGGTATTTCAGAATTAATCAAAGCCATTTCCACACTCTGTGCAAAGTTGCTTTATGCACAATTACAGACATGTCTTTTTTTATATCTGAATGTGAATATTTTAAGTCTGATGCTATCTGGAGAAATGGAATGAGTGACCCTTCAAGCAGAAGGAGCAGCAAAAATGTACACAGCATTCCCTGTACAAAATGTTGATATATAATGCAATTGTTTGATTCATCTTTTAAATTCTTCACTATATCTCAATGGTGTATCATCAATGTATACCTATTTTATGTTACATTATAATTTTGTATTAGCTGTTCTTGAATTTTTTGGAACAGGTGACTGGGTGCATGTTGCAAAGTTTGTCAGTGGTCAAGCATAACTGGAAATCTTCTGAATAGAATCCTGATTAGATACCATGTTCAAAGCATTCACTTTCTTTTGTAATAAGACATTTTCACATTTATTGGAGGACCTTCTCACACATATTGACTTCACTGGGACCGAATATCAGGCAGGGCATATAACTAGCAGCAGATGTGGTACCACCCATTTCTCATCCTGCCCAAGTGGCTTTACTGTTGTCCCCGTTCCTGCATCACATAATCTGGCTCGCTCTGCTTGTTGCCGTCATCTTTTGTTCACTACTATCGGTGAAGACCCATTGTACCACTTCAGTGAGCATTTGTTTAATTGCTTTCTGAAGCTGCATCACTGATATTTCTTCCATTGTTGGCTTCAGTTTATGTTTTAACTTCCTGGGCATGGAGGATAGGCAAAACTTACTCCCTGACTGGATGGAAAAAGCTCCTCCATCATTGATGGTTTTGGGACTTAGTGGAGGAACCGTATTTTCCAAACATCCAATCCTGGAAAGTTCAAAAAGCTGAAGCCAACAAAAGAAGAGACACACTTAAATTTTCAAATAGCAACTAACCAGAGTGGGGCTTCAAAGGCTGAATAAAGGGGGCTAGCAGGCTTCACCTTGGGCACTCTTGTTGTGCATGAACACCATTACCATTTCAATGCCTTTATTGGAAGACTGATTAGAATTGTTTGAAACTTTATCGTGTTTGTTTTTATAGATCATGAGGAGGCTTGTCAAATATGCTTGTATATCTTAACTACTGCACAGTGATTGTGAGCAGATACTGTATAAGGATAGATACATCCACCTGTTTATTATTATAGCGCAGGGTACTTGCTTTCAAGGATAATCAAACTGCTGGCAATGTGCAATACATGGTCCATAAAACTGTACCAGCCTTTAACAAAAGTTCCATTACATTTCTGAATACGTCCAATTAAAAAAAGTTGGAATCTTATAGGATTTATAACTTTTCCATTAGTAACCTGAATGATTAGTTCTAAAACACTCGTCCGTTCCAAAGCGTCCAACAGGAGTTTTAAACATGACCCAAATTAGAATCACTCGGTCTGAAACAGGACAAAAACCCGCTGTGACCATTACCTGCAAATGATTGCTAAAAATTATGACTAATATTATTTTGCTTCTTCACCAATTGAAAGAAAGCTTTTTCTTCAAGAAATGAATTTGAGACTCTTTTGATAGTTCAGTGCCTTGATGGAGACTCACTGTTAAATTACTACACTTCATCAGGATAGCAATCAGTACTTTTATGATTGTATAACCTTTAAAACATTACTAAAACTGCATTTGACAATTCTCGGTTGCGCAGGAATTCCTGACAGTCTGCACCACCAATGCAAATTTGATGGAGTGGAACTTCTGCCCACCCATTGCTCAAAGCCACAGATCCTTGCCCAAATTGTAAGAATGCCCCCTGCCTCCAAGAGGAACTCTGGCTAGACACTGAAAAAAATCTTTGCCATATTATGTTCTTCTCCCAAATGTAAGAGCTGGCCTTTTACAGAAGATGATCAATTCCCTCTGGGGTCAATTACCTTTCCCTAGTAAAGACTTGGGGCTTCTCAAGGCCCCGAACAGGTCTCATGTCAGCTCTCAACTGGTGTGAGTTCTTCTGAAGCCTACAGAGAGTGTAAAGGGCAAAATTCCCCAGCATAATCCTTGAAATTTCCCAGATTATGCCCCCTTAAAACAGGTTCTGTCCATCTGAACTTAAGGGACCAGCGTAAATGATGTAAAATCCCAGTATAACTGGATAATGCCCAAATTTCTGACATCCCAAGGGTAGAAATCAGACTTTCTGCTCTTGCAGTTATAGGAATTTTAGAGCAATAGGTCTATGTAATTGTTGTGGTTATGAAACATTCCTATACCTGAGTTAGACAGGTGCCTGCAGCAAAACAAAGTTATTATAGAGGCAGAGGAAGAAGTTATAATTTCAACATAACAATAAAGGATGGAGCGCATGTGGGCTTTCTAAGAGACTCCGTGCAATCTGCTCATCCATGGACTTTAATCCTTTGATTTAATCTCCAAGACCTAACATCAATCCAGGTTGACTCAAAAACAATTTTCCATTTTTTCTTATTGGAAAGCACGTCTCTTCTGCTCAGTATGTCTTTCCCTCACTCCTACAAAGTCAACATGTAACAAACTTCAGCCAAAAACATACAATCTACCACAAATTTGTGCTTCCAGAACAGCTGTCTCTACATAGGAACATAAGAAATAGATGCAGGAGTAGATCATTTGGCTGCTCGAGCCTGCTCCACCATTCGACACAATCATGGCTGATGTGATCTTGGCCCCAACTCCACTTTCCTGCCTGTCCCTGTAACCCTTGACTCCCTTCTAGATCAAAAATCTGTCTAGATCAGCTTTGAATGTATTCAGTCACCCAGTCTTCACTACACTCTGGGGTAGAGAATTCCAAAAATTAATGACCCTCTGAGAGAAGAAATTCCTCCTCATCTCCATCTTAAATGGGAGACCCCTTATTGTGAAACTGTAAAGTTCTCGATCCCCTATTAGGGGAAACATCCTCTCAGCATCTACAATATCAAGGCCCTTCAAAATCTTATATGTTTCAATAAGATCATCTCTCATTTTTCTGAACTACAATCTCTATAGGCCCAGCCTGCTCAAACTTTCATCATAAGGCAATCCCTTCATCCCAGGAATCAACCTAGTGAACCTCCTCCAAACTGCCTCCAATGCAAGTATATCCCTCCATAAATAAGGAGACCAAAACTGTACGCAATACGCTAGGTGTGGTCTCACCAAAGCCTTGTACAGTTGTAACAAGACTTCCCTACTTTTGCACTCCATTCCCCTTGCAACAAAGGCCAACATTCCATTTACCTTCCTAATTACTTGCTGTACCTGCACGCTAACATTTTATGATTCATGTATGAGGACACCCAGATCCCTCTGCAGCATTCTGCAGTTCTCTGCATTTAATAATATTCTGCTTTTCTATTCTTTCTACCAAAGTGGATAACTCAGACTTTCTCACATTATACATCATCTGCCAAATTTTTCACCACTCACTTAACCTATCTATGTTCCTTTGCAGACCCTTTGGGCTGGATTTTGTGCTGGAGGTGGGGCTCCTGCACCGGGCCAAAAAGGCGGGGGGAGCTCCACCTCTGCCTTTTCGTGACGCCTCTCCCCCCCGCTGCCCCCCCACCACCCATCACGATACCCCATGCCCTCCCCACCCCCCCCCCCCACCCTCCGATCCCACCTCAGGGGGGCCCATAAAATCCTTGCCTTTGTGTCCACCTTACAACTTCCTTTCCCACCTATTTTTGTATCGTCATCAAATTTGGCTACAATACACTCTGTCCTTTCATCCAAATCATTAATATAGATTGTAAATAGTTGAGGCCCCAGCAGCGACCTCTGTGGCACCCCACTAGTTACAGTTTGCCAACCTGAAAATACCCAATTTATCCCGACTCTCCGTTTCCTGTTCCTCTGCTGTTGCAGATCTAAAAAAAAACTAAATAATGGGCATCACTAAACTGCAATAGATGTGAGTGACACAAAGCAGATAAATACTTGATATCTGTTAATTTTCCTCTTCAGATTCTTGAACCGTATTTTTTTTCCATCATCTTGAATCCATCAAGCAGCATACTAAAACAAATGTGGGTGAAATATGGGTCAATGATAGTGAACTAAATTCTTAAACTTATGACCAGGCTGGTCACAACTAGAAGCTGGCCACCCCCTGCCCCTCTCTTGCAACCACTACCTCAACCACCTGGCTTCCAGAAGCATTTTTTTTATTTTTATAGAAATAGTTCTATATTTTCTAGCACAACTTTATTGCCTGTAAAATGAATCCGACATGTGTGCACTCTGCCAGCAATTTATTTTCTTCCTTTCCAAATGGGAGTACAGAATAGAATAATAATTGCAGGGCAGTGTGAAAGCACATTGCCCTTTCATATTCCTATTGTTTTCAATGGCAGAAGTACAATGGATTAAGCACATTAGAAGTTACAAATGCCAGTTTTATTCATGTAAGGAGACAGAGGGTTAAAGACGCAGATACTGCAGAAATGCATCTGTAAAGATAGGAGGTCTGTAGACAGATGGGCTGATGTGTGGTGTCATAAAGCATTGGGTTTATGACAAGTAATAAATTCTGCACCATTTGCCAGTCACCAACTGCATATTATTCTAGATAAACTTACAGTAATGACGTCCTAATCATTAATCCTGTTTTGCGAAACACGTCACACAACAAGGACGTGGAGTGCACTGTGGAAGCAAAATGAAAGACCAAAATGAGAACAACACATAGACAAACTTGAAAGGGTATACATTATAAATAATAACCAATAGCAGAGAGTAATTTCAACACAAGCTGGACTTAAATTGCTGGGGGAAACATAAGGTGATTTCTCTCTTTTGCCAGAATCAACATTGCAAACTGAAAACACTTGGAAGTCTGAAGACTTGAAGTGAATGATGCTGGTGTAAGGTTACAGTTGCACTCGCAGTCCTCCGGTATCTCACCCATGTGGCAGTTCCTCATGTGTGAGCTTCAACATTGACTGTCTGCAGACCACTTAACCACAGAGAGCTTCATAGCCCAGCTTAATCCTTGCCTCACACAACATCCACACCAGTACATCTTCCTGCAGTTGTCACTGTAGTGTGTGGGTTTAGAATCATTGATCAATTGATCAAAGAAAGGAAGGAAAAGAAATTCAGTAACCTAAGGAAGAAATTCTCTGGAACTAATAGTGTTTGAAGGAACAGCTAACTATATATATATATATATACATAATGACAGGCACCATAGAAATGCAAGTCTCTTTCTTATAGTAATAAAGCATCCAGTTGTTGTCAGATTCATGTTGGTCATTTTCTCTTCTGGTTTGGGAATTACCAGTTCTAGCCAGCAACACAACACTTGATTGGTAGCATGGATACAGTTAGGGTCTCTTAACATAGGTAGTAGCGGCCAAAAATCAATGCACACCAGCAGAGCGATTGTCCGAGAGTTTGTGCTAAATAAGACCACGGCAAACATTGGACGTGCTTTCTCAGTGCTGGAATAGCCATTAGCAGTGGTATGAAAGAACAAGCAGGGGAAACAGGAAAATATTTTGAAGTAGCTTTGATGAGATATTTTCTATACTGATCTGAGTTGGAATTGACACGTATTATCTGCTGAACATGTGAATAAGGAATCATGGAAAAGAGGCAGAGGAAATCTCAGGAAAACAAAATATTAGAGGTTGACATTGGTGTCATTAGTAATAATGGCCGAAATTTTACGCCACCCCAACGAGCGGGATTGTGGTGCCGGGGGGCGGGTGGTATAAAATGGAGCGTGAGGCTTTCCTGACCTGTTCTTGTCTCCGCCGTCCTTTACGTAGGGCTGGGGGGGGACGAAAAATGGCCCACCCGCCCCAGGCCAATCAAGGCCCCTAAGTGGCCACTTAACAGCCACTTAAGTGCCTTCGCCCGCCTCCACGCAGATTCTCCATGTGGCAAACGGGCATCCTGGAGCCGGGAAAATCCACTTGGGAAAACTAGGCGGCTGCCGATCGTCCCGGGAGGGGGTGGGGTGTGCCTTGCTCATCAGCACCCAACACACACCCCTTCCCCCCAACCAACCACACTTGCCTTGCCGGGGCTGGACCAATTACCTCCAGTGAGGCAACCAAAACTTACCTTTCCTCCCAGGTCCACGTCTTCTTCTAGCTTCAGCTGGGCTGCTGGTGGCGCTGCTGGGAGTAAGAGCTGCCGACCCGCTGATTGGCCAGCAGCTCATGAGGCGGGACTTCCCACCTCAAGCAGGTGGAAGTCCCGCCCAGGCATAATTATAGCCTGGGGACCCGTAAAATTTGGAACAGATCGCCAGGCGAGGCGGAAGTGGATTCGCCACCGACTTTTACGTCGGAGGTCAGCTCCCATCCGCCTACTGTAAAATTCTGGCCAATATCTTCATTGAATATCTATCAGTTTTTGACTGATTATGTTCCTGTAAAGCACTTTGGGACATTTTTCTGGTTAAAGATGTAGGTTTAATGGAGGAGAAAGAGGTGCAGAGGTGAGGAAATTTGGGGAAGAAATTCCAGGGCTCAGGACCCAAACGGCTGAAGGCATGGCCACCAATGGTGGGGCAAAGAAAGTGGAGGATGCAGAACTGAACAGAATTGTTGGAATGTAGAGGTGTTGGTGGGTTGTAAGGCTGGAAGAGGTTACAGAGATTGGGGAGTGCTTGGATGGGTGCGTGAGGCCATGGCGTGATTTGTTCACGCGGATGAGAATTTTAAAATCAAGGGTGGTGGACCAGGAGCCAATGTAGGCCAGGAAACAAAGGGATGATGGATGAACAGGAGTTGGTGTGGTTTAGGATATGGAGGAGGGGTGTGGGTGCACAGTTTTGGATGAGCTCAAGTTTCTGGAAGGTTGAAGTTGGGAAGTCAGCCAGGAAACGATTGTAATAGTCATCTCTGAAGGTATCAAAAGTTTGGAAGGTGGGTTTCAGCTGTAGATAAGCTGAGGCAAGAGGCGGGTGATGCTACGGATGTAGAAGTAGGTAGCTTTTTTTATGGAGCGGGTACGGGGTCTGTAGCTCAACTCAGAGTCAAATAAGATGCTGAGGTTGCGAACACCCTGATTCAGCTGAGACAGCGTACTTGGCCACGAAGGCACTCTCACTCAAGCCTGGCATTGTGCCCTGTTATTATTCACTCTTGTACATCTTCCAGGAGTTTGATAAATCATTGGATAGTGAGCAGGAACAGAGACCCAGTCTAATTGGATTGTTATGTTTTTCCATCTCTGAATCTGAGGGGCAGTTATTTTAATTTCAGAATCCCTGTCTGAAATCACCAAACTCAGTGCAGACTGGGCTCCTGTCTCATCTTTGTTTGCTCAGCGCCACACTCTACAGGTGATTTGTCCACATTGACAATCGGGAGAGCATATGAGACATGGTCTGAAGCGTAGAAATAATGGGGACTCAGTAAGTGTTAACTGTTTGCTACTCTATCCTATAGTGGAAGTGGATGAAAACAAATCGAGGAAAACCAAAATCCCATAATTTAGTTAAGCACTGGTAGAAGCTGAAACAACTTCAAAAAGATGGTTTGGTAGAAACTGTGCTGGATCTGGCTAATAAAGCAGATTTACATACATGCATGTTTCATTCGAAGCTACAGGCACTTGAATGATTAACTCAGAGTACTGAAATCCTATATGTGCCAAAGGAAATGGTGGGAGTTCCAGTTACATTCGACCATGTGAGGACGAAAAGCATTAAACTTGAAGCCGAACCAAACAGAGAAGGAAAGCAATAAAGTTAACACAGAAACAGCAGTTTTATTTTTTTCCAGCTTTTGAAGGAAAAAAATTCATTTGTTGATAGAATCTTAAATGAAGGGATTTGAAAACCACCTTTTGCAATATTGGAGAACAAATTCTCAACTGTTCAAAAGCAGTTAAACAAACAATTCAGACAACTGCTGTCTAAGAATGAACTGGTTAAATTGTGACGCTTAAGATGTATCTGATGCTGGTGGTCTGGTGCTACAGAAAAATATCACATTCATATGGGTTTACAGGAAAGTCATTTTCAGGAAATACCGAGATAAAGTAGTTTTTTAGATGGCAGCAAAGGAATCGGTGAAACCTTGGAGAATAAAAGAGTCAAGAATGTGATCATTAAATTAGTCTGTTACTTCTCTACTGACTTTATATTACAATATTAAAGGTTGCCTTGTCAAGGTGCCCATAATGTTTTTGCCATTTTTATGTTTTATTTCCTCTTCAATTTTGTGTTTCTTTGTGGCATGCATTGTTCTTCAGCTCACAGAATTGACAGGGGCCTGGTCCTCTATGCTCTAGCTGCTTCTGTGTTGGTTAATCTGTACGGGTATGTTGCACAGAAAGACTTGCCCTTTATTTTTTCCTTGCTCCATGTTGCTGATTTCAATGCAGTGTTTTTTTCTCTTAACAAGACACAGGAGGTGGTAACTGAACATTTGGGGAACCACAGGTGAGAAGCTCCAATGCCTGTCAGTCTGTCTGTATTCATTTTAATTCAGAATCACAAGAAAGGGATACTGAACACATGTGGAAAGTTCTTATCTCTGAATCACTTAAGACTCCAATACTAAAAGTATACAAATTATATTATTTGATCCTTGTTCAGTCTACTTTGTGTTTGAGTTTACATTTATAAGCCAAGTCTTTTTAAATTTATAAATTCTTAGCAATGTTCATACCAGAAATTGGATAAGAGCTAAAAGTGTTATGATTGGGTGGCAGTGTGATTGCAGAACAACTCAAGCTCATGAATTGGCAAGTGTACTTAAGTTGTAAGTGATCACAATATTCATCTCCACTTTTTCCCATTAAGGCAAGTCCTTCATTCTAACCATGAAGAATAATATACCAATGCACAAAATCAGTTGTTGGAAATCTTTCTCTTATGTGTGGTCAAGCTTCTCAAAATTCTGTTAGGAAAATGCTAAATTGGGAAGAGGTACCCTAACACATTGGGTGCCTTGTTCAATCATTATATCAATTGTGTAATCTAATTGTTGCAGCAGGAGGTCTTCTTTGGCCTCCTTATCTCGAGAGACAATGGGTAAGCGCCTGGAGGTGGTCAGTGGTGTGTGGAGCAGCGCCTGGAGTGGCTATAAAGGCCAATTCTAGAGTGACAGGCTCTTCCACAGGTGCTGCAGAAAAATTTGTTTGTCGGGGCTGTTACACAGTTGGCTCTCCCCTTGCGCCTCTGTCTTTTTTCCTGCCAACTGCTAAATCTCTTCGACTCGCCACACTTTAGCCCCGCCTTTATGGCTGCCCGCTAGCTCTGGCGAACACTGGCAACTGACTTCCACGACTTGTGATCAATGTTGCAGGACTTCATGTCGCGTTTGCAGACGTCTTTAAAGCGGAGACATGGACGGCCGGTGGGTCTGATACCAGTGGCGAGCTCGCTGTACAATGTGTCTTTGGGGATCCTGCCATCTTCCATGCGGCTCACATGGCCAATCCATCTCAAGCGCCGCTGACTCAGTAGTGTGTATAAGCTGGGGATGTTGGCCGCCTCGAGGACTTCTGTGTTGGAGATACGGTCCTGCCACCTGATGCCAAGTATTCTCCGGAGGCAGCGAAGATGGAATGAATTGAGACGTCGCTCTTGGCTGACATACGTTGTCCAGGCCTCGCTGCCATAGAGCAAGGTACTGAGGACACAGGCTTGATACACTCGGACTTTTGTGTTCCGTGTCAGTGCGCCATTTTCCCACACTCTCTTGGCCAGTCTGGACATAGCAGTGGAAGCCTTTCCCATGCGCTTGTTGATTTCTGCATCTAGAGACAGGTTACTGGTGATAGTTGAGCCTAGGTAGGTGACTCTTGAGCAGGAGGTTGAGACATACAATATTCAGATTGCTAGGTGGAAAGAGCATGTTTTTAACTCATATGATGTCGTTCAATTGTAGTATCTGTTCAGGAAACTTGTGTATCCATCTCACTTATTGTGAATATAGCAATTCCTTTCACTGAGTATTCTGATCCATTTTTTCTCACTACTTTTTATAAGCTCATACAAAATATACAGCTACATAGGTCCGAAACTATGGAATTGCTTCCCTAAACCTCACTGTTTCCCTCTCCTCCTTTAAGATGCTTCTTTAAAACATACCTCTTTGGCCAAGAACTTGGTCACCTGTCCTAATATCTCCTTATGTAGCTCAAAGTCTATGTTTGTTTGATAATTCACCTGTGCAGCACCTTGGGACTGTTCATTACATGAAAGGTGTGATATAAATACATGCTGCCGTTGTAGATTTTTCTGTACTCCATGATTAAAAGGGCTGAGTAATACCAATTTTGTAAAAGGTAACCTGCCAGTGTGTCATCCTAATGCAAAACACAGATTTCGGGCTGCATTTCATTCTTCCCACAGGGGCCCTGACGGTAGGCCAGAAGGCAAGGGGAGAACCCACCTCGGCCCTCTGTCAGACTCCTGTAGCTATTTAACAGCAGGCAGCCAATTAACTGCCCACCATTGGGGATGCCATTCCTTTAAGGGATGAGCTCCCGCCTCCAAGAGCTGCTGGCCAATCAGATGGCTGGCAGCTCTGCAATACCAAAGAGAGGAGAAAACCCTGAGAGAGCTGAGTGGGGTTGGGGTCGCTGCGCCATTCAGGTTGGTGAGGGTTGGCGGGGGGCAGTGTTCACCACCAGGGGGGCCCCCCAGGGGCCCTGGATTGCCCCCAAAGGAGGGCCCCTCCCCAATTCTGCTAGGAGGCCGTAAGGCCTTATCTAGCTATGCTGTGGTGGGACCTTCTGCTTTCAATAAAATTGAAGTGAAGGTGGGAAGAGGCCCTTAAGTAGCCATTAATAGGCCTGGGGCGGGAAGACCATCCTTAGTCTTCCCTGTCCTAGACAAAATGGCAAGGAGCCCGGGCAATGTCACGAATGGCGCCCTCTGCCATTTTGTTTGCCACCCCACCTCCATGCCCGTCTCCAAGGGCAGAATAAAATCCTGCCCTTCTTTTCACTATTGTTTTGGCCATTTTTGACTCAGATTTATCCAAGAATTAATGTATTCAAGATCTCAACAGGTGGAACTGGTTTAGTCATGTCTCTGCTAAAGTGTGCAAAGTTACAAGAAAAATGCAAGATCTCAGCCAATTTTGTTTCAGAAAATTGATAGTTTAATACACAGTAAAGCTGTTCTTTCTAACATTTTGGCGTTGCGCATCACGATGCAACCGTGCAGAAGAATTTAAATCTCAAAGTAATTGGCAGTGTTAAGAAAGTGCCTATACCAGTAAAAATTCAAATATTGTCCTCATATGCTGTCTGTGCTTTATTCTACCACAACTGATTGGTCCAATGTGTAGCTCCACTAATGAAACCTGAAGCCGTCAAAGTGTGTGTAAATGAAATCATTCTGCAGTGAAACTTGTTGGCTATGTTCAACTTGATCCTATTATTTTGTATTCCACATATCTGTTTCACCTTAAGATCTAATTGCATTGTACAGATCATAATGTAACGAAGTATATTACAGTTTGTTAGTTACCGTCGCTGTACTTGGTTAAAAATGATTAATCAGCTCTGTTACTTCAGGTAGCTAGTTGATTATGGGAAATCTGTGACACTCACATGGTTATAATTGGTACTAAATACTGGGTAGTCCCTATCTGAATTAAGGTTGCCCTTCTTACTTGTACTTTTACCTGAGTCTGGAAGTAGGAGATGGGGCTGTGAATCCTGCAAACCAAATCATGTGCAGTCTGTGCTTCACTGGGTCTCAATGTTGAGCTGAGGCAAATACGTGGGCTGAACCTTCTATTTCTGCACTTGCTTACCCATCGGCAGGATTTTTAGGTCCCGATGGGGGTGAATCTGGAGGCTTGCGGGCACAAAAATTAACGCCACCGGCCGCTTTCCTGGCAGCATCCTGCCCACGGGCCATTTTCCCAGAGGTGTTAAGAGCTGGTACAGTTGAGAGGACGCTATATTTGTTGCAGTACTCTATCATTATATAAAACTCTCTGAGACACCAGTGGGACAACAAGCTGGGTTCCCAAAAGTACACAGTGCCTTTGACTGTATGCATGTGGCCTTGACATCTCCCTGTAATATACCTTTGTATTTCATTAATTATAAGGTCTTTCATTCAATAAATGTCCAGCGAATGTGTTATGCAAATGACCTGATCTTACAGATCCATTACATAGGGAGCTGTCATGACTCTTCCATTCTTTGCCAATCTACCAGACCAGTTTTGATGAGGGAAGATAATGTGTCAGAATGGTTGATTGGTGAGCAGGGATATCCTCTATAGTCATGACTAATATAACTCATGAGAGGCATCCTCACTCAGAGGGAGAACTGATATAATGAGGTCCATAGAGCAAGCAACTCAAATTGTAATTGAGCAGACCTTTGGAATATCTAAACCTTGTTTGAGGTGCCTGGTGCTGCCCTACATGACAGCCCAGCAAGATGCTCAGAGATTATTGTAGCATGCTGCATATATCATAGCCTCAGTAGGCACAAAGATTAACTCCTTCCAGAAGCAAAGAAGGATGAAGAAGGAGGAGAGATTACTGATCCTCCCATCACCAGCTCATGAGCAGGTTCAATGAAGAGTGCAGGAGGGCATGCCAGGAGCAGCACCAGGCATACCTCAAAATGAAGCTACAGCACAAGACTACTTGCATGCCAAACAGTGGAAGCAGCATGCGATAGACCGAGCTTAGCAATCCCATAACCAACAGATCAGATCTAAGCTCTGCAGTCCTGCCACATCCAGTCATCAATGGTGGTGGACAATCAAATAACTGACAGGAGGAGGAGGCTCCACAAACATCCCCATCCTCAACAATGGGGGAGCCCAGCACATCAGTGCAAAAGACAAGGCTGAAGTATTTGCATCCATCTTCAGCCAGAAGTGTCGAGTGGATGATCCATCTCAGCCTCCTCCTGATATCTCCAGCGTCATAGATGCCAGTCTTCAGCCAATCCGATTCACTCCACGTGATATCAAGAAATGGCTGAAGGCACTGGATTTATGCACCCTGACGACATTCTGACAATCGTACTGAAGACTTGTGCTCCAGAACAATCTGCGCCCCTAGCCAAGCTGTTCCAGTACAGCTACTACACTGGCATCTACCTGGCAATGTGGAAAATTGCCCAGGTATGTCCTGTCCCTAACAAGCAGAATAAATCCAACCCAGCCAATTACCACCCTATCAGTCTCCTCCCGATCATCAGAAAAGTGATGGAAGGGGTCGGTTGACACTGCTATCAAGCGGCACTTGCTCATTAATAACTGACTCACTGACGCTCAGTTTGGATTCCGCCAGGGCCACTCAGCTCCTGACATCATTACAGCCTTGGTCCAAACATGGACAAAAGAGCTGAACTCCAGAGCTGAGGTGAGAGTGACTGCCCTTGACATCAAGGCAGCATTTGACCGAGTATGGCATCAAGGAGCCCTAGCAAAACTGGAGTCAATGGGAATCAGGGGGAAAACCCTCCGCTGGTTGGAGTCATACCTAGCAAAAAGGAAGATGGTTGTGGTTGTTGGAGGTCAATCATCTTAGTCCCAGGACATTACTGCAGGAGTTCCTCAGGGTAGTGTCCTGGGTCCAACCATCTACAGCTGCTTCATCAATGACCTTCCTTCAATCATAAAGTCAGAAGTGGGGATGCTCGCTGAAGATTGCACAATGTTCAGCATCATTCACGACTCCTCAGATACTGAAGCAGCCCATGTCCATATGCAGCAAGACTTGGACATCATCCAGGCTTGTGCTGATAAGTGGCAAATAACAATCCCGCTACACAAGTGCCAGGTAATGACCATCTCAAACAAGAGAGAATCTAACCATCTCCCCTTGACATTCAATGGCATTACCATCGCTGAATCCCCCACTATCAACATCCTGGGTGTCACCATTGACCAGAAACTGAACTGGACCAGCCACATAAATACCTTGGCTACAAGAGCAGAGGCTGGGAATTCTGCGGCGAGTAACTCATCTCGTGACTCCCTAATGCCTGTCCACCATCTACAAGGCACAAGTCAGGAGTGTGATGGAATACTCTCCACTTGCCTGGATGGGTGCAGCTTCAACAACACTCAAGAAGATCGACACCATCCAGGACAAAGCCGCCTGCTTAATTGGCACCCCATCCAACACCTTCAACATTCACTCCCTGCACTACCAACACAAGATGCACTGCAGCAACTCACCAAGGCTCCTTCGACAGCACCTTCCAAACCCATAACCTCTACCACCTAGAAGGACAAGGGCAGCAGATGCATGAGAACACCATCACCTGCAAGTTCCCCTCCAAGCCACACACCATCCTGATTCGGAACTATATCACCATTCCTTCACTGTCACTGGGTCAAAATCCTGGAACTCCCTTCCTAACAACAGTGTTGATGTACGAACACCCCAAGGACTGCAACGGTTCAAGAAGGCAGCTCACCACCACCTTCTCAAGGGCAATTAGGGATGGGCAATAAATGCTGGCATAGCCAGCGATGCCCACATCCCCCGAGTGAATAACAAAAAGGTTACACAGAGGGAGAATAGGTGTCTCAAGATAACACTGCCCGCTCTCCGCGACAGGAAACAGCAACTTATATCAATACATTTAAAACAGTAGATAAAGTGTAGATCCTCTGCTTGTCTTCAGTGTTAATACCATTCTCCATGATTAGCTAGCCTTCTACCAATTCATGGCATAGTCCCAACCTCATATTTATCACAACAAAGTTGCATACAATGAAAAATACTAGCCACTGTCTGTTCAAAACAAACTTCCAGTTTTCTTCTGAGTAAGACTGTTAAGACTACATCTTACCACTATGTCCATCCCTGGTGCCTGTTCTCTTGCTATCTTGAGCTTCTAATCTTTTACTTCTACATGTTGTTCATTGAGAGACAAAGGGTTTAGAGGTGGGTGGCTGGGGCATAAAGAACTGAGGTGACAAGTGTCTTGCCATGCTGATGTGCTTGAAGAATCTGCTTCTCCTTTTCTCCTCTTATTGTAAGGGACACCAGGCCCAGGCCTTGAGCTGCCTCATGATTTGGCATTAGAGAGGACTGATAACTTGTTATGGGGAGAGATGGAGCCATCTATTACCAATCCTTGCAGGCCACTGGTGTTGTGCATAGACTTAGTGGGTTGAATAATTGACATGACAACAGACTGAATAGTCCCATTTAAATCCTGGAATCCCAGTGACATGGTCCTGTTCTGGTTATCCTGCTGATGCAGTCACAACTGCCATTCTGGAAACTGCTACTATCCTTAGAACATCCTCCTGATTCCTTATTACCACAGATATCTATTGAACTGCTGCACTATCCAGTGCATGATATTAATGGTTCCTGTTGATGGTTCTTTTAAAGTTTTGTCTCCTGCAAGGGCGGCACAGTGGCGCAGTGGTTAGCACCGCAGCCTCACAGCTCCAGCGACCTGGGTTCAATTCTGGGTACTGCCTGTGTGGAGTTTGCAAGTTCTCCCTGTGTCTGCGTGGGTTTCCTCCGGGTGCTCCGGTTTCCTCCCACAGCCAAAAGACTTGCAGGTTGATAGGTAAATTGGCCATTATAAATTGCCCCTAGTATGGGGAGGTGGTAGGGGAATGTAGGGACAGGTGAGGATGTGGTAGGAATATGGGATGAGTGTAGGATTAGTATAAATGGGTGGTTAATGGTCAGCACAGACTCGGTGGGCCGAAGGGCCTGTTTCAGTGCTGTATCTCTAAAACTAAAAAACCAAAAACTAAATCTGGATGCCGAGGCTCCTCAGCCAAAGGCAGTTGCTTTTTTGCTTTTTCATCACCCATTAATTCATTAGTGCTTTTTGTAGTAATTAGTGCTTGGTGCTTCACCCAGTGATATTGCCTCTAACTTGGTAACTACATACTTCCGAATGGATATATCTGGGCTGATGCTCTCATGTATGTTAGATGCAATAAGAGAGTTGATGAGGCTGTGGGAGAAGTTGTGGAGCTTGATGTGCCAAGATGCTCTTCTGAATACACAATATCCTGTTTGAGATTCCCAAGAAGGCTAAAGTAAAGCATTCATTTTAGAAGGGTTGACCTTTCCATATCACTGTGTAGCTGTTGCAGCTCAGACATAGACCTAAACTTTAAACAATTGGAGACTGCTACAGTCCACTTTATTGTCCCTTACTTTACCAGCCTCTGGGCAGCTCACCTTCCACTTTTCCTATCTCCAACAGTGCCTCTCGTGCCTCCTGTGCCTCCTCTGAAGATTTGCCCTATGTCCTCCTCGTAGACAGATAATCTTATTGTGGCTGTTCATCCCCACTGTGGTAATTCTTTGACATAGGTTTTGGGCATCCTTTAGCTTTGCATGAAGAAAACACATTGAGAAAGGAGTTAATTTAGTCACACCTTCATTGACAAGGCCTGAATTTAACTATCTTAAAGTCCGTTCACTTATACAGTGTTACAATCAAGCCCTGTAACTCTTGTGTCAGTCACTGAGAGAATGGCAGTGATATGGTGGAGAGGAAGTGTAGGAGTTTTTCCAGAGGTTTCTTGTGACTACTAAAGTTTGGTAATTCACCCAATTATTTACTTTGTCAGAGCAGGGTGTTTTTCATGCTTATCAGTGTTACGGCATGTGCACGGGCACATGTAGCTTCACTTACCTTGGTCAAACTCCAGAGCTCATTAAGCCTTTTCTGACGCTGTGTGGCAGTACTTGGAATGACTGCCTCTGCGACCTTCCTCTATAACATATGCACCACTTTTTCCCGGTGCTACTTTCCTTAGTCCATAGGAAATGAATTCCTCTTGACCTCATTTCTGTAAGCAAGGCTGCCACTGATGCAGTAGAAAATCTGGGGGCTTTATTTGCTATTGCATTCCTGTGCAACCTTCACCCACACCCCACCCCATCCCAAGGTTGGTCTTCCTTCAGACATTCTTCAGGCTTTAACTTTCCTATTATGTACTTCCAAAATTTCACAAAGTATGCACCCTTTTAAGCTGTAGCATTTTAAATGTTGCAGTTTGCGTTTGCCTCTCTCCCAGTGATGGGTGGTGTTATTAGGAGTAGTGACATTGCTTCAAGGCCACCCTACACAGATTATTAAGTATCCCTATATAAGAGGTGGCAGGTTTCTGGCAGGGTAATTTGGCCAGGCAGAAGTCCTGCCCTGCCACTGCTTTAAGTAGGTCGAGTTAGTTGTAGATTTGCCCTTTAAATTTCTTGTTGAGCCCAATCTAGAGAAGTGGTCACCTTATCTTATGGACAAATACATTCTTTGGTAAATAGTGTACAATCATGTCTCCAGAACACCAATTGGCAACCTTCTGCATTTCTGGCAAGCAGGCCATGAGATAAAAATTTTGATACAATTTTTTATTGGTCAAGATAACTTTTCCAGCTACATAAAGTCGGGACAGACACAGATGGATTTTATTTACAAGGCTGCATATGTTGGCTGAGTTTCTTACAACTGCCAAAGTCAGCAATATGATGATGCAGGTTTTGAGAGTATTATCTTCAGGAGCGCAGAATAACTCTTGCCAGTATGCAGTACACCAGCCAATAGAAAGTAGAATAATATTCTTTGCATAGCTCCGGCAGATCCCTTTCGGTCAAAGCACCATTTTGGATATTTTCTAAAATTGGTTCAGGAGTTTGATCATTAACAGATCATGTAATGCTCCTGTATAGGGGAAGTCCAGAAGCAAATAGAAGTGATCAAATGTTTTTGTAAATATATTAAGACAGAGTGAAGGGGAATGTGATTTCAGTAAGACTAAAATGAATAATAAGGAAAGGCAGACTAGTTGAATTCAAATTTTGTGTCTGTTTTCACAGTGGAGAAAAAGAATCAAATACCAATGGTACGAGGGAATCCAAAAATAAGTCAAGGAAAGGAGTTTAGTGGATGTAATAAGAGTAAAAAAATTATGAGATAGAAAATAATGGGACTTAAGATAAACAAATCCACAGTCTTTATAGCTTTCCCCCATGATGTTAAAATAAATAGTTGAGGAAATTGCAGATGCAGTTGTCATAAATGTCCAAAGCTGTCGACAACAACAACAGCACCTTGTATTTACATAACTTCGCACACTGTCCCAAGGCACTTCACAGGAGCGTTATTAAACAAAACTTGACACTGACTTACATGAGAAGATATTAGGGTAGATGAAAGAGGTAGATTTTAAGGAGCAACTTAAAGGAGGAAAGAAAGTAGAGAAGCGGAGAGGTTTAACCAGCGAATTCCAGGGCTTAAGGCCTTGGCAGGTGCAAATGGTGAAGCGATTAAAATCAGGGACGTGCAAGAGGCCTGGAGGAGCACAGATACGTTGGAAGGTTCTAGGACTGGAGGAGATTAGAGTGAAAGGGAGGAGTGAGACCATAGAGGGGGAATTTTAAATTTGTGGCATTGCTTGACCGGGAGCTAATGTAGGTCAGTGAGTGCAGGGTGATGTGTGAATGGGACTCGGTGCAAGTAAAGACACAGACAGCAGAGTTTTGGATAACCTCAGGTTTATGGAGGGCAGAAAGTGGGAGATTGGCCAGGCGTGTGTTGGAATAGTCAAATCTGGAGATAATAAAAACATGAATGAAGGTTTCAACAGCAGCTGAACTGAGCAGGGACGGAGTCGGGTGATATTAGAGGTGGAACTAGGCAATCTTGGTGAAGGTGTGGATATGTGGTCAGAAGCCCATCTCAGATATGACATCAAGGTTGCTAACTGACTGATTCAGCCTCAGAAACTTGTCAGTGAGAGGGATGGAGTCAGTGGCTAGGGAACAGAGCTTGCGGCGGAGACCGCAGACAGTGGGTTCAGTCTTCCATTTATTTCTGATGAAGTTCAGTTCAGTTCTGATGAAAGGCCACTGACCTGAAATGTTAACTCTGCTTCTCTCTCCACAGATGCTGCCGGACCTGCTGTGTATTTCCAGTATTTCTTGTTTTTATTCCATTAATTTAGTTGGAGGAAGCCTCTGCTCATCCAGTTGGATAATCAGTCTGATCATTCAGAGACAGTGGAGGGGTTGACAGAGGTGATGGTGAGGTAGAGCTAGGAGTCATCAGTATAAATGTGGAAACTGATGAGATGAGAAATAAAAGGGGGCCAAGAATAAATGTTTGAGGGACAATGGAGGTAACGGTGCAGGAGGGGGAAGAGAAGCCATTGCAGGTGTTTCGCTGGGTATGACTGGATAGACAAAAATGGCACAATGTGAGACCAGTCCTACCCAGCTGGATGACGGTGGAGAGACGTTGGAGGAGGATGTTGTGGTCAACATGTCGAGCCTGCAGACAGGTCAAGAAGGATGAGGAGGGATTGTTTACTTTAGTCAAAATTACACAGGATGTCATTCGTGATTTTGATACGAGCCATTTTGCTACTGTGTAGGGATGGAAAGCCGATTGCAGGGATTCATACATGGAGTTCTGGGAAAGATAGGACAGATTTGGGAGGCGACAACATGTTCAAGGACTTTGGAGAGGAAAGAGAGGTTGGATATGGGATGGTATTTTGCCAGGACAGTGGGGTCAAGCATTGTTTTTTTTAAGGAAGGGTGATGACAGTAGATTTGAATGAGAGGAAGACAGTACCTAAGGAGAGAGAACTGTTAACACTATCAACTAACCTGGGTGCCAGGAAAGGAAGTTGGCTACTAATACAATAGTTAAATACTGTGGATGCTGGAAATCTGAAATAAAAATAAAATGTTCGAAATACTCAGCAGGTCAAGTAGCATCTGTGGAGTGAGCAGCTGAGTTTATCTTTCAGGTTGATGACCTTCCATCAGAATTGGGAAGTTGGGCAATCAGCGGTTTAGCGGGAATAGAATTGAGGGAGTAAGAGATGAGTCTCATGGACAAAACAAACTCAGGCCTGAGTGGAGGTAGGAGATAAACTAGAGAAAGATGTGAATTCAGGGCTAGGGCAGTGGGGAGAGCCTGAGAGGGCATGTGGCCCAGTGTGCTAGGGGAAGGAGGGGAAGCAGCAGAGGCATGAGATCTATGGCCTCAATTTTAGTTACAAAGAAATCCATGAGGTCCTTGCACTTGCTGGATTTAAGAATTGTGCCTATGGGTTGGAAAATTGACAATGTTACTCCATTATTTTAAAAATGCGAGGTTAAGGGCACCAAGGATATGTAGCAAAGGCAGGTAAATGGAGTTGACATATAGATCAGCCATCAGGGGTTTTTGTACAAACCCAACCTGAGAAATTGCTGTGTCACTGTATCATTTTATTTTCCACACCAATTGCTCTATGCCTCTTTGTCTCTTAATAAAATTACCATTTAATGCTGAATTAGAGATAGTTTAGTGCTGTAGGCCCAAGCCCACTTCAGTTTGGATTGCCAATCTCCAAACTCAGTTCACATCGGACCTTTGCAGATGTCAGTGACTCCCAACCCAGAAGATAGATGTAAAATAAAGTAATATCTGCAGCACTTGTTCCAACCCAATTTTAAAAATAAGTAAAGAAAGGTTTATGCATGTGAAAAGCATAATGCAATCAGACAGCTGTTTGAAATCGTCAGAGTTTGGAAATAATTCCATAACACTTTCTATTCATTCTTATAGAATTATCCTGTTTTATGTCATAATGAAAGATAATTTAATATAATTCATTCTAATTTATAGCAGTTTTGCTGGAAAATCTGAATTTAACACAGTTTGTCTAGGTGCGATCGTCTCAAATGATCAGGCCCATAGATAGATTTGCCTATAAGAATCCTCTCATCTCCTGTCTTTTCCACCTGTTCAACCAGTTCCATTCTAGCTCTCCTGACCTTGATGCTCGGTGGTTCCTGTTGCATTCTTCTTCCCTCCTCATTATCTACTCAGTTGTACTACCTCAGTTCTGACCAGTTTCTTAAGAGTTCTGCCTCAAAACTGGACAGAGTTTGGTAGAAGCTAGACAGAGACACAGAATCTGTTCTATGTAATAGTAATCCTTGACTTTCTTAGCAGAAATCGTTTCTCTTAATCACAGTTCAGAAATTCAACAACTACACTGCAAAACTGGTCAATAGTTTTGTTTTATAATTTTCTTTGAAAGTATAATCATTTGGAAAGAGTGCCAAATTGAAAACAATAGGCAAAATCAAACAGATTGGGTCATTTCAGATTAATATTCATAAACATGAAATTAATTCAGCTGAGAAGACTCCTGCAAAAAAGAGGGAAACTAACAAAACAACTGGCTAAATAATACAAGAAGATTTTCTGTATTCCCATTGTTGTATCAGTGGGTACAGGGAGAAAACATCTCTTTGCAAAGGCTCAGTATACATCCCAGTCAAATGTTGTCTGGTGGCTGTTTCTGGAGACTGAAATGAGGATGTGTGCTTTGTGCCCAGTTGCTGTC
Source organism: Heterodontus francisci (assembly GCF_036365525.1). NCBI lineage: Eukaryota > Metazoa > Chordata > Chondrichthyes > Heterodontiformes > Heterodontidae > Heterodontus > Heterodontus francisci. The sequence continues at coordinate 29,220,468 of NC_090396.1, read as the reverse complement.
AGTTCTATGGTGGATTAGCTTATAAATAGTGGAATTTTAAGGTTTCAGAGCTGAAAGCAAAAGAACCTTCCTGATTTCCCTATTGACTTTCATTAAGATCAAAATATAATTTGCTGTGGTTTGAAAATTAATTACACTGAACTTTTTTTATTCTTTCATGGGATGTGGGCGTCGCTGGCAAGGCCAGTATTTGTTGCCCATCCCTAATTCCAGTTCAGAAGGTGGTGGTGAGCTGCCATCTTGAACGGCCCATCTGGTGCGGGTACACCCAAAGTGCTGTTAGGGAGGGAGTTCCAGGATTTTGATCCACTGACAGTGAAGGATCAGCGATATATTTCCAAGTCAGGATGGTGTGCGGCTTGGACGGTAACTTGCAGGTGGTGGTGTTTTCATGCATCTGCTGCCCTTGTCCTTCTAGGTGGAAGAGGTCATTGGTTTGGAAGGTGCTGTCGAAGGCATGGTGCGTTGCTGCACTGTGCGCCAGTGGTGGAGGGAGTGAATGTTTGTGAATGGGCTGCCAATCAAGCGGGCTGCTTTGTCCTGGATGGTATTGTTGAAGCCACACTCATCCAGGCAAGTGGAGAGTATTCCATCACACTCCTGACTTGTGCCTTGTAAATGGTGGACAGGCATTAGGGAATCCGAAGGTGAGTTACTCGCCGCAGAATTCCTAGTCTCTGACCTACTCTTGTAGCCACACCGTTTATGTGGCTGGTCCAGTTCAGTTTCTGGTCAATGGCAAGTGCTTGGATGTTGATAGTAGGGGATTCAGTGATGGTAATGCCATTGAATGTCAAGGGGCGATGATTAGATTCTCTATTATTGGAGATCATCATTACCTGGCACTGAAGCCTGAATGTTATCCAGGTCTTGTTGCGTATGGACCCAGACTGTTTCAGCGTTTGAGGAGTTACGAATGGTACTGAACACCGTACAATCATCAGCGAGCATCCCCACTTCTGACCTTATGATGAAGGGAAGGTAATTGATGAAGCAGCTGAAGATGGTTGGGCCTAGGACGCTACCCTGAGGAACTCCTGTAGCAGTGTCATGGGGCTAAGATGATTGGCTTCCAATAACCACAGCCATCTTCCTTTGTGCTAGGTATGACTCCAACCAGTTGAGTTCTTTTTCCCTTGATTCCCATTGTCTTCAGTTTGGCTAGGGCCCCTTGATGCCACACTTGGTCAAATGCAGCCTTGATATCCAGGGCAATCACTCTCGTCTCACCTCTTGAGTTCAGTTCTTTTGTCCATGTTTGGACCAAGGCTGAAATGAGGTCAGGAGCCAAGTGGCCCTGGTGGAAGGGCTGAAAATTCAATTCCCATTTACCAGTAAAAAGGTTAAAGCTCTAGTGTTAATGGAGCCTGCTTAGATTGTAACATTGAATGCTGCTTTGATTTGATAAATAGGAAAATTGACAGAGGAAAGGGAAAACAGGGAAGGAAGACAATAAGGAGTGAAAAAAATGGACCAGAGCAAGTGGTATAATTAAAGTACACCCCCTGAATCCTAGAAAAATTTATTATAATATGTCTGTCTTATATACAACTGCTGATGCCGTCTATAAAATAATATTTGGTATCTGTACCTTGATAAAGTATTAACAAAAATGACAGGCATGGTGGAAAGAATTCACCTATTCGCTCTAATCCTCGTGCCTGCCATGTTTTCCCTATTGTAGTCAACATTTCCATGCTGTCAGCACTTATTCAACCCATTGGAAGCTCAGAAAATAATGAATTGCTACAATAAAGTGCTACAAGAATTTACTTTAAAGGTTACTTTGCAATTATCCAGATCCTCCCAGCCACTATTACCAGTGAGTTGTGAATGTTGTATTCCAAACTGCCTAATGTCATAATAAATGTCAAAGAACAGGGCGAAATGTTTTATATTTTTAACCTGCGTCAATTCTATAATGTATACGTGGGCCTTCATGCAGACTCGGTGCAAGCAAAGCACACATTAGAACTGAGGTATTTATGCCAACATTGTACAACTTCAAGAATTGTTTTTTGGGAGGCAGGTGGAGGGGTTGGTGGTGAATCTGTTCAAAAACGTTTTGTCAGGCAAAGATGGAATATGAGAAGTGCACATCCAAGGGAAAAAAACATTTGTTGAAAAGTGTTGCAATTCCAATTCATTTATTAAAATTACCTTACGTAGGAAAACCCTTTAATTGGCATGTAAAACATGATGCCCTGGCTCTCCAACACTAAGTCTGTTGATGTAAAACTTGGCATTAAATTAAGAGGCTTTGGGATTGGAAAGTTGTCTACTTGATATACACCAGGTGCTGCAAACTCGCCTGTGGGATGCGGGGCTCAAAGATCTCTTTGGAATTCTTCGATGAATTCGTCAGGTGAAGTTTGTCTAGACAATTTTACATCCCATACAATTTGCACATGTCTAGAGGAGAACAAAATACAAAGTTTTGTAGGGTATCTACATGGTGATAGGCCTTATCAGAGGATTATGAAATAAACTTGGAAGCCCTTATTATATTTTATTGTTTCAGTCAAGAGGAAGTTACCTGTCTAGACACACTTAACCTGTTACACAAAGCATTTTTGCCAAATACAAATCTTTTTAGCCACTTGTTTGCACTTAATCCATATTTGAATACATACTATTCCACAGCTGTCATTTAAAGTTGTAGTTCATTGGTTGAAGTGTCAACTGGTTCATTGATGGCAATCTCATCTGAGTCACAATATTGTGGGTTTAAACCCCACGAGAGGACTGGCCCCATATTGTAGGCTAACACTTAAGTGCACCAGTGAAGGAAAGCTGAATTGTGCGGTGCCGTCTTTTCAATGAAATGTCAAAATGATGTCTAACTGTTCAAGTGGATGTAAAACATCCTATGGCATCTTTTTGAAGAAGAGCAGTATGTTCTCCTGGTGTCCTGACCAACATTCACCTCTCAACTAACCCCACCAAATCTCATTAACTGGTCATTCACCTCATTGATGTTTGTTGGACCTTGCTGAGCTGAATTTAGTCCCGGCAGCAGACCCAGAAATGAGTGCTGTTCCCACTTGTCACATGAGCGGCCACTCCACCACGATCACACAGCAGGAGGCCATTTTGCATAATGAAGATGCGGGGCCCATCCAATCACAGGGTGGAGCGGGATCCGAGACGCCGAATATGGCGTCAGATGACTCTGGAGCAGGTGATAGCGCAATATTTAAAGGCCTGCCATCCCTGCTTGCATTGCTTCCTTGCACTCATTTGCTGGGAGCTCGTCAAAATTGAGACCAGTGTTGCAGTGACTGAGGACCCTCCCAGCCCCCGAGCTGGATCTCTCAGGCTGGCAGAGGCAAAACACTGGCCCCATGGCTTAGTGATGCCTCCCTTGGGATTCTCCTCCAGGCTGCAAGGGAAAGATGGGAGGTCCTCTTCCTGAGCGATGGCAAGAAGAGGTCCTCCCACCTGACTAAGCAGGCCTGGATAGAGATCGTTGAGGAGGTCAGTGCATTGAGAAGCTTTTTATGTTGTCTGATGCAACATTAATGAGATGCATGGAGTTCAGTTGATAGAAGATCTCAAACAGGTTTATTAACAGATAACAAGAATATACAGTGCAGAGCTATCTATTTACATGACTTGCCTCTAGGTGTTACAGTTGTAATGAGAAGCTTTTTATCTTGTCTGATGAAACATAAATGAGACGTGTGGAATTCAGTTGATTGAAGATCTCAAACAGGTTTATTAACAGCTAACAAGTATATACAGTGCAAACTTGTCTCTAGGTGTTACAGTAGTAGAGTGAATCCGGCAAGTAGTCACGTGACTGCATCCTGGCACGTAGCTCATTAGCAGACTAAGATCTTAAAGGACATCACTCTTAAAGGCAATCATACAACAGTCAGCAGCCATGGGATCACCCCTTGGAACTGGGTACAGTGATCAGCATCTCTCCACAACAGTGGAAGAGGCATTAGAATTGGCAGGGACACAGGGCGGTCACACCATATCAGATGGAGAGACTGGAGTCTACGTGCAAGAGAGTGAGGATTGGCTTCCATCGACACACAGTTCACTTCTGAAGACCTACATCGTGTACGGTTGGCATGATGAGATCTGACAGCCTAGCCCACACATGTTTGTGTTCTCTCATGCAGGTCAGCATCTGCAGGAGACTCAACCAGAATGGGGGCATCTTTCAACCTCTGAGGATCAGCAATCAGAGGATGTCCCATCCCATGATTCTCCTGCACCTTCCACCAGTGCAGATACTTTCATCTCGGTGGGTTTCCGCTCGGCTTTAGAATCAGGGTCACAAGCTGGTGAGAGCATTGCATACATGCCTGAGCAGCTGGCTGAAGCTGCGACAGCTGAGGCCACTGACAGTCAGACGACTGTGGGTGGCCAGGCCTATGCTGAGCTCCAGGGTGATGATGAGCCTCTGATGTCGACAGCACAGAGCAGGCTGGAGTTGCAGAGAGAGTTAAGGCAACATATGGTGGAGATATTAGAGGCCATGCGCAGCCATGAGCGGATGATGGAGGAATCCATTCATGCCATGAGTGCTGCCATGTCTCAGGCATGTGAGTGCATGTCTTCCTCCATTGAGAGGTTGGCAACCCTCATAGAGAGCCAGATGCACAAATGCACGTAGACCTGCACACCGTCGCCTTGCCCATGGGATCTACGCAGCAGTGGCAAGGCAAGAGAAGGTCGAGGTGCCTAGAGTCTTCTCCAGCTCCTCGTCCTTCTCTAGTGAGCAGGGAGGTTCAAGTGAGCCTTCAAAGGGAGGAGAGGCTGACCTCCACAGCTGGGGGCTCCCCTCAGAGTGCTCTAAGTGTGGACACTGGCTCTCCTCAGGGTGCTCTAAGTGTGGACACTGGCTCCTCAGCCCCTCCACCAGTGAGCCCAACTCCAACAGCCACGATGCCTGAGGAGAGTCCTGCACCTGTGCAGGAAACCTTCAGGCTGTCGGAGCCCTCCAGCCCTCAGGCAGTCAGAGGACGGCCGCTGACGTCATCACAGGCCAAGGGACAGACTGATCAGCAGCCTGCATCCAGCCCAGCTGCTAGTGATGGGTTCACACCTCACAGAAGCACTCATAAACGTATAAGGAAAAGCACAAGGAGACACTTGGGTGGTTCACCGGTGTTCGAAATTTGACATGTGTGGCATCATATAAAGTTCTTTTGTTCAAGCCATTAACCTTCATTGTGTAAAAGTAATTATTCTATCTTGCATCAATTGTGAGCTGCTTACTTCACCCTTCCCCCTTAGTGGATTGCCAATATAGGCACAGCCCTCATTTGAATATGAACTCCAATAGGCACTAGTGCGTGTTTTAGCTGGGCACTAGGCACAGAACACAAGCAGAAAGGAGGTAACAGACTGCATACATTGAGATGAGTATTTATTGTTTTTTCTCTGAGTGGCCATCAAGGTGGCTGGAAGTGGGTAAGTATGAGATTGTCTCTTTTCTGCTTTCCTTTCGGTCAATCTGCCTGGCCTCTGATGCAAGGGCTTCAACATCCAGTGCTGCTTGCTCACCTCCCTCATCTGCGTCCTCCTCGTTGGTGGAGCAGCGTCACTCAGTCACGTCATTGTTATGCAAGGCCTGCCCCCGTCTGCAGTGCTAGATTGTGCAGAGCACAGAAGACCACCACGATTTGCAAAACCCTCACAAGGATATGCTGCATGGCTCCACCAGATCAACCCAGGCATCGGAATGTCATCTTTAGCAACCCAATGGCATGCTCAATGGTCACTCAGATGGAGCTGTGGCCAGAGTTGTACCTCTCCTCTGCTGCAGTGTGAGGGTTCCTCACAGGTGTCAGTAACCAAGTCTTCAATGGATAGCCTTTCTCCCCAAGAATTCATCTGTAAAGGTGAGAGGGGGTCCTGAAAAGCTGTGGTACCTGGGACTGTCGAAGTATCTAGGCGTCGTGGATGCTTCCCGGGAAGCAAGTACACACCTGCAGGAAACGCTTTCGGGGGTCACAGACCAGTTGAACATTGATGGAGTGAAAGCCCTTCCTGTTGATGAAGGCGGCTGGCTCGTCTGTTGGAGCCTGATGGCCACATGCGTGCAATCTATCACACCTTGCAGCCGGGGAAATCCAGTGACGGCCCCGATTCCAATGGCCTTCTCGGCCTGACTGTCAGGGTCAGTCTGGTCGCACACAGAGTCGCCCAGCCCTCTTGAACAGGGCATCAGTCACCTCCTTGATGAAGCACTGGGCTGCTGCCTGGGAGGCCCCACACATGTCCCTGGTGAATGCTTGGAATAATCCAGACATGTAAAGGTTTAGTGCCACTGTGATCCTCAGGGCCACTAGCTTAGGGTGACCCCAAATCCTGTAGGTCGCAACTCTTCTTGCAGCAGACCGCATTAGACAGTGACCGCCTCCCTGGAGAGGCGTAGTCTTCACTGACACTGATGCTTGGACATTTGGAGGTAGCTGATTCCGGTCCAGTCCACTCTCTGGAACAAGTGGGCCCTTCTTGGCACAGTTGGTTGCTGTTGCTCTCATCATGGAGATTCACAGACAGGCGCAGCTGCCTATTGGCCCTCCCTGCATCGGAGGTGTTGCATCACGCCAAAAAGACAGTGTGTATGAGATCCATGCCAGGTGACCAGTGGGTCTCCAGAGCACTGTGCATGCAGAGACGAACCTACCTTGGCAACTGAGCTTTTGAAACATCTCCTGGCGGACTCCCTGATGGTCCTCAGTGCCCACCCTTGCTGATAACCGACCCTCCATCCAGCAGTATGGGCAGCCAAACATCTCACCCAATGCAGCCACTCAAACCCAAGCCTTGCAGAGCACCCAAGACCCCCTGGTGCTTTCCCGCCACTAACTAAATCTGGAACCGACATCAGAACACCTGCTTTCCGGGCGAATGCTTCAGACGCAGTTCTCTGCTCCCCCATGCCACCAGTCCCGCTCCAAATGGCCACACTAAATTCAGCCCACTGTATGCAAATTGGCTAAGGTGCTTACCTGCATAACAACAGTGATTGGCATTTAGAAGTATTTATTTGGCTCTGAAGTACTTGTGAAATGTCCTGAGGACCTAAAAGGTCCTACATGGATGCAACTTTGTTCTTTTTTTCCTCATCCACATGTATTTTTGAAACAAAATAATTACAGAACTGTCTCAATTATATTAAGTTTTGTGATCTACACTGAAGTTGGAGAATGTACTTACTCTGTCAGTTTGTTTCATAATTTATTTCCAACTTGTCAAGTGCTTAAAAACTGCTTTGTAATAAATTTGTTTGAATTATTTTGGCAAAGGGAAATTATACTTTCTGAAGATTTGTAAAAAAAAATACAATTGGTAGTGTATTCCTGAGGAGCAAGAGCATTTAAATAAGACGAAATGGCCATAATGATGATTGGTCAGTCACAACCGTTTTGTATTATAAAACTGATCAGCCTATCTGTATTAATTCCATAGTGTGCATCAAGTAAATACAGAAAGACATGATATAATTAACTTTTCTAATATTTGTCAGTTCCGATGAAGGGTCATTGACCCGAAACGTTAATTCTGCTTCTCTTTCCACAGATGCTGCCAGACCTGCTGAGTGGTTCCAGCATTTCTTGTTTTTATTTCAGATTTCCAGCATCCGCAGTATTTTGCTTTTATGATATAATTAACTCTTGCTAAGAGGGCAACTTAATACACAAAGAATGTGAAACAACGCAAAACAAAGAAATAGTACAGCTGAAGTAAATTATATGTTAAATATAGAAACAGGAGCAGGCCATTCATCCCCTTAATGGCCTTTTCTGCCATTTCGTTAAATCATGGATTATCTATGTCTCAGATCTATTTATCCACCCTTGACCCATATCTCTCGATTCTCTTACCTAATATAATTCTGCTGATATCAGTCTTGAAAATGTCAATTAGCCCAGCATCCACAGCCTTTTTGGGTAGGGAGTGTCAGATTTTATTTTTTTAATTTTTATTTAGAGGTACAGCACTGAAACAGGCCCTTTGGCCCACCGAGTCTATGCCAACCAACAACCACCCATTTATACTAATCCTACATTAACCCCATATTCCCTACCACATCCCCACCATTCCCCTACCACCTACCTGCACTAGGGGCAATTTACAATGGCCAATTTACCTATCAACCTGCACGTCTTTGGCTGTGGGAGGAAACCGGAGCACCCGGCGGAATCCCACACAGACACAGGGAGTACCCAGAACCGAACCCGGGTCACTGGAGCTGTGAGGCTGCAGTGCTAACCACTGCGCTACTGTGCCGCACTTGCCTGAAAAATGCTTCCTGATTTCTCCCCTGAATGGTTTAAGATTCTGTGATAGTGCCCTCTTGTTCTGGATTCTCTCACCAGAGGAAATAATTGCCCTATGTCTACCCTATCAAATCCCTTTACCATTTTAGACCACCTCAATCAAATCTCCCCACAACCTTCCAAACTCAAGGGAACACAAGCTAAGTTTATACCTGGGCTGTACTCCAGATGGAGCCTGACCAAAGTTCTCCACAATTGAAGCATAACTTTATATAAATGGCTTAGATGAAGGGACCGAAGGTATGGTTGCTAAATTTGCTGATGACACAAAGATAGGTAGGAAAATAACTTGTGAAGAGGACATCAGGGGGCTAAAAAGGGATATAGATAGATTAAGTGAGTGGGCAAAGACCTGGCAAATTGAGTATTATGTGGGAAGGTGTGAAATTGTCCACTTTGGCAGGAAGAATAAAAAAGAAGCATATTATCTAAATTATGAGAGATTGCAAAGCTCTGAGATGCAGAGGGATCTGGGTGTCCGACTGCATGAATCGCAAAAGGTTAGTTTGCAGGTACAGCACGTAATTAGGAAAGCTAATAGAATGTTATCGTTTATCGCGAGGGGAATTGATTACAAAAGTAGGGAGGTTATGCTTCAGCTATACAGGGCATTGGTGAGACAACATCTGGAGTACTGTGTACAGTACTGGTCTCCTTATTTAAGGAAGGATGTAAATGCGTTGGAGGCCGTACAGAGAAGGTTTACTAGACTAATACTTGGAATGGGCGGGCTGTCTTATGAGGAAAGATTGGACAGGCTAGGCTAGTATCCGCTGGAATTTGGAAGACTAAGAGGCGACTTGATTGAAACATATAAAATCCTGAGAGGTCTTGACAGGGTGGATGTGGAAAGGATGTTTCCCCTTGTGGGCGAATCTAGAACTAGGGGTCGGTCACTGTTTAAAAATAAGGGGTCGCCCATTTAAGACAGATGAGGGGAAATCTTTTCTCTCAGAGGGTCGTGAGTCTTTGGAATTCTCTTCCTCAAAAGGCGGTGGAAGCAGAGTCTTTGAATATTTTTAAGGCAGAGGTAGATAGATTCTTGTTCAGCAAGGAGGTGGAAGGTTATCGGTGGTCGGTGGAAATGTGGAGTAATCAGTTCAGCCATGAACTTATTCAATGGCAAAGCAGGCTCGAGTGGCCTACTGCTGCTCCTAATTCATATGTTTGTAACTTCGTTGCCTTTATATTTCAGTCCTCTTGATATAAAGCCCAACATTCCATTAGTCCTTTTCATTAATTTTTGCACCTTCTATTAGGACGTCAGAAATGCTCCATCCATCAATATTGGCGACCACGCTCTGGAAGTGGTTCAAGAGTTCACCTACCTAGGCTCAACTATCACCAGTAACCTGTCTCTCTAGATGCAGAAATCAACAAGCGCATGGGAAAGGCTTCTACTGCTATGTCCAGACTGGCCAAGAGAGTGTGGGAAAATGGCGCACTGACACGGAACACAAAAGTCCGAGTGTATCAAGCCTGTGTCCTCAGTACCTTGCTCTATGGCAGCGAGGCCTGGACAACGTTTGTCAGCCAAGAGCGACGTCTCAATTCATTCCATCTTCGCTGCCTCCGGAGAATACTTGGCATCAGGTGGCAGGACCGTATCTCCAACACAGAAGTCCTCGAGGTGACCAACATCCCCAGCTTATACACACTACTGAGTCAGCGGCACTTGAGATGGCTTGGCCATTTGAGCCGCATGGAAGATGGCAGGATCCCCAAAGACACATTGTACAGCGAGCTCGCCACTGGTATCAGACCCACCGGCCGTCCATGTCTCCGCTTTAAAGACGTCTGCAAACATGACATGAAGTCCTGTGACATTGATCACAAGTCGTGGGAGTCAGTTGCCAGCGTTCGCCAGAGCTAGCGGGCAGCCATAAAGGCGGGGCTAAAGTGTGGCGAGTCGAAGAGACTTAGCAGTTGGCAGGAAAAAAGACAGAGGCGCAAGGAGAGAGCCAACTGTGTAACAGCCCCGACAAACAAATTTTTCTGCAGCACCTGTGGAAGAGCCTGTCACTCTTGAATTGGCCTTTATAGCCGCTCCAGGCGCTGCTCCACACACCACTGACCACCTCCAGGCGCTTACCCATTGTCTCTCGAGACAAGGAGGCCAAAGAAGAAGTACCTGGAATCCCAAAACTCTTTGCTCCTCTGCAGTTCCTTGATTCTCACCATTGAGAAAATATTCTAATTTGATTCTATTAGATCCTAAGTGATTGGCTTCAGACTCCTCCATATTGAGCTTCATCTACCATAGTTTTGTCCAGTCACTTAATCTGTCAATCTCTCTTTCTAACTTCCTACACCATAACTTACTGTCCTTCCTAACTTAGAGTCAACTGCAGACTCACATATACAACTGTCTATTCATTCAACTAGGTCACTGATGTACATGGTGAAAAGCTAAGGACCCAGTACACATCTCTGCAGATCATCACTTGATGTATCCTGCCAATCCAAGAATTTTCACTTTAATCCTACTGTCTGCTGCCTCCCAACCAATTATCAATCCATGTCACAAGGTCATCTCAATTCGGTACGCTCTAATTTTTCCTCATAATCTCTTGTACGGGACTGTACCAAATGCCATCTGGAAATCCATACAGACAACATCCATAGACTATCACCTATCCACCATACCAGTGAGCACCTCAAAACATTTAACTAGATTAGATAGACATGGCCTACTCTTCACAAATCCTTGCTCACTCTCTTTGAGCAGCTCAGTATTCCTAAAAATGTATGGGTATTTTTGTTTGTTAGTACTGTTTTTCTGTTATATTTCTGTGAAGTTTGTGGTAGAGGAAAATGTAATCACCAAAGAAAGACTTTGGATTGATAAGATCTTTGGCAGTTACAATATCCTCTTGAAATGAGATTTGTGAATCTGAACAACCGCATGGGATAAAGTGGCTAACATTGGGGTAAACCAGAGAAAGAGGCTTAGGAATATCTTGATAATTATGAATGCATGCTATTGTCTACCAGTTCTGGTGATGTTCTTTCGAATACTTGGCTGGGCTAGTTCCAAGCCATAATGAGTTCTCTGTAACTACGACCTCACAAGCCTCGGCACTTGTCCAGCCTCGGTTGGGATGCAATAATACGACATGCTTTGTTTTTAGGATCATTAAAGGTATATGGATTTTTCTTACATTTCTCAATTATGTGTTCATCATTCTGAGGGAATGAAACTCTTTCTATTTCAAGTATATGTCAGCATCAAGTACTGTCATGTCAAATATATCATGCTTAGAAGAGTATTATAATTTTCTCTGATGTGCCCTTGAAAAATGTCTCAGTCCCAACCTCATAAAAACATACCTACTGCACTATTAATGATATTTCTAGTAGGTATGTGTCAACAGTAGATAAACTTACCCTAATTTGACAACTGTATGATATTTTTCCATTTCCAACAACAGCTATCATTATGTGGTCTCTCTGAACAAGTTTGCCAACTTTAATGCCAAATTAAGGGCAACCTTTGTTGTGGATCTATGCCCATGCATTGGGGCTGCCCAAACTCATTTCAGCAACAGAGAAATCATTCATCCCATTAATCAGGGCTAATTTTGAACCTGGTCAAAGAAGTGAAAGACCAGTGTTAAACCTACTACATCACTCAATCACTGAAGGGATAAGCAATCTATAATTGCCCTAGCCTGATGGGGCTTTTTTCAGGCACTTATTTAATCAAAGTTTTTAAAATTAGCTTAACACTGAGTCATTCGTGAATGCCTCACTCCTCTGATCCATTAAGTCTCCTATCTGGCATCTCAGCTGTATCTTCTCAACCAGTAAAAATATAATAGAACAAAAATCTCAAAGTGATTGTCATACACGTAAGAGGTGATTGAAACAATAATTCATAAGGAATTGTGATATTTGGACTCGCTTGTGTGTAAACAAATAAAAAATGTAACTAAATGGTGAAAAGCCATCTGTTTGTTCCTATATTTTCTATTGTTGGTATTGAATTTGGTGGGGTTGCCTATTGGAGCTGTGATTAATAGGTGGGATGATACTAAATCAGGCTGAAGTTTATATTGACTGATCAAACTAGACATTAGATTAAAGGAAGATTGTGGATTAGGAAGATTTGTAATAATCATCAACTAGGATTAGTTTACTCATTGTGTAACTATGCAATGCTTTCCTTTTTTAGCAGCGCTCGTGAAAATAGTTGGCTCTTGAGAACTAATTGTCAGTGTTAAGTTACACATTCTTAAATGATAAAACATGATCCCATCTTATCACAGATTGATTTATGATACCTGTGCTGGCCAAATGTAGAAGAGCATAACATTAAATCGTAAGAGGGTGGATTACAAAGAGGGAAGTCAGTTCCAGAGGTTGACCATTCAACACACAACATTTTGGACAAAGTTTTATTATCGCTTTGAATGCTGGTGCTGGATAAATAACAAATACTGTAATAGGATTAAGATGAGTGTTAGTTAAGTGCCTATACCTGAAAGTTAGACGCATTTAGAATGAAATGGTAGATTTAGAGGCACACATGATGGCAGAAAATTGTGACATTATGGGGCATCTTGTGAGTGACATGCAGCTCTTCTGTGGGGTTCCTTGTTTGGCTTCAGTGGAAATGCAAATCTGCAGAGGTTTTAAAGGCACTGTAATAATGCTGTTCGACCCACTTGTTTAACTGCTCACCACACTGTAATGAGCTTAAGCCTGTAAAAGTTGGTAGAACAGAAGCTTCTAATGTTTTAACCATAGAACCATAGAAAAATTGCGGTACAGAAGGAGGCCATTCAGCCTATCTTGTCTGTGCTGGCCGAAAAAACTAGCCGCCGAATCTAATCCCACCTTCCAGTACCTGGTCCATAACCTTGCAGGTTACAGCACTTCGGGTGCATGTCCAGGTACCTTTTAAATGAGCTGAGGGTTTCTGCCTCCACTGCCGATCCAGGCAGTGAATTCCAGACACCCACCACCTTCTGGGTGAAAAGGTTTTTCCTCACGTCCCATCTAATCCTTCTACCAATCACCTTAAATCTGTGCCCCCGGTGATTGACCTCTCCGCTAGGGGAGACAAATCCTTCCTGTCTACTCTATCTAGGACCCTCATAATTTTGTGCACCTCAGTTAAGTCACCCCTCAGACTCCTCTGTTCTAAGCATTGTTCTGATTGGCTCAGCTATGGAAAACCGATTGCCCCTATAAATGCTGCATTAGCTCACAACCATAATGGCAGCATTCCTGCTTTTTATTTTAATAAAAGAAGGGTAGTTTGAAATAATTGTTTGTGTGTTTGATTTTGCGGTGCTATCTACAGTTTATAACAAGTTTAAAAATGCATGTAATCTGACACATGAAACACAAAAGTCATTTTTCAAAACTGTGCGGATGCATGCTTTGACAGGAGGTATGTGTCAGGAGCACAGCACAGAGAACTGGTGAGGTAAACGTTAAAATGAAACATTGAAGCAAATTAATCTATGGAAATCAATAGATAAGATCAGTGGGATGAAACCCTAACGATATGTTTTGTGGATTAATGACGGAGCTCTTAAAATGTACAGAAATAGAGAATGCAGTGGCGTTAATATTTATGGCTAGCTGGAGACTGCACAAGACCCGCTCTTGGAACAGTCTATAAATTAATACGTTGGCAACAAGTCTTGAAGTGAGGCACGTTCCTCTCCTCTTAAATGTGTTCAGGCATTTCAAATAAAATGTAATCAAGCTATGTGGAAATTGTAAATTGACTCTGAGCACAATAACTGAGACTACAAACAAAGTCAGCGGACTTGAAGTTGAAGCTATGAGCTTTCATTTAGCACTGAGCAGCAAAGAAAATGTGCAGAACAGTTCTATGAGCAGCAGGAAGAGAAACAATAGTAACATATTAATTTGTGATTCTTGTTAGAGTACCTTTGGGCATGAATAACATGCTTCCTTTTAACTACTTCAGCTGGAGGAAGATGCAATTCGACAGTCCTATGTCAACCAGTAGGGGGGGGGGGGGGGGAAAGCAGATCCAAAGGATGTTAATGTGCTGTGACTAGCAAACATTAAAAGGTACAGGCATCACAGAATTCACCATGACATATTGCCTCAATTTCCAGAAGCGCACAAAGCAAGGCATGGCAGCAATATGATACTGACAGCATTCTGAGAAATTTAAGATTTTGAAGATGTATTTCACTTAGAATCCACCTGTTTGTGAACAGCCAATCACCTCTTTAAGCATTTGGTCTAGAGATTTATAAACTGAAAATGGACACCAAGATCTATAAATACCAGAAGCCCACTGCATCAACAGAATTGTGGTAAGACAGAACTTCTATCCACCTGCCTACCCTCACCCTGTCCCAATTCCCAACCTAGGAATTATGGAGGTTCTAAAGTGTATTTATGTACCTTATGAGGTGGAGATACTTGTTTATCAGGTCACTAGGATTTCAATGAATTTTCATTTGCAGCAAAACAAACAACAGAATAATTCCACCTCCCTGTTCTACCAGCTGTCTAGTTGTGGACTTGACAGTTTGATTTTCCATTATCTAATTAACATTTGGAATGCTGAGTTCTATTATTATGCCACTTCAGTCCACTGATTGGGATAGTGTGGGGTTAGAACCTGGAGCTGCTTACGGGATAGTTGGTGGTGGGTGGGAGAGAGTAGAAAAGGTATTGTATAAATTAAGCAGGAACAAAAAGGTTAACTTCTTCCAAGGTATAGACAATGTATTTTATTTTTGAAGACGAGACAAACCACAAGGACAATGCTGAACGGCCCAATAATTTTTGCATGCACTTTATTTTGCAGGTTGGCTTAATTTTAATGAATTTTGTTGAGCCGAGTAATTCAAAGTGGAGCAACCAAAAGAACCAAATCCCACTCCTAGCAAGTTGAATGGAGTGACCAAACATGAGGGCGTGGACCAGAATGGTGATCCAGTTCATCAGAAGACTGAAATTTGCAAACATAAGAGTGACTGTATGACCACCGAAATGAAAGATCTATCTCTACAGACAGATCGACGACTACCACCTCTCAGTGAACGAAAGAATGGTAGGCTCTGTTTTGTCTTAAATAGAGAAAGGCATAAGTGAGGTGTTGCATTATAATTGTTAGCCAGTAAGAGAATAGGCTGCACGTGGATTAGTCTTAGATTTTGTCAATACAGAATGAAACAATATTCAATAGCCCAAGAAACAATTGTGCTTACCAAGTAATTTTCTCATCCTGAAATTTCAATGAAATGGAAGAATTATCTGCACTATACTCCAAAACATCTGCAACATACCGAATTGAACTCTTGAAACAGCAGCCATCAACTCAACAATTAATTAGATCCTTCCAGTTTCAAGATCAGCTTTGGTTAAAATAGCAACTCTGCACATAGTCCTCTGCCATGGTTATTTTCTTAGATTACTCAAATTAGAAGTTGTCAGGTGTTTTTAAGGTAACCGTACTAAATTACAAACTGTTCTCCTGTCAGAACAAATATCTGATATACTATATTTGCTCCTAATTGCATCTAAATTACTGAGTTTGGTTAGAAATTCTTGTGGATCACTCTCTTTTCCTTTTTTAATCAGTGCAAATGTATTCTTCAGGACTTAATGCTTGTTGCTTAAGGCCCTTCATGTACAATTAAGTTATCTTCAAACTGGTGTTTTACCATTGACATTTGACATATGTTATAAATCTATTAGATATAAAGGAAGTTATGGGGTGTTGCCAGGTTAAGCTCTGGCATGTACCCCTTTATCTCCAGAGACTCCAGTTTGCGTGATGATAATGTACTCTTGCAGTATCTGTTAAAGTTCAGACAAAGTGCACAGTGTGTTAGTGAACCATCTTTTGGCAATTTGGTGCTAAGACCATTAGGAATGGAGGGAGAGAGGTAATAAAGTAGTTTTGAAGTGTTATCACTGTTGTATTAATGGAAAATGTGGCAGCCAATTTACACAGCAAGATCTCACACACAGCAGTGAAATAAATGAGCATGTAATCTGTTTTAATGATGTTGGTTGAGCGATAAATATTGGCCCAGAAATCAGGAGAACTCCCCTGCTCTTCATTGAAATAGTATCATGGAATCTTTTACATACACCCGAGAGGGCAGATGTCTTGGTTTAATCTCTTATCCAAAAGACAACACCTCCGACAATGCAACACTGAAGTGCTAGCCTAGATTAGTACACACATGTTTGGAGTATGACTTGAGCTCGCAAAGTTCTGACTCCGAGGTGAGAACACTACCACTGATCCAAGGCCAACACCTAATTATGTTGGCACATAATCCTTTGATGAGGAATTGCTGATCTCCAGGAGGCTGTATAGTGGAGAGACCTAGGCACTCTTCTCATCCCCATCCAAAAATATATCAGAGGACAGTCAGGCTGCATCACTTTCTTACACCTACTAGCAGCCAAGTCTTAATACTTGCAATTTGGATAGGAGAACAGTGTTCAGTGTGGGTGAGGGTGAATCTAAAGCAAAACAGAATATTTTTTGGGAATGGAGATTGAAAAATTAATAGTAGCAAATATAAAAGCCCTGCTGCCCTTTTTACACCCATCTGATTAGACTTTCCATTGAAGTCAAAAGTACTATAAAGTTTTCATCGCCTGACATCTAGTTTTCATAAGGGCCTTCAGTTTCCCTAAGTAGTGAATAATACTAGTCGAAAGTGCAGGAATGGTTTTACTTTTGTACTAAATTTGGTAGCTGAAACCAGCAATGCTGCAGTATCACCTGGTTAAAGGGTCACTGGAAACATTTCTGAGGTTGTAATTGCAGAGGAAGTTAATGTTGCAACTACTTGAGCTTTATCTAATCAAAATGTTTTAAGGACTTAAGCTTCCTCTGCTAATGTGTGTCACTGCCATTAACTGTTGGTGTCTATTTGTAACCTCCACTGGATATTAATGTGGCTGGAGTGTCCAAAGATAAATATGATGCAGCAATCTCAATATAAGCTCATTACATTCAAGACAAAATTTTATATTTTAGTATATTCTTAAATGAGTTACTAATAAAAAGTTTGCTGGAGCTTATTTATCCTTTAAAATTCCAGCATGTTATATGCAGGAACAGAGACAATTAATGGCACAGAAAGGCTCAACTCACATCATAATTCAGGGCTTAGAATTTAACAAATTTTATTATCCAGTTGTTATGTTACCTGTTAAATGAGAACAATACAACAACAAAAAAACTTAGTCCATGCTGTTATACATAAATATTTTTCTCAAACCCCTTATACATCTGTACTGTCATTAGCAATGAGTGCAAACTGGCATTTGAATTCAGACAAGGTGGCGTAGAGTGTCAGAGCTGCAGTCAGGACACAGCCCTGCAGCTGTGATTCCCAACAGGATGAACTTCCCAGTCTCCATAGGAAAGGAGGAAAATTCAGAAAATCAGTCACCCTTTCAGACTCGCATGCATGCATCCAACGTCTTACTATAGATCCAGCTTTTTGTGTGCAAGGGAACACAAGACGAATGAGAAGAGTAGTGGAAAGAGAAAGAGAAGCAATCTGAGCATCCACAGTATTTTGCTCTTGTTCAGTCTGAGTTCCACTGCCTCACTGATCTCAGTCATGTACAATTTTTGTCGCATTACTGAAATTGGATAGCAAGACAATGTAAATATTTCCAAAAATAATCATTAAATGGTTCAGATATTTTCCCAGCATCTTCAATTTCTTCACCACTTTTATTCTCGAGTGTTCTGACTTGCTAACTCTCCAGGCCTCTGAGTGATCAAGTGAGCAAGATCCCATTCATGGGCCAGACTGTTTGAAATTTAAGTTTCAAATTCAAAGATTCTGAGATTTAGACTCTCAAAATCAGATCCTAAATTAACTACAGAACCATAACATCATATAACACAGAAAAAGGCCAGTCAAACATCCAAATCTAATCCCACTGCTCTGCTCTACTCTGCTCCAGATGCTTATCAGCTTTTCCCTTAAACAACACAATGGTCTTTGCATCAACTATTCCCTGTTTCAAAGCATTACAACAACTCTCTATATAAGAAAATTTCACCTCACCTTGCTCTTCACTTTCTTGGTGACAGATTTAAATTGATGACTCTTTAGTCCCTGACTTTCCAACCAGAGAAAATACTCTATCCCTATTCGCCTTGTCAAAATTCCTTCAGAATTCTGGATACATCTAAGTGTTCACCCATTGTATCATTCAACTTCAGTTTTACCTCAACAAATAAATCTAATGGGATTACATAGATTTTGTAATAACTAGTTCTGGGATAGCTCAAGATTATCTTCTTGAAAGTGTGGGTGTGTAGGTTGAGGTAAGCATTTAAAATGCAATTAATTTGCAAAATGGAGTTAAAACTCCTAATCTATCTTTATTTCATACTTTATCATCCAAGTGATAAAGTAACTCTTCATCACTTAAGTTTGTTGAATGAGTCCATATATTTAAGCCTTGGAGAACTTTTTTTTTGGCGGTCAGAATGGAAATGTGTAACAAAAGCTAAAACATAGTTTCACAATGTAATATACAAGATTAGAGTATAAATACCCATGTGAAATATTAAAGAGATTACGTTTCATACTAACAAGTGTTTTCAGAATCTGAGTGGCAGTCAATAATGGTGAGAATGATGTAACCAAAGGTGCAGATAGCTTTGCTGTCCAGAAACAAAATGATATTCAAAAAGTTGTAATACAAGCCACTCAAAGTTCATGCAGACTGAAGAATTCGTCGCTTAACGGGGGTTAGTGTTTTACTTCAAAAGCTAATCGTATGTGTTTAAATGCCACTTAAATCCGAGAGTAATAGTCAAAGGAATTCCAGATATTGCATTTTGGAAATATTTTTAGAATATCAAGATTTACTTTTGGGGAGAAACATTTTTGTTAAAGTAATAACACAAGTGGCTTTTCTATGACAGGTCACAGAAATACAAAGAAGTTAAAAGTCATTTTTTAAAGCTTTATTTCTACTGGACCAAAGGCTTTTATGTATAAGAGTATGATATTTTCAATCGGGAACTCAGGATGGTAAACATGTTTTATGATGATTTCACATCTTTTAAATTTTTTTTTGAATATTCAGTAAGTTATGTTTACGAGAGTAGCTTTCAAAGTTAGTATAGTCCATGTGTCGTGCTGCCTTGATTCAGACATGAATTCAAGCACAATGCAGGACATGAGCCATAATCTTTGCTGACACTGCATTGCAGTGGTGAGGAAGATGCAATCTTTAGGATTAAGTGTTAATCCATGGTCCCATCTAACTGATCAGATGACCAGTTGATGATGCTATTTGGAGAAGAAAAGGAAATTATCTTGTTATCCTGGCTAGCTCTCTTCCCTTAATGAGCACCAACAAAAAAAAAACAAATTTACCTCACTTGCGGTTTCTGAGACTTTGTTGTATGCAAAACAGCTGCCATGTTTGCCTACTTAACAACAATGACTGCACTTCCAAAGTAGTTAATTGGCTGTAAAGTGCTTTGTGACATCCTGAGGACCTGATAAGGCACCATATAAATGTGAGTTATTTCCATCTCAAAAAATATGAACATTTGTTCATGTGGTACTCAGTGGGATTAAGGTGACAATGTAAAGCCTTAGGTATACACTAAATCGTTCTTGAGTTTACTTGTTCACTACAATACACTTGGATTCCTTTACACCGTATTAGGAATATCGCCACACAATTGGCATTATCCTCTCTGGACAGGCAGGTACTCTACTTTGCATCATTTGGCACAAAATTAGATCTTTTCCTTAACCATTCTGAAGGTATGATTGAAAACAACTAGTTATATATCCTACTGGGAAATTAAAGATTTTCTTGGCCTTTTCATAATTCACCAATTGCAGTATTTGCAGGTTACTGCTATAGATTGTTTAATTCCACCATTGAGTTTTATAGGAATTTCAATTTTATTTTATCTTGAACGGAAATCTCAGTCTAAAAATGTGTGGGATTTTTGACACATTCCTGCCATAAATCAGGTGTGAGTGCAGTGGAAGGCCTGCAAATTTGACTGGGATCTGGATACTCTGACTCCTGGCCTCCACTGTAAGAATCCTCAGTGGTTCAATTGGGACAGAATCTCAAATTCTGCCCAAAACATGAACACCTGTGTTCGCGATCTTTTCAATAAATATGTACAGTTCTGGTCATGGTAAAGTTTTACCCTATATTCAAATAAAATCAAAGATTTTTTAAAGTTCCTTACATACTGACACCCACCACCACCTTCCCCACCAACTCTTCCTCCCCAGCTAAAAACTGCCCATGTGCAGATAATGGCTGAGGTATGGTCAAATAGCCTGTTGCCCTTCACTGTATAGGCTCACCCACTTAGACAAGATGCAAGAAAACTGTGAGTACCCATGGAATCGTACTCTGGTAGAGCCTCAGTGAATCATACCCCAGCTGGGTTCAGTGCCTTCAGGATTGAAGGAAAAATAATTGAAAAAGTATAATTCTAACTGTTTCATTCTACAGCTCTCCATAGTGACACTGCTTTCTGACTATTCCGTTTCATCGCTTTTGTTTCATGGGCATAATTTATAGACAGCAGCAAAAGGTGTCAGATTCAATCAGCTCAAAATTTTAAAAAATACGAAAGCCAGTCAAGGCCAATAGGGCTGATTTTAACTCCCAGCGGGAGAGCACAGCAATGAGACCTGGCATAGTTGAACCACTGGGACTCATTCCTCTGCCACCGGACAAGCTGCTCGGCCATTTTCAGCAGAAGGTGGCGGCTGGCCAGCAGAAAAGGATAAAAATCAGGAGGCCCATGCAAAGGCTGCCTGCCAGCATCAGCAGAAAGCTACTAGCAGCAAGGTAGGCCCAGGAAAGGAATATTGCAAAAGTCTCATGGCTTAGGGTAGGAGGGTGAAGGGATGCCTCCAGTTGCAGAGACCTGTACTGGACTTTCCTGTGACAACCCTGAGAGAGTTGCCTGCCCGCTATGCAAAGTTTTTTGTGACATATCTTAGTCACAAAGTCAACCTTTAGTAAACCAGATCCTTTGTAAAAAGTTGCAAAGACATTTAATACACAATGCTAACAGATGTGAATTATTCAAATTGTGTTAGTTAAGTTATGATTACTATAACTCAAACTAAATTTCTGCATTACTTGGTAATACGTAGACCCTAACCTCTGTGACAGTAACAGCAATAAAGTGGGTCAGTGAAGGATTAACAGTAACATTAAGAGTGAAGAATGCTAACAATTGCCAGAATTTCTTGAGGGTGATTTAAAGAAAATTCTTGCCTGATTTTCTAGTAGCTAAAGTTAAGCGATTACATACATCTGGTTGTAATTGCAGATTATTTTTGAAATGAGATGTAGCTGTTTGTACAACTGCTCGTAGGTTACTGAATGTTTCTGTTAATGAGGTTAATTTAAATAAAATTAGACAACACTACACATGACCACAATGGTTGAAGTGGAAAATTGTGATTTTACATTGAGTAAATGGATGTGATTGGACAATGAGAACTTCTTAAAGCCATCCGAGTTTATTGTTTTGTTTCAAGGCTGCCTTCTTGTTGCAAGTCAATTTCTGGCAACCAAATCTTAGACAAAGTTGATTAAATTATAATTAAGACTTGACACATTTATAAAACTGGTAAACAGTGCAATTAGGTTGATTTTTTTTTATTTTCTGAAAACATCAAAAAGTCTTCAGCCATGCAACGATTTCCAGTGCATTGGACTGAACTCCAATCATCTGCATCGCGAGTCTGTCTGTTATTTTCTTTTACTTATTTGCACTCTTGAGGAGATATGATGAACTCATTATACACTCAAAATCATTATGACGCAAACAGACTGATTGAAAGTCTTTTCTGTAATACTTTACTATGATTTTGCCTCAAAGCAATAAAACATTTAACTAATGGTAAAGGCTTAGTTAAAACTGAAAAGATCTTTGTTATTTCCTCATATTCTATAGCATGTGCTGTTGCCATTCAAAACTCGTACAATAAAAAAGTTTTAAAAAAGTAATGTGTATCCTATTAAAATGTAACTCAAAGATTAATCATGAGTTAGTTGTGTATAATGTTTTGGGTTTGTCTGAATTGAGTTTTTATTGAATTGATCTGTAAATATAATCTCAAATTGTATTTGTTTATCTTTCAGCTTAAGTGTCAAAGTAGCTTTACAAACATCAAAAACCTGAAGCCTCATTGTATGTTTCACAGGTTTACATGAGTTCCAGATGTTTTGACTCATTTTGACATTGCCATGATAACAGTGAACAGTTTTATAATTTCTAAGAAATATCTAATGTTATTAATCTGTGTATAATTGAATTTCTGGTGTTACGTCATACTTCATAGCTAAGCCATCATACTATTTAAGATATATGGTAAGAGCAAAATGGTTCATGTCATCTATAGTTCTGAATGTTACTTTCATTTTGTAAAATTCTATTTGTCATTGTGAAACTGCAAATGGTGAGCATTGTCCTGAAGCCTGTGTAGTCACAGATTGATGCCCCTGTAGAAGTCAACACTACAGCTCTCTGAATATGTGTGATGAATTTTATGGCTTCAAATGGCCAGTGAATAGAGGTTACAGTGGAGGGAAAACTTATTTTCTTATCCAGTGATTTATATCTGAAGTGTTTGGTCAACATCCGATGAAAATGTTTGACAGAGAGTTGTGTTGCTGTGATGGGTGAAATATTGGATACTTTACTCAACAAATTAAACTTCACTAAAGTGTTGGGGCCAGCCTACTGTTCTGTAAATCTTTGTAACATTTTCTTTGTTGTAATCATCAAGATAAGCTTGAAGCGCAGTATTAATGCAATGTTTTTAAATATCTTGCTTCATAAATGCCTTTATTTAGACAATTGGTCAGTTGATTTTCGGGTACTTTGAGGCACGTTCTCTCATTCCAAGCCCAGTAGAGCAATGCAACCAACAAGTCTGAGCCTTCAGTTATAGATGGAACCTATTCTAGCCACAGTACTTCCCGTCTCGTTTGCAGACGTCTTTGAAGCGGAGACATGGACGGCAAGTGGGTCTGATACCAGTGACAAGCTCACTGTACAATGTGTCCTTGGGGATCCTGCCATCTTCCATGCTGCTCACGTGGCCAAGCCATCTCAAGCGCCGCTGGCTCTGTAGGGTGTATATGCTGGGGATGTTCGCCGCCTCGAGGACTGCGTTGGAGATATGGTCCTGCCATCTGATGCCAAGGATTCTCCGGAGGCAGCGAAGATGGAAAGAGGCGCTCTTGGCTGACATACATTGACCAGGCCTTGCTGCCATAGAGCAAGGTACTGAGGACACAGGCTTGAAACACTCGGACTTTTGTGTTTTGTGTCAGTGTGCCATTTTCCCCCACCTTATTGGCCAATGTCCTGTGACATTGACCACAAGTCGTGGGAGTCAGTTGCCAGTGATCACCAGAGCTGGCAGGCAGTCATAAAGGCGGGGCTAAAGAATAGCGAGTCGAAGAGACTTAGCAGTTGTCAGGAAAAAAGACAGAAGTGCAAGGAGAGAGCCAACTGTGTAACAGCCCCAACAACCAATTTTATCTGCAGTGCCTGTGGAAGAGTCTGTCACTCTCGAATTGGCCTTTATGGCCACTCCAGGCCCTGCTTCACAAACCACTGACCACCTCCAGGCGCTTACCCATTGTCTCCCGAGACAAGGAGGCCAAAGAAGAAGAAGAAGAATTCTAGCCACATTTCACTGACTGAATATTTCCAAAATGCAGGTTATGTTATGTGTGATTAAAAGAGTGATCCAGACTGAATTACTGAGGCTAAATTGCACACAAAATGTTGCAATGTGATCTAAGAGCTAAACTGAAAAGGATTAAATTAAACAAAACACTAATTATACACAAGGAATAACTGTTGTTTAAATTAAGTTTTCTAATTGAGAAAAATGTCATTAATATAACAGAAATTATATAATTGTATTTTGCTGGTTATATTTATGAGGGTCTCAGCTTAAACTCTATGGCCTAGTATTCTTCCATGAATGGTAAATGGTCATCACTGTCGAGTAGGTATGCCTGCTAACTATTGGTGTAATTTACATTAATACTAATAATCCAGTGGTGGCCTACAGTGTTGAGTGTTAATGTCAAAAACGCACTTACTGTATGGGGTATTGGGGATCATCTGTGTGGTAAATGTTTGCAGCATGTTCAGGAAGTTCCAAACATATGAACAGTGACAGACCCACTCGTCAATCCACCCTGTCCCATACAACTGTGATGCCTTGTGCATCATAATATGACACTCCCTACCCCACCCAAAAGCCATGTGATCTCCTGGAAGACATGAAAAGCCAGATAAAAATATGGGCCAATAAGAGAAAATGATCTGAAGTATTCCTCTCCAACCCCCAGTCACACGTCCAGGGGACCACTTGGGCCTTGATTAATTTCATACAGTGCCTACCTTTTCCACAAGGTGATCTCCACCCCAGCCAAAAGCAGAACCAGCTCTCGTTTGAGGGAATTATGTTCATCATCTTCCTTGAATAATATGCCCCCTGCCAATCACACACATTAAATGCCATTTGATCATGCACCTGGAATCCTGTAAAGTAAAATTCCAACAAATTACTGCTTACATTGCGGGAGAGGGTGAGAATGGAAGATTGTCATTGTTAGCTCAGACTATTTCCAATTTTCCAGTGCTACTTGTAAGAATAAGCCATTACTGTCAGGTTTATCTGATTGTGCTAATACTGGCAGTTGGCAATTGGTGTTGGTACCAAGTGAGATAATGAGCTCTCTATGTTCAACAGAAAATAATATTTGTAGATCTCACTCAAAGACTGCATTTTGTTTCTTTCATCAAAAAGATTTTCAAAATCTTTGTTGATATACAAAAATGGCACGTATAACCCAAAGCATTGTTGTACATTATGTGTTATGTACATAAAGAAAAGACCTTTGCAGTTTCCTGTGGGTAGCAGGATAGTGTTGCTCCATGTTGGCCCCAATTGGCTGTAGTTGTTAAAAGTGAAGCAGCAGGTCATACACTTGTATCAGCAGCTACAGGTGCAAGTTTAACAGGTTGTAGCCTTTATTAGCTGTTGCACTGGACTCCCACCCGTACCTCCAGAAAATGACACAGATCCGGTTCCATCAGGTTTTCTGACTTCTCGTGGAATTCACGACCTGCCTTGTAAAGGTCGGCTTCCTCGTACACTGGGAGATCCTGCTTCCCTGACTTGTTTGAGACCCAGAATCATACCAGAGGCTAGCATGCCCAGTGAAATGAGGCATACCAGCCTCCAAAGAATACAAATAGGCTCCCTTGGAGGGGGGGGGGGGTGGTTAGGGAGCGAGGTCCAGAGAAGGAGAAGTTTGGAGGTGGGGAGGGCTGGTGATTCCAGATCCAGGATGCAGCCTACAGCTTCAGAGAATATGCAGTTTCTAATTTTTTTTGTTTGATGGCCGTCTCCTTTACACAGGAGTCAAGGGGACATCGAGGGGTAGATCTTGGAAATTCCCTGTAATGAAAAATAATGCCTACCCACTTCCCCCACCACCCCCCCCCCCCCCCCCCCACCCCACCCCTCACAGTTCCTGCTGGGATTATAATTTGTGGATTTTCGGGGTAAATGATTATCGGTACAAATTGGAACATTGAAAGTTGTCCATTAGATTTGGGACAGTATTTTATGCATCTTGCAGCATTTTCGATGGCGGAACTGAACGTTGGCGGCATCTCCACCATTCTTGCCAGTTCCTACACAATCACGTTTTTAAATTTGTGTTCCTTCAGCGGGATGGCTTTCCATTGCTGGATCCCGCCATCACTCTGCAAAGCACCATTAGCAGCAGGGCTGCAACGCATTCCGCATTGCAAGCATGGATGCTGACCAGCCTGCACGTTCTCTTTTCCTTTGCACAGATTTAAGTTTAATATAGCTTGAATCATTTTTATTCATCACCCTGCCTCATTCTTTATTTTTTTGTCTTCCACCCCAGCACTAAATTCCAGCTTTCCTTTACTCATTGCTTCATCACCGCCACCCAACAGCAGCAAAGAAAACACCCAGTACACACCCTGAAAGCTATACCATACCCTCCCCCTGTACCCCCCTCCACCCCCCACCCCTGCCCCCATGCCATCTCCGCGCCAAAGAATTGCCCTTCTGGTCCCGAGCCTGGAGCCAAACATCTATTCCAATGTTGGCTGCCTTTGTGCCAAAGAGGTCAAGAAATAAAACCAGTGACCTCAGAAACAACTGCACAAAGCCAGCTGTTGCACGCCACCTTTAAACGAACGTAAAATAGGTGCCATGAGATTCCCATGCTCCGCTGACTTAATGTGGCAGGTAGGACCTAATTTGAAATAACTAAAGGGTAATGAGTATTCACAGTGTGGAAATGAATGCAAAGGTGTAATCTGCCACAGTGTGGGGGGAGGCCCGGACTGCCGCAAACACATCGCTGACTTCATTGTGATAAAACCTCCATTGGAAATCTGAAAAAACAACTCTTGCCTCATTAAATCATCCCGCATGCCACCAAAACCACTCTTGCAGGGCTCATAAAATGCCTCCCTTGATTTCTATCATTTATGTTCTCAGAAAGTCATTCAAAAGTCACTGAAGCTATGTATGAAATAAGTAGAATACATAATGGAAGATATGCTTTAATTACTTTCATAATTTTCATCAATTATTCCAAAATCTGACATCATATGGTGAAATATATTTGGTAAACTACCTCTTGTATTTATTCCATTTTGATTGATGACCTTGTTGCATTTTGCAACTATATTTTTCAATGCATGCAAATAAACATGATGATGCTCATTGTAAAATATCACACTCAGAATCCCGTAGGCACTGAACGGAGGGACACAGCCACAATGACAGTGTTGGCCTGTATCATAAATGCCCTCCAATTTATTTATTTATTTTAATAATCAAAAGTGTTACCAAGGTAAATATAGGCAGAGTTAGCATTAGTTAGATGGGCAGAATCTCATCAAGCCCAAAAATGAGGCATAACCCTATAAATTACCATCAGCGATAGCAGCAAATTAACACTAAGTAAGTTTGGATGACATTCCTCTATCCAAAATTTTAACACAGGCATTACTTATTCACCTTAAATCGAATAGAGGAATGTGTTAGGGATTTGTCTGCTGGCACAGCTGACAGTAATTTCTGGGCTTTACAGTTTTTCTGACATGCCACATCTCTTTCCTAACCAGCAATCCAGAGAGCTTTGTATAGTCATAAATTACAACAGTTCATGTCTGCACTAACAACAAATCAATATCTCCAGTTCAGTGGCACAGAGCATTAGGCCAGTGAAAATAGATGTTAAGCATGATGCTAATTTCTGAGTCAAGGAATGTTGAAGGCAGCATGGGTGATGCTTTGGGTGAATAAGGCCCATTACAGAGATAGTTAATCTCAGCAGGAAACCACTGCTACAAATGTTGCTCTAAGAGATGTGCCTGAGGAAAAAGAAACTATGTTGACAACCCACAATCGGCCACTATGCTCCTGGGAATGTAATTGTTGCTTTTAGAGGATCCTGTATTTGTAAAAGTCTGAGCGAACTTCCTACAGTTCTCACCAAGAACTGGCCATCATTTGGACAATCCACTTTAATTCTGGAACTGTTGTTTCTCCATTATTCGAACTTGTTTTATGTGATTTGAAGCTGCATTGCTCTAAAAATCTGATGCTTCCTTTTCAAAGATCAGAAATAAAGTAGCATACTTGTTTTAAAAAAAATTGCAGATTTTTACATTTTTTTTAAGAAGGTTTTTTTTTTCTCCCTTTTTAATTCACACAAAAGGGTTACCTCAGCACCTCAACTAAGTGTGAAAGCAGGGCAGTAAACTGTTAGGACCCTTTTGGGCTAAGACTGTAAGAATCAGTGCTCCTCCAGTGAAGCACTCTTACTTTATACAGTCATCCTTAAAATGCTCAAGATCACCTTCGTTTGTAGCTGGGACCCGGGGACTGAAATTCCAAGATTTTTAGGGGTCCAAAGTGCTGCAGTTCTGGGCATAGGGGACGAGACATTGGCGCGTAAGACTGATGTGCAAAAATAACACCCATCCTAAAATACATGCTAATTTCTGGTATCATAGGCTGCTGGCCCACTCCAAATGTGTCGCATTTCCACAAATGAAAAGACAATGAGACTTGTACCTGATTGTAAGTTAAGCTTACAGAAAAGAGGCGTAAGTTACTTGCATGACTTGGTCAAACCAAGAAGTAGTTGCGTTTACAGGCTTTGTGTGAAACATTAGTTTTTACTGAACTGATTTTTAAAAAATCATTTCTCAGCCATGCAAGTAAGAAATTATTCTGCAAGCTGCCTTTCAGCATTTTCAGGCAGGGAAATCTTTTGTTTCCATCTTTCTTTCATTGAACCCTAACTGTGGACTTCAAAATGGGCTCTGCAAAAATTATTACTCTCCCTAAAGCCATTACTCTTCTTCCTGCACTGCAAAGATGTCCTGGGGCTCAAAGAGGTGGCATTCACTACAACAGCCAATCCTCACCCCCTCCACAAAGTGGAGACTATATACTTGGCAAAGTCTCTGGCATCCTACCCCAACAGACAATCCTTCCTGTGGGTTCAGCTCCCTAAAGCTGACCGTTTGTTTTTTTTTTTGATTGGACTGCCATCCTTGTTGTCGCAGTAGCCTAAGTCCTCCAGTGCTGTCAATGTGCCTTTAATCAGTAGCAAGCTTTATATGCTACTGCTGCACCAGATCTCCGCCACTCCTCCAGATGTTTCCCAGCCTCCCTTTTTCCATATGTTTTCCGACCTTCCCTTCCTCATTGAAACTGTGCAGCCCCAACAACCCTCAGATATTGTTTGCCTCCCACTTAAAGCATCAGGGCCTATTTGGGGCCTAATCTCCACTTATACTACATTTTCTGTCTCTCACCCCCCTCCCCCCAGTGAATCTGGGAAGTTTTTAGGCTGTACCTCGACACCCTGCGTACCCTATTCATGTCTGAATTAACGGATCCCGCAATTAATGGTGGGGTCGTGACATCAAGGCATGCAGAACGCCCCATCTGCTTCTGTTTCCAGTGGTGCCATGACACCAGCACTATGTCAAGTCCTTGGCAGAAGAAAGAGAAGAACTTAGCCTAAATGATCTTTGGTTCTGATGTCAGAAAGGCTTCCTTCAATGCCTAAAACAACCAGGTGGTGTCAATGTATAACTTTAACATCTGACCAGCAGGATGGTGAGCCTGTTGAACAGTTTGCCATGACCTATTGTTGCTGAGACTCTGGGCTGGATTTTGAATCTGGGCTCGGGAACCCGACAGCTGGATCATTTCCGGGCCCCAATCCCGCACCGCATCAGTGTCAGTGAGGCTACGTAATTTTTAAATGCAAAGGCCCTAATTGAGCCAGAGGTGAGATTGGAGCCCAACTAACGATCCAGGAGTGGCCTGGAGGCAGGACCTTGTCATGGAGGGTGGTTTTAAAAGGCAAACAGCAGCCATGACTGGGCTTGCCATTGCCTGGAGGAATGAAGCAGCAGGGAGCTCAGAGGGCCAATACTGGCCTTGGCAGACAGCCACACACTTTTCTGATGCCTCCCTTGAGGCTTTGACTGCTGTCTCTGAGAGGAGAGATGTGCTCTTCCCTCTGTCTGGAAGGAGAAATCCTCCCAGCCAGACCAAGAGGGAATGGATAGAGTGGCCGCAGAGACCAGCAGCCAGGAAGTCATTAGGAGGACGTTAGTGCAGTGCAGAAAGCACTTTAATGATCTGTTAAGGTCTGGAAAGGCGAGTGCCAAGCGACACCCAGGTGACAGGCCTCTAACTCAGTATAAACAAGCATACACACGAGCTGAGCTGACTGAGTGCCCATAGTTCTCTTGAACATGGTCTGATCAAGTGGCCAGTGGCGTCGTTGAGACGTCAGCAACCCTCACATAGGGATGCAGCTGAGCAGGTGGCATCACTGAGGAATGCAAGATCTCATGTAAATGTCAAGGTGGAGTGGGTGAGGGGAAGCAGCCTTCTCATAAATCTTTCCCTTTTCATCCTGTAGGAGAAGAGAGCTCATAATTCAAGCGAGATATGTCAGACTGTTGGAGGTGTGCCACAGCTCCACACGCTCATCCCAATGGAGGAGGCAACTCTGGAGATGGCGAGGGTGTCATCGCATCAAGTCATGGGCGATGGCAAGATGGGAAGTCATCCAGAGCAGGGTCATTTGATAGCACAATCTAGAGGTGAAAGACATGTAGTTCACTCCTCCCCAATGCATTCTGTGGCT
The DNA here is from genome assembly GCF_036365525.1 of Heterodontus francisci. NCBI lineage: Eukaryota > Metazoa > Chordata > Chondrichthyes > Heterodontiformes > Heterodontidae > Heterodontus > Heterodontus francisci. The sequence goes on along the minus strand of NC_090396.1, from coordinate 29,189,899 downwards.
TTACAACTGCTGTCACCTAATGGGTTGGTTGTGCTGAGGCACCTGCTGAGTATCCTGAGTTCTCATTACCACCTTCCTGTGTTTCCCCCAGGGCCAATTGGAGAGGGGGAGCAAGATGCAGCAGCCCAGTCATCGCTGGCCTCCTCGACGGGGAAAGATGTCCCTGGGGCCATCACATCATTCCTCCACACCTTCCACCGGCGCAGACACACTCACCTTGGTAGGGCCTCAGTCTAGCTTAGAATTAGGAGCACTGAGTGAACTGCACCTCACAAGTGAGCAGGAGGAGGAAGGTGAGGCAGAGTTAGCTATGGGCAGTCCCCCTCGGAGCACAGAGCAAAGCTACAGCGATGCTCTGCTGGGTGGAGATGCTCAGCCTCAGGTGTCACCACACAAGGAGGGTTTTTCTGGAGCATCAGAGGTAGATGAGGTCCCGCATGTCAAAGATCCCTGAGGCAAAGCGCATCCACAGGCAGACAATGGAGGAGACCATGCAGCACGCACTCTGTTATGACTCAGGGTTTTGAGCACATGAGCCCCTCCATTGAGAGAATGGCCAACCTCATACGCAGCACCACTCTGAGTGGTGTAGGAACAGCATGCTGACATGTGCAGAAAGAGTGGCACTCTCTATAACATTGATCGCTCAATATCGCTGATGGCGAAGAGATGCATGGAGTGGGTGTCAGGTGTGTCCCAGTTGGTGGCCTCATCCAGCATGCAAGGGCACCATGAAAGGGCTGAGACAGTCAAAGCGGTTGATGAGGGGGCCACCCCTATGGGAACTCTGGCATCATCCCTCGCCTCCTTGGCCCCTCTGACTGAGGAACCATCCATGCAGCAAGGTCCTGTGACAGAGGCTGCCCCTGCAATGATGCCGGCACTGTAGCCTGTGGAGGAATCCCCATGAACACCTCCACAATGAGGACAGAAGCCACAGACATTTCAAGCTGTGAGCAGAGACAAGGGAGCAGGCTGCCTCCACCTCATCCTCAGCCACAGGGGAAGCACCCCATAGGAGCAGATGTGAATGCAAGGCTCCATATCATTAGATGCACTTTATGGGTCACTTGGGTGATGTTTTTTGAGTTCGTATGTTCATTGACTTTTTGTTTAATATATTATTGATTATGCCAATGAGCAGACTTGTGTGTTTTCATTTCTTGATGTCAAAAGGGCCATAGAGAGAAGGGTTGGGCATTGGAGAAGGTCAGGGAACTGGGTTTCATGCGGTTCCATGGTCTATGTTGGGGGAGATTTTTGGCGATGGAGACCTCAATTTCAAACAATGTGGGTGGCAATGGGATTATTCAGATGTGTGTGCTTACTGGATAATTTCTCTCTCTGATGGAAGGTGAGTTACAGAGTCATAAGCACTGGGAGCCACTCAAGTGAAAGATTATTGAATTACCGTGCCCCTTGCGGCCATCCCAGCCTGCTGATCACCCTAAACCCCGGGACAGCCTCGGCGAACTTCCTCCAATGTCTGGGCATCAGGCTTCTCTGGAGCACCCCTTCATCCTCCTTTTCCTCCTCCTCCAAGGAAGAGTGGTATACCAGGTCTTCCTCTTCATCCAGCTCCAGGCCTCTTTGCATAGTCATGTTGTGCAGCATGCAACAAATGACCACAATATGAGACACCCTGGCTGGTTCGTATGGGAGGGCAACACGCGACTGGTCAAGGGAATGGAGGAGAATCTTCAAGATGCCAATAAAATAAAAGCAAAATACTGCGGATGCTGGAAATCTGAAATAAGAAGGGTCACTGACCTGAAACGTTAACTCTGCTTCTCTCTCCACAGATGCTGCCAGACCTGCTGAGTTTTTCCAGCATTTCTTGTTTTTATTCAAGATGCCCATGGTCGGTTCAATGCAGGTTCGTATTAGTAGATGGCTTTGGTTGTAGCACCTCTCTGCATCCATGGATGGGTTCCGGACAGGCCTGAGGAGTCACAGCCATCCACAGATGGATGTGGGCCTGAAGATGTGTGGCAGTTGGGTCTCCCGAAGAATCAAGGCATCATTACAACTGCCCAGGAATCGAGTGCATACCTGCAAGATTCACTTCCTGTGGCCACAGACCAGTTGGACATTCATTGAGTGGAAGCCTTTTTTGTTCAGGAATCTGGCTGGCTGGTCTGTTGGTGCCTTGATGGCTACATGGGTGCAATCGATGACCCCCTGGACCTGCAGGAATCCATTGATAGTGGCAAAGCCAGTGACTTCTGTACCTGTGCTGGCCTGTCTGTCTCAAAATGGATGTAGTCCTCCGCCCTCTGGTAGAGGATATCTATGACCTGCCTAATGGCACGTTGGGCTGCCGACTGCGAGATGCCACCAAGGTCCATAGATGATCCCTGCAACAACCTGGACGCATAAAAATTCAGTGCCACAGTGACCTTGATGGCTGCAGGTAGGGGACTGCCATGGGAGCAGCAAGGCCTCAGGTCATTGTGGATCAGAGCACAAATGTTTGAGATCAACTGCCTGGATAGGTGCAGTCTCCTACAGCACTGGTGCTCTGTGATTTGCAGACAGCTGACTCTTGGGCAGTACACCCAATGTTTTGGCTAGTGCCTTCTTCCCCGTGTATTCCCCTCCCCCCCCCACCCCCACCTTGCACTCCTCTGGCCTCCTCCTAACCAGTAGGATGCATCTGCTGAAGCTCCTCCTTGATACTCTGTCTAATGTCAGTGTAGTCTGTTCCCATGTCAACTCCCTCATCTGCAGCTTTTTGGTTTACCAGGGTTTCCTCCACCCACCTCTGATGACCAAGTGATGCCAGCAGCCTCATGTCCCGCTCAAGAGTTCAACCACTCTGCAAGCATCTCAGTGCCAATGATGGCCGCACTGTGTCATTGTTTGAGCAGCTGTGTTTAAATCTCCCGTTTCTCACAATTGTTAATCAATGCATTCATTAGCACTCATGGCTTCCATCTGTGTTCACCACAGCAATGTAATGTGTCCCAGACCCTTCATTTTCCCTGTGCCTCCTCATTGAAAATCTCGAACTGCCGCGTCAAAGACTGTTAATGAGCGCAACAATCTGTTAATTGGAGGCGTGCAGGTTGCTGGCTCCTCCTCGCCTCCCCCCCCCCGACCACTGCCCTCCGCCCACCCTTTGAAAATCACATAGCATTCTGGGAGCATCGGGAACCAGTGACGCCTTCTGAAATTGCAATTTTCAATGTGTGCCCGCACCCGACCTCACGGGGCGATTGAAAATCCAGCCCTGTGTTTCCTTTGTTGCTTCAGGATAAGATTTTGAAATGGCTTAAATCCTCCTGTTAATAATCTTTATATCTAATAATGAAATGAGCTGTACAGCATCCTAAGTGGCATGCAACTTGTTGGTCATCAAACCCTCAGTTGACTCCATCTTAATAATGGTCAGTTCCTGCATTGGGATGTTGCTTATCTCCAGTCCAAATGCCTGGACTTCATTGGCCGTAGACTTTACCTCAAAGGCACAACTTTATGCATTGTTACCTATCAAATTTGCTGGACCAATTAACCAACCATTATATGAGGAGACTGCAGCATGTTGTCATGAGTCACCAATACGAACTTTCATATGGCCCATCTTGGAAATGATCCAGATCATGGTTTGGAAAGCTCCAGAGAATGGCACTGAATTTAGCTTTTGCATAGCTTCAAAACAATGACAATTAAATGAAAATAGCTTTGCAGTTTCCAACTTCCCTCTGAGGTTATCACCACCAGCACCTCTCTAACTGGGTGGGCTGCTCAGCTGAGCATTGTAACAGACCATCTGGTCCAGCATTAGATTTGATTCATGAGCAGTGTGGTTGTAAGAACAGATTTCCAGCTCCAGTCCCACAACAAGCAGATATGCTTTTGTGAACATAGAGCACTACGGCAATCAAAAACAAGGAGGCACAAGACAGTGATCCGAACTGTATCGGCCTTTTTGGGGGATAAATGGAACATTCTTTGTTCCTGCCCTACTCAGGTTCCCTTCCTCACCTCTTTTTCTGGTTCATTGATAACTGTATTGCACCATTTCCTGCTCTCACCCCAAACTGGAAAATTTCAACAACTTCATTTCCAATTTCTACTGTCCCTCACCTTCACATGGTCCATCTCCGACTCTTCCTTTACCTTCCTCAACTTCTCAATCTCCATTTCAGGTGATAGCCTGTCGGCCAATAACCCCTATTAGCCCACTGATTCCTACACCTGCCTTGACTACACTTGGTCACTCTCCACTTCCTGTAAGGGCTCTCTTCCATTCTGCCCAATTTCTCCATCTTTCTCACTGGTCTTATACCATTTTTTGTACCAGTGCTTCTAATATGTCTTGTATTTTCCTCAACCACGGATTTCCACCACATTGTTGATGGAGCCAACTGTGCCCATTCCATTTCCTGCACCTCTGCTCTCACCTCTTCCCCTCCCTCCCAGCACCACAATATAGTTCCACTTGTCCTCACCTTCCACCTGCCTGTCTTCATATTCAATGGATCATCCTCTGCCTTTTCACCACCTCCAGCGTGATGCCACCAGCAAACACATCTTCCCCTCCTTTTCAACATTTCAAAGGGACCATTCCCTTGGTGACACCCTGGTTCACTCCTCAATCACTCCCAACACCCCCTCCCCTTCCCATGGCACCTTCCGATGCAACTGCAGGAGATGCAACAATTGCCCTTTTATCTCCTCCCTTCTCACCATCCAAGGCCTCAAACACACCTTCCAGCTAAAACAGCAATTTACTTGTACTTCTTTCAATTTGGTATACTGTATTTGTTGCTCAAGATATGGTCTCCTCTACATTGGCGACACCAAATGGAGATTGTTGACCACTTTGTGGAACACCTCTGTTCAGTCCGCAAGTGTGACCCCGAGCTTCTGGCTGTCTGTCATTTTAATTCTCCGCCCACTCCCACTCTGACCTCTCTGTACTTGGCCTCCTACACTGTTCCAATGTAACTCAATGGTAGCTCGAGGAACAGTACCTCATCTTTCAGTTAGGCACTTTGCAGCCTTCTGGACTCAACATTGTGTTCAGCAATTTCAGATTATAACCTTTGTGCCTTTTTGTTTTGGATGGCAGCTGTTGTTGATAACTTTCCTTTATTCCATTTACACCTCTTCTATACCCATCTTCTGCTTTTTCACTTGTCCCAGTATCATCATCTTTTGACTTTGCACCCTTTTGTTATTTAATCTCTCCTGCCTTCTACCCTATCACAGACCTTCTCTTCTGTTCTTCCCCGCCTCTGTACTTGCTTAAAGCCTCTTACATAGCTAACTGTTTCCAGTTCTGACAAAAAATCATCAACCTGTAATGTTAGCTCTTGTTTCTCATCACCTGACCTGCTGAGTTTTTCCAGCATTCTCTGATTTTATTTCAGATTTCCACCAAATGCGGTACTTTGCTTTTATGGACAATGCAGTATTTGGTTCATAGGTGAGTTGCTTTTATCATTAAGGATACAGCTGTTGTTTGTTTTTGTGTATAATTAAGAGAGCAGATTTGACAGAAATTCTGATGAAAGTACTTCTAAGTATCATTTGACCCAATGTGCAGCACTGCTGAGTGTAGAGATTTTTTTTTGATCTGCTGAATGTATGATCTCATCTGTGTTGCCGCCGAGAAATGCCAAGCTGAGGCCAGGTGACACATTTTTAAGGAAAGTCTCCATCTGACTCTTGCGTGCTCCCTAAAGGTTGGTCAGAAGCAACATTTGCAATGCCTACCTCCCCTGCCATTCTGGAGTGCTTTACCTATGAGAAGAAAACAATTGGTATGGAGGGAACCCTAAAATCTAAACAAATGTCATTTGACTAGAAGAAACAAGATCTCACTAAGATTTTCTGCACCAACAACTTATTAAATGAACTTTGACCGCAGTTTCTGGTCTGATTAAGCAGCCAACAAAATATTATCTTGCTTATTTTTAGAGGCTGTACTACTGAGCAATAAGCTTAGAACCAGGAGATGGCACCAGTACCATGCTATGTCCCATCAGTACTCACATGTTGTGTTGAACTCAAAAGGACACACGTTGATCTTGTCAAAAAATGAAAGGTTTTCATTCCCCATCCAGGTTGCTTAAGAAGCTGTCAGGATGTGTGTTTTAAAAGTTGGTCACACTTCTTGGAATTGGTCCAAAATACTTAATGCTCAAACCACATCTTCCTTCACTTCACTCTGAGTTCTCCTCATGCTTGGTGGTGTTTTTTGGAATGTTAGTTGCGATGTGGGAAAAATATTCATCACAGATTGGCAGACGAATTGAACACCATATTCCAGTTCTATTTACGCTTTATTAAAGATATGTAACCGATTGTAAGCACTTGGATAACTTTGAAGTTTCAAATTTATCACCCATCTTGATTGTAAAACTAAGGTGAAGTAGGAGGTTTATGAGAACTGTATGACAAATAGGTTTTCCCATGATTGTTCCCAGGGTTGTAGTGGTGGGTGATTTTAACTTCCCCAATATTGACTGGGACTCACTTAGTGCTAGGGGCTTGGATGGGGCAGAATTTGTGAGGAGCAACCAGGAGGGCTTCTTGAAACAGTATGTAGATAGTCCAAGTAGGGATGGGGCCATTCTGGTCCTGGTATTGGGGAATGAGCCCGGCCAGGTGGTCGAAGTTTCAGTGGGGGAGCATTTCGGGAGCAGTGACCATAATTCCATAAGTTTTAAGGTACTTGTGGATAAGGATAAGAGTAGTCCTCGGGTGAAGGTGCTAAATTGGGGGAAGGCTAATTATAACAATATTAGGCAGGAACTGAAGAATTTAGATTGGGGGTGGCTGTTTGAGGGTAAATCAACATCTGACATGTGGGAGTCTTTCAAACGTCAGCTGATTAGAATCCAGGACCAGCATGTTCCTGTGAGGAAGAAGGACAAGTTTGGCAAGTTTCGGGAAGCTTGGATAACGCAGGATATTGTGAGCCTAGTCAAAAAGAAAAAGGAAGCATTTGTAAGGGCTGGAAGGCTAGGAACAGATGAAGCACTTGAGGAATATAAAGACAGTAGGAAGGAACTTGAGCAAGGAGTTAGGAGGGCTAAAAGGGGTCATGAAAAGTCATTGGCAAACAGGATTAAGGAAAATCTCAAGGCTTTTTATACATATATAAAGAGCAAGAGGGTAACCAGGGAAAGGGTTGGCCCACTCAAGGACAGAGATGGGAATCTATGCGTGGAGCCAGAGGAAATGGGTGAGGTGATAAATGAGTACTTTGCATCAGTATTCACCAAGGAGAAGGACTTGGTGGATGATGAGCCTAGGGAAGGGAGTGCAGATAGTCTCAGTCATATCATTATCAAAAAGGAGGAGGTGTTGGGTGTCTTGCAAAGCATTAAGGTAAATAAGTCCCCAGGGCCTGATGGGATCTACCCTAGAATACTGAGGGAGGCAAGGGAAGAAGTTGCTGGGGCCTTGACAGAAATCTTTGCATCCTCATTGGCTACAGGTGAGGTCCCAGAGGACTGGAGAATAGCCAATGTTGTTCCTTTGTTTAAGAAAGGTGGTAAGGATAATCCAGGAAATTATAGGCCGGTGAGCCTTACGTCAGTGGTAGGGAAACTATTAGAGAGGATTCTTCAGGACAGGATTTACTCCCATTTGGAAACAAACGAACTTATTAGCGAGAGACAGCATGGTTTTGTGAAGGGGAGGTCGTGTCTTACTAATTTGATTGAGTTTTTTGAGGAAGTGACGAAGATGATTGATGAGGGAAGGGCGGTGGATGTTATCTATATGGACTTTAGTAAAGCCTTTGACAAGGTCCCGCATGGCAGACTGGTGCAAAAGGTGAAGTCACACGGAATCAGAGGTGAGCTGGCAAGATGGATACAGAACTGGCTCAGTCACAGAAGACAGAGGGTAACAGTGGATGGGTGTTTTTCTGAATGGAGGGATGTGACTAGTGGTGTTCCGCAGGGATCAGTGCTGGGACCTTTGCTGTTTGTAGTATATATAAATGATTTGGAGGAAAAAGTAGCTGGTCTGATTAGTAAGTTTGGGGACGACACAAAGGTTGGTGGAGTTGCGGATAGTGATGAGGATTGTCAGAGGATACAGCAGGATATAGATCAGTTGGAGACTTGGGCGGAGAAATGGCAGATGGAGTTTAATCCGGACAAATGTGAGGTAATGCATTTTGGAACGTCTAATGCAGGTGGGAGGTATACAGTAAATGGCAGAACCCTTAGGAGTATTGACAGGCAGAGAGAAATGGGCGTACAGGTCCACAGGTCACTGAAAGTGGCAACGCAGGTGGATCAGGTAGTCAAGAAGGCATACGGCATGCTTGCCTTCATCGGTCGGGGCATAGAGTATAAAAATTGGCAAGTCATGTTGCAGCTGTACAGAACCTTAGTTAGGCCATACTTAGAATATTGCGTGCAATTCTGATCGCCACACTACCAGAAGGACATGGAGGCTTTGGAGAGGGTACAGAGGAGGTTTACCAGGATGTTGCCTGGTCTGGAGGGCATTAGCTATGAGGAGAGGTTGGAAAAACTCGGATTGTTTTCACTGGAACGGCGGAGGTGGAGGTGCGACGTGATCGAGGTTTACAAAGTTATGAGCGGCATGGACAGAGTGGATAGTCAGAAGCTTTTTCCCAGGGTGGAAGAGTCAGTTACTAGGGGGCATAGGTTTAAGGTGCGAGGGGCAAAGTTTAGAGGGGATGTGCGAGGCAAGTTTTTTACACAGAGGGTGGTGAGTGCCTGGAAGTTGCTGCCAGGGGAGGTGGTGGAAGCAGATACGATAGCGACGTTTAAGAGACATCTTGACAAATATATGAATAGGAAGGGAATAGAGGGATATGGGCCCCGGAAGTGCAGAAGGTGTTAGTTTCGGCAGGCATCAAGATCGGCGCAGGCTTGGAGGGCCGAATGGCCTGTTCCTGTGCTGTACTGTTCTTTGTTCTTTTGTTTCTCGTTGCAGTCCTTGGTCCAAAGAAAATGCAAAATAACATCAATTACTGCATGGAACTGTTATTGTATAGTGAATGAGCATTGATACAACTCCTACACATGATTCACTTCTCCAACCTAATCGAGAAACTAAACATTTTCGAAACAACATTCAAGAAGCTCAACACCATCCAGGACAAAGGTGCCTACTTGATTGGCACCCCATCCACCTTAAACATTCACTCCCTTCACCATCAGCACACAGCAGCAGCAGTGTCTACCATCTACAAGATGCACTGCACCAACTTGCCAAGCCTCCTTCGACAGCCCCTTCCAAACCCGCAACCTCTACCACCTAGAAGGACAAGGGCAGCCAACACGACGACCTACAAGGTCCCCTCCAAGCCACACACCATCCTGACTTGGAACTATATTGCCGTTCCTTCACTGTAGCTGGACCAAAAACCTCTACCTCCCTTACTAACAGTACTGTGGGTGTACCTACACCACATGGACTGTAGCGGTTCAAAAGTCAGCTCACCACCACCTTCTCAAGGGCAATTAAGGATAGGGAACAAATGCTGGCCTTGCCAGTGATGCTCATATCCCATGAACAAATTTTAAAAAATTAGCTAAAGAATCTGATTGTCGAGGTGAATACATTATGAAATTTTGTGAATGTATGATTACAATATTTAAATAAACCTTTGGAATCATGTAACATTTTTGACCAGGTTGGAGCATTTTAAACAAAGAGGCCACTTGAGAAGAAAAATAATTTTGAGTGGTTTACAACTAGATTAGGTAAGCCAAGAAAAAATTGACATGCTGTCTCTTTATTTTGAAATGTATCTTTTTCCCCATTCCAGACATACATGGTTAGGGTTAGGGCAGCTAACAGCTGGCGTTCCTCTCGAACTTTGTTGAGAAAAACTGATGTTTGGGTTTCCTATTTTTAAAAAAAAATGCTGTAATAATTTGAAATATTGCTTAAAATTCTGGACTGTTGTAAATTATTATTGAGAAATGTAGATAAAGAGCCAAGCACCACAGTGCAGAACAGCACCATTGTTGAAAGAAAAGAGAGCGAGTGTTGATTCGGTAATGGTAAACCTGCGGTTTAAAACCTGAATAAAAAATCCACCGGCCAAATGCAGCCCAAGAGCAATAGCCATTTGATGTGTGTTAGCACGGTATTGCTAAAAGTTACCAAACAGGCGGATAAAGAAATTAAATCAGGTCAAATAATATGTAAATGTGTACCTCATTATATTTTTATGTCACTACATTTTCCTGTTTCAATTGCACGGAATTACCAGTATGGAAAGGTGACTACCATAAGTTGGCCAGTTTGAATTTGGTAGGGTTGGCACTTTGGAAAGAGATATTGTCAGTCAGTAAATGCTGAATACACCAATTCGGGATCATTACAGAGCTGAGGAAATGCATTTCCAAACTTTCCATCCCGCCAAAATGAAATGGGAAAATCTAATGCCTTAAACATAAAATGAGGTACAAAGATAAATATTTGTTCTTGTTTTTCAAAAAATCTGGTGGCCTTCTGTTGAAGAAATAAGTTTCATATCTTTAGCAATCCAGTGGACCCATCTTTACAAAGTATTGAGTACTCTGCAAAATAACTAGCTTATACAACACTGAAATTAATTTATGTGATATTAATGATGCTAAACATTCAACCTATTCATATTAAATTATCTTCTCTGCTATTTTAATGGAGGCATCTAAATTTTTTTTTAAAAGTGGGTTCACATCTGCATTAAAATTGACAACAAAGTAAATTAATACAAATGTGTTGCATGGTCATACACTGATATCGCACAGCCTAATTTCTAAATCATATTTAGCCCAACCATTGTTGAGTATACTGTGTAGTTCTGGAATTGGACTCTTTATAGGATTAATATTCTGTATTATATTGAATAACTTTCAACTACCTCACTTTTACCATCACAAATGAAGAGTCACTCTTTTTCATGTAACGTAAACTAGTAGTTGCATGTAAAAGTTTTCACATATGCTGACGACACTCAGCTCCACCTCACCACCACTTCTCTCAACTCCTCCATTATTGCTGAATTATCAGACTGCTTCTCCGACATCCAGTGCCGGATGAACAGAAATTTCCTCCAATTAAATATTGGGAAGACTGAAGCTGTTGTTTCGGTCCCTGCTCTAAACTCCATTTCCTAGCTACTGACTCCATCCCTCTCCCTGGTAATAGTCTGAGATTAAGCCAGTCTGTTCGCAACCTTGGTCATAAGATCATAAGAAGTAGGAGCAGGAGTAGGCCGTCCGGCCCCTCAAGCCTGCTCCGCCATTCAATAAGATCATCGCTGATCTTTTCGTGGACTCAGATCCACTTACCCGCGTTCTCACCATATCCCTTAATTCCTTTATTATTCAAAAAGATATCTACCTTAGCTTTAAAAACGTTTACTGAAGAAGCGTCAACTACTTCACTGGGCAAGGAATTCCATAGATTAACAACCCTCTGGGTGAAGAAGTTCCTTCTTAATTCAGTCCTAAATCTGCTCCCTCTAATCTTGAGGCTATGCCCTCTTGTCCTAGCTTCACCTGCCAGTGGAAACATCCTCTCTACTTGTATCTTATCTATTCCCTTCATGATTTTATATGTTTCTATAAGATCCCCCCTCATTCTTCTGAATTCCAATGAATATAATCCCAATCTACTCAGTCTTTCCTCATAAGCCAACCCCCTCAACTCCGGAATCAACCCAGTGAACCTCCTCTGCACCCTCTCCAGTGCCTTTCTCAAGTAAGGAGACCAAAACTGCACACAGTACTCCAGGTGCGGCCTCACCAGTACCTTATACAGCTGCAACATAACCTCTCTGCTTTTAAACTCAATCCCTTTAGCAATGAAGGACAAAATTCCATTTGCCTTCCTAATTACTTGCTGTACCTGCAGACCAACCTTCTGCGATTCATGCACAAGGACACCCAGGTCCCTCTGCATAGCAGCATGCTGCAACTTTTTACCATTCAAGTAATAATCCTTTTTACTGTTACTCCTACCGAAATGAATGACTTCGCATTTATTAACATTGTATTCCATCTGCCAGTCCTTTGCCCACTCACTCAATGTATCTATGTTCCTCTGCACACTTTGCTCTGCCACTCATCTTAGTGTCATCTGCAAACTTTGACACCCTACAAGTGGTCCCCAACTCCAAATCATCTATATAAATTGTAAATAATTGCGGTCCCAACACCGATCCCTGAGGCACACCACTAGTGACTGATTGCCAACCAGAATAGCACTCATTTATCCCCACTCTCTGCTTCCTGTCAGTCAACCAATCCTCTATCCATGCTAATACTTTACCCCTAACGCCATGCATCCTTATTTTATACAGCAGCCTCTTGTGCGGCACCTTGTCGAAGGCTTTTTGGAAATCTAGGTACACCACATCCACTGGGTCCCCATTGTCCACCTTGCTCGTAATGTCATCATAGAATTCCAAAAGATTTGTCAAGCATGACCTGCCCTTCATGAACCCATGCTGCGTCTGCCCAACGGGACAATTTCTATCGAGATGCCCTGCTATTTCTTCCTTGATAATAGACTCAAGCATCTTCCCCACTACAGAGATTAAGCTAACCGGTCTATAATTCCCCATCCTTTGTCTACCTCCCTTTTTAAACAGTGGCATCACATCTGCTGTTTTCCAATCTGCTGGGACTACCCCAGAGTCCAGTGAATTTTGGAAAATTGACGCCAGTGCACCTGCTATCTCTCCCGCCATCTCTTTTAGTACCCTGGGATGCATTCCATCAGGGCCAGGAGACTTATCAATCCTTAGCTCCATTAGCTTGCCCAACACTACCTCTTCCGTAATAATGATTGTTTCCAGGTCCTCACCTACGTTCGTCTCTTTGTCAATTACTGGCATGTTATTAATGTCCTCCACTGTGAAGACCGATACAAAATACCTGTTCAATGCCTCGGCCATTTCATCATATCCCATAACTAAATTCCCCTTCTCATCCTCTAAAGGACCAACGTTTACTTTAGCCACTCTTTTTCGTTTTATATATTTATAGAAACTTTTGCTATCTGTCTTTATATTCTGTGCTAGTTTTTTCTCATGTTCTATCTTACTTTTCTTTATAGCCTTTTTTGTGGCTCTCTGTTGACCTTTAAAGTTTTCCCAATCTTCTAGTTTCATGCTGTTTTTGGCCACTTTGTATGCCTTCTCTTTCAATTTGATAGCCTCCCTTATTTCCTTAGACACCCATGGCAGATTATCCCTTTTCTTCCAGTCCTTCCTTTTCACTGGAATATACTTTTGCTGAGCACTTTGAAAAATTGCTTTGAAAGTCCTCCACTGCTCGTCAACTGTCCCACCATAAAATCTTTGTTTCCAGTCTACTCTAGCCAAGTCCTCCCTCATTCTATTGTAGTCCCCCTTGTTCAAGCGCAGGACCCTGGTATTGGATTTTATCTTCACACTCTCCATCTGTATTCTAAATTCAACCATACTGTGATCACTCCTTCCAAGAGGATCCCTAACTATGAGGTCATTAATTATTCCTGTCTCATTACACAGGACTAGATCTAGGATAGCTTGCTCCCTCGTCGGTTCCATCACATACTGTTCAAGAAAACTATCACGGATACACTCAACGAACTCCTCCTCAAGGCTACCCTGACTGAGCTGGTTGGACCAATCTATATGTAGATTAAAATCCCCCATGATAATTGCCGTACCATTTTTACAGGCATTAGTTATTTCTTTGTTTATTGCCCGCCCCAATGTGATGTTATTATTTGGTGGCCTATAGACTTCACCTATCAATGACTTTTTCTTCTTCGAGTTTCTAATTTCCACCCAAATGGATTCAACCTCATTCTCCATAGAACCTATATCATCTCTCAGCACTGCCCTGATGTCGTCCTTGAATATCAGAGCTACACCACCTCCCTTACCTTCCCGTCTGTCCTTCCGAATAGTCTGGTACCCCTGGATATTTAACTCCCAGTTGTGACCAACCTGTAACCATGACTCCGTAATGGCTACCAAATCATATTCATTCGCGATGATTTGTGCCGTTAACTCATCAACCTTATTACGAGTGCTACGAGCATTCAGGTAAAGTGCCTTTATGCTAGCTTTCTTACCCTCATGATTTCCAAAATCTCTAATAACTCCTGAGTTATCCTTCCTTTCTGATTCTTTCATAGTCTGCCTTGAACTTAAACCCTCCTGCACACATGTTAACCTGCTGCTTACCATTTTATTTACCATGTCAAATTTGACCCACATTCTAACCTCATATTCATGCCATCACTAAGACCACCTATTTCCACCTCCATAACATCACCCAACTTTGCCCTGTCTCAGCTCATCTGCTGCTTAAACACTCATTCATGCCTTTGTTACCTCTAGCTTGGACTATTCTAACACACTCCTGGCTGGTCTCCATAAACTTGAGATAATCTGAAACTCTGCTGCCCGAATATTAACTTGCACCAAGTCCCATTCCCCTTTCACCCCTGTGCTCGCTGACCTACATTGTCTCCCAGTCAAGCAATGCCTCAATTTTAAAATTCTCATCCTTGTTTTCAAATCCCTCCATGGTCTCGCTCCTCCCTATCTCTGTAATCTCCTCCAGCCCCACAACCCTCCAAGATATCTGCCCTCCTCTAATTCTGGCCTCTTGAACATCCCTGATTTTAGTCGCTGCACTATTAGTGGCCGCGTCTTCAGTTGCCTCGACCCCAAGTTCTGGAATACCCTTCCTTTAAGTCACCGCCTCTCCACTTCGCTTTCTTCCTTTAAGACACTCCTTAAAACCTACCTCTTTTGACCAGCTTTTGGTCATCTGACCTAATATCTCCTTTTGTGGCTCAATGTCAAACTTTGTTTTATAATGCTCCTGTGCAGCACCTTAGGATGTTTTATTACATTAGATGCATTATATAAATATAAATTGTTGTTGTGGTATCTCTAAACCTTGCAAAAAGTCTGGATCAATCCTCACAGAAAATAAGCAGTAAGAGTTGCTGATGTCTGTCTGTAGAATTCAGCGATTATGCGTGCAAATGAAACACTACATGCATCTAAAAGCCCAGAAGTATGAATGCTAACTATACTTGAGTGCTAACTATACTTATATTGGTAATGCATTAATACACAGTGCCAATTGTATTATAATTAGGTGCCACTTAATTGATTTTATTTTTGCAAATATGCATATATGAGCATTTGATACTGGTCAGATGCTCTCACTTCCAAAGCCATTCGTAAGTATCACTTTATTATATCCTTAAACAGATCTTTCACAGACAAACTAAGGATTAATATGGACTGAGTGCTGTGTCACATAAGGGAGTTTAGTAAACTTAAATGAGTACTGTAGTGTGGCAGGAACTGCCTCACACAGATTAATTGAAGGAGGTAATGAGGCTTTGGGTTTAATCTTGGCACTTCTGTATGGAACGCATGTTGGAAGAGCTAAACTGGCATTCTGTTAGAGTATCAGGTACACCTATAAAGGCTTAAGTGCAGTATTTTGCTGCCAAAAACATTGTTTTATTTATTTAAACAGTTACATTGAACTTTACATAAAAGCCAAAAGCTGTAATTCACTGCCGTAATACCTTCCAGGCAATTTATATGCATATTTCACTGACTAGGTGTGATGGCTGTCGAACAATTGGGGGTAGGTTGGGCATTTGTATTTTTAGCTCCATTTTTACTCGTTGCTGTCCCAGGGGATTGGATGTTCCGGAGTTCTTTATGGCCACTGTCCCATTACCAGCCAGCAGGACCGACAATTCAAATGGTTGAGTCATATGCTCTTCACTTCTAACTGCCTGCCAGCTGGAATACTGTGGCCTTTTATTGTACATTGTGTGATCTGGCTGAGAGCCAACAAAACGTACAGTCAACTAAAGTAGCTAACTTCAAGATAGAAGCAGCACTGAGAGTGGAGGTTTTCTGATGTAGAGTACAATATAAATGTACAGCTACTAAAGATTACAATGTATTCCCAAGCGACCACCATCACCATGAATTTCCAGTCTACCACCACCAAATTTGTAGAGTTGGACTCAGTTTCTAAATCTGTTTTTTCCAAGTTTACCTTACTTTGATACAGACACTGAATTAAATGCAGGTGATAACATAACCCAAAACAGCAGTATAGAAAATTCAAGGGAAGAGTTTCAAAATAGATTTTTTTTTGTTGAATCAGCAGACCAACAAAGTTCCAAACAATATAATAGACATGAACGTTCATGCGGTATCGGCTTCAGCTCATTTAGTAATTATTAGGTCATTGGCTATTTACAAAGCATCTTGTTAGTAGGGCAGCACACTGGGTTATCTTTTCCACCACTTTACCTCCTTGAGTCCAATATTGGATTTCAGGACTAGACAAAAGAGTTTGAACAGATTACAATGGGTAAAAATTCTGTGGGGGTTCTCCTGATTTCCCACCATAACTTCAGAGATACAAAGTTGATGGTCATTTATACCATTTCTCTGGGGTTTCTAACGAATACATTTTAATCCCATTCTCTGAATTATTGCTATCCCCAATTTCTCAGTTCTGGGTCTACTCTTCGTTGTTTAGAAGCGATGGTTTACAAAAGCCATTTTTTAAAATTTCTAATTGTAAGTGAGGACCTTATCTTGATTTCCTTACCTTATAATAACAAGTCACCTATAATGTCACACTGGCTCAATTTTATATCTGCTGTGATATACCTACAATATACATACAATATCTGGCATGGGCCTTGTCCATTTCAGTTTAGTATCAGTTGCCCACTCATCCATGTTCAGTTTATGTCACTCATCCTGCTGTAATATTATTTCCTCAGAGGAATAATTTCCTGTTCTTGCACCATGGTCAGTGTTAGCGTCATCCGGACTCATTTTTCAAAGTCCTTGAATTTTTGTGCTGCTCATTGGCGTGTCATTTCCCTTGCATCAGAGCAATCAGAGTTATTGTAGAACAGTTGTCCAGGACTGTCAGTTATGACCTTTTTCCAAATACTGGGCTGCGATCCTTTGGAAAAAGCTTGGAATCATGAAAGTGCAATCGGATATTTATAGATGGGGATAGCAGCTGTGGCAGCTAAGTGTGTGCATTTGGTTTGCAGTTGGCCACACTGACCCTGAAGTGGATAAGGTCACATAAAAGCAAATATTGCACCCAGGTAATAATATATTGTTGAAAGTTCATGCTGCAATAACAGGTGTTTTTCAAGCTTTAACAAAGTAAGGTGCTGTTATTGACTGCTGCCATAATCAAAGTAAAACCAATGAAAATGCCTGTGTTGCATCCTGAGCATAAAATCCACCCCATCAATAGTAACAGCACTCTGTTTCTGAGCTTTTAAACTTGGGATACTCACCTACAGTGATCTGAATGCGATGAGAAAAATTGCATGCATCCCTCCTTGTTATTGCTGTGTTGATGGATCTCATTTAAAATGAAAAACGGATAGCTACTTTCAAAAAAGAAGCTCACATTGAAAATTGACCCTAGATATATGTGCAAAGCACAGGGACATCTGAGGTTTGAAACTCGAGCTGTGCTTAAGGTTCAAGTGCTGTAATGGCTTTGGCTTTGCCAAAGGAACTGTGCCATTGAGACTGACACTATGTTTTAAAAAAAGGTAGTTTCTCCTCCCCACTGGATACTTTCTTTGATGACATTCCTCGGTCTTAATGAAGGAATTTCCAAGAAGAAAGAGACCAGAAAACTGCGAAAAGAGAATGGGGATTCCTACCTTCACCATGTAATTCATAGAATGTAAAATGTCTTACACAAAATGCACACTGGTTAGTAAAGGATATTTCATATTGTCTCCAGACACATGCCTGAGGTGTTAACGCTTCTGTAAATATTTGGCACTCTGTTATATATTGTTGGCACTATATTCAGTGGATGTATAAATGTGTGATTAAAAACTATGCAGCCCTCATTTTTGTTTTTCCCCCAATGTTCACGGTTTTGTCTGTGCATTTAGTTATGGTTGTGTGGTACTGTTCAAGGTGGTACTAATAAACTATGGATAACATTTTATTGCAGACAGATGGTACGAGCTTATTGGCGACCACAACTTCTGTAGCTGCCACCACCACCACAGTTATGTTGCGTGGCTGGTGCTAACTCCATTCTTTTTTTATTTAGATTTTTAACAGATAGTCGTCATGTTTATGCCTGGAATTGTGAAAGCATTAGGAAGGGACATCCAGCCCAGCAATCATGTGCATTCTAAATGTAGTGGCATAAATGGCTATTTTTAAACTAAATTAATCACGATTGCCATGAGAAAACATCATTAGTAACTTCTTGTATTTTTGTGCATAATTACCATGCATGTAAATAAAAATCTTACTGTCAGTTTTAGCCTGGAGGTTATTGTCTGGCAGTGTGGTATTTACCCCCATATGAAATAGACAAGGGGATTTGGTGGGCATCCCATGTAGCCTTTGGCATAGTATATCATAATTAAGAGTCACTCGGGGCTAAACTTAATAGCCCCCGAAAACAGAGGGGGCTTCACGATACATTATTAACTCGTGCCCATTGATTCCCAAGCAGGCAGCACAACAACTTTATGTTGTCGCTAATTTGCATGATGCTAAATGTGCTCTTGAGTGGCTGCGTACCTCAACAGGGGCTTGGGTTTGTGTGAGGCTTGCACCATTTAAAACTGGCCTGCATTACTTGAAGAATCCTTTGAAGGGGAGGTGCATTCTGGTTGAAACAGGTACTGGCAATGTTTGTAGAAGAGAGTTTGAGCAGGAGGAAGTGTGAATTATGGCACAACAGGGGAGAGTGTGAACTCCGAGGTTCTCTGACACTGCACTGGAGGCCTTGGTGGAGGAGGTGGAGAGGTGGAAAGATGTCCTGTATCCACAGAGGTCCAGGAGGCCCTCCAGACAAACTGTGCAAAGACAATGGGAATGTTTAGCAGCTGCAGTCAATGCCAGATTTCAAACCCCGAGAATCTTGATACGGTGCTGCAAGACATTCAATGACCTCAAATGAATGGTCAAAGTCAGTTAATTCACCTTTAAGTATCATATCCCACCAACTGTACTACTAGCCTCACATATTGCTCTATACACTACATCTAATGGCCCCCTACCAACAATCTCTATTAATTATGATTCATATTTCACATTCATAGCTTCACCTCACCCTCACATACTTAACATTGTTGCAAGCCTTACACCCACATCTCACCATTTGCACACACTGACAGCTATTAACCCATGTTAGGTGCATCACCCAAACAGTTTGCACCACACTCACTGACACAGTTCCCTCTTTCTTGCAGGACGTATTGCTGCATAACCAGAGGCAGCAGGAACTAACCAGCAGGGGACAGGCATGGCTGTAAGTCCTTACCCCAGTGAAGGAGACAGCCGTCAGTTGACAGCATTGGACTGGCCATTGCTGAGGCTGTGGCTGGCAGGGGGGCTGAAACCATAGATGATGGTATTCTCATACCTAATCCTCCTTCTCTCATTCCACTACCCCCTCATCCCAGCATCTCCTCTGATCTACAAGCTGTAGAAGGTGGAAGCAGGCATTTATTACTCCACCCTGCCACCAACCCCACACGACTCCCCTCACCCAACACTATCCTTGTGCCTTTCTCCTACAGATACCCAAGAGCTGAAAACTGGTCAGATAGTGGTGGATAAGCAGGAGGTGGAGGAGCAGGAAGACTGTGGTGGAGAAAAAACATCGTCACTCTCTCACTCACCAGCTCAGCTACCTGACACTGCATGTACATTAGAGGATAAAGGCAGGATCTGCATGTGGTGAGACACCGGACATGAGTGGCCTGCAGCCAGGGCAGGAGTCAAAGGTAGCGTAAGAAACTCAGATAAACACAAGAACACAAGAAATAGGAGCAAGAGTAGACCATATGGCTCATCGAGCCTGCTCCGCCATTCAAAACAATCATGGCTAATCTTAGGCCTCAGCTCCACTTTCCCACCCACTCGCCATATCCCTTGATTCCTTCAGAGACCAAACATCTGTGTATCCCACAAGAACAAGATTTTGAAGGGGGTTGGGGGGGAACTACAGAAGAAGGTTGATGGATATGCACAATGAAATGCTTGGTGCATTGGCAGGCCTTCCAGAAAGACTGAGATGGATTTTATGGGCCCCCCTGATACAGGATCAGAGGCAGTGGGGCCCATAGAATTGCAACGGGAGGTGGGGGATGGAGGGACCGTCACCCAATGATTTTGTCAACGACAGGATTGGCCGACGATGGTCATTCCGCCCAGAGGCCAATCGAGGCCCTTAAGTGGCCTATTAAAAGCCACTTAAGGGCCTCTTCCCAGCGGCGGGAGGTGCCTCTGCCACGCAGGGAAGTCGACCAGTAAAAGAGGCACCCTTTCTGCGGGCTTGGGGTGGAGGGGGTCTCTCCTCCATGGGCAATCTGTGGGCAAAGGCATACGGAAGGCAGGCACTAAGGGAATACAAAGGTGATTAGTTGATCTTTGTAGGCATTACGGCTTGATTTGATTTATAACTTTGGTTCAGAATGTTTATTTTGTGATGACTTTTATTTTTGCATTATGGCCATGTGGACCCTGTGATGTCAGTAACAGAGAGAAGGGAAGGTGTGGGACTGTTGATGAATTTGGGTTGTGTTTACTCATATTATGGAATCATAGAATGGTTACAACACAAAAGGAGGCTATTCGGCCCGTCATGTCTGTGCAGGCTCTCTGCAACAGCAGTTCAGCTTGTCCCACTCCCCCGCCTTTTCCCCATAACCCTGTAAATATTTTCTCTTTGGATAGTTATCCAATTTGCTTTTGGAAGCCATGATTCAACCTGCCTCCACCACACTCTCGGGCAGTGCATTCCAGATCCTAACCACTGGCTGTGTAAAAAAGATTTTTCTCATGTCCCCTCTGGTTCTTCTACCAATCACTTTAAATCTGTGTCCTCTGGTTCTCAACCCTTCCGCCAATGGGAACAGATTCTCTTTATCTACTCTGTCTAGACCCCTCATGATTTTGAACACCTTTATCAAATCTCCTGTTAATCTTCACTTCTCCAAGGAGAACAATCCCAGGTTCGCCAATCTATTCACATAACTAAAGTCTGTCATCCCTGGAACGATTCTTGTAAATCTTTTCTGCACCCTCTGCAATGCCTTCACATCCTTCCTAAAGTATGATTCCCAGAATTGGACACAATACTCCAGTTGAGGCCAAACCCAGTGTTTTATAAAGGTTCATCATAACTTCCTTGCTTTTGTACTCTATGTCTCTATTTATGAAGCCCAGAATCCTGTATGCCTTATTAACCGCTTTCTCAACCTGCCACCTTCAACGATTTGTGCACATCTATCCCCAGGTCCCTCTGCTCTTGCATCCCCTTTAGAATTGTACCCGTTATTTTATATTGACTTTCCTTATTCTTCCTACCAAAATGTATCACTCCACACTTCTCTGCATTGAATTTCATCTTCCATGTGTCTGCCCATTCCACTAGCCAGTCTGTATCCTCTCTCACTATCTTCCCCTCAGTTCACATTTCTTCCAAGTTTTGTGTCATCTGCAAATTTTGAAATTTTGCCCTGCACACCCAAGATGAGGGCCGAAATTTTATGCTGTGGTGGAGGCCCCACCCACTGGCTGAAAAGTCAGGAAGAGCCCTCCTCCATCGGGCCTGAAAGCCATGCAGCAATTTTGCGTAGCCCAGACCCTTAATTGGCCTGAGTCAGGACTTCCGCCTCTCTAAGGCAGGAAGTCCATCTCCAAGAGCTGCTGGCCAATCAGAGGGCCGGCAGCTTCTCGCTCGCAGCCACCTGGAGCCAGGACCAGCAAGATGGAGCAGTCCCCAGAATGGAGTTAAGTGTGTGGGGCCTCCCTGGGGACAATCGGCTGGGCCCCAGCGAGGCGGGTGTGGGGTTTTTAGATTAGATTAGAGATACAGCACTGAAACAGGCCCTTCGGCCCACCGAGTCTATGCCGACCATCAACCACCCATTTATACTAATCCTACACTAACCCCATATTCCTACCAAACATCCCCACCTGTCCCTATATTTCCCTACCACCTACCTATACTAGTGACAATTTATAATGGCCAATTTACCTATCAACCTGCAAGTCTTTTGGCTTGTGGGAGGAAACCGGAGCACCCGGAGAAAACCCACGCAGACACAGGGAGAACTTGCAAACTCCACACAGGCAGTACCCGGAATCGAACCCGGGTCCCTGGAGCTGTGAGGCTGCGGTGCTAACCACTGCACCACTGTGCCGCCGTCTATTGAGAGAGCGGGGGAGGTGGTCCAGTGGGGGCAGCTTGTGCCGCTGGGGTGCCTCTCCATGGGGCATAGGGTGCCCGAACAGGAAGGCTACTATCCTTAGAACATCCTCCTGATTCCTTATTACCACAGATATCTATTGAACTGCTGCACTATCCAGTGCATGATATTAATGGTTCCTGTTGATGGTTCTTTTAAAGTTTTGTCTCCTGCAAGGGCGGCACAGTGGCGCAGTGGTTAGCACCGCAGCCTCACAGCTCCAGGGACCTGGGTTCGATTCCGGGTACTGCCTGTGTGGAGTTTGTAAGTTCTCCCTGTGTCTGCGTGGGTTTTCTCCGGGTGCTCCGGTTTCCTCCCACAAGCCAAAAGACTTGCAGGTTGATAGGTAAATTGGCCATTATAAATTGTCACTAGTATAGGTAGGTGGTAGGGAAATATAGGGACAGGTGGGGATGTTTGGTAGGAATATGGGATTAGTGTAGGATTAGTATAAATGGGTGGTTGATGTTCGGCACAGACTCGGTGGGCCGAAGGGCCTGTTTCAGTGCTGTATCTCTAATCTAATCTAATCTTAAGTGTGATGAATTTTATCAGACCTCTTCCAGTTCATTAGATAGCGTACCTAAGAATCCCAAAGCTTTTTATCATGGGAGAAGGGAAAAGTGGAATGCTTGTTTTAGCAGAATAGAAAACAGTTGTGGACAAGACCATGCAGCCATCTGAGGGCCAGGTGTGGAATCAGGAATTAGGACCAGATGGGGGCTGATAGAATATTTCAGGATTAGCATTACCTCCAGGCTGTATTGTTGAACTGCATTGATTTTGAATCTGAACTCTTTAGTCTCCAGTGTACTACAGATAATAGTGAATGAGAACTCTGATTAGTTTGGAAGAAGATGAAGAGAGGTGACAGCAAACCAATATCCCAAATTGGAGAGAAGACTCCCTTCTGGACAGCCAACTGAATGAATCTCCACAGCAACACCACCATTGCATTGTTTTAAGTTTAAAAGGTGTGACTAGTCTTTAAAGATCAGTAGACCCCTGTTGGATGCAGTTGGTTGGTCAGGTTAGACCAGGGGTGTCCAAACCTTTCTTATGAGGGGCCACATTACAATTTTTGTCCTAGATAGGGGGCTGGTGAGAACATTTCAGAAAGATAAAGACATTAGAAATCGGGCATACTGGCTAAAAAAAAATTACTGGCTTTTTTTTTAACAATTCCTTCCTTCGCCCACCATGAACAAGGAGTGGAAACATACTGCCGCTTGGCATGGCCCCACACTCTGAATCGTGCATCACCTCTCTCCACCAGCACCACCCTGGCTCTGTGTGCTCATCCCCCGCACCCCATCCCACAGTCTCAGCATGCTCACCACCCCCCCCCCCCCCCCACTGTCACTGTGTGTTCACTCCTCCACTGTCTTTGTGTGCTCACCCGCTCACTGTCTTTGTGTCCTCACCCCCTCACTGTCTTTGTGTCCTCACCCCCCACTGTCTGTGCGTGCTTACCCCCCTCCACAATGTCTGCATGTTCGCTCCCGCTGTTTGTGTGTGCCCACCCACCGCACTGCCTCTGCATACTCACCTGCTCACCCCTCCCCCCTCACACTGTCTGTGCGTGCTCACCCCTCCCCCACTGTTTCTCCCCCCCCACCCCTCCCACTGTGTCTGCATGTGACCGCCCCCCCCCCCCCACAGCTGTCTTTGTGTGCTCACCCCCCCGCCTGACTGACAGCACCAGTCTTCCCTGCAAGTCCCGCCTTCCCCCGCGTTCCTATTCGGCGAAGGTCTGCGTGCAGGCAGACTGTTCTTTTGATTGGTGAGCTTCCATGTCAATTGCACGAGTGTCATTCTGCCCCCTCTACCCACCCACCCCAACCCCCACCTTTACTGTCACTTGCTACAGGAAGCAAAGACTAGTCACTGCTCAGGTACATGCTGCACTGCACCAACTCTCTGCTCACTTACTGCTAACAACTGGGGGCCACAAATGGAACAAAATCACTCTCGCCCCTTTCTGTTCACAAGTCATGAAAGATTGGCGGGCCGGATTGAAAACTTTGGCGGGCGTATTCTGGCCCACGGGCCATATGTTGGACACCCTGGGTTCGACAAAAGTAATCTGCCTATAGCTAAACCTGCACAGCATATGACTAACTACATTCATGATTGAGGAGCAAGATTTGGGCCTGTGTATGTTGGAACAGTTGCAATAATTTTCTGATACTGTACAGGATTGCGCATCTGTGGTTCAACCTGAATGTAGTAGTTTTACTTCTATTAAAGAATAAAGCTTTTTAAGTTACATCTCTGGTTGATTAAGTGATCAGAGGAACTAAACTTTTTAAACTCGTAGGATTTTGAGAGGCTTCTGAGGCAGCAAAACCCAGTTATTCTGTCCTCTCACACCACTGTCAAATCCTGAAAGATGTCAAACTCTGTGCATATACATGCTGAAACGTTCATAGGTGCAATCTTTCAGAGTCTTGTCCCACCACACACACAAGTGGTGGAGTCCTTGATATAGATTAAATATAACTTTTAAAAAATAACAGATGTGAGTTATCAGATGTTTGAAAGCACAAGTGTTAGCATTTAAAGCACAGAGAATTGTTTGCACACTGGAATTGCAAAACATGTACAGGTAACTGCTGGTGGAATGATATCAGCTCAGGGATGCTTATTTTTAGTCATTCAAGAAAAAAATTATCCAATCAGTTCCAACAATGGAATTTTAATCTGAATCGCTCGAGTTCATGATCAGATCAACAAAATTAATGGAAATAAATAAGTGCATTCCTTAATAGTGCAATACCAGATGTTATAGAGACATAGCCTAGATACTTGTGCAAGATATAGTACAGCATGTAGCTACTTGATTTACAACTACACTCTTGAAATTGCTTTAAGAAGTTTTGATTTTCTGGTTATTTCGTCATCCAGAAATATAAATTTTAAAACTTCATTCCTTTAACAAAAACTTACCAATTCCATAGATGTCCAGTTCGTGATATGGTATTAATAAATTGCTTGCAATCATCTAATATAGGCAGGTTGTTACCAGTTTTGCCCCAGATCACTAAGGCAGTTAATCATATAATCTGTAAGTTTGTTAATATGCAGTGGTTTATCAGTGCCAGCCTATTGCAACTGATCTGGTTCCAATATTGGATTAAAAACTCGCCATGATTAGTAAAGTTAAGAGTTGTTGAGGTTCGGCCAATTGTTTATGTTGGCCTTTGTCGAGTCAGAATTGGATTATAGTCTGTTTCTTGTCAGCAATTGCTTTCATTCCCTGCAAATTCTTATTCAAGCTGTTCAGGTGCATATCATTAATAAAGTTCATCCTCCCTCAACTCTCCCCCCTCACTACCCTATTTTCCTTCAAATATCTGAAACACGTTCTTTCATGGTTAATTGTGAAAGTATTTGAAAGAAAATAAAAGATGCAGAATTGTAATCATGTTTTAATCATTTATATTAGAATGGTAAGGATCTTTTAATCACTTTGAAGATAGTATACCTATTATGATGTTGCCCTTAAGACCTGAACTATTTTACCACGTTAACATATTGGAACCCAAATGTCAAAAATTATTTCCTTCTGCCAACTTTGATTTCTATCTATATTATATACCTATAAATGCTTGTTACCTCTATCGCTTATAAATCATGGCCCATGGGTAACTTCTTTTCGTCATTGATGATTGGCTCCTTTCAAAAGCAAGGACTCTCAGAAGTTAGTTTATAAACCTTTCTATTGAAAACCAACATACTGTGAACTGTGTATTCCATGAACTGAATGAAGGCATGTTTGGCTTCAATTTCAAAAGACTGAATTTGAACCCCGTGACTAGTCTCTACCACCACATACGGAACCATTTTCTGAGTATGTAGCAGTGACAGACACCTCACCCACACCAGTGCATATCGGGGAATTGCAAGTCATCTACTTTAAAATGCTGATAGACCAGAATAATGGCAGCCATATTGGACCAAATTTCCATTTTAAATTCCTCCTGTTAGCATCATCTCCAAAGTGGATTTATAGGTGTGTCGTCCAAGGTTCCTTAAGTATACAGCAATCCTACTTTAATTGAATCGACTCCTTCAGTTATTCGTTTTAATCAGATTTTCACTGACAGCCTCAGCAACCTGTTTGATAACATCAGTAGTAAATAGCATAAATTATAACCTCCAAGCCTGACAGTGCTCCTATTTCCCGGTGCTATTTGACTACCAGCAACATTTCAGGCACCCAGATGCTTGCCCACTAACATCATCCCTTTTCGGACATTAATTTCACAATTTAGGAAAACCAAGCCTATTTCAGCAACTCACTGACTAGGTCGTTAACTGTAAGAAGTGATTTCACCAATGGTTGTACCTAACATCACCAAATTTCCAATTAAGGCTAGATTCATAAAGTTCCATTGATTGCAGAAGGTTGAAAGTATTTTGGTCAGGTCCTTGTTTATTTAAGTATGCATTTTGAATTCAGTCAAAATGAAGCTTGGAGCCAATTAATTCATCGTAATGGATTTTGAATTTACAGTGGGATTTGCATGTCTCTGTATATTTCTTTCTCTTATCACATCATGACTGCTTTTTGAATGATTTCCAAAGCCACCTCTATCAAACGTAGCTCTTAGTAAGGTTTTAGTAATATATTTTGAATTGACAATGACACTTGTATGTCTGTGTGCACTTATCAGCTCATCATATTTGGACTACTCTTGAATGAGTTCCAGAGCAGCCTCTGTTAATACTCTTTCACATAGCCTTTGTGTGAATATTTCTCAATTCTGACTTCCAGTGGAATTGCTGGACTTTTATATGCGCTGTACCCCCAAATTGTCAACGAATCTTTTGATGACTATATAATTGTTTCACTAAGTACTTTGCTATAATAAGTCTCATGGAAAGTGGTAAGCATTGTGTTTTTAAGCTGTGCCCCACAACAGTATTAGGATGAAAGCCTTTCTGTTGCTGTCGATTTGGCCAAAATCTACAGCCAAAGGCACTGTTTCAACTATGTTATTTAGTGGTGCAAATAAATAATTCATGCTTCAATCTAAATTCATTTCCAATGCTCTTTCCTCGTTGTTTTGTCAGAATTTTGGAACAACATAGAGGAGGAAAAGTGACCCAGCAGTTTGCAATGGCTGTTTATTCCCAGGGGCGCACTTCCTTTTATTATAGTACAGTAGGTTTTGAGATGATCTGATTTTAAACTAAGTGCCAGCTTGGCTCAGTGGTCACACTCCTGCCTCTGAATCAGAAGTTATGGCGTCAAGCCTCACTCCAGGAACTTGAGCACATAATCTAGGCTGACACTTCCATGCAGTATTGGGGGAGTGCTGCATTATCAGGGGTGTCGTATTTCAAATGAGATGTTAAACGGAGGTTCAGTCTGCCTGTTCAGCTAGAGGTAAAAGATCTAATGTCACCATTTGAAGAAAAACAGGGGAGTCCTGGCTAACACCAAAGAATAGATTAAATTGTAATTACCTTGAGACTTAACTGTGTGCAAGTTTGTGGGCATATTTGCATATATAAGAACAATCCATATATTTCAGAAGTAATTTGTTGGCTGTAAAGCACTTTGGAATGTCCTGTGGATACAAAATGCACTGTACAAGCGCAATTCCTTTCTGCATAGATTTGTTAAAAATTATATTTTTATTAGATGTCCATCACTGTTCCTCTGTACAGCAGGCCCAATGCACAATTGAATTAACTTGTTGGTATCTGAATACTGAATTATGTTACTCTTCTCCCATTCTTTCATGGACCACCAAAGATTTGCACTGCAACGGGGAACAAAACAACTATAGTTATCTCTTATGGTAAAATGTGTTGAAACAAATGCATTTTAGTTTACAATTATTGTGATGTGGTTTTGGGATTATGATTCAAATGTAGCCATTTCTGTTATGTTTTTTACAATTTGGGTAGTGCTTTATGTTTCTTGATGGCACTAACTTCAGTACTGTGTCCTGCCAGTCCCAGTGCCAGGGAGTGGCGATGAAGAACAGACATTAGTGAAGGTCATTAGTAAACCTTGATAAAGGTTGGCCTTTGGTACCATATTTAAAGTCTATTTTCATTATAAGGATGCAAACAGCAGGGAACTGATGCATTAAGTAAAATACAAACACCATCTGATAAGTGAAATATAGTTGATGGGACTGTGCTAGTTATTTAAAATATCTTGCATATCGCATGTGCTATCACACAGTTCCTATAATACTTCTTTTAGCATTTATTTACAACAATAAATGTTTACAGCACAGATGTAGGCCATTCTGCCCTTTGCATCTGTACCAGCTCTTTGCTAACACAATCCAAAACTAATATTACTGGTTTGCACTCTTTTCGCAGTTCTTTATCTCCCTTTCACAAAGCATTTCATGCTTCAGCAACTCAATGCATAAAGAAAATTCTCCTAACCTCACTACTCACTCTTAATGACATTTTTAAATTGATAATTCCTCATTACTGACCTGCCAATAAGAAGACATCTACTTTCCCTATTGATCCTATTGAAACCCATCAACATTTTAAAAACTTCTACTGAATTTTCTCTTATTGTTACAACAATTCTCAATTTCTCTTCATCATGGGCAGGTTTATTCTGGCCATTCTCATCACTGATTTTATCAAGAGTTGCAACAGTGACAAGTGACTATGATGCAGTTAGCAACAGTAACAGCATTTTGTTTTCACTCTATCTCTGTCCATTTCTCCACAGAACCTTCTGGATTTTTCCCTTTATCCCCAACATATCCCTCCTTTCCCCCCAGGGATGGAAGGAACCACAACTCCGCCTTTATACATCCTAGTCCGATAGGATTTTTACAGACTGAGCTCAAATATTTATAGCTGAAAATCCATGAAATACTGCAATTCTGAAAAGTATATTTTTGTGAAATACTGCTGTGAAAAAAATGACATTGTCAGATATCATAAAATTGTGCAGTAAGTTTGCCTCTCGAATATCCTGTGATTGACTCTTAGCTGCCCTCTGAAATAGTGTAGCACAGCGGTCGCCAACACATGGATCGTGACAGCTACTAGTAGCTCGCTAACGGTCTCTGAGTAGCTCACTGGCGGTGACTGGAGCATGCTCAGTGTGGGCAGTGACTGGAGCATGCACAATGTGGGCGGTGACTGGAGCACGCTCAGTGTGGGCAGTGACTGGAGCATGCTCAGTGTGGGCGGTGACTGGAGCATGCTCAGTGTGGGCGGTGACTGGAGCATGCACAATGTGGGCGGTGACTGGAGCATGCTCAGTGTGGGCGGTGACTGGAGCATGCACAATGTGGGTGGTGACTGGAGCATGCACAGTGCGAGCGGTGACTGGAGTATGCTCAGTGTGGGCAGTGACTGGAGCATGCGCAGTGCGAGCGGTGACTGGAGCATGCGCAGTGCGAGCGGTGACTGGAGCATGCTCAGTGTGGGCAGTGACTGGAGCATGCTCAGTGTGGGCAGTGACTGGAGCATGCGCAATGTGGGCGGTGACTGGAGCATGCTCAGTGTGAGCGGTGACTGGAGCATGCTCAGTGTGAGCGGTGACTGGAGCATGCTCAGTGTGGGCGGTGACTGGAGCATGCTCAGTGTGGGCGGTGACTGGAGCATATGCAATGTGGGCGGTGACTGGAGCATGCTCAATGTGGGCGGTGACTGGAGCATGCTCAGTGTGGGCGGTGACTGGAGCATGCTCAGTGTGGGCGGGGACTGGAGCATGTGCAATGCGGGCACTGGAGCTGGACGGAGGCGGTCATTTCAGATCTGCAGCAGGTGAGAAACTGCCGAGTGCAGGGGAGGAATGGAGCTGGCGGGGGGGCTTCATAAACAACATAGGCCTCAAACACCCCCAGTCAGAATTTTAAAAAAATACTACAGATGCTGGAAATCTGAAATAATAACCAAAAGTGCTGGAAATACTCTGCTGGTCTGGCAGCGTCTGTGGAGAGAGAAACAGAGTTAGCGTTTCAGGTCTGTGATGTTTCTGATGAAAGGTCAAAGACCTAAATGATCTTCCTCCTTGCTCATTCTTCATTGTGTTGAAATCAAGATTCATTCCACCATCTTCTTGCCTAATTGATGTCTTTCCAGGACTCAGTCAATCCTATGGAACTCCTTACCTCTCTTACCCATCACTTCCTCCTACATACTTTAAACCCAAGCTTTGTGTCTCCTGTGCATTAATTTTACCTCTCTTACTTCCTTCAGCTTTGGCCATGTCCTGCAGAATGGGCCTTGGCTTAGGTTTTTCAGTTAAAAAAAAAATGTTGTTTTTCTCAGCATTGGTTCATCCATCATTTGCAGTTAATAAGTCTTGCATTTTTTGCTCTTCTAAAATAGCAGAGCTAAGTGTACAGGTGTGTGTGCATTGTATTGTGACCATTATGTCACATATAATGTTCCCGTTTCATAATCTTTAGAACTGTAAAAATGCCTCTTTGTATCCTTCACTTTAAAAAACAAATCTATTTATGCCTTGCTTTCATATGTCACACTGAAGTAACGGTGCAATAACTTCCTACATTACTAAGAGTTTGAGACAGTCATTTCTTCTACTTGACAATAAACGTTTCCTATCATGGGTGCTAAAATTAGGAGGCAAAGCAGACACAGTTTTGTTTTGGTTTCCACGTACCAGCTATATTTCCTGGCAACATTTAAAATGTTGC
This sequence comes from Heterodontus francisci, assembly GCF_036365525.1. Taxonomy (NCBI): domain Eukaryota; kingdom Metazoa; phylum Chordata; class Chondrichthyes; order Heterodontiformes; family Heterodontidae; genus Heterodontus; species Heterodontus francisci. Next base: position 29,158,979 of record NC_090396.1, on the reverse strand, counting down.
AAATGTCAGAAACAGGAAATTAATGCAACAGAAAAAGAAGGATTTTAAAATAAGAACCATGAACTATTAGGTAAATATTGTAATGACTATCCAGTGTTTATTAAATAATCAGCCTGCAGGCACAAAGTATTTGGTGGAAACCCATGTTTATTTAAACCTCTCCAGCCTGAATGTAAACATATACTGGCATGTGTAGTGTCTTAGTGCCACATATTCTTAACGCACTGTGCTTCAGAGTGTCTGCAAAACCTTTTAGAAAGAAAAAAAAGAAATGCACTGGACCCACTTTAAACACTTTGCTTTGGGAACCATATAAAAAATGTGTTCCTTTATGATCCATACTTCTATAGGTTTTTAAAAAAATTCTAGGCCAATTAAACGACTTGTCGCAAAAGGTTTAGCTTCACAGTGTGAAAACTGGTGCAATTTTTTAAAAGGCAGCTTTAAAAGATTGAACTTAGTTTTTAAAATATTTTTGTTGTTAACAGCCCCATACACTCTCCTGTAATAATGAAACTTATCCAGCATTCATGTGGGCAAGTGGAGTGTTATTTTTGGGTGCATACAGCTCTCTACAGGTAACAAGGTAGTATAATAGTGATCTGAGCAAGAGAGTAACATTTAGTACATGCTGTAAGAGAGAGCTTTATAGTAAGGGCTAGTACATTGTATTATATATGCGTGTGTAAGCAGAATATGGAGAACTGGGTAGTACACGATCTGAAACAGTGACCTTCCATCTCTGGAACCTGGGTTCAGATCTAGACCAGACTGCTGGAATAAAAGTCTTTTCTGTCTACTTGCAATAAGTATCCTAAGTGAAATGAGTTTGGGCATTCTCAATCGAACTCCGCAGCACAAAACTACTTTTAATTTGACTGTGTCATGCAGACAGACCGAAGCATGGTTGGAGTACAAAATGGGGGGAAAATATCATACTGGCATGGTAGGAGTACTCTTAAGAAATTGGAACTGGGACACATTATTAGAGGGTAATTTACACTGCATATAGCTTTGCTATACCTGACCTGGAAAAATACCTGAACTTGTTGTCTATTTTTTATTTGACATTACTATTTTCAGATAATGTGGTTCTTTATTTTAGACCTTCAATATTTGTTTCCACAGAAAAATGATGCAGTAGCATTGCAGTTTGCGTATTCATTTTGTTTCACTTGAGGTTATGTGTTTGAATGTTTCCATTGTTTGGCATGGCAATCTGTTTTGCTTTGGTTCGTGAGGTTCATCCTTTCAGCACATCTGTCTATTTCAACTTTAGCACATCTGTCTTCCTTTAATGATACAATCATATAGGCAACAAATTTCACACAAGTGTCTTCACTCACTGACTATTAGCGGCAGAAGACATGAAAAAATACAAACGACTTCTGGAAAAATGTTGACTGATTCATTGCTTCATGTTATTTTTTTTTAAATAGTCGGTTTCACTCACTCAAGGAAAAGGCTACTTCAAGTTGTAAAGTTACGACTTGCCTCCTTTTATATAACTGCTGTGTGGCAGTGTAGTTTATTTCATATAAACATACCAAGTTAACTGGCATGAAAAGACCAACTGCTCCATCAAGCCTGCCCCACATCTCATGATGACTGGAGCATCATGGCGAAACATTTCATGTCCCCCCCCCCCACTCCGCCACCCCCACCACCAACTCCCAAAGCCATGTAATCTGCTGAGAGTGCCAAAAAAGAGGTGTTAGAGAGGGTGGGTTAGGACAGACCAGAAACATTTTATTGGCCCCATAAATGCTTTTCCATAAATGGCTGTCTGGAGACAGACATTTCTCTTTTCTTCTGATTGCTTAAGATTAAATGTTATTTTATTGTGAGGTGCATTGCCAACCAAAAAATGAACCAAGTTCCTTAAAAATGTGACTGCCAGATTATACCAAACATATAATCCTCACTTCCTTTCAAATGAGTGCTTCCTCAGGGCCTGATTTCAGATTGGCCAGAGTTAGACCTTATGAAGCTAGACTGTAGCACTTGCTTGTCTGGAATTAGCCTCCATCTCTGGCCATCCCAAAGTCATTACTCAAAATACTTTATATTATTTAAATTGTTCTCATATTACTATCTCAGTTATTCTAAACTATGCAGAGGCTGCAAAATAGCGAATCTGTGAACTCGATGGCTCCCAGTCCAATTTGCAAATTGTGTAACTTCCCATATCTGGTTTCCTGTTGCCTTTGCCCACTCGTTCATAGAATGTACAAGCTTTATTATATGTTAAAATACAATGCAAATACAGTGTTTTGATGAAGCTCTTAATTCTCTTCATTTCCTACCCATTGTTAACTTCATCCATTTAACATGGGCATTGAAAATTGGCCGCCTGCAATTTAAAATAGGAGTCGGCCAGATAGTGGCAGGAAAGGAGTAAGTAACTGTTCCATCCCATTATAACTCATCCCCGCGCAACCCCATCCCGACCTGACCCCTGACTGGTTTCCACTAGTTTGGTGGGAGTTAAAATCAAGTTCCATGAGTATCATCTGTCAGCAATACTTAAATGATTGTCCCTTTGCTGCTGCAGCCCTTTAAACAACTGCAGCAGCATTTGCATTTCCTGCTTCCTTCAGTGAGGTCCCACAGTTGAAGCAGGGGCTGAGCAAGAATATTTAACAAAGAGGATACCCATAAGTTCTTGCAGGAAGAGTCATGAATGACAAGTCAGAGGGATCTTCTACAGCTCAGCCTGACACTTGCTGACAGAAAATTGAATTTTTATCCATTGTGTGGGCAGTTACTGGGCTCATCTTTTGGCCATGCTTTAATGATCTCCCAGTGCCCTATTTCAAAAGAAGCTTTTGCATTAATATACAGCAGCCATCATGTTAAAATGTGTTCCAGGCTTACAAACCCAAATAGTTGAACCACAAACAGTTCCATATGTGTAATGCTGATACTTGGATAAAGAAGTAATTGGGTTAGAGCTTTTATGGATATCAGACAATTTTTTAATGCATATTTATTTCATATTTGATTTTCGTTTTTGTTCAAGTTTGCATTTCTTCCATTTTACAGTGTGCCATATTACTTGATTGCATTAGAATTAGTTCACTTTCATTATCAAACAAATCAGCTCATCTGCATTTGATTGTTAGACTGCCCCCTTGTAGCATTCCTGAGAACTATCAGTTATTTCATTCCATGTTTTATTGTGCGACCGCACATTAATTCTCATACTTGAACTGTTTCCTTTCATTTTCTGCATTCTACTAGACCAATTCAAGAAAATATGCAGTGATGTATTAGTCTGGTTCAGTATAGAACATTCTTCCAATTTAACAATTGAGCTGTTATTGTGCGTACAAGAACATTTGAATATTTTCAAATCCACAGGGCTAATAAAAAACATGTTTTATGTGCTGCAGTCACTTGCCTTTATTTAGGAGATGCTTCAGTACTATATTTTTAGAACAGAAATTATATTTTTAATTCTTTTGTGGTTGCACAGTTTGAAATAGAAGCAGAAATGTTGGTTAAGAATAATGATTGCCAAATTTCCTTCTCCCCTTTGGATTGAACCACACATCCATGGCCACATTTTCAGGAATGTTCTTGCTGGAGATCCACTATGCAGTAGGGTCGATTATGAGTAACTAGGATTCACCAGGAAAAGATGTGCCGTTAAGTAAAGCAGCTCTTGTCAAGGCTTTACTCACTATTATGAATTAATCGGAAAATGACTCCATGGAGGTAAACAGTCCTCTTAAGTGGAGTAGTTCGTTAAACACTGTATATTTAAAAAAAGGGAACAAAGTAAACATTCTGATATCTGACAGTTAAGCACCTCATGCAGACAGCTACAGGCTGCCCTGCTGAAAAAAATAAGCTTTTCCATATTTTGTGTGCAGCATGCTTTGAGGCTCCTGTTGTGTGATAATTGGTAACTAATCAAGGACAATAGGGCAGGTTACGAGACAAATGATGGGATAGAACAGGTTATGGAATGATAGCTACATTTAACTCACTGGAGTGCATGTGCACAGAAAAAGATATTTGTACTAAACTGAACAGCAGTGCACAGATCTGACAGGGAAAACCTACATAAGGAATTATTTTTAAATCCTGCAGAGACGCATCTTCATGTAGTCAGCCGTGGCTCAGTTATTCCTACTCTTGCATCTGAGTCAGAAGTTTTTGGTTCAAAGCCCACTCTGGAGACTTGAGCACAAATATCTCAGCTGACACACCAGTACAGTACTGAGGGAGTGTTGCACTGTCGGAGGTGCCATCTCACAGATCAGACGTTATACTAAGGCCCTGGCTAGAATTTTACGCCCCCCCCCCCACCCCGCAAGAGCAGGCAGGGGGGTTGTAAAATTGATTGGGAGTTGGGTGGGGGGGGGGGGGGGCGTTGTTGGGGCCATGCCTGAAATCTTCTCACCCCCGCAGCAACTACACAGGGCGGGCGGCAGTGAGAAATGCCCCACCTACCCCATGCCAATCAAAGCCCTTAAGTGGCCAATTAATTATCGCTTAAGGGCCTCCTCCCACCACAGCTGGTATTTGGTGGCCTCCTTGCGGGCCGAGGGTGGGGGACCCTCCTGATCGGGAACTCTGTGCCCACTGAGGGCCCACTCCATGGCCTAACTGCCCCCACTACACAACACTACCCTCTTCCCCCCCCCCCCAACCGAACCCTCCTTGCTTTGACGTGCCTGCTGATTGTCCCCAGCGAAGCCCCAGACATGTTTCGTCTGGGGCCAATGTCCCGCTTGCTCCTTTCCCTGGGTGCAGTCCCAGCAGTGACCACCACTCCCGGTGGCACTGCTGGGTCTGAGAGCTGCTGGCCTGCGGATTGGCTGGCAGCTCTTGGAGGTGGGACCTGCTGCCTCAGAGGGGTGAAAGTCCCACCCAAAGCCAAATAAGGGCCTGGGGAGTGTAAAATCCTGGTGTGGCTCCCCAGACCTGGAGGAGACGGGCTCAGCCCCGACATTTTGGCCAGTGGTGTGGGGCCTACAGCCCCTATCTGTTCTCTTAGGTGGATGTAAAAAAATCGCCTGCACTATTTTGAAGAAGAGGAAGGATGTTGTCCCCAGTGTTCTGCCCAAGATTTATCCCTCAATCAAAATCACTAAAACAGACTATCTGGTCATTAACACATTGGTCAGGGCTAGTTGTGCACAGATTGGCTGCAGTGTTTTCTACAACAGTGATTACATTCCAAAAGTAAATTATTGGCTGTAAAGTGCATTGGAACATCCTGAAACACGCTGTATAACTTTACCACTGTTCTCGAGTCAAGAAAAAAATAGTGCTGTATGCATCGCCTTTTCTCAGAGCATTTCTCATTTCAATTGCAAATCAATAAAACACCAATAAGAAGCATTGATTGGAGGATGAAAAGGATAGGAAACAAAATGATGTCAAATCATGTAATGGATTTAGTTCATGAGGACTGTGAATCAAATCAGCTGTATTGTTTGGAAGATGTTAACGACACACGTCTGTTGATTATTGATTGCTTGATGTTCTATCTGTTTAAGGACAATGAATTTAATCTCAAAAGACTGGAATAGACAGGAGCAGAGTGGCTAATACCTGTCAGTCATTGAGTTCTGAACCCTCCTGATTTTCTCGGTTTAGTCTCATGTCGTGCATCAACTGTATGCATGAATCATGTGTCTGATTGCTGTTTGGTTATTAGTGGATGGGACATCACATGTTAATGCAATTTACAGGGGCATTATTTCAGGAATGGGGAAAGTTGAAGACGAAGGGCCGCATTTGATTCCGGTGACGGGGACCCCGGCCACAGCCCAGAAGGCTGGGGGAACCTGCCTTGAGCCTCCATAGCCTGCCCCGTTGCAAGCAGTGGTGGGCAGCCAATTAACTGCCTGCTGTCAAGGACGCTGTCCCTTTAAGGGATGAGCTCCTGCCTCCAAAGCTGCTAGTAAATCGGAAGGCCAGCAGCGCCACCAGGAGCAGTGGCCACTTCTGGTACTGCAGGAGGTCCTGCAGTACCGAGGATGTTGGAGACCCCAGGACAGATGAGCGGGGGCAGGGTCACTGGGGCCAATCAGACAGGCCCCAGTAATGGGACGGGTGAGGGTGGGGAGGGGGGTTCTTCCCAGGGGCGGCCATCGCTGCTGGGGTCCCTCTGGGGGTCATAGATTGCTCCCAAAGGAGGGACCCGCCCCCAACCCCACTCGGAGGCCACCGGGTCTTATTTCCAGGCAGCAGCAGGCCCCGCCGTGCTCCATAAAATTGGAGTGGAGGCAGGAAGATGCCCTTAAGTGGCCATTAATTGGCCATTTAAGAGCCTCAACTGGCCTGGGGCAGGAAGGCTGTCCTTGGCCTTCCCTGTCCTGGACAAAGTGGCAGTGGGCCTGGACAACATCAGGAATGGCACCCCTTGCCATTTTGTTTGTCGCCCCACCTCTGTTCCCATCTCCAAGGGCAGGATAAAATCCTATCAGAATTGTTTGTTGCCCTGCAGCTATGTCAATCTGCAGTTTGGGAGCAACAAGGCACCCCAGTTTTGTCAATGGGCTGTGGGAATGTTGTTGCATCTGACACAGCAGAGGGAGGAGCTCTTTCCTGAGAATGATCATGGGGTGATGTGTCGAGTGGCTCGGAGTGCCTGGCAGAAGGTGGCAATTCATGGAAATACGAAAAGTATGTTACTAGCAGCTATGCATCAAAAGTTTCATGATGTCACTAATCTAGCCAAAGTGGCAATCTCCACCAAAACCTTAGAATAATGCAATGTGTGAAATATGAATGATGCAACCAGTACCTCCCACCCCTACAGTCTTACAGGAATTTAAAAGCCTCCCATGGTTGCTTGTTATATGCCCAGGAAGTCTTCTGTTTTACAGTAACAGGTCCTTTCCACATTACCTGAGCTATTGCACCCTGACAAATCCTTCCATCCTCTAATTCAGATATTTGCTCCTGTAATGATATCCACTACTGACAGCAGGCTGGTACAGTGGTATCCTTATAAATCCTCCTGTAAATATGCACCACAGACAGCAGGCTGTTACTGAGCTATCACTGACGAGGAGGATCATGGCAAGTTGTCAAGAACTGGGAGAACACGGATTGCTGATCATCGAGCACTTCCCATGAAGGACAGTCCAGTTTGTTCACTAACAATACATGTAGCATAGCACACCTCATCTCACATGTCAACGAAGGTAACCTCAGTTCAAGTGTTGGCTATCTGGACTTATCCGTCCCTCCACTCAAACCTAAGTTGTCTCCTTGTGCTGATGTGGCCAGTTGGAATCCATTGCTTCTGCTTCGACCTATTATTTCATGGTATTCGTTGCTTTCTCTACTTCATTACACCCCTATTGTTTTCATTTCGTATTGCTTGTAAAAATACATCTGCTTCATGCCTCTTTTCAAATTTTCTTCGTAATTATTGTAATGATAACCATCTGTAGAGTTTGTTTTCTTTTAATTTAAAAGTTTCAGAGGAGAGAGTCGATCTTAAAAGGTGTTGTTTATGTGAACCACAAAATTTTGTTTAACATTTTCTTCTATATTCCTGCAGACTTTTGCAATGAGAACTATATTTTTTTCTTGCATTTTATCGGGAGCCATTCCAAGTCTGATGGCCTCAGGGTGTTTCAGCTTCCAATTAAAATTGAACATATATATTTTTGTGCATATATACGTTTATATAATATATATATATATATATGTGTGTGTGTGTGTATCAACACATTTAATATGGAGCGAATTATGAAGAGGAGATGGAAGCAGATTCCCATCTGTAACCTTGTTCAGTTTAAGGCAGCCAAATTGTCCTTTGACCAGAAAGGTCAATAGCCCAGAGTGTGTCTGCATTCTTTGCATTAAAAGATACTGTTTTTTTGAACCAATAGTCATGTAAGTTAGATGTTTCTTAAATTGGATGTCACTTCTTTCACCCCTTCCTGCCCCTCCTCCACCCTCACTATCTCCCCCTAACGATGCTTGATTGGTGATAGATAAATTGTGACAATATACATTACTACTATCTGCATGTCACTTGTTGACTGAGCTGTCAAACAGCTGTAGAGAAAACTCTAGTTAAGTAGCAGTTAAAATTTGTGGCAGCTGATAAGAGCAGTGAATTTGAAATTGCCTTTAAAATATATAACTTGGAAAAAGCTTGAGGCACAAAGCATAAAAGATTTGAACTAAAATGACTGAAGCAGGAAAAATCTCACACTTAATGGCCTGAATTTTATGGGCGTCCTTGGGACGGGAACAGAGGAGGGGGGGACCCATAAAATTGCATCAGAAGGTGGGGGTGGAGTGCCCGTCGACTTCCCGACTCCTTCTAATTTAGTCCAGGCTGAGGAAGGCCGAGGGTGGCCTTCCTGTCCCAGGCCAATTGAGGCCCTTAAGTGGCCAATGAATGGTTGCCTGAATGGCCCCGGCGACCCCAACCCTACCTATCTCTCCTGGGGTCTCCAGCTCTTTGGTAGTGCAGGGTCTCCCGCAGTACCGGCACTGGCCACTGCTCCCAGTGACACTGCCAGTACTGCCAAGCTGTCAGCCTTCCGATTGGCTGGCAGTTCTTGGAGGTGGGAGCTCATCCCTTAAAGGGACGGTGTCCCCGACGCCAGGCAGTTAATTGGCTGCCCGTCGTGGAATTATAATGGTGATCTGATGGAGTGCCAAGGCAAGGTCTCCCCCCACCTTCCAGCCCGTCACCGGGACCCCCATTGTCAGAACAAAATATCTAAGTATTGTGTATACAATGACCAATACATAATGTTCATAAAATACCTTGCCTTTTAAGTTCAGACAGTATTTGGTATGCTTTAGCATATTTTTTAGAGGTGATGGAAAAGAAAGCTTGAATGAACTGTCCTAATACAGTTCAATTACTTGGTGAGCTGAATCCAGTTGCATTTGGTGTGTTATCTGCCGTAATTGCTTACATTGTACTAACAGGTAGATATCCTTGTGCTCGCAGATCAAATTGTTAGTTGCAAATGGAGTAATTTCATATAGGGGTGTGTGTATATGTCTCTCTCTCTCTCGCTGTCTGATGGAATGAGTTCTGTTGTCTTCGGATCTGAGGGATAAAGCAGTGCCACTTTACCATTTGGTAACCGAGCATAGAGCTGACACTTTTCACACACTGAAGATAGAGAAGGACATTCAGCAATAAAACAGATTGGGATTAAAAGTTTTGAATCTGGAAGGTTCAATCCAGCATTCTTAATCTAGAATTAATGAAAGTTATGTGGAACAGTCTCAGCAATAAACACTAGCATGCCTTTCTCTTTCAGATGATAAATTAAGCTACTGTGAATTTTTGCTTTTATTGAATGTGAAACTAATAGACCACTCAATCAAGTTGTTTTGTTAGAATGGGCTGCACCACTCATGGCTCAGAACAAAGATGCTGAGTGAGCAGATTATTCAGCCTGACAATTTTATTTTAGATTAGAAAACTCTTATTTTTAAAAACAAGACATTTTCTAGATTTGCAAATCCATGCCGTCAAAAAGAATTAAACAGCCATACATGTACTTGATAAGCAGAGTGCTACCCTTCTACTCAAAGGACTGTCATCCTGACTACTTTTTATCAGGGGTTTGACACTTAAAACTCCCATTCCTGACTGACTGATCAACTCCATCTCATTTCACTCCCTGAAATAAAAGCCCATTGGATTTTATTGACTAGAAAAATCAAAAAAATCATGCTATTAGAAACAAATGAATAAAATGTAGGGTGTTAGAAACACTCTTATTCGTTTATGGGATGTGGGTATTGCTGGCAAGGTCAGCATTTATTGCCCATCCTTAATTGCTCATAAGAAGCTGGTAGTGAACTGCTTTCTTGAACTGCCGGAGGCTATGCAGTGAAGGTATCTCCATAGTGCTATTAGGTAAAGAATCCCAGGATTTCGACCCAGCGACGATGAAGGAATGGCAATATATTTCCAATTCTGGATTCCCATGTGCCTGCTGCATTTGTTCTTCTAGCCAGTAGAGCTCACGGGTTTGGAAGGTGCTGTCGAAGAAACCTTGGTGAATTGTTGCAGTGCATTTTGTAGCTGAGTGACTGTTTAAGGTGGTGGATGGGGTGCCAGTCAAGTGGGCCACTTTGTCCAGGATGGTGTCGAGCTCCTTGAGTGTTGTTGAGGCTGCACTCATCTAGGCAAGTGGAGAGTATTCCATCACATTCCTGACTTGTGCCTTGTAGAGTCTGAAAATAGTGACCTACCCCAGGATATTGATGGTCAGGGATTTGGTGATCGTAATGCTGTTGAATGTCAAGCTGAGATGGTTAAACTCTCTCTTGTTGAAGATGCTCATTACCTGACACTTGTGTGGTGCGCATGTTACTTGCCACTTCTCAGCCCAAGCCTGTTTCTGTATGTAGGCAGAGATTGCTTCATTATCTAAGGAATCACGAGTGGAACTGAACACCGTGCAATCATCAGCGAACATCTCCACTTCTGACCTTATGATGGAGGGAAGGTCATTGATGAAGCAGCTGAAGATGGTTGGGCCTAGGACACTACCCTGAGGAACTCCTGCAGTGATGTCCTGGGACTGAGATGGTTGGCCTCCAACAACCACTACCATTTTCCTTTGTGTTTGCTATGACCCCAGCCAATGGAGAGTTTTCCCTCTGATTCCCATTGACTTCAATTTTGCTAGGTCACCTTGATGCCACACTTGGTCAAATTCTGCCTTGATTCCAAGGGCAGTTACTCTAACCTCACCTCTGGAATTCAGCTCATTTGTCCATGTTTGGACCAAGGGTGCACTAAGGCCTGGAGCTGAGTGGTCCTGGCAAAATCCAAACTGAGCATCGGTGAGCAGGTTATTGGTGAGCAAGTGCTGTTGACAATACTTCCCATCACTTTACTGATGATTGAGAGTAGAATGATGGGGCGGTAATTGGACAGATTGGATTTGTCCTGCTTTTTGGGAACGTTTTACAAGCCTATGAAGATGCCAAATGGTGGGCAGGAAGCATGTGCACATTTTTCAGTTCTGGCCTGAAATGTGCCACCTCTCATATTGCATATGGCAGACACACTGACAACAGGAGTTTGTGTCAGCAGTATGTATAGGAAAGAATGTTTTATGTCAGTTAGGGTCCTGTGCTTCTTGCAGGATCCATTTTCAACATTCTTTACCTGCCAAGTGCTGAACTTGCACATTCGGCAGAAAGGACCTCTTTCCAATGATATTTAAATAGATCATACACACTTGCAGGTTAATTGCTGGTTTCGCACTTTTGGCTTCTGGTTAACTTCTGGGCGATTTCTGGTGTGTATTATCACTCTGGAAAATTCACTGTCTAAATAGAGCAAGACTTTACAGGTATAAAAACAGAAAATGCTGGAAAACTCAATAGGTCAGACAGCATCTGTGGAGAGAGAAACAAGAGTTAACATTTTAGGTCGATGCAGAATTTTGCTTTTGTATTGAGATTTTACAGGTGTTGTATAGTTGATGGCAGCCTTAAGGATAGTTTAGCTACAATCAGGGTTAGTCTCATCAAACTGCACAAATCCTCTATGCCACATTTATTCAACCAGGCGAGCAAGTTACAGGCTGGTTATTGGACGACTACAGCTATCCTCTGCCATGACTCCTATCAGGTACCCGAGCACAGCTGGAATCAGGCCTACAATTAGAGCCATGCTGCCACAAAAAATATCATTGAGCAAACAATCGGTGCACTCGAGCAACACTTCTGCTGCCTGGACCATTCCTGAGCAGGGATCCAAAGGGCTATTGCTCCACAACCTTGCCGTCATGCTTCTTTTACCACCAATTTGGCAGTAGAAGCAGTGTGAGAGGAGGAAGATAGGCGGAGACCACCAGTGCTTCTTCCTGCCAGAACTCTCAGAGAGCAGCTCATTGAGGATCGCTTCACCTAAATCAGCCTTAACAGCCCCACAATCCTTTCCACTTTCCTTACTAACATTAACCAAATGCCCTTCTTCAGTCCAGGCTCAATTGCATCTCTATCAAATTAGTTTACACAAATTATTAAGAAGCAGCCTGGTGCCAGCCTCAGTGACCCTCTTACACGTTGCTTCTCCTATTCTGGTGCTCTATTAGCTGTTTTCCCAGTGGCTACAGCTTGGGAGATGGAAGGCTGTCGAGGTTCCATTGAGGACACTTCAAATGGCCATGGTGAGCGAAGTTGAGCAGCCTTGAGGGCCTGACTGCAAACAGCAGCATCTTAGCATGGGCCCGTGCATTCTGTCCCAGCTGACTACATGGCACTAATATGGGCATTGCTGGAGGAGTAGGTGTGCTGTCATCCTGAAACAGGACAGCGGGTGCCTCTCCCCTGGAAGTAAGGCCACTCTCCTGGGATGGAACATCAGCACTCCTGTGGCTTTGTGCGACAAGAGTGCAGATTGCTGTGAGGCTTTGGAGGCTAATGTCAACATAGGCTCCCAGAGCCAAGATAGAAGCCTGTGCTGCCATGGAAGCTGTCAGAAGAGGTTCCATCGTGGTGGGTGCCACTGTTATATTAATGGAACTGACCATTCAGTCCATGTTGAACAGAATGATCTCCATACTCTGTGTGAATCTGTGAAAGTGGTTGCAGGTGGACTCCTGCATGCTCTGTAACATCATGCACAAGCTTGCTAGCAGGCTGCCAAGTGCACCTAATTTTTCTTCTTGTATGCCCATGAGCCTTCTGCAGTAGGCTGAGTTCTCAGAGTCATCATTGGAGACCACTGCAGGAGACCTGGTATCCTCACGAGTGCGAAGAGTGATAAAATCAGAAGGAACAAAGAGAATTATTTATGAAGAAACCCTGTGTGACACCTCCTCCAGCATTGTCTGTCACCACAGCCTCAATTCTGCCCCTGTCCATGATAGCCAGCACACTTTCCTCAAGGAGGGAAAGGGGATGAAGGCCAGCTTGCTACCTTGAATAGTGGGTGACCTCCTCCTGCAAGAAAGAACAAAGTTTGTTAGTGAGGCCCTTGTGAGGTGTTTGGAGAATGTGTGAGTTGTGGGTTTATGAGGGTTATAATTGTGGTGAGTGTGATGAGAAGGATATGAAGTGAAGAGTGGTGCAGTGATTGGAGGAGAATAAAGGAATGTGGAGCAAGGGAATCTTGTGAGTAGTGAGCTTGCAAGTGGTGAAGGTTTGAGCAGAGAGTAAGAGAGCAGTGTTCTTACCTTGACAACTCTAGTGAGGTCGTTGAACTTCTTCTGGCATTGCAGCCATGTCCTCAGTGCAGAACTCCTGACATTGACATACTCTGCGACCTCTTCCCATTGCCAGCATAGTTGATGCCTGGAGGGTTTGCTGCCAGCTAGTGGAAAGAGGATGTCACTCATCCTGCTCACTGCCTGCACCAGAACCTCCAAGACAGCATCCAGGAACCTTGGCGCTCTTTCAATAATAGTTTCAGCCATACCTATGCTTGCAAAAAGCTGTCTCTGGTGTCTGCAGTCAAACTGCACCCCCCTTTAAGAAATGCTGGCTGCCTTTAAATAGTGTCATGAATGCCACATATCCACTCCACCCCCTGCAAGTGAGTAGAGTGAGTAGCACTGGCTGCACACCCATGTATTGAATCACGCAGCATGAATATTGCGTGCTGCATGAGTCAATACCAAAAGGCGTGGGCAACACGTGACCCATCCTTTGTGTGACCAATTCTGGTCGCGATTGGATTTCCTGGCCTTTATCACTTTGTATGGTGGCTGTGGATGGGCACAGTTATTCAGCTGGATCCCCACTTGATGAGGGTGTCTCTTTAAAATTCTATTAAGAATCATAAGCCTCGATACAAACTGGAGTGGAAATGCCTGCATTAACTCATGAAGTGAGAACCTGATCCTGGCATTGTACATTATTTACTATTTTGGGACTGGGAAGCGAGGTGTCATGGGTTCTGGAATTCTGATGGTGTGCTGACATCAGCACCATGTTACAGGCTCATTCCAGGGACATTCCAAGCAGCATAAGTCCTTGCTTGTGTTATTCAAACTTCCATACTAAGGTTTGTGTTTTTCTAAGTGACGTTTATTCAAAGGCATGTAATTAGCTGCCCTGATACATCTTGAGCTTGTAAACTTGGCAAAAGATGCATTGCAGGCAGTAAAGTAATTTGAGAGGGAGACAATAACAAATCACTGACTTTGCAGTCTTTAAGTGTCAGAAAACCAGATTTGATTTTACAGCCCAAAATTTCCTCAGGAGGATTCCACCAGGACCCTCGGGTTGCCAAGTCTGGTTGGGTGTATGCCTGGAGGTTCCACCACATGACCTCCAACCATCCTGCCCGATCCTACAGCCATTTTTCCCCCATTTTCAATACTTCTGTAACTAATAAACAAAAGTGCTCACAGAAAATTAGAGGAAGAAACTTTTTTTGTAATGCTGCTGATGTTTTACCCAAGTTGCTCACAGCAGTGCCCAGGAGATTAATTTTTAATTGTGGGAGACTCCAGGGCAATCCTGGAGGTTTGACAACCCTACAGGAACTCGCTGGTTCTCAGATTTGCCAGTCAGTCTTATAAAGCCAATGATATTGTGGGTGGCTCCATGAAGCGAAAGTGGAAGGCAGGGACTCACTATGCTGGGATTTCCCTCCTCCCCATCTGAGTCAGCATTCAGTGTATTACTGGAGATCAGTGCACAAGTGAGATTAAGCGTTCCTTCCTCCAGATGGGCGCAGGTGGGCCCGATGGGAGGGAACAGATGGGAGAGGCCAGGTGAGTGGAGCAGCCAGACCCCCTAAAGGAACAGTCAGTAATTTTTCTTTATAAATTTGGAGTGGCCCTCTTAAAAGAGGGCTGAAGGGGCAAACTTGAAAAACCTTCCCCAATGGTGGGCAGTCATGAGTTCTCTGGGTGCTTAGGGGGGAAATGGGCACTCGATATGCACCCATAATGGTGCAGGTACCCCTGACCCCATGTAAATGAGGTTCCCTCCTGCTGTGTCTGCAGACTGTTGTGGATCCGGAGTGGTGGGCACCAGCAGCTGCAAGTGTAAGAATTTGATGGGTGAGATAGAGTGAAACTATTTCCTTTGGTGGGGTAGTCCAGAACAATGGGGCGTAAGCTTAAAATTAGAGCTAGGCCATTCAGGATTGATGTCAGGAAGTACTTTACACAAAGCAAAGCGGAAATCTGGAACTCTCTCCCCAGAAAACTGTTGAGCTCAATTGAAAATTTCAAATGAGACTGATAGATTTTTATTAGAGTCATAGAGTTACACAGCACAGAAGCAGGTCATTCGGCCCAACGTGTCCTTGCCGGCCATCAAGCACCTATCTATTCTAATCCCATTTTCCAGCAATTGGCCCATAACCTTGTATGCTATGGCATTTCAATTGCTCATCTAAATACTTCTCAAATGTTGTGAGGGTTCCTGCCTCTACCATCCCTAAAGGGAGTGTGGTCCAGATTCCAACCACCCTCTGGGTGAAAATGTTTTTCCACAAATCCCCTCTAAACCTCCTGCCCCTTACCTTAAATCTATGCCCCCTGGTTATTGACACACCCGCTAAGGGAAAAAATTTCTTCCTATCTACACTATCTGTGCCCCTCATAATTTTGTATACCTCAATCAGATCCCCCCTCAGCCTTCTCTGCTCTAAGGAAAACAACCCTAGCCTATCCAGTCTCCATAGCTGAAATGCTCCATCCCAAGCAATATCCTGGTGAATCTCCTCTGCACCCTTTCCAGTGCCATCACATCCTTCCTATAGTGTGGTGCCCAGAACTGTACACAGTACTCCAGCTGTGGCCTAAATAGCGTTTTATACAGCTCCATCATAACCTCCCTGCTTTTATATTCTGTGCCTCGTCTAATAAAGGCAAGTATCCCATATGCCTTCTTAACCACCTTATCTACCTGTGCTGCTACCTTCAGTGATCTATGCACAAGTACACCAAGGTCCCTCTGATCCTCTGTACTTCCTAGGGTCCTACCATCCATTGTATATTCCCTTGCCTTGTTAGTCCTCCCAAAATGCATCACCTCACACTTTTATCTATCAGACAGATAGATGAAGTTAAGATACAGTTCATCTATGATCTAACTGAATGGCGGAACAAGCTCGAAGGGCTGAATGGCTGACTCCTGCTCTTGTGAATTTCACTGTTGCTGCAATAAAGTGCTATTGGCAGCTGGTACTTCCCCAAAATGGTTCAGGCGCCTTGGAAAAATAGTGGTACTGAATTAAAAATTATTTGATACCCTGCTGTAGAATGCATCGATGGTGTTAAATGTAACTTTATTTTAAAAAGTTGTTGCTTTAAATGTGTACTAGAGCATTCCAATCTGATATTGTACATGGAAGTTTTTTTTTGACATTTTCTTACGGTTCCTTTACAACCCAGGTGGAGCAGGATTGCTCTTTTTTGCCCAACAAGGAATCCTTGGGCTTCTTCTCCCCTGTGGTTTTCCTTCCACTTTTCTGGGGGCATTCGGCCCAGACCTCACCCTCTCCCTCTCACTTACCTTGGCAGGGACCATTTCCTTGGTTTGCCAGCTGCGTCAGTCTCTCAGCTGCTGCTCTTGCGTGATTCCTGTGGGCTTTGAGCAGGAGATGGTCCACAGTCCAAAACAAGTGAAGCCCAGGATTTGACGTGGCTCATACCTCTCACCGAGCTGTCTGCATTACTTGCCCCTCCTCAACTCTGAACTTAACCCAAGTTAAAATTGGGGCTTTGGTTTTCTACTCGGTACTTTCTTCTAGAAACAGATACTTGTAAAGTATGCAAAGGAGGTTGGTGTACTGCTTCTTAATAATCAAGCTTTCTCTGTGTGGCCTGGCAGAACCCATTTCTAAAATGATTTGCACACTGCAAATGATGCTGATTTCAGGAAATGAATATCCTCAGGATGTGTGCCCAATCAACCCATAAATTTGGCAGAAAACTGACTGAAATCCCAGAGAAATGACCATTTAAGGCCTAATTCTTGGGTTGAAGTGGGAGATTGGGAAAACACCATGGCAATTCTACCCATTGTCTTTGATTTTCTCCACTAAACCAGCAATTGTAGGATGGGCCTTTTCCTTTTGGGGATATCCTCTATGTTAAGAACACTTTACTTCAATCACCCCCAACTCCAAGCGGCCTATATGACCATATGAATTAGGAGCAGAAGTAGGCCATTCAGCCTGTTGAGCCTGCTCCATTATTTAATAAGATCATGGCCAATCTGTTTCTGTCTCGCATTCCACACTCCCATCTACCCCCAATAATCTTAGATTCTTGATGGGCAAGGGAATCAATCTACCTCTGCCTTAAAAATATTCAATGACCCTGCCTTCACCACTTTCTGAGGCAAAGAATTCCAAAGTCACACAACCCTCTGAGAGAAAGAATTTCTCCCTGTCTCTGTCCTAAAAGGCCGACCCCTAATTTTAAAACAATGCCCCCAGTTCTGGACTCGCCCACAAGAGGAAACATCCCCTCCACATTCACCCTGTCAAGACAGTTCAGGATCTGATACACTTCAATCAAGTCTCCCCTCACTCTTCTAAACTCCAGTGAAAACAAGCCCAGTCTGTCCAACCTTTCCTCATAAGACAAGCCGCTCATTCCAGGTATCAATCTAGTAAACCTCCTCTGAGCCACCTCCAATGCTTTTACATCCTTCCTTAAATAAGGAGACCAAAACTGCACACAGTATTCGAGATGTAGTCTCACCAATGCCCTGTATAACTGAAGCATGTAACTAAATATTTGAATAGGCAATACATTAATACAAATGGTATTACATTTGATTGCTCTGTATGGGGCAGCTGCACACTTCTGTGTCCTTCAGAATTAAGCTCTATGCATATTGACAGTATTTGAAACTGTGACAATTTTTCAATGCAAACGAGGACAAGATAACTTGCAGTGAAATAATAAAACCAGTTGCACGCTGATTATCACAACTTAAATACTAGTCAGTGTTTTTCAGTGACTAATACTCATAAATAGTGCAATGGGGTCTCACAAGGGCAACCAGTAACTGAATATGAGCAATGAAATAGGAGATCAAAAGGCCATCTGCTATTCTGTGCCAGGAGCTGATGTGACCTTAAACAAAATGCTTACTCACTAATTGGATTAGATTTACCCTTTTACCAGCATTTTTATAGTTGCCGTGCAATCAAAATAACATTGTGGAATTGCTTTAATAAAAAAGATCCTAATCTGTTACTTTCTACTGGTATATATTCTGCATGCAGAGTGAGACCTGTCATCAGAAGTCTTCTGTTACCTCAGATCTTTAGTGCAGGTTCCAAGGAGCCTCGTAATGGGAACAAACAATTGTAAAATGATAGCTAACGTGAAACAGGTCAGGAATCAGATCTGGTTACATTTGATCCACTAAGATGTCAGAGAAAGCAAGAATGTAGAGTCTTCACAAATCAATAAGGCAAATGTCTGATGTTCTGACTTGGAATGTTAAGCTAACAAAAAGCAGTAGAATGTTGCAATAAACTAATCTTTATTTAAGTTTGACAAAACCATTTTGCCCCTCCATTTTATTTTAAAGTTTACTTTTTTCTCTCCCTGTCCTGAACCATTTACAAACTTTCTTCCAGCCATCTGTTAATCTGGCACTTTTACTCATTACTTGAAGGTGTGTTGAAATGAACTGAGATAATCCAACTTTTATAACCTTTTTGTCACGAACTGCCTGGCCTGTGCTGACCACTGACATCTCAGATGGGACCACAACTTGTGGCACAGTGGCAGCATTCACACCTCTGAGCCAGAAGGTTGTGGGTTCAAATCCTACTCCAGAGTCTTGAGCACATAATTCAGGCTGACACTCCAGTGCAGCACTAAGGGAATGCTGTATGGTCAGAGTTGAGTTCCTTTGGACGAGACTTAAAAGAAAGCCTGCGTCCCCTGGTATCTGACCTCTCTGCCAGGGCAAACAGGTCCTTCCTGTCCACTCTATCTAGGCCCATCATAATTTTGTACACCTCAATCAAGTCACCCCTCAGCCTCCTCAGTTCCAGGGAAAACAACCCTAGCCTATCCAATCTTTCCTCATAGTTGCAACTCTCAAGCCCTGGCAACATTCCTGTAAATCTCCTCTGTACTCTCTCCAGAGCAATTATGTCCTTTCTGTAATGTGGTGACCAGAACTGCACGCAATACTCCTGCTGTGGCTTAACCAATGCTCTACACAGTTCCAACATCACATCCCTGCTTTTGTACTGTATACCTCGACCAGTTAAGGAAAGCAATCCATAGGCCTTCTTCACCTCTCTATTCACCTGTCCTGCCACCTTCAGGGACCTGTGGACATGAACTCCAAGGTCTCTCACTTCTTCTACTCCTCTCAGTATCCTCCCGTTTATTGTACATTCCCTCACTTTATTTGCCCTCCCCAAATGAAATACTTGACACTTCTCAGGATTGAATTCCATTTTCCACTTTTCCGTCCACTCAACTAAACCATTGATATCATTCTGGAGTCCACGGCTTTCCTCCTCACTATTAACTACACGGCCAATTTTTGTATCATCAGTAAATTTCCCAATCATGCCTCCCACATTTAAGTCCAAATCATTAATATATACCACAACCAGCAAGGGACCCAATACTGAGCCCTGTGGATTGCCACCGGAAACAGCTTTCCATTCACAAAAACATCCGTCGACTACTACCCTTTATTTCCTGTCACTGAGCCAATTTTGAATCCAACTTGCCACATTCCCCTGTATCCCATGGGCTTTCATTTTTTTGACCAGTCTGCCATGTGGGACCTTGTCAATTACCTTACTAAAATCCATGTAAACCACATCCATTGCACTACCCTCATCAATCCTCCTTGTCACTTCTTCAAAAACCTCAATCAAGTTAATAAGACATGACCTTCCCCTAGCAAATCCATGCTGACTCTCCCTGATTAATCCATGCTTTTCTAAGTGACAGTTTATCCTGTCCCTCAGAAAAGATTCTAACAATTTACCCACCACTGAGGTCAGACTGACTGGCTTATAATTACCTGGCTTATCCCTCGCACCCTTTTTAAACAATGGTACAACATTCGCAGACCTCCAATCATCTGGTACCTCACCTGTATCTAGTGAGGATTTGAAGATGATCCTCAGCGCATCCGCTATTTCCTCTCTGGCTTCCTTTAACAACCTGGGATGCAATCCATCTGGTCCTGGTGATTTATCCACTTTCAGGGATGTCAGACCCTCAAGCACTTCCTCTCTCATTATGCTTATCTAATATTTCACACTCCTCCTCTTTAACTACAATGTCTGCATCAACCCTCTCCTCTGTGAAGACAGAGACAAAAAACTCATTAAGAACCCTGCCCACATCTTCTGCAACCACGCTTAAGTTCCCTTGTACATCTCTGATAGACCCTACGCTTTCCATAGTTATCTTCTTGCTCTTAATGTACTGATAAAACATCTTCGGGTTTTCCTTGATTTTACCTGCCAATTATTTTTCATGTCCTCTCTGTGCTTTTCTAATTTCCTTTTTTACTTCACCTCTGCACTTTCTATACGCCTCCAGGTTTTCTAAAGTATTAAGATATTTGTGATCGTCATAAGCTTTTTTTTTGCTTTAACCTACCCTGTAAGCTTTTAGATAGCCAGGGGACTAGATTTGACAGTACCGCCATTAATTTTTGTGGGGACATGACTGCAGTCTGCCCTTAGTAACTCGCTGTTGAATGCCTCCCACTGGTTTGCCGCTGATTTTCCTTCAAGTAGCTGTATCCAGTCCACTTTCGCCAGGTCACCTCTCAGTTTTGTAAAATCAGCCTTCCCCCAATTTAGAACCTTTGCCTCTGTTTTATCTTTGTCCTTTTCCATGATTATGCTAAAACTAACTATTATGGTCACTATCTCCAAAATGGTCACCCACTGTTATTTCATCCACTTGCCCAGCTTCATTACTGAAGACGAAATCTAGAATTTTACCCCCTCTCATTGGACTTGTTACGTGCTGGCTAAAAAAGTTCTCTTGAATTCAGTTAAAGAATTTTGTCCCCTCTGTGCCCTTCACACTGTTTGTATCCCAGTTGATATTGGGGCAGTTGAAATCCCCATCTATTATTGCCCTAAAGTTTTTGCACTCAGAAATCTTCCTACATATTTGTTCTTCAATCTCCCTTTCGCTATTTGGGGATCTATAGTACACTCCCAATAATGTAGCTGCCCCTTTTTATTTCTGAGCTCCACCCATATGGCCTCGTTTGATGATTCATTTAGCATATTATCTCTCCTCAAAGCTGTTATTGATTCCTTAACTAATAATGCTACACCCCCTCCTTTTTTATCTCCCTCTCTATCATGCCTGAACACTCTATATCCAGGGATTTTGAGCTGCCATTCTTGCCCCTCTTTAAGCCAATTTTCTATTATAGCAACGATTTGTGTTGCCATGTGTCTGTCTGTGCCCTCAACTCATCAGCTTTATTTGCTATACTCCTTGCATTTAAATAAATACCTTTTAACACTGCCAAATTCCTGTGCGGCACACTTGTTAACCTTTACTTCTTCTGCCTTTCAGAATCACTCGCTAATTTTGCTAATTTCTGCGTCCTGTTCCCTGCCCTGAAATTGTCCTATCTGAGACTGCACTCAGGTTCCCATCCCCCTACCAATCTAGTTTAAACCATCCCCAACAGCACCAGCAAACCTTCCTGCAAGGATACTAGTCCAGGTGGTGCAGACCTTTCGGCTTGTACAGGTCCCACCTTCCCCAGAACTGGCCCCAATGCCCCAGAAATCTAAAGCCCTCCCTCCTGCACCATCTCTCCAGTCACGCATTCAGCTGGTGTATTTTCCTATTACTATACTCACTTTAATTTACTTTAATTTATGTAATGGTTGAAAATTATAAATGTCCTTTTAGAGATGAGCTTCAGATACTCCACAGGGGAGCTTAGTCCTTTGTAGCCTTAAAATGAACAGAGCAACTCTCTGTGCCTGAGTGCCACATTGATTCATCCACATGTCTCATTTCAAACTTGCTGTGCACAGGGAGATACCTCTCTCACTGGATTCGAGCGCATTAATTCATAGGAAATACACTGCATAGTGTCCAGAAGGTAATATTTCCTGAATAATGACTAGATATGATGCAGACTGCGTTGTTTATCATTGGGCAAAGTAACACCATAATTGATATTTTTTGCATAATCTATTGCAGTCATCTTGGGGATTGATTTTAACTGTATCCTCCCAGTGGACACTGAGCAGGTCACTTATCCGCTCAGATTCCGACTAGTTCCAATTGTTTGTGATGTTAATCTGCAGGGTTTTTCAGGAGGGCGCAACTTTAACCAGGTGGCGAAACTGCTAAAGCATTCGCTCGAACCAGAGCCAGGTCTGTAGCTGGTCTGAAGACAGCAGAGACCTTTCAGGTAAGTCTAAAAGTTTCCGTTGCGGGGCTAGGAGGAGCCTCAAATGTCGTGAGCTCTTCTGCCCCCTCTCACAAGGTCCTCCCGAACCATTCTCCCCGCCACTGGAAGCAGCTGAGGGCACTCCAATTGTCCAGCAGAAAATGGTCTGGTGGTTCAAATCGCCATGGACACCTGTTACCTGTGCCGGGAGGGAAGGCATCTCGATGGACAACACCAGAAACTCGCTCTGAGTTGCAATCTGCCGCTTGGTCTGTTACACGCAGACAGGTGTTTAAAGCTACACAGGAAGAAACGATAAAGGACTAGGCAGTTAATTATTGAATTTGGCCAGGGGTCTGATAAATGTCCGAGTCGGGGGTCGCAGCCCTCCCTTCGGCCCATCACTGGAACCCCCGCCACCGAAATAAAATCCAGCCCTTAGACTCTGCTAACAAGGGATCTTAATTCTCAAATAGTTTCCCCCCTTTTTAGCCGATGTGGCAAATTTGTTGAAAATATATTTTTTTCGGACAGCTGTGGTCATTTGTGCTGTAAGTGTGTTAGTTGGTGATAATGGAGGTGTCGGGTGTTAATGATGATGCAAGTAAGACTCTGGACTGTTGTTCCACTCTGACTTGCATTTTATTCTCGAAATTAATGCCACATTTTCTGCTGAAATTATTAGTATTAGCTAAGTTTTATTTTAATTTTACAGAGTAAATTTTCCGTCAGTAGAAGTGTTACTGGACACTTGTCAGTGTTTAGAGCTTACATGTTCCAGTCCATTATAATGCTTTATGCCCTTACATTACTTTTCTAATTCCATACTTTACATAGCTTGCTGGATAAGATCAGGTCGAAGAGTTAAATTGCAGCTGAATGTAAACATTAATGAAGGGTAACGTCCTGTTAAAGGTCAGGTGAGGGTGGGGGTGGCAGGGAGGTGCCTGGGCTTTGCCTTTGTCTGACTGCTCCCCTCTTTATGATTCAGCTCAGGTTAGGAGTGCGTGTTGCGGAGAATCACTTACCAGAGCTCTGATGCACTCTCTGGCGCAACATTTTGCACTTGTCCATTTACAGGCTCAGCTGAAAATTGCATCAGGTGGGCTTGTTCATTCATGGGATACCTCCTCCCCCCCCCCCCCCCCCCCCCACCACCAACACACACACACACAATTTTGAATTGCTGGTTGCTCACTTTCGGGGTGAGAAACAGCCAGCAATTGAAAACTGCCTCATCGATGTGTCCATACTTATTTCAGATCGCCAACAAGCAGCAATTTCAAAATGAATCTGAAAGTGTTTCTTCAGTGATGAGCTGATCCTAGGCCATAATTTCTTATTTAATTCCAAACTATTATATTTTCATTTTTCTTTGCCTTTGAGAAATGCCAGTCCCTGTGCCGTGGATTGAGTTTAAGGTCACTGTGCACACTTGAGCTCTACTTCACTGTGCTCTGCTGTTATGAAATGTTCTCCTTCCATTTGCACCACAACATCACTGGCTCATTGCTCAGCTGTTGGAGCCTAGGCATAAAAACATTGGCCAATGAGCAGAAAACAGCTGGTATGCAGTATGTTATGAGTTTTCAGCGTTGCTGAGAAGCACTTTTGATAAGCACAGTATCTTCAGCGTATGCATCTGAAATGGAGTTTAAGTGGTAGCAATATCACAGCTCAGGAAAGATGCTATAAGGTATATAAAACTAGGATAATTGTTTCTTTTTTCTCTCAATTAACGCAACAACATTATACATTTATATAGCATCTTTGACATAGAAAAATGCCCAGAGGCATCTCTCACAAGCATAATCAGAAATAATTTTAGTTGCCAATCCAACGATGGAGTCAAGGGGGGGGGGGGGGGGGGGGGGGGGGGGGTGCGGGGGCAGGAAGAGCGGTCACCAAAAGTTTGATCAAGGAAGTTGGTTGGTTAAAGGAGGAGAGGGCTAAGCAGGGAATTCCAAACCATGGGATCTAGGTGCCTAAAGGGAACTAGGAGCCAGTGTAGGTCAGGAATGACAAGGGTGATAGGTGAAAAGGACTTGGTTTGGGAGAAGATACATGCAGCAGTTTTCAATGAGCTGAGGTTAACGGAACATGAAGGATGGTATGCCAGCCAGGAGAGTTTTGAATTGTCAAAGTGGAGGTTTACAAAGGCATGCATAAGAGTTTCAGCGGCAGATGGGCTGAGGCAGGTGATATTACAGAGGTGGAAGTAGGCAGTCTTTGTGACAGAGAGGATATGGGATTGGATGCTCAGATCAGGGCCAAATCAGATACCAAGATTGTTGACAGTCTAGTTCCATCTAAGACAATGGACGGGAAGGGGAATGGAAGCAATGGCATGTGTATGGAGATTTTAGCCGGAGCTGAATGTGATGGCTTTTGCTTTGCCAATGTTTAGCTGGAGGAAATTGCAACTTATCCAAAATTAGATATCAGATAAGCAGCCTGACATCACAGAGGCAGCTAAAGGATTGAGGGAGGTGATAGAGAGGTACAGCTGGGTATTGTCAGCATACTTGTGGAAGCGAGCCCCATGTCTTCAGATCATGTCGCCAAGGTGCAGCGTATAAGTGACGAATAGGCGAGGCTAAGGATAGATCCTTCGGGGACTCATTCACCTGTGATTCAATCATCATTTCCAATATGAAGAGATATATTTCTTTCCGTCTTCAAGATCGATTTAATTGTGATGATTTTCTCAAATTTCAGATCAATACTGTATCATAATTGTTGAATGTGTGCAAAATAATCCTTAGTGATAATGTTAATAGAAATATATCATCAAGTGAGTTTGTCAAGTATTACATCAATAAGACCTCAAATGACATTTTAACCAGGACCTGAATGGGAAGTTAATACACCTTTTCCCATTCAGGCTGAAGCAGGTTGGTTTCCAAAAGCCTGTCCACCATCTACAAGGCATAAGTCAGAGTGTGAAGGAATACTCTTCAGTTGCCTGGATGAGTGCAGCACCAACAACATTCAAGAAGCTTGACACCATCCAGGACAAAGCAGCCTGTTTGATCAGCACCTTAAACATTCATTCCCTTCACCACTTGTGCACAGTGGCAGCAGTGTGTACCACCTACAAGATCCACTACAGCAATTCACCAATCTTCCTTCGACAGCACCTTCCACACCAGTGACCTCTACCACCTAGAAGGACAAGGGCAGCAGATGCTTGGGAACACCACCAACTGCAAGTTCGCCTCCAAATCACACACCATCCTGACTTGGAACTATATCACCATTCCTTCATTGTCGCTGGGTCAAAATGCTGGAATTCCCTCCCTAACAGCACTGTGGGTGTGCCTACGCTGCATGGACTGCGGCAGTTCAAGAAAGCAGCTCACCACCACCTTCTCAAGGGCAATTAGAGATAGGCAATAAATGCTGGCTTTGCCAGTAATGCTCACATTCCATTGGTGCAAAGGATAAAGAGCCTCTCCTGGTAAGTCAAAAGGTTTCCTTTGTGGGACCTGAAGCAGCAGGATTATTCCTCATGGACTCACAAGGGAAGTCAGTCTCTATGCCCCAAACTACCCCCACCATCTCTGCTGCGAGACATTCTGGGTGAGCAGTGGATAGATGGCATTTAAATGAGGCCCGTGGTTGAAATCATTGTGGCCTCCTGGTGTCTGTGGTGGGTGGGTTATTACCACAGACTATTAGCCTGCTATAAACCAACTCCAAGTTAAAATCCATCCCTATGTGTTGCCCAATTAAACACATGATGTATTTAAAAGGAAGGAAACCATAAACCTTTAAATTGTACAATATATTTTAATGGCCAGGAAAACCAAGCAAATTCTATTGCAGTTACAGCTATTTGAGCTGGCTGAATTTCCTTCTAAATAAGTTTATATTTCTGCAAAATATTACCCTTTTAAATTCTGGCTTGCATTCTTTTAGAATGCTGTGAGAGTGACATGAGGGGCCCAATAATATGTTACTTGGCTGCAATTAGATAGAAAGTGCCTTGGTAGACTTTGGAAAGTGGAGACAAACTTTTCCTATTTGATATAATATTGTATTTCTTTTAAAATATTGAAAACATGTTATATTATTTTAGATGACACACTGGGAGACAGAATATGGCATCAGCCTTGTTCAGTGGTAGCACCCGCACCTCTGAGTCGGAAGGTTGTGGGTTCAAGTCCACTCCAGAGACTTGAGTACAAGACCTAGGCTGACACTCCAGTGTGGTACTGAGGGGGTGCTGCAATGTCGGAAGTGCCATCTTTCGGATGAGATGTTAAACAAAGGCTTGTTTGCCCAATCAGGTGGACGCGAAAGATCCTGATGACATTATTTTGAGGAAGAACAGAGAAGTTCTTCTTGTCCCTCAACAAATATCACTAAAACACATTATCTGGTCATCATCATATTGCTGTTTGTGGGAGTTTGCTGTGCACAAATTGGCTGCCACATTTCCTACATTACAACAGTGACAACAGTTCGAAAGTACTTCATTGATTGTAAATCACTTTATGACATCCTGAGAACCTGAAAGACATTATTTACATGCAAGACTTTTGTTATTTTCTTTATTGTTGAAGTGGCCTAAATTATTATTAAAGACAATGTAGTAACTAAATAAAAAGGATAAAATACAATCATCTTCCATTTCTCAATGTGGCATAAAATCCAAGAAAGTTAAAATAATAAACCTATGTCTCAAAAGTAAGACATGAAATGCCATTTTCTTTTGTCTTCACTCCTGTACACTGTGTCCAATAACTGTTGTATAATTATTAGATGCTTTAAAGTTATGTTACTATCTGCCTTGAGGGAGAACAAGATGGGAAGGAGGAGAGCAAGCAACTGAGAGATTTCTCATCTCTGGTGGTGGTTTTTGATTGTGAAATCTGAGGTATTAACTTCTAATCTCACAATGACCATTTTAACGATCCAGATAATCGTGGAAGTCAAAACAGAATCAGTAAAATCAACAATGTAGTGGACACCATAAGCTAGCTGACATGACAGAGGATCACCACCATCTCACAAGTGTCTTGCTGGATGAAAGATTTTTTTTGGCCAAAGCATGCCTATTCAAGATAGGTCACTGGACACATTGCAATCTTTACAACAATGGTATTTGAATAGTTTTGATTATCAGGTCCAAATTGAAACTATATAGTATGTAATTGCTCCTTAATTTTCAGTGGACCCAAAGGCAGCCATTACATTTCTGATCAATGCACCTGGACTTGAAGCAGTTAAAGAGCTGATGTCCAAATTAATCTTAGATTTCCTTTGAAGGCATCAAGAATGTTATGGAAATTCTATAGGTGAAAACAGGAGAAGAATTACTTGCTTAACCCTGGGTTTCATGCTGCCCTCATCAGCATAAGTGGTTAATTGACCCAGCAGCCTTTTGTGTTTCCATTCATTTTGAATGAACATCACAGAATCTGTGTTGTGATTTGCAAAAAGAGTCATGACCCAAATCCTGGAATCTATCCAGAGCTCCCACATCACTCCGTCTGTAAAATAAGCCATTCCAATCACATCAGTGTGATCCTTGACCTACATGCCAATGGGTTCCTAAAGAAGCTACATCCGAACCATTGCAAAATCCAAGGGGACACATTCATCACAAAGTGTACTAAGTTGCTAATTAATGTAGAAATTTCTCTTCTGAGAATGTTAAAAAAGAGCATAGCAAATACACAGATGTATTTACATCATGCTTATACAATGTAGACAGCTTTTATATCTTCAGACGTAACATTTCAAAAAGTAATTCATTGTATATGAAGTGCTTTGGGAAGTCCTAAGAAATGTGATAAGGCATAATATAAATGCAATGTTTTCTCTTTCTCGTATTATTTGATTATCTGATTAAAAATTCAAAAATAGGGAGAGAAATTGCTGATCACGTTGAAGAGAACATTGTGATAAAAGGGCTGCAATCTCCCTCCTTGTGGAACTGTAGCTAGTTATGAAAAGATTTTAATACTGATAATACAGAAAATGGTTTGAAAAACATACATGATACCAATCATTTGATAACTTGTATTGAAAAATCAACTGCTGTTACGACCAGTTGAGAAGGAGTCTAGGAGTTCCCTCTCAGCCTTTGCCTGGTTTAATCGTAACAGAGTTTAATTCTAAAAACAATTGTTTTTAGCTTCCCCTCAGTGAATCCTTGTTCACCACTTTCCAATGGTAAGGCAAAGAAATCAATTCAGACAGCTTTTCTTTGATTTTAAACAAGAAAGGTGGAAGTTTGTTAATCTTAAATTCTAATCCGGTTACTGACTACGAATATGCGATGCGACCACGCTAGCATGCATACGTGATAAACACACACAGGTAGAGTTAGAAAAGTAGAAAAGAATAAAGGGGAAAAGTTTGAGGCAATAGATGGGTTTCTATTTTACTGTCCTTTGAGTTTGCTGTGAAGTCTTTGGTTGCTGGTCAGACTTGCAATTGGTTGGGGCCCAGTGCTCGCTTCAACTTGTTTTGAGGTCGGAGTCTTTTCTCTCTTGAGGTTTACATGTCTCCCGTGGGTCCGGTGGCTTGGGAGAAAGTGAGAGAGAGAGAGAGAGAGAAAGGCTTCCTTGCTCCGTGTTCCAGTTCAAAACTGCCTTCTGAATACAAATTGTCCTGTGGCTAGTTCAAAAAAATCTGGACCAGCCAGTTAGTCATGTGACCAGCTGGTTTATCCAGTCCTGGTTCTGTGGATTGTATCATCTTAGCAGGGCCTGGAATGCGCTTCCTTACACCTTCAATGTCTGGTGATCAAAGGCCATTGTGGGTTAAGTGGACCAGCGAGTAGTCCTTTGTCTCCACAAGCACTGTCTGTTTGTATGCAAATCTCCTTCCAGCCAAGTGTCTGGTGATTTTTATTAACCAGTCCTCTCTTCACTCCAGCAACAGTTTAAAATCAATTTTCGTATGGCAAAATTAATATGCCTCATTCTTGGCAGGTGGTATGACACCTCCACACCCAGCAGAATGAAATGCAATTTTTAAAAAACAGCATTTCATTAAAAGGGACCAGAGAGATGATACGGACCAGAACACACACATGCATCTCTCTCATTCATTCAGCACCCGAACAATTGTTGCAGCCTGTCTTTTCTTGATGGCTGTGCTGCTTTAAACGGCCCTTTCTGACATCCCAATAAACGTGCGATTTTTGGAGCAGTTTTTTTTAGTTCGCACATTTCCATGACTGCCTAAGGGGGCTTTGTTCTTGTTGAGGTCTGCAGCCGGGCGGGGATTAGGTTTAATTAACCCTAAGTTGGAGTTCTGTTCAGGGGTGTCGGCAGTGGGCGGTTTAACTCTCAACTCTCTTTCAGTGCCTTGATAAGTCATACAAGGGCTTTTCACCTCAGGGGATGGCGGGTTCCGTTTTGTTCCTGACTGCAGGGGAATATTATTTGCTAATCTTCCCTTTGTCCTCTGGGACCTCCTGCTTGCAGGTATTTGTCCAGATTCTACTGCACTCCACTGCAGCATTTCGACTAGTTGAGGCATCACCCTCATGGTTTATTTGCCCTCTTGAGGACTTTCTTTGTCTCTGCAGGTGCCTGTAAATGCTGTTAGCAACTCTGGTGGGGTGCTTCTGGTGACTGCATTTACATAGGAGGATGTGGGGTCTAATTTTTCAAACATTTTGGTGTTGGCTGACCGGACAGTAGGGGTTTTCATGCAGAGTTCTTTCCAGACTTCCTTTAACCTGCTCTCCTGGTCCCTTTTTCCCCATTCTTTTCTAACCTGTTGCCAGCATTGTGCCTGCCTGTCCCTTTTTGTTCTCTGCAGGGCTCCCTTACAATTCGCCAGCCCTCTGCTGGAGGGTCCTCCAAACACCAATACAAGACATAGAGGTGAAGATTTTACTGTAGGTTGTGGTTTCCCCTCAACCTGGCACATGTGGGAACTCCTACAGTACTCCACCACATCTTTGTGGAGTTTTGGCCAGTCAAACTGCTGTCTTATGTGGGCTTTGGTTTTTCATATACCGACATGTACAGCCACTGCAATCTTATGGGCCATTCTTACTATTTCTCTCCGGTACCTCTGCGGCACCACTAACTAGTGAACCTCTGTACACTCCTTGTTCTCAGGTCTGTGAGAAGAACTCCACTTCCTCATCAGAACCTCATTCTTTAAATAGTAGCAATCAGGGACTCCCTCTGCTTCAATTTCAGACTGGACAGCCTGTACTAACTCTCTCAATACTGGGTCAGCTCACTGAGCCTCAGCTAGGGAAGATTTATTGAACTCATTCCCTGGGTCTTCTAACTTTCCAAAGAAAAGCTCAGATAGACAAACCTCATAGTCATCTGCCTGCAGTGCCAATTCAGTCTCCTCTTGGTTTGATCATGGCCTGATTCATTACACATTCAAGGAAACTGCAGGGGACCTTCTTCTGCCACTGCCCTGTTTTGCTGACCTGCTGTCTCTCTTTCACGACTGGGGAAGCTATCACCCTCATCCCCGCCAGATCATTACCTAGGAGCAGGTCAACCCCGTCCACAAGCTAACTAGGGACAATCCCTACGGTCACTGGCCCCAAAACTAGGTCACACTGCAAGTGCCCCCGGTGTAAAGGTACAGGCATACGCTGCCCTCCAATACCATTCACCACCATTCTGGTGTTTACTGCACTCTCTGGGGGAAAGGTCAGGCCTTTTCCCAGTAAAAGGGATCTAATGTCCCCTGTGTCCCTGAGAATTACTATGGGCTTGCTTGCCCCACTTGAGGGGTATGGAGTTACGTTCCCTTCAAACGCAAAACCTTGATAACCCTCAGGAATCCTATTAACGTTTCCTGCACTTGCAGCCATAAGCTTCCTGGGTCTCACTCTTACTGCAGTTAAAGCCACAGCTTTTTCTGCTGTGCTTTCCATCAGGGTCCCTTCTTCACTGAGCGAGTGTGCCCTGATTAACCCTTTAGGTTTTCCCTTTAGTTTCCAGCAGTCAGCTCTGAAATGCCCTGCTTTATTACAATGGAAGCACACAGGTCTCCGGATCTCACTCCTGCTTACAGCACTTCCTTTTTGGCTGGAGGAGGGCTCCCTGTGTCTCCTGGTTTTCATTCTCTCTCAGGACTGCTTGAGTTTCTATCACCTTCCCACCCTCTGTCATTTTCAGATTTGTGGAGGTGATTAGGAAAGGTTTTCTCCTGGGAGACCGACTTGGAGATGAGACCAAACTCATCGGCCGGGATTGCAGCTTGCTGCTCTTTATGAGCCTTTTGTTCCTCTACATATGTCTTTATGAAGAGTGGGAGAGAGTTTTTAAATTCCTCGAACAAAATTACCTCTCTGAGATTCTCATAGCTGAGCTGTATTTTAAGAGCCCTCAGCCACTGGTCAAAAACCAGCTGCTTATTTCTCAAAACTCCTGATAAGTTTGATCAGCTTGCTTCGTGAGGGTTCTAAACTTTTGGCTTCTGGTACTAACTCGTATGCCCCGAGGATAGCAGTTTTTGTCAGTTCAGGGTGAAGGTGCTAAATTGGGAGAAGGCTAATTATAACAATATTAGGCAGGAACTGAAGAATTTAGTTTGGGGGCGGCTGTTTGAGGGTAGATCAACATCTGACATGTAGGAGTCTTTCAAACGTCAGTTGATTAGAATCCAGGACCAGCATATTCCTGTGAGGAAGAAGGATAAGTTTGGCAAGTTTCAGAAACCTTGGATAACAAGGGATATTGTGAGCCTAGTCAAAAAGAAAAAGGAAGCATTCGAAAGGGCTGGAAGGCTGGGAACAGACAAAGCCCTTGAGGAATATAAAGACAGTAGGAAGGAACTTAAGCAAGGAGTCAGGAGGGTTAAAAGGGGTCATGAAAAGTCATTGGCAAACAGGATTAAGGAGAATCCCAAGGCTTTTTATAAGTATACAAAGAGCAAGAGGGTAACCAGGGAAAGGGTTGGCCCACTCAAGGACAGAGGAGAGAATCTATGTGTGGAGCCAGAAGAAATGGGCGAGGTGCTAAATGAGTACTTTGCATCAGTCTTCACCAAAGAGAAGGACTTTGCGGATGATGAGTCTAGGGAAGGGAGTGTAGATAGTCTGGGTCATGTCGTTATCAAAAAGGAGGAGGTGTTGGGTGTCTTGAAAAGCATTAAGGTGGATAAGTCCCCAGGGCCTGATGGGATCTACCCCAGAATACTGAGGGAGGCAAGGGAAGAAATTGCTGGTGCCTTGATAGAAATCTTTGTATCCTCATTGGCTACAGGTGAGGTCCCAGAGGACTGGAGAATAGCCAATGTTGTTCCTTTGTTTAAGAAGGGTAGCAAGGATAATCCAGGAAATTATAGGCCGGTGAGTCTTACGTCAGTGGTAGGGAAATTATTAGAGAGGATCCTTCGAGACAGGATTTACTCCCATTTGGAAACAAATGAACTTATTAGCGAGAGGCAGCGTGGTTTTGTGAAGGGGAGGTCGTGTCTCACTAACTTGATTGAGTTTTTTGAGGAAGTGACGAAGATGATTGATGAAGGAAGGACAGTGGATGTTGTCTATATGGACTTCAGTAAAGCCTTTGACAAGGTCCCTCATGGCAGATTGGTACAAAAGGTGAAGTCACATGGGATCAGAGGTGAGTGGCAAGATGGATACAGAACTGGCTCTGTCATAGAAGACAGACCGAGCAGCGGAAGGGTGCTTTTCTGAATGGAGGGCTGTGACTAGTGGTGTTCCACAAGGATCAGTGCTGGGACCTTTGCTGTTTGTATTATATATAAATGATTTGGAGGAAAAAGTAGCTGTTTTGATTAGTAAGTTTGCGGACAACACAAAGGTTGGTGGAGTTGTGGATAATGATGAGGATTGTCCGAGGATACAGCAGGATATAGATCGGTTAGAGACTTGGGCGGAGAAATGGCAGGTGGAGTTTAATCTGGACAAATGTGAGGTAATGCATTTTGGAAGATCTAATACAGGTGGGAAGTATATAGTAAATGGCAGAACCCTTAGGAGTATTGACAGGCAGAGAGATCTGGGAGTACAGGTCCACAGGTCACTGAAAGTGGCAACGCAGGTGGATCAGGTAGTCAAGAAGGCATACGGCATGCTTGCCTTCTTGGCATAGAGTATAACAATTAGCAAGTCATGCTGCAGCTGTACAGAACCTTAGTTAGGCCACACTTGGAATATTGCGTGCAATTCTGGTCGCCACACTACCAGAAGGATGTGGAGGCTTTGGAGAGAGTACAGAAGAGGTTTACCAGGATGTTGCCTGGTCTGGAGGGCATTAGTTATGAGGAGAGGTTGGAAAAACTCGGATTGTTTTCACTGGAACGACGGAGGTGGAGGGGCGACATGATCGAGGTTCACAAAGTTGAGTGGCATGGACAGAGTGGATAGTCAGAAGCTTTTTCCCAGAGTGGAAGAGTCAGTTACTAGGGGACATAGGTTTAAGGTGCTAGGGGCAAAGTATAGAGGGGATGTGTGAGGCAAGTTCTTTACACAGAGGGTGGTGAGTGCCTGGAACTTGTTGCCGGGGGAGGTGGTGGAAGCAGGTACGATAACGGCGTTTAAGAGACATCTTGACAAATACATGAATAGGATGGGAATGGAGGGATATGGTCCCCAGAAGTGCAGAAGGTTTTAGTTTAGGCAGGCATCAAGATCGGCACAGGCTTGGAGGGCCGAATGGCCTGTTGCTGTGCTGTACTGTTCTTTGTTCTTTGTTCATAATTTGATGAACTCTTATATGGCAACATGGAATAAACCTCATGTGCTTTTCCCATTAATTTGCTCTGTAACAGCAGAATCCAAGCCCCAGCTGGCCACTTTAACTGCCTTTCCAGTTTTTTAAAAGACACAAAAAACACTTCCATGTCTCCCTCATTGAATTTTGGGAACAGTGGGAAAGTTTTAACAATTCTGTACCCAGCCCTGAATTACGCTTCTCCATATTGGCTATGCTTACACTGGGGTTACTGTGTCGCCCGCTAGTTAACTCAAACCGCTTCGGCTCTCTCTCTTCACATTCTTTCTGGAAGGTTCTTTCTCTTTCTCTCTCCTCCCTCTCTTTGTCTTCACGTTCTTTCTGGAAGGATCTTTCTTTCTCCTCTAATTCTAGTTTCAATTCTATCTTTGTTAGCAGTACCCTGTCTGGGTCTACTTCTAACCCTGTTTCTGCTTTTTAAGATTCAAGAGAAAAATGGGTGGCCACTAGTCTTGGGCATTCAGACTTCCTAGCCTTGCAACGTACAGTGATCCCACACTGCTCAACCTTTTCCTCAACTCCTCCAGACAGTGCTTTTAACTTATCCCAAGTTACTTCACCCTGGCTTGGGGAGGTACTGGCTTCAGTCGCAGACATGTTAGTATTCTAGCACACACAACCACAAGAAAACCTGTATTGAAATCTTTTCTCTTTTTTTTGATTGGGAACAATTTGGCTTCCCACTTCCAGTTTTTCTTTTGTCTGTGGCTCCAATCTCAAATGCTAGCCCCCAAATTTCTGTTACGACCAGGTGAGAAGGAGTCTAGGGGTTTCCTGTCAACCTTTGCCTGGTTTAACCGTAACAGGGTTTAATTTTTTTTAAAACGCCGTGTTTTAGCTCCCCCTTGATGAATCCTTGTTCACCGCTTTCCAATTGTAAGTCAAAGAAAACAATTCAGACAGTCTTTCTTAGATTTTAAACAAGAAAGGTAGATGTTTATTTATCATAAACTCTAATCCGGTTACGGACTACGAATGCGCGACGTGACCACGCTAGCATGCATACGCGATAAACACACGCAGATAGAGACAGAAAAGTAAAAAAGAATCAAGGGGAAAAGTTTGAGGCAATAGATGGGTTCCTGTTTTACTGTTCGTTGAATTTGCTGTGAGGTCTTTAGTTGCCGGTCAGACTTGCAATTTGTTGGGGCCCAGTGCACGCTTCAACTTGTTTTGAGGTTGGGGTCTTTTCTCTCTTGAGGTTCACGTGTCTTCCGTGGGTCCGGTGGCTTGGGAGAAAGCGAAAGAGAGAGAGGCTTCCTTGCTCCAGGTTCCAGTTCAAAACTGCCTTCTGAATACAAACTGTCCTGTGGCTAGTTCAAAAAAATCTGGACCAGCCAGTTAGTCATGTGACCAGCTGGTTTAACCAGTCCTGACTCTGTGGATTGTATCATCTTAGCGGGGCCTGGACTGCACTTCCTTAGACCTTCAATGTCTGGTGATCACCCTTCTGCTTTTACACTCTCATACTTAACGCCTGCTACTGCCCTCCAAACCAACACAAACAACATGCTGCTTTGAAATGAAAACAGACAGAGCTGGAAATACTCAGCAGGTCAGGCAGCGTCTGTGGAGAGAGAAGCAGAGTTAACATTTCAGGTCTGTGACCTTTCATTAGAACTGGGAAAGGTTAGAAAAGAATTAGGTTTTAACCAAGTGAAGGGGGGGGGGGGGGGTGGCGGTGGTAGGGAGGGGGACTTTGAATTTGCTGCTTTGAATTTGTTTGAACTTGGAGTAATTTGATAACGTTCTTCAATACTTCATAATGTAAGCACTTTGATCGAACAACTTGCTTCCTTGACACACTTACTGCTTCTGTCTTTGCATGCTCATTGTTCTACGCTGCTTCACACATCTTCACAACCCTTTCGCAGGCCACACAGTAACACATCCCCCCAGCCCCCCCACCCACCCACCCACCCACATATGCTTCTTGCAGGACAAGCTTACACACAACAGAAAGAAGACCAGAAGGACTGGGGCTGATGCAACCATATTACAAATGCTCACTCCATTGGAGGACCCTGCCATCAATATCACTGGTAAACAGAGGACATGCAGCATTGACAATGATGAGGCTGGAGGCCATGGACAGCAGGGAGTCTGGCCAATTTTTTCCTTCCTTTTTTAACTTCACCCTCCAGCCTGCACAAATGCACACACATCACGGCTCCCTGGAGCTACCACTCATCTATTAATGCTGATCCTTACCCTTGCACGAAGGCAATGACCAGTGCCTTGCTGGGGGTTTATCCAAGCAGGGTTCAAGACTGGGACAGTGGCAGGAGAGGAGGAAGGCTGATGAGTAAGTGATAGCTTGGCGTAGGATTGGGGGAGGAGGGATGGGTGGTGTCGAAGTACCCATGAGATGAGAAATGAAAAGTGATCTGACTTGGTCAGAGAAAAGGGAGGATTCTGGAGAGAATGTCCTGAGTGGAACTAAGGGAAGTAGAAGTAATGGGCTGGAGTCCAGAGCTGGTTCCAAAATGTACAAGTGAATGGACACAGAAAGGATTCAACTGGACAGATATGAAGGGCTAGAGACATAACCTGGTTTTAAACAGAAGACAGGAAGGAAACCGTATTAAAAAGTCCAGAGTTAAAGTCCGAGTTCCTGTCGTGGGACAAAGTTAAATTGTAGACAAAGTGGAGTCAGTTTGGAACATTAAAATAAATTGTGGGCCACAGGAACCTTGAGAGCAATGAACAATACAGTGCCAGTGGATGGCAGATCTTGTTACAGGAAGCAGAAATCTGTGGCAGCGTCTCTATGGACACAAAGCCTCCTATTGCGCTCCTCCTGTAAGAAGTACAGCTCCTTGGGGAAGGTATGAGTTCCTGCAAGCTTTCCTCTTTTTCCTCTATGGTTGTTCCTGACACTTCAGCTCCACATGGTCATTCCACCTGTTGCTGCTCCTCTTTCAAAAGGAAATAGCCAAAAGAATTTCCATTTTCAGAAAAGGGAGCATTGGTCATACCCCGTTAAACCTCTTCATGGATATACAGCCACTCTAAGCACAAACACAGCAAATCTGCACCCAAACAGGAAAGAAATACAAGAAAGATAACGGTAAAAAAAATGTTACAGCAATTTAAATTAGACTATGTGCTTACCCATTAAATGCTGCTGGAAATGATTATTTCCTGCCCTCCATCGTTCGTGATTAGTGTGACGGTTTAGGAAGCAGCAGAGGCAGCATTCAGTCACATGCAGATGAGGTCTGGGTCCTAATTGCATCATAGGACACTAATTAAATATATATTATTGGTTGTTCCTGTTTCTGGTGAGAGCTCTGACCCTCCCAAATCGAGATCCACTCGAAAATTGCATCAGGTGATAAATTTTGATTTATGTCTCACTACCTCATCATCGGTACGGAGAGATTGGCAAGTAGGGAGATGAAAATCACCACCAAAATGTCTTCATCCACAATAAGAAAATTGGGAGCAAGGGAAAAGCAAGCCTTCTTTAACTATCCAATGCACAGAAGCATACTGTGGGGGTGAAATAGGTGATATTGAATCGGCCGCCCATTTTGCACCCCACCTATTTTCTGTTCCATTGACTTCAATGGGCAGCCGAGTTGCTGTCTCCCACTTTGCACTACCCCCACCACCCCCCCCCCCCCCAAGCCCAAACACACCCCCAGTAAGTCCATAAAATCACATGCTGATCATACCATCAATGTGAATAAACACTGGTGGAATATACACACAAATAATCACTGGAGGAAACAACTTCCAAAGTGTCTGGTTATACTAGGCAATATAAGCTGTAGTAAACAGCATCAGCACTGCAGTTGTCAGAGAGGAGGAGAAGGGTTTATCTGTGTTTACAATACACTTGTTTCACCTCTGGAAACAATCCCTCCCATCTAGCCCAGACAGATGAGATGCATTGATTTTCGACAGCTGTTGGAAATTGTAACTTTGAGCTGTCTCAACCTTTTCCCCCCCCACTGGACACATTCCACAGCACAAAAGTGTCTCAAACTTCGGCCAGAGCTGCAGCTTAATGTCTTAATCGTCTCCGAACTGTATATTTTTTAGATTATGTATACAATTTTGATGATATTCATAAATGTTGTAAATTTTTGGTGACTTGCTGGTATTCAGATCTGCCTCACATCACTGTGATGTCAGTGAGTGCACATAACAAGGCTTTTTGGATATGAACTAATGTGGTGATCAGAAACTCACCCAGTGGTGAGCAGCTAAAAGGTGAATATTGCTAATACTTGAATATGAATTAAAGTGGAAGTAGTAGATAACTAGTATTGCATGTAACAAGCATGCATCATCATAATTTATATAATCATTCATCACATAGCATATTTGAGGTAGTAGATTTCAATACCAGCTCCACTCATTAAAAATGGCAACTGGTGCTGTTATTCTACCTATTCCTGTACAGATCCTGACAATGAAAGATCACATGAATTGTGTATTGCAGTCTAATGTGGTAATGGTTCTGAAAGCAGAACTGCTTGAGAAAATAAATGTGTGTCTATGTTCTGGCACATGTGAAACCTCACCACCCTTTGTATACTCAATATGACAGTGCAACAAGACAAGTACTTCACTTTTTTATTTGCTGTTTATTTTATTCTCATCTAGTTATTTTTCTGAGCTTCTCTTATACCCAATCTATACAACCAAGAGGATGGGATGGACACCTACTCCTAGCCTCCCGCCAGTACCATTCTATTGCTGCTAATACATGTGTGAAAACAGCACTGGTGACTGGCTCTGCAGTTTTCCTCTCATCCTGTGGGGAAGCACAGGCTTTCATTGACTCCCTTCCATGTGTTGTAGCTCCAATACATTATGACACAATACATTACCTCCTAGAGGTATTTGCCTTAAACATGAAGTTTTTACAATGCATTTCAATAGACATCCAATGTATGTATTGCTGTTCATGTTAAAATTTAAATTGAAATCAATAAAAAAACTACATTAGCATGTCCATTGGCCAAATTGCACATAGTTGTCCTCTGTGACAGGTTAAGTGAATTACTTTAACTTTTCGACTGTATAAAACACAATAGCAAGTTAAAAATCTAGGCCAAAATTAAAACCATTTGGAATTCTTAAAATCTTCCAGTCACATCAAGGAATTGTAGGAAATTAACAACTTGTAACTGTGGATAATCCCAGCATCCTGACAAAGAAAGAAGGCGTGATTGGGAGAGATGGTTCAAAAGTTTTAAAAAGCAAACATTATGGGGAAAAAAATTGCAAGACACAGTGCAATTAAAACCTCACTAATTTCACTGATTTCTTGAAAAATGAATAAAATTTTCATGCAAGCACTTAATAAAAGATCAGAGATTACCAAATGAGGTAAACAAATGGGGCAGTATTTCCACGTTAGGCACATCAGTATCCGGGCACAAATTGTGCTTGTTTTCTGGATTTAAAGTTGTTGCTTAAATTTCTACTCAAATTCATTTA
Organism: Heterodontus francisci; assembly: GCF_036365525.1. Classification (NCBI taxonomy): domain Eukaryota; kingdom Metazoa; phylum Chordata; class Chondrichthyes; order Heterodontiformes; family Heterodontidae; genus Heterodontus; species Heterodontus francisci. Next base: position 29,119,500 of record NC_090396.1, on the reverse strand, counting down.
CATATCACCAAACATAAAATCTTCCATAAACCAGTACAATCGGACAGTGTTTTGGAAAGTAATTTTTGAAAAAAATTGCATTAAAAATATTCCTTGACATAATTAAGTGTGATAATTTGGTATTTTGCAGCCGTAAATGGCCACAAAAAAATAAGCATTTTTAATCAGTGTTTGGTCTGACACCTGTGAGTAACCAACTTTAAATAACTGAAAATGACTTTAAAAATTGTACAGAACCATTTACTAGTTTCATTGGCGTACAGTAGTCAATTTCTTAGCAAATACTTTTTAAACATTTAAATGCCATTAAAAGGTGTCTATTCGTGTCATTGCACCTAAATTTGCTTAATTTTAAGAGATTTAGTATTGCTGAAAATAGAGGCATGTTGTCGAAGCTTTTCATCTTGCACTCGTCAGGACATCAGGACAATCTGCAAGAATACCAATGTAGGGGAAAAGAATGTGTTTTCCCTTTCATTGGTACTATTGCAGATTGTCCTGATGAGTGCAAGACAAAAAGCTTCAACAAAATGTCCCTATTTTCAGCAATACTCAAGTTCTGTACTACCTTTCTTGAAGGGCCACAAATGGGCACAATTGTCAGAATTATCAATGGTGATTAATTTGGTCTGGGGGTGTGGCCAGTTTTTTGGACAGGTCCAGTGTGATTTTTTTTCATATAGCATAAAAGATCTCAATTTGTGCTGGATCTAATTTGCACTTGAAATTCCTCAATGATTTACACTGGTCTGGCCAATTTTGAGAAAATTGGGAGATTCTGCCCCTCTCTGTATGTGGGCAGAACAATGAGAAATTATATTTAAAGCAGGCGAGTGCAAAGCACTACACATAGGAAGAAAAAATCGGCAACAACTTTACTCCATGAATACTGTTGAAATAGTTAAGAAAAAAATTGAAGAAGACCTAGAATTCTTAGTCGGCTTATTGATCAACATGTCTAACCAAAGCAGAGCTGCAAGCAACAAAGCTTATGAAATGTTGACCTATGTAAACAAAAGGTTAGCATAAAAGCCTGAGGAACTTGTCGGAAAACTGTAGTGCTTTGGTTAGATGGCACTTGCAAAACTGTCCAGTTCTGATGTTTGATAAATAAAGGAGACAATGAGGTACTAGGAGCAGTGCAGAGAGGATCCCTAGTGTCTTGAGTTTCGAGGAAAGACGGGGACTCTTAGACTTTTCAGCCTGTGGAAGAATATGTCTGAAAAGTGATCTTAAAGTGATATATAAAATAGCCAAGGGAATGGAAGAAGTAAAACTGGAATATAACATTAAATTTAATCATAGGACGACTAGAAAGAACATTTTGGAATGGTATTAGGAAGTTAGTTCTTCACACGTTAACCCATGGAATGGACTCCCAGACAGAGTAGTGAAGGCAAAAACCCTGGTATCATTCAAGAAACAATTAGATGCGGCAACAAGAGGATCTTAGGATCATTCTAAATGAATGAATTAAGATTTCTTTCCTTGTCAGAGATTAGCCTGTGATTGGGTAACTCAAAGATTTATCCTTTTAGGTAGATAAAAGATTATTGTATTGTTCCCTGTACATTGTAAAGTTACACTAACCTGTGTTTACTCACTGGCATTGGAATTTTCTCTGAACAATCTTTCAAATATTTTACATGGCTGGGCCCTAATCTACATTACCTCCTGATGGAATGTCTAAAAACAGCTGACACCTGTCAAATGGCTATCAGAAGCTAGGTCCCAAGATGGCAGGCACTCGAAGATCCAAATTGTAACTGAGCAAATGGAGTAAATTATCTTTTATCAAAGGGGGGTTGGGTAAATAGTTAGCTAAAGGTGTAAGAGGCTGTTTTATCTTATCAACTGTCAGACTGAAAGGCAATTAGCTACTGGGTCGAAAAATAGCCTAATGCCTTATTTACCTTAAAGTAGTAAACATGTGTGGTCATTTACTGAAATGTTAATTTTAACACTTCAGCTGCCAGCAGATTGAGGGAAATGTCCATCTTCCTGAGTTGAGCAGTTTTGTAAGTCTTCAATTTTCATAGAGATGCTGAAAATAACACTAATAATGTGGTCATTGAGATATTCTTAGTGTTTGAGTAATTTAATTAATGTGACAGTAACCTTAAACAATTTCAAAAAAAGTACAATTTTACAAAATGAATACATCACATTGCCTGTTATCTTTTTCTTCATTTCTATTCTATTTTCCTTCCAATTTCGGGATATAGGCAATATTGTCAAGGTCTCAGTTATTACCCTACTTGTGCAGAGATCGTATAGTTAGAACTTCTCCTTGTGATGATATTGCTTCCACAATGATTTTAGGGAGAAAACTGTAGGATGTTGACCCATCAATGGTGCAAGAATTAATGATACAACTATTTCCGCTAAAGACTTTCTATACTTGCATCTTGAAGTTCACGATGCACTGTAAATTGGCGATCCTTTGTTTTTTTCAAATCTTCTAAGACCTTGGCCGGAATTTTACGAGCCCCCAACGAGTGGGCTGGTGGTGGGAGGTGGGGGGCATAAAATTGAGTGGAAGGCGAGGGGGCTGTTCCTGACCCCCTCCCGCCACATTGCAATTTTACGCGGGGCGGTAGCGACGAGAAATGGCCCACCCGCCCCAGGCCAATTAAGGCCGTTAAGTGGCCAATTAACTGGCACATAAGGGCTGCCTCCCGCCACTGCGGGTATTTTTCCCTCGGCAGGCAGATGGCAAAGACCCCAAGAACACTGTCAGGTAAAAGCTGGCAGCCTACTTGCAGGCTGGGGAGGTGGCCCTCCTGATTTGGCACCCTGTGCCCCACAGAGGGCCGCCCCCAAAGCCCCCATCACAGCTACCACACAACTCTCGCCCCTCCCCCCCCCAACCAATGCCCCTTGCCTCACCAGGGTGTGGCCGATTGTCCCCAGCAAGGTCCCAAAAACTTACCTTTGTTCCGGGGCCATCCTTCACCTTGCTTGCGATGGCTGAGTGGAGTCCAAGCAGTGTCCCCCATTCCTGTTAGCACTGCTGGAACTAAGAGCTGCCAGCCCGCTTATTGGCGGCAGCTCCATTAGGCAGGACTTCCTGCCTCAAGGAGGTGGAAGTCCCGCCCAAGGACAATTAAGGGTCTTGGGAGCGAAAAGTCCCGGCGTGGCTCCCCAGGCCTGGCGGAGGTGGGCTCTCCCCCGACCTTTTGTCTGCCGGGCGGGGCCTCCTGCCCAACATAAAATTCTGGCCACTGGCCTGGAAATTATGCTCAGAGGATGGTAACGTGAGCGGTTCATTTGATATTTCTTCTTTCGTTATTTTAATAGGTTTAATTTTTTTTGTAATAAATGGTTTAACACCTGCAGTAAATTGCAAAGTAAAGCATTTCAGGCCAGTATGCTGAACGTTCATATATTATTTTCCCCAAGTTTAATTTCAATGCTGTAGTTCGTATGCATCTTCTGTACGTCCAACCACCAGCCAGCAATTCTTACATGGCTCCATTTTTACTCCTCCTTCATCTCTTGATGTTTCTGATCTCAGTGTTTCCTGTGACCTCAAAAGGAATGTCCACAAATCATCCATTTCTGAAATTACCTCAAAGAAGCTCATTGAATTTTGTGCCAAAAATGTATTTTTCCTTCAAAACTGTGAACTCTCTATAAAGCCCAAAACTTTAAAAACTGCAATATTATTCCCAAATCAGTCACACTTTCACAGAGAATTGAAGACTCACCTTGACAGTGCAAATAGTAGTGATCTAAGGAGCCCTGAAGCAGTGCTACCATTCAAAGTGGATCATATTGCTGTTTATAAATTGGAGAAAACAGTAGACATTTGAAGTTGACATATAACAAACCTACTTGCATGTTGGATTGGATTAAGCAGAACATCGGGAACAGCACTATTTTCTTTGGCTCTCAAGTATAATGTAATATTGAGGAAGAAGGACAGTGTTCTCCCATTCATTCAAAGCACAGCAATTAATTAATGTACAAAGTCCTAGGGGATCATTACCCTTGAGAGGTACTTTGCAATGTACTTTTTAAAAGGAAGTCTGAAAGTAAAGGACATTGACAATATATTTTCTAGTTTAGGAGATATTCTTTGTTTTCCAAGTCAAGCAGCAATCTCAAGTGCTCCCCTGCTAGGACTCCTAACCCGTAGAACACCCATTCTAGCAATGTGTCAGATAGGTCCAATTCCTGCTGGCTGTCACTGAATAGAGCATGGATCAGAATTCTTCCTGCTTCGACATGTAAATCCAAGAAAGAAGGACTTGTATTTGTACCAGCACCTTTCATGACCTCAGGACATCACAAAGGGCTTTACAACCAATGAAGTACTTTTGAAGTGTAGTCACTGTTGTGATGTAGGAAACACGGCAGCCAATTTGCGCACAGCAAGCTCCCACAAACAGCAATGTGATAGTGACCAGATAATCTGTTTCTGTGACACTGATTAAAGGATAAATATTGGCCAGGACCCTTTGGATAAGTCCCCTGCTCCTCTTTGGGATAGTGCCATAGGATCTTTTGCGCCCACCCGAGAGGGCAGATAGGACCTCAGTTTAGCGTCTCATCCACAGGGCAACACCTCTGACAGTGCAGCACTCCCTCAGTACTGCACTTGAGTGTCAGCCTAGATTTTTGAGCTCAAGTCTCTGAAGTAGGCCTTGAACCCACAACTTTCTGATGCCGAAGCCTCCCTCTCCCCTCCCTCCCATACCCCTACCCCTCCCGCTCCCCTTTCCCCTCCCCCTCCCACTCCTGCCTCCCATCGCCCCTCCCCCCCATGGGTGACCCATGGCTGACCCCATCATCCAGACATGCTGCGTGCAGAAATCCCGATATCTGAATGTATGACAGATTCAGTACCACATGGGACTAAACAATGGAAGTTGAATCAAAAAGTGTTCTTGTGTAGTTACCTCACCTGGCCTTCCAAGTTTTCCTTTCTCCCTCAAAGGATGAAGTACAGTCTCTGCGATGCACTTGTCTAACTTCTTGTAACAAATTAACAGCTGCACTGCTCGATATGTAGATGTCATCTGCCTACAGATGGTGCATAGTACTTTCTTTCACAAAAATAGCGATGAAAATTAAAGATTATGCAGACTTGGTCAGAGGTACAAAATAATCTCTTTTAAAAAAGGGACAGTAAGCCAGCTTTAGACCTGCCGCCTAAAATTGGCAAGCAGCTAAGAATTGCCCTCAGACCCCAGCATGTGGCATCAAACTACAGTTACCTGGATCTGCCTTTACCTAACAGTCTCCTTGACTACCAGGAAATTCAGCAAAAAAGAGGGTAAAACACAGCAAACTTTCTCTGTCTGTAAAACCAAAACCTCACTGTTGTTGGTGTGCTGCAAACATCTGAAATTCTGATATTTATGCCTTGTAAGTGTTATGTTGCTGGTGCCTTTGTTTTACAGTGACTATTTCAGATATTTGTAGGGACCAGAATCATTTGGATAATTTTCTAAGAACCTGCCCTTTAAACTATATTTTATCATTGAGATTGTCAGTCGAGACTCAAGTTAGCTGCACGATGCACTTTATATAAGCTTTTTCTGCAGAGCCTGTATACTTGTGAACAATCGTGTGCTTAAATCCTGAAGGGGACGTATGACAAAACTCTGTAACATGTTGCAGTTGCTTTGATGTACTTTCTCATTCTTCTTCTGCTTCTTGGTTATTTTGGTAACTTTAATTAGAATGATAAAGTTTATAACAGTATCAAGGAGAGCTTGTAAAATCATCAACATTTTCGTGGAATCTAAACAAGGTTTTATTAGAATTGTCTAGTATGTTTATAAAATCTACTCTGTAGATTACATTTTTGATTAGTTTATAATACACCTAGAACAGGAAAACGGGATATTGTCTATAGAATGTGCTGACTTGTCGTTTAGTCTGTGCCTTATACAAAAGTGAGCTGCAGTAGTTTATATTAAAATAGATTAATTTATTTTTTCTGTCTAACTTGCCCTGCCATACGATATGTCATTAGATTTTGAAGTACAAAGCTAAAACATCAGCGCAAAAAGGAATACGCGGATTATCATTGTTGCCCATAGCACAAACACTGTCAGCTCTTTGGGCATTGGAATATTATTGCAGTCGACAAAGTATCTTTATAAGGCTTGTCCTGTCAGGCCAATCTTTCTGGGCTTTTGCTATCTACATCAAATCAAAAGATACCAGCGGGCATCATTCAACACTTATGATAACTGCAGATTATGCATAAAGAAATGGCGTGGGGTTTAATTTCCGCAGGAATTCTCAATGGAAGATTCGTGGAAGCACTAAAGAAATGGTATAAATGCTGTTTACATCATTTCTGTGAATCTTTGGTCAGAATTATAGCAGACAATCGGGAAAACATTTGTGGAAACCCTGGGCTGGATTTTGCAGGTCCCCGATGTCGGGGGTCATGACGAGGGGGCCCGGAAAATGGCTCTGGGAGAGGCCAGCCATGGGCCTTGATGTCGAGAAAGCCCCGCCCCATATTGCTGCCGCCGGCCAGGCCTCGTGGTGGCCCCACCACTGACCGGCGGCGGCATTACAATTTTAGTATGGTGATGTCTTTAAACTAATGAATTAAATGCTTACTCGCTCCTGCTGTTGGTCCCGGTTCCATATTGGTGTCGGCAGCCGGCCCTCCCTTGCCTTTTGATCTCCAGGCAGAACACTGGTTGGGAGGGGGGAGCAATTAAGTTTTCAGGGTGAGAGGGGGGAGGAGTGGGGTTAAACATTTTCAATTGGTCTAGGGGGTAAAGGGGTAAAATTCATAGTTATTAACTTTGTTGGGGGGAAGGTCGGGAGCATAAGGTAAGTTTTTTTTGGGGGGGAGAGGGCAAGTAATAAATTTAATGGTAATTGGGGGGGGCGGGGTGGGAGAGGGAGGGGATAACTTAATTTAATTCTAAACAGTCTTGTAACTTTAAAAATTTAAGTTACATTGAAGGGCTGGACACCGTTGCTGGGGACAGACCGCCTGCCCCCTCCCACCTCCCGGCCATGTAAATGAGCCACCGCGACATAATATGGTGGCGGCTCCGTGGAGTAAATCCCGCACCTGAGTGCCTCCGTCTTTGAAGCTCGCCGCCGAGATCGGTGGTGAGCTGGTGAAATTCAACCCGCCATGGGGTAGAAATTCATCTTGGACGGTGGCGCAAAACAGGTGGTATTGGATCCGCCATTATGCACAGTGCCTGAAATTTAATTCCATTGACTGCAATGGAACTGACCATCAGGCAATGTGTATCACAGGCAGTTGAACCTTTACTCCCTATTTCATGCCACCGACCAAGACAAACTTCTACCCCAATATCTTTAAAAATGAAATTGAGATGGAGGGAAGAAAATAACAAAATATAAACATAAAATGCAGGAATGACAAAGCAGGCTAATCAGCATCTGAAGGAGAAAGAAAAGTGAACATTGAGCTGTGACATTTCATCAACACATTGGAGTTCTGATCCTCTTAGTTGCCTCTTACCACTCTTATTTATCGCACTTTATTTGTCAAAGCACAAAGCACTCCTAGAGATGTCCACAGATTTTCTGTTTGTTTTCTATTGTTTTCTATACTTCTTGAGACTATAATGAAGCCTGGAATTGGCTAACCTGCAGTAAATATTAGTACCATCTTATCCTCTGATTTGGTTTTGACCCTGATCTAATTTCAGTGCAAGTCCAGAAATAACACTGGTTCTCAATTTCCTGAAGTAGCAAACTCCAGATGAGAATCCAGGTTTGTGTGCAAAATCATGCCCATCATACAACATGCGTTATTCATTTAACACTGAATCACTCTGCTTGTAAATAAGGCAATATTTGGCTTCTATGTTAATAAAGCACAGCTTATGTAATAAATAGATTTTTGAAGTGCGTGTCTGCTGCCCCCTATATACAGTTAATTTTCATCAACACAGCAGTGCCAAACTGTGCATGTATAAAAGCCAAATGGAGAGTGGTAATATAGGCAAATGCATGGCTAATAGTGAGCTGCAAGGCATTAATTTAGTTGATCGGTTTGTTAAAGACTGAAGTTAACATGTTCACTGAATACTGGTATTGAATTATTAAACTCACTGCCAATTATTATTGCTTAATGCATGTGCAATTAAAGTTTGCTTTTTAACCATTGTGGTCACAGAGTGTGGTCAAAGCACTTTTGTACAGGTTAAAAGGAAACAAAGATGATGGCAGTCTAAGTGCTGAAGGTGTATTGCATCAAGTGGCCTGTACTAGGGCCGTTCCAAGTTTTTGTTTTCTGTTTCCAGCAGATTTAGGTGAGAATATGCAATATAAAATACATTACAAAATAAAAACGTAATGTTTGATCAATCACAAAGGTGGTGCATGCAGTAACATGAAAGTGTACATGTGGAGTCCTGTGTCCACCAATACAATCATAGCTTGATGAGGCTTTCAGCAGTACTTGGCTCTGTAACTGCTCGGACCTGTTTTTTAGACTGCAGCCATGGGGCTACCAACAGTGGTTTACAGTCTTTGGGTTTATGCCTCCTGTTGATCCATTGCTAAAGTTGTTTTTTTTTCCAAAGATTATGTTGCAAAATCATTTACAGAGCTCCCAGAACAGTTTGGACTGCCAAATGGAGATAATTTGAGCAGCTCCATCCAATGTAAAGACTCACATACTTTGTGTTTTGACAGATAGGTCTGGCAACTTCAAAAAACCCAATTAAGCAAATAAAATATGTTTATGTCGATAGAAACATTTTAAAGAATGTACAAAAATATCCTGTTTTGCAAAATGTCTTTTTACAACTCTGTAAACCTTTATTCATCTTCAGTAAGAATGCAACATGAATCAATGGACTGCTGATTCTTCACACTAGGATCCCAATCTCAGGAAGGAATGAAGAGGCCAGTTTAGGAGCATGCATCAGACTGACTCACTCTTTCATGCCCAACAGCTCCCAGTGACTGAGTGGCATTGAGAGAGGGTAGGTCGTCAACTTTCTGCCCAGGCAGTTAGTTGTGAAATGTTTGGTTTGGGTTGGGGGTTTCGGGGGTAACATACGCGCAGAAAGGAAAGGATAAATAGCCCAAAATGACAGAATAATTATGGGGGTAATATACTTGTAGAGTCATAGTTATTTACGGCACAGAAGGAGATCATTGGATCCATCGAGTCCATGCTGGCTGTCCATGGCTGTACATTTGTTCAAATATGCCTCACATGGATACTGCCAGCAATTTGCACAGGTAGGCTCCTGACTAAAATACCATGGAGCAAAAGCGAAACAATGCTCAACTGGGTAGAGCAGTGCAGTAAAAACACTTTACAACAGCAAAATAATCAGAAGCACCCAGCTATCTGCATCTCTAATTCCATTTATCTTTATCATTTTCTTTTTATAGAGAGTTTGAAAAGTAAAAATATGAGCCACGTGAATATCACATGCAGTAATATATTTGTGACCAATGGGAAATAAGTCACTCACACTTGTTTCATGTAACTGCCATTGTTGACTTAGGTGGTCCAGAGTTACTCTGCTTGACAGCTCCCTCAGCAGGGGGTGGGCAAGGGGGGGGGACTCGGATTGGAAACCAAGTGGACTATGGCACAGGCACGATAGGCCGAATGGCCTCCTCCTGTGCTGTAGCATTTTATGGTGGGATTTAACCTCCAGCATTCAATACCACAGCACCAAGTGCAGCACCCCAAACATTGGTTCCATGGAATTGGCCCGGGAGAAGGATGAAAAGCCAAACTACAGTATGGTGATTGTGGAGGAGGAGGGAATCATGAGAGAGGAGATCACCCCTTCCTGTGCAGCTCTAGTATATTTTCTGGTTTATTGGCCAAGAGCAAAATAAACAGGAAACTGGAGTGTACTATCTGATGTTACCAACTAAGAAGGACAGCATAGATGAAGCGAAAAGTAGGCAGAATAATGAGAAAGGGAAAGAATTCCAATAGATAGTTAGTCCTTGAAATAGTTGAATGAACAGTTGGTTCTGTGGATAACCAAACTCAGGTCAGGGCCTCTAACTTTTGCAACATTTCAAAGCAAAACTATTTGCAGCAATGCTCACGTTGCAATATAAACTCACTCTTTGGTGCATAACGGTAAAAGAAAACCTTCAGAAATCATCCAGTCTCTGATCAGACCACTTCTTGGTAACTCAACAGTTGCACGAGTTTGAGTTCTCCCCAGATGTTTATCATTGGAATTGTGGTAATATTCTGTAAACTTTGTTCATGGCTTCTGTTATTCCAGCTATTCACCAAGTTAAAAGTAATAACAGCATTAAATAGATTCAATTTTTTGACATGTTTCTGATTTAATTTATATTGAGTGAAAAAATGCTTTTGAACTATATTTCTTTGTGATTTCCTGTCAAGTAAATAGAATGTGACAAATAGAGTCAAACTGTCTGACCGTGCATAGAATCACCAGAGAAAAGGAGCAAGGCTTTATTCCTTCAGCACAAAATTGTCCAAGATTGTTTCTGAAGGTTGGTCCTTTGTGATGAATTCACCCAACTCCTCCCTCTGCTTTCTTCTGTCTGGGCCCTGCCCTGCTTTTGGTCCTGCTTGACTCGTGTGACCACAAAGAAAAGTAAAAACAGGCATATTAGTCACAGTTGTATAAAAATAAATGAGTTGAAATGAAATGATCCTAATGAACAATGCTAACTTATTGCTAAAGTGTGCCAAGTGTTTCCATTCTCATCTTTTATCCTGAGTATAACTGGTGAACGCTGTTTTCCTGCAAACTGCCCTATAACCCACAGCAAGCTAAAACAACATGGAAATCTGATGGATGAGTGCTGGAAGTGATAACATGAGCAGCAGAAAAAAAAACTTTTGTTTTAACACTCGAGGTAAAGTTGCATTGTGTTAGGCAAGTGTTAAAGTAGTTGTGTGTTCTCATTACTTTCAGTACTGCTGTGCAAACAGAAAGCCCAGCAGTTATACACAAGCTGGGGAGTTTTACTGCAGAGAAAATATGTTGCTGTTAATTTAAGAGACTTGTTAAATGAAGTTAAAAATTAGAACAGTAGTACTTTTCACTTCTTCTGGCATGGTTTCATGAAGTCCTATAAGGGAACATTAACTTACATGCTGAAGACACGCAAACTGATAGTTATATTTATCACAGAGAAATACAGTTGAAGACTATTGATGAATAAAAACATAGATTCTCAGGCAAAAGTTAAATTCCAATCCCATCTAGTCCATTTAGAGTAGTAGAAATTTGTCAGGCATAAAAATAGAAACAACGTTTACCAATTTCTGAGCGTGTGGTACTTCAACTTAGCATTGTCACTGGCATATTGGTCCTAGTTGATTGTAGGTGTACCTGGTGATCGCCTGAAATAAGCACTGGGTCAATTATATTATCTAAAGGGTCCCACATGTATTTCAGGACCCTTTTCTGTGGAAAAACTAGGCGTTGCATAAGCTCCAACTAGTTTTTCCAGTTTTACAGCAGCCAAAACGAGTGATCCTTAAAGGACCACTAAAGACTGTCAAAGAAAAAGCAAGGCAATATTTTAAAACTTTTTCTGTGGAGCTGAGAGGAGCAGGAGTGATCCTCCTGGCTCCTCAGCGCTTCTGCGGGCTATTGGCAGCCCATACTAGCCACCTTGCCCCTCCACCACCATACTTTCCTCTGTTCCTTATCCAAAGACTTACCCGAGGGCTGCGGACGATGAGGCAGCAGGCCTAAATTTGAATCCTGACATCAGATGATTTGCTTCCGGGGGCGGGTCAGAAGCCAGCAGCACACCTCTATTATTAAATTGAAGCCCGAGGCCCAATTTTATCTGAGAGGCACCACCTCGTGCAATGACTTGTACAGAATCTACGAATATGCAAACATACAAATTAGGAGCAGAATTAGGCCATTTGGCCCCTCGAGCCTGCTCCGCCATTCAATAAGATCATGGCTGATCTGTTTGAGTTTCGAATTCCCATCTACCCCCAATAACCTTTGATTGCCTTGCCTAACAAGAATCTATCTACACCGCCTTAACAATATTTAATGACCCTGTCTCCACCAACTTCTGAGGCAGAGTTCCAAAGTCACACAACCCTCTGAGAGAAAAAAAATTTCCTCATCTGTCCTAAAAGGGTGACCCCTAATTTTAAAACAGTGCTCCCTAGTTCTGGACTCACCCACAAGGGGAAACATCCTTTCCACATCCACCTTGTCAAGACCGTTCAGGATCTTATAAACTTCAATCAAGTCTCCCCTCACTCTTCTAAACTCCAGTGAAAACAAGTCCAGTCTGTCCAACTTTTCCTCATAAGACAACCTGCTCATTCCAGGTATCAATCTAGTAAACCTCCTCTGAGCCACCTCCAACACATCCTTAAATAAGGAGACCAAAACTGCACACGGTATTTGAGATGTGGTCTCACCAATGCCATGTATAACTGAAGCATAACATCCTTACTTTTATTTTCAATTCCTCTCGTAATAAAGGATAGCATTCCATTAGCCTTCTTTATTACTTGCTGCACCTGCGTACTAACTTTTTGTGACTCATGCACTAGAACACCTAGATCCCTCTGCACCTCGGAATTCTGCAGTCGTTCTCTGTTTAAGTAATACTCTGCTTTTTTATTCTTCCTGCCAAAGTAAACAACTTCACATTTTTTCACATTATACTCCATCTGCCTGATTTTTGCCCATTCACTCAACCTATCTATATTGGTCTGCAACCTCCTTATGTCCTCTTCACAACATACTTTCCTACCTATCTTTGTGTCATCTGCAAATTTAGCTACCATGCCATCACTCCCCTCATCTAAGTCATTGATATAAATTGAAAAAAGTTGAGGCCCCAGCACAGACCCCTGTGGGACTCGACTCGTCACATCCTGACAATCAGAAAAGGACCCATTTATGCATACTCTCTGTTTTCTGCCAGCCAGCCAATCTTCTATCCATGCAAATATGTTACCCCCTACACCATGAGCTTCGACTTTGTGCAATAACCTTTTATGTGGCACCTTGTCAAATGCCTTCTGGAAATCAAAGTACAATACGTCAACGGGCTCCTCTTTATCCACAGTGCATGTTAGTCCTTCAAAGAACTCCAATACATTGGTTAAACGTGATTTCCCCATGCTGACTATTCCCAATTACCTTGAGTTGGTCTAAGTGCCCAGCAATAACCTCCTTAATGATCGATTATTACACTTTCCTCACGACATTGGCCTGCAGTTACATGTTTTCTGCCTCCCCCCACACCCCCCCCCCTTCTTGAATAGAGATGCGATATTAGCTATTTTCCAGTCTGATGGAACCTTCCAGAATCTAGCGAATTTTGAAAAATTAACACCAACACATCTACTAAATCATTAGCCACCTCTATTAAGACCCTAGATGAAGTCCATCAGGACCCAGGATCATTGCAGGGAATAGAGGTAAAAAAATGAAATTGAAGTTCCTTTATCTGAATGCATGAAGCATCTGTAATAGGATAGATGAACGAGTGGCGTGAATAGAGGTAAATGATCTGGATCTAATTGCATTACCGAGACATGGTGACAAGGAGATCAAGGGTGGGAAATGAATATTCCAGGGTACACAATATTTCGGACAGAGAGACAGAATGGCAAAGGAGGAGGGGTAGCCCTGATAGTAAAAGATGGCATAAGGACATTCATAAGAAGGGATCTGGCCTCAGAAGATCATGAAGTAGAATCAGTTTGGGTGGAAATTAGGAATAGCAAGAGTGAGAAAACACTGGTGGGAGTAGTTTATAGGCCCCCTAACATTAATTATATTATTGGACAGAACATTAAATGGGAAATTATTGGAGCATGTAAAAAAGGTAATCTATTAATTGTGGGGCACTTTAATTTGCATATAGACTGGGAAAATCAAGTTGGCAACAGTGGTCTAGAAGATGAATTTGTAGAATGTTTTTGTGACAGTTGCTTGGAGCAATACGTTGTAGAACCGACTAGGAATAAAGCTATCCTAGATCTTGTATTGTGTAATGAAGCAGGGTTAATTTGCAATGCCAAGGCTAAGCAAGGAAGTTAAGGATAACATAAAGACAAAAACTAAGGCATACTGCATTGCAAAGGCCAGTGGCAGGCTAGAAGATTAGGAAACTTTTAAAGATCAACAAAGGGTTATTAAAAATTAATAAAAAGTGCAAAGGTAAATTAGGAAAGAAAACTAGTGCAAAATATAGAAACAGATAGCAAAAGCTTCTATAAGTATATAAAAGGGAAGAGAGTAGCTAAAGTGAATGTTGGTCCCTTGGAGGATGAGACTGGGGAGTTAGTAGTGGGGAACACAGAAATCGCGGAGACACTAAATCAGTATTTTGCCTCAGTTTTCACGTTGGAAGACACCAGTACCATCCCAATAGTAACAGGTAATGCAGAGGTTATAGAAAGGGAGGAACATAGAACAATCATCATCACGAGGGAAAAAGTACTGAGCAAACTATTGGGATTGAAGGCAGACAAGTCTCCAGGGCCTGATGGCCTACATCCTAGGGTCTTAAAGGAAGTGGCAATGGAGATAGTGGATCCATTGGTTATAATATTCCAAAATTCCCTGGATGCGCGAAAGGTTCCAATGGATTGGAAAAATGCTAATCTAACGCCCTTATTCAAAAAGGGAGGGAGGCAGAAAGTAGGAAACTATAGACCAGTTAGTTTAACATCTGTCGTTGGGAAATTGTTAGAATCCACTATTAGGGAAGTAATAACAGGACATTTAGAAAGTCAAAATGCAATCCATCAGAGCCAGCATGGTTTTATGAAGGGTAAATCGTGTTTGACTAATTTACCAGAGTTCTTCAAAGATGTAACAAGTAAAGTGGATAATGGGGATCCTGTAGATGTAGTATATCTGGACTTCCAGAAGGCATTTGACAAGGTGTTGCACAAAAGGGTAATATGCACGGTAAGATCACATGGGGTTAGGGGCAATCTATTAGCTTGGATAGAGGATTGGCTAACCAACAGAAAACAGAGAGTTGGGATAAATGGGTCTTTTTCTGGTTGGCAAAATGTAACTAGTGGGGTCCAGTCCTCAGGCCCCAACTATTTACAATCTATATTAATGACTTGGATGCGGGGATAGAAGGTACTATAGCCAAATTTGCAGATGACACTAAAATAGGTGGGATAGTAAGTTGCAATAAAGAAATAAGAAATTTACATATGGATAGGTTAGGTGAATGGGCCAAAATTTGGCAAGTGGAGTTTAACGTGATAAGTGTGAGGTTATCCATTTTGGTCAGAAGAATAGAAGGCAAATTATTATCCATATGGAGAGAAACTTCAGAGTGCTTCGGTGCAGAGGGATCTGGGTGTCCTCGTGCATGAATCGCAGAAAACTAGTATGCAGGTACAGCAGGTAATAAGGAAGACAAATGCAATTTTGGCATTTATTGCTAACAGAATAGAGTATAAAAGTAGGGAAGTGTTGCTGCAACTGTACAAGGCATTAGTGAGGCTGCACGTGGAGTATTGCGTACAGTTTTGCTCCCCTTACTTGAGGAGGGATGTAGTTGCGTTGGAGGCAGTTCAGAGGAGGTTCACTAGATTGATTCCAGAGATGAGGGGTTTGTCTTATGAAGAGAGATTGAGCAGTTTAGACCTTTACTCTCTGGAGTTTAGAAGAATGAGAGGAGATCTAATTGAGGTATATAAGATGATTAAGGGCATTGACAAAGTAGACATAGAGAGGGTATTTCCTCTGGTGGGGTAATCTGGAACGAGAGGTCATAGTTTTAGGATAAGGGGTAGCAGATTTAAAACAGAGATGAGGAGAAGGTGCTTCTCTCAAAGGGTCGTGTGCCTGTGGAATTCACTACCCCAGAGTGCGGTGGATACCGGGACATTGAGTAAATTTAAGGAGGAGATAGATAGATTTTTAATTAATAATGGGTTGAAGGGTTATGGAGAACGGGCAGGAAAGTGGAGTTGAGGCCGAGATGAGATCAGCCATGATCGTATTGAATGGTGAGGGGCTGAATTGCCTACTCCTGCTCCTAGTTCTTATGTTCTTATATCATAGTAAAAAATCCACTGGAAAATAGTGATCATAATACCATTGAATTTCATGTTAAATGTGAAAGTGACACTTTTCAATCACAAACAAAAATCTTAAACTTAAACTATGTCAATTACGAAGGTATGAGGGGAGAACTGGCTAAGATTAATTGGGTAAATAGACTGGAAGGTATGGTGGTAAATGAACAGTGGGAAACATTTAAAGAAACAATTCAAAGGATTCAATAAAAGTACATTCTGTTCAAAAACAAACACTCGTCCAGAAAGACCCATCCGTGGCTTACTCAGGGAGTTAAGGGGAGTATTAGACTAAAAGAAGAGGCTTACAATGTTGCAAAACATAGTAGCAAGTCTGAGGATTGGGAGTGTTTTAGAAACCAGCAAAGGGCCATCAAAAAGTTGATAAAAAGGGAAAAGATAGAATATGAGAGTAAACTAGCCAGCAATATAAAAACAGATTCCAAGAACTATTAGTACATAATAAGGAAGAGAGTAGCTAAAGTACACATTGGTCCCTTAGAGGCAGAGACAGGAGAAATCATCATGGGGAATGAGGCATTAGACAAATATTTTATGTCTGTCTTCACAGTAGAAGGCACAAGTTCCATACCAGAAATAGGCAGTTACCTAGGGGCTAAAAAGAGTGAGGAAATTAAGGATATTGATATCAGTTGAGAATAGTATTGGAGAAACTTAAGGGACTAAAATTAGACAAGTCCCCGGGACCAGAGAGCCTACATCCTAGGGTTCTAAAAGAGATAGCTGCAGAGATAGTGGATGTGCTGGCTATGATTTTCCAGAATTCCTTAGATTCAGGAATGGTCCCTTCAGATTGGAAGTTGGCAAATTTACACCGCTTTTCAAGAAAGGAGGTAGAGAGAAAACAGGGAACTACAGGCCAGTTAGCCTAACATCAGTCATTGGGAAGATGCTGGAAACTATTATTAAAGAAGTCTTAACATTGCACTTGGAAAAGCATAGTATGATTAGAACAAGTCAGCATGGTTTTACTAAAGAGAGATCCTGTTTGACAAATTTATTAGAGCTTTTTGAGGATGTAACTAGTCGGGTAGATAAAGGGGAACCAGTAGATATAGTATACCTGGATTTTCAAAAGGCATTTGATAAGATGCCACATAAAAGATTAATAGGCAAGATAAGGGCTCATGCTGTTGAAGGTCATATATTAGTGTGGATAGAGGATTGGTTAACAGACAGGAAGCAGAGAGTGGGCATAAATGGGGCATTTTTAAGTTGGCAGGCAGTAAATAGTGGGGTGCCACAAGGATCAGTGCTGGGGCCTCAGCTATTTACACTCTATATTAATGACTTGGATGAAGAGACAGAAAGTAATGTATCTAAGTTTGCTGATGATACAAAGCTTGGTGGAAAGGTAAGCTGCAGGAAGGATGTAGAAAGGCTGCAAAGAGATATAGACAGGTTAAGTGAGTGGGCAACAAGATGGCAAATGGAGTGTAAAGTAGGGAAGTGTGAAGTTGTTCACTTTGGTCGTAAAAATAGAAAAGCAGAATATTTTTTAAAATGTGTGAAATTGGTAATTGTTGATGTTCAGAGAGATTTGGGTGTACTTGTACAAGGAACGCACAAAGTTAACATGCAGGTGCAGCAGGCTATTAGGAAGGGCAATGGCACATTGGCCTTTATTGCAAGGGGATTGGAGTACAGGAATAAAGAAGTCTTACTAAAATTGAACAGAGCTTTGGTGAGATCGCACCTGGAATACTGTGTGCAGTTTTGGTCTTCACATTTAAGAAAGGATATACTTGCACTGGAGGCACTGCAGCGAAGATTTACTAAACTGGTCCCTGGGATGAGGGGGCTGTCCTATGATGAGAGGCTGAGTAAATTGGGCCTATATTCTCTGGAGTTTAGAAGCATGAGAGGTTATCTAATTGAAACATACAAGATTCTGAAAGGGCTTGATAGGGTAGAAGCTGAGAGATTGTTCCCACTGGTCAGGGAATCTAGAACACGGGGACACAGTCTCAGGATAAGGGGTCAATCATTCAGGACTGTGATAAGGAGAAATTACTTCACTCAAAGGGTTGTGAATCTTTGGAATTCTCTATCCCAGAGGGCTGTGGATGCTCCATCATTGAATACATTTAAGGCTGGGAAAGATAGATTTTTGGTCTCACAGGGAATCAGGGGATATAGGGAGTGGACTGGAAAGTGGGAATTGAAGCCCAAGATCAGTCATGATCGTATTGAATGGTGGAGCAGGCTCGATGGATCATATGGTCCACTTCTGCTCCTATTTCTTGTGTCCTTGTGTGTCAGCCCGCAGCTCCATCAGTTTGCTCAGTATTGGATTGTTATTGTACAATGTCATGCAGGCCCTCACCTCCCAAGAATAAGGTACATTAATTTTGCCACATGGACATTAAATTTCAAACTGTTGCTGGGAAGAAGAGAAGGCCTGTTACCAGGGGTTACCAGGCCTCTGGCTGGAAAGACATTTTTGTATATTAACAGACAGTACTTGTACACAAAGGATCTATTCCCTGCTCCAATTCAATCCACAAAGCCAGAAGTGGTTATACCAGTGAGTCACATGACTACCCTGCTGGCCAACTTGGGGAGTTTTAAATTGTAGAGACAGTGTTTGAACTGGCAGAAAGCAGAATGCTCCCAGAATGAAGCAGACCTCTTCTCCTCCTGTCTGCTCCCAACTCTTTCTCACGGAACTCCAAAAACCGACTGAAGACACATAAACCCCAAGAGAGAAAATCACCTACAGTGAACAAGGTTTACGAAGAATGCTAGACTCCAACGAAAAGCAAGATCCACCTACAGCCAAGGTCTCTACAGTGAGCTTGAAGGCCCATAACAAAAACTCTTCAGATATTGCCTCAAACCTTTCCACTTTAGAACATAGAACATTACAGCGCAGTACAGGCCCTTCGGCCCTCGATGTTGTGCCGACCTGTGAAACCATCTGACCTACACTATTCCATTTTCATCCATATGTCTATCCAATGACCACTTAAATGCCCTTAAAGTTGGTGAGTCTACTACTGTTGCAGGCAGGGCGTTCCACGCCCCTACTACTCTCTGAGTAAAGAAACTACCTCTGACATCTGTCCTATATCTATCACCCCTCAACTTAAAGCTATGTCCCCTCGTGTTTGCCATCACCATCCGAGGAAAAAGACTCTCACTATCCACCCTATCTAACCCTCTGATTATCTTATATGTCTCTATTAAGTCACCTCTCCTCCTCCTTCTCTCTAACGAAAACAACCTCAAGTCCCTCAGCCTTTCCTCGTAAGACCTTCCCTCCATACCAGGCAACATCCTAGTAAATCTCCTCTGCACCCTTTCCAAAGCTTCCACATCCTTCCTATAATGTGGTGACCAGAACTGCACGCAATACTCCAGGTGCGGCCGCACCAGAGTTTTGTACAGCTGCAGCATGACCTCGTGGCTCCGAAACTTGATCCCCCTACTAATAAAAGCTAACACACCATATGCCTTCTTAACAGCCCTATTAACCTGGGTGGCAACCTTCAGGGATTTATGTACCTGGACACCAAGATCTCTCTGCCCATCTACACTACCAAGAATCTTCCCATTAGCCCAGTACTCTGCATTCCTGTTACTCCTTCCAAAGTGAATCACCTCACACTTTTCCGCATTAAACTCCATTTGCCATCTCTCAGCCCAGCTCTGCAGCCTATCTATGTCCCTCTGTAACCTATAACATCCTTCGGCACTATCCACAACTCCACCGACCTTCGTGTCATCCGCAAATTTACTAACCCACCCTTCTACACCCTTATGCAGGTCATTTATAAAAATGACAAACAGCAGTGGCCCCAAAACAGATCCTTGCGGTACACCACTAGTAACTAAACTCCAGGATGAACATTTGCCATCAACCACCACCCTCTGTCTTCTTTCAGCTAGCCAATTTCTGATCCAAAGCTCTAAATCACCTTCAATCCCATACTTCCGTATTTTCTGCAATAGCCTACCGTGGGGAACCTTATCAAACGCCTTACTGAAATCCATATACACCACATCCACGGCTTTACTCTCATCCACCTGTTTGGTCACCTTCTCAAAAAACTCAATAAGTTTTGTGAGGCACGACCTACCCTTCACAAAACCGTGCTGACTATCGCTAATGAACTTATTCTTTTCAAGATGATTATAAATCCTATCTCTTATAACCTTTTCCAACATTTTACCCACAACTGAAGTAAGGCTCACAGGTCTATAATTACCAGGGCTGTCTCTACTCCCCTTCTTGAACAAGGGGACAACATTTGCCATCATCCAGTCTTCCGGCACTATTCCTGTCGACAATGATGACATAAAGATCAAGGACAAAGGCTCTGCAATCTCCTCCCTGGCTTCCCAGAGAATCCTAGGATAAATCCCATCTGGCCCAGGGGACTTATCTATTTTCACACTTTCCAAAATTGCTAACACCTCCTCCTTGTGAACCTCAATCCCATCTAGCCTAGTAGTCTGTATCTCAGTATTCTCCTCGACAACATTTTCTTTCTCTACTGTAAATACTGACGAAAAATATTCATTTAACGCTTCCCCTATCTCCTCTGATTCCACACACAATTTCCCACTACTATCCTTGATTGGCCCTAATCTAACTCTAGTCATTCTTTTATTCCTGATATACCTATAGAAAGCCTTAGGGTTTTCCTTGATCCTATCCGCCAATGACTTCTCGTGTCCTCTCCTCGCTCTTCTTCGCTCTCCCTTTAGATCCTTCCTGGCTAGCTTGTAACTCTCAAGCGCCCTAACTGAGCCTTCACGTCTCATCCTAACATAAACCTTCTTCTTCCTCTTGACTTCCACTTCACTTTATTTTTTTCCTGCTCTTTTCTGTCTTTATTTGCATGTGTGCATTGTTTATGCATGCTCACGTCATGCCATAGAGTGATACAGCACTGAAACAGTCCCTTCGGCCCACTGAGTCTGTACTGACCAACAACCACCCATTTATACTAATCCCACATTAGCCCCATATTCCCTACCACATCCCCACCTTCCCTCAATTCTCCTACCACCTACCTACACTGGGGGTAATTTACAATGGCCAATTTACCTATCAACCAGCAAGTCTTTGACTGTGGAAGGAAACGAGAGCACCCGGCGGAAAACCACGTGGTCACAGGGAGAACTTGCAAACTCCGCACAGGCAGTACCCAGAACTGAACCCGGGTCGCTGGAGCTGTGAGGCTGCAGTGCTAACCACTGCGCCACTGTGCCGCCCAAAGACCTCTTTCTCTGACGACGCTCCAGGGCCCAAGTCCTTCTGTACTGTACACTGAAAGTGAAAATCAATTACAGGCTTCAGAGGAAGTAAGGATTAGAAGACTGGGGAAAATTAAACTAGAACACACAAATGTAGTTCTGGCTCTTGTTTGAAGACCTATTTTCAGTCCTTATTTTTATATTTACATTCTGTGTTTCAGTGTCCAGATTAATAGTGGGGTATTTGTCTATTTACAGTTATCATGCTGTAATTGCACTCTCTAACAATAGTAATACAGCATCTCCACTGGGGACAGAATGGAACTGTACCATGACAAATAAAAGCAGAAATTGGAAGTGAGCAGTCTTTACTTATATTGAACGCACAGCACAGAAACGGGTCATTCAGCCCAACCAGTCATTTCTGGCATTTATGCTCCACTCGAGCCTCCTCCCATTCTTTCTCATCTAACTCTATCAGCATAACCCTCTATTCCCTTCTCCCTCATATGCTTATCCAGCTTCCCCTTAAATCCATCTGTATGATTTGCCTCAACTAATGCCTGTCCCGGCGAATTCCACATTCTCACCACTATCTGTGCAAAGAAATTTCTTCAGAACTCCCCATTTGATTTCTTGGTGACTGTCTTATATTGACGGCCTCCAGTTTTACTCTTCCCCACAATTGGAAACACTTTCTCTGTGTCTGCTCTATCAAAACCTTTCAGAATTTTAAACAGCTCTATTAGGTCACCCCCTGAACTGCCTTTTTTGAAAAGGAAAGAGACCCAGCCTGTTCATCCTTTCCTGATAGGTGTAACCTCTCAGTTCTGGTATCATCCTTGTAATTTTATTTTTGCAGCCTCTTTAGTGCTCTAACTGTACAAAATACTCCAAGTATGGTCTAACATAGGTTCGATTCAAGTTTAGCATAACTTCTCTGCTTTTCAATTTTCTCCCTCTAGAAATAAACCTCAGTGCTTGATTTGCTTTTCTTATGCCCTTATTGACCTGCATCGCAACTGTTAGTGATTTGTGTATTTGTACTGCCTGATTTCTTTGCTCAGCTCACCCATTTAGATTCTTATTTTCCAAGTAATACGTGACCTCCTTATTTTTCTCAACAAATTGCAATACCTCATGTGAAGTATCGGAAAGCCAAGTAGTGAAGGATTGAATACTGGAGCCTGCTCTTTATTCACTTACAAGCTTCTATTTACAGAGACACACATTGCATACCGTGCACCTCCAACAAAAAAAAACCCTCTTTAATCCTGTTCCTATATATAGATGCATGGGCACAGTTGAGTACCCAACTAATGCCCAACACCTGAATACAATTAACACCTATTTGGTTTATTTACCACATTTATTTACGTTGAAATTCATTTGCCAATTATTTGACCATTCTTCAAGTTTATTAATGTCTTCTAATGTGTTGTAGTCCTCCTCGGTGTTGACTATCCTTCCTAATTTGGTGCCATCCACAAATTTAGAAATGGTGTTTGTGATCCCAAAGTCTAAATCGATAATGCAGATTGTAAACAACAGTATCCCAGTATTGATCCTTGTGGGACCTGTTACAACCGACCCCTCCAGTCAAAGCCCTCAATCAAAATATACGATTCTGATTGTGGTGGGAGAAACGCACTGTTAATTCAATCCTGTCCCTCCACAGATCGCCTAACATATCATTTTAAACTTTTCAAATTAAAGACCCAGCCAAATTGTACCATCTATTAACTCCCGAATTAGACTAACCAAACTAGGTGTCTTTAAATCAACAAATTAACTGTTTAATTAGAAAAACTAAATTCTTAAACACTACGAAGTAATGAACAACATTTAAAATAGAAAAAATTAGAGTCCTTGTGAATTTACACTCCTGCCGGAAGTGAAAAAGGCCAAGGTTGCTTGAGGTCCTCACAGCCGTCCGATAGGGAGAAAAAAGGTTCTTCAACAGTAGTACAGTCCATAGTCTAATTCCAGCAGTAAGTAATGCTTTCCTTCTCCAGCAATGACCACAGTAGATCAACAACTTGCAATCACTTTCAATGGAATCAATCAGGCTTTAGAATTTTTGAGGGATAAAAAATTGTCACAGTCTAACTTCCCTTCCTTCATTTTAAATTATCAGAGATCTCTGTTTTTGCTTGACTGTTTAGAATTTTGAGAGAGAATAATAAATAAACAGACTGAATTTTCTTCCTTCAGTTTAGATGGGCTGAGAGCTCTTCTTTCAGGTGCTAACACACAGCTGTCTGTCTGTGTCCCCTATTAGAACAGTCTGTTTGCACTATAAGCCAGTTCAAAATTAAATTTTAACAAATGTATTTCTCAATGCTCAGTCCAAGTGGCTGTATCCAAGGCAACGAGAATGCACCCTTTGAATCGCAGTCTCCAAATGGCTGTATCCAAGGCAACGAGAATGCATTCATTGGCTCAGTCTTTCGAGCTTGCTGCCTTAAAGCAGTACAGCTCTTTTTCCAGCCTTAAAGGCACACCACATTCGTCCCAAAAAAAAAACTACAGGATCATAACAGACCCCACTTCCTACCTTCTGCTTTGTAACTTGCAACCAGCTAGCTATTCATTCTGCTATTTATCCCCTGACTCCACATGCACTGACTTTATTCATTAGTCTATTATGTGGCCTCTTATTGAAAGCCTTTTGGAAACCTAGATATATTACATCTACTGTATTACCCTTGGCTGCTCTCTCTATTACCTCTTAAAGAATTCATGAGGTTGATCAAGTAAGACTTTCCCTTGTAAAATCCATGTTGACAAATCATTATATTTTTGGATTCTAGATGTTTTTTCCATTTATCCTTCAGTAGAAATTCCATTGTTTTTCCTACCACTGATGTTAAGCTGACTGGTCTATAGTTTCCTGGATATGTTCTATCTCCCTTCTTAATAACAGGTATAATGTTAGCTATCCATCTGTCTTCTGACACCACAACTTTTTCGAACAATTATTAACTATTTGCAATAGTACCTCTGCTATCTCTTCCCTAGATTCTTTTAGAATGTGTGGATGCAATCCATCTGGATCAGGGGTTTTATCCTCTTCGAGTTTGATTAGTTTCTTTAGAACTTCTCTTTGTTTTAAGTGCGGTTATATCATTTGTAATCTCATCTTCTGATGTCATGTCTACTTGATGCGCCTCCCGAGTAAACACTGAAGCAAAATAATTATATAATATTCCTGCTCTTTCAATATCACTGCCTGTGATTTTACCCTGTCCATCCCTTAATGTGTCTATTTTGTTCTATGTTCTTTGATAATTTAATTTTATAGTGTCTCTTTGCCTTCCTAATTGATTTTTTGACTTCTCTCCTAATGCCTTTATATTCTTCCGTGTCATGCTCTCCCCCGCTGTCCATGTACTTAGGGTATGCCTCTATCCTTACCTTCAATTTTTCCCTTACACCTTTATTCATCCATGATGTCTCATTAGTGTTTCGTTTGTTTTTTTTTAGCAGAATATATTTTTCCTGGACTCTGTTAAACACCATTTTAAATGTTCACCATTGCTGTTCTACATCGCCATTTGTTAATATTGTTAACCATTTTATTTTCCCAAGTTCTATTCTCAACCCCTTAAAATCAGCTTTTCTCCAATCTATCACCATGGTCTTTATCATGCTTCTGACCTTCTCAATTTTTATCCTAAACTGTATGACAGTATGGTCACTGTTGCCTCAGTATTGCCCTACTTTTGCTTCTCTTAATTACTCTCGTTCATTCCCCATTACCAGATCCTGTAGCGAATCCTCCCTTGTCAGGCTTCTTACATACTGGGTTAGAAAGGAGTCCTATGCACATTGTTGGAATTACATTCCCTTATGCCATTTTTTATATTCTTTCGTGGGATATGGGTGTCACTGGCAAGGCCTGCATTTGTTGCCATCCCTAATTGCCCTTAAGAAAGTGGTGATGAGCTGCCTTCTTGAACCGCTGCAGTCCATCTGGTGCGGGTTCACCCACAGTGCTGTTGGGGTGGGAGTTCCAGGATTTTGACCCAGCGACAGTGAAGGAACGGCAATATATTTCCAAGTCAAGAAGATAGAGTCATAGAGTTATACAGCACAGAAACAGGCCCTTCGGCCAATCGTGTCTGTGCCGGCCATCAAGCACCCAACTATTCTAATCCCTTATTCCTGCACTTGGCCCGTAGCCTTGTACGCTATAGCGTTTCAAGTGCTCATCTAAAAACTTCATAAATGTTGTGAGGGTTCCTGCCTCCACCACCTCTTCAGGCAGTGCGTTCCAGATTCCAACCACCCACTGGGTGAAAACATTTTTCCTCAAATCCCCCCTAAACCACCTGCCCCTTACCTTAAATCTATGCCCCCTGGTTATTGATCCCTCCGCTAAGGGAAAATGTTTCTTCCTATCTAACCTATCAATGCCCCTCATAATCTTGTATACCTCAATCATGTTCCCCCCTCAGCTTTCTCTGCTCGAAGGAAAACAACCCTAGCCTTTTCAGTCTCTCTTCATAGCTGAAATGCTCCAGCCCAGGCAACATCCTGGTGAATCTCCTCTGCACCCTCTCCGTTGCAATCACATCCTTCCTATAGTGTGGTGACCAGAACTGTACACAGTACTCCAGCTGTGGCCTAACTAGCGTTTTATACAGCTCCATCATAACCTCCCTGCTCTTATATTCTGTGCCTCGTCTAATAAAGGCAAGTATTCCATATGCCTTCCTAACCACCTTATCTACCTGTGCTGCTGCCATTAGTAATCTATGAACAAGTACACCAAGGTCCCTCTGACCTTCTGTACTTCCTCGGGTCCTACCATCCATTGTATATTCCCTTGCCTTGTTAGTCCTCCCAAAATGCATTACCTCACACTTTTCAGGATTAAATTCCATTTGCCACTGCTCGCGCCCATCTTATCAGCCCATCTATATCTCCCTGTAATCTAAGGATTTCCTCCTCACTGTTTACAACACCACCAATTTTTGCGTCATCTGCGAACTTACTGATCATACCTCCTATATTCACGTATAAATCATTAATGTACACGACAAACAGCAAGGGTCCCAGCACTGATCCTTGTGGTACACCACTGGTCACAGGCTTCCAATCTCAAAAACAGCCCGCGACTATTACCCTCTGCCTCCTGCCACTAAGCCAATTTTGGATCCAATTTGCCAAATTGCCCTGGATCCCACGGGCTCTTACCTTCTTGACCAATCTCCCATGTGGGACCTTATCAAAAGCCTTACTGAAATCCATGCATACGACATCTCCTGCTTTATCCTCATAGACACATCTAGTTACCTCCTTCAAAAATTCAATCAAGTTAGTTAGACACAATCTCCCCAATGATGTGTGACTTGGAGGGGAACTTGCAGATGGTGTGTTCCCATGCATCTGCTGTCTTTGTTATTCTAGGTGGAAGAAGTCGTAGGTTTGGAAGGTGCTAATAAAAGAGGTGTGGTGAATTGCTGCAGTGCATCTTTAGATGGTACACGCTGCTGCCACTGTGCATCAGTGGTGGAGGGAGTGAATGTTGAAGGTGGTGGATGGGGTGATGATCAAGTGGGCTGCTTTGTCCTGGATGGTGTTGAGCTTCCTGAGTGTTGAAGCTGCACTCATCCAGGCAAATGAAGAGGATTCCATCACACTCCTGACTAATGCCTTGTAGATAGTGGACAGGCTTTAGGGAGTCAGGAGGTGGGTTACTCGTCGCAGAATTCCTAGCCTCTGACCTGCTCTTGTAGCCACAGTATTTACAGTGAGCAGGTTATTGCTGTTTAAGTGGCGCTTGATAGCATGACCATCAACATCTTCCTTCACTTTGCTGATGATTGACAGGAAACTTATGGGGTGGTAATTAGCCGGATTGGATTTGTCCTGCTTTTTGGGGAAGGGACATACCTGGGCAATTTTCCACATTGTCCGATAGATGCCAACTATTGTAGCTGTACTGGAACAACTTGGCTAGGTGTGTGGCTAGTTCTGCAGCACAAGTCTTTAGTACTATAGCTGGGATGTTGTCAGGACCCATACCCTTTGCAGTATCCAATGCCTTCAGTCATTTCTTGATATCACGTGGAGTGAATCGAATTGGTTGAAGACTGGCATCTGTGATGCTGGGGACCTCAAGAGGAGGCCGAGATGGATCATCCACTCAGCACTTCTGGCTGAAGATGGTTGTGAATGCTTCAGCCTTGTCTTTTGTACTGATGTGCTGGGTTCCCCCATCGTTGAGGATGGGGATATTTCTGGAGCCACCTCCTCCAGTTAGTTGTTTAATTGTCTGCTACCATTCACCACTGGATGTGGCAGGACTGCAGAGCTCAGATCTGATCTGTTTCTTATGGGATCACTTAGTTCTTTTTATTGCATGCTGCTTCTGCTGTTTGACGTGCAAGTAGTCCTGTGTTGTAGCTTCACCGGGTTGACACCTGATTTTGAGGTATGCCTGGTGCTGCTCCTGGCATGCCCTCCTGCACTACTCTTCGAACCAAGGTTGATCCTCTGGCTTAATGGTAATGGTAGAGTGAGGGATATGCAGGCCTTGAGTTTACAGATTATGTTTGAATACAATTCTGCTGCTGCTGATGGTCCGCAGATCCTCATGGATGCCCAGTTTTGATCTGCCACATCTGTTCTGAATCTATCCCATTTAGCATGGTGGTAGTGCCACACAACACAGTTGAGTTTATCCTCTGTGTGAAGACAGGACCGTGTTTTCACAAGGATTGTGCGGTGGTCACTCCTACCAATACTGTCATGGACAAATGCATCTGCAACAGGTAGATTGGTGAGGACAAGGTCTAGTAGGTTTTTCCCTCTTGTTGGTTCCCTTACCACCTGCTGCAAGCCCAGTCTGGCAGATATATCTTTCAGGACTCAATCAGCTTGGTCAGTAGTGGTAATACCGAGCCACTCTCGGTGATGGGCATTGAATTCCCTTACGCAGAGTACGTTTTGTGCCCTTGCCACCCTCAGTGCTTCTTCCAAGTAGTGTTCAACCTACCTCCTCTGGCCAATTAATTTTGGGTTAGTTGAAATCCATCATGATTATTGTCCTATTACTCATTTCCCTAATATGTTTGCATAGGGCGGCACAGTGGCGCAGTGGTTAGCACCGCAGCCTCACGGCTCCAGGGACCCGGGTTCGATTCCGGGTACTGCCTGTGTGGAGTTTGCAAGTTCTCCCTGTGTCTGTGTGGGTTTTCTCCGGGTGCTCCGGTTTCCTCCCACAAGCCAAAAGACTTGCAGGTTGATAGGTAAATTGGCCATTATAAATTGTCACTAGTATAGGTAGGTGGTAGGGAAATATAGGGACAGGTGGGGATGTTTGGTAGGAATATGGGATTAGTGTAGGATTAGTATAAATGGGTGGTTGATGTTCGGCACAGACTCGGTGGGCCGAAGGGCCTGTTTCAGTGCTGTATCTCTAATCTAAAAAAAAAAATTTCCTCCTTCATCTACTTTCCACTATTAAGTTTAGTCTGTAGACTACCCATATTAGTGTGATTGATCTTTTCTTATCTCTATCCACCTGGATTCTTTTTCTGTCTTAATGATGGCTGTGTCACTTTTTTCGACTGCCATTATGTTGTCGCTGATAAGTACAGCTACTCCACCTTGCCTTTTTCCCTCTCTAGCTTTCTAGATATGTTCACTCTGTAATGTTCTGATTTTCCCAGTCCTGATTTTTCAGTCATCATGTGTCAGTAATCCTGACTATTTCTGATTCCTCACAATGTATTATTGCCTCCAGTTCCCCTGTTTTATTATGGACACTGTGTGCATTGCTGTATAGAGAGTTTAACTCATTTTAATAGAAGTTCCTCTCACTTTATTTTTAAACAACTTTTTGCACTCCTGTTCTTTATTTCTTCCCTGGCCATTTGTGTCCTGTCATAGTTTAGTCTATTCCATTGTCTACATTCCTGTTTCATTTATATTTATGCTTGATTCATTTCTTGCAGATCCCTCTCCTCCTCTTACTCATTTAGAGCCTTTGCAGCCTCTGACATCCCTACTTACCCTTTCCACTGGGACACTGTTCCCACTCCGGAACGGATCGAGTCCGTCCCATCAGTACAGCTCCTTCTGGTCCCAGTACTGGTGCCAGTGCCCTATGAAAAGGAACCCCTCTTTCCAACACCCGCCCTTTAGTGCGTTTCCTCACCTTACTTGTCTGTCCCTCTGCCAATTTGCACACTGCTCGGGCAATAGTGCATAGATTATTACCCTTAAGGTCCTGCTTTTCAATTTAGTTCCTAACTCCTGTTCCTCTCTCAGCAGGACCTCCCCCTGTTCCTACTGATGTTGTTTGTTCCAACATGGGCCACAGAAACTGAATTTACCCCTCCCTTTCCAAAGTCCTCTCCAGCCGCCTCGAGATATCCCTTACCTTGGCATCAGATAGATAAAATACACTTCAGGATTCTCGTGCGTGGATGCAGAGGATGCTATCTAACCTCTAATTACAGAATCTCCTATCACTACCACATTTCTATTCTGCTCATCAGTGCACCACCTCCCCCCTCTTACCCCACCCCACAACCGCCCCCAACCTTGGACAGCCTTCTGAGCCTGCGTGCCTTGGTCTGCATTGTGACTGTCCTCCCCCCAGTGTTTCTCCTTGTCCTCACAGGTAGCCAGCACATTGTCCCTGCTGGACAGGACCACTGTCTGCAGACCTCCTCCTCAACCTTTCCTAAATCCTTACTGCCAGGTTTGACAGTCACACTCTCTCCTTCCTGAACCTATGGAAGTTTCCTCTGGGGTGTGATTGTGTTCTGGATAAAACTACATTGTAGAGTATCTCTAATTCACACTCCAGCTCAACAACTCTGAACCAGAATGGCCAAAGGGAGAGATATTTCCTGCAGATGTGGAAATCCGGGATAGTCTCGCTGTCCACAAACTCCCACATTTGCAGTCCCAACGCAGAGCTTCCCCTGCCACCTTTAGTCTTCTTTATTTACTTTTCTATTGATAGCTTGAATTAAAATTAGGTAGACAGCATTTACTTAAAAAAACAAAAATTACTTATTGTTTCCTCACTCAATGTACTCACCCTTAGAGCTCATTTTCCCTTTCATTAGTTTCACTATCCCACTCTTTTTAAACTGGTTCTGACATCACTTTGATGTCACTCTTTGAATTACAGCTTTATCCCAGGTCTGCTCTCACCCTTTATCCCAATTCTCACTCTCACCACTTTATCTCAGTTCCCATGCTCATCATTTTATCCCAAATCCCGCTCTCACTCAGCCCTATATCCCAATTCTACTCTCACTGCTTTATTCCAATTCCCACTCTCGTCTCTTTATCCCAGGTCCCACAGTCACTACTTTATCTCAAAATCCTGCTCTTTCTGCTTTATCTAAAATCCCACTCTCTCTGATTTATCCCAGTTCCCACCGTTGCGCAGATTACCACTTGTATTATATTGTCAGTTAGAAAATGTAAATATTCTAATGACAAACAGCTTTAGACACAGAAGCAGCAAAGCAGAAATAGAGAGAGGGACTTTACTGATTTTAATTGTAGTTTTTAAAAATTAAAAATGGAGTTGAATTTGTACTTATAGCTATGAGTGGAAGAGAATCACAGAGAGGGAGACACAGAGACTTGTCCAGGAGCTAATCACAAAACACTAATTCCAAAGTCTGCAGAGAGCCTTTAGAAAATCACAAACCAGTGCTGCCAAGCACATTTCCTGTCTCTCCCACACTGCTGATAGACACCACAAATCTACTCGAAAGCCAAACCTCATATTTCAGTTGTGCTAAATCCTTGGTTTCCTGGCCACAATGCTGCCAGTCCAAAGGACACACTGTACTGTCATACTTGAGGGGTGAGGAATTGGTCTCATTAGCATCCATTTTTTGGGTGCTGTAAGTGCCCTTAGGGATCCAAAATGGCATTGGTCGCGTATGCACACTTGTGGTTCGAATAGCATTGAACGCTGTATTGGTGCAGGTGTCAGCATGCGCACAGTGAATGCCCTCCAGAAGTTTGCAGAGCGGACAGATCATGATGCCAATCAAAGTGCGATGCTGATTTGATGCCAGCGGTGCCATTTTGGTGCTCCACGCTTCAGCTAACACCCGCTCTTAACTTCGCACAGCTGAACACACATTCAGCAGCAGGAAGGGCCCCTCACCAATGCTCTTTAATGGGATTAAAGGTTAGGTGCTGGCTGATTTCTTCTGGTTGTTGATACGAATCGACAAGTGTCACGTGCTCTCATCGTTGTTTCAAGTTGCAAGTTGCAGAAGTCTACAGGAAGTGGTGCAGCAGGTGCTGAAGAACTTTTACTGACTTCAAAGCTTCTGTACAGACCAGTTGCTCCTAGACATGAGTGTGCTACTAGGCATTCCCCTTGGAATACAGCATGGCTTGGAGAATGAACAGAGGTCACACAGATCAGGACAAGCTGCTGGAAGAGGTAAGGGTGGGAGAAGGATTCTCAGCAGGAGGTCATATCTGCCCAGGGTATCCAGCGAGCGGTTCTCCGACCTGAGCCTCAGTGAGGAATAATGTGTGAGATGCTTGGATGTCCTCACTGAAGTCAGCCACAACTGCAACCTCATAGCAGGGCGAGGGCTACATTACCTGTGGCTGTGAAGGTGACTATGGTTATGAACCTTTACAGTCCCAACGGATTGGAAGTTAGCAAATGTAACACTGCTGTTCAAGAATGGAGAGAGAGAGAAAGAATACAAAGAACTACAGGCCAGTTAGCCTAGCATCAGTTGTCGGGAAAATCCTGGAATCTATTATTAAGTTAGTCTTTGAAAATCATAGTATGATCAGACAGAGTCGAGATGGTTTTACTGAAGGGAAATCATGCTTGACAAATCCATTAGAGTTTGTTGAGGATGTAACTAGTAGGGTAGATAAAGGGGAGCCAGTAGATGTAGTATACTTGCATTTCCAAAAGGCCCTCAATAAGGTGCCACACAAAAAGTTAATATGCAAGATACGGGCTCATGGATTTTGGGTAATATATCAGCATGGATGGAGGCTTGGTTAACAGATAGGAAGCAGAGAGTAGGGATAACCAGAGCATTTTCAAGTTGGCAGGCTGTAACTGTGCAGTGTGTCAAGGATCAGTGCTGGGGCCTCAGCTGTTTACAATCTGTATTAATGATTTAGACGAAGAGACCGAGAGTAATGTATCCAGGTTTGCTGATGATACAAGGCTAGGTGGGAATGTAAGCTGTGAGGAGGACACAAAGACTGCAAAGAGATATAAACAGGTTAAGTGAGTGGGCAACAAGGCGGCAGATGGAATATAATGTGGGGAAGTGTGAGGTTATTTAATTTGGTAGTAAGAACAGAAAAGCAGAATTTTTTAAAAAGGCATGGAACCTTTAAATGCTGATGTTCAGAGAGACTTGGGTGTACTCATACAAAGAACACAGAAAGTTAGCATGCAGGTACAGCAAGCAATTAGAAAGGCAAATGGCATGTTGGCCTTTATTGCAAGGGGACTGGAGTACAAGAATAAGGAAGTCTTGCTACAATTGTACAGGGCTTTGGTGAAACCGCACCTGGAGTACTTTGCACAGTTTTGGTTTCCATATCTAAGGAAGAATATACTTGCCTTTGTCCTATTTTTATTTATTCACTTATGGGATGTGGACGTTACTGGCCAGGCCACCATTTATTGCCCATCTCTAATTGCCCTTGAGAAGGTGGTGGTGAGCTGCCTTCTTGAACCGCTGCAGTCCAGTCCATGTGAGGTAGGTACACCCACAGTGCTGTTAGGAAGGGAGTTCCAGGATTTTGACCCAGCGCCAGTGAAGGAACGGCGATATAGTTCCAAGTCAGGATGGTGTGTGACTTGGAGGGGAACTTGCAGGTGGTGGTGTTCCATGCATTTGCTGCCCTTGTTCTTCTAGTTGGTAGAGGTCGTGGGTTTGGAAGGTGCTGTCTAAGGAGCCTTGGTGCGTTGCTGCAGTGATCTTGTAGATGGTACACACTGCTGCCACTGTGCGTCGGTGGTGCAGGGAGTGAATGTTGAAGGTTGTGGATGGGGTGCCAATCAAGCGGGCTTCTTTATCCTGGATGGTGTTGAGTTTCTTGAGCTTCTTGAGTGTTGTTGGAGCTGCACCCATCCAGGCAAGTGGAGAGTATTCCATCACACTCCTGACTTGTGCCTTGTAGATGGTGGACAGGCTTTGGGGAGTCAGGAGATCAGTTACTCACCGCAGGATTCCTAGTCTCTGACCTGCTCTTGCAGCCACGGTATTTATATGGCTACTTCAGTTCAGTTTCTGGTCAATGGTAGCCTCTGGGATGTTGATAGTGAGGGATGCAGTGATGGTAATGCCATTGAATGTCAAAGGGAGATGGTTAGATTCTCTCTTGTTGGAGATGGTCATTGCCTAGCACTTGTGAGGCGCGAATGTTACTTGCCACTTAGCAGCCCAAGCCTGGATATTGACCAGGTCTTGCTGTATTTCTACACGGACTGCTTCAGTATCTGAGGAGTCGCGAATGGTGCTGAACATTGTGCAATCATCAGCGAACATCCCCACTTCTGACCTTTTGATCGAAGGAGGGTCATTGCTGACGGAGCTGAAGATAGCTGGGCCTAGGTCACTACCCTGAGGAACTCCTGCAGTGATGTCCTGTAGCTCAGATGATTGACCTCCAACAATCACAACCATCTTCCTTTGCGTTAGATATGACTCCAACCAGTGGAGAGTTTTTCCCCTGATTCCCATTGACTTCAGTTTTGCTCGGGCTCCTTGATGCCATATTCGGTCAAATGCTGCCTTGATGTCAAGATCAGTAACTCTCACCTCACCTCACCTCTTGAGTTCAGCTCTTTTGTCCATGTTTGAACCAAGGTTATAATGAGGTCAGAAGCCGAGTGGCCCTGACAGAACCCAAACTGAGCGTCACTGAGCAGGTTATTGCTAAGCAAGTGCTGCTTGATGGCATCTTCCATCACTTTACTGATGATGAGAGTAGACTGATGGGGCGGTAATTGGCCGAGTTGAACTTGTCCTGCTTTTTGTGTACACGACATACCTGGGCAATTTTCCACATTGCAGGGTAGATGCCAGTGTTGTAGCTGTACTGGAAGCTTGGCTAGGGGCGCAGCAAGTTCTGGAGCACAGGTCTTCAGTACTATTGCCGGAATATTGTCAGGGCCCATAGCCTTTGCAGTATCCAGTGCCTTCAGTCATTTCTTGATATCACGCGGAGTGAATCGAATTGGCTGAAGTCTGGCATCTGTAATGCTGGGGACTTCAGGAGGAGGCAGACATGGATCATCAACTCGGCACCTCTGGCTGAAGATGGATGCAAATTCTTCAGCCTTACCTTTTGCACTGATGTGCTGGGTTCCCCCATCATTGAGGATGGGGATATTTGTGGAGCCACCTCCTCCAGTTAGTTGTTTAATTGTCCACCACCATTCACGGCCGGATGTGGCAGGACTGCAGAGCATAGATCTAATCCGTTGGTTATGGGATTGCTTAGCTCTGTCTATCGCATGCTGCTTACGCAGTTTGGCACGCAAGTAGTCCTCTGTTGTACCTTCACTAGGCTGACATTTTGAAGTATGCCTGGTGCTGCTCCTGGCTTGCCCTCCTGCACTCTTCATTGAACCAGGGTTGGTCTCCTAGCTTGATGGTAATGGTAGAATGGGGGCATGCCGGGCCATGAGGTTATAGATTGTGGTTGAGTACAATTCTGCTGTTGCTGATGGTCCACAGTGCCTCATGGATGCCCAACTTTGCATTGCTACATCTGTTCTAAATCTATCTCATTTAGCACGGTGATAGTGCCACACAACACGATGGACAGTATCCTCAATGTGAAGGCGGGACTTTGTCTCCACAAGGACTGTGCAGTGGTCACTCCTACCAATACTGTCATGGACAGATGCATCTGCGGCAGGCAGATTGGTGAGGACGAGGTCAAGTATGTTTTTCCCTCTTGTTGGTTCCCTCACCACCTGTCACAGACCCAGTCCAGCAGCTATGTCCTTTAGGACTCGGCCAGCTTGATCAGTAGTGGTGCTACTGAGCCACTCTTGGTGATGGGCATTGAAGTACCCGGCCCAGGATACATTCTGCGCCCTTGCCACCCTCAGTTTTTCCTCCAAGCGGTGTTCAACACGGAGGAGTACTGACTCATCAGCTGAGGGAGGGCGGTAGGTGGTAATCAGCAGGAGGTTTCTTCGCCCATGTTTGGCCTGATGCCATGAGACTTAATGGGGTCCAGAGTTGATGTTGAAGACTCCCAGGACAACTTCCTCCCTATTGCATGCCACTGTGCCGGTGAGACAGGACATACCCGGGGATAGTGATGGCAGTGTCTGGGACATTGTCTGTCAGGTATCATTCCGTGCGTATGACTATGTCAGGCTGTTGCTTGACTAGTCTGTGGGACAGCTCTCCCAACTTTGGCACAAGCCCCCAGATGTTAGGACTTTGCAGGGTCGATAGGGCTGTGTTTGCCGTTGTCGTTTCCGGTGCTTAGGTCGATGTCGAGTGGTCCGTCCGGTTTCATTGCTTTTTATTTACTTTCTAGCAGTTAGATACAACTGAGTGGCTTGCTAGGCCATTTCAGAGGGCATGTAAGAGTCAATCACTTTGCTGTGGGTCTGGAGTCACATGTAGGCCAGACCAGGTATGGACAGCAGATTTCCTTCCCTAAAGGACATTAGTGAACCAGATGGGTTTTTACAACAATCGACAATGGTTTCATGGCCATCGTTAGACTAGCTTTTTAATTCCAGATTTTTTTATTAATTGAATTCAAATTCCACCTTGTGCTGTGGTGGGATTCGAACCCATGTCCCCAGAGCAATACCCTGGGTCTCTGGGTTACTAGTCCAATGACAATACTACTGTGTCACTGCCTTACGTTATGTTCTCATACATCTGGCTGCTTCCAGATGAAGCTGGAGATATTTGCAGCATTGCCCAGTTTGCCTTGTACTGTTGTGTAAGGTTGGTCACTGAGGCTTTCCATTCAAAGAGAACCGAATACATTTCGTTTACTCTTGCTGGCGAAAGCAGGTGGAGTGAGTATGTAGCCTCGCATGAATTGCAGAGTTTGCCATCGTGCAGGGTGCCATGACTTCGTGGCTGCCGCATGTCAACTTTTCCCTGTATCGGAACCAAAAGGGATTTCACTCCCTCAGGGTCCAACTGGTGTGAACATATGCAGTGAATCATGCAGTTCAGTGCCCCATAGCAGCAGTCATGATGCCTTCATTCTGTGGCAGTCCACTATGCTGGCTGCATTTGGGCCACTACTGCAAAGCAAAGGGTAGCTATAAGCGACAAGGGCTATTCACTGATGAAATGGGTGGTGACTCCAGTGTGCAACACATGCATTCAATAAAAGCCATGCTGCCACGTGAAATGTGGCATAACATTGGCATGCTGAAACACAGCTTCCACTGCCTGGGCAGCTCTTGAGGAGCTCTGCTGTACTCAGCAGGACATGTGTCAAGACTCATGATGATCTGCGTGCTGCACAACATTGCCATGGTGAGGGGACAGCCCTTGCCACTAGCTATATGGTGAGCAGCTGAGGACCTGCAGCATGAAAAGGAGAAGGAAGAGGTGGCAATCTCGATAGCCCCTTTCTGCCCAGGCTGTCTGTGAAGAACACATCCAAGCATGATAGCAGTAACCATAACCCCAATTCTCCATTCACCAACAGTCTCAAACATTACCTTCCTTCTGTCATTGACCATCACACCGTCCACTTTGCCACAGTACAAATATTAAAGCCACCACAGCATAAACATTCCGAACCAAATTTATAAATGAAATCACAGTGTATTGCATTCAAACGTCAACTAATTACCCTTGTGCATTCTCGTAGTGCCTGTTTTCCAGGTGTTTTTGCTTGTCCCAGTACTTCCATGAAGTAATAAAAGCAGAAAATGCTATAAATACTCAGCAGATCAGGCAGCATCTGTAGAGAGAGAAACAGAGTTAACGTTTCAGGTCAATGACTTTTCACCAGAACTGCAAAAAGTTAGAAGCGTAATAGGTTTTAAGCAAGTGAAAGGGGGAAGGTGGAAAAAGAACAAAAGTTAAGATCTGTGATAGGATGGAAAACAGGAGAGATTAAATGACAAAATGGATTGTTGTGAAGGGCCAAAGGGAGTGGTAATGGGACAAGTAAAGAAACAAAAGATGTGTCTAGAGGAGGTGTGAATGGCAGAATGATGAACAGCTGCCATCCGAAAGCAAAAGCAAGAGAACAAGAGGAAAACCAAAACCTGCAAAGGAAAAGGAAACAAAATTGGAGCAGAGCTTACAGTCTGAAATTGTTTAACTCAATGTTGAGTCTGGAATGCTGTAAAGTGCCTAAATCGAAAGATGAGATGCTGATCTTCGAGCTTACATTGAGCTTCATTGAAACATTGTAGGAGGCTGAGGACACAAAGTTCAGCATAAGAGCAAGTTGGAGAATTAAAATGACAGACGACCAGAAGTTTGGGGTCATGCCTCAAGACTGAATGGAGGTGTTCCACAAAGTGATTACCCAATCTGAGTTCCCCAATGTAGAGCAGACCACATTGTGAGCAGCAAATACTGTGTACTAAATTGAAAGAAGTACACATAAATAGCTATTTCAGCTGGAAGGTGTATTTGGGGCCTTGGAAAGTGAGATGATAGGAGGTAAAAGGGCAAATGTTGCATCTGCTGTGCTTGCATGGAAAGGTGCATTGGGAAGGGGAGGAGGTGTTGGGGGTGATTGAGGAGTGGATGAGGGTGTCGTGGTGGAAACGGTCCACTTGGAGGGGAAGATGTGTTTGGTAGTGTCATCATGCTGGAGGTGGCGGAAATGGTGATGGATGAGCCACTGAATACGGAGGCTGGTGGGGTGGAAGGTAAGGACAAGGGGAGCCCTATCATGGTTCTGGGAGGAAGGGGAAGGGGTTAGAGTAAAAGTGCGGGAAATGGGACAGACTCGGTTGATTGCCCTGTCAACCACAATGGGGGCGGGCGGAGAATCCTCAGTTCAGGGAAAAGGAAGACTTGTATGGGAGGTCGTATCATCAGAACAGATGTGGCAGAGATGGAGAAACTGGGAGAATGGAATGGAGTCCTAACAGAAAGCAGGGTGTGAGGAACTGTAGTCGTGGTAGCTGTGGGAGTCAGTGGGTTTATAGTGAATATACATAGATAGCCTTTCAGCAGAATTGGAGACAGAGAAGTCAAGGAGGGGAAGGTAAGAGTCGGAGATGGGCCATGTGAAGGTGAGAGAAGGGTGGAAATTGGAAGCATAGTTGATCAAATTTTCTAGTTCAGCGTGAGAGCAGGAACTGGCAGCAATACAGTCATCAAAGTACTGGAAGAAGAGGTGAGGGAGGGGCCCCAAGTAGGATGGAACAGGAAATGTTCCACCAATTCCAGAAAAAGACAGATACAGCTTGGACCCATGTGAGTACTGTTACGACTACGGCAGGAGCAACGCACTGTCAATTCAGTCCCGTCGCTCCACAGGTCGCAGTATATTATTAAAGGTTTTTTCCACTCAACTGGAAAACAGCCAAATTAAACACTCTAGTAACCCTTGGAATAAAACAGACCAAACCAGGTATCTTTGGACAACAACATATTAACTATTTATTAAAACTGAATCTTAAACACTATTAAGATAAACCTATGTCTAAAGACCTTATAACTTCTTATTTTAATCGAACTTCTCCAGTCACACGCATACAATCAAAAATCACGGTTAACTGGTTTTAAAAATGATGTTTTTAAAAATTAGCTGTTTCTTAAAAATAAATAAATAAGTAAGTTTTTGTGAGTTACGTTCTTAATGGATGAGGTATTCCAATGTGAAAATAATCAAAGGCCACTCGAAGTCTTCACTTGGATTTGATGAAGCAGTCTGTGTTTGATAGGCATTCAAACTCTTCGGCTGCAGCAGGCATCAACAGTTCCTTCAGCAATACCAAATCATCTCTTAAAAGAATTATTTCCTCTTTAGGCAATTAATTTGGCCTGTTGCTCCTGGTAGAATTTCTTCTGAGAGAGAATGGACAACTCTTTAATCTACAGTACGCATCGCTGGTGAGTCTGGTTCAGACTGTTTTTTTGCCAGTTTTACACACAGTCAAATTGAAACATTATACCATGTGACCTCTCTCTCCTGCTGTTGCCTGGGTAACAAAATGCAACTGTGGCTCACTGTTCTCAGAAATCTAACTTCTTTCCCTGTCTTAAAGGCACACTGTTTTTAACAGAGTCTTAAAGGCACACTGTTTTAATCCGAGGGGAAAAAATAATTACAGTTCCGTGACAGTACCCATAGCAACACCTTTTATTTGGAGGCAGTGAGTGGACTTAAAGGAGAAATTGTTCAATGTGAGAACAAGTTCAGCCAGGTGGAGGAGGGTGATGGTGGATGGAGACTGGTTGGGCCTCTGTTCAAGGAAGACGTGGAGAGTCTTCAGACTGTCCTGGTGGGCAGTGGAGGTGTAGACAGATAGTACATGCATGGTGATGAGGAGATGGATAGGGCCAGGAAACTGGAAACTGTTAAAGTATGTAGAGCATTGGAAGAGTCACAGATGTAGATGGGAAGCGACTGGACAGGGGGTGAAAAAAATAGAGTCAAGATTGGAAGAAATAAGTTCACTGGGGCATGAATAGGCTGAGACAATAGGCCTACGAGTACAGTCCTGTTTGTGGACCTTGGGAAGGAGGTAAAAGCAAACTGTTCGGGATTGGGGAACTATGAGGTTGGAGGCTGTGGAGAGAAAAGCTCCAGAGGAGATGATGTCAGTGACAGTCCTGGAGACGATGGCTTGATGTTCAGTGGTGGGGTCATGGTCTGGGGGAGATAGGAGAAAATATCAGATAGTTGGCGTTATGCCTCTCCAAGGCAGAAGTTGGTTTGTCAGACAACAACTGCACCACCCTTCTAAGCAGGTTTAATGACAATGTTTGGATTGGACCTTAGAGAACTGAGTGCAGCAAGTTCAGAGGGAGACAAGTTAGTGTGAGTGAGGGGAGCAGAGAAATTGAAACAGACAAAGTTCTCAACGAAATGATCAAAAGAGGATAAGAAGCCAGAGGGAGGGGTCCAGGTGGAGGGAGAGTACTGGAGATGGGTAAAAAAGGTCCTCTGAGCTGAGGAGGAGGGGTTACTCCTGGCCAAAGAAGTGAGTGCAGAGGCAAAGACGACAGAAGAGGAGCTTGGTGTCATACCAAGTTCGAAATTCATTGGGGGGAGGGCGTAAGAAGATGAAGCAGAAGCCTTTGCTGAGCACAGATCGTTCAGAGTCAGAGAGAGGAAGGGCAGACAGTATTGTGAATACATGGCAGGAGATAAGATTAGAAGAAAAGATGGGATCAGAAGGAAGTGAAGGGGAAGAAAGATCTGCAGGGACTTTGGTACCATGAGTTGTTGAAGCTTGCGATCCTTCACACCTGAAAGAAAAAAAAAAGTTTTTTGTTAAAGTGTCGGATGAAACAAAGGATGAAATCAAACTGTGGACCATGACAGGCATGATACTTCTACCAGGGCTATCTAGGTGGATGTAGCATGGCAGGTGGACCGCTACTAACTTTCAGTGCAGAAGACTGTAAATGGCTTTTGAGGGTGTCCTTGAAGGGCCGGCTGTGGATTCACCATCATGGCATGGGCAGCAGCAATCTGGACTGTCTCTCTGATGGGCAATAGCAAGGGTACTGGTGGAGTGGCAGGGGTGGGAGGACGAATGCTATTTCCTGAGAGAGGAAGGCAGGTCCATGCTCCATGGAGCCATTGCTACTTCCCGGGCATCTCAGCAATCCTAGTAATCTGTTAGAGGACAGATTGCTGGACTGCTGGAACAGCCTGAAAGCCCCTTTGCACACTGTAATCCACAGTCATGATGGCAGCAGTCTGAATTTGCATGGCATCAAGCTCATCTTGGATGAAAGCAGTCTGAGCTTCCATTGCATCACCCAGACATTGGGTGGCTGCTACTTGTGTCGCAGTGGTAGCTGCGACATCAGCCACCAGACGCTGCAACATTATTGGGTCTGCAAGTGTGCAAATGGAGTTGGCCACCACTTCCATGTTGAAAACAATGAGCTCCAACTTTTGTTGTACATGCACATTAGCCGCCTTCTGTTGGCTGCCCATCAACGTCCTAATTTTAGTCATCTGCAGCGGAAGCCATGTGCAATCTCACCTTCCAGCAAGTTGTCACCTGCCCGAACCTTGTCTCCTGCTCTGGCTCCATGGGCGTTAGAATATGCAGGTGCACCTGTCCCCTTCTAGTTAGCTTTGACTGCCTCTGGTTATGTTCCTTGTCCTGCAAGAGAGAGGGAAGTGTGTCAGCATGTGTCATGCTATCTGCTTGGCTGATGTGCCTGTCGTGGATGAATAGCTGGCAGTGTGTGCAGCCTGTGAGATATGGATGTGAGGCTTGCAGCAGTGCTAAGTGTGTGAGAATGAGGTGAAGCAAATGAATATTATCTGTGAAGCCTGATTGATGGAGATTGTTGGTTGGTGAATGATGAGGGTGCGGTGATTTGAGCAGAGACTGAGGTTAGTTGGTAGGATATGGCAATTGAAGATACATTCACTGATAAATACCACAACTGGAAGAGCCAGTCAGAGGCTAGGAAACCTGCAGCGAGTAACTCACCTCCTGACTCCCCAAAACTTGTCTACAAGGCACAAGTCAGGAGTTTGATGGAATATTCTCCACTTGCCTGGATGGGTACAGCTCCAACAACACTCAAGAAACCCAACACCATCCAGGACAAAGCAGCCCACTTGATTGGCACCCCATCCACACACATTCACTCCCTCCACCACCGACGCACAGTGGCAGCAGTGTGTACCACCAACAAGATGCACTGCAGCAATGCACCAAGGCTGCTTCGACAGCATCTTGCAAACTCGTGACCACTACCATCTAGACGGACAAGGGCAGCAGATGTATGGGAACACCACCCCTGCAAGTTCCCCTCCAAGCCACACACCATCCTGACTTGGATCTATATCGCCGTTTCTTCTCTGTTGCAGGGTCAAAATCCTGGAACTCCCTTTCTAAAAGCACTGTGGGTCGACGTACACCACATGGACAGCAGCGGTTCAAGAAGGTAGCTCACCACCACCTTCTCAAGGGCAATTAGGGATGAGCAGCAAATGCTGGCTTAACCAGCAATGCCCACATCCCAAGAACGAATAAAAAAAAAACCTTGACCACTTGTGTAAAGTCATTGCACTGTTTGGGGTAGTGTATCTAGGTCCTCAGGGCTTGACTCCTCTCATTGACCTACACAGCTGTCTGCTCACACTGCCTTTTGACTGTGTATCTGGAGAGCCTCCTTCCTCCCTGTGGCTATAGGATATCTCTCCTCCTTTCCATCTCCTTCAACAGGATGTCCACTGATGTGTCCAAAAACCTTGAAGCCAACTGTATTCCATTTTATGCAATTCCTCACTCCCAGGTCAGATTCACTTCCAGCACTTGCTCCAGCTACAATGCCCTTTTAAGAGGTGCAGACTAGCTTGAAAAAGTGCTGTCCACTCGTGATTTTGGGCCCTTGTTGATGCGTCCAACCAATGACTATTGTGGTTAGCATTGGTTGGACACAGAGATCATTCAAATGAGAAAGAAGCATGACGTTGGCATGTTTCCTGCATTGCAGTCAATGACCGGGGGTTTATTGCACATTGCGATCCTCGTTCCCATTTTTTGGGCTATTTATTTTAGCCTCACACCCAATTTCTGCCATTCCCCAATGGTGCCAAATTGCAAGACTGTCCCCAAATGCAGTGAACCCCCATTTGCCTTCCCCAGCATTGCTAAATACCAGATAACTATCCTTAATTTGGTGTACCTTACATTGTTGTATATCCTAAGCTTTAAAGATGACACCACATACATAGGTAAGGGAATACATAATAAGCAAAGAACATTTATTCACAGAATAATAGACAAAGTTGTAAAATTCCATTCTCAAGCACTAATAAGAATCTCAGAATACCATTTAATAAGAATGGAATGTGACTTATTTAGTCTCTGTAAGTTAGTGGCATGGAAGTTAGCCGCTGCAAGGCATGCACAGAATTCTGACTCACCAAGAGCAGTACCACAGGAGACCTGGTAGTGCATCTGTTTACCATGTAACTTAACTAAAACTTCATTTGCAAGTTATTTCAAGAATTAAGTGAAAAATAATCCAGTGTGTGTTTTGTTTGGGTAGTCAGAGCAATCTGTAGAATTAAAACTTAGGATTTATTGTAAACTGAATGTTACAGACATGCCGTCATTTGGTATTAAACAGTGGACATATGGGAGTGCAGTAGGTTATAACTGAGAACAGGAAACTTGCAATCTCATTTTTCAATCAATTTGCTGTCCTCAGCTCCACTTACTGCTTTATTTAG
Organism: Heterodontus francisci; assembly: GCF_036365525.1. Classification (NCBI taxonomy): domain Eukaryota; kingdom Metazoa; phylum Chordata; class Chondrichthyes; order Heterodontiformes; family Heterodontidae; genus Heterodontus; species Heterodontus francisci. The sequence goes on along the minus strand of NC_090396.1, from coordinate 29,075,858 downwards.
CTTTGTTTTAACAATGCAGCAAAATGTGAAACATCAGATGTCTCTGCACTGTAAAAGTATGCATGGCAGCTAACTGGAGTTGGGGACATCAATGCAAAACATAGGTCTGCTGGGCATTGCCGAGAACTGACCTTCATCTGCAGCAAGTGCTTGTCAGTCAAAACTTGAGCAAACCTATTTGACAAATCCAAAGTCACAAAAGTTGTCTATTGAGTAAAGCTGACAGTACACTGCATTGGCATGATGGGTAAATACATGATCGTATAGACCAGGAAGGTCCCAGATTCAGTTCCACCATCTCTGTTGAGTTAGTGAATCTCAAGCAGAGTGGCACTCGGTGCACATTGTATGGTGAAGCAGAAGCAGGCAATAGCCAGCGTAGAACAAGCTAGAAGAAAAACTGAGCAACAAACTTCCAAAGAAGAAATTCTGCTTAGAATGGCTTAGGCAGTGCTTGTAGCTCCTTTGAGCATTGGAGCTATATATTTCACTGCTGCAGGTAGTTGCTCAATATATGCACCAGATGATGTTATATAACTAGCCAGCTGTGATCTGTGTTGGCACAACACTTAACCTTGTGACATCCTTCCTCTTTTTTTTAAGCTAACCATTGACCTTCAAAAATTCAACCTGGCTAAGTAAATCCCTTTACTACACTAAATGGGTAAGACTGATGTCTTTTAAAGAAAGAAATCTGCTGTTCTTACCAAGTCAAGGCTATATGTGACTCCAGATCCACAGCAATGTGGCTGATACTTAACAGCCCCCTGAAATGGCCTAATAAGTCACTCAGTTGTATTCAAGAAGGCAGCTCACTACCACTTTCGCAAGGGCAATTAGGGATGGGCTTTGCCAGTGACTCCCATATCCCATGAATGAATTTAAAATGCTCTATTGAAATAGAGTGATGCATTTGGACACACACAAAGAATAGCCACCTGTGCGAGGTGCCAGAGGTCTCTTAGTACCATGGCATCATAGAATAGCACGGGTCAGCACCTTCAGGCCAGAAGTGTCAAGTTAGGAGGTCAAAAACTCCTATTAAGCTTATAGAGCTAGATAAAAGGGTTTTGTCAAGAAAACACGATCTGCCAAATGAGGAATTTTTAATTCAGGAGTGGAAAACTTACATTAAACTTGGAATGGGAAAACTCCTACAGTTAACTTTTTGAAAAAACTGGCAGCCAAGATGGCCACCGCAATTTGCATCTGAAAGACCTTTTCATATTCAAAAAGATCCACCCAGAGCCAGAGATTTGAACAGCATGGACCTAGGACAATGGCTCCCTCTAAGTGATTGAATTACCTAAAATTGCTTCATTAGCATAGCAGTCAAGGCAATCCGAACAACTTGACTTTGAAAGAGCAAATTCCCTCCAAGTGTAAATTGGCATCCCGGAGCCTGTGGAGATAATTCCTAACCTTGAATTTCATTAGAAGGTTCCAGAAAACCTGAAGCAGCCATGGGACCATCTTTCCTCTCAAGAGAAGCTGTTTTTTTTCTCTTGGGCAAAGAGTCAAGCCAATAACTCAGACTGTGCAGCAGGAAAAGGCTGCGTGCCTCCCTTTCTCTCTCCCTCTCTCTCCCCAGCTAACAAAAGTTTGGAAACCATGTGTGACTGTGGACCCTCCAAGCCTACAGATTGCTACAGACAGAGACCAGGGGAAGAGAACCAACCACAAGTTTGCCTCCAAGAAAGCCTTGAGCCAAGCGTGCCAACCACAAAATGCACTTTGACCAGCTGAGGACTTCAAGAATACTGCTTCAGCTGGAAGACTACCGAATCATCCACTTATCCACTTCACAGACTGTGTATTTAAATTCTATTTATTCTGGACTCTAATCCAACCACCAAATTTATTTTTCCCTCTGTAATCTATTTGTGTGTTTGTGTGATTCTCATGTGAATGTGTAGCATTTTTTAAAATTATTTTTAGATCGGTTTTAAATTAAATATAATAAACTCACCTCTTTCTTGTTTAAACACAAGAAAACCTGTCCAATTAGTTCTTTCATGATCACATTAAAGGTAAAAGGTAAAAACACTCAGAGGTGGTAAGCACAACCACAGTTTTAAAAAGGAATAAACCCTGTTGCAGGCAAAAGAGGAAGGTCAAGAGAGGAGCCTGAGGCGCCCTTCTCACCTGGCCGTAACAGTTTATTTAATGCCATTACTTAACAAAGCTAACAGAGGCATACTAGACTTCTCTGTACTGTTACGACCAGGTGAGAAAGGTGTCTAGGGATCTTTTACTGTCTTTACCTGGTCTTATTGTAACAGGGTTTAATTTTAAACACACTGTGTTTTGAGCTCCCCCTTTGTGAATCCTTGTTCACCACTTTCCAATTATAAGGCAAAGAAATGAGCACACCAGTTTGTCTTAGGTTTAAAGAAGAAAAGTGAAATTTATTAAACCTTAAACTTAAACTCTAATTTGGTTAACACCTACTGATATACGACACGCCCACGCTAGCATGCACACACAATACACACATGCAAATAGGGACAGAAAAGAGCAGAAGAAAAATAAACTAGGGAGGTTTGAGGCAGTCTCGAAAGGTGGTTTCTTGTTAGTGTTTCTGTGTTTCCAGCTCGCCGTAGAATCTTTGATTGTAGAGAGCTCTTACTTTTCATTGGGGCCCAATATTCTTCTTAAACCTTGTTCACATTAGAGACTTTTCTCTCTTTGAGTTCACGTGTCTTCAATGGGTCTTCCGTTCTGTGAGAAAGAGATGTGAGCAGACAGGAGAGAGGTGTTCTCAGTCCAGGAGCAAACAGTTTTCTGAGTATCTTTCTCTCAGCAAGTTCAAATTCAATCAGCCAGTTAGTCATGTGACTAAACTGGCCTAACCAGGTCTTCTGTGTATTAAAGAAGCAGGGACTGGGTCCTTTGTTCCAACATTGTCTGCTAGCATGCAAATGTCTTTCCAGTCAGGGGCTTGGCAATTCCTTGTGATAGGCCCTCTTTTCTATCCAGCCACAATTTTATGTTTTAGTGTTCATGTGGCAAAATAATGTGTGCCTCATTCTTGGCAGTACCCTTTTTAACACCAGAGTTAACAAGATAGGTCATCATTTTGTGCAATAGGGTAAATTGTGTGATAGAGAGTCAGTCTGCTTTATGTCTGTCCTGATCACAGTCAATGGAAATGTCCATTTTACACTCTCGCACAAAGTCAAGGGGCCGGATTTTCAAAACCCGCTGAGTGTGCTTTGAATATTGCGTTCTTGGAGGTCAACACTGAAACCTGCCACCTCCGGAATATGACACTGTTTTTAAAGGGATGCCAGCAGTGAGGGAAGGGATCAGGAATACACTTCCAATGAATGGCCTGTTGAGTTCATTGAAGAGCTCATTAACAGGCTTGTCAGCAGCAGTTTTTAATTTTTAAAGGCTGGGAGCATGGAGAATACTGGGGGGAACATGACAGAGTGTTCAAATCATGAACCATGCAGAGTGCCATGATGGCTATGGGAAGGGCTGATTAAAATACTGCATGGGCCCAAAAGAAATGTTCAGCTGCTTCAAAAGTGCCATAGAATGGCCACTGCTGCAGTTGTAAGACTCACTTTTCTCAGTGGTGAGTAGCGAGAATCTGGAGAGGGACGAGAGGTTTCTGGCATCACTTGAGGTTGGCAGGGGAAGGCCTGGTGAACGCACAATACCCAACTGAGAGAGTTGAGATGGGAACAGGCAACTCTGACATTGGACAGAGCAGCCAGGATGAGCAGTGGTCGATGCAACCTCCTGGCTGGACAGCAGGAGGTCAGAGGAGCACAGCAGGGGGCAGCAAGAGGAAGAAGGTGCTACCCAAGATAGCGGGTGCACAGCCCAACAATCAGCTACATGGGTCATTCCAGGGATCAGCTGTGGACCTAGGTGATATCTTGAAGTCAGCAGCTTATCGCATCATCAGGCAGCTCACTGATGCCATATTCTGGAGGGCAGGAGACTACATCCACTTGGACACAGATGGGTGTGCACAGGTACGGAGGACATTGGGTTTCGTTCTCCATCACTGGATTCCCCCAGGTGTAGGGCATCATTGCTTGCGGCCATGTGGCCATCAAGGCACCCAGTGACCGGCCAGTGAGATCCAGCAACAGGAAGGGCTTCCACTCCCTCGATGTCCAACTGGTCCCCAATCACAAGAAGAGCTTCCTCTATGTGTGTGCTTGCTTTAGGGCGGCACAGTGGTTAGCACCGCAGCCTCACAGCTCCAGGGACCCGGGTTCGAGTCCGGGTACTGCCTGTGTGGAGTTTGCAAGTTCTCCCTGTGTCTGCGTGGGTTTTTTCCGGGTGCTCCGGTTTCCTCCCACAAGCCAAAAGACTTGCAGGTTGATAGGTAAATTGGCCATTATAAATTGTCACTAGTATAGGTAGGTGGTCGGGAAATATAGGGACAGGTGGGGATGTTTGGTAGGAATATGGGATTAGTGTAGGATTAGTATAAATGGGTGGTTGATGTTCGGCACAGACTCGGTGGGCCGAAGGGCCTGTTTCAGTGCTGTATCTCTAATCTAAATCTAATCTAATCTAATCTTTCCTGGCAGCTGCCAAGACTCCTTCATCCTCCATCAGTCCAGGTTACCTCAGCATTTCACTCCACCCTCAAAATGCATGGATGGAGCCAAGGGGACAGGGAAAATCCCTTGAGAAATGGCTACTATCCCCTCTGTGAGAGCCTCAGACAGCGGCACAGGTGAAACAACCAATGCCACCTGCTCAGCAAGCCAACCATTGAGCAGGCCATCTGGTTCCTGAAGATGCGATTCCAGTGCCTGGACCGGTCTGGTGGCACCCTCCAATATGCTCCTGCAAGGGGCTCAGTCATTGTGGTGGTTTGCTTCGCTCTTCATAACATGGCCCTCCAGAGAGGTGTGGACCTTGAGGACAGTGAGGCCCTGGAAGGAGGCAGCGCATTGGTGAAGGAGCAAGAGGTAAGAGAGGAGGAGGAAGGGCAGTGATGATAACACTGAACAGAGATGTGCCCCTGCTGCACGATGAGGTGGCCTCCTCCTGCCACCCTCTGGGAAGAGGATCTCCCTCTCTCTCCTATGGCCTCCAGCATTAGATCCAGGTGAGCATCAATGAAGTGAGGGTCTGTCCTGCCCCTAATGCCGGGCCCCCAGCTCCCTGTGACATCTCGCTTCCCTTTGGTGCTATGGAAGGCAGATCTCTCAGGACAACCAGCAACCTCAATGATCGCTGCTGTGTAAGTTTACATGAGTCCCACTCTTGATCTGAACCACTGCTATTTTCAATCACACTGGCTGTAAGAAGATAGGAAACATGGCTCCATATCAATTAAGGGTTTACACATTTGAAAATTGCAATCTGAATCAGCTCCCCACAGGAGGCAGATTTTTAACCCAAAAACAGACCCGGTTCCTGTTTTCCACCTTTTTCATGAAAATCCAGCCCAAGATCTATCCAAACCCGTTCATTTTATATGGCTTAATGTCTGAATTGAAAAGCATACAGAGTAATTGGATGTGAGTGCTTTAATTATTTAGCTGGGAACAGCTCCAGTAGGAATGCACCCCAAGTTTACACTAACCTTAAATTTATTTACCGTAGTTATTTATGTCTCTCTATTGCCCATTTAGAAATATACACTGAAAGTGAAACCTGTGTCATTATTTTCTTTACTTAAAGTTTTATATTAAGAAAATACATGGCACTAATTATTGCATAAATGGAATTTTGAGCAGTTATTGAACAGCTCATGGAATGCAATAGTTCATAAATATCTTTGCAATGTGTTGTTAAAAAGTGAGAAAAGGAATTTGGAATACAAAATTTCATATTTATGCTTTTAATTATATATGGCTGTAATAATCATGTGCACAATGAACAAGAGGTTGTTTGGCAGACTGTCCTTTGAAATGATGTTTAAAAATATGCTGGCACGTCTCTTTCCAGCATAATCCCATCTAAATTTAATGGGATTGGTAAAAACTGTGTTGCTTGTTGCAAATTTTCTTACAGCACCCTGAAAGCATGAATAAAGCTAGGTTTTATACAATTGTAATCACAGCTCAAGGTCCTGGTTGATGGCAAGACTCAGCTGGTCCATTTTTGGAGGCGGGCGGGGAATCTAAAATACAGATGTTCATCTCATCTGTATTAATGTTCAGCTATATGTTTGCTTGCTGCTAGTTGAATGCCCTTTCTTTAACTTACCTTATTGGAGGATTGTGCTGTTGAAAGAAGGAGAACAATTAAATTAGTGAGTAAATCAAACATTTCCCAGCAAACTGTTCATGAGAGGCTTCCACCCATTTCAGGTGACTGTTACGACCAAGTGAGATGATGTCTAGGGGTCCCTTTCAGCCTCTACCTGGTCTTACTGTAACAGTGTTTAATTTTAAACACACTGTGTTTTGAGCTCCCCTTTGGTGAATCCTTGTTCACCGCTTTCCAATTATAAGGCAAAGAAATGAGCACAAACAGGCTTTCTTAGGTTTAAAGAAGAAAAGTGAAATTTATTAAAACTTAAACTTAAACTCTAATTTGGTTAACACCTATGGATACACGCTGTGCCCCACGCTAGCATACATACGCAATAAGCACATGCAAATGAGACAGAAAAGAGTAGAAGAAAAATAAAGTGGAGAGGTTTGAGGCAATATCTGAAGCGTTTCTTGTTACTGTGCTTCAAGCTCACTGTAGGGTCCTTGCTTGTAGGTAATTCTTGCTTTTCATTGGGGCCCAGTGTTCTTCTTAAACCTTGTAGGAGATTTTTCTCTCTTGGGGTTCATGGCTCTTCAGTGAGTTTCAGTTCCGTGAGAAAGAGATGGGAGCAGATAGGAGAGGCTGCAGCGAGCCAGCCACGAGAGGTCTTTTCAGTCCAGGAGCAAATGGCATTTTGTTTTTAGTTCACCCTCTCTGTGGCCAATTTAAAACACTCAGTTCAAAACTCTGCAACAGCCAGTTAGTTATTGGACTAAACTGGTCTGACCATGTCTTCTGTGTATTCGGCCATCTTAGCAGTTAACCTGGAATGCGAGCTCCTCCACCCTCAACGCCTGGTAATCAGAAGTCCTTTGTGGGTTAAATTGGAGCAGGGAGTAGCCCCTTTGTCCTTTCCAAGTACTGTCTATTAATATGCAAAAATGCCTCTCCAGCCAAGGATCCATTGTTGATTTTTTTAACCAGTTCTTTCTTCACTCCAGTAACAGTTCAAAACCAATGTTCATGTGGTGAAACCAATATTCCTCATTCTTGGCAAGTGGGGGCATGCATGACATGATTTTGAGTAGATTATTATGACCAGGTGAGAGAGGGGTCTACGGGTTTCCTTCTCAGCCTTTTTCTGGTTTGCCCGGAACAGGGTTTAATTTTTAAAACACCGTGCTTTTAGCTTCCCCTCGTGAACCCTTGTTCACTGCTCTCCAATTGTAATGGCAAAGAAATCAACCAGACAGGTTTTCTTAGATTTAAACAAGAAAGGAGCAAGTTTATTAACCTTAAAACTCTAATTCGATTAAAACTACTATGGATACCCGACGCGACCACGCTAGCATGCATATGCAATGAACACTATTACAACTAGGTGTGAAAGGTGTCTAGGGGTCCCTGTCAGCCTTCACCTGGTCTTACCGTAACAGGGTTTCATTTTTAACACACCGTGTTTTTAGCTCCCCCTTGGTGAATCCTTGTTCACCACTTTCCAATTATAAGGCAAAAAACCAGTATAAACAGGTTTTCTTCGGTTTAAAGAAGAAAGGTTGAAATTTATTAAACTTAAACTTAAACTCTAATTCGGTTGACGCCTACGAATACATGACGCGCCCACGCTAGCATGCATATGCGAAACCCACATGCAAATAGAGACAGAAAAGAGCAGAAGAAAAATAAAGTGGAAAAGTTTGAGGCAATATCTTAAGAGTTTTTGTTATGGTTCTTCGAGTTCACTTTGGAGTCCGTGATTTGAGGTAGATCTTGCTTTTTGTTGGGGTCCAGCATTCTTCCTAAACCTTGTTCGCTGTAGGAGACTTTTCTCTCTTGGGCTTCCTGTGTCTTCAGTGGATTCAGAGGCTTGTGAGAAAGAGATGGGAGCAGTCAGGAGAGATCTTCTCAGTCCAGGAACAAACAGACACTCTCTGAGTTCAAACTGTTTGTACAATCCAGAAAACCCCAGGTTGCCAAGCAAGTTAGTCATGTGACTAACTGATCAGACCACCTCTTGGATTGTATCACCTTAGCAATCTCTGGAATGCTGCTATTATACACAATACCTGGTGAACAATGTCCATTGAGGGTTGAATATGTCAGGGAATGGTCCTTTGTCCTTCCAATCACCGTCTGTTAATATGAAAATGTCTTTTCCAGCCAAGGCTGATCTGTTTAACAAGTCCTTTCTTCACTCCAGTAACAGTTTAAGATCAATGTTCATGACAAAATTAATGTGCCTCATTCTTGGCAGGTGGGGGCCTAGCATGACAACATACACGCAGATAGAGACAGAAAAGGAGAAAGAATAAAGGGGAAGAGCTTGAAGCAATAGCTGGAGTTCATTTACTGTCTTTTGAGTTTGATGTAGAGTCTTTGATTGCAGTTAAATCTTGCCATTTCGTCGGGGCCCAGTTCACGCTTTCAAACTTGTTTCAATGTAGGAGTCTTCTCTCTTGAGGTATAAGTGACTTCAGTGGATCTGGAAATTTGTGAGAGAGAGAAAGAGCCAGGGAGAGACCACCTTTCTCTCTTGTCTTCAAATTGCATTCTGACTCAAACTGTTCTGTGAACACAATTCAAAACCAAACCTGGGCCAGCAGGTTAGTCAGGTGAACAGTTTTTTTTAACAAACTCTCCTGCGTTTCTGTCGATTCGCCATCTTAACAGCCACCCACAGTGGCTGGTGGTGGCGGGGAGGGGGGGGGGGAATGGAATGCTGTCTTTTTACACATTCAATGTCTGGTGATCAAAATCCTTTTGGGTTAATTGGATCAGGGAGCAGTTCCCTTGCCTTCTCCAGGCAATGGTTTCTTAGAATGCAAATGTTTCCAGCCACTGCTGTGATCTCTTTAAACAAGTCATCTTTTCAGTCCAGCAACAGTTTAAAGTTAATGTTTCATATGATGAAATTAATATGCCTCATTATTGGTAGGTGGGGTTTTCATGATAAGATAAAGACACTTTTTTCAAATATTTAAGAAGTTACAGTTTCTGAAACCATTTTTTGAAAAGTAAAGGCTAATTTTCATAATCCTGTGTTCCACCAAGAACACAGTCAGTCATAGGTTGCAGAATTGTAACAACCCCCAACTTACATTTATATGTTGCTTTTCATGCAGAAAGAAATATAACAAACAGACACAAGGCTGTGGAGAGACTCAGAGGGACGATGAAATGTTTCATCGAAAATATGAGTTTTAAGAAGGTTTTCAAAGGAGGAGAATAAAGTAATTTAGGAAATCAATTTCAGGGAGTAAGGCAGGGGCAGGTGGGATGCACAAAATTCACAGGGTGAAGGAGCTTCCAGAGATAGGACGGAGTAAGGCCATGAAGGGATTTGAAGACATGATGAAGGTTTTAATTTTAATGCCTTGGAAGGCAGTGTGGGCATGAGGACAGGTGGGTGCGAGCAGGACTTAATATGGGACACAACACAGAAGGTTTAACTTTAGACAAATAGCAATGATTCTTCAACCTGTGTCCCTTTTAAATGAGGCTCTGCCCTGGAAGTGCTTAGATGAGCACTTGAAACACCATAGCATACAAGGCTACGGGCCAAGTGCTGGAAAATGGGATTAGAATAGATAGGTGCTTGATAGCTGGCATGGATATGATGGGCTGAAGGGCCTCTTTCTGTGCTGTATAACTCTATGACTCTAATCACCGAATAAACACCACAAGGGCTGATTACTTAATCAAACACTCCTGGCAAGAGAGTGCTGGGGAGGAAATCACAGATTGACAGTCCCTAATTTTTCATCCATTTAAATTGTTTGACAGAAAATCAGAGGGACGCATCCCCATGATTTCCTGACCGGCACTCTTTGCATGTACTGCTCCTTGGTAGGGTGCACATTTAGGGAATTAGTCCCACAGTGGCTTCATCTAGTCAACAGATTTGTTTTGAGATTAAACATAGTGTATTGCTTCTAATTAACTAAAAAGCATTTATAATGAATAAATAACTTAAAATAGATGTAACTCTAAAGTACCTCGGTTCAATGATTGGAAACGGAGTTTTAGAAAACTCCAGGATTGCAATGGGTTCCATTATCTGGAAATTGGATGTGTTTCCAAAATCCATGTACCATCTTTTATAGAAATACAAAAGAGGAGGAAATAGAGTTTTGATCTTGGTTTACTCTTCTCCCTCTTGCTATTAAATAGCTAGGCTGTCCTATCAAAATCTTCTATTAACAGTAATATATTTTGGACCCACCCAGCCCCACAAGTATAGGCCCACCTTAGCTTCATACCTGGAACTGATTCACTGAGAAACAAGGTAAGAATTCATTGTGTTCCACATTTGCACTAAGAGGGTGGAAATTCCTGCCTGATCCTTTGCTACCATTTCTCATCCATGTACAGTTTGGGGCTGAATATCCACAGGCTACTGGTGATCTACCAGAAAGTCTGTAGAAGTTTGGCAGAAACTCTGGAGACATGGCAAAAATGGCTATTTTGAGCTATTTCTCTGGAGGTTCCACCAAAGACATATTAATGGCCACTTAAGGGCCCCCTTCCACCGCCGCTGGTATCTTGCCAGTGGTGTATGGGCACTTCAGCAGCTGAGGAGGCCACCAGTAATACCTGGCAGCCTCCTTGTGGCCTGGGGGATTAGGGGGAGCCCTTTTGATCAGGCACTCTGCACCCCACAGAGGCCTTCCACAGCAGCACAGGCTGGCCCCACTAAAACTAGCGCCCCTATCCTACTGTTCGACCACCCCCACCCCCTCACCAGGGCCGAGCTGATTGTCCCTGGTGAGGCCAATCACAACTTACCTGTTCTGTGGGCGACATCCATCACGGCTACTCTCACTGGTTGCAGTACCAGCAGTGGCCACCTCACACGGTGGCACTGCTAGGACTGAAGAGCTGACCACTCTCTGATCGGCTGGCAGCTCTTGGAGATGGGACATCCTGCCTCAAAGGGGCAGAAGTCCTAACTGAGGCCAATTAAGAGCCTGAGCCACGCAAAATAGCAACGTGGCTTCCAGGCGAGCCAAAGGTGGACACTCCCCTGACCTTTCAGCCAGTGAGCGGGGCCAATGCCTCAACGTTAAATTCCAGACAGCATTCCTAATTGTGAAAGAAACTCAGTACCTGAGGAGGGTGAAATATTTCTGAAGCTTAATACAAATTTATAGAATTTAATCCAAATGGTTGAGGTGATAATGTTGGTATTTACGGACACACTCATGCACAGCTCACAGTATTCCATTTCTGAATAAAACACATTGTTAATTAACAATTTTTTCTGAACTTCAAATAATATCCAGTTACTGAGGTGTGAGTCATCATCCATAAATATAGAGTCAGAGTCATAGAGTTATACAGCACAGAAACAGGCCCTTCGGCCCATTGTGTTATGTACACGCACTATGTTAATATTCCAGAAATCTAGTTGGTTAAGGATAGAGCTGGAGCCAATCTTTACACACTTTTATAAGCATTTATTTACAGTGTTACACATTGCAAGTTTTCACCTCCTGACCCAACAACCAGAGTTTTAGTCTGTTCCTATTTATAGGGGCACAAGTGAATCCCCAGTTAATGCCCACCACCTGCATACAATTAAACACAATTAATATACAATTAACAGATGCTTTTGTCTCTCTTTAAATAAAATTTAGAGTTTATATCCAAAACCAAAATTTCAAAAGAAATTAAATTTTAAAAACTTCATATTCTGTACAAAGCATTACGCTGCAAGATGCCCCACCTTTAGGACCCCCAACAATTTCTTCGTACATGCACTTCCTTTTGTAAAACTAACAGACAGATGATGACTTGCACCATCCAGTTAATTTTAGAGATTTCCTTTCTCCCCAGCATTTGTTTTAAGCAACAAGGCCAATCCCCAACCTTTTCTCACTCTTCCTTTCGTAGAGTGAGCATTATCCCACAATGAATGATTAGCTACATAGCATTCAATGGGTATACTACCTTAAGTATACCCGTTGTACAGAATCTCACCTAATGTTTTTGAAAAATACAATCTCATATCTCCTGCCTCCACAAGAGTCAATGTTTCAGCAGCCAACATACTTATAAAAAGCCTTTTTATTTTCTTAGCTTCCCAAGCTAAAAGACAAGATTTTCCATTCTCACCCACAAAGAAATATTACGAAACCAGCTGAACTAGAATACCCATCAGGAAGATTAGCATGTGGAGCATCACTAGAAATGACTAGTTTCATGTTCTTTGAGTCACCTAAGGATGGGAATTTAAGTACGATTTTCTCTGGATTTAAACTTTTTTCAATGTTTTATTTGCCCATAAAACATTCTTGGCTCCAGGGTGTTTCATCGTAGTACTTAACTCCAACACATCAAAGCTAGTATCAGGTGTAGTCTGAGTGTGCAAACTGTTCAACTGACCAGTCAAGCTTCGCAATTGCTCTGTCTCTTTAGATATAACTTCATCTTTCTGTAATGACCCAGTATAATTAATCAGGATGGGAATAACACTCGCTATAGGATTGTTGATTTCAAGTTATTCCAGACCTACCCAACTTAATATCTAAACCAGTATATTTAAAAGCCCTTCAAGACTGACTTCCACTCTAATCTTATTAATAACACATTTCTCAAATTCTACGGTACCACTCCAAATGAAATCATCAACATGCATCATGAAGATGTCTGAAAATTTTCTTTTATGATACCAATAAAACATGGTGGGATCTGCTTTTATCTGAACACAAGACAGCAAGACAGACCTCACCGAAAAATACCACACCCTGGAAGTATCATTCAGGCCATAGACATATTTGTTCAGTTTCCATAGTTTTCCTTCTCCATCTGCTGCCTCTTTGGGCAGTTTCAGAAACAGCTCTCTCTGAAAAGTATCACTCTGCACAAATGTGGCTTTTATGACAGTTGATCTGCATTCCCATTAATATGTGGCCAAAAGAGCTAAAATGATTTTCAAGATTACTTTTCCAGTTGTAGGAGAGCTTTCTCTAACATCTGTATCACACAATCACTCTTGTTTTATAAGACCCATCTGCAAGGGCTTTTTCAGTACAAATCCACCTATGTAACAAAGTTGGTTGCCTCTAATCTGGAACCTCAGAATAAACTGCAAACTCTCTCCAACTATCTAACTCTCTTTGTTTTGCCTCTTTTATTAGTTTTTCCTCAGGTTTAATGGCAGCCACCAAAACATCACGATGATGAGGACTTCTGGTTCTGTTCCAAGACTGCTCTGTGGCCTTTATTTCATTGTTCATTGTTAATCTATTCAAGTTTGGCCTCCACTCACACTTTTATGTCTGTAGGATTACTAGTGCAAGATCTCCTCTTGCACTAGTATCGGAGGGTCTTTCTCCAGCACATGATTGTTTTCTGACACAAGATTCACTTGCAGGCCCACTGTGCTTTCTTACTCTCCACTCCTTCACCCCAGTCAGTCAGTCCATGGACCTCACTTCTTGATTATCATCCTGAACATTCAACAATATTTAAACTTGCCAGTGGCTTTTCCTGCATGTCCCAACTTTTTTAACATTATTTCCTGGGATGTGGATGTCGCTGGCAAGGCTAGGATTTGTTGCCCATCCCTAATTGCCCTTGACCTGAATGGCTTGTTCAGCCATTTCAGAGAACAGTTAAGAGTCAACCACATTGCTGTGGGTCTGGAGTCACATGTAGGCCAGACCAGGTAAGGACAGCTGATTTCCTTCCCTAAAGGGACATTAGTGAACCAGATGGTTTTTACAAGAATCAATGTTAGTTTCATGGCACCATTACTATGACAATCTTTCAATTCCAGATTTTAATTAATTGAATTTAAATTCCACCAGCTGCCAAGGTTTGCTTTTTCTCTTTGATTCTCATCACCTGATGCCATTAGTACTTGTCTAACACTATAATGAGAAATATCAGGTTTTGTTAAGGGGATACAATAGTGTCCTGATTGGGTGAACTGCAGATCCACTGACTTTACAAAAATAATTGCCTGATCATGCTCCATGTCAAGTTTCATTTGTGCCTTTTTCATAGAAGGTTTACTCAATAGCATAGGTAACTCACTAGAGACTACATCAGTACTTATAAAATGGCATACCCCAGCTATTTCATATGAAATTACAACTCCCTTTAATAATATTAATGTGTTGTCATCAGCAAACATAAAGCAACTCGTACTTTTATATTCCTTAACCTTGGCATTGATCCTCACTACTTAGTGAATCAAGATAATGTTTCAACATATCTGTTCCACACACTGTCGATGTGCAAGCACTTTCTAGTCCTGCACTGTTAAAGGAGTCTGCAACTAACACATTCATTACAGGACTAAACCTTCTTGTGACCAGTATAATTTGATGGTGTTCATCATTATCTGCATCCTCTTCCTCAGCATTCTCTTTATCATGTGTCACCACATAATGATACTTCAAGTCACAAACTGAAGCACCTATTAACTGTTCCTTGGGCATTCCTAGAATTCATTTGCCCATTATTGCTGTTCCAATTTTTTCTTCTGCTGTAATAGCCTGATCAGATAAAAGTGCTTTAATTCTCATTCTGCCCATCCTTAGCCCTTCCATTGTATTGATGCCTGCATCCAGTATCTGACCATTTCAAAACCTGGCAATCATTAAGTCCTCTATTCTTTGTCACAGAATGTCCCATTTGTTCCATGAAGGCTGAAAGAAATGACTGTTTTCCCAGGAATATTTTCAAGGCAGCAGACATTTGATCCAACAGGATATCTCTCTCCGAGACCCGAACAGTTAGAATCAGGAGCCTGTCCATATGAGGCATATTAGCACTATCCAGTAGTTTAAATGCGAGTACTGATCCAGGGATCCCAATTGAATTTTGTCAATCTTTTATATAATCTGTTGAAGTCCATGATATATTCTTCCATGCAATGGCCATCTGTTTTTCAAAATCTATCAAAGTCTGACCGTATCTCTTCGATGTTTATCAGATCCTCTTTCTTGTAGATTTAATCCAAGAACTCTAATAGAAGCTCCAAACTTTCACAACTATCCAGCTGACGGGCATTCACCTCATAAAAGACTTTTCTTCTGATTTTACTTCTTCTAGGAAGCAACAAAGGCAAGGCCATACGTTGTTTCCTCTTTGGTAGGGACGTAACCCATGTCCACATATCCGCTTCATTCTTCCACTGATCATATGATTCATGCTCTGAGGATGTTGGAGGGTAATCATACCTTAATAATTCACACTTGCTTTCTGCCATTTTACATAATGTGCATTAGGATTTTAGTTTTTTGCTTGAATTTTTTTCTTAGTTGCTAACCTTCACCTTTAGGTAACCATTCTCTGCTGCCATATTAATATTCCAGAAAGCCAAGGTCAATTATAGAACTGGAGCCAATCTTTAGACAGTTTTATAAGTATTTATTTACAGAGTTACAGATTACAAGCACACTACCTACGATAGCTGTTGTTGAAAGGACATCAGTCTCTGAGAACAGATCACTTGCAAAGCTTAGCATTTAATGGAATGGTTTTTTTTAAGGACAAAAAAATGGTTGTAAAAAGTAACAGCGCAGATTCATAATAAATTGGTACTTATCAGTCTGCCTTATGAAAAATCTTTAACGATAAATTCCCATAAAGTGGGTGGTGTCGCCTATAAATGGTGCTCAACAAATTCCTGATCAGTGTGTACAAGCTTCTGTCGCAATCTGTTCCATGGACAGGAGATCTCCAAACTAGAAAACTTAATTAAATCCTGGATTTCTGGCCGTAACAGCTTTGTGCTAAAAGTTTGGGCTCTCTCACGCTGCATTATTCCCATCAGAACAACACACATCCAAGAATTTCTATCCCAAGATGTATTATGTAAAAAAAGTTATGTATGGATTAATTGCTGTATGACAGCTGGATTAGTTTTGCATTGCAGTAGCAAAGAGCTAGCACAGATACCATAGGCCAAATGGCCACCTTCTGTGCTATGAACTTTAATGGTTTTATAGAAAAGATTATGTTACAGTGTAGGATGGCCGTATGTAAGGAGACCTAACTGTGGTAAAATAAAAAATGCATTAACTTGTAGGCAAACTTTAGTCTTTTCTACTGAATTATTGATAGTATTGATCATTGTATAAAGTAGGAAGGGGAGTGGTCCTGGGTGTGTATCCTTCTAATCCTTGGTAAGTTGGAGGAGGACATGCGATTACATTTCCATGTGATAACTGGGAGGATGGGATATGAAGCTTCATAGTCGGTATTTATCATTTTGATCCCTGGAAGTGGTAGGCAATATGTAGTCCTGTGGTGATGTAAACAAACAATTCTTCACTTTCTAGTGAGAAGAGAGAAATCCAATTTCATCATTTGCATGTTCCCGGCCAAACTCTACACAGACTCTACGATTACACCTACACTAAGGGATGTGTCATTGAAAGTGAAAAGGACACCAATTTTTACCAATGCCTGTTAATACAGGTGAGACCCTTCGATAAATGTGTGCAGTGGTTTCCAAATTGCTGGAAGCATGAAGGATAATTGCTGTCATGTTATCTTGTGAATTTTGAACTTGATATTGAAGAGGGAGGGGAAAGCTTTCCAGATTTATTGAATCCCTTTTTGACATCTTCGTGCCATTACTACTTTCCAAATAGCATTTTTAATTACAATAGTTTAGTATGTATCTTGGAAAGAACTTGCATTTACATAGCACCTTCCACAACCTCAGGATATTCCAAAATACTTTATAGCCGATGTAGTTCTTGTGAAGTGCAGTCACTGTTATAATGTAGGAAATGCAGTATCCAATTTGCACAACATCAAGGTCCCACAAAGTGATAGTGACCAGATAATCTGTTTCTTAGTGATGTAATTTGAGGGATAAATAACGGCCAGGACATTAGTGAGAACTCCCTGATCTTCTTTGAATATTGCCATGGGATCTTTTACCTCTCCTTGACAGGGTTTAATCTCTCATCCAAGTGATGGAACATAACATTTGGAGTACATTCTAATTTGATTTGGCTAATCTTGAAAATTATCAAACTTTACAAGATCAGAAAAATCTTCTAAGGCCCATTAAGCAAATGTCGTGTTAAGTGTGGTATTGAGCTATACAGATTGATAAGATTCCAGGTTCAGTTCCCAAGTTGTAAAGAATTAACTGTTCTCAACTGGCTACCAGTCGGCGTCCTGCAATTAATCACCGTGCTAGGAAAGGGAAAAGTTCGGTCAATGCTGCTGCCCCTAACTGCTGTTCAGTGACCATCAGTGAACAGCAGATTCAGGCTCAGATGTGATGCACTCTGTCATTGATAGCCTGCCAACACTCACCATTTGGGCTGGCATGCGAAGAATAGGCACTCAGGCAAGGTACGAAAGGGATGTCAGCAGCAAGGAACCCTGTACTGCAA
This sequence comes from Heterodontus francisci, assembly GCF_036365525.1. Classification (NCBI taxonomy): domain Eukaryota; kingdom Metazoa; phylum Chordata; class Chondrichthyes; order Heterodontiformes; family Heterodontidae; genus Heterodontus; species Heterodontus francisci. The sequence continues at coordinate 29,058,309 of NC_090396.1, read as the reverse complement.
AATGAGCTGATACCGTCAGGGAAGGAGGAGGGAATATAGAAAGGGGACAATTAAAAAGAACTGCCATAAACTTGGTGAAGTGCACTTGTGCTACTGTGAAAAAATAATAAGGAACACTCAGGGTTATAAACTGATGGAGAATGCCATTTGTTTCAGCAAATCTTCCTGACGTGTTGCAAAAGCAAAAATGAGCCAGAATTGAAGGCCATGCTGAGCCCTCAGTAGTGAGTCCGGCTCTGGCATGCATTGTGCCGCAACAGATGATTTTGTTCAAAACCCAAATGAGAATATCACAGGCAGATGTCATGCTGACCGAAAGTTGCACCGGCTGCAATGTGAGGTGTTGAAATGAATGTCCAAAACATTTGGGAGTGGCTCTAATTCATGTTAATTGAATCAGTATGAGATACAGTACTTCAAGTCAATGCTTAACTCACTGTTAGATGCTGTATATTGTTAACCTCTAAACAATTTGTTTCAGTTCATTCTGATGTAAAGTAAGCATTCCTTCAATACTGTGACACTTCATGTGATTTAACTATTCCAACAGAACATTAAGGTTGGAACAAAAAAGACGCTTAAATTTTCCTATTGCCATTATTTAGAATGAATGGGTTACCACCTGTTTAAACGTAATGCTAATCTAAAAATCTAGTCTATAATCTTTAAAGGGCAGCTGATGAATAAGAAGAGCTGAATTTTCCAAGACCTCGCATCACTGGTTGAACCTTGAACGGATTACAGAAAAATCATGAATTGCTGGTGATTTGCTCGGCTGTAGTGGGACCCTACCAGAGGACTGGGATCTCAGAAAATTCCTCCCAATGAATCTTATAAGATGCTTTATTGTGTTTTTATCCAGAGACCAGTGTGATGATGGTGATTGACAACATGAGAAGTTTCTCATTTTTAGTTTTACTAAAAGCTCAGATGAAAAATGATGGGTCCAATGATTTGCAGTTGCTGAAATGTCATTGGTGTGGTTGGGGTTTGGAGAGGGTTGCTCCAGAGTATTCCAGGATCTGAACCTAACCAACAGTTTTCCAGTAGAGCAATGGCCAACCCTTTCAAGGTTTTTTTTGTATTTTCCGCTAATGTTTTAACCTGCTGCCTCTTCCCTACAAATATCAGCTATTGGCATTCTGTTCGGCATGCTTTAGATTCAAAGGGGTTAAACCGTTTTGGTGGTTTTAGATGTAATTTCTATTTTAAAAGACTTCACATGGATCAAGTTCTACAATGGTCTCATCTTCAAGCTCTATGAAATATCCACTCCTTCCTTCCCTTCGGTCTTAAAAAGATTCATGATGGGGTACAGTCCCAAGAGTCCTTTACTCAAAACATCTGTGAAAATTGAGATCAGTTAAGACAAACCACAACTTGGCAGCATGATCATCTATCTGTAGCTTTGCTATTGTAAAGCACACTTTATTTACTGCAGCAACATTTGCACACAGTTTGCAAATATTGCAATCCTCTTTTGACTGAGAAACTCCAGCACTACACCCTCTGTTCTTCTGACTCTGGCCTGCTGTGCATCTCCCTCTCTAGCATCTGTAGCAGGAGTTTAGCATCACACCTCTGCACTCTGAAATTCCCCTCCGAAACTCCTCCACATCTCTTCCCACTGTCAAACACCTCCCCAAATCCTACCTCTTCAACTTCAATTTCAGTCACATCTCCTCACGCCTCCTATTTCCTGCTGTGTCAGATTTTCCTTCAATGGCCACCCTTCCCTGTCCATAAAGCGTTTTGGGATGTTTCACTACATTTAAAGGTATACTATACATTATAACAGTGACTACACTTCAAAAAAAAAAGTACTTCATTGGCTGTAAAGCACCTTGGGGCATCCTGACATCATGAAAGTTGCTTTATAAATGCAAGTCTTTCTTCATAAGTTCAAGTTATTATAGCTAGTGTTAAATAAAGAACAAACGGAGAAGAAAGAACTTGCATTTATAAGGCTCACTTGACATCCTCAGGAATCTCAAAGTGTATCATGGCCAATTATTTACTCCTGAAGTGTAATCATTGTAGTTACGTAGATAAGCATGGCAGCCAATTTGTACATAATAGGTCCCACAAACGGCCAGTGAGATAAGTGGCCAGTTAATCTGTTTTGCTGATGTGAGTTGAGGGATAAATGTTGTCAGGACACAAAGATAACTCTCTGCTCATCTCTGAAAAGAACTAGTGGATCTATTGGGATGAAATTGATGTACGCTATCAAAACGAAACAGGCTCATAGTGAATCGGCAGCCAATTTTACACTGCATCAGTTATTATTTTCCATGTACTTGGATAGTATTGCCAAGATTTTTAATTTCAAACCAAGTAGAAGTGACAATGAAACTAGAAAACGAGTCTCCAAAAAGAGCTTGAACTATCTTTCTGTGAACTTCAGTGGAAAGAAGATTGGACGCGGTGAATGATCGGCTGTCAATTTGCTACGAGCCCATTTGACGCTGCTAGCAATTTCTCCAAAGTCTCGGAGTGGGGCTCAAACTGGCTCTAGTGAGAATGCTTCCATTGACTGTGGCTGATATAACACAACACATAATTACATTCCATCAAAAAGGTGTCTTTTGCAGCACATAAAATTACGATGAAAATTTCTTGTTTTGGCCTAGCCATAGTGCAACAGAGCAATAATACCAAATGATCACCTTTGACATTCAAGAAGTATTTAGATGAGCACTTGAAACGCCATAACATACAAGGCTATGGGCCGAGTGCAGGGAAATGGGATTAGTTAGGACGGGTGCTTGATGGTCGTCGCAGGCGCATTGGGCCAAAGGGTCTGTTTCTGTGCTGTAAAACTCTATGACATTCAGTCACACAGATAATTAAAAGTCATATTTTGTATTAAAAATTCGAATGTGCTAATAATTTAAATTAAGCACATAAAACAGCAAAGTGGAAATTTAGTGCAAAAATATTGAAGTAGCAGATAATTTGGATTAAGCAACTTTGAATTATATGATTATGGACTGCGAATGAGATGGAATAAAAAATGCTCTGATTCTGCAGTACAGGCCAAGTTTATGAGTTTATCTGATTTTCCAAATAATACTTTGATACACAGAAATCAAACTCATGCTTCAACATTTTCTTCATTTCTGCATTCATCTCTGACATAGCAGCTGTTGATAATAAACAACATGTTTAAGACTTCACTTCAGTCCCAACTGCTTTTTCACACCAAGGTCATTTTGACTTCCCAAACTGCAATACCAAGCAAATCCCTGATGCCCCTGTACTGCAAACAACAAAACAACAAATGAATCATGTCTCGACTCTGGACAGTCTCACTTGAAAAACATTTAGAGGAGTTTAACTTTCAGCTCTTGCTGTTCTACTGAGGGCTGCCTGGATCTTTGCAACAGGTGGAGAGGAGAGTGTTTATTCATTATCGGGCTGACTTGTCTACTGTTTCAAAGGTCATCATCTGAGTTCACAGAGAGGCTTGGACTGTCACTTCAAAGTTGTGATTTCAAGGTACCAGATACAGTTTAAATAGTGATGATCACCTGCATTAATCCGTCACTGATGTTTTACCCAAAGGACCACTTTCAAATGTTGAACTGTACTAATAGGTTGACTCTTCAGTGCAGTACTGAGTGAATGCTGCACAGTCGGAGCTGCCATCTTTTGGATGCAATATTAAACCTCGCAGGTGGATACAAAAGATCCCATGGCACTATTTTGAAGAAAATCATAGGCGTTCTCCCTGGTGTCCTGACCAATATGTACCTCTCAACCAGTATCACTACAAAAAGACAGATTATCAGGTTGTTAGCTGCCACATTTATTCATTACACAATTCAAAAAATACTTAATTGGCTGTAAAGAGCATTAGGGCATTCTGAGGTCACGAAAGGCACTACATAAATGCAAGTTCTTTAATCTAAGTTCACACATGCAGAAATGAGTCATTTGGGTGGATAAGGTACCAAAAGGACTTGTAGCTGTGGAACCTTACAACAGTGGTTCAGGAGAGGAGTGGGTGAAATTAGAAAAAAGTTTTTTTTTGTTCATTTACAGGATGTGGGCATCACTGGCAATGTCAGTATTTATTTCCTATCCCTATACAACTGAATGACTTACTTGGCCATTTCAGAGGGCAGCTGTAGGTTCAGAGTCACATATGGGCCAGGCCTGGTAAGTATGGCAGATTTTGTTCCCCAAAGGACATTAGTGAACCGGGTGTATTTTTTTTTTTGACAATCCAGTACTTCGTGATCAGCATTATTGATATTAGCTTTTTACTCCAGATTTATTTAATTAACTGAATGTAAATTCCCCAACTGTTATGGTGGGATTTGAACTTACATCATTTGTCCAGGCCTCTGGATTACTGGTCTAGTAGCATAACCACTATGCTACCATACCCACACACCACCAGCTCTCCCCTCCCCCACCCCCCTCACCCCCCCTCACCCCCCACACACACACACCATGGGTGATGATTAAAATTAACTTCCTTTAGTTTATTTTTCTTTGCAGATGTTTTGTTTAAATGTTGGATACAGTTAAATCAGTCAGAGAGCTTGCTGAGAGAAGCTGAGGAACCTGATAGTTCACAGTAGCTGGTTCAATTCCAGCAGAGCTATAAAGTGCATTTATGTTGTTGCTGAGGCATCAGGAAAGCAGAAGCTCACATTGTGGATTCTTTATTTTGCTGGAATTCTGCTAGTCCTTAGTGGGACAATTGAAGGGCCAGAATAAAGATTCCCACATTTTGCAATGCCACCAACTTGCCATATATGTGGAACCCAAGAAATGTCAAATCCCAGATGACACCAGAAGTGCAGACTTTTCATAGTGTGATACCAGCAAATACCAGCAGCCGGAGTATTGCGCCCGTGTGGGCAATGGCACACTATTACTATAAAAGTGCCTACAGCATTAACCCAAAGTGTTTCAGTGATTTAATTTCAACTGTGTCTGTTAACTAAATGCCCTCACACCATCTATCTCAGTAATTCCTCCTGAATGATGTATTCTTCACTTTTTGAATGAACATATCCAAACTCCTGGTGGCACCCATATGTTGTACATTGTATCACGGGAATAGTAGAATTGCAAGCCTATTCCAACAGTTCATCATTCAGTGAGCTCTCTATTTCACCCACTCGATCAGAACAAAGTACCAGGTCTAGAAATTTGTTTAAGTCTTTTCTTTTCAGATGCCAAATGGACAAAGGGATCCCTGCCCCTAATGATGGAGATGGAGGCCCGAGGATCACAAGAAATTGGTCCATCACGCCTCCAAATAGGAGCTCACCCAACTGAAGAATTTCAGCCCACCTGCCTCACTGGCAGTGATCTTGGCTAAATGTTAGGACATGGAGCTTGGAGAAGTGGGCACCATTGCAGCTGGCAGCAGCTGTCTGGAGTACTGTGAATCTGGGAGGAGCACTCCTATTCCTCCTGGCTCCACATCAATTTAAAAAAAACTTACCTCTTCAGTGGCTATGCAGCATTCAGCATCCTGAACAAAGAGCACTTCCAATTTCCCTGAAGTGTCCTTAAATAGATATAGGCACCTTATTAACACATGTTTTCGGTGGCCAACCCAGCCACCTATAAAATAGCCAGACCCAATTTCAGATCGGACATTTTTCGGGTGTTGTCGGGATGCATGATGTCAGTTCCAAAAATTGGCCCTCCCTGCATCTGTTTTATACCTGTAATATGGATGCAATGAGGTCCAATTTCTCCCCCTTGATGTTCCCTCATGAGAATGAGAGAAAATTGGAGGACAAATTAATTGAATGGGCTCATCGCACCGTTAATGCGTTGTCACTGACCACCACAAGTGGAGATGCTTTTGCGATACTTCAAATCAAAGAAAAAAGTATAAAAGGGGAATTATAAAATTCAAGTTGGTTAATTGAAAGGAAAGTGTTTCGTTTCAGTTCTCCTGGTGCGTGCAACTAAGTGCATATTGGTAATTGTCCACTGCCAAACCCCAGATTTCTATTCACAAGTGTGCGACATCCACTTCTGTTGTGCACCTTGAGCACTGAAGTGGAGAATCTCCTCTGTAGTAACCTCGTTTTCCATCGACAATGATGCATTGATACACATTTTGATATTTTAACTAGCAATTCCAGAGCCAGATATAAATAAGGATAGGTTCAGCAGAGAATAGGCGGTTAGTATTGATGCTTTATCTCTGCCCTGGGAGTGTTGAATTTCCCCTATAATTGAGAAATTATATCTAATTTTATTCAAGAAACTCTCCTGCAATCTCATACATATAACATGAAAAGAAAGACTTGCATTTATGTCGCATTTCTTACAACCTAAGGACATCCAAGACAACTCGTAATGTAGGAAATGCGGCACACAGCAAGAACCATATCCATAATCATACAGCAATGTATTAATGATCAGAGCAACCTTTCTAGCGATGTTTTTGAGGGTAAATATTAGCCAGGACACCGGGACATCTCCCCTGTTCTCCTTCAAATACTTCCATAGGATCTCCTGTGTCCACCTTAGAGGGCAGACAGGGCCTCAGTTTAAGCATCCAAAAGATGGCACCTCTGACAGTGCAACACCCCCCAGTACTGCACCAGAGTATCAGCCTAGATTTTGTGCTCAAATATCTGGAGTGAGACTTGAACACAAAACCTTTTGACTCAGAAGCAAGACTGCTACCAACTGAGCCACAGCTGACAGTTTGTAAGAATAAATTACAGGAACAAATTCCTATCATACTACTCTGTGATAACATTGCATATTCGGCTGAAGCTTGGTTTCAAATTGTTTCTAGCTATGTTTTCTACGCATTCCCTTAATGCACCTGGTATGTGATTCCCTTAATAATAAAACAAGCATTTCCCTCTCTCCATTTGTTTGCTGCTCTTAATTAAGAGCAAACCACCATACAAGCATTGTGTGTGTGCTTAACACACTAAGACAGAATTGCTGCCTGTTATATCACCCCCAGAGGGCACTGCCAACAGGTAAATCTTTTTTGAGAGGCTTCCCAGTGGGTCTGAGTTTAATTTTCTCTTGCACATTAACTGCTCCGTTCCCTGCCAAGTGGGAGTAAAAGACATGGGTGTGTGCAGCGATTCGTTTAGATTGGGTGCTGTGCCAAATTTGTTGCCAGCATGTCACTACTGCCAGTTTAAGAACTCACACGGCAAACCCCCTCCCCATAAACTGTTTGGCAAAAATGTGAAATGTTTAAATTCCCCCAGTATTTGTAAACTGCCTGTCTCATGCAGCCACATTCAGTCAAGAGAGCAACTGTGTCATATATATTGCACTTGTGGATATACTTTTCCTGTGTTTTTGCACAAATGCTTTGTGACTGGATGGAAGAAATCACTTGTTTTCGATCAGTATAGGGAGGGGCAGGGGTGGGCTTAAAAAAATGTTAAAAGGTTCCTACATTGCTGCGTTTATATTGCATAATTGCTCCCTGCCACTTCCATTACTGCAAAAATTAACTGGTTTCAATTAGGCCTCCAGTCAAAGTAGTGGGCCATAAACCATCCCGAAGGATCATAAAAAGGATTGAGGTGGTTGAGCTATTTGACAGTTGGGAGGTCCTGGCAAAGAATTAATTAGGAGTAGGAGACTTTGCAGATGAATCTTGATCTCAAGAACAGTGACAGAGAGAGGATAATGGCTGGAAACCAATCTTATTGGTAATGCATTACAGGTAATGAGAGGAGCAGCGGTGTTAGTTAGTGGGGTGGAAGGAACCAAGTCTCCTTTGCTGCTTTCACACAAGGTTTGGTGCATCAGCACATGGTCAAATGCTAAAATCACAAAGCCACTATTGAAATATATTAAACAGAAGCACTGGTGAAGGAAGGAACTCAGTTAATATAAAAATATGCCAGCATCAGAGTAATGTCACATTAATTCATTAGTCATGTTGGCTGAAGAAATGGTTGTAAATGAAAACTTAGTGTACTATTTGCTTAAAAAGTATGCTACTATGCAAGACACTAAATATTGAAAACATTTTTAAAAACAGAAGTACAAAGGCTATGGTTCATAACGGAGTGTTCCCTTTTATACAAATCCTGACACAAACTAAAAGTAAGCAGAAACATAACATTATATTTGTCTGGCTAAAACTATATATTAGTGTTAAAACAATTATTGCACACAATATACACTCTGTATGCTTTGCTTACTAGAGATTTACGCAATGCACAAGGGGAATCCACTTAACTCATTATTAATCTCATTGATTCGAGACTGCCTAAATTTAATCTAACCTGAATTAAATGGTGTAGGATAGCTCAACGTTGTTTCATTTGGATTAAATTCAAATAAATTAAGAAGGTAGTTTGACACTTTATTTAATTCAGATCCTCTGAGGATTCCATTTGTATAGATTACCTAATCCAATGTGTATTATTGATGCAGAATTTAAAAATCTCAGTCTACAGCTAGCCTTTCCTTGCAAATGTGTATGTGTGTGTGTGTGTATACATCTGTTTCTCATTAAAGTTCTTTCAGAACAGGCAAAAAAGATGAATATGTAATGCCATAGATAATCACACAGCATAGGACTGGCTTTGGCATTTACATTTTTTGGACTGCATCATTCCAAACTTGTTGGAATCTGCAAAGCTTTAAATATTATTATCTACCTTGAAGTATTTATTATTATTGAATAATGCATGTCACACTATGGAGAGCACACCTTTTTAATTAAACCAGCTGAATCTATATTTAGAAAAAGAGTTTCCAATTAGAAATCATTATATTATGGCTGACAATCTTGATGGGTGCCTTAGACATGGAGAGTATGGAGCTTTAAGTTAATAGCTTGCTCTCTGCCCACAAATTCTAATGCCCTTTCATATTGCTAAACTGCTTCAAGTGGAATAAATTCTGTGATATGCTGGGGCTACAGATGTTGTTGAACCCACCCTACTGCAGGCATACAGTTGCTTGAAGTTTGTCACTTTGGCTTTCCCTGCTGGTTGCCAGACCTTCCGACCTCTTAAGGCTATGCAAGGCACAAGTGCAATTGCGCAAAAACAGCAGTACACACGAACAGTAATAGCCATTTACTTTTACTACCATAACGGAGTAGATGTAGCGCTCTGCTTCTCTATTGACAGCAGTATGACTTATTTCCATTGGAGCATTGTTGCTGAAGTGGAGCCTCATGTCAATAGCAGGACGGTAGCATAAAGAGGGTATTAGTCTCCCCTTTCAGCACCTCAGAGCCACTCATGGATCAATGCCAAACTCCAGCCAATGAAGCCTCATTCTACACCAGCTGCCACTTGATACAAATGCGACTCTGGATCACTAAACTTTTTCTAACCTCATCCGCAGAAGAGCAGCACCTATTGCACCAGATGAGTTTTTCAGTTTCCCAACCCAGATATCTTCATGGCACATTTGAACAAGATTGGAAACTTAATGCTAATTAGTCCCAAGTTGTGGTTATTTTTCTGCTTCGTACACTTAGGGCCACCCACAGCATGGTTCAGATTGTCCGAAATCATTCCATATTGAACCCTTCCACCTGGCAGAGAGCTAGGAATTTCCTCCTATCAGCCTAGATGAGATGAAAATCCAATTGTTGGAGGTGAAAGACAGTCCCCTAGCCCATTTTGCCATCGCTTTTCATCCAGATAAATGCTTTAAATGGGCAGTGAACACACATCCTGCCTTTATTTCCTATTATCACAATTTTTGGTCACTTTTTTTTTCTGTCAGCATTTAACATTGTAAATTGCTTCAACATTCAGTTTTCCTATGTTAATTGTCACAACTTGAAGGCAGGCACAAGCTCTGCAGATCGAGTTTCTAAGGTTTCTCCCGACCATGGGCAATGCCACAAGTAACTTACTGGTACACATATTTATTTCAAATTGTTGGAGTAGAGAAGAGGGATTTTACTCTCTATTTATCTTATGGTGCATCCAACCTTCAGTCACACATGCTGACACTGCCAAAAATCACTTCTATAGGAACAGGAATAGGTCATTCAGCCCCTCAAACCTCTTCTGCCATTCAATTAGATCATAGCTGACTTGTGCCTCAGTGTTAATGAGCTCCAGAATAAACTCATTGTTCCATCCTTCACCCTTCCATTTGCTTCTAATTTCAACATAACAAATTTGGAAAAAACTTTATAAATTGCTGGACTGACTTTCTGCCCCCACTTCACCCCTCCCCCCCCCCCCCACCCCCACCCCCACACACCCTCCAGACCTTCCTTCCCCAATAAAATTCCATTTCCTTTTATAATTCAACATGAAAGGGCACAGGTGACTGTTCTCAGGTGTTATTTTCCATACAAGAATGCAGAATAATCATCTATGTCCTCCATGTCACTGAACCAGCATGTAATGTGAATGGGAAGGAAATCATTTCCAGCAATCTGAACATCATTTTGAAGTTGTTGTGACATCACCCATTGGTAGCAAATGTAATAAGCAGGTTAGTATGTGCTGTGAGTAGCATACTGTTCATGGACCATTTTACATTCTGAAAATACATTACATTTTGCCCATTTTGGAATTGAATAGTTTATGTTCTAAAATGTCACTTATTTTACTGTCTTCTCCCGGTGTCCATTTCTGCCGTAAAACACTGTCAAGCCTATAGATATTGAAGCATTACTTGCATTCTTCTTGCTGAACATGTGGTAACTGTAGTCCTGCACTGGCAGCAGCTGTTGTCACATATTAACTGTCTCCTCTGGCTCAAATTCAGTTCTTCCTTGGTTCCTGTCCAATGCCTATTGTGTGTGTGATTGAATGTGTGAGGGCTTCTGTTACACAGGTCATCTGAAAACATAGCAACTGTTAATGAAGAAGTACACAGAATTTTCTCAGTTCATGTGGTACATCAGTTACAGCTATGGGTTTTAGTTTATAGGGTTTCACTTATGCAGAGGTATACACTTTTAAGTATTTGTGCTAACTCATCAGAATAATCAGTGATTTACCAAGTCTGCTCCTTCTTATGCTGTCCCTCGGGATCGAGGATAACTAGCTTCCACTCTGGCATGATGAGTTCTGGGATGGTTAATAAGTTCAATGCGTGATCTGCAGACTCTGCCACATGAGGAGTAGGTGATGCTTGAAGGGTCAGGTAGATGAGTAGTTTGGAGGTTTGTGCGCTCCCTCCGACACCTCGACTTTGCCTCCTTTGTTCCCCACCAAGTCCCTCAAGATGTACGATGCCTTCCTGAATGAGGGCTTTCTCCATCTAGGCCAGTCACGAACCAGGGGCTCCCACAGGTTGATGAAGATGTTTGATCTCTTCAGGGATGCTTTGAGGGTCTCTCTAAAGCATTTCCGCTGTCCTCCTGGGAATCTCCTGCCGCGACCAAGTTCTGAGTAGGACAGCTGCTTGGGGACTCTTGACTCAGGCGTGGGAACGACACATCCCACCCAGCGGAGCTGGTTTAAGGTGATTTGCTCCCCGGTGCTGGGCAAGTTGGCTTGGGAGAGGACGCTGCTGTTGGACCGCTTTTCTCGCCACCAGATTTGGAGGATCTTGCGGAGGCACATCTGGGTGGTATTTCTCCAGTACTTTTGAGGTGCCTCCTGTATGGTGTCCAAGTCTCCGAAGCATTATAGAAACGCAGGGATCACTGCTCCCTGGTAAACCATGATCTCAGTCTCTGGTTGAGATAGTGATCCTCAAATACTCTCTTCCTCAGTCATCTGAAGGCTGAGCTGGCACATTGGAGGCGATGATGAACCTTGTCGTCTATGTCTGCCTTAACCGAGAGGAGGCTCCCAAGATATGGAAAATGGTCCACGTTTTCCAGGATTTTGCCATTGATGTTAATTGACCGGGAGAGGTGTGCTGTGGGACTGGTTGGAAGAGGACCTCCATTTTCCGAGTGTTTAGTGAAAGACCCTTTTTCTCATATGCTTTGGAAAAGGAGTCAACAATGATCTGGAGCTCAGTTTCAGAGTGAGCACACATGCAAGTATCATCTGCAAACTGAAGCCCGACGATCGAGGTTGAAGTGATTTTGGTTTTGGATTGAAGGCAGCGTAAGTTGAACAGTTTCCCGTCTGTTCTGTAGATTATCTCCGCGCCTGTGGGTAGTTTGCTGGAGGTGAGGTGTAGCATTACAGCGAGGAAAATGGAGAAGAGGTTGATGTGATGACAACCTTGCTTGACCCCAGTCTTGACTGAGATAGGGTCTGTGGTAGTTCCATTGCTGAGGATCACAGCTTGCATGTCATCGTGGAGTAGATGAAGGATGGTGGCAAACTTCTGGGGGCAGTCAGATTTGAGCAGGATGCTCCATAAGCCTTCACAGTTGACAGAGTCAAAGGCATTTGTGAGATCAAAAAAGGCCATGTACAGCAGTTGTTGTGACAAAAACACCACATGCCAAATGGAAATATTAATTTCATCATGTGGAACTTTGCCTGAGACTTTTACTGGAAATTGTTACAAATAACTTTTAAAATAGAACAGCTAGCAGCCAAGATGGCCACACACAATTTGCATTTAAAAAACCAGTGCATTAGGCTGGAGACAGACATGGTTGACTCAGACTAGCAAGAACAATGGGGTGCTCTCTGATTCCAATTATCTGAGATAGCCTTATTAATGTGGTAGTCAAAAGACATCAATACCCATTGATTTTGAAAGAATCAACCTCCCACCAAATATGTCTGGACAGCCTAAGGGGACAGCCTTGAATTTCAGAGACCATTTCAGAAGGTTCTGATTCAAACACAAAGAGGTGGTCACATCATGTGACTGCATAGGCCACTCTAGCGATTTGTGAGTGGTGACTCAGAAGGCAGACAGCAACTGAGATCCAGGAAGGGAACATCTCTCTCTCTCTCTCTCCCCCCCCCCCCCTCCCCACCCCCAGTAGAGATCCATAGAAGCCTCAAGCTGCTGCTGGAAGCCTAGTGTACAGATCCTTACAGTCAGCAACCAGAGGACAAGGATAAAGTCCCTCTTCTTCCTTCCAGAACCTGAGAAACAAGCCCGAACCATGCACATGACCCAGTGAGGACTTCAGGACTACAATTTCAACTAAAGACACTGAGACTACTGAACTGTATTTAAATTTCATTTTTATTATGGACTCTACTCCAACCTCCCAACTCTTTTTCTTCCTCTGTAATCTATTTGTGTGTGGCTCTTGTGTGAATGTGGGTGTGGATACGTAGCGTTTTTTAGTAATTTTTAATCAGGTTAGAGTGATAACGTTAATAAACTTACATTTTTCTTGTTTAAACTCAAGAAACCCTGTCTGATTGATTTATTTGCAATTATATTAGAGGAACAGGAGCAAGTGCTCACTGAGGTGATAAATTAAATCACTGTGTTAAACAAAACGACCCTGTTGCATCAAACCAGAGAAAGGGCGAAAGGGAAGCCTGAGACCCCTTCCTCACCTGATCATAACATTGTTGTTCACTGCATTTTTCTTGGATTTGCTGTGCAGTGATGATTGTGTTTGTGTTGCCTCTCAATGAGCAAAAGCTACACTGCGACAACGGAAGGAGCTCTTCAGCCATTGGGAGGAGGCAATTGAGGAGGATCCTTGCAATGATCTTCCCTGTGGCAAAGAGCAGGGAGATTCAGCTGTAGGAAGTATCTGCAATATTCCAAGAAACAGCACAAACTGGTCAGAAATTGATTTGTCAAATGTCACTCACTTTATTTCCAAATAAATTCTATTTTTAGATATGTTCTTAAAAATAAAACAGTCCAGGACCTAGCCAGTGAAATGGTTTAGACACTGGTCTTTCATATCTGGGTGAAAATCAAGCCTACTCCGAGGGTCCTACACGAGGTGAAGAGCCTCAAACCAGGTTCTAGTGGTCATAGGTTACTGGCAGTAAATTGGCAAGCTCACTTAGAGATCATGATATTAATGGATGGTATTTGAAATAGAACAATTACACATTGACCAGAAGAGTATGGAACTACACTGAATTTTAGGTTACCTACATGTTCACGTCTTAACCAGATTAATACATAAATATTAAACAATTTGGGAAAGAATATTTCACATCTGATTCAATTTATGTTGGAATCAAAATTGACTGTCTGGTGTGTTTTACTTCACACTGACATTAATTCCATATTACTAACTTTCATATAAATCTTTACCGAACCCTGTTCTTTAAGTACTCTCTGTGTTCCTTTAAGAATACTTTATAGCAAGATTGTTTTTCCTCATCCAATTTTCTCACCAACTTTGTCCCCTTCTCATCTTGAAGCCATTGATTCATGCACGGGGTAAAGTTCCGCAGACAGCACTGACACTCACATAATTAATAAATAAATGTAATTCATTAATAAAAATCTGGAATTGAAAGCTAATCTCAGTCATGGTGCCTTGAAACTATCATTGATTGTATAACCCATCTAATTCACTAATGTCCTTTAGGGAAGGAAATCTGTCATCCTGACCTGGTCTGGCCTACATGTGACTCCAGACACACAACAATGTGATTGACTTTTAATTGCCCTCTGAAATGGCCTAGCAAGCCTTTCAGTTGTCAAGGGCAATTGGGGATGGGCACCAGAGTTGGCCTTGCCAGTGACACCCACATCCCATGAAACAATAATAATATTTAAAACTAATGGCCATTATTTAAGGAGAGAGAAACAGAGTTAACGTTTCAGGTCTGTGATCTTTCATTAGTTCTGGAAGGATGTGAGGATCCTTGAAAGTGTGCAGAGGAGATTTACCAGAATGGTTCCAGGGGTGGAGGATTTTAGTTACAAGACTGGGTTGGAAAAGCTGGGGCCATTCTCCTTAGAACAAAAGAAATTGAGGGGAGATTTAAGCGTACAAGTATACAAGATTATGACATGCTTAGATAGGTTATACAAGGAAAAACTGTTCCCATTAACAAATAATACAAGGACTAAGGGACACATTGAAAGTTTTGGGCAAAAGATGCAGGGGGAATATGAGGAAATACTTTTTTATGCAATGGGTGATAATGAACTGGAGCTCGCTGCACACAACAATGGTGGAAGCAGAGATGATCCTTAACTTCACGAGGAAGTTGGATGGCCACCTGAGAGGAATAGACTTACAGGGCTATCGGGATCGAGCTGGGAAGTGGCACTTGATGGGCTGAATGGCCTCCTTCTGTGCCATAAATGACTCTATGACCCTAAAGCCATTCATAGAGTATATCAATATGCATGGGTGTCTGCTTTTGGAATAGATTTTGACCATTTATTCCTTTTCATTGTTAACAAAAATGTGATGGAAAAGAAAGGTACTTCATCATTGGTCAGGAACAGACTAAGCACACGACGACTGTATGAGGTAGAGAGCACATTCCAAGAAGTTTCTTTTGGCCTCCCTCGCCTCTAGCACCCCATTGCCATGGCATAAACACACCTATCCAATTCTTACCACTTTAGGATGGGGTTACTTAACATTCTGTGTCAAAGTCCATTCATTTTAAGATTGCTAACTCTGGTTGGACATATTATTATCACATGACCTCCTAACTCCAACCGCCTCGTCGCTGACACTCCCACCACTGGTCACCCAACATGTCTATCCTCGGGACCCAGCGCTTTCCCGTGTCATTTGGAAAGTGAACAGGCCATTGGTCAGCAGATTGGATGATTCTTAGCTGTCGAGTCAAACAGCCTTTCCCTCCTTCGCCAATAGCATAAAAACTAATTAACAAAAATATTGAAAGAAAATGGGGAAAAATCCACAACGTTTTTTGAATGCCCTAATGACTTCTCCCTGGTTTGCCACCAACAGTATTGCAGAGATTAATCTTCAATTTCTGTAGAGTCTGGGACAATCCTAAAGGATTTGCCCTAGAAATCCCGTCAGGAAAAAAAATATTGACAGTGCTGTGTATCTGATTTTATTAGCAGGTTGATAGGTCTGAGAGTTGGGAGACAGGATTTAAGTTTTGTCCCTGGGATGGTATAAATGAGTGCATCTGCTTTCAGTACAGATGTGTTACAAGGAATGTGAATGTTGAAATGGGGCTTTATTCATTGATGCTTAAAGTTGAAATCATAATAAAGGACTCAGTTATATTACAAGTACCTGTTTGAAACTACTGGCTGCCCAGATCATTGTGGAGCTGACAGATCCAAAGGGTGAATTTCTGTCACCGCCGAAGTTACGCTAGCGGAGTGGGAGAAGCTCTGAGGAAACACTATTTAAGCTGGTACACTGCTGAAGTGCAGTTATTTTAACTGGTCTCTCACTAACCGCTAAAATGCTGACCCATCATCAGTTCAGCAACTTTACACCTATATAATCTCACGCATTTTACATTGATGTGAAGCCAAAAGCTGCTTCCCAGAGGCATAACATGTAGTGTAGAGCTGGCGTTTAAATTGAGGCCAGAACTCAAATTCCCCCTGTTGCAGTTATGAGAAAGTTTGAGTCGAAGTTGGTCCAAAGCCAAAGCAGTGCTCGCACCGCAACCCAAGTGTAAATCGGGGTGTAAAGATCTGAAGTGATTCCGAAGCAAAGCAGAAGGAGAATCCCTTCTACAGTGAATCTCACTCCATTTGGTCCTGTGATCAAATCTGACCCTGAAATTGGATTTAGGCTGAATTACATCGCTGCTAATCGAAACCGATTTGTATTAAGACTACAGTTGTCCAGTGAATTCATTCTTCAGTATCTCTCATATTACAGCATGAAATTCTATGTCTGTATGTATATGATACATATATGTACAGAGATCACAAGTGTATATACATTAATGTTTATATTAATATGTATATATGTTATCTTAACTGTAAACCCTGAAATTATGTTTTCGCTGTGCTGCTAATCTCTGGCTGCCTTCGTGCAGATAATTGTGGGAAAACACTCAATCTCTCAGCAATCTGGCAGTGCCGAGGCGCCGAATTCTTTATACATTGCTTTTCGGTACTCCGTCAACCCCACTTCTCGACTGGATTGAATCGCAATGTGCCGTGCATGACAATCCCCTGTGCTGGGAATGAAAGGGCAAGAGGTGTTATTTGGTGGATAGGACTGCAGCAGGCGTCTGTTTGATGAATGGTTTCACATCACACTGGGTCGCCTGTTGGTGTCCTATATGTATCGCCGGGGACACAGTAGTTTGGTACATTCCCAGCTGTTCTCTCCCAAACAAAACCTTCAGGGACCTGCTGGCTGGAAAACGAAAGAAAATAGCCAAATAGAACGCCACCTCGCGTTTCAATTTAACAAGTGTTTTTTTTTAAATGAAAGATTAATTAATGTGACCGAAATATAGATAAAGCCTTTTTTTAAACTCGTCCTGCGCCTTATGAAGCAGTTTAATATTTGAGCTGAATGACATTAAAATGAAGCAGCAAAAACACATCGAGAGTTGGTGATGTGATTAAATTGTACTTGGCGTTTTGTATCAGTTATGGAGATATTGACTGTGCAAAGCTGTTACAGTTTGTGTGTGTGTGTGTGGCTACCCTGTTGTCAAAATTTACAGAAAACGCGTTCATTTAAAGACTCAACGTGCCACATTATAAAGCCATAAGCAGCCCATTATCTACAGCTCCTAGTCTGGCAATCGGAGCCACCATAGTTATTCAATGTTCCATATTCAAGTTACTTCCTCCTTATTTTAGTCATTCGCTGGGAGTTGCGATGTCCCACCAACTTCGAGCAACTCCAGTCTCCCCGCAGTGGGAGGAGAGAAAACAACAGAAGTTACTGCCTGACCCTTTCTAACGCTGTCTTGTGACAACTGCTGTTCAGCTTTGGAATCAAGAGAAGGAGACTGTCCGGAGCAACAGACCCGGCCTCCCCTCCTCGACTTTACGAGCTGCCACGGGCTTTTTCCAGGATCAGATATCATCAGCTCCAAAGTCTTTAACTGACAGTCCCGAGCACTGGCTTGCTAGGAGCCAAGATCGCTGCGGTGGTGATGATGATGATAGTAAAAGCCTCCATGGTAGGAGTGTCCCGGCTGGCTGCACGTTAATTAGCCCTTCCCAGTGCAGCGCCGTGCAGTGTAACCAGTTGCTGTCTGCTTGCTAGTCAGGGGGCGGATGGGACCAAACGCCTTTCACAAGTTTCTCGCTGCACACAGCTACCCCTGCTGCAAGAGCACAGAAACTAAGTAGTGTAAGTGAGAGAGAGAGAGAGAGAGAAGAAACTTTTTTTGGACGAATTCTTATTTCTCACTCGCAGTGGCCAGTTTTTTTTTTCCTGTCTGAGCCAATTTAGGGTCTGAGAAATTGAAGATAGCTTCTACTGGTCTTGGCCGATTTTACTGGAATTGTCTGTTGTGTCTTAACTATCAACATGACACTTTTGGGCTCAGAACATTCTCTGCTGATCCGCAGCAAGTTCAGATCAGGTAAGGCAGAGTATAACTTGTTACAATCTTAATGTGTACATATGTCATTTTCAACCTTCGTTTTTACTATAGTATTCCAGAGAAATACATTAGAATGAAGACATGATATATTAATTCAGGTAGTAATTACATTCTTTCAAATATTTCCGGTCTGATACTAAGTGAGCGTCATTTTGGATTGCATTACCTTCCAGCAAACCTTTCCATCTTCTGTTTGCTTTTCTCATTTGCCTGTTAATTATTTTAGTCTTAATTTAATCTCTTAGATTTTGCATGTCAGTCCATTCACAGCAATAGCTACATCCAACCTGTAGGGAATTAAAAATGTAACATGTTGATACCAATCTACTTCTGGTTGTAATATTAGGTGCTGATGTTGTGTGGATCTTTCCAAACTGTCATTAGTGTTTTGTGAGGTATTTACGATTGCCACCTTTTCTATAAGAATACTTATTTGCTTACCTGCTGTCCAAATCTAGCTGTAAAAAAAGATGAAAATCAATCACATATGTATTTGCCAAGGTTTAAATAGAGAATTAACCTCTTTCTGACCTCCTGCAGTATATTTGTTTTGTAATTACTGATGTTTGTTTGAGTGCGGCTAATTTTGAACCTAGTGTCTGAGATATTTTCAGCTAGCACAAGAGGTTTTCCTAATGTACGTGTTGCCAGTGCAGGAGTAGAACTGAATAAGATCAGTAACATTGTTAATGTGTCCTTGAAAATCAATTTACCATTACTGGTAAACAGTGGAAAGACATCTCATTGTATCTTTGATAGCAGATGTTAACACAAAAGTGGATGTAAAGAGCTCAATGAACACTCTAATCATTTAACCTTCCTATAAATTGTACAATTTAGTTGTGTTTTATTTTAAACATTACATTGGAGGTAAATGGATTTGTGCACTTGTTATAAATTAAGTGGTTATAAATGTGAGGCAGACTTATGCACATCAAAATGTACTCGTCCTGAGGACTGATCAATTAAAACTGTGTCATTTAAGCAAATGGATCATTCTTTCATTTGTTTAAAAAATTTTGTGTTTGCGCAAACTGGAACCTATTCAATTAAATAAAGTATAACTTTTTGTGTATTTTGCATTGTCTTCCATCACAACCAAAAATGCCAATAGATTATTATATTCAGGAATTACTAGTTTAAATGCATGTTTAATTAATTTTAACCGTCATTTGTTGTATGAAATCTGCTTGCATTAAAATTATAACAGTTTAACTCTTCAACGTTGTGACAACACTGCCACCTTCCTGAAACAAATTATAATTGAATTTGACTTTGCATATTTCATTCATGATTCTGATTTCAGAAAGAATGTTTCAACTTTTTCCTGCATTTCTAAATGATGTAATTTTGTTGTTTTTTTATCTGTGTTGCTTTTTTAAAAAAATACCTAAAATTATGAAGCTCAACCCTGCATTGGTAACAGCCCTCAAAGTGAACAAGGCGTGTAGATAATGGAAATAGACTGCACATTACTGCTCAGTGAATACAAGTGAACCAGGAAACTGTCACTAAATCAGAGTTTTCACTGAAAAAGGACTTTTTATTCAACTTTTATATTCTGTACTATTGTTCCTGATATGAAAACATGCACTACTTTAAAGTATAGTAATGCAGCTTTATTATATTTTGGTAGACTGACAAAACACTCAAGTGCCACCACAATGTATGCAGCAGCACAAGCTAAGGGTAAACTATGGGATATTGCAGCAAATATTACAGCTTAAAGTATATATACAGCAGGTAGATTAAAAATCTTTTTGATTTTGACTCAAGTAAAAGTCATCTAGGTATTTTTTTTTAAAGTAAGTTCCAAATGCTGGTTTATCTTGCTGCGTGACTGTCTTGTCTTTAACAGCATATTTCTGTGATCTGTGCTACACAGTTCTGCATCAGTGAACTAAATGTTGGGCTGTCAGCTGTCTGATTCTGTGTTTACAACAGGAATTGGTGCTAATGCCCTTTAGTATTGGATGGGAGACTCTACTAGAAAACAGATCAATCATTGCCCTGTTTTATTCTGTCTCAGGGCAGGGCTTTCTTGGAATATTAGTCTCCCTCATATAACTTATTAATTTATATGATAGATTAATCTTATTTAGATAAATAGCACTGAAACTGGTCATGGATCCACTTATGGATTAATTAGGTTATTTTATTGAGTTATTTATGCAATTCAGTAGCTATTTTAATCACATTCCTGTAGTATATGCCAGCAGTGTTCTGGCAGCAGCCTCTTAAAATGCTTTGAACAGAAACAATACATTATTTCATAGAATATGCGATACATTTTTGATCAATAAAGTTGGCCTTCAGTTCACACATCTCAGAATTCCCTATTTGTTCTCTACACATTTATTGCATCATGAGAATTGATTTGAAATCACACTGTCCAGGACAATTAATAGTTAAATAGTGAGGTTATAATCTTTAACACATTTCAGATATGAAATTGTGTGTAGCAACATGTCAAGTTCTACATATAATCCTTGCATATATGATGAGATTGGAATAGTACAATATCTGAACTTTAATATAGGGATTAGAATTTAGTTTTAATTTGACAAAAACATTTTGCAGAGTGTTTTTTTGCTTCGAACATAAGCTTAGCTTGAACAGTTTTGCTGCCCCTGCAACTCACCACATCATTTTCTTGTGTGTTTTTATAGAAAAACTTTTTTGTCCAGTTCACTCTGAAAATATCATCCTGTTTAATTGCGACATTAGTCTCAAGTATAATCACACATTTGCAATTTATCATTGGTGCAAAGTTGTCAGAATGTAGTAATGTGAATGTTGCCCCAAAACAGTCCCACAGTAACTCCCTATTATCATTACTCTTTCCAGCCAGCACAAATGCAAATATATTGACATCTAAAATACCTGACATCAACTTGTTGGTATATGTCTATGATCTAAGCTTTACTGCACTAATGCACAGCCTGATCCAGAATATACATTTTGTTAAACTGCCCACTATAAATGTAGTTAGAATGAGACCCGAATACTCAGATCATTGCCTCCAGGGCACACAAAGTAAACAGAACTGGAATTCATCCAAGTGCCAGTTCAATTGGGGTGGGTATCTTTTTTATTAACTCCCCTGCTATGCTTGCATTTGTCAGATTGACCTGCATTTTCTGTCTCTCTAATTTTGGCTGTGAGTCGTGCTTTGTGGAAAACTACGTTCGGGGCCTTAATGCTACTTTACCCTGTGCCTCTGTGCAGAACTAATGTTAGGGGCAAGTGGTAACAGCTCTTGGGACTGAAAATTGAGATGTCATTGTGTTAAAGTTAGCAGACTATTGAAGTATTTTGAATTTTGCTGTACAGCCAGGTATGCCACTTGGAACCGTTGCAAGTTCATTCATCCCTACACATCTGTGTGCACTTTAGTGGATAATGGCTATAAATATTCTTCAGCACATGTAGCACCTTAACAAGTTTTTCAGCAATAATAATAGAAAAAAATTGTAAACGGCACTGTGGTTACTAGAAGTACCAAGATTTGTCTCGGTTCATCAAACACCTGAAACCCAAATGTACAACGGCTTAAAAACACAAAGTGGTGGAAACACACTAGATATCAGTCAGTATCTGAACGAGAAAGACAGGTTAACATTTCACATGGGGCCCTGCCCCCATCAGAAGCTTGGCTGAAACTGCCCAAACTCATTTATTCATCCTTTTACAACAGAGAGTGGTGTCTTTGGCCCATCAATGCTCTTAGATTTGAATCCAGATTGCACAGATGAAAGGATTATGTGGGAAACCATTCAATCAGAATCTCATGTGCAAGCATTTAACGATATTTATTGAATGCATATTTTGCTTTTGTTAAAAAAAGAAAGAAATAAAGGCTCAATAATTAATTTTTTAAATCACTCCCTTCTGTCATTGGGAAACCATAAACTAATAACACAGGCTAAAGAGATAAAACTGCATGGATCGGTCCATTCTTATAGAATTAAAGCTGGGTTGCTGGCATGTTGACCATGGAGTAGCTCTCAATGCCTTTTATACTGACAGGTGCAAGGCAGAAGCACTATGCTGAGAGTGACACCAAAAAAAATGAAGCATGCTGAACGTATTTTCTTTCCCAAATTTTCTCTTGTGTTTCCATTTTGCTGGGATACATTTTACAGGAACTGGACTACCTCCAATACCTCACCCAAGTGACTGTTATTTGTGTGGGAGCCCTAGAGCTGAGTATCGTCAGACTTTTCGGCTTGAGACAATGGGGTTGATGGGTGTGGAGGAAATCGTAGCTATGCTGAGTCTTGTCCTCATCCAAAATCCACACGCTTACAACAGGGATTGTTGGAAAGTGTTCAGGAGATACTGGCTTAGTGTACCTTAAATGGCAAATTCTAGTGAAATTTGAGCATGATATCAGGGGTTTGCAAGTTATATCACCTAGCTATGTAAAGGATTTGCTTTACTTAGCAACTCTGAAATTATCCAAAATGTTGAAACTGGATTCTACTCATCTTCCAAGCAGAGAGCGAACTATGAATGTGGATAATATAGAGTCTTGAAGGACTTGCATTTATATAGTGCCTTTCATGACTGCAGGACATCCCAAAGCACTTTACAGCCAATGAAGTGCTTTTGAAGTGTAGTCACTGTTGTACTGTGTGCAGCAACCAATTTGCATACAGCAAGATGCCACAAACAGCAGTAACAATGACCAGATAATTTGTTGTTTAGTGATGTTGATTGAGGGATCAATATTGGTCAGGAGACCATGCAGAACTCCTCTGATCATCTTAGAATAGTACCATGGGATCTTGTACATCCACCTCAGTTTAACATCACAACTGAAAGCTGACACTCCCTCAGTAATGCACTGGAGTGTCAGCCTAGATTTAGTGCTCAAGTCTCTGGAGTGGGACTTTGCACACAATGATCTGTTCAGAGGTGATACTGCTACCAACCGAGCCACGGCTGATACCTGATATAGCAGAAAGGTTCCAAAAAAAAATAGTTACTTGGCAATCATCAGGGCTTTCGGTGTTGTAAAAGGACGAATAAAAAGGACGAATTGGGCAGTTTACAAAGAATGGAGTTCCTAAAGCGCTTGTGACTGACTCACCGTTTCAGCTAAAGTATGATTCAGAGAGTTCAGGCAGGTATGAACAAAATGGGAAAGTAAAAAGCTTCACAGTAAAAATGGAATAGAATAGAATGGAAACTCACAGCTTACGGTACTTTATATCACATCACACTGTGATATAATGTAATTGTTGCCAGTTGTCGATATAATTGTAACTACAGATAAATATACAACCTGTTACATTAATAAACAGCACAAAATGTTAATTTAGAAAGGCCGACACACAGCAAGGTTTGAAAGGTAAAAATCAAGGTGAGCTGTAACAACAGGTTTGCTTGGCAACTGCTTGGTTTTAATTAAACAACCATGTCTGTACACATCTCAAATATTTCTAAATTCCAGCCATCTGTCAGGATGCAGAATACTATCCTTTTTAAAAAATAATTACTGAAAATGTTAACAGTGCAGCAAAAAAATTCATGCCATCTATCTTCAAAAAGCAACGCTTTCATTGTCAAAGGCACCATTTTACTTTTTTTTTCTTTCTACTTCTTGTTACCAGTAGGAGATTACCTGATAAAATAGTCAATTATTTACCGCCATCAAACCTGTGATTCAAAATTAAGTTTGAAAAGTACCATCACCATATGACTACATTGGTTGTTTTTCAAATGTGCCAAAATCGTACCTTAATATTACTCAAGATCCATCAAAGCAGCCTTGCAAAATTTGGGGGTGTTCTGTGCCTTTATCATTGATGTAAAGGACTGCTGATACCTTGTGCTGGTTCTGGAGTCGGGTTGGGATTTATACTCAGCTGTACTTACAATTTCTTCACTCCAGCACTGCAGTTGTCAGGTGCAGTGTTGGGAGTGTTCAGGGTTTTCTTTATTTTCTGGTGTGTTCATGCTTATTGAAGTGAGCGATGGGATTGGACCACCTTTTCACTTTGCAGTTAATGTCAGCATGAAGTGCTCTCGTGTCAGTTACTTTAACAAGTTGGATGCAGAATAAAACTCTCTGTCTTGAGAGAGACTGTCTTAGTAATGTGACCGAGCCTCCAGTTTAGGAGAGCATCTTAAGTGTGTGGCTAGCACAGCATAGTATATTTCCATCTCGAAGCTTTCAGTTTTAGTTTGTAATTTCAAAACACAGCCTCTGCGTTGAATATTTAAGTAATTCATTTAATGTAGGATCTGTAACATATAAGAACATTGGAATAGATGTAGGCCAGTCAGCCCCTCGAGCCTTCTCTGTCATTCAGTTAGATCATGGCTGATCTTACCTCCACTCCATTTATTCGCCTTTGCTCCATATCTCTTGGTACCCATACCTAACAAAAACCTATTGATCTCAGTCTCGAAAGCTCCTATGGTTGCACCATCCACATCCTTTTGGTGGAGAGAATTCCAGATTTCTACTACTTTTTGTGCGGAGAAAGTGCTTTCTAATCTCCATCCTAATTGGGCTGGTTCTAAGTTGAAGATTGTATCCCCTTGTTCTTGATTTCCCCACTAGAGGAAATTGTTTCCCTGTCAATCCCATTGAAATCTTTTAATATTTTGAACACCTCAATCAGATCATCCCACAATCTTTTGTACGTAAGGGTAACAACCATGTAATAGATGGATACTTCCGTTCTTTTTGTCACCTGCTGAATCCTGATCAAGGTCTAGAGGTGAGAGAAAGCTTTCACACAGGGAGTTGGAAAAGAGGACACAGGTCATTCGAGGCTACTTACACACTCCTTGTCGAGGCATTGACAGAGACCTGAGGCTCGGCATTTCAGATGGACTTAGGAAAAACTTAAAAATCAGAAAATTTACTTTAAAGTGTCAAGATAAGCCAAACAAGTTAAGTATTAATAAGTCCAGACATTTGACTTTTTAGAGGATCAGGACTGGTTTTAATAGGTTTTAACCACAACTATTATGGTTTGTATAAATCCCAGAATGGTGATATCACAGAATCAAGCACACAACCTTTATGCAGTGCTCATTAACAAGTGCATAGCAAAGCTCTTTCCATATCCATTGCTTTTTTATACCTTGAATCAATTACTCCAAATAGCAGTTTTGTTTGTAAAAAGTTATGGGCAGGATTGATGCAAATTTGTGCAGGGTAAAAATTTTCTTTTTAAAAACTTAAAGGGGTAGATATCTGTCAATAAAAGGGGGCATCATATCATCCGCCTGCTGCATGCGCTGCCCGATATTCAATTCCAATGACTGCAATAGAACTGAATATCAGGCCTGGCCTATACCATCCATATTCACTTTGTAAAGTTCTTTCCAAATGTCTTTTTTCTTTCTGGCAAGCATCTGATAAAGTATTAGCAGTAATGTAGCACCAGTGTGTAATTTGTGCACAGTTTTCAGCTGGGTGAGCAAGTTGCTTACTTTTACCGAGTGCAACTGCTTGGCAGATGTATTCACAGCCGACAACTGGTGGTACTATTTTTATCAGCTTAATTTGATCAGTTGTGTATAAATCATCTGGTTGGATTGCAGTGACCTCAGCACTTCACCCTACAGTTTAACTTGCAGCTTCTCTACGAAAGGGTTCTATTTTTAATGCAATTCCCCAAAGACTTAAGGTCATCACTTCAGCCCTGAAGAACAGCCGGGACTTGAGAGCAAATATTTTATGCAGGTTCCAACATGAATGCAAAAATCTTTAGCTACAGGTTCACAGCACCCGAGGGCGTGCTGGGAATGATCTCATAGCCTGAACAGAGCTTCCCTGCCCATTCATTTTGGTTTCTAAAGGAAACATTCGGAAGTATGGGGACAGTTAGTGGGATCAGGGGCCTCTGACAACACTTGACTACCATCAGGTCCTTGTAGGGCTATGACCCTTTGGGAAATTAAGCATGGTTGATGCTGCAGAGAGGCAAGACAATCTGTCAGGGATCATACCTTACAAAATAGATGGAGGCCAGGTTGGCAGCTGTCATGTTCACTCCTATTTCAGCAGTCAGCGATTAAAAGGAGGTTTGACTATCTTATTTTCACTTTTCTCTCTTTTCTTAAGGCTTAGCCACTTCTCATTTTTAAAAATTGAACCATAATGACGAGCACTCCGTAAGCTGTTGCTGGGTTGCTACTGAACGCTTGTACTGCTTCTAGTCGTTCCTCACCAAACAAGTTATGGCTTCTATTATTGGGCGTTGTTGGTTAAGTAACAAATAGAATCCAGGCTGCTGATCCCTTTGAATTCAACATTTAGATGTGTACATGTAAAACTTGTACCTTTTTCTAAAACAAAATTCACAAATCCTGAAACATGTGGCAAAGGCTGTGCCTCACCGGTGGTTCAACAACAGTAAAGGCAACATCTGTATTAAGTACACACAAGTTACTGGAATGTACATATTGCGTTTGCATTACTATTCCTGAATGGCCAGTTAAGAGTTAGGCAAATATATGGTAAACAAGTTTTCAAGAGACTTTAATATCATAGTACTGATGCTGTACAGCATGATTGTGAATTATCTTTGTGATGTGACAGTGTTTGACCTCTCGTTCACTTTTTTTTTTGTTCTACTTCACAATCTGTGCCTGGACCACACACTGCCGTGATTCTGTTTAAAAGACATGTTTATAACTGTGCATCCTGTTTTTAACGATATATTTGTAAGGGTGTGCTTTTTGTTTGCCTTCAAATTTGTGTGCAGCTGTTATCATGGATATTAGAGGTTGGTTCTTAAATAATAGTTAAATGGTCCTTTTGATTTTTGGGGGTTTTATTTGAGTATCAGAATTTAATGATTAAAAATTTCAATCTTTTCAGCTAACACAAAATTAGAAGAAAGAGGAAATGAACAATACTAAAGTTGATCTTTTGTAATTTTAGTTTATTATCCTTTTTAATTTTGATGTGGCCTGGTAGATAAGTGCAGCAGAGCATCTTGATCTAACCTTTAAACCTCGTCTGCCATCTGAGTGTTTTGTTTCCTGACCAGTCCACTAGAGGGAGTATCACACTATTGCAAAGACAAAGCCATTGAGTTCAAGAAAGAACTTGCATTTCTGTAGTGCCTTATCACATCACCCAGGAGTCCCAAAGCACTTCAGATACAAAGAATTATTTTGACATGTAGTCACTGTTGCAAAGTTTGCAAACACAGCAACCATTTTGCATCTAACAAGCTCCCACAAAAAAAAGTGAGATGAATGGTGGTATCAGTTGAGAGAGAAATCTTGGTCAAGATACCAGGAGAACTCCCTGTTCTTTGAATAGGCCTATAATTCCATGAGCCACAATTTAATGCTTCATCCAAAAAGGATAGTTTTAGCACTTTCTCAGTACATCATTATAACCCTAGATTTTTTACCTATCAACTTAATTGAAATATCGTTCATTCTCCCACAATACACATGATTAGACTCCTCTACAAAGGTTTTTTGGATTTGCTAGCATGCATTTTCACAAGACAACACACACGCATGTATGTATCATACTTAAAACCAGTGGTTGCATTCTTGAACCACAGAAATGCCCAGACCACGAGGAGGCCCTTACTGAATAAGTGCAGCTGTACATAAAACGCCTACTGTATCCCTTGCTAATGTCCGAAATGGCTCGCAGGCAATAAAATTCAGTGATGCGTCTGTTAAGAAGTGCGGACAGTGCTATGCCTCTCTGAGCTCAAACGTTGATTTTCAGATTAGCACTGCTAAAAACTGTGCCCCGTTTGTTCTTCCTAAAGGTCAGTCAGACCAGCATTGAATTTTATTGTCCATATATTAAGGTGTATGAGTCTTAAGTGTTTAAAGTTTCTTTTTTTAATAGAAGTCTTGTTACCTGCATCTTTCTGCCAGTCCACCAGCAGCGGCAGGTCAAACGTGGGCAACACCAGTGGCATTCTTTCTCGATGGCTATTTCTTCATTGTTGTTTTCAGCAGTGAGCAGTTGGCACAGCACCTTTTCCTGTGCACTTAAGTTATCACTGAATGGCTATATGACTGTACATACAAATGATTGGCCATCGAGAAAGAATGATATTGGTGTTGCCCATGTTTGACCTGCTCCTGAAGGCAGGCTGGAGGATGCCAACCAAGGCGCATTTATTCATCTTCCTCACCACACCCCCTTCCCCCCACCCCCACCCACTGACCCCCAGTCACTTCTGTTACAAGTTTACAGGTGTGGCCGCAAGGCATCATGTGGCAGCTGTGGCCACAAATAATTATTTTTTTTAAAAAGAAACTTTAAACTCAAGACTCATACACCTTAATATATGGACAATAAGATTCAATGTTGGTCTGACTGAACGTTGTGAAGTACAAACAAGGCACGATTAGTAGCTGGTTTGCTAACAGAAGATGCATTTGCAAATCACAGAGTACTATTGTTAGTAATTATGGCGACCCATGACCCTGAGTTCTCTTTCCTCAGTGGAAAATTTCTAGCAGGGAGGAGCGAATAGCGGGAATATTACCAGCAGCTTTGATGGCAGGCGTGGGGGGAAATTTTTTAAATGGCGCATCAGGTTGTCCTCCTGACGAATTCCGCCTTCAGCCCAACTTGCTGGAGGCAGGTGAGTAATGGAGGTGGCTAACCTCCCTCACCCTGGTGGGATCCTACTGGCGGCAAACAGGGCCCATGCTGCGGGGGTAGCCCGGCCAGTCCCTGGAGGCAGTCTCCTGATGAAAGGCTGGGAGAGGCCAACCAAGACACAATTATTCATTTTTCCCTCCCTCCCCTCCCCCCCTTCCACCCCTCGTCACTTCTGTCACAGGATTACAGCTGCGGTCGCAAAGCATCTTGTGGCAGCTGCGGCGACAAATAATTTTTAAAATTTCCAACGTCTTCAGGGGCTCCCTCTATCTTGAGGCACCCTGGCATTCTGCTGCCTGCCTGCCACAGCTGGGGCTGCTAGCAGGACAACTCTGCAGGCCCTCTCATTGGCCTAGCCGGGTGCATGTCGACCTGCCATCCTTAATTGGACGCCACTCCTGGAGGCGGCCTATTAATTGGCCAGCTCCGGCAAGATCACACAGGTGAGCAGCCAGGCAGCACCAGCAGGGTTGGGACCTGCTTTTGGTCCTGACCTTTGATAATCTTTAAAGGCAGTAAGATTCCACCCAATACGTTTGAATTGGAAAGGGGGAGGAATCTTGGTTAACTTGGATTTTTAACCAGATTTACTCTTAATATCCTAAAGTTTCAATTTATATTTTATATGTAGTATTGTGCCCTAATGAGGTGAGGTGAGAGTGACTGCCCTTGACATCAAGGCAGCATTTGACCGAATATGGCATCAAGGAGCCCTCGCAAAACTAAGGTCAATGGGAATCGGGGGAACCCCTCTGCCGGCTGGAGTCATACCTAGCGCAAAGGAAGATGGTTGTGATTGTTGGAAGTAAATCATCTGAGCTCCAGGACATCACTGCAGGAGTTCCTCAGGGTAGTGACCTAGGCCCAACCATCTTCAGCTGCTTCCTCAATGACCTTCCTTCAATCATAAGGTCAGAAGCGGGGATGTTCGCTGATGATTGCACAATGTTCAGCACCATTTGCGACTCCTCAGATACTGAAGCAGTCCGTGTAGAAATGCAGCAAGACTTGGACAATATCCAGGCTTGGGCTGATAAGTGGCAAGTAACATTCGTGCCACACAAGTGCTAGGCAATGACCATCTCCAACAAGAGAGAATCTAACCATCTCCCCTTGACATTCAATGGCACTATCATCGCTGAATCCCCCACTATCAACATCCTAGGGGCCACCATTGACCAGAAACTGAACTGGAGTAGCCATATAAATACCGTGGCTACAAAAGCAAGTAGAGGCTAGGAATCCTGAAGCGACTAACTCACCTCCTGACTCCCCAAAGCCTGCCCACCATCTTCTAGGCACAAGTCAGGAGTGTGATGGAATACTCTCCACTTGCCTGGATGGGTGCAGCTCCAACAACACTCAAGAAGCTCGACACCATCCAGGACAAAGCAGCCCGCTTGACTGGCACCCCATACACAACCTTCAACATTCACTCCCTCCACCACCAACGCACAGTGACAGCAGTGTGTACCATCTACAAGATGCACTGCAACAACACACCAAGGCTCCTTAGACAGCACCTTCCAAACCCACGACCTCTACCAACTGGAAGGACAAGGGCAGCAAATGCATGGGAACACCACCACCTGCAAGTTCCCTTCTTTGTCACAAACAATCCTGACTTGGAACTATATCGCCGTTCCTTCACTGTCGCTGGGTCAAAATCCTGGAACTCCCTTCCTAACAGCACTGTGGGTGTACTTACCCCACATGGACTGCAGCGGTTCAAGAAGGCAGCTCACCACCACCTTCTCAAGGGCAATTAGGGATGGGCAATAAATGCTGGCCTGGCCTGGTCAGCGATGTCCACATCCCATGAATGAATAAAAAAAATATATAAACTCAGACAATAAAATAAATCCTAATTTACCTGGTCGGGAAATAATAAAGTGGAATGATTTTTTGTGAGAAGCATAAGGTGCCATCAAACGATTTGTCCAGTCATGCAAGGTTGCTGCATTAGGCCTCTGTCCATTTTTTTCCCCACACCTCTTGCCTGGCTTGACAACAACTAATGGGGAATTGACACTCTTTTTCCATAAACTACACAGTCTACACTCTGGCCTGTGTTCCAAGACACTAACTTATCTCAGGGTTGAGATGACATTTGAAAACTGCTTGATCTTTGCTTTGTTGCTGCAGTTTATTTATGTCACTTAAACCCTAAGGTGTGCTATGGCCTTGTTAATACACTGTAATATTGTGCATTAATCCCTATGTAAAAGCCAGGAAGTTTAAAGATAAGTATTTTCTACAGGCCAGCTAAGCAGGAGGTTATAGTCAAAGAAACTGGTATGAAGATAAGCTTCTGGCAGAACACACTGTTACTTTTCAAAAAGTACAGCAAATGTGAATTAAAATCTCAAAAGATTAACATATTTCTGGGAAACCCCCAGTACCTAAAAGGGAGGAGCCTTTCAGTAGTGATAGGTATGTTAGTTGCCGATTGCTTTTCAATGCATCTCCTGCAGTTTCATGCTGCGCGCCTGGCTGACCTCAAGCTGGTACGGTGGACCTTGTCCTTAGCAGAGACTAGCCCGGGTTCGGGTGTCAGAGTCCAGTTGCCCTCCCTACAGGCACCAACACACACTTCATGGATGATAATGAAGGGCTTGCCTCCTGATCTCTGCAAATTTTGTTCTTGTCACAGTTCTCCAGCTCCGACTCCAGCAACGGCGAACCCGTGAACAGCTTGCAGACCAAGGCATCATGCCCCGTAAGTACATTTGAGTTCTCCTTCCTCTTTCATGATATCAAAATAATATATATGCATATGCAATGATGTTAAATGTTTTTTTTAAAAACTAGCAGGAAGCCACTGTCTATCATCTGTTATGCTACAAATAGACTTAAGCATAAAGTAACCTCTTTGAGCTCATTGAAATGTAGTCGTAACTGTGAACCCAAAAAGTATTCTTTAGCTATTTTCAGTTCCTTCAGCTGCACTTATAAGAACCAGGAGCAGGAGTAGGTAATTCAGCCGCTCGAGCCTGCTCCGCCATTCAATACGATCGTGGCTGATCTCATCTTGGCCTCAACTCCACTTTCCTGCCCATTCTCCATAACCCTTCAACCCATTTCTAATTATGCACAAAGTATGCACTAAATCAAATTAATTACTTGGTGGGGGGAGGGGCAGTAAATGCCATTTGAAAATTTAAATGGAGAGAGACTCATGTTTGGTACTCTGTTATGTTCTGTTTAATAGCTATAGTTTACCCAATATCATCTTGCACTCCTGCCAGCAGATTGCAGTGCTTTTATTCTGGAGGATGTGGCACTTTCTCATGTGAATTCTCATAGCCAAGGCATGGTTATTGTGTGTCTGCTGAAGAAGCCAGAATTTCTGACAAATTAGGGTCCAACTGACCAGGCAGCAACTATTAAAAGGAATGGAGCTTATTGAGATTCTCAGCAATCAAAGGATTAAGTGTGCAGACTCACTT
The DNA here is from genome assembly GCF_036365525.1 of Heterodontus francisci. Taxonomy (NCBI): domain Eukaryota; kingdom Metazoa; phylum Chordata; class Chondrichthyes; order Heterodontiformes; family Heterodontidae; genus Heterodontus; species Heterodontus francisci. The sequence continues at coordinate 29,025,907 of NC_090396.1, read as the reverse complement.
ATACTGGGATGTAAGGGATGTATTTATGGAAAAATAACTATAGCATTTCAGAACCATTGTGTAACTTGTTTGAATTTTATGGGTACGTTAGCATAGTTCTTATGTGGCTTAGTTAGCGGTGCAGAAGATTGGACTAACAATCTGGCGAACCCGAGTTCAAACCCCATCCTGACAGTTTGAGAATCTAATTTCACTCAAAAAAAAAAAAAAATCTGGAAATAAAAGTTGGTGTCTGTAAAAGTGGCAATGAAGCTGTCAGATTTTCGTGAAGACCCAACTAGTTCACTAAGGAAATTTGTCGTCTTTATCCAGTCTGGTCTGTGTGTGACTCGAGATCCACTCTAACCTGGTTGACTCTTAACTTCCCTCTGAACTAGTCTAGCAAGTCACTCTGTTGTAACACCACCTTCTCAGGGAAATCATGGGTGGGCAATAAATGCCAGCCTTACCAGCAATGCCCATATCTGAGGAATGAATTAAAAATAACTTTACTGAAATATTTAAGTTGTGAATAAATGCATATTGCACTCATTTACAAGTAGACGGTAATCATGTGTAAGTAGACTTCAAAGTTTCACTTTGTTCTGGAAAAATGCAAATAATTTTTGAGGTTCATACCTATGTGGATTTTTGAAATATCTTACTAGCGGATCCCCTGTGACAATGCTGTCAGAGTCAGAAACTTCTTTGGAGTGACAGAAACATTTGACCATATAACCCTGTATTATTCTGCTGCTAAGATGGAGTTATGTTTGATCTTCCCTGCCTGTTTAGGGCCATATAGTCTGTGAATAGGCATATGCTGAAGTCACTTGGAGGCTAATTGCTTTCCTTTTTAAAATGTATTTCTTAAATACAATATAGAAATTTGCATGTGATAGATCACCGAACACGTTTGTATACTGAGGGATCTGATGCATTGCTCAGAGTGAGTCCGAACTTGTAGCAAGTGTTGCCATAAGGAAGTAGAGGAGGAGGTATCTACTATTACATCTATTGAAATAATTTGAAAAGCAGCATCTAACACTTCTGGACACAGAATGAAGCAAATATTTTTTGACTGATTCTAGGAAAACATATCTTTTCTTACCCATTACATAAACAAATCTTTATGTAAACAGAGATTGCCTTTGAATTTTCAGTATAAAAATAAAGTACAGGTGCTCTAATCATATATACAATCCCCATCTCTTTCCCTGGGCCAGCAACTCTGAAATAAAAGCTGAAAACTGGATTAGTCTTCCTTGAAAAGCGTCTCACATTCATCTCCCAATTTCTTTTCAAATCATTTGGAAAAACAAACCCACAAATAGTGTTACAGCCTAAGGTTTCCTTTTCTTCTGAATCATATTGACTCACGCTAAACATGCTCCAAATTGTACATGTTCAGCTTGTGGTATCCTGACAATTACTGGCATGGGTTTAATTGTTATCTCATTCAATTTTGCAAATTGTAGCTCTAGAAAGACTGTCAACACCAAGTCCAGGTTTGAAGAGAGGCTCAGGTTTCCAAGTAAAATTTTTATTGAAGGTCTGAGACAAAAAACATTTTTGTGGTCTATTGTGATATTTATTTTTCTGCTTTTAAAATATGAGAAATTTTATTTTAAGAGCTGAATATGAGTTCATGAAAGAAACATGTCGGACAAACGTTTTTATAAAATTCATTTCCATGTCCGCTTTTTTTTTTAAGTTGTTAGAGTTTTGTCACTTTTAGTTTTCAATGTGTGGAGAGTGCTGGTCACATGGTCACATTTACTGCCTGTCCATACTCAGTCTGAGAACGTGCTTCAAAAACAATAACAACTTATATTTATGTAGCACTTTTAACATAATAAAACCTCCCAAGGCGCTTCACAGGAGCATTATAAAACAAAGTATGACAATAAGCCACAAAAGGAGAGATTAGGTCAGATGACCAAATGCTTAGTCAAGGAGGTATGGTTTAAGGAGTGTCATAAAGGAGGAAATGTGAGGTGGAGAGGTGTAGGGAGGGTATTCCAGAGCTTAAGGCCTAGGCAACTGAAAACGTGCCCACCAGTGGTGGAGCAATTAAAATGAGGAATGCACAACAGGCCAGAATTATCTTGGAGGGTTGTGGGGTTGGAGGAGATTACAGAGATAGGGAAGAGCAAGGCCACAGAGGGATTGAAAACAAGAATGAGAATTTTAAAATCAAATTGTTGCTTGCCGGGGAGCAAGTATAGGTCAGCGAGCACAGAGATGATAGATGAATAGGACTTGGTGCGAGTTAAGATATGGGCAGCAGAGTTTTTGATGACCTCAAGTTTATGGAGAGTAGAATGTGGGAGACCAGCCAGGAGTGCATTGGAATAGTCAAGTCCAGAAATAACAAAGGCATGAATGAGGGTTTCAGCAGCAGATGAGCTGAGGTAGTGCAGAATTGGGCAGAGGAGGTGGAAATAGGCAGTCTTAGTGAAGGCACGAATATGAGATTGGAAGCTCATCTTGGGGTCAAATGTGACACCAAAGAGAGACTGGCTTAATCTCAGACAGTTGCTAGGGCCAGGGTGGAGTTGGTAGCTAGGGAACAGAGCAGGGACCAAAGATAATGGCTTCAGTCTTACCAATATTTAATTGGAGAAAATTTCTGCTCATCCAGTACTGGATGCCGGAAGAGTAGTATGATAATTTAGCAACAGTGGAGGAGTCAGGAGAAGTGGTAGTGAAGTAGAGCTGAGTGTTATTAGCATACATGTGAAAAGTAATGCTGTACTTTCGGATGATGTTGCCGTGGGGCAGCATGTAGATGAAAAGTAGGAGGGGGCTAAGGATAGATCTTTGGGGGACACTAGAGGTAACAGTGTGGGAGTAGGAAGAGAAGCTATTGCAAGTGAGTCTCTGGCTATGATCCAGTAGATGAGAATGGAACCAGGTGAGAGCAGTCCCACCCAGCTGGGTGACAGTGGAGAGGCACTGGAGGAGGATGGTGCGGCTAACCATGTCAGAGACTGCAGACAGTTCGAGAAGGACGAGGAGGGAAAGTTTATCTTTGTCACAGTTGGATAGGATGTCATTTGTGACTTTGATAAGAGCTGTTTTGGTACTGTGGCTGCGGTGGAAACCTGATTGGAGGCATTCAAACATGGAGTTCTGGGAAAGATGGGAATGGATTTGGAAGGTGACAACACATTCAAAGACTTTGGAGAGTAAAACGAGGTTGGAGATGCAACAGTAGTTTGCAAGGGCAGTGGGGTCAAGGGTTGTTTTTTTGAGGAGGGAGTGATGATGGAAGATTTAAAGGAGAGAGGGACAACACCTGAAGAGAGAGAACCATTTACAGTATCAGCTAACATGGGGACCAGGAGGGGAAATTTGGTGATTAGCAGTTTAGTGGAAAAAGGATCAAGGGAAGAAGAGGTGGGTCTAATGCACAAGATGAACTCAGAGAGGACATGAGGGGAGATAGGAGAGAAACTAGAGAGAGATACGAGTTCAGGGCTAGGGCAGGGGGAGCATTATAGGAAGTCTGGCCAGGTGGGCTAGTGGCAGGAAGGGATGTGGCAGAGGCAGCTGATTCAGATAGTCTCGATCTTAGTGACAAAAAGTCGATGAGCTCCTCGCACTTATTGGAGGTGAAGGTAGAGGGGATAGGGGTTTAAGGGTTCTGAGCCTATTCCTTGAACTGCTGCAGCCCTCATGCTGATGGTGATCTCACAATGGTGTTAGGTAAGAATTTGCATGACATTGGTTCAACAATGATGAAAGCAGTGTGATATATTTCCAAGTCCATGATGTGTGACTTAAAGTAGGACCTAAATGTTAGCAATTTGAGTCATTTAATTTCTGTTCTTTTTAGTGTTCTGACTTACTGACTTACATTTCATATTTATAAAAGAGCAAATAACAAGTGTGATGGCTAACTTTTGATATGGAAATTATGACATGTCAGATGCAAAACATAGATAGCTATCAATGTTATTGAATTTCTGCATAATACTTCAGAAAAAACATATACAAACAAAGGTGGTCATTTGGAATGTAGAGAAAGTGTCTCAGTACCCTAATTCTTCACACAAATTGCAGGCATAAATTTCTCAATCGTAATACTGAAGATAATCTGTTAACATTAATGAGTTATCATCAGCGTTATAGCCAAGGCCAGACGTTTGTAACTTTTACTTGATCTTAGCAATGAATGACATACCAAAAAAAAACAAAGCCATTATTCCAGCCTGGAAACTGAAGGGCTATCAAAGTTTGATTTAATTCAACAACAACATATTTAATACAGTAAAACCTCCCAAAGGCTTTCATAGAACGTTACTGGAGAAAATTTGATACCGAGTCATATAAATATAGCAGGTGTTGTAGTTTGCTGATATCAACTTCACATTCATTGAATTAGGACTAAAATCTCGTAATCCCTCATTTCAAATTCAGATATTTAAAACTGCTCATAGTATACGTACATTCTAAAAGATCACACAATCCAAGCAGTGGGTTTTGGTCAGAGCAAATTGGTCCGCCAGCCTCATTTGCTACTTACCAGCAAGATGCTGGTATCAGTCCCAGTAGCAGCTCAACAGTCCCAGGGTGGGGGAAAGATCAGCTGGCTCAGATGCAGTTGAGCCAGCCAAGGTCCATAGGAGAGTCCAGTTGCGGAGGAGGGGAGCAGTGATTGCGGGTGGCCATGGTTTAGTATGGAGCCAGGTAGGAGAGCAACTGGCTCCATATTAATGTAAGTTTAAAAAATTGAAACTTACCTTTCTGGTGGAAGTCTGTAGTGGTCCCTTTCAGGCTGCTGGTTTGGGCGAAAAGCACCTGAGGTAACTGACTGAAGCAAATTGGATTTTACAAATGGGTCCTGAAAGATACCTTAGGCCCCCAATTTGGATAGGAAATTACTTACTCTCTGTTTCAGGCACTTACCCAGGACACCTACAAGGCAGCCCTAAGCCATATGTCGGGCAGTAGACTTCCAGCGCAGAATGAAGATGCTCACACCGCCCACCATATTGGACCCTTAAGTGCCTAATTTATGCCTGTAAAACGAGTGCAATGCAATACAATTCCTATGCCCCTGAATCAGTCATACTGAGGAATATTAATCCCAAAAAAACAAAATACGGTGGGGCATACTGAGTTCTTAAAGGGACATCACTCTTAAAGCGATCATACAACATCCCCTTTCTTTCCAAAGATATGTCTCGTATGCTACAAGTAAAAACACATAAAATTGGACAATATCAAAATTAGTTGTACAGGGATAGAGATTATGGAATTTACAAGTATAAAGAGATGGATTATAAAATTTATGAGTGCAGAAGCTTAAAAGTCCATATATTGTTTCGGTGGTTTGACAACTCTTCCAGATCTGGTTATGGTATAACCTTCTGGGGATGTGGATTTCACCCTTGGCTCTTTTTGGTTTGCAGACATATTGTCAATGTGTTGTTTGTTGTCTTGTTGTTCCATCATACCCTCATCACCGGAGTGTTTTCTTTCAAATCCGCTGTGCGCAATTGGAGTATTGCACACTTTTAATTGGCATCAGTTCCTCCTCAACACTGCTCCATTAGATGTTGTAACCTCAGAAGATCTAGGCTCATTGCATACTTTGGATACCTCTGCGGGTAACCATGTTCTCATTGTGGAGTGTACGACCTGATTTTTTGACCTACGTATAGCTGAGGTAGTTCCGCCCTTGCATGTCGGTCATGCGCCATCTTCATTCTCCCTTGTTTTTCAAACAGTGTCTCCTACATCTCTGAGAATTTGGACAGATGATGGCTTGGCAGAATCATTCGCACTTGTCTGTCAAACATAATCTCTGCTGGTGACGGTAAGCCCATATCCATAGGTGTAGCTCTGAGGTGTAACATGGCAACACGAAAATCTTGTTTCGTTGTCCTACACTTCAGGATAAGTGATATGCCAGCAAGACAATTAGATCTAGGATAATATGGTGAGGATGTCACATGGTTTACGTCCCATTTGGCACACATGGCCCTGAAAGGCCTGCCAATATACTTGGCCTGTTGTCCGAAATATGGAACTCAGTGTGCCTGCAACAATCGCACTTGAAGCATCTTTTACCTGTCCGACAATTGGAAATTTGTAGAAATAATTGGTGACTAAGATAAAGTCATCTCCATTAACAGTAAATAGGTCAGTGGTGAATTTGGACCAAGGGACTGATGAAATCTCGTGAGGGTGTAGAAGTTCTTTGCGTTGGTGTGGTTGGTGGCTCTGGCATAACTCATATATCTTCACTAACCTTTTGGTGTCACTGTTGATCCCTGGCCAATAAAAAGTGTCTCATGCCAGTCATCTCCTTCGCTCTATGTGGCCTTGGTGAAGTTGTGACTGGAGGTCCTCTCGGAGAGTTTTGGGCACAATCACTTGTTTTCCTTTGAAGGTAATGCCTCTCGAGATAGCGAGTTCATCTCTATAAGGCCAAAAGCATCTGAGGGTTTCTGGCACCTCTTTTACCGTATCAGGCCAGCCTTCTATGATGATCCTCCACAGTGCCTTCAGTTGTGGGTCATTGGCTGTTTCTGATTGTAGTTGGTCACATTTGTGCTGACCAAAATGCAATAAATCGATTTTGAGCACAGCTTCCACCTCGATGTCCATGCTGTCTACTTGTAGATCCAGTGGAACTTCTTCATTATTGCTCGGGTTTTGCAGTCTGCTCAGCGTATCCAAGGTGACCATTTTGGTACCCGGGGCACCCCTATACTTTCACTGAAAGTCGCTGTAGTCGAAGTGGTGCGCCTGTCAATGGTTAGCGCCAGATCATCTCCAGTGGTTTGTGGCCAATTTCCACAGTGAACTGCTTACCGAACAGGTAGGTGTGGAACCTTGTGATTCCAAACACCAAAGCAAGTGTTTCACACTCTGTGTTTGAGTAATTGGACTGTGCTGAGGATCCGAATGCAATTGTTTGTCATCCTGTAGGATACACACTCCTAAACCTTTCTGTGAGGCATTGACTTCCAGGATTGTCTTCTTCCTTGGATCATAGTACTGCAGGATACAGGTTTCTGCTGACAATGCTTGTTTGAGCGATTTAAACACGTACTGATGGTCCTCCTTATATATATATGATTTGATTTATTTGATTTAGAGATACAGCACTGAAACAGGCCCTTCGGCCCACTGAGTCTGTGCCGACCATTAACCACCCATTTATACTAATCCTACACTAATCCCATATTCCTACCACATCCTCATCTGTCCCTATATTCCCCTACCACCCACCTATACTAGGGGCAATTTATAATGGCCAATTTACCTATCAACGTGCAAGTCTTTTGGCTGTGGGAGGAAACCGGAGCACCCGGAGGAAACCCACGCAGACACAGGGAGAACTTGCAAACTCCACACAGGCAGTACCCAGAATTGAACCCGGGTAGCTGGAGCTGTGAGGCTGCGGTGCTAACCACTGCGCCGCCCATATGGTATGTCTTTCTTTAAGAGCTCTCTCAGTGATGATGCTTTGTCAGAAAAATTTGGAATGTATGGTGCCAAGAAGTTGAAAAATCCAAGGCATCTCGATAGATCTTCTTTGTCTTGTGCAGTAGGCATATACCTTACATCTTCAACTTTGCCTGGGTCAGGACGGATTCTGCAACCTGGATAGATGGAGCCAAAGAAATTGTTCTGACTTACATTCACCTTGTGTTATCTTAAGCAACACAATGTGGTACATGAATTCCAGTTCCTTGAAGATATCTAGTAGGTTTATTAACAGCTAAACTAATACACACAATACAGAGCAAACTATATGCAAAACCTTTGTCCAGGATGTTACAGTGCAGAGTGACTATGGCTTCTCGTCACATGACTACATCCTGGTACTTAGCTCCTTCGCATACTGAGTTCTTAAAGGGATATTACTCTTAAAGCAATCATACAACAGCTGTGGCAGGACCTTGGAGGAGATTGTCGAGGGTACTTCATTGCAAAAGAAGGATTATTCTTGGCCATTATACAAACCATTGTTCTGTCAGAATGGTAATTAAAATTGGAGGGTTTTTCTGAACAAACATTTTATTTTCGTTCAAACGTACTTTTAACAAAGACGAACATAGATGTTATTTTGTTTATCCTAATGCCCATCCAGCAGTCTCATGGAAAATTCCACGCCACCTGAAGGCAGGATTGGGCTTGTCTGTGACACCTGCTGTGGTTGAATAGTTTGCTGGCAGTCGTACGTGAATAGCCACTTGGGCTGCTTATACCTCTGGAACCAAAGCCTGGTTGAATCATCATGGTCAGGAGAGTAGAGAGGTTATTGCCACTCTGGGGAGGCGGAAGCATAAGAGCCCAGCGCTGTTACTCCATTGTCATCTACAAGTGAATTTTTGTGACTTCACTTGTGTCATCACAGGTGAATAAACAATAGGGAAGAGCATGTTTTATAACATCACAGGGATGACCATGTCTGTGTTAAAAAGAAATACTGAACTATAATCTCATGGAGAGTGTATATACAGTGAGTACTTTTACAATGTTTATATTTTATATCTAATGGGCGGGATTTTGTGCTGGAGGCGGGAGGGGGAACCCCACCTCTGCCTTCCTGTGTCCAGCACGCCACCCCCCCAATCCCCCAAGCGATCCTCCAGTCTTTTTCAATCAAAGTTTTAGGAGGCGAGATCCACGTCCCTTTAAAGACATTAAAGACTGGGATCTCGCCTCCAAGACCTGCCGGCTAATCAGAGGGCTGGCAGCTCAGCAGTATTGGCAGCACTGCAGTGGCCTTGGGCACAGCCCCAACGGTGCAATCCCAGAACAGAGGTAGGTGAGGGGGGGGTGGTCATGCAGTCCAGGGGGGCAGGTGTCCCGTGGGGTAAAGTTGTTCCTGGTGGGGGTCCTCCATGGGCCACAAGTTGCCCATGGAGGAGGGACACCCCAAGCCTGCAGTACAGGTACCTTGTTTTACAAGGTGTCCTCCCCGCACAGTGTTGGTGTCCTTCCCCCCCACCCCCCCACAAACCCTGGTTAATAGGCCACTTAAGTGTCTCAATTGGCCTCTGGGTGGGAAGGCCATTGTCGGCCAATCCCGCCCCCGGGAAGATCGCTGGGAGATGGGGAAGCGGTGGTACCTTCGCCCCGCTGCCCTCCCTTTGCCACCCATCATTATATTCAGTGCCCACTCCCCACCACCTCCGATCCCAGCTGAGGGGGCCTCACAAAATCGCAGCCAATATTTCTGCCGGAATTGAGCTTTAAGTACAATGAAGCAGTATTTAGCATGTTTAGAATTTTAAAAATAGTTCAGGAAAACAAATGAACTGATCGTTTAATGCAAGGAATTCCCTCAACACTGAGATCCAACAGTGATTGCATTATATTTAGATCAGCAGCCAAATAAACAACTCCAAGGCCATTATCTGACCTGTGAACATGGCAGGGTGTGAAAGGACTGTGTCAGAACCCTCAGCTGGGTGTTGTTTATCTAAAGAGCTTTATTAAAGAAGAAATTTCTGTGTGTGAATCGAATAGGATTTTGCACAATACTTAATCTTATATAGCAAAGAACAAGAGCAAAATATCATTTGAAAGTCAAATGCCAAGTAGCAGAGTTTAAACATCAGATTCATTTTGTGAATATAACACCTGCAGGTCTAACCGAGTCACTGAATGACTTTCTATTTAAGAACTATATTGTAAACAGGGGTGAGCATTTGTGGTGTCAGTCATTAGTTTAAAGTATCTAACTGGCATCTTGCAGAGCACTTACTACATTGCACATTCTCCAAGAGTCACAGTGTCTCTGACATAGAAGGGTCTTTTTTAATTCCAATCACATCATATGAAGTTCCATGTCTGAATTTGAAATAAACATCCCTGGGGAAAGTAATCACTGGAGAACTCAAGAATGCATAGAATGATAGAAACCACTTCTTCCCCAGCACCAAACCTCATACTGTTCCTTACTCATCAATAGACTTCCATACACGTCTGTTACATACCCAACTCTCAGCCACAGGGGAGTTGGTTGTGTTTTCCATTGAATCTTGAGCAACTTAATAAAACCCACAACAAGGTTACTGGGAAATCACATTCATTCCTATCACTAGATCACGACTCATTATATCTTCAAAGTATCGGATGCTTGACACTGGATTACTGGGGGATCTGAGACACGCCCATCACTTGAGTGACTGAAAATCACCTCTAGATTAACCAGGTTAATGATAAATACCCTCCCCCTGGGAGACTGAATGGAAATCTGATATACAATCCATCAGTAAACTACTAGAAAATGTACTGTACACCCATCATCAGTAAATACTGAGAGGATCAGTTATGATTACAGAGCAATCACAATTTATACTTAAATGAGAAGTCTAGACTAAATTATGTATGGAGTTGAATTGACACTGTTTCCCCAATTCCCTCCTGCTTTCTTGGCTTCTTTCTGATGTCAGGCTGTGGTTCCGCAGGCCCCTTCAGACCTTATCCACCTCTCTTCTTGTATGAACCAAAACAGAATCAGAAACAAATCCACTCCCGCTCTCACCCAAAATCCAAATGCCCACTTTGCCATAGCGAGCGCTGCTTCGCAGTCACACCTCATCCACCACGTTAAAAATTCACTCCCTCTACCACTGATGCACCATGGCTGCAGTGTGTGCCATCTACAAGATGCATTGCAGTAACTCACCAAGTCTCCTTTGACAGCACCTTCCTAACCCACGACCTCTACCACCTAGAAGGACAGGGGCAGCAGACGCATGGGAACACCACCATCTTCAAATTCCCCTCCAAGACACACAACATCTTGACTTGGAAATATATCATTGTTCCTTCACTGTTGCAGGGACAAAATCCTAGAACTCCCTCCCTAACAGCACTGTGGGTGTGTTTACATCACATGGACTGCAGTAGTTCAAGAAGGCAGCTCACGGACAATTAGGGATGGGCAATAAATCGTGACCTTTCTAGTGATGCTCACATCCCATCAATGGATTTTTAAAAAAATCAGATGTGGGAAAGCAGATTGACGTATACTCCAGGGGTGGTCAGTCCAACTCCACAGCTCAACTGGGATCACAAACTTGGCTTACACTGGCCATTGAAGCTAGTATCGTCTGGTCTGTACAGAATTAGATTGGATGTGGCCTTTACCTACTAAACCATTGGAGAAGTTAAATTCCATTATTTCTGTCTCTTTAAATTATGATATTGCTACACTAAACCACTCAAAATCAATTATTAGAATTGCTATTTACAAATCTTTTAAATAGCCTTGTAGTGTTTCTCACTTTAGAATCATTGTGAAATGTCACCTCAGCTGCAAATTTTTCATAGCAGGAAGCAGAGTGAGATGAACTTGCCTTTTCTTGTTTCTCTTGTAACTGCACATCCCTTAGATGTGTGCCAGATCCCTTTATAGTCGTTTCATTCTAGATTTCATGAAACTTTTGTGACGTTTGGTACCGCAGTGGACCAGTAGCCTAGTTCAAGTGTCCATCAGTAATTTTAAGCACCTAACTTGGAACTGAATCTTATCTGTGTTTTAAACATTTACGAATGTTGGGAGAGCAACAGGCTGCACAGAACGATAGGTTCAGCTCGGAAACTGCCATGCGGTGAGTTTCCAATTGTAGCATGTTGAAACAGGAAGTGTGTAACAGAGGTCTGCACAGGCATGGAGCGTAGCAGAGACAGAGTTATACCAGGCTGCCCTCCTCCTCCTCACCACAGAGAGGGGAGGGGCATCTGCAAATAGATCTCCAGTCTGTACTCAGTCAGGGAACATGTGTGAATTGGAAAATGTGGGAAACAAAGTAAATAATAATAAATTAGAAAAAGAAAACAAGCCGTCATCAAGGTTGTCATGTTTACAAGGCAATCCAGTTGATGATTCCATATCAATTGCCTGAGATCAACTGTTAGCCCTGTAGTCTGTTTATTAAACCAATGTGACCCCATACATGTGCAAGGAAGCAGAGATGTTCATTCACAAATGTTTACTGTGTCTTAATAGCACTTCCTGCAATGCTGCAGTGCAACACTGAAGATCTGCTTTGACCAAGTGTAGACAGCTGATGAGGGCAAAGTGACGATATGAATTTTTTTCAAAATGAAGGACGGCTTAAACATCCGAAACATCTTCACAACTTAGCTCATCTTCATTAAAATAATGATGTAAACTGTCACTGCACATTTTGTAGCTGGACAGGGCCATATGCATAGCAGCGGATATATGATATTGCATTGCCTGTACATTTTTGAAAGGATGGTTTGTCGCGAAGCAGCCAGCTCTTTGGTAGTAGCATTTTGAGTCTGAAATCAATGTGCAAACAAATTAGTCTAGTTGCTTTCATTGAGGTAAATATTTATTACAAGAGCTTTTTTTTAAACAAGGATTTTTCCTGCAAGGAGCAAAGCAATGACAACAATAAATTTTAATCTAGAAAATATCTGGATGGTAACTCTTCATCTAGATGGATCGCTATAGCATTTTGCATGTTTTGGATGAGTTGTCTCATCCAGACCTGATATTCTGAGGCTGCCATGAGATGAACTCTTTGGCCAGCAGCTCAAAACAGAAAAATGTGTCTCAAAATGTTACGGTATTGTGATCCTATCTGTCTTGGATTTTTTTCGCCACTTGAAGGACATTTGAAGTTGGTGTTGAGCCAGTCATCGAGTCATACAGCACTGAAACAGGCCCTTCGGCACACCAAGTCCGTGCTGACCATCAACCACCCCTTTATACTAATCCTACATTAATCCCATTTTCCCTCTCACATCCCCACCTTCCCTCAATTCTCCTACTAGCTGCCTACACTAGGGGCAATTTTTTTACAATGGCCAATTTACCTATCAACCCTGCAAGTTTTTGGCATGTGAGACGAAACTGCAGCACCTGGAGGAAACCCACGCGGTCACAGGGAGAACTTGTAAACTCCACACAGGCAGTACCCAGAACCGAACCCAGGTCGCTGGCGCTGTGGTGCTAACCACTGCGCCACTGTGCAGTGCCCATTTTTCCTAAGTTGTGGCAACCTCCAAAATGAATGGTGACAACAGAAAATTAGAAGAAATAAATTCTGCAAAAGATTTTAAAGTAAAGAAATTAAGGTGAACACTGGAAAAAAAATAGACTAGACTATCATATTACCATGAAATTAAAATAAATTAGAACGGCGAAGAAAGTTAGGGAACAGGCCAATAGACAAAGAGCAAATAAATTATTTACTTTTTTCTCAATTATGAAATATATTTACTGTTTATTTTTGTAAATTCTTGGTTAATATGACAGAAATAAAGCTATGGGATGGGTGGTGATGCTTGGAGAAGGCCGAAGCTGAAGTTTCCATTGATATGAGACAGGTGATCTCCAGAGCTGTACCCAAAATGGTGCCTGTATCCACCTGTCCCATGTTAATGAGATGTCATCCCACTAAGTCCATAAACTCTGCCAGGGACAGCACTGGAGGGCATTGTTGGACATAATCTTGGCATAAACAGCAAAGGAACTTTGGGACACAGGTTTGTAGCAATATAGGAGCATTGGTATCTTTTTGCATAGAGTTGCTTAGTGCATTTGTAAAGGCTTTCAATTTTGCAGGCTATTAAGGGTTAACAAAAAGAAACTGAAACTCAGCTCAGAGAAAGCTGACTTGTTCTTTGTCTAGCCACATTTTGTTTTCTTTCTTCCTTTTCCACCCATGTTTGACATTTGTCTTTCTTCCTTTTGGTTTTTCTGTACCCTGTACAATTTCTCAGCTAATAGGTGACCATGGGCTTTTATAACATGTTCAGACTGAGTGAGGAGGAGTGCACTGTCTTTCTCTAGTTCCACTTCTCCACAGGGCACAACTTATATTTAAATGTTTACCCAGTTACTGATATGGCCAATTATATACTCTATTTTTATTTCAGAATAAAATCCACTAACCAGTTTCTTTAATAAACAACAAAGTTATCAATTTATTATAAAACAAGACATATTCAGTATAGATGCAAAGCATTAACACACAGATTGAAATATAAAAGTTCCCTTCTAACATAGCCAGACACACACACACACACACCAGTTAAAGAAAAAATGGAGGTTTTCTCTGCAGAGATCTTTTTACAAAGAAGACAAAAAAAAACTTTGGCCAAATATTTGTTAATTCTTGAGGAAAAGGAGAAGATATGGAATGATATCGGTTGTCCCTTTTTTCTGGCGTCCCAAATACTCATAGATGGCTGTCGCTGGGATCTTTTTGGAGCCGTTCTCTTCAGGCGATGTCGAAGATTAATCTGGCATGCTTTCCAGGAGAAATGCGGCATCAGGAGTTTCAGCTATCACACTGGATTCGCAGGGTTTCTCAGAGAGGTGGAGAAAAGATGAACTGATGTCTTCTCTGTTAGCAGGCTGACCCCAAACTGACTCAAAACGATATTCAAAATGAAACCAACTCCTGACCACTATAAACCTTGACATGTCACTTCTCTGTAAACAACTCCCCTAGTCACCAAGGCTCTTGTTTATTTAGCTTAAGGCATGCGACATCCAGTAAGGGTTTGTTTTTTAAACAAAGTTCAAGTCCCAAAGTTCTTCCATTGTCCTTTTTTATAAAAAAAACAAAGTCCAGCATCTATGGAATCACTTCAGTCCTCCAAATGAATCGATTTCCACAATTCTAAAATACGAGTCCTCACAAAATATTAAAAAATGGAAGTACTTTCATAACAAACTCCTAAGCCACCACTTTGTAAGATGCAACCTTCTACCCTTGACTGGTTACTCAGTGGTTTGAACATGAGAATTATGTGAAATAAGGAGGCAACACTCAAAGCTCAAATTAAACACCAACACCGTTACTATGTTTGGTAGGAATACCAGTTAGCAGTACATACATCCATTTGTCATAAACACGTTAGAAGAGATTATACATGCGATCACCCGGTGAGCAGTCACCTGCCACTGATCGTACTCTTCAGCAACTAACAAAGTTGTTTGGCTGCAGTGTCAAATCATTTCTTTCAATGATCTTTATATCCTTCTTTCCAAGGTGGCTATGAATGTTTTGCTGACAGCTTCATACTGTCCTAGCAAAATCCACCTTAAGCTACAATATCCAATTATATGTTAAATTCTTTGTTTAAATCATGAGGTTAAATCGCTCTTTGAAACTGTCCATTTTTCTTCAACTATTTTTTCCCAGTAAATCTTGCTCTGGAATTAGCAGCTGTGCATTTTAAAAGAATACAAACCCTGACCGCAATGTCAACTTGTGTCATCTTCCTGCAGCTTTCATACCCCTTCAATTAGCTGAATCTCTGTAGTTGGGTTTGAAAACATCCCCACACCCGGTCCCCCCAGCAGACATTGTGACTCTATGTTCTTTGTGTCCAGTTTCATTTCTTCTCAGACTTATCAAATGTTACAAAGGTTTTTTTTTCTATTCAGAACTTAGAATTCTGTGTTTTAAAAACTGAGAAAAAGATTTTTTGCTCATTGGAAGACACCTGCAAATAGTTGGAATTCCTGCAATGTTTTGGAAGGAAGTTCATAACAAAAGTTGAACTTTATGGGTGCTTTGAAAGGAAGTTGAACTTGTACAAGGACAGGAAAGCCAGCAATTTCAAGGAAACCACAGGAGTTTGGCCTTCCTCCGAGAAGTTTATTTTTGATGGACAAGAAAGACAGTGTCTGGACATGTGACCATGCTCAGGAAGGTTTTTTTCACTTTGGATCCTTTTAAAAAGCCAGTGAGTTGGACAAAGGGCAGGCATTTGAAATATTTGCTTTGACCTGACTGGGGGAAGAGAAGAAGACCCAGAAAAGTGTTGCCTCTCTCTGTCGAGGAATCCTACAGCTCTTGAGAAGAAACCCTGCATCCAGGGTGGTTCCTGCTGCCTCCTGTGTTCAAATAAATCCTGAAATCTGAAGAGTTCTTCTACTGCTAGACTGCTGCTGACCTAAGCAGACCTGTTGCTACACCCCTGATGGAAGACCTATGTGATGCCTGCTGAATTGGCATGAATGCCTACCCATCACACACTGTTCATCAGCCTCGCCTGGAGAGACTGCAAGTGGCATCCAACTATTCGACACCTCACCATACCGAAACATCCTACCAGAATGTGATAAACTCAATTATTTTTTTATTATTCCTTCTATTCCTAAGAAACAGCTGTAAACCAAAAAATCAGTTTTCGTGGTTAACCCTTTTTTAATGTATGTGTGTGTGTGTGTGTGTGTATGAGGGTTAAGGAAATAGGGAGCTTTTCATATATATGGATTTATCTCATTAGTAGTTAAGACTTATTGTTTCTTTTCTAATAAATAGTTAATGTTGTTGTTTCAAGAAACCTGGTTTGGTGCGCTTTATTCTAGGGGAAAAGTAAAGTGTTTCATGTGACTATTCTTCGGTAGGTGGGAAACTTTATTTTATATGCTATGACCTGTGGAGTAGTGGGACTGAATTAACAGTGCATTACTCCCACCTTGATCATAAGACAAAAAATAAAGTTTCAGCAAAACACAGCTTTGAAGTATGGCTGTTGGTTGGTTGCATCCCAATTTTATGACCTTTGGGCCTTTCTGCCAGTTATATCATAGCCATGAAGTGTTTGTTTTCATCACAGTCCAGTGACTTTGTTTATCTATTTTTTTAAAAGCCTACTGCTTTTAGCAGGTTACTTTAGTTTGAAAAGCCTTTTGACCTTTGCAATACATGCTGGAAGATCTGGGAAATTTCTGTACACCTGCCGACAACAAACAGCATTCTATATTTCATTTAAACTATCAATGCTCCTGGGTTGGTTAGCCTCACAAGTCTCAAACACAAGTTTCAATTAAAATAATATTACCGTTTCTTACAGCTTGAAGATGTGCAGGAACAACGAAGGCCACTTTTCAGCTCAATTTTCTTTCTTTCTTGGTGAGGAAAGGACAAGCCTCTGCTCAATACCTAACAGAAAAAAATTCCAAGAACAGGGCCTCACCATGAGGCAAGGAATCAACAGAATGCTCCCCACCTTTACTTTCCCCCTTTTGTCTTGACTCTTAAGGGTCAATATTGAACTAATAAGCTTTGTTGCCGAGAAGATATTTCTGAAATAACATTAATAGAGATAGGACAATTTGAGGAGATTGGGATCTTATTCAACAAGGTCCTCCAGAATTCATTGAGATGCATTTCTTTCTGTTCCCTATTAGCTGTTTGTTGACTTTTGTAATGGTGAGTGATAAGCTAATGATTTCAGTTACATACTGCTGTGTGGAACACTTTGCTGAGCTGCTATCTCCAAAAGGATTGAGTACTGAAGAGTTTTTAGTAGATGCTCCAAGTACCATGCTTAGCTGTCCTGCAGTAAACAATACCAAAATACCAAAAGATTATTCAAGTGGTTTGAACATATGCCTGGCATAAGACTGTTCAGGGTGACCTGACTTGGAGCATCAGATGCTACAGAAGCAGAGTCTGTGTGCATTATATTTGAAAGGAGTTAGTTACTTTAAAACGGGGAATATTAAATGTAGAAAGTGAACAGGAGATTGGGATCATGTTAAGTGACTAGATGAGAAAAAGACTAGAGGAGACTTGATGGGAGAGGTGGTCTGTTCCTATGATGTAGTATTCTATCATTGTATCAAAATTTGAAATTATGCTGAACAAATCTGGACGTTTATTTGGGGGTTGACAAGCATAGCATTAAAAAACCCTACAAATGATATGTATTAACATTAAGAAGGCTCAGCAAGTTCAATACCCTTTTTACTGAGACAGGCATCACACTTAGTGAACCATTCTCAACCCTTGTCAGGCTTCATCATAGAATTGCTCACCGATACCTTGAAATGAACCCTGACATGGCTAACAGATAATATTTCACATTCCCATTGTCACAAAATTGCAATGTACAATTCTGGGTCAAAAGTACTGGATAATGAAAATGGGAAATGAGGAGAGAGCTAATAGTATTAATAAAATTACACCATCATGGCAGTAAGAATGAGGGATTGAAATGAAAGTAATTTCACCTGCTGATTGCAATGAAGAGAATTAAGGAACAGTAGGGCGGCACAGTGGCGCAGTGGTTAGCACTGCAGCCTCACAGCTCCAGGGACCCGGGTTCGATTCTGGGCACTGCCTGTGTGGAATTTGCAAGTTCTCCCTGTGTCTGCGTGGGTTTTCTCCGGGTGCTCTGGTTTCCTCCCACAAGCCAAAAGACTTGCAGGTTGGTAGGTAAATTGGCCATTATAAATTGTCACTAGTATAGGTAGGTGGTAGGGAAATATAGGGACAGATGGGGATGTTTGGTAGGAATATGGGATTAGCATAGGATTAGTATAAATGGGTGGTTGATGGTCGGCACAGACTCGGTGGGCCGAAGGGCCTGTTTCAGTGCTGTATCTCTTTAAAAAAAAAAGTAAAGGATACAAAATGCTGATTAGAATACTGTGCAGACCTTCTGTCTAATATGACTTAATGGAATAATGTATGTATATGCAGATGAGGAAGACCTGTAAGAAGAAAAGATGCAATGGAAGATTTTAATCTGCATTTATATTTATTTATTTCCCAAACACCAAGAAAAAGCAAAGATTTACTGAACGCATTCAAGATATGCTGCTTTCACAAGTTGTCTTCAACCTAACAAAGGAGCAGGCAATACCCAATTAGTCTTGAGTAACAGACCAGAAAAAGTTAATCTGATAATAAGAGGTTATCTTGGGAATATGGACCATAATTCAGTTGAATTTGCTATCTGGCCTGAAGGGGAGAAAAGTGAGGCACAAACCAAGATCTTGGTTCTGAACAAGGCTAATTTGAAGGGATGAGGAGGAGTTTGACTAGAATAAGGTGAGGGAAATTATTAGTTGGGAAATCTAGAGCCCAGCTGTGGACCCAATTCAAAATGGATTGCAAAATAAATTTGTACCCTTAAAAGGCAATTCATGACAGTAGTTATGAGCAGTAATAAAGATGGCATAAGGGTGAATAATAGTGGCAAGAATAAGAGAAGATTACAGAATGTAACAAAAGGAGACCACAAAAATAATAAGAAAGGTAAAAAGGAGCATGCTTTAAAAAAAGGCTTGCAGATGGAATCAATGATAAGTGCAAAAAATAATTATAATTACAGCAAGGAAAAGAGCAGGGCAAAGGAGGTGCATTAAAACAGATCTAGATACGACTGAAAGAAAGACAGAAAGACAGCCTTCTATTTATACAGTGCATTTCACAGCCTCAGAACATCCCAAACACTTCATGATCAGTGAATTACTATTGACTCAGCAGTCACTGTTACATAGGCAAACATGACATCCAGTTTGCAGAACGCAAGATCTTCCAAACAAAGAGATAAATAACAAGTTAATTTGTGCTGGTGGAGAGAGCAATGTTGGCCAAATCACTGAGGAAGTTCCCTCCTCATTTTTTCTAAAAAGAGCTATGGAATCTTTTACATCAATTTGAACAAGTGAATGGGATCCTAATACTACATTGAAGCTCATGCCCTGGAACAGTACGCAAACTTTTGACTTGGAAGCAAGTTTGTCACCACTGAACCAAACAACACTTGGCCAAATAAAGGAAAATGACATGGTGGAAGCTCTAAATGAATATTTTACTTTGGCCTTTAAAGTGGAGAAGAGGTAAGTGGAAGAGTAGTGATTAGTGAAGGGCAGGAACTTGGCATTCAATAAAAAATAAATGATAAATTGATAGAATTGAAGTCAGACAAATTCCAGGCCTAGATGATACCACTCAAGTGTATTAAAAGAAATTGGTCAGGAAGTTGATTATAATCCTTCAACACAGGTTTTGAGAATAGTGTCTGAAGGTAGGAAATATTACACTATTATTCAAAAAAGGAGGTAGGGACAAACCATGTAACTGCAAACCTATATGTTTAAAGTTAGAAGTTGTAAAATTGCTGGAATCCATCATCAGAGACAGAATATGTGAGCACTTGGAAAAATATTATAAGCTGGGCCTGATAAAATTGTATTTACCTTTTTTGAAAACTATAAATCCACCATAGTATGTTGTCAATTCCTATGTCTATAATAATCACAAGGTGATGCCTTCGAAGTTTCAGTCATAGACAGCCTTTACAAAAGCATATGATATTCAGTGAGGAGTAGAAAAACGTGATCCTGAAAGAGGAGGGGATTGAACTGATTTGCAACAAAACGACTTTAACCTTCTTGAAATAAACATTTTTATTCACATATAACAATGACCAGACACACAAGTCTAAGGCGAGGTGATTGCAGGGAATCAGTAGACATATAGGGCCCGATTTCAACGCCGTGCATTCGGGTGAGTTCTGATTGGGCTAAAATTAGGCCCATAATGCCTTTCTGTGTTTTTAAGGTGTAGCATCATTTTAATTTAGATATAAGCATGTAAGAAGGACAGTACAGCTTTAAATATCTGAGATGACCTCAATTTCCACAAGGTTAGTATTCAATTTGTACATTTTCATATTCAATCTTAAGTAGAGGTTTTAAGATTTAAAAAGCTTCTGCTGGTCGGAAATATACAAACAGCAAACTACTCAGTTAACATTGACAGGGGATAGCAGCTGTGCTAGAAACTGACATGGTATGGCATGGCATTGGCCATATTACGCTTTATCACACCGTATAGGATAACAGCAGTTTGGACATGTGATTCCAATGGTTGTTAAATCTTAAAGGAATGCTACTCTCTATAGAGTCATCACCTGAAAGGTCAGTGGATCAGGCTACCCAATAACCATTTCATTTCCTTTAAAGGGATAATGTCAGAATAGAAAAACAATGTCCAAATTGTAGAACCTAGAGATAGCCCTGTTTGAGCTTTTATCTCTTTATAACTTCTATCATTGTCATTAATTGCACGCTGTTGTACCTCTTCCCGGTGAGGCAGTGTCAGCTTGACTCAGTGGAAATGTCATCTCTGAGTCAGAAGTTTGTGGTTTTTCGTCCCGTCACATTATGTAATTGAGGCTGACGCTCCCGTGTGATACTGAGGCAGCACTGTATTGTTAAACAAAGGCCCTGTCTGCCAATTCTGAGCATTCATGTGGACCATAGACATGAGGAGCTGAATTTTGAAATGACTGCGGAGGTGGGACGGGAGGCAGGTAGGCCTGCAGTTTCCTGCCACTGGCTGGCATGCTGGTTTGCCAGCATGTTAGCACCTCCCAGACATTTTTAAACGTGCCAGTTCAGTGGGGAGATGGTTACTCGCCCGCAAGATGCTGGAAGCCAGTTAAGCCCCTTAATGGGCCTATTAAGGCCACTGTGCAGACGCCGACTGAGATTTTCCACTTGAGGCCAAATCCCAGCCAATGAATGGAGGCAGCCTCCAGACGGCAAACAATAGGGGCAGTGCTCCATTAACCCTTTTAGTCCCCTACCCATGGCTGCGAGTGCATGATGGCCACAGCTGCGGCTGCAGGCATTCCTGTGGGGGGGGGGGGGGGGTTCCCGCTCCACCATGACCACTGGCAGCTGTGGCCTCTTTTTATTGTTACGTTTTTATGAAATCCTCTCTCTCTCTCTCTTTCTCTTTCTCTCTCTCTTTCTCTTTCTCTTTCTCTTTCTCTTTCTCTCTCTCTTTCTATCTTTCTCTCTTTCTCTCTTTCTTTCTCTCTCTCTTTCTCTCTCTCTTTCTCTCTCTCTCTCTCCCCCCCACCCCCCACCTACATCGGTAGCTCCCATCACTGATGGTGGGGCTGCTAATTTGTCACTGCTAGAGGGCCTTCTATTGGCTCTGGAGCCCATGCCCCATATTTAATTGGACAGTGAGTGCTCAGCCTGGTTACTAATCGGCCTGCTCTTCAAAAATCACGTCGGTCATCAGGTGCCAGCACGACACAGGGTCAAGACCCAGAAATGCACCCGACATTGGCATCCCAACCCCAGCACAAAAATTCAGCCCTTAAAGTCTCCTAGCATGTTTGAAACAATAACAGGGAGCTCCCATACTGATCTGACCAACATTCCTCCCTTCACCAACACCACTCATAACAGATAACATGTCATTCATCTCAGTGCTGTTTGTGCAATCTTCCTGTGTGCAAAATGGCTCCTGCATAACAGCATGTCATTGAAATTCAAACGGAAATGTAATTCTTCTGCTTGACTTGTTACGGGATGCGTGTGGGTTTGGATAAGTGCTGACCATTGAATTTCCAGTACAGAAAGTAAAACAAACTGGATCTCGTCAGAAAAATAATATACTCATTCCACAAACAGTGGGATAGACCTTGACTTTGTGCGATAATGTAAAACAATAATGACAGTGAGCCAGCATCCCATTTTACATCTCTTACAATTTTTATTTCTATTGATTTCATTGTCAATGTTTTGACAAAGTCACAATCTATCCCAATGTGTAAAAATCTACTACAAGCTAGTTCAAAATCTATGTAATTGATTCCAAGCCCCAATTTGCTGCTGACTTAACTGCGACTTTTGGACATTTACCAGCGGTGCGTACTGTTTCTGTCATTGTGACTTTGCTGCATAATATAATGAGATTAAATGGGGAATTTCCACTGCAGCGTTTCCGTCACATGGCGGGGAGCAAGTATAGGGAAAGTGTGCTTATTCTGTCCATTAAAATCAATGGGTGGAAAATCATAGGTTGGTGGTGTGAAACATCCTGATAGCCACTTCCTACATGCACCAGGAATGCCAAAGTGGAAAATCTTCCCACTTGTTCACAAAAAATATTCGGATCTGCCAGAAATCAAACATTACTGGATTATGATATTTTGTATGGTTTGCAATATAGTGCCATTGTAGTATAATATCACGATATTGCTTGTTAGTAATGCAACAATGTATGGTTGCAATATAATGTTTTATAGTTGTAATATAACAATAGAATATTGTACCATTGTATTCTTGTAATATATTAACATTCTATGACTTTACTACACTACCAACTTGTGGTAATATTGAATGGTGGTAGGATAGCAAAATTGTATATTTGCAATGTAATAATATCGGATGTTTGTAATATAGTCTTGCCGTTTGCCTGTAATAGAATAATATTGTACAATTCTAACAATGTATGGCTGTGATCTGGATTTCCCTCCCTAAACCTCTGTCTCTCCACCACCTCGTCCTAAAATGTTCCTCAATATCTTTGGTCACCACTCCTACTATCTCCTTAACTGGCTCGGTGTCAAATTTTGACTGATTACGCTTCTGTGAATCACCTTGGGAGGTTTTAATATGTTAAAGGTGCTATATAAATGCAAGTTGAGCCAGTTCAGGGTGAGTTCAGTGTGCATAGGACTGACCAGCATATTGGTAATAGCTCCTGCATAGATGTCAGTGCCCATGCCTGAAACAGGTATTAATCCTTTTGTGGATGCAAGTAGGGAGGGGCCAAATGCTTCTTTTAGAGTCATTTTCAAAATTTGTCAACAATTGCCCTCAACCTGGAGCATGGGCTATTCTCAGGTTTTTGACAGCCTAACCAACTTAAAAGATAAGTTGTAACTTTTTCACTTACCTTATTGTGCTGTTACATTAAAGACATTATATAAATGTAAGTTGTTGTTGTGGAGCTGGGAGGCGTATTCCTGCTTCTCGCAGCTGAACAATAAATCCACAGCGGGTCACCATTCGACCACTACCAATTGCCCACCCCCCACCCCCCACCCACCCTCCCTCCCTTTTTAGGTGGCTTATCTTCCTGCTTCACAGGACCAGTGAGCTGCCTCTCGAGGATGCAACTGGCACCTACAGCTAACCTTCTTTGGCCTCCTTATCTAGAGAGACAATGGGTAAGCGCCTGGAGGTGGTCAGTGGTGTGTGGAGCAGCACCTGGAGTGGCTATAAAGGCCAATTCTAGAGTGACAGGCTCTTCCACAGGTGCTGCAGAAAAATTTGTTTGTTGGGGCTGTTACACAGTTGGCTCTCCCCTTGCGCCTGTCTTTTTTCCTGCCAACTGCTAAGTCTCTTCGACTCACCACACTTTAGCCCCGCCTTTATGGCTGTCCGCCAGCTCTGGCGAACGCTGGCAACTGACTCCCACGACTTGTGATCAATGTCACAGGATTTCATGTCGCGTTTGCAGACGTCTTTAAAGCGGAGACATGGACGGCCGGTGGGTCTGCTACCAGTGGCGAGCTCGCTGTACAATGTGTCTTTGGGGATCCTGCCATCTTCCATGCGGCTCACATGGCCAAGCCATCTCAAGCGCCGCTGACTCAGTAGTGTGTATAAGCTGGGGATGTTGGCCGCCTCGAGGACTTCTGTGTTGGAGATACGGTCCTGCCACCTGATACCAAGTATTCTCCGGAGGCAGCGAAGATGGAACGAATTGAGACGTCGCTCTTGGCTGACATATGTTGTCCAGGCCTCGCTGCCATAGAGCAAGGTACTGAGGACACAGGCTTGATACACTCGGACTTTTGTGTTCCGTGTCAGTGCGCCATTTTCCCACACTCTCTTGGCCAGTCTGGACATAGCAGTGGAAGCCTTTCCCATGCACTTGTTGATTTCTGCATCTAGAGACAGGTTACTGGTGATAGTTGAGCCTAGGTAGGCGAACTCTTGAACCACTTCCAGAGCGTGGTCACCAATATTGATGGATGGAGCATTTCTGACGTCCTGCTCCATGATGTTCGTTTTCTTGAGGCTGATGGTTAGGCCAAATTCATTGCAGGCAGCCGCAAACCTGTCGATGAGACTCTGCAGGCACTCTTCAGTGTGAGATGTTAAAGCAGCATCGTCAGCAAAGAGGAGTTCCCTGATGAGGACTTTCCGTACTTTGGACTTCGCTCTTAGACGGGCAAGGTTGAACAACCTGCCCCCTGATCTTGTGTGGAGGAAAATTCCTTCTTCCGAGGACTTGAACGCATGTGAAAGCAGTAGGGAGAAGAAAATCCCAAAAAGTGTGGGTGCGAGAACACAGCCCTGTTTCACGCCACTCAGGATAGGAAAGGGCTCTGATGAGGAGCCACCATGTTGAATTGTACCTTTCATATTGTCATAGAATGAGGTGATGATACTTAGTAGCTTTGGTGGGCATCCAATCTTTTCTAGTAGTCTGAAGAGACCACGTCTGCTGACGAGGTCAAAGGCTCTGGTGAGATCAATGAAAGCAATGTAGAGGGGCATCTGTTGTTCGCGGCATTTCTCCTGTATCTGACGAAGGGAGAACAGCATGTCAACGGTCGATCTCTCTGCACGAAAGCCACACTGTGCCTCAGGGTAGACGCGCTCGGCCAGCTTCTGGAGCCTGTTCAGAGCGACTCAAGCAAAGACTTTCCCCACTATGCTGAGCAGGGAGATTCCACGGTAGTTGTTGCAGTCGCCTCTGTCACCTTTGTTTTTATAGAGGGTGATGATATTGGCATCGCGCATCCTACACCTGTGTAGGGGCCCTAACAACCCCACTGCCTTGTGGGCGTCTCGGGAGAGACCAAGGCTAAGGGATTAACCCGAACAGAAAATCCGGAGCGGAACCCCGTAGGCGGTCATGTGTCACCCTTGGCATGTTTCCGGCAATTCCTGCAGCCATACCGGTGCCAAATGTCATGCTCTGCACTCCTTTGGACCCCACCAGAAAGGCCGAGAGGGGGATTTGACGACTGGGCAACTCTCAACCTCCATAAATTCGCCCAGGCACGCGCCATGGAGAGGTCACTCCATAGTTGCCTCACAGCGACTGAAACAACAGCTGACGAAAAATAAACAAATGAGGCCAGCAAACCAATTTCCTGAAATCCTGCCACCCACCCTCGTGCTCCTGTTTCGGGCGCAATCCGCTTTCTAGGTCAATGTTCCGCTATATTTCTGTTTGCATTGCAGTCTTTATTTTCACTTTAAATGATCACAATTGATATTTGTGTCAATGTTAATGGATGTGATATACATAAACCAGGTGCAGCTCCATAAAAAATTAATCTAAAATTGAGAGATAACCATCAGTAATTTTTTTTTAAAACAGCAGAGATAACTTAGCTGCAGTCAAAACTTTGTAATTCAGTTCCTGCATCATCACAGCTGACAGGTGAAAGGATAAGGATCACATCAGCAAAGGACTGTTACATGAAAAGAAACCATTCTGTCAGGAGGAGATGCCTTTCTTTGTGTGTTCCGAGTCTCGTGCTGGATGTGCTGTTAGTGTCATTGCAGAAGGCTATGATACATACTGTTTAGCAAACAGCAGGAACTTTCTTCTTAGGTACAGTTCTTTACTTGAGTATTAAAATGTGATTAAATGCTTGACGGGGAATTTCTAAATACAATTTAACCTCTTTGTTAGCGCAAGCACAGATCATGTCGTTGAATTACACCGCAAGCTTCTGTAAAGTGTGTTATGGTTGTTCGTCCTGAGAAACCTGCCTGATTTCAATAAGAGAGCCGGGGTATGACATCGACTTGATCTTGACCTCACCTTTCAGCCCATCAGTTGAGAACAGCCAGTTCTTCAAGAGCAATGTTTGGAGAAGATTGTCATTTGGAGTGTGCGTGCAAAATGCTGCTGTTCCCATTAAGAGCAGCTTAGCATTTTAAAAACATGCATTGTGATGAATCAGAGCATTTTTCAGTGATTTCCCCTCCAGAATTTGACAGTAAATTGGATTCACCAGGTTACATAACCGTTTTCTCGTTTTAATAATTAAATATCTGGAAAAAGCAAGCACTCGTTTTTCAGTTAGAACACAGTGCCTAAGTTACCTGAAGTTGTGTTTGTTAAATATTGCAGGATGAATTTCAGCAGGTGAGTTCTAATTGAACAGGAATTCTAATGCAAGTTACTCATTTCAAGACTTTAATTAAACAGGGCAGAATGCACTTTAGGGCAAGTAAAGGGTACAATCATTAAGGCTGTCATAATGTGCACTATGTATCCATGGGTGGATTTTGTTTTAATGGAATGACACTATGATTGCATGTATAACTTAGTGTTGGTTATATATAATTGTTAGGTTATGTCTAGGAAGAGGTCTAATTTCAGCTTCTGTCAGTGAAACAATTTGAGGTATCATGGAAATGAACATAGCATCCTGTGAGATTGACTATTGCAAGCATATATTTATGTGTAACTATGGGGCATTTTACAAACTGGCATTAGTGTTGTTGATCTTCTTGCTAATTAATTTAGATTTGTTTTGTTTATTATTCCAGCGCTGAAGAGTCCAGCTTCATTCCACGAGCAAAGGAAAAGTCTGGAGAGAGCCAAGGTATGAACTCCAAATACATGGATGGCAAACGTAGAATTAATACCACCCACTGTTATTACTAACAGTGATTCAGAAAATTGAATTTAATGTTCTGCTGGTTATCAGCCAGAAAATTTCAATCTTGCAATCTGGACTGTGAATATTCTAACAGGTTTCTGTCAATAGAGCTGTGCAAGTCAATTGTTCCCAATTTACTAATTTGCAATTCCATTTTCAAAACACTTTGGTTTGAAATGATCTTGCAACGCTCTTGTAATTATAGGCTACCTTCAATTGGTCGAGCTACAGTGTCTCAAAAATATTCTATTATTTATGCCAAAATGGATGAGTATGATGGAAATTATTATTTCGAAACATTGTCCAAATTTGCATTTTTAAGCATTGTAACGTTTTCCCCTTGGCAGCTGCAGATCGCTGTAAGGAGCACTGGAATATTTTTCCTTTTTTTAAAAACATGCATTGTAGTGATAGTGACTTTCTCTCCCCTTTCAGGTAATCCACTAGTTTTTCTAGTGTTCTCTTCCAGACATTTGAAAACTAATCTTATGGTATTCAGGTTGGCATTTGTGATTTCAACAACTTGCTGTACCCCCTCCCAGATCAAGGCTGCCTCCATCCCAACCACTTCTCCTCAATTCTAAAATTGTTTCTAGGCAATATAAATGTTGTTCTTTTGCAGCATGAATGGCCTTTGCATAGATATTGTGTTGACTGATTCTTTGGTAGCGCTATGTTCAGATGGGTTAATGTTTGGTCTTGTTGCAAGTACTGGGCTTCCAGGTTGTGACAATATGAAAGGGATTATTATCAGATTTACAACTGGGGTCATCCCAAATCCACCAAGTTTACTTTGGGATTTCTGCCAGCTGAAAAAGACCCACCTGTCTGGAATCACACCACTAACATGGCAGCACAGAACACACCTAAGCAGTTGCCTGCAAGCTGCCAGGAGATCAGAGTCAGCACCAGAAAACAATTTGATCCGAAAGAAAATAATTAATCTGTTGATGATCCTTAACTAGCTCTCACTTTAGATTGATTCATCTTAACTGAAGATGGTAATAGGGCAATACAAACATTAATAGATTTTTTTGCTCAGTTGAATATGAAGAGTATTTGCATTTTGTTCCTTTTTTTACATCCAAATCTAAAAGATATGAGGAAAATGTATGTATGTATGTCTAGTTGTCATCTTTTCAAGCCACATGGTCACTGGCACAAGCAATTAAGTTAAAGGTTGAGGGAGCTAGGCAGCTTTTGGAGGACTCATTTTTGAGTTTGAAATGTAAGAAAATGTTTAGGGTTACAAGAAGAGCTTAGTTTCTTATCATCTGTGTAGTTCTAACAGCATAAGCAGTGCTAAAAATTAAGATATTGAGAAAACTATACTAATTAATTAAAAGAAAAATTATTTAAATCAGCTTCAAGAGAAGTGAGTCAGAGAAGAGGAAAGGGCTGGGTATGGTTTTTGATTGATACATTCACATGTGCCATGTGCTTTAAGATAAACACTTAAGAGGTATAGACTAGGTGGGCTGGATTTTATAAGCTTGCCACCGAGATCAGCAGTGAGCTTCAAATGGGCGGACCGCAAGTCGGCAGCCGCTGCCTATTCAGCTATTCAGCGTGGTGGATCATTTAAATGGCCGGGGCGGACAGCCTCCCCCGATCTGGAGGGGGCGGGTGGTTCGTCCCCAACAATGGCGTCAGGCGCCACTGCGCAGCGGCTGACGCCATTTTTAAAGGGCTCAGAGCCCTACAGTACCATTTAAATTCTTAAAGGAATAGTCATGTCAAAAAAAATACATTGTGATCCTGATCTTCTCCCACCCACACCCCAATAAGCATAGAAGTAATTACCTGCCCTTTCCCTCCTGCCCCCACCCAACACTTACCTTGTGTTGCCGACCTTCCCCACCCTCCCCAAAGTTCATCAGCTTTAAACTTTACCACTTCCCACCACCCCCAAGACCAATGAAATTAATCTGACCCCGCTCCCCCACCCCCGCACTGAAAAACTTATTTGCTCCCCTCTCCCCACCAGTATTCTGCCTCGAAGGCAGAAGGCACCGAAGTGCTGGCCAGTGGCACCAATATCGCCCCGGAACAGACAGCGGGAGTGGGTAAGTACTTAATTTATCAATTTATATTTATTTAAATATTTAGATTTGCCTCCCTTCGCCGAGCCGCGGGGAGGGCCGCCACGAGGCCTCACCACCGCCGGCAATGTCGGGCCGGGCCTTCCCGGCGTCGAGGCCCGTGGCAGGCCTATGCCGGAGGCATTTTCCAGCACTCCAAAATCCCACCGACGTCGGGGGTGGGGCGGGGGGAGATGTAAAATCCAGCCCGGTGCTACTATTAAATTGGCTCTTGCTGTTCTAATCTGGTGTGCTGCAGGGTGAATATTCTCAGTCCTCATTTGTTGCTCATGCTAAAAAGGGTGTAGAGACACTGGAGAAGGTGCAAAAATGATTTAAGAGAAAGATGCCAGAACTAAGAGGCTATAACAATCAGGATAGACTGAACAGGCTGGAGCTCTTTTTTCAATTGGAAAGAGAATCCATTGTTAGTGATCCTGAATTAAGTCACTTCAAATTGATTCAGCTGAAGAGAATAGCTGAAGATTGTAACAGGGTATGAGAAACTTTACTAGATTTTTTGTTTGGTTGAATGTTAAGTGGATTTCCATTTTGTTCCCTTTATTAACATCCAAATATAAAAGATGAGATATGGGGGAAATGGGGTAGCTTGTCTATGAATGATCCTGACACTGAATATCTCTACCATAATATATTAGAGTGGTGCGATAAGACATGCCTCATGTACCGACAGGTATCATGTATTTTGCAATACAATGTGTGTTCGATATTTCAGACCTGTGAAAACTTGTACAAAATGATTTTTTTAAACAAAAACACACACCGATCTACTACAGCTATTTTCCGTGCCATAAAGTTAAATCCATATTTTCAATCTAGCGGTTCCAGCAAATGTTCCTGAATTTAGTCAACATCATGGAGCGCTTTATTTGCCACAGATGAGTAGCACGTATTCTTTCTGAGACAGATTTTCCACTTTTCTTTATTCATTCTTGGGATGTGAGCGTCACTGGCAAGGCCAGCATTTATTGCCCCTGCGAAGGTGGAGGTGAGCCGCCTTCTTGAACCACTGCAGTCCATGTGGTGTGAAGAAGACGTTGTGGTAATGCCACTAAACTAGTAATCCTGAGGCCCAGGCTAATGCCCTGGGGATCTGAGTCAAAATTCCACCACGCCAGCTGGCGGAACTTAAATTCGATTGATTAATAAAAATTCAATTAATTAATACAAATCTGGAATTGAAAGCTAGTCTCAGTAATGGTGCCAGGAAACTATCATCAATTGTCATAAAAACCCATCTGATTCACTAATGTCCTTTAGGAAAGGAAATCTGCTGTCCTTACCTGGTCTGGCCTGCATGTGACACCAGACCTACAGCAATGTGGTTGACTCTTAACCATTCAGTTGTAAAGGGCAATTAGGGATGGGCAACAAATGCTGGCCTTGCCAGCGACGCCCTCATCCCACGAAAGAATAAGAAAAGGTACACCCACAGTGTTGTTAGGGAGGGAGTTCCAAGGTTTTGACCCAGCGACAGTGAAGGAACAGCGATAGAGTTCCAAGCCAGGATGGTGTGTGACTTGGAGGGCAGCTTGCAGTTGCTGGTGTTCCCATGCATCTGCTGCCTTTGTCTTTCCAGATGGTAGAGGTAACAGGTTTGGAAGGTGCTATCGAAGGAGCCTTGGCAGGTTGCTGCAATGCATCTTGTAGCTGGTACTTACTGCTGCCACTGTGTGCCAGTGGTGGAGGGAATGAGTGTTTTGTCTTGGTTGGTGTCAAGCTTCTTGAGTGTTGTTAGAGCAGCACTCATCCAGGCAAGTGGAGAGTATTCAATCACACTCCTGACTTGTGCCTTGTAGATGGTGGACAGGCTTTGGGGAGTCAGGAGGTGAGTTACTTGTCACAGAATTCCCAGCCTCTGACCTGCTCTTGTAGCCACAATATTTATATGGCTAGTCCAGTTAAGTTTCTGTTTAATGGTAACCCCCAGGATGTTCATGTTGGTGGATTCAGCAATGGTACTGCCATTGAATGTCAAGGGGACATGGTTAGATTCTCCCTTATTGGATTCAGCAATGGTACTGCCATTGAATGTCAAGGGGACATGGTGGAGATGGTTAGATTCTCTCTCGGTGGAATATGGTCATTGCCTGGCATTTGCATGGAATGAATGTTACTTGCCACTTATCAGCCCAAGCGTTAATGTTGCTGCATGTGGGCAAGGTCTGCGTCAGTATCTGAGGAGTTTTAAATGGTACTGAACACTGCAATCATCACCAAACATCTGCACTTCTGACTTTATAATGAAGGGAAGGCCATTGATGAAGCAGCTGAAGATGGTTGGGCCTATGACACTACCCTGAGGAACTCCTGCAGTGATGTCCTGCGGCTGAAATGATAGTGCTAGGTATGACTCCAGCCAATGGAGAGTTTTCCTTATGATTCCCATTGACTTCAAAGGCTCCTTGATGCCATACTTGGCCAAATGCTGCCTCGATGTCAAGGACAGTCACTCTCACCTCACCTGTAGAATTCAGCTCTTTTGTCCATGTTCTAACCTAGGTTGTAATGAGGTCTAGAGCTGAGTGGCCCTGGCAGAACCCAAACTGAGCGTCACTGAGCAGGTTTTGCTGAGTAAGTGCCACTTGATAGCACTATTCATGACACCTTCCATCAATTTGCTGAGAGTAGACTGATGGGATGGTAAGTGGCTGGATTGAATTCGTCCTGCTTTTTGTGAACAAGGCATATCTGGGCAATTTTCCACATTGTCAGGTAGATGCCCATGCTGTAGCTGTACTGGAGCGGCTTGGCTAGGGGCGCAGCTGGATCTGGAGCACAAGTCTTCAGTACTACAGCCAGAATGTTGTCAGGGCCCATAGCTTTTGCAGTATCCAGTGCCTTCAGACATTTCTTGATATCACGTGGAGTGAATTGAATTGGCCGACTGACGTATATGATGGTGGGGACCTCAGGAGGAGGACTAGTGCTTATTCTATTTACATTTATAACATTTTCATTGTAGTGCAAACAAATCCTCCTTTTACTGGCAAATGCACAGACAAGGGACCTTTACACCTATGCAGGGTTCCTTTCCTCCGATCGCTCCGGCAGTTTTTGTTTTGGCAGTGGGCACTGATCCTTTGATTGCAGAACAAACCAAAATAGACTTCTCATGTTTTTCGTTTTTCACAAAAATGCAAAATGATTGCTTGTCCATTCCTGTTTTCCCATGATATGATTCAGAGAAGTGTATATTTTTTTTAAGGATAATTTCTGAGTATGCAGTGATGTAAAGCCTGGCTACCCCACCCGAACCCTACTAGACCCGACTACATGTGTCGTGTTCGGGCCGGATCGGGACTTTATTCCGAGTCCAGCATCCGTGCTCAGGTCGGGTCAGGCTGGACGGTGCTGCTTCCAGGAAGTCACGGGATCAGGCTTACCCGTGATTCCCCACAAATCCATCTGCAGGTTTAGCCTGCTACCGGAACGGATGAAGGAGATTCGTGTCGGGTCGGGCGCGAAAAGAAATTAAAGGACCCGGGCCCGGGTCGAGTTTGAGTTGGCTGTGGTCAGGTAGGGCCCGGGTCAGGTTTTAATTCTATACCCAAGCCAGGCTTTACAATGATGGCACCAGTTTCTTACTCTGGTAATTATGGCAGTGTGAGGGTCAGGTCCAAGAGCTGAATGCAGTGACCTAGCCCAGTGTTGCCATCTCCATAGCAACAGTGTAACCGTCATGACAGCAATGCCGGCAGAGGGTTGGGAATTCCTCAGATAGCAATGCTGTCGTCAACCTTACACTTGAAACTATAAGATGGGAAGGGTAGGTGGAGATTGGCACATTATGTTGCCATTGTTTCCCCTAATATTCTTATGTTCAAGGCAAAATTACCATGAGTGTCCTTATGACCCTAAACCTGCATTGTAATTCTCTGTTATTCATGGGTTAGCATGCCAAATTTAACCATAAACCCCTAATGTAGAATATGTGGGATGCCTGCCAAGTTTTCTTGTCACCTCCAAAGGCAAGTAATAGAACATTGTCAAAGAAATTCGTACAGCTCTACTATTTATTCAGATTTATTTACAGATTGAATAATGTATATAAAAAAAAAATACAGGAATGCAAAAGTGAGAAAAACATAGTCTAAAATCCTTGCAACTTTTCTCCTTAAAGTCTTGGAAATGCATTATATGATGTCAAATTGCGGGGATTAATTTGTCACAAAACTGCTATTATTCCTCAGATCACCTATGGCAAAATAGAGAACTAAAGACCACATAAAGTCTTGAGCTATAAGGCTATCTTTACTTTTGAAGATCAAACAATTTCTGTTTGAGTCAGACAACCGAATGATGGCAGACAAATTAAATAACTTGAACTTCGACTTGTAGGCCCTCAGCCTATTTCGACAACAAATGGAAAACACAATTCCAACTGTGTGGCTGAAATAGGATTAGCCAATAAAATATCCTTATCTGTTGAAGAACGTGTGGCTTGATTCATATTTGGATCAAGACATACTTCCCATTAATGGTGAACCACACTATGGAGGATTTGATAGGACATATAAAACATAGTGGAGGAAAATTTTGTTCACGTAGTGCCACTTCTAGCACCGTTACGCAGACTTGTGTGATTCCCTAGGATCAGGCAATGTCACGGGCTGCTATCTGTGTGCCCCGCATGGCGTTCTTCCTGACCCTGAGGAATCGATGTAAGTCTCCATAGCGGGGCTACCTGTATGGCGCTACTGAAACAAATTTTTCCCCCAGTTTATCATAAAAATATACATCTGTCTGCATAAAAGCTCTATTTTTGTCACACTGTATTCATGCCATTAAATAAGCCAAAAACAGCCTAGTATTGTGTTCAAAATTACTGAAATTCTAATAAAATTGAGTACCTCCAAAAATTTATGTGACAGAAACCACACTGGACAAATGGAAGCATATTAATTTTGTCATATGTAACACTACTTGAACTTTTTACTGGACATTGAACATAACTTGTTTAAAAAGACCCCACAGAGCTGAACAGCTGAAAACATGGTTGCACATTTGCATTCTGAGAGACAGTTGCATAGAGAGACAATGGGAGTGCTCCCTGATTCAATTAGCGAGATGGGTTTTGTCAATGGTGATGATCAAAAGACATTGAGAGCCATTGACTTTGTAAGAGACAAACCACCACCTCCCCTGCCCCCCACTGAGTGTGACTGGAGAACCTTTGAAATCAACAATCCTCCCCAGAAGATGCTGTTTCAAACAATGAGTTGGTCACATGACTTACCTACCAGCCAGAGTGGGATCTGTTTGAACTGTGCCTCACATAAAGGTTTGGGGCAAACTGCAATTTGAAGACCAAAGAAAAGGAAGGTCCCGCTCTCTCTCTGTCTCTCTTTCAATCAAAGTCCCAGGGACCCATGGAAGCAGCTTAAGCCTCAAGACAGAGGACCTCTTCAGCCTTCTGGTACCAGAGAAACAAGTTTGAACGTGTGCATTGGGCCCCAGTGAGAACTGCAAGACTTCAACTCCAATCAAGGACTTTACATCCAAACCAAAAGAGAGTAACTGAATTCTATTTATTGCCTACTCTACTTCAAACCCCTTCCCATTCTTTCTTCCCCTCTGTATCTATTTGTGTTTGTTTAATGCGATGCGTATTTTAGTAATTTTAACAGAGTTAGATTGGTAAGGTTAATAAACTTACATCTTTCTTGTTTAAACCTAAGGAAACCTGTCTGGTTCATTGGAAATTACAATTAGAGAGCAGTGAGCAAGGACTCACTAAGGTGTTAAGCTATAAACACTGTGTTTAAAAGTAAAACCCTGTTATGGCCAAAGCAGGAAAGGGGCAAGAGGGGCACCTGAGATCTCTTCCTCTCCCGGTCGTAACAGTTTGACTTAAATGGTTTGCACTGCTCGTGGCATCTTCCAGCACAGCACGCTACGTACAGTGAAACAAATTAGGAATAAATGAATGTTAAAGGTTTACACCATGGAATTTTAAAGGCCTGGACTTTGTGTTAAGAATGACGATGAGGCTGTCGGCACTCAACATGATTATACAGTAAATTGGTCAGCAACTTCCAGAGTCTGCACATGCGCAGCTAAACACAGAAATCAGGAAGTTGCTGTCCAGGTTCTCCTGCTTCTGCACAGGCTGTGCTATAGCAGTACCTCACTGATTAATCACAGCATAGAAATCCATGTAAAGACATGAAGCTGCTCTAGTTACCCACTGAATTTGGCAGAAAATGTTAGCGCTGGTGCATTCAGGTATAAGTCAGTTTTTAATGGCATGATAAGTCATAATTAGTATCAAATAACATCTTATCGTGCATTGAACATTTTTATTTCACAAGTGTAGACTTCCATTCCTTCAGCATTTAATTAGTGCTGGAGATTTTTTTAAAATAAAATTTATTTTGCTTTTATTTTTTATTTTTGTCTCTTTTATCTCTCTCTTAATCCCATCTGTCTTTCCCTCTTTTTATCTTGCTTTCTGTACATGATTTTATAATGAATTAAATCTAATTTATACTCCCTGTCTTATAGTTCCTGGGTTAGACTCTGCAGGGTAGTCACGGAATTTTAGCACACAAAAACTCGTGAACTGGGGTTGGGTCAGATGCTTAAAATTTGTAAAATTTGAATCCTGATTCCAACCTGCCCACTTCCGGGTTTTACAGAGGCGGGACAAGGGGTGGGCAAACAATCCACTTCCAGGAGATGGGCTGGCAATTTAAATATTTTAATGAGACTGGCAGCCTCAAATTCAAGTTGCATGTTTTAAAATGGGTGGTGAGGTTTCCCGGGCTTGGAGAAGGTTAAGTGTCCTTACCGCACTGTTGTGGTCCAAGAGGAGCATGAGTACTCCCATCAGACAAGCCTCCCCCTGAGGTCAGGTTTCAGATCCCCCACTGGGATCAGACCACCCAGCTCATGGCTCGGACATACCTGTTCTTGCTCTGGAGTGCTCCCTGCTTGACTAGAAGCCAAACCTGTCAATCAGACTGACTGTTGGGTGGGGAACATGTCAGGGACAAAAGATATGAATGATGGAATTAAAACTCCACAGTGTGTGGGAATTCCAGGCGTCTGAAACTCCACCCCCTCTGTCTATGTAATCTACCTCTGTTACTATCCAGGCCTGTGTGTCTCTGTCAGCATTCTTCAACAGGATTGGTTGAAGACCCTCACTGTTGCTCGTCCTGCTTTAAGATGCCTCAGATCCCCTGTAGAGGCTGTCATGCTGGAAAGAATGTCTAAATACCGGAAGTTGCCACTCAAAATCCCTGAAGTCTGTGAGCAGCTGTAAGCGTAATGAATGGCGAGCATTGTTGCTTTGCCGCTGACCGCAAAATCTGGGCCATAATGGTTTTTTTAAGCAAACCATTGCAGAGGCTTGTTTAAAGAGTTGTGGTGAGGGTGAGTGGAGAGTTGGAATAAGGAATAATTCTGGGATTAGATGCTGGGTGGAAGAATTGTATCACCTATGCAAAAAAAAAAACAATTTACGAGGAGTCATCTCTCGCATGGTGATTGGGCCTTTTTCCCATTCTGATTTAGTTCAACTTGCTTTGCGAAAACAGTTTAAAAACTAGATGTGAGACACATATTGATGAGGATCTATGATTGGGAGGAAGTTTTATTTATATTAAAAAAATTTGGGAATAGCATTGAATTTCAAAGCTATTTCTGGCAGATTTGTCACGTTTCGATATGATTCAATCATGTTTTTTCCTATAAAACAGGGAAGAATGGGTAGTACTAAATCTAAGCTCAGTATTTATGCCTTGCGGAATTAAAGATTGCATCATCAATATTATTAAGATTGTTTGGGTTTTTCTGCAATGTTTGTTGCATAGGAATTAAGGAGTGTATTTTACTGAAATATATTTTTTTATTGAAAATGGCAGTGCATGACAGGGCCCAAAGTACTGTAACTGATTTCATTGCCTTATAAATTTCCAGGAACTTTCTCTTTAAGGAGTTTGGTTATACTTAAGTGGAAATGATTAAGTGGAAGAAATTAAATGCCTAAAAGATGATTTTAAGAGAGTCGCCAAAGAGTGGCTCATCCCCACTTGACCTAATCTTCTTAACGCAGACTGATCAAAATGTGAAATAGACTTCCAAATAGGGTTCTAAAGGCCAAAACCTTGAAATCACCTACAGAAATGGTAGAACGCAGTGATGGGCGGGTCTGTAATTTTTCCTGAATTGATCAATCCTGCAGTTCTCCCTGTAGTATAAGGGTCTGAAAGGTTAATGTGATAAGAGTGTAAAGAATACCTCCTACTATGATGATGTAAGAGATCGCGTGAGAGAGACTCAAAGATAGATGTAGTGTGGCTTTGAAGGAGTCACACAGACTAGGGTGAAGTGTAAATAGTTATAATATTATAAAGGCTAATGTTTTAACTACTCCAAACTAAGAATCTCTCTAGTTCGACTAACTAGGGTGGCAGCGTACCGAACAAACATATAACACTCCCCTCTTGAGTAAAATGGGGTCAAGTGGCACCACGCTACAGCTAAGACACATTTGATGGAGCAAATGGTGAGGTATCCAACAGCCAAGAGATACAAGTTGAAAGTTAGGAAAAAATAAAGGGATGGGAAACTGAAAATGCTGAAAGGCTGAAATAAAAGCAGGAAATGTTGGAAGTATGCAGCAGAATCATCAGCTTATGCAAAGTGCTAGAGTCCCTTTGATAGCTCATTCACATGGCTATTTCTTCACATGTGAACTTAGTTGTGAGTATTGAAGAAGGCAAAGAAGAGCTTGAACTTATGTCGCACTTTTTATGACCTCAGGATGTCCCAAAGCACAGTCATTTTTGCAATGTAGTAAGTGCAACAGTCAATTTGTGCACCGCAATGACCAGATAATCTGTTTTAGTGACCTTGATTAAAGATAAATTTTGGACAAGACACTGGGGATAATTGCCATGGGATCTTTTACGTCCACCTGAGATAGCAGACAGGGCCTCAATTTAACATATCATCCAAAAGACGGCACCTCCGAAAGTGCAACACACCCTCAGTATTGCATTGGAGTCTCAGTCAAGATTTTATGCTCAAAACTCTGGAGTGGGACTTAAACCTACAGCATTCTGACCCAGAGGCAAGAGCACTACCAACTGAAAACAGTTGGCATTGCTTAAACGTAATTGCTTCTTGTCCCATCTGTTTGCTACTTTCCAATCATTTCCCTAATGGGATCAACTCAGTAGTTTAAGTGCTAATTGTGATGAGGTTCTTGGAAATTATAGTGATGAAAAGCTGTTGGAACATCTAAAACATTACAACCTGCTAACTGGCTTTGGAGCAAAGTAGTTGATTTGAAATTCCATGAATCTAATAGTCTGAAAATGGAGTAATTCTCTTGATGCCCAGCATGAAGTCAAAGCATTCGTCCCATTGGTTTAGAGAGCATTCAGTAGGATATTTATTGAGAGGATGGTGACGTGTGTTATAACATGAACTATCCAACTGGATACACCAAGTCCCTTTAACAATAAATAGATCTTTGTCATATTATTATATAAGATCCCTCCGGAATAGCGCTTGGTCCAATAGAATTGGACAGTACATGGACAGGTGATGAATGTCTGTAGTAAGAAGACTAACTAGTAACTTAAGAAACATTGTACATAGTGATGCCGAGTCCATCTCTACATAGAATTCCAAACTCTTAAGTTACAGACATTCACTAGGTAATCACTTTACACAGAAGGTAGAAATTTCAAGTGAACCTGGCCTTATTTCTCACCAGAAGCAAAACTAATGTTTATTCACCCAGCAACATGTTATCTATTTGTTTGGCAGGCTGCAGAGAAAAAAAACACTGAACTGGACTCAGTACAGTATAAAACCATCCAGATCAAGTGGAGATGATCTACTTCAGAAATTCCGAGGCATCTGTCAGTGCAAGTCACTTCCACCCTTTTTATGCCATGTGTTAGGGTCGTCCAGTGATAGCTTTTCTCACAATGCTCAGTTGCTCAATTATTCAGATCATTCAGTACCAGTTGTAATTTTATTGCGCTTTCCCTGTTTTTAGTTCGTCATTTTTTATTCCCTTTTAAGTCAAACTAAACTCTACAACATTCATCCATCCCCAAGCTTTCACTATTTAACCCTAGTCTGCTGCCTTCTACAGACTATAATCTGTCCTTCTCCCCTCTGTAGTTCTACCAATACTATAGGAAACATGAAATAAAAACAGAAAGTGCTGGAAGTATTCAGCAGGTCAGGCAGCATCTGTGGCGAGAGAAGCAGAATCAGCATTTCAGGTCTGTGACCTTTCATCAGAACTACTTTTATTTTATTTAACACAGGAAACCTTATGTGTCATAGCAAATCAGATCATTACAATCTGTGTATACACTTACAAACCTTCAATCCCATTCCCAAATAGATCCTGGCACAGATCTTTTGGAGGAATTAAGTGATTTGATATCAAGGGATTTTATTGAAATTTTATTCCACATATCCACTACTCATAGGGGAAGTAATGTATTCTAATCTGTATCTTGCTGGGAGCCTATTGACTTTAAATCTGAATTCTCTAATTCTGTTTTCACAATTTGCCCATTAACATCTACACAATCCAAGTCTCTCAGCCGTTTAAAGACTGAATCAAGCTCCCCTCCCCACCAAATCTTCCTTTCTCCAAGGAAAACATTGGTAGCTTTGTGAGTCTCTCATCAACTTAGAGCACTAAATCCTTGATACTCTTCTCTGACTCTTTCTAGCATAGGTAGCATAGTCCTTTTGAAGGCCGAGCTGCCAAAAAGACACATCTTGTAGCATAGGTAGGGATGAGGTGGCTTCATGCTTGGAAGATTATCCTTTCAGCTCTGGGAATTGTATTGAACACCATTCCAAATTTCTGTTAAGGTAAAAGCAACTTTCATTGCTAGCTGTAAGGGTAGTAAACGAAAAGTGTTGTGCAAATCTTAGCTGGGATCGTAATGGATCACGGCACAAAAATATCGGGCTGGATTTTACCAAGCCCACAATGTTGGGCTCCATGGCGGGTTTGGGGGGGGTGCCGGAAGATCGTTTCGGCATGGAGCTCACACCGGGAGGGCCCGCCCTGATCCTTTTGGCGACAGCGAGGCTCCATGGTGGCGCCCCCCCCACCCACAACCTGGGCAACAGGACCTGCATCTACATATTTAAATCAATGACATGAATAAATTTAAATGAACTACCCGCAATCTTCCAGGCCCATTGCGATCCTCAGTGTGGTGGCAGGCATTCCTACGCCTTCAATTCCCCGCTTGGGGAAAGGCGGCATGACACTCGTGTGGAGGGGGGAGGAGTTAAGATTTCCAGTGCGGGAGGGTGGGGGTTTGGGAAATGGGGTCAAATAAACGTAATGAGTGTAGGGGATGGTGGGAAGGGGTGAACTTTAAACTTTGCGCAGTCTGGGTGGGGAAGGTCAGATATAAAAGGTAGGTGTTTTGGGGGGGAAGGGCAGACAGTTAATGTAATTGTAATGGGGGGGTGGTGAGAAAGGGGCATTCGAATTTTATTTGGTAAATTTTGGGAGGATGTTTGTATCCTTAAAAATTTAAATATGCTGGCAGGACTGGCTGTCCTTTTAAAATGGCGCCAGCAGCTGCGCACAGGCAGCTAACGCCATTACTGGTGTCGAACAGCCCGCCCCCTGCATATGGTGGGGGGGGGCGGGTGCCACAGCTATTTAAATGAGCCACCACGCGAGAGATTGCGACGGCTGTGTGGCGTGCGGCCTGCCATTTTTTGAGCTCGCCACTGGGAGCAACAGCGGGCTCCTAAATTCCAGCCCATAATGTGTCACAAACTCAGTTGTGGAGAGATCACCAGGGTAGTCGCTACGAAGAATGAAAATATCATATTTGTGCAGTGGGCATACCCTTCCGAGGCTATATTTAATGCTCACTGTTAGGGCAGGGTAGTGGAAACTT
Organism: Heterodontus francisci; assembly: GCF_036365525.1. Lineage (NCBI taxonomy): Eukaryota > Metazoa > Chordata > Chondrichthyes > Heterodontiformes > Heterodontidae > Heterodontus > Heterodontus francisci. Next base: position 28,984,695 of record NC_090396.1, on the reverse strand, counting down.
TAGTTAATATGCGACCTTGATGATTCTAAGTGCATCCTTCACCTGATGATCTCAAATAAACACAAAATTTTAATTAAAAATAAAACTGCTTAATATCTTGATGACAGCAGTGCTGGTGAATACTAACCTTTATCCATTGCTTTTCTTCAGTAGATTATGAACATACGAACATGTGAATTAGGAGCAGGATTAGGCCACTCGGCCCCTCGAGTCTGCTCCACTATTCAACAAGATCATGGCTGATCTGATTGTAACCTCAACTCCACATTCCTGCATACCCCCAATAACCTTTCACCCCCTTGCTTATCAAGAATCTATCTACCTCTTCCCTAAATATATTCAAAGACTCTGCTTCCACTGCCTTTTGAGGAAGAGAGTTCCAAAGACTCTCCAAAATGGTGAGGTGGTAGCGTAGTGGTAGCTAGACTAGTAACCCAGAGCCCCAGGTTAATACTCTGGAGACATGGGTTCATATCCCACCAAGGCAGTTGGTGGAATTCGAATTCAATTAATAAATCTGGAATTTTTTTAAAAAGCGAGTCTAATGGGGACCATGAAACCATTGTCGATTGTTGTGAAAACCCATCTGTTTCATAATGTCCTTTAGGGAAGGAAATCTGCATCCTTACCTGGTCTGGCCTGCATGTGACTCCAGAGAGAAAAACCTACTTGACCTCGTCCTCACCAATCTTCCTGTCGCAGATGCATCTGTCCATGACAGTATTGGTAGGAGTTACCACCGCACAGTCCTTGTGGAGACAAAGTCCCGTCTTCACACTGAGGGTACCCACCATTGTATTGTGTAGCACTACCACCGTGCTAAATGAGATAGATTTCAAACAGATCTCTAGCAACTCAAAACAGGAGCAACATCAGGCATACCTCAAAATGAGGTGTCAGCCTGGTGAAGCTACAACACAGGACAACTTGCATGCCAAACAGCAGAAGCAGCATGCAATAGACAGAACTAAGCAATTTGACAACCAACGGATCAGATCTAAGCTCTGCAGTCCTGCCACATCCAGTTGTGAATGGTGCTGGACAATTAAACACCTGACAGAAGGAGGAGGCTCGACAAATATCCCCATCCCCTCAATGATGAGGGAGCCCAGCATATCAGCGCAAAAGACCAGGCTGAAGCATTTGCATCCATCTTCAGCCAGAAGTGCCGAATGGATGATCCATCTCTGCCTCCTCCTGAGGTCCCCTGCAACACAGATGCCAGTCTTCAGCTGATCTGATTCGCTCCACATGATATCAAGAAACGACTGAAAGCACTGGATACTGCAGAGGCTATGGGCCCTGACAACATTCCGGCAGTAGTACTGAAGACTTGTGCTTCAGAACTATCCGCACCCTAGCCAAGCTGTTCCAGTAGAGCTACAACACTGGCATCTACCCTGCAATGTGGAAAATTGCCCAGGTATGTCCTGTGCACAAAAAGCAGGACAAATCCAACCTGGCCAATTACTGCCCTATCAGTCTACTCCTGATCATCAGCAAAGTGATGGAAGGGGTTGTTGACAGTGCTGTCAAGTGGCACTTGCTCAAGAATAACCTGTTCACTGGCACGCAGTTTGGGTTCCGCCAGGGTCACTCAGCTTCTGACTTCATTACAGCCTTGGTCCAAACGTGGACAAAAGAGCTGATCTCCACAGATGTGATGGGAGTGACTGCCCTTGACATCAAGGTAGCATTTGACCGAGTATGGCATCAAGGAGTCCTAGCAAAACTGGAGTTAATGGGAATCAGGGGAAAAACTCTCCATTGGCTGGAGTCATATCTAGCACAAAGAAAGATGGTTGTGGTTGTTAGAGGTCAATCATCTCAGTCTCAGGACATCGCTGCAGGAGTTCCTCAGGGTAGTGTCCTAGGCCCAACCATCTTCAGCTGCTTCCTCAATGACCTTCCCTCCATTCTAAGGTCAGAAGTGGGGATGTTCGCTGATCGCATTCACGACTCCTCAGATACTGAAGCAGCCCATGTCCATTCAGACTTGGGCTGATAAGGGGCAAGTAACATTCAATGACCATCTCAAACAAGAGAGAATCTAACCATTTCCCCTTGATATTCAATGGCATTACCATCGCTGAATCCCCCACTATCAACATCCTGGGGGGCGGTCACCATTGATGAGAAACTGAACTGGTTAGGGCGGCACAGTGGCGCAGTGGTTAGCACCGCAGCCTCACAGCTCCAGTGACCCGGGTTCAATTCTGGGAACTGCCTGTGTGGAGTTTGCAAGTTCTCCCTGTGCTTGCATGGGTTTTCTCCGGGTGCTCCGGTTTCCTCCCACAAGCCAAAAGACTTGCAGGTTGGTAGGTAAATTGGCCATTATAAATTGCCCCTAGTATAGGTAGGTGGTAGGGAAATATAGGGACAGGTGGGGATGTGGTAGGAATATGGGATTAGTGTAGGATTAGTATAAATGGGTGGTTGATGGTCGGCACAGACTCGGTGGGCCGAAAGGCCTGTTTCAGTGCTGTATCTCTAAACTAAACTAAATTAAACATAACTGCTGTGGCTACAAGAGGAGGTCAGAGGCTGGGAATTCTGTGATGAGTAACTCACATCCTGACTCCCCAATGCCTGTCCACCATCTACAAGGCACAAGTCAGGAGTGTGATGGAATACTCTCAATTTATTTGGATGGGTGCAGCTCCAACAACACTCAAGAAGCTCAACACCATCCAGGACAAAGCAGCCCCCTTGATTGTCACCCCATCCGCAACCTTCAATATTCACTCCCTCCACCTCCGACGCACAGTGGCAGCAATGTGTACCATCTACAAGATGCACTGCAGCAACTCACTAAGGCTCCTTTGACAGCACCTTCCAAACCCGTGACCTCTACCACCTAGAAGGACAATGGCAGCAGATGCATGAGAACACCACCACCTGCAAAGTATCCTACAAGCGACACACCATCCTGACTTGGAACTATATCGCCGTTCCTTCACAGTCGCTGGGTCTAATTCCTGGAACTCCCTTCCTAACAGCACTGTTGGTGCACCTACACCTCAAGGATTACAGCAGTTCAAGAAGGCAGCACACCACCACCTTCTCAAGGGCAATTAGGGATGGGCAATAAATGCTGGCCTTGCCAGTGACGCCCACATCCCCCAAATGAATAAAAAAAAGCTCAAGACCCTCTGAGAGAAAGAATTTCTCCTTATCTCGGTCTTAAATGAGCGACCCATTGTTTTTAAACAGTGATCCCTAGTTCTAGATTCTTCCACAAGAGGAAACATCCATCCTGTCAAAACCCCTCAGGATCTTGTATGTTTCAATCAAGTCACCTCTTACTCTTCTAAACTGCAGAGAATACAAGCCTAGCCTGTCCAACCTTTCCTCATAAGACAACAAAGTAAAATAACAGCAAAACAAAACTCGAACCAAATTGAGTTGTTATCACAAATTAAAAATTGCCTTGTACTAAAATTGATGGAATATTCAGGACTTTTGTCAATGTGGAAATATAATAGTCTGTACATAAATCATATTGAAATAGTTTTACTATTCAGGGAAAACTATGGTCCCAACATATATATTTATGGTTTGATTGAGTGATTTGATACAATGACAATGCACAGAATACCATACTGTGAGGATCAAATGCATCTCAGTAGAATCATAAATATGTTACACATTATAAAATTAATCCATATAAGAAACAACGGAAAAATAGATAAATGAACCCATATCAAATCCCATTCACATCATGGTAAAGCATTTCATGTTTTAAATGTGTAAGTACCAACTGTTCTTTGGATAGGCGAAGCTCTTTAATTTCCTACTTTAATTATTCATTTGAACAGTGGTTTGATGTTGATGGAAAGGTAACAATGTAATGATAAAAAATAGATCAATCATAGTTTGCATATCAATGTATGGTGCTATCTGCATTGGTCTGAGAGGAACAGTCTATGTTTTAAGTATGATATATTTGTATTTTTTCACATTTGAGGCTCTTGTTGTTTTTCTAATAACGTAATAGAGCCTCGAGGACTCCCAGTACCTGGCAACACCATCTGATATTTGAGTCATACAGGCACTCCATAATATTGCATATGATGAATGGGACCTTAAATTTTATTCCTTATTCATAGAATCATACAGCACAGAAGGAGGCTATTCGGCCCATTGTGTCTGTGCCAGCTGTTTGAAAGAACTGTTCAGTTTGTCCCACTCGACTGTTCATTCCCTATATCACTGCAATTTTTTCCCCTTCAAGTATTTATCCAATTCCCTTTTGAAAGTTACTATTGAATGTGCTTCTATCACCCTTTCAGACCATTCATTCCAGGTCACGGAACTTTTATGGGGTGTTATCCCATTTTATTATAGCTGCTACCATTTTCCAATTCAAACCTTGCACACAATGCTGTAATCAGAAATTACGAATAAATGCCTTATTAACCTGAACTTCACAGGCGACTACTTTGCATAAGGAATGTTATTATTTAGCGGAGGGAATGGGAACATAGGAACTAGAGTAAGCCATTTAGCCCTCGAACCTGTTCCACCATTCAATGAGATCATAGCTGACTCCATATACCCACCTTTGCCCCATATCCCTTAATACCTTTGGTTAATAGACATCTATCAATCTCAGATTTAAAATTTACAAATGACCCAGCATTAATTGCTGCTTGCAGAACAGAGTTCCAAACTTCTGTCACTCTTTGTGTGTAGAAGTGTTTTGTTTCAGGCAGGTGGGAAACTGTGGGGGTAGTTTCCCTTTTTCATCTCTCAACTGACCGAAGACAGCATGTTTTAAGAAAGTGTTTTTTCCTTTGAGCGTTTAAATGGTCAATGAACAGAAAAATGACAGGTTTTCTCATGGGTTTAAAGAAAGATAAATGTTTATTAAACAATGCCCAAAAATATTTGCAGCATCACATACAGACACACATACATATGCACACTATTACGACCAGGTGAAAAAGAGATCTCGGGGTTCCCTCTCAGCCTTTGCTTGGTTTAATGGTAACAGGGTTTAATTTTAAAAACACTGTTTTTAGCTCCCCCTCAGTGAATCTTTGTACTCTGCTCCAATTGTAAGACAAAGAAATCAGTCAGACAGGTTTTCTTAGATTTAAACAAGAAAGCTGGGAGTTTAATTATCTTAAACTCGAATTCGGGTAACGACTACGAATATGCGACGCGACCACGCTAGTATGCATACGCGATAAACAGACACGCAGATAGAGACAGAAAAAGTAGAAAGAGTAAAGTGGAAAAGTTTGAGGCAATAGCTGGGTTTCTATTTACGGTCCATTGAGTTCGATGTAGAGTCTTTGGTTGCCGGTAAGTCTTGCCGTTTCGTTGGGGCCCAGTGCATGCTTTAAAACCTGTTTCGATGTAGGTGTCTTTTCTCTCTTGAGGTTGAAGTGACTCCATTGTATCTGGAAGTTAGTGGGAGATAGAGAGCTAGACAGGAGAGAGGCTCTTGTTCTAAGTTCAGTTGCAATCTGCAGTCTCTGTCTTCAAACTGTCCTGTGGCACAATTCAAAACTCCAAGTTGGCCAGCAGGTTAGTCATGTGACTAACCCCTTAATGGGAACAACCGCTGCTGCGGTTTGTGGATTTCAAAGCTCTCGGTGGGGGGGGGTGGTGTAGTGCTGTCTGTTACATCAACAAGATATGGATCACCATTGCCCAGATCAATCTCTGTTAATTAAATCAGTGAGCAGTTCACATTGTCTCTCCAAGCACTGTCTCTTAGTATGCAAATGCTTTCTAGCCACTGCTGATTTCTTTAGACAAGTCATCTCTTCACTTCAGCAACTGTTTAAAATTAATGTTCATGTGACAAACTTAATATGCCTCATTCTTGGCAGATGGGGGTCTTCATGACAGCACACATAAGAAAAGATTGAAATTAAAAGATAGCATGCATTTAGTTCTGATGGTTTGAAAAAGAGTTCATTGTGAAATCTTGTTTGTTTCTCTGGGAGGAAGATTTAAAAACGGTGCAGACATGTTTTTCCTTTTTCCTGGTTCACTGACATCAAACTTTGGAAAATTTCAGGTGGACAGATGCTTTGGTTGCAGACTTCTTTACTCAAATCTCAGTCACAGTTCAATGGCAAAGATGCTGTTACAATTTTTCGGGTAGGGAGTTTCAAAGGTTACCTTTTGTCTCTGCACCTAGGTAGTTTAAAGATGGTATTCTGGCAAGGTCGTCCTTCTAGCTGGGATGGGTCTCTTTCCTCCTTCTGGCTTCTGGTTTTCTGCACAGAACATGTCTCTTATTAAAATTCCTTATCAGAAGCTTGGTTTCTGTCAGATGACCAAAGTTTCTCTCCCATTTTCATAAATAGTGTTTGATGGTGTGGCCATTTTTAGACAATGGGTTTGGATGTTGCTCATCTCAATGCCATCTTGATATAGTGGTGTTTTTCAGACTCTTTATCCTGAGTTTGAGTCTGGAACCTCCATGTCTGAAAAGTCATTATTAGCCCAACTTGTTGAAGAGGGGTAACCATTAACATTGAATAGGCTATTTACATTTTTAATGCTTGCTTCAACACATGACCAGACATGACAATTGGTTCAGTAGTTACCATGTGTATTCATAGTACAGGAGAGGTCTTGTTTTTCAGCAAAAGGTGTTTTTTGAGTTCAGTTCATCAGTTCATTTTATACTTCATAATTTCTCCTTGCGTGAGTATGACAATTTCCTAACTTCACTCCTGAAAGGTCCGGCTCTTAATTTTTAGGCTATGGCCCCAGGTTTTCCCAACCAGTGGAAATAGTTTCTCCCAATCTACATTATCCCTATCCTACATTACAACAGCTTTCCTTCCTTCCTTCTTTTCCTTTCCTTCCTTCCTTCTTTTCCTTTCCTTTCCTTCCTTCTTTTCCTTTCCTTTCCTTCCTTCCTTCTTTTCCTTTCCTTCCTTCCTTCTTTTCCTTTCCTTTCCTTCCTTCCTTCTTTTCCTTTCTTTCCTTCTTTCTTTTCCTTTCCCGCCTGTTCCCCTTAATACCTTGAAAACTTCAATCATATCACCTCTTAACCTTCTAAATTCCAGGAACTGCAACCTAGTTAGTGTACTCTCTCTTCGAACAGGTAAAAGTAATCAGGCAGAGTCAACATGGTTTTGTGAAAGGGAAATCATGTTAAACCAAGTTATTGGAGTTCTTTGAAGAAGTGTCTGTTTGGGTTTCTGCCGGGTGCTCCGGTTTCCTCCCACAGCCAAAGATTTGCAGGTTAATAGGTAAATTGGCCATTGTAAATTGCCCCTAGTGTAGGTAGGTGGTAGAAGAATGCTGGGGTTAATATAGGATTAGTATAAATGGGTGATTGTTGGTCGGCACAGACTCGGTGGGCCGAAGGGCCTGTTTCAGTGCTGTATCTATAAATAAATAAGTAACATGTACTGTGGATAAAGGAGAACGTGTGGATGTACTTTACTTAGATTTCCAGATAGCATTGGATAAGGTGCCACATCAAAGGTTATTGCGGAAAATAAAAGCTCATGGTGTAGGGATAACATTTTGGTGTGAACAGAAGATTGGCTAGCTAACAGGAAACAGAGAGTAGCCATAAATGGGTCATTTTCTTGTTGACGAGATGTAACGGGTGGTGTGCCACAGGGATCTGTGCTGGGGCCTCAAATTTTTACAATTTATATCAATGACTTGGATGAAGGAACTCAAGATATGGTTGCTAAATTTGCTGATGACACAAAGATAGGTAGGAAAGTAAGTTTTGAAGAGGACGTAAGGGGACTACAAAGGGATATAGATAGGTTAAGTGAGTGGACAAAGATCTGGCAAATGGAGTATAATGTGGGAAAATGTGAAATTGTCCATTTTGGCAGGAAGAATAAAAAAGAAGCATATTATCTAAATGGTGAGAGATTGCAGAGCTCTGAGATGCAGAAGGATCTGGGTGTCCTAGTGCATGAGTTGCAAAAGGTTAGTATGCAGGTACAGCAAATAATTAGGAAAGCTAATAGAATGTTATAATTTATCGCAAGGGGAATTGAATACAAAAGTAGGGAGGTTTTGCTTCAGCTATCCAGGGCATTGGTGAGACCACATCCGGAGTACTGTGTACTGTATTGGTCTCCTTATTTAAGGAAGGATGTAAATGCATTGGAAGCAGTTCAGAGAACGTTTACTAGACTAATACCTGGAATGGGTGGGTTGTCTTATGAAGAAAGGTTGGACAGGCTAGGCTTGTATCCGCTGGAGTTTAGAAGAGTAAGAGGCAACTTGATTAAAACATATATGATTCTGAGGGGTCTTGACAGGGTGGATGTAGAAAGGACGTTTCCTCTTGTGGGAGAATCTAGAACTAGGGGTCACTGTTTAAAAATAAGGGGTCGCCCATTTAAGACAGAGATGAGGAGAAATTTTTTCTCTGAGGGTCGTGAGTCTTTGGAACTCTCTTCCTCAAAAGGTGGTGGAAGCAGAGTCTTTGAATATTTTTAAGGCAGAGGTAGATAGATTCTTGATCTGCAAGGGGGTGAAAGGTTATTGGGGGTAGGCGGGAATGTGAAGTTGAGCTTACAATCAGCCATGATCTTATTGAATGGCAGAGCAGGCTTGAGGGGCCAGGTGGCCTACTCCTGCTCCTAATTCATATGTCCGTATGTAACCCTGGTAAATCTACGATGTACTCCCTCCAAAGCCAGTATATCCTGAACACAGTACTCCAGGTATCTTCTAGCCAGGGCGTCGTACAGCATGACTTCTAACCCCCTAATGTTTTCATCCTCTAGATATAAAGGCCAGCATACCATTAGCCTTTTTTAATTTTTTGTACCTATCCATGACATTTTACTGATCTTTGTACATGGACTCCCAGTTCTCTTTGGGCCTCCTTTGTTTCTACCTTTTCACCATTTAGAAAGTTCAATCCTTTTTAGGTGAAAAGTGAATGATTCCACAGCTGCCTATGTTGAAATCCATTTGCCACACTTTTGCCCATTCACTTAATCTGTTGATATCTCTTTGTAATTTTATGCTTTCATCTACTCTGCTTATAATGCCACCTATCTTTGTGCCATCAGAAAACTTGGATATGTAGCTCTCTATCCCATCATCTAAGTTGTTAATAAATACAGTGAATAGTTGGGACCCCAACACAAATTCCTGTGGGACGCCACTAGCCACATTCTGCCAAATAGAGTACCTGCCCATTATCTGCATTCTCTGTCTTCTGCTGCTCAGCCAATATCTGAGCCAGGACAATATTTGGCCCTCTGTTCCATGGGCTTCTTCAACTTTAGTTAAACGTCTTTTATAAGGGACTTTATCAAATGCCTTCTGGAAGCCCAGATAAATTACATCCATAGTCATCCCCTGTCCACTATTTTGGTCACCTCTGCAACAAAGTCAATAAGGTTCATCAGGAATGACCTGCCCTTTACAAATCCATGCTGGCTCTATCTGATGAGCTGAAATTTTCAAGGTGTTCTGTCGCTCCATCCTTAATTATTGACTCTTGTAATTTCCCAACAACAGATGTTAGGCTAACTGGTCTATAATTCCTTGGTTTCCCTCTCTCACCCTTCTTAAATAGTGGGGTGACATGTGTAGTCTTCCACCTGAAAGAGCAGTTCCTACATCTAGAGAACTTTGGAAGATCAGTGTTCCCATCTATTTATGTAAATCCCAGGAATGAAAACCAACTGGTCCTGTGAATTTGTCACTCTTTATTGCCATTATTTTCCTCATTACTATTAATTTGCTTATGTTAATTTTGGTGAGTCCTCATCCCTGATTCAATATTAGCTTCCTTGGGATTTTCAGCATGCTGACCTCTTTCTCTGTTGTAAATACTGATGCAAAGTAATTATTTAACATGTACATAATTTCCTTATTTTTGTTTACAATATCACCATTATCAGTTTTAAGGGGCTCACATTGCTCTTAACTATGCTCTTTTACCTTATATAATTGTAAAAGTTTTTTGTGTTGATTTTGATATCCCTTGCAATTTTCTTTCATACTCTGTTTTTGTAGCTCTTAATAACTCTTTTGTTGCCCTTTGCTGTTCTTGGTATCTCTTATAGGATCATCATAGAATCATAGGAAACAGGAGTAGGATTAGGCCACTTGGCCCATTGAGCCTTTTCCGCCATTCAAACAGATCATGGCTGATCATTTGCCCAGAGGTAGACATAGATGCCATTTTTCCCCACTATCCCCATTTCCCTTTGTCATTAGTATCCAGAAATCTATCAATTTCTGTATTGAACATGCTCAATGATTGAGCTTCCACAGCCCTCTGGAATAGAGAATTCCACAGAATCACCATCCTCTGAGTAAAGAAATTCCTCCTCATCTCAGTCTTAAATGGCCTTCCCCTTATTCTGAGACTGTGTCCCCTGGTTCTAGACTCACCAGCCAGAGGAAACATCCTAACCACATCCACCCTATCACGTCCTGTAAGAATTTTGTAAGTTTCAATTAGATCACTTCTCATTCTTTGAAACTCCAGAGAATACAGGCCCAGTTTCTGCGATCTCTCCTCATAAGACAATCCCACCATCCCAGGGATTAGTCTGGTGAACCTCGACTGCACTCCCTTTATGGCAAGTATATCCTTCCTTGGATAAGGAGACCAAAACTGTACACAATACCCCAGGTGCAGTCTCACCAAGGCTTTATACAATTGCAGCAAGACATCTTTATTCCTGTACTCAAATCCCCTTGCAATGAAGACCAACATACCATTTGCCTTCTTAATTGCTTGCTGCACCTGCATACTAACGTTTAGTGCCTCATCAACCAGGACATCCAGGTCCCTTTGGATATCAACAGTTCCCAACCTCTCACCATTTAAGAACTACTCTGCATTTCTGTTTTTTTCTACCAAATTGGATAACTTCATACTTATTCACATTATATTTCATCTGCCATATACTTGCCCATTTACTTGGCCTGTCCAAATCCTCCTTGCATCCTCTTCACATCTTACATTCCCACCTAGTTTTGTGTCATCTGCAAATTTGGAAATATTACAATTGGTCCACACATCCAAATCATTTATATAGTTTGTGAACAGCTGTGGCCCCAGCACTGATCCTTGCGGTACCCCACTAGTAACAGCCTGCCATCCTGAGAATGACCCATTTATTCCTACTCTCTGCTTTCTGTTTGTTAACCAATTCTCAATCCATTGCAGTATATTACCCCCAATCCCATCTGCTCTAGTTTTGTTTACTAACCTCCTTTGTGGGACCTTATCAAAAGCCTTCTGAAAATTCAAATACACCACATCCACTGGTTCTCCTTTATCTATGCTACAAATAACACCCTTAAAAAATTCCCAACAGGCTTGTCAAACATGATTTCCCTTTCACAAATCCATGTTGACTCTGCCCAATCATATCATTAATTTCCAGGTATCCAGTTATTTCATCCTATATAATAGATTCTAACATTTTCCCTCGTGTTGACACCAAACTAACTGGTCTGTAGTTCTCCGTTTTCTCTCTGATCCCCTTCTTAAATAGTGAGGTTACATTTGCTACTTTCCAGTCTGCAGGAACCCTACCAGAATCTATAGAAATTTGAAAGATAACCACCAATGCATCCACTATCTTTATAGCCACCTCTTTCAATACTCTGGGATGTAGCTCATCTGATCCAGGGGATTTATCAATTTTCAATCCAATAAATTTTTTGAGTACTACCTCTTTATTGATGCTGATTTCTTTCAGTTCCTCATTTTTACAAATCCCTTAGTTCCCTACTATTTCTGGGAGATTTTTTGTGTCTTCCTCCATGAGGACAGGCACAAAGTAATTGTTTAGTCTCTCTGCCATTTCCTCATTCTCCAGCACATACTCTGCTGTTTCCACCTGCAATGACCCACAGTCATCCTTGCTAATTAATCTTTTCCTTTTCACATACCTAAAGAAGCTTTTACAGTCCACATTTCGGTTTCTAGTTAGCTTGCATTAATAATCTCTTTTCCTTTTCTTTATCAGTTTCTTGGTCCTCCTTGTTGGACTCTAAATTCCTCCCAATCCTTGGGCTTACCACTTTTTATGGTGACCTAATAAACCACTGCCTTTGACCTAGTAATCTTTAACTCCTTTTGTTAGCCATTGTTGATTCACCTTTCCTGTTGGTTTTTTTTTGTCTTAGAGGAATGTAGATTTGTTGTAAACCATGTAATACTTCCTTAAATATAGCCATTGCCTATCTACCATCAAATCTTTTAATGTATTTTCCCAATCCACCATAGCCAAATTGCCCCTCATACCTTCATACTTTCCTTTGTTCACATTTAAGACCCCAGTTTCAGAATGAACTATATCTCTTTCAAACTTAATGTAAAATTCTAAAATGGTCGCTATTTCCTAATGGCTCCTTTACAGCAAGGTTATTAATTAGCCCTTTCTCATTACATAATACTAAATCTAAAATAGCCCGATCCCTAGTTGATTCTTCAACATATTTCTCCAACAACCCATCTAGTACACGCTCCAGGAATTCATTCTGCATAGTGTTAGTGCTAATTGGGTTTACCCAATCTATATGAAAATTGAAGTCACCCATTATTACTGTATGCCTATGCTACATGCAGCTCCAATTGCCTGATTTATACGATACCCAACGTTACCACTACAGTTTGGTGGCCTTTAAACAACTCCCACCAATGTTTGCTGTCCCTTGCTGTTTCTTCGCTCCACCCAAACTGATTCTACATTGTGCTTCTTTGATCTAAGATCTTCTCTGCCTACTGTACTGATCTTGTCTCTTATTAACAGCATACTCCACCTCCTTTTCCCATCTGCCTATCCCTCCTAAATGACGAATATCCCTGAATATTCAGTTCCCAGTCCTGGTCACCCTATTACCAAGTCTCCATAATGGCAATTAAATCATACCCATTTACCTCTATTTGTGCCTTCAAATCATCTGCCTTGTTGTGAATGCTGCGTGCATTCAGATAGAGTGCCCTTAACTTTGTTTTAACATTATTCCTCATTCTGATCCTATTTGATGTTTGCCTCGACTCTTCTGCCTTCCAATTTCGCTTACTACTTTTCTGCTTCCTGTTATCAGTTTTACTTCCCTCCAATCTGAGCTCCCTCTTAGGTTCCCAAACCCCTGCCAATTTAGTTTAAACCCTCTCCAATAGTACTAGCAAATCTCCCTGTGAGGATGTTCGTCCCAGTCCTGTTAAGGTGTAACCCGTCCATCTTGTACAGGTCCCACCTACCCCAGAACAGGTCCTAATGTCTCAGAAATCTGATGCCCTCCCTCTTGCACCAATTCTGCAGCCACGTTTTAAATCGTTTAATCTTCCTATTCCTATGCTCACTAGCATGTGGCACTGGGAGTAATCCTGAGATTACTGTTTTTGAGGTCCTGCTTTTTAACTTCTTTCCTTTAAACTCTGCTTTCAGGATCTCATCCCTTTTCTTACCTATGTCGTTGGTACTAATGTGGACCACGATCTCTGGCTGTTCACCCTTCCCCAGAAGAATGTCCTGCAGCCGTTCTGTGACATCCTTGACCCTGGCACCAGGAAGGCAACATACCATCCTGGTGTCATGTCTGCTGCCACAGAAACGCTTGTTTGTTCCTCTAACTAACAAATCCCCTGTCACTATTGCCCTTCCACTCTTCTTTCTCCCCTACTGAGTAGCTGAGCCACCCATTCACCAGGATCTGTACTTTATTTTGCATTCTTGTATGCGTTTTCCTTTACTGTCATGTTGTCTCTTGCCTCTTTAGTAATCTGTGGTTGTTTGCTTTTGGCAGGTAGAGCTCTTGCCCTTAGGGGCCTAATTGGTTCTATATCACATCTCCCACTGATCCTCTGTTGTTTCACCCATGAATAGCTTCTCCCAGCTTACTTTGTGACAGTCAGTGTCTTATCCCAGTGAAGTGACCCTTACCTAAGTGTAGAATCTAAATAACTGTTTCAGGTTTCTGCCTTTCAAGCACAACATTGAACTCAATAGTATTATGTTCGCTATGAGATAATAGTATTCAATGGGGAAGAGTAACTCCTGGGACAATTTGTGCCAGAAAGCCACCACGTTATCTCAAAAGCAAATACAAGACTGCTAGTGTAGAGCCATGCTATCCACCTCAATACATTTTTTACAGAGTGATTTTATGAGCCAAGCTGGAACTTCTAACCTTACATTTCTTTTAAAAAACTTAATGAATGCCACTGGAAATGGAGTCATCATCAAAAATATAATTGCATTAGCCATGAATATTGATTGTGATTCCATGTCCCTTTTCTAAACTAAGTGTAAAATTGCAACTATTAGTCCCAATGAGGTGAACTTCAAAAGGATGTGTCATGCTTTACTGGTAGTGTTAGTTGTATAAAAAAACTGCATTATAAACTTGACAGAAGAAAACTATTGCCTTGTGTGAACGAATGAAGTCCATAGTTCTTTATGTCAGGTGTCATTTGTGTCATAGTTAAATCATAGTTGTCATAACACTGAAAAACTCAGGAACTTGACTTCACAGTAAATATGCAGATTCCTCTCCAAGTGACATTTGCAAAGGCCACTGGATGCTGTCATTATATTTCCACTATATTTTGGTAGCAGTTATCTGACACAAATTTTGGATCTGACTAAATCCTACTGAGGATAAGTTCCTTAAGATAAGCTTACTGAAATTCTCTCCTACTCAATCACAAGTCCTGCACAACTCCTTAGAGTCATAGGGTCATAGAGTCATTTACGGCACAGAAGGAGGCCATTTGGCCAATCGAGTCCATGTCGGCTCCACAGAACTATCCAGTCAGTTCCACTCTCCCGCTTGATCAGTAAGTCTATTTCCTTCAAGTGACCATCCAACTTTCTCTTGAAATCATTGATTTTCTCTGCTTCCACCACCCTTGGGGGCAGTGAGTTCCAGGTCATTACCACTCATTGCATATAAAGGTTCTTCCTCATATTCCTCCTGCATCTCTTGTCCATAACTTTCAATCTGTGTCCCCCAGACCTTGTACCATTTGTTAATGTGAACAGTTTTTCCTTGTCTAACTTATCCAAGCCTGTCATAATCTTGTATACCTCTATCAAATCTCCCCTCGATCTCCTTTGTTTTAAGGAGAACAAACACAGCTATTCCAACCTAACGTTGAAACTAAAATCCCCCATCCCTGGAACCATTCTGGTAAATCTCCTCTGCATCCTCTCAAGGACCCTCACATACTTCCTGAAGTGTGGACCAGAACTGGACGCAGTTCTCCAGTTAGGACCTAACCAGACCTTTATAAAGATTCAGCATAACCTCCTTGCTTTTGTATTCAATGCCTCTATTCATGAAGCCCAAGATCCCATATGCTTTACTAACTACTCTCTCAATACATCCTGCCACCTTCAAAGATCGATGCACATGCATCCCCTGGTCCCTCTGTTCCTGCACACTCTTTAGAACTATGCCATTAAGTAAATATTGCCTCTCCCTATTCCTTCTACCACACGTCACAATTGTCAGAACTAAATTCCATCTGCCACCCGCCTACCCACTCCGTTAGCCTATCTCTGTCCTGTCACAGACGGTTCATATTATCCTCACTGTTTGGCCCATTTTCATCTAAAGTTCTCCGTATGTTGCATTGATGTAAACTGCAACAAGGCACGTTATTGTGTAATTTATGCTTGGTATACTGACACAAACCTCTCAACTTTGCCTAAGCAACAAAAATAGGTTGCTTTTTACATGATGAAAGGCTGTGTCATTTCAAATTGATCGTGAGTTTTTTTAAGTTCAATTTGCAACTCCCCAAGCTGCAAGATTTCATGTTTGCCAAACAGCTCGCCAGCAAGTAACTGTTAATATCTGAACGTGAGCCCAAGAAGTCTGTATTTCATTAAATCAAATGCTTGTTCATAGATATCCTGTCAGGTGATAAGGCTATGATGTGATCTATGTATAAATGATTGTACACTTCAAAAGAACACATGTAGCATTACATATAGTCAGCCATTCAGCTGCTTGTAATGCTAAATTGCAAACTTCTTAAAAGTCTTGCATTTTTTTTGTGCAGATGGGCACTTTTGACTTTTCACCAAAAGATGCTTTTAATCTTCTCAAAAGGATTGGACTATTCTACACCTCATTATGCTTTGTGAAATTAGTAGCCTCAAATACGAAGTTCATCACTAATTCCTGCCAAAGAATATACTGTTAGAATCATAGAAAGTTTAAGGCACATAAAGAGGCCATTGTGCACATGCCATTGGCCCCGGTTGAAAAACGATCCACCTATTCTAATCCCACCTTCCAGCATTTGGTCCGTAGCCCTGCAGCTTACGCACTTGAGGTGCATATCCAGACTCCTTTTGAAGGAGTTGAGGGTCTCTGCCTCAATTACCCTTTCAGGCAGTGAGTTCCAGACCATCACCACCCTCCGGGTGAAAAAGTTTTTCCTCATCGCCCCTCTAATTTTTCTGCCCATCTTTTTAAATCTATGCCCCCTCGTCACTGACCTCTCTGCTAAGACAAATAGACCCTTCACCTCCACTCTATCCAGGCCCCTCAAAATTTTGTACATTTCAATCAGATCTCCCCTCAGCCTTCTCTATTCTGCGGAGAACAACCATAGTCTATCCAATCTTTCCTCATAGCTGCATCCTCGTAAATCTCCTCTGTACCCTGTCTAGTGCAATTACATCCTTTCTGTAATGAGGTGACCAGAACTGCACACAGCATCAAGTTGTGGCCTAACCAACGAATTATACAGTTCCAGCATAACCTACCTGCTCTTGTTTTCTATACCATGGCTAATAAAGGAAAGGATTCCATATGCCTTCTTAACCATCTTATCGATCTGTCCTGCTACCTTCAGGGATCTGTGGACATTCACTCCAAGGTCCCTTACTTCCTCTACACTTCTCAGTATTTTCCCATTAATCGTGTATTCCTTTGCCTTGTTTGACCTCCCCAAATACATCACCTCACACTTCTCCATGTTGAATTCCATTTGCCACTTTTCTGCCCATCTGACCAGACTATTAATATCTTGCTGCAGCCTACAGCTATCCTCCTCACTATCTACCACACAGCCAATCTTTGTGTCGTTCGCAAACTTCTTGATCATGCCCCTACATTTATGTCCAAATAGTTAATATACACCACAAAAAGCAGGGGACCCAGTACTGAGCCCTGCGAAACGCCACTGGAAACAGCCCTCCAGTCACTAAAACAGCGTCAACAATTACCCTTTGTTTGCTACCACTGAGCCAATTTTGTATCCACCTTGCTGCATTTCCCTGGGATCCCATGGGATTTTATTTTTTTAACTAGTCTGCCATGTGGGACCTTGTTAAAAGCCTTGCTAAAATCCATGTAGACCACATCAGCTGCACTACCCTCATCTCTCTTCCTTGTTACTTCAAAAAATTCGATCAAGTTGGTCAAACAAGATCTTCCCTTAACAAATCCATGCTGACTATCCTTGATTAGCCTGTGCCTTTCTAAGTGACAGATTCCAATAATTTGCCCACTACTGAGGGTAGACTGACTGGCCTGTAATTATTCAGTCTATCCTTTGCTCCCTTTTTGAACAGAGGTACAACGTTAGCAGTTCTCCAATCCTCCGGCACCACACCTGTATCCAGTGAGGATTGGAAAATGATGGTCAGACCCTCTGCTATTTCCTCTCTTGCTTCTTTTAACAGCCTAGGATACATTTCATCTGGCCCTGGTGATTTATCAACTTTCAAGGATGCTGATCCCATTAATACATCCTCTCTCCCTATGTTTGTCACATCCAATACTTCACACACGTCCTCCTTAACTACAATATCTGCATCGTATCCCTCTTTTATGAAGACAGATGCAAAGTATTCATTAAGAACCATACCGATATCTTCCACTCCTACACATAGGTTACCTTTTTGGTCTTTTATGGGCCCGACTCTCTCCTTAGTTATCCTCTTACTCTTAATGTATTGATAAAACATCTTTGGGTTCACCTTGCTTTTGCTTGTCAATATTCTTTCATGCCTTCTCTTTGCTTTCCTAATTTCCTTTATGATTTCACCCCTCCACTTTCTATACTCCTCTCTGCTTTCTGTAGTATTGAGTTCTCGATGTCGGACGTAAGCTTTCCTTTTCAGCTTTATCTTACCCTGTAGGCTCCTTGACATCCATGGGGCTCTAGATTTGGCCATCTCACCCTTTTTCTTTGTGGGAACATGTTTACCCTGAACCCCTTGAATCTTCCCTTTGAATTCCTCCCACTGTTCTGACACTGATTTACCTTCAAGTAGCTGTTTCCACTAAATCACTCCTCAGTTTAGTAAAATTGGCTTTGCCCCAACTGAGAACTCTAACTCCTGTTCTATCTCTGTCCTTTTCCATAATTATGTTGAAACTGACTGAATTATGATCACTGCCACCAAAATGTTCTCTCACTGCCAGTCCTTCCACCTGCCCATCTTCATCTCCTAAAACTAAGTCTAAAACTGCACCCTCTCTTGTTGGACTTGCTACATACTGGGCAAAAATGCACCTCAAGAATTCTGCTCCCTCAATTCCTTTCACACTAAAACTATCCCAGTTAATATTGGGATAATTAATGTTGATGTCTTAATGAGTCTGCAGTTTCTAACCTGTATGATTACTTTCTTTGCACCTTGCAGACAGAAGACTACTTAAAACACAAGATTAGAAGTAGACCTGAGAAAGCAGACCTAGTTAATATGCATATCCTACAAGGTAAGAACTAGTTTTCTGTAACATTCTCAGTCTTGTAATAGTCTCCATATTAATATAACTCCAATGTTTTAAATGCAAGCTAGCTTCTCTCCTATGGCAATGTTCACAGGTAGTTATGGGGTCTGCAGCATCCTTGCTACCTTGATCCTTTTTAGAACCATTTCTCAAGTACTCCTTATCGAATTCCAGATAATCATAGGTTCTTAAGCACACAATATTTCAGGAACAATATTTTGCTAAAATTCAGGAAAATGTTAAATTAAAATGGCAACGTAAGTTTACCATATTACATGTGATTTGCTCTTTGTTTTTTCCCAAGAGGAATGTTAACTGAATCGTCTAGGCGTCCAAGGAATGAAAATTAGCCAAAGAGCGGAAGCCTCCTCCCTTTCCATCTGAACAGAACTCCAGTTGGATTGACTGAGTGCTGACATTAATGTTATGCTGAATAGAGTTGCCAACTCTGGATGGACATATTCCAGATGGTTTCACCACATGATCTCCCGACTCTAACTGCCCTGCCCAGACAAACAGCCTTTTTTTCTACCATCTCCAATATTTTTATAATAAACAGAAGTGTTCAAAGAAAAGGAAAAAAAAACACCCTAATGCTTTTTCTCCCAGGTTGCTCGCATCTGTGTCCAGGATAAAAGTCTTTAATTCCTGGAGACTCTAGGTCAATCCTGGAGGGTTTGCAACCTTAGTGCTGAACAGCCAGTAGATTGGATAACAACGGGTGGGGAAGCAGCACCAAGAAGAAGTTAGGGTAGAGCAACTCCAGTAAAGCCAACTTTTTCACACAATTGTATAGCTGGACTCAACCAAGCAACTTAAATCACAGGTAGTAATATATTTAGATACAGAGTCTGCTTTAGAGAGATTACTTATGTGGTAGTTGAAGCTAGCATAACATGACATGATCTTTTCAAAGGATAGTTACTAAGTTTGTTTTTTGGACCAAAAGATACAGCTGCAGAGGGTACTCTTCAAGCAACTCAAATGAAGCTCAAGAGGGCTAGGCTGGCTGATGATCTCAATGAGAAGATAGCCCAAAGACCTGGACCCTTGGAACTCGTGAAGAAGAATATAATTCCAGTAGATTCAGCTGTGAAAGAGGCAATCCATGGTATTTACAAGTTCACTTTTGATCCTCGTTTGGAATTTGTACAATTGCTATCTCTTGTGTTTTATACATTGGCATCTTCTAAATCCAGTGAGATTCATACTAAAGTAATCAGGTTTGTTTATTACTATCTGTAAAAATGCAATCAGAATTTATAATTTTATTTCTAAACTCAGAGATTTTTATCTCCCTTTTTCACCTGCGCTGCCAGCAAGTTAGCAAGCTCCAACAAGGAAGAGGGAAAATGAGAGGGCTGTTGCTAGGCCTATACTAGTGCTGTGTTTCAGCCACTTGCTGAGAATTGCATAATAACAATTCAGTAGTATTACTGCTTCTGTTTTCCAGCCATAATAGACACCTAAACATATTAGCAATTCTTAATTTTCCGTACCTTTTTTTTTGGAGAATGTATAATGTGAATGTGGTGGTTGTTAAAAAAACACGGATTATTTTCCTGACTAAAAAGCTTTTTATTTTCCCATCATCACTGAGTTAGCACTATTTGCACAATTATCTTTGGCCTTCGTCCGCTTGTAATAAATTCACACAAGTAAATTTCCTGGAACTCTGCAATTTGCAACTTATAATGTTATATGAAAGACGTCATTTGATAATTTTGCTCATTCCTGATATGTAATTTATCACATGATAGAAATCATCACTTAGGCTACATCTGGTTTACTGTCATTAATCTAGTGTAATCAGGAATTGTGTGCGAGTTGAATCACATTTGCGGTGTAATGTGTGGGTGTAAATTGGCAAAATTTGTTTTTTTCCACTGTCTCATGATAAATTTGACAATCAGTTCCTATGCCTGGAATCCTGGAGCTAGATATTTGTACTATCTTCACTTCTTAAAAAAAAAACTATTGGTGACCAAAATGTTGTGATTTCATATTTCATGTCAACTAAGATTTGGAAAATACCAAAATACAGGGATAAGCAAGTCACAGAAAGAGGGGACTGGAGTTGGTATCAGTACCCCAAACTAGAAAAGGACAAATATCAGAGTTCACAGAATCACAGAATAATACAGTGCAGAAGAGGCCCTTCAGCCCATCGAGTCTGCACCGATGCATTAAAGACACCTGACCTGTCTACCTAATCCCATTTGCTAGCACTTGGCCCATAACCTTGAATGTTATGACGTGCCAAGTGCTCATGCAGGTACTTTTTAAAGGATGCGAGGCAACCCTCTTCTACCACCCTCCCAGGCAGTGCATTCCAGACGGTCACCACCCTCTGGGTAAAAAAGTTCTTCCTCACATCCCCCTTAAACCTCCTGCCCCTCACCTTGTTGCTGCTACTGATTGATATCTTGTCACTTCTTGTCTGTATGTGTGGATGTTCAGTGAGGACCGGATTGTTTATGACTGTAATAACACAATTAAATAGTCTAACAAAGTTAAGTACAATGATGAATGACCACTTTGAGTGAGCATTAGTGGAACAATGCCACATCATGAGTCAGTTGGGGGAGTCAGCACCTTTCGGGGAGGAGTGGAGCACCATTGACTTGAGGAGAGGAGGGAAGAGTTAGCACTTTAAAGAGTGGAGGGAAGCAGAAAAGAAAAAAATAAAATAGGGCCCTCCTTACTTGCAGCAATCACAAATCCAGCAAAACCTTAAATTAAGATTTACCTATGACAGTTTTGTAGAGGAAATGCATTTGGAGACTGCTCATTGTTTAGTGTATTCCATTTATGAGAGAGAACTTTTGTAACTTTATGAATTGTTGACTCTGGTCACCAAGACATAAGATAAACTTTCGAGCCATAAGATTGATAGCTTGCATGTGAGGATTGAGTTCTGAACAAAAACTGAAAAGGAGGTGATTTAAGAGGTGATCTTATAGGCAAATGTAAAATCGTAACTGGAAAAGGTAAATCTGATAAATTATTTCAAATTGAATTGCAAGAATGGGACAATGGGCTCAATCTGTTAAAAGGAAAATGTAGGACTGATGTCAGGAAGTTCATCCTTAAAGATTGATTAAACATTGGGCTTGATATTAACCTGGACGCAGGGAGTGAGTGGGGGTTCGGGGGGACGGCTTTGAGGTCGGGAAATCCAGAAGAATGGGTTTTCTGTGGGTCCTGCCTAATTTAGTGGTAGGGCCTGATTAGCATTTTTTAAATCTCTGTTTCCTGGCTGCAGCCAGCCAGATTGGAAGGGTGGCTCGCTGTTGGGTGATAAGGCCTTCAGCATCAGACTGCAGCTAGGGATTGGAAAGGCAAGAAGTGGGTGGGGAGATCAGAGACCAGAGGAAAGAGCAGAGGCTGGAGGAAAGATTGGGGTCCAGAGCAGTGGGGAGATCAGAGGCCAAAGTTGAGGGGTGACCGGAGGCTTCATAGAGGAGAGCAAATGAGTCAGCGAAGATTGGAAGTGTTGGGGGTTTCTGATCTCAGGGTGTCAAGCAAGTAAACTGGATCTAGCATGTGTGTGGAAAGGCAATTAACTTCTGTACCCAGCAGTCCTCACCTTCCTTTAGCTGCTGGGTTTCCTGAGGCATGGGAAACTCAGGCAGCCAGTGTTAAATTCATAATAGTGCTTAAATATGAGGCACGCCATGTCATTATTATATTTAAATTGCAAACCCCCATCCCGTGTCCCACCTCCAGGAACCAGAGGTGGATGGGATGAAGGCAGGGTGGGTACAGGATTTAGAATGTTAGAAGCTATTATTAAAGGCGTTATAGCAGGGCATTTAGAAAAATTCAAGGTAATCGGGCAGAGCCAACATGGTTTTGTGAAAGGGAAATCATGTTTAACCAATTTAGTGGAGTTCTTTGAGGAAGTTACATGTGCTGTGGGTAAAGGGGACCCAGTGGATGTATTGTACTTAGATTTCCAGAAGGCATTTGAGAAGGTGCCACTTTAAAAGGTTATTGCAGAAAATAAAACCTCATGGTGTAGGGGGTAACATATTGGCATGGATAGAAGATTGGCTAGCTAACAGGAAACAGAGAGTAGCATAAATGTATTATTTTCTGGTTGGCAAGATGTAACAAGTGGTGTGCCACAGGGATCTGTGCTGGGGCCTCAACTTTTTACAATTTATATAAATGACTTAGGTGAAGGGACCAAAGGTATGGTTGCTAAATTTGCTGATGGCACAAAGATAGGTAGGAAAGTAACTTGTGAAGAGGACATAAGGAGGCTACAAAGGGATATAGATAGGTTAGGTGAGTGGGCAAAGACCTGGCAAATGGAGTATAATGTGGGAAAGTGTGACATTGTCCACTTTGGCAGGAAGATTAAAAAAGAAGCATTTATCTAAATGGTGAGAGATTGCAGAGCTCTGAGATGCAGAGGAATCTGGGTGTCCTAGTGCATGAATCTCAAAAGGTTATTATGCAGGTACAGCACGTAATTAGGAAAGCTAATAGAATGTTATCATTTATCGTGAGGCAAATTGAATACAAAAGTAGGGAGGTTATGCTTCAGCTATGTAGGCATTGGTGAGACCACATCTGGAGTACTGTGTACAGTACTGGTCTCCTTATTTAAGGAAGGATTTAAATGTATTGGAGGCCGGACAGAGAAGGTTTACTAGACTAATACCTGGAATGGGTGGCCTGTCTTACAAGGAAATATTGGATAGGCTGGGCTTGTATCCGCTGGAATTTAGAAGAGTAAGAGGTGTCTTGATTGAAACATATAAGATCCTGAGGGGTCTTGACAGGTGGATGCGGAAATGATGTTTCCCCTATTGGAAGAATCTAGAATCTGTTTAAAAATAAGGGGTCGCCCATTTAAGACAGAAATGAGGAGAAATGTTTTCTCTCAGAGGTTCGTGAGTCTTTGGAATTCTCTTCCTCAAAAGGTGGTGGAAGCAGATGCTTGAATATTTTTAAGGCAGAGGTAGATAGATTCTTGATAAGCAAGGGGGTGGAAGATTATCGGGGGTAGGTGGAAATATGGAGTAATCAGTCTAGCCATGAACTTATTGAATGGTGGAGCAGGCCTGAAGGGCTGAGTGGCCTACTCCTGCTCCTAATTCGTATGTTCATATGAGTTAGATTTTTAATGTCCCACCTGACTCAAACCTGCTGTTTTTGGGGGTGGAAATTTCCCCGCCTCCCCCCTCCCCCCACCAGCCCTCATTGCTGCAGGTATGTGATTTGAGCAGCTGTGGAGTGCTACTAAAGCCTGGCTCGGGTATAAAATTAAAACCCACTGCGGGCCCGAGTCCTTTAAATTTTTTTAAATGCCAGCCTGACCCGAAAATAACAAACATATTTTTGAAACAGGGAAAGATCATAGACTAAAACAAAAACAATAAGAAATAAAACAGTACAGCCCGACCCGACCCGACCCCGACACGTAGTTGGGTTTGGTCAGGTTCGGGTCAGGTAGCCAGGCTTTAGTGCTCATTTTCTTTGTGAGAGAACCACATGTAGTGCTTTCTCTCATTCTTATTTTAGCAGGTTTGCAATCTCAAGTTAGATCTCATGTTCTGTTTCTTTCATACGCTTGGGAAATTGAGGCCATGTAGCTCCGAAGCTGGGGATGTTATTGTCTTAGATGATGTCCTAAACTTATCCCAAATATATTTTGGGGCAGAATTCAAAGCATGAGCAGCAACATAAACAGTTTACATTTGTGCAGTGTCAAATTATCTGCCTGGGGATCTTCCCTAATGTCAGGGAAAGATCTGTATAGACCAGAATTGTATTGCTACCATGTGTAGCTGGGCCAAGCTTTCAGACACCTGCTGCCTGTACAAAATGCCAGGCTCCCCACATCCATGGCTTATTTGATTTCCTCTCACACTGCTGGTGGCAAAGAGACCTCTCGAGGTGAATCTCTGTGCTAGCAAAGGCACTGGTGCTGCCTTGTCCGTATTACAGCAGTGACATTTGGGGCTGGCCTGCAGTATATAAATGGAGCCTTAATTTTCAGTTATGTATTTATCATCCAATCGTCACATAAAGGATGAGATTTTCGATTATCCAACAACATTGTTCAAGCCTTCCACGCAGCAGGTGGCTTATCAGAAAATCTCAGGTGCATTGCATGCAATTCTTGTCCGTTGAGCTCAAGGGATTGAAGCTTGCTGACGAAGCATCCCAAGAGGACACACAGTACATGTGATGTCCCACCAGTGCCTTGGAACATTCCACCCTGACTCTCTTGTTTGATCTGTTTTGGAGTCAATTGGTGTTTGGGGGTTGCTGACGATGTTTTGTTAACTTGTAGTTTTCCTGTTTTGTGCTTTGATATGGAGTTCTTCCCTTATTACAGTTCATGTTTGATTGTGATGCATGGAGGATTTCTCCCACAGCATTCTTCAAGCACGTATGCCAGTGTTCTGTTTTGATACGTTGCACAAAAGCTTATTTCATAGACATTTGCTTTTGAAGCATTTTGTGTCTTTTATTCTATCGAGTGCATTTTCAGTTAAACTCTCTGCAGAATGAAGTTTCATTGCTCTGTCCACTGAGCTGCTTACTCCTGAAGTTTCAGTTCTTTGAAAATTAAAAAGTGAACATTTTGTTAATTAGGTTTGTGAAGGTTGTTACCTGCATTGTGCCATTGGGTTGTGCAGTGGTTCATTTGTATAAGCAAAAGTAGTTTTCTGTTCTCTTTTTAGTGTCATGTGTCAGTGGTATTCACAGATGCATATTGTTGATTTTCTCATTGAAGTCCTTAAAATGGTAATTTTTGAAGACTGCATAATAAATGAGTGGCACAGTGGTTAGCACGCAGCCTCACAGCTCCAGAGACCTGGGTTCAATTCTGGGTACTGCTGTGCGGAGTTTGCAAGTTCTCCCTGTGACCGTTTGGGTTTTCGCCGGATGCTCTGGTTTCCTCCCACTGCCAAAGACTTGCAGGTGATAGGTAAATTGGCCATTGTAAATTGCCCCTAGTGTAGGTAGGTGGTAGGGAATATGGGATTACTGTAGGGTTAGTATAAATGGGTGGTTTTTGGTCGGCATAGACTCGGTGGGCCGAAGGGCCTGTTTCAGTGCTGTATCTCTAAATAAATAAATACATACATATTTTACATTGTATCTTTCATTTAAAAAATTGTAATGGGTTCTTGTTAAAGGATCAGCCTCACAGTGCGGCTTAAAATGAAAGAACCTTTCCATGTGCATAATAATCGACCTGTGAGAAAGAAGGGGGACTGTAAATTGCGGAGGACGTCTGTGATCCGGCACTCCCAGCAGGAAAAGTGTGTTTACAGGGACTGAGGGTTGGAGATAAGGCTCCAATATTACAGCCTCACAGTGAGTGTAGCTCCTCAGTGAGGAAACTAGGTTCCAGAATCAGCCTTTACATTACCTATGGAAGTCGCATTTTTTCCTTCACCATCACAAGCCGATTTCCAGCCTGCTTACATTATTATACACATGGAATGGTGCAGCCTTTTTAAACCACAGACGTGATGTGCTAAGGCTGATATTTAGATACAGGGTCATAAAAATGCTTTTGTATGTGTCATGAATATAAGTATTTATTAATTATGCAGTCTTCAAAGGTGACCATTTTGATTACTTTCTTGAGGAAATCAAGTAACAATGACAGATGACATTGAAGAGAATAGAAAATGACTGGTTGTAACCTTTTGGGAAATACAATCGATGATCAACTTTGCTTTGTGTGATTTCTTAAACGTTTTGTTTCTTCAAGTGATGGAGGGTAACAATGGTCGATGGAAAGGACCTCTTGTAATCCCTCTTCAAAATATTATTTATATTGTTGGTCAATGTGCCACAATACATGCAATAATGAAACCATTTGTGTTCCAGTACCTGTGTGCAGTACATTTGAAAAGTGATTGCAATGAATCACCAGGAGACTGAATTAATTACACCGGCTTAGTCCTTGAGCTAAAATGAAAAAGACTACCAATATGGACAGTTTAACCACAACTAATGTCCATATCACTACCAAGTTTGTAAGAAATGATTTTTGAATTGAACTGCAATTGATGTAGCAGATGGATGTGGAGCTGGCTGTCTGCTGACATCTACTGCATAGCTGAAGGGTGAATCAGAAGCTTTTTATACCCAGGTCCTTGTCAGCACCTTCAGCACAGAGCTTGGGAGGATAAAGTCCAGCACAGAGGCTGAATCCATTATGTTTAGAGATTACAACAGACTTGTGGGCTCCTGAAGTGAAGTAGGTTCATGCAGTGGCTCAGCTGAAGATAGGCAACGAGTATGGTACCCATCACCTTCACATCATATAGATGATTGCTTTGTCCAGAAACAGTGATAGACAATTGAGACATTTTCAAACCCATTTAGTTTATCAGATAATATCTGATTTAACAATACATTTTAACTTACTTCATTAGCTTTGGTTCCTGTTTAACTGAGCCCCAGGTTATTTTGAATTGTTGAATGAGCGTTCATAATACTTTAAAGATGGGATATTAGTACCTGAGTTGCGTAATAAGCAAATGTTGTCAGTGCCTTATGTTGGCTGTTATAAAGATTATTTCAAGTCAAACAGTGTTTTCTTCTCAAAGTTAAACAGAATCCTGAAACTCAGCTAGTGATTCAGTCAATAAGTTAATTCCCTGGAATAGTATTGGCTCATACAGATAAATGAAGGCTTCAGGTTTGATCCCTCATGTGTTATAAGTTAGCTGACTACAGGGTTTATTTCCCTGGGCTATAAAAACAAACATCAGCAAAGATTGCCATTCATGATCACTAATGCAGTGATCCCTGCTGAAACATGCATTTGTGTGCACATTGAATGAGGACAGACTGAGCTTGGATGCACAGGTTCCCAAGGTAAAATAGCTTACCAACATTCACTGCCTAGACTTACACTTGAGAGAGGTAGCAGAGAGCTGTTCATACTCGTACTTCAAAAAACATCAAATTTTATTTAAGAAGAAATTGGGGTTGGGGGGGCAAAGGGGGCAATTCCTTCCAGGCAAATACCTTAGTTCTGATTTGTTGGCCCCAGTTTTTTTAGAAAGCTTGATCTCATTACGAAAATGATAAAAGTGGGGGCTGGATTTTACGTCAGGCGGACAGGAGCTGTAAAAGTCGGTAACAAGCCCGCTTCTGCCCAGCCAGGGGAATCCGTCCCGCATTTTATGGGTCCTCGGGCTTTAATTGTTCCGAGGCGGGACTTCCACCCACTTGAGGGAGGAAGTCCCGCCTCATTGAGCTGCCGGGAATCTTCAGACCGGCAGCTCTTAGTCCCAGCAGAACCACCGCGACCGGTGGCCACTGCTGGGACTGCAGCCCAGCTGAGGACATGGAGCCAGGAGTGCAGGTAAGTTATGGTTGCCTCGCCAGGGTAATCAGTTGCGCCCCAGCAAGGCAAGGATGGTCGTTTGGGGGGAAGGGGAGCATCTCGGGTCCTGGGGGTGGTTGGGGAAGCGGGGACGGCCCTCATTCAGGCACCCTGTGCCTGTTTGTCTGGGCCCCCCCTTACTGGTGCGCTGAGAGGCCACCAGGTTTCACTGGGCAGCCTTTCACGTCTCCGACGCCCACTTGCCATGGGTAAAATCCTTATGAAGGCAGGCAAAGGGCCTAACTTGGCCGTTGAGTAGCCACTTGAGGGCCTTGATTGGACTGGGATGGCCGGCCCGCCCGTTTCTTGCCACCCACCACCTCCCCCCCCCCCACCCCCCCTGGCCCACGTAAAGTGGGGAGGATGCGGGAGTGGGTCGGGAAGGCCTTGTGGAGCCTCCCGCTCAATTTTACACCACCTCCCCAACACCATCCGGCTTGCTGGGTGTGGCATAAAATTCCGGCCTGGGTCAAATATCAGACTAGGGAAACTAGAAGGCTGATATTAAAGATAGAGATAGTGGAGATAAAGAAAAATCTTACTGCAAATATTTAAGTATTCAAAACTTTGCAGTAACTGCTGGAATATTACTGGAAGAGCCTGGGGGAGGGCCTCACAGTTTTCTTATAGTTAACAGCTTTGACCTTTTGCTTCTTAAAGTATGCCTGCATGCCTCTCGATGTCGGTGTCTGTAATGAGAGCTCTCTGTTTTATGTTATCAGGCCATAAATACTGCTCTCTGATATTTTCTGTAGCATGTAATGCAGCAGTGTGTATAAATCATGTGAAAGGACATCTTTAAATGAGAGTGACAGTGACAAACCTACTGCATACGTGTCTACACGTTTGTGTGGCCAAGCCATGTGGAGCATCTGCTGTGCTGTTTTCTTTGTGTCATTGAAGTGCAGTGATTTGTGGAGTTACAGGCACAGGCTATACCCTTGTGCCTTGGGATAACGTACTTTGGTTTATTTAAAGACTAGTGGAATCAACTTGTTGGGTGGGAGATGTGGTGTAGGCTTCAGATGAACACAATTCCTGAAAGAGACAAGATCCTGCGTTCCTCCACAGCGTCTGCTGTCAGGCAACAAGCTCAATTGAGGCATTTGCAACAATTTGAACTTTATTTCCAGAGCTTTTGTTTTTAAACATGAATATTGTGCCCATATGGATGTTAGTGATGGGGAATGGACTACACCTCACTGAGGCTGGAATTTTACGGTGTGGCAGTCGCCCCGCCCACCAGCTAAAATGTTGGGGGAGAGCCCGCCTCAACTGGGCCTGGAGGCCACGCTGCAATTTTGCGTGGCCCAGGCCCTTAATTGGCCCTGTTCGAGACTTCCATTCCTCTAAGGCAGGAAGTCCTGCCTCCAAGAGCTGCTGGCCAATTAGAGGGCCGGAAGATCCTCGGTCCCAGCAGCGCCACTGGGAGTGGTGGCCACTGTTGGGACGGCATCCAGCAAGAAGAGAACGATGGACGTCACCCTTCAAAAAGGTAAGCGGAGTTTGGTTTTCACCAGGGACAATCGGCTGGGCCCTGGCGAGGCGGGTGGGAGTCAGAGAGCAGGGTGGGTGTGGGGGGTAGTTTTAAACAGTTGCAGCCCATGCTACGGAGGGGCTCTCTGTGAGGCACAGGGTGCCCAATCAGGAGGGCCCTCCCCAGCCTGCAAGGAGGCCAGCAGGTATTACGGGGCAGTCTCCTTAGGTGCTGAACTGCCATCCACCGCTCTTAAGATGCCTGTGGCGGCAGGAATAGGCCCTTAAGTGGCAATTAATTGGCCACTTGAGGGTCTCAATTCGTCTGTGGTGAGCAAGCTTTTGCCTCCTCCCTTGTTACTAGTAAAATAGCGGTCAGGGTGGGTAGGCAATGGGCAGTCGATTTTACATTCTCCCCCCCCCCCCCCCCCCTCCACCTCCCAGTCCGCTCCCGGGGGGGTATAAAATTCCAACCCCAGTGTCAAGGACTTTTGGGGCAGCTCCTTCTACTGTGTGTCAACAACGGGCAGCACAGTGGTGAGCACTGCAGCCTCACAGCTCCAGTGACCCAGGTTCAGTTCTTGGTACTGCCAGTGTGGAGTTTGCAAGTTCTCCCTGTGACCGTGTGGGTTTCCGCTGGGTGCTCCAGTTTCCTCCCACTGCCAAAGACTTGCAAGTTGATAGCTAAATTGGCCATTGTAAATTGCCCTTAATGTAGGTTGGAGAATGATAGAGAATATGGGATTAATGTAGGATTAGTATAAATGGGTGGTTGATGGTCAGAACAGACTCGGTGGGCCGAAGGGCCTGTTTCAGTGCTGTATCATTCTATAATCTATAAAAACATACCTCAATCACAACCTCAGAAGTGTGCCCCCTTCTGTACCAGTATGGCAAATTTCCATTTCTTACACCATCCTTCTGATGGACACTGAGTGAGATTGTCAGTTTAATGCTGATTGAGAGCCAAATTAGAGTCATGTTTGTGCCCATGTCTGCTAGGAACTGGACAAACTCATTCAATGTAGGATTCTTCCAGCCACTAGTTAGAGTTTCCAACTCTGGTTGGATGCACTCTTGGATTTTTCACCCCATGATCTCCTGCCTCCAACTGCCCAGCTGAGTCAAACGCCTTTTTCCGCTATTTACAATGTTTTTATTACTTCGAAACAAAAGTGTTTAAAAATTTTTGTGTTAGAAAACGATCTTTTATAATGCCCCTATTTACTTTATTTCCCTGGGTTGCTTGCAGTGTTATTCAGCAGATCAATCCTGGAGACTCCAGGACAATCCTGGAGGGTTGGCAACCCTACCACTAGACCGTTCATCCATTAGCTTTGGGTAGATTTGAATTGGATCCTATCAGCAAAAGACCATTGTGTAACACAGTGCACCATTCAAGCCCTGTTGCAAATTATTTTTTAATTCATTCTTCTAAGGAAGAATTTAAAATTGAATGCAACTGAATAGTGGTGCTGTAGACTTCTTAAACTTGTTCTTACGAAACTTGCAAAATGTCTTGCATCACAATTTATTGAGATAACGACCTCCCTTTTTATTTCACTCAAGAAATGCTTTTGCTTGTTGTAAATGGCTGCTGGTTGGTTCAATACGATATTAACATCAAAAAAGGAAAATAAAGTTTCTACTATTGCAACAACAGCAGCTGTGTCAGAATTTGCTACTTTATGAAATTCTGTGGATGGTACAAGGTGGCACAATAAGACAGTTAGCTGTCAGATATCATTTTGGTCACAATGTACAGCCAGTTAGACAACAACCAGATGGATAGGTGGCAGAAGTAAAACATTCTCTCCTCCTACCTTCTCTGAAGTGCTGCTGCTTTCCCTTTGCTGTATCTAACTAAGTGTGTGACTGAATGATAAACGGCAGGATTGTTATTTGGCAGATCACATGGCAGGTTCCATTACCTAGTGTTCTGCCCCATCAACAGCTACAGTTGACTTTGTCAAGATAGTCCTATTTCTCAACACTTCAGTTATCAGGAGACCTCCGGGGTCAAGAGCTGTTGTCAGTGTGATCCCATAATCCTGGAAAACTTCCTAGCAATTTGTGCTCTTTGATAATAACAGAGAATGGCTAAAGGAAACCTTCTAATGACATCATTCTATGATTCAGTCCTTGCCACAGGAACATTGTGTTCTTTCTGTAGTAAAAGCATTTTGTCAAGTTTAATAGACATGACCATTCAATGCTGTCTGGGTGAGTGAATGACAACAAGCAGGGCATGTAATAACACTTAGTATGAGTCATTTCAAGAGTTCACTTTTGTATATATCTATCTTAAAAATGATGTCCCATTACAGCAGTTCACATTCTTTAGTCGCCACAAAGATCCAAGATATTTTAGAAAGCTTTAAAAGTTCTCTGTTATGAAAACACATATTTTGTTACCTTATGAGTTTGGCGATTTTTTTTTTCTTTTATTTTATAATGGATTTAGTTTTTTTTAGAACAAAATTTTATCTGGTCCACAAAATACAGTGAAATCCACCTCCAATAAAAGTCTCTTACATGATATCACCTTGTGGTTCGCAGACCATTCTTTTTGTAGGCCCTACTAAGCAAACTTTGTTCATGGAATGAGTGTCGGAGGACTTTCAAATGAATGCTCCCATTAACAGAGTGCTGACCAATTGGGATGTATGAAATCTGTCCTAAATAGAGAGTAAACTGAGGAATTAATTAAAATCAGAAGTGGAAGAAAAGAAGTCATGCAGCATTATGGACCTAGGAACAAATATATGTTCAAAATAAAAATCCAACATTTGCTAGTATCAGATTTTGATACATATAAATAATTTATCATTGCAAGTTTCTGTTTCGATTTGAACTTCCTTACTGTGGACAGGAACAATTGTTTTGGTTTAGAATCTGTTATAAATTATTGTAAAGTGACAGTTTTGTTAGCACATTCCTTTGTATTTGCATTTTCCAAAAATAACCTCCAGTATTGGAGTGAGTCCACCCAATGCAGTCCCACCGGGAATACATGTTTGATTACTGGAGCAGTGTACAACGCGCCAAGCTCAAAGTGATGTGCTTTGTGACATCAGGCTCTGCATCCAAGCCAGGACATTACATCGGGTGAAGAAGCAGACATTGCTCGCCCTACACCACCATATTAATCCAAGCAAGTGAAAAAAGGGTGCATGGGGAATTGACTTCTGACTCGTATGAAAATATGTCTCAAATATGCTTTTGCTCATTACTGGCTGACTTCTCTAAATAACTTTGTGAGCGTCTTTAGTGAAATAAATTTCCCATGTTCATTTTCCAAAGAATGCTACACAGCTGCAAAGTGTTGTAGTCAAGAGATGGAAAGCAGATTTGAGATCCCATATATATGTTAATGCCAACCCAGGAGTCTTTTAAAATGTGTTCAGACATCTGCCGATAATGGGGCTAAACAGATAAGTTTTCCAATTAAGACGTTTACTGATTGAATTTTTCAGTAATCTACTACAAATTATTTTTCAATAAAATGACACTGAATGGGGTATAAATATCATCACAGATTAGTGACTTTAAATGATTGAATTCACTGCCACGATCGGATTAATCCCCACACTGAATACACCAGGAGTGACTGTCAGGAACAGCATAAAGCTATATTGAATACACAGGGAGTGACAGTCAGGATCAGAATAACCTCACACTGAATACATTGGGAGTCACTGCCAAGCTCGGAATAACCCACACACTGAACGAGGAAATGAAAACATCCTAGATGTTTTAAATCCATGCGTGAAGGAATGATTTGAGGCAACCATTAAAATGGTTCTAATAAGATTATGATCTGCAAGATTAGTACCTGGCAACTCTTTCTAGATGTTTATTATTTGTTGTGTAATAATTGCAAAGCACCTATTACAAGGAAACTGTTCTAACAATTCGCTTGTGGGGACAATTTAGACTTGGTCTTTCAGTTTTGATGTTGCGTTTGCCTTCAATGTCAATGCAATTAAAAGGCACACTTAAGTGTATATTTCAGGGTATGTCAATTATATTTGCCTCAGGAGCCATTGTTTGGTTTATTAGAAACCTAAAGAAAATAAGAACTTCAAAAGTCGAATCTTGCCTGCTTATTCCTGACATTCGAGCAAACGAGTTGCTTACACTGTTGTTTTTCTTTTGTCAACAGTTGACCAAGTTAATTTCCCTAAAGTCCCCGACACATTTTCCTTTGAGGAAGACAGCAGCAATGATGCACTGTCTCCAGAGCAACCCAGAAGTCAGGAATCCCAGGGATCAGAGAGTTCGCCATCAGAGCCAAAGTTCACAGAGTCGTCATCACCTCTAGCAACCACTACAATACAGGTAGGTTGCCACTGCTTTACCTGAAGAGATAGTCCAAGATTAATTTCTCTGTTCACAGAAAATGCAGCTGCTAACTGTTGGGTGCTTTTTGCACTACGAGCAATATAATAATCTGATCGTAGTGCACATTTCATGTTGATGCAAAGTGATTTTGGTTTGCAATATTGTGAATTGCTGTGGAACTTGAGTGTGAAATCACTTCAGATTGAATTTAAGCAAGTAATACCACAAGCAAAGTTTGAAAGTTTCCAAGATTCTGACTGCCCGAGAGCTTTTTAAATTTTGCTGGTACCAAGTCATCTGCCCTCCTTGGCTGTAGAGTTGTGCAGTTTGTAGCAATTCAATTCTTAAAATATGTGCAGCATCTCTCATAGATTTATTAGATATTTCTTTGATCATAGTACATGATTTCAGAATAATGTCAAATGAGGAAGAATAAACAGGTGTCCAGTTGCGACTGTAAATTCCATTTGTTTTGTCACTTATTAAAACTGTTAATTTCTTGGTTTTGTACTTGAACAGCAATTCATAAAGCTCAGGCATTTTACAGCAAATTGTTAGAAGCTAGTTGAACAGAAGCACCACCAGAGTAGGGAGTGGGTAAGGTCGTAAGGGAGGCACACACGGGTTGGACATGGTGTGCGAGGGCATGCCCACAGGTGTTGGGTGATGCTTCGTGTGCAACATCTTACAGGTGAGTCAGCAAGATACCAGCACAATTCAAGTACAGTCAATTCATGATCTCCTCTTACTTGGCTATTGCCTTATTGCAAGTTCTTTTTTTTATTCTTTTCAATATTCAGGTTGCTTTTTCAAACAGTTATGGTAGTGTGGCAGTTATTGTAATGGTTCTAGACTAGCAACTTGGAGGGTGAGAATTCAAATTGCATTGTGGCAAGTTGTGGAATTGAAGTTGGTGCCTCTCGTAATGTTTGGCCGGAGGAAAATCACCATGAAAACTGCCAGGATGTCATAAAAATCCAACTGGTTCACTAGTGAAGAGAACGTGCCACCCCTGCCTCATCTGGCCTACACATGACTGTAGTCCATGCTACATAGTTGACTGCTAATGCCTTCTGAAGTGGCCACTCAATTGTCAGGCAATAAGTGATAACTAACCTTGCTAATGTCACAGATGCTCCTTTTTTAAATAGTTGAACCAAAATGTTCACTCAGAAATATAAACCTGATTACCAGATACTTGCCCTGTCATTCTGATTGCAGTGTTTGTAGAATTTTCATCAAGTTTCATTAAATTTTTTTCTTACATTTCCTTTCCTTCTCTTTTTTTTCACTCTCTTGTAATACAATCTTTATTTCCGTCTCTTCTTACACTAATAAAAGACAAATTTAGGACTGAAGCAGGGAAACTGTACTTCACCCTGAGAGATCAACACAGAATGGACTTCGCAGTAGAGTAATGGAAGAGAAAAGCCTAGACTTATTTAAGAAATGATTTGTTATTGGAATGGAAGGAATCTAGGGTATTTCTGGAAGTGAGGTGGGCTAAATGACCATATATATTTATATTTATCTTCTCACCTTCTGGCCTGCCAAACCTCATTTTTCATTTATTGTTTTAAGTGTCTAAACATAGGTGAAGTGCCAAGGACCTTAATACAGGACAGGTCCAAGGCTGAAATGTGTAGGAGAGAAGACATGGTGAATCAGAAGGAGGTAGACCTTGAAATTACAGAGAGGATCTCCTGGCGTAACATTGGGAGAACCCCTGTGGAAATGGTTTCCATGCCAG
Source organism: Heterodontus francisci (assembly GCF_036365525.1). Taxonomy (NCBI): domain Eukaryota; kingdom Metazoa; phylum Chordata; class Chondrichthyes; order Heterodontiformes; family Heterodontidae; genus Heterodontus; species Heterodontus francisci. The sequence goes on along the minus strand of NC_090396.1, from coordinate 28,949,056 downwards.
AAAATAGACATTCACACTATTTTCCTGAATGTTCCACCAGAGTTATGGCAGTAGATTGGTGGAAATGCCCTATGGAACTTCAGAGTTATGGTTGTGTTTGTAAAAACTGCAGAGTTTAGGCAGAAGGGAAGATGGGAATTAATAGTAAGAATGAAACTTTATTGATTCTGCAAGTGGAAAGATATATCTCTATAAAATATTTAGATATAGGCACAGAATTTGCTCTGGTGGGGCATCGTAGAGCATGTTTGTTACATCGTTCTTCCTTACCTAACAGGTCACCCTTTTTGCAGTATAAATTGCAAGGGCATCTGGAATCTTGGTGATTAACAGGACCTACAGTCTATTTCCTTAACCAACTTAATGATAGAGAAAGAAACATAGGAACAAAGAGAAGAAAATAAGGCGAATTAGAGTCCAATCAGATTCCGAAAGAGAAATAAAGAGAGGGAAATAAAGATTATATTACAAGAGAGTCAAAAAGAGATGGAAAGGGAAAGTAAGAAAAGCATATTTAATTTTACATTTTAAGGATCTCTAGGAATAAATTTATGACATGAAGGAATGAGACTTCACAATTTCATTGTTCCCTTTCTGGGCCAGAGAGGTTGAATGGCATTGCAGGAACTTAAATCCAGTAATCAAAAGGTCTTTACAATATTAAGTAACAAATCTAAACTTACTGCAGTGAATTTAATTCATTGTTAACTGTGCAAATACAGCAATTTCTTGAAGCACACAGGGAAGTTGATGGCGAGATGTCGTTTTCACGGGGCTAATGGAGGAGCAGCACAGGTTGTCCTGCAACTTGTACTGATTTGCAACTCATTGGGTATTGCTTCCTTGCCACAAATTGCTAAGATTTTTTAATACGCTAAGAATGACCTTTGCTGTGAACTTACCATTATTTTACCAAATTCTGAGCCATTGTCATTAATACATATGTGCAAACATCAACTACCATTAAAATGTATTGTAAATGAATATTTTACATTGTCTAACTCACCTTGTGAGGTTTGATTGGTATAAGCTTACCAAGGTTATAGATTAAAAATTTGTGGTATTGTTCATTAATTTATAGTTTTCAAGAGTGTTTCAAACCTCCAAGATCTTTGTTTTAGTTGAAATATTATTGATGACTAGATCCTAACATTATTTGTCTTATGCTTTCTAAGGTTATGAAATAATAGTGTAGAGTATTTTTGCCCGGAATTTTATACCACCCCAGTGAGCCGGATGGTGGCAGGGGGGCGAGGGAGTGGGGGTGGTGGTGTAAAATGGAGCGGGTGGCTCCAGAAGGCCTTCCTGACTCGCTCCCACCTCCGCCCCACTTTACGTAGGGCGGGGGGAGGAAAACGGGCCACCCGCCCCAAGCCAATCGAGGCCCTTAAGTAGCCAATGAACAGCCACTTAAGGGCCTACACCCGCCTCTACGGGGATTTTACCCAGAGCACGTGGGCGGCCTGGAGCTGGGAAAAGCCACTCGGTGAAAGCTGTCGGCCTCTCCGCACCCCAGGGTGGGGCCCTGACAATCAGGCACAGGGTGACCGATTGAGGGCCGCCCACACTTCCCCAACCACCCCCAGGACCCAAGACGACCTTCCTTCACCCCAAACAACCACCCTTGCCTCGCCGGGGCACAACCAATTACTCCCGGCGAGGCAACCCAAACTTACCTACTGTCCTGGCTCCATGTCCTCGGCTGGGCTGCAGTCCTAGCAGTGGCCACCACTCCCAGTGGCGCTGCTGGGGCTAAGAGCTGCTGGCCCGATGATTGGCCGGCAGCTCAATGAGGTGGGACTTCCTCCCTCTAGCGGGTGGAAGTCCTGCCTCGGAACAATTAAAATCTGGGGACCCGTAAATTACGGGACGGATCCCCAGGCTAGATGGAAGCGGGTTCGCCACTGAATTTTACGTCAGTGGCCAGCTCCCATCTGCCCGATGTAAAATCCAGCTGATTGTGTCAGCCAATCATTGTGTAGATTTCCATGAATTATGACTATATGATAGCTGCTGACCAATTAGTGCAAAATGTAGTTTTGTTATATATTCCAAAGAAGAGCAATATAAAAAATATACTGTGAGGGATTAGCAGAAGTTATGCAAAGTGTGAAAGAGACCAGAATTTGAATATTTGCATCTAAGCCAGGATATTGATATCCATCAGCTGGCGACATTATATTTGTGTTTCTTCTTTTGGGCCTCCTTATCTCGAGAGACAATGGATACGCGCCTGGAGGTGGTCAGTGGTTTGTGAAGCAGCGCCTGGAGTGGCTATAAAGGCCAATTCTAGAGTGACAGGCTTTTCCACAGGTGCTGCAGAGAAATTTGTTTGTCAGGGCTGTTACACAGTTGGCTCTCCCCTTGCGCCTCTGTCTTTTTTCCTGCCAACTGCTAAGTCTCTTCGACTCGCCACATTTTAGCTCTGTCTTTATGGCTGCCCGCCAGCTCTGGCGAACGCTGGCAACTGACTCCCACGACTTGTGATCAATGTCACAGGATTTCATGTCGCGTTTGCAGACGTCTTTAAAGCGGAGACATGGACGGCCGGTGGGTCTGATACCAGTGACGAGCTCGCTGTACAATGTGTCTTTGGGGATCCTGCCATCTTCCATGTGGCTCACATGGCCAAGCCATCTCAAGCGCCGCTGACTCAGTAGTGTGTACAAGCTGGGGATGTTGGCCGCCTCGAGGACTTCTGTGTTGGAGATACGGTCCTGCCACCTGATGCCAAGTATTCTCCGGAGGCAGCGAAGATGGAATGAATTGAGACGTCGCTCTTGGCTGACATACGTTGTCCAGGCCTCGCTGCCATAGAGCAAGGTACTGAGGACACTGAGGACAACATATACTACATATACTACATGTGTACTACATATACAAATACTGTATGCAAAAATAGTAAACAATTATAACTTCCCCAGATGATGTATATGTTTACAAAATATATTTGTTTGTACATTGCCCAGAAAACTAGGTACCGAGGCATTTCACGGGACTTGTGTAAAATCTGTATCCAATGGATTTTGAGCTACTAGTCTGTCTATGATGTTGTCTCCACATTCTATATGTTTGGTAAATTAATATTATGCCCCAGGTGGGAGCGATGATCATTATGGTGTCCTGTGTGTTTCTTGAATGATTGTTGAACTGAAAGTGACAGTTTCTTGGCTCCAGCTCTGGCTCCTCATACCAATATCTTGGCAGTGGGCATAATTGTTAATGTGCCAACAATTGTATATTGTGGCATGAGACTGATAAACTACTATTGGTTTCACGTTTATGAACATTTAAGTAAAACCATCTGATCTGATGGATAGCTCCATGTAGCTCAAAAGTCCAATTACGTGTGCTTAGTTTGGCAAATGGAAGACCATTTTCAAAATATTTGTAAGGTCAGAAGATCATTTGCAGCTCACAGTTTTGTTGCAAAGCTTTTTCAGATAGCAGTGACTGTCAAACTGTCATGATGTGTAACTGCCAGGAATTTACAGCACTCTCCATTTGCATGGTCAGAGGTTTTAGAAATGGATCACTGGACAGTTTGTTAATGCCCCAATTTTCCAACCCTTTGCTGCTTGGATCTCTCAAGAGATGTTGCTTCTCAATCCTTCTGACAGCATAGTCTTAAGAATGCTGCAGAGGAAATTTGTTTTAAGTTTGTGTGCAGGGCTTGCTTCTGGAAGGTTTGGAAGGAGGTTTTCGAAAGGTTTGCTTTTTAATGCCTTCAAAAGTCAACCAGTGTTGATGTCTCTGATGTGTCTACTGCTTCTCACTTGCTCAAGCCTCTTCTGTTGAAAGCACTGGTACTAACAGTGTTCACCACCTTCTGCAGTGAGTTGGGCAAAAAGATGTGTGGAAGAATGAATGTCAGAAAAGAACGAACAGGTCAAAAATAAATGAGCACTAAATGAGAATAAAGGCAGTGATAGAGAAATGAACTGGAAGAAAAATAAAATAGCTGTTTTCATGCCTGTGTTACCAGTCTGTTGAAAGCAGAATACCTTTCACATCAGCAACATTAGGTCTGTTCCTGATGAAGCTCAGTTCAGGCTTTGCAAAAATCCTCCAAATGGCCTTCAATAAAGCTGTACTATACAACTATTTTTTTTTAAGAGCAAACCTTTCAAATGCAGGTGGTTTGTTTTTATGAATTTTTGATGTATGTGTCTATATTTGTCTTTGCTTTTATAGTTGCTTGTGTGTGTGTTTGTATGCACACCCAGGATTCAAGCGTCTTGACTCCCATGCCTACAATAGTGAATCTCAGTTTAAATCCAAAATATGCAAAGTTCTTTTTTGTGTTGTTTTGCATTTCTTTCGTTAATAACTATTACAGGTTTAATTTTACAGTTGGCGGTGTTGTCTTAATTTATCAGATTTATCAGTTGCCACTCGGTCAGAACTGGAATTTTGAAAACTTAAATTTGGCACTTGATGCTGCCCTTACCTTTCAAATTATTTTATTGTCTTGGAAGCTGTAAAGTGCTTTGGGACATCCTGCAGTCATGTAAGGTGCTGTATCAATGCAAATTTGGGTCTTCAGTTCTTAATTCAAATGCTGTTGAGGTTTGAGCTCTGCTTTCCTCATCAGGAAGCTAGCCTGAATACCTTGCAACAGCAGGAATATGTTATCTTGTTGGCAAAGAGAAAAAATTGGACTGGTCACATCCCTACAAAGCATATCTTTGAGTAACACAGTTTGGTGCACAGTTGATGCTGACTATTGAGGGGTTTGCAGGATTCACCGTACTGATTCAGATAATGCCAGTGAAGAAGAGGCAGCAGAGATGTTTAAAAGGAAATTAGTTTTTTTAACATTCCATTGTTAAATAGCAATTATTAATTTGGTCTTCAAAGTGTTTTAGACTTGGTTGTACCACATAAAAATATTGGCAATTTCACACCTCTGTAGATACAAATGTATCAAGCTGTTGCCAAGATATTCAACAAACTGGCACATCTGCCAATTTGATCCACCAGAACACATTTGTCTAATAAGGTGCACTAGCAAGAGCTGTTGAGCCTGTGGCCTGCTCATCTTTTCCTAGTGGTGATGGATTATGTGAACTGCCAGAAGGAGAGTGGGGTCAAATATGAAAATGGAGGAGTAATACTGAAGGATGCAGCCAACTAACTTTTTCCATTGTTTTTACAGTATCTGCCTCACCTCTCCCAGCAGTGTGACCTAAACAGGCCTACATCTAATAATCAGATCAACCACCCAGGAAGCCAAAACCAGCTGAATGGGCAGATTACCACGCCAATACCAGTGCCAGCTATAGTTAAAGTAAGCTCGAATTGCTTTCTAATTAGACTTATCATCTGACCACACTAGAGAGAGCTATTAAACATTTTTAATGCGACACTTCAATAGAAAATGGAAAGCAAAATGTCATTAAAATAAATTAATTGAAGGAAAATACTTATTTGTCCTTAAAAGACTGGTTTTCTCAGTAAAGTGTCAAAGATGACATTTTTAACTTTTAGCAATAGGATAGTTATGAAGAGGTTTTCCCTCCTCTTCACATGACGGTTAACAGTTTTGACAGTTTTTTTACCATTGATTTCTGTTGTAACAAGATACTCTGTGCTTTACAGTGCTGCAGGTTGTCGACCTTGCCATTCAGTGTTTTCATTTCCTGAGCATTTTGGAGAAATCAAAGATGGGCTCCCCCTTAAAATCAGACCCAAATTTTTGTGCAACCTATGCCAATTAAACTGCCAGCGGCCTGGTTTCCACATTGATATGAACCCAGTATTGGTCAGTATAATCTGCTGCTGAAACCTTCATTCATGCCTTTGTTACCTCCAGACTTGACTATTCCAATATTGTCCTGGGCGGCATTTCATCTTCCACCCTTCATAAACTGGAGTGCATCCAAATGTCTACTGCCCATATCCTAACTCATACCAAGTCCCATTCACACATCACCCCATGTGCTTGTTGACCTACATTGGCTTGTAGTCTGGCAACGCCTCGATTTCATTCTTATTTACAAATCCTTCCATGGCCTCGCTCCTCCCTAACTCTGTAACCTCCTGCAGCCTTACAATCCTCCAAGATCTCGGTGGTCCTCCAATTCTGGCCTCTTGAGCATCCCCGATTTTAATCACTTCACCGTTGGCAGCCATGCCTTCAACTGCCTAGGCCCTAAGAAAAACCTCTCCACTTCTCTACCCCACTTTCCTCCATTAAGATGCTCCTTAAAATCTATCTCTTTTGTTTGTTCTAATATCTCCTTATGTGCTTGGTGTAAAATTTTGTATGATAAAGCTCCTGTGAAGCACCTTGGGATGTTTTATTATATTGAATGAGGTATATAAAAGCAAGTTGTTTCTTTTTTGGGGGGGTGGTGAAGGGTGAACGGCATACTGTATTGTCAAGTCCTGTTTAAACATAAATGTAAATAGCATCTGAATAGCATGCAAGGCTGTCAAATCAGAGGGTTTAATCCTGCATCACTTCCAAACATCTTTACTAGGTAGGCTTTTCCCATGAATAATAGAAACCTAACAACATTATTGGGACTTTATTAAAAGAATGCTGTAGTTAACAATCCAGAACCTAAGGGCAGAAAAATCTGAAACAAACTATTTAATAAACTGGCAAGAGGAGGTAGCAAAAGGGATACAAGGAATATAATGTTTACAATGTGTGCAGCAGTCCTTTCTTACCGAGTATGTAAAAGGACAAACGAGAAGGAGCACTGATGAATCTAGTCATGGGAAATGAATCAGAACAGATAAGAGAGATAAGCATAGGGGAAAATATAGACAACTGTGATCACAACATAATAAGGTTTAAGATAAAGATTGAGGAGGATATCTGTAAGCCAAAGGCCAAAATAATAAATTGGAAAATACCAGATTTTTAAAGGGGTGAGAATGGAATTAGACAAATTTACTGACATGCAAAGAAATAGAACATTAAAACGGTTATCAAGAGACTCCAGGAGAAATATTTCCAACTGAAAAGCAAAAAACAAACTCGTCAGTAATGACACACCATGGATGAGTAGGAAATAAAGGCAAAATGAAGCTAAAGAGAAAGGCATACACAAAGTGCTTAGACAACAAAGGAGTGAATAACAAAACAGAACATAAAATGATTCAGAAAGAGGTCAAAAACAATTAGGAGACCAAAGAGAAACTACAAGATTAAATTATCAAGCAATATAAAAAGAAATAGTGAGGTCTTCTGCAGAAGACCTAAATAATGAAAGAAAATTCAGTATAGGGACAGGGCCACTAAAGGATACACAAATTAAACTCACAAGTAATGACAGCGTAATGACAGAAATATTAAATCATTATTTTGCATCGGCATTTGCTAGGGAGACTAACATGGTGGAAATGACATCAGAAGAAGAGATCAAAAAAGATACAAAGACATAAGATAGATAATTCAATGATAAACTAAAAAAAGCTTAGAGAGGATAAAACCCCTGGTCTGGATGGATTGCATCATGCAAATTAAAAGAAGTTAGGGAAGAAATAGATGAGACACTATGACACACACACACATATAAATTCATTAGTAAAGGGAATATGCCATAAGATTGTTGGACAGCTAATGTGATTCCTATATTCAAAAGGGGAGATAGAACAAGTCCAGGGAATTGTAGAGCAATTAGCTTTAACATTGGTGGTAGAAAAGATAATGGAATCCTTTCAAAGATGCAATGGAAAAGCATCTGGAAACTGAAAATATAGTAAAGAGTAATCAGCACGGATTTCTAATGAAAGGTCACGGACCTCAAACGTTAACTCTGTTTTTCTCTCCACAGATGCTGTCAGACCTGCTGAGTATTTCCAGCATTTCTTGTTTTTATTTCAGATTTCCATCATCTGCAGTATTTTGCTTTTATTCAAAAGGGATGGTCATGCTTGACCAATCTTACAGATTTTTTTGAAGAAGCAACAGAAAGTTTAGATAAGAGTAATGTAGTAGATGTAAAATATTTAGATTTCCAAAAGGCCTTCAATAAGATACCACTTGGTAGACTCATGACTAAGGTTAGAATATGTGCAGTCAGGTGACAAGTCGCAGAATGGATAGCTGGCTACAAAACAGAAAACAAAGAGTAGAGGTTAAAGGTAGTTACTCAGACTGGCAAAAAATCAGAAGTGGTGTTCCACAAGGATTGGTGCCGGGACCACTGTTATTCATCATTTGCATAAAAGATTTGGACTCACAAATCGGAAGTACAGTTTCAAAATTTGCGGAAAACAACAAATTGGTGGGGCATAACTAATACTGAGAAGGACTGTGACAAAACACAGAAAGCCTTTAATAACCTTGCAGAATTTGTGTGTAATTGGCAAATGAACTTCAATATAGATAAGTGTGAGGTGGTACATTTTGCCAGTCTCATACTCCTTGGAAAGTATGTGCCCTAAATGAGATAGAGGAGCAGAGGATCTGGAGCTACACATGCACACATCACTAAAATTAGCGCCACAGATTCATAAGACCACTACAAAGCAAAGAAAAGCTAACAAGGGATAGAATTAAAAAGCAGAAAAGTTATGTGAAACTTGTAAAGAAACTTGGTTAGACCAAACTTGGAGAACTCCAAACAGCTCTGGTCTCCATATTATATAAAAGCTACTGGAGAAGGTATAAAAAAAGATTTACTGGTAAGATAACAGAACTGAGAGGTTATAATGATCAGGAAAGATTGAATAGGCTGGGGCTCTTTTCTCCATAAAAGAGAAAACTGAGGGTGACCTAATAGTGGTCAGTAGGATTGTGAAAGGGTTTGATAGGGTAGATGTAGAGAAGCTATTTCCACTTGTGGTAGACACCAAGACTAGGGGTCATAAATATAATTACGAACTGTATCGGGAAAATTTTCGTTTGCTGTAAAATGTATATGGCATGAAAAATGAAATGGAAGGGTTGTGAGGCAACTCACTCCTGCATTGGAGGAAACTGACCTCCTTTGCACTGTTTGTAATTTTTGACTTGGTGCTGTTTAGAACTGTTTTGTCATGTATTTTTTTTTTACAGATTTTTATGAATAAAATATACTTTGGAAAAAAAAAAATCCAATAGGGAAATCAGGAGAAACTTCACTACCTAGTGAGTGGTAAAACTGTGGAGTTTGTTACCCCAAGGAGTAGTTGTGGCAACTAGCATCGATGTATTTAAGGGGAAGCTAGATAAACACATGAGGGAGAAAGGAATAGAAGGATATGTTAATGGGGTTAGATGGAGAAGGATGGGAGGAGGCTCATGTGGGGCAGAAACGCTGGCATGGACCTGTTTGGCCAAATGACTTGTTTCAGTGCTGTGAGAACAATGTAACTATGTAATAAAGGATAGTGCTTACAAAAGGATGTACGATGCCATACAATCAAGTGCAATATTGAACTGCTTCACAAACCACTGACCACCTCCAGGCGCATATCCATTGTCTCTCGAGATAAGGAGGCCAAAGATAGATTGAACTGATACATTGCACAGCAGGTGTCTTTCGGTTGGAAATAAAAATCAGTACTGTTTAATTTGTAAAATATTTATCATCATATGATGATAGAAAGGTGGGATATGTTGTTTTCCAAACAATAATGCTACTGCATTATTATATTTCACCCGACAGCACTTTCATATATCATATCTGATTATTGGCTGCCCCTGCATCCTTTCACTGTGTTGGAAAATGATTGAGGATATTGTGCTTTGAAAGTCGCCTCTGATTCTTTGAGAATTCTTTTGCATGCTGGGGTTGGAATGCTGAAGAACAGGTTCAAATTTATTAATAATAACCAGATTTTTCTTTATTCTTTAGAACTTCCTACAGGGTTGGCACTCATCTGTTACTTCATTCCATTCAATCCCTTCACAGTGGTTTTTGAGCCCGTTTATAACTACCATATAACTGCATTGTCAAGAATAATTTATCAGAACTGAAAGTTTAATTTTTTTGTTTTACAATTGATCTGCATTGCTTTCATCTCAAAAATTATCACAAATTACATCTGTGCATAGTTTGTACTGGCAAAGAGAAGCTATTTTTAAAATAAAATTGACTTTTGCAATGCTCGCTCCAAAAGAAAATAGGATTTGTTAAAAAACAAAGATTGCTTCGGTCAGGAACCTGTATTGAAGTTATTAAGAAACTTACATGAAGGGTCAGGACACAGCAAGGGGATGAAAAGCACAGGAGAGATGTGGTAAATGAGAGCTTAGTGATACCAAGTTCTAACTTAAGTGGCTGTAGATTGTCTGATGAATGAGACTTACTCTGCTTCACCTTGGCATCAGTTTAGGCCATGAAGCTCAGTGTACACAACACAAATTTAGCTTCAGTGTGAAGCCAGAACAACTTTGCATCATTGCACCATTTTAGTGGGAATAGTTAGATTCACCAATGAGGTTCTTTAGACCCAGATGCACCATTCCTTGAGACATCTCATTTATCCTAAACCACCTGTGTTACAGTCCAAAATGTATTACTGCCATGCCAACAGGCATTCGTTCTCCTATCACAGGCCTCAGCTTATCACCTTAAGGTAGTAAACTAAAGAGATGGCTGCGTCAAATGTCAAATTGGATTCCCAGATTTGCCCCTCAACCTACAAACGATACTATAGTTTGAACTATACTTTTTTGCAGTATTCTGCAAATACATCAGCAAGGAGAATTAATCACAATTTTTGATACTTGAATATGCCTATTAAATGGTCTAAAGATTAAAAGGAGTTTAAATATTCACTTTTTTTCTTCCATTAAAATTAGACAAAACCATCTGCAGATGGAAAAAACCAGCGCCACAAGAAGCCAAAGGACACAAAACCAAAGGTGAAGAAACTGAAATATCACCAGTACATTCCACCGGATCAAAAGCCAGAGAAGTCCCCACCTCCAATGGATTCAGCCTACGCTAGGCTGCTTCAACAGCAACAGCTCTTCCTCCAGCTGCAGATATTAAGCCAGCAACAACATCACCAGCAGCATCATTACAACTATCAGAACATTCTCCCCACATCTCTAAAGTGAGTAAGCTTAAAGCATTGTCTATTTGAAAAGAAATCAATGAATGTTCTTTGAGTAGTTATCTTCTCTATCCTGATCATTATCCAGTGGCTTCTGCAGGAAAGGGCATATTTGTGGATGTAAGTTGAGGATGAGACCATGATCAACTTTGAAGCCTCCATGACCAATATCCTGCTTTGTGGCAAAGGGGTAGTAAATAAAAGGAAATATAAAGAGATTATCTCTGGTCTCAATGTGACTCTTGTTCAAAGATCTTGTACAGTAGCATCGTGGTTATGTAACTAGACTAGTAAACCAGAGGACCTGGATTAATAATCTGGAGACATGAGTTCAGATCCCAGCTAGGGAACTTAAATCCCACTAATTGAATAAGTCTGGAATGAAAAGCTAATATCAGCAATGGTGAACATGAAACTACTGGAAATTATTTGGTTCACTAATGTCCTTCAGAGAAGAAAATCTGCTGTCCTTGCCCAGTTTGGCCTAGATGTGATTTCAAATCCACAGCAATATGGTTGACTTTTAATTTCCCTCTGAAATGGCCGAGCAAGTCACTCCGTTGTATTCATAAAGGCAGCTCACCACTACCTTCTCGCGAGAAATTAGGGATGGGCCTTGAAAGTGACATACACATCCTTTAAAGGAATTAAAAGAACAATCTTGTCCACTGTTATTGTGATAGTTCAGTTTCTTTGCAGTTTCCATAGGTAGCTCCCAGCATAATATGATCCGAAACTCACACCTTTAAGGATGCCATAAACAGTGAGTAGGAGTAGCATGCTGCAGCATTTACAATTACTGTTTTACCATGATATTTTGGACCAGAGCTGCCCATTATGCATTCCTCTCCATTGCCAAAGGTGGAAACAACCATGACACCAAATCATATAATTGAGGCTAAAACCAATAGTCACATTCATTTACACGATATTTAATCACACAGGAACATAAAGAATACAACAGATAATTTGCAATACACAAAATTTTAAATACGCAAGTCTTTACAAATAATGGGATAGATTTTCAACGTGCTACCCAGATGTCACAAGAGCATTCTGATCAGCCTTAATAGCAAGGGCTCTATTTTCAGTTTCATGCCCATGCAGCAAGACCTGGAGAACATTAAGGCTTGGGCTGCTAAGTGGCAAGTAACATTCACACCACACAAGTGCTAGGCAATGACTATCTCCAACAAGAGAAAAGCTACCATCTCCCCTTGACATTTAACAGCATGACCATCACTGAATCTCCCCCATCAATATCCTTGGGGTTACCATTGAACAGAAACTTAGCTGGACCAGCCATATAAATACTGTGGCTACAAGAGCAGGTCAGAAGCTGGGAATTCTGCGGCATGTAACTTGCCTCCTGACTCCCCAAAGCCTGTCCACCATCTACAAGGCACAAGTCAGGAGTGTGATGGAATACTTGCCTGGATGAATGCAGCTCCAACAACATTCAAGAAGCTCGACACTATCCAAAACAAAACAGCCCATTTGATCGGCACCCCATCCACCAACTTAAACATTCACTCCTTCCACCACCAGTACACAGTGGCAACAGTGTGTAACATCACCAATGTTCCTTCGACAGCACCTTCCAAGCCTGCAACCTCTACCACCTAGAAGGACAAGAGCAGCAGACACATGGGAACACCACCATCTGCAAGTTGCCCTGCAAGTCACACAACATCCTGGCCTGGATCTAAATTGTTATTCCTTCACTATTGCTGGGTCAAAAACCTCAAACTCCCTTCCTAACAGCACTCTGGGTGTACCTACATCACATGGACCGCAGTGGTTTAAGAAGGCAGCTCACCACCACCTTCTCAAGGACAATTAGGGATGGGCAACAAATGCTGGCCTTGCTAGCGATGCACACATCCAATGAATGAAAGAATGAATGAAAAAAGAAGCTTCTTTAGCTGCCTCAGTCATGCATATGGTTCTAAACTGGATACTCCATTTCATTTGTTCTGTACCATTGGAAGAAATCAGTGATAAATTACATCACAGACAAATTTCAAAAAAATAATTGAAAATACCCAAGTATTGTTTTTTCAAATAAGAACAGAAAATGCTGCAAAAACTCAGCAGGTCTGGCAGCATTTGTGGAGAAATCTGACGAAAAGTCATTGACCTGAAACATTAACTCTGTTTCTCTCTCCACAAATGCAGATGGACCTGCTGAGTTTTTGCCGCATTTTCTGTTTTTATTTTAGATTTCCAGCATTCACAGTATTTTACTCTTATATTCCTTTCAAACTGGTAGTTGCATTGATTACCCAATTAATAACGAATTGCATCCAACTTGATAATAGTTCGAAAAAGAAAAAGAACAAATGCTGGAAATGCACAGCTGGCTGATCACAACTTGAAAAGAAAGATAGGTTATTGGTTTAAGTCTGACCTCTGATCGGCAATGGATGTTTTTTTGTGCATTCATTCATGGGATGTGGGCATTGCTGGCAAAGCTGGTATTTATTACCCATCCCTAATTGTCCTTGAGACAGTGGTGGTGAGCCACCCAACCACGTTGCTGTGGATCTGGAGTCATAAATAGGCCAGACTGGATAAGGATGGATGATTTCCTTGCCTGAAGGATATTCGTGAACCGGATGTGTTTTTATGATTACCCGGTAGTCTCATGGTCGCCATTACTGATACTAACATTTTATTGCAAATTTATTTAACTAATTGAATTTAAATTCCCGCAGCTGCCGTGGTGGGATTTGAACTCATGTCTCCGGATCATTAGTCTAGGGCTCTGGACTACTAGTCTAGTAACATAACCAATAACCTATTGTACCATACAAAATGCTACATTGTCAGAAGTGAAAAGCATTGCGATTACTAAATGTGTTTATCTAGATGTAATGAATGCTTTGAATGCTTTTTACAGGCAGTCTGGTGAGCAGCTTTCTAGAAACACTTGCACTTCCACCACTACCGTCCCAAGCAGCAGTCTGTCTCCAGTGAAGTCCACACTGTCAGGTCAAACCACTGGCTCTCCTTTGAAACCGGGACCTCTTCCATCCAATCTGGATGACTTGAAAGTATGTTCAACCCCATATACGATGTTCACTAATAGGCTGTTTGCAATTAAAAATGTACATGCATTTCAAATACATCAAGATAGCAGTTCATTTTCTTATGATTAAAAAAAGTTGCTCAGATAATATCCGGATGCTCTGCTTATTGTTGATAAAGATAGTTGCCTGTAAATTTTGCGGGCAATCCTCCATTGGCAAGGGGCACTGGAAGCCCTACAAAAACGACGAAAACTACTACATTTGGCCGTTTGTACCATTTTACTGGGGTTGGCGCCAATTCCCCACTGCAGTTACATCAGGAGACTGGAAGAACCCAGTGGAATTTCAGGACCAGTGAGTTCAGAGCATTTCAGTTATTATGCTCCAACAGCTCTTCTACTCACAGGACTACAGCTAAGAATTTGAGAATCCAGATGCATTGTTTTCAGTGTTTGCTTTTCTTTCGCTGCATGGATATTCTCAAAGTTTTTTTTATGCAACTAGAGATCTCTTGTAGTGTTGCTTGCAGTAAATCAGTTATGCTATTTGATAAGGACCAATATCATCACATATTACTCTGCTGCTAAAATGTAGCTGTGTCCCTTTCAGCACTCCCTTAAATGCTTCACTGCTATCTGTTTCACCCATTCCATATGGCAGCAGGTACCACATTCACACCACTCTCTGCATGAAGAAGTGCCTCCTGAAGTCTTTATTTGATTGATGAATAACTATCCTATATTTTTGCCACTTTATTTTCCTTGCTTCATCCAAGTGTTCCTCTATCTGACAAACACAACTAAAAGTCAAACTGCTTCCTCTATTCAACTATAAGCAGTTCCACAAGGGATTCAGCATATATTATATACACATAAAACATTTGATGTACATATACATGGACATTTATGTTTAGATGGACAGGTAGAGTACTGGAGTAGTTTTACTCAATTTTTAACAAGTTTTATTTTAGTGGTGTTAGGAGTCATGTTAGTCTCCTGAAAATGAATGACATGAGATAAAGTGCTGTTGCACCAAAGAATTTGAGCTGCAGTGAGATTGGATTCTATTTCACTGCATGGTGCAGGTGCATCACATGCTATTGTATGTATTATCCCAGATATCAACTATAGAACCAATTATATGTTACACCAGCTATATAGCTGGTTAACTGGCCAGGCCTAGCAGCATTTGTGTTGACTGCTGAAGCCAGAACAGAATGGAACAGGAATAGTGACACCACCTGATTAATATGAGCTATTTCAGTTTTCATCTATACCTAACTGACGATCTTGGCACTGCTGCAATATTGCTAAAGGTACTCTTGGCCACACTGAACAGAACATAGAAGCTGACTTGATAAGTGTTCTTAACGGGCAGGTTGTAAAGCTTTTGCTGGCGTTTCACACAAAAAGACACAAGGCATTTCAGCAATACTTCGGCAGCCATTTCCATTCGACCCACTCAACTAAGATAGTGATTGTAAACTATTTACAGCACTGACCTGAAAAGAAATCACTACAGTCCTCATGGACACAACAATTAATTCAACCTTTGGCATCCTATTAAATATTCCTTTAATTTACAGCACTAAACTTAGAACTGAACTGATAGGGCTGAACTGCATATTTCCTGAAAGTGCTCCCTCTGCAGGCCCCACATCTCACTGCACATTAGTGCCTTGGATACAGCGACTGAATTACAACCGACATCTAAACTGGATAGTACAGAAAAGTTGTTCTGTGAAGAAGCTGAGAGCCACTCTATTATACAGCGATTAATCCTGGCTTCCTGATCCTTTTGGCTCATTTATACGCCTGGCATTGCACTTAGTCACGGAGCTACTAGGGGAACTGTGTAAGAACATCTCTGCAAAAATACACTTCTTACATACATGAGGCAACATTAACAAAATTCCAGAAGAAAGGGCTGGATTTTCCTTATAGAGGCAGGAAACAGGAACCGGGTCTGGTTCTGGGTCAGGAACCCACCTCTGGTGGGAAACTGATTTATATTGATATTTTCAAATGGGTATGCCCTTAACTGGTATGGAGATGGGTTTCTTGTCCGCTGAGAGCCAGTGGGGCCGGGACTCGAGATGAGTCAGATCAAGTGTGGGACTCATGTAGACTCACACGGCAGCCATCACTGAGGCTGCTTGTTGTCCTGAGGCAGAGATCTGCTTTCCACAGCACCAGAGGGAAGTGAGATGTCACCGGAGAGCTGGAGACCTGGCACTCACTTCATCGATGCCAACCTGGATCTAATGCTGGAAGCCTTAAGGGAGGCCCTCTTCCCAGAGGGTGATAGGAGGAGGCTACCTTGTCATGTAGCAGAGGCACCTCTCTGTTCACTGTTTTTCCCCCTCTGCCTCCTCTTCCACTCTTATTTCCTGCTCCTCCCCAATGATCTATCTCCTTCCAGAGCCTCAAAGTCCACATCTCTCTGGAGGATCATGTTTTGGAGAGCACAGAAGACCACCATAATGACTGACACAATTGCAGGAGAGCGTTGGAGGGCACCACCTTACTGCTGCAGGCACTGGAATCATATCTTCAGAAGCCTGATGGCCTGCTCAATGGTTGGCCTGCTGGGCTGGTGGCATTGGTTGTATCGCCTCTGTGCCTCTGTCTGGAGCTCCTGTAGAGGGACCGGCAGCCATCTCTTGAAGGGATTTCCCTTGTCCCCTTGGATCCATCCATGCCCTTTGGGGAATGGAGTGAAGATCTGAGGCGGCCTGGACTGATGGAGGATGAAGGAGTCATGGCAGCTGCCAGGAAAGCAGAGGAAGCTGTTGTGGTTGCAGACCAGTTGGATGTTGAGGGAGTGGAAGCCCTTCCTGTTGATGGATCTCACTGGCCGGTCACTGTGTGCCTTGATGGTCACATGGGTACAATCAATGATGTCCTACACTTGGGGAATCCAGTGATGGAGGCGAAACCCAATGCTCTCTGTGCCTGTGCAGGCCCATCTATGTCAAAGTGGATGTAGTCCCCCGCTCTCTAGAATATGGCATCTGTGAGCTGCCGACTGTGAGATGCCACCTAGGTCCTCAGATGATCCCTGGAACAACTCGGTTGCATAGAAATTCAGGGCTGCATGTAAGGGACTGCCACTGGGGCCGCGAGGCCTCAGGTCATTGTGGATCAGAGCACAAAGGTCCAAGACCATCTTCCTAGATAGCCTCCTACGGCATTGGCGCTCCATCATTTGCAGGTAGCTGACTCTTGGGCGGCAGACACGATGTCTAGGGTAGTGCCTTCTTCCCCTTGCAGCCCCCTGTTGTGCTCCTCTGGCCTCCTGCTGTCCAGGAGGTTGCATCCTGGCTGCTCTGTCCAATGTCGGAGTAGCCTGTTCCCATATGAACTCCCTCAGCTGGGGTTCATATGTTCACCAAGGCTTTTCCTGCCAACCCCAGCTGCCCAAGTGATGCCAACAGCCTCACATTCCTCTCCGCATTCCTGCCATTCATCACTGAAAAAAGCAAATCTTACAGCTCCAGCAGTGGCCACTCTGTGGCACTTCTGGACCAGCCTAGCTTTATTTTGAGTCTCTGCATTATTTTAATCAGCCCTTCCCATAGCCCTCATGGCCCCCAACATTGCTCATGACTTGTACATCCTGCTGTGTTCCACACATGGCGTTCTCCTCGTTCCTTAAAAAAAATCTCAAACTGCTGCTGACAAGCCTATTAATGAGCTGCACAATGAGCTCAAAAGGCACTTAATTGGAAGAGTGCGAGGTTTCCGTTTCCTCCCTCCCACCATCCAGTCATGTTCTGGAGGTGGCAGGACCCAGTGTCAACCTTCGAGAACCCAATCTTTAAATTGCGCTCGTACCCACTCCCACACCCAGTGGGCTCTCAATATCCAGTCCAAAGAGTCCCAACAGGTGTCCTCCCAAAATAAAAATGAATGCAAAGGAATATCTTTAATACAACCTTGGGCCCTGCAAAACAAAGTGCACCCCAATTTTGAAAGCCTATACTATGCCAATGTGTTTTGTTGAATGATAATTTTCTTTAATCCACTGACTGGACATCTGAATTTATATATTTTTTGAAGACGTTGAAAAAGAACATTTAAAACAGGATGACTGCTGGCAGCTTAAGATGGTCACCTAATTTGCTACACTGTATCCTACATGGCAAAGGACTGTGAGGAAGGAGACGAAATGTCTGTATATTTCCCAGCAAAAACCAAGACCCAGGAAGTTTAAAGGAACTGCCTGTTCTTTTCAGCAAGCAGAGAAATGCGGCTAACTGCTATGTTTGAATCACTGTCATGTGACAAGCCCCTTCCCATCTGTGGTTTTAAGCTGGTGTTTTTCTCTGCAGTAGAGGAGAAGCAACTGGACTCTGACACGAGCAGGTCTTTAGTGGGGGTCTCTCTCTCCATTCCAGCTTGAAAGCTTTCAAATCCTGGTTGTTGACTGACCACCTTTGCATACTCCGGCTACAATCAGAAACCCCGTTGGAGGAAATCATCCGCTTCACTATCTCCAAGAGACTCACTGAACCAGTCATTTACCTCTTCAAACTAAAAGCCTCAGGACTCAAGAAGGAGTTAGATATAGCTCTTGGGGCAAAAGGGATCAAAG
The DNA here is from genome assembly GCF_036365525.1 of Heterodontus francisci. NCBI lineage: Eukaryota > Metazoa > Chordata > Chondrichthyes > Heterodontiformes > Heterodontidae > Heterodontus > Heterodontus francisci. The sequence continues at coordinate 28,930,424 of NC_090396.1, read as the reverse complement.
GATATTGGGTGAAAGCGGGAACAGCTTGGATGATCAGCCATGATCATAATGAATGGCGGAGCAGGTTCGAAGGGCCGAATGGCCTACTCCTGCTCCTATTTTCTATGTCTCTATGACCACCAAATTCAGCTGGAAACCAGCTGAATAACCAATCGCCACAGACAGTATACCTTTTTTATGGACTCTAACTCAACCAATCTACCTTTCCCCACTCTATAACCTATTTTTGTATGTGTAAACCTCCAGAGCATGTGTGTGAGAGTGAAAGTTGGCGCTTTGTTTATTATTTTACTCATTTGCTAACTCAAGAAAACCTGTCCAATTGGTTCTTGTTATGATCATAGCAAGTAAGTGATCAAACACCTACTGAATTGGCCAGTACACTCTAAGAAAGAATTAAACCTGTTGTGGTCAAACAAGGAGAGGGAAAAGAGGGAAGCCCTTCGACCCCTCCTCACTTGATCGTAACAGCCTAACTTAAAAGAATTGCAGTTTATTACATCGATAGATTTGGTCAGTGACACAAACTAAATCTCCAGATAATTGCAAGTGAATTTTCAGTTTTATAAACAATTTATGGTTGAACTTGCCTAGAACTGGGGCCTCTACCTAAACAGAATACAATTGTCATTCTGCTAATGTTGAACAAAATACAAGTGTTGCTAGCTATGTATATATTATTGAAGAAACTTTTTGCACCATCAGATGTTGTCATTCTTCTGTGGTGCATTTTGGGTCGTATATCACCATTCATAACCATACTATATAATTGTGACATACAAAAAGTAATAAATATAAATTTTACTTATGATCCCGAATTCAATGATAATGGACAGCTGCAGAACAAAACCTGAGTGTCTTACCAAGAAAGGGAAAAAAAGGCATTTTTGTTTACTGATATGTGAGTACAGCATCCAATGTCAGTGAATATTGCTTCTTGTCAGCATCCGAGACCAATCTAATTCTTTTTAGGCATTAAAGAGAGGCTCTATCTGACCATCCAAGTGAGTGTTAAAGTTTCTGTAACATTTTCAAAGATGATGAGGATTCTCACTGCAGAAAAATATAATTGCTTGGTTATTTGTTGTTTGTGGGACTCTGTTGTGAGCAGGTTAACCGTCATCTGTCATCTTTTCCTACATAACAACAGCAGTTGCACTTCAAAAGTAGTTTGTGTAAAATGCTTTGAGAAGTTTCAAAAGCACTTCATTGTTTGTAAAGCACTTTGGAACATCCTGAAGTTGCGAAAGGCTCTGTATGAATTTAATGTTTCCTTTTTTTCTTTTCTACACAAGACACAAAAAACATATATTTTCTAAATCAGCAAGGTGAATGAATATAGGTTTTGTTACTTTTACTGTCTAAAACCAAGACTATGTGATTCTGTTTTTTTTCACCATACAGGTATCGGAGTTGAGGCAGCAGCTGAGAATACGAGGCCTTCCTGTGTCTGGTACAAAAACAGCCCTCATGAAGAGGCTGAAACCTTTCCAAGACTCTAACAGCAACAGTCTGCCAACCAGCAGTACTAGCGCTAGCTTGTCCAGTTCAGTCAGTGAGATGACGACTGTGACATTCCCGATGACCCCTGTGACCACTCTATCAAGCTTCCAGACTCAGACTGCCACCACTGTGCTACCTAATGGATTTTATCAGTTTGGCAGCACCAGTTCAACCCCTCCCATTTCTCCAGCCTCGTCTGATCTCTCAGTAACCGGATCCGACTTGAGCGGGTTGCCTGATACCTTTAGTGATGTGCCTGTGCCTTCCCCGCAGCTTGGCCTGCAGCCTTCACCGGTTCAGCTAAGTGCCGAAGACAGCCTGATGGGTAGCATGAATGGAGGCAGCATACAGGTGGAGCTGGAAGGCTTTGACACCCAGAAGGACAAAATGCTCATGGAAAAGCAGAAAGTTATTGACGAACTGACCTGGAAGCTGCACATGGAACAAAAGCAGGTGGAAGAATTGAAGATACAGCTTCAGAAACAGAAAAGGAATAATCAACATGACCCACAGGCTTCCTCACAGCCACTCTTCAATGTGTCTATTAAGCAGGAAAACCTGATGTCTAGTTGTCCATTTGCAGCACAACAGATAAATGAGAGAAGTACAACACCAATGATCTCTTCCACATCCAGCAACAGTTCCACAGAGAGTTTAAACACATCCGGTACGCAACAGAAATTGGGCATTGTGAAAAGTCAGGCATGCGTGGAAACTGCAGAACACAATGCAGTGAGGTCACCACCATTCCTGAGTCCACAGTGCTCACCTCAGCATTCTCCATTGGGAGGCCTAACCAGCAGTCCTCAGCATGTCAGCCTTCCTCCTTCTCCAAACAATCATTTCCTTCTGCCGGTGTCACCCGCCCCCCAGAATGGAGATGGGCGTAGTGTTTCACCCCATCAGCTTCAGTCCATTCCGGCTTGCAACAGTCACCTCAAGATACAGGTAAAGGACAAACCTGTTCTGAATCACAGAGTATTTTGTATTTTTGAAATGTTAGCATAGTTCCAACCACTTATAATGTCCAAGGTTGTCGCAGGCAACCATCTGTATGGGGCAATTAAAGCTAACTATTTTCCATTATCTTGGTATCAATTACAAAGATGCCACTTAAAACATATTGAGCACACCACCTATTTCAGGCAGGCTCAGCTGTTCAGTCGGAAGTTCGCACCTCATTCAGTTGCTCAGATACTAAAATCCCCTAAGTAGCGGGTGTGTTTGATAGGACAGTGTAGAGGAATCTTTATTCTGCATCTCTTCCATGCTATACCTGCCCTGCAAGTGTTTGATGGGACAGTGTTGAGGGAGCCACATCTGAGGAAGGATATATTTGCCTTGTAGGCAGTACAGCAAAGATTCACTAGATTGATTCCTGGCTTGAGAGGGTTATCCCCTGCTGAGAGGTTGAGTAAATTGCGCCTATACTCTCTGGAGTTTCTAAGAATGAGAGGTGATCTCATTGAAACGTATAAGATTCTGAAGTAGCTTGACAGGGTAGACACGGAGACGTTGTTTCCCCTAGCTGGGCAATCTTGAATGGATAAAGGGTCGGTTATTTAGGATTAAGATGAGGAGAAATTTCTTCACTCAGAGGGTTGTGAATCTTAGGAATTCTCTACCCCAGAGGGTTGTGAATGTTCCATCATTGCGTATATTTAAGGCTGGGATAGATAGATTTTTGATCTCTCATGGAATCAAGTGGGCAAGAAAGTGGAGTTGAGGCAGAAGATCAGGCGTGATCATATTGAATGGCAGAGCAAGCTCGGCAGGCCATATGGTCTACTTCTGCTTCTATTTCTGATGCACTCTAACCCCTCTAGTTAGGTTATGACTTGCATTAATTAGCACTGCCTGTAGTGACAAACATGTGACTCGGTGGCACTCTAAACAAGAGGCTGAAGTTTGTGAAGAACTACTCCTTTCACCATCCATCTCACATAACAGGCAAACCGCACTGACATCCAGGTGCTCCTAATAAGGGGTTGGGACTGGAACACCAATGCAGTAGTTGTTCTTGTACCTTTCATCATTTGGATGAAAAATAACAAATGTTTGAACACTAGTGCTTGTGGTAATATATAAGATTATTTTTTATTATATAAGCTTATATGTAAAGCGCTTACATTGAAAAGGGAGAGGAATACCAGAGGAAAGCCAATACAGCTGAAGGAACTGGCTTTACCTTTTTAACCTTTTAGTAATAAATATTGAAAATGTTAATATTTAATGAGCATAAAAAGTTAAATTTGGAATATCTGGAAGGTTAATGAATCATTTTTGGATAACCTTATATATCTTCACTACCCTTTTTACAATAGGCCACTAAGGGACAGGAGCCTCAGCACCAAAATGGCAGCTCGCAATTCCAGCAGCAGCTCCAACAACATATAATACGGCAGCAGATACTCAGAAAGGTATTTGTCATTAAAGGCTTAATTACTGTAGGAAACCACTTCAGGACACTTTTCAAATCAACTGTAGTATTAACTTGGATATATTGTTAATGAACAATGCTGCCTGGGATAATCTGAATACAAGCGATGGGGGAAGTGTATCTCCATCTGTACAGTGGTGGAAGGGGAGGAAAAGTGGCCTTCCACTCCTTCACTCACTCTCAATTCGTATTGTGCAATATGAAGACAAATGTATTTGATATGTTGTTACAACTGACCAGTCGTAACTGGGGGCTCTGACCAGTCAAAGCCCCCAATCAAAATATATGATTCTGATTGTGGTGGGAGAAACGCACTGATAATTCAATCCCATCACTCCACAGATTGCCTAACATATCATTTAAAACTTTCCAAATGAAAGAAAGACCCAGCCAAATTGTATCATCTATTAACCCCTGAATTAGGCTAACCAAACCAGGTGTCTTCCCATCAACAGATTAACTATTTAATTTAAAAAAACTAAATTCTTAAACACTATGAAGATATAAACAACATTTAAAATCGAGAAAATTAGAATCCTTGCAAATTTACAGTCCAATGTTGCTTGGAGGCCTCACAGAATGTTGCTTTCCTTCTCCAATGAATTTCAACAGTTAACAACTTGCAAACACTTTCAACAGAATCACTGACTTTAGAGTTTTTGAGGGATAAAAGATTATCACAGTCTAACTTCTCTTTCTTCAATTTAAATTACCAGAGATCTCTGTTTTGGCTTGACTTTTTTAGAATTTTGAGAGATAATAATTAAACAGACTAAAATCCTATTCCTTCAGTTTAAATGGTTAAGAGCTCTTTCGTCAGATGCCAACACCAACTGTGTCTGTATGTCTCTGTCTGTGTGTTCTGTTAGAACAAACTGTATTCAACTAAAAGCCAGTTCAAAACTGAATTGTAACAAATGTTCCACATGAGACTCAGTCCCAGTGGCTGTATCTATGGTAACGAGAATGCATCCTTTGAATCGCAGTCTCCAAATGGCTGTTTCTAAGACAATGAAAATGCACCTTCCTATAATTCCTGAGGCTTGCTGGTTCTTAAAGCAATGATCCCTTGCAAGTCTTAAAAGGCAAACCGCATATTCCGAAAAAAAGCTACAGGACCATGACAATGTCAACAGTCATAATCATAACCATATCCATTCAATTATCTGTGGCCTTGGAAGGTACCTGCCATCAGTTTAAAAGGCCTAGTGTCATTGCAGTTACTAATAAGAAGCTGCAGTGGATTGCTAGGAATTTTCTTTGATGGCCTTTAAGTTGAAAATTTTGCATTCTGCATTGAATGATGTGCTGGCTTTAGTCTTAGACTGGGTTTTGGCTACTCAGCGCATTCAACTGTGCATCTACCAACTTGTATAGCTGGGGATGGGGAAGTTGAACATAATCTCCAGACCCACAAAGAACTGCTCCCTACCTCACCCCCACCTCCACCTCTCAGCTACACCTGTCCCATCGCCCGACTAGCACCCCACCCACATTCACTTCTCTCTTGAGGCAGTTTAAACCTACAATCCAGATTTATTCTCATAACTTTAGCATCTCTGCAAAGCCAAAGTTGCAGTGTAAAACATTTCCTCAAAGCTGCAGTGTTCTTATTTATAACCATTATGTTGTTCTTCTGTTGTATGCAGAAGAACTAAAGAAACCTAGCTGTTAAATTCTTCCTTTTTACAATACTTGAGTTTCTGGGAGTATCACTTTTAGAAATGTAAGCAATTTTTGAATTCAGGTTATTGATTTCCACTGGCGCTGGAGCAGTAACTGATGGATGAGCAGTGTAATAAATAAAAAGTCCGTACATTGGTGAAATGGATATCTGCTGTGGAACAGATAAAGAGGTGTGCTGATCAGTCCCGAGTTTGGCTGTTGTCAGCTTATGTAATGTGGTCTAAGTAACATATAAGCTTGTTAAAAATTGTTTTACGTGACTAAAAATATTTGTTAATAATTGCTATATGTTTATTTTGGATTTTTTTATTTAGATGAATGTTCCTAACTCTGCAAACTCTGCAGTTGGTCAAAAGTTTGTCATCAATACTACACCCTTCTGTAGTTCAAACTCAACCCTGAACAAGATCAAACAACCTCCATCTTATGAAGATGCAGTGAAACAGGTGAGAAATAATTGAACTTTATCATTAGTCAGCATGAGTATTTACTTCTAAAAAACTAAACTTGTTTTATTTAAATAAAGTACATGGCTCAGTAAACCACCCCCGCATGTTCAATAAATGGCTGACACATCTACCAAATCATTTGTGACTCTATAGGAGGCATTGGATGACTGTAGTTTTATACTGGTTGTTTCTCCTTAGTTCTGTGAATGATTCTTTTAATCATTTTCCTACTAATTTTAGTGGATGTTTATTAACAGTAGTTTTATTGATTTTGGGGACTGTTATTTCTATCAATCACAGATGTGGAAAACAAAAATTGTAACATTTTAAGTAATATGATCAATATGAAAGTATTACTTCAACTACTTTTAGATAATTGTGTTCCTGTAATGTTGCTTTTTAAGTTTTATAACTCCTACTGCCGTTAGAAAGGTCAGAGATTCTTGATTTTTATTAGGTTGTACGACCATGAGTTTCTTCCAAAATTGATTGGTCAGTTCTATATTGTGGTCAATGTGTGACTGTCAGCTGACTGTTTTTAAACATTCCTATTGGCTGAGACTTACTTTATGTAGTTTAATCTTGTATATCTGCAGCAAATGTCTAGAAGCCAGATGGATGACCTACTGGACGTTCTCATTGAGAGTGGAGGTAAGACTTGCTACTTTGACAATGGATCGGCTACAATTATTCAGTCACTGAGCATGAACTACCCTTTCTCTATTGTAAAATTCTGCAAATGTCCATTTCCAACATTCTCTGTTTTTCATTTGAAAGCTAATGATTTCTGATTGGATAAGAGGAGATCGGTGTAATAAATCTTTTATTATTTTAAGTTAAGACAAAAGATTAGCATACCTTAGAATATGTGTTTGTTCTCACTGTGGAAAACGCCAAATGTGGCATTTTCAACATGGCAGATTTGCAAACCGCTATCATTGCAGAAGAACATTGTATACCTTAACATCATTGTGATTTAAGTGTAGTCAAATATTGGCTGGCATTGGAGAGAACATATTGATTTTTCTGCACATTGCCTGTTGCATTGCCTTTGTGCTGCAGCTAGAACAAATTATACTTTAGGAGAAAACTTTGCCGTAGCTTGGCAGAACATTTGCAGACATTCTCAAGAGTGGTACCTACCATCATTTAAGACACCAGCATTTTTTAGTTGAGAAGAAAAAAGCAAGATATCTGATCAGACTGAAATGTTAATAGGCTAAAGATCCAGCAAAAGTAAAACATCTTGTACTTATTGAGCATTTTCTATATACATGTTATAATATTGTCAAAGCATCCATTTATCTATATCTACATAAATGTTCTGCTGCCTAGCACATATTCATCCCAATTTTGATGCCCCATTTCAAAGTCAGAAAAAAGAGGAAGACAGTCATTTCCTGCTGATTCTTCCAACTACAAAAGAGAATTGGATATATACCTGAAAAAGAAAAATTGGATAGATATGGAGAAAGAGCAGAGGAGTGAAACTAATTCTTAGCTCATTCAAAATACCTGCACAGTGTAACGACCAAGGCAGGAGGAGTGCACTGTCTTTTCTAGTTCCACTTCTCCACAGGTCACAACATCTATTTAAATGTTTACCCGGTTACTGATAGAGCCAATCATATACTCTATTTTTTTATCCCAGAATTAAATAAATCAACCAGGTTTCTTAAATTAATAATTTTGTTGTTTATTAATTATAAAACATGACTTAACCAGGAACAAAGCAAAGCATTAACACACAGATTAAAATATTAAAGTTCCTTTTTTAAAAATTCCCAAATATACTCACACACAGACGGAAAAAAATACAGAAATTCACACTGCAGAGGTCTATTACAATAAAAAGACAAAAAAAGTCACACATTGACCACAATTTGGCCAAATACTTGCTAATACTTGACGAGAAAGGAAAGAAGATATAGAAGAAAGTCAGTTGTCTCTTTTTTGGTCTGGCATCCGGGTATACGGAGAGAGGTCACTGGGTTCGTTTCAGAAGCAGTCCGTTCTGGAGATGTCGAGAATTATTCTAGTAGGCTTTCGAGGAGAAATGTGGCATCAAGGCTTTTCCGCCAGCACACACTTGAATCACAGAATTTTTGTTTCAGCTCCTCCGGAGCTATATGGCACCAAGGATTTTTTGCTCTTCCACACTGAGGGCTGAAGTTTATTTGGGCGCCGGCTCCATGGTGGCACCCTTTAAACTTAGCGTGGCACCCGCATTCAGCAGCCACCGAGGAGCTCATTTCGCACCAGGGCTCGTTTCAATAGTGGGAGCGGGGCGCCCACCCCCGGTGACGTAAGGGGGCAGCCTCCGAATCCTCGGTATCTGCATTTGGCGCCACCGCGCGGGCACCGGTGCCATTTGTAAAGGACTTTAAGCCCTTACCAATAAGTGTAATTTTTAAAGGGATAATAGACATGACTTTTATTGCATATAAAAATAAATGATGGAGGCCCTTCCCCAACCCCTGTAATGGTCATTTCAGGCAATGAAATGACCATCAATTGCTTGTACAAATACCCAAACTTTCCCCCCCCCCCCCCAACCTTCGATCTTTTGCCCTCCAACCCCTTCCCACCATCCCTACATCCAAGAAATATTGATTTCCCTGCTCCTCCACCCCTCGCGCCCTGAAAATTTTATTCCTCCCCCCTCCCCACCAGGTTCTCGCCTGGAACTCCGTATGGAGTTCTGAAGGCGCACAGGGCACGAACGGCGACCGTAATGTCGGAGTGGGACGGCTGCCGCCTGCAGGTAGGTTTATTTAAATATTTTAAATGTTCATTTGCATATTTAGATCAAGGGCCCACCACCGTGCAGCAGTGGGGCCGCCAGTAATATGCGGCGGGCCCTTCTCAACGTCACAGGGAGAGGTGGGCCTTGCTGCACAGCATTTTACCGGCCCCCACGCCACAATCTTTGGCAGAATAACACCAACTGTTTTCCTTGGCAGAATAACACCAACTGTCGTCAAAACAGTTCCCACCACAACTAACTGAAAACAATCCAAACCCCAAACAGAGAGTCGACCTCTTGATCTCCATAAACCTTGACATGTGGCTTCTCTGTAACCCTTTCTCCCCAAGTCACCAAGGGTTCTTCTGTTTTCTGAGCCCAAATCACAGGTGGTCTCCAGATGGCTTTCAAACAACATCTTGTCCTGTTGGTGAGCTTGGGAAAAAAAACTCATCCATGGAATCTTTTCAGTTTTAACACTAGTCCTCAAACAATAAAAATATTAAAAATAATGGAAGCACTTTCATAACAGGCACAATGGACCAAATGGTTTCCTTCTGTGCTGTCGGATTCTATAACTCTACGATGCCATGAGAAATGAGCTAGATGTAGAAATTGTACATGGCTATTTAAGAAGTATCTTGTATTCTAACAGTGCAAATGTTAATCTTCAAAACTGTTTAAGACCACCTCTTATACAGTTGTTTTTATTTACAAAATCAATTATATAAGTATTTTTCACCCCCTCTCAAGATCATTCGTCTAAAAGACAAAGTTTCTGGTAAATTAAATTATTCTTGCCTGTGTTTCATATTTTCTATAAATGATAAACAATAAGCTATTTTCCTGATGTATTTTCTTATTAGAACTGTTCTCTTTGCAGAAATGCCACCAAATGCCAAAAATGACCATCATTGCACTCAGAAATCATTGCCTCAAATCACAGTATCTTCAGGAGCTTCCGCTGTGACAGTGCCTAGGACGTCATCAAGTCCTTTTAACCACATGTCTCCTCCCCAGCTCTCGTTTGAGCATTGTGCAAGCAACAGTGACAATCAGCTTGAAGCCCTGCTGAATTCTCGCAGCTCCTTGAGTAGGGGCAGTGATCTTGCACTGCTTAAAATTGGCAGTGAAGATTCGCAGCTAGACAACGTGGCTGAGAGCTTTTCTGGCAACTCGCGGGAGGATATACTCAACACTCGAGACATTCTGGAGAACCCTCTGTCGCCGATGGACACCCAAATGTCACCATCGCCCACACATGGCCATGTTATGAACCTAGGTCTTACAGAGACTCCCCTGGAGAACATGGACTGGTTGGATCTCACACCGCCCAGCTCGGCAGCAGGTTTTGGATCTGCTGGCTCCTCCACCCCGAGCATCTTCTCTGCAGACTTCCTGGACGTTACAGACCTGAACTTAAATACAACCATGAACTTGCAATGGTAATATTCTCAGTGGACTACAAACTATAGGTACATTTAAAGCCATTTGAATTGTGGTGTTAAATAAAAAAGAAGCATACTGCTAAGGTATACCAGCCAAAGAAGTCATGTTGTCAAAGGTAAAGTCAATGGAAAAATCCAGTCCATCAACCATAAGATGATTACTCTGTGGTTGCTGCATGTAGTAATATCCTGGTTGCTGAGAGTTAAAAGCTTTATAAAGTTGTGCATTTACTGCGTTTTACTGGAAGCAAATTGAAAGTGAAGTCCATTGCCAAAGAACGGCACTTGCTTCAAGTCTAAATCCGACTGAATTGGCAGGTAGAGTCTAAAGGACAGATATATCGGCCAACTCTCATTTGGCCTTGTGCACACAACCAGCATTATACCTTTTGTATATAGCTTATATTTGCTTATAGCTTTTGCAAGTTTTTTTAATTTTTATCGAGAAAGTTTCTTTACTCGGCAAGCAATATTTGCTATACTGAATAATGGAAAGTATTACTATACTGGTATCTTTTCTGAAGCACAATTGCAAGGTCACACTACTTTATGCAAGTATTTGATTCTTTGTATGGTGAATATATTTTATTGTTCACTTTGCACAGTTAAAAGTAGAGGAGTTTGTCACAGTTTGCCTGTTTTTTTTAGATGTCTGCTAGATGTTAAAATGTTAGAAGCCATTCCATACAGATGTTTGGTAGTTTCAAAATGAGTAAGTTTATGAAATTTTGCAGTGTACTGCTTTGCGTTGCAGATGCTTTTTAATAGACACGGTAGTGTTTGAGCGGGTTGGGGGGAGGGAGTCTTGTTTTGCTTGAAGCTATTTGATGAAGCAACATTGCCCCCCCTCAAAAAAAAACAGGTGCCACTTTGCAAAAAGCAGTAAATAATGCAATCACTTTTTTTAATATATATAAAGAAAACAAAACAAAGAGAAGCCTTCATTGCGTGTCTTGAAGTTGAGACTCCCTACAAACATAGGAAAATGTTAAACCTGTGTTCAAATACACAGTAGCAAGCCAGCATCAGACTTGGCATTATATCCAATTGTTTTGCAACTAACTTGGGTACTGACCAATGCAACTTTTTTGTACTTTCTCATGTAACCCACAGACTCACATTTAAAAAGGAAATAAGTAAATGAAATATTGATTTAAAAGGGAACAACAGTGAAATAAAAATAGGTGACACCAGTTTCAACCCTTGTCTTAGTGTAAAGAACATAGTTTATTTTTGGTAATTGTTATTCAAAGCAAATGAAGTGCTCAGTAAAAGTATTTTCATACCATTTTGTATTTTATATTATCCCTTTCTGCAATGTTATTTAAACAAAAAGTACTTCACATTGCTCCTTAGGAATGGCTTACTATTCTGAAATTTCTGGGCAATTCAGTATTCTGGAGTTTGAGGGAGATCTGTATCAAAGGGTTTGCTTGCTACCCGAGACAGTAATAGTATGGCTGGTATAAATTAATATTGCCCCATGTTCCCTGCTTATTTACTACTTTCAAAAATATAAAAAAATCTGAAAGTCGCTGTGCAGTTAATTAATATTAATACTCACATTGTTTTGTCCTTTCATTCCTTATTAATGTCTAGCCTCGCTGACTCCTTGCAATTTCAATAAGAAAGCACAGACTCCTCCAAACAATCAGCGAAATTCAGAGATCATTTGTAAGTAACTGACAATAGGAATCCAAATGATTGAAAGGGGTGAATAATCATCTTTAAAAGCAAATCAACTCAACAGTAGCACTTCATGGTCCAACTTCCTTATTTCTACTCCCTCTGAATCAATGAATGTATTTCCTTAAATACCTTTGAGTTAAATAATACCTGTGAGGTATAAATAATCATTCTAACCTATATTGAGTATATCCCATTCCAGTGCTAATATGCTCCTTGTGTGAGCATAACTCTATTATATGACAGTGGTTGCTTGTAAACTGAATGAGGTACATGGGCTTTGCCAAACCTTGCGTACTAACATAGCTGATCACAACAGTACATGTTTGGCATTCAAGCTGCTTAATCCTGTCTTGAGTAACATACCTACCAGTCCATCTGTAACTGGCAATCATTCTTACTCAGCATGGCTGTAGAGATTTCCACTGGATGTTGCATCCTGTGTATGGCAGAATAATGAAGCAGATGCTGATTTTTGAGCAAATTAAAATCAATGATGATCGACATTCAAATATAGCAACGTACAGGAGCTATCTTTGTACAACCTTTCAGCATCCACTGTGCTGCAGCATGACATCCGGTTTCATTTAATCCTGAAATTTTTAAGCTCACTTTTCTCTAGCCCTGCTTCTTATATGGTGACATTCTGAAGATAATAGGTGCATAAATCCAAAATGTCACAATGTTAGGAGGAAAAAAAATTTCTTCCTATTATTAAAGAAAGGTGAAGGCATTTTTCTTCAGCTATCAACAGGATCCTTGCCCCATTTGAAAGGCCATACAGCTGATCCCTTGATATATGATGGGCTAAGAATCTAATGGGCTGGTGAAAGGATTGAAAGATTGAGAGTTCTTGGCTTGAGCAGTAGTACTGGAGACATTATGATCTCCTCCTCCAAAACCCTAGTTAAAAATAACAATCAAAGGTCAATCACCTCAAGCAATATAATGCATCGATTTGTACAGTGATGATATGATGCTTTTCAAGGTTCGCAAATATATTGACCAAATAGTTTTTTCAAGCAGTGTTTTGAAGAGCAGTCCCTCTGTTATTGATCCTTACAATCAAATCCTAAAATATCAAAATCATTCAGCAAGTGAAGCTAATGTAGATAAATATCAGACTACCCAAATTTACTATTTATTCAGAACCCAGCAAAAATTTTGCAATCAGCAGCGATGCAAGGGTGTTCACCGCTGAATTCAAAGAAGACGCCCCACAAAAGTCGAGTGATCTTTGTGGCTTGGTTTTCCCTTTACCCGACAGCATCTTAAATCTGGTGCCATGTCAAGGGATCTCTTGGTGTGCATCAGCAAACAGGTAGTCAGCTAATAACATTGAGGTATTCACAAACAGCAAACCAGAAGTTAAAAGCACTTAATATCCTTCACGCTTAATTTAAAATTTCAGATAGCAAAATAAATGATTATGATTGGACTGAGATAGAAGCTAAAATAAAGATAAACTTCTTTTATAAAAAAAAAAGAAAAACATAAAAATATGTGGAATTTTTATAATTATAGAAAAATTTGACATTCCACAAAATATAAAATTAGCTTTACAGGGCCAATGAGGATGATCTAGCAATAATTATGAAGTTACACCATTAAAAACCCAGTTACACCTCATTTCACAAGATGTGAATTTTCCAAGCGTTTTTAATAGCGAAATGAACACCGTATGAGTAGAAATGCTCATGGCCCCAATTGATTTTCATTGACTGCAGTCTGGGGTGCCTGAACAGTGCATCCTCTGGAGAATGCGGAAATCCAGAAGTTGCTGTCAGTTTCAATGGCGTAATGACAGTGAATGCTGACAGTTTCACTGGAAACAGTTGAAACGGGGGTGACTTGAGACACGGCTAAGAATGTTTAATATATCATGATTGATAGCAAAAGACAGAGACCAGAGTGATTCTTTAAAGTAACATGTTGAAACATGTTTGGGTCAGGCAGGTGTCTCACATGTACGAAAACAAATCACCATAATTAAGTCTTCAAACTACTGAAGTCCATATTATTAATTTCCATTGCTGATATAGAGCCAAATTTTTAATTGGCAGCAGAGGCGGGACCAGAGACGGTGGGGCAGCAGGGGTGTTGAGGGGGGCGGGGGGGGGGGAACCCGTCATTTCCTGCTATCAGCTGGCTTGCCAGTCTCCTGCCATGGTCCTGCCTCCTGGTCATTTTTGTTCAGACAGGATCGTGGGGGTGACAGCTTCCTGCCTGCAAGCAGTGTGTAGCCAATTAGGCCAATTAAAGGCCCTATGAAGGCCACTCCCTGCAGGCCAGCTGGAACTTTCCAGTCGGCATGCAAGCCTCCCACTGAGGCTGAAACATGGCCAAGGGATGGAGGTGGCCTCCCAGCGCTCCATCGTCCTAGGAACTCGCCGTAGCCATAGGGCCTCAGCTGCAGTTGCTGGTATCCAGTAGAGGGGTTGCCCCTTGATGATGATGGCCTGGCAACTGTGGCCTTTTTGATTTTAAACAATTCTGAAAGCTCTTTAGAGGGTGCCTCCTTCTTAAGACACCCTTGCTCTCTCCTACCTTCATCAGCAGCTCCCATCTCTGACGGTGGGGCTGCCGATCTCTCAGTGCTGGAGGGCCTCCTAATAGCTGTCTACCCCAGGAGACTGCCTGCCGACCTTAATTGGACTGGGCTGCCAGAGGCAGCCACTTAATTCACCACCTCCTCGGAAAGCATCCTCTGGCTCCCGACACCGGCATGTGTGGCTGCTGACCCACATTTCCTCCCAGGATCAGAAGCCACAAACAAAAAATCAGCCCGAGTGCACATTCCTGCCCTGTAAGGACACACACCCATTTATTTGAGCTCAAAGAACCTAGACAGAGTTTGAGATAGGCCAAATCTTATAGAGGTACTGCTCAAGTTAAAATAAATTTGAAGCTGCTTACCAGCTTCCTCTGCTGCATGTCCAATCAGAATGAAGCTAACTGGGTATTTGGTGGCAGAGTCAACTTGAGTTGAAGGAGAAGAATCCCAGCCCCACTGACAGGTCTACCCTTTCCAGACGCATCAGCGAGCCAGGCTGACTGGTCAAGCAACAACAGCACTTTGGTGTATTGTAGACCTGCCTGGCTCATGTATCACATTACCAAGAATATCAATTACCATTCCCTCCTAAATCCTCTCCCCACCACCCACATCACCACACCCACCCACCCCCTGCCTCTCTGCTCCCCAGCTCAAGCTACATAAGTCTGTGATCTTTTGGAAGCACAGCAGCACAAGGAAACCTCAATGTACCTGAACTTCAACAACAATCTTGGTGCCTAGAATACCTGTTACAGTTGTGATCCCTTAATCCAGCACTACACTGTAAAAGGCAAGAAGGGACAGTCATTTTCCAGTGGGACTGAACTTCATTTTCAGACTGCACATGAATAAGTTATGGTCCTTGAATTGGAAATGAGTTATCCATCCACCCATTTCAAAAAATTATTTTCTCTGTCTCCTTTTACTCACACCAGTGGCATGTGCCTTTCCAGAGAGAGACAACCTATATTCAGAACAATAACTTTTTAAAATTATTCGTTCATTGGATGTGGGTGTCACTGGCTAGGTCAGCATTTATTGCCCATATCTAATTGCCCTTGAGAAGGTGGTGGTGAGCTGTCTTCTTGAACCTGTACTGTCCTTGGGGTGTAGGTACACCAACAGTGCTGTTAGGAAGGGAGTTCCAGGATTTTGGCCCAGCGACAGTGAAGGAAAGGCAATATGCTATAAATCAGGTATAGGAAGTACTTCAGGGCAGCATTCATTCTCTGACACTTTTTCCTCCTTATTTCCTAAATAGCCTGGCTGAGATTGGGAATTCTCCAAGTAGTCTATGCAAACATTTCATCAGTGTTACTTAGTTAAAATTGACAATCGTAGTACAATTTGGCAATACTGCTTGTGTAAAACTGCAGCTTGCAAGCTACTCTTGAGTGCATCAGAGTGAAGAGTCATGATCAGAATTTCAATTTTCAGATCCATGCATCTAAAATGTTATCTGTGAAATTCTTCACCAATGTTTTACACAACTAATTCAAATCTAAAGTCATAATGTGTGTGCTAACAGAAGATAAAACTGCCCTTACAAGACCTGGTCAGTATCTGTTGTATAAATCCAAATAGTTCAAAACTGAGCATATTCTTATATTTTAAGTAGACTAATTTGTTTTAAGATTGTACCACAAAGTTTAGTTATAAGCCACATCTTTACATGGGTTTTTATATGTAAACCTAGAGTTGGGCAGGGAGAAGAGAGGTCTGACTTGCATCATCAGCACAATTGAAACTTTTGTGGACAACCAATTAGTGCAAAAATCATAAGTACAACTTTTGGAGTGTTTTCATTAGTGCATTGGATTGTACAGTGCATCAGGTAAAACATACAAAGTTGGTTATAATGGACACTGAAAAACTGAATTGGAAATGCACAGAATATTGCAAATACTTTTTTTCTTCTTTTGCTACCTAGTCCCTTTATTTTATTTTCCCCCTTTGGCTTTCCTTGTTCAACTCCAAGGCTTGTACCATTAATGGCCATTCCATCTTTTTGAACATCTTGTGCTCGCCTCCAGTTTCCCTCCCTGCCTCTGTGAAAGTGTCTCGCTTCTGCAGACCATCTCTCATATGTGAATAGGAACTGATGAAGTTAGGGAGTTACAGGCCTTGGTGGAACATGTATTCTAGCACTGCAGTGCACCAAAGAGCTTTACACCTGGGTTACTCCTATCAAAGTATACAGTAGATTAACTTACAACATGTTTTAAACAAACCTGCCATCTTTATTTAAGAGTGTATAAGTGGTGCTGCTTGCCTTGTGAGTTAAGAAGATATTCAAATGACTAATCTGTTTCATAATCTAACAACAGCATTTGCCTTCAATAAATATGATCAGGTTATCAAATTCTACTCCAAAAAAGCCACCTAGAGCACAGTGTTTCAGGCAATCAAGAGAAATGTAGGGAGCAAACAGCCCATTTGTACAAGATGACTGCCATATCAAACTGCCTCAGAAGAGTCATTGGTACTTTGACCAATCCTATGGGCTAAATTCTTTCTGTATTCATATATGCCTTATTTTTGCACTTTGTAAATACTATGTATTTTCTTATGGTGTTTAACACAATGGAAATTTTGCTTTGTGTATATAACGGCAATAGTTTAGAAGCCAAAGTATTAAAAAAAGCTACATAAACATTAAAAAAAGTTTTGGAACTGGGTATCCTTAATAAATTGATCATCATGACACAACTAGTGTTTGGTTTTACTTATATTGTCTTCTAAGGTCCCTCTTCAACTGAATGTCCCATCTTGACAACAAACTATTTGGTCAAGTGTCTCTTCCTTTTATTTCATTAAAACAAACAGGAGGAAAAATGGGCCTGAATGTGAATTCGTTTAAATAACCTCATAATCATCCGATTAGACATGTAGTAGAATGAAAGATGGCATTGAAGGTCAAAACTCGAATAAAACTTTCACTTAGCCAGTTTTTATTTCAGGGATGTCGAAACCACAATCCTTTTATCTCGACAGTGATTTCTATATTTATTGGAATCGCACAGAAGATGTGGGAATGATTTTCCTATACACAGCATTCTGTATGATTTCCTTTTTGCTGGTCCTCCCAATTGTCTGCTTGGCTCTGGGGCAAAAGATTGCGAGTTGAGTCCTACACAAGGGTTTGAGCTCATAATGCATACCTAGTACTGGAAGAGTGATTCTTTCCAGTAGTTAAGGTGGAAATGAAAATATCCATTGCACTGTTCAAATAAGAGCAGGAAATCCTCCTTCTATCCTGCCTAACGTCCTCCTTCAATAAATATTGTTATGAAAGTGCTTCAATTTTTTAAAATAGTTTTTGAGGACTCGTGGTCTAAGATTGTGGATATGGACTCCTTTGGAGGACTGAAGTGATTCCATAATGCTGGACTTTGTTTTTTTAAAATAAAGGTCACCAGAAGGACTTTGGGACTTGAGCTTTTTGTTTAAAAACACTGACTGGAAGTCACATGTCTTCAGCGAAGTAAACAGCAAATGCCTTGGTGACTAGGGGGAGTTGTTTACAGAGAAGTGACATGTAAAGATTTATGGTGGTCAATAGTTGGTTTTGTTTTGGACATTGGTTTAAGTCAGTTGGGGGTCAGCCTGTTAAGACAGAAGACACCCATTCATCTTTTGTCCATCTCTCGAGAAACCCTGTGAATCCAGTGTGTGATAGCTGAAATCCCTGATGCTGCATTTCTCCTGAAAAGCTTGCCAGACGAATTCTCAACTCCACCTGAAAAGAACTGCTCCAGAAAGATCCCAGTGACATAGCCATTTATGTGTATTTGGGACGCCAGAATAAAGGGACAGCTGATATCATTCCAAATCTTCTCCTTTTCCTTCAAGAATTAACAGGTATTTGGCCAAAGATTTCCTTTTTTTTGTAAAAAGACGTCTGCAGAGAAAACGTATTTGCTTTTTTCTTAAACTGGTGAGGGTGTATGTGTGTGTATGTTGGGCTAAGATAGAAGGGAACTTTCATATTTTAATTTCTGTGTTAATGCTTTGCATCTTTGCTGAATACATCTTGTTTTATCATAAATTGATAATTTTGTTGTTTATTAAAGAAACCTGGTTGGTGGATTTTATTCTGAAGTAAAAATAGAGTATATAATTAGCCGTTTCAGTAACTGGGTAAACATTTAAATATATGTTATGACTTGTGGAACTAGAGAAAGACAGTGCATTCGTCCCACCTCAATCGTAACAATATTGCCAAAAAAATGTAAATGGTCAAATGACTCATTACCGTCCGTGGGCCACCTCTAATACAGAATGCTATGTTTGCCTATATAACAAGACTATGCACTTCATAGTAATTACATGAATTAATCGGAGCCTTAGGTGTTATGTAAATGCAAGTGGTAGTATTATTACAGTAGTATTGTGGTAGGAATTCCTGATATTCCAAAATGGCAGCAGTAGTTGCTATTAGACTAGTAATGATAACAGAGGTAAATATAAATAAGAAAGTGTAAATAGGAAATATTGTGTAGTTCAGCTTTAAGATATTAGTATTTTGAATATTCCTATCAAACAAATTTTCAAAGGAAAAAGTTCTTTAAATAATTTGAATGTAGTGTGGTATCTTCTGTAAAGATCACAGATATCTAATGGAAGCCTAGTCATGTCCTGCTGTGTTACTCAGATTAAAAAGCAAAGCTTTTGTACTCTGGGCTAAACTGGAAAAAGAAGGAATTTGAAACCTAGTCTTAGGTAGCGACAGGGCCTCAGACCCTGACCTTGGGTAGTAGCAATAGTGGAAGTCAAAGTGTAGTTTGGTCAGTGGCAACAGCAGGGACTTGAATCCCCACCTCAGGTAGCAATGGAATCTCAGGGCTCAGCCCTTCTCTGTCAGTGAAGGGGACCCGAGATTTTGAGATCAATGTTGATTCAAGATCATCAATATCCTCCTGACCAGATATTTGCACTGCTCTTAGCCTGTTGGTCGCTTTAATTTTTATACTGTCCATCAGTGACCACAGAGGGGCCTATCCTGATTAATGGCTCAGGTAGGGACTCTGAGCTCAGCCTCAGCCAGTGCAGATGCTCAGGACACTTTGAGTGGTGCTGGGTGAAGTCCAGATAATGCTGATTCAGAACTGT
Organism: Heterodontus francisci; assembly: GCF_036365525.1. Lineage (NCBI taxonomy): Eukaryota > Metazoa > Chordata > Chondrichthyes > Heterodontiformes > Heterodontidae > Heterodontus > Heterodontus francisci. The sequence goes on along the minus strand of NC_090396.1, from coordinate 28,910,797 downwards.
GCCTCCCCATCTGACCACTTTGCTGAGCTCCTGGCCTGTCAGCTAATTTTATTTTAAGGGTAGGCAGTAATGGGCACTACAAGCCCAGTTTCAACAGGGGTCTGGGCTGAGTGCCCAGCCACAAACGGTGGAAGTGAGTGAACGACTTGAGGCTGAGATGAAATCATTTACCTAATTCTTGTGCCTCTACATAACATAAGAAATAGGGGCAGCTGTAGGCAATATACAGCCACTTGAACCTGTTCTGCCATTCAGTAGGATCATGGCTGAACTTCAATTCCACTTTGCACCCTATCCTCCTACCCCTTGATTCCCTTAGTGCCCAGGAAATCTGTCCATCTCAGTCTTGAATATACTCATTGACAAAGCATCCACAGATTAGCAAATTCCAAAGATTCATGACCCTCTGAATGAAGAAATTTCTCCTAAGTGGCCAACCCATTATCCTGAAACTATGATCCCTAATTCTGGACTGTCCAGCCAGGGGAAACAGCTGCTCTAGCAAGACTACCACTCACTAACAACACAACTTCTGGATAAGTTACAAATCATTTGACTTTAAAATAATGCATCCCCTGAGGTGCGCAGGCCTGTTGCTTTAATTGTATGACCACCTCACACAAGGCTCTGCACTGGAGCAGGGCCCTGCAAAATCAGATGTTCATAATATTCTCAATGGTTCAATTGGAATATAACTCCCAATTTACATTGTCACCTTCTATATCTGTGAGCACCCGAAACCTCTTTGCATTGATGTGGAACTGGGATAATACCTACACCTAAATAATTGATGGGAAATGGTACTCAAGGATCTTATGACATTTTAATCATTGATTAACTTGGTTCTCATTACTAACTGCAATTAACTTGTAAAAGAAACTGCTCAAAAGTTAGAAATTCTTTTTTGTTTCTATTTTATCAGTAATACTGTGGCCAGTGCTGCTGTGGAATCTCCTCTTGTGTTCCACCTAAACTGCAAATATGCCATCCTGCAATCTCTTCCTTATTCTTACACGCTCCCATTTAACTCTCAACCAACATCTACAATAGATGATCTGGTCATTTAATTCATTTCTGTTTGTGGGATCTTGTGAGTAGATTGGCTGCCTGTTTTCCTGCATTACAACACTGACTACTCTTCAAAAACCATGGTTTACCAGGCAGCAGTGATCCCTGTGTTCCTTAGTACTTTGGAGACTTTGGCAACCTACAGCAGTCACCTCAAAGCACTGGAGACATACCACCAGAGGTGCCTCCACAAGATTCTCCAAATCCAGTGGCAAGAAAGGTGGTCCAACAGCAGCGTCCTCTCCCAAGCCAACCTGCCCAGCATTGGGGCACTAAAAATCCAGCTCCGCTGGGTGGGACATGTCGCTTGCACTCCTGACACTAGACTCCCGAAGCAGCTGTTCTACTCCGAACTTGATCCCAGCAGGAGGACAGCGGAGCCACTTTAGCGATGTCCTTAAAAGAAAATCCCTGAAGAGATCAAACATCCCTGTCTCGTGACTATCCTAGATGGAGAAAGCTCATTCGGGAAGGCATCATACACCTCGAGAGACTTAGTTAGGAACATGTGGAGATGAGGTAGAGGCATTGGGGGGAGTGCACAAACCTCCAGACTACTCATCGACCTGACCCTTCAAGCACTTTCTGCCCCTCATAAGGCAGAGTTTGCAGATCATGCATTGGACTTATCAGCCATCTCAGAACCCATTGCACTGGAGTGGAAGCAAGTCATCCTCGATCCCGAGGGACTGCCTAAGAAGAAGACTCTTCAAAGGTACCTCGCTGGCTGTAATGCTCTTTGGGACATCCTGAGATTGTGAAAGGCATTCTGTAAATCTTTCTTCGTATAAATTAATTGCAGAGGTAAAGTCTTAAAAACTGCAAATTTTAAAATCCAAGCATGCTGAACCTCTTGCATGAATTCCGAATTTAACTTGCTATGGTCAAGTGAGGAGGATTGGAAGTGCTTCCCTCTTTTCCCTCTCCTTTTTTGACCACAACAGGTTTAATTCTATCTTAAAGTGGATGTTTGATTACTTACCTGCTATGATCATAGCAAGAATCAATCGGACAGGTTTGCTTGAGTTAACAAAGAAAGAGATTAACTTTATTGTACCTAAACCGAACCAATAAAATAAACAATGTGCCAACTTTCACTCACACACAGACTAGAGGTTTACACACACACATATAGGTTAGAGAATGGGGAAAGGTAGATTGGTTGAGTTAGAGTCCATAAAAAAAGATATACAGTCTGTGGTGTTTGGTAATTTGGCTGGCTTCTAGCTGAATTCAGTGTTCCTGAAACTTTCAGTTTGAAGAGGTAAATGACTGGTTCAGTGAGTCTCTTTGGAGACAGTGATGCAGATGATTTCCTCCAAAGGGGTTTTTGATTGTAGCCAGAGTATGCAAAGGTGGTCAGTCAACAGGCAGGCTTTGAAAGCTTTCAAGCTGGAATGGAGAGAGAGAGAGAGAGAGAGAGGGACCCCCACTTGGAGTCTGCTCATGTCAGAGTCCAGTTGCTTCTCCTCTGCTGCAGAAAAAAAACAGCTTAAAAACCACAGATGGAGAGGGGTTTGTCACATAACCGTCACTCAGTGATTCAAACATAGCAGTTAGCAGTATCTCTCTGCTTGTTGAAAAGAACAGGTAGTTCCTTTAAACTTCCTGGGTCTTGGTTCTTGCTGGGAAATTAGCAGACATTTCGTCTCCCTCCTCACAAGCATAACAGTGAAGGATACAGTGTTGCAAACTAGGTGATCCTCTTAAGCTGCTAGCAGTCATCCTGTTTTAAATGTCTTTAAAAAAAATACAAATTCAGATCTCCAGTCAGTGGATTAAAGAAAATTATCAATCAAACTAAACACATTGGCGTAACAAACTAGTCTTACCTTCCACTCTCGCCCAGCTTGATGGTGTCCAACACTATGAGTCTTTGTTCCTCATATCCTGGAGCCAAAACCAGATCAATCTAAAGTCCTAGCACCCCAATTATAGAAAACATTTGAGGATCATATGTGACAGAGCAAAATCTGTACCTGCAGAAATTGTTTTCTGTAAAGGTATAGGAAGGGATATGATTTGATTTAATTTAATTAGTTATTTTTCACAAGTTGTTCCCTGGATTCTCATTTAATTTTTTCAATTATTAAAAAAAATGCCCTGTCTGCTCTCTATGATGGATGTAAACGATCCCTTGGCACTATTTCAAAGAAGAGCGGGGGAGTTCTCCCAGTGTCTGGCCAATATCTATTCCTCAATCAACAACACTGAAACAGATTATCTGGTCATTATCACTTTGCTGCTTGTGGGAACTTGCAATGCACAAATTGGCAGCTGCGTTTCCTACATTAGAACACTGACTACACTTCAAAAGTATTTCATTGGCTGTAAAGCACTTTGGGATGCCCTGTGATCATGAAAGGTGCTATATAAATGCAAGTTTTATTTTTATTATTGGTTCATGGGATGTGAGCGCCAGTAGCAAGGCCAGCATTTATTGCCCATCCTTAATTACCTGTGAGAAGGTGATGGTGAGCTGCTTTCTTGAACTGCTATAGTCCCTGTGGTGTAAATACTCTAACAGTGCTGTTAAGAAGGGAGTTCCAGGATTTTGACCCCGTAACAGTGAAGGAATGGCGATATAATTCCAAGTCAGGATGGTGTGTTACTTGGAGGGCAACTTGCAGGTGGTGGTGCTGCGTCTGCTCCCCTTGTCATTCTACGTGAAAGAGGTCACAAGTTTGGAAGGTGCTGTGGAAGGAGCCTTGGTGAGTTGCTGCAGTGCATCTTGTAGGTGGTACACACTGCTGCAACTGTGTGCAGGTGGTGAAGGGAGTGAATGTTTAAGGTGGTAGACGGGGTGCCGATCAAGCAGGCTGCTTTGTCTTGGATGGTCAAGATTACTGGGATTTGTTGCAGCTGCACTCATCCAGGCACATGGGAAGTATTCCATCACACTCCTGACTTGTGCCCTGTACATGGTGGACAGGCTTTGGGGTAAAGGCCTGCTCGGGTCTGCAAATGAGACCCAACCCAAGCCCAACAGAACCCCATCCGAGCTCGACCCGGCCCGAGTCCTTCCATTTTTTTCCGCACCCGACCCGACCTGACCATCAGTTAACCTACCTTCCATTTTTCACTTTGTTCCTTACCTGCAAAAGCTGAAAATAACTGTAGCAAAACCACCTTTAAAGTGCAAAAAGTAAATTAACATTAAAGTCACTTACCTAAGGTGGTATAGAGCATGTCCAATCCGACCCGACCCGACCCAAACCCAACACATGTCGTCGGGTCCCGTCAGGTTCGGGTCGGGGAGCAGACCTTTACTTTGGGGAGCCAGAAGGGTTGTTACTCATTGCAGAATTTCCAGTCTCTGATCTGCTCTTGTTGCCGCAGGTCCAGTTCAGTTACTGGTCAATGGTAACCCCAGGATGTTGAAGCTGGGGGATTCGGCGATGGTAATGCCAAGGGGAGATGGTTAGATTCTCTGTTGTTGGAGATGGCCATTGCCTGACACATTTATGTGGCGCAGATGTTACTTGTACTTATGAATCAGCACAAGCCTGAATTTTGCCCAGGTGTTGCTGCATGCAGGCACAGTCTGCTTCAGTAATCTGAGGAATTGCGAACGATACTGAACACTGTGCAATCATCAGCGAACATCCCCACTTCTGACCTTATGTTGAAGGGAACATCATTGAGGTGGAAGCCTAAAAGCTACAGTCCATCTTTCTCTTTAACACACCATAGCCCAATGGTGCACCTCCCCCAAGTCTCCAGCTCATGCAGAGGAAAAGGTTCGCCTCATACATTATCAGTCACTTGAGACAGAAATAAGTCAAATGAGTAATTTAATAAAGTTTGTTGAAAGTTGCACATAAGTTAACATGATTCAAAATCACACCAGTGAAACCTAGATGCAGTTACTGTGACTTCTTAAAACGTTTCCTGGTTCTCATGCGTGTTGAATTCCCCCTCGCCGCCAGCTACGGTAGAGGCAGGTGGCGGATCAAGCTGCCCCGTGGCTTGGGATGACCTTGGTGGGCATCCTCTGGCTGCCCGAGGCCATGAGTGCCCCAGCATGTTGAGGTGAACCTGAGCAGTCTCAGGACCACCCTCTGTCGTCCTGGCATTCTGAGGTGCTACTGTCATTGGCAGAGGGGACAAACAGCCGCTGTACACATCAGGAGCGCCCTGAGAGGACCCCCCAGGTGCAGACTGCTTTTGCTCCTGTGCCATCATGAGGTTCATTTGGACCTCCCTGCTGACCTGAGAGGGATGGGCACCTGGAGGAGACTTCCCTCTCTCACATAGTCACTGATACATGGAGCTCACTGACTCTGAGATGGTGTGCAAGTCTCCGCGCATCTCCAATAAACACTGAGTGGCCTGCTGGAGCTGGCTCTCCACTGCAGTCGTCAATCTGTCAATGGAGGAAGCCAGTTGCTCAGATGACAGGGACTGTGCAGAAACTCATGGTCTGGAAGGATACCTCCAAATTCCGAGCCAGAGCACACATCGTCTCTGGTAACTCGCCAGATGCCACGCACCTCACGCTGCACGTGCAGCATCTCCCGCCGAATGGATGACCTCAGAGCCTTGTCATCAGCTTGGGCCTCAGCACTAGCCTGGCCTCCCACAGTCCCCTGAGTGTCTGAGGCATCAGCCGATACTGCTCTGGCAGCTGGTCCGGCACTTATGTGGTGTTGGCATCAGGTTGTGACCACAAATCTAAACACGCTATGAGCCCAACCGAGATGACTGTTTCTGAGCTGGTGCTTGGTCCGGGGACAGGATGTGCCGCTGCACCATCTGAGGTCCCCTCCTCCTCCTCAGAGGTGGTTGGACGTCTCCTAGATACCTCGCCTGGCAGAAGCTGCAATTCACCTGCAATGGAAAACAGAATGATCAGGTCTGAGTGACAGTCCGGACTGAAGGGCATGTCATAGACTGCAGTGTGGCCACATGTGTGTGAGTTTGAACGCGCGAACAACCTTCATTACTTGAACCACCCCACACCCCCACCCACCCCTCCGCTCCTCCCCGTGCCTGCACTCTGGGGAACTCACCCTCTTGGCCAGGTGCTTTGGCCTCACCATCAGCAACTGACCGGCCTCCATCCTCTCCAGCCAGTAGCAATGCCTCCTCCTCCACAGCAGTGAGAATGGCAAGGATTGCAACTCCGCCACCGGTGCATGCCCTCTCATGGGCATTCTGGGCCCTCTTCTCCTGTGGAGACACATGACAATCATTCCAGTTACTTGACCTGAAGGAACACCTGCTCATTCCTCCTGCTGAATGCTGCCTCTGGGGCCATTGCTATTCAAGTGTAAGGTTGGCACACTTCTGGTCCCTTGTGCAGGTCAGATGTGCCTGGCATATGCCCCATGACAGGGCTGCAGCCATTCACTCCAGGTGGATGGCTTCCATTTTGCAGCATCAACACTTGGATGCCCATCCATATAAGTACAAAGGAACAAGAACTGAGACATACCTTTACCCTGGCAGAGCAGAGAAGGTCGTTGACTCACTTGCAGCATTGGATCCATGTCCTCCTCACAACCTCATGGCTGCTGATCTCCTCCGCAACCTCCATTCAAGCTTTCCTGTTGATCTAGGGAGGCATCCTCCTTCTGTCTGGTGGAAAGAGGACCTCTCGCCTTGCCTCAGCTGCCTGGAGGAGGACATAAAGGGAGTCATCAGTGAACTGGGGACACCACCCGGTTAGTTCTCTCTGCCATTGCCACAAATGGGTTTTGGTCCCCCAAGGTCTCAGGTTGGTTTCTGACAACCAGTGGGTCGCCCCTTTCAGTCAGAGGACAGCTCCTGTTCCCCTCAGCCTGCTGTGGTGTCAGTCTTGTTCCTCCCACTATCCTCTGAGAAGCAAGCAGTGTTCTCTGAGCCACCAAAAGTACTGACTGCCCTTTTAAATTGCTGTTAGCACCTTCTTCCAGCTCATGCCCTGCCGCCACTGACCTTCCCGCCTGTGCATGCCTTTTCCATTCAAACGTCTGCCGGCGAGATGATAATTGGTTAGCTAGCGCTGGATCACAGCAACAGTTGAGCACGGAGCGGGAGCGCCTACGGCACTGGCTTCCGCTTCCCGGATCGCAGCCCCGCCGGGTCACGAAACATTCTGGCCAGTGTCTCCAGAGCATTAGTCAGGGCCTCTGGGTTACTAGTCCAATAACATTACCACTGTGTTACTATTTAGAGTATATCCCTTTTGTCACATTTAATGCAGCCTTTGTTTAGTTTAGAGATACAGCACTGAAACAGGCCCTTCGGCCCACCGAGTCTGTGCCGACCATCAACCACCCATTTATACTAATCCTACACTAATCCCATATTCCTACCACATCCCCACCTGTCCCTATATTTCCCTACCACCTACCTATACTAGGGGCAATTTATAATGGCCAATTAACCTATCAACCTGCAAGTCTTTGGCATGTGGGAGGAAACTGGAGCACCCGGAGGAAACCCACGCAGACACAGGGAGTACCCAGAATTGAACCCGGGTTGCTGGAGCTGTGAGGCTGCGGTGCTAACCACTGTGCCACTGTGCCGCCCTATTCATTGGTTAGCAGCTGTGTAGAAATAACAGACAGAGGAATCACATAAACGCATTAAGTATCCATCTGTTGTCATTTCTAGACTTGCGTGCTTGGATTAATTTGCAAACCAAATCACCAATAAATAGGATTACTGCAAATGCAAGTAAATAGCTGTGCAAGAAAAGGAAGTTTGAAAATACTGCTGACATCAGGGAATTAATTGCTCCGGCCATTCTGTGTAAAAGCTTTCTAAGTGCATTCAGAAAGAACTTGTCACAATGCAGAGTGTCACAATGAAGAAGAGTTATGCTCCCAATTGTAACTGGGCACTACAGATTTTTAGTTCATTACAAATTTCAATAGCATTTTGGCTCAAGATAAAGAGCTTATTATAACTTAAAGTACAATTATCAATTAAAAGTGTGACCTATATTGCCATTAATTTACTTAATTTTTCATTGAATTATGAATTATGGAGGGATAAAAGAAAATAATATGAAATAATTAAAGATTTGAGTTGTTTTTCTGATTGACCCCTGAATAGAAAAACTACAAATCTGGTTCAACTAATCAAGCCATTGGCAAATGATCAGACAGTCCAGCTGCATAGAAAAACTTCGCAGGCAACTTGTATTGATTTCTATCTCCAAAGCAAAGTGAGCCTCCTTTCTGTGATGAATGATAGGGGAGTGAAATGCTAAACCCTTCATGGCACACAAGTAAACCAGAGAATTCAGAAGTTCATAATATTAATAAAAATAGAGTTTGAATTTGTTGGCGTTCTCACTCAGTTTTATTTGATTAGGTGGCCTATTTTCTCTTCAAAGTACAGTTTCTCTCACCATCCCATCGTGAATTTTAGTGGAAGGGATAATCGATCATCTCTCACCAATTTTTCTTTCAAAGCACTGATAGGAAATGTTCCCTGGGATGACTCGTTCAGCAATTTTTCTCTAACTCCAATGATACCTTGGTCACTTGGCACAGCACTGGCCAAAAATCAACCAAGAAATGGTAGGTGCTGCACCTCAGGGCCTATCAGAATGAAATATCATGCTAAGGCAATGGGCTACCAGAGTGCCCCTATTAACAGCCTTGTTTACAATTCTTTTTAGGTGCAGTCCATTATATTATGTGTGAGTGTGCGTGTGTAATATATTTTTCTATATGATATATAATTCCTTTAAAAATGCACAATGTAATGAAAAGCAACAAATAGCAGAATATAACTCTGAAGTGCATCTGTATACGTTTATAAGTGAGCATGGGTAAGGAGATATATTCTTGGTTCAAATATACTGTTCCCCACTTGAAAAGGTAATTTACTTGAAATATATCGAATTCACAAACTATTCCCAAGACATTATGAAAGGTTTAACATTTGAAAAATTTGCCAGCAAGGTTCTGTATTGCCCAGTTTTTTCATAAACAGCATCAGGTTTTTGTTCTCTATCTGGAATCTACGCACAACAAAATGATGGATAACATTCTTGTGATGTGGCATTGAAAGATATATTATAATGATGGTGCTTGAGTTAATTAGCTAAGCTTCGGTCATTTCTAACTTATCCCTGCTTTTGCCAGAAAGAAGCATGCAAGTTCCATTTTGCATTAACCTTGTGCAGTTTTCAAGTAAAACTCAATGAAAGATGCACAATTAGTTTAAATATTATTGATGCATGAATTAATCATTGACATTAAACTGTTTTTCCTTGAAAGCACTTCCTTTATACATAAACAGAAAGGGATGTTATTACTAAGAAGAAGGTTTTGCAGTGAGATACCTCATTATCATTTCAACTGTGGGATTTGGGTTTCAGTCAGCCCAGTTTACCACGGCATATAAAGCTCAGACTGTAAACATAAAGCAGTAAGTATTATATTTGTGGAATTGTTAAACTACATATGCCAGTGTTCTGTTTATAGCAATGTAAAGCTGAGTTATACTGCTGCTCTTGAACTACTCTTTGTCCAGACAAAAAGGAGATCTGCTCGGAGGTACCTTACTTGTGAAGATCTACAGTATAAAAATCTTAATCTCAATCAATAGCCATGTGGATGGTCAGCTTTATGCTCAAGTTAAAAAGTTTAAGAATAAGTTGAAATATTTTTTAAGGTTGGCTTTTTGCTGGTTGCAGTAATATTGCAGCAAGCGTGATACTGAAATGACATAGGATTATCTCACCAACTTCATTCCCATGTTGTATTAAGCAGTTTCTGCTGATGCAAAGTTCTTTGCATTAGTACAAATTGGCCATTTAAATTAGGGCCCACATCAATTAAACCAATAAGAATGGTCAAAAATTAATGGTTTTATTTTCTTTTAGTTGCTCATAATTTACTCAAATGTTTTTAAAACTGATGTGTTGGAAGTTCTCAATTGGATTTAATGCTATTTTAATATTTTGTTTAGAAATGCTTTCTCCCACAAAGGGTCTTTTTGTTAGAGCACTGTGTGTGGTCAGTACCTCCCAGCAATTTTAGCACTTGGTGCAACAACTTAGTGGAAACTCATTAAATCTACTTATTGAATACTTAAGTCAGCAAAAAATAGCATTTTATGCCATTCAATGAAATGGACTTTTCTGATGGACAAGACATGAAAATATATGGCGTGTTATCACTGGTGCCAAAGCACACAGGTAAAATTCTGCCCTTTGTGCATCTTGCCAATGAATTCTGCGTGGTGATTCTCTTTTTCCCTATGTTCTTTTGTTTCCGTTTTTTGAAAATAAATCTTTAATATCACAGCTTTGATCTCTCTATTCCCAGTATTGCTCTACTATCTTCCAGCTTTGATCTCTGCATCTCTCAGTTCTGTTCTCTATTTCCAGACTCTATCCCACAATCTGCATTTGACATTCCTACTTTTTGATTTATGTTTTTTGATAAATTAATGGTTAATAGTGACTTTATGTTCCAAAATTGAATTGTTTTGGTTTGAAAAGGGGAATAGTACTGTGGGACAGACAAAAGTTGATACAAACAACTCCCTTTAATTTATTGAAACAGCAGTCTCGAGAACTATGATATAGGGTCTCTGAGACAAGTGTTACATTCATATCAAGTTGATAACTTAATAATACTAGAGGATCTCCCATGGTGTTGTTTATGTTGAGTCTCAAGGTAAAATGTGAGATTAGTGTATATTACACGAGAAACTAAGGAGTTTAGGGCCGAAGGGCCTGTTCCTGTGCTGTAATTTTCTTTGTTCTTGCGACAGGTTTAAATAGAGGATCTGGATCGGCGCAGGCTTGGAGGGCCGAAGGGCCTGTTACTGTGCTGTAATTTTCTTTGTTCTTTGTATTTCCTTGTTATTGTCAGCATATTTGCAGTTTATAAATGGTGCAAGAAAATTGGATGGAAGTCATTTCCACGATTAAAATGCTTCCCCAAGTTTCCTTCTCACAATCTGCCCACTGAGTGCCAACAGACCTCATTTGCATTTGTGAAAGGAAGGGTAAATAATTCTGCCATTCCCAGATTCCTGGCTTTAAACTCCTATTGTGTTCTGCATAACTTGCACTGAGAGTTATAAGGCGTGGCAGCTGCCAGAAGCAACTGATCAAGGCAGAAGCGCAAAGCTCCTGACACACAAGTGTCTGGAAATTTTGAATTCAGATTTCAGCATCTGGGAAACACTTTTCCAAAGCCTTTTTTTTGTCATTCTGACTACGGACATCTAGATTTCCTTTTAACTGCATTTGACAGTATCAGCCCCTGGTAGATTTAGGCTCCCCCTTCCCTGAGTGACAGATTCTCGGAAGCAGGTGCAGCATTCCCTATGGACATGCTTGTGTATGCTGTTATCATGGAGGAGAAGGAGCAACATTGGATGGAGCAATGGAGAGTCAGGTAGCATTTAAGAGGGATGCAGCATGCCAGTTAATATCCACCCCACTCTCCAATTGAATATAGAGGCAGCAGAGGACATGCGAGGATATTACTGAGGAGTTGTGCATCAGAAGAATGTGCTTCATCAAAGAGGCAACAGAGGAGCTCTGACAGCTGCTGTATGAGGACCTGCAGCCATGCTCTCTCTTTGGCTATCAAGATGACCACAGGCCTCAACTTTTCATGGCACAAGTTTGTTGCAGGCACCCAAAATCAGCCAGGCGTCAGTACAGGCATGCATCTGACAAGTCACTGACCCTCTTTATGGGAAAGCAGGCAAATTGATAAACCTTGGCATCAAGGCAAGGCAACAATGAACTAGGGCCATTTATTTCACAAGGTTGCGGCTATCCCAAGGTCCAACGCAACCAATGGGTACAAACATTGCTTTTTCTACTACCACTGAAGACTTTCTCAACTACCTCAATAGAAGGAGCTTTTACTGACTGAAGGTGCAAATTGGAAAAATGCAGAGGGACCAGTTCTGTGGCAGGATAGGTTCTACCAGAACAGAGCTGGGACCAATAACCTTGCAGTCATGTTAACACATGTTGGGAGGAGGGTTTCATCTAATTTGGCAGAGGGTTGGGCACCAAGATGTGGGGTGGGGGGGGGGGTTAACTTTCATGATGGATGCTGGCCCCTTAGTCTGGCACCAGGAGGCCACCTCCAATTCTCGGCCGGGTTTCAGCCTCAGCAGGGTGACTGCATGCCAATTGGAAAATTCCAGTAGGCATTGGCAGAGTTGGCCTAGTAGGCCCTTAAGGAATAGCGTACAAAATCCAGGAAGTTATACTAAACCTATATAAAACACTAGTTTGACAACAACTGGAGTACTGTGTACAAATCTGGGCACCATACTTTAGGAAAGAAAGACATGAAGACTTTGGTGAGGGTATGGAAGAGAATTACTCGAATGGTTCCAGGGATGCAGAATTACAGTTGTGTGGATAGAAGCAGAGAAGGCTGAGACTTTCTAGAGCTGTTTAAAATCATGACGAGTTTAGATAGAGTAAATAAAGAGGAACTGCTTCCAGTGGCTAAAGGATCAGTAACCAGAGCGCACAGATTTAAGGTGATTCACCAAAGAATCAGAGGCATCATGAGGAAAAATCTTTTTACACAATGAGTGGTTAGGATTTTGAATGTATGGTGGTGGATACAGATTCAATAGTCACCTTCAAAAGGGAATTGGAAAAACCACTTGAAGGAGGAAAAAATTGCAGCAACATGGAGAAAGAATCATGGAATGGAACTGACTGGATTGCTCTTTGAAAGCGTCAGTACAGACTAGGTGCATCAAATGACCTTCTGTGCAGTACTAATCTAAACTTCGATCGTTCTATGTCAACAGCTGACATGCTAGACATTGTCACAATGCCTCCATACTGTGAGATACAGCCCTTCCTGACCACTTCAGGGAAGAAAATTGTATCAATTGTATCAGTTGGTTTCTGAGTGACAAATCTATGCTCTGCTCCTATGGATTATAATCACAGTAAGGGTGGCCTGAACAGCAGCAGTGGAGAACTACAACAAGGTACATGCCTCTGCCAGCTATCAAGAGGACCATCAGGGTCTTCAAAGCACATTTTCAGTGCTTAGGGAGTCAGAATTTGCTCCAGATTGTGTATCTGTGCCCTGTGAAGCATAGCCATTCAAGATAGGCTGGACTTTAACATTGCTGATGAGGAGCCAGGACCACAGTTTGCAAGCAATGTGATGGCAAACTGTCAGAAATCTCCTCAGTATCTGTAAAAAGGGGCATCAGAGACTATCTTATCACTCGAGTGTCCTTTGTCTACCTTTGACATCACTGCCTCCTCCCCTACTTTCCAATAGAGGTGCATTCCCTCAATCCAGTATCCATCTGACAACATGACAACACATCATTCCTCTTTGTCCCTAGGTGAGTGTGCCAATATCATCACCTGAGTGAATAAGTCAACTCCCAAAGAGTGGGAACTTTCCTGTATCATTTGATCTTTGTAATAATAAATGCCATGTCAATGCAAATTAACATAATGAAGTCCAAAGTGAACATAAGCCAACTTACTCTTTTTTTTAAACATAGTATTTCACCTGAACATTGACACTTGCCTTCCTTTCACCTGTTCTAGTGCTTCTCTTAGGTGCAAACTAAGAGCCACGCTCACAGGAGGTGAGTGACTGCTCATGCTGTACAAAAAGGGTCATGAAACTGAAGTGCCCCTCGTCTCATGACAATTTGCCTTGAACAAGAAGCCATCGCACTACTGGACCTTGTTTCTGGGCAACATGATGTTGTCTCCCATATTCCACTGTCATGGTGCTCAGAGGCCTGGCACATGCTTGAGTCCTCAGGGTAGTATCCTGGGACCAATCATCTTCAGCTGCTTCATCAATGACCTTCCCTTCAACATAAGGTCAGATGTGGGGATGTTCGCTGATAATTGCACAGCGTTCAGTACCATTTGCAATTGCTCAGATACCAAAGCAGTCTGTGCCCACATGCAGTAAGACCTGGACAACACTCAGACATGGGCTGATAAGTGACAAATAACAATAGTGCTACACAAGTGTCAGGCAATTATCATCTCAAACAAGCAAGAACCTAGCCATCTCCTCTTGATGTTCAATGATATTACCATACTGTATTCCCCACCATCAACATCCTGGGTGTTACCATTAATCAGAAACTTAACTGGACCAGCCATATAAATACCGTGGTTACAAAAACAGGTCAGAGGCTGGAAATTCTGTGGTAACTCACCTCCTGACTCCCCAAATCCTGTCCACCATCTACAAAGCACAAGTCAGGACTGTGATGGAATACTCTCCACTTGGCTGGATGGGTGCAGCTCCAACAACACTCAAGAAGCTCGATACTATCCAGGACAAAGCAGCCCGCTTGATCGGCACCCCATCCACCACCCTAAAGATTGACTTCCTTCACTATTGGTGCACTGGGGCAGCAGTGTGTACCATCTACAAGATGCACTGCAGCAGCTTGCCAATGCTCCTTCGACAGCACCTTCCAAATCCACAACCTCTACCATCTAGAAGAACAAGGGCAGTAGATGCTTGGGAACACCAACACCTGCAAGTTCCCTCCTAAGTCACACACCATCCTGACTTGGAAATATATCACAATTCCTTCACTGTCGCTGGATCAAAATCTTGGAACTCCCTTCCTAACAGCACTGTGGGTTGACTGTGTGGCAGTTCAAGAAGATGGCTCACCACCACTTCTCAAGGGCAATGAGGGACAGGCAACAAATGTTAGCCTTGCTAGCAATGCTTACATCCCATGAATGAATAAAAAAAAATGCAACCATTATCAGCTTTAACACTGACAGATTAAACAATCTTCCCTGGATCTTTACAATTGATTATCTGAATGTAGTAGCCTTATCTAAAGGCTCTGGGATAGTTTACCAATACAGATGTTGTTTCATAATCACATTGTAACAATTTTACATAGATTCTAAGTTTTACTTTTTAAGTATGTTATCGTATCTGGGTTAGCATTAAAATTTATACCACAGATTATTTTTATCTTGTTATGACCAGGTGAGAAAGAGGTCTAGGGTTCCCTTTCAGCCTTCACCTGGTCTTACCATAACAGGGTTTAATTTTAAACACACTGTGTTTTTAGCTCCCCTTTGGTGAATCCTTGTTCACCACTTTCCAATTATAAGGTGAAGAAACCAGCACAAAACAGGCTTTTTTAGGTTTAAAGAAGAAGAGTTGAAATTTATTAAACTTAAACACTAATTCAGTTGACCCCTACGGATACATGACACACCCATTCCAGCATGCATAATCAATACACACATACAAATGGAGACAGGAAAGAGCAGAAGAAAAATAAAGTGGAAAGGTTTGAGGCAATATCTGAAGAGTTTTTGTTACAGATCTTTGAGCTCACTGTAGAGTCCTTGATTGTAGGTAGATCTTGCTTTTCTTTGGGGCCCAGTATTCTTCTTAAACCTTGTTCGCTGTAGGAGACTTTTCTCTCTTGGGTTTCATGTGTCTTCAGTGGATTCAAAGGCTTGTGAGAAAGAGATGGGAGCAGGCAGACAGGAGAGATCTTCTCAGTCCAGGAGAATTCTGATTTCTGGCCAAACTGTTTGTACAATTTCAAAAAACTCAGGTAACAGCAGGTTAGTCATGTGACTAGCTGGTTTGACCATGTCCGTTTATGTATTCGGCCATCTTAGCAGTCAACCTGGAATGCGAGCTCCCCCACCTTCAATGTCTGCTGATCAAAAGTCCATTGTGGGTTGAATGTGTCAGGGAATGGCTGCTTTGTCCTTCCAAACACTGTCTGTTAATATACAAATGTCTTTCCAGCCAAGATCTGGCAATTTTTTAAAGCAAGTCCTTTCTTCACTTGAACAACAGTTTGAAATTTAATGTCTATGTGGCGAAATTGATATACCTCATGCTTGACAGGTGGGGCCTGCATGACAATCTACACTTCAATAATTTTTAGGACGATTCCATACTTAATTCATTTGAAACTATTCGGTTATGGATAGGCAAACAGGTGGTTTTGGTTATTTAATTTGATAAGAATATATGTTGTAGCATAAGCTCATAGAATGTGGTAACACAGAGTTTTACAAATTATTTAGTTCAAAATATTATCACAATATAACAATCCTAAATAAAGCAGATCGTTGTGGTGCATATATGCATTGCAAAACAATAGTGTCAGTTTGTAAAATACCCAAAAATGCAATAACTTTTGGAATGCTTGAGACATCGGTTCATCTTCAGCTTACACAGAGGCCAAAATGATTGGAATTGTGCCTTTATGTTCAGCTGATGCCAATCAGTTCAGAGGGAAGCTCTCACAGTTTGTAACTGTCATCTGAACCCAGTGTTAGATTGCAGACTCGATAATCACTGCCTAACTTTTGTTATCACTTCTAGCAAATAATGTTCAAACAATATGTGGGGACTCATTCAGTTTTATGGCAGCAACAGCCCTCACGAAAGATGCCAACTCTCATAGGGTGCATGATGATATAAGATGACAATCACACAAGCCATGTAATGAATATAAAGTTGTTGTTCTAGGTTAATCCATTGACAATGTGCAGTCAATTTAAAATTCCCAGTAGATATTATTTTTCTGATAATCACTTGAAAGAAGTATTAAATTAAATGTCATCCTTCTTGATTCAAAAGCATCAGTTCAAAAGTACAATTCCAAACCTTTTGGGCCTCTGGATAAGATGAATCGGTGTCTGATACATGCTCAAAAGCACTGTATCTTGGGCGCATTATGAAATTATGGTATTATTTTGCAGTGCTGCATATGCGTACCACAATGGTATGTTTTATACAGGATTACTAGATATTTGTCATGTTTTGGAATGAGCACATTACTAAAGAACATTGTTTATAATGATCATAACACAACGAGACATAGCCCGTGCCTTGCATAGAGGATAAGACTATAATCTGTTTTCCTTCATAGAGTTAGCAGCCTTACTTATTCATCAAAAAGAAGTCAAAACCATAATTTTCATCTGACCTATACCTCAGAAATGCAACTGTTTAAACCAATAAAGTGAATCATCCATAAAACCAAACATTTGCGCAAGGCTGTGGAAAGAATGTTTTATATCATTAAGATAAATGTTACGTGTGAATGGCTCACTATAATATATAAAATCTTACAATAAATCTCAGGAGGTACAAACTGGATTGGTAGCATGCAATACTGGACTTTGTGTCATGAAGAAAATGACAGGCTCAGTGTTGAGATTACTTTGTCCTGAATTCTGGTTTCCAAATTGGTTTAACATAGTGGATAATGTTTTACAATGGTCAACAAAAGTCTCCAATTGAGTCAATTATTGGAGGAGGAAGCAATTAATTTTGGTTAGGTTGCATATTCTGTTTAGTTATGTGACATATTTCACTCAAGTAAATTTTTAAAAAATCTGCCACTATTTACATCACAGAATGAGTATGTAGAGCATACTGATCCATGAAGATGTTTCTCCAATATTAGTCTATCATGCAAAACATACCACAAAGCCTCTCAGCATTGCATTACATGTCACAGACCGATAAAATACTCATTGCTTGGCTTTGGTTGAAACCATTACGTGGAGGATCCTCCATGTGTTCGTACTCTAAGAGTAGACCATAGCCACAAGAAAATGGCATTCTAGCCCTAGAGCTTCTATGGAACGAACTTTGGAAAATTAAAGGAAATTCTAAATGGCAATACCCCCGAGGACAGATGTTTTCAAATGGCCTGTTGAAGTAGATGTTTACCTCCAGCAGGCTGTGGGATATTAAAGAGCAAGCATCTGTATTTTGTGACTTCTCTAATTCCTTAGTGAACCAACCAGGAGAATACCTTGAAAACAATGGACCCATAATGAGGTCAGTTAATACTAAACAGGGGTCGGCAACTTGTCCGTACACGGACACCAGTGTCCGTGGTAAAAGATTTTGGGGCCCATGACTGGTAATTTCACGGATGAGAAATTTCCCGTTGGCTTCCTCAGACTGGCTTTTTTTTTTAAATCGCACATGTCAGTTTCATAGCTGACAGGTGCTGAAGCAGAGAAAGCGCTTTTGAACCTCAGACAGATTCGTCCTTTTCTGGTGGGATCCGATATTTTTTTAAGTCCACCACAAAACCATGAAGCTGTCCGGAGTTCAAAAAAATTGTTCCCGCTCTCAGCAACAGTCAAAGCGAAAGAGGGGGGCAGGTACGGAGAGAGGGAGAGTGGGGGGAGGGAGACAGACAGTGGGGGGTGGGGGGAGAGAGAGAAGGGGAGAGAGAGAGAGTGGGGGATAGACAGGAGAGGAAAAAGAGAGGGGGAGACAGAGAGGGGAGAGAGGGGGAGAGAGAAAGAGAAGGGAGAGAGAGGGGGATACAGAGTGAGGGGGGAGAAAGAGAGAGGGGGAGAGAGAGAGAAGGGGGGGAGAGAGTGGAGGAGGAGAGAGGGTGGGGAGAGTGGGGGAGAGAACCCACAAAATGAAATAAATAAATTTCTTATGCCGCTTTCCCACCCCAAAAACAATTAAAATAACTATTTGCCCTTCCCCCCCCAAAAACACTTACCTATAAGTTCCGACCTCCCCCCCCCACCCCTACCCCCGCCAAACTGCACAGTTTAAGGTTCAACCCTGCCCACCATACCCCACACCTATGATGTGTATTTGACCCCATTCCCAACCCCATCCCTCCACCGCACTGACAAACTTACCTCCTCCCCCTCCCCATCAATGTGGCACCGCGTTTCCCCAGACGAGGATCTGAAGGCGTGGGAGTGCCGGCGGGTGCGGCAATGATCACGAGTGCCCTCAAGATTGGAGGTAAGTGTATTTAAATTCATTACTGTTATTGATTTGCATATTTAAATTGTGGTCCTGTCGCCCAGCAGTGGGTGGCCACCACGGAGATTCGCTGCCGCCGGGAGGATTGGACTGGGCCCTTCCGGCATCGAGATCTGTGGCAGGCCTTAGCCGGAGCCTCCTTCAGGCTCTCCTTGCCACGGATCCCGACGTTGAGGCTTCTTAAAATCCAGCCCAGTGTGTGGGGGAGAGAGAGTGGAGGGAGAGAGACAGAGAGAGAGTGGGGGGAGACAGAGAGGACAGACAGAGCGAAACAGTGGGGAAGAGAGAGGGTGGAGGAGAGCGAGAGTGGGGAGAGAGAGAGGGAGGCGAGAGAGAGCATGAGAGGCTGGGACATAGAGAGACTGGGGGAGAGAGAAAAAGAGTGGGGTTGAGAGAGAGTGGGGGAGAGAATGGGGCGAGAAAGAGAGAGTGAGGTGGGGGAGAAAGAGAGTGGGGTGTGAGAGAGGGGAGTGAGACTGGGGGAAAGAGAGTGGGAGAGAGGGACAGAGAGAGTGGGAGGGGAGACAGAGAGAGAGAGAGAGAGGAGGGGAGAGAGAGAGAGTGTGGGGGGAGAGAGAGAGAGAATGGAGGAGAGAGAGGGGTGCTGAGATCACGGGTGGACGGAGAGACAGAATGTGTCCTCATCTGCCCAATATCTAGGTGAACATAATGAGATGCAAGGACTGAACAAAGGACCTTGCCACTGGAGTCTGACTTTTAAAATATCATCATGTGCCACCACATGATGATCTCATCTTCAGTAGATCTGGATGAGGGTCAGGCTTTTTACCAACAGACAAGTTTATTTAACATTAACAGGTATATTCACAGTAATCATGGCTCTTTCACATCTCCCAAATCGTCAAAACAACAAAGATGCTTTGCCTGTGGTAACTCTCAACATAAAATTGATCATTGAATTGCAGTCACTCACAATACCTTTGTTTTGTCCTGAGGTGTGAATATTAGCCAGACGGTAATGTAAGTTTTATTCAAGTTGCAGAACACAGCTAGCAAAAAATGGATCTTAAACTTGGCTATATATTTCAGCCACCAATAAATAAACCAATGGCTATTCTAAAAAATACAAAAATGCTTTGTACAGACAGAACTCATCCTTTATTCGATAGATTGAGATTGTTTAACTGTATGTGCAGTGAATATATGCACATCGTTAGCTGTAAAGTATTTTGGAACATTCTGTGGCCATGGCAGGCGCTACGCAAATGCAAGCCTCTCTTTCATTTTATAGAGTGATTCACAGAAATCTGGAAACCACAACAAAAGTCTATTTTTTCCAGGGCAGCACAGTGGTGCAGTGGTTAGCATCACAGCTCCAGCAACCCGGGTTCAGTTCTGGGTACTGCCTGTGCGGAGTTTGCAAGTTCTCCCTGTGACCGCATTGGTTTCCGCCGGATGCTCTGGTTTCCTCCCACAGCCAAAGACAGGTTGCTAGGTAAATTGGCCATTGTAAATTGCCCCTAGTGTAGGTAGGAGAATTGAGGGAAGGTGGGGATGTGGTAGGCAATATGGGATTAATGTAGGATTAGTATAAGTGGGTGGTTGTTGGTCAGCACAGACTCAGTGGGCCGAAGGGCCTGTTTCAGTGCTGTATCTCTCTATGACTGATCTCATTCTTTTAGGTCTATGA
This sequence comes from Heterodontus francisci, assembly GCF_036365525.1. Taxonomy (NCBI): domain Eukaryota; kingdom Metazoa; phylum Chordata; class Chondrichthyes; order Heterodontiformes; family Heterodontidae; genus Heterodontus; species Heterodontus francisci. The sequence goes on along the minus strand of NC_090396.1, from coordinate 28,890,331 downwards.
CCACTGACCATGAAACATGAAGGCTATAACCATAATGGCAGTAGACACAGCAGCAAATTTGCCAACCTGAAACTGTGAGTTCTCATAAGAGCCAAAAGGATGCAATCCCTTTTAAGAGGCAACTTATTACCTAGAGATGGCTGCTATGAGAAGATCAAACACCCATTATTGACAACTTTCAAAAGACATTCGAAAATGCATTATTGAGATCAACTAGAAACCTAATTAAATACATAGAGAAAAATATAGTCAGCTTTGAAAGGTCAGGACAAGATGAAAATCCATTCTAGAGATACAATAATATTTCTCCATGAAAGATCCAAATTTGACAGATTAAAGGCTTGCTGTTTCAAGGGTAAAACTTCTGTTCAGTGAATACATATAAATACTTAACTGCTTGTATTATTTTGTTATGTGTACTATTCTTTCAGGTATTAAAGCCTATTTAAAATGAGCATATAAATAGCACGCCCAGAAATATAATATAAACACAATTAAATGTCCATACAAGAACTTTACTGATCAGAATTACCACCCTAATAAGCTCTGTTATTGTGGACAGCCTAACTACTTACAACCTCAATAAATACAGTTTCTTTAACTATTATAACAAGATATTTTTGTTGAAGATGAAATCTGTGACAAAAACTTGTATTTCTGAATCAGATGTTTTCCTTCATCCATTTCCTTGCCTGATGATTTTTGCATCTGTTGATTCAGGAGCTAGTTAATTCTCAGTTAACACGACTGTTCTGCTAAAACTTTTCTTTGATAACATTGATAAGTCTTTTGAGCTGAAGTTTAATTTCATAATATTCTGATGTAAAATGCAGCATGGAGTAGAAGATATGCAGGATCAGGGATAGACATCAACATGTTGCACCATGGACATCTGACAAAATTATTGACAGCCACTGACATGGGGGAAATTAATCTGAATATAATGCCATCAAAACACAGTCTGATTTAAAACACATTTCTCCCCATAAATAAAGTAGCTAAGCATACAAACATCAAAGGAGAGCAGCAAAACTGAATTAGCTAGCTAGCAAGCTATCCTTTACATTGTATTTACTAACTTTTGTATATGGGTCAGCAGCATCCTATTTTCACCAATATCACTCAACCCCAATGCACCATACTCTTGTATTCATGAGAAACCTACAGTGCTGACCTCTGGAGATTCCTTCAATTTTCTTGCCTGTTTTCCCCTTTATACAAATTAAGGAACAATGTGATTCCAGATACATAACAGTGGAATTGTGGCGTTTATAGAGAAATAAAAGTCCAATAACTTTCGACATGTCACTGAGCATGTGTCCCAAGTGAAAGTAATGTGTGCCAGTGCATACAAATCCAGATATTCCCTAAGTGATCTTTGCCATTTAAAAATGAGTTTACATAACACAAGCCTTTAACCTTGGACTTTAAAATAACTTCACAGCTAGGTTATTTTACAACACAAGCCTTTAAGCTTGTGTTGTAAAATAACCTAGTTGCGAAGTTATTTTAAAACACAAGGTTAAAGGCTTGGAGAAGGAGTGTCCAACCTTTTTGTGTGGGGGACATCATGACAATTTTTGTCTTACATAGGGGACCAGTGAGGAAATTTGGCAAGATAAAGGCATTAAAAATTTATCTTACTATTAATCAAAACAACAACAAATGTGCATTTTTGTGAAGAAGCTTTCAATGAGAAGTCTAATTGGAGAACAGATTGATGGACTGCTTTGATGCCCTGAACAGGGGTATCCAGAGCCACGATGGCAGCAGTCTGAGCTTCCGCTACAAAAGTTAGACCTTTGATAGAAAATACCTGTGCTGCAATGGAAACTGTGACATCAGCCATCAGTTTCTGCATCATGATGGGTTCCACAGGTGTGCTGAAGGCAGTGACCACCATTCCATGCTTGGAAGAGTAGGGTCCAAGCTCTGCGCAAAGCCCTGTGTCAAGTTGGTGCTGGACACCTCCATGCACCTCAACATTGTGTGCAGTCTTTCAGACAGCCTTCCAAGTGTATCACACAACTGTTTATGTACAGTGTTACAACCCAGGTGAGAAATGCGTCTAGGGGTCTTTTGCTGTCTTTACCGGGTCTTATTGTAACAGGGTTTAATTTTAAATACACTGTGTTTTGAGGTCCCCTTTTTGTGAATCCTTGTTCACAACTTTCCAATGATAAGACAAAGAAATGAGCACAAACAGGTTTTCTTTAGTTTAAAGAAGAAATACAAAATTTATTAAACCTTCAACTTAGTAGTTGTGACTTCGCTTTCCGGCGAGTTGGCACCTGTGCTACCCTTTCCCCTCACTCTGGCTCCTGCGTCTTTGTGCCAGTGTCTCACCACATGCAGATCCCTGCACAGTGGCGCAGTGGTTAGCACCGCAGCCTCACAGCTCCAGCGACCCGGGTTCAATTCTGGGTGCTGCCTGTGTGGAGTTTGCAAGTTCTCCCTATGTGTGCGTGGGTTTCCTCCGGGTGCTCCGATTTCCTCCCACATGCCAAAGACTTGCAGGTTGATAGGTTAATTGGCCATTATAAATTGCCCCTAGTATAGGTAGGTGGTAGGGAAATATAGGGACAGGTGGGGATGTGGTAGGAATGTGGGATTAGTGTAGGATTAGTATAAATGGGTGGTTGATGGTCGGCACAGACTCGGTGGGCCGAAGGGCCTGTTTCAGTGCTGTATCTCTAAACTAAACTAAACTAAACTCTAAAGTACTCGCAGTGTCAGTCTCTGAGCTGGAGGCTGAGAGTGTAAGATTGAGTGACTGTGTCTCTTCATCTTCACTTTTTTTTAATTTGTTCATGGGATGTGAGCATTTCTGGCAAGAGCAGCATTTATTGTTCATCTCTAATTGCCCTTGAGAAGGTGGTGGTGAGCTGCCTTCTTGAGCGACTGCAGTCCATGTGGTGTAGGTACACCCAGAGTGCTGTTAGGGAGGGAGTTCCAGGTCTTGCTGCATGCGAGCACAAACTGCTTCAGTATCTGAGGAGTTGCGAATGGGACTGAACGTTATGCAATCATCAGCGAACATCCCCACTTCAGACCTCATGATGGAGGGAAGATCATTGCTGAAGCAGCTGAAGATGGTTGAGCCTCGGACACTACCCTGAGGAACTCCTGGTGAATCAGAGGAGATTATGGGATGAGAAAGAAGTGGGGTGAGAGGAGAAGGATTAGGTATACGGACACCCTCTTGTTCAATCACTTCATCTCTGCCAACGGCCATTATCTCAACAATGCCTCTTCCCATGATGGCCAGCAGAGTCTCCTCCATGAAGCTTAGAACATGCAGGCATGCTTTTTCTTCTCCAGTTCTTTGCTGCTGCCTCATATTATGTGCCGCCTTCTCCTGCAAGAAAGAAGGAATATGTTTGGCTAATGTGGCTGTCATGTTTGAATAGCTGCCAGTGTGTGTGAGCTATGAGTTGTGGGTGTGAGGGTTGTAATTGTGCTAAGTGTGTGAGGATGAGGTAAAGCATATGAATTGAAGGGTTGAGTATTGATTGATAGAGATTGTTGGTAGGTGAGTAATAGGTTGTATGAATTGAGCAGTGGATAAGGCTAGTAGTACAGTTGCTTGGATCTGTCATTTGAAGGTGAACTCACTCACCTTGACAATTTGTGTCAGATTGTTAAACAACTTCCTGCACTGTATCCATGTTCTTGAAACAACACTGCTGGCAATGACCTCTGTCACTATTTCTTCCCACTGTCCCCTAAACATCTGGAGGACCTCCTGCCCCCCTGCAGCTACAGCCTCTTCTTTCTCCTTCTTTCCACCTCTTGCACCAAGACCTTCAGCACATTATCAGAAAACTAGTTGCTCATTCTATCGTATGTTCAATTAATCTTCAAAGTATCACAGCCCAGATTCACTTTTGGATTGACTCCCTCCACTTCTTGCATCTCAAATCCATCTCCCCTTTAAGAGGTGCAAGCTTCCTTTAAGTAGCCACTTACAATATCAGAGCTTTGTTGATGAATACAGCCAATGAACAGTGCAAGTAGTGCCAGCTGCACACAGCAATCATTTAAAGCAGCAAGTAACATACTGCCTGCAACGCAATATATGGGACCAGATTAAGCTCAGCCAATTTAACTCACCATGTCTTTACACAAATCCTATCTTGCCTTGCAGAACAGAATATAAGATTGTTGAATTAAAATAAACATTATAATCCATAGCCATTTCCTCAGTTTTCAAAGCAGAATAAATGATGGGCAGGAACTGCTCCTATACAGAAATTTCTTGTTCTTCAGACTCATTCTTGTACTCAGGAAACTCAACCATAATGGCCTAGATATTAACAGGGATGGTTTACATAGGCAGGGGGCTGCGGTGGGTGCAGATTCCCGAAACCAGGATGCATGCTGTCAGATGTTAATTTCACAGTGCCCCTTTTGTTCTTGATGGGTTCCCTGCCCAAAATCAACCTGATGGACAGGCTTGGCTTCCATTTGGATGGGGTGGACTCTGGAGAGAATGTAGGAGCAGATAGATCTGATTCCCGACCCCAGGGGTTTGATCCTGACCCCGGCGGGGGCGGGTGGTGGGGTGGGGGGGGGGGGGAACGGAGGGCACTCTGATTGTGTTGGGGAGGTCTGATCCTTGACCCCCAGGGTCTTTGCATCGGAGGAGGTTGTGGGGGGCTGAGGGGAAGCACTCCTGCTCCTCCTGGCCCACAAGCAGTGCTGTAAAGACACTTACCTTCTCTTTAAAGCTGTACTCACCTTCTTTCAGATGCTGGTTTTGCTGATGCCTGGGAAACTGGGCCAGCCACTGTTAAACCTGCAAAGCTGGTTATATCAGAGGCTCTGAGCCTCATTAAAATATTCAAATTGCCAACTCATCTCCTGGGAGTGGGTTGGCTGCCTTCCTCTAGTCCCAGCTCCATTAAACCTGGAAGTGGACATGTTGGAGGTGGGTTCATATTTTTAAAAGTTTAACATCTGTCCCAATGCCAACCCACCGGTTTTTGGCAGTTAAAATTCACCCAATATGTCAATTATGTACTATTGCATGGAAACACTTGAATTATCATTTGCTTGATTCTGTTGTTTGACATTTACTATTCAGTTGATCTCAGGGATTCGCACATGCTATTTGTCTTGGGATGTGTCACATTTGTTGTTTGCCTTTGTTTCTCTCAATATAATTTGCTGCTTTTTGGGCTAATTTCCAAAATAAAGGATTTTTTAAAAACCTTCTGGTATTTATTACAGCTCATCCCCATAGAAGGCATTTAAACTTTGCTCTTACTTTTGCAACTGGCAGGCCAGAACTCAATTTCAGAAATGCCAGCCTAGTAAGAGACACAGGACCGTGTCACCAGGACTATGTTTTTATCAACATACTTTCTAAGGACACTTCTTTATTTAATTTTAAGGACACTTGCAGCATAAAGTAAGCCAGACCTTTATCATAAAAAGTTGAAATCTCTGTTGAACAGCATTAAATTTTTCTTGCTGTAAGACTTGTGTTCTCTTCTATTTTCTTCCATACTCCAGGAATTATTAATTATTTGGACCAGGCTATAGTAATTTTTTTTCTCATTGACTTCTTTATTCCAAGGACCAAGCTTCCAAACATCCAACTGTGTTCAGCTTGAGATGAGCAGAAACTGTCTACCAATCTGATTAATCAAAGGCAATTATTTCAGCTCAAGTTAATATGTACCCATACAACAATAGTTGGACTTTCAGGGTCATTGGTTCTCAGAGAAATCTACAGTGAGGCTAATCATCCAGACTGTCCATTTTCAAATGAAGTAAGACTGTACTGTTTCAGACAGTCTGATGGTAATTGTGGACAAACTGGCAGTAGAATTCAAAAAGTCCATGAAAAAGGACTATCCTATTTTATCCTGCACACATCCATTCAGTTTTGCTAAGTTCTAGTTTCCTTTGTTTACAAAATATTAGGAAGATATTTCAATTCCATTTCTATTACCACATGAATTCTGTCAAGTATTATCTCTTACCATCCTTCACAGACATTTTTACAGACTGATTTATACAATATTTTTGCCAAAAGCTTGTCAAAGTCAAAGTGGCTTAAATTAATAACTTCAAGTAACAATTACAAGAAAACAGATCTAGTAATAATAGACAGGTACTAATGTTTTACTGTTTATGAGTTATAATAAAAACATGACTTTATTTCCATATACAAATGGTAAAAGTGGCTGTATGCCAACAATATCAATGGCTTAACAATTTTTAAATATTTACATTTACCTTTGGAAAGTAAAAAAATGTGCTTCTCGGTTCCAAAAAAAAGCTTTTGTCCTACTTGACCCTAGTAGCAGTCTCCCACTAGCAATGACCAACTTTTATCTCCTTTATTGATACAGTGCATGGAATATATACTTTCAGGTTGCTTTCAAATGCAGAAAATATTCTGTACACGACCCCATTCTCATAAGTCAGTTCAAGTTATGAAGGCTAGGTCATAAGTTGAATGTCTTTGTTTCCCACTGTCGCAGAAGATGGATGTTAATGCCACACTCATTTTATGTCTGACTTCCAACTATTCCATTTTATGATTTTTTAAAAGTCAAATGGTGGGGAAGAGAAGAAGTTACACTTATATAAAGTGCAAATTTTTGCTTTCTTATAAGCATTTTAATAGTGGTTGGCATACACCAAACCTAACTTAGCCATTTTAGTATTTTGTGTCTTTGATTTAACTCAACATAACCACCCAGCAGAGATTGGTTTATAATAGACAAGTGAGCATTGGCAAAAACTGTAGTCATGCAGTATTCTTAAGTCTTCATTAAATGATAACCACAGGCTCTATATTCTGATTCAACACAAACACTCTTTATTGTCTTACTTATCCACATTACATGATCTCAGGTCCAGGTCTTTTCCTTGCTGGTGTGTGTGTGTGTGTGTGTGTGTGTGTGTGTGTGTGTGTGTGTGTGTGTGTGTGTGTGTGTGTGTGTGTGTGTGTGTGTGTGTGTGTGTGTGTGTGTGTGTGTGTGTGTGTGTGTGTGTGTGTGTGTGTGTGTGTGTGTGCGCTTTGCTTATATATGTATGATGACCTCATCAGTTGCATCAATGGCCTGATCTCTTAAAGGTACCGTTTCTTAAAGGTAAAGTCACCATTACACTACATTATATTACCCCCTTCTTTTTAAATTTAATGTTTCCACCTTTAAAAATTAAGAATTACTGTCTAGCTACTTAATTATGCAAAGTTACATTGAACAAAACTCGGTTGCACTACAGTTTGAAAACTGGGAGGGGATAGGTTTCAGGCACATCATCCTCAATACCAGACTTATTTCCCACCTGGCTCCCTTCATCTTCAATGCATGACAAGGACTGGAATTTTACACCCCCCCAAAGAATGGGAAGGTGGTGGGGGTGGGGGTGGGGGGGGTGCGTAAAATGGAGCGGGAGGCTCGGTGGGGAGGGGCCATCCCGACCAGCTCCCGCCTCCGCAGCCACTTTACCCAGGGCGGCAGTAGCAAAAAACGGCCTGCCCACCCACAGACCAATCACGACCCTTAAGTGGCCACTTAACCACCACTTAAGGGCCTTCACCTGCCTCCTCGGGGGATTTTACCCAATCAGGCCCAAGAAAAGCCGCCTGTTAAAAACGTCCTGGGGTGGGCCCTCTGCGCCCTGTGCCCCAACCACCCCCAACACCCAACATGCCCCCCCCTCCCCGTTCCCCCAATTGACCACCCTTGCCTCGCCAGGGCCCGACTGATCACCCCCGGCGAGGCAACATAAAATTACCTGCATTCCGGGGTTCCCCAACATCTTCTTTGCGATACTGGGTGCAGTCCCAGCAGTGGCCACCACTCCCAGTGGCGCTGCTGGGACTAAGCTGCTGGGCCACTGATTGGCCAGCAGCTCTATTAGGCAGGACTTCCTACCTCAAGCGGGTGGAAGTCCCGCCTCAGACCAATTAAAGCCCGAGGACCTGCAAAATACAGTCGGATTCCCAAGCATGGCGGAAGCCTTTTCAGTCGGTGGACAGCTCCCGTCCGCCTGGGGTAAAATCCCAGCCATAGTCTTTAAATTGGACAGGTAATAGGTGAGGTCCAATGATCGCCTCTGTGGATCTTGCAGTATTGATCTCAGCTGTGCTTGATTTGGCTGAGCTGCTTCTTGAGTTGTTGCAGGCCTGAAGTCATTGAAGTTGCTTTTCTCATTTTCTTCTAGAATTGTTTAGCATTGACCTTTTTGAAGAAGTTCACATTTCTCTTCACAATGTAGTTTCCTCTCTTCACTATGATCATGTTTGCTGTTCTCTGAACTACCATCAGCACTCTTGGGTCAAATAGTCAGCTAATTTTCAATGTTTTCTCTTGCCAAACCAGGACTTTGTCTTCTTCTTTTATCTTGCTATCTTTTGCATGCATCCATTGGTCTGCATGGGTCTTTATTCTCTGTTTTTGACTCTTGTCTCTATCTCTCAAGATTTCCATTGAGTGCAGTGTGGAACTGTGGCAGTGGATACTTCTTCAAGATGTCTTCTTTTGTCAGGTTTGTCAATGTTGATCATGAACAGCTTCGAAGCGCTGGCAGCTTTGAAACTTAGCAGATTTCTCTTGTTTCAGTCTATAACATGGAACTCAGTCTGACATGTGGACCCATGGAAGGATTTGAGAGTAAATTGGATGATCCCTAGGACCAGCAGTGGGGTATCTGACCGTAGGAGAAGATTTTCTATATTGGCCTGCTCAATTGCAGTTTCTGTTTTGTCCATAACTCATGGAATGTAGGGGCATCCATTATGTTGGCTGTTGCTCCTGAGTCAATTACTGCAGAGATTGTCGAATTGTCTAGGAATGCATCTCACATTGGCAGGAAACCATTGTTGTGGTTGCGACCAACAAAAATCTCATCTTGTGCTGCGAATATGTAATCTTCCTTCTGGCATTCAACTCTATTAATGTCTTCTGCAGGCTTCTATCAGCATAAGCTTGTGAAATGTCCCATTTTTCCACTTCTTTCCTCTGGCAGAACACATTTTGTAGGTAGGATATGCACCAGTGCAATGACTGCATGTTCGAACATGATGTGATTGTGATATCTGTCTTGGTCTTCCTCGACGTGCCTAGGACCTTTCTCTGGGTTTCCTCTGTGCTCTTGTGTTTGGTGTGTTTCTCTGGTGAAACCAACCTCTTGAGGCAGTCACAGATTCTGGTGATGATCCTGACCTGGCCTCAGGGAATTCTTGTCTTATGTTATTTGCCTCTTTGCCTTCCAAAATTTTTGCTGTCTTCCAGTTTTCTGCCAATATTGAGTTACCTTTGCAAGTTTAACGATTCGTCCTCTCTAAGAGCTTGTCTTCTTAGTCTTGCTGATGGGCAGGTCACAATGATCTGGGAGTTGACTTCTTTGTCCACGTCTGTGAAGTTGCAATTCTGGTTCAGACCTCTGAGTCTTGGTCACATAGTGGTCAAGGGTCTCTCACTTATCTTGCTTTGCTTTCCTGAAGACATAAATTCCGTAGTGAGGATTTGCCCTCAGTTTAAGATATCTTGTTAGAGCATTCTTCGCCGCGTCATAATCACCGTTGGTTCCAGTGCCTGTGAGTGTAATGAAGATATCGCCGACTTTTGGTCCAGCAGAGTGTATGAGTAACGCTTTCTTTGTTTGGGGTGCATTGATATCGAGTGCCACCATTAGGCACTCAAATCTTGCTAGTCGTTTACTCCAATGTGGCCCTGCGTTTCTGTCTGTCTCTGTAAAGGCTGGAAAAGCCGGCAATTGTTTTGCTTAAGACTGGAACAAAACTTTTTTTCTGTTCCAGCCCAGGTTATCTCTCTATTCCAGTCCATGTTTTCTCTCTGATCCAGTCCTGCTGTTCTCTCGACTTTTTTCAGCGTTTGCTTTTCTGTCCTTCGATCCTTCTGTGCCTCATTTTTTTTTCATTGTCGCCAGAAAATGTAGTATTGTGTTGTGTTCTTAAGTCTTCATTAAATGATAACCACAGGCTTTATATTTGGATTCAACATAAGCACTATTTATTATCTTACTTCCCTACATTACATGATCTCAGGTCCAGGTCTTTTCCTCACTGGGGTGTGTGCATGTGTGTGTGTTTGTGTGCATGTGTGCGTGTGTGTGTGCTCTTTGCAAGCCATGTGCTGAGTGTGTCTCTCCAAATGGTGTCCCCTCCTTATATATTTATGATGATGCCATTAGTTGCATCAGTGGGCTATTCTCTTAAAAGTATGGTTTCTTAAAGGTGAAACCACCACTGCACTACATCACAAAAACTAGCATCCTTAACTGATGAAAAACAACAAATGAATGTTGGGCATATATGACAGAGATAGGTATATTAAAAAAACAGATTTATTGTTGCATGGTTGAAAAGAAAAGAAAACAAAATAATTTAAATGAAGATGGCAGGAATAAATAGATCCACCAAGTAGTGAGTGATATTCTGTTTTATAAGATTAACAACAACTGGATTTGTATATAGTAGGGAGATCTGCCCAAGGGCAGGTCCTCTGCTCATTTTTCCATGCCTCACCATCCTGTGCTTTCCTCTTCAGTTGCTCGTAAGAGCCTCCCATTTTTTTAACTTCCATGAGAAAAAGTACATGAGGTGGATTCCCATTGCCTTCCTCATGTGTGATTTAAAGGAAACACAAGTCCTCTTCCTGATGGATCCTCTGCCTGTAGCAGCTGTTGTCCCTTGTGGTTATAGCATTTCCGCCATCAATACTGAAAATTCGCTGGTTCCGCCGTTGGCCATGGCTCATAACCCTGAGCATGGGACCTTACCTGGGCCTGGGGCGATTCACAAAAGGGCAGGGATGACCACTCCCTGTGTTCTCAAATGATCCTGCTACCCTGGACTTATACAGTGCCCTTCAATTTAGAAAAACATCTTGTGACACTTTATAAGAGTGTCATCAAAAAGTGAATGCGAAACCAAAGAAGAAGATTATAGGGAAGGAATTCCAGACCATAAGGCCTAGGCAGATGGCTAACAGCTTGAAGTAATGGGAGATGAGGCATGAGGGATGCACAAGATGTCAAATCAGGGGAGTTCAGGGAAGACTTGTAGGGCTAGAAGAGATTACAGAGAGAGGGAGGGATGAGGCCAAGGAATAATTTAAACACAAGGATGAGAATTTTAAAATTGAGACATATGGGCCACTGGGAGCCCAGCGGTAATGGGTGAGTGGGACTTGATGGAGATAGGCTACAGGCAGTGCAGTTTTGCTTGATCTGATGTTCAGAGAGGATGGAGGATTGGAGACTGGCTATGGAGAGCATTGGAATAGTTGAGTCTAGAGAGCTTTCAGAGGCAAATGGGCTGAAGTGAAACCAGGCATAGGTGTTCAGGTGAAATTAGATTTAATATAAAAAAGTAGAGGCAATCGGCAGAATTCAAAAGTGATTATAGGTAGTTCTATTCTCATTGGATTAAAAAAAAAATAGAGAATATAATGCACATTTTTAAAATGAAGGGTATTGATGGTAATGTGAACTTGACAGATACTTTGCAGAAAACCTGAGAATGTGGTCATAAGCTGAAGAAAAAGGTGAATAAAAGATAACTTAAGGAATAACTTAGAAAAATCAACTTGTAGGAAGATTGGCATCTTCTGCAGTGGATATTGGCTCTGCATGAAAAAGATCAATTGCCAATTCATCAAAGAATAGACGGGAAAAGATGCAGATGATTTAATGAGGATTTCAAAAAAGGTGTAAGCTGGCTATCTCAGTGTCTTGTTTTTGAATGCAATTATTGTTCTCATGGAATTAAACAGTAAAATTATAACACGTTTTGCTGAGGGAAATTACTGCAAATTGATCTTGGCAGTCAATCAGACAATATGCCGTTATTAATGTTTAAATCGTCTAGTGGTGAGGAAGAGCTCCCCCGTGAATTGCTAATCTCCACAAATTGCTGGACGATTTGCACTGCTTCCCCATTAACCTTACAAAAATGGCAGCTCGCTCTCAACCTCCCTGTGAGGTTCATGCTGCAGGAAAGTAAGGCTGGAACTCAACGGCATAAGTACCTTTCTAATCATGTGATGAATATTCCTGCAATTCCATTCAACCTCTCCAGATCAAGAAGGGTACAATTTAAATTGTGGAGTCTCCCTGTTACAAGTAACGAACTGTTCTTCAAGAGATTCCTAAAATTTTAATTTTGTTATGCTTTTTTTCTTACTTTTCCTCTGTCTATTTTTTTATTTTTTCCCAATCCAATCTTTCTTTTGCTGTTTATTTCTCTTTCTGTTGCTGATTTAACTCTAATTCACCCTATTTACTTTTCCATTGTTTCTCTGTTTCTTTCCCAATTCTTCAATCTCATTCATTAAGGTGATAAGATTGTTGGTCTCGTAGTTCACCAAGGTCCCACATGAGCTGTTGCCCTCGTTGTGCCGTTATCAGCTTGCACTTTCAGAAATATGCAGTGCAAAACATTTTCAAGCTTAAGACTGAGGGAAAATGTCTAACTAACAGCCCCCTGTCCCAGTAAATTCTGGGCCATTGTTTCAGAGTTCAGGATCAACAGCATTCAGATATTTGTAGTCCTGGCTTATTAACTCATAATTCATACCTGATAATGTATTTTTGACGTCCCTGTATTTGCTGACAACCACCGGTTACTGCTGGTGCCCAGGAAAAACACATAGCACTGAATGACAAATATTGACAGCCCTATTTTCAATGAGGTCTTCCCTAGCGCACTTCAGTGGATTTGACAATGTAGATAAATTGGCACAATGCCAAGAGCGGTGCAGAAACCTCCAGAAATACAGAAAGAGAGGATGTAATGTTATTCCTGGTGTTTTTAGGATAGACATTGAAAATAACAGTCTAGAAACATCATCCAGAAAAAGCAGCCTAAAGAGACAGAACAATGTATTTTTTAAATGTTTTGGGTTCATTAAAGCAAATGAGATAGTAAGTTTATTGTTCAATGCAATTTGAAAGATAGCAAGCATGAATTAATTACGTCGATAACACAAGAAAGACATCTATCCAAATTTTCAAATGACACAAAGACTGGTGGTACAGTAAGTATTGTAGACAGGAGCATAAAATTACAAGGTGACCTTGATAGATTAAGTGAGTGGGCAAAACTTTGGCAGATGGATTTCTACACAGGATATATGGCTCTCTATTGTGTTTTCAAAGCCGTTCAGTCCCTTGAGCCTGTTCCACCATTCAATGAGATTGTGATTGATCTGTATCCTCATTCTTTTCATCTGCCTTGGCTCCATATCCCTTCAAACCTTAGGCTAGCAAAAATCTATCAATCATAGATTTAAAATTATTAATTCAGAAAGCATCTACTGCTTTTTGTGGGAGATAATTCCAAACTTCAACCATCTATTGTATCAAAAAATAATTCCTAACTTCCCTCCTGAATGACCTGACTCTGGTTTTTAGGTTATGTCCCCATGTCCTAGACACTGGCACCAGTGGAAAAAGTTCTCACTATCTACCCTATCAATTGCTTTAAAAAAAAAACCCCTCAATCCAATCACCACATCCTTCTACATTCCATGGAATACAAGCCTACGTTATTTAATCGCTCCTCATAATTTAACCCTTTGAGCCCTGGTAACATTCTGGTGGATCTATGTTGCACACCTTCCAAGGTCAATATATCCTTTCAAAGGTGTGGTGTCCAGAATGGTACAGAATACTCCAGAAGTGGTCTAACCAGGGCCTTGTATAGCTGTAGCAAATCTTTGTTCCCTTTGTACTCTAGCCCTCTAGTTATAAAGGCTAACATTCCATTAGCCCTTTTGATTGTTTTTACCTAACTACTACATTTTAATGAACTGTGTACATGGACCCCTAAATCTCTTTGGACCTCCACTATTCCTAGCTTTTCACCATTCACAAAAATACTTGGATCTACCCTTGGTCAAAAATGGATGACCTCACACTACCCGCATAGAAATTCATCTGCCAAAGTTTTGCCTTTCACTTAAACTCTTTGTAATTTTATGCTCCCTTCTACACTGCTTACTGTGCCGCGAATCTTTGTGTCATTGGAAAATTTGGATATATGGCTCTCTATTGTGTTATCGAAACCATTAGTAAATAGTTGAGACCCCAACACCTTCCAATATCCATTATCCCTACTCTCTATCTTCTGCCACTTAACCAATCTCATAACCAGGTCAGCAATTTGCCTTCAAGTCAGCCTCCAGGCTCCCAAAGGTGGTGGAGACCAGTTTACCTGCCTGGAGGTGGCCTCCCAGCAGCAGACCGGAGGAGCCAGCACTCTAAGCAGGCCTAGAGATCCTCCCTGCCTGTCTGGATGCAGCAGCAGCAGCAGCCGCTGGCCGCCCTGCAAAGGGGTTCCCCTCCTGACAGTGGTGGCCTGGCTGCAAAATCTATTTTTTTATTTAAACTTTAAAAATGTTGGACAGAGGGCACCTCCATTTTGAAGCACCCACTCCTTCACTTACTTCCATTGCATCCATCAGCTGCTTACAAGCTGGAAGGCCTCTGATTTCTGTCCAACTTCGAGAGCCCAACCACCATTAATTAGCCACTCCTGTGCGGCCTTCTGACCCACATTTAAGACTGACAGTGGGATTCAGAAGCCCACAGGGAAAATGAACCTTAGCTAGGGAGGAGAAAAATCACCCCAGGGTTCCTATTCCTTTTAACGGTACAGCAACTACCGCTCAAAGTATGCATGTTTAGCAAGGACAGGTTAGGCTTGCTATGGTGCTGGGTTAAATGATGGTGGGCAGAGTGTCTATTGACACCACTGTGTCAGCCAATGAGTTGGAGGTAGGGTGGGACTTACCAGCAGAACTTGCAACAAACCGTCTATTTTACAGCAAATAGAAAAGCAAACAAAATCTATATACTCAGCAAACAGAGTCTATGAGAATTATGTGCATAAAATCAATCCCAGTCACTTACAGCCATGCAGTCTCCAGATGTGATTAATGGGGTGGAGGCAGGGAGGAGAAACTACCCAATCATCATCTTCTGGCTAGGAATAGTGGTATCACTATATGCAGCCAAAGGTGGGAGGTGAGAGGTGTGGGGTCGGGGGATGTGTGCTCCGGGTGTTAGTATTTATTACCTAAACAAACACTTGAGAATGGCTGTTTGGGCAACATGCCAAATAATTGTCAATCTTGGTGGAACTAAAGGTCAGGATGACTTCCTGCCTTCAGGAGACAAAGGGTAATTCTGAGGAAAAAATAGGCAGTAATTGTTTATAGCAATGTTTTTGCAAAGATACTGAAGAATTATATTTCCTTGGGATGCTGTACATATTTTACTCATGTTTGAGTATATAGAAGACAAAAATGTGACATTGCTTCCTATGTTGGCAAATAATTCAACACACATTGGGCAGAATCTTACCAGTCCTGCCGAGACAACATTGAAGACAGACCAAGAGGAAAGTAGAACATGAGGGCGTTGGGTCAGCCGGCTGTCGTTCCCGCCTCCAGCTGATCTTGTCAGAGGTAGGGTGAAACTGGCAATGGCTAACTGCCTGGCAGCAGCAGATTTGGTTTAAGAATCTCACTTAGGATCTTCCTGGTGGCAGACGGGCTCCCCCGCTGATGCCAAGGCCCAGCAAGTGCCTGGAGGTGGCTTGCCGGCGGCTGGCTGGGGGGCCCATGAGGCCTCTTTCTGTTCCCCACCCCCACCCACTGGAGGCACAGGGATGAATGGGCCAGAGCTCTGGCCACCGGCCATCCTGTGGAGGGGCTTCTCCTCCACAGGGGTGGGAAGGCAGCTGTGGTCACAGTTTAGTTTTAAAAAGTCGAAACCTCTTCAGAGAGCACTTCTTCCTGCAGCACAGTGCACATTTCTGCCAGTGGGGCTGCCATGCTTCCAAGGCATCCAGCCCTCTGATTGGGCCTTCTGCCTCAAAAAACCCTCCCACTGTTCTTAATTAGCTGGTGGACGCAGAGGCAGCCAATACAGAAGCTGCCTCCCATAAGGTCGCATCGACGGGCATGCTGCCAGCAAGGGTGGGCTTGGGACCCCGACCCATGAATATTTAAAAGGGATGAGACACTGATCATTGATTCATGTGGCCACTTGAGTACGTCACTGCACAGCTACCAGAATGACAGGATAGGGTTTCTTGTTAAGATGATTGACAGCTCCCTTTTCACCCATCAACCGAGTAGGAGAGAATTTTTTAAATGGTTCTGAATGTATTGGCAGATTTGATGTTTAGGATAATCAACCACATTATGGCACAAATAAGATTGTATTCAAGATACTTTCACTGCATTGTAATCAAATATAGCTGAGAATAATAATGAGGAAATCAGGATCAGGCCATTAGAATCACTGCAATGCTGCAATGAGATGTTTACAGAAAAAATATCTAAGGTTGTTAGAAGATTGACAGAATTCAATGAAGTATGCTGAGAAGATATGAATTTTAGCAGTGTGGGTGTACTCTCAGATAAAGGATGATTGTTTATCTGCTCTGTCTACAAGATTAAAAAGACAACACCTGCAAGGATGTGGAAAATCTAATCCAATAACATATCACATGCACTGTAAGTTTCCTGTAGAGAAACCATGGGCTGGATTTTCAATCACCCATGAGGGCGAGTATGGGTGCAGGCACACACTGGATCCCGTCACCTTCTGTATGTGATGCGATTTTCAAAGGGAAGGGGGGTGGGGTAGCTCACAACCTGCATGCCTCCAATTAACTCGCTGTTGAGCTTGTTGTGGAGATCATGAACAGGCTTTTGAGCTGCAGTTTTAGATTTTCAATCGAGAGGCACAGGGAAAACAGAGGGTCTGGGAACACATTCGGTGCCGCTGTCATGAACACAGTGGCAAGCCATGAGTGCTATTTGATGCACTGGTTAACAAATTTAAGAAACAGAGATTTATACGCAGCTGCTGAACAATTGGCATAGAGTTGCCATCGCTGGTGCTGGGAGGCTTACATTTGTGAACAGTGAGTGGTTGGACTCCTGAGAGAAACGTGAGGCTGCTGGCATCAACTGGGCACCTGAGGTTGGTAGAGAAAGCCCTGGTGAACACAAAAAGTCTTCCACTCAGTGAATGTCCAGCAGGTCTGTGACCATAGGAAGCACATTTTGCAGGTCTGCACTCAGTTCCAGGGCAGCTGTCATGATGCCTTCATCCTTTGAGAGTCCTAGATGCCACACATCTTTAGGCCAACATCCAGACTCAGTGGGTGATGGCTGGGGGATAAGGATATCCTCTGAAGAGGTGGCTCCTGATGCCCATCCAGGACCTAGCCACGGATGCATAGAGGCACTACAACTAAAGCCATCTACTAACATGAACAGACCATTAGCATCTTGAAGTTGTGCTTCCATTGTCTTGACCGCTCGGGTGGTGCCCTCCAGTACATGGCAGCCAGAGTGTCTCATATTTTGGTCACCAGCTGTGCCCTGCACAACATGACAATGCAAAGAATCTGGAGATGGATAAGGAGGAGGACCTGGAATGCCACTACACCTCAGAGGAGGATGGGGAGGAAGAAGAAGAGGAGGCAGAGAAGGACAAAGGAGGCGCTCCAGAGGAGCCTGGTGCCAGGCATTGCAGGAAGAACACCGAGGCTGTCCTAAGCCTCATGGCGATTGGCAGGCTGGCATGGCCGCAGGGGGCCACTCTGATTCAGCAGCATGTCACTTGAGCAGCTCTCAGCCTGTGACAGATGACACTGTAACTCACCTTCCATCAGAGAGGGAAATTATCCAGGAAACACACATCTGAATAATCCCATTGCCAACAGACTCCCACAACACAGAGCATGGCACTACAGAAAACACAACCCCACTGCGCGCGCGCGCACACACACACACACACACACACACACACACACACACACACACACACACACACACACACACACACACACACACACACACACACACACACACACACACACACACCCTTAACCCCATGTGCCTTTTGACATCAAGCAATAATAACACACAATTGTGATTGTAGGCATAAGCAATTATTATTAAAGGTGATGTTAATGACCATACAAAGTGAGAAGACATCATCCAGGTGACCCATTAAGTGCCATCTACTGACGTGGTGCTTTCCGTTCCTCTCCACTTATACAGGTTGCTCCCCCTATGGCTGAGGATGAAGTAGAGGCAGCCCTTGTCTCTGCTCATGGCTGAGATGTCTGTGTCTTTCGTCCTCGTCGTGGAGGTGCCGGGGGTGCTCCTCCACTGGCTGCTGCACTTGCGCCATTGCAGGGGCAGCCTCTGTCACAGGACCTTGCTGCATGGATGGTTCTTCAGTCAGAGGGGCCGAGGAGGTGAGGGGTGGCCCCCTCATCAGCCTCTTCGACTGTCTCAACCCTTTCATGGTGCCCTTGCATTCTGCATGAGGCCACTGGCTGGGATGTAGCTGGCATCCAATCCTTGCATCTCTGCCCCCTCCGCGACTCTAAGTGGGCAATGCTACCGACAGTGTAACTCTTTCCGTGCATGTCAGCACACTGCTCCTGCTTTCACTCAGAGTTTTACTGCATATGGCTCTCCAAAGGTTGGCCACTCTCTCAATGGAGGAGCCCATGCACTCAAAACCCTGAGTCATGATGGAGCCCATCATTGAGAGTAGCCTGAGTGTAGATAAAGCAAGTTTCAGACCAAACTGTAGTTCCTGTGATCAAGTGCTGGCAGTCACCACCTATATATCGAGAATGGCTTTCAGACCAGGCAGAAGACAGGCACTGTATTCCTAGATTTTACTGCTGCATACAATATGAGCTGACATACAGGCCTATTGTACAAACAGCCATTGGTCCGACTGCAATGGGTTGTCATGGCTGTGGAACTTCTGCTGAGAGGCCAGCTGGTCCAAGTTTAATTTAGACAAAAGAGCAGCTCTTAAAGGTCCTCCAAAAAAAACAGTCTACCTCAGGACTCAGTTCTAACACCAACACATTTTTACCTCTTTATCAATGACCTTCTCAGCACCACTGCCAGGCAATTTATTTGCACAGACAATATTTGCCTGACAGTACAGGACGAGGGGTTCAGTTACCTAAAAGAAGTCCTGAATGCTGACGTAAAAGAGATGGCCCAGTTTATCAAAAGATGGAGGGCTGGGTTCTTAGCTCCTAATGGCTTTAATTGCCTACTTCAGGGCCTCAATTGGCGGTGGGGTGGAAGGCTGTTCACAGACCATCCCAACCCAGGCTTAATTTGGGTGGAGGAGGAAGGTGGCGGGGATTCCCTCCCTCACCATCCTGCCTGATTATGTGCTCTCCCTGCCTTCAAACCTGATGCAGGGGACAGCATAAAATTCCCTTGTATATCTGAGTGTTAACATTTAGTCGGATGGGTCAACTTACTTCAAGTAATAATTCTACTATAACTGTAGGATCAGTGCAAGGTGGTGTTGTTTTGCTCTGAGGCTGTGGTTACTGAGTAACTGTAGCCTGAATGCAGTGTCACAGCTTGACTTGACACTGCAGTGAGGTAAAGGGAGATTGAGAGAGTCTCCTTCCATTTTGCTGCACAGTAAGGTCAGGCCTGAACACTGGATTCACACGATACAAATTTATTGCTGGTGTGAAACCAAAATCACTTTGTACAAGCTCTAAACTTGTAACACCTTCATGCCTAACTGTCTGAATTTTGGACCCATGACATTTGGGTAAACAGATGCATAAAGCAAAACATATTTTTTCTCATAAATTGATTTTAATTCATGAAATAACATATTTTCCGCCTAGATATAAAAGTGTATTCAATTCCTAATGTATGAGAAATCTAAAATGGGTAATCATTGGGTGGTAGCATTATTTCTGTCGAGGTTTTTCTATGAAGAAAGCTGCATCCTGTGGAATTGGCTACCTTACTCGAGTACAAAAGTTCTATTTGTTTTTATTCTGCTTAAGGTTTCATATTAGACAGGAGTGTACACTGAACGTAATGCAATTGTTTCAAATGGAAAGCGTGACAAGGGGCTGGGTGGTACAGTGGGTCAACACTCTATCCATTCACCCCATGGGATCTGGATGTGAACTCAATACAGACTAAATAATAGATGAAACTCACAATAAAATAGCCTACAAATAAACACTGACATAGTTGGAGAGCTTTAATTGATCTTCGCATTCCTGCATTGGAGAAGGGTGGCAATCAGGCCACTCCTGATTATTATCCAGTTCAGATTCCTTGAAGGTGTATGTGTGAAGATATTAGGCTAGCTGTGATACCTGCCGCAGCTGAATAATCTATTAATAATCAGAGTTTAGATTTGCAGGTGATTAATGGCCAATTGGGCAAGGATACTAGAGGACTGCGGTGTCTGTGAAGTTGCACTCTTGCAAAGAGTCAGCATATTAAGGAGAAAAGGGTTGGGAAAAAAGCTGATAAGCTGGGATGTGGGGGAAATGCAAAAATTCACACTGGTGTAACATGAAGAACTCTTCAAAGATTGCAGTCAACTCACATTATTGGGCAAAGTCTGTATCCAGTCCAAGTTACACCAATACAGACTTTACCCAAGGGTGCTCAAGAGTTCGGAATGAGCGCGAGGTATGAGATAATGGTACAATCCTGCTCTGAGGGGTAAATTGATCTTCATCAACAGCGTGAAATGGTGCTAGCAAATCGACAACCCGTTTACACCGCACTCTGATTTTTTTTCCATTAAAGTCAATGGAAAATGAATTGAGACACAACGAAGTAAAATATACAAAGACTAATTTCACCTCCAAAAACTTAGAATGATCACAAATTAACTATAATGTGAGCCTAAGCAGCTTATTCCATCAAAGAAGGATATTGTATGCATTACAGTAGAATGTTCTGCTGAGGTCTGGGAGGCCCATGTTCAGATTCAAAGGGAATGTTAGCCATGTTTTGACTTTCCAGTCTTATGCCAATTAACAGTGTCATGGAGGTTAAAATATGAGTCAAAACTTTTTCCTTACGTTACAACAGAAACTACATTTCAAAGCACTTCATGGGCTCTAAAGCATTTTGGGACATCCTGAGGTCAAAAAAGGCTTTATATAAATGCAAGTTCTTACTTTAAGCTACTTTTAAAAATTTAAATATAAATGGCATATATGTTCACTCTCACATGCACTCTCAAGAGAAGTTAGATATAAGGTAAAGGGTAAGAGTTCAAGATGTGGTAGGTATTTGTGGTTTAATGTAAACCTGTTGAATCTTCCAAGTAAGACCATCTCTTATAAAGCTACAGGCCTGGATGTTTGTAGTCTTGAAATCGTTGAGATGTTGTAGATTTCCGGTGGTTAAGATTACAGACTGGATGTGGTGGACACTTTCAGTTCTCTGCTGCACCAAGTTGAAGTGTAGAATTAGCAGCAGGGCATCTTCTTCTTGTTCAGGCTGGATCTTTCCACACTCCTGACTGGACTGTCTTCTGCAATGTTGCTGTGATCTCTCCATCCCTCTCCACAGGGCTACCTTTTAAGGTCCAAATTCATAATATTAGCATTTCTATTATTTGACCAATGGCCTTCTCCCCAGGTGTTACTACATAATGGACCAGGATGTGGAATCCATGGTTAATATTGATGTCTGAGTGAGTATCATTCTGTTAAGATGTGGCTACTTCTTACCTTCTTTGTCTCAGAAGAACCCATTCAATTCAGGATGGGTGTAGTCAACACCTGTTATTCTGGAATGTATCCTTTTGTCCTTTTGAGACAGTGAGGTAGTTTGAATACACAGGCCAGGTCATCTGATCTTCGGTGGCCATCTTGCAGCACATTGTCCGCTTTTTTAAAGGAAAAGTCAATTTCAAAGAGTCCACATTGAATAAAATTTGTATCTTAAAAGTTAGAAATATGACATGTCTTTCCTGGACATGGCAAGAGATCAATGCCTGCACAGGCAGTTCAGGCAGAAATAGGTATTTTTTTTTAAAAACAGAAAATGCTGGAAACACTCAACAAATTTGTTAGCATCTCTGGAGAGAACAGACATGTAGTACAATACAATAAACAAACTTTTTAATTAAAAAGAAATATCCCCTAAGCAATGTACACAGTCATCCACTCATAAGTAAATTAGACACATACACATTATTTTAATTTAAAGGAGAGTAGCCATAAAAGGGAAACACCATCAGCTGATTTGTGTTGGCACTGCTACAGCTCCCTCTAGCTGTCATGTTGGGAAAAGTATGTTGGAACCAAACAAATAGGCTGAAGAAAATATTGTTCTGATTCCATCTGAAGATTGTTACCAGCTTTACTGAATTAATGATGTTCAAACTTATTGGGTAAAAATGTCTCTTGGGAAGTCTTGCGAGAGATAAATCCTGCTGTTCGTGATACGTTCTGTGAGGGTTGTGAAGAACGATGCTAATGTTATGGGACAAGGCAGAACGATCATTCAACCCAGTATAATTCCTTGAAATACTCAGATTTGTGGTGAAATTATACTTGCTAATTTCTAATCTAAGTGCGAGAATCTTACAAATCAAATCAATTGGCAATGATCGCAGTGCAGGGGAGATGAGGAGAATTTGTATGATACAGTGAGTAGTTTTGATATGGAATGCACTGCCTGAAATGGTGGTGGAAGCAGATTCAATAATAACTTTCTAAAGGGAATTGGATAAATACTTGAAAAGGGAAAATTTGTGCAGGGCTTTGGAAAAGGAATAGGTGAGTGGGATTAATTGGCTAACTGTTTCAAAGAGCTGGCACAGGCACAATAGGCCAAATGGCTTCCTCTGTGCTGTACAATTATATGATTCTACAACAATAAAACCTCAGGGACTTGATTCAACTGAAAACTGTTGCTGAAGCAGCACATTCACAGTAAATATTGTGGAATCATGAGGAACAGGAGGGTGATGGATGCTGTACTGCAGCAAGTAATCAGTGACTTGAAGATAGAAGGTGGAGAAAACGGTGAAACAAAAGATTTATGTAAGAAATGTCTGATATAAATTTAATGCTCTGGAAAAAAAACATAGTTTGTGTTTTGGCACAGTAATTTGACAGTACGTAAACTAGACATTGACAGGTATTAGGGTAAATCCTTGATGATTACCCTGATCATAATAGCATATAATTTATCTGGTTTATACAATAAACTTCGAAGGGATCTCTGAAAGTATTGCAGGTTACAGAAGAATTAAAGAATAAACTGGAGAAGACTGAAGCAACGAAATAGGAGATTACAACATTATAGGCTAATGAAGAAAATAAGTTTCCTTAAGCCTCATTGCTATACACATCCTGAATGGGCTGGTAAATTTTAGTATCTGAGTGTTCATTTCACCCAGTATTTGATAGGCAGCTACACTGATAGTAATTCACAAGGAAGTCAAAATGAATACCAGTTAAAATCTAAACAAAATAGCTAAAGTTTTGTTGGAAAGTTTCCATTTTATTTTTATTTTGTTTCTTTTCATTGAACAATGGAAATTTTTTTCATGTTTTTCAATTGTTTTCAAAAGTTATTTTATTTTCATTTTTTTTTAACCACATTTGATTATAATCAAATATGACATTTCAGATCAGGAGTGGAAGACAGCTGAATGTAGGTGTAACCACTAGGGGGACTGAGGGGTGTGGGTTACATCGCCCAACTCCAAATCCAGGAATTTTTCTGATTCCTCTGACTCTTTCGAAGCGGTTGCATATCTGTGCTCTGGTTTATCAGTGGCTGCCTGTCAATGTATATCTGTAGTTGGCCAGCAAGAGGTGTGTTTATCGTGAGGTAAAAAAAAATTGCGATCATACCACAAACCTAACTTGATGTGATAACATATCATCAATTTCATGCAGATCACAGGTCTCATTTTTTGAAATGATGTATCGAATAAAAAGTTCTTCCTGTAGTTTGCATCCAATCCCCAATTTTATACAAACATACGGACATACGAATTAGGAGCAGGAGTAGGCCACTCAGCCCTTCGAGCCTGCTCGGCCATTCAATAAGTTCATGGCTGAACTGATTACTCTACATTTCCACCTAGCCCTGATAACCTTCCACCCCC
Organism: Heterodontus francisci; assembly: GCF_036365525.1. Classification (NCBI taxonomy): domain Eukaryota; kingdom Metazoa; phylum Chordata; class Chondrichthyes; order Heterodontiformes; family Heterodontidae; genus Heterodontus; species Heterodontus francisci. The sequence continues at coordinate 28,866,370 of NC_090396.1, read as the reverse complement.
TTGCTTATCAAGAATCTATCTACCTCTGCCTTAAAAATATTGACTCTGCTTCCACTGCCTTTTGAGGAAGAAAGTTCCAAAGACTCACGACCCTCTGAGAGAAATAATTTCTCCTCATCTCTGTCTTAAATGGGCGACCCCTTAATTTTAAAGAGTGACCCCTAGTTCTAGATTCTCCCACAAGGGGAAACATCCTTTCCACATCCACCCTATCAAGACCCATCAGGATCTTGTATGTTTCAATCAAATGCATTATGAATGCGAAAGATGAGCCAACAAATGCATTTAAGCCCAGATTTCACCATCTCTTAAAAATTTCCATTCACAAAGCAAAAAACAAATAAATAACGTTGCTGAAGAAAGATTTTATTTATTTTTTTTAGCACCCAAGCTGGGTCCTTAATCCCCCTGTCATATAGATCCAGAAATATAATATAGGGCACAACAATTGTAATATAAAAGCAACAATTCTGAAAAACATCACAAAGTTTTTCTCATATGAAGCTTCAGCTTTCATATTGCACTGCTTCTGAAACTTTAATCATTCAATACTGGATCTTGACATATTCCAACATTAGGATGAAAATAAAGAACCTCAATAAGCTGGTAGACTATAACTTCCAGAATCCGCCTGTGCCAGTCTCTGCATACACTTGATTTGACTACAATGTTTAGATTGCAGTAATGTTGATCTGCATGTGCCCATTGCAACCATCAAAAGTGTCTATGGGTTCCCATCTCCACTGAGGGGCAGACAAGGGGTTATCTCTCAGGAGACAGCACTGAGCCCAAGGACTGTAATGTTGGAAAGAGGTCATTGGGGCTCTGCCCCAAACTCCTTAGCCTAGAGGTTCCAGGGTTTGGGAGAATTCTACAACCAGTCTTCAGCTAACCGGGAGAGGGAGCTCTAGACCTGAGACTGTTAACTGGAAGGGGGACTGCATTTAATTGCTGACTGATTTTCAAGAGTCCATACATTGAAGGCACTATGTAAATCGATGAGTTGCTCACCACAAATAACAATTGCATTTATTTATTTATAAACTGTGCTGTGTTATTGTGAACATTATTTGGTCTGAGTAACACGTTAGGTATCATCTTTTAAATGAGCTTGGTTCAGGCCCTGGGAATTCTGCCAATGAACCAGAAAACAATTCCCAGATGCCTCTCTGTGGTCCACCACAACGCTTGTGCAGACCTCCACATGAGCAGAACAGAAATTAGCATCCATTCCCCCATATGAGTATCAGTGTGATGGTCTTTCAACCATCAAAAGTTGGAAAACAATGACAAAATCTAGCTCTAAGTTTCACATCCTTTACAGTCTATAAACAGGACACGTGAGTGGAACTATCTGGTAAAAGGGCAAAACACTGGGAAAACGTGTCGGGAATGAAGGGTCCCTGCCTCATACACATTTCAGATAAGGACAGGAAGCTCCTGCCTATTTCATTAAACTATTAAAATACGGTTTGGATGGCATAATGTCATGTTACATGTGACTTTCTCATCTTCAACTGTGCAACACATCAGGTGCAGATCACGCCCTTATGTAATAAGTGTTCAGGGATCAGCTGTAGACAGAAGTTTATTTTCATGGCATATTGAAATGATTCAGTCAGCAATTTAAAGACTGTTTCTAGACTTGCTTAGACTTTCTTCAGCTTTTGTGGTAATTGCTCTGCTACTTCTTTTTATTCACTACTGCCAGAATGAGTTTTCTAATGGGGATACTCATATATCTGAACTTTTTAAAGGAGGAAGTGGACAATCAGTAGAGGAAAGCTATGCAGGTCAAACTGCACCAGAGGTACTCTGAGCCCATCTGCTAGTATACTTACACCTCTATCAACTGACAGATCTACATGTACCTCACCTTGGCCAGGAGTTAGTGCCTGTGGCGAATCCAACCCTCAAGGTAGATTGTGTCAACAGGCCTGATGGCATACATACAGCCTGGAAAGGCCTGACCTACTATAATGCTGGGTGGTTCTTTGGAAACACCCCAGTTGTCATTTTTTAAAATTCATTCATGGGATGTGGGCATGGCTGGCAAGGCCAGCATTTATTGACCATCCCCAGTTGCCCTTGAGAAGGTGAGAGTGAGATGCCTTCTTGAACCGCTGCAGTCCATGTGGTGTAAGCATGAAGATGCAGCTTGTGACTGAGTGCAGCTCAAGACAGAGTGTGAGCTTGGGAATTTGGTGAGTGAGGGAGGAGGTGCTGTTCTGACCTTTTACAAAATTGGAGTAGGCCGAGAGAAGGAGACCAGCAGCGGGACGTGAAAGCTGAAGCCCAGAAGCATTAATCAGGTGAGCAGATAGGTGAATTTTAAGTCTTTTTTCTCTCTAAATGGGAGTAGTATTTTAAACTGGTACTGGGGAGATATAAGTATTGCATTAAATTTGTAGCTAAACTAGTTAAACCACTTGATATAACTACAGATAATCACTGAGTGATATATTTAAACTTAATTAGTCAAATAAAACACAGTATAAAGATGACAGGACAGGTGATGTGTTGCATCTGTAGCATGTGGGAGCTGGTGGACACCTGTGTGATCCATAGCAACTACATCTGCCATAAGTGTCTGCAGCTCAAGGAACTTCGGCTCAGATTTGATAAAGTGGAGTCTGAGCTTTGCAATGCATCAGGGAGGGGGAAAGTTACCTGGACACTTTGTTCCAGGAGGCAGTCACACTCCTTAGGCTAGGTGCTTCAAATTTGGTCTGCGATCAGGCACAGGAGGGTGTGACAGCAAGTGAGGCAGGTATGGGGATCCAGAGGTAGCACTGGATGAGCCTCAGCCCTTGCAATTGTTGAACAGGTTCAAGGTTCTTGCAGTTTGTATGGATGAAAGCAAAGGTTACAGGGTGGATGAGCGAACTGATCATGGCACTGTGGTGCAGACAGCCATTCAAGTGGGGGGAGCAAATAGAAATGTAATGGTAGTAGAGGACAGTATAGTCAAGGGGATAGATACAGTTCTCTGCAGCCAAGAGCGAGAGTCCAGAAGGCTGTGTTGCCTGCCCAGTGTCAGGGTTCGGGACATCTGCTCGAGGCTGGAGAGGAACTTGTAGTAGGAGGTTCAGGATGCAGTTGTCATGGTCCACGGGGGTACCAACAACTTAGATAGGCCTAGGAAAGAGGTTCTGCTTAGGAATTATTAGCAGCTAGGGGCTAAATTAAAAAGCAGAGCCTCAAAGATAATAATCTCTGGATTACTACATGAGCCATGAGCGAATTGGCGTAAGGTAAATAAGATTAGAGAATTGAATGCATGGCTCAAAGATTGGTGTGGGAGATATGGGTTTCGATTCATGGGGCACTGGCACCAGTACTGGGAAAAGTGGGAGCTGTACCATTGGGACAGTCTTCACCTGAATCCTGCTGGGACCAGTGTTCTGGTGAGTCGTATAACTAGGGCGGTAGAGAGAGCTGTAAACTAAATAGTAGGGGAGAGGGATCATGTGAGGGGAGATGTGCTAAATTAAACAAAAAGGACAAGGCAATAGAGCCGGGTAGCGATCTGGGTAATGATAACCAGAGTGTGGCAGGAAGGGACAGAGTGTACAAACTTAAGAGTGCACTAGCAGATAAGGCCAGAGTTTGCAAGAATAGTAAAAAGACAGAATTAAAGGCACTGTATCTGAACGCACACAGCATTTGTAGCAAAGTAGATGAATTGATAACACAGATAGAAATATGTATGACCTGATAGCCATTTCAGAGTCGTGGTTGCAAGGTGACCAAGGCTGGGACCTAATATTCAAGGGTATTTGACATTTCGGAAGGACAGAAAACTAGGAAAAGGTGGTGAGGTAGCCCTGTTAATTAAGGATGACATTAGTACCGTAATGAGAGATGACCTTAGTTCAGAAGATCAAGACATAAAATCAGTTTGGGTAGAGATATGCAATCGCAAAGGTAAGAGGTCACTTGTGGGAGTAGTTTATAGGCCCACTAACAGTAGCTACATTGTAGGACAGAGTGTACAGGAAGAAGTAATGAAAGCTTGTAAGGAAGGTATTGCAATAATCGTGGGTGAGTTTAATCTTCATATAGATTAAACAACTCGGATTGGCAAAGGTAGCCTGGAAGATGAGTTCATAGAATGCATTCGGGACAATTTCTGAGAGCAGTATATTCTATAGCAAACCAGAGAGCAGGCTATTCTTGATCTGGTAATGTGCAATGAGACAGGATTAATTAATGACCTTATAGTAAAGGAGCCTCACGGCAACAGTGATCATAACATGATAGAATTTCACATTCAGTTTAAGGGTGAGAAGTGTGGGTCTAAGATTAGTGCCTTAAACTAAAATAAAGGCAATTACAAGGGTATGAAGACAGTGTTGGCTAAAGTAAAGTGGGAAAATAGGTTAAAAGGTAGGACAGTAGAGAAGCAGCAGCAGACATTTAAAGAGATATTTCATAACTGACAGTAAAGATATATTCCATTGAGAAAGAAACACTCTGTGAGAAAGATGGACCATCTGTTGCTAACTAAGGATGTTAAGAATAGTATCGAATTGAAAGAAAAAGTGTACAATACTGTGAAGATTGATGGTAGGTCAGAAGATTGGACAGATTTTAGAAACCAGCAAAGAATGACTAAAATTAAATTGAAAGAGAAATTAAAGTATGAGAGAAAGCGATCTAGAAATATAAAAACAGGTAATAAGAGTTTCTACAAGTATTAAAAAGGAAAAGAGTAACCAAAGTGAGTGTTAGTCCCTTAGAGGTTGAGACTGGGAAATTAATAATGGGAAACAAGGAAATGGCAGAAGCATTGAAGACACTGTAGAAGACACAATGCTTGAAAATCAAGAGGTAAAAGGGAAGGAGAAACTTTAAACATTCACAATCACTAGGAAAAAGGTACTGTGAAAACTAGCAGAATTAAAACTGTGGGCAGCACAGTGGTGCAGTGGTTAGCACCGCAACCTCACAGCTCCAGTAACCTGGGTTCGGTTCTGGGTATTGCCTGTGCGGAGTTTGCAAATTCTCCCTGTGACTGTGTGGGTTTCTGCTGGGTGCTCTGGTTTCCTCCCACAGCCAAAGAATTGCAGGTTGATAAGTAAATTGGCCATTGTAAGTTGCTCCGAGTGTAGGTAGGTGGTAGAATTGAGGGAAGGTGGGGATGTGGTAGGGAATAAAGGATTAGTATAAATGGATGGACGATGGTTGGCACAGTCTTGGTGGGCCAAAGGACCTATTTCAGTGCTATATCTCTCTAAAGGCTGACAAGTCCCCTGGACCAGATGGCCTGTGTACTAGTGTCTTAAAAGAAGTGGCTGCAGAGATAATAGATGCATTGGTTGTGATCTTCCAAAATTCCCTAGATTCTGGAAAGGTCCCAGCACATTGGAAAATTTCAAATGTTTCACCTTTATTCAAGAAAGGAAGGATACTGATAGCAGGAAACTATTGGCCTGTTAGCTTAACACCTGTCATAGGGGAAATGCTAGAATCCATTATTAAGGAGGTAATAGCAGGAGTTTTAGAAAATCACAATACAATCAGGCATAATCAACATGGTTTTCTGAAAGGGAAATTGTGTTTAACTAATTTATTAACATTCTTTGAGGAAGTAACAAGCAAGATGGATAAAGGGGAACCTGTAGATGTTGTGTACTTGGATTTCCGAAAGGCATTTGATAAGGTGCCACATCAAAGGTTACTATACAAAATAAGAGCTCATGGTGTATGGGGTAACATTTTATCATGGATAGAGGAATGTAGGAAATTGAAGCAGGAGTAGGCCATTCGGCCCCTCGAGCCTGCTCTGCCATTCAACTAGATCATGTCTGATCATCTACCTCAATGCTATTTTCCCGTATTATTTCCATACCTCTTAATATCTAGGAATCTATCAATCTCTGACTTGAGCATACTCAATGACTGAGCCTCCACAGCCCTCTGGGGTAGAGAATTCGAAAGATTCACCACCCTCTGAGTGAGGAAATCCCTCCTCATCTCAGTCTTAAATGGCCTACCTTTTATTTTGAGACTATGTCCCCTGGTTCTTGACGCCCCCCCAGCCACGGGAAACATCCTTTCTGCATCAACCCTGTCGACCCCAGTAAGAATTTTGTAGGCTCCAATGAGTCCACATCCCAAAAGATAGGTAGGAAAGTAAGTTGTCAAGAGGACATAGTCTACAAAGGGATTTAGATCGGCTCAGTGAGTTGGCGAATATTTGGCAGATGGAATATAATGTGGGAAAATGTGAACTTGTCCACTTTGGGAAGAAGAACAGAAAAGCAGTATGTTATTTAAATGGAGAGAGACTGCAGAACTCTACTACAAAGGGATCTGGGTGTCCTGCTGCATGAATCACAGAAAGTTAGTTTACAGTTACAGCAAATGATTAGGAAGGCACATGGAATGTTGGCATTTATTGCAAGGGGAATCAAGTGTAAAAATAGGGAAGTGTTGCTACACCTGTACAGGGCCTTAGTGAGACTGCATTTGGAGTATTGCATAGAGTTTTGGTCTCTTTACTTAAGAAAGGATATAATTACGTAGAAGCAACTCAGGGAAGGTTCACTAGGCTGATTCCTGGGATGTTAGTGTTGGCTTATGAGGAAAGGTTGAGCAGGTTCAGCCTATACCCATTGGAATTTAAAAGAATGAGAGGTAATCTTATTGGTACACATAAGATCCTGAGGGGACTTGACAGGGTGAATGCTGAGAGGATGTTTCCCCTTGTTGGGGAGTCTAGAACTAGAAGACACAGTTTAAAAATTAGGGGTCTCCCATTTAAGACTGAGATGAGGAGCAATGTTTTCTCTTACAGATTCGTCAGTCTGTGGAATTCTCTTCTCCAGAGAGCAATGGAGGCTGGATCATTAAATATATTCAAGTCTGAGTTAGATAGATTTTTGATCGACAAGGATGTCCAGGGTTATGGGGGGCAGACAGGAAAATGGAGTTGAGACAACAATCAGATCAGCCATGATCTAGTTGAATGGCAGAGCAAGCTCAAGGGGCCAAATGGCCTATTCCTGCTCCTAATTCTTGTGTTCTTGTATGTATGCCCAAAGTGCTGTTACAGAGGGAGTTCCAGGATTTTACCCAACGACAGTGAAAAATCAGCGATATAATTCCAAGTCAAGACTGTGTGTGACTTGGAGGGGAAATCTGCAGGTGGTGGCATTTTCATGCATCCGCTGCCCTTGTTTTTCTAGATCGTAGAGGTCGCAGGTTTGGAAGGTGCTGTTGAATGAACCTTTGGCGAATTGCTGCAGTGCATCTTGTAGATGGTGCACATGATGCCATTGTGTGCCAGTGGTAGAGGAAGTAACTGATAAAGGTGGTGGATGGGGTGACAATCAAGCAAGCTGCTTTGTCCTGGATGGTGTCAAGCTTCTTCAGTGTTGTTGGAGCTGCACCCATCCAGACAAGTGGCCTTGTTTGTAGTGGTGCTGGATGAATGAAGGCATGCTGGGTTAATCCATAACAAGCAATCTTATTGGTTCCACCCAGCAAGATGCTACAGAACATAATTACAAGCATGTTGCACCTACTTGACAGCGACCATGGGAAACAGTCTCCACAAGATCCAGGTCAGCAGAAAACCAGAGGCAAAGCTGCTGCAGGGGGGTTACCAAAAGCTAACAGGCAGCACAGGGCAGGCACAGCCAATGATAATAATGGTCAGCTGCAACCTTCAAGCTGCCTCCATTTAATTTGAGGCACACAGCAGTGCCACCTTTCTCGCAGCCATCTCACATAGTCATGGGGCAGGAGGCTGCTCCATCATTTTCCTGCCAGTTCAAGGCTACACATTGAGTTTCCTTCCCATTCTTTTGCCTGACACTTCTTAGCCCTCCTTGCTTTCAGGCTTGGAAAAGGCTTTAATGGTTTAAGTTGCCTTTTGAGCCTTTTCAAAGACTGGACTTTTCTGTCACCCTAGTTTGCAACTTCTTTTTTTAATTTTCACCTACAGTGTCGTTTTCTCGTCTCACCACCAGTGTGTTTTCTGCACATGTACAAGTCAGAACATATAGTTGTGAATAATTATGCAAACGGCCCACAAAAATTACATGATAAAAGTACATTACCATTCTGATAATAATTGCACCATTGCTTACCTATTAAGAACCGAATTGTGCCAAGAAATGAAACTCATCACCCCCTCACCACCCCCCCAACCCAATCCCCCATTCACTTTCTTGGTACATCTACTTTTCCTATGCAAAGAACTCCATCTGACAGTCTGGCCGAGCACTAATAAACCCCATTATATCTGATTTACCTGGAAACCCCTGGGCTCCACCCATGATTATCTGTTTACAAACCATACATTTTTACAGCTATTAACTATTAGCTCACCTAACGTTCCTTATATTTTAAAGCCAACAAGCTTTCGTTTTCCATGGTTTTGGTTAGGCAGCAATCCTGGTTTGTGTTTGCAGAATTGTTCTTCATTTAAAGCAATTTTCGCACCTCTGGAATCTGCACAGCTAATCGCTAGTACATATGAAAGGAATCTTGTTCACATTTAAGGCAATTCATAGTTTCATGCAGGTTCAGCAGCTGACTTGGGTGGACACAATATATTGCTCTATGTTTCTCTGTCTGTCACTGTTTTACTCCCTGTGGTTTTTTTTGTGAGTGTGTGTTTCTCGACCTGTCTGCATCTCTCCTTTTGTCAGTGTATGTGTGTGTCTCTCTTGATATCTATATCTCTGTTGGCATTGTCTCTCTCTCATTCTCTCTCACTCATGCATGCTTTCTTATGTAATAAATGAGCAGCACCATATAAAAGCCAGTTAGCCAAAATTGCCCGAAACAAGTGTGATTTTTGTTCTGCACAAGCAGAGTGGTCCTGTAATTTACTGGAGAAAAACTATCTTGCAATTGTAGAAGCAAATATTCAACAGCCTGCAAATGCGAGCATTTCTTATCTATATGGAACAATATATTTCACAGACTAATTCTTTCTCCTCAATCTTTGTTTTGTGCTCTTTGGGGGCTGTATTTTGCTCATAAGCTGCAGGTCTCGACGTTGGGACTGGAAGCAGGTGTGGCTTTCTTCGGGGCAATGAGCAGCCAACCGAACGCGTTTAAGCACAGCCGGCCAATTAAGAGTCGGGAGGAAGGAGGCTGCCCGGTGAGAAGACAGAGCAGCAGCGAAGGCAGCAGCGGTGGCATAAGGTGACGCTGTAGAAGCTCAAGGCATCATATTTAAAGGGCTGCCAGCCTCAGTATTGCCTGCTGTTCCATTGCCCCTACCTGACTGCTGCCTACTATTCCAGAGCCTCTGCCTTCAGTAGTGCCAGGGATCTGATCGGAAGCCCACAGGCAGGAAGACCCTGGGTGGCCCCACGGTTCAGCGATGCCTCCATCCAGACTCTCCTCCAGGCTGCAACGGAAAGGCGGGAGGTCCTCTTCCCCAGAGATGGGAGGAGGAGACCAGCCCAGCTGACCAAGCAAGACTGGATGGAGATAGTGGAAGAGGTCAGCAGCCGTGGGGTCACCCCCAGGACCTGGATCCAGTGCCGGAAAAGGGTCAATGACCTAATCCAGTCTGCCAAGGTGAGTGTTCCCTATGCTTCCAACCCTTTGGGCCTAGCTTGTGTCAGAGCTGTGTTTGGTGGAGAGGGAGTGACCACCCAGTTGTGGGCAATGGGATTCTGGAGTCAGAAGTGCTGCCTCAAGCATGGTCGCATCTCGGTGAGAGGTGTCCATCTGTCAGTGCATTCCCCTGCATAGTCCCTCAAGAGTGGTGGCATACAGGAGGCATTTGCGTGCCTCCATCACAGGCCGCTGAACTACCACCAGCATAGATGCTCATCGAATAACATTGCATCTCTTTGCCTTTGCAGGAGAAGACAGCACACAACAGAAAGGAGTGGGTCAAGACCAGTGGTGGTCACTTTATCTGCATGTTCGGAGCCCAATGGAAGAGGAGGTGATGGAACTGGCAGAGCAGCAAGGCAGCCGCTTCATAGTGGATGGCAAGACAGGAGTGCCCACCCAAGACAGTGAGTGCAGATGTCCTGGGGCACAAGGGTGTATGTGGCATAAACAAGCCATGGTACATGGAGCTCAACAGTAGGAGTGGTTGGAATGTTGCGACGGGAAACTCATGACCCTTCAATCTATCTGTTCTCTCATGTAGTTCATACCCAGGGACAGCAATAAAGAGCTGGAGAGACTGGGGGACAGCTGGGCGCCTCTGAAGAGGAGAAGGGAGCTTCAGAGAGTGCACCGTCACATCATTACCCCGTGCCCTCCACCAACGCATAGTCTGTTAGATCGTTGAGTACCCGATCATGGCTAGATTCGGGCACACAACCTGGAGAGCACATTACAGATGTGCGCGAGCAGCAGACAGGGGCTGTGACAGCCAAGGCCACTGACAGTCAGAGGACTGTGGGAGGCCTGTTTTATGATCGATTTAAGAGTGATGTCCCTTTAAGGACTCAGTATGCTAATGAGCTAAGTACCAGGATGTAGTCAGGTGACTAGTAGCCATAGTCACTCTGCAACTGTAACACCCCAGACAAAGATTCCATATATCATTTTCTCTGTATTGTATATACTATTTTAGCTGTTAATAAACCCTCTAGAGATCTTCAATGAACTGGAATCGACATACCTCATTGTGCTGTTTAAGATAACACAAAGAATCCCATGACATGGGCCAGAATTTACACCGCCCCAGCGAGTCGGATGGTGGTGGGGGGGTCAGGGCGGGCGGAAAACAGCCCGCCCGCCTGAGGCCAATTAAGATCCTAAGTGGCCACTTAAGGGCCGTCGCCCACCCCCAGGATATTTTACCCGTGGCAAGCAGGTGTGCTGGGGACGTGAAAGTCCGTCCAGCAATAGCTGCCGGCCTTTCCGCGCCCCGGGGTTGGGAGGAAATGGCAGTCGGGCACAGGGTGCCCGATTGAGGGCCGCCCCCACCTCCCAACCCATCCCCGGGTCCCAAGACACCCCCCTCCCCCTAAAGGACCACTCCAGCCTCACCAGGGAAGGACCGATTCCCCTGGTGAAGCATGCCCTTACTTATCTTCCCTCCTCGATCCATAGCGTCGGGTTGGCTGCAGTCCCAGCAGTGGCCACACTCCAGATGGCGCTGTTGGGACTAAGAGCTGCCGGCCCATTGATTGGCCAGCAGCTCACTGAGGTGGGACCTCCTCCCTCAAGTGGGTGGAAGTCCCGCCTGGGGACAATTAAAGCCTGGGGATCCGTAAAATACGGGACGGATCCCCGGGCTAGGCGGAAGTGGGTTCGCCACCAACTTTCACGTCGGAGTCCGGCTCCCATCCATCCACCATAAAATTCCAGCTATGGTGGCAGCCGTGGTGAACAGACAAGATATAAGCTTGAAGACCACAGGTAAAACAGCAAACTAAGTTTAAGAGCAGTACAGAAAACAAAAGAGAAAATTTGAAGCAACAAGTGAAGAAAGCTATATACCTTAGAAGGCTGAGAAAAGCTCCATATGACAGAAGCGTGGCTGCAGGGCAAACGATCGGGTAAGTCATTGTGCCAACGATCGAGAAATCCCAGAAAAAAAAATCCTCTGAAGAGATTTAAAACATTCATTTTCTAAAGACTTCGTGTAAGCGAGAGAAGGAAAAAGGAGAAAACCCTGAAAAACACGCGAACGAAAAAAACAAAGTCCGATAGTGAAAAAAAAGCGGGGGAAATCCCCAAAACAGCAGAGTCTCTATTAAAGCAGTCAAGCTGAAAAAATAATTAAACCAGTCAAGTGTGAAGAAGATAAATAAACTATAGCAAAATGAAGCAATGGGGAAAACCCTCGAACTGCCTATTGAACAGTTGTGTAAACATCCAAGCCAAGTGCTGAAAGAGAAAAATAGAGAACATGGTCAAGCACCTATTACAATCCATCAAAGCAGCTGACCTGAAAAAATGAATTTCTTAAAAGGGGAACAGCGCAGAGTTAATAAAAAACATTTTAAGCCTCAAATAGAAAAGTGATAATAAGTACAGTGCTGAAGGCACACACAGCACTGAACAAAGTTAAATATAAGAATATAAGAACATAAGACCTAGGAGCAGGCGTAGGCAATTCAGCCCCTCGCGCCTGCTCCACCATTCAATATGATCATGGTTGATCTCATCTTGGCCTCAACTTCACTTTCCTACCCATTCTCCATAACCCTTCAACCCATTTCTAATTAAAAATCTGTCTATCTCCTCCTTAAATTTACCCAATGTCCTGGCATCCACCGCACTCTGCAGTAGTGAATTCCACAGATTGATGACCCTTTGAAAGAAGTAATTTCTCCTTATCTCTGTTTTAAATCTGCTACCCCTTATCCTAAAACTATGATCTCTCATTCTAGCTTGCCCCACAAGAGGAAACATCCTCTCCATGTCTACTTTGTCAATCTCCTTAATCATCTTATATACCTCAATTAGATCTCCTCTCATTCTTCTAACCTTCAGAGAGTAAAGGCCTGAACTGCTCAATCTCTCTTCATAAGACAAGCCCCCCCATCTCTGGAATCAATCTCGTGAACCTCCTCTGAACTGCCTCCAATGCAGCTCCTTTCTCAAGTAAGGGGAGCAAAACTGTACGCAATACTCCAGGTGCGGCCTCATTAATGCCTTGTACACTTGCAGCAACACTTCCCCCCTTTTATACTCTATTTTAGCAATAAATGCCAAAATTCCATTTGCCTTCCTTATCACCTGCTGAGCCTGCAAACTAGTTTTCTGCGATTCATGCACGAGGACACCCATATCCCTCTGCACCGAAGCACTCTGAAGTTTCTCTCCATTTAGACAATAATTTGCCTTTCTATTCTTCCGACCAAAATGGATAACCTCACACTTATCCACGTTAAAATCCATCTGCCAAATTTTGGCCCATTTATCTAACCTATCCATATTCATTTGTAGATTTCTTATTTCTTTATTGCAACTTCTGTCCCACCTATTTTAGTGTCATCTGCAAATTTGGCTATAGTACCTTCGATCCCTGCATCCAAGTCATTTATACAGATTGTAAATAGTTGGGGCCCAAGGACCAAACCCTGTGGCACCCCACTCGTTACATCTTGCCAACCAGAAAAAGACCCATTTATCCCGACTCTCTGTTTTCTGTTGGTTAGCCAATCCTCTATCCAAGCTAATAAATTGTCTCTAACCCCATGTGAACTTACCTTGTGTATTAACCTTTTGTGCGGCACCTTATCAAATGCCTTCTGGAAGTCCAGATATACTACATCTACAGGATCCCCATTATTCACTTTGCTTGTTACAGCTTCGAAGAACTCTAGCAAATTAGTCAAACACGATTTACCCTTCATAAAACCATGCTGACTCTGATGGATTGCATTTTGACTTTCTAAATGTCCTGTTATTACTTCCTTAATAATGGATCCTAACAATTTCCCAATGGCAGATGTTAAACTAACTGGTCTATAGTTTCCTACTTTCTGCCTCCCTCCTTTTTGAATAAGGGTGTTACATTAGCTTTTTTCCAATCCACTGGAACCTTTCCCATATCCAGAGAATTTTGGAATGTTATAACCAATGGATCCACTATCTCCACTGCTACTTCCTTTAAGACCCTAGGATGTAGGTCATCAGGCCCTGGGGACTTGTCTGCCTTCAACCCCAATAGTTTGCTCAGTACTTTTTCCCTAGTGATGGTGATTGTTCTAAGTTCCTCCCTTCTATAACCTCTGCATTACCTGGTACTATTGGGATGGTACTAGTGTCCTCCACCGTGAAAACTGAAGCAAAATGCTGATTTAGTATCTCTGCCATTTCTGTGTTCCCTTCTATTAACTCCCCAGTCTCGTCCTCCAAAGGACCAACATTCACTTTAGCTACTCTCTTCCCTTTTATATACTTATAGAAGCTTTTGCTATCTGTTTTTATATTTTGCACTAGTTTTCTTTCCTAATTTACCTTTGCTCTTTTTATTACTTTTTTAGTAATCCTTTGTTGATCTTTAAAAGTGTCCCAATCTTCCAGCCTGTCACTGGCCTTTGCAATATGGTATGCCTTAGTTTTTCTCTTTATGTTATCCTTAACTTCCTTGCTTAGCCATGGATGTTCTTTACCCTCCTGGAATCTTTCTTCCTCTCTGGAATATATTTTAATTGGGATAAATTGAATATCTCCTTAAACATCTGCCACTGCTCGTCAACTGTCCTACCTTGTAGTCTTCCTGCCCGGTCCACTAGGGCCAAATCTGTCCTCATTTTTATATAATTACCTTTGTTTACCTCCAGAACGCTCGTGTGGGACTCCAGCTTCTCGCCCTCAAACTGAATTTGAAATTCTAGCATACTATGATCATTCTTCCCGAAAGGATTCTTAACAATGAGATCATTTATTAATCCCACCTCATTGCACACCAGATCTAGAATGGACTGCTCCCTGGTTGGTTCCACAACATATTGCTCCAAAAAACAATCTCTAATACATTCAATGAACTCGCCCTTGAGGTTACCCTTGCCAATTTGACTAATCCAGACTATATGCATATTAAAATCACCCATGAGTATTGCCGTACCTTTCTTACACACCCCCAGTATTTCTTGGTTTGTACTGTGCCCCACTGCAGAACTACTGTTTGGGGACCTTTTTTTTAAATTCATTCAGGGATGTGGGCGTCGCTGGCTAGGCCAGCATTTATTGTCCATCCCTAATTGCCCTTGAGAAGGTGGTGGTGAGCTGCCTTCTTGAACCGCTGCAGTCCATTTGGGGTAGGTACACCCACAGTGCTGATAGGAAGGGAGTTCCAGGATTTTGACCCAGCGACAGTGAAGGAACGGCAATATAGTTTGAAGTCAGGATGGTGTGTGACTTGGAGGGGAACTTGCAGGTGGTGGTGTTCCCATGCATTTGCTGCCCTTGTCCTTCTAGTTGGTAGAGGTCGCGGGTTTGGAAGGTGCTGTCTAATATACCTTGGTGCCTATAGATTACTCTCACCAGTGACTTCTTTCCCTTGCTATTTCTTATTTCTACCCAGACTGATTCTATGCCTTGATCTCCAGTGCCTATATCATTTCTCACTACAGCACTGATCTCTTCCTTCACTAACAAAGCTACACCACCTCCTTTTCCTTCCTGTCTTTCCTTCCAAAATACTGAGTACCCTTGGATATTCAATTCCCAAACCTGGTTTCCCTGCAACCACGTCTCAGTAATTGCCACCAAATCATACCCATTGTCTCTATTTGCGCTGTTAACTCATTTACCCATTGTCTCTATTTGCGCTGTTAACTCATTTATTTTATTCCGAATGCATCGTGCATTCAGATACAAAGCCTTTAAGTTTGTTCCATTATTAAATTTCCCTACTCTTGAATGATTCCTTGGTGCAATATGATGTTCACAGGTTCTGTCCCTTCCTTTTATTTTTCTGGTAACAATCAGCCTCACCACTAACCTGCACTCCTACCTTCTCCTTTAACTTCCTGTTTTTCCATGCAATTGAACCCTCCCCCCCACTATTTAGTTTAAAGCCCTATCTAAAGCCCTAGTTATGCGATTCGCCAGGAATCTGGTCCCAGCATGATTCATGTGGAGCCCGTCCCATCGGAACAGCTCCCTCCTTCCCCAGTACTGGTGCCAATGTGCCACGAATTTGAACCCATTTCTCCCACACCGATCTTTGAGCCACGCATTTACCTCTTTAATCTTATTGAGCCTTTGCCAATTTGCTTGTGGCTCAGGTAGTAATCTGGAGATTATTACCTTTTTGGTTCTGCTACTTAATTTAGCCCCTAGCTCCTCATATTCCCTCAGCAGAACCTCTAACCTCATTCTACCTATATTGCTGGTAACTACGTGGACCACGACAACTGGATCTTTCCCCTCCCACTCCAAGTTCCTCTGCAGTCCAGATGAGATATCCTGAACCCTTGCACCAGGTAGGCAACAGAGCCTTCGGGACTCTCGATCCTGGCCACAGAGAACAGTGTCTCTGCCCCTAACTATACTATCCCCGATTACGACTACATTTCTCTTTTCTCCCACCACTTGAATGGCTCCCTGTACCACGGTGCTGTGGTCAGTTTGCTCATCCTCCCTACAGTCCCTGCTCTCGTCCACACAGGGAGCAAGAATCTCGAACCTGTTGGACGAGGACAATGGCTGAAGCTCCTGCAGCACTACCTCCTGGATCCTTCTACCTGCCTCACTCATAGTCATACCCTCCTGTCTCTGATCACTGGCTGAATTCAAGGTAGTTAATCTAAGGGGTGTGACTGCCTCCTGAAACACAGCGTCCAGGTAACTCTCCCCCTCCCTGATGTGTTGCAGTGTCCGAAGCTCAGACTCCAGCTCATCCCAACTCTGAGCCGGCGTTCCTCGAGCAGCCAACACTTGTTACACAGATGTGTTCACCAGGAACCACAATGGGGTCCACCAGCTCCCATATCATGCAGGTACAACACATCGCCTGGCCCTGCATCTCTATTTTATATAATTAGATTTTAATTTGTTATTTAAATTTCTGATTGGTCTTTAGTTTTTTTCAATCTGCTTTAGTCTTTAATTTATATACTTATAAATCAATCAAGTCTTCCTCTATGTTGATTCAATTAAATTAAATTTAAAACTTACCTGAATACTGACCCCAGCTGCTCTGTTTCCCTGCTCTCACTGTTCAATGTGACGTCACTTTGATGTCACTTTTCGATTTTTCCCCGGCTCCTCGGGTTCTGTGCCTCTCTGTCTCTCTCCCACACAGGTTTTGGCGCACTTTTTCAAACCAGCCAAAATATAGAGCAGAAAGCAAAAGAACAGCAGAAGAATGGATATCAAATTTCCCAGCATGAACTGGAAGGCCATTGATATCCTATCAGAGTTCAAACTTTTTAAACAAAGAATGCTTCATAGGCCAAGTGGTTGCAGAACTAGAGAAGCAGGTTGTGAAAATACTGATAGCAGTTGGAAATGAAGGGTTAAGCAGAATCAATATATTTGGCTTATCTAAAGAGGACCAGAAAGATCCCGCAAAGATATGGAAAGTGCTCGAAGATCAGCTTTGGGTAAGAGTGAATGTTACAATTCATTGTCTGGATTTGATGTCCTCCAGGCAACAGCCGCAGGAATCAATATAATAAAAACAAGAAATGCTGGAACCACTCAGCAGGTCTGGCAGCATCTGTGGAAAGAGAAGCAGAGTTAACGTTTCCGGTCAGTGACCCTTCTTCGCAACATCAATACATCAGTTCATCAGTAGATGCTGTAGTAAGGGCAACGAATGCGATTTTTCAGAAGCTGAGCTGTTGGAGCGAATAATGGAGCTATGGATACAGTGATTGTCTCAACACCTATTGAAGCATTTCAAAAAAACCTCTTGGGGAAAAAGACAGGTCACAGCATTGATACACAGCAAGAAGATGGCAGGAAATATGAAGCCATTGTAGCTGGACAACAGCATCTGTAAGCACTAGGTACATCTGACAGTATCGGCACGATAACCAGGTCGCAAAAAGCAAGCAAGCTGTGTGGTAAGTGTGGTTTGTCCCACTCACCGCAAAGTTGTCCTGCATTTCAAGACCTGTGCAAGGTATGCGGTGCAAAAGGACACTGGGCCCGCCAATGCGAGAAATCTGCCTCCAAAGACGCAGCCAGAAGTCACAATAGGACACAAACAAACAGGTGCAGCAACTGGGCAACAGCAGCATGGAGAGTGCAGAGACCTTTCTAAACACAAGCCGATACACAAAGTCCACAGCAAAATAGACCTGAAACAAGACTCAGAGTGGAGCGATTCTCAGCCAGAAGACGAGCAGCATTTCACATTTTGAACCCAACACATTGTGTTGATGAAGTCAAACAACTGGAATCTTTTCCTACCATTAACATCATGTGCCCAAAGAAAGTTGGCAAACACACACTCAGGATTAAGATTGACACCAGAGCTAGTGCAAATATCCTACAAGTCCAAATCCTGAAGGATATGTACCGGGGATGTTGGAAATTAATGATACAACCGACAACTGCAAAGTTAAGTGCGTACAATGGGTCACCCATCCCTTGCAGTTGCACACTAACAATGCAGTGCATCTATGGCAGGTCGGCATGGAAACCACAAATAATTTACCTGGTAGACAGGAGCGGACCAGCAGTGGCAGGACCACCAGCGTGTAAGGACCTCAACATTGTTCCATGAGATCACCAAGGTACCCATAACAGCAGAAGAGACCAAGGGTACCCATATTGATTCAGTCCATGACCTACAACAAATGTACCTGGACAAGTGCGACGCCATAGGAGATTTCAAAGCCGATGCCATACTGCACCTCCGAGAGGAAGCAATTCCTCAATCGACCCTCCCAGAAAGTGCAGCATGCACGTACAAGAGAAGCTTAAGCACAAGTTGGATGACATGGAACGCAATGCCATCATCCGTTGTGTACATCGTCACACAGACTGGTGCAGCTCAATCACATGCGTACTGAAGAAGGATGGAGCAATCAGGGCATGTATAGATCCGAGGCGTCTAAACCTCTCAGCACAGTGGCGCAGTGGTTAGCACTGCAGCCTCACAGCTCCAGGGCCCTGGGTTCAATTCTGGGTACTGCCTGTGCGGAGTTTGAAAGTTCTCCCTATGACCGTGTGGGTCTTCACCGGGTGCTCTGGTTTCTTCCTACAGCCAAAGACTTGCAGGTGATAGGTAAATTGGCCATTATAAATTGCCCCTAGTGTAGGTAGGTGGTAGGGAATATGGGATTACTGTAGGGTTAGTATAAATGGGTGGTTGTTGGTCGGCACAGACTCGGTGGGATGAAGGGCCTGTTTCAGTGCTGTATCTCTAAATAAATAAATAAATAAAATAAAATAAAAAGATGCCCCCATAAGATTCTAACACTAGAGGACTTGAATCCCAAATTCACAAGAGCCAAATTCTTCTCCAAGTTGGATGCTAAACATGGATATTGGTTGGTACACTTAGCTAAAGAATCTCATGAAGTCACCACCTTCCGCACACCATTTGGAAGATATTGCTTCCAGAGACTACCCTTCGGTTTATCTGTCAGTCAAGATCTGTTTCAGCAGCATATGGACAGAATTATAGAAAACGTGCATGGATGTATATGTATTGCCGTAATGGGCAAAACCAAAGAAGAGCATGATCAAAATCTTCACAACACTGATGGCAGTAGCTCATTGCGAAGGGCACATTTTTAACAGCAAGAAGTGCGAGGTGAATGTAAGTCAAATCAATTTCATTGGCTCCATCTATTCAGGTTACGGAATCAGTCCTGTCCCAGGCAAAGTCGAAGATGTAAGGCATATGCCTACCGCACAAGGCAAAGAAGATCTGCAGAGATGTCATAGGGTCATAGCAAATAGGAGCAGGAGTAGGCCATTCAGCCCATCAAGCTTGCTCTGCCATTCAAACAGATCATGGCTGACCATCTACCTCCATGACATTTTTCCCCACTATCCCCATATCCCTTAGAGTCATAGAGAGATACAGCACCGAAACAGACCCTTCAGCCCAACGAGTACATGCTGACCATCAACCACCCATTTATAATAGTCCTACATTAATCCTATTTTTCCCTCTCACATCCCCACCTTCCCTCAATTCTCCTACCACCTACACTAGGGGCAATTTTTTACAATGGCCAATTTACCTGTCAACCCACAAGTCTTTGGCATGTGGGAGGAAACCGGAGTACCCGGAGGAAACTCACACAGTCACAGGGAGAACTTGCAAACTCCACACAGGCCGTACCCAGAACCAAACCCAGGTCGCTGGAGCTGTGAGGCTGCGGTGCTAACCACTGCGCCACCCCTTGATATCACTAGAAATTTATCAATTTCTGCCTTGAACATGTTCAATGATGGAGTTTCCACAGTCCTCTGGAGTGGAGAATTCCATAGATTTACCATCCTCTGAGTAAAGAAATTCCTCCTTATCTCAGTCTTAAATGGCCTGCCCCTTATTCTGAGACTGTGTCCCTTTGTTCTAGACTCACCAGCCAGAGGAAACATCCTATCCACATCTACCCTGTCACACCCTGTAATACCTCTGTAAGCCTCAATGAGATCACCTCTCATTCTTTGAAACTCTAGAGAATACAGGCCCAGTTTCTGCAATCTCTCCTCATAAGACAATCCCGCTATCCCAGGGATTAGTCTGGTGAAACTCCATTGCATTCCCTCTATGGCAAGTATATCCTTCCTTAGATAAGGAGATCAAAACTATTCACAATACACCAGGTGCGGTCTCACCAAGGCTATATACAATTGAAGCAATACATAGAGTCAAAGAGTCATAGAGTGATACAGCACAGAAACAGGCCCTTGGGACCATCATGTCCATACCAGCCATCAAGCACCTATCTATTCTAATCCCATTTTCCAGCACTTGGCCCGTAGCCTTGTATGCTATGGCGTTTCAAGTGCTCATCTAGATACTTCTTAAATGTTGTGAGGGTGCCTGCCTCTACCACCCCTTCAGGCAATGTGTTCCAGATTCCAAACACCCTCTGGATGAAAAAATCTTTCCTCAAATCCCCTCTAAACCTCCTGCCCCTTAACTTAAATCTATGCCCCCTGGTTATTGACACCTTCGTTAAAGGAAAAAGTTTCTTCCTATCTACCCGATCTATGCCCCTCATAATTTTATATACCTCAATCAGGTCCCCCCTCAGCCTTCTCTGCTCTAAGGAAAACAACCCTAACCTATCCAGTCTCTCTTCATAGCTGAAATGCTCCAGCCCAGGCAACATCCTGGTGAATCTCCTCTGCACCCTCTCCAGTGCAATCACATCCTTCCTATAGTGTGGTGACCAGAACTGTACACAGTACTCCAGCTGTGGCCTAACTAGCATTTTATACAGCTCCATCATAACCTCCCTGCTCTTATGTTCTATGCCTTGGCTAATAAAGGCAAGTATCCCATATCACAAACAAAAACAAGAAATGCTGGAATCACTCAGCAGGTCTGGCAGCATCTATGGAAAGAGAAGCAGAGTTAACGTTTCGGGTCAGTGACCCTTCTTCGGAACTCAGAAGAAGGGTCACTGACCCGAAACTTTAACTCTGCTTCTCTTTCCACAGATGCTGCCAGACCTGCTGAGTGATTCCAGCATTTCTTGTTTTTGTTTCAGATTTCCAGCATCCGCAGTATTTTGCTTTTATTCAAGTATCCCATATGCCTTCCTAACCACTTTATCAACCTGTGCTGCTGCTTTTAGTGATCTATAGACAAGTACACCAAGGTCCCTCAGACCCTCTGTACTTCCTAGGATCCTACCACCCATTGTATATTCCCTTGCCTTGTTAGTCCTCCCAAAATGCATCACCTCACTCTTCTCAGGATTAAATTCCATTTGCCACTGCTCTGCCCATCTTACCAGCCCATCTATATCATCCTGTAATCTAAGGCTTTCCTCCCCGCTATTTACGACACCACCAATTTTCGTGTCATCTGTGAACTGACTGATCAAACCTCCTATATTCACATCGAAATCATTCATGTACACTACAAACAGCAAGGGCCACAGCACTGATCCCTGCGGTACACCACTGGTCACAGGCTTCCACTCGCAAAAACAACCCTTGACCATCAGCCTCTCCCTCCTGCCACTAAGCCAATTTTGGATCCAATTTACCAAATTGCCCTGGATCACATGGGCTCTTACCTTCTTAACCAATCTCACATGCGGAACCTTATCAAAAGCCAACTTAAAGTCCATGTAAATTACATCAACTGCTTTACCCTCATCTTCACATCTAGTCACCTCTTTGAAAAATTCAATCAAGTTTGTTTGACATGATCTCCGCCTGACAAAGCCATGCTGACTATCCTTGATTAATCCCTGCCTCTCCAAGTGGAGATTAATCCTGTCCCTCAGAATGTTTTCTAGTAGTTTCCCTACCACTGATGTTAGACTCAACAGCCTGTAATTACCTGACTTATCCCTGATACTCTTCTTGAATAATGGTACCGCATTTGCTGTCCTCCAGTCCTCTGGTACCTCTCCTGTGGCCAGACAGGATTTGAAAATTTGTGTCAGAGCCCCTGCTATCTCCTCCCTTGCCTCACATAACATCCTGGGATACATCTCATCTGGGCCTGGGGGTTTATCCACTTTCAAGCCCGCTAAAACCGCTAATACCTCCTCCCTTTCAATGCTAATTTTTTTGAGTATATCACAATTCCCCTCCCTGATCTCTACACCTATATCATCCTTCTCCATAGTGATCACAGATGAAAAGTAATCATTTAAAACCTCACCTATGTCCTCCGGCTCCACACACAGATTGCCGCTTTGGTCCCTAATGGGCCCTACTTTTTCCCTGGTTATCCTCTTGCCCTTAAAATACTTATAAAATGCCTTAGGATTTTCCTTTATCTTGCCCGCCAGTGCTTTTTCATGCCCCCTCTTCCCTCTCCTAATTACTTTTTTAATTGCCCCCCCTGCAAGTTCTATACTCCTCTAGGGCCTCCATTGATTTTAGCCCTCTGAATCTGCCATAAGCCTCCTTTTTTTTCTTATCCAATCCTCTATATCCCTTGACTTCCAGGGTTCCCTGGATGTCGGTCCTACCCTTCACCTTTCCCGGAACATGTTGGCCCTGAACTCTCACTATTTCCTTTTTGAATGACTCCCACTGGTCTGATGTAGACTTTCCTTCTAGTAGCTGCTCCCAGTCCACTTTGGCCAGATCCTGTTTTATCATATTGAAATCGGCCTTCCCCCAATTCAGTACCTTTATTTCCGGTCCATCTTTGTCCTTTTCCATAACTACCTTAAGTCTTACAGAGTTATGATCACTATCCCTGAAATGCTCCCCCACTGTCACTTCTACCACTTGTCTGGCTTCATTCCCTAAGATTAGGTCCAGTACTGCCCCTTCTCTTGTAGGACTTTCTACATGCTGGCTCAAAAAGCTCTCATATATGCACTTTAAGAATTCTGCCCCCTTTAAGCCTTTTGCACTAAGACTATCCCAGTTAATATTGGGAAAGTTGAAATCCCCTACTATTATTACCCTATTATTTTTACACCTCTCTGAGATTTGCCTACATATCTGCTCCTCTATCTCTCCCTGACTATTTGGAAGCCAGTAGTACACTCCCAGCCAAGTGATTGCCCCCTTTTTGTTTTTAAGTTCTACCCATATGGCCTCATTTGAGGAACCATCTAAGATATCACCCTTCCTTACTACAGTAATTGACTCCTTGATCAATAGTGCAATGCCACCTCCTCTTTTCCAACCCAGCATGTCACGCCTGAAGATTCTATATCCTGGAATATTGAGCTGCCAGTCCTGCCCTTCCCTCAACCATGTCTCTGTGATAGCAATAGTATCATATTCTCATGTGTTAATCAACTCCCTCAATTCATCTGCCTTACTTGTAAGACTCCTTGCATTAAAATAGATGCAATCCAGCCTTGCATTATTCACTTGTGCCTTAACAGGTCTATATTTGCTCTGCCTTGCAAACTGATTTAATTTCTCTTCTATATTTGGCTGTGCACCACCCCCTACTGTACCTCCATTCGGTTTTCCATCCCCTTGCCAAATTAGTTTAAACCCCACCCCCCGCCCCTACCCCAACAGCACTAGCAAACCTCCCAGCAAGGATGTTGGTCCCGTTCCGGTTTAGATGCAACTCGTCCAACTTGTACAGGTCCCACCTTCGCCAGAAACAGACCTAGGAAACGAAAGCTCTCCCTCCTGCACCATGTCTTCAGCCATGCATTCATCTGCTCTATCCTCCTATTCCTATACTCACTAGCACGTGGCACTGGAAGTAATCCAGAGATTACAACCTTTGAGACCCTGCATTTTAATCTGCTACCTAGCTCCCTAAATTCTTGTTGCAGGACCTCATCCCTCTTTCTACCTGTGTCATTGCTACCAATCTAAACCACAACCTCTCACTGTTCACCCTCCCCCTTCAGAATGTCCTGCAGCTGCTCCGTGACACCCTTGACCCTCGCACCAGGGAGGCGACATACCACCCTGGAGTCACGTTTGCGGCCACAGAAACGCCTATCTGTACCCCTTACGATAGAATCCCCTATCACTATAGCTCTCTCACTCTTTTTCCTCCCCTTCTGTGCAGCTGGGCCACCCGTGGTGCCACAGACTTGGCCCTTGCTGCATTCCCCTGAGAAGCTATCACCCTCAACAGTATTCAAAGTGTAATATCTGTTCGAGAGGGAGATGGACCCAGGGGACTCCTGCATTACCTGCCTAGTTCTTCTATTCTGCCTGAGCAGTCTTTACCTGCAGTGTGACCACCTCCCTGTACGTACTATCCATGATGATCTCAGCCTCGCGGATGCTCCACAGTGTCCCCAGCCACCGCTCCAGATCCGAAATGCAGATTTCAAGCAGCTGCAGCTAGAGACACTTCCTGCCCACGTGTTCACCCGGGACACTGGAAGTGACCCTGACTTCCCACATTGCACAGGAGGAGCATTCCACGTTGCCGAGCTGCCCTGTCATGACTTAGCCTTAATTCACTCCCTCAAATTATTCAAAAATTTGAGGTTATTTACACTAGGGACCTTGATTCTCTAAAATACACTACTTACTATATTAAAAAAATTGGTAATAATTACTAGTAATTATTAATAAATTACACTAATTTAAAAAAACTCACTTTAGTAGTACTAACCTTATCACTTATAAGGTAGATTTTGAGTTTCTTTTTCAAAAAAAGAGAAGTTTCCCCTTTTTTTAAAGCTATTTACAGGCAATAACAG
This sequence comes from Heterodontus francisci, assembly GCF_036365525.1. Taxonomy (NCBI): domain Eukaryota; kingdom Metazoa; phylum Chordata; class Chondrichthyes; order Heterodontiformes; family Heterodontidae; genus Heterodontus; species Heterodontus francisci. The sequence goes on along the minus strand of NC_090396.1, from coordinate 28,841,669 downwards.
CTGTTACCTACCCAACCAGTCAGCTTACACACTTCCCGTGATGTCACTGTAAGTCTTTTTTTTCCTGTTTTGAACCTTAGCACGCGCCAGCACAGAAAGTGAGAGAGAGAGCCTGCCGCCGCTTTGGTCTTCAGGTAGGTAAGGGCCTCGAGCCCCACTCTCTCCTTATACAGGTCCCGCTCCAGATCTGCCTCCTCACAGGTCCGCCTGACGCCTCTCCTTTACTCCTTTGCTCAAATCCCCTTGCAATGAAGGCCAACATACCATTTGCCTTCTTAATTGCTTGCTGCACCTGCATACTAGCTTTTATTGACTCATGAACAAGCACATTCAGGTGTCTTTGGACATCAACACTACCCAACCTCTCACCATTTAAGAAATACTCGGCCTTTCTGTTTTTTCTACCAGTGTAGATCACTTCACACTTATTCACATTATATTTCATCTGCCATGTTCTTGCCCATTCACTTAGCCTGTCCAAATCCCCTTGAAGCCTCCTTGCATCCTATTCACAACTTACATTCCCTCCTAGTTTTGTGTCATCAGTAAATTTGGAAATATTACAATTTGTCCCCACATCCAAATCATTTATATAGATTTTGAACAGCTGTGGCCCCAGCACTGATCCTTGCGGTGCCCCACTGCCATCCTGAGAAAGTCCCATTTATTCCGACTCTGCTTTCTGTCTGTTAACCAATTCTCAATCCTTTGCACTATATTACACCCAATCCCATGTGCTCTAATTTTGTTTCTTAACCTCCTGTGTGGGACCTTATCAAAAGCCTTCTGAAAATCCAAATACACCACATCCACTGGTTCTCCTTTATCTATGCTACAAATAACATTCTCAAAAAAACTCCAACAGGCTTGTCAAACATGATTTCCCTTTCACAAATCCATGTTGACTCTGCCTAATATCATTATTTTCCAAGTGTCCAGTTATCTCATCCTTTATAATAGATTCTAACATTTTCCCTACTACTGATGTCAAACTAACAGGTCTGTAGTTTTGTTTTCTCTCTTGTCCCCTTCTTAAATAGTGGGGTTACATTTGCTACTTTCCAGTCTGCAGGAACCCTATAAAATTTTGAAAGATAACCACCAATGCATCCATTATCTCTACAGCCACCTCCTTCAATACTCTGGGATGTAGCTCATCTGGTCGAGGGGATTTATCAACTTTCAATGCAATTAATTTTTCGAGTACTACCTCTTTATTGATACTAATTACTTTCAGTTCCTCATTTTTACAAGTCCTTTGGTTCCCGAATATTTCTGAGAGATTTTCTGTGCCTTCCTCCATGAAGACAGACACAAAGTATTTGTTTAGTCTCTCCGCATTTCCTCATTCTCCTCCACAAACTCTCCTGTCTCCACCTGCAATGGACCCACAATTGTCCTTGCTAATTTTTTCCTTTTCATATACCTAAAGAAGCTTTTACAGTACACCTTTGTCTTGGATTTTTCAACTTCGTGGCAGCATACAGTCCAAATTTTTCTGACAAAATATCATCACTGAGAGAGCTCTCAAAGAAGGACGTAGCATATGTATGGCAGGAGGACCATCAGCATATGTTTGAGACTCTCAAACAAGCATTGTCAGCAGAAACCTGTACCCTGCAGTACTATGATCCAAGGAAGAAGACAATCCTGGAAGTCAACAGCAAGGGCTAGAAGCGTGCATCCTGCAGGATGGCAAACCAATTGAATTTGGATCCAAATGTTTATCCTCAGCACAATCCAATTACTCAAACATAGAGCATGAAACACTTGCCCTGGTGTTTGGGATCACAAGGTTCCACACCTACCTCTTCGGTAAGCAGTTCACCATGGAAATCGACCACAAACCACTGGAGATAATCTGGTGCAAACTATTGACAAGCACACCACCTCGACTACAGTGACTCTCATTGAAAGTACAAAGTATGACTTCGATGTCTGCTACAAACTGGGTACCCAAATGGTCACCTCAGATACACTGAGCAGATTGCCAAATCCGAACAAGAATGAAGAAGTTCCATTGGATCTACAAATAGACAGCATGGTCATCGAGCTGGAAGAAGTGCTCAAAATCAATTTATTACATTTTGGTCAGCACAAATGTGACCAACTGCAATCAAAAACAGGCAATGACCCGCAACTGAAGGCACAGTGGAGAGTCATCATTCAAGGATGGCCTGATATGGTAAAAGAGGTGCCAGAAACCCTCAGATGCTTTTGGCCTTATAGAGATGAACTCGGTATCTCGAGAGGCGTCACCTTTAAGGGAAAACAAGTGATTGTGCCCAAAGCTCTCTGACAGGACATCTTGTCACAACTTCACCAAATCCATATGGGCATTAAGTGAATGAGACGACTGGCACGAGACACTGTTTATTGGCTAGGGATCAACGCTGACATCGAAAAGTTAGTGAGGATGTGCGAGGCATGCCAGAGCCATCAGCCACAACAACGTAAAGAATCTTCAAGAGACTCCGTCAGTCCCTTGGTCCAAATTTGCCACTGATCTATTTTCTGTGAATGGAGACGACTTTATCTTAGTCACCAATTATTTCTCCAAATTTCCAATTGTCAGACAGGTAAAAGAAACTTCAAGCGCGGTTGTCGTGGACACATTGGACTGGACTTTACCAGCCCCCCAACATTGGGAATCGTGGCAGGGGCGCCCGGAAAATACCTCTGGGAGAGGCCCACCACGCACCTCAATGGCGAGAAGGCTCCATCCATTTTACCGGCAGTGGCGTGGCCTCATGAAGGCCCCTCCGCCGCTCGACGATGGGACCTTCATTAAAATATTTAAATCTATTTAAATCACTGAATTAATACTTACCTCGTCAAGGCGGCTGTCTCACTGCGATATTCCGGCCAGTTGCCGGAACTCCCTCCATTCGGAGATCCAAGGCGGCACACTGGTTGGGGCGGGGCAGCAGGTAAGTTTTCAGATCGTGAGGGTGGGGGGAGTGGGCAAAGCAATTGCTATTGGTGGACGGGATGGTGGGAAGGGGTTGAAGGTGAAAGGTAATAAACATTGGGGGGGTAAGGTCGGGATCACAAGGTAAGTTTTTTTGGGGGGGAGAGGGCAATAAATAAATTGTTTGGTCATTGTGGGGGTGGGAGAGGGGCTTTGATCTTTTATAAAATTTTTAACTTTAACTCCAACATGCATTTCACTTTAAAAATTGAAATTACTTGTAAGGGCTTGAAGCCCTTTAAAAATGGCTCCGTGCCTGCGCAGTGGCTCCGGACGCCATTGCCGGGGACAAAGCGCCCACCCCCTCCATGTCATTGCAGAGGGGGAGTGCCAAGGCACACATCTCGTGTGCACGCTGCTCGGTTTTTGAAGCTTGCCACTGATCTCGGTGGTGAGCTGGTTAAATTCAGACCATTGAGTGCCATATTCAGACTATTCGGTGCACCTGAAGAAATTATTTCTGACAATGGGCCATAGTATATGGCAGACCTTTCAGGGATATGTGTGCCAAATGGGGCGTAAACCATCTGATGTCCTCACCACATTATCCTAAATCTAATGGTCTTGCCGAGCGAATGGTTCGCACAGTTAAATTATTTATCCTGAAGTGTAGGACAACGAAACAAGATTTTCATGTTGCCATGTTACACCTCAGAGCTACACCTGTGGATATGGGCTTACTGTCACCAGCAGAGATCATGTTGGCAGACAAGTGAGAACGACTCTGCCAAGACATCATCTGTCCAAATTCTCCGAGATGCAGGAGACACTGCTTGAAAAACAAGGGAGAATGAAGATGGAGCATAACCGACATGCAGGGGCGGAACCACCTCAGCTACAAGTAGGACAAAAGGTCAGGGTCATACACCCCAAATGAGAACACGGTTACCTGCAGAGGTGTCCAAAGTATGCAGTGAGCCTAGGTCTTATGAGGTTACAACATCTAACGGAGCAATGTTGAGGAGGAACTGATGCCCATTAAGAGAAGTATGCAATACTCCAACTGCGCACAGCGGACTCAAAAAAACGCACTTCGACAATGAGGTGTGACGGAACAACAGGACAACAACCAACACATTGACAACATCTGCAAGCCAAGAACAGCCAAGGGTGAAATCCACATCCCCAGAAGGTTATACCGTAACCAGATCTGGAAGAGTTGTCAAACCACCAAAACAATATATGGACTCTTAAGCTTCTGCACTTGTAAATTTCACAATCCCTATCCTTATACTTGTAAATTGTATAATCTCTATCTATTTATTTATTTAGAGATACAGCACTGAAACAGGTCCTTCGGCCCACCGAGTCTGTGCTGACCATCAACCACCCATTTTATACTAATCCTACATTAATCCCATATTCCCTACCACATCCCCACAATTCTCCTATTACCTAGGGGCAATTTACAATGGCCAATTTACCTATCAACCTGCAAGTCTTTGGCTGTGGGAGGAAACCGGAGCACCCGGCGGAAACCCACGCGGTCACAGGGAGAACTTGCAAACTCCACACAGGCAGTACCCAGAATCGAAACCGGGTTGCTGGAACTGTGAGGCTGCAGTGCTAGCCACTGTGCCACCCCCTCATATAACTAATTTTGATATTATCCAAATTTTATGTGTTTTTACTTGCAGTATACAAGACTTATCTTTGAAAAGAAAGGGGATGTTGTATGATCGATTTAAGAGTGATGTCCCTTCAAGAACTCAGTATGCTAATGAGATAAGTACCAGGATGCAGTCATGTGATTAGAAGCCATTGTCACTCTGCAACTGTAAAACCCTAGACAAAGGTTTTGTAGATAGCTTGCTCTGTATTGTATATACTAGTTTAGCTGTTAATAAACCCTCTAGAGATCTTTAAGGAACTGGAATCCACATACCTCATTGTGTTGCTTAAGATAACACAAAGAAACCCATGACAAGGCCTGACCTATGCTAAGGCTCAGACTGATGACATGCCTCCAGAGTCATTGGCAACACAGGTGATGCTGCAGCTGCAGTGAGAGGTAAGGCAACATATGGCAAAGATGCTAGAGAGTATGCGTGCCCAGGCACGGATGATAGAGAAGCCCATCCAGGCCTTGAGTGCTGCCTCTAACTGGTGCAATCATGGCTTCCTCCATTGAGAGATTGGCAACTCTCATGGAGAGCCTGCTCCAGTAGACCACTCAATGGCTGCCGGAGATGTGTGCAGACCTGCATATCCTTGTCTTATCCATATGCTCAATGCAGCAGTGGCAAGGCGAGAGGGGGCAAGGCACCTGGACTCTCCATCGGCTCCTCGTCCCTCTCTGATCATCAGAGAGGTGCAAGTGTGCCTCGCATCTGGGGGCTCCTCTCAGGGTGCTCCTGGTGTAGTCAGCAGCTCCTCAGCTTCTCTGCCAGTGACGCCAGCACCCCATTGGCAGATGAGGGTCTAACACTTGTGCAGGAGCCCCTCAGTGTGTCGGGGCCTCAAGACCTCAGGCAGCCACAGATCAGCAGCCTGCCTCCTCATCGGCTGACGGTGCTGGGGGAGCACCACACTGGAACACCCAGAAAAGATTTTAAAAGATAACCTGAGATGCACTTAGTGGTTCATGGGTGAAGGTACCTTCCAGAAGAAAGTGGTTGCTTATGATATTAAGTGGAATAATGATATGCATTGTTCTCACTATGCCTCCTTCCTATTGTTGAAGTCCGTTGAGATTTCATTTAGACCCTGCCTCTCGAGGGGTTGGACATGAGTGCCCAAGGCGTGAGTGCTCCACACTGTGCAATGTGCACCTGGGTGCTGGAGTGCAGAAGGAAAGAGGCAGCAACAGGGCAGCTTTAAGGTAAGGCTTTATTGGTGTGGTTCCAGAAGGTGGTAAGGGTCATAGAAAACATGAATGTGTAATGGCATCTCGAGTCTATCTTGCACATATCTTATTGCACCTTTCTTGTTGTTCCTGGGGTCCTTCATCTTGCAATGCCTGGGCAGCATCCTCCTCTGCATCCTCATCATCAGAGGTGGCATCGCGCCCTATGATATCCTCAGTGATCAGTGCCTCTCCCCTCTGTAGCACCAGGTGTGCAGTGTGCAGAAGACCACCACGATATGCAAGACCCTCGCTGGGGCATACTGAAGGCCTCCGCCAGATCGGTCCAGGCAATGGAATCTCATCTTGAACAGACCAAAGGCATGCTCGATGGCTGCTCGGGTTGACCCGTGTCAGGTGTTGTACCTCTCCTATGCATTCATGCATGGGTTCCTCAAAGGCATCATTAGACATGTCCCCAGTGGATAGCCCTGGTCTCCTAGTATCCAACCCTGAAGGCGTGCAGGGGGACAGAAAAGTTTTGGCACCTGGGACTGGCGACGGATGAAGGCTTCGTGGCTGCTTCCCGGGAACCTTGCATAGACCTGCACAATCCTTCTGCGATGGTCACAGACCAGGTGTACATTGAGGGAGTGGAAGCCCTTCCTGTTGATGAAGGCCGCTGGCTGATCTATGGAAACCTTGATGGCTTGATGCATGAAGTTGATGACACCCTGCACCTGGGGGAATCCAGCAATGGCCCCAAACCCTATGATAGCCCCCTCAGATTGACTGTTAGGATCGCTGCACAAACACAATAGTTGTTGGCCCTCCTGAACAGGGGATTGGTGACCTCCCAGAGACTGCAAGATTCTGCACAAATCTCCCGTTGATCCCTGGAATGATTTGGTGGCATGGAAGTTCACTACCACAGTAACCTTCAGCGATTCTGGCATCGGGTGCCCACCAAGTCCCATGGGGCTAAGCTCATCCTGCATCATGGCACACAGGTCAGTGACAGCCTCCATAGACAGGCGGAGTCTTCAGAGCCACTGACTCTCAGACATCTGCAGGTAGTTGAGTCGTGGCCAGTAGACCCTCCCTGAAGGGTAGCTTTTCTGCGTGCAGGAGGCTGTTGGCGTGCCCCACTGCAACCTTCTCCAGACTCCCGTTCCTGAGGCTGGCCCTCCTGTGGGCCCCCAAGTTACTAGTGTGCTCCTACCCATGCCTGAACCTCCATCGCCCTCCCTCAATGCTCCCCAATGTGGGCCCCAATGCCATGATGAATGAGGCCCATGACAGGTTGTCTCTCCCTGAGCGCAAGACCCTCATAGCAAATGAGCCCCTCCTTCCCCTCACTTGTCACATCTGCTGAGGTGGCATTGCCCCAATGGCACCCTGGTATGGCTCCTCTGCAATGCTCGCACCTTTGCCCCCACTCCTATCAGTAATTCCCGATGCCCTCCTTCCTCCACCCTTGCTGCCAAATGACGCTGCCATTCCCGATGGTTCCCAGTGAAGCCGACACTGAGCTCCCGCCTCCTTGTTGCCTCCTTTAACCAAACAAGGCTCTGAAGCCCTGTGGTTGCCATTCACCTTCAGTTAAATCAGACCCAGTGAGTAAAATTGCTGTCAATTGGACTCTTAAATACCTTGATTCCTTTCACACTATGTGGATGGGCAAAGTCCGCCCTCCATGTTGGCCCCCACAGTAAAATGCAGAAGGGGCGTCGAGGCTTCGGACATCCTGTCCAATCCTTTCATCCCAATTTTTTGCCCCTCTGCCTCCATTCCTGTTGCCAACATAAGAACATAAGAACTAGGAGCAGGAGTAGGCAATTCAGCCCCTTGAGCCTGCTCCGCCATTCAATACAATCATAGCTAACCTCATCTCGGGCTCAACTCCACTTTCCTACCTGTTCTCCATAACCCTTCAACTAATTTCAAATTAAAAATCTGTCTATCTCCTCCTTAAATTTACTCAATCCACCGCACTCTGGGGTAGTGAATTCCACAGACACACGACCCTTTGAGAGAAGTAATTTCTCCTCATCTCTGTTTTAAATCTGCTACCCCTTATCCTAAAACTATGACCTCTCATTCTAGATTGTCCCACAAGAGGAAACATCCTCTCTACGTCTACTTTGTCAATCCCCTTAATCATCTTATATACCTCAATTAGATCTCCTCTCATTCTTCTAAACTCCAGAGAGTAAATTCCTAAACTGCTCAAACTCTCTTCATAAGACAAACCCCTCATCTCTGGAATCAATCTAGTGAACCTGCTGTGAACTGCCTCCAATGCAACTACATCCCTCCTCAAGTAAGGGAACCAAAACTATACGCAATACTCCAGGTGCGGTCTCACTAATGCCTTGTGCAGTTGCAGCAACACTTCCCTACTTTTATACTCTATTACTTTAGCAATAAATGCCAAAATTCCATTTGCCATCCTTATTACTGCACCTGCATACTAGTTTTCTGCGACTCATGCACGAGGACACCCAGATCCATTAAAACAGTCCCTTAAAATTCAGCCCAGGGATTACTCTAACATAAACCCATTTCCTTTTCAATTCATGACCAATACAGTTGCCCTCTCTAGTGTCATACTGGTGTTCTTCAGAGCTCCATTGATGCCATCAATGGAGGAGCTGTTGGGTGTCTTGCAAAGCATTAAGGTAGATAAGTCCCCAGGGCCTGATGGGATCTACCCTAGAATACTGAGGGAGGCAAGGGAAGAAATTGCTGTGGCCTTGACAGAAATCTTTGCCTCCTCATTGGCTACAGGTGAGGTCCCAGAGGACTGGAGAATAGCCAATGTTGTTCCTTTGTTTAAGAAGGGTGGTAAGGATAATCCAGGAAATTATAGGCCGGTGAGCCTTATGTCAGAGGTAGGGAAACTATTAGAGAGGATTATTCGGGACAGGATTTACTCCCATTTGGAAACAATCGAACTTATTAGCGAGAGACAGCATGGTTTTGTGAAGGGGAGGCCGTGTCTTACTAATTTGATTGAGTTTTTTGAGGAAGTGACGAAGATGATTGATGAGGGAAGGGCGGTGGATGTTGTCTATATGGACTTTAGTAAAGCCTTTGACAAGGTGCCGCATGGCAGACTGGTGCAAAAGGTGAGGTCACACAGGATCAGAGGTGAGCTGGCAAGATGGATACAGAACTGGCTCAGTCACAGAAGACAGAGGGTAACAGTGGATGGGTGTTTTTCTGAATGGAGGGATGTGACTAGTGGTGTTCCGCAGGGATCAGTGCTGGGACCTTTGCTGTTTGTAGTATATATAAATGATTTGGAGGAAAATGTAGCTGGTCTGATTAGTAAGTTTGCGGACGACACAAAGGTTGGTGGAGTTGTGGATAGTGATGAGGATTGTCAGAGGATACAGCAGGATATAGATCGGTTGGAGACTTGGGCGGAGAAATGGCAGATGGAGTTTAATCTGGACAAATGTGAGGTAATGCATTTCGGAAGGTCTAATGCGGGTGGGAGGTATACAGTAAATGGCAGAATCCTTATGACAGATAGAGAGATCTGGGCGTTCAGGTCCACAGGTCACTGAAAGTGGCAACGCAGGTGGATAAGGTAGTCAAGAAGGCATACGGCATGCTTGCCTTCATCGGTCGGGGCATAGAGTATAAAAATTGGCAAGTCATGTTGCAGCTGTACAGAACCTTAGTTAGGCCACACTTAGAATATTGCGTGCAATTCTGGTCGCCACACTACCAGAAGGATGTGGAGGCTTTGGAGAGGGTACAGAGGAGGTTTACCAGGATGTTGCCTGGTCTGGAGGGCATTAGCTATGAGGAGAGGTTGGAAAAACTCGGATTGTTTTCACTGGAACGACGGAGGTGGAGGGGCGACATGATAGAGGTTTACAAAGTTATGAGCGGCATGGACAGAGTGGATAGTTAGAAGCTTTTTCCCAGGGTGGAAGAGTCAGTTACTAGGGGGCATAGGTTTAAGGTGTGAGGGGCAAAGTTTAGAGGGGATGTGCGAGGCAAGTTTTTTTACACAGAGGGTGGTGAGTGCCTGGAACTTGCTGCCAGGGGAGGTAGTGGAAGCAGATACGATAGCGACGTTTAAGAGACATCTTGACAAATATATGAATAGGAAGGGAATAGAGGGATATGGTCCCCGGAAGTGCAGAAGGTGTTAGTTTAGGCAGGCATCAAGATCAGCGTAGGCTTTGAGGGCCGAATGGCCTGTTCCTGTGCTGTATTGTTCTTTGTTTGTTCTATCTATCCCTATCCAGGTCTTCGTTCTCTCTCAGGCTGAATCATTCAAGTATCGTGATTGGCAGCAAGGTGTCAGGCATCCTGGACATGTGGACAATTCAATACACCCTCTTTACATGAGAAAAGAGATTGGTATATCTCCTGTTCTCTGTTTGACTCCTGTGTTGATCAGTCTATCTCAACACTTAATCATCAATGTGTGTGTTGGCATCAGTGATGAAAGCCATTTAATCTCTTATCATCTTGTCAGATTTCATCACTGTGATTCATGTAACAGTGAGGGACACCATGTTCTACTGTGAAACTGTGTACAATAGACAGAAACCTCAAGAATTGGAAGAGATGAAGCTGGTTGTTAGTTTGAAAGTGATAGTTTAGAAATTACAGTCCAGAGAATTGGGTTGTGCAGTTTATTTTGGAGCTGTTACATAGCTTAATGCATGTCTGTGTGTGGTATTTGTGGTAAAGTTATTCAAATCTCCTAGTCAAAAGTTATCCAGTGAGATCTAATAGAAGATTTCAAACAATTAAGTCACATAAGTCAATTACCAAACAATTACATCTAAAAAGTACTCTCGAGAAACCTACTCAGTGAACCCAGAAGCAGCCATTGAAACAAACATCTTCCATCAAACCATTTTGACAGTGCTGGTAAATATTACATTTCAAGAGAGCAGAGAATATGTGGAGCAAATATACCAGGTGCATTGTGTTACCCAAAACCATATTGTTTCAGTTGTGTTTCTTTGCCCCAGGGCATTGACTGACTCTTTGGCAGAAGTATATTATTTACATTTGAAAGTGAGCATTTTTCCACCTTATGTGAAGATTTCTCTATGTTATATGTGTAATGAAATCACAAACCTGTTTATAGAAAGTGGGTTCATGATTTTGACACACATCATGCCCTGAGGAAATGTGTTCCCAAAGTGTATAGATTTCATACATCAGTATTGTAGATAATATTGTGGATAATAATTGTGTTAAAAGATTTATTTTTTACTTTTGCAATGCCTCCAGTGGCAGTTCATTCGTGACTGCACAGATTCAGACAGCAGATTCCTCCATGCTTCTCATCAGACCTTAGAGTATACTTTGGATGATCACAAGTGGCTCATGTTGACAATCCTTCTCGAGCAGCAATCTATTTGTGACAGGTGCTGTGAGGCGTGTCTTTAACAGCTATCACTGCTTGCTCCTCCTCATCTGTGCAATGCGACTCACGCAATGCTACCTTCTCAAACTGGTTCCTAAATCCTCAGGGGTGTGACTAGCTGTGCTGGTGCTTGACAGACATATGAATTAGGAGCAGAAATAGGCCACTTGGCCCCTCTAGCCTGCTCCTCCATTCAATAAGATCATGGCTGATCTGTTTGTGTCTTGAATTCCACACTCCCATCTACCCCGGATAATCTTTGATTCCTTTGCCTAACGAGGATCTATCTCCCCCTACCTTTAAAATTATTCAATGACCCTGCCTCCACCACCCTCTGAGGCAGAGGATTCCAAAGTCGCGCAACCCTCTGAGAGAAAAAAATTCTCCTCATCTCTGTCCCAAAAGGGCGACCCCTAGTTCTGGACTCCCCCACAAGAGGAAACATACTTTCCACATCCACCTTGTCAAGACCATTCAGGATCTTATATACTTCAATCAAGTCTCCCCTTGCTCTTGTAAGCTCCAGTGAAAACAAGCCCAGTCTGTCCAACCTTTCCTCATAAGACAACCCGCTCATTCCAGGTATCAATCTAGTAAACCTCCTCTGAACCGCCTCCAATGCATTTACATCCTTCCTTAAATAAGGAGACCAAAACTGCACACCATATTCGAGATGTGTTCTCACCAATGCCCTGTGTAACTGAAGCATAGCATTCTTACTTTTATTTTCAATTCTTCTCGTAATAAAGGATAGCATTCCATTAGCCTTCTTTATTACTTTCTGTGCCTGTAGACTAACTTTTTGTGACTCATGCACGATAACACTTGGATCCCTCTGCACCTCAGAGTTCTGCAGTCGTTCTCCGTTTAAGTGATACTCTGCTTTTTTATTCTTCCTGCCAAAGTGAACAACTTCACATTTCCTCACGTTATACTCCATCTGCCAGATCTTTGCCCACTCACTCAATCTATCGAACCTAACGAAGATGCAGGGTGCTGTCGGGTGCTTATTTGTTCAGGGGCAGCAGTCTGTTCTTCCATTTCTAAGAAAGCAGAAGAGAACTAAATGTTGTCTCAAAGAGTTGTCTTTAAGCACTGCTGACTCTGAATGAGAATTCTGCAATTGAGTGTGTGTCTATGACAGTCACATGAACAGAAACGTAACTGGACCAGCCATATAAATACTGTGGCTATAACAGCAGTTCAGAGATTGGAAATTCTGAGGTGAATAACTCACCTCCTGACTCCCCAAAGCCTGTCCACCATCTACAAGGCTCAAGTCAGGAGTGCGATGGAATACTCTCCACTTGCCTGGATCGACACCATCATTTAATCTTAATGGATGGAAAATCATAGGCAAGTGGTGTACAACCTCTCAACATGGCCCAGGAATGTCAAGTTCAGAAATATTCCCTCTTTCAATTTGTGAAACCCCTTTTAGAATTATATTCTACAAACATGTTTCCATGCGGTGGTCGCTGCTGGGACTGCAGCCCAGCTGAGGACATGGAGCTGGGTGTCCAGGTAAGTTGGGGTTTGCCTTGCCGGGGGTAATCGGTTGGGCCCCGGCGAAGCAAAGGTGGTCGTTTGGGGGAAGGGGGTGGGGGCATCTTGGGTCCTGTGCATGGTTGGGGAAGCGGGGGCAGCCCTCAATCGGGCACCCTGTTCTTGATTGTCAGGGCCCACCCCTAGGGCGCTGAGAGGCCGTTAGCTTTTACCGGGCAGCCTTTCGGAGGCACTGAAAGCTAACATGCAAGTACAGCAAGCAATTAAGAAGGCAAATGTTATGTTGGCCTTCATTACAAGAGGTTTTGAGTATAGGAATAAAGTCTTACAATTGTATAGAGTCTTGGTGAGACCACACCTGGAGTATTGTGTGCAGTTTTGGTCTCCTTACCTAAGGAAAGATATACTTGCCATAGAGGGAGTGCAACAAAGGTTCACCAAACTAATTCCTGGGATGGAGGGATTGTCCTATAAGGAAAGATTAAATTGACTGGGCCTTTATTCTCCAGAGTTTAGAAGAATGAGAGGTGATCTCATTCAAACATACAAAATTCTTACAGGACTCAACATTGTAGATGCAGGAAGGATGTTTCTCCTAACTGGGGAGTCCAGGACCAAGGACACAGTCTAAGAATAAAGGACAAGCCATTTAGGACTGATGAGGAGGAATTTCTTCACTCTGAGGGTGGTGAATCTTTGGAATTCTCTGGCCCAGAGGGCTGTAGAGGCTCAGTTATTGAGTATGTTCAAGACTGAGATCAATAGCTTTGTACATATTAAAAACATCAAAAACATCAAGGGATACAGGGATAGTGCAGGAAAATGGTGTTGAAGTAGAAGATCAGCCATGATCTCATTGAATGGCGGAGCGGGCTTGAAGGGCTGAATGGCTTACTCCTGCTCCTATTTCTTATGTTCTTATGTTACCAAACAACTCCAAGCAAGTTAGTTAAACACGATTTTCCCTTAAAAAATCCATGCTGGCTTTCCTTAATTAATCCACAATTGTCTAAGTGACTGTTAATTTTGTCCCGAATTAACATTTCTAAACACATTCCCACCACTGAGGTTCAACTGCCTGTCATTGCTGCGCTTATCCTAACACCCTTTTTTGAACAAGGGTAGCCCCAAAATTTGGAAAGGAGATTACACAAGGACACATTGACATCTACTTTGCATGAAATAGTCTTCTGTAATCAAACTCAAATCTTTATCTCTTCCCACTGGTGGTTAACTGAATACAGAAACTTATATAGTTTGCAGATCCAGTGGGGAGCCAGTGAAATTGGAAACTGTATCATTTACTAGCCAACCCCACACCCCACCCCACCCCCCCTCCCCCACACACACATGTCCAAAACACACCAGTGGGAAAGAGAGAAAAGTAGCCCTAAAATTTTGGTCTTCTGGAATACTAGGATTCCTGGCAGTACAAATTAGCAAAATGTTGTACTGCAATAATTCAGATGATATGAAGTTATTGTACCAATTTAGTGAAACTGTTTACTAGATAGTAGCAACCTAAGGCTGAACACTGTCCAGCAGGTGGAGTCGGTAAGGAGGTCCTGTACTGAGCACTGAGGCAGTTGCGATCTAAAGTTAGAACTGTTAAGATGGATGTGAACTTGTTAACTTGCAGAATGTATGTGACTTCAGCTTTCCCTTGAAAGAATGAGAGCTGTTTACTTGAAGAAAGTCTTTCAGAATTAGGTAAGTTTCTACCAATGCAAATTCTGTAATCATTGTAAAGATTCTAGTTTTTTTTTTGGCTCAAACTACATTTATATTATTTTTTAAATGATATTTCTTAGAACCACACCGTTGAACTGCATTCTGACTACTAAGATCACAGTTAGCTCTGATATCTTTGATACTATCAAACCTATTGTTGTGATCCCCAAGGACTACCAACAAACCAAAAAAGAGACGAATCCACCAACTGACCCCAATTTAGGAAACCAAAAACAAATGGACAAGATTTCACTTTTATACATTTTACTTTAACACTCAAACCAAACCCAACATAAACTAAACATGAACTAACAGTTAAATCACAGTCGAGGTATATATCTTAAAGGTTACACATTAATTTGCAGATACATCAAGGAAAGTCCCTAAGTCCACTGATCATTCTCACAGCACAACAAATCCAGGATCTTCCTTGGGTAGCTTTCCAAGTCTTGTCCTCCAGGATGCAGACATGGAAGTAATGATGTCCTGTCAATAGCAAGAGATGCAATCTTGCTTTTAACGGTTCAGTCTTATCACCAATCAAACCACTTCGGCCTTGCCCCTACTTTCCTGACAGTGTGACTCTGCTGATAACTTTCCAGTCGCAGAAGACAATGGGAGCAACTTGTATCTTCCAATTGAAATAGCTTATCCTTTTAAAACCAACAGCTCCCAGCTTTTTCCAGTTCAGCAGCCCTGGGAGACTCTCTTAAAACCAACAACACCCAGCTCTGCAGCTGACTTCTTGTGAATACCACAAAACATTTTTTCTGATGTTTTCTTTGATGTTTTCTTGACAAATTCACATAGCTTTTTTTTGCTGGTTTAACACTCTGTGGAAACTTCTTAATAAACTGAAACTAAAAACTCCAATCTCATATCTGGTTTTTAAAAAACTGTTTTTCCGTCAGTCGCAAGACGGTTTGGTTTAACCTACGTTTGACCTCTCAGAATCTGGAAACCCCTACCTCCCCCCAGTCTCAAATCAGGGACCATCTTAAAACAGAAGTTGTACAGAACTCAGTTTACACATGAAATTCCATAATACCATTGATTCAGCATCAGTTTCACATATAGGAACTAGTTTAGAATATAGGTTATAGTAATTATTTCCCCATGACCAGCCGGTAATAACAACTTAAGTGAATAATGCTAATGCTGGCTTTTTAATGATCCTGGAACTGACCAAGTGCATGTACTACTCATCACCTTCTAGGAATGAAGCTATACTCTTGTCAAAATAAACAATTTATTTGATGAATGTGCAAGTTATGTATGAGATTAAACAGCATGTTCCAAGAACACATAGACCTTTTTTGTTGAAAAAGTGGGATGTGAAATATTTGCTGGCACAGTGTGACCCACAGAACAGAGTGCATCATAAAGAGAGTGCAAAAGTTAGGAATTTGGTGCAAGCGGGACTCTCTGGGCAAGTAGTACGGGTGAGTAGTGTCTAACTGAAATTTAGTTCAAGTTTTTAGTTTAAATTTTTGAATTCAGCTTAGAACTTTAAAAACTGTAAACTGCAAGTTAGTCAGCACTTAACAGAAACTTTCTGTCCGTGGCAGTTAACTGTAAGTGATTGCCTGAATAGGTGCTAATTACTGTGAGCAAGAAACTGAATCAGCAGTTGTGACTTGGGTGAAGCTCAAAAAGGTGTATAAAAGTTGACGCACAGAGTGACCACAGAAGAGAGTGCGTAAGTGGGGAATTTGGTGCAAGGTGGGGAAGGAGGTGCTGCTTTTTTGCCTCCAATACTTGAAATGATTCATATAAGCTTGAGATGGTAAGTATTTAAATTTTTTCCAGCATTTTAGTTCTTAGTGCAAGTTAATGTGCAGAAAAAGAAAAAACTTACAACAAACTAAAACTTAGAGATAAATAATATAGACTAAGATATGGCAGAACAGGTTATATGCCTGGACTGCAGTTTGTGGGAGTTTGTGGATAGCGAGACTATCCAGAGTGAACACATCTGCAGTAGACGCCTCTGTCTCGAATCTCTCTGACTCAGTCATTCAGCTGGCGTGTTGCAAATACTCTGACACCTAAGGGAGGTGAAGCAGTATCTGGATAGTTTGTTCCAGGGTTCGGTCACACCTCATCGAGGGATGTAAGTTCATAATGGTTGGTGTGACCGATAGTGTACAAGGTAAGGAGAACCCAGGTAAGATAGAGAATGAGGGTCACAGAAACTGATCCTATTCAACAGGTACAATGCATTGCTACCTGTCAGGATAATGATGAAGACTGTTAGAAGGACAGCCAGAATTCAGACCATGGCACCTCTGAGCAGGAGGTTGTCCAAAGGGGAGAGGAAGAGGCAGGGAAGCATAATGTGTTAATTGTAGGGAATTTGTAAGCAGGATCGAGAGTACCACATGGTATGTTGCCTGCCTGGTAACAGGGTGAGGGACATCTTGAAGAGGCTTGAAAGTATATTGGAAAGGGAGGGGAGGATCCAGTCATTATGGCCCAAGTTGTAGCCAACAACATAGGGAACAGTAGGTAAGAGGTCCTGTTCAGAGAGTACCAGGAATCTTGAAATAAATTAAAGAACAGAACTACAAGGGTTATAATCTATGAATTATTACCTGAGCCATGTGCAAATTCGTGTAGAGATAAGCAGATTAGGGAGGTGAAAATGTAGCAGAAGGATTGTTGTGGGAAAGAAGGGTTCCATTTCATGGGACACTGGCACCAGCATTAGGACAGGAAGGAGCTCTACCATTGTGACAGGCACCACCTGAACTGGACTGGGACCAGGATAAATAGGGCAGTCAGAAGAACTTTAAACTAGTCTCTAGCTGGGGAGGTCTCAGGCAAAAAAGGAAGTATTAATAATAGTTCAAAAACAGAGAGAGTAGAGTAGCAGCCAGAAATTGTGTTTTAGGTAAAGGGAAATGAAAAGATGTAAAGTGATTAAACCAGGAAAGAGAAATAAGATGCCTGTGAGTGTAATACATTAGAGCTTAAGGACAGGTTAGAGTGTGCGACCCAAATAAGCATTCTTTCTACAAACACATGGATTATAAGAATCAAATTGAATGAAATGCAGACGCAATTTCAACTTGGAGGGTATGACATGGTGGCGATTACTGAGACATGGTTGCAGGACAGTCAGGACTAGGAACCAAACACACCATGTTATAATGGCTACAGGAGAGATAGGAAAATGTAAAGGGGGAGGAGTAGCCTTTGTGATTAAGGATGAAATAACTTCAATGATAAGAGAGGACGTAATGAGAGGTCAGCAGACAGTGGAGACTTTATAGGTAGAATTAAGAAATAAGAAAGGATTTAAAACTTTCGTGAGAGCTGTGTCTTGGCCCTCTGGTAGCGGCTGTGAAGTGGCAGATTGCACAATTGCAGAGATTAGACAAGCATATAGCAAAGGCAGAATGGTTTTAATGGAGGTTTTTAACTTTCATTTAGATTGGGACAAGCAGACTAGCACATGTCTGAAAATGAAGTGAGTTTCTTGAGTGTGTCCAGAATAGTTTCCTGCCATATGTCCCAGAACCAACAAGGAGGCATGCCATGTTAGATTTAGTAATAAACAGTGACCTTGATTTAGTTAATAGCCTAAGGGTGCGTGACCATTTATCAAATAGCAACCATCATATGATCGAGTTCAACATTGTGTTTGAAAGGGGGAAACAATAAACAGCTACCAAGGCCAGAATTTTATGTTGGCGGGAGGCCCCGTCCACTGACCAAACAGTCAGTGGCACGCCCGCCTCCACCGGGCCTGGGGAGCCACGTGGTATTTTTCACTCCCCAGGCCCTAAATTGGTCTTGGGCGGGACTTGCATCTCCTTGAGTCAGGACGTCCTGCCCAATAGAGATGCCGGCCAATCAGTAGGCCGGCAGCTCTTAGTCCCAGCAGTGTCACCAGGAGCAGTGGCCACTGCTGGGACTACACCCAACCATTGGAGGCAAGAGGAAGGACGGCCCTGGAACACAGGTAAGTTTTTGGGGCCTCGCCAGGAACAATTGGCCAGGCCGCAGCGAAGCAAGGGGTTCAGTTGGGGTGGCGGTGGAGTGTTGTGTGTTGGGGGCGAATGGGGCTTCGGGGCGGCCCTCCATGGAGCACAAGGTGCCCGATCAGGAGGGCCCCACCCCCCCAAGCTGCAAGAAGGCTGCCTGGTTTTACCAGACGGGGTCCTTGGAGCCTTTGCTGTCCAGCCGCCAAGGGTAAAACACCCACAGTGGCAGGAGGAGGCCCTTAAGTGGCAGTTAATTGGCCACTTGAGGGCCTTGATTGCCCTGGGGTGGACTGGCCATTTCTTGCTGCCACCGCCCTGCATAAAATTGCAGCGGGGGTGGGAGGGAGTCGGAAATGGACCCCCCCCCCTCCCCCCAATCACCACCTCCCACTCAATTTTATACCCCCATTCCACCACCAGCCCACTCGTCGGGGGGCCGTAAAGTTCCAGCCCAAGATTCAGTGTTAAGTAAAGCTGACTACAATGTGATGAGACAGAGATGGTCCACAGTAAACTGGGCATCAAAGGATGACAAAACAGACAGTAAGAGCTACAAAAACAGGGTATGAAAACAAATTTGCAAGGGATAACAAAATCAACACAAAAATCTTTACAATTATATTGAGAAAAGGAAAGTTTTCAGGAGAAATATGGGCCCCTTGAAAACTGATAGTGGTGATATTGTCAATGAAAATGAAGAAATGGTGGATATGCTGAATAATGATTTTACAGTGGAGAAAAAGGTCAGCATGCTAGTAATCCCAAGGAAGCCAGTATTGAATCAAGAACAGGAACTCACCAAAATTAACATAAGCAAAATAATAGTAATGAAGAAAATATTGACACTGAAGAGTGACAAACTCCCAGGGCCAGATGGTTTCCATCCCAGAATTTTTAAAGGAAGTAGGCGACAACCTTGCAAATGTCCTAACTATAGTCTTCCAAGGTTCTCTTGATTTGGGAATGGTTTTTTTTTTTCGATTCAAAAGTTGTGCCTGTCTCTGCACTATTTAAGAAAGGTGAGAGAGGAAAACCAGGGATATATAGACCAGTTAGCCTAACATCTGTTGTCAGGACATTGCTAGAGTCTATAATTAAGGATAAGGTGACTGAACAACTTGAAAATGTTCAGTTGATCAGAGAGAGCCAGCATGGATTTGTAAAGGGTGGGTCATGCCTGACGAACCCAGTTGCATTTTTTTGAAGAGGTGGCTAAAGTAATGGACAAGGGAATGTTATTTATATGGACTTCCAGAAGTAATTTGATAAAGTCCTTCATAAGAGACTGTTAGCTAAAGTTGAAGCCCATGAAATTGAAGGAAAATTATTGACTTGGTTAGGAAATTGACTGAGCAACAGGAGACAGAGAATGGGGATAATGAGTAAGTCCTTTAACTGGCATGATGCCACTAGTGTTGTTGCACAATGATCTATATTGGGGCCTCAACTATTCACTGTAATTATTAATGACTTAGATGATGGGATAGAAAGCCACAGATCCAAATTTGCCGAAGACACAAAGATAGGTGGCATTGTAAGCAGTGTAGATGGAAGCATAAAATTACAAAGAGATATTGATAGGTTAAGTGAATGGCAAATCTGTGACAAATGGATTTCAATGTAGGCAAATGTGAGGTTATCCATTTGGACCTAAAAAGAGAAGAACAAAGTACTTTCTAAATGGTCAAATGCTAAAAACAGTGGAGGTCGAAAGAGAATGAGGTCCAGGTGCATAGATCATTAATGTTTCATGAACAGGTACAGGAAATAATCAAAAAGGCTAATGGAATGCTGGCCCTTATGCCGAGAGAGTAGAAGTCATGCTTCAGCTTTACAAAAACCTGGTTAGACCATATCTAGTGTACTGTAAGCAGTTCTGGACATCACACCTTAGGAAGGGTACATTGGCCTTGGATAGACTGCAGTGTGGTTTATCAGAATGGTACTTAGACTCCGGGGTTAACTTATGAAGAGCGTTTACACAAACTAGGGTTGTATTCCTGGAATTTAGAAGATTAAGGGTTCGTTTGATCGAAGTCTTCACGATATTACGGGCAACAGATAGGGTTTCTGCTAGTTGGGAAGTCTAGGACTAGGGGCCACAGTCTCAAAATTAGAGCCAGACCTTTCAGGAGTGAAGTTAGGAAGTACTTCAACACACAAAGGGTGGTAGAAATTTGGAACTCACTTCTGAAAATGGCAATTGATGCTGGATCAATTGTAAATTTTAAATCTGAGGTTTCTGTTAACCAAAGAAATTAAGAGATATGGGGCAAGGTGGGTATATGGAGTTAGATCGCAGATCAGCCGTGATCTCATTGAGTGGAAGAACAGGTTCAAGGGGCTAAATGGCCAGGTCCTGTTCCTGTGTTCCTATGTTGATCATGAGAAAATGACCACAGCAGGTTTATCAAAAGGTTAATCTTAATTTAATGCTCAACATCCCTTTCCTTGATCCTCATCGTGGTTTTAAAGTGCTCTGTACCTTCTTAGAGCAGGGAATAAGGGCCAAATACCAGATGAGATCATTCCAGCTTCAAATCCACAAATATTAGTTGAACACAAGAAAAATGTAAGCATTATTCAACTCTATCTGCAAAAGACAGTGGAGTGAAAACTTACTCAAAGAATGTTTGAAACATGAATTGTGAAATTATTATTGAGTTAATATAGTGCTGACAGTATGAAAGTGCTTAAGTACATATTACAGGATACTGCTAAAGGCTCTAAATGATATAGGGATCATATGGTAGACATTAAGTTCTAAGAAGACATAGGCCACTTCCCACAGATCTACTGAAATTATTTTCTTTTCAAAGTTGCCACCTTCTTTTCATGTAATCATATACAGTCAATGTTGGCAGACTATCTGACTGGGGGTGGGGAAAGGGAGCCAGATTCTGTTCTGATCTGAAATCCACATATATGTATTTTCACGTGACGCTACTGGATAGGAATTGGGAGCAGAAACGTCCTATTGATACCAAGGTCAATTGCTGTGCACCACTAGTGCCTCAGCTGAGATGCATTATCTCAGTACACTGGGCCATTCCTGGTCTTTGTGGCTCAGTACTACACCAGGTGGTGCATTTACCCATTAAGCCATAAGGGACTCTTTGAGGAGGTAACAAAATTAAAGAACTGCACTCCAACTGGGACCAGACCAGGGCTCTGCACATGCTCAATCTGTTCCTGAAATTCGTGGTCTATTCTTCTGGCTTACAAGCCAAGATCCTATGCTGTCTTGACTGCAGCAGCACACTGTGCTAATGGCTTTAATGGTCTATTCACCAGTACCTCCAAGCCCTCTTGTGTGTTATGTCCTGTAGGTTAATATCATTTAACATATTTTGTATTTAATGCTCTCTGGAGTAATTAGAGAGGCTAAAGACAGATTGTATTAGATGTGGAAAATTGTCAAGAAATACATATTGGTACAAGAAATGTGAGTGTGATGAAGGAATGTGGATTGGCAAAGGTGGAAAAGGAAAAATGTGTGGTATGAATCCATGAAAACATCCAGTCATTGTAAAGCCATTGACAAAGAAGTCAATAAGTACTGGGAAGCATCACAAAAGTTCAGTTGATTGAATTCACTGTTTTAACTGTTTTGGGCGGCACAGTGGTGCAGTGGTTAGCACCGCAGCCTCACAGCTCCAGCGACCCGGGTTCAATTCTGGGTACTGCCTGTGTGGAGTTTGCAAGTTCTCCCTGTGTCTGTGTGGATTTTCTCCGGGTGCTCCGGTTTCCTCCCACAGCCTTGCAGGTTGGTAGGTAAATTGGCCATTATAAATTGTCCCTAGTATAGCTAGGTGGTAGGGAAATATAGGGACAGGTGGGGATGTGGTAGGAATATGGGATTAGTATAAATGGGTGGTTGATGGTCGGCACAGACTCGGTGGGCTGAAGGGCCTGTTTCAGTGCTGTATCTCTAAACTAAACTAAAAACTTATAATCGTTTACAGTTATTGGTGAGGCCACACCTGGAACATTGCATGCAGTTCAGACAAATACTGATACAATCAAGAGTTCAGAGTATAGCAACAAGGTTATTCCCAGATTCAAAGGATTTAAGATGTGAGAATAGGCTCAAAGAAAGTAAACTCACTGGATAAAAGACATGTAGTGCAACTCTTTAAAATGCTGAAAACATGGAAAATGTGGATGCAACCAGTTATTTTAACTTCATTTGTGGTCAGAGCACGAGAAGCCTAGTACAAAGTTAGTAAACATGAGATGAGAGATGAGCATAATTTTTTGACACACAAAGTAACATATTTAGAATAAATTCAGCAACATTAATTGATACAACAGGGGAAATATCTACTGTGTGGTGTTTGTGTAACAAAATCAAAAGCCCATTTATAAGGAACAAGTTTACAATTTTATACTAAGGAAACTTTTCACTTTGATTAATTTCTTTGAAAAAAGCGCTGGTTGAATATCTGGTTTAAAAATGGGCCTGGAAGTTACAGAAATAACAATGAACATAACTGTTCAGATGCTTCACATAACTCTATGGTCAAAACAGGGTTTAATGCCAGAGTGCTATTTTCCACCTGGCACTAACTTGGCATGAAAGTTGCTGACACATTGGGGAAAACAGGGCCCCTTTTTTTTTTTAGCAATTCTGAAGAGATGTTTCATTTTTGTTGACTTCTTTGATGATCAGGTCCACTACCTCCTCTTCACATTTGTCCTGCAGATTTTTAACACCCGCAATAAAAAATCAGAAAAGGACAATCTGCTTATTCAAATGAGATCTACCCTAATAATGCTTAATTGATATTTTTAGTTAATGTGTGGTAATCCATTATCATTAGGTTTAATTTACAAGGAGAATTGAGTTTCTTCCATCTAGTTGGAGCCTTTCCAGCATTTTCTTGTAGGCACAGCTGGTATTTAAATGTGCCATTTGCATCATTAGTAAGTCATTGGCGTGTTCACACAGATTGGCTTTATGCAACTATTAGAACTGGTTTGTTTTCACATAAGTGTTTAGCAACCTTGTGCCATCCACAAATATTGTAAAACGCATAGGAAAAATGGACTGGAATTGCTTTAAAAAATGCTTTTTTTGATGAGTATTATTTGCTCTGTTTATTTTCAAACTCTGTAAATGTGTATTGATCTTTACATGTATGTCAAAAGGAGCATCTGTTTGGCAAGGAGTCTTTTCTCAGTACTCTTTTTGCTTTTGAAATTTCCTTTCTGTCTTTTGCCTCTTAAGTTCTTTTGACAATTTTTCTCATTCTTCATACTTTTATGATTTGTTTACCCTTTCTCAGACTCGAATATTCTCACGACAAAAAGCTTTATTCCTTGATGGATAAGTACTTATAAAAAGGTTCCAGGTGGGGAATATTAATCAAAGTACTTCTTATTTGCCAAGCAATGAACCTTGCATCAGATATTCATGGAGCAGAATTTTAATACAAACCAGGAGCTTTCACTGTCTTTGTCAGCACTGCCAAAAGTAGGCTGCCAAGTGACTGTCACCTCAAATAAATGAGACTTATCCTTCACCTGGCAAGCATGATTAAAACGTCAGTCACGAAGTTCCATTGGCAGCTTAGCGGGTAAAAGCCCAGTGTAATACTGACCCATATGGAGGAGGAAGATTCAAGATGGATTCCCTGGACATTGCCAAGTTAGCTGATCTTATTTGAGTTAGACATAGGGGTGCTACATTGGGCTACATCACCGCTGGGATAGGGAGGGAAAAGTCAAACACAGTTCCTTTTCCTGCTCACTATATCCTGTGATCCCTTCTGAAAAGTGCAGATGTGTGGATACAAGGCCGGGGCAGGATCAAACTCTGCTATGATATTCCTCATAGAATAGCCCAATCACATTACTGTCAAGGTCACACATGAAAAATAGCCACTTTGGTGAGATGTCGAAGATTTGTTAGCATCTGTGGTACTCGACCCCAGCATGAGTGAGTGCCTTGAGCAGAGGAAAGGGAAAAACAGGGGCTGAAGTCACTTAAAACAGTTACCACTTGTTTGAAAATAAATTGTGACAGCAGTGGAGAGGTGGGATGTTTAGGATGATGCGCAGTTAATGGCTTAGATGTTGGTTTGCGTCACTGTGCTGATATGAAATGGGTGCAGGGAGCAATACATGAACCAGAACAGTTAGGCCTGAAACATACCCAATATTGAACCGCAGGCCTCAATTTACATGAGACCAGCAAGCTGCCTGGAAGCTCATTGGTGAATCGACATTGAATTTCGGGCTGCTGCATCATCAGCGGTGGCCCTCCGATGTGTCCTGTGGGCAGGGACAGGTGGAGATGGTCAGTAGGAAGGGGGACAATTGGAAAAGGAGGGAAAGTGATAAGGAAGGAAGGAAGCAAGGTCTAATTCAGAAGGAAAAAGGTGATTGGAAAGTGGGGGCAATTGGGAGGGAGGGCAGCAATTGGGAGTGGGGATGCAATTGGATTGGGGCCAAACAGGAGCTGACAACAGTCTTTGGCACTGCGGAGGAACACTCTTGCACCTCCTGGCTCCACATTCAGGTAGGTACCTTTTAGGTGGCACCCTCCAGCGGTTCCTTTAAGGGTTGCTGGTAAGGCTGCATGTAAACCACATTTTCTTGAACACAACTGGCCCAATGCCTGCTGCATTCAGGGTCGCAAAATTTACAGAAGGGGGCCTTAAACAGGCATTGGGTTCCTATTTGCATCTGCAAAGGACCTAACACCTGATTTAGGAGTGGACAGTGGATACCCCTCTTTCTGTCTTTACCAATTTGGTGGGTGATGCATTTCCAGCTTGAAATGGGCACACACATGCTGTCCACAATATTGGATGCTTTGGTGTCTGTTTTCCTGGTATAAAACAAGCACAGTGTCAATGGCTTTCTCAGGTAATAGAAATGGGTGTTCTAAAATCATGGCACAAAGTCAGAAATTAGAATCATTGAAAATTGTTTTGGCATAAAAGTACGACATTCAAGTCAAAAACATTCCATTGCAGCACTACCCACATTGGTGGTCTTACGGTCAAGTGAGGAGTGGTTGAAGAGCTTCCATCTTTTCTCTCTCCTTGTTAAACCACAACAAGTTTAATTCTTTCTTAAAGTGGATGTACTGGCCAATTCAGTCAGTGTTTGATTGTTTACTTGCTATGATCATAACAAGAACCAATCGGGCAGGTTTTCGTGAGTTAACAAAGAAAGAGGTTAACATTATTGTACCTAAACTGAACTAATAAAATAATAAACACCATGCCAACTTTCACTCTCACACACACATTGGAGGTTTACACACACATAAATAGGTTACAGAGAAGGGAAAGGTAGACTGGTTGAGATAGAGTCTATAAAAAAAGGTACGGTCTGTGGAGTTTGGGGATTCTGCTGGCTTCTACCTGAATTCAGTGGTCCTGAGGCTTTTAGTCTGAAGAGGTAGATGACTAGTTCAGTGAGTCTCTTGGAGATAGCGATGCGAATGATTTCCTCCAAAGGGGGTTTCTGGTTGTAGCCGGAGTATGCAAAGGTGATCAGCTCACAAGCAGGATTTGAAAGCTTTCAAGTTGGAATGAAGAGAGAGGGAGGGACCCCTACTTAAGGTCGGCTCATGTCAGAGTTCAATTGCTTCTCTTCTGCTGCAGAGAAAACACCAGGTTAAATCCACAGATGGGCTTGTCATATGACAGTCACTCAGTGATTCAAACATAGCATTTAGCAGTATTTCTCTTCTTGATAAAAGAAAAAGAGAACAAACAGTTCCCTTAAACTTCCTGGGTCTTGGTTCTTGCTAGGAAAATGCACAGACATTTTGTCTCCCTCCTCATAGTCCTTTGCAATGTAGGATAGAACCATAGAAAGATTACAGCACAGAAGGAGGCCATTCAGCCCGTTGTGTCCGTGCCAGCTGAAAAAACTAGCCGCCCAATCTAATCCCACTTTCTAGCACCTGGTCCATAGCCTTGCAGGTTACAGCACTTCAGGTGTATGTCCAGGTACCTTTTAAAAGAATTGAGGGTTTCTGCCTCCACCACCATTCCTGGTAGTGAATTCCAGACACCCACCACCTTCCAGGTGAGAAAGTTTCTCCTCATGTCCCCTCTAATCCTTCTACCAATCAGCTTAAATCTGTGCCCCCTGGTAATTCATCTCTCTGCGAGGGGAAACAGGTCCTTCCTGTCTACTTTATCGAGGCCCCTTTGAACACCTCAATTAAGTCACCCCTCAGCCTCCTGTGTCCTAAGGAAAACATCCCTAGCCTAGCCAATCTTTCCTCATAGCT
Organism: Heterodontus francisci; assembly: GCF_036365525.1. NCBI lineage: Eukaryota > Metazoa > Chordata > Chondrichthyes > Heterodontiformes > Heterodontidae > Heterodontus > Heterodontus francisci. Next base: position 28,815,023 of record NC_090396.1, on the reverse strand, counting down.
GCAACTTTCAAGGCCTGGCAACATTCTTGTAAATCTCCTCTGTATTCTCTCCAGAGCAATTATGTCCTTCCTGTAATGTGGCGACCACAACTGTACATATAGGATACAGAAGAGCAAACTAGGTGATCATCTTAAGCTGAAAGGATGACTATGCTGGCAGGTTGTCTTTCAAAAATGTCTTTAAAAAATATATATAAATTCAGATCTCCAGTCAGTGGATAAAAGAAAATTATTATTCAACAAAACACATTGGCCTAACAGTGGGAAGAATATTTGGGGATAATGAAAAAATAAATGAACTAGTTTGGATTTCTGAAGTCTATGAAGGGGTCTTCCCTTTAGAACATGAGATTACAAAATGAGCATTGACGATGAAATTTGTTCATCCAGCACATTCAGTTGACACAGACCACAAGAGTGAGTGAACACCACTTTTTTTTAAATATCTCAGTCCTGATGCTTAAAATAATTGTTATGGAGGCCTGTCTCTCTTGGAAATCTGGGTCTGGAATGAATCAGCTCAAACACCAATGGATACAGAGCTGACAAACTGCGTTTACTGTCTGCTGAAGTGTTGATAAGAATTCTCGATAAACAGTTGCTCATGAGCATTAGGTTAATAATGGCAGCATATCAGGCTCCAACAGTAAACCACACAGGAGACAGAGCTCAGTGAATTAAAGGGATGTCATCAACTGTACTCATTCTGAACACAGCAAGATGAACTTGTAGATGTTGGTTTGAATGAGCTGGAAGCATAAAGATGTTGTTTTTCACAGTTTAAAGATAAAGGGCCTATGTTATTCCTGTGCCTAATCATATTGGATTGCCTAGGTGCAATGACTAGAGGAAAATCAGGAGAATTGCCTGCCCAATTTTGGGTCCGTGTACTCAGATGTACGAACAGGACGAAATTTGCCCATTGTACCTCCATTTTTCAGTTTTTATATTAGGTGGTGTAACACGATATAGCTGGAGATAAGGATAACAAGGGAGATGTCGTACTTCAGCTAAAACATTAAACTGAGGTCCCATATGCCTGTTCTTCAGGTTAAAGGTCCCATCACACTATTCAAAGAAGAACAGGGACCTTTTCCACTTCCTGTCTGACATTATTCCTTAAACCAACAGCACCAAATTCACTAATATTTAATCTCATTGCTACTTCTTGGACGTTACTATCCATAAAATGGCTGCTCCATTTGACTACAGGGTGATTTGATAATGTACTAGAAAGGGCCAGTTTTTTGTTCTTTCATCCGAGCGATTTACTTCCCATCGTTCTTTCCAAAACTAGGTTGGTGGTTTATGTGCTCATGAGACATTTAAAAATTATATTATTACTTTTTTAAGCTTTTTTTAATTCTTTCTAATTTTCTTCCAGGTACAGTGTTAGGATAAGGTGCAGTCCCATGGGTACATCATCCAAGTAGCTATTCTGCATGTATAAGCCTCAGTAGCGGTGGCAGTCTAGGAGGCGTTATCTCAGACGTAAGTCTAATCAAGTCCTTACCTGATGCCCACACTTATGGTTTGGCAACGAGAACATTGGAGTGAGCTTCAATGAACTCTGACTGATTTTTTTCCATGGGAGCTCCAGCTGAGTTTCCCCTTTCTAAATTGGGGGATGCTGAGATTAATTATAGCACTGTTACTGTTCCTCTGACTGAGACTAGCTAACTTATTTCTGGGGAATGGCCTTCCTGATCTGTATAGTTCATTTACACACTGCTTTTGCCAACTGAGCCATCAGGGAAGGTCAAATACGTTGTTTCAGGATAACTAAACAATCAGTTTCCCCAATTCAATTCATATGGAATTCCTCAGAGTTAACTGTTGTGGAATAATTGTGCTTTTATTGCTGTAACTGTCAAAAGGGGTCAGAATGTAGGTTCATGGGAATGTCTGTGAACATGCAAGACAGAAAAAGCAATACTTTCTGCAATGATGCATTTTTATTTGGGTACAATTTGGTGGTAGAATCCCAATATTAGTGATACCATCATAAACAAATGTAGTTGCTTTTAAATCTTTTATATAGAATCCAAAGGTCTAATTCTATTGATTCGATAATTGCAGTAGCATTTCAACACAATAAGACATAAATAAGATGAAAATTCTTTATGAATTCAATCATTCATTTTATGGCTTCTATTTTCACATTTGATGCTGGCAATGTGTTTGTGACAGATCTTGTATGAAAGAAAAGTTGTGCATTTTGAAAGCTAAAAAGCCCTTTGGTAATCCAAGTGTTAATAAGTGGATGGTCTGTGCAATACCACTATGTATATAATATTCATAAGCAATCCAGTGAAAAGTTAATAACAAATAGAATTGGACACAAGGAAAACTAGGTGTAAGTTCACCCTTAAAAGAAAAATGACTCAAAGTCCCTCCCACTTGCTTGGGTTCTGAATAGTCCATTCAGACTGCTTGTGCAGCTGCATGTCACTTCAGAGCTGTGAAATACAACAGCTGATGAAAAGCAGTGAGCGCCTTCAAGAAGCAACCTGATTTTGGGAAAGGAAAGAGATATCGGCTTTCAAAGCGCGGTTGTCTCTGGATAAATCCGTGCCTAATTCGATGTGAATTAATATATCCCCATTTCCAGCAGCTTCCATGAATAAATTGAGTCTTTATTGCCGAGTGCAGTCATGTTGTCAGGCCAGTGTATATTTGCACATCAACGAGAGGTCAGACAGTTTTTCATGTAATACACAGCAATTCTTTCTGAATTGTCTTATTTTCCACAATAAAGTGACATGTGTCTGGAATTTAACTGTTAAGTACAGCAAATTATTTTGTATTGCCTCTGGTTTAATCAGGAGGTCAGTGGAGAGTTGTGCAACCTGCCAACAGCTCCTAAAATCTAATGACTGTGCCAGTGAAAATCACTAAAGCACTCAGTTGCTACAGCACTGGAGGGTTTCAGGTGCCACTGGCGACAAAACCTGCATAAACCAATTTGAATGTGTAGGTGTATCCACCAAATACGTGCTGGGCCTCAACTTTTTACAACTTATATAAATGACTTGGATGAAGGGACCGAAAGTATGGTTGCTAAATTTGCTGATGACACAAAGCTAGGTAGGAAAGTAAGTTGTGAAGAGGACATAAGGAGGCTACAAAGGGAAATAGATAGGTTAATTGAGTGGGCAAAGATCTGGCAAATGGAGTATAATGTGGGAAAATGTGAAATTGTCCATTTTGGCAGGAAGAATAAAAAAGAAGCAGATTATCTAAATGGTGAGAGATTGCAGAGCTCTGAGATCCAGAGGGATCTGGGTGTCGTAGTGCATGAGTCGCTAAATGGTTAGTATGCAGGTCCAGCTAGTAATTCGGAAAGCTAATAGAATGTTATCATTTATTGCAAGAGGAATTGAATACAAAAGTAGGGAGGTTATGCTTCAGTTATAAAGGGCATTAGTGAGACCACATCTGGAGTACTGTGTACAGTATTGGTCTCCTTATTTAAGGAAGGATGTAAATGCGTTGGAAACAGTTCAGAGAAGGTTTATTTATTTATTTTATTTTATTTAGAGATACAGCACTGAAACAGGCCCTTCGGCCCACCAAGTCTGTGCCGACCAACAACCACCCATTTATACTAACCCTACAGTAATCCCATATACCCTATCACCTACCTACACTAGGGGCAATTTACAACGACCAATTTACCTATTACCTGCAAGTCTTTGGCTGTGGGAGGAAACCGGAGCACCCGGCGAAAACCCACGCGGTCACAGGGAGAACTTGCAAACTCCGCACAGGCAGTACCCAGAATTGAACCCGGGTCCCTGGAGCTGTGAGGCTGTGGTGCTAACTACTGCGCCACTGTGCCGCCAGTTTACTAGACTAATACCTGGAATGGGCAGGTTGTCTTACGAGGAAAGGTTGTTCAGGCTAGGTTTGTATCCGCTGGAGTTTAGAAGAGTAAGAGGAGACTTGATTGAAACGTTAAGATTCTGAGGGGTCTTGACAGGGTGGATGTGGAAAAGATGTTTCCTCTTCTGGGAGAATCTAGACCTAGGGGTCACTGTTTAAAAGTTAGGGGTCACCCATTTAAGACAGAGATGTGGAGAAATATTTTCTCTGAGGGTCGTCAGTCTTTGGAACTCTCTTCCTCAAAAGGTGGTGGAAGCAGTCTTTGAATATTTTTAAGGCAGAGGTAGATAGGTTCTTGATAGCAAGGGGGTGAAAGGTTATTGGGGGTGGGCGGGAATGTGGAGTTGAGGTTACAATCAGATCAGCCATGATCTCATTGAATGGCGGAGCAGGCTCGAGGGGCCGAGCGGCCTACTCCTGCTCCTAATTCGTATATTCGTATGTTCGTATAACCGTGCCTTATCTGTCAAGGCAAATCAATGCACTGTGTTGTCCATGGATCCAAGGGAACAGCAAGTGCATGGCTTCTACTGATTTTCTGGCTTGCTCGTGGGGTAGGGCTTGATTGATGGGACCTATATGGGCTTCTGTGGAGAGGAGAATCCTTTAAATTAATTGAAAAGAATGCAAAATTATGCAGTTGAATGCCACGTTTCCTGACAGCTTACAGGCTGCCATTGTCCCCAAACAAATCATCATTCCATCTTTGTTTAAAGAAGGACAAGGATTCAAGGGCCAGCTGCTAAGGCATCTTGGCTAGCCATTGTTTGTCTGGTTAATGACAGCACTGCAGCTCTATCTAACGATGCGGAGTAGAGATATAATAAAGCTTGTGCTTCTGTTCGACTGATCATTAAACTACCATTGGTATTCTGAAGCACAGGTTTTAATGCTCAAGTTGTTTTGCAGATGTCCTGCAATAAAATCTGCAGAAGGTACCCAGGATCATAGTGGCATTTTTGTGTTCCACAACCTAGCCATTGACAAGGGCATTCACTTGAAGAAGTAAGAAATGGAGCAGGAGAATTCAGCAAATGAGGAAGCTCCAGCAGATGACAAGACAGAGAGACTGCTACTAACCAAACCATCCATAGGAAACTCATTCTGGAAACCATCTGATCATATCATCTAGTATAACCTCTACATTAAATCACTCTCTTTTGACCTTTCCATGGAGTAAAAACATCTTGAAAATCTACTCTCAATCCACTCACTGTACCTCTCACCATCATTCAATATATCACAAAACCCCAAGGGTCTTTGCACAAAGCACAATCTGTGGCCGACACTTATATTGTACATACATCCAGTTGTGACTGTCAATCTAATTATTTCCACCATGTTTCTTCCCTTTTCTAACAGCACCTGTCTTTTATGCTTGGTAACTCGTATAGTGCACTGTCTAAGTGGTTTGTCTGAAGCAGCTGCATGTCACTGTCACGTTCTGGGACCTGAGGTGGCTCTTGATCTTTGGGAGCTTACACACCAGATAGGCCAGCTTCAAGCTGCAGCTGCAGGGACAGCCTAGCCCTATTTGTTTAAAGAGAGAGAACATCAACATTCACTTCTGTTTCAACTTTCCCCTTTTCCTGGAATCTCTGCCACTTTGCTCGTGGGTCTGATGGCTGTCGGATTGCATGACAGCATTGGCACGGAGCATGATGCGCATTATTTCCTTCCTTGTTTGTGCTCCCTCTTCTGTGACCCTGTCTATGACGACTGACAAAATTCAACCAAAGGCCTGTAGCATTCGCAGGAGAACCTAAGACTGGCATCAAGACCTTGGTTGTGATGGCCTGCAGAGCAGGTGGCCCTGGAACTGCCACCCACTCCATAAATATCTGAATGCTTTCAATGCCATGCAAATGCAACCCACACATACAAGTTGGTGATTGCTCCACAATTGCCACCATGGTCCTGAAGCAGTGGTAGAGTCTGCCGTGCTCTGGAAGCATTTTACTTTGGAATATAGGGCCACAGTGATCTGGGTCCACTGCATAAGCAACTGGTGAAACAAGTTATCACCTCCTCCAACAATGAGGGGCCTTCCCATCTCTTCCTATTCTCCAGTGTTCAGAAATTCTACCTCTGTGTTCTGCTCATGTCGTCTATCTATATTCCAACTGAATGTAACTGGGCTGCTGCATGGCAAGTCTGGGAAATATAGTGAGTAGCCCATCCCACTTTCTGTCTTGCAAGAGCCTCCTGAAACCCTCTCCCTGCCACTTACCTGCAAGCAGTACAGTGAACAAGGACTGTCTGATAGTTACCGCCCGGAGCTGTTCTGTGCCCTTTTCCTGTCTGTTCTAGGCAGGAAGTGGGCATATGGCATTTAAATGGATCCCTTGAGTTAAAACACCGTGCCTGAAACTTAGGCCAGCGTTTTTTACTTACTCCAATTCCTGTCTTCCTGAAACCTGCTCGGGTTTCAAATCAACCCCTATTATTTTCTAAGTGAGCTTGCTGATTGCTTCATTGATTTTCATGAATGAGACATTTGAGTCAAACAAAAATCAGTATTTTCCTTATGAAACTTTATTCATTTCTGAAAAAAGGAGCAAAAATGTTTCAATGAATAATAAGCCACCACAACTATACCAGTTCATATCATTTCCATGGTGGTATTAATTGTTTTCCAAATCCTGAAAATTACATTTATAAAAATAAATACATGAATAATTTGCAACTCCAAAAAAAAATTAAACTTATCCATCCCATCTTTTTTACAAATAGCCCCGACTTTCTGTACCATCCCCAGCCTGCAGAGGTCAATGCCAGGCTGCACCTGTAATATTTTTAAAATATCTGTCCTGAGCCCTGGGTGCAAATTAGAATTTCCAGGAGCTGGCAACCAGCAATGGGCCCTCCACCAGAATGTATCCGTCCATCCCTCCCCAACCGAATCTCCTCAAGTCCCTCATGTGGGTCTGCCTCATCCTACTGCTGGACTATGCCCCCTTATCCGCTCCTCATGACTACATCTGACCCATTCCCCCGTCCGTGCTCCCAGGCACCACCTCTGGTCTGAGCAGGGAAGTGGCTGTGGTTTCTCCTCCTCCCCCAGGTAAAAGCAGGTTGGTGGCTGTTGGGAAGGGTAAAGAGGACAAAAAGGAGGTGTTAAAACTTTCCAGGAGAAACAGGGGCAACTTCCCCCTGAAAATTCACTTCGTTAATGAGAAAAATGTATGCAGTCATGCTGAGAGAGACAAATTGAGTGGAAGGCAAATAAAAGGCTGAAAGTTTGAAAGAGGGAAAATTTACAGGAGGAGAGACGCCGACCCTGATATTTACGGGAAGGCAGAGAGGGTGTAAGTGAGGCTGAAAATTGACTTATTATCTGGTGAAGCCGGGAACATGGAGTTCCTGCCCAACTTAAGGTCAGAACCTCACTCACATTTGTTTTAGCTCTGGATGACCTGGCCAGCGGTGGGAGGGGGGGACATCAGGAGGCGAGGTCAGGGATCCTTGGGGACAGAACCTGGCACTCAGAAAGGAGGTGAGAGCCCATGATCAGGAGTGGTGGTGGGGAAGAACCCATGCTCAGAAGAGGAAGGAGAGGAGAGCCAACAGTTAGAACTAAGGGTTTCTTGTCACCGTGCCGCAACAGTCAATGTTAAAACAGGCTCCCAATTGCATTGCGGGATCCAGATTTTAAAGACATTAATTAAGTTTGCTGCTTCTCCACAGTGCGACACTCAGACCCTTGATATCCGCGGCTGTACCCAAGGCTGTAGCCAAGTTGGGATCGTGTTCCTCATGTTTAACTCTTCAACCCTCATTTCCAACCTACTCCTGCCTGTCGTTGGAGGGGTGGGGGGGTTAATATCAAGGCCGTATTTTTGGCAATAAACAGCTCTGTATGAGATCAACTAGTTCTAAAAAAATTAATGTCTAATCCCACACAGACATCTTTATATGTCTCCTTAAGGCTTTCCAGCACTTTAACCTTCTCTATCAGTACCACAATAGTCATTATTTTTAAAGCATCGAACCTGTTCCTCATCCACACAAAAATCTTCATTCCAAATCCAGAGTAGCTTTCTCACCACAGAGAACCAATCTAGTATAACATAAAATAACATTTGTGTCACACAAGTGCCAGGCAATGACCATGTCCAACAACAGAGTATAACCATCTTTGTTTGACGTTCAACTGCATTATCATTGCTGAATCCCCCACCATCAACATCCTGGGGTTACCATTGACCACAAACTTAACTGGACCAGCCATATAAATATTGTGGCTACAAGAGCAGGTCAGAGGATGGGAATTCTGCAGTGAATAATTCACCTCCTGACTCCTCAAAGCCTGTCTGCCATCCACAAGTGAGGACTGTGATGGAATATTCTCTACCTGCCTAGATGAATGCAGCTCCAACAACTCTCAAGAAGTTCGACACCAATCAAGACAAAGCACCCGCTTGATGGCACCCCATCCACAACCTTAAACCTCATTCTCTTCACCACTGACGTGCAGTGGCAGCAGTGTGTATCATCAAAACTCGCCGAGACTCTTTTGACAGCACCTTCCAAATCCACAACCTCTACCACCTAGAAGAACAAAGGCAACAGATGCATGGGAACATCACCACCTGCAAGTTCTCCTAAAGTGACACACCATCATGATTTGGAACTATATTGCCATTCCTTCACTGTCGCTAGGTCAAAAATCTGGCACTCCCTAACAGCACTGTGGGTGTATGTACCCCACATGGACTGCAGTGGTTCAAGAAGGCAGCTTACCACCTGCTCAAGGGCAATTAGGGATGGGCAATAAATGCTCGCTTTGCAAGGGACACTCATCCCAAGAACAATTTTTTTTTAACTAGCTATTTTAGACTTGTATTGTCTAGCTTCCTGAAATACATGGATTTATTGTGTCAAAACCTGCCGATATTTTAAATAATTTTATATGATGTTAGTACTTATCAAAGCAAACTAATAGAACTGTGAGAATCTAGAAATCGGGTTTACAATGAATAAAATATTTATTTAAATCGTGTACCAATTCTATTTGGCTGGGTATAAATTCACAAAAATATTGTATCCAACGAATCAGCCAAGCCATTGTCTATCATCGAATCATGAAATCTTGCAGCACAGAAGGATGCCATTCAGCCCATCGTGCCTATGCTGGCTCTTTGAAAGAACAATCCAATTAATCCCACCTCCCCCACTCTTTCCCCATAGTCCAGCAAATCTTTCCTTTTGAAGTATATAATTGAAAATCCCTGAATCTGCCTCCATCACCCATTCAGGCAATTCATTCCAGATCATAACAACTCTCTAAGTATCTTTTTAACCTCATCTCCCTCTTTGTTCTTTTGTTATTTATCTTAAATCTGTGTCTGCTAGTTATTGATCCTCCTGCCAGTGGAAACAATTTCTTCCTATCTATTCTATCAAAATCCTTCATAATTTTGAACAGCGCTCTTAAATTACTATTAAATGAACACTGCACAAACACTGGAATCCTTCTGTCTTTAGAATGAAATGTTCACAATTTTTTTTAAAAGTCTGTTATATTTTATAAATAAAGCATCTTGAACTGCTCAGGCCGTCCTTGCTGACCGACTGTGATGGAAAAGGTGGACAAAAGCTTGTTCTGAATAACTTCTTGACCTGTTATTTTTCTGGTGAAGGTAATATAAGGCTATAAGGAATATGTTCACAGGAAATGCTGTGTAACATATAACATTTCACTGTGTTGTATCAGATGTTGGATAATAACTTTGTAGGAAAGTACCAGATTGGAGTGGAAAAGGTTAATCAGGGCAGCTGCAGAATTTGGTGATATGATAAATTACAGTGCACTTTTCAGTGTTCATAATTCAGAAATTATATTCTGAAGCGTAACTAAACTCTCTTTCCTAGTTCTGTGCTTGTTCTGGGTGTATGCCGGAGGCAGTTTCCACTAGATGAATAGTAACAAATTGCAATGGAAATATCCTTTACAAATGTCTTCAGGGTGTATGTGAAGATTAAGCCTCATCAAAAGTAGAGGTATTTTTGCTTTTCACGACAGCATTTCCATTAATCAGCAAGATTCATTTTTCACAAATGTAAATGGAGTCTCATTATATCTGAGTTTAGTATAAACAGGTTCCATTATAATACAGCTTTATCATTTTCTGCTGTCCCACTTCTTGAACTTCAGTAAACTAGAAACAATGTACTTTTGTAAAATGCTGGCTTCAGATATATTTGGTTGTTTTGGACTGAGCTCACAATGAATAATGAACTTTATCTGAGCCTCACTCCAGGTCAAATGGTTAAGGTAGTGGGCTGTGCATGGAATTGATCAGGAAATTATCATGATTCTGTGGTGGGTCTAGACCACCCCAAATGACTTTCCTCAAGTCAGTTAACAAACTGAGGAAGCTAACATTATTCACTCAGAAATACAGACTGCAGCTGCATAAATGATCCACTAGTTCTTCAGGTCACTGTAAACAATTCCTGGTATTATTACATTTTCTAATGCTCTTGGTAAAAAATCTCCCACTACTTTCACCTGCCACAGTACCAAGACAGCTCTTATCAAAGTCACAAATGACATCTCCGTTATGACCAAGGCAGGCGTAATGCACTGTTAATTTAGTCCCATTACTCCACAGGTCACAGCATATCAAGAAAGTTTTCCGCCTACCAAAGAATAGCCAAATTAAACACTCTATTTGTCCTCCAGAATAAAGGACACCAAATCAGGTTTATTTAAGCAACAACAACATTAACTATTTATTATCATTTCTATTCTAAGTCTTAAACAATAATGAGATAAATATACATGTGAAAGAATTTTTAAAACTCCTTATTATTCCTAGCCCTCATGCACACACATATATTCAAAATCTGGTTAATCAGGGGAAAGGATTTTTTGGTTTACAGCTGTTTCTTAGGAATAAAAAGGGAAAAAAAATAAAATGATTGAGTTTATCATGTTCTGGTCAGATGTTTTCGGTATGGCGAGGTGTCGCAGAGTCAAATAGTCGGATGCCACTCGAAGTCTCTCTAGCCAAGGTTGTTGAACAGACTATGATGGGTAAGCATTCAAGGCAATTTGTCTGCAGTAGGCGTTGCACAGGTCTTTCAGTAAAGGTGTAGCTACAAGTCTGCTTAGGTTTTGAAGCAGCAGTCCAGCAGTAGAAACTTTCTTGAGATTTCAGGATCTCCCAAAACACAGGAGGCACAGGAACCACTCTTGAGGCAGGGATTCTTCAAAGACTGGAGGCAACGGGAATCTGCTACCTCTGACATACAGGGCTTTCTTCTCTGAAAAGCAGTTTTCCTCTACAGAGTGAAGTAATTCATTTTTTCCTGGGTCTTTTTTCTCTCTCCAGATCACAACCACATTTCAAATGCAGGATTTCTTTTCAAGAGATGCAAGTCTTCCTTTATAGAGAGGTCTTTTTCTCCAGTCTCCAGGCAGGTCACAGCCAGATTTCAACCTGCTCCTTGTCCAACTCACGGGTCTTTTCACAACACAAAAGTGAAACGACCTTCAACAATCAAGTCACATGGCAATCATAAATCTTGACGTGTCATTCCCCTGCTGAGTTGTTTGGAAACAGGTGCCTTGCCCTGAGTGTATTTCACTCAGTTCAAACCCACCAAGTTTCAGCAATTAATCGCCACAGAAAAAAGTCCTTTCCTCAGTTTTTAAAAACATACAGAATTCAAAGTTTTCAAAACAAAAACAGAACTCTTGTAACATATCCTATGTGACTGTGACAGAGGTAAACTATCTTCTTCATCCTTTTCCACTTGTCTGTGGCCTTTGACACGATCGATCACACAATCATCGCCTAAGGGTTTTTTTTTTAGCACCTGATAAAAGTGCGCTCCATAATGCAACTCAGAAGCACCCTGTGGCATTTGCACTGAGTATGGACCCCATCCTTTCCAGTGTGGAAGTGGTGGCCAGCTACATTACCACACGTGAACCCAATCATGATGCAGCATCTGGCCAATGTTTCAGCTTCCATTGCAGCACATACAGCAGCTGCCCAACAGACTGAAGTCATGCAACGCTCAGCTTTTTTTTTTATTCGTTTGGGGGATATGGGTGTCGCTGACAAGGCCAGCATTTATTTCCCATCCCTAATTGCCCTTGAGAAGGTGGTGGTGAGCTGCCTTCTTGAACTACTGCAGTCCATGTGGGGTAGGTACACCCACAATGCTGTTAGGAAGGGAGTTCCAGGATTTTGTCCCAGCGACTGTGAGGGAAAGGTGACATTGTTCCAAGTCAGGATGGTGCATGCTTGGAGGGGAACTTGCCAGTGGTGGTGTTCCCATGCATCTGCTGCCCTTGTCCTTCTAGGTGGTACAGGGCACGGGTTTGGAAGATGCTGTCAAAGGAGCCTGAGTGCGTTGCTGCAGTGCATTTTGCAAATGGTACACACTGCTGCCACTGTGTGTCGGCGATGAAGGGAGTGAATGTTTGTAGATGAGGTGCCAATCAAGCGGGCTGCTTTGTCCTGGATGGTGTGGAGCTTCTTGAGTGTTGTTGGAGCTGCACCCATCCAGGCAAGTGGAGAGTACTCCATCACATTCCTGACTTGTGCCTTGTAGATGGTGGACAGGCTTTGGGGAGTCAGGAGGTGAGTTACTTGTAACAGAATTCCTAGCCTCTGACCTGCTCTTGTGGGCCATGGTATTTATATGGCTTCTCCAGTTCAGTTTCTGGTCAATGGTAACCCCCGGGATGTTGACAGTGGGGGAGTCAGTGATCATAATGCCATTGAATGTCAAGGGGAGATGGTTAGATTCTCTCTTCTTAGAGATGGTCATTGCCTGGCACATGTGTGGCACTAATGTTACTTACTACCTATCAGCCCAAGCCTGGATATTGTCCAGGTCTTGCTGCATTTCTACACAGATTGCATCAGTATCTGAGGAGTCGCGAATGGTCATAGAGAGATACAGCACAGAAACAGGCCCTTCGGCGCAACGGGTCTGTGCCGACCATCAACCACCCATTTATCGTAATCCTACATTAATCCCAGTTTTTCCATCTCACATCCCCACCTTCCCTCAATTCTCCTACCACCGACCTACACTAGGGGCATTTTTTTTTTACTATGGCCAATTTACCTATCAACCCTGCAAGTCTTTGACATGTGGGGGGAAACCGGAGCACCCGGAGGAAACCCACACGGTCACAGGGAGAACTTGCAAACTCCGCACAGGCAGTACCCAGAACCGAATCCGGGTCGCAGGAGCTGTGAAGCTGCGGTGCCAGCCACTGTGCCACTGCGTCGCCCCAGTGCTGAACATTGTGCAATCATCAGCGAACATCCCCACTTCTGACCTTATGATTGAAGGAAGGTCATTGATGAAGCAGCTGAAGATGGTTGGGCCTAGGACACTACCCTGAAGAACTCCTGCAGTGATGTCCTGGAGCTCAGATGATTGACCTCCAACAATCACAAGCATCTTCCTTTGTGCTAGGTATGACTCCAGCCAGCGGAGGGTTTTCCCCCTGATTCCCATAGACTCCAGTTTTGCTAGGGCTCCTTGATGCCATACTCGGTCAAATGCTGCCTTGATGTCAAGGGCAGTCACTCTCACCTCACCTCTTGAGTTCAGCTCTTTTGTCCATGTTTGAACCAAGGCTGTAATGAGGTCAGGAGCTGAGTGGCCCTGGCGGAACCCAAACTGAGCGTCACTGAGCAGGTTATTGCTAAGCAAGTGCTGCTTGATAGCATTATCGACGGCACCTTCCATCACTTTACTGATGATTGAGAGTAGACTGATGGGGCGGTAATTGGCTGGGTTGGATTTGTCCTGCTTTTTGTGTACAGGACATACCTGGGCAATTTTGCACATTGCCAGGTAGATGCCAGTAACTGCGCGGCTAGTTCTGGAGCACTACTTCAGTACTATTGCCGGAATGTTGTCAGGGTCCATAGCCTTTGCAGTATCCAGTGCCTTCATTCGTTTCTTGGTATCACATGGAGTGAATCAAATTGGCTGAAGTCTGGCATCTGTGATGCTGGGGGCTTCCGGAGGAGGCCAAGATGGATCATACACTCAGCACTTCTGGCTGAAGATTGTTGCAAATGCTTCAGCCTTATCTTTTGCACTGATGTGCTGGGCTCCCTATCATTGAGATAGGGATATTTGTGGAGCCACCTCCTCCTGTCTTTTGTTTAATTGTCCACCACCATTCAGGACTGGATGTGGCAGGACTGCAGAGCTTGGATCTGATCTGTTGGGTGTGGGATTGCTTAGCTCTGTCAATCGCATGCTGCTTCTGCTGTTTGGCATGCAAGTAGTCCTGGGTTGGAGTTTCACCAGGTTGACACCTCATTTTGAGGTTTGCCTGGTGCTGCTCCTCCTGCACTCTTCATTGAACCAGGGTTGGTCCCCGGCTTGATGGTAATGGTAGAGTGGGGGATATGCCGGGCCATGAGGTTACAATTCTGCTGCTGCTAATGGCCCACAGCGCCTCATGGATGCCAAGGTTTGCATTGGGCATTGCTAGATCTGTTCTAAGTCTATCCCATTTAGCACGGTGGTAGTGCCACACAACACAATGGATGGTATCCTCAATGTGAAGACAGGATCTTGTCTCCACAACGACTGTGCGGTGGTCACTCCAACCAATACTATCATGGACAGGTGCGTCTGCGGCAGACAGATTGGTGAGGATGAGGTCAAGTATGTTTTTCCCTCTTATTGGTTCCCTCACCACCTGCTGCAGACATAGTCCAGCAGCTATGTCCTTGAGGACTCAGCCAGCTCGGTCAGTAGTGGTGCTACCGAGCAATTCTTGGTGATGGACATCGAAGTCTCGCACCCAGAGTGCATATGTGCCCTTGCCACCCTCAGTGCTTCCTCCAAGTGCTGTTCAAAATGGAGGAATACTGACTCATCAGCTGAGGGGGGGGGTGCGGTAGGTGGTAATCAGCAGGAGGTTTCCTTGCCCAAGTTTGACCTGATGCCATGAGACTTCATGGGGTCCAGAGTCGATGTTGAGGACTCCCAGGACAACTCCCTCCTGACTATATCACTGTGCCGCCACCTCTGCTGGGTCTGGCCTGCTGGTGGGACATGACATACCCAGGGATGGTGATGGCCATGTAAGCTCAAACTGCTGCCATCATGGCTGTGGATACCAATGTTCAAAGGGGCTTGTAAGGACCCACATCAGTCCAGTAGTCTGTCCTCCAAGTCATTAGGGGAGGCAGCGCATAGTGGTATTGTCACTGGACTAGTAACCCAGAGACCCAGGGTATTGCTCTGGAGACATGGGTTCAAATCCCACTACAGCAGAAGGTGGAATTTGAATTCAATTAATAAAAAATCTGGAATTTAAAGCTAGTCTAATGATGGCCATGAAACCATTGTCGATTGTTGTAAAAACCCATCTGGTTCATGAATGTCCTTTAGGGAAGGAAATCTGCTGTCCTTACCTGGTCTGGCCTACATGTGACTCCAGACCCACAGCAATGTGGTTGACTCTTACATGCCCTCTGAAATGGCCTAGCAAGCCATTCAGTTGTATCTAACTGCTACAAAGTCAATAAAAAGGAATGAAACCGGACGGACCACCCGGCATCGACCTAGGCACCGGAAACGACAATGGCAAACCCAGCCCTGTTGACCCTGCAAAGTCCTCCTTACTAACATCTGGGGGCTTGTGTCAAAGTTGGGAGAGCTGTCCCACAGACTAGTCAAGCAACAGCCTGACATAGTCATACTCACCGAATCATACCTGACAGAAAATGTCCCAGGCACTGCCATCACCATCCCCGGGTATGTCCTGTCCCACCAGCAGGGCAGACCCAGCAGAGGTGGCGGCACAGTGGTATATAGTAGGGAGGGAGTTGCCCTGGGAGTCCTCAACATCGACTCTGGACCCCATGAAGTCTCATGGCATCAGGTCAAGCATGGACAAGGAAACCTCCTGCTGATTACCACCTACCGCCCTCCCTCAGCTGATGAGTCAGTACTCCTCCATGTTGAACAGCACTTGGAGGAAGCACTGAGGTTGGCAGAATGTACTCTGGGTGGGGGACTTCAATGTCCATCACCAAGAGTGGCTCGGTAGCACCACTACAGACCGAGCTGGCCGAGTCCTAAAGGACATAGCTGCTAGACTGAGTCCGCGGCAGGTGGTGAGGGAACGAATAAGAGGGGAAAACATACTTGACCTCGTCCTCACCAATCTGTCTGCTGTAGATGCATCTGTCCATGACAGTATTGGTAGGAGTGACCGCACAGTCGTTGCGGAGACGACGTCCCGCCTTCACATTGAGGATACCCTCCTTCGTGTTGTGTGGCACTACCACCATGCTAAATGGGATAGATTTCGAACAGATCTAGCAATGCAAAACTGGGCATCCATGAGGCGCTGTGGGCCATCAGCAGCAGCAGGATTGTACTCAACCACAATCTGTAACCTCATGGCCTGGCATATCCCCCCTTCTACCATTACCATCAAGCCAGGAGATTAACCCTGGTTCAATGAAGAGTGCAGGAGGGCATGCCAGGAGCAGCACCAGGCATACCTCAAAATAAGGTAGCAACCTGGTGAAGCTACAACACAGGACAATCTGCGTGCCAAACTGCATAAGCAGCATGCGATAGACAGAGCTAAGTGATCCCATAATCAACGCTTCAAATCTAAGCTCTGCAGTCCTGCCACATCCAGTTGTGAATGGTGGTGGACAATTATTAAACAACTAACTGGAGGAGATGGCTCCACAAATATCCCCATCCTCAGTGATGGGGGAGCCCAGAAAATCAGTGCAAAAAATAAGGCTGAAGCATTTGCAACAATCTTCAGCCAGAAGTGCCGAGTGGATGATCCATCTCGGCCTCCTATTGAAGTCCCCAGCACCACAGATGCCAGACTTCAGCCAATTCGATTCACTCTGCGTGATATCAAGAAACGACTGAAGGTATAGGATACTGCAAAGGCTGTGGGCCCTGACAATATTCCAGCAATAGTACTGAAGACCCGTGCTCCAGAACTTGCCGCGCCCCTAGCCAAGCTGTTCCAGTACGGCTACAACACTGGCATCTACCCTGCAATGTGGAAAATTGCCCAGGTATGTCCTGTGCACAAAAAGCAGGACAAGTCCAACCCGGCCAATTACCGCCCCATCAGCCTACTCTCAATCATCAGTAAAGTGATGGAAGGTGTCATGAACAGTGCCATCAAGCAGCACTTGCTTAGCAATAACCTACTCAGTGACGCTCAGTTTGGGTTCTGCCAGGGTCACTCAGCTCCTGACCTCATTACAGCCTTGGTTCAAACATGGACAAAAGAGCTGAACTCAAGAGGTGAGGTGAGAGTGAGTGCCCTTGACATCAAGGCAGTATTTGACTGAGTATGGCATCAAGGAGCCCTAGCAAAATGAGGTCAATGGGAATCAGGGGGAAAACCCTCCGCTGGTTGTAGTCATACCTAGTGCAAAGGAAGATGGTTGTGGTTGTTGGAGGTCAATCATCTGAGCTCCAGGACATCACTTCAGGAGTTCCTCAGGGTAGTGTCCTAGGCCCAACCATCTTCAGCTGCTTCATCAATGACCTTCCTTCAATCATAAGGTCAGAAGTGGGGATGTTCGCTGATGATTGCACAATGTTCAGCACCATTCGTGACTCCTCAGATACTGAAGCAGTCCGTGTAGAAATGCAGCAAGACCTGGACAATATCCAGGTTTGGGCTGCTAAGTGGCAATTATCATTCATGCCACCAAGTGCCAGGCAATGACCATCTCCAGCAAGGGAGAATCTAACCATCGCCCCTTAACATTCAATGGCATTACCTTAGCTGAATCCCCCACTTTCAGCATCCTAGGGGCTACCACTGACCAGAAACTGAACTGGAGTAGCCATATAAATGTCATGGCTACACAGAGCAGGTCAGAGGCTAGGAATCCTGCAGCCAGTAACTCACCACCTGACTCCCCAAAGCCTGTTCATCATCCACAAGGCGCAAGTCAGGAGTGTGATGGAATACTCTCCACTTGCCTGGATGGGTGCAGCTCCAACAACACTCAAGAAGCTCGACACTATTCCAGGACAAAGCAGCCCACTTGATTGGCACCCCATCCACAAACATTCACTCCCTCCACCACCGACGCACAATGGCAGCAGTGTGTACCATCTACAAGATGCACTGCAGCAATGCACCAAGGCTCCTTAGACAGCATCTTCCAAACCCGCGACCTCTACCAACTAGAAGGACAAGGGCAGCAAATGCATGGGAACACCACCACCTGCAAATTCCCCTCCAAGTCACACACCATCCTAACTTGGAACTATATCGCCATTCCTTCACTGTCGCTGGGTCAAAATCCTGGAACTCCCTTCCTAATAGCACTGTGGGTGTACCTACCCCACATGGACTGCAGCGGTTCAAGAAGGCAGCTCACCACCACCTTCTCAAGGGCAATTAGGGATGGGCAATAAATGCTGGCCTGGCCAGCGCTGTCCACATCCCATGAATGAATTTTTTAAAAAATCATCGCCAGGAATGCTGAGGCGTCTCCCTGGGAGAGAGGCAGTGGCTCCATGGAGAATGAACCCACTGACCTCTCAGGATGACAGCACTTGTCCTTCCTCTAATAGACTCCGTCCCAGTGACCTTGCAGTTGCCTTTCAGCTTGCCAGCCATGCTGCAGCCACTGGTGTAGCATTGTGAAGGAGTACTAGGATGGGCAAAGTAATGGAAGACAGGTACTAAGGGAACGCACAAGGATGATTAGTTGACTTCTGTTTAGAATACTGGATAGTTTGATTGATGGAAGTTATTTTTAATTTTTATTTTGTGGTGGCTTTTATTTTTGCATTGTGCCTAAGGGATGTCAGCTGTAATGTCAGTGACTGAGGGAAGGTAAGATGTGGAAGTGTTGGTGAATGGAAAATTAGGGTTCTGATTACTGCTACTGCAGTTGGATGAGCTGGTCACAGATGACCTGAACAGAAAGGGGATATGTTGCTTGTCTCCTTTTTCTCCTCCACTTCCTGCTCAGTTGCTTGCCGTGTACCTAGTGCCAATGGCTGCATTCTCATGAAGGTGAGCTTGTACAGGATGCAGCAGACCATGGTGAATTGTAACATGCACTCTGGTGAGTACTGCTGGGCTCGCCCAGAGTGGTCTAGACAGCAGAAGCGTTGCTTAAGCATCCTAATAGTTTGCTCAATAACATTTCATGCGGCAGCGCTCCTCACATTATATGCATTCTGGCCACATATGTGTTGGTCGCACAACTAGGTTATGAGCCATGGAGTCAGCAGATGACCCCTGACACCCAGTAGCTACCCTCTGGTTTTTCATGGTGGCTCAAATGCTAATGGTACAGTGGACTGGCACAGAATACAGGCATCATGACTGCTGCCAGGATACTGGGCATTGACCTGCATGATGCGCTGAGTATGGTGTGATGTCCTCAAGACTTGAGTGAGGTTTAGCCGAGTTTGGTATAGGATAATGAGGCAAAGACAGAGCCACAAAGACTGCAGCAGCTGAACACAAAGGCTACTCCATTTATTGGGTTTTAGTTTCACTTTCACCTTGCTAACAGCCTCTAATGTACACAATACACAATGCAATTGCAATTTCAAAACACTCCAACACTACAGCTGGACATTGAGGGAAAGGAACCCCTTCCGACTGTGGTACATCTCAGAATTTACCTAAAGATGCAGGCTGGATATGGCCTCCTGCTGAGAGCAGCTTGTCCCCTTCTGTGTTCTCTTCTGCTCTGTCTCACTCTCATGCTGCAGGCCAATAGGAAACTTGACTGGGAGCAAGTGGTCTGAGCAGAACCCTTGAAGTCAGAACCCAGGCCTTCACCACATGCTGCACCACTTCCTGTAGACTTCAGCAACTTTAAACAACTCTGCAAACACTTCCACTATCGCAGCAAGAGCCAGTAGAATTCAATCAGCAACTAACCAGAAAGTAATTGATAACTTTAAACAGTGCTGGTGGAGCTCCTTCCTGCTGCTGAATGCATGTTCAGCTGTGCTAGGTTAAGGGAAGGTGTTAGCTGCAACATTCAAGATGAAAATGGCATCGCTGGCATCAAATCAATGATATGCTGACTGGCGTCATGGTCTTCCTACTCCCCAGTGCACGGTCCCTGCGCCTGTGCTATGACCAAGATGGCCCACAACAGAATTGTGTGCAGGTAGTGCTGACGCCATTCTAGTACCAAAACGCCATCCGTGCTGCAAAAAATATGGGCACGACGCAACCGAATTTTGTGGTCTCCATCTCCATTTTAAATTTTACATTGGCTAATTGATATCCCAGGCCTCAGTAAACTTGGCAGATGAAGGGAGCTGGATCTAGCAGGAAAGTGCCTTTCCAGCACTGCAGTGGGCCAGGAAGAGGAGGAGTGCTTCTCCCCAGCCCACAAGCTGTAAACCACCCTACAATCAGCCAAACATCCCCCCTCCTGCACCCTGCAATCGGACCCTCCCCAGTTCATGCAAGCCACAACCTTTCACTGATCCAGCCTTCCCGATCTCCCACCAAACTCCCCCATCCATTTTTTTTTTATCGCTTCCTTCTCTGAGGTCCCTGGCTGTGGGCTCTGATCTCTCACGGCCCTTCCAATCTCCCCCTCCTGACAATTCAGATTCCTTATGCTGACTTGAAGAAAACTGTAGGAAGCAGCAAAGCAAAAGAGTAGGAAGGGGAAACGTGGGATATTTTAGTGGTTTTTTAAATAATGCATATATGCATAGAACATTATCTAAACAAATAAACTGATGCAAATGTGCAACAGATACATTCCTCACAGGTACTTAGGAAAGGAAAGTAAAACTGCCTATAGTGCTCCAGGTGTGGTTTCACCAAAGCCCTATATAATTGCAGCAAGACTTCCTTAATCTTATACTCCAACCCTCGTGCAATAAATGCCAAAACACCATTTGTCTTCCTAATTGCTTGCAGTCCCTGCATGTTAACTCTCTGTTATTCATGTACAAGGACACCCAAATTTTTCGAAATACCAACATTTATTTGTTACCTCTGAAAAAATATTTTGCTTTCCCATTCTTCTGACAAAAGTGGATAATTCCACACTTCTGTATATTATACTCCATCTGCCACCTTCTTGTCCAATCACTTAACTGGTCTACATCTCTTTGCAGCCACTTTATGTCCTCATCACGGCTTACTTTCCCACCTCACTTTGTATCATCGGCAAGCTCGCATATATTACATTCGGTCCCCTCATAATATGGATTGTTAAATAGCTGAGGCCCAAGCACTGATCCTTGCGGCACTCCACTAATTACAGCCTGCCATTCTGAAAATGACCCACTCATTCATACTATATGTTTTCTGTCCATTAACCAATCCTTAATCCATGCTAATATATTACCCCCAATCCCATGACCCCCTAATCTTGTGTGAGAACTTCTTGTGTCACAGCTTATTGAATGCCTTCTGAAAATCCAAATATACTACATCCACTAGTACTCCCCTATCTACCATGTTAGTTGAACCCTCAAAAAACTCTAATAGATTTGTCAAACACAATTTTCCTTTCATAAAACCATGTTGGCACTGCCTAATCATATTGTGATTTACATGGCACCATCAGTTATCTTAAAACAGCCACGGATTAGCACTAATTGGCAGCTACATTCAGTGGCCACAGGATGGCTGGTATGGAAAGTAGAAAATGTTGTATTGCTGGGACTGAGGCTCATTGTTAGGGAGGAGTCGAGGGAATTTTACACTGCATCTAACCATATTATGCTGATCTTGATAATGACAGTGGGTGCCCAAAATGTAAAGTGTTCCATCCCCCAATAGCAATATCCTTCAGCTTAATGAACACAGAGGAAAAAAGAAATCTTCTTCATTTTTGTAATATAATGACATAACACAACAACAAAAGGTTGTAGGGCATTGAAGTTTTGATGTCAGTGAGTTAGCAACAGCAAATAAGTTGTTTTTTGCAGGGTGAATCCAATTAACTAGGGGCAAGTAGCAATTCCTGAATCAAAACTAAGAATGCTGGAATGCACATCTGAAATTTAAAGAGAAAATGCTGGAAACCATCGTCAGGTCAGGCAGCATCTGTGGAGAGAACAGAGTAGGCTAAGTAGGCTAACCTGTCTCCCTCTGAAGTTGCTGCACAGAGTAGGCTAGGTGTTTCAGGTTGATGACCTTTTTGTGAGAAAATGTTACAGACGAACAGCTTATAAAAGAGAACAGGAGATGATTAAATAACTGAATTAGGTAAAGGATATGAGATGATTAAATGATAGAAGTGGTAACAGTGTAAGACAAAAGGAGGCAATAATGAGGGAAATTAGGGAAATTATTTCTCTCGGGGACTACTTCCTCTGACACCCTGGACCACTCACCCTTTACTCCTAACACCCACTGTTCTTTTCCCAGCATCTTTCCGTGCAAACACAGGAGTTACATCATTGGTCTTTTCATCTCCTCCCATACCATCATCCAGGCCCCCAAACACTCCTTCGAGGTGAAACAACAATTTATTTGTACCTTGCAACCTAGTATACTGTATAAAATGCTCACTATCCAGTGTCTTCTGCGTCAGGGACAAATAACCATCGATCTGAAACATTAACCTAACCTTCCTCTGTCCAGGTGTTGCCTGACCTGCTGAATGCTTCCAGCATTTTCTCTTCTAATTTCAGATATTATTGATGGTAGGTAAATTGATGAAAATGTTTTTGAACACTGCTTTGTTGCATTTTTGTTGTATGTCATTCTTAATACACACTGAATAGATCCATCTGCAACATATTCATAACTAGAATTATACTTTTATATTTGATAACTTTTATTTTAAAAGATGCAGATGAAGCCCACTAAACAATGCGCAGATTCCATATTACCCAACCTGTGATAGTTTGAAATATCATAATGACCACTAGGGGATGATCACAACACACAGTCTGCAATTCAGCTGAAGTACAGTACTCAGTATCTGAGTTTCAATTCCTCAAAAATATCTTCACCATGAAACCTATTACATAATTCAAATTGGAACAGATGAATACGGGAAACTGGGACAAATGGGAAAAGGGGTTTACTTGCCACCAGAGCTACCCATATCCTGCAGACCCTTGCATGTACAGAGGTTAAGTTTTGTTAATTATCAGCTCTGCTTCTCCAGCAAACAAAACTCTCACTCCCAGCTCCAGTCCTGGTTCCCACTATTGATTTTTAATTTCCGTTCACTGTGTCTGAACTGAATTTAGGAGAGTTGTCTTAATTTGATTTGTGCTTAAATTCCTATACATCTCTTGGTTTAACTGTTTGAAAAAGTGTCTGGTGAATTTATTAATCCACCAATGAGTGTATGTTGATAACAAATCCACCAACTTCAGGCTCCTGACATAAACACACAAGCACAGGCACTGATTGGGCTAAGGAAATTGGTGACGGAGAGTCAAGAACAGGTAAACGTGATCAATACAATGCTGGACCGATCTTCTCGCTGCTTCTCAAAGCCTGGCCACCTGAGTCTCTGCTTGGCCCCACTCAAATCTCAGCCACTCACCCGAGTTCCATATTCTGAGTGTCTGCCAGTCTCCACTTTTTTAAATTCATTGTCAGGATATGAGCATCACCAGCAAAGCCAGCATTTATTGCCCATCTCTAGTTTCCCTTGAGATGGTGGTGGTGGAATGACTTCTTATACCTCTCCTGTCCATGTGGTGAATGTACTCCTACAATGCCATTAGGTATAGAGTTTCAGAATTTTGACCCAGCAACAATGAAGGAGCGGTGATATATGCCCAAGTCGGAACGACTTGTCCTTCTAGGTGGTGGAGGTCGGGGATTTGGGAGGTGCTGTTGAAGAAGCCCTGGCAAGTTGCTGCCGTGTATCCTGTAGATACATTGCAGCCATGGTACGCCTGTGATGGAGGGAGTGGACGTTTAAGGAGGTGAATGAGGTGCCGATCAGATAGACTGCTTTGTCCTGGATGATGTCAAGCTTCTTGAATATTATTGCAGGTGCACTCAACCAGGCAAGTGGCAAATATTCCACCGCTCTCCTGACTCACTCCAATGTAGATGACGGAGAGGCTTTGGGGAGTCAGGAGGTGAGTCACTCGCCGCAGAATACCCAGACTCGAGTAGCCAAAGCATTGATGCAACTGGTGCAGTTGATCTTGGAGCAAGTTATCAACTGATGCTGTGACTGGCTGGTCTTACAGTCAACATGCACTCTGCTCACTATTTATAGTGCTATTGAGCACTGTACCAGCTGGCAGTTTATTTCATGGATGAGGATAAGGCAAAGACTTTGGATATGGATTGTACATGCACAATGTATCTTGGTTCTGCTTTCATAATGTTTGAAGCAACTTGGGATTTTTAAAATGCATGTGGCTTGCCAGTAGTAAGTTGAGACTAACCTGCACCACAGGCAACAGTTGTACACAAGAGCATAGGCGCCTTAAATATATTACTGAGATACTCAAAGAGGACAGGCAATAATAATTAGATAGACTTCTAATAAATTACATGAAAAAGACAAACTCCTTGCCTAGCTATCCGCTGGTCAAAGGATATAAATGAATTTCCATTCTTTCCCTGTTTCCAGTTATTTATTTAAATGTAACTGCTGTAAAACACAAATCATTTAATTAACTTCTTCAAACATAAAAGCTAGTTACTGTTGTGGACAGTTTTACTGCTG
This sequence comes from Heterodontus francisci, assembly GCF_036365525.1. Taxonomy (NCBI): domain Eukaryota; kingdom Metazoa; phylum Chordata; class Chondrichthyes; order Heterodontiformes; family Heterodontidae; genus Heterodontus; species Heterodontus francisci. The sequence continues at coordinate 28,790,478 of NC_090396.1, read as the reverse complement.
TTGGTTTTGTCACCTGTCACTTCTTATCCCACACAATTATTCACCTTTGTATGACCTTTTTCAGCTGTAGAGCTGGGTGGTATAGACTGGAAGTTTCTTCACAACTGCCACCAGAGACCACCTTGCAATTGGCTGACGTGAGACACACTTTCACGAGGTGAGATGGATGATGCAGCCTTTTTCCCTTCCCCACAAACATGGGACCTCAGACTGGGATCATGTAGTTATGAAACAGAAATGGAAAAAGCTGAAAATGCACAACAAACCAGTCAGCTTCTAAACGTTAGCCTGCATAACAGTCAATTGACTTTAAGAGTTGTGTTCAAGAGCCATTTCAACATGAAAAGGCGCAATATAAATATTATCTACTAAAGCAAAATAGGCTAATGTTTGGGGTGTTGTCCTTCGTCAGAATAATTCCAAACTCTGTCCAATGTTGATTGTGCTACTGTGGACCTCCAGCATTTTCTATTTTTATTTTAGATTTTTATCATTCACAATTTTTCTTTTTATCCCATAGACTTAAACTCTAATAATTGCTGGATTATTAGGCCACTGATGTTTTGGGAAGATTTTAAAAAAACAAGAACAGTGGCGCAGTGATTAGCACTGCAGCCTCACAGCTCCAGCGACCCGGGTTCAATTCTGGGTACTGTCTGTGTGGAGTTTGCAAGTTCTCCCTGTGTCTGCGTGGGTTTCCTCCGGGTGCTCCGGTTTCCTCCCACAGCCAAAAAGACTTGCTGGTTGATAGGTAAATTGGCCATTATAAATTGCCCCCAGTATAGGTAGGTGGTAGGGGAATATAGGGTCAGGTGAGGATGTGGTAGGAATATGGGATTAGTGTAGGATTAGTATAAATGGGTGGTTAATGGTCGGCACAGACTCGGTGGGCCGAAGGGCCCGTTTCAGTGCTGTATCTCTAAATCTTAACAGTATGCACTTATAGAGCAGGTGTGGACTAGATTCTGCTACTCCTATTTACACGTCCTCTAAATCAATCTTTTGGTTCTTTACCTGTCCCATTACCATCTCCTTTTGCCTTGCATCATCATTCCTTTTTTTGTTTAATCTGTCCTGCCATCTACACTATCATAGACCTTCCCTTTTGTTCTTTCCTCCCTTCCCTCTTTCTCTGTCTCTGCACTTGCCAGAAACTTGATACATCTCTAACTTTTTCCACTTCTGCGGAAAGGTCATTGACCTAAAACCTTAACTCTCTTTTTCTCTCCACAAATGCTGCCGAGTATTTCCAGCATTTTCTGTTTTTATTTCAGATTTCCAGCATCTGCAGTATTTTGCTTTTGTATAATGACTTACAGGAAATGAGTAATTGGGATCTGGTATCATTGCCAAATAGTATGTAGGCTGAAGGACAAAATCTTAGGTCAAGTCTGTAAACCTTAGAGAGTAACTGAACAAAAATTCAGCTGAACTTTGACAATTTTTTCAGTCAATAATTCAATTTTTCCAGGATACTGTAATTTCTTGAGTACATTTCCTAAATTATTCCTCTACATTTTAATTTTTTTATTACTTGAAGGCATCAGACATCACCACAAGTATCTTAGTGGCAACCAACTGATAGCATCTCCATGAGACATTTTTCTTGCAGTTAAAAATCTTGCCATAATCGGATAAGTATAGTGGCAGGACATGGGCTGCAATTGTTCAGATAGAAACCCTATCACACACTGAGTGAAGCAGGAATGAGTCACCTTCCTTGAGAAGGGCCGGAAAAATCAAGAGGATGAGTCACACTAGGTTGCTGTCCTACTTGTGGTTATTAATAAGCATTAGTAGAAAGTTGCTATCTTGCTTTTTAGTTGGAAAAATATGTTTATCAAGAGTAAAACTACAAGGGATAAATAGTTAAGCAATGGGAAATGGAATAAAAGCAAAATTAAATGCTTTTGTAGAATATAATCTAGCAAAACATTGCAGTGAATATGTTATCTGCCCCCTGTCATTAAAGAGTTAATGTAACTTTGGCTAATACAAATAAGTTATTAAAAGTTGTGCTATAATATTGAACAAGTTGAAAATGATTATGAAACTGTCTTCCAAAATTGTAGGGACAGTACAGCATTGTATTTACTGTGCAGTAACTCATCTCACTTCCACATTCATTTCAAGAATGACACTTGTATTGCAACACACTGCCTGATGCCCCACTGCCTAGGAAAGAGTCAGTCTAATATGATAGTAGGCATGTTGGATGCCTTCTGATCAACAACAAAACTAGCCAATCAGTAACTTCTCTTTTTTTTCCTGAGTTTAAACAATATTGATATACAGAAGTCAGAAGAGAGATAGCTGCAACTATTGCAAAAGAACATATGACAAGAAGGTAAAATAAATAAAGGTGGGAAGCTTTCTGATTACTTGTATCAGTTGGGACAATCCTTTGAACTATAATTTCACTTATGTACTGAACTTACATTTGGTTGTTGAACATTATTTTGGGGAACACAGAATTTAGCATAAACCGTAGTTGGATGCTTTATTTCAGTATTGCTTTGAAAATGTTTGAGTATTTTTCCAACTTTTAATTAAAAAACAAAATCCAGGTGAACAAAAAGGAGGAAATAAATACTTCATTTTCTGGATAAAAATGAGTAGGATGAGAAGTTAGTGTGTGGAAAAAAATCAGCAAAACTTTTAATCTTTTAGGAACAACATTTAAATCAAGATTAATAAGATAATACATTTTGATTTATTTAGGGTGAGCACTTTATTGAAAAATTATGGCCCAGAAATTATTGGAGACATCAGAAAAATGCTTAATGTGATCATCTGACATTTCTCAGTCCACTGTTTTAATGCAGGCTTTGATCTGTTTATTTTAAATGCATTAAAATATCAGACAAAGAATGTCATATGAGCTTGTTTAGCATTTGTCCACTATCATTGCAAGAGAAATTTCAGTGCTAACATTTTTAGATATCCTCTAGTAATTGATAGGGGGGTTTAAATCCAGGTAACACTGGGTTTGAATTAGATTGTGTTTATTGCTCATTCCTAGTTACCACAAGGACACTAAAAGGCTGACTGTCAGGCTAGAGTTATGTATCAGTTGCTGGGCACATCCCTGAAGGATATTCGTGAACCAGTTGGGTTTTTAAGACACCACAGCAGCTTTCAATGCTATTTTACTGGCAATGGCCCACAGATTACTAGATTTATTAAATTAAATTTATCAGAACTTGCCTTGTGGGATTTCAACTCTCAACTCTGGGTTGCTGATCCAGTACCATAACCATTAGGCTACCATACTGATTAATTGAGTTGCTACTGGAGGCTACTTCAACATAGCACAGATGGGGATAGAACTGAGACAAAGAGACCAGACAGGAAAAAAAAGACCATACTGGAAATTCTACCTTGAATAATCTTGGTATTTAATCAGGGTACAGGAAGCATAACGATGTAAATAGAATAATTATTGCTTGTGTAATTTACCTTTTGATGGTCTATTGGAGAGAATTCAGATGAGGAGCTGTTCAGCCCAACAAATATGATCCCCCATATACAGATCCAAATCTTGGGAGAGTGCCAAAAATTCTGAGATTTCAGAAGATCATACAGGTTGGGTAGTCTCAATATTTGGGTGAATAGACTGATTTTGTAATAATTTAAATTCCACTATTTGGTGGTGAAAACCAGCAAAACTAAAAATGACCAATATTAAGTATAGTCTTGTCCAAAAATGTAATTGTGTGCCTCATCTGTTTACTTTGGTGGAACAAATCATATTTCAACTCGATTCTAATTATTCAGCTTTGGCACACATCTAGATAACAACTGAAATCATGCCAGAATTTTATTTTCAAGAAATCTATCTGGCAAGCAACTGACCAATAGTTTAATGAGTGTTGCTACAAAATGAAAGACACAATCTGTAATAATTTGTTTTAGAATGTATTCGATCAATGCAAATATTTTAAAATTTATTATTGAAAACAGGTTTAAAAGCTAGTGGTGATTGTACAGGGGCTATCACTTTTTACATTATCACCAAGGTAATAAATACCAATGTAAAAAAAATTGATGAACTTTCTCAGGAATATGTTGTTACATCTGCCATATAACTGTAGTATATCAGTGTAGACAGATGTGAGTGTTTGTATATGATTCTCCTAGATAGTGAGCCCTCCGTTTCATATGTAATTCTGTCAGGAAAAATAAGGGAGATAAGATGTTGTACCACAAAGTGAAAAAGGCAATTTCAGGGTCAGTTATCCGAGCAGTCCTCATGTAACTTCCAACAGCCTATTTGAGAACAGCATTGGTAGAAATTATGGGAGCAGATCTCCTACCCAGCCTGCCAGTCTCTACAAATGTAACCAGCTGCTTGGAGATACAGGAAAGTAGACCTCCATTTATTCTTGTTTTTTGAGAATGGCTCAGTTCTGCTCCTATTCCAGGTGGTGTGATAAGATTGGAGTTTACCATATCACAAACTGTAGAAAGATGCCAAGTTCTTATGTCTCCCGGTCACAACATGTTGATTCAATGTTGTACTCTACAAGATACATTTTTTTGAGGGCTTTGTAAAATGAATGAATGAAATGAAATTGTGTTATTCCACAAGTTGTTTGGAGCATTTAAGACCCTATTGTAATTCTCTGGAACAGGCCAAGCCGTGGAACTCGCCCAATTTGTTTAAATATTTTCCTTCCCCATTTAGGTTTTTCCAGTCACATGGATTGATGGGCAACCAATTCCAACCCCACTTTGTAGTTAAAGCTGTGTGAGCACCATCAGCGATGACTTGTCACCTTGGCTTCCCCACCAATGGGAAGATGTCATAACTCCACTCAGTGCAGCTTCAAACGAGATTGAAAACTGATTATGAGTTCAATCTCTTAACTGGTACTTCTCAACTTCATGCCTTCCAGGTCATCTTTGAGCAACACACATATACAGGCACAGTAATCAAAATGATACTACTGAAACAAAAATAAAAATCAGTTTTCACCATTTTCACTGCCACATCAGATTATTGAGATTATGAGATTCAAAATATTCTTACTTACTGATAGAAATTAAATGATAACTAACATTTTGCACATCTTCAAACACAGAAGGGGAAAACTAAATTCAGATTTTGGGTGTCCATTTGTAACTTTGAAAATTACACACAGCCTACTCAAAACCCAAAGTAAGGTGATCAATTCAGAAAAGCCTGGAGTTTTGTGTTCAGGAACTAATTCTGAGTAAATACTAAAAACAGCTTGCAACTTAAGCATACAATTGTCAACTTCACCCTGCAGGGTGAGCGGAACTCGTGTCCTTGCAGCAAACCCTGGATGTGGCTGCAGCCTGCGTCACAAACAACGCTACGCGAGGGGCGGGGCCAATGTCTGGCGACCCGGACGCGTGCCCCCTTTCCCCGCCCTGGCCGCGTTGCCGGGTGGGAACTGTAGTTTGTTTTCCTCTGGACTCGCGCCTCCCGCGAAGGTGGCTGCCCGAGGCGTCGGAACTACAGGTCCCAGAGTGCGCCGCGGTAGCTCCGCGTCTGCGCAGTGGGAAGCGTCGTCCTGTGCCGCCCCCCTCCCCCTCCTCTCCCTTTCCCATCTTGTTCCTTCACTCACAGATGTGACGCCAGGAGGGACGCATTCTTAATGGGATTTTCCCGAATTTTTCTGTGATTACATCTTTCTCGGGCCGTACACAAATCTCAGTTTTTTTTAAAATTTCTCTCTTACACACAGAGGGCCTCTCTCTCGCCGTTGGAAGGGGGCAGCAGGTTTCCATGCCTTCTTTGTCAGGGCTGCAGTGGCGGCGCCTCCAGGCAGTCGGGCAGTTCCTAGTTTAAAATATCTTTTCCTTTTTTTGTTGAAAAAAACCCAAGAAAAAATTAATTTCATTTAGAAACTAACCTGTGGACTTTCCTGTGGAAACGGCTGCGCGTCGTTTCTCTCGCCGTCTTAAGTTTTGGGTTAAATAGATACATTTGTGTAAACGGGCTTAAAATTTTGGAGGTTTTATTTTTTTAATTATATAACCAATTCATTTAAAAAAAAAATTCGTGTGTGTGTCTGTCTTTGATTGTGATATGGTGCGTGAAGGAAGACAGGAGGCGGATTTTAACTGGTTTTTGTTGACGGTGCCGGCGGGGTTTGGGTCCTGTTAAGTGCTTAAGAGATTTGAGTGCAAGTGTGTGTAAGGGGGTGGGGGGTGTTTTTATATTTAAAAAAAAGGAAGCGAGTGACCGAGCGAACGAGTTGCTGCATTGCAGCCCCCCCCCTTGGAATATTATCTGTACAATGGCGACTCCCAGCTACAGCAACAACTCCAGCAGCTCAGCTCAGCAGCAACAGAGTCAGCAGCAAAACACAACTACCTGCATGCAGGGTAAGCCGTCGCACCGCACTCTTGTGCAATTTTATTTGCAGCCTGTGAATGTAGATTTCCACCTTGTCTTTCTGTTTCTGGAGTGTTCGTACTGTGCCACACGTACAACAAACAACCTCTTCATTTTGCTTAGATGTGCAAGGTGTGGGTCCATTTAGGCAGCTCTAATTTGTCTGCACTTTAAAATACATTTATCATTCATGAGATTAATATCGGGGGAGTTTTTTATGCCTCCAGTGTTTACAACATTGCAGGTGCTACTATGTAAAATGTGTTGGGGGTTTTTAATTGTCAATTTTAGGCTCCTGTTCGTATGTCCTACATTTACCTTTTACTGAAAGAAGTAATTGCATTTAAGTAATGCCTTGGCACCTGAAACATTCCAAAGTGCTTAACATGGTGAATTATCTTGAAATGTTTGCATGAATGTTTCAGTTATGGCATAGTATAGTGGTGTTGGAATACAAATTCTCCTATTTACACGGCCCCATTTCCTCTGCCTCTGGTTGCAGTGAAATATATTATAACTCCCATTACAGTCGAGTATTTCAAACTTGGATAGAGTCATAGTCATTTACGGCATCGAAGGTGGTCATTTGGCTTGTTACTATGTCTTTTTACACTGGTAATCATTTTTTATAGTTAACTTGGCTTGCTGTGGTAACGAGTAATGGTGCCTGCCTTCCCTAAATAAGGGCTTTAGTTAAACGACGTTACACTGAGTAGATATTTCTACCTGTTTTAGCTTATTTTTCAGGCCCATATTCTACTTTGGTACAGTACTTATCCTGTGAGGTTCCTCTATGTAAATTTAATAAATCTAATTACAATAGCATTATGTAGAGGAACAGAATAGGTATTGCAGGCTATTGGAACATAAGATTAAAGGCTAAGTCTATTTTGCAGGGTGACAATGTTTGTATTTGGCATCTAGCTGGAATATAGTTGGCAATATAATGTAGTAACTAAACTATTTTTGCACCTTTTTGGGTTGTAGGATGTTAAATCAAGTACTTAAAAGATTTCATTCTTTGCACATCTATTTTTAGCGATATACAACATAGAAGACAAGTATAAAAATTTGATGGTGGAATTGCTGCCAGCTGCAAAATTGTAGATAAAACTATATGGTATTTTCCTGGTATTCTGTCAAAAGTAAATGACATTACTGAAATAATGCTGAATTCATTCATCCATTTCATTATTACCGTCCTTTCAGCCATATACTGTCTCTTAATAGGATCAGTATGATGAAAATATTGCAGTAATAAAACTTGGAGAACTTGTAGACAATAACTAATGCCTGGTTGTAAGCTACAGGGCAATAATGTTTAACCTTGTGTTATTAATCTTGAATACTTGAGATTTGCTGTTGTAGTTTGCAACATCAGAATTTGCTTGATTAGCTTATTGTTTTGCTAGTCATTCATTCTTTTGGTTTACCTTTGAAGGTTCCATTTCCCTTTCTCCCTCGTGGAGTCTCTATGCCCCACATCATGGTTTGAATATACGGTCAGCTTATTTCCCCCAGCCTCCATGAACCTAGAGGTACTTGAGAAGCTCTAGGTTTGCCCCCTTTCTTAAAACAAAATGTAGTATTTACTCTAAATGGTGACATGTGGGATAAACAAATCAGTGAGTGGGGATTGTGGCCATGTGTCGATGTCCTGCCACATAATATTGGTGTGTGATAGTATGTCAGTGTCTGTGACTGTATTGCCATGCCAGCCTTCTATTAAAAATGTATACTTGACAAAATGTATTGAATTAAAAATTATATGAAATGTTGTACAAGAATTTAGACTACGCTGTTGCAAAAAAATTAGATACAATTTGTTGTACATTGATGAAACAGTTCATAGAGGAAATACAAATGTTCCCTTCCTTTCTGAAATGTTGCATTGCAAGCTGTGGATAATATTTCCAAAATGACGTGCCTTTTTTTGGTCTGCTAAAACATTATAGACATTTTTATATTGGTCCTACAAATTGTCAGTTCGTAGGAGGCCAATAGTGCAATATTCCATTTTGTTTGTGTTGTAACTAAAGTGTAGTTCTGGAAAATGTTTTTACAGTGTAAGATTATGAAATTTGCATAATTGTACTGCTGAATGTATTTCATAATTTTACATTATAAACTTTGATTAATTGGTTCCATCACACATGGTTGTTCTCAGACATGAGTTGCAGAGCACACTAGCCAATGGTATCTGTCTCAATATTGCATACCAACATTAAAAAAAGCCTGTTAAACCTAAAGCTGTTTCATGAGTTCATTTGTCCTCTGGGCTGGCAGTACTATTGAACACACGAGAGTACAGTTGCAGTAGGTAGTAATTTAGTCTCAAGTTGGATTAAGGAAGATCTTCAGTGCAGAGTCAGGAATGCCATTTATTGGCTGTAATTGCTGTTTTGTTTGGAATTCATTTATGAATGAGGCCCAGTGTGGCAGTACCCTTGGCCATGTCCAATTAGTGGCTATGGGTTCCACCTGCACATTATATTAGGGTGTGTGGTATGTTCAGCATGCTTTTTTTAGTTGGCTTTTCTGCAGTTATCAGCACAGGCGTTAGGTACTGTGAAGTGTTTGGTGTTTTCATTTACTTGCATCTATGGCAGAGCTCTTATATTAAAGCCAAATCTGAAATTAAAAAGCTGATATCCGTAAAAGTGACCGAAGCTGTTGGATTGTCACAAAAACCCAACTGGTTCAGTAATGTCCTTTAGGGAAGGAAACCTGACATCCTTACCTGGTCTGGGTTATATGTGACTCCAGTCTCATGCCAGTGTGGCTGAGTCTTGACTGCCTTCTGAAAGGCCTAGCAAGCCTCTCCGTTACATCAAACTGCTGTAAAAAGAGGTTTAACCTACTTGGCCTCATTCTCACCAATCTACCTGTTGCGGATACATCTGCTCATAACAGTATTGTTATTGTGGAGGCCAAATCCCATCTTCACCCTAAGAACACCCAGCAACATTTTGTTGTGGCACTACCACTTTGCTAAATGGGTTAGATTAAGGTGTCAGCCTTGGTACTGTGGGTAGCTTCCTTATCTTTGAGTCAGAAAATTGTGGGTTCATTCATTGAGCACTGACACTTCTGTGCAGTACAGAGGGAGTGCTGCACTGTCAGTGGTGCTGTGTTTCGGATGAGTTGATCTGAGGCTCCCTCTGCCCCTTCAGATCAATGTAAAAGATCCCAAAAAGTGCTTTGGGCCATCTTGAGGTCATGAAAGGCGCTATATAAATGCAAGTTATTTCTTTCTAACAGGTCTAGCAGTTCAAAACTGGGCAGCTATAAGTTGCTGTGGGCCACCGGCAGAATTGTAATCCAACACAATCTATGATCGCATGGTCTGGCATGTCACTCACTTTCTCATCGCTATCAAACCAGATGACCAAGCTAATGGTACAAGGACTAGGGGACACAGATTGAAGGCTTTGGGCAAGAGATGCAGGGGGAATGTGAGGAAGAACTCCTTTACGCAGCAAGTGGTAATAACCTGGAACTCGTGACCCACAAGGGACAATCAATGATTTCAAAAGGAAATTGGATGGCCACTTGAAGGAAATAAACTTGCAGGGCTTTGAGGATCGATCAGTGAAGTGGAACTGACCAAATTGCTTCATGGAGGGCCAAATGGCCTCCTTCCATGCCATAAATGACTGACTAATATGAGCCCTCCTCAACGTCCTTGGGGTTGAATAAGGAGTATAGGGGAGCATGCCAGGTGCAACATCAGATGTACCTGAAAATGAGGTGCCAACCTGGTAAAGCTACAACACAGGACTACATGCATGCTAAATAGCGAAAGCAGGATGCTATCGACAGAGAAAAGCAATCCTGCAATCAGTGGATCAGTTCAAAGCCCTGCAGTGCTGCCGCATTCAGTTGTGAATGGTGGTGGGCAATTAAGCAACGAATGGGAGCAGGCGGCTTCATGAACATCACATCCTCATTCATGGCAAAAGATGAGGCTGAAGCATTTGCAGCCAGAAGTGCTGAATGGATGATCCATCACTGCTTCCTCAGATCTCCACCATCATAGTTACCATTTTCAGCTAATTCAATTCACTCCACATGATATCAAGGAATGGTTGAGTCCTGATAACATCCCGGCTATAGTACTGAAGATCTGAGTTCAAGTACTGGCTGTGCCTCTAGCCAAACTGTTCTAATACTGCTGCAACATTGCATCCACCTGGCAATGTGGGAAATTGCCAGAGTATGTCCTTTCCACAAAAAGCAGGGCAAATCCAACCTGCCCAGTTGCCATCCTATTTGCCTATTGTGAATCATCAGCAAAGTGAAGGAAGGGATCATCAGCATTGGTATCGAGTAGCATTTATTCACCAGTAACCTCACTGATGCCCATTTTGGTTTCCAAGACAATTCGTCTCCAGACCTCATTACAGTGTTGGTCCAAATGTGGACAAGAGAGTTGAATTCCAGAGGTGAGGTGACTGCCGGTGACACCAAGGTGGCATCGAGGAATCCTGGTAATGCTGAAGTCAATGGGAATCTGGGGGGTGAGAGGTTATAAATACTCCAGTGGCTGGATGTCATACTTAGCACAAAGGAAGATAGCTATGTTTGTTGGAGGTCAATCATTTTGGCCTCAGGACAACCCCAACATATTGAATCTTTACTCATTGCTGCATTTTTCCAGTCCCGGCAACATTCTCGTAAATCATCTCTGTACCCTCTCTAGTGCAATTACATCAGCACATTGCTGTAGGTGTTCTTCAGAGCAGCATCCTAGGCCCAACCATCTTCAGCTGCTTAATCATAGAAAGTTTATGGCACAGAAAGAGGCCACTTGGCCCATTGTGTCTCTGCTGGCCGAATAATGATCCATTCTAATCCCACCTTCCATTTGGTCCGTAGCCCTACAGATTACGGCACTTGATGTGCATATCCAGGCTCCTTTTGAATGAGTTGAGCGTTTCTGCCTCAACTACCCATCCAGGCAGTGAGTTCCAGACCATCACCACCCTCTGGTGAAAAATGTTTTCCTCATCTCCCCTCTGATCTTTCTACTAATCACTTTAAATCTATGCCCCCTAGTCACTGGCCTCTCTGCTAAGGTCCTTCACCTTCACTCTATCCAGGCCCCTCAAAATTTCAATCAGATCTCCCCTCAACCTTCTCTGTTCCAAGGAGAACAACCCCAGCCTATCCGATCTTTCCTCATTGCTGCATTTTTCTACTCCCAGCAACATCCACGTAAATCTTCTCTGTACCCTCTCTAGTGCAATTGCATCCTTTCTGTAATGAGGTGACCAGAACTGCCCACAGTACTCGTGTTGTGGCCTGTTCCAGCATAACCTCCCTGCTCTTGTATTCATTACCACAGCTAATAAAGGAAAGGGTTCCATATGCCCTCTTAACCACCTTATTGACCTGTCCTCCTACCTTCAGGGATCTGTGGGCATTCACTCCAAGGTACCTCACTTTCTCTACACTTCCCATTAATCGTGTATTCCTTTGCTTTGCTTGACTTCCCCAAGTGCATCACCTCACACTTCTGAGTTGAATTCCCTTTGCCACTTATCTGTCCATCTGACCAGACCATAAAGATCTTCCTACAGCTATCCTTTTCGCTATCTACCACATGGCCAGTCTTTGTGTCGTTGGCAAACGTCTTGATCATGCCCCCTACATTTAAATACAAATCATTAACATATACCACAAAAAGCAGGGGACCCAGTACTGCTTGAAACAGCCCTCCAGTCGCAAAAACACCCATCAGCAATTACCCTTTTGTTTCCTGCCACTGAGCCAATTTTGTATCCACCTTGCTACATTTCCCTGGAGCCCGTGGGATTTTTTAAAAACCAGTCTGCCATGTGGGACCTTGTCAAAAGCCTTGCTAAAATCCATGCAGACCACATTAACTGTACTACCCTCATCTATCTTCCTTGTTACTTCAAAACATTTGATCAGTTTGGTCAAACAAGATCTTCCCTTAACAAATTCATGCTGACTATTCTTGATTAATCTGTGCCTTTCTAAGTGACAGTTTACCCTGTGTCTCAGAATTGATTCCAATAATTTGCCCACTAACTGGTTAGACTGACTGGCCTGTAACTATTCGGTTTATCCCTCGCTCCCTTTTTGAACAGGAGGTACAACATGAGCAGTCCTCTGCACCACACAACTGTGAGGACTGGAAAATGATGGTCAGACCTTCTGCTATTTCCTCTCTTGCTGCTTTTCGCAGCCTGGGGCTTCCCTTTATCAGGTCAGAATTGGGTTTGTTTGCTGATGACTGCACAGTGATCAGCTCCATTTGCAATTCCTCATAATGAAGCAATCCATGGTCATATGCAGCAAGACTTAGACAATATACAAGCTTAGGCTGATAAGTGGCAAGTAACATTCACGCCATTCAAGTACCAGGCAATGAACATCTCCAACAAGAGAGTTCAACTACCTCCCTGTGACCATCATCAAATTCCTCACCATTGCCATCCTGTGGGTCACCATTAATCAGAAATTCAACTGAACCAGCCACACCCATGTTGTGGATAGTAGAACAGATCAGTGGTTGGATTTTCTGTAGTGAGTGGCTCCCTTTCTGATTCACCAAAGCCCTTCCACCGGTAAGTCAGGATTGTGATGGAATACTCTCCACTTGCCTGGAAGAGTGTGGTGCAACAACACTTAAGCTCAATGCCATCTGAGAAAAGCAGCCTGTTGCCTATCCACCTTAAACACCCACTCCCTCCACCACAGGTGCACATTGACTACAGTGTGTAGGATCTACAGGATGCACTGCAGCAACTACCCAAGACTTCTAACATCTCAAGCCCATGACTTCCACTACCTAGAAGGACAACAGTTGAATGGGAACATCACCAAGTCTTAGTTTGTTGGACATATATCACTCTTCCTTCATCGGCATTGGGTCAAAGTCCTATATCTCTTTACGCAGCACATTGTGGGAGTACCTTCACCACACAGTCTGCAGCAGTTCAAGACGATGCCTCAGCACCACCTTTTCGAGGACAGCCAGGGCTGGGGAATAATTGTTGGCCTTGCCAATGAAGCCCACATTCAGAGAATGAGTTAAGAAATTGCTGTTAAGTAAAGCTGAAATTTAGTTATCACATATTATTTGTCTCAACTACAGTAGCGGCTTATGTGTTTCTGTACAGTAGCTGTTAAATTGCAAGAACTGACAGTACTGATTTAGTAAAGTGAATTTGTATTAGTTTACTTTCAGATATATTCTGTATAGTGGCAGACGTAGATCTGTAGATGAAATATAGGAATTTTATATCTGCAGTAATGAAATATTTAGTTGGTTGATATGCAAACCTAATTGTGAACAAGTTAAGCAGCAACTGAAAAATATTCTTTCCTGACTTCTTTGCCCCTAGTGTTAAGTCTGCCATATAGATTAATAATTTTCAATGTGTGATTCCAGCAGTGTCTGAAATACTGTGATCCAATACATTATACACTGTGTTTATAAAGTCTTTGTGCAACTTTAAACGTTAACTGCATGTGCACAATAGCAAACTGTAATCGACACAAAGCATTCATAAAGTTTTCTCAATACAGTTCAAATTTCTAGGCTTCAACATAACTGCCATCTTTTGTGATAATCGTTCAATCTGATTTTCCAACGATTCACTTTTTCCTTTGCTATTTTCAACCAGCTACCAACATAATATAAGAAATAGGAGCAGGGGTAGATCATATAGCCCCTCGAGCCTGCTCCGCCGTTCAATACCATCATGGCTGATCTTCTGCTTCAACTCCCATTTTCCTGCCTGCTCCCCATATCCCTTAATTCACTGTGAAATCAAAAATCTATCTATCCCAGTCTTGAATATATTCGATGATGGAGCATCCACAACCCTCTGCAGTAGACAATTCCAAAGATTCACAAACCTCTGAGTGAAGAAATTTCCCCTTATCCTGAAATTGTGCCCCCTTGTTCTAGATTCCCCAGTTAGGGGAAACAACCTCTCCGTATCTACGCTGTCAAGCCCTTTCAGAATCTTGTGTTTCAATGAGATCATTTCTCATTCTTCTAAACTCCAGTGTGTATAGGCCCAATTTACTCACCTCTCATAGGACAACCCTGACATCCCAGGAACCAGTGGTGAACCTTCGCTGTAGTGCCTCCAAGGCAAGTATATCTCTCCTTGGATATGGAGAACAAAACTGCACACCGTACTGCAGTTTCATCTTTAACACAGCATTGCTATAGTATTAAAGGACCTGTATGCAGAAGTGTTGCATTTGTCTTTAGTCTGTTATGTGTTGTAGTGCCTCAATCATGCAATTTACTGGTATATAATAGTGAAAGAGCACTTGATAAAGTGCATCTTTATTGTAACATTTCTTGTGTTAACTTACTTTCCTGGTTATTGGGAAATTAGCTTTTTCTAATGAGGTGCGATAGTGTAGTGATTGCTACTGTGCTAATAATCAAGAGGCCTGAACAGTTAATTCAGAGAATGTGAATACAAATCCCACCATGGCAGTTTGAGAATGAGTTCCTTTTTTATAGCTACCATTAGTAACACTGACCGTGAAGCTGTTGGATAGTTGTAAAACCCCAAATCGTTCTCTAGCGTCCATTTGGGAAGGAAACTTGTCCTTACCTATTCTGGCTTATGTGACTCCCATTTCACACCAATATGGTTGAGCCTCTGAAATGGCCTGTATCAAACCACAAGAAGGTGGCCTGCCTTTACTTTAGGGTAACTAGGGAGTCAGTAAATACTGGTTTTGCCAGTGACGTTCATATCCTGAGAATGAGTTAAAATGCCTCTGTTCTTTGGTAGTCAGCAAGTATATCATCCAAAACCTATCTCCCCATTTGCAATCCTCTCCCCATCATATATTAAACAGTCTTGTTCCAGCAAAAAGAGAGATGTAACTATGACAATTTTTTACTCATTTTATGCCTCAAAATAAAATTTATCAATAGCAGACATAAGTTCACAAAAATAGATATATAAAAAGTTTCGTTACAACGGCTTCCCTCATTTCACTTGCAGAAACAATGCAATTCACCTGTGGGCCTCAACGCCATGTGCTCTGAGTACACCCTTCCACTCTCTCTTTCCCCTGGCTTTCCAACGTGCTTCTTGATCGGCACATTTGCCTTTCAAATGTTTGGAGGTCCGATATAAACAAAATATGCTTACGTATGAGCTTGACTCTGTAAAGGACTACGATTCCCTGGAGCCACCCTGCAGCTGGGGTTCTAGTGCATGCACAAAGGAACATCTACCTTCATGTAATCAACAGCATCGCTGCGCACAGGTGTACAAGTGCTTCTCTGAATAACCTCACAACTTGTGTTGGAGTAGCAAAGAGATGTGTTTAAAATGGAAAGGGGGGAAGGGATTGACAATTTAGTGGATGGGAGGAGATGTGCAGATTTGGGACCCAATTTGAGAGGAGTAGTGAGAGTAAGACCTTGGGGTGAGGGAGAGTAGGAGGACAGATGATGCTATTTTGGATGAGGGGAGGAGAGTGTGAACAATCCTGTTGCTGGAAGGGGTATCTCAGCCTCTCCTGAGTGGGAGAATGGGCTCTTGGGACTTAAAGGGTTTGTATTAAAAAAAAATTGTGTAATTTGACTTACAATGAGCAATGTTACAGGAATTTAGTACTCCTAATGAGCAATTTTAATTCTTTGGAATGAGGTACAAAGCTATAATCTGATCTTGGGTTCCTCTCCAGCCCTGAAATTATACTGCATGATAGCATACAAATGCTTAATGTATTTGTCCAAAATTTCCCTTTGCACTACTTTAGGAGAAGTGTTTATCCATTTGTTTAAAGGTTTGCCCTGCCCTATGCTGAAGCAAAAGAGGAATTTCAGATGCATGTGCTTAGCATTCATATACTAGTATCCATGCTATAATTTTGCAGACTTTATAACTGATGTGAGCACCAAGATTGAATTGCAACTTTGTAATTCCCAGCTATAATATGTAAAGTATGCATGGCCCAGTTAATAAGATTATTTTTAATTCCAAAGTTCCGTGTTTAGCACAATAAATTGTGAAATCAGTCATATAGTTAAAATCCAGTATGCTGTCAGGTCGCACTCCCACTTTCTCCAAATCCGAATTATAAATGGTCTATTATACTTGAATTTTTCTGTCAGTATTGTACTGGCTGGATTATTTCTTTACTATTTTGCAAGGCATGTTACCATTCACTCGCAAATAGCTGCTGCTTGATCTGGAATGTCATGAGGCAAATCTGCTCACAAAGGCCATTTCTTACCACTTTCTTGTATCCTCACCATTCACGTGCCCTACCCCATTACACTCCCACTTCCTGTTGCGTCCACCCATGGGGGAAAAAACAGTCCCTCAAGTTATAGCTGTATTTTCAAAGTCCCAAATATCCCATCTTTGACCTTCCATACGCCACAATACTTCTGCAGTTGTCGAACACCCACTCACCTTCACCTTTGATGTCTTTGCACCAGTAAAACCTTTACAGTCTTCCATTCTGTTCATCCCCCCCTTGATATGGCACCCATCTTTGCTTCTTTAAGCTCCAGGTGCAGACCTCAGTGCATCTGGTGCACAACTGCTTTTGCCATCCATTACCAGATCTGGCTAGCCTACATCAAACACGGTCGGGCCTTACTCTTCTCAATCAAAGCTGGCCACTACTCCAGAATCACCCTGACGTGTAAAGGTAATCACTGCTGTTTTGTTCAGCAATACCAACTGTCTTTCTGAAAATGTCCTCCCCTGCCAGCTCCATCTTCACCTCAAACTACAAGAGCAAGGAGCTCATGGAATTAGTCATTTAAAATTGAACCTGTTAAGCTGCCTCTCCTTCCTTTGTCAACCAAGCCAAACGACCCCCAAGGCTCATCCTTTCCCTCATCCCACGTCCTTTTCTAGTTTCTCCCCTCGTGCACTCCGATCTCATTCATGTGACCCACCTCCTGCTTCCTTGACCCCCACCTATTCCCATTTTCTTCCTGGTCCCATGCTAGCTGACATTGCAAATGGTTACCTCTCCTTGGGTACTATTCCTTTCCCTTTCAAAACATCTGGTTTCAGCTCTCTCCTCAAAACAAAACTACTGTCAAATCTCTGACCTCCCATTCATCTCAGGTCCTTGAACTTGTTTCCTGAATCTTTGCTCATTTTTCCTGCAAATCCATATTTGAATTGCCCGATCAAATTTCCGTATTTGATTGAACACTGAAATCGTCTTAGTCAAAGTCACGAATGTCATTCACTCACTGACAATGTTGCAGTTTCCCTCCTTGACTGTTCTTTAGGCTGGAGAGTGAAGGTAATCACGTAATTTTTTTCCCCGCACCTCCAAACTCAACTCTTCTTTCCTGGCTGGCTTCACAGCATATCCAAAACTGCTGCCCATATCGCATCTCACACCACATTTCACTCATGTATTATCTATGTCTTTGCTGACCTAAATTAGCTCTCTGTCCCCCAACATTTTCAATTTAGAATTCTCATCATGACCTCACCTCTTCCAAACTCAGTGACCTCCTGCAACTCTCAGAACTCCGTCCCTTCAATTCTGGCCTTAAGCATTCACCCTTCCTACGCCCCACCATTTTTGTCTGTGCCTTCATCCATCTAGGCCAGAGCTCTGGAATTCCCTTCATAAATCTTGCACCCCTGGTTCATTCTTTAAGACCCTCTTTAAAGCCCACTTCTTTGGCCAAGCTTTTGCTCACTCTTAATATCTACTTCATTGGCTCACTGTTCTTTTTTTTCTGATTTGTACATCTGTAAAAATCTTGCAACATTAAAGGTGCCATATAAATGCAAATTGTTCAAGCAATAGCTTGAAGGTGGAATCCTAATTATTCACATTAAACAGCATTACTATTCTAACAAATGAATTGCAAAGATGTATTTCAAACCACATTGATACCTTTGTCAATGTATTGCTTCCATTCTGAATAGTTCTTTGTCATTCTCTACTCCCTCCCATCCCATCTTTATAGTTTTGAACTTTTTTGTTTTAATATAAAGAATTAAATTATTAACACAGTTATAATACTGAATTTATTTTTCTGTAAGAAAGCTTCAAAAAATTAAATGTGATACTATCTTCTGTAATGTAATAAGAATGTCTCTTGGAGTCATCTGATAACTTGCTGTTCATAAATTTGAATTGCTGAGCCATGCTGATCATTAGTCTCTTAGTTCGCTGATCTCGGCTGATGCAGTTTGGGTGCTAGAATTGACATCTACCTTTGAGTTAGAGAGAGGAATAATTGGCCAATCTTGATTGCTGAAGAGTGACCTCATGCAGGAAGACTACCATGCACCTAAGCAAATTCGGGCTGGAAATTAAATTTCACTTTCTATAAGCCAAAGATGTGTGGTACTTCAATGCAGAAAAATGCTAAGTTAGAAAATGTATCATGGATTTGGGAATTGGAATGTATGCTTGATTCAACTAGGAGCTTAAATAATTTGTATATCCTACTGAGTCATACAGCTGTATTCAGAGTTACAATGGGTAGTTATAGAATTATCAAATAACATTCTAACGTTTTTGAAGTCTTCACCTTCACTTCTGAAATGTTGCCTGCACGAGTGATGCAATATGGAATTTTACTTCTGGTCGTTATCTTTTTAACTTTTTGTTTGAAAGCAGCTGAATATCCCTCCATTTTGTTCTATTTTCTCCCTTGAAACATATTTGACTTTGCACCCCATCCATCTTGTGGAGATTACTGCCATTTATTTCCATGATGGGATGGCCAAGAACTCTGTGTGCATTAGTGAATGGGGATCCATATACTTATTGTTGCTTCACCACTCGTTTTCCTTCTGAGTTTCTCCAGTCTGCTAACTAGACTTTTTTTCTGTGGAAAGGTTCCATGGGT
Source organism: Heterodontus francisci (assembly GCF_036365525.1). Taxonomy (NCBI): domain Eukaryota; kingdom Metazoa; phylum Chordata; class Chondrichthyes; order Heterodontiformes; family Heterodontidae; genus Heterodontus; species Heterodontus francisci. The sequence continues at coordinate 28,771,249 of NC_090396.1, read as the reverse complement.
ATTAGCAACTCTACAGTATCTTACCCTAGCTGCCATTTTGTAGGTATGACTTTTTTTTTATATCCAAAATATACTTTATTCATAAAAATCTGTGAAAAATACATTACCAACCAGTTTCAAACAGCACCAAGTCAAAAATTACAAACATTGCAAGGGAGATCAGTTTCCTTCAATACAATCATGAGTTGCCTCACAATCCTTCCATTTCATTTGTCGTGCCAGATTCATTTTTACATTTTACAGCAAACGAAAAATTTCCCAATAGAGTTCGAGGGGTTTCCCATGGATCCAGCCCCTCAGTTCAGCTTGGTGGGGGGACCTTACACTGTGGTCTTTCCCCATTGAGCCTTTGCTGCCGCTGCCCCAAGCTTTCGTGCGTCCCTCAGCACGTAGTCCTGGACCTTGGAATGTGCCAGTCTGCAACATTCGGTCATGGGCAACTCTTTACGCTGGAAGACCAGCAAGTTTCGGGCAAACCAAAGGGCGTCTTTCACCAAATTGATAGTCCTCCAGCAGCAGTTGATGTTTATCTCAGTGTGCGTCCCTGGGAACAGCCCGCAGAGCACAGACTCCTGTGTTACAGAGCTGCTTGGGATGAACCTCGACAAAAACCACTGCATCTCTTAACATACCTGCTTTGCAAAGACACATTCCAGAAGGAGGTGGGCAACCGTCTCTTCCCCACCACAGCCACCGCGGGGGCATTGTGCGGAGGGGGTGAGACTTCGGGCGTGCAGGAAGAATCTGACGGGAGGCCAAGCTACATCTTGGTGCTTGTTTGAAAGTTCTGGCGATGAGGCATTCCGCCAAATGACTTCGGCGGTCTGCTCGGGGATCCATCCGACAGGATCCACCGTCTCCTTTTCCCGTAGGGCCTTGAGAACATTCCGTGCAGACCACTGCCTGATGGATCGGTGGTCAAAGGTGTTTTCCCGCAGAAACTGCTCCATGAAGGATAGGTGGTATGGCACGGTCCAACTGGATGGAGCGTTCCGCGGCAATGTGACCAGGCCCATCCTTCGCAACACCGGGGACAGATAGAACCTCAGCACGTAGTGACACTTGGAGTTTGCGTACTGGAGGTCTACACACGGCTTGATGCAGCCGCACACTAAGGTGGTAATCAGGATGAGGGCCACGTTGGGTACATTTTTTCCGCCCTTATCCAAAGGTTTGAACATAGTGTCCCTCCGGACCCGGTCCATTTTGGATCCCCAGATGAAGCGGAAAATGGCTCGGGTGACCGCCACAGCACAGGAGTGGAGTATGGGCCAGACCTGCGCCACGTACAGCAACAACGTGAGCGCCTCGCACCTGATGACCAGGTTCTTACCCACAATGGAGAGAGATCGCTGCCCCCACATTCTCAGCTTGTGTTGTACCTTGGCTACTCGCTCCTCCCAGGTTTTGGTGCATGCCCCGGCCCTTCCGAACCATATCCCCAGCACCTTCAGGTAGTCTGACCTGACGGTGAAGGGGACAAAGGATCGGTCAGCTCAGTTCCCAAAGAACATGGCCTCGCTCTTGCCGTGGTTAACTTTGGCTCCCGAGGTCAGTTCGAACTGGTCGCAGATGCTCATCAGTCTGTGCACAGACAGCGGATCCGAGCAGAAGACGGCGACGTCATCCTTTGAGTGCCAACAGGCTGTTTTACTGTTGAAGACAGACAAGCCTGATTGCCCTCTTGCTGGCCTTCCATGGATGTGCATTTCCTGGTCATGTCAACCTGCACCCTCAGTGACCAGGGACACCGAGGTTAATTGTCTGGAGTAAACTGCTGTCTCTGGCTGATAGTGACAAAATTAGCATCGACTAAGAATTGAGTCTTCAAACCCACCAACGGACCTCTGCATACATATCTAAGGGCACATGCCTCGAGCTCTCTTATTTTTCCTCGATTTGAGTGGTGTGTAGCAGTCAATATGATTGGTATTGCTGGTTCGTAAAGTTCTACCAACTGGTAGATGCAAAGTAACTTTAGCATAAGTGCTTTGTCACTTTGTATCAAGCTGTAAAGTCAAATGACAGTTCTGTAATTTCTTTTAACCTCTAATTTACACAGTTTTAATTTTTTGATTTCTATCACCTAAGCAGATCTTCAAAAGCACTAATGCTGTTCAGCTTTATGCCAAATTAAGCAAGAAACAGTCAGTATGTTCTCATTTGATTCAGTTATCCGTTATCCCACTGGTGTTAGAAAAGCGAAGTACTGCAGATTTCAGAAATCTGAAATAAAAACTGGAAATGCTACTCTGCAGGTTTGGCAGCATCTGAAGAGAGAAAAGCAGTTAGCGTTGCAGTTCGATGACTTTTCAACAAAACTGTGAAAAGTTAGAAATGCAACAGGTTTTTAGCAAGTGCAAGGGGGGAGGGTGGAAAGACCAACAAAAGGGAAGGTCTGTGATAGATTGGAGGGCAGGAGAGATTAAATGACAAAAGTTTTCATGGTGCACAGCTAAAGGAGTGGATAATGGGATGTATCTAGCTGAGATAAGAATGGCAGGATCCTGAATAGCTGCCGTCTAAAGGCAAAGTAAAGGAAATAAGAGAGAAACGAGGAAAAAATCAAACCAGCAACGAAACACGAAACAAAATGGGGCGGAAGTTATGATTTAAAATTGTTAAACTCAATCTTGAGTTTATAAGGCTGTAAATTGTTTGTTCGAAAGATGAGTGGCTGTTCCTCGAGCTTGTGTTGAATTTCAGTGGTGAAGTCTTGTTTCAATTGTATAGAACCTTGGTTAGACCACACCTGGAGTACTGTGTGCAGTTGTGGTCCCCTTACCTTTCTTTGGCCTCCTTGTCTCGAGACAATGGGTAAACGCCTGGACGTGGTCAGTGGTTTGTGAAGCAGCGTCTGGAGTGGCTATAAAGGCCAATTCTAGAGTGACAGACTCTTCCACAGGTGCTGCAGATAAAATTGGTTGTCGGGGCTGTTACACAGTTGGCTCTCCCCTTGCGCTTCTGTCTTTTTTCCTGCCAACTGCTAAGTCTCTTCGACTCACCACTCTTTAGCCCCGCCTTTATGGCTGTCCGCCAGCTCTGACGATCACTGGCAGCTAACTCCCACGACTTGTGATCAGTGTCACAGGACTTCATGTCGCGTTTGCATACGTCTTTAAAGCGGAGAAATGGATGGCCGGTGGGTCTGATACCAGTGACAAGCTCGCTGTACAAAAAGAGTCCTTGGGGATCCTGCCATTTTCCATGTGGCTCACATGGCCAAGCCATCTCAAGCACCGCTGGCCCAGTAGGTTGTATATTATATTATGTTTAGAGATACAGTACTGAAACAGGCCCTTCGGCCCACGGAGTCTGTGCCGACCACCAACCACCCATTTATACTAATCCTACAGTAATCCCATATTCCCTACCACCTACCTACACTAGGAGCAATTTATAATGGCCAATTTACCTATCACCTGCAAGTCTTTGGCGTTGGGAGGAAACCGGAGCACCTGGCGAAAACCCACGCAGACACGGAGAACTTGCAATATGTTGGGGATGTTGGCCGCCTCAAGGACTTCTGCGTTGGAGATACGGTCCTGCCACCTGATGCCAAGGATTCTCTGGAGGCAGTGAAGATGGAATGAATTGAGACGTCGCTCTTGGCTGACCTACGTTGTCCAGGCCTCGCTGCCGTAGAGCAAGGTACTGAGGGCTTGATACACTCGGACTTTTGTGTTCTGTGTCAGTGTGCCATTTTCCCACGCTTCCTTGGCCAGTCTGGACATAGCGGACGCTTTTCCCATGCGCTTGTTGATTTCTGCATTGAGAGACAGGTTACTGGTGATAGTTGAGCCTAGGTAGGTGAACTCTTGAACCACTTCCAGAGTGTGGTCGCCGACATTGATGGATGGAGCATTTCTGACGTCCTGTCCCATGATCGTTTTCTTGAGGCTGATGGTTAGGCCAAATTTGTTGCAGGCAGCTGCAGTCCTGTCGATGAGTCTCTGCAGACACTCTTCTGTGTGGGATGTTAATGCAGCATCGTCAGCAAAGAGGAGTTCCCTGATGAGGACTTTCCGTACTTTGGTCTTCGCTCTTAGACTGGCAAGGTTGAACAACCTGCCATCTGATCTTGTGTGGAGGAAAATTCCTTCTTAAGACTTGAACGCATGTAACCACTTAGGGAGGATATTATTGCCATAGAGGGAGTGGAACGAAAGTTCACCAGACTTGTTCCCAGGATGGCGGGAAGGTCGTATTTTTTGGGAAACTGGGCCTGTATGCACAAAGCAGTCTCCCAGTCTGCGTTTAGTCTCCCCAATGTACAAGCAACCTTCTTGTGAGCAGCGAATGCAGTATACTAAATTGAAAGAAGTAAAAGTTAATCACTTTTTAACCTGGAAGGAGTGTTTGGCTTGGATGGTGAGAAGGTAAAAGGGTAGATAGCGTGGGAAAGTGGCTTTGAGGTAGATCAACCCTGATCTAATTGAATGGCGGAGCAGGCTCGGTGGCCTGAATGGCCGCCTGCTCTTATGTTGCGTTTCCTGCGCTTGCATGGAAATGTGCCGTAGGAAAGGGAGGGGTGTTGGAGGTGATTAAGGGGTTGACCAGGGTGTCCTGGAGGGAACGATCCCTTTGGAATGCTAGAGGGGACAGGGTAAGCGTGTTTGGTGGCCTCATGCTGGAGATAGCGGAGGATGATCTATTGAATACGGAGGCTGGTGAGATGGAAGGTGAGGACAAGGGGAACCTCATTGTAGTTCTGGGATGGAGGGGAAGGGGTGAGAGCAGAACTAAACTGGACATGGTTGCGGGCCCATCAACCACGATGGGGTTGAAATTCTCGGTTGAAGAAAAAGGAAGACACATCGGAAGTGCTAGTTTGGAAGGTTGCATTGTCCGAATAGATTAGACAGAGAAATTGGGAGAATGGAATAGAGTCCTTACATGAAGTAGGGGGGGGAGGGGGTGGTGATGAGGATTCCCTGCCCCCCACTGTGGTTGTCAGGGCCCTCAACCGTGGCCGACCTGTTTCCCGCACTTCTGCTCTCACCCCTTCCCCGCCCTCCCAGAACCACGACAGGGTTCTTCTTGTCCTCGCTTTCCATCCCACCAGCCTCCACATCCAAAGGATCATCCTCTGCCATTTCCGCTACCTCCAACGTGATGCCACCACCAAACACATCTTCCCTTTCCCTCCTCTATCAGAATTCCAAAAGGATTGTTCCCTCCGTCACTCCCTGGTTCACTCCTCCGTCATCCCCGACACATCGTCCCCTTCACACAGCACCTTCTCATGCAATTGAAGAAGGTGTAATACCTGCCTTTTTACCTCCTCTCTCCTCACCATCCGAGGCCCCAAACACTCCTTCCAGGTTAAGTAACCAGTTACTTGTACTTCCTTCAATTTAGTATGCTGTATTTGCTGCTCACGATGTAGTCACCTCTACATTGGGGCGACCAAACGCAGATTGGGCGATCGCTTTGAGGTACACCTCCGCTCAGTCTGAAAGCACGACCCCGAGCTTCCGGTTGCTTGTCATTTCAGCACACACCCCTGCTCTCATGCCCACATTTCTGTCCTTGGCCTGCTCAGTGTTCTAGTGAACATCGACGCAAGCTCGAGGAGCAGCACCTGATCTTTCGATTAGGCATTCTACAGCCTCGTGGACTTTGAGTTCAACAATTTCAGAGCGTGACTGGCCTTTTTGTATATTTTTTAAAAATTATTTTATTTAAGCATGTTCCTGTTCTTTTTCATGTGGACAGAGCTGCTCATTATTCAGCCATTAACGCACTCTCTGGACGAACGGATTGTCTTTCACCGTAACCATCAACATGCTGTTTGCCTTTGCCCTTTGACAGCTTTGTTAGTTAATCTCTCCTGCCCTCTGCTTTATCACACACCTTCCCTTTTGTTCTGTTACCCACCAACCCTCCCGCCCCCCCCACCGCATCGTCGACTTGCTTAAAACCTAATGCTTTTCTAACCTTTACCAGCTCTGATGGAAGGTCACAGATCTGAAATGTTAATTCTGCTTTTTTCTCCACAGATGCTGCCTAACCTGCTGAGTATTTCCAGCACTTTTTGTTTTTATTTTAGATTTCCAGCATCTGCAGTATTTTGCTTTTATTTTTTTTTGTTAAGTTTAGTAAGCTTATTAACTTAGCAAATACGGTTAAGTATTTAGAGGCATTCATTTTGGAACTCTGCAAATTCAAATCTGAAAATATAAATTTTTTTGGACATGGATATTGTGGGATCAGTAGTGTTCTTTTGGTTTTTATTGACAAAACCTGAAGTATTGTGAACTGGGAGGAGGATGGAGATGAATTTCACAATGATGTAGACAGGCTGGTGGAATGGGCAGAAACATGACATGAAATTTAATGCAGAGAAGTGTGAAGTGATACCATTTTGGTAGGAAAATGATAGGAGAGGCGATATACAATAAAGGATACAATTCTAAAGGTGGTGCAGGAGCAGAGAGACTTGTGGGGGTATATGTGCACCAAATCATTGGAAGTGGCAGGGCAGGTTGCGAAAGTGGTTCATAAAGCCCAGGATCCTGTGTGCTTTATAAGCAGAGGTATAGATTACAAAAGCTAAGGTATTATGGTGAACCTTTATTAAACACCGGTTCAGCCTCAGCTGGAGACCAATTCTGGGCACTGCACTCTAGGAAGGATATGAAGGCATTGGAGAAGGTGCAAAAAAGATTTTTGAAAATAATTCCAGGGATGAGGGACTTCAGCTACTGGATAGATAGGAGAAGCTAGAGCTTTTCTTCCTTTGTGCTATGACCTGCAATGACCTCTCCCTCGACAGAGGATCTACTGACAAGAACATCAGGTGAGGCCTTTCTCTTCTGAAATTCGTGTTTCCTATTTGTTTGCTCTCGGTCTCCCTCCCTCTTTCTAGACCTCTTTGCCCTACTGTCCCTCGCTGTCATTAGAACATAACCTAAGAGCAGGAGTAGCCCGTTAGGCCCCTCGAGGCTGCTCCGCCATTATCTAGTGAACCTTTGTTGTATTGCCTATAAGGCAAGTATATCCTTCTTTAGGTACAGATACCAAAACTGTACATGGTATTCCAGTTATGGTCTCATCAAAGCCCTGTGCAATTGCAGCAAGACTTCCTTACTCTTGTCCAGTCCCCTTGCAATAACCATTTTGCAACAAATCATTTTGCCTTCATAATTGCACCAGCATGTTAACTTTTATGATTTGTGTACATGGCCACCCAAATGCCTCTGAACACCAACATTTAATAGTTTCTCACCAACGGATAAGTGGCAGATGAAATTTAATGCGGGGAAGTGTGAAGTGATACATTTTGGTAGGAAGAATGAGGAGAGGCAATATAAAATGGTACATTTCTAAAAGAGTGCAGGAGCAGAGGGACCTGGGGGGTACATGGGCACAAATCATTCAAGGTGACGAGACAGGTTGAGAAAGTGGTTAAAAGGCATATGGGATCCTGGGTTTTATAAAAAGAGGTGTAGACTGCAAATGCAAGGAAGTTATGATGAACTTTTATACAACACTGGTTTAGCCTCAACTGGAGTACTCTGTCCAATTCTGGGCACTGCATTTTTGGAAGGATGTGGAGGCATTAGAGAGGATGCAAAAAAGATTAACAAGAATATTCAAAAGAGAATTAAACCGTTATATGAAAAGGAAGAATGTGCAGGGTTATGGGGGAAAAGCCAGGGGAATGGAACTGAGGGAATTGCTCTTTTGGAGAGCCAGTGAGGACACGATGGGCCGAATGGCCTCCTTCTGCACTGTAATGATTCTGTGAGCTGGGTTGGTTCTCCTGAGTGAAGAGAAGGTTGAGGAAATTTGGTGAGAGATAGTCAAAATCATGGGCCTAGACAGAGTAGATAGAGAGAAACTGTTCCCATTGGTGGAAGGGTCAAGAACCAGACAACACCAATTTAAAGAGATTGGCAAAAGAAACAAAGGCAACATGAGGAAAAGCTTTTTCACACAGTGAGTGGTTAGAATTTGGAAAGCACTGCCTGAAAAGGCGGTGGCAGATTCAACCATGGCTTTCGAGAGGGAATTGGATAAGAACTTGAAGGGAAAATATTTGCTGGGCTGTGGGGAAAGGGTGGAAGAATGGGACTAGCTGAGATGCTATTGTGGAGAGCCTGCATGGACAAGATGGGCCAAATGGCCTCTTCCTATAACTATTCTGATTCTATGATAAAGTTGAGAGGAGATTTGATAGAGGTGTTCAAAATCATAAGGGGTCTAGACTGAGTAGATAGAGAGAAATTGTTCCCATTGGTGACAGGATCAAGAACCAGAGGATGTCGATTTAAGGTGATTGACAAAAGAACCAAAGGCGACATGAGGAAAAGCTTTTTTACTTAGTGAATGGTTAGGATCTGGAATGCACTGCCTGAGAGTGTGGGAGAGGTAGATTCAATTGTGACTTTCAAAAGGGAATTGGATAAGCACCTGAAGGGAGAATTTGCAGGGCTGCAGGGAAAGGGTGGGGAAGTGGGACTAGCTAAATTGCTCTTGCACAGAACCAGCATGGGCTAGCTGGGCCAAATGACCACCTGTGCTCTAACCATTCTTTGATTCGATGATATGAAAATAATTTTCTCAATTTATATCCTCTGATTTATTTTTGACCCCATTTCATTTATTTTTGTTCCCATTTCTCTTCCCCCTCTGCACTATCATGTCAGTGGAATGAGAGGGTTTGGGTTGTGCAGCAGAGGTGTGCTTGATCAATTGATTCACTTTCCTTTCTCTGAGATGGAGCATTGTGCCACAGCGAGGTGCTCCATCTTGTGGCTCAGCTGGCAGCTAACGATTCATTCACAGCACTGTAACAATGTTGGAGTCGAATGACTAACAGATTCAGTCAAATATGTTTTGTTTGTAGCTTATCAGGAATTTAGTTGGTCAATAGATAGGCTTATTGCTGTATTATTATTGTCCAAAGTTGAGTTATTCTCTATTTTAAACTGTCAAATATTTATATTATAGCAACATTTTCAATACAAAACGATTGTTCATGCTTGTGATCACAAATTCTTTCTTGAGTTGACCTTTTGTAACAGAGCAGTGTTGTCTACAGTTCCCAAAGTATTGGGAGATTTGGCTTTGCATGTTTGTTGTACACAATTTGAATGAATATTGTCGGTGAATGCTGAAATGTGGGTCCAGATCCATTTAACCCAACGTGAGCGGAATCCTGCGGATATGTTTTGCAATGATTTGGAAATACTAAGATCTTAGAACCATAGAAAAAGTACGGCACAGAAGGAGGTCACTCAGCCCATCGTGTCCATGCTAGCTGAAAAAAAACTAGTTGCCCAAACTAATCCCACCTTCCAGTACCTGGTCCATAACCCTGCAGGTTACAGCACTTGAGGTACATGTCCAAGTACCTTTTAAAAGAATTGAGGGTTTCTGTCTCCACCCCCATTCCTGGCAGCGAATTCCAGGCACCCACCACCTGGGTGAATCGGTTTCTCCTCATGTCCGCTCTAATTCTTCTACCAATCACCTTAAATCTGTGTCCCCTGGTAACTGACCTCCCTGCCAGGGAAAACAGGTCCTTCCTGTCTACTCTATCTAGGACCCTCATAATTTTGTACACCTCAATCAAGTCACCCCTCAGCCTCCTCAGTTCCAGGGAAAACAACCCTAGCCTATCCAGTCTTTCTTCATAGCTGCAACCTTTTAAGCCCTGACAACATTCTTGTAAATCTCCTCTGTATCTCTCCAGAGCAATTATGTCCTTTCTGTAATGTTGAACCAGAACTGTATGCAAAACTCCAGCTATGGCCTAACCAGAGTTCTATATAGTTCCAGCATCACGTCCCTGCTTTTGTCTTGGCTAATAAAGGAAGCAATCCATATGCCTTTTTCACTTTATCCACCTGTCCTGCCACCTTCAGGGACCTGTGAACATGAACTCCAAGGTCTCTCACCACTTCTACCCCTTCAATTAAAGGCCTGCTACCCGACCCGGACCCGACAACATGTCGGGTTCGGGTCGGGTTGCACTTCCAAGTCCGGCATTCGGCGTCAGGCTGGATCGGAAATGCTGTATCACCACCTCAGGTAAGTGACTCTAATGTTAATTTACTTATTGGACTTTAAAGGTGGTTTTGTTAGTTATTTTAAACTTGTGCAGGTAAGGACCAAAGTGAAAAACAGAAGGTACGTTAACTGATGGGTTGGGCGCGGTTAAAAATGGAAAGACTTGGCTCGGGGTCGGATGGGGTTCGTCGGGCTCGGGTCGGGTCTCATTTGCAGACCTGAGCAGGCCTTGACTCTCAATATCCTCCTGTTTGTTGTGTGTTCCCTCACTTTATTTGCCCTTCCCAAATGCGATACCTCACACTTCTCTGGATTGAATTCTGTTTGCCACTTTTCCGCCCACTCAACCAAACCATTAATATCTTGGACTTGTTCTTCGAGCATTCTTATGTGGGTTCACAGCAGATGGTGCATGTGTTTCAATTTCTGTCGTAATGACTAAATAATCCTTAGACTTGAGTCTTTATAAATTTGGCTGGGGTTGGAGGACATCTCATGTCGTACTTCTGCTTAGAGAACCATTCCAGTTCAGAGATTTAAAATAAAATTCTGCTACCATTAATATGCAAAAATTTCATGTGATTGTAGAGTTGTCTTTTAACTTGTAGATTTGAAACAATCAAACTAATATAAGGTTGCATCTGTTTTTGGCCCACTGGATGCTTTATTTGAATTGGGAGTGCTAGAAGTAGAAGGTGGGATAAGCTATTGCCTATTGTAATTGGATGCAATGCCCTTAACAAACAGATGTGTGGAGGTCACTGTTAGGTATAGCAACTGAACAGACTTGATCCTTACATTGCCAACAAAGCTGAGATTCTTTCTGGGCTGAGTGTATTTTTAAAGATTCAACCAAACGATGATAGCAATAAATAGGTATATTTCTAAAATCTCCTTGGTGTGTGGATTCTATTTGATGTGTAGATTACAAATACATGCTTAGAAAACATGTTTTATTCAAGAAACTGGAGCTGTACACAATACAACCCTCCCCACTTCACTAAATTGAAAACATCTAAATGTCTTGTTAATCAGAGCTGCTGCCATTCTGAAGTTGCTTGGGTTATTGTAGTTGATTGAAGTGTTGCACTTTGTAAAACTAGATAAAATACAAGTTGATGTCATGTAGCTTCCCTAGGCTTATCCCATGTTGTATACACATTGTACCTCCCTGTGGCTACGTGTTATTTTTCCTTCTGTGGGATGTAACTTGGAAAAAGTGTTTCCTAAATGCAAGTAATTCCAGTTCTTTAAGATAATCACTCATCTTTGGATCAACATTGTTACAGGTTGAAATAAGAGTAGTAAGTGCAGGAAACACTCAGCAAGTCCAGCAATATCTGTGGAGAGAGAAACAAAGTTAACATTTCAGGTAAATTACCTTTTGTCAGAGGTTGAAATATGTCGCCAGTTTCAGGTAGCACTAGTACTGGGTCATTTTCCTTGCTATAAATGACACATGATGCATGTGTTGAAGATGGGTAAATGTTGGTAACTGGAGCAGCAGTACTATTGTCTGCCTTGCTGGTGGTATGAATTGTAAGCAGGATATAATTGGCCCAATTGTCACAAGTTGTAAAGTGGTTTACTATAGCTGTCACTTTGAAGCAACTTGACATAACGATTCCTTGTGCTGTCACAACATGCAAAATCTCAAAGAAGGTGGGATGAAGGATGAGGTCCAGTACTGATTAGCATTAAACGCTATAACCCTGTTTGTCAGAACTGGTGACCCTATGAAGGGAAAGGTATTTTTCTGTGTTGTATTGTTCAGCTACCTGAGTTCCATCTGTGTACCGCATGCGATTTTGGCTTCTACCTGCTATTTGTTGCACTTGCAGTGTGTGTTCTTTTGCTAAGCATCATTGGTTTGTGCTCAGTAACTCAGATTGCCATTCAGCTGCATTGTTTGTTTATCCAACAACATTTGTTGATCTGGCATATACACAATGCACTTGTGGTGTTAGTGATTGTGAGCGTTTCTAATAAGAGTTCATATATTCAGTCATCTGTTAAGTGGTTAGACTAGGACAGAAGCTTAAATTGGTTCCCTACTGTGATTGCCACACAACTGCAAGCGGTATGATTGCTGAGCGACAGCTACTATGCGTTATTGCAGATTTTTGCGATTGATTGGATCTTTCGATTCCTCTTAGTTGATGGAATTAGTTGATTTCTACTTCACTGTTTTGTCTTTATGCCCATGTCTGAAAACTAAAACTCAATATTTTGTACTTCACAGGTACACATAGATGTACAACATTTAGACTAAGTGTTACGATCAGGTGAGAAAGGTGTCTCGGGGTCTTTCTCCGCCTTCGCCTGGTCTTACTGTAACAGGGTTTAATTTTTAAACACTGTGTTTTGAGCTCCCCCTTGGTGAATCCTTGTTCACTGCTTTCCAATTCTCAGGCAAAGAAATGAGCACAAACAGGCCTTCGGTTTAAAGAAGAAAAGTGAAATTTATTAAAACTTAAACTCTAACTTGATTGGTGCCTACGGATACATGCCGCAGCCCACGCTAGCATGCATACGTGATGCGCACGTGCAAATAGAGACAGAAAAGAGCAGAAGAAAAATAAAGTGGAGAGGTTTGAGGCAATATCAGAAGAGTTTCTTGTTGTGCTTTGAGCTCACTGCAGTCCTTTTGTAGGTAGCCTTGCTTTTTGTTGGGGTCCAGTATTATTCTTAAACCTTGTTCATTGTAGGAGACTTCTCTCTCTTGGGGTTCATACGTCTTAAATGGTTTCCGAAGTTGATGAGAGCAGACAGGAGAGAGGTTTTTTTCAGTCCAGGAGCAAACTGCTTTGAGTTCAAATTCTCTGTTAAAAATCAATCTTCATGTGGTGAACTTAACGTGTCTCATTCTTGGCAGGTGGGGGCCTGCATGGCACTAAAACGTGAGGGTTGATTGGCAGAAAATGGTGCACAAGGCATGTTGAAACAAATTCTGCGACTTTTTTCTTAACTCGGTCATGCTGATTTTACGCAATTTGCTTCTGTATACATTATTTAACTGGAGCATAAGAAAAAAACACCATGAGTTCTTATGAAGGAAAAAGACTCACAATATTAACTTGTCTTTTCTCTGCAGAATCTAATTCACCTGCTTGCAGTTGTTGCATTTTCTATTTTGAAAGGATTTCATTGGCTAGAAAGAATTTCAAGGCAGTTTTGGATTCCGTGTGATGTACTGTTACTGAAGTAATTGTGTCATAATTGCAAGAGCAGACAGTGAGTTATCCCTGCTGTACCCAGGTGAGGTAACCTCTCAGTCAGCATCAAAAGCCTAATTTTATCTTGACGTAGTCCAGGCAGGCTTGGCCAGCTGAAGCAATGAAAAGCAACCAACCCATAAAACAGCAGTAGTTTAAAAGCTAAAGGGTAATACATCACCAATATCAACATAGAGATTCACATTGGCCCCGATTATGTGGTCAGTGGCGAAATGGTAGCTTTCACCGCTGACTGCACAAAGAAATACGACCTTACTGGTTCATTAGCTGCAGCGAGAACTTCCACTTCTTGCTGCAGCATGGTCTAATGTCAAAAGCATCAGCGATGCCTAGCAGTATGATGTATTGCTGGCGAAGCCGCGACCCCTAATGATGTCACAAGCTGAAGACGTGCCCCTTGAGGTCAGTCTTCAGCTCAATGGCAGGTGAGCGTTTTATGATTTTAAATACTGTTTAACACTTGGAGCACTTTTTAAAACTTTAAATGCTTTTAAACACGTTTATAAAATTTTGAAAACTATTATAAACATTTAGTACTTTTCAACCCTTTAATACTTTTATAAACTTTTATAAAATGTTTTAAACTTTTGAATACTTTTAAACACTTTTAAATACTTGGAAAACTTTTAAAATGTTATAAAACTTTTAAATTCATGCTACCGTTGCCTTTCTAATGGTGGATGCACTCCTAGGGAGGTGCATGGTCGTGGAAGATATCCAGTGTATCAACAACTATTATTCTTTATTAAATATTACAAAAGTAGGACTTAGACATGCAGGGATTCTGTATTTTGCCAGGGAAATGTCTTGATTAGAGAAAGAAAATAAAACACCAGAGCCCAAGGTGGTCTTGGGCTCCTGTTGTTTTCTGCTTAATTCTGACACATTACAAAAGAATGCCACATGTTTCCAGAATCTAAAACAGCATCATGAGTTTAGAGCACCATTGAAGTGATGGTCACAGACTGAGTAAATATCACACTGAGTGAACTGTATCCTGACTTGCTGTGTTTCCATCCATGAGTATACAAAACGAGACTAAAATGAAATCATCCTAAACAGAGGAGGAAAAATGCAGTTAAAACACAAACCGCCACCAGGGCCTCATCAGAATCGTACAGCACTGCAAAATTCTAAGGACATTTCTTCCTAAAGTTGTAAGTGCAGGTAAGTTCTGTATTTGCACCAAAACAATTCTTGCACAGGGTAGGTCCAGTTATTTAAGCCATTGGGTAGTGTGGATATAAAAAAAGGTATGCAATGATGATTTTCCAATTAATTGTTTTCTAGCTTCAGAGGAGTGTAGTTTATTTTTCAAGCTTTCCGTTGGATATTTTGCTATTCATATAGGTTCCAGTGGCACATAATTCAATCTATAATTCAAATTTCCCCTTTTAATTGTAGCAGCTGCATAAAATTCTGCAAGTTTCCTCCCACATGCCAAAAGACTTACAGGTTGATAGGTAAATTGGCCATTATAAATTGCCCCTAGTATAGGTAGGTGGTGGGGATGTGGTAGGAATATGGAATTAGTGTAGGATTAGTATAAATGGGTGGTTGATGGTCGGCACAGACTCGGTGGGCCGAAGGGCCTGTTTCAGTGCTGTATCTCTAAACTAAACTAAAACACAACATTGTATCCTTATGTGGTTGTGTCGAGTGAAACATTCAGCTTAAAATGGATAGCTTCCTATTGTTGAATATAATTAAGAGCAGCAGGCTCTGTGCCTGCAAGTATCAGCCCTAAAAACAGAATCAGTGAAAATGCACATAACTTCTGGACAATCAGTCCAGTAGGGCCATCAACATGCTCTCCTCCGTAGACCCTTGAGGCACACTGCAACTACTGGTTTTCAGCACAAGTGTAGCGGCTGGAATTTACAGTGTTGTTGTGGTTCTCAATAGTGACGAATGTCTCAGCGTTCTTGCTATTGGGGCCACAAAATCCAGGCTATTTTGTTTGCCTCTGTGGTAACGTTGTTAAGTTAATGATTAAATCGTTAAGTCACTTCTGGTTTTGAACATCTGACACTGCATATGTGGCCTGAAACAATTTCTGTCTTGTTTACTGAATTTCAGAGAAGACTGCTGAGGCAGAATTTAAATTGGAAGGCTAAATATCAGGACTTTTAAAATAATTTACCAGGAATAACTCATTAAGAAATAGGATCAGGAGTAGACCGTATGGCCCCTCGAGCCTGCTCCGTGATTTGCTATGATCATGGCTGATCTTCTGCCTCAACTCCACTTTCCTGCCCTCTCCCCATGTGCCTCGATTCCCTGTGAGATCAGAAATCTATCTACCCCAGCCTTGAATATATTCAATGATGGAGCATCCACAACCCTCTGGGATAGAGAATTCCAAAGATTTGCAGCCTTCTGAGTGAAGAAGTTTCATTTCATCTCCGTTGTAAATGATTAACTTGTTACCCTGAGGCTGTACCCCATGTTGGAGATTCCCCAGCTGGGGAAACAAACTGTGTGTCTCTACCCTGTCAAACCACTTTAGAAATATGTACAATGAGATCACCTCATTTTTCTAAACTCCTGAGAGAGTCCCAATTTACTCAGCCTCCCATCATAGGACAACCCTGCCATCCCAGGAACCAGTCCAGTGAACCTTCACTGTACAACCACAAAGGCAAGTATCTGCTTTCCTTGGATATGGAGGTCAAAACTGCGCACTGTACTCTGGATGTGGTCTTAGCAAAGCCCTATATAATTGTAGCAAGACACCTTTGTTCTTGTATTCCAATCCCCTTGCATTAGAGACCAACATACCATTTGCCTTCCTAATTGCTTGCTGTGCCTGCTACACCTAAGCCTCTCTGAGCATCAACTTTAAAAGTTTTACACCTTTAAAAAATATTCTTTTCTATTATCAAAGAGAATAACCTTACATTTCCCCATATTATACTCTATCGGGAACCTTGTTGCTCAATCACTTGTCTATATCTCTTTGCAGCTTCTCTCTTCTCACAGCTTACATTCCCACCTAGCTTTGCATCGTCAGCAAACTTGGATACATTACTCTCAGTCTCTTTGTCTAAATCATTAATATAGCTTGTAAATAGCTGAGGCCCCAGCACTGATCCTTGCAGCACTCTGTTAGTTCCTGCCTGCCAGCTTAAAAATGCCCCCATTTATCCCTACGATCTGCTTCCGGTCCAATAACCAATCCTCCATCCATGCTAATATATAACCTTCAAATTTGAGCCCTTATCCTGAATGTTAACCTGTGTGGTACCTTATTGAATGCCTTTGGAAATCCAAGTATACTGTATTGGTTACATCCTCAAAAAAACTCTAAATTTGTAACACACAATTTCCCTTTCGTAAAACCATGATCATCCTATGATTGTCTAAGTGCATTGTTAAGACTTCCATAATAATAGATTCTAGCATTTTCCTGATGACTGATGTCAGGCTAACTTTCTTGCAGTTCCCTGTTTTCTCTCCCCCTCCTCTCTTGAATAGCAGTGTTACATTTGCTAACTTCCAATCTGCTGGGACGATTCTAGAATCTGTGAAATTTTTGAAAATCATAATCAGCGCATCTACTATCTCTGCAGCTACCTCATTTAGAACCCTAGGATGCAGGCCATCAGGTCGTGTGGCATTTTCGGATTTTAGTCCTTTAAGCTTCTTAAATACTATTTATCTGCAGATATTAATTACTTTAAAGTTCCTCACTCTTAGCCCCTTGGCTACCCTTCATTTCTGGTATGTAATATGTGTTTTCTACTGTGAAAACAGGCACAAAATATTTGTTCAATGTCTCTGCCATGATCTTATTCCCCATGATCATTTCTTCTGTCTTTTCTTCTAAGGCGCCAATGTTTACTATTTTTATACACCTGTAAAAGCTCTTTGGCTCTATGACTCTGGATATAAAAAACTTTTACGATACAGAAGGAGGGCATCCGGCACATCGAGTCCATGGTCACTCTCCACGAAGCTATTTAATCCCCTGCTCGATCCTTGTTTACTCTCATAGTATGTTTTCCCCTTAGTATTAACTTTTTGGCCACCTTTTGCTAACTTCTAAGACTCTTCCAATCCTAAGACTTATTACTATTCTTCGCAACATTATAAGTCTTTTGTTTTAATCGAATACTATCCTTACCTTCCCTAGTAAGCCATGAATAGATCTATCTTGGAGTTTTTTTTTAGTGGAATGTATTTTTGTTGAACATTTGGAATCATTTCTATAGGTGTTTTCCACTATTTATTTACTGGCATACCTTTTAGTCCATTTACCAATCAATCTTGGCCAGCTATTGTAGTTGTGTCTACGATTGATGTATCATTCTTACACTGTACTTGAAATAATTACTAGGAGATTGAGGAAAAAAATTTAACTAGTTTTTCTTTAAATGTTTAACTCACAGAATAAACCAATAGCCTTGGCACTTAACTTAACTTAAAGTGGCCCTGGAAATAGTGGATGCATTGGTGATCATATTCCAAAATTATGTAGACTCTGGAGCGGTTCTTACAGATTGGAGGGTGGCAAATGTAATCCCACTATTTAAAAAAGGAGGGCGACAAAAAAAAAAGGGAGTTACAGACCAGTTAGCCTTACATCAGTAGTGGGGAAAATGCTAGAGACTATTATAAAGGATGTGATAGCAGAACACCTGGAAAGCATAAATGGGATTGAACAAAGTCAGCATGGGTTTACGAAAGGGAAATCATGCTTAACAAATCTACTGGAGTTTTTTGAGGATGAAAGAGAACCAGTGGATGTGGTGTATTTGGATTTTCAGAAGGCTTTTGATAGGTCCCACAAGAGGTTAGTGTGCAAAATTAAAGCACATGAGATTGGGGGTAATATACTGGCATGGATTGAGAGTTGGTTGACAGACAGGAAACAGAGTAGGAATAAACGGGTCTTTTTCGGGGTGGCGGGCAGTGACTAGTGGGGTACCGCAGGGATCAGTGCTTGGGCCCCAGCTATTCACAATATATATTAATGACTTGGCTGAGGGAACTAAATGTAACACTTCCAAGTTTGCAGACGACAAAAAGCTGGGGGGGTATGTGAATTGTGAGGAGGATGCAAAGAGGCTCCAATGTGATTTGGACAAGTTGGGTGAGTGGGCAAATGCATGGCAGATGCAGTATAATGTGGATAAATGTGAGGTTATCCACCTTGGTTGTAGAACAGAATAGCAGATTATTATCTGGTGATAGATTGGGAAAGGGGGAGGTGCAGCGAGACCTGGGTGTCCTTGTACAACAGTTGCTGAAAGCAAGCATTTAGGTACAGCAAGCAGTTAGGATGGCGAATAATATGTTGACCTTCATTGTAAGAGGATTTGAGTACAGGAGCAAGGATGTCTTATTGCAGTTATACCGGGACTTGGTGATACCACCTCTGGAATATTGTGTGCAGTTTTGGTCTCCTTATCTGAGGGCGGGTGTTCTTGCCATGGAAGGAATGCAAAGGTTTACTAGGCTGATTCCTGGGCTGTCAGGATTGACGTATGAGGAGAAATTGGGTTGACTAGGCCTATATTCACTACAGTTTAGAAGAATGAGAGAGGATCTCATAGAAACCTATAAAATTCTAACAGGACTAGACAGGCTAGATGCAGGGAGGGTGTTCCCGATGGCTGAGGAGCCCAGAACCAGGGGTCACAGTCTCAGGATACGGGCTATGCTATTTATAACCAAGATGAGAAATGTCTTCACTCAGAGGGTGGTGAACCTGTGGAATTCTCTACTGCAGAAGGCAATGAAGGCCAAGCCATTAAATATTTTGAAGAAGGATTAATGCCAAAGGGATCAAGGGATATGGGGAGAAAGCGGGAGCAGGGTACTGAATTAGATGATCAGCCATGATCTTTTTTGAATGGCGGAGCAGGCCCGAAGGGCCAAATGGTCTACTCCTATTTTCTGTGTTTCTGCGTAACTTAACATCCTTTTATTTAAATATCTAACCAAGTTGTATTTTCCTAATGCTAAAACTAGTACCGTTTTGCATAGAGTAAATGTGCATTTGATATGGAGGCATTGACTTGTAAGAAACGACATCTTAAGTTCCTAAGGGATGCATTGTAGAATGCTTTATTTCTCACCTGAGATTAACTAGCTGTTAAGTGTGCTAAACTGCATGTTTCAAAAATCAATAGTTTAACTTTTTTGTGTTAGAATTTCTTTTGTCACAGTTCTTTATAGTCTATTGTAGTGTTGCTTTCTTTTCATTGTACATGGTTCATCTTGGTACAGCAATTACTTTCTCAATGAAATACTTTTCCGGTTATAATTAGGAATCAGTTTTTAAAAAATTACGCTTAAAATGGTACTGAACAGTTGGATTATGGAACAGCCTTGCCTACACAGGACTTGTTTCTAGACAGTGAACCAAGCCTTTGTTAGCTTTATCTTGTATATTCCCTCTTCTGATGGTGACGAAGGAGGAGAAAAAATATATATAAATGGAGGTCGAATGCAGCTATCTTGTTTTTGGATATTGTGCTCCCACCTTGAAAATTACACATTTTGTGATCCAGTGTTTCAAACGCTGCATTGTGTATGTACCACAGATTTCATTAAAGCACATTTTTAGGTAGTACAAACTCTGCATAATGTAAATAGGATTCAAACCCATTGTCACTAAAAACCTGCTGTTGCAAAAACTCATCAGACTGGTGAATGGATTAATTGCTGTCTCGTGAGCGGAAGTTATTCCTGGCATCCCAACAGGAAGATAAAATGACCCCTGGTATTTTAGACATGCTACTCTGATGTCTTTCTCAGCTCATGACACCCTTCAGTCCTTTATTTTTGACCCTCAGCAACCTTTGTAACTTTCTGCAATGATGCAACAAATAAGTTGTGCTCTGAGTGATCCTTGCGTCGAGCTGATTTTCTTGTCAGTCTGTGACTTGTAGTATAGTATTGAATTGACTTTGATTGTGAACAAGGGTGTAGTTCCAAGTAATAGAATGTTTTGAGACTGTAATTTTTTTGGCTGTAAATGCTAAATTTATTATTGGTAGGGAAACTTGAGAGCAAAATACTTCTGAAAATTCAACCTCGGACTTCCAAAGCCACCGGTTATTTGCTGTAATGTGAATGTGTAAGCTTTCTGAAGAGGTTAGTACTATATTTGCATCTGTGTAAAACTTTTTATCTCTCAATTTTCTTTTCTACTGAAGGCACAATTTCACAAGTCTCATTGTCCTCAGGTATCTCACTGACTACTTCTGAGCCTAAAAATGAATGATCACAGGCTATTTGACTGTGGAGAGCATCACCCTGGAGCCTGATTCTGTCCTTATCTGATATACACTTTCTGGCAGGGGCCACAGGACAGCAATCAGCTGCGGGAAGAACAGCCAATTTATTTCCCTACTTGACTTTAGCTGCAGAGGCCAGTGAGAGTACACAGGCTTAGCTGAGCTAACGCCGCATAGACCAGAGATCAAGTTTATGGCCTAAAGTTATTGCATATTTCAGTGGAGTTTTTGAGAATAGAATTATCATATGTAACCTCTTGAGTTTCATCATCATCCAATAGACACTTCTGAAAGATATTCTGGAATGTAGATGTTAGTGCCGGTATTTTTGCTGCACGTCTCTCCTGGAGACTTTGCTTCCTAACTAGGACGTAATTACATAAGGACCAAACACCCTGCAATACTTTGACCAAACAGCCATGATAGTATGTGTTGGCTTGCTATTCAGCTGCAAAAAGCAGAGCTGCTGAGCCTGATCCTGGCCTTGCCTGGTGTGTATATGCTCATAGTGACCAGAAGCTGACCCCCACACCTCCCAAAATGCTTGAATTAATTTCAAAATTCCTTTTCACTGTCCCACCTGGCAGCACTAGGAATCTTCCTGGTCTATGCAGAATGTGTGAAATCCATCCATATATTATAGTAAAAGGAAAACTTCAAGCCAGTTTTTGCCTTATCGCTTATATCCATGACGGTGATGCTCCAGTGACCTCTGCCAGTTCCCCGAATTTAAATCCAGATGTGACACTAGGCTGATTCTAGAATGGTGACCTGATTGGTTACTTTCCTTTACCTCTTTATACTTGTTAATGCTTAGCCGGGAAAGGAGAAAATAGAAGGGGTGACCAAAATGTTAGTTAAAGAAATGGATTTTGATGCAATTTTTAAAGGAGGGAGAGTTGGAAAGTTGGCGAGCTTCTGGGAGGTGACTGAAGGTATTGTCACCAGTGGAGGGGTGAAGGGGGAAATGCACAAAAGCCAAGAGTCAGTTGAATTAAGTGTTTTGGGGATGTGGTGACAAAGTGGGGTGGAACAATCAGATTATGGAGAGACCATAAAAGGATCTAAAGCACAGGGGACCATTAGGCCAGCAAAGACTGTGTTGTGGGACAAATGCATGCAGTTAGTGTTTTGGGCAAGTTGGGAGTTGTTCAGTACTAGGCAGTGGTGGTAGCACAAATGGTACCTTAGTGTGACGGGAAATAAATAGTGGATTTGATCAGGCAATAGAAGAGGGCGCAGGGGAGCAGAACATTCCAGTTTAGTAAGAGAGAAGGATGAAAGAGAAACAGATGTGGGGAAGTATCTGAAGCGATTTTTGTTTTCTTTTCAAAAATTAAAAAAAAAATTTTTGGCATGGTAGTTGTGTGACACACTGACATTTGTGCTATGTGGATCTGACCCACAGCTTCAACAAATTCAATGTTCTTGCCATGAATAGTGGGGAATCTTTGCATTCAGCAGCTTGAGAAAACTGTCTTCAGAGTCCTTGTGCCTGTGATGCTGTTCATTTTGGCTGCAGCAGCTTATGAAAGCTTAATATGAATTCAATATTTTCGCACACTTTTATATAAGCAGAAACTTGATTATGTTCACAATGTGCAGTGTCAGTACTGATTTCATTGTAGAATGTGCCCTCTCAGGCATAATAGTTCTCCTTTGGCCTCTCTATTTTAGTTTGTACTGAAGGTGATTTGAGGTTTTTGCCACTCAGATTGTTAAAATCTGATGTGCTGGGTGCCCTTGGGTATTTTGTCAACTGGCATTAAAAATTGGAAGGTGAACCTCCAGGTTTTTAGACCATAAAAACCTATGGGACGACATGACTTTTCAAACTTGCAGTAATTTGGTATTCTCAGCCTGCACTGTTTTCTGGGTTTGGGCAGTTGTCGCAATGGAGTCCAGCTAAGCCCCCACTCCCAGCATATTTTCCATGGAACTGTTTGTGGTGTTTCCCATTGATTGTGACTGGAGCAGCCAGTAAGAAACTTTTAACATTTTTGATAAGTACACAAAAAAAAGTCCTCCTCAGTTCTACTCTGTTTACTATTGTATAAAATGGGTGAGTATTCTGAACAAAAAGTGCTAGCAATAGAACTTCCTTTCCTTTTAAGTAAATCAGAGTGCTGCAGTGCAGTTTTTGCCAACAGATGGATCTCTATAAGTAGCCCACTGAAGTCTTTACTGGCAGAAACTGACACTAAAAATCACAAGGCCTCATTACAATAAATTTAGTAAATTGCCTGAATGTTTTCATATCGGGTCCTGGACCAAAGCCCATCACTTAGTGATTGCATGAAAAATTCTTTGTAATTTAAAAAATTTGTGGTGAACAATAAGCTCTCTCTAAATCCTAACCATTAAGTTCACTCAAACTGCATCCTGTAAAATGCTGATACTTAAACTGCTGTGAAATTGTTAATAAAACCAAGTAAAATGTGAATCTTGTCACTAAATACTATATTTCTGTGCAGTATTTGATACTGTCCTTCAGGGGACTGAAAATGTTCTCGTGAAAGTGAAACTTGTTTGAAAGTATTTTCCATCCTTTGCCCTGCACTGGCTTTGGGTGACAGGAATGTGACAGTTTAAATGTCCCAAATATATGGTTAATGTTATGGACAGAATTGAGAGGGAACTGAAACCCAAGTTCCTTTCCCTTTACTGCTCGTAAACTGTGTGCTTATGACAAGGAAGATGTGTGTGTTTCTTAACCCCTGAGTGGCCAATTTGAATAACCAGCAGCGTGCTTTTCGTGGGTTTAAATAAAGAGGATTATTTTTATTCACACATTGTGTGCTGTAAATGTAAAAATGTATATGGCATGACAATGAAATGGAAGGGTTGTGAGGCAACTCATGATTGTATAGAAGGTAACTGATCACCTTTGCACTGTTTGTATTTTTTGACTTGATGCTGTTTTAAACTGTTTGGGAATGTAATTTTTACAGATTTTCATGAATAAAGTATATTTTGGAAATTAAAAAAAAAAATTTTATTCACACATTCACCCAAAAGTCTAACGCTGTGTCACTCACTCATATGCACACATGCTGGAGAAAGAAAGCTGATAAAAGAATTTTACAAATTGCAAACAGGAATAGTTCGCAAGTCACATGATTGGCTCGTCTTGGGGTAAAGGCATGCGTTGCGGGCCCGCTGAAGAAGGCGTTTTCACTGCTTAAGTGTAGTTGGGTGCGTTCAATAGCTGGAGTCGTATACATTAAAGCTGTTGTAGGAGGTGAATTTTCAGCAGGTCATGAAGTTAGTTGCTTGGTTTTCTGTACTGGTGAACTTGAAAAGAACAGGTTTGGAAACCTTAAGATGTTACAGCTTCCAGTTCTTTTAAGGCACGATGGTACTGCCTTGTCTGTTTGCTGCTTTATCCTGCAGTCTGTATTTTAAAAGATTTTTCAAAAATCAACATGGCTGCCCCACCATGTGACTTCTGTCTGTTCCTTTTCCAAATATGTTGGGGGTCTAGGTTGATAGCCCCACCCTGGTTTATTGTTGTAAGACATTCATCCTGAGGGGGGGTTAAGACAATCACCACCTTTGTTTCAGGAGAAACCCATTTAATTCAGGAATGTCTCCTGATGGTTTCAGGATGGGCATTCAAGAAGGTATTCTTCTGTCCTTTCCGACAGTGAGCCAGCTTTTGACTACACAGACTGAAGGTCAGCTGACCTTCGATGGCCATCTTTGCAGCCCATGTCCACTTTTAATGTCCATTGTGGTTCATTTAAACAAACAAAAACTCATTTTCAGAAGTTTCTATGCTGGATACAGTCCATGTTTAAAGTTATGAATGAGACATGCCTTCATTGGGCATGTCAATGTACTGATCAGCAAAATGTTTGATTACCAAGTTTCATAATTGCAATTAAATTATAATTTAAATCAGTTAAACATTTTCAAAAATTAGTGCAATGTCCAAATCTTGCTACTCAACAACAGGGTACATCCCCTTGCATTCCAGGAAAGGGAGGTGAGGTGCAGAGTGCAAAGTTACCCTCAGAAGCTATGCCAATAAATGGGAATTCTATATTCTTACCTTAAAGCATTATTTGCCACCCAGTGTTTTGCCATTGAATTTCTTTAGCATGTATTGGGATGTTTTTGCTTGGTATTAACCAGAACGAACAAGAGGGTAGGGAGAGACAAATTAAGACACTTTATGCTAAATGAGAAAATTGAAGTCAGTTAGAGTTCTCCTGAGGTTAATATTTTGTCCATAGAAAAGAATAGAATATTCTGAATTTTAAAAGTACTTTCCTGAAACTTGCACTTTATCCATTAATAACAAAGAGCAAGATGCTTGCATCGATGTAAGCACTTTTTTTTAAAAAAGAAAGTGAGATTTTGACCATTCAGTCCAAATACCACTACTTGTTCCAATCAGTCAGGCTCCAGCTTGAACAAACTATATTCCATATAGGAAATTTGAGCTGCTAATGGAAAAATAGAATGCTGGAATTTTGTCTTGTAAATAAGCTCTATGTTAGAATAAATAAATTGCTAAGCTTGGAAGTACAAAAGACAAATATCTACTTCAATACAATACTTACATGATTTTATGAATAGTTGGGGGCAATATTAGACCATAAGATCACTGATCTTAAACGCAAGAATGCCAGTCAGACCATCCAGGATCTTTCGGTGCCAAGTTTGTCACTTTCTGACCACAACCTGAATTCATTTGCTGAAACGGAAACTGGTTCCATTTGCTTTTGACTGCATCAGTGGAAGCAGTATTTATTGCACTAGGTTGTAGTCAGTTTTGCAAGTCATATCACCTGATTCATGATATTCCTAGCTACATTTAGCTTTTGACTTCATTTTTCCGTTCCATCTTACTGATACTTTTTTTTAAATCAATTGTGTGCGCACCCTTATTTGACTCACTCTTGCTTTCACTCACTCTTGACTTTCCACTCGCTTTGCATTTAGTGTTCCAATTTTTAGATGCAAATTTTGTATTTCTGAAATGTAACTGAAAATATAGGCAATAAATATGAAAAGTTGGTAGATCTATTGAAGATATATGAAAATAATCCAGAATGATTGCCTTTATCAATCGAGGCATAGATTACAAAAGCAGGGAGATCATGTTGGAGTTGTACAGAACTTTGGTAAGGCCACAGCTGGAGTGTGCAATTCTGATCGCCACATTATAGGAAGGATGTGATTGCACTGGAGGGGGCGCAGAGGCGATTCACCAGGATGTTGCCTGGGATGGAACATTTAAGCTATGAAGAGAGGTTGGATAGGCTTGGGTTGTTTTCGCTGGAGCAGAGAAGACTGAGGGGTGACCTGATCGAGGTGTACAAGATTATGAGGGGCATGGACAGGGTGGATAGAGAGCAGCTGTTCCCCTTAGTTGAAGGGTCAGTTACAAGGGGTCGCAAGTTTAAGGTGAGGGGCGGGAGGTTTGAGGGAGATTTGAGGAACTTTTTTACCCAGAGGGTGGTGACGGTCTGGAACGCCCTGCCTGGGAGGGTGGTAGAGGCGGCTTGCCTCACATCCTTTAAAAAGTACCTGGATGAGCACTTGGCGCAGTGGTTAGCACCGCAGCCTCACAGCTCCAGGGACCCGGGTTCGATTCTGGGTACTGCCTGTGCGGAGTTTGCAAGTTCTCCCTGTGTCTGCGTGGGTTTTTGCCGGAAGCTCCGGTTTCCTCCCACATCCAAAAGACTTGCAGGTGATAGGTAAATTGGCCGTTGTAAATTGCCCCTAGTGTAGGGAGGGGATAGGGAATATGGGATTACTGTAGGGTTAGTATAAATGGGTGGTTGTTGGTCGGCACAGACCCGGTGGGCCGAAGGGCCTGTTTCAGTGCTGTATCTCGAAATAAAATAAAAATAAATAAAAAATAACATTCAATGCTATGGGCCAAGTGCTCGCAAATGGGATTAGGTAGACAGGTCAGGTGTCTTTAATGCATTGGTGCAGACTCGATGGGCCGAAGGGTCTCCTGCATTGTATTATTCTGTGATTCTGTGATTAGTTGGTAAAACCTACCCATTCAAAAAGGTGAACCAGTGAAACCACACTATTTTTGAAAAATCAATTTGGTTGCTATCAACGTTTATAACCTAATAGACATTAGTAGTTTTCATCCATTCTTGTAAATTTTAAACACCTACAAATTTCTTGTCTGTTTTTAATGTCGCTTATTTAAGCTGGAGGCCTGTCTCTCGCTGAGAAGCCTGAGGCTGGAGTTTATAGGGCTTCCCAGAACTATCACGATCAGCTCAAAGAATGTCCTTTTAAGGTACAGCACTCAGAATGCAGTAGTGTGACTGTGTATAGGCAGAATAAAGAATTCCTAGTGTTTCCTAAGACTACCTCCCTTTTTGAATCTGCTGACTACAATCACATTTTGAAGCAATGGACGATTAATATTCTTCGATTTGCAGGAAGACTCGTGCTCGTGACTGCAGTATGTTAGTGTGTTCCTTTGTCCCAGTGATAGCAGAGACACTGCTGAGGAATGATTAAAAGCCAGGAAAGCCTTATTATATAGCAGTGAATACTTTAAAGGTATATATGAGTTAGTTGTTTTGTCTGAAACCCAAAAATTGTAAAGTTTAAACTCTCAGGTAACTATATTCAAAGGATTCATTGTCCTTTTTTCTGCAGCCATTAGATACCCAGATTGATTCATGTAACTAATAAGTGAAGCATAACATTCATTGTACTTTGAGAGGTGTGCTAGACGATTGCCACTTGTTACGAGATAGTGTGCAAGTAGGGGGAGTGGTTCTGTATGAGTCAGAGTCTGTATAAAGTAGAGCTTAGAAGATCAAATGACAGGCATGTGAGGAAAGTGACTTGGACCATCTCATTGATCTAAAAGAAAAACTACAATCCCCATCACTTTATCCAACTGTTACGTCAATGATTTAAGTTTTTTTTCCTCCACTGCCCTACCTGGAAATGTACTTGATCACTGAAGAATAAATTCTTAACCATCTTTAATTTGTCTTCTCCCTTTATCTTGTCAGTTTAGCTGGAGTTAGTCTGCTGAATTTACCTTCACTATATAGTTTACTATATTTGGTACCCTTTCAGTCACCTTTCAAACATGAAGAGCCCAGGTTTCTCAGGTCTTCCTTCATACTCAGTCCTTTAATGCGATGGGTCAGCCTTTTAGGGCACTTCTTTGCTTTGCCTTCAGATCTTGAATGGCTTCCTTTTGACTTGATTAACAAATTTGGCAATGCGTTGATACGAAAAAGGCATTACTTTTTCCTTCCAAAAATGAAACCAGTTATTTGAATTTTAACCTAGTGTACAGAGTTGTATTTTGGCACTCAAAAGAAATAAGCAAAGGATTGATTTATTCCACGTAGATATATGTGAATGGTAAAATACTTTCTCAAGGCATAGGCTGTTAATATTTCACCAGTATTAATCCAGCTATGTAATTTTTGTTTAATGCATTATATTATTGAAAGTTGGGCTTAATTTAATTAACATAGCTTTGAAATCTAATTTTTGATTCTTGAGCCACTTCAAAGTGTGAAATGAAGTCCGTTTTCTAATGATTACAAGGCTGTAGTACTTGCTTACCCAGCATACAGTTCTTAAAAACCTTTGAAATAAATTTGATTAGCTAATAACATAAGCAAAGCACTTATTGTATTTGGATATCCTTGGAGACAGTGCTTTATGAACTCTGATTTATTACGACTGAGGTTGGAGGAACGCATGTCTTTCTATAGTTCCATTACACTGGTTGCTACATATATTTAAATATTTTACCCAATTACCGATACAGCTAATTATGTACTTTATATTAGTTTCAAAATATAAATCTGACAACCAGGTTTCTTTAAGCAACACAATTGTTGATATATTATAAAAAGACTTATTCAATAAAGACGCAAAGCTTATTAACACACTTTGAAAGAGGGAAGTATAAATATCAGCCCTTCTAAAATAACCTAATACACACGAACACACGCTGGTCAAACCAAAAAAAAAAGAAAAATGAAAAAACTAACTCTGCAGATATAAATTTTTAAAAAAATACTTTGGCCAAGTTATTCTTGAAGAAAAAGGATAAGCTGTGGAATGCTCTAGATGACTTTCAGTCTAGTGTCCGACTACACGTAGACGGGTGTCACTGGACGCATGCAGTTGTCACTGGGATCTTTTCAGAAGCAGTTCATTCAGGAGATGTTGAGAGGAAGTCTTCCAGAAGTTTCTCAAGAAATGCTGCATCAGTTTCTCCAGCGCTGTCTCTTATTTCTCCGGGTTTTTCAGAGGTGGAACAGGAGGATTGGTTGTCTCTCTCTCTCGCGCTCGCGCTCTCTCGCTCTCTCTCCAGACTGCAAACCCCGCTCAACTCCAAACAGTATCCAAAACCAAAACTCCCGACAGCCATAAATCCAGACATGTGACTTCTCCAAGTCCAAAATATTCCATAGTCCATAAAGCTCCGGCTGTTTACTTAGCT